>NC_137153.1:32462870-34862870 GCF_951394435.1 Stenella coeruleoalba | reverse complement strand
CCAAGGCTTGATTTGTGACCCAAGATATGGTCTATCCTGGAGAATGTTCCATGAGCACTTGAGAAGAAAGTGTATTCTGTTGTCTTTTATTATGTCCTATAAATATCAATTAAGTCCATCTTGTTTAATGTATCATTTGAAGCTTGTGTTTCCTTATTTATATTTTCATTTTGGATGATCTGTCCATCGGTGAAAGTGGGATGCTAAAGTCCCCTACTATGATGTTTCTGTCGATTACCCCTTTTATGGCTGTTAGTATTTGCCTTATGTATTGAGGTGCTCCTATGTTGGGTGCAAAAATATTTACAATTGCTATATCTTCCTTGTTAAATTAATCCCTTGATCATTATGTAGTTTCCTACTTTGTGCCTTGTAATAGTCTTTGTTCTAAAGTGTATTTTGACTGATATGAGAATTGCTACTCCAGTTCTCGTTTGATTTCCATTTGCATGGAATATCTTTTTCCATCCCCTCACTTTCAGTCTGTATGTGTCCCTAGGTCTGAAGTGGGTCTCTTGTAGACAGCATATATACGGGTTTTGTTGTCGTGTCCATTCAGCCAGTCTATGTCTTTTAGTTAGAGCATGTAATCCATTTACATTTAAGGTAATTATCAATATGTATGTTTCTATTACCATTTTCTTAATTGTTTTGGGTTTGTTATTGTAGGTCTTTTCCTTCTCTTGTGTTTCCTGCCTAGAGAAATTCCTTTAGTATTTGTTATAAAGCTGGTTTGTGGTGCTGAATTCTCTTAGCTTTTGCTTGTCTGTAAAGGTTTTAATTTCTCCATCAAATCTGAATGAGATCCTTACTGGGTAGAGGAATCTTGGTTGTAGGCTCTTCCCCTTCATCTCTTTAAATATGTCCTGCCATTCCCTTATGGCTTGCAGAGTTTCTGCTGAAAGATCAGCTGTTAACCTCATGGGGATGCCCTTGTATGTTATTTGTTGTTTTTTCCTTGCTACTTTTAATATTTTTTCTCTGTATTTAATTTTGGATAGTTTGATTAATATGTGTCTTGGAGTGTTTGTCTTTGGATTTATCCTGTATGGGACTCTCTGTGCTGCCTGGACTTGTTTAACTATTTCCCTTCCCATATTAGGGAAGTTTCCAACTATAAGCTCCTCCAATATTTTCTCAGTCCCTTTCTTTTTCTCTTCTTCTTCTGGGACCCCTATAATTCGCATGTTGTTGCATTTAATGTTGTCCCAGAGGCCTCTGAGACTGTCCTCAATTCTTTTCACTTTCTTTCTTTATTCTGCTCTGCAGTAGTTATTTCCACTGTTTTATCTTCCAGGTCAGTTGTCCGTTCTTCTGCCTCAGTTATTCTGCTATTGATTCCTTCTAGAGAATTATTAATTTCATTTATTGTGTTGTTCATCATTGTTTGTTTGCTCTTTAGTTCTTCTAGGTCCTTGTTAAACGTTTCTTGTATTTTCTCCATTCTATTTCCAAGATTTTGGATATCTTTACTATCATTATTCTGAATTCTTTTTCAGGTAGAATGCCTATTTCCTCTTCATTTGTTCGGTCTGGTGGGTTTTTACCTTGCTCATTCATCTGTTGTGTGTTTCTCTGTGTTCTCATTTTGCTTAACTTACTGTGTTTGGGGTTTTCTTTTCGCAGGCTGCAAGTCTGTAGTTCCCGTTGTTTTTGGTGTCTGTCTCCATTGGCTAAGGTTGGTTCAGTGGGTTGTGTAGGCTTCCTGGTGGAGGGGACTAGTGCCTATGTTCTGTTGGATGAGGCTGGATATTTTCTTTCTGGTGGGCAGGTTCACGCCTGGTGGTGTGTTTTGGGGTGTCTGTGGCCTTATGATTTTAGGCAGCCTCTCTGCTAATGGGTGTGGTTGTGTTCCTGTCTTGCTAGTTGTTTGGCATAGGGTGTCCAGCACTGGAGCTTCCTGGTCATTGAGTGGAGCTGGGTCTTGGTGTTAAGATGGAGATCTCTGGGAGATTTTCACCGTTTGAAATTACGTGGAGCTGGGAGGTCTCCTGTGGAGCAATGTCCTGAATGTGGCTCTCCCACCTCTGAGGCACAGCCCTGACACCTGTCTGGAGCACCAAGAGCCTGTCATCTACATGGCTCAGAATAAGAGGGATAAAAACAAGCGAAAGAAAGAAGAAAATAAAATAAAATAAAATAAAAGTTATTAAAATAAAAAAATATTTAAAAAATTTTTTAAAGTAATAAATAAAAAACAAAGAAGAGAGCAACGAAACCAAAAAACAAATCCACCAATGATAACAAGCCCTAAAAACTATACAAAACAAAAAAAAGGACAGACAGAACCCTACAACAAATGGTAAAAGCAAAGCTATACAGACAAAATCACACACAGAAGCATACACATACACATTCACAAAAAGAGGAAAAGGGGAAAAAATATATATATATATATATATATATATATCGTTGCTCCCAAAGTCCACCTCCTCAATTTGGGATGATTCGTTGCCTATTCAGGTATTCCACAGATGCAGGGTGCATCAAGTTGATCACGGAGATTTAATCCGCTGCTCCTGAGGCTGCTGGGAGAGATTTCCCTTTCTCTTCTTTGTTCGCACAGCTCCTGGGGTTCAGCTTTGGACTAGGCCCCGCCTCTGCGTGTAGGTTGCCTGAGTGCATCTGTTCTTCACTCAGACAGGACAGGGTTAAAGGAGCAGCTGATTCAGGGGCTTTGGCTCACTCAGGCTGGTGGGAGGGAGGTGTACGGAGTTCGGGGCGAGTCTGCAGCAGCAGAGGTCAATGTGACGTTGCAACAGCATGAGGCGCGCCGTGTGTTCTCCCGGGGAAGTTGTCCCTGGATCACGGGACCCTGGCAGTGGTGGGCTGCACAGGCTCCCAGGAGGGCAGGTTTGGACAGTGACCTGTGCTTGCACACAGGCTTCTTGGTGGCTGCAGCAGCAGCCTTAGCGTCTCATGCCCATCTCTGGGGTCTGTGCTGATAGTCACCCGCCTCTGGAGCTCCTTGAAGTGGTGCTCTTAATCCCCTCTCCTCACACACCAGGAAACAAAGAGGGAAGAAAACGTTTCTTGCCTCTTCGGCAGCTCCAGACCTTTTCCCGGACTCCCTCCCAGCTAGCTGTGGTGCACTACCCCCTTCAGGCGGTGTTCATGCAGCCAACCCCAGTCCTCTCTCTGGGATCTGACCTCCGAAGAACAAGCCTCAGCTCCCAGCTCCCAACTGTCTTGGCGGGTGAGCAGAGAAGCCTCTCGGGCTGGTGAGTACTGGCTGGCACAGATCCTGTGTGTGGGAATCTCTCCGCTTTGCCCTCCGCATCCCTGTTGCTGCGCTGTCCTCCGTGGCTCCGATGCTTCCCTCCTCCGCCACCCGCAGTCTCCGCCCATGGAGGGGCTTTCTAGTATGTGGAAATCTTTCCTCCTTCACTGCTCCCTCCCACTGGTGTAGGTCCCGTCCCTATTCTTTTGCCTGTTTTTTCTTTTGCCCTACCCAGGTACGTGGGGAGTTTCTTGCCTTTTGGGAGGTCTGAGGTCTTTTGCCAGCATTCAGTAGGTGTTCTGTAGGGGTTGTTCCACGTGTAGATGTATTTCTGATGTATTTGTGGGAGGGAAGGTGATCTCCATGTCTTACTCTTCTGCCATCTTGAAGCTCCCTCTGCCAACGATTTAGTTTTATTTAATTTTTAAAACATTTTGGAGAGGATTTTATTTTTTTTGGAGCAATATCAAACTTACAGAAAAGTTAGTATAAGACCAAGACTATTGTTTCTTGAACCATTTGAGAATAACCTGCAGACATACTGCCCCATAACTCTAAATAACTTAGTATATATTTCCCATAAACAAAGACATTCTCTAAAATTCCCCGAAATCAGAAAATTGATTGATACATTATTAGTTGCCCACTATTCCTCAGACCTCACTCAAGCTTCACTGATCATCTCAATGTTCCTTATGGTAAAATCATACTACACAATGTTCAGAATCACACACTGAATTTTAGTTGTCCCCTCATTTATTTCACTTTAGAACAAGTTCCTCAGTCTTTCCTTGATATTGATGCCTTTGACTTTTGAAGAGTATAGGCCAGTTATTTTGTACAACATCTCTCAATTTGGGTGTGTCCACTTCCTCATAATTAGATCCAATAAGTCCTGGTGTTTATTGGTAAAGAATAATATTTAGAAACCAAGTCCAGATGCTAGGTGTGCTCATTACTGTTAACAGTGTTGTTGCTAGCAGGCCCTCTCAGTGGACACAACTAAAGAATATGTGCACTATATACATGCATACACACACACATCACACATTTAAATTAATATTTACATATGCATGCATATATGTTGAAAACTTATTCGAGTTCACCCTGACATTACCAGTTCCAATCCAAGACCACAGGTTTCCTCCTAATATCCCCCTTTCCATAATTATAACTCCCGTCTCTGATGGTGAGAACCCTGCTATTATCCTTTACTTCTCTGACTAGTCCCCCTCTATGTGACCAATCTCCCCTCACTGCTGATGGCCCCCCTTACCTAAGTGGATGCCTCCCTTCCTCCAACTGAACTCTAAGATCCTGAGCTAGGCTGCTGTTGCCACCCACATGTGTGGATGTCTCCTCACTCTGCTTGTGTTCTGATACACTATGAGGGGTCACTCTGCCATGAGGAGCTCTCCTAACCTCATTTGAGCTCTGACGCCTATTCTAACACCCAGGAATCAGGTCAGCCTCCCACATGACATCATCCTGCTCAGGAATCATGACTGCCAGGCTGCCCCCCTATATGGATCCGCCTCACCCTGTTTGGCTTCCAGTGCTGCAGCCTTACTCACCCTCTGGTGTGGATGCCTACTTTTTATGGTCCCGCCCAGTGGCTTTTGGACTGTTCAATTCAGGAAGGGAAGGAAAAAGATGAGGAAGAGAAAGTTCCTTCCTTTTTTCCCTTGTTAATGGTGGCAAAATACACATAACATAAAATTTACTATTTTAACCATTTTTAAGTGTACAGTGCAGTAGCATTACATACATTCAGATTGTTGTGCAACCATCACCACCAACCACCTCCAGAATTTTTTCATTTTCCCAAACTGAAACTGTATACCCCCTAAACACTAAGTCCCCATTTCTCTCTTGCCCTAGTTCCTCGCAACCACCATTGCGCTTTCTGTCTCTAAGAACTTGACATTCTAGGTACCTCATGTAAGTGGAACCAAATAATTATTTTTGTCTTTTTGTGACTGGCTTATTTCACACAGCTTAATGTCTTCAAAGTTCATCCATATTGTAGCATGTGCAGAATTTCCTTCCTTTCTAAGGCTGAATAATATCCCTTTGTATGTACATGCCATATTTTATCCATTAATCTATTCATGGACGTTCAGGTTGTTTCCAACTTTTGGTTAGTGTGAATGCTGCTATAAATACGAGTGTACGAATATCTGCTCAAGTCCCTGATTTCAATTCTTTTGGTATATACCCAGAAGTGAAATTGCTGGATCATATGGTAATTCTATTTTTAATTTTTTGAGGAACTACCATACTGTTTTCAATAGTGGCTGTACCACTTACACTACCAGTAATACAGTAATATACTAGAGTTCCAATTTCTCAACATCCTTGACAACAATCATTTCTGTGCTTTTGATAATAACCATCCTAATGGATATGTAGTTGTATCGCACTGTGGTTTTGATTTGCATTTTCTAATAGTTAATAATGTTGAGCATCTTTTCATGGTTATTGGACATCTGTGTATCTTTTCATGAGAACAGTCTATTCAAGTCCTTTGTCTGTTTCTGAATAGGGTTGTTTGTTTGTGGTTGAGTTTTAGGAGTTCTGTATAATTCTGGATATTAGTCCCTTGTTAGATACATGATTTGCAAATAGTTTCACCCATTCTGTAGGATGACTCTTCATTCTGTTGATAGTGTCTTTTGATGAACAAAAGTTT
This sequence comes from Stenella coeruleoalba, assembly GCF_951394435.1. Classification (NCBI taxonomy): domain Eukaryota; kingdom Metazoa; phylum Chordata; class Mammalia; order Artiodactyla; family Delphinidae; genus Stenella; species Stenella coeruleoalba. The sequence goes on along the minus strand of NC_137153.1, from coordinate 34,856,958 downwards.
TAAGTTTTGATGAAGTCCAATTTATCTATGTTTTTCTTCTGTCACCTGTGCTTTGGTGTCATAATCAAGAAATCATTACGAAATCCAATGTTATGAAGATTTTCCCCTTATTTTATTCTAAGAGTTTATACCTTGAGCTCTTATGTTTAGGTCTTTTTTAAAAATTGAGGTACAGTTGATTTACAATTTTGTGTTAATTTCAGATGTACAGCAAATTGATTCAATTTTATATATACTTATATATGTTAATATATAACTATTCAAATTTGTATGTTAACATATATATATTTTTTTCTTTTTCAGATTAGGTTATTACAAGATATTTGTAATAGGTTATTACAAGATATTACAGTTCCCTGTGCTATACAGCAGGTCCTTGTTGTTTATCTATTTTATATATAGTAGTATGTATTTGTTAAGCCCAAACTCCTAACTTATAACTTCCCACTTTCCCCTTCAGTACACAAACAAGTTAATTTTCTATGTGAGTCTGTTTCTGTGAGTCTGTTTATGTTTTGTAAATTGTAACTGTTTATTTGTATCATTTCTTTAGAGTCCACATATAAGTGGTATCATGTGATATTTGTCTTTCATTGTCTGACTTCACTTAGCATGATAATCTCTAGGTCCATTCATTGCTGCAAATGGCAATATTTCATTCGTTTGTATGGTTGAGTAATATTCCACTATATGTGTGTGTGTGTGTGTGTGTGTGTGTGTGTGTGTGTGTATACATATAGCATCTTCTTTACCTGTTCATCTGTGAATGGATACTTAGGTTGCTTCCATGTTTTGGCTATTGTAAAGAGTGCTGTAATGAACATTGGGGTGCATGTATCTTTTTGAATTAGAGTTTCATCTTTTCCTGATATATGCCCAGGAGTGGGATTGCTGGATCATGTGGGAACTCTATTTTTAGTTTTTTAAGGAATCTCCATACTGTTTTCCACAGTGACTGCACCAATTTACAATCCCACCAACAGTGCAGGAGGGTTCCCTTTTCTCCACACCCTCTCCAGCAATTTATTATTTGTGGACTTTTTGTGGACTTATGAGGTGGCACCTCATTGTAGTTTTGATTTGCATCTCTCTAATAATTAGCGATGTTGAGCATCTTTTCATGTGCCTGTTGGCCATCTGTATATCTTCTTTGCAGAAATGTCTATTTAGGTCTTCTGCTCATTTTTTTTTTTTTTGATTGGGTTGTTTATTTCATATTGAGCTGTATTTAAGTCCTTAAACCATTCGAATTTATTTTTGTGCATGGTGTGAAGGAGTGTTCTCATTTCATTGATTTACACATGGCTGCCCAGCTGTCCCAACACCACTTGCTGAACAGACTATCTTTTCTCTGTTGTATATTTTTGCCTCCTTTGTCAAAGATTAATTGACTGTAGGTGTGTGGGTTTATTTCTGGGCTGTCTCTTCTGTTCCATTGATTCATATGTCTGATTTTGTGCCAATACTCTGCTGTTTTGATTACTGTAGCTTTGTAATATTGTCTGAAGTCTGGGAGGGTTATGCCTCCAGCTTTGTTCCTTTTCCTCAGGATTGCTTTGGCAACTCTAAGCCTTTTATGATTCCATATAAATTTTAGGTTTATTTGTTTTAGTTCTGAAAAAATGTCATGGGTAATCTGATAGGGATTGCAGTAAATCAGTAGATGCTTTGGGTAGTATGGACATTTTAACAATATTAATTCTTCCAATCCAAGAGCATAGGATATCTTTCCATTTTGTTGAATCATCTTCAATCTCCTTTATCAATGTTTTATAGTTCTCAGCATATAAGTCTTTCACCTCCTTAGTCAGGTTTATTCCTAGGTTACATGGTGACCTTTCCTGCAGTTTTGGTTGTATGAGATCTTCTGCCAGCACTCAGTAGGTATTCAGTGAGAATTATTCCAAATATGGATGTATTTTTGATATATTTGTGGGAAGAGGTAAGCTCCACGTCCTTCTACTCTGCCATCTTGATCTCGCTCAGATTCTTGATTTTGAGTTAATTTTGGTATATGGCATAAGGTAAAGGTTCAACACCATTCTTTTCCATGTGCATACAGTTTTCCCAACAACAACTGATGAAAAGATTATCTTTTCCCCACTGAATAGTCTTGGCACCCTTGTCAAAAATCATTGACCACATTTGCAAGGTTTTTTCCTCCTGGGATCTCTTTTCTGTTCCATTCATTTATATGTCTTTGTTTATGCCAGTACCACACTGTTTTGATTACTGTATCTTTGTAGTAAGTTTTGAAATCAGGAAGCAAGTCCTCAAACTTTGTTCTTCTTTTTCAAGATTATTTTGGCTATTTGGGGGTCCTTTGAGATTCCATGTGAATTTTAGGGTGAGTTTTTCTATTTCTGCAAAAAACATCATTGGGATTTTGACAGGGATCTCATTGAATCTGTAGATCCTGTTGGGTTGTACTGACATCTTAACAATTCTTCCAATCCATGAACATAAGATGTCTTTCCATTTATTTAGATCTTTAATTTCTTTCAGCAATGTTTTTTAGTTTTCAAATATGTAACTATTGGTGGAAACTGAGTAAAAGGTAAATGAGATCTTTTTGTACTATTTCTTACAATTGCACACTAGTATACAATTATTTCAATATTTTAATTAAAAATGTATATATAATCAAAGAAAAAACAGTCACAAGGCAGGCCTAAGTGAGGGTCATTTAGCAGAGGTCAGGGCCAACACAGGGAAGACAACTAACAGTGTATGGTATGTGACCTGGCAGGGCGTGGGCTCCGTGTGGAAAAAAGAGCTAAGATGGATGATGGCTGGGCAGGGCTGGGAGGGCAGGGCTGAAAAGGAGGGCTGAATAAATAAGGAAACATATTGGGGATAATAAGAGCCAGGTTTCTCATTCTTAGAGAAGAGAATTATAAACAAAAAATGGGAAAAGCTAGAATGATGGTAAAGTGTTGGATTAGAATAGAAAGTACCAATATGAAGTCATGGTTTTCAATATGTATAGACAGAAACAAAAATAAATATATATGTAAAAGTAGACATATATATATATATATATATATATATATATATAAACATATATTTTCTAGCTTTGTCCCCTAGGGAGCTTGGGAACTGTGACATTTCAGTGGTAGTTAGCACATCCAGTAGTGAGTACATCTTGGTTTCTAAATACCATTCCCCACTAAAAGGGGTCCTTGGAGAAAAGATTGATTTCAGGGCTAGGATAGGGAAAGTACAACATGAGACTGGAAGATCTTGCTGTGCTAGAAAGCAAGGACTGCTGGAGTGGTGGGGACTTGTCAAAATGATACAGCTGAGGGCCAAAGATTAAAGTATCATACTTGAGCATCAAACAAATGATGGTAAAAGATGATATTCCACTGAACAAAAGAGGAATCTACACCGAAATAAATAACTGAGCAAATAAATGGAAAGGGAAAGTTCTTCCTCACAGAAGAATGCCAACTAAGAAATGCCTACGGAATGATGGAATTAGAAAACCTCCATTTAGTTATCTATCATAGTAATAATTAAAAGCTGAAACTACTGGGTAAAAGCTGGACGAGGACCAGGATATATATATAAGGTCTCAAAGCATCTCTCCATAAAATATTAATTATGAAGGGAGAAAGAATAATGTATAATAGGTAAATCTTGGCAGATACCACTTTACTAACGTGATCAAACTTAACATTTCCAGTTTTATGGCAAAATGATATCTTGCGTCACTTGACAGGATGTATAAGAAGTGTAGAGTCACTTCTGTGATGTTTCTGCCAAAAATGCGTAACCTCAGTCTTATGATGAAACAGTAGATAAACCCATATTGAGAAACATACTGCAAAATAACTGGGCTGTAATGTTCACAAAGGTCAAGAAAGGACTAACTGTGATCATTGAAAGAAACTGAATAAACATGACAAGTTTCCTTTTGTTATTAAAAGATATTATTGACACAGTTGATAAAACTTGAATGGGGGTCTCCGGTTGAAAATACATAGAAATTTTTTGTGTGCTTTTCTGTAAGTTAGGAAATTATTTCAAAAATAAAAGAATATTACAAAAAAAGGGACAGTCAGACAATATGGGAATCCTGATGGAAGAATATAGCACAGTCAATGAAATACTGTGCCAATAAAAAAAATCTGACTAGACTCTACAACAGTCTATGAATCCAATTTATAGGAACACTATGAGGGTATAATCAGCAAATACGGATTGTGACAAAATCTACAAAGTAAAATTTCTGGTTTCTTCAACAAATAAAGTGTAAAGAAAAAGAGACAGGGGGAAACCCAAATTTAAAAGAGATGTAAGATACATATCAACCATGTATGATATATGAAACCATATATATTGTCGGATCTCAATTCAAACAAAGATACATCCATCTATGAGACAATTAGAAATCTGAGCAATGTTTAGATACCTAAGCAATTATTGTTAATTTTTTTAAGTTATTGCAATGATGATATATGATTAACGAATGAAATGAAGTAATATGGAAGTAGAGAAAATGAGTGGAGGAAGTGAGTGAGCTGAAATTGTTAAAGTTGGGTGATGGTACCTATATAGGGGATGGTACTTCCATGGCAGGGGGGTGGTACCCACATGGGAATCTTTACTGTATTTTGTATACTTCTGTGAATGTTTGAAATTTCCCAAAATAAGTTTTTTTCCCTCAAAAGTAGTAGAACCAAGATTTAAATTGGGGTCTAATTCCAAAGCTAATTCTTCCTGAGTTTTCTATTTTCCTTAGTATTTTATTTATATATCCCCTAATTAAAATTTCCCATGACCCATTAGTCAACGTTTAAAAAATATACTAACCCCATCCCAATGTTAACCTAATAAAGTATAACTGACTAAATGAAGATGCACTTTAAGAAAGTTAAATATAAAGTAAGTTTTTTTATTTTTCCAGATTTTTTTTCCTAATTAAAAATTAGCTACACTTATAAAATGAGGAAAATTTTATTTAAAAAAATGTTTTTGGAAAGGTGAAAATCAGCTTACCTAGTGGATTACAATAGGGGTTACAACCTTCCTGGGGGCACTTGTAAATGTATATGGTTTTTTTGGTTGTCATTGTAATCTAGGGACATTACTAGATGAGCGGGGCAGGGATACTAAATGTCTTCAATGCTCAGGGCTCTCCTGTACAGTGAACAGTTGCTCCGCCTCAAAAGCCAACAGAATCCCAGGTGAGAAACACCAACTAAGAGGTAACATTCCAACAGAAGAAAGGATAGAGAAAAAGGCTCATCTGATTCTTACATTCGTCAGGCTGGAAAGTACTCAGGGGAAAAAAAACCCCATTATTCTACAAGAGAAGCAGCAAATAGACACCATTATTGCATTTGTTTTAGACAGCACTGCTTTCTAAAACCAGGTAAATGAAAATGTATTGTAAATCTGGCACATAGAAGTTGTCCACAGATGGTAATTATCAGAAGTATTAGTCCCTCTAGAGTCCCTCTAGAGTCAGACACAGCACAGACAGATGAAGGAGAATCCACAAGGATCTGGAATTTAGACAAGGTCACAAGTATAATACACTGGTTTTCCTGATGAAAGAGAGCACCCCCTGGTGGAGTGGTTAGTTTCCAATAAGAAGCATAAACAACTTTGTGAACCAATTATTCCCAGCAAGCATTTAACTCCAATACCTTTAGACCTTTACTCCTTTACTTTTCCTTATATTATCTAATCCATACTTAGAGGGGAAAAAACCCTATAGAGGAGCACTGAAGTGAACTTGGGCAAAATCCAGAGTAGGCAATAAGAAAATCATGCAAAGGGTACTGCCAAGAAAAATTATTCAACATGTCTATTGGCTAACTGCTGGTGGTAGCAGCAAGACTAGTGGTGCCAATGTGGCAGGAAATCAGGGTGTACTTCCAGCTTAGAACTTTCAACAGAAAGAAACAGTGAGGGTGAGTGTGGTAGTAAGAGTCCAAGTCACAGCACCCTTCCTTTCCTGGGACACCTTGTAAAAATCAGAACTGTAGGACCATGAGAGAGGAGAGAAAAAAAAAGAGGAGGAGGGCTAGCGTGCTTCTGAATGTGCTTTATAAGTGACACTTGCGAATAACAAAAGAAGAAAAAACTGAAAGGTCGAATTGCAAGTAGGCATTTGATGAGAGGAACAACCAGATAATTTAAGTCTAAGAGGATAATGAAGGAGACAAACATTGTTTTCAATATTCCTTCTTAAAAGGCTAAGGAGAGAGTGGCCAAGATGGTGGAGTAGAAAGACTCTGAGGCCACCTCCTCTCATGAACACACCAAAATCACAACTATATGCAGAAAAACCATGGATGAAAAAGACTGGAACCTACCAGAAAAGATCTCCTACAACTAAGGACCAAGAAGGAAACAACAGATGGGTAGAACAGGTGGACTCAACGATATAATCAAATCCCGTACTCTCCACAAACTGGAGAATAATTATATTGCAGAGTGAGTGAGAATTCTGAGTCCCACATCGGGCTCCCTAGCCCTGGAAGACAAGCCTCCAGAGCATTTGGTTTTGAACTCTAGTGGGGCTTAATTTCAGGAGCCCCACAGAACTGGGGAAACAGAGACTTTACTCCTAAAGGACACACACAAAATCACACACACCAGGACCCAGGGCAAAAGCAGTAATTTGACAGGAGTCTGGGCCAGACCTACCTGCTTATCATGGCGAGTCTCCCAGAGAGGTGGGGGCAGCTGGGGACAAAAACACTGGTGGCAGCCACATTTGGGAACATTCTGCTGGATGAATACTGCTTCTGGCAGCTGCCATCTTGGCTGACTAGCGCTAAGACCTGGCCTCATCCAACAGCCTATATGCACTAGAGCTGGGCAGCCTCCAGCCAAACAACTAACTAGGCAGGGACACAGCCCCACCCATCAGTACACAGGCTGCCCAAAGACTTCCTGAGACCACAGCCACCTCTAAAACACGCCCCTAGACATGGCCCTACCCACCAGAGGGCCAGGACCCAGCTCCACCCACCAGTGGGCAGGCACCAGGCCTTCTCCCCAGGAAGCCTGCACTAGCCTCTAGAACAGTCTCACCCACCAGAGGGGGCAGACACCATACGGAAGAAAATGACAATCCTGCAGCCTGCGGATCCAGGCCACTCACAGCAGGCCAAACCCTACCCTGGGACCAGCTGGTTCCTGGCCCTGTCCACTAGCAGGCCAACGCAACCTTCGGGACACCCCAGACCCCATACTCAACTGTGACAGGAACCACTCCCCACCCCTGCCACCAACTATCCGAAACGAGCTCTGGGATCCCAGAGAGACTCCAACAACTGGCTCTGCCTACCAGTAGGCCAGCACTAACCCCAGGACCTGGCTTCACCAACCAGTGGGCGGGCAACAGCCCTGGAGTCTTCAGGACCCTGACCCTGCCCACCAGTGAGCCAGCACTAGCCCTGGGGTTCCCTAGGATTCTGTAGCCAGCCGCCTTGTGACCAGGCCCCGCTAAACAGCAGCCAACAGCACCTGCACAATGCAGGGCCTGGCAACCAAATGGGCTAGGGGTCAACCAAGCTTAAATGACCGTCCACATAGCCCCCATAACAGAAGAACCCACACATTCCCTTTAGGGGGAAGCTCTAGAGCATATAGCTTGGATGATGAGAGAGGAGTGCACTGCTGTAACACAGGACATCTCCTACAGAAGGCCACTTCTCCAAGGTCAAGAAACGTAACTAACCTACCACATACATAAAAAAATAAATAACAACTTAGACAAAGTGAAGTGGCAAAGGAACATATTCCAGAAGAAGGAATAAGATAAAACCCCAGAAAAAAACTAAGTAAAGTGGAGATAGGCAATCTACCCGAGAAAGAGTTCAGAGTAACAATCCTAAAGATGATGAAAGAACTCGGGAGAAGAATGGATGCACACAGCAAGAAGTTAGAAGTTTTTAAACAAAGTCTTAAAAAATATAAAGAATGACCAATCAGAGATGAAGAGTACAATAATTGAAATGAAAAGTACACCAGAAGGACTCAATAGCAGACTAAAAGATAAAGAGAAATGGATCAGCGAGCTAGAAGACAGAGTGGTGGAAATCACTGATTCTGAACAGAAAAAAGAAAAGAAATGAGGACAGTTTAAGAGACCTCTGGGATAATATCAAGTGCACTCATTTTGGCATTATAGAGGTCCCTGAAGTAGAAGAGAGAGAAAAAAGGCCTGAGAAGATATCTGTAGACACAACAGCTGAAAACTTCCCTAACCTGGGAAAGGAAACAGTCACCCAAGTCCAGGAAGCATAGAGTCCCATGTAGGATTAACCCAAAGAGAAACACACCAAGACACATGGTAATCAAAATGACAAAAGTTAAAGAGAATATTAAAAGAAGCAAGGAAAAAGCAACAAATTACATACAAGAGAACTCTCATAAGGCTATCAGCTGTTTTTTTTAGCAGAAATTCTGCAGGCCAAAAGGGAGTGACAACTTGTTGATGTGGTGTATCACACTGATTGATTTGTGGATATTGAAAAATCCTTGCATCCCTGGAATAAATCCCACTTGATCATGGTGTATTATCCTTTTAATGTACTGCTGGATTCGGATTGCTAGTATTTTGTTGAGGACTTTTGTGTCTATGTTGATTAGTGATATTGGCCTGTAATTTTCTTTTTTTTGTGGTATCTTTGCCTAGTTTTGGTATCAGGGTGATGATGGTGGCCTCACAGAAAGAGTTTGGGAGTCTTCTTTCCTCTGCAATTTTTTGGAACAGTTTCAGAAGGACAGGTGTTAGCTCTTCTCTAAAGGTTTGATAGAATTCACCTGTGAAGCCATCCGGTCCTAGACTTTTACTTGTTGGGAGTTTTTTTGATTTCAGTGCTGTGATTGGTCTGCTCATATTTTCTATTTCTTCCTGGTTCAGTCTTGGGAGATTGTACCTTTCTAAGAATTTGTCCATTTCTTCCAGATTGTCCATTTTATTGGCATATAGTTGCTTATACTAGTCTCTTATGATCCTTTGTATTTCTGCAGTGTCAGTTGTAACTTCTCCACTTTCACTTCTACTTTTATTGATTTGAGTCCTCTCCCTTTATTTCTTGATGATTCTGACTAAAGGTTCATCAATTTTGTTTATCTTTTCAAAGAACAAGCTTTTAGTTTCACTGTTCTTTGTTACTGTTTTCTTCATCTCTATTTCATTTATTTCTGCTCTCATCTTTATGATTTCTTTCCTTCTACTAACTTTGGGAATTGTTTGTTCTTCTTTCCCTACTTGCTTTAGGTGTAAGGTTAGGTTGTTTACTTGAGATTTTTCTTGTTTCCTGAGGTAAGACTCTATTGCTTTAAACTTCCCTCTTAAAACTTCTTTTGCTGCATCCCATAGGTTTTGGATTGTTGTACTTTTGTGTTCTTTTGTCGGTACGTATTTTTTGATTTCCTCTTTGATTTCTTCAGTGATCCATTGGTTGTTTAGTAGCATGTTGTTTAGCTTCCACATGTTTGTGTTTTTTACAGGATTTTTTTCATGTAGCTTATTTCTAATCTTATAGCATTGTAGATGGAAAATATGTTTGATATGATTTCATTTTTCTTACAAATTGAAGAATAAAAACTATATGATCATCTCAACAGATGCAGAAAAAGCTTTTGACAAAATTCAACACCCATTTATGATAAAAACTCCCTAGAAAGTGGGCATAGAGGGAACATACCTCAACATAATAAAGGCCATATACGACAAACCTACAGTTAACATCTTACTCAAAGGTGAAAAGCTGAAAGCATTTCATCTAAGATCAGGAACAAGACAAGGATGTCCTCTCTCGCCACTTTTATTCAACATAGATTTGGAAGTCCTAGCTGTGGCAATCAGAGAAGAAAAAGAAATAAAAGGAATCTAAATTGGAAAAGAAGACATTACACTGTCACTTTTGCAGAGTACATGTTACTGTACATAGAAAATCCTAAAGATGCTACCAGAAAACTACTATAGCTGATTAATGAATTTGGTAAAGTTGCAGGAAACAAAATTAATACACAGAAACCTGTTGCATTTCTATACACTAGCAATGAAAAATCAGAAAGAGAAATTCAAGAAACAATCCCCTCCCAAAAAAAGAAACAATCCCATTTACCATCTCATCAAAAAGAACAAAATACCTAGGAATAAACTTACCTAAGGAGACAAAAAACCTGTACTCCGAAAACTATGAAACGCTGATGAAAGAAATCAAAGGTAACACAAACAGATGGAAAGATATACCATGTTCTTGGATTGGAAGAATGAGTATTGTCAAAATGACTACATTACCCAAGGAAATCTACAGATTCAATGCAATCCCTATAAAATTACCAATGGCATTTTCCACTGAACTAGAACAAAAAAAATCTTAAAATTTGTGTGGAGACACAAAAGGCAATGAATAGCCAAAGCAATCTTGAAAAAGAAAAACAGAGCTGGAGGGATCAGGCTTCCTGACTTCAGACTACTACAAAGCAATAGTCATCAAAACAGTATGGTACTGGCACAAAAATAGAAATATAGATCAATGGAATAGGATAGAAAGCCCAGAAGTACACCCACGCACCTATGGTCAATTTACCTATGAAAAAGAGGCAAGACTATACAATGACAGAAAGACAGTCTCTTCAATAAGTGGTGCTGGGAAAACTAGACAGCTACATGGAAAAAAAAAATGCAATTAGAACATTCTTTCATATCATACACAAAAATAGGCTCAAAATGGATTAAAGACCTAAATGTGAGACCAGACATTATAAAACTCTTAGTGGAAAACATTGGCAGAACACTCTTGGACATAAATTGCAGCATTATCTTTTTCGATCTGTCTCCCAGAGTAATGAAAATAAAAACGAAAATAAAAACAAAAATAAACAAAGGAGAACTAATGAAACTCAAAAGCTTTTGCACAGCAAAGGAAACCATAAACAAAACAAAAAGACAACCCACAGAATGGCAGAAAATATTTGCAAATTATGTGACTGATGAGGGATTAGTCTCCAAAATTTACAAACAGCTCCTGTGGCTTAATATCATCAAAATGAACAACCCAGAAGACCTAAATACACATTTTTCCAAAGAAGACATACAGATGGCCAAGAGGCACATGAAAAGATGTTCAACATTGCTAATTATTAGAGAAATGCAAATCAAAACTACACTGAGATATCACCTCACACAAGTCAGAATGGCTATTATCAAAAATTCCACAAACAATAAATGCTGGAGAGGGTGTGGAGAGAAGGGAACCCTCCTACACTGTTGGTGGGAATGTAAATTGGTACAGTCACTATGGATAACAGTATGAAAGTTCCATTAAAAACTAAAAATAGAGCTATCATATGATCCTGCAATCCCATTCCTGGGCATATATCCAGAGAAAAACGTGGTCCAAAAGGATACATGCACCCCAATGTTCATTGCAGCACTGTTTACAATAGCCAAGACATGGCAGCAACCTAAATGTCCATCGACAGAGGAATGGATAAATAAGATGTGGTACATATATACAATGGAATATTACTCAGCCATTAAAAATAATGAAATAATGCCATATGCAGCAATAAGGATGGACCTGGAGATTATCTAGGTCCTAGAGATAATGAGTGAAGTAAACCAGAGAAAGTGAAATATTGTATGATACCACTTATATGCAGAATCTAAAAAAAAATGATACAAATGAACTTATTTTCAAAACAGAAAGAGACTCACAGACCTAAAGAACAAACTTATGGTTACCGGGGGAATGGTGGGGTGAAGAGATAGTTAGGCAGTTTGTGACTGACATGTACACACACTGCTGTATTTAAAATGGATAACCAACAAGGACCTACTGTGTAGCACGGGAATGCTGCTCAATATTCTGTAATAACCTAAGTGGGAAAAGAATTTGAAAAAGAATAGATACATGTATATGTATAAATGAATCACTTTGCTGTACACCTGAAACTAACAGAACATTGTTAAACAACTATACTCCAATATAAATTAAAAAGTTAAAAAAACTAAGACAAAAAACAAAAGGGAGTGGCAAGATATATTTAATGGGATGAAGGGCAATAACCTACAACCAAGAATACTCTACCCAGTAAAGCTCTTGGTTCTGATTTGATGGAGAAATCAAAAGCTTTACAGACAAGCAAAAGCTAAAAGGAGTTCAGCACCACCAAACCAGCTTCACAACAAATGTTAAAGGAACTTCTCCAGGCAAAAAAGAAAAATCCACAACCAGAAACAAGAAAATTACAAAATGAAAAAGCTCATAGGTAAAGGCAACCATACAGTAAAGGTAGGAAATAATCCACACACAAAGCTAGTAGAGGGGTTAAAAGACAAAAGTAGTAAAATCATCTATATCCACAATAAGCAGTTAAATGATACACTAAACGATTAGATGTAAAATATGACCTCAAAAACAGTAATTGTACAATATTGTAAAGCAACCATACTTCAATAAAAAAGGAAAAACCAGTAATCATGAGAAGAGTACAAATGCAGGTTTTTTTAAATGCATTTGAAATTAAGAGATCAAAAACTTAAAACAATCATGTATATATATAGACTGCTACACGAAAACCTCATGGTAACCACAAACCAAAAATCTATAATAAGTATACACTCAAAAGAGAAAAAGGAATACAACATAACACTAAAGACATTCATCAAATCACAAGAGAAGAAAACAAAGGAAGAAAGGGAATAAAAGACCCATAAAAGCAAATCCAAAATAATCAACAAAATGGCAATAAGAACATACACATCGACAATTACCTTAAATGTAAACTGACTAAATGCTCCAACCAAAAGACACAGGGTGGCTGAATGGATACAAAAGCAAGACCTGTGTATACGGTGCCTACAAGAGCCTTGCTTCAGATCTAGAGACACATACAGACTGAAAGTCAGGGGACAGAAAAAGGTATTCCAGAAAAATTGAAATCAAAAGAAAGCCAGAGTAGCAATACTTATATCAGACAAAATAGACTTTATTTATTTTATTTTTAAAAAATTGTTTTATTATTCTTATTTATTGATTGATTTATATTTCTTGGCCAAGCCATGTGGCATGTGGGATCTTAGTTCCCCAACAGGGATCGAACCCACACCCCCTGCACTGGAAGAATGGAGTCTTAACCACTGGACTACCAGGGAAGTCCAGACAAAATAGACTTTAAGATAAAGACTGTTACAACAGACAACGAAGAACACTACACAATGTTCAAGGGATCAATCCAAGAAGAAGATATACAGATTGTAAATATATATGCACCCCATATAGGAGGCACCTAAATACATAAAGCAAATATAAACAGACATAAAGGAAGAAATTTACAGTACCGCAGTAGCAGTATGGGACTTTAAAACCTCACTTGCATCAATGGAGAGATTATGCATACAGAAAATTAATAAGGAAACACTGCCCTTAAATGACACATTAGACCAGATGGATTGTATTGATACATATATATATATATATATATATATATATATATATATATATATATATATATATATATATAAAGCATTCCATCTGAAAGCAGCAGAATACACATTCTTTTTAAGTGCACATGGAATATTTCTCCAGGATAGATCACATGCTAGGCCACAAAACAAGCCTCAGTAAATTTAAGAAAACTGAAATCATATCAAGCATCTTTTTTTAAAAAAAATTATTTATTTATTTATTTATTCATTCATTCATTCCTGGTTGCACTGGGCCCTCATTGCTGCACGTGGGCTCCATCTAGTTGCAGCGAGAGGAGGCCACCCCTAGCTGTGGTGCACGGGCTTCTCACTGTGGTAGCCTCTCCCACCATTGAGCACAGGCTCCAGGCGCGCAGGCCTCAGCAGTTGCAGCACATGGGGTCAGCAGCTGTGGCTCAAGGGCTGCAGAGCACAGGCTTAGCAGCTGTAGCACATGGGCCCAGCCGCTCCATGCCACGTGAGATCCTCCGAGACCAGGGCTCGAACCTGCATCCCGTGCACTGCCAGGCAAACTCCCAACCACTGTACCACCAGGGAAGCCCTCAAGAATCTTTTTTGACCACAATACTATGAGACTCGAAATCAACCAGAAAAAAACTGCAAAAAACACAAACACATGGAGGTTAAACAATATGCTACTAAACAAGTAATGGATCACAGAAGACAAAGAGGAAATTAAAAGAAAACCTAGAGACAAATGAAAACAAAACACGACAATCCAAAACCTATGGGATGCAGCAAAAAGTTCTAAGAGGGAAGTTTACACTAATACAAGCTTATCTCCGGAAACAAGAAAATCTCAAATAAACAACCTAACCTTATACCTCAAAGAACTAGAGAAAGAAGAACAAACAAAACCTGACGTTAGTAGAAGGAAAGAAATCATAAAGATCAGAGCAGAAATAAACAAAATAGGGATGACAAAAACAATAGCAAAGATCAGTGAAACTAAAAGCTGGTTCTTTGAAAAGATAAACAAAATTGATAAACCTTTAGCCAGAATCATCAAGGAAAAGAGGGACAGGACTCAAAACCAATAAAAGTAGAAATGAAAAAGGAGAAGTTATAACTGACACCACAGAAATATAAAGGATCATAAGAGACTACTACAAGCAACTCTATGCCAATAAAATGGACAACCTGGAAGAAATGGACTAATTCTTAGAAAGGTACAAACTCCCAAGTCTGAACCAGGAAGAAATAAAGACTATGAACAGCCCAATTACCAGTAATGAAACTGAATCAGTAATGAAAAAAAAAAACTCCCCAACGAGTAAAAGTCCAGGACCAGATGGCTTCACAGGTGAATTCTATCAAATATTTAGGGAAGAGTTAACACCTATCCTCCTCAAACTATTCCAAAAATTTGCAGAGGAAGGAATACTTCCAACTCATTCTATGAGGCCAGCATCCCCTGATACCAAGATCAAAGAAAATTATAGGCCAATATCACTGATGAACATAGATGCAAAAATCCTCAACAAAATACCAAAATCCAAACCAAATCCAACAATATATTAAAAGGATCATATACCATGATCAAATGGGATTTATTCCAGGAATGCAAGGATTTTGCAGTATCTGCAAATCAATCAATATGATATACCACTTAACAAACTGAAGAATAAAAACCATGTCATCATCTCAATAGATGCAGAAAAAGCTTTTGATAAAATCAAACATCCAGTTATGATAAAAACTCTCCAGAAAGTGGGAGTAGATGTAACATACCTCATCTTAATAAAGGCCATATATGACAAACCCACAGCTAACATCATACTCAATGGTGAAAAGCTGAAAGCATTTCCTCTAAGATTAGGAATAAGACAAGGATATCCACTCTCGCCACTTTAATTCAACATAGTTTTGGAATTCCTAGCCACAGCAATCAGACAAGAAAAAGAAATAAAAAGAATATAAATTAGAAAGGAAGAAGTAAAACTGTTAATGTTTGCAGATGACATGATACTACACATAGAAAATCCTAAGGATGTCACCAGAAAACTACTAGAGCTGATTAATGAATTTGGTAAAGTTGAAGGACACAAACTTGATACACAGAAATCTGTTCATTTCCATACACTAACAATGAACTATCAGAAGGATAAATAAGGAAACAAGCCCATTTACCACTGCATCAAAAAGAATAACATACCTAGGAATAAACCTACCTAAGGAAACAAAAGACCTGTACTTAGAAAACTGTAAGACACTGATGAAAGAAATTGAAGATGACATAAACAGATGGAAAGATATACCATGTTCTTGGACTGGAAGAATCAATATTGTTAAAATGACCACACTGACCAAGGCTATCTACAGATTCAATGGAATCCCTATCAAAATACCTATGCCATTTTTCACAGAACTAGAATAAATAATTTAAAAAATTTGTATGGAAACACAAAAGACCCCAAATAGCCAAAACAATCTTGAGAAAGAAGAACAGAGCTGGAGGTATCATGCTCCCTGACTTCAGACTATACTACAAAGCTACAGTGATCAAAACAGTATGATAGTGGCACAAAAACACACATAGATCAATAGGGATAGAGAGTCTAGTATAAACTCAAGCACTTATGGTCACTTAATCTATGACAAAGGAGGCAAGAATATACAATGGGGAAAAGACAGTCTCTTCAATAAGTGGTGCTGGGAAAACTGGACAGCTACATGTAAAAGAATGAAATTAGAACATTCTGTAACATCATATACAAAAATGAACTCAAAATAAATTAAAGACCTAAATTTAAGACTGGTACTGTACAACTCCTAGAGGAAAACACAGGCAGAACACTCTTTGACATAAATTGTAGCAACAGTTTTTTGCATTTGTCTCCTAAAGCAAAGGAAATAAAAGCAAAAATAAATAAATGAGACCTAATTAAATCTAAAAGCTTTTGCACAGCAAAGGAAACCATCGACAAAATGAAAAGACAACCTACTGAATGGGAGAAGATAGTTGCAAATGATATGACCAATAAGCGATTAATATCCAACATATATTGATATAAACAGGTCATACACCTGATTAAAAAATGGACAGAACTGAACAGACATTTTTCCAAAGAGGAAATACAGATGGCCAACAGGCACATGAAAAGATGCTCAACATAGCTAATCAACAGGGAATTGCAAATTAGAACCACAATGAGATATCACTTCACACCTGTCAGTATGGCTATCATTAAAAAGAACACAAATGACAAATGTTGGCGAGGATGTGGAGAAAAGGGAACCTTTGTACACTGTTCGTGGGAATGTAAATTGGTGTGGCCACTGTGGAAAATAGTATAGAGTTTTCTCAAAAAACTAAAAATAGAACTACCATATAGAACTTCCACTCTTGGGTATATATTCAAAAGAAAGAAAAGCATTAACTCGAAAAGATACATGCACCCCAATGTTCACAGCAGCGTTATTTACAATTGCCAAGATATGGATGCAACCTAAGTGTCCATCAACAAATGAACGTTTAAAGAAGATGTGGCGTATATATACACAATGGAATTTATTCAGCCATAAAAAAGAACAAAATCTTGCCATTTGCAGTAACATGGATGGACTTGGAGGGCACTATGCTAAGTGAATAAGTCAGAGAAAGACAAGTACTGTAAAATATCACTTATATGTGGAATATAAAAAATACAACAAACTAGTGAATATAACATAAAAGACTCACAGATATTGAGAACAAACTAATGGTTACCAGTGGTGGGGGGAGCAATACAGGAGTAGGGGACTGGGAGGTACAAACTACTGGGTGTAAGATAAGCTCAAGGATATATTGTACAACACAGGGAATATAGTCAACATTTTGTAAGAACTGTAAATGCAAAGTAACCTTCAAAAATTGTATAAAAAATTAAGGAATAAAAAAGGCTAAGGTCATTAATCAGGATTTTGAAAAGGAATTTTAACAGGTGAAAATAGTAAGGCAGAAATAAACAAAAGGCTGTAAGTAGTACCTGCAACTTGAGATTCCAATATGAAGAATCAGCCTTTTCTTTCATGTGTATTCATATAACTTTATTAAACTCTAGTTTACACAAAGACAAAAAGCATATTAAAGAACTATTACCTTTCATGTTTGCAGCATACCCACTGTTATTCACCAAAGTAGAATATGGTTGTTCATTTTGAGGCAAGACTCCCGCAGCCATGGTAGTCTGTTGGGGGAGAAAAGATTACTTTTTGAAGGTTTGCCTATAGAATATTCATATGCTAATCACGTATAATGTGCTAGACTTCTACTGTCTAATACAGCAGTCATTAGCTAAGGGGTTATTGAGCACTTGAAATGTGGCTAGTACAGATTTGAGATATGTTGTAGATAAAGAATACAAGATTTTAGAGACTTGTACAAAAAAAGAATGTAAAATATCTAATTTTTTACATTTATTTGGCATTGAAATATTTTTGATATATTGGGTTAAATACATTTTTAAAATTATTTTTCTGATTCTTTTTATTGTTACTGGCGAATCTAAATTTGAATATGTGGCTCACATGATATTCTACTGGACAGTGCTGTGCTAGACAGTAAGGACATTACAGAGAAAAATAAGACATACTCTTCCTATACATTTTTAGTCTGTTGGGAAGATAAGATGTAGACACAAATAATGCTAATATGTGCTAAGTGTCACAAGGCAGTCTTGGACAAGCAAGAGGGCTGTCCAATTTGAGGGTAGGTGCAAGGCTTGAAGAAGGAATTTGTACTTGAACTGGGCTCAAGGAGTAACATTTATTGTGGACATGACAGTACACTAGGCAATTAAACAGAAGCCCTCATTCTTTACTAAAAGTAAGGTAGATAGCTAGTGGGAAGCAGCCGCATAGCACAGGGAGATCAGCTTGGTGTTTTGTGACCACCTGGAGGGGTGGGATAGGGAGGGTGGGAGGGAGATATGGGAACATATGTATATGTATAACTGATTCACTTTGTTATAAAGCAGAAACTAACACATCATTGTAAAGCAATTATACTCCAATAAAGATGTTAAAAAAAAAAAAGAGTTTACTGAGTTTATGACTTTACAGTTAACAGTCTTCATCTAGCTCATGCTAAGCTATATGGCTAAGTGTTCACTGTGTTCCTATGGCTTCTCCACTGAGGAAAGTTAAGTAAATCTTTTTATGTGTCAAAAAGCAAAAACTGCCACCTTTCTGAAGCCCCTATTATGTGTTGGATTGTGAAATAAGGAAAACACATTGATCTTTGTTCCCTGGTTCCTGACACAGAGCAACTAGACCATCGTAAATTCCTAAGTGATAGGAGCCCAAGGAGCCTCTTTTGTTCCAATTCTAATGAGGCAACTTTAACTCTAGGTGGGCTACTGGATGGCTCCTGGATTGCACTGGTCACCAGAAAGACCAACCCATGATTAGAAGCTTGGAATGTTCTAGAAGGGGAGAGTTGACTGTGACACAACAGAAAGTCACACACAATATTAAAGTTTTTTTCTAAATAATGATTTAATATTTTTCTTTGAAAAAGCACGTTTATTGTTTGGGCATCAATGACTGGGGGGGTCAAACTATAATTTTTATATGGTTATGTATTTTTTTTAAATGCTCTAAAAATCTGTTGAAATTTTTTGCACCAATAAATTAACAGTGGCAATTAATACAGCCTTAATATTTTTCCCTAGAGCATTTATTTTTGTGAGAAAAATCA
Organism: Stenella coeruleoalba; assembly: GCF_951394435.1. Lineage (NCBI taxonomy): Eukaryota > Metazoa > Chordata > Mammalia > Artiodactyla > Delphinidae > Stenella > Stenella coeruleoalba. The sequence continues at coordinate 34,837,804 of NC_137153.1, read as the reverse complement.
CTTCACAAATTTCAGGGGTCCTCCGAGAATTTCAAATTCACTAAAATTTTATTTCTAAAATCAAGTTTTATATGCTCAATAGGTATAAAATTTTTAATCTAAAGTCCTACTCAATGAAACTGTCTCCCTTCAAAAGAAATACAAGAATTAAAATCACAGAGGTGCTCTAACACGAAAGAAAAAAGAAATTCCTGCAATATTTATATACAAATCTGGTATCATACTAATTAATACAAAATTTTATAATGGGCATAACATTTCAAATGAATGTTACATAAAGACAAGAAGTCAATGGACTAATGGAACAAGTTGTTCCAGGAAACTCATTAGCAAAAACTTAATTTGAAAGAATATACATTATGATTAGATTTACAGTAAACATTTTTACCATATTACTTTTCAAAAATTTGGACTTTTAAAACATGTTTTGACCAAAAAACAATTTATCACCATGTTAGAACCATGGAATTTTAGAGCAGTCAGAGTTCTAGCCCAGGTTGTTTTGTAGATGAGGAGTTATAAAGCATGTCCCAGGTGATCCAGCATGTGGTAACAAGGTAGAACCAGTTGTCACTTTTTCTGTGAAGGCTTCCCTGATGCCACCCTAAGCTCTTCAGCTGTAATGTAATGAAATGCGACTACTGGACTGGCTCCCCTGCACACCACGGGGTCTCGAGAGGAGAAGCCATGATTTGCTCATCTCTCTCTCTAAAGAAGGGGAGAGTCTGGTGTAAGGAACACATTCACTGCACATCTGTTGAGCTGAAATGGGCATACTAGACTGAGTTTCATGGATCTATTCATGTCTTATTTATGTCTGTATCCCCAAGACCTAGAGCTCACTGAAAACGTGGCTTTTCATGTTGTGGTTAAGACTCCCCGCTTCCAATGTAGGGGGCGCGGGTTCGATCCCTGGTCGGGGAATTAAGACCCCACATACTGTGCCGTGCGGCCAAAATAACAAACAAAAACAGAAAAACTCCATGGCTTTAAAGAGTGTTGAATTAATTTTACTCTTTTGGGTAGCAAAAAGTACAAATATGATTGTGGACTGTCTTTAAAAACTTTCTTTTTAACTAGCCCCTCAGAAACTCAAAGTTGTAAGTAACCTCAGAAGTCCTCTATTAGAATCCTAACCCACAAGAGCATTCTCTCCACAATGTCTTTGAACAGTAACACTGACGTTATCACACAGCTCTGGTAGTTAGAAAGCTCTTTATAATGTGGCAACTCTGTAATTTCTGCCCATTGGTGAGAAATATTTCTGCCCTTTGAGACTACAGAGAACAATAAATAAACCCTTTCTCCCTCATATCAAAAGCTGGCTGGCGATCATCCCAAATTACATCTTCCCAGACCCAGACTAAGGACCAGCAGTTCCTCCCCTCACCGTTTTTCATATGTAATCGTTCTAGACCTCACAGACCTGGATGCTGTTTTCTATTTACACTCTATAGTTATTCATATCCTAGTACTCAGAGCTGAGATGTATCCCTCAGGTGGGGTGTGATCATCAAAAATTAGAACAAAAACAATCAGCTCCTCTGTCTGCAGTGAATGTGGCTTACCATCATATTTCAGCAGTCTCAAGCAGTTTTCAGCAGTCTCAAGACACATCAGGATACAATGGTTGAAAAAAAAAAGGCTAAAAAATGACCTATAGTACATTTTGAGGTTTAAAAATGGACATTCGGTACAGATAATTAAACATATATAAAAGTTTAAAGTGAAATAAATGGTACAGAAGAAGAAGTAAAGTCTCCATTCCTATCTCCCAGCCCAAGTTTTACTCCCCAGAGGTAAACAATGTAAACATAGGCTTTAGTTCTTCTGGGGGGTAGTGACTATATGTACACCTCTGGTTATTATTTTATCATCTTTAAAATCATTCACCAGACTATTGAATTCCTGGTATAAAAGATGAGGAAATTGGCTCATTTACTCTACCAACCTCCTACCATGCCAAACCTTTCCCCATTTAATACATCATTATATTTTTAATTCTTCTGATTATCTTTGTAATTTTAAATAACATCCTTTAACCATCTTTTCTTCTATCAACTTTAAACAGTATCTTGACTCCTTACCTTGTAAAATAAGAAAAGTAGTTTACCTGTATTATTCCATTTCACCTTTCCCCTCCACTTCCAAGTTCTGCTAACTATATCATTTCTTTTTTTTAAAGCTTTTTAATTTTTAAGCTTTAGCTATATCTGTAATTAAGTTTCCCATGCTTTGTCTATAGGCTCATTCCAATATGTAAGATGAAATACAATATAATTGAGTGTATTAGATATTATATATATATATCTGTATACACATATGTATAATCCATATATATTTACCTTAAAAATATTTTTTACCAAGTCTTACGCTTGGACTCATATAAAAAGAAGTGCAATCGTGTATCACAAAACCTGTGCTGCTCAAAGTAAAACATTCCAAGCATCAGTGTCAAGTGGATTATCTTTTATTTCATTAGCTGCTTAAAACAAGGGCAGATTTTGTTCTGCTGTAAATTTAGACAATGTATTTCTTATACAGACTGCCCCATTTGTTTGTTTGTTTTGCGGTACGCGCGCCTCTCCCGTTGCGAGCACAGGCTCCGGATGAGCAGGCTCAGCGGCCATGGCTCAAGGGCCCAGCTGCTCCGCGGCATGTGGGATCTTCCCGGACCAGGGCACGAACCCGCGTCCCCTGCATCGGCAGGCGGACTCTCAACCACTGCGCCACCAGGGAAGCCCTCAAATTCTTAATCATACTATCTACTTGCTTTTTAAAAATATTTTTTCCAAGCCCTTTGGGTTTCTAATTCTAATGTGGATGAAAAGCTTCCTAGGCCCACTAAACAGTTACCAACCTAGGATTTCTTTTAATTGCACCCCTGAGTTGAGGCCATTGTTCCTCAGATTCTGCTTTGGCTTTGCTCTATCCTCAAGTAATTTTTTCATGAAAGGTGAATGGACGACGAACTTTCTAAGTCCTCTCATTCTGAAAATATTTATTTTATCCTCATACTTAGCTGATAATTTGGCTACTTACAGAATTCTAGGTTGAAAGCCATATTATGTCATGTCTACTGTGTTTTAACAAACAACATTGCTGATGAGAAGTCTGGATGTCAATCAGTGTATTAGAAACAGGCCCTTTTCATTAACCTTGATTATTAGTTCCTTCCAATATGTAGATTGAGTCTCCTTCAGAAGCTAAAATTGTCTGTGTACCAAGTACCATGATCTATATTTTAAGTGCTTTACTTTACAAAATCCACATCATTCTTACAGAATCACTCTATGCAGTATATACTATTATTAGCTCCATTTTCTCAGGTGGGAAACCTTGCTTGAGATTACACATTTTCACTGGTAGAGCTGGGACATGAATACAGCCTGCACGCTTCTAATACCAATCCACTGTGCCCTACAGAAAGATCTGAACAATTTACACAATTTATTAAAAGACAAGTCTTTTCTCTCGTCCTCATCAATGCCAGCCATTTTAAACCTTTTTAACAGAATCATCTCATTATTGTTTTACTTTGCATTTCTTAAGTGAGGCAAAATAGTTTTTCAGAAGCTTTTTTAAAAACGTGAATTTCTTGTAAATAAACTGCCTGCTTCAGAATTTAGCCCTTTTCCTACTGGGACATTTGCCCCTTTCTTACAGACTTGCAAGATGTCTTTCTATATTAATATCAACTCTTCATCATATATGCTGCACATCTTTTTATTTATTTATGTTTGATGTGGACCATTTTTAAAGTCTTTATTGAATTTGTTACAATATAGCTTCTGCTTTATGTTTTGGTTTTTTGGCCTCAAGGCATATGGTATCTTAGCTCCCTGACCAGGGAACGAACCTGCACCCCTGCATTGGAAGGTCAAGTCTTAACCACTGGACCACCAGGGAAGTCCCTGTACATCTTTTTAAAAATAGCTTACCATGTCTTAAATATGTTGTGTGTTTTGCCTAGCAGTCTTACTCTGTCCTGTAGTCCAGACTGTAAGATTTTTCTATTGACTTTTCTGGCTGCAGTGACACAATACAAAAAGCTTTCTCCAATATAAGCTGTAAATCCCAATTTAATGTCTCCCATTTGGGGGTGATAAATGCTGTCCCTTTTTTGCAGGTTAACAGTACTACTGCTAAAACATAAGTTAATCTACAAAATTAAAGATAGTCCATCTTTAAAGAATATCATATGTATCCTAATATGACTTTATAAAAGCCATCTTTAAAAGTAGTAAAATAAAATATTCTTATTTGTAAATTATCTACAATTGTAAAGCTTAAATACTACATTTTACCAAACAACACGACATGCTTTATATGAAAAAGTAATTCTTCTAACCTAGGAAAAACAGTGGAAGAATGGAAAATTTTCTTTAAAGGTGTTAGTAACCCAAGAGTTACTATACATGCGTACAGTTAAATTACCAATTTTCAAAGATCTGAAATATATAATAAACATTAGTTTGAGAAACAGAATATTTCAAGACCATTCAAAATCTAAGAGTTAAAACAGAAAATCAGCTCTATTTGTATCTGTAAGGCCATCAAAAGCATCCAGCGCAGATTCCTTTTCATTCTTCTCGCAGCTGCTGATCACTTGCCTTCATCTAAACTCTAGTAGCCTCAGTTCCACTGCTTTATAAATTAAACAGCTTTCCTGTTTTCCTGAACATCCAGTCAAACTTTCATCCTGTTTTACTTAATCCTTCTTTCTCCTCAAGGAAATCCTCATTACTTATTCAATAGGTCTCAACTGCTGACTTTTTTTCCCTTTCTCATTAGACTAGTTATTTGAAATCAGTATGGCAGCTCCAGAGCTGCCTTTATTTTAGGCTAATTTAGCCCATTGCTTAAGGCCATATCTTTCTAAGGCTTCCACCTGCTTCTCTGGGTATTATGAGGCCTTTCTTCTCTGGCTGGTGGGAACACGAACTATTTCCAGCCCCCTGAGTGCCCTGAAAACTGTTCTGTCTACTCCCTCCTGTATCTTTCCCTAGTCTTGAGTAATTTGCACAGGTCAGTACTCAGCCAAATACTTTAGGCCAGCGAAGACTTAAGGGCCCTCTGCACGTTTCTGAAGGCTCTCTTCACACTGCTCCCTTCTCTCCAGTACGCTACGCTGCAAATTCTAGCCACCCTGGCTCTCTACACATCTCTGAGAAGGCTCTGTTTAGGTACCCCTGCACTGCAGCCTACAGATTGCTTCCAGAGAGGCAGCTGGTGCAACCTTAGGCTCATCACATTTCTCTTCTCTCAGATATCACAATTCCAAGCTGCCTGCTTTCCAATGTCCAAAACCCATTTTTTATATATTTTGCCTGGCTTTATAGTTATTTCAGGCAGGAGGGTGATTCTGGTCTCTGTTATTTCATCTTGGTTGGAAGCAGAAATCTCCGTTGGCCCTCTTCAAATACCTCAAATTCAGGGGAACTCTGCAAGAGTGCTCATTGTGTATTGACTCTGCATAAAAACATTAATTTACTGTCCAATTATATACAGCTCAACTAGGTTAGTTAAACTATATGGTACAGTCAAAAGTTCTCTGTTTAAATCTTGACTCAGTTCATTGCCTTCTGTATGAACCATTTTGAGCTTCAATTTTATCTTCTGTAAAATGAGGATTATTATATCTACTTTCTTAGGATGCTGTGAAGATGAGAGGTTGTGTGAGTGTGTGTTTCTAGCACAATGTCTGGTATATAGGTATTCAATAAATGCTTGTTTATTTTCATTTGCAAGCCAATATCTGTAATCTTTTTGTTTCTCTCCCTTCTGTCTATACTCACTTCATTTTCCTGTGATTTTTTATAAGAATCTGTAAAGGATTCCCTTCATTATCTGTAAAACAGTCCTGCCAGTAGTTAGTAATGGTTGAGCTTTTCAAGAAGATTTATAAAAACATTATCTCCATTCACAACTGAATTTATTTCATATGCCTGGTTGTAGATTCAGGAGAAAAAGGGTTTGAATAGTAATCCTATCATTTCACTGCACCATCATATATTACTTAACTTCATGTTCTGCTCCTTATGACAGATATTTTGCTCACTCTATCCTAGAATTTGCTTTTATTCCAAAAGTCCCTCAAAATGACTCAATTGTTAGGATTAATCACACGCTATTTAGTACCTAATACTTAAAAGTTAGAACAGCATGGACTATGACTCATACTGTTAAGAATCATCACAAAGTAAGAGTTCGATACAAAGTATGTTCTACTTCATAAAAAAGTCATTTCACACCAGAGACTGGGTTCTGAGGTGGACTGAGGAGTTCTTAGGTCACTACTTTCCCTTCCATCTTCCAGATACACAGTGATCTGCCAAAATCTACATGTGTATTTTTGGGAGAAAATTTGTGGGGATTACATTAAGAAGTGCCTGGGAAGTTAGAAGTGTGGTATAATCCTTCCTAGATTCTCAAAGCACTACCGCTCCAACTTGCATCAGAATCACCTTGGGTGCTTGTGGAAAATGCAAATTCCTTGGCCCACCCTCAAAATGTCTGAGTTGGTAAGTTTGGTGTAACAATTTGTATTATCAAATTGTTATTATTATTGTTATTGTTATTATTACACGCCAGCTCATTCTGGTAAGAGGCCTTCTGCCCACACTTAAAGAAGTACAGTCAATATGATTAGATTCTACACAGCAACCATGACAGAAGAATTTGAGGCTGAAAAACTTAAGTTTGTAGGGGGAAAAACAGAGATGGAAGCCGAAGTCTATAAGTGAACCCATGAAACCTATATAAATATTTTTATGTTCATGAATAGTAACTAAAACACATAAGCTTACTCGATGCCAGGCACTGTTCCAAATGCTTTATATATCCTAATTCATACAATATCCATGACAACACTATTAGGTGAATACTACCATTATTCCCATTTAAAAAAAATAATTTTATTTATTTATTTTTTTAACATCTTTATTGGAGTGTAATTGCTTTACAATGGTGTGTTAGTTTCTGCTTTGTAACAAAAAAATAGCTTTATTTTTTAGAGCAGTTTTAGGTCCATAGCAAAACTGAGTAGAAGGTATGGAGATTTCCCATAAACCCCCACCCTACCTCGCACATGCACAGCCTTTTTCCCATTATCAACAATCCCCACCAAAGTGGTACATCTGTTGCAATAGATGAACCTACATTGACACATCATAATCACCCAGAGTCCATAGTTTACCTTAGGGTGCACTCTTGGTATTAGACACTGTGGAACTGGACAAATGCATGGCATGTATCCACCATTATAGTATCATACAGAATATTTTCACTACCCTAAAAATCCTCTATGCTCCACTTAGTTATGCTCCCTACCCCACCCCAGCAACCACTGATCTTTTTATTGTCTCCGTATTTTGGCTTTTCCAGAATGTATTGATAATACAGTTGGAATCATACATTATGTAGCCTTTTCATATTGGGTACTTTCACTTAGTAATATGCAAGTAAGGTTCTCCATGTCTTTTCATGGCTTGATAGCTAATTTCTTTTTAGTGCTGAATAATATTCCATTCTCTAGATGTAACACAGTTTATTCACTAACCTACTGAAGAACTTTGTTGCTTCCAAGTTTTGGTAATTATGAATACAGTGGCTATAAACATCTGTGCGCAGGTTTTTGTGTGAGCATAGGTTTTACAGCTCCTTTGGGTAAACACCATGGAGCATGACTGCTGGATCATATGGTAAGAACATGTTTAGTTTGTACGTCATTTCTATTTTAAAGATTAGGAAACTAAGGCAAAGAGAAACCAAATAATTTGCCTGAAGTCACATCTATTATTTGAATTGGGATTTGAGCTGGGATTTGAATTTACACAGTTTAGCTCCAGAGTTAGTGCTCTTAACCACTACACATACAGCTTCTCAACAATTAATAAAGACCTCACACTAAATAAAAGGAACGTCACTGTTAGTCAGCTACACTATGCATTGTAACCTGGCTACGCTGGATTCTGCACCATTTATAAATTCTTCACTTTCAAGAAACTCTTCAGATCTCCTTTCCACAGCAAAATTTTCAAATTTATTTTGCTCTTTGCAGGCAATTTGCTGATTCTTCATTCCAAATCTTCATTCACTGCTGTACCAAAGACAAATATCAAGAACACAGCCCCTTTTAGGTTTAACACATTTTAGGTTCCTCCCTCCCAACAGAAAAAGAAATGCAGCTGGTCTGAACATAACGTTATAAAATCTAAACATATTTTCAATAGAGTCGCTGGCACTTACTGGCTCTGTGATCTTAAGCACACTTACTACCATCTCTGAGACTCACTATCTGCTCTGCAGTAGTTATAAAGATTACCTGAGAGCCAGTACACAGATCTAATTCCATGCCTGATCCATAATTCAGTCTGTTCTCAAGACAGCAGCCAGAGTGATCTTGTTAACTTCATGTCACCCTTCTCTTCAAAACCCTTCTAGTCACCCTATTTACAATTTAAACCAGCTCCCCTTCCCTGTTCCACTTTTCTCTTCAGGACTTATGAATAGCACATTACATAATTTACTTATTTATCCTGTTTATCATCTGCCTTTCTCTACCCAATGAAGACATAGATTTTTGTCTGCTTTGTCAACTGTTATGCCTCAATAGCCCAGAAAAGGGCCTGTCACTAGTAGGTGCTCAAAGATTTGTTGAACAAATACATGAATATACGTTCGATAAAAAGTAGCTGCCACCACACCACCATCATTTAATCTCTTTGAACCTCAGCTTTTTAATCTGTAAAGGAAGCATAGTAATAGTGCTTTACTTATCTCAAGATTATCGCTAAAAGCCTATTAATTACATGACAGTACCACTACGCAAATGCAAGGAATGGCATTCTCACTATCTTAGCTTTCCTGATCACAGTTATATTTCCAACTGCTCACCTATTTTCAACCTGACAAATTTGTATTTCTTCTAATTCCCTGAGGTGTGTAGCTGTTTTTCTTCAGCCAAATACACATGATGACAATAAATTCAACCCTCAGCCCAAATTTTCTCTCCTTTAGGATGCCTTCGTAATACCAATTACACTGTTTATTCACATCCCCTTATCATGAAGGGCTGACTGAAGATTTATCTAGTGGCCCGGATGCTATAAAACATAGCTTCCTGATACCACAGTAGTATTTTGTTCTTAAAAGAATTAAAGCACTCCTTATGACTCTTTATGTAGTAAAACAAAACCAAACCAGGTTACTTTTAAACTGTTAAGTCCTCACCTCTGAATCTGCAACCTCAAAAAACCAAAACAAAAACTCCAAAAACAACAAAAAAAACCCCAAACCCCCAGAACTATATAAAATCCCCTTTCTCCTCAAATCACTTCCTGGAGGGCAGGCAGGCAACATTTAAAAAACACCTTTTCTTTTTTAAATCCTTCCAGCCTTTCTAACTATGTAAGTCCTCAGGGAAAGAACTAAGGACTGCTTTGAATATACGATATGTCTAGCAGTTTGCTATGAACTTCACTGGCTTCTGTGATCTCACACCTTAAATACACCTTAGGCAGGGTCCCTGTCTCTCAGGAGACTCATCACAGATCAGGGAAAAACAATACTACAGTAGGATTCTCACCATTTCATCATTTAAAGAAATATGCTGTTTGTTTCAGATTCTTCAGAAAACACATTATGATAAAGCAGAAAAGTAAGATATTAACAATAGGTGAAGCTGGTTTTCACAAGCAAGGTTTCCATACTCCCTAGCCTTTTCCCACAAACAACCACATCTGGCTGGTTATTCCTACAGGGTTGAACCAACCTCACGTGAACATCACCACCACAGATACTTCTAAACTCATAAGGAGGTCAACAATTCCTAATTCAACACTCATCAGAATCACTTGGAGGGCTTTCTTAAAAACCCAGACTGCTAGGCCCCACCCCCAGAATTTCCACTCAGTAGGTCTGAGTGGGGCTGAGAGTCTGCATTTTTAACTAGTTTCCAGTGATGCTGATGCTTTGAGAACTACTGCATTAGGTAAGCAATCTGCATTTACCTAACAGCACATATTCTATAGGTTATTGTCAGAGTGTCTCCTGGGTTGTGTTAAAACCTGTCACACAAGCAAAACTTGCTTTTTTCTGAGCCCATCTTCGCAATGTCTTGAAATACATTAAGGAGTCCTACATTATCAACCAGACCTAGAAAAAGCCTCATGTTCCTGGGTGAGACCTGGGCACTAATGTTCCTACCAAAATTCTATTTTAAACCAAACACATCACCTGGAATCAGGGCATTGCTATGCAAGTGGTATCAGCAAGAAGAAAGACTCTCCACATCAGCCACTTTTTAGTCAAGCACCACACACCGCATCATTTTGGAGACCATAATTAGGATTCCTAACCAACAGATGTTTATCTGAATATTCCTTTTAGTAAGTATATAAGTATTACGGACATATAATTACATTCACCTTTAAATACACATATTGTGACACTGTTTAGAATGTTTTAAATAAATTGCAGCTAGTTCAACATGAAAAGCTTAAACTACTAGATGAAGCAGAATTTACTATTCACTTTACTATCCCCATTTATTTACAGACTGGGAAGGATAACAAGATTTTACACCTCTTAAATTCCTGAACTACTTCTCAAAGAAAAAGCCATCCTGTGAAACATATTTCAAATACTTGGGTGACAAGCTTGGATGACTTAAAACATATGCAGGTGTGTAGCTCCTGGGACACCACAGGCTTAGATTAGACCTTCTATAGCAAGATAGAGAATATCTGGTTTAAGTAGTAGATTGAACTCATACACTAGCTTCCCCTTCCTCCTAAGACCCTGGTGAGAAAAAATTTTAAAAAGAATAAGCTCGGGGCTTCCCTGGTGGTGCAGTGGTTGAGAGTCCGCCTGCCGATGCAGATGACACGGGTTCGTGCCCTGGTCTGGGAGGATCCCACATGCCGCGGAGCGGCTGGGCCCGTGAGCCATGGCCGCTGAGCCTGCGCGTCTGGTGCCTGTGCTCCGCAATGGGAGAGGCCACAACAGTGAGAGGCCCGCATACTGAAAAAAAAAAAGAGTACGCTCACAGAGCAAGTAGCAAGAGTCTTCAATGGATTTTGGAAGAAAGAAAGCAGATGAAAGTAAAGAGGCAACTAAAACTGAGTGGAGGAAGTTGTAGCCTAAACTACGACCATGAAGAGGGTAACAACAGATGGTTATGTCTCATCAGAAAAGATGGAAGACAGTGAGATTACCACCTTCGAAGTGCTGAAAGAAATACATGGTCAACCAAGAATTCTATAACCAGCTAAATTCTCCTTGAAAAATGAAGGCGAAATTAAGACACCTCCAGATTTAAAAACAAACAATCCAAAACCATAAAACAGATATGAGAGAATTTGTTGCTAGCAGACCTGCCCTATGAGAAATACTAAAGGAAATCCTTCAGGCCGAAATGAATGACATTATAGGGTAACTTGAATCCACACAAAGAAATAAAAAGCACCAGAAAAAGTTAACTAAATGGGTATTATGAGAATAAATATAACTCTTTAAATATAACACTTTTCTTGACCAGTTTTAAGACACCTGCATAAAGCAATAATTATAAAAATAGGCTGATAAGCACATAGTGCATATAAAAGTATAATTTGATGACAGTAATAGTACAAAAGAGGGAGAAGACAATGCAGATATACTGGAGGAAAGGTTTTGTATACTTCAATTAAACTAGTATTAATCTGAACGAGGCTCTTTTAAGAGCTAATTGTAATCCTAAGGTGAGTGCTAAGAAAATAACTGAAAATAAACAGAAAAGAAAGAAAAAGGAAATTGGAAAGGCATAATCAAAAATATCTAACACAACAGAAGGCAAGAATCAAGGAATAAAGGAATGCAAAAGCTGCAAGACATATAAAAACAAGAAAAGGGCAGGTGTAAATTTATCAGTAATTACACAAGTGGATTACATACCCCAATCAAAAGTCAGAGATTGGCAGAATGGATTTAGAAAATGAGCCACCTAAAATATATATATATAAGACCTACATGAGGAAAACTACAAAACACTAATGAACAAAATCAAAGAAGAACTAAGTAAATGGAAAAATAGTCCATGTTCATGGACAGGAAGATTCAATATTGTCAAGATGTCAGTTCTTCCCAACTTGATCTATAGATTCAATGCAATCTCAGCCAGAAAAATCCCAGCAAGTTATTTTACGGACATCAACAAACTGATTCTAAAGTTTATATGGAAAGGCAAAAGACGTAGGATAGCCAACACAATACTGAATGAGAAGAACAAAGCTGGAGTACTTACACTACCTGACTCCAAGACTTACTATAAAGCTACAGTAATCAAGACAATGTGGTACTGGCCAAAATAACAGATCAATGGACCAAATAGAGAACCCAGCAATAGACCCACATAAATACAGTCAACTGATCTTTGACAAAGGAGCAAAGCTGTACAGTCTCTTCAACAAATGGTGCTGGAACAACAGGATGTCCGTAAGAAAAAAACATTAATCTAGACATAGACCTTAGACTCATCGCAAAAATTAACTCAAAATCAATGATAGGCCAAAATGTAAAACACAAAACTATAAAACTTCTATAAGATAATATAGGAGAAAACCTTGGGAACAGTGATGCCTTTTGAGATACAACACCAAAGACAAAATCCATAAAAGAAATGACTAATAAGCTGGACTTAATTAAAATTAAAAACTTCCGCTCTGTGAAAGACAAAGTCAAAAAAAAGAGAAGACAAACCATGGACTGGGAAAAAACATTTGCACAAGAGATATCTGGTAATGGACTGTTATGCAAAACATACAAACAACTCTTAAAATTCAACAATAAGAGAACAAACACCTGAGTAAAAACTGAGCCAGAGACCTTAACAGAGACCTCACCAAAGAAAATACATGGCAAATAATCATACGAAAAGGAGCTCCACATCATATGTCATCAGAGAAATGCAAATTAATACAATGAGATACCATTACACACCTATTAGAATGGCTAAAACCTGGAACACTGATAACACCAAATGCTGGTGAGAATGTGGAGCAACAGCAACTCTGTACATTACTAGTGGAAATGTGAAATGGTACAGCCACTTTGAAAGAGTTTGGTGGTTTCTTACAAAACTAAACATACTCTTAGTATATAATCCAGCAGTTACGCTCCTTGGTATTTTCCCAAAGGAGTTGAAAACTATGTCCACACAAAAACCTGCACACAAATGTTTATAACAGATTTATAATACTTGGAAGCATCAAGATGCCCTTCAATAAGTGAATGAATAAACAAGTTGCAGTATATCCAGGTAATAGAATATTATTCAGCACTAAAAAGAAATGAGCTGTCAAACTATGAAAAGACATGAAGGAATCTTAAATGTATTATCACTAAGTGAAAGAAGTCAATCTGAAAATGCTACATACTATATGATTCCAACTATATGACATTCTGGAAAAAACGAAACTATGAAGACAAAAAGATCAGTTGTTGCTGGGGATGGGGGAGGTAAAGAGATAAGACGGGATGAATAGGCAGAGCAAGAGGATTTTTAGGGCAGTGAAAATACTCTGTATGATGTTCTAATGATGACTATGTCATTATACATTTGTCCAAATCCATAAAATGTACATCAAGAATGAACCCTAAGGGAAACTATGGCTGACTATGATGTATCAATGTAGGTTCATTGATTATAACAAATGTACCATTCTGGTGAGTGATGCTGATAATGAGAAATGCATCTCTCCCTGAGGGGCAGGGGATATATGGGAAATCTCTGTACCTTCCTCTCTCTGTACCTTCACAATTTTGTTATGAACTTAAAACTGATCTAAAAAAATTAGTCTTAAAAACATGGACCCAAAAAACATAAAACAAAAAGGCATAAATTGGATTCCATTCAAAAAAATAAATCCAACTATATGCTATCTACAAAAGACAAGTTAGATTCAATGACACAAACAGGCTAAAAAATAAAAGATAGAAAAATATAGACCATGCAAGCAATAACCAAAATAGAACTGAGAAGCCTATACTAATATCACACAAAATTCTATAAGGCAAAAATTGTTCCTAGAAACAAAAGAAAGATATTTTACAATGATAAGAGGATCGATTCATCAGGAAGATATAGTGACTATAAGTATACTTGCACTTATAAAGAGAGCCCCAAAATACATGAAGTAAAACTGAAAACCTGAAGGGAGAAATAAACAATTCAACAAAAATAGTTGGAGACTTCAATACCTCTCTTATAAGAATGGGTTGAAAGCAAGGCAGATCAACAAAAAAGAGCTAATTTATTGAAGAATACCATAAACTACCTTGTCATAGCAGATATCTACAGAATACTCTAGATCCAAAAAGAACAGAATACACATCCTTCTCAAATGCACATGAAACATTCTCCATGACAGACCATGTGCTAGGTGACAAAACAAACCTCAATAAACTAAAAAAGAATTAAATCATGCAAAGTATGTTCTTTGACCACAATGAAATTAAATTTGAAATCAATAACAAAAGAAAATGTGGAAAAATGACAAATATATAAAAGTCAAGCAACATACGCTTAAATAACCAATGGGTCAAAGAGGAAAACACAATGGAAAACATAAAGTACTTTGGGATGAATGAAAAAAACAAACAAAAAAATCAAACCTTATGATACACAGCTATGCTGATACATAGCAGTGCTAAAGAGAAATTTATAGCTGCAAATGCTATATTAGAAAGAGAAAGAATTCAACTCAATAACCTTCCACCTTAAGTAACTGGAAAAAAGAAGAGCAAGCAGAAAGCAGGAAATGCAAAAGATTAGAGTGGGAAAAAAAGAGATAGAGAAAAGTCATGCAGAAAAATCAACTAACCCAAAAGTTGGTTCTTTAAAAAATCAACAAAATAGACTTTTAGCGAGACTTCCCCCCCACCGCAAAAAAGAGAAGACTCAAATTAAAATAATAAAGAGGGAATATTATAACCAGAAATAAAAAGGATTATAAGAGAATACTATGAAGAAAAGTATGCCAACAAATAGGTAAGAAAGATTTAAAAAGTTCCTAGAAAGACACAAACTACCAAGAATACCTTTGAGAAGAAACAAAATCTGGGAGAGTGATGTCAGCAGCACAGTGAAATGAGACACTCCCTTTCAATCTACAACCAGTAAAACATCCATAACTCAACTAGGGCCCCTCTACTCAACACAATAGTATGCTGAAGAATACCACACACCTGTACACCAAAAGGTGGGTGGACTGTAACACATAGAGGCAGAACTGAGGGAACAATAGAGGCAGTGCCTGCAATCCTAGCACTCCAGCCACAACAGCTAAGCCCACAGCCCTAGAAAACCAGGTAGCAACAGAGGAGGTGGTATACGTGACTCTGACCTCCCAGCAGGAGTGGCGCCCATGGCTACTGGTAACTGGGCAGCAGCAGTACTAGGGCCCAGGATCCCATCCCCCAAGTCACTGAGGTGTCCACAACTCTGGCCAACTGCTACAGTGCCCACAGTGGTGGAGCCTGTGAACCTTACAATACCAGATACAAGCAGAGGTGCCTGCATGACCCCAACTCCCCATCCCCACCCTTGGTTGTGAAGCCTGTGATTCAGGGAATTCTGGATGCGGCAGAAGAGTCCATCATCCCTGTGCCCCAGGAGGCAATGCCACTGACCCTGAAGGCACAAGAAGCGATAATGAGGGTATGGGGCAATACCTCTGATACTGGAAAACAAAAGAAAATCCTCTAATTTCTTACTTGTTGAGTTATTAGAATCCAGTCGGAAAGTATCTGCTTCTTCAAATGCACCAGCAGAGGAACAACTCATCAGGCATCCTAAAGAACCACAGTAACACTGTATCACAAAAAGAACATGACAATTCCCCAAAAACCAACAGAAAATTGTGGAGCATTATGATCTAATAGAGAATTCAAAATAGCTGTCATGAAGAAATTCCACAAGTTACAAGAAAACTCAGAAAGGCTCAAGTTCAATTAGCTCAGGAATAAAATTAATGAACAGAAAGAACACTTTACCAAAGAGACTGAAACTCTAAAAAAGAACCCAACAAACTCTGGAGCTGAAGAACTCAATACATGAAATAAAGAATGTACTAGAAAGCAGTGGAAATAGAGCAAACCAGATACCACAAAAATATAAAGAATTATAAGAGAATCTTATGAACAGCTATGTAGCAACAAACTGGACAACCTAGAAGAAACAAATTCTTAGAATAATATAACCTTCCAAAACTGAATCATAAAGACAGAGATTGAAACAGTAATATAAAAACCTCCCCCAAAACAAAAGACCAGGACCAGAGAGCTTCACAGGTGAATTCTATCAAGCATTCAAAGAAGATTTAATATCTATCCTATCAAAGTCTTCAGAAAAATAAAGAAGAAGGAATGCTTTCTAACTCATTTCATGAAGCCAATGTCACTCTGATACCAAAACCAAATGAAGACAACACACAAAAGAGAAAATTACAGCCAATATCTCTGATAAACACACATGCAAAAATCCTCAACAAAATATTGGCAAACTAAATACAACAGTATATTCAAAGGATCACACACCATGATCAAGTGGGATTTATTCCAGAGAGGCAAGGATGGTTCAATATCCTGAAACCAATCACAATGATACATCACATTAATAAAATGAAGCATAAAAACATAAGATCATCTGAATACATGCAGAAAAAGCATTTGGTAAGATTCTAACACCCATTTGTGATAAAAACTCAATAAAGTGAGTATAGAACATACCTCAACATAATAAAGGCCATATATGACAAAAGCACAGCTAACATCACCCTCATTGGTGAAAAACAGAAAACTATCCCATTAAAATTAGGAATAAGGACTTCTCCAGTGGTGCAGTGGTTAAGAATCTGCCTGCCGATGCAGGGGACATGGGTTCGATCCCTGGTCCGGGAAGATCCCACATGTCACAGAGCAACTACACCCGTGCGCCACAACTACTGAGCCAGCGCTCTAGAGCCTGTGAGCCACAACTACTGAGCCCACGTGCCACAACTACTGAGACTGCGCACGCTAGAGCCTGCGCACTGCAACTACTGAGCCCACGTGCCACAACTACTGAGCCTGCACGCCACCAACTACTGAAGCCCACACACTCTAGAGACGGTGTACCACAACTACTGAGCCTGTGTGCTGCAACTACTGAAGCCCGCATGCCTAGAGCCTGTGCTCTGCAACAAGAGAAGCCACCACAATGAGAAGCCTACACACTTGCAACGAAGAGTAGCCTCTGCTCGCCACAAATAGAGAAAGCCCGTGCACAGCAATGAAGACCCAATGCAGCCAAAAAACAAATAAAACTTTAAAAAATTTTAAAAATTAAAATAAAATTAGGAATAAGACAAAGATGCCCACTCTTGCCACTCCTGTTCAACATAGCATTGGAAATCCTAGGTAGAGCAATTAGATAAGAAAAAGAAATAAAACACTGTTACTATTTGTGGATGGTATGATTATATGTTAAAAACCCTAAAGACACCACCACAAAATTATTAGAAGTAATAAACAAACACAGCAAAGTTGCAGAATACAAAATCAACATACACAAATTTGTGGTGTTTTTAACACACTAACATTGAGCTAACAGAAAGAGAAATTAAGAAAATAACCCCACTTACAATCACAACAAAAAGAATAAAATATCTAGGAATAAAGTTAACCAAGGAGGTGAAAGATCTGTACATTGAAAACTATAACACACTGTTGAAAAATACTGAAGAAGAGATAAATAAATAGAAATATACTCTGTGCTCACAGACTGGAAGAATTAACATTGCTCAAATGTCCTAAAGCAATCTCAGGTTTGAAGTAATCCCTATCAAAAATTCCAAGGACATTTTTCACAGAAACAGAACAAAAACTTCTAAGACTTATATGGAACCACAAAAGACCCCTGAAGAGCCAAAATAATCCTGATGGAAAAAAAAACAAACAAAGCTGGAGGTATCACACACCCCGATTTCAAATATTACAAAGCCATAGTAACAAAACAGCATGGTATTGGCAGAAAAAGTTACACAGATCTATGCAACAGAACTGACAGCAAGAAATAAACCCACACATATATGGATAACTAATTTATGACAAAGGAGCAAAGAAAATACAATGGAGAAAGCCTAGTCTTTTCAATAAATGGTGATGGGAAAACTGGACAATCACATGCAAAAAAAAAAAAATGAAACTAGACCACTATCTCACATCATACACAAAAATCAACTCAAAGTAGATTAAAGACTTGAATGTAAGATTTAAAACCATAAAACTCCTGGAAGAAAACATAGGCTGTATGCTCTTTGACACTGATCTTATTATTTTTCTAGATAATGTCTCCTCAGGCAAGAGAAACTAAAGCAAAAATAAACAGGACTCCATCAAACTAAAAAGCTTCTGCACAGCAAAGGAAAATGTCAACAGAACGAAAAGACAACCTACTGAATGGGAGAAGATATCTGTAAATCATATATCCAATAAGGGATTGATATCCAAAATACATAAAGAATTCATACAACTTAACAACAGAAAAACCAAATGACCTTATTTAAAAGTGGGCAAAGGAGCTTCCAAAAGAAGACATACAGAATGCCAACAGGCACATGAAAAGATGTTAACAACACTATTTATTAGAGAAATGCAAATCAAAACCACAATGAGATACTAACTCATGCTTGTTAAAATTAACAAGCTATTAACAAAAAGGCAAGAAATAACAAGTTTTAGCAAGTATGTGAAGAAAAGGGAATGCTCATACACTATTGGTGGGAATGTAAATCGGTGTAGCCACTAGGGAAAACAGTATGGAGATTCCTCAAAAAATTAATAGAACTACGATAAGGTCCAGCTATCCCTCTTTTGGCTATTTATCCAAAGAACACAAAAACACTCGCTCCAAAAGATACACGGACCCCTGTGATAATTGTGGCATTATGTACAATAGCCATGATATGAATATAACCTAATTGCCCATCTTGTGATGAGTGGAGAAAGAAGGTGTAGATAGATAAATAGATAGATGTGTATATACTAGAATACGCACTACTCAGCCATAGAAAAAGAAAGAAATCTTGCCATTTCTTTCAACATGGATGGACCTTGAGAGTATTATCCTAAGTGAAATATGTCAGATGAATAAAGACAAATATCATATAATTTCACTCATGTGGAATATAAAAAACAAATTTTAAAAAGTTGAATAAACTAAACCAAACATAGATACAGTGAGCGTAGTGGTTACCAGAGAGGAAGGTGTGTTGTGGCAGGGGGGTGAAATGGGTAAAGGGGGTCAACTATGTGGTGACAGGTAGAAACTAAATTTTTGGTGAGCTGTAATGTATACAGAAGCAGAAGTATATTATTGCACAAATGAAGCTTATATAATGCTATAAACCAATGTTACCTCAATAAAGAAATAATTAAAACAAAGAAAAAATAGAAAATCTGAATAGACCTATATCAAATAAAGAAACTAATTATTCCAAAAACTTGCCACAAAAAAAGCACCAAGGCTAGATGGTTTTACTGGTGAGTTCTACCAAACATTAAAGAATTAACACCAATCCTTTTCAAGCTCCTCAAAAAACAGAAGAGGAACATGTCACAATTCATTCTACAAGTACAGAATTACACTGATACTAAAATGAGAAAAACAACACAAGAAAATTATAGACCAGTATCTCTTATGAATATGGAGGGAAAAAATCCTCAAAATATATTAGCAACAAACCAAATGCAACAACATACAGAAAAGTATATACACCATGATAAAATGGAATTTATCTCGGGAACATGAGGTTGGTGTAACACTCAAAATCAATGAAATACCTCATATCAGTGGAATAAATGACAAAAACCACATGATCATCTCAACAGACACAAAAAGCATTTGACAGGCCATATATGAGAAACCCACAGCCAACATTGTCCTCAATAGTGAAAAACTGAAAGCATTTCCACTAAGATCAGGAACAAGACAAGGTTGCCCACTCTCACCACTCTTATTCAACATAGTTTTGGAAGTTTTAGCCACAGCAATCAGAGAAGAAAAGGAAATAAAAGGAATCCAAATCGGAAAAGAAGTAAAGCTGTCACTGTTTGCAGATGACATGATACTATACATAGAGAATCCTAAAGATGCTACCAGAAAACTACTAGAGCTAATCAATGAATTTGGTAAAGTAGCAGGATACAAAATTAATGCACAGAAATCTCTGGCATTCCTATACACTAATGATGAAAAATCTGAAAGTGAAATCAAGAAAACACTCCCATTTACCACTGCCACAAAAAGAATGAAATATCTAGGAATAAACCTACCTAAGGAGACAAAAGACCTGTATGCAGAAAATTATAAGACACTCATGAAAGAAATTAAAGATGATACTAATAGATGGAGAGATATACCATATTCTTGGATTGGAAGAAACAACATTGTGAAAATGACTCTACTACCCAAAGCAATCTACAGATTCAATGCAATCCCTATCAAACTACCACTGGCATTTTTCACAGAACTAGAACAAAAAAGTTCACAATTTGTATGGAAACACAAAAGACCCCGAATAGCCAAAGCAATCTTGAGAACGAAAAACGGAGCTGGAGGAATCAGGCTCCCTGACTTCAGACTATACTACAAAGCTACAGTAATCAAGACACTATGTTACTGGCACAAAAACAGAAAGATAGATCAATGGAACAGGATAGAAAGCCCAGAGATAAACCCACACACATATGGTCACCTTGTCTTTGATAAAGGAGGCAGGAATGTACAGTGGAAAAGGACAGCCTCTTCAATAAGTGGTGCTGGGAAAACTGGACAGGTACATGTAAAAGTATGAGATTAGATCCCTCCCTAACACCATACACAAAAATAAGCTCAAAATGGATTAAAGACCTAAATGTAAGGCCAGAAACTAATAAACTCTTAGAGGACAACATAGGCAGAACACTCTATGACATAAATCACAGCAAGATCCTTTTTGACCCACCTCCTAGAGAAATGGAAATAAAAACAAAAATAAACAAATGGGACCTAATGAAACTTCAAAGCTTTTGCACAGCAAAGGAAACCATAAACAAGACCAAAAGACAACCCTCAGAATGGGAGAAAATATTTGCAAACAACGCAACAGACAAAGGATTAATCTCCAAAATATACAAGCAGCTCATGCAGCTCAATATCAAAGAAAAGAATTACTGAATCCAAAAATGGGCAGAAGACCTAAATAGACATTTCTCCAAAGAAGATATACAGACTGCCAACAAACACATGAAAGAATGCTCAACATCATTAATCATTAGAGAAGTGCAAATCAAAACTACAGTGACATATCATCTCACACCAGTCAGAATGGCCATCATCAAAAAATCTAGAAACAATAAATGCTGGAGAGGGTATGGAGAAAAGGGAACACTGTTGCACTGCTGGTGGGAATGTGAATTGGTACAGCCACTATGGAGAACAGTATGGAGGTTCTTTATAAAACTACAAATACAACTACCATATGACCTAGCAATCCCACTACTGGGCATATACCCTGAAAAAACCATAATTCAAAAAGGGTCATGTACCAAAATGTTCATTGCAGCTCTATTTACAATAGCCAGGAGATAGAAACAACCTAAATGTCCATCATCGGATGAATGGATAAAGAAGATGTGGCACATATATACAATGGAATATTACTCAGCCATAAAAAGAAACGAAATTGAGCTATATGTAATGAGGTGGATGGACCTAGAGTCTGTCATACAGAGTGAAGTAAGTCAGAAAGAGAAAGACAAATACCGTATGCTCACACATATATATGGCATTTAAGAAAAAAAAATGTCATGAAGAACCTAGGGATAAGACAGGAATAAAGACACAGACCTACTAGAGAATGGACTTGAGGATATGCGGACGGGGAAGGGTAAGCTGTGACAAAGTGAGAGAGTGGCATGGACATATATACACTACCAAACGTAAAACAGATAGCTAGTGGGAAGCAGCCGCATAGCATAGGGACATCAGCTCGGTGCTTTGTGACCACCTAGAGGGGTGGGATAGGGAGGGTGGGAGGGAGGGAGATGCAAGAGGGAAGAGATATGGGAACATATGTATATGTATAACTGATTCACTTTGTTATAAAGCAGAAACTAACACACCATTGTAAAGCAATTATACTCCAATAAAGATGTAAAAAAAAAAAAGCATTTGACAAAAACCAACATCCTCTCAAGATAAAAACACTCAATAAACTAGCATTACAAGGGAATTTCCTCATACTGACAAAGGGCACCTATGAAAAACCCACAACTAACATCATAAGTAACGGTGGAATACAAACAGCTTTCCCCTAAGATCCAGAACCAGACAGACAGACACTCTTATCACTTCTGTTCAACACTGTAATGGGGGTTCCAGTCAGAGCAATAATGCAAGAAAAATAAATAAAAGTCTTCCATATTGCAAAGGAAGAAATAAAAGAATTTCAATTTGCAGATGATGTAATGATTAGAAGAGTTTAAGGAATCCACTAAAAAAAAAACTATTAGAATAAACAAGTTCAGCAAGTTGTCAGGACACAAGATTGATATACAAAAACAACTGTATTTCTGTAAGTTTAAACTAAATATAAATTCTACTTCTATAAGGTCTGTAAGAAAAAGATGCTCTTTATCAAGCTGAGGCAGTTCCCCTCTATTCCTAACTTTCTGAGAGTTTTTAATGAGTCAGTGTCGAATTGTGTCAAATGCTTTTTCTGCGTCGAGTGATATAAGTGTGTGACTTTTGTCTCTTTAACCTGTTAATATGGTCAGTTACACTGATTTTCAAATACTGAAGCAGGCTTGCATCCTCTTTCAGCAGTGTTTTAGGCAGCTCACAAGTTTTTGATATGACGAAATTTCATTCAGTTTAACATATTTCCCCCCACTGAAAAAAGCATGTCCACTCTTACCACTTTTACACAATACAGTATGGAGGCAAAATTATGTTTATTCAAAGATGACACATCAACTATGTAATCTGATGCAATCCACAAAAAACCTACTAGAAATAAGCCAACTTAACAAGGTTACATGATCAACATACAAAAATTAATCATATTTTATATAAATCATAAATAATAAAATTAAAATTAGAAAGCACATTTACAATAGCATCAAAAATAATGAAATATTTAGGGCTACATCTAACAAAAGATGTGAAAAGGTTGTATACTGAAAACTGTAAAACACTACTGAGAAAAAATAAAGAGGACCTTAAAAAGGGGCAAGATCTACTGTGTTAGTAGTTCAGAAGACTAAGATATCAATTCTCTCCATAATGACCTATAGATCCATCACAATCTCAACCAAAATTTCATGAGGTTTTTTTGCAGAAATTGACAAGCCAATTACACAACTTATATGGAAATACAGTAGCCAAAACAACTTGAACAAGAAAAGTTTTCAGTCTAATACTTCCAACAGCAATAAAAACAGTGAGGTAGTAGCATAAAGCCAGATAAATGGAGCAATGAAACAAGAAAAAACAATGTCCAGAAATATACCCACACCTACTGGACAACTGATTTTTGACAAAGATATAAAGGCAGTGACGTAGAAAAAAGTATGCTCTTTTCAACAAAGTGTTCTGAAACAACTGAATATCCCTATGCAAAAAGCAGGAACCTCTAATGACCTCTCATACCACAAACAAAAACTGACTCAAGGGCTTCCCTGGTGGCGCAGTGGTTGAGAGTCCGCCTGCCGATGCAGGGGACACGGGTTCGTGCCCCGGTCTGGGAAGATCCCACATGCCGCGGAGCCTGCTCATCCGGAGCCTGTGCTCCGAAACGGGAGAGGCCACTGCAGTGAGAGGCCAGTGTACCGCAAAAAAAAAAAAAAAAAAAAAAAAAAAAAAAAAAAAAAAATTGACTCAAAATTGATAATATGCCCAAATTTGAGAATTGATAGCATAAACTTTATAAAAATGAAGCAAAAACTGATAAAACTGAAAGGAGAAATAGACAAATTGCCTACAGTTAGCCCTCTATACCCACAGGTTCCCTACTCATGGATTCAACCAACCATGGATGGAAAATATTTGGAAAAAAAATTCCAGAAAGCTCCAAAAAGCAAAACTTGAATTTGCTACATACCTGTAACTAGTTACATAGATTTCAGCTTGTATTTACAACCATTTACATAGCATTTACACTGTATTAGGTATTATAAGTAATCTAAAGATGTTTTAAAGTATACGGGAGGATATGCATAGGTTATACACAGAGACAACACCACTTTATATAAGGGACTTGAGCATCGATGGATTTTGGAATCTGGGGTTGGGGGCGGATACTGGAACCAATCCACTGTGGATAAGTGGGATGACTGTATTTACAATTGGAGGCTTCAACACCCTTTTCCAAGTAATTGATAGAACAGGTAGGCAGAAAATCAGTAAGAATATAGATGACCTGAACAGCACTATCAATCAACTTGATACAACTGATATTTATAGAACATTCCATCTAACAACAGGAGCACACACAGAACATTCATCAACATTCTGGTACAGAAAACACAATTTAACAAATAGAACAGAAACCTTACAAAGTATATTCTCAAAGCATACCAAAATAAAACTAGAAATCAGTAATAGAAGATAGCTAGACAATTCAAAATATTTGGAAATCAATTTTTTATATACTTTTGGCTGCGTTGGGTCTTCGTTGCTGCACACAGGCTTTCTCTAGTAACAGGCGAGCAAGGGCTACTCTTCATTGCGGTGCCTGGGCTTCTCATTGCAGTGGTTTCTCTTGTTGCAGAGCACTGGCTCAGAGCACTGGGCTCTAGAGTGCAGGCTCAGTAGTTGGGCACATGGGCTTAGCTGTTCCACAGCATGTGGGATCTTCCTGGACCAGGGCTCGAACCCATGTCCCTCGCATTGGCAGGCGGATTCTTAACCACTGCACCACCAAGGAAGCCTCAAATATTTGGAAATTAAACAACATAGTTCTAAATTATATATGAGTTAAGAAGTCTCAAGATAAATTTGAAAATATTTTGAACAAAATAAAAATGAAAATACAATTTAACTTGCACAGCATGAATATACTTAATACCATTTAACCACTTAAAATGGTTAAGATGGTAAATTTTATGTTATGTATATTTTACTACAATTAAAAATAACTTTTAAAAATACATCAAAATTTATGGGATGCAGCTAACGTAGTGCTTAGAGAGAAATGTTTAGTATTATATATTTTAGAAAAGAAGAAAGTTCTAAAATCAATAACCTAAGCTTTCAACTTAGGAAACTAGATAAAGAAAAATGAATTAAACCTAAAGTTAAAGGAATGAGATGATAAACCTCTCATCAAAGTAACCAAGAAAAAAAAGAGGAGACTACAAATTAACAGTATCAGGAATAAAACAGGTATCATCACTACTAAAACCAAAGACATGAAAAGATAATAACGGAATACTACAAACAAGTCTGTGCCCATACATTTGATAATCTGGATAAAATGAACCAGTCCTTGAAGGGCACAAACTACTGAAACTTACTTAAGGAAATATAGATAATATAAATAGTCCTATATCTAAAAAAGAAATTAAATTAGTAGAAAACCTTCACCCCCCCCCCCACACACACACAAAAGGAACACAAGGCTTAGATGGTTTCACTGGTGAATTTTACTACATATTTAAGGAAGAAATAATACCACATTTACAGTCTCTTCCAGAAAACATGGGAGATCACTTCCCTACTCATTGCATTAGGCCAGGATTAACCTATTCCAAAACTAAAATATACAGTTGACCCATGAACAGTGTTGGGGTTAGGGATGTTGACCCTCCATGCAGTTGAAAATCCACTTGTATAACTTTACAATCAGCCCTTGGTATCCACAGTTCCACATCTGCAGAGTCAGCCAAACAGGGTTCGTTCAGTACTGTAGTAAGTATTTATTGAAAAAAATCTGTGTATAAGTGGATCCACACAGTTCAAACCCATGTTGTTCAAGGGTCAACGGTATTACAAAAAAGAAAACTATAAAAGAGTATCTTTCATGAATTTAGATGTAAATATATTAGTCAACTGAATCCAGCAATATATAAAAAGGGTAATACATCTTGATCACATGGGCGTTCATACCAAAATTGCAAAGTTGGTTTAACATATGTAAATTAATCAATGTAATTCATCATTTTAATACATTGAACAAGAAAAATCATGTAATCATATTAATACATGAGCAGAAACAGTTCAACATCCATTCATGATAAAAACTCTCAAAAAACTGAGAATAGAAGGGAACTTCACTAACCTAATAAAGATTATTTTTTAAAAGTCACAGCTAACATCATCCTCAATAACAAGATGTTAAGTTTCCCCCTAAGATCAGGAACAAGGCAAGGATGTCCTTTCTCACCACTTCTAATTCAACCTCATACTAAAAGTTCTAGCTAGTGTATTCAAATAAAGAAATGAAAGGTATACAGACTAGAAAGGAAGAAATATGCAAAACTGCTTTAATCACAGACAACATAACTGCTATGCAGAAAACCCCAAAGAATCTACCAAATAACTCCTGTACATAATAAATGAGTTTAGCAAGGTCAAAAGTTACATAGTCAATACACAAAAGTCAACTGCTTTTCTATATACCAGCAACGAATACTCAGAATTTGAATTTTTAAAAATAATAAATTTATAATAACATCCCCCAAAATGAAGTCCTTAGGTGTAAATCTAACAAAATATGTACAGGATTTGAGTATAGAAAACTAGAAATCACTGATGAAAGAAAGAAAATCTAAATAAATAGAGGAGATATTTTGTGTTCTTGCCCTGGAAGACTCAACACAGTAAAGATGTCAATTCTCTGTGGCCTAATGAAATCCCTACTGAAATTCCAGCCAGGTTTTTTATAGACATACATAAGCATATTCTAAAATTTTATGAAAAGGTAAAGGTACTAGAATAACTAATTCAATTCTGAGAAAGAAGAACAAAAGTTGAAGGATTTATATTACCTAATTTCAAGACTCACTGTTACAATAATGAACACAGGGTAAGAATAGACACATCAATCAATGGGATAGAATAGAGAGTATGGAAACAATAGAGAGTATGGAAACAGACCTACAAAAATACTGTAAATTTTTTGACAAAGGTACAAAAGCAATTCAGTGGAGAAAGAACAGTCTTTTCAACAAATGATGCTACACATTGGAAGTCCATATGCAACAAATTGAACCTCACGTCTTACACAAAAATTAACTTGAAACGGATCACAGACCTAAATGTAAAATGCAGAAACTATAAAATTTCTAGAAGAAAATGTAGGGGAACATCTGCATGACTTTGGGTTTGGCGATGAGTTTTTAAGTACAATACCAAAAGCAAAATTCATAAAAGAAAAAAATTTAAGTTGGACTTAATTAAAATCAAAACCCCTTGCTTTGTGAAAGACACTGTTAGGAGAATGAAAAGACATACTGGGGGCTTCCCTGATGGCACAGTGGTTAAGAATCCACCTGCCAATGCAGGGGACACGGGTTCAAGCCCTTGTCCGGGAAGATCCCACGTGCCATGGAGCAACTAAGCCCATGTGCCACAACTACTGAGCCTGTGCTCTAGAGCCCACAAGCCACAACTACTGAGCCTGCGAGCCACAACTACTGAGCCCATGAGCCACAACTACTGAAGCCCACATGCCTAGAGCCCGTGCTCTGCAACAAGAGAAGCCACCACAATAAGCAGCCTGTGCACCACAACAAAGAGTAGCCTCTGCTCACCACAACTAGAGAAAGCCTGCGCGCAGCAACAAAGACCCAACATAGCCAAAAATAATAAATAAATAAGGAAAGAAAGAAAGAAAAGAAAGAGAGAGAGAGAAAGACAGAGAGAGAAAGAGAAAAAAAGAAGAAAGGGAAGAAAGGGAAGGAAGGAAGAGAAAGAAAGAATGAATGAATGAAAGAGAGAGAGAGAAAGAAAGAAAGAAAGAAAGAAAGAAAGAGAAAGAAAGAAAGAAAGAAAGAAAGAAAGAAAGAAAGAAAGAAAGAAAGAAAGAAAGAAAGAAAGAAAGAAAGAAAGAAAGAAAGAAAAAGAAAGAAAAGACATACTGGGAGAAAATATCTACAAATCACATACTGACAAAGGACATGTTTCCAGCATATACAAAGAAACTTTTAAGGTTGAATAAGAAAACCTAATTTTTTTTTAATGAGCAAAATGAGAGAGGGAAATGGTGAGGAGAGAGGGCAGGAGTGAGAGTGAGAGCAAAACTGACAGGAAGGATAGGTTTCAGGATAGAATATGATTACCATTCCCAAAAAGCCTACTGCTTTTTTTCTGTTTATATATTGGTAAATTATAAAATTATAGATATCCATATAGTGTATTTTTATTTAAGAAAAAAACTAAAAGGCCATCAGTGTGTATAAAAGTGTGGTTACTGTAGTATTTTTCTTGTAGACAAGAAACTGGTATTAATTTGAATACTTTTGAGTAAGAAATGGTCGAGCAAATTATAGCACATATTTCTTATGGAATGAAAACCAGCTGGAACAAGTTAGATTTAAATGTACTGACCTGGAACACTGACTATAATACAGTGATAAGTTAAAAACTAAAAGCAAGTTGCAGAGTAATAATTTTAGTCTAGTTAGGTTTATATGTAAAACATTTCAAAATTATAGAAAAAAATGCATTTCTGTTACTAGAAGCATAGGGGAAAAACCTGCAGCATATGTGTCAATTTGTTAACACCAGTTATTTTAAAAGATTTAGGTTTGGAGCAAAAAGGGAGCATTTATCCTATTTTATTTCCTTTATACACTTCTGTATCGTCTGAACTTTGCTTTGAAATTAAAAATTAAACCTTGATATTCTATTTTTTAGTTCCTAATGAAATAAAAAAAAAAAATGGGCAAAAGATCTATTCGTAGTTACCAACTGCCAATACCTGGAAACAACCAAGATGTTACAATCATGCTACAAACACCATTCTGTGATCAAACAGAAAAAGCCATTAATCTATGCAACAACATGGATAAATCATGGATAAATCCTAAATGCATTATGCCAAGTGAAAGAATCCAGTCTGAGAAGGCTACATCCTGTATGATTCATTTATATGACTTTCTAGAAAAGACAGAAAACAGATCAGTTTTTGTAAGTGGTCTGGAAAGGGCAGAGGAGTGGCTAGGTAAAGCACAATTTTTTAGAGCCATTAAACTATTTTGTCTTGCACTACAGTGATGGATACATGATGTTATCCACTTGTCAAAACCCACGGAACTTCATAGCACAAGGAATCAATGTAATATTTTAAAATGAAAATTAAAACAAAACTCAACTAAGAGGGTGGAGGGGGGGAATTCCAGCATGGAATGCAGACTATGACAAAAAAACTTAATTGTATTACAAATGTATGACATAACCCCACTGGAGGGGATGGGGAGAAACGGCTCTAAGTATCTTTGGAAATGACTGGAGACTGCAGGACAAAACAAAAGGAACTGTATATGAACACTATACTGTAGTTGGTAATGTTGTTTCTCGAGGTACTGGTTAACAATTCTGATACTGCTGTACTTGTACACTGCGACTGATAAAATAAGTAAAAAGATGGGGAATGGTAGAAGCTAGATTTCTCACTGTTGGAATGGGAGTTTACAGATAAGTAAGGGGAAGAGGCTAAAATGAACCATGTAGTTCTGAACTAGAGTCTGAGACATCAGTGGGAACTCCTGTTTAGCTTAAGTTAGGAACTGATGAGTAATAGTAGAAATAATACAGATGTGTATACATACACAGGTTAATATACATACATTTACTTTCTAACACTGACAGGGCCTAAAGGCAGTGACACCCCAGTTGCAATGATGAGCAGATTAGATCAATGCCTGGTTTCTAATACCATTCTACAATAAAAGGATCTGGGGATCCTTGTTGAAATGGCTGATTTTATATAAAAAAGAATGAAATAATGCCCTTTGCAGCAACATCGATGGACCTAGAGATTATCATATTAAGTGAAGTTAAGTCAGAAAGAGAAAGACAAATTACCACATGATATCACTTACATGTGCAATCTAAAATATGACACAAATGAACTTATTTACAAAACAGAAACAGACTCACAGACATAGTGAACAGACTTGTGGTTGCCAAGGGGAAGGGGAGTGCGGGAGGGATGGATTGGGAGTTTGGGATTAGCAGATGCAAACTATTATATATAGAATGGATAAACAGCAAGGTCCTACTATATAGCACAGGGAACTATATTCAGTATCTTGTAATAAATCATAATGGAAAAGAAAAAAATAAACAACAACAAAAACAAACAAAAAGAAATGGCTGATTTTAGGGGTGGAGCAAGGAATATACAAGATGATCCTGGAGCATCCTACAGTGCCAGAAAGTAGGAAAGTGCTCAAAACACAAACTGCTGGGACTATGCCAACGTTCTTTCAGCCAACTGGAAGAACTCCCAATGGCAAATGCTGGAACAATTTGAGCAACAAAATAAATAATACAGTTTTCAGTTATAACTGTCTGGTAAGAGAAAACTTTGACATCCTCAATAATAATAAAATTAGGTCATCTTTGATATTTTTCCAACTTTCAATCATGTAAAATTGTGTCTTTGTGCAAATATATTTTTTTCAAAGTCAGAAGACAGAACATACAAGGAACATAACTGAAAAAAGACCGATAAACTGGAATATGTTTAGAGGGGAAGAGGCCAGGATAGTTAGGGACTCACATGAACAACAGTCCAATTCAATATAATAAATATTTGAGCTGCTACTAGATGCCAAGAACTATGAGAGTAATGGGGAATATAAGGATAAATAAATAGGCCCTGACCTTTAAAAACATAATTGTCTGGTAGAAAGGATGAAAACATATACTCAGGGAGTAATGAAGTGTGGAAAAGGAGTCAGAGTTGTTCACTATGACCTGAGGGATAGGCTTAGGAAGGAAGGGTGGATATTGTACCAGGCTCCCTTGGTCTCAATGTCTAGCACAAAGTGAATGATTGCTATATGTTAAAATCTCTTCCCCAAATGCCCACAGGACAAGATTCACTCTGCTGAAACCAATAAATTTCACCGCTTACGTGACAAAAGGATATTACTTCTAGTCTATATTGTTATAGTCACCTAGAAAAGTTAGTTTTAAAAAAGTATAAAATTTAAGTCCAAAATTTAATATAAAGAAAAATAGTTCAATTTTATTTCCATCTTCACCAATGTGAGGAATTTTGAAGTTTGATTTGTCTATCTAGGAGGTCTACCACTGATCCAAGTAATAATTAGACAACAAGACTTTGAAAGGTACAAGCTAAAAGCACAATTATTCTACAATCTTTTTATAGCAATTTAGACCATTAATGGCATTCACACTTTAAAAATACACAAATAATCAGAACTGTGTTTTCCCTGTTTTGAAATATCTAATCATTTGCATAAGACAGAAGAGAAGAAAATTATCTAAATGAGAATACTTTTCCCATGTGCACCAGGAACCACACACAAATAGTCACAGAGAGAAGAAAACCTCCCCTGTGGTCCTGCTTATCATCTTTGTTTTCAATGAGCTTTTGCTCAAAGGAAAGAAAACAGTGAACTAGAGTCAGTTGATTCTTTACAGCCTTTTACTGACAAAATTAGGCAGGCTAAATTAGATGCATGGTAGGACCTGTGCAAAACAGACTTATAGAATGGAGGAAATGTGGAGATTACAGGGGCTGAGAAAATGAACTCAGCTATGGGGAAGAAAGGAAGACATAGCAGTCCAATAATAGCATTCACCAGGACATGATAAAGTAAGCTTGTTCAGATAAGCCACCAATATAAAGTACAGAAACATAAGAAGTGTTCAAGAAATGACAGCAATGATGACAATGAATATTATAAAGCATCCATGTCAGGATGATCAACATCTGGGAAGAACCTAGCCTGCAGGAGAATTCAGATGGAGGAGCTGGGAAAGACAGGGGCTAGCATTAGCTGCAGTACATTATATCAGGGACATATTAAAATATTAAAAATTGATTTAACACTTCTATTAAGGAAGTCAAATACAAAAACTGTACACATACTTTGTAAAAATAAATAGGCAGAGAAAAAGGACTTGAAAGAAATTGACCAAAAATGGGAGTGTGATTGTTTTCTTCCTTTACACATTTCTATATTTTCCATTATTACTTATATTATTTCTTATTTTGTTATCACTCAGATTATTAAAACAAACTTAAAAAGTTAGTATGCTCACGCTTTTCCCTAAAGACACATGATGGGCCAGATATCTATAGATGTGCAAGGGAAGTTGAAATCTGTTATGGTTTATAAAAAGGGTGGATAAAAGATTTCAACCTTGGAATAGGAATAAGCCCATCCATTCACAAAACAGGTTCAAAAAAGATAATGTATACATATTCAATTCAAATAGAGTTAAAGCACTCACGGGAAAGCTATCATTTGATATGACCATTATGAATAGCATTCACTATAGATTAGGAAAGAGAAAGGCAAATTAGATTAGTAAACTAATGGAATATTAACAGTGGTGGGATGCTAAGTGTTTTTTTCTGTTTGGCCTATTGGTATTTTCTAAATTTTTAAACATTTAATTTTAAAAATTTTCTCCTTTTATAGAAATAAATTTGTCTTCAAAAGATTCTATAGTTGCACTGGTTACAATTATGTACACTTCTGGGTATTTACTTTCATACTACAATTTAAAACCCATTCCTACCGTTGTTTTTAAAATCCAATATAAACTTAATCTGTGGCTTGAGTCATTTATATATAATTTCTCATAGAGTATAAAGACATTGAGAATGAAAACAAAAATACTGTATATTTCAAAACAGGGATATTTAATAGTCAAATATATTTGCACATTAGCAACAGATAAAACAAAATTGCTAGAGAGTTTGAAGTAATACACAAAAGGCAAGATGGAATTTAAAAACTGAGCCATTTTCTTTGGAACACAAAAAACTTAAATTTGAATGTCTATTACTCAACCCTAAACATATTTTTATTCAGATATCTCCCCTGCCCCTACAATTCTGAGCAAGAATTCCAGCATATGATTTTTATTTTCCCACATTACTCCAAACCCTCCCAGCTCCACTCTTGATGGGAAGTTGAAATCTGTTATGGTTTATAAAAAGGGTGGATAAAAGATTTCGACCTTAGAATAGGAATAAGCCCATCCATTCACAAAACAGGTTCTCTAGCAAATAAAGTAAAAACTAAAAACGCTGAAGGATTGGCTGAAAAGGTTTGAAAAGATGAGATCTTAAGCGTTAGTATGTAACTGACTAGATAAACCTTCCTTCAGAGATTCCCCCAACAGAACCCTCCTGGGGGTGGGAGAATGGGCAGTGGGGAGTAACGGGGACAGAATTAAGGATGGAAAGGAGCAGAGAAGTGGATTTTGTTGGTAGATTGGGTTTCTGAATTTATCCTGCAGAATAATTTAATAAATAGATTCTTGTAGTCCCTATTCTAGCAATAAAACATCTGCTTACAAAGAACGGGAATCATGTGAATAAAAAAGCATATTTATTTGCCATGTAATACTAGATTAAAAAATACAAGCTGTGAAATAGAATGCAGAGTATGATCTCATTTTTATCAAAGAAATATATAAATAAAATAGGTACACAGAGAAAGACCAGAAGAATATATATCAAAATATTAACAGGGTGTATTTTATTTTATTTTCTGATTATTAATATTTTCTAAGTTTGATACCAAATATATATTACCTTTATACCTTTATTTTCTTCCTAGAAAACATTATTTTTAAAAGTCAATATATATTATATGAAAACTTCTTGGGAAACGGTATTGTGAATAGAATAAAATAAAAACACAGTCACAGAGAGTAGCACTGACATATATACACTACCAAATGTAAAACAGGTAACTAGTGGGAAGCTGCTGCATAGCACAGGGAGATCAGCTTGATGCTCTGTGACCACCTGAGGGGTGAGATAGGGAGGGTGGGAGGGAGGCTCAAGAGGCAGGGGATATGGGGATATATGTATACATATAGCTGATTGACTCTGTTGTACAGCAGAAACTTAAAACAACATTGTAAAGCAATTATACTCAATAAAGATGTAAAAAAAAAATCCACAGTCACAACACTAAATTAAACTACTGGGCTATTTAATTCCTAGAACAGAAGATATTTTAAAATGGAGAAAATATATATTCTCTAGAACATTTTCCACCTAGAGCTGAATTAGTCTTTATAAAGCTATAAAAGTAACATAATCAAGATTGACTTTGCAAAGGCATGTTTCTAAATGAGAAAATGTTTCCATGAGTAGCTAAGATCACTTGGCCCTTCTTAAACTTACAGAAATTTGTCACTGAATCCATAATAACAGATCCATTTAAACTACTATAATGTCTAGCACATAGTAAGTATTCAAATTTTTTTGATGAAATAAAGTCCCGAGTTCATTTATGCAGCCAGACAACCTTGCTTTTGAAGGGGAGAGTGCCACAAATTATTAGATCAAGTGTGCAGAAGAAATGGTGCTGCTTGAACTGTAGTGAATAGAAATGACTCAGAGATCAAAAAGGCATGCCTTTGTTTCCCTCAAATACTATTTGTGGGCTTTCTCCAAACCATTCTCCACCTGCAATGGTCAACTCCTTGTGTTATAAACACAGCAGCATCCAGACAGGAAAGTATGATCCAAAGACTGATACTTATTCACACCCAAGAGAAAGAGCAAAGAGAGGAAGTATTCTTTCATAGCAGCTAGAATGAGGCTGGGTGATGATCTTGAGGTAGAACCTACTACTCAAAAAGTTATGGATTAAAATCATAAAGGTTTATTACCCAAGAGAACGAATGTTAGGTTTTAAACCAAGACAAAAAAAGCATGTCCAAATACTTAACTACATAGCCCAGAAAACATGATCAATAACAAACTGAGAAAATGCTAAAGCTGAATCCCTATTAATATTCTTAAGTTATTTTTTTCAGGCAAGTGTATGTAGATAGGGAGTTTCAAATTTTCATCATTGTAACTAGCCACTTGCAAAATTCAGTTTTTTTAAAAATCCAATTTGCTCAATTTACTGTGATCAGATTGATCACTGATAAACTAGAAAAATAAAGATATGTAACTTCTAAATTATATCTAAAATTACTGGACTTACATCTAAAGTTTCTTAGACACCTGTTTTATAATGGTCAGTCCATACTCACTGTGTGTTAAAATTCCCATGGGCTTAAGAATCAATAAATTTTACAGAAACCATAGAGGAAGATGTTTTTTGGACACAATTTTCTACCAAGCTAGGTACCCATGTTAATTTCTATTAAAGGGAATAATTTCCAAGAAAAATATTATAACTTATTTAAAGTCAAGGTAAAGAACTATCAACATTGACAGTTCTATGGAACCACTGTAAATCACATCTCTTGCATCAATTGTAAAAATTACAGTATTTCAGATCTCCGTAATCTTTAACTGTGATCATTTATTTTCCTTAAGTTCTCCATTTTCTGACACACAATCTACGTTCACAATCTTAACTGAGACTTTTTAGAGAATTTTCTAACCAATATTTGTTACAAATTAAACTCAGTGAGGAACACAGTTCCTTATCATGTTAACACTGAGACACTTTATAGTCTTATTGTCCTGGCATTTATCACAATCTGTAATTACCTTGTTTTATTCATTTATTGTCCTTTTCTTATATAATTTTTGTAAGATAAGGGACGTTGTTTGTCTTCTTCACTGGTATATCCCCTACATTTAGATGCCTGGCACTAATAAGTGTTCATAAATGTTTACCGAATTAACAAATGGATGATTTTGGTCATAGCAAAATGTGATAAAGAGCTAGATAGTCTATGCCCTTAGATTTCTCAAAGAAAAATTTAAAAGGTGGTTCACTATTATTTTTATGGATTTTGTTTATGCCACACACAGAAGATCCCCCAAAAAACCCTCTGCATCTCTTTTGGAAATGAAAATAACCTCAAATATTATACAGCAGGATTGGAACTCACAAATTTGCTCTAAAAAGAGTGAAGGAGAAAGAGAACTAATAGTAGAAAAAGAGTTGTGCTTAGTACTCTGGTGGCTTTATAAATGCTGTCTCAGATAAAACCCTGGTGGCACTGTCCCCATCTTAAAGATGAGCTAAGTGAGAAAAACAGAGGAAGTCAATGGCCCAAGGTTAAAGTGTTGGAATTGGGATTGGAACATGAAGTTTTCCTTAAACCAAAACCCACTTTATTTTCTCTATCCCATACTGCCTCCACAAGAGCCAGAAAACTAAAACCTTTTCAGCAACAAAGTGCATTAAATGATAATAATTGCAAAGAAATGTTTTGATTATTCAACTTATATTTTTTAGAACAGGAAATCTATAAGCAAACTAAGTAATTAAACATATATTTTGGTGAGGTTGAAGTGATATGGGAAAGAACAGATAAAGTTACTAGAGAAGAAATATTTCAGTGTATACATTTTCATTCCCACTATACCATTTATTTTAGAACTAAAGAAAAACCTTCAGATTTTGAGGAATTTGGAAGAAGAATGAGACATGCTTTCAAGAAAACTGTGATTTAAAGTTTATCTTCAGCATAATTTTCTGATTTCCAATAGGAATTGTGAAGTTCAAGCCTATCTCTTGGAAGAATTTTCTAAATTTTGTGAACTTGAACAATCTATGATTGTTCAATGATTAACAAGAGGGAGATCATTAATTAACAGTAGAACAATACAACGGAACATGAACATTGTTAGACTGGTAGCATTATGAGTGAATTGTGGCTTTTAAACTTTTTTTCATGGTGTTTTAAAGTTTAATATTAACTTTAAAAGAAATGCCTTGAGCCTGGTTTTTCAGGAGGGTCAGAATAGCAGTGAAGGAAGCTCTACAAAAAAAGGAAGGAAGCAAGGGAGGGAGGAAGGAAGGAAAGGAAAGAAAGAAGGAAGGGAGGGAGGGAGGGAGGTAAGGAAGGAAGGGAGGGAGGAGGAAAGAAAGAAGGAAGAAGGGAAGGAAGGAAGGAAGGAAGGAAGGAAGCGAGGGGGGGGGAAGGGAGAGAAAGAAAAAAAAAGCAAAATTGTCAGCACTTTCTCAAACAGAGCTGTGCAACGTGCTGTCTCATAAACTTTGGCTTCTCCCAACAAAGGACTTCCTCCCAAAGCTTGGTTGGTCACCTATCTGGAAGAGGAGATGGAATCTCTGCTCTGGAAGGGGAATTTTGAATCCCTAGGGTACAATCCCATGAGGACATGGGGACTGGGTGGGAAATTAGACTAGAGTAGTTGTTCTCCAAATGGTCCCTGGATCACCAAAATGGAATCACCTAGTAAAGTTATTAAAATGCAGATTCCCGGTCCCGGTCCCAGATACTGAATTCACATTTCTGGAGTGGAGGGTACTGGGAATCTTCATTTTTAAAAAGTCACAAAG
The DNA here is from genome assembly GCF_951394435.1 of Stenella coeruleoalba. NCBI lineage: Eukaryota > Metazoa > Chordata > Mammalia > Artiodactyla > Delphinidae > Stenella > Stenella coeruleoalba. The sequence goes on along the minus strand of NC_137153.1, from coordinate 34,800,298 downwards.
TAGAATTCTTGGTTGTGACATAATTGGACCACAGGCTGAGAGGCAACATGTTGTGCAGGCGGGTTTGGAGCCATAGAGACTTGGGTTTAAATTCCAGTTCTTCCATTTAATAGCTCTGACTGCAGCACATCGCCCAAACGCTTTGACTCTCAATTTTCTCATTATAGAAAGTGGAATGACAGTTTGTTTTGGAGACCAAGTAAAATTATGTGTGTGTACATGTATGGTGTCACAAAACTTTTCTAATAGTTAGATGACCTCTCAGGTTCTTCCAACTCTGTCTATAAATGCTAGTTTGTTTTAATCCTTTAATATATACAAGTATCACAGGAACGTCTGTTTACCTCTTCCCTTAAAGCAGTGAGGTTGAAGCCTTTTCTCACCTTTTTCTCATTTCCCCACTCTCTCCCCCAGAAGCCTTTCTAGGCATTTTCTCTTCTAATTCCCCCAGCCCCTATTAACATTTTAACGCCACATGTACATCTGCTTATATTCTGTGGCCCTTTGCAAAGCCACAAGCCATTGTATTTTCTAAGACCTTTCTGACCCCCAGGTATATGAGCACTATTACCCATGTTGAGAATGCCCATCCCAGAGAGACGTGACTTGGTCAAGGTCACACCACAAATCAGGAAGAGAATCTGGTCTACATAGGTCACAAACTGATGGTCTGGAATCGGCCCGTCAACAACTTGTTTGGTTCCCCCCGTGTTTACTTATTTACTTTTAATTAGTTACTAACATTTAAAAATCAGGAGCTTCTACAGGAGAATGGCGACATTCAGCTTCTCGAGATCCAGGTCGGGTCCTGGGCGGGGGCTGAGGACGGCCCCTCGCGCCCCGGCCCTGCAGCCCCGAGACCCAGGCCAGTCCCCCTCACTGAGGTGCCCTCCAGCACTCACCACGTGCTGATCCAGACGTTTAGGACGGTGTTGGAGTCGCAGGCGCAGCTACGTTAGCTGCAAGTCGCGCACCTCTTCCCCGACTCCTCATCCAGAGTCCTAGCAGCGGCTGGCGGGTCAGCTTCGCAGCTTCCCCCGCCGGCCCCGCCCCACTCGCTCCCCTCCCGCCGGCCGCAGCCTCAACCGAACCCCACAGGCCGCGCTTCGCCGGGATGTCCCAGAGGCCCCGCCGCCCCCCGCAGCAGGATAGGCAACACCACCGCCCCTCACGGCCTTGCTCTACCAGGCCGCCCGCCTAGCAGACCGCTCACCGCCGCTGGGCGCTCGGGGCTGAGTCAACTCTGCCTCTGCGGTCCCCGGCCCGCCCCCGCCTCCTCGTACCGCACCAATCGCCGCCGCGCGCTGCCGCACGTGACGCGCGCTGGCGAATGGCAGCTCGACACAGCCCATGACGCAGCTGGAAGCTCCGGGCGCTTTCAAAGCGGGCGGCGGGCTGAGGGGGCGGCGTGGCACTAGCTGGCAACAGGGCCGCGAGAGGGGTCCTGATAACGTGGGTGGTCTCGGGCTCGGTTCTGCACGGCTGCGGGTAGCCGAAGTCCGGCTCTGACTCCCTCTGCTCTCCCCGGAGGACACCGGAGTTCGGTGGGAGAAGGAAGGGAAAGGAGTACGGACGAGGGCTGACAGAGTATGGGGCTTGGCCAGCCTCTCCGCCCTGGACCTGGAGTCTGTTACCCGCCTTTTCTCCCTCTATTGTCATCCTGGTCCAGCCCCACTCTTACTGGCCGCCTGGCCTCCAGCTAGTCCCAGGATGTTCCCAAGGACACCGCAAGGGATGGGAATACTGGGATTAGAGCAAAGCCCAGCAGTCAATCTCACACTAGCTGTTAACAGATGGACTGATGGGTTCGCCTGCATCCCCAAATTCCAACATCTTAAACACATATGGCTTTTGTCTTCTCTCTCAGAAAGTGTTAAGTAGGTACCCCAGGGATCCAAACTCTACTCTATACTTACTGCTTGGCTTCTATCCCCAAATTTGGGCCAAAATTTTTGTTGGAGCTCCAGACATCACGTCTTTCATTTTATTTTACTTTATTTTGTATTAAACTGTAGTCATTGTATTCTTCACCACTACTCTTTGCAGAAAAAGAAAATAAAAAGCCAGTTTCATTTAAGAAAGTCATAGATGAAACAGTAACAATTATTAACTATATTAAAACTTGACCCTTGAAATATACATATCTTTAACATTCTATGATGATTGTCTGGAAAGGCATTTGGTCTATTAGGTTGAATGATATGATATGACATTGCCGTTTGTTCTAATCAAATACCATTTGAGTTGTGAGCTTGTAACAGAGCGGGGCAACGTACAGCCATTAGCACTTGGCCAGTTACTGGGCACCGTTATTGCGCAGCCTCGGGTGAGCTGGGGGACCCAGGAAACAGGCTGGGGGCTGTGTCCTGCAGGACTCTAGAGCCCTCTCCAAGGCCGCCCACTGGCTGCACCCAGGCCTTAAGGCAGCGGTGAACCTCTCCCCCATCCCTGCCCCTTTGGCCCCTTCTGCAACCTCTGCATCTTCAGTCTGTCTGGGTCGCAGTCTGCAGGACCTGGCCCCCGCCATCTGAGCGGCCTAAGGGCCAGGCTCCCTCAGTGATGACAGCTGGGTAGGGTCTGGGGACCTGGCCCTGAGGGAGCTGCCTCTTCAGCCAGGCCTGGGCGCTGGCGGGAGGACCCAGACTGGGTGCTGGACAAATGCTCTGGGGCAGGGTAACCGGCCCCTGCAGGCACCCGCTCCTCTTAGCCAGGACCTGGACCTCGGAGGGTGAAAGTTTTGCTTAGGGACCTTGCCCTTTTCTTGTCAGAACAGAGACTAACGTTTGTTTGGTGGAGATTTACAGAAACGTAGTTACCTGACCATGACCTGACCTCAAGAACAAAGGATCTGACACCAAGAAGTTTGCAACAACTAATCATGTCCCTCCCCCACCTTTCCTGTAAAAGGGCTTTGCTAAAAACTTTCGGGGAGTTTGGGGCTTTTAAGGTGTGAGCCACCCATTTCCTTGCATGGCCTTCCAATAAACCTTTCTCTGTTCCAAACTGTGACGTTTTGGTATTATTTGGCCTCACTGTGCATCAGGCAAACGGGAAAAAGACAAGAAAACAGACAGTTTGAATACATCATGATGCTGTGGGTGGTATGGGAACACGTGAGAAGGGCATCCAACCTGGAGGGGAGGCGAGGGAGAAAAAGGGAGTTGTCAGAGAAGAATTTCTAAAGAGCTGATAACTTAAAAAATAAAAATACAAAATAAAGAGCTAATGACTGAACAGGGTCTTGAAAATTGAACAGGAGACCACCAGCTAAGTGTAGGGAATGGTAGTACAAAAGTATGTAGATGGCAAAGAGTGTGAGTTATATGTGACTACTGGGTATGAAGAGAGAGGGATAGGAGAGCATACTGAAGAGTTAGGCAGTGCCTTATTATGATGGATCATGTATGCATGCCAAGGAGTTTGTATACTATGGCCACTAGAATCCATTCCCTCCTTGCTTTGGGGGGAGTTACATTCTTAATTTAGACACCCTCTGCTTCCCCAGCCAATGGATGGGCAGTTGACTCAAGCAAAGCCAATCAGATCATCTACCAAGAGTGAGAGGGAAAGTTGTGGGATGGGGCGTTGAGTGTTTACACATCCTCACTAGAAAGAGGGTGAGGGAGTTGCTCTTGGATCCATGAAAAGATTCCAAGTTTGGATGGAGAGCACAACTGATCATAGAGGTTATATGTATGATATTTTCTTTAGCAAACCCAATAACCTAGAGTCCCATTACTTCATTTTCACATCTCACAACTGGATATAAATACTGTATTTTATATTTGCAAATGAATCAACAGACAGAAGATTAATCTCCAAAATATACAAACAGCTCATGGAGCTCAATATCAAAAAAAGAAATAACGCAATTAAAAAATGGGCAGAATATACACACTAACAAACGTAGTAAGGTAGATAGCTAGTGGGAAGCAGCCGCATGGCACAGGGATATTGGCTCGGTGCTTTGTGACAGCCTGGAGGGGTGGGATAGGGAGGGTGGGAGGGAGGGAGACGCAAGAGGGAAGACATATGGGAACATATGTTTATGTATGACTGATTCACTTTGTTATAAAGCAGAAACTAACACACCATTGTAAAGCAATTATACCCCAATAAAGATGTTAAAAAAAAAAATGGGCAGAAGACCTAAATAGACATTTCACCAAAGAAGACATACAGATGGGCAAGAGGCGTATGAAAAGAGGCTCAACATACTAATTATTAGAGAAATGCAAATCAAAGCTACAATGAGGTATAACCACACACCGGTCGGAATGGCCATCATCAGAAAATCTACTAACAATAAAAGCTGGAGAGGGTGTGGAGAAAAAGGAAACCCCTTGCATTGTTGGTGGGAATGTAAATTGATACAGCCACTATGGAGAACAGTATGAAGGTTCCTTAAAAAACTAAAAATAGAACTACCATATGACCCAGCAATCCCACTACTGGGCATATACCCTGAGAAAACCATAATTCAAAAGGACGCATGTACCCCAATGTTCATTGCAGCACTATTTACAACAGCCAGGACATGGAAACAACCTAAACGTCCAACGTCAGATGGATGGATAAAGAAGCTGAGGTACATATATATACAATGGAATATTTCTCGTCCATAAAAAGGGACAAAATTGGGTTATTTGTAGAGATATGGATGGACCTAGAGTCTGTCATACAGAGTGAAGTAAGCCAGAAAGGGAAAAACAAATATCGTATATTAACACATATATGTGGACTCTAGAAAAACGGTACAGATGAACCTATTTGCGGGGCAGGAATACAGACATAGACATAGAGAATGGACATGTGGACACGGGGGAAGGGGAGGGTGGGAGGAATTGCGAGATTAGGATTGACATATATACACTACCACGTGTAAAATAGATAACTAGCGGGAACATGCTATAAAGGGCAGGAAGCTCAGCTCGGTGCCCTGGGACAACCTAGATGTGTGGGATGGGGGGCTGATGGGAGGGAGGTCCAAGAGGGAGGGGAATATAAGTATACATATAGCTGATTCACTTCATTGTACAGCAGAATCCAACACAACAATGTAAAGTAGTTATACTCCAATAAAAAAATACTGTATTTTAGTTACTGAAAAGATATACTTTTATATATATATATATATATATATATAGTGATCATACTTTCTAACCAAAAGTTAAATACTTCATATTTAATCAGCACTGTTATGGAAAATCTGGACTATGTGGAAATCATTTCACTATGGCAACTTGTGTGGGGTGTTCCACACAAAATTTTTTTCAGTAATGTGTGCAAAAACCCTACCCAATTTTACTCTCATTCCATGTTCACCTAACAACCTTCCTGGAGTTTCAACTCAATAATAACAAGGTTCCCCAGTGGAAAAATGATTACTCTGGCATTACACATGAATTCTTTAGGTTTCGAAATTTCTAAGAGCTTAAAACCATTGCATCCTCTTGCCCGAAACGAGACAGAACTGACTGCCTAGGAAAACTTCTACTTTCAAGACCTCTACCAGTATTATGATTTCAAGACACAGCCAGTAGCTGTGATCCAGAGATAGGAAGCCAGAATTAATAGTAGGTGCTGCTGTTGCAGCTGCTGTAATAACCTCTAGTCCCCTAGGATGGAGAAGGGATACTGGTGAACTGGACAGGAAAACCTTAACATATCCAAGACTTTGTTTCCTAGTAGAAAGAGCTGAAGGCGGAGGCAGAGAACCTATGTCTCACTTCCACCTCCAAATCTCAAAATCCTAATTTATACAAGAACATAGCTTCAAGAGAATGTGGGAAGTATAGTTATCACATCTCCAGCCAAAGGCATATGGAATGGAAATAGTGAATACCAATTCACATTATCCACCATGTAGAGATGTCATTAAATTGCCTGTTCAAGGACGGATAATCAGATCTTACTTTTGTCCTCCATCCTCCCCAGGGATACTCTGATGTGTATGAGGAAGCTAGACTGGAGTGGTGCACTTCATTTTTGATCTCTTGAAATCAAAGGTGCATGATTTTAAAAAAAATGAAAGAATGTAATTACATATAAACGCTAATTTTAAGCAGTTTTACATCTCTCACCAAATAGAACTGGCTTTCATCAAAATACTGATGAAGGAAGAAAGAATGATTGGAGAATTAGAATTAAATTCATTCCTGTGAGTCTGAGTCATTTTATCTTAGTGAATAAAGTTGTGAATTTTAAAGCAGAAGGTTTTCTGATGGTGAAAGTCAAATAGAACTCATATGCTAATATATAATTTCTCCTCTTTCACTGCCACCCTAGAGTAAAAGTTTCATCGTTCTCATGATAAAGAACAATAGTGTTGAGAACAGACAACTTTGTGGGAGGTGTGGAATAAAACCAGAGTTTTGTTCTTAAGTTCCTGGAGGCCCACTAGTTAGAGCCACTTGCAAGCAAACTCTTCTTTTCTTTTTTTTTTTTTTTTTACATCTTTATTGGAGTATATTTGCTTTACAATGGTGTGTTAGTTTCTGCTTTATAACAAAATGAATCAGTCATACATATACATATGTTCCCATATGTCTTCCTTCTTGCGTCTCTCTCCCTCCCACTCTCCCTATCCCACCCCTCCAGGCGATCACAAAGCACCGAGCTGATCTCCCTGTGCTATGCGGCTGCTTCCCACTAGCTATCTATTTTACGTTTGGTAGTGTATATATGTCCATGCCACTCTCTCACTTTGTCACAGCTTACTCTTCCCACTCCCCATATCCTCAAGTCCATTCTCTAGTAGGTCTGTGTCTTTATTCCCGTCTTACCCCTAGGTTCTTCATGACATTTTTTTTCTTGGATTCCATATATATGTGTTAGCGTATGGTATTTGGTTTTCTCCTTCTGACTTACTTCACTCTGTATGACAGACTCTAGGTCCATCCACCTCACTAAAAATAACTCAATTTCATTTCTTTTTATGGCTGAGTAATATTCCATTGTATATATGTGCCACATCTTCTTTATCCATTCATCCGATGATGGACAATTAGTTTGATTCCATCTCCTGGCTATTGTAAATAGAGCTGCAATGAACATTTTGGTACATGACTCTTTTTGAATTATGGTTTTCTCAGGGTATAAGCCCAGTAGTGGGATTGCTGGGTCATATGGTAGTTCTATTTGTAGTTTTATAAGGAACCTCCATACTGTTCTCCATAGTGGCTCTACCAATTCACATTCCCACCAGCAGTGCAAGAGTGTTCCCTTTTCTCCACACCCTCTCCAGCATTTATTGTTTCTAGATTTTTTGATGATGGCCATTCTGACTGGTGTGAGATGATATCTCACTGTAGTTTTGATTTGCATTTCTCTAATGATTAATGATGTTGAGCATTCTTTCATGTGTTTGTTGGCAATCTGTATATCTTCTTTGGAGAAATGTCTATTTAGGTCTTCTGCCCAGTTTTGGATTGGGTTGTTTGTTTTTTTGTTATTGAGCTGCATGAGCTGCTTGTAAATTTTTCAGATTAATCCTTTGTCAGTTGCTTCATTTGCAAATACTTTCTCCCATTCTGAGGGTTGTCTTTCGGTCTTGTTTATGGTTTCCTTTGCTGTGCAAAAGCTTTGAAGTTTCATTAGGTCCCTTTTGTTTATTTTTGTTTTTATTTCCATTTCTCTAGGAGGTGGGTCAAAAGGATCCTGCTGTGATTTATGTCATAGAGTGCTCTGCCTATGTTTTACTCTAAGAGTTTCATAATTTCTGGCCTTACATTTAGGTCTTTAATCCATTTTGAGCTTATTTTTGTGTATGGTATTAGGGAGTGTTCTAATCTCATATTTTTAAATGTACCTGTCCAGTTTTCCCAGCACCACTTATTGAAGAGGCTGTCCTTTCTCCACTGTACATTCCTGCCTCCTTTATCAAAGATAAGGTGACCATATGTGCGTGGGTTTTCTCTGGGCTTTCTATCTTGTTCCATTTATCTATCTTTCTGTTTTTGTGCCAGTACCATACTGTCTTGATTACTGTAGCTTTGTAGTATAGTTTGAAGTCAGGGAGCCTGATTCCTCCAGCTCCACTTTTTGTTCTCAAGATTGCTTTTGCTATTCGAGGTCTTTTGTGTTTCCATACAAATTGTGAAATTTTTTGTTCTAGTTCTGTGAAAAATGCCAGTGGTAGTTTGATAGGGATTGCATTGAATCTGTAGATTGCTTTGGGTAGTAGAGTCATTTTCACAATGTTGATTCTTCCAATCCAAGAACATGATACATCTCTCCATCTGTTTGTATCATCTTTAATTTCTTTCATCTGTGTCTTATAATTTTCTGCATACAGGTCTTTTGTCTCCTTAGGTAGGTTTATTCCTAGATATTTTATTCTTTTTGTGGCAGTGGTAAATGGGAGTGTTTTCTTGATTTCACTTTCACATTTTTCATCATTAGTGTATAGGAATGCCAGAGATTTCTGTGCACTAATTTTGTATCCTGCTACTTTACCAAATTCATTGATTAGCTCTAATAGTTTTCTGGTAGCATCTTTAGGATTCTCTATGTATAGTATCATGTCATCTGCAAACAGTGACAGCTTTACTTCTTTTCCGATTTGGATTCCTTTTATTTCCTTTTCTTCTCTGATTGCTGTGACTAAAACTTCCAAAACTATGTTGAATAAGAGTGGTGAGAGTGGGCAACCTTGTCTTGTTCCTGATCTTAGTGGAAATGCTTTCAGTTTTTCACCATTGAGGACGATGTTGGCTGTGGGTTTGTCATATATGGCCTTTATTATGTTGAGGAAAGCTCCCTCTATGCCTACTTTCTGCGGAGTTTTTAACATAAATGGGTGTTGAATTTTGTCAAAAGCTTTCACTGCATTGAGATGATCATATGGTTATTCTCCTTCAATTTTGTTAATATGGTGTATCACATTGATTGATTTGCATATATTGAAGAATCCTTGCATTCCTGGAATAAGCCCCACTTGATCATGGTGTATGATCCTTTTAATGTGCTGTTGGATTCTGTTTGCTAGTATTCTGTTCAGGATTTTTGCATCTATGTTCATCAGTGATATTGGCCTGTAGTTTTCTTTCTTTGTGACATCCTTGTCTGGTTTTGGTATCAGGGTGATGTTGGCCTTGTAGAATGAGTTTGGGAGTGTTCCTCCCTCTGCTATATTTTGGAAGCATTTGAGAAGGATAGGTGTTAGCTCTTCTCTAAATGTTTAATAGAATTCGCCTGTGAAGCCATTGGGCCTGGGCTTTTGTTTGTTGGAAGATTTTAATCACAGTTTCAAATTCAGTGCTTGTGATTGGTCTGTTCATATTTTCTATTTCTTCCTGTTTCAGTCTTGGCAGGTTGTGCATTTCTAAGAATTTGTCCATTTCATCCAGATTGTGCATTTTATTGGCATAGAGTTGCTTGTAGTAATCTCTCAAGATGTTTGGTATTTCTGCAGTGTCAGTTGTTACTTCTCCTTTTTCATTTCTAATTCTAATGATTTGAGTCTTCTCCCTTTTCTTTCTTGGTGAGTCTGGCTAATGGTTTATCAATTTTGTTTATCTTCTCAAAGAACCAGCTTTTAGTTTCATTGACCTTTGCTATCGTTTCCTTCATTTCTTTTTCATTTATTTCTGATTTGATCTTTATGATTTGTTTCCTTCTGCTAACTTTGGGGTTTTTTATGGTCTTTTTCTAATTGCTTTAGGTGCAAGGTTAGGTTGTTTATTCGAGATGTTTCCTGTTTCTTAAGGTAGGATTGTATTGCTGTATAGTTCCCTCTTAGAACTGCTTTTTCTCCATCCCATAGGTTTTGGGTCATCGTGTCTCCATTGTCATTTGTTTCTAGGTATATTTTGATTTCCTCTTTGATTTTTTCAATGATCACTTCATTATTAAGTAGTATATTATTTAGCCTCCATGTGTTTGCATTTTTTACAGATCTTTTCCTGTAATTGATATCTAGTCTCATAGCATTGTGGTCAGAAAGGATACTTGATACTATTTCAATTTTCTTAAATTTACCAAGGCTTGATTTGTGACCCAAGATATGATCTATCCTGGAGAATGTTCCATGAGCACATGAGAAAAATGCGTATTCTGTTGTCTTTGGATGGAATGTCCTATAAATATCAATTAAGTCCATCTTGTTTAATGTATCATTTAAAGCTTGTGTGTCCTTATTTATTTTCATTTTGGATGATCTGTCCATTGGTGAAAGTGGGATGTTAAATTTCCCTACTATGATTGTGTTACTGTCAATTTCCCCTTTTATGGCTGTTAGTATTTGTCTTATATATTGAGGTGCTCCTATGTTGGGTGCATAAATATTTACAATTGTTATATCTTCTTCTTGGATTGATCCCTTGATCATTATGTAGTGTCCTTCTTTGTCTCTTGTAATAGTCTTTATTTTAAAGTCTATTTTTTCTGATATGAGAATTGCTACTGCAGATTTCTTTTGGTTTCCATTTGCATGGAACGTCTTTTTCCCTCCCCTCACTTTCAGTCTGGATGTGTCCCTAGGTCTGAAGTGGGTCTCTTGTAGACAGCATATATATGGGTCTTGTTTTTGTATCCATTCAACCAGTCTGTGTGTTTTGGTGGGAGCATTTAATCCATTTACATTTAAGGTAATTATCAATATATATGTTCCTATTCCCATTTTCTTAATTGTTTTGGATTTGTAGGTCTTTTCCTTCTCTTGTGTTTCTTGCCTAGAGAAGTTCCTTTAGCATTTGTTGTAAAGCTGGTTTGGAGGTGCTGAACTCTCTCAGCTTTGCAAGCAAACTCTTTCTAACTTATTTTTGATAAGTGATGAAGTTTCTGGTGACACTTTCAAAATAATGTTTTTTCTTAAGGAATAAAAAGGTTATGGGCTTCCCTGGTGGCGCAGTAGTTGAGAGTCCGCCTGCTGATGCAGGGGATATGGGTTCGTTTCCCAGTCCGGGAAGATGCTACATGCCGTGGAGCGGCTGGGCCCGTGAGCCATGGCCGCTGAGCCTGCGCATCTGGACCCTGTGCTCCACAACGGGAGACGCCACAACAGTGAGAGGCCCACGTACCACAAAAAAAAAAAAAAAAAAAAAAAAAAGGTTACAAGTTACAGTACATTAAAATGATAGTTTTTAAAGCATTTCTGTGTATTTTAATCCTTACTCTTTCTTTTTTGCTTCCCAGATTTGAATCTCTGAAAATTAATGATTGATTAGACCTAACTAAGTAGATTGCTTTATGAATTAGAGCATTAAAAAGAAAATCCTGATATAAACATAAATCTGTAAGCCATATTTCCAAACTTCCACCAAATGCATTCTCTAGTTAATATCAAAACAGTTTATTCCATGACACCATCTCCTATTATGTTCTCCTCAATAATATACCGTAGCCACTCCTTGACCATCTCTGAATCCACCTACTGTAAGGGAGATAAATGGACAATCATTCTTGAACAGTAAGTTGTTGCTCTTACAGAAGAACTTGCCCTGTTAGTTTTGCTCAAATATTCCATTATTGGGTAGAATGAATGTTCTGGCATAGCAGTTATTCAAGTTGTGATTTTGTTTCCTTATAATCACTTGCAGTTGTGCTTGGAGTAAGCCGTAATGCAATTGTCTCAATTTAATGTTAGCTGTTTTTAGCAATGCAAAAGCTCTGATTGTGTTTTTTCATTTTATCCCTTAGTATAAGATGGGAATCCATGTTTAGTCATATACACAGATTACCTTAATGAACAAAAATGTATTACATTATCTTTATTTTTTAAAACATCTTTATTGGAATATAATTGCTTTACAATGTTGTGTTAGTTTCTGATTTATAACAAAGTGAATCAGCTATATGCACACATATATCCCCATATCCTCTCCCTCTTGCGTCTCCCTCCCACCCTCATCTCACCCCTCTAGGTGGTCGCAAACCACCGAGCTGATCTCCCTGTGCTATGCAGCTGCTTTCCACTAGCTATCTGTTTTACATTTGGTAGTGTATATACACCAGTGTTACTCTCTCACTTCGTCCCAGCTTACCCTTCCCCCTCCCCGTGTCCTCAAGTCCATTCTCAACATCTCTGTTTTTATTCCTGTCCTGCCCCTAGGTTCATCAGAACCTTTTTTTTTTTTTTTTTAGATTCCATATATATGTGTTAGCATACGGTATTTGTTTTTCTCTTTCTGACTTACTTCATTCTGTAGGACAGACTCTAGGTCCATCCACCTCACTACATATAACTCAATTTCATTTCTATTTTTTAATAGATTTTATCTATCTATCTACTTATCTATCTTTCCATTTACTTTTGGCTGTGTTGGGTCTTCATTGCTGCGTATGGGCTTTCTTTAGTTACGGCTAGTGGGGGTTACTCTTTGTTGTGGTGTGCAGGCTTCTCTCATTGCGATGATGGCTTCTCTTGTTGTGGAGCACAGGCTCTAGAGTGCAGGCTCAGTAGTTGTGGTGCACAGGCTTAGTTTTTCAGAGGATCTTCCCAGATCAGGGCTCGAACCCATGTCCCCTGCATTGGCAGGCGTATCCTTAACCACTGCACCACCAGGGAAGCTCCTTAATTTCATTTATTTTTATGGCTGAGTAATATTCCATTATATATATGTGCCATATCTTCTTTATCCATTCATCTGTTGATGGACAAGTAGGTTGATTCCATGTCCTGGCTATTGTAAATAGTACTGCAATGAATATTGGGGTACATGTGTCCTTTTGAACTATGGTTTTCTCAGGGTATATGCCCAGTAGTGGGAATGCTGGTTCATATGGTAGTTCTACTTTTAGTGTTTAAAGGAACCTCCATACTGTCCTCCACAGTGGCTGTATCAAGTTACAGCCACTCTACCAACAATACAAGAGTGTTTCCGTTTCTCCACACCCTTTCCAGCTTTCATTGTTTGTAGATTTTTTGATGATGGCCATTCTGACCAGTGTGAGGGTGATACCTCATTGTGGTTTTGATTTGCATTTCTCTAATGATTAGTGATGTTAAGCATCTTTTCACGTGTTTGTTGGCAATCTGTATATCTTCTTTGGAGAAATGTCTATTTAGGTCTTCTGCCCATTTTTGGATTCAGTAATTCTTTTCTTTGATATTGAGCTGCATAAGCTGCTTGTATATTTTGGAGATTAATCCTTTGTCTGTTGCGTTGTTTGCAAATATTTTCTCCCATTCTGATGGTTGACTTTCCGTCTTGTTTATGGTTTCATTTGACGTGCAAGACCTTTTAAGTTTCATTAGGTCCCATTTGTTTATTTTTGTTTTTATTTCCATTTTTCTAGGAGGTAGGTCAAAAAGGATCTTGCTGTAATTTATGTCATAGAGTGTGCTGCCTATGTTTTCCTCTAAGAATTTTATACTGTCTGGCCTTACATTTAGGTCTTTAATCCATTTTGAGTTTATTTTGGGGTATGGTGTTAAGTGATTTAATTTCATTCTTTTACAAGTAGCTGTCCAGTTTTCTCAGCATCACTTATTGAAGAAGCTGTCTTTTCTCCATTCTCTTGCCACCTTTATCAAAGATAATGTGACCAGATGCACGTGGATTAATCTCTGGGCTTTCTATCCTGTTCCATTCATCTATATGTCTGTTTTTGTGCCAGTACCATACTGTCTTGATTACTGTAGCTTTGTAGTATAGTCTGAAGTCCAGGAACCTGATTCCTCTAGCTGCATTTTTCTTTCTCAGGATTGCTTTGGCTATTTGGGGTCTTTTGTGTTTCCATACAAATTGTGAAATTTTTTGTTCTAGTTCTGTGAGAAATGCCATTAGTAGTTTGATAGGGATTGCATTGAATCTGTAGCTTGCTTTGGGTAGTAGAGTCATTTTCACAATGTTGATTCTTCCAATCCAAGAACATGATATATCTCTCCATCTATTTGTATCATCTTTAATTTCTTTCATCAGTGTCTTATAGTTTTCTGCGCACAGGTCTTTTATCTCCTTATGTAGGTTTATTCCTCGGTATTTTACTCTTCTTGTTGCAATGGTAAAGGGGAATCTTTCCTTAATTTTTCTTTAGATTTTTCATCATTAGTGTATAGGAATGCAAGAGATTTCTGTACATTAATTTTGTATCCTGCTACTCTACCAAATTCATTGATTGGTTCTAGTAGTTTTCTGGTAGCATCTTTAGGATTCTCTATGTATAGTATCATGTCATCTGCAAACAGTGACAATTTTATTTCTTCTTTTCTGATTTGGATTCCTTTTAATTCTTTTTCTTGTCTGATTGCTGTGGCTAAAACCTCCAAAACTATATTGAATAATAGTGGTGAGAGTGGTCGACCTTGTCTTTTTCCTGATCCTAGAGGAAATGGTTTCAGTTTTTCACCATTGAGAATGATATTGGCTGCAGGTTTGCCATATACAGCCTTTATTATGCTGAGGTAAGTTCCCTCTATGCTTACTTTCTGAGGGGTGTTTTATCATAAATTGGTGTTGAATTTTGTCAAAAGCTTTTTCTGCATCTATTGAGATTGTCATATGGTTTTTATCCTTCAATTTGTTAATATGGTGTGTCACATTGAATGATTTGCGTATTTTGAAGAATCCTTGCGTTCCTGGGATAAACCCCACTTGATCATGGTGTATGATCCTTTTAATGTGCTTTTGGATTCTGTTTGCTAGTATTTTGTTGGGGATTTTTGCATCTATGTTCACCAGAGATCTTGGCCAGCAGTTTTCTCTTTTTTTGACATCTTTGTCTGGTTTTGGTATCAGGATGATGGTGGCCTCATAGAATGAGTTTGGGAGTGTTCCTCCTTCTGCTATATTTTGCAAGAGTTGGAGAAGGATGGGTGTTAGCTCTTCTCTAAACGTTTGATAGAATTCACCTGGGAAGCCATCTGGTCCTGGGCTTTTGTTTGTTGGAAGATTTTTAATCAGTTTCAGTTTCAGTGCTTGTGACTGGTCTGTTTATATTCTCTATTTCTTCTTGGTCCAGTCTCTGAAGGTTGTACTTTTCTGAGAATTTGTTCATTTCTTCCAGGTTGTCCATTTACTGGCATTTAGTTGTGTGTAGGAGTCTCTCATGATCCTTTGTATTTCTGCAGTGTCAGTTGTTTCTTCTACTTTTTCATTTCTAATTCTGTTGATTTGAGCCTTCTCCCTATTTTTCTTGATGAGTCTGGCTAATGGTTTATCAGTTTTGTTTATCTTTTCAAAGAACCAGCTTTTAGTTTTATTGATCTTTGCTATTGTTTCCTTCACTTCTTTTTCATTTGTTTCTGATCTGATCTTTATGATTTCTTTCCTTATGCTAACTTTGGGTTTTTGTTTTTTATGCTGTTGTTCTTCTTTCTCTAATTTGTTTAGGTGTAATGTTAGGCTGTTTATTTGAGATTTTTCTTGTTTCTTCAGGTAGGATTATATTGCTATAAACTTCCCTCTTAGAACTCTTTTGCTGCATCCCATAGGTTTTGGGTCTTCATGTTTTCATTGTGATTTGTTAGTAAGTGTTCTTTATTTCCCCTTTGTTTTCTTCAGAGAACTCTTGGTTATTTAGTATCATACTGTTTAGCCTCCATGTGTTTGTTTTTTTACAGTTTTTTTCCTGTAATTGATATCTAGTCTTATAGCGTTCTGGTAAGAAAAGATACTTGATCTGATTTCAATTTTCTTAAATTTACCAAGGCTTGATTTGTGACCCAAGGTATGGTCTATCCTGGAGAATATTCCATGAGCACTTGAGAGAAAGTGTATTCTGCTGTTTTGGGATGGAATGTCCTATAAATATAAATTAAGTCCATCTTGTTTACTCTGTCATTTAAAGCTTGTGTTTCCTTATTTATTTTCATTTTGGATGATCTGTCCATTGTTGAGGTGGGTTGTTATAGTCCCCTACTATTATTGTTTAACTGTCAATTTCCCCTTTTATGGCTGTTAGCATTTGCCTTATGTAATGATATGCTCCTCTGTTGGGTGTATAAATATTTACAATTGTTATATCTTCTTCTTGGATTGCCCCTTGATCATATGCAGTGTCCTTGTTTGTCTCTTGTAATAGTCTTTATTTTAAAGTCTATTTTGTCTGATATGAGAATTGCTACTCCAGCTTTCTTTTGATTTCCACCTGCATGGAATATCTTTTTCCATCCCCTCACTTTCAGTCTGTATGTTTTCCTAGGTCTGAAGTGGGTCTCTTCTAGACAGTATATGTACAGGTCTTGTTTTTTTATCCATTCAGCCAGTCTATGTCTTTTGGTTGGAGCATTTAATGCATTTATATTTAAGTAATTATCAATATGTATGTTGCTATTATCATTTTCTTAATTGTTTTGAGTTTGTAATTCTTTTCCTTCTCTTGTGTTTCCTGCCTGGACAAGTTCCTGTAGGATTTGCTGTAAAGCTTTTTCGTGGTGCTGAATTATTTTAACTTTTGGTTATCTGTAAAGTTTTTAATTTCTCCATCGAATCTGAATGAGATCCTTGCTGGGTAGAGTAATCTTTTTTGTAATTTTTTCCCTTTCATCACTTTAAATACGTTCAGCCACTCCCTTCTGGTTTGCAGAGTTTATGCTGAAAAATCAGCTCTTAACCTTATGGTGAGTCCCTGTACATTATTTTTTGCTTTTCCCTTGCTTCTTTTAACATTTTTTCTTTGTATTTAATTTTTGATAGTTATATTAATATGTGTCTTGGTGTGTTTCTCTGTGGGTTTATCCTGTATGGTACTCTCTGTGCTTCCTGGACTTGATTGACTATTTCCTTTCCCATGTTAGGGAAGTTTTTGTCTATAATCTCTTAAAATATTTTCTCAAACCATTTCTTTTTCTCCTCTTCTTCTGGGACCCCTATAATTCAAATGTTGGTGCATTTAATGTTTTCCCAGAGGTTTCTGAACCTGTCCTCAATTCTTTATATTCTTTTTTCTTTATTCTGCTCCCTGGCAGTTATTTCCACCATTTTCTCTTCCAGGACACTTATCAGTTCTTCTGCCTCAGTTATTCAGGTATTGGTTCCTTCTAGAGTATTTTTTTTAATATATACAGCATGTTCTTATTAGTCATCAATTTTATACACATCAGTGTATACATGTCAATCCCAATCGCCCAGTTCATCGCAGCACCACCGCCACCACCCCGCAGCTTTCCCCCCTTGCTGTCCATACATTTGGTCTCTATATATGTGTCTCAATTTCTGCCCTGAAAACTGGTTCATCTGTACCATTTTTCTAGGTTCCACATATATGCATTAATATATGATATTTGTTTTTCTCTTTCTGACTTACCTCACTCTGTATGACAGTCTCTAGATCCATCCACATCTCAACAAATGACCCAATTTTGTTCCTTTTTATGGCTGAGTAATATTCCATTGTATATATGTACCACATCTTCTTTATCCATTCATCTGTCAATGGGCATTTAGGTTGCTTCCATGACTTGGCTATTGTAAATAGTGCTGGAATGAACATTGGGGTGCATGTGTCTTTTTGAATTGTGGTTTTCTCTAGGTATATGCCCAGGAGTGGGATTGCTGGATCATATGGTAATTCTATTTTTAGTTTTCTAAGGAATCTCCATACTGTTTTCCATAGTGGCTGTATTAGTTTACATTCCCACCAACAGTGCAAGAGGTTTCCCTTTGCTCCACAGTGTCTCCAGAATTTGTTGTTTGTAGATTTTCTGATGATGCCCATTCTAACTGGTGTGAGGTGATACCTCATTGTAGTATTGATTTACATTTCTCTAATGATTAGTGATGTTGAGCAGCTTTTTATTTCCTTTGCTTTAGGAGACAAATGCAAAAAACTGTTGCTACAATTTATGTCAAAGAGTGTTCTTCCTGTGTTTTCCTTTAGGAGTTGTACAGTACCAGTCTTAAATTTAGGTCTCTAATCCATTTTGAGTTTATTTTTGTGTATGGTGTTATGGAGTGTTCTAATTTCATTCTTTTACATGTAGCTGTCCAGTTTTCCCAGCACCACTTATCGAAGAGACTGTCTTTTCTCCATTGTATATCCTTGCCTCCTTTGTCATAGATTAGTTGACCATAGGTGCTTGAGTTTACCTCTTGGCTTTCTATCTTGTTCCATTGATCTATGTTTCTGTTTTTGTGCCAGTACCATATTGTCTCCATGACTGTAGCTTTGTAGTATAGTCTGAAGTCAGGGAGTCTGATTCCTCCAGCTCCGTTTTTTCCCCTCAAGACTGCTTTGGCTATTCGGGTTTTTTTTTTTTTTGTCTCCATACAAATTTTAAGATTTTTTTGTTCTATTTCTGTAAAAAATGCCATTGGTAATTTAATAGGGATTACATTGCATCTGTAGTTTGCTTTGGGTATTATAGTCATTTTCACAATATTGATTCTTCCAATCCAAGAACATGGTATACCTCTCCATCTGTTGGTATCATCTTTAATTTATTTCTTCAGTGTCTTATAGTTTTCTGCATACAGGTGTTTTGTCTCCCTAGGTAGGTTTATTCCTAGGTATTTTCTTCTTTTTGTTGCAATGGTAAATGGGAATGTTTCCTTAGTTTCTCTTTCAGATATTTCAATGTTAGTGTATAGGAATGCCAGAGATTTCTTTGCATTAATTTTGTATCCTGCAACTTTAGCAAATTCATTGATCAGCTCTAGTAGTTTTCTGGTGACATCTTTAGGATTCGCTATGTATAGTATCATGTCATCTGTAAACAATGACAGTTTTACTTCTTCTTTTCCAATTTGTATTCCTTTTATTTTTTTTCTTCTCTGATTGCTGAGACTAGGACTTCCAACACTATGTTGAATAATAGCGATGAGAGTGGACATCCTTGTCTTGTTGCTGGTCTTATAAGAAATTCTTTCAGTTTTTGACAATTGAGAATGATATTGGCTGTGGGTTTGCTGTATATGGCCTGTGTTATGTTGAGGTAGGTTCTCTCTATGCCCACTTTCTGGAGAATTTTTATCATAAATGGGTGTTGAATTTTGTCAAAACATTTTTCTGCATTCATTGAGATGACCATATGGTTTTTATTCTTCAATTTGTTAATATAAGTTATCATGTTGATTGATTTGCATATATTGAAGAATCCTTGCATCCCTGGGATAAATTCCAATTGATCATGGTGTATGATCCTTTTAATGTGTTGTTGGATTCTGTTTGCTAGTATTTTGTTGAGGATTTTTGCATTTATATTCATCAGTGATATTGGTCTGTAATTTTCTTTTTTTGTATCTTTGTCTGGTTTTGGTATCAGGGTGATGGTGGCCTCATAGAATGAGTTTGGGAGTGTTCCTTCCTCCTCAATTTTTTGGAAGAGTTTGGAAGGATTGGTGTTAGCTATTCTTGAAATGTTTGACAGAATTCACCTGTGAAGCCATCTGGTCCAGGACCTTTGTTTTTTGGAAGATTTTTAATCACAGTTTCAATTTCATTACTTGTGATTTGTCTGTTCATATTTTCTATTTCTTCCTGGTTCAGCCTTGGAAGATTATACCTTTCTAACAATTTGTCCATTTCTTCCAGGTTGTCTGTTTTTTTGGCATAGGGTTGCTTGTAGTCATCTTTTAGGATGCTTTGTATTTCTGCAGTGACTGTTGTAACTTCTCCTTTTTCATTTGTAATTTTATTGATTTGAGTCCTGTCCCTCATTTTCTTGATGAGTCTGGCTAATGGTTTAGCAATTTTGTTTATCTTCTCAAAGAACTAGCTTTTAGTTTTATTGATCTTTGCTATCATTTTCTTTGTTTCTATTTCATTCATGTCCACTCTGATGTTTATAATTTCTTTCCTTCTGCTAACTTTGGGTTTTGTTTATTCTTCTTTCTCTAGTTCCTTTAGGTGTAAGGTTAGATTATTTATTTGAGATTTTTCGTGTTTCTGGAGGTAGGCTTATATAGCTATAAACTTCCCTCTTAGAACTGCTTTTGCTGCATCCCATACGTTTTGGATCATCGTGTTTTCATTGTCATTTGTTTCTAGGTATTTTTTAATTTCCTCTTTGATTTCTTCAGTGATCCTTTGGTTATTTAGTAACGTAGTGTTTAGCTTCCATGTGTTTGTGTTTTTCACTTTTTTCCCATTATTCATTTGTAATCTCATAGCATTGTGTTCAGAAAAGATGCTTGATATGATTTCAATTTTCTTAATATTACTGAGGCTTTGTTTGTGACCCAACATGTGATCTATCCTGGAGAATGTTCCATGCACACTTGAGAAGAAAGTGTAATCTCCTGTTTTAGGATGGAATGTCCTATAAATATCAATTAAATCTATCTGGTCTATTGTGTCATTTAAAGTTTCTGTTTCCTTATTTATTTTTATTTTTGATGGTCTGTCCATTGGTGTAAGTGAGGTGTTAAAGTCCTCCAGTATTATGGTGTTACTCTTGATTTCCTCTTTTACAGCTGTTAGCAGTTGCCTTATGTATTGAGGTGCTCCTATGTTGGGTGCATATATATTTATAATTGTTATATCTTCTTCTTGGAATGATCCCTTGATCATTATGTAGTCTCCTTCCTTGTCTCTTGTAACATTCTTTATTTTAAAGTCCATTTTATCTGATATGAGTATTGCTACTCCAGCTTTCTTTTGATTTCCATTTGCATGGAATATCTTTTTCCATCCCCTCACTTTCAGTCTGTGTGTGTCCCCAGGTCTGAAGTGGGTCTCTTGTAGACAGCATATATATAGGTCTTGTTTTTGTATCCATTCAGCGAGCCTGTGTCATTTGGTTGGAGCATTTAATCCATTCACGTTTAAGGTAAGTATCAATATGTATGTTCCTATGACCATTTTCTTAATTGTTTTCAGTTTGTTTTTGTAGCTCCTTTCCTTCTCTTGTGTTTCCCACTTAGAGAAGTTCCTTTAGCATTTGTTGTAGAACTGGTTTGCTGGTGCTGAATTCTCTTAGCTTTTGCTTGTCTGTAAAGCTTTTGATTTCTCCATCGAATCTGAATGAGATCCTTGCTGGGTAGAGTAATCTTTGTTGTAGATTTCTTCCTGGTTCAGTCTTGGAAGGTTATACCTTTTAAGAATTTTTCCATTTCTTCCAGGTTGTCCATTTTATTGGCATAGGGTTGCTTGTAGTTTTTCCTCCCTTTCATCAGTTTAAGTATATCATGCCACTCCCATCTGGTTTGCAGAGTTTCTGCTGAGAAGTCAGCTGTTAACCTTGTGGGAGTTCCCTTGTATGTTATTGGTCGTTTTTCCCTTGTTGCTTTCAATAATTTTTCTTTGTCTTTAATATTTGCCAGTTTGATTACCATGTGTCTTGGCGTGTTTCTCCTTGGGTTCATCCTGTATAGGACTCTCTGCACTTCCTGGACTTGGGTGGCTATTTCCTTTCCCATGTTAGGGAAGTTTTTGACTATAATCTCTTCAAATATTTTCTCGGGTCTTTTTTCTCTCTGTTCTCCTTCTGGGACCCCTATAATGCGAATGTTCTTGCATTTACTGTTGTCCCAGAGGTCTCTTAGGCTGTCTTCATTTCTTTTCATTCTTTTTTCTTTATTCTGTTCTGCAGCAGTGAATTCCACCATTCTGTCTTCCAGGTCACTTATCCGTTCTTCTGCATCAGTTATTCTGCTATTGATTCCTTGTAGTGTAGTTTTCATTTCAGTTATTTTATTGTTCATCTCTGTTTGTTTTTTCTTTAATTCTTCTATGTCTTTGTTAAACATTTCTTGCATCTTCTTAATCTTTGCCTCCATTCTTTTTCCAAGGTCCTGGATCATCTTCACTATCGTTATTCTGAATTCTTTTTATGGAAGGTTGCCTATGTCTACTTCATTTAGTTGTTTCTCTGGGGTTTTATCTTGTTCCTTCATCTGGTACATTGCCCTCTGTCTTTTCATCTTGCCTATCTTTCTGTGAATGTGGTTTTTGTTCCACAGGCTGCAGGATTGTAGTTCTTCTTGCTTCAGCTCTCTGTCCTCTCTAGAGTATTTTTAATTTCAGCAACTGTGTTGTTCATCACTGTTTGTTTGCTCTTTAGTTCTTTTAGATCCTTGTTCAATGTTTCTTGTATTTTCTCCATTCTGTTTTGAAGATTTGGGATCCTCTTTACTATCATTACTTTGAACTCTTTTTCAGGTAGGTTGCCTATTTCATCTTCATTTATTTCATCTTGTAGGTTTTTACCCTGATGCTTCATCTGTAACATATATTTTTGTCATTTGTTTTTTTAATTTTTGATGGGTGGTGCTATATTCCTGTCTTATTGGGTGTTTGGCCTGAGACATCCAGCACTGGAGTTTGCAGGAAGTTGGATAGAGCCAGGTCTTGGTGTTGAGATGAGGATCTCTGGGACTTCTCACTCCAATTCATATTCCCCTGGGTCTGAGGTTCTCTGTTAGTCCAGCAGTTTGGACTCAGAGCTCCCACCATAGAAGCTTGGGCCCAACCTCCAGTCTGGGAACCAAGATTCTGCAAGCTTCGTGGCATGGTTAAAAAATAATAATAATAAAAAATAAAAGAAAGTAAGAAAGAAAAAATGGAGCAGTACAATATTAAAGAATAAAAAACAAAATAATATTAGAAAGATAAAAAATATATTCAAAAAAATAAAACTATAATTGAAACAAGTGCAACAATGTAAAATAAAACCACAAGAGAAAAAAGAAAGAAAAGGAAAAGGTGGAGGGGTTGCGTGCGGGGGACAGGAACAAGCCAAAAGGAGAGAACAATAACAAAGTATGAAGAATAAAGTAAAATTAGAAAAATAAAAGATTTATTAGGGAAAATAATAATGTAAAAGAATTAACAACAATGAACCAACAAGGTAAAATGGAACCTCAATATAAAAGGAGAAAAAAGAAGAAGAAAAATTTTAAAAAGCCTTGGCGACGGGGGCGGAGTTTAGCTGGGGGTGGAACTTAGAGCCAGGGTTTAGGGTCGGGTGGGATCTAGGCAGGTGGGGGGGTGACGTTTGATCATGCGGCAGGGCCCAGGCGGGGCGACGTTTAAGTATGTGGCAGGGCCTCTGCTTAGGACCTGCGGAGAAGGGGAGGGGCAGCGTATAGAAAGGACGGCCTCTGGAGTGTGGAATTCCAGAGTTTGTAGGTAGGGCCCTGGGTGGGGGTGTAGGGGCGGGTCTCAGGTTCTGCACAGCAGGAGGGTGGCTCCGAAGGCAGAGGATTAGGCCTGGGAGCCCAACAGGCTTCCTGGTGCCTAAGTGGACAGGGAAAGCACTGTCCGCGTTCCCTTCCGTTTCTTCACACCCCTCCCCCACTGTCTTCTCCAGGGTCTTCCGTGGCCGCTGGACCCCTAACCATGGGTGGGTCCCGCTGGGTGTAGGAACTCCTCTTCTCCCCCAGCCACTCCGCAGTGGTGCTGGTCCCAGAAGTTCACCTTTACTTTTGCTCCCCCTTCCCCCTTTTCCATTCCCTCAGGACCCCTGCTGCTGGAGGGGGCCTAGGTGGGCAAAGGATCAGGCCCGGGATCTCAACAGGTTCCTGGAGGACCAAATGGACAGGAAAAACCTGGCCACACTCCCTTTTGATCCTCTGCTCTCCCAGTGGTTCCCCAATTTCCCGCTTTGGCATAGGATCCCTTCCCCTCCCCAGCTTCCCCTCAGGGGCGCCAGTCCCGTTGCATCTCCACTTCTCCACCCCCTTCACTCCCCCCATGCCCCGGGTCCTACCAGGTTGCTGGGGGTTCCTCCTGTTCCCTTAGTTGTCCATGTTCCCCCACTGATGCCTAGTAGTTGCTCTAGTTGTGAGGAGATGCGAATTCCATGTCCTCCTAGTGTGCCATCTTGACTCCGCCCCACATTATCTTTTAATCAATGAATTCAGTATGTTCCAAGGTTCCCCCCAAAATGTTGTATCATTATGACACAAATATGACACCATCACAGATAAACTTTCCTCCCAAGGTTTTGAATATATTTTTTTCTTTGAAAATGGGAATACATCTATCTTTAATTATAAAATAAATGTTCATTGAAAAACTAAATTTCAACACATGCAGAAAAGTATGAGGAATACTTTTAAAATATATACATTTTATATATGTAAAATATATAAATTTTAAAATATATTAAAGTGCTTTATATTGTCCAAGACATTTTTCTACAAATATTTTTTCAAACATAAGCTTAATTTTAAATAAGATCATATAACATAATGTTTCATAACCTATTTGTTATTTAACATAACATAGACAGGTTTGAATAGCAAAACCACAAACTTAGTGACCTAGAACAACACTTATTTATTATCTCATGTTTTTGTTGCCAGGCTACAATCAGGTGTTGGCTAGGACTGCAGTCTCATCAGAGGCTTGACCAGGGAAAGATTTGCTTCCAAGCTCCCTCAGGTTATTGGCAGGATTCATCTCTTTACAGCTCTAGACTGTGGCTCTATTTTCTTGCTGACTGTCAGCAGTGGGCTGCTCTCAGCTCCTAGAGTTATATCAAATATCCACCCTCAGTTCCTTGCCATGTGGTTCTCTCCATTGACCCTCTCACAACCTGGAAGCTTCTTCAAAGCCAGCAAAAGAGAGAGAATCATTATCATTTTAATGGTAGCATAATACTCTACTGTACAAATGTCACGTAATTTAACTACCCTCTATAGATATAAGGTTGTTTCAAATTTTTCTTTATTATAAACAATACTACAATACATCTTTGTGACTTCTCTGGTTACTTCCTTAGCATAATGCCCAGAAGTGGAATTGCTGAGTCAAATGGTATGCACTTTTAAAACTATTTAAATATTACAAAATAGTCATCCAGAAAACTAATCCCATCATACTTCCAGTAAGAATGTATGAGAGTGCTGGTTTGTGCACATACTTGCCAACACTGGCCTTATCCATAAATTTAAGCTTTGTTAATCTAATGGTGAAAAGTTATATTTCATTGTTTTAATTTGTATTTATTTGATTGGTAAGATGAAACATGTTTATATGTTTACTGGACATTGTGTTTTATGAATTGTCCTTTCATGACTTTTGCCCATTTTTCAATTGTGAAACATTATATGTTAAGTGCTCTTTGTGGACTGCAAATATTTCTCCTAATTCATGTTTGTTAATACTTGGGGGAACTGTTGGCCATATGAAAGTTTTAAACTTTTTTCAGAAATTAGTTCTATTGGTCATTTTCTTAATGCTTTTGCCTTTGATGTCATACTTAGAAATAACTTTCCCATCTGAGAAGTGTAAAAATTTTCACACATTTGTGGTTCTAAAATTCTTATAGTTTTATATCTCATTTAACTTTTAATTGTTCTGGAATTATTGTGTTGTAAGATTGATTAATTGTGACAACCATGACAAATGTGTGGGGTTTTTTTTCTTGAGTTATTCTATGAAAGTTTATTATTATTATTATTATTTTTTGCGGTGTGCGGGCCTCTCACTGTTGTGGCCTCTCCCATTGCGGAGCACAGGCTCCGGATGCGCAGTCTCAGTGTCCATGGCTCACGGGGCCCAGCCGCTCTGCGGAATGTGGGATCTTCCCGGACTGGGGCACAAACCCGTGTCCCCTGCATCAGCAGGCGGACTCTCAACCACTGTGCCACCAGGGAAGCCCTACCTGTGTTTTTGAAAGTGTGTACCATTTTATATCCCCACCAGCAGTGCACGAGAGTTCCCGTACTTTGCATCCTCACCAACACTTGGTATGGTGGGTCTTTTTCATTTTAACCATTCTGAAAGGTGTGAAGTGACATCTCATTGTGGTTTTCATTTGCATTTCTCTGACTAATAATGCTTAGCATCTTTTCCTATGCTTATTTGCCAACTCTATATCTTTGGTGGTGTATTCAAATCTTTTGCACTTTTAAAAGTTTGAGCTAATTTCTCTTTTGTCATATTGTTGAGTTTTGAGAGGTTTTGTATAGTCTGGATTCAAGCCCTTTATCAGTTATATGCTTTGCAAAATTCCCTCCTAGTCTATGGCTTGTCTTCTCATTTTCTTAACAGTGTCTTTTGAAGAGCAAAAGTTTTTCGGTTTTTTAAAATATTTATTTTTGGCTGCATTGGGCCTTCGTTGCTGTGCGGGCGTTCTCTAGTTGCAGTGAGTGGGGACTACTCTTTGTTGCGGTACGTGGGCTTCTCATTGTGGTGGCTTCTGTTGTTGCAGAGCACGGGCTCTAGGCACGCGGGCTTCAGTAGTTGCAGCATGCAGGCTCAGTAGTTGTGCCATGCAGGCTCTAGAGTGCAGGTTCAGTAGTTGTGGCACACGGGCTTAGTTGCTTCCGCAGCGTGTGGGATCTTCCCCGACCAAGGCTCGAACCCATGTCCCCTGCATTGGCAGGTGGATTCTTTTTCTTTTTTTTGCGGTACACGGGCCTCTCACTGCAGTGGCCTCTCCCGTTGCGGATCACAGGCTCCAGACACGCAGGCTCAGCGACCATGGCTCACGGGCCCAGCCGCTCCGCCACATGTGGGATCCTCCCAGACCAGGGCACGAACCCGTGTCCCCTGCACTGGCAGGCGGACTCTCAACCACTGCGCCACCAGGGAAGCCCTCTTGAGTTATTCTAGATGGGCAACTCTAGAGCTATTTTAAAAACAAGTCACTTGTTACTATAGATTTGCAGGAAATAGAGAACAAATCAGCACTGTGGAATGTTTTCTTCATCATTTGCTTCTCTGAGTACTTTTATTTCCAGCAATATCCACTTTTTCCTGAAGTTTGATGGAACTGTGTCACTTGTGCTATAATAACATTGTATAAGAGGATGTACTTAGTGATGAAATTGACAACAGGGAATAAATTAAGAGGACCTAGGACAAGGACCAAACCACAAAAGCCCTTAATTAAGAGGTCAGGATGATCTTGCCACAACACAATTACTTTCAAAAGTAATAATGGTGAGGCCAAGGGCACTGAGGCTTCTGTTGAGAAAGTGGAGTTATTCATCGCTACAAGTGGGAAACCAAAGATAGTCGGGTAGCAGAGGGACGCCAAGACTGAGATTAGGCCTGGCTGGAGTGTAAAGCAAGTCTCTTAGGTACATTCTTCTGCCCCAGTGAGATTCAAAGAAAACTGATTCAAAAGGAATTTTGGTGACCAGAAAGCCAAAGTAGCTTTTGTGAGCTTTGATGTCTCTTAAATGAATGAATGTGTGAAATGAAGAAGCAAAAGCAGATATGAGATTCAAATGCTGTGACTTCTTGGCCTGCAATTCCCAACACTTAGCACAGAGCCTGACTCAATGTGGGTTCTCAATCAATGTTAATTTCCTCTGCGCCATCCTCTTGCTTGTCTCAACATCTATCACTTAGCACAGTGACTGGCATATTATTGAGCACTTAGTGAATGTTTATGGAATAAATGATTGCAGGGTTTGAAGAAATAAATGTGTAGGTATCCAAGAGGAAGTTTAGTCACATACCAACAATTATAGTAGCCAATTTATGAAGTACCAATTTCTAAACTAAGTGCTTTGCACACTTAGTTCATTTAATCTTCATGATAGCCTCATGATATAAATATTATTATAATTCCAATTTTACATGTGAAGAAACAGACGATCAGAGAGGAACCAAAGTTATCCAACTAAGTGGAGGAATCAAGGTCTAAAACCCTGAGCTGTCTAGATTACAAAGCCCAAGTATTTTCGCAGTTTCCCTTATAGCCTCTAAAATGCTCACAAATCAGTATGGTGAGAAAACTCTAATCATTGTATAGGCATGTACACTCCCAAGGCATTTCATGGGGGTGTTTATCTTCCAAAATGGACAAGACCCACACCCAAAGATTGTGCAAGACCACACTAGCCAGAGAGAGCTCATTAACCTTCCAAATTCCTTCAACTCAGCTCCCCAGGGAAGAAAGAAAACAGATGGTCAACGTGCTGTTCACTTCCTCAGCTGCACAACTATTTCTAAAGACATTTAACTTGACAGGCTGGTTGGACTTTCTAGTGGCTGTGGGAGCTGGAGCATTCAAGTTTAGCTTGAGCCTTCACACCTGCTTATTAAATCTGTTCAAAAGGCAGCCACCAGGCCAATATAGTGGGAAACAGTTTACTAGAAAGAGTGGTGAGAAGGAAATAGGAGATCTGGGTCCAGCTCACTGTTTATTATCATTATTATTACTTTCATTATAAATTTGTTCATTCAGAAAATGCTTTTTGAAATGTCTGTTATATGCCAGACTGTGTTCTAGTCTATGAATTTAGCAAGAAAGGGTTGAGGGAGACCATCACATAATGATTTCTTCTGCTGAAGGGGAAAACATATATGTAACCATCATCCTTAAGCAAGTTACATCCTGGTCTATGTGCTCCTTTCTCAGAAAGTAAGCCACACTGAAGGAAGAGAAAATGGGGCTCCTACAGATGAGTGTGCTGACTTACTTTCAATGTTTCTTTCAGATAATAGACAACCTTGCCCCTTGGTGTTCTATAAGAGAGTTATAATTAGATGTTATCATAACTCATAATTTCTGCCCTAAGGAACATTGGAGAGCGGGGAGGTATAGACAAGCCGTCTTCCCTGCTGAAACATTTGCCTGGTCATCTCTGCTGTGCCTACCTCCTTCTGAGTTAGGCCCCGACTTTACCAGATGAACCATGTCAGCTTGGCGGTCCAGTTCGGTTATTTGAAGAAATCCTAGCTTCAGCCGAGGGCTAGAGCTGTCCAGATACATCCAAATACAGTTTAGCATTGTCCTGGATAGGAAGAAATGGCCATTTAAACCCTGTAGCTTCTCTCCATTTTTGGTGCCCTCAACTAACATGTCATTGTGACTAAGAGTAAGGCTCACACTACAGAGGAGGAAGCCCCTTATTTCTGGCAGGTCTGAAGAGACAAACTTTCCTCTAACTTTTAGGAACTTTGAGTCTAGGGATGCCACATGCTTGTACGTATTAACTTCAACTAGACCCTGCCAGGTTGTGCCTTATACCTTAAAGCCACTCTCATATTCATCTTCTCATTAAGCCTTACAAAAGGCTTGTGGGGTATTTACTATTTTCATCCTACCAATGAAGAAACATGGGCTCAATCAAATGTAATGATATGTCCAACTGCAGAGATGGTGAGTGGTGAAGCTGTCAAAACCATGTCTGTGATTCCCATGCCCTTGTGTGTTGGCAGGATTATCACTTGTTTTCCAAGAGTTCTTGCCCACCTTCCATATATACATCCTGAATAATCCTTGGGATTGAATCTGATGGGTTTTCCTGCCATAATTAAGTTATGTTACCCAGCACAGTTGATGTTAAGGAAAAGAGAGAGGATCTTGGTGGGCCTAACCTAATTGCGTGAGACCACTGAAAGGAGAGGATTTTCTGTGGCTGGTAACCACAGCAGAAGTCAGAGATTTGAAGTATGAGAAGGATTTGATGCACTGTTTTTGGCTTAATGATGGAGGTGGAAAGGACTTGAGAGAGGCCTCTAGAAGTGAGAGCCAATGGCCAGCAAGGAAACTGGGCCTTCAATCCTGCAACTGACAGGAACCGAGTCCTGCCAATAAGGATGAGCTTGGGAGTGGATCCTTCCCCAGAGCCTCCAGATGGGAACTCAGCCCAATGATGCCTTAATTTCAACCTCATGAGACCCTGAGCAGGAAACCAGTCATGCTGGGCTGGGCAGGGCCTCTGACCCACAGAACTGTGAGTTAATAAATTGGTGTTGTCTTAAGCCACTAAATTTGTGGTAATTTGTTTTGCAGCTTGCTTTTCTTGCTAAATCATAGGACTTGGAGCAAGTCTTTTAAATTTTCTGGTCTTCATTTTCATTTAAAAGAGAATTTATGTGATCTTTAAGGTCTTTCCAGCTCAGATGATTCTAAGATTCTTAAAACTGTGTTTTTATAAAGATAGAAAGAAAATAGTGCACATGAAAGCACTTTAATCTTGAGAAAGTATACAAATTGAGAATAGTAATCAATCTAATAACGTTACGAGTCATCTGATGCCCTCCTGGGATCTTCTAGGACAGTTTCCCACGAAAAGTAATCTGTATTTTAGGGCTACACCTGTGAACATATATGGAAGAAAGAATTCCTGACTCCTGAGGGCTTTCTTTACACTGTGGCAGACATCAGGGAGCACATAGAGGGAAAGACACCCCCCAGCATCTTGAAGCACCCGAGCTATGGGGTCGGAGGTGCTGTAGGAATGAGGTGCATCTCCTGCCTTGCAGTGTGGGAGGGTGGTGTCCACATGAATAGGCCGAGACAACAAAGTGATCGGAAGCTACAGAGGAGGAAGAGGCATTGTCAGGGGCATCTATGAGCTTGGGCTGTGTTTTGAAAGGAAGGGGTTTCCCAGCCACACTGTGTTGGAGCAGCCCAAATAGAGGCAGCGGCACATGGGAAAGTGTGGATAACAGTTGCTGATCCTAAAGCCCAGGTGGGTATTCAGTTGATGGGATCTGTTAGTTGATTATTGCTGGAGAATTTGGAGTGGGCACGCTGGAGGGGGATTAGGGTGACTCTGTGCTAATATCCGAGTCTGATATCACCTCTCTAATTTTAAATTCACATAACTGATACTTATTCAACCTTGTGCACATCCCTTCTGAAGGATAGTTTTATTGTGTTTTACTTTCTGTAGTTAGAATTATCAAATCAGTAAGCACATATCGAATCTACCCTTTCCAATGACCTCACCGTCACCCCTTTCTACCACCCAGCTCAAGATCCCATTAGGGTCTCCTGAAGATTAGGAATCATTTATCCAAAATATGAACTTAATGTGAATTATGACTAATAGTGCTGACATAAGAACTGCTGGACTGTAAACTCCTTGAGGACAGGAGTCTTGCTTTGCACATCTCCATAGCACTCAGCACA
Source organism: Stenella coeruleoalba (assembly GCF_951394435.1). Taxonomy (NCBI): domain Eukaryota; kingdom Metazoa; phylum Chordata; class Mammalia; order Artiodactyla; family Delphinidae; genus Stenella; species Stenella coeruleoalba. The sequence continues at coordinate 34,769,646 of NC_137153.1, read as the reverse complement.
GTTTCTTGCACACAGCAAATTCTGTGTTGAATTAAATTTAGTTGGAGATAAGCTGTATTAGCATGCAGATAAAAAAGGAGCAGAGATCATAACAAAACCTCCCTGATAGATAGTGCTCAGGCTTTTTGCACACACCAAACCACAGCGGCTTCAAAGCACAGAGCCAATTGGTTAGAGCATGTTTCTCTGAGAGAATACCACATTTCAGGCCGTTGTTCCTGGGAGAAAGTCATTCAGCTGCCAGAGGTGAACTTGGAGGAAATCCCATCTCTGCACTAGATCCAAGTTGTTCTCATCAGTCACAGGAGACTCATTTATTCCTACTCTATATGACAGCTTTATGAGTTGATAGTTAAATTACACAACAATTATGGATGATAGTGTGACATTAACTGAGGAATTATCAAAGTAGTTCTAATCAAAGCATTGCTAATCTCCTCCCACCATTATACAGAATTAAAGACCAGACATGATGGAAACTTGGTTGGTCAATCTTTTGTTTCTTTTTGGTGAGAAAAAAATTTCCCCTGAAATCTTTTAATTTTCAATCTGGAAGAAACCTTAGAGGTTATCTATTTCTCTATCATTTAGTCTACCATTAATTTATTCATTGAAAAATGTTAATTATTGAGTGCTTACTGTGACTCAGACACTAGGCTGGCCTCTAGGTTGGAGCTGCAGATGAGATCAATGTCTTTCCTTGTCCTTATATGAAGCTTCAAATCTAGAAGTAAGACATTTCAAGAGTGTAAAGTATTATGATGGCCAAGGGCAAGATGCTCCAGGAGTGTGTTCTCAGGGAACTAACCTAGTTCAGGGAGATGAGATTCTCTAAGGAAATATTTCAAGTGATAAGTAAAGATGAATGTGAGTTAGTGAGGGAAGGGAGATAAGAGAGGGTGGGAGGGATTCCAGATTAAAGGAATAACCACATTCTTGTAAACTAGGCCTTAGGAAATAGAAAACTCAAGACTCAGTTTCTTAAAGAGAAAGGATGCTGTAAGTGGAGAAGGCAAATGTGAGATCTTAGACTTAGACCAACCTCATTGCATTTACTGAGAATTGTGCCACCTTGTGGCAGCTAATTATGAATGCACATACTGTGTGTCAAATTTTCTTGGAATCCTAGGGTTTTTTTGAGCTGGAAGGTCTTTGCTTTAGAAAACAGCTATTACATAGGTTCCTAACTTTATCAAGAAGGTTACACATGATTATCTGCCTCTCCTTATGGGTCATGTTTTGAATGATATCTGTCAAACAAGGATACACTTCTTGTTCTTTTTTTTCCCCCTCTGTTAACTGGATAATCCTAGCTACATTATTAAGTTGATATAATTCAATTTAAAAGCAAAGAAACTTAGTTTTTCATTTTATTTAGCCTTGTAAAACCCCAGTTCTGCCTTAGGAAAGTTATCTCCACTCTGTGGACTATTTCATCATCTGAAAATGGAAATGGCAAAATAGATATAAGAATACCTACTTCATTAGGTAACTTCAAGGAAACGTGAGCCTAAGACATGGGTACTTAGTAAATGTTTATTCCTTTTGTAGCCTTTTCGTGGGCAAAAGTTCCATTTTATTAGCTTACTTATTCCTGTTCATATCACTGAAGGCCCCCTGGGAATCCAGGGGTCCAATTCTTGGCATCTAACTCCAATCAAGTTCAACCTTCTTATTTTACAGACGAAGAAACTATGATGGACTTCCCTGGTGGCGCAGTGGCTAAGAATCCGCCTGTCAATGCAGGGGACACGGGTTTCCATCCCTGGTCCGGGAAGATCCCACACGCCGCGGAGCAGCTAAGCCTGTGCGCCACATCTACTGAAGCCCGCGCCCCTAGAGCCCATGCTCTGCAACAAAAGAAACCACCACAATGAGAAGCTTGTGCACCACAACAAAGAGTAGCCCCTGCTTACCACTACTGGAGAGAGCCCATGCGCAGCAACGGAGACCCAGTGCAGCCAAAAACAACAACAACAACAAAAAAAAAAAACTATGACACAAGAGAAAGGAATTTGGAAACCTATGCCTAATGGCGGAATGAAGACCAGGGAGAATTCGCATCTCCCCCCCACGGTATCTATGACCACCTTGACTCTGGCACACTAGGACAGATAGTTCAGCCGAGGACTCAAATGGAAGGGCTGATGGATTTCTGCCTCCCTGTACTTTGCTGTCACATTTATGGGAGAAGAAAGGAGAATTTAAGTTCTTCTTTGCTAGTGGGTGTCCCATTGACTTTTGCTTTGTCTTCTTACGTTTATTGTATTTAGTTAACAAACAAGTATATATTGTTCAATAAGGTATCAGGTGCTGTTCTATGCTCAGTAAGGTATCAGGTGCTGTTCTAAGGATCTTACAAGCATAAATTATTCCATTTAGCTTGTAACTTTGTCAAGGACAGGGAATTCTTCTCCCTTATGCACCTTGGCACATGGTAGACTCTAGGTAACTTTGATTTGCTTACCCATCAACATGATTTAGAATACTCAAGAAGAGGAGGAAAGTCTATTGGGTTTACCCATACTTTTTTTTTTTTAAGAGGGTTTACCCATACTTTTACTCCTACTGTTTTCCTTTCTTCCTTCCTGGAATTCCCAAATTCCTTTTTTTATCATTTTGGTCTCAACAATACCTTTTAGTGTATGTCTGCTGGTGACAAATTTTAGTTTTCCTTCCTTTAAGAGTATTTTGATTTCCCATTTATTCCTGAGGGATAATTTCACTGGATGTAGAATTCTGGGTTCATAGTTCTTTTCTTTCTGTATTTGAAGCGTGCTGTGCCACTTCTGGCCACCATGGTTGCTAGTGAGAAATATGGTCATTTGAATGGTTTTCTCCACAGACAAAGTGTCATTTCTCTGGCTGCTTTCAAGATTTCTTGGTCTTTCATGTTCAGGAGTTTGTGTTATTTGGCATGGGTTTCATTATGTTTATCCTATTTGGAGTTAGTTCAGTTTCTTGAATCCGTAGGGTTATGTCATCTGTTAAGTTTGGGAAATGTTCAGCCATCATTTCTTTGAAAACTTTTCAGTCCTATCTTCTTTCTCCTCTTCTTCTGAGACTCCAATGGCACATGTAAGATATATTACAGCTCCACAGGAAATGAGGGCTCATTCATTTTTTAAAAAATCTGTTTTCTTTCTGTTGTTCAGTTTGGGTAATTTCCTTTTCTCTACCTTCAACTTTATTGATTCTTCACTCTGTCCTTTCCTCTCCATTTTCCATGGTACCCATTCATGGAGTTTTTCATTTGTATTTTTCAGTTCTAAAATTTTCATCTGACGTTTCTTTATATCTCCTGTTTCTTTGCTGAGACTTTCTATTTTTTTCATTTGTTTCAAGCATGTTTATATTTGCTCATTGAAGCATTTTTATTACGGCTGTTTTAAAATTCTTGCCGTATAATTCCAACATGTGTCCTCTTGGTGTTGGCTTCTGTTGTCTTTTCTCAATCAAGTTGAGATTTTCCTGGTTCTTGGTTTAACTGGTGATTTTCTATTATATTCTGGACATATTGAGTATTATGCTATAAGATCCTGGTTCATATTTAAATCCTTTATTTCAACAGGCTTCTCTGTCACTGCACTGGTGGAGAAAAGAGGGTACCGCCTTGGTACTGCCAAGTTGGGGTGGAAATTCAGATTCCCCACTTGGCCTCCCCTGATATGGTGGAGGAGGGTTTCATTACCATCAGATGGGGATGAAAGTCCCAGCTCCCCATTCAGCCTTCTCTGACACCATGCTGATGGTTGGGAGGGGCTGTCTTGTTACAGCCAGGTAGGTTAGTGTTCCCCACTAGTTCTTTGAGGATGGGGATGGCAATAGAGCTGCAGTGTTTTCTGTGGTGTTTGACTGGAGTTTTTAATTTGCATTTTCTAGTTCTAAGATTTCTATTTGGTTCTTCTTTATGGCCTTAAAGTTATGGTCTAAAAGTTTTCTGTCTTGCTAGGCTGTTGTGTTCCAATTCCTTTGGCTAGAGAGAATTGGCTTTTTGGAAGCCTTTTGTTGTCTGTACTCATTGGCATTTGCAAGTTGTCAGCTTCTGTAGCTCCAAGTCTTGAATGTAGGAGGGAACCTAGGGAAAAGAAGAAGACCCAGGGAATACTCCACATTGCCATTTCTCAGGTCTCAAGATCCCTAGTTGATCCCCCTTCCTTTCTACATCTTTCAGATTATTCTCATGTTCATTTTATATGTAATGTCCAGGATTTTTAGGTGTACTTAGTGAGAGGAACAGGGATAAGTGAGTCTACTCCACCTTGTGTGGGACCAAAAGCCCCCCCCCCTTTTTTTTTTTTACTTTTGAAGTGGATCTTAGAAGATATGTTCCTGTTACCTTAAATAGGTATTAATGGTGAGAACAGTTGCATCCTGTTGGAAAAGCATGAAATTTTTGTCACCTTTGCTGAACACAATCGTAAATATGCATAGTGAAGTGGGTCATAATGCTGAGTGCTATGGGGCAGGCTGCGTGGATTATTTCTATTGTAGCTGAGGTCCCCACCTGTTTTTTGTCCTTCACTTTTGACTACTGGAGCTGAAAGAAATCTGCATTTCCTAGATTTCACTTGACAACTGGCTTCTGGTTCTCACAATGGAGGCACTAGCAGGAGATTGAAATTGGGGGAGAGAGAAGCTTCCTGTTCCTGCTGTGACAGCACACAGTTGCTCTGCAGGTGGGAGGGGCATCACTGTGCTCTCACATCCCAGCACAGGCAGCATAGGAGTGAGTGGTGGTTTCAGAGCAGGAGTGATGGTGGCCCCTTGGTTCCTGGTTATCACTTTCTTTTTCACTCTTCTAGCCCTTCTAACTCATTCGTAACCAATTCCCTATATAAATTATTTTCTGTTTAAATACCTAGTTTGGTTTCTGTTTTCTTTCTTTCTTTTTTTTTTTAAGATCTTTATTGGAGTATAATTGCTTTACAATGGTGTGTTAGTTTCTGCTTTATAACAAAGTCAATCAGCATCTCCCTCTCTCCCACCCTCCCTATCCCACCCCTCTAGGTGGTCACAAAGCACTGAGCTAGGCCATGACTAATACAGTAATCTAGAGTACTAGAAATACTGGTCTGACATAACACAATAAACACAACAGCCCAGCCCAGGGCCAGGTGGGGAGAGGGTAATAATTTGACAATGTTTAAATGGGTGGTTTTAAAACATTTGTTCAACTTTGACTTAGAGGAAAGGCTCAGTGCTCTTAACAAATAAAGGAAGGGCCCATAGGAGGAATGTCCCTGGGGGGTTGACCCCAGCCTTTCTGCCACCTCCAGGAAATTCATTTCTGGCCCCAAATTTATAGTCCCCTCTCAGCAAAACAAAAGCCCCACAGTTAAGGGCACCTGTTATCTTAGGAGTCAATGTCCTGGTGCAGGCCCCTCAGAACCTTCTTTCCAGGCCCTAATCACATATTCCTTTCCTTGCCCTGCTGTTTCTCTTGAGGGAAAATCTGGAAAAGACTATTATGTCTCTATCTTGGTACTGTTTTCAGTGATATTCAACTGGCCTACCCCAGCTAAAAGGAAACATTGTTTTTTTTCCAAGTGAACTGGGAGGGCTGAGTACTCTGGTCTTCCTATAAGGGGTGGCTTGTACCTTCATACCCACTGCCCACCACTCCTAGTTCCACTGTGCCCCCCAATTTATCTGTCAGTAGGGCCATGACATAGAATGTGCACAGAAGTTAGAAAGGATTGCTCTTTGGGTCTTTATAAGTTTAATTCTGGCTTCTAGCTTGGCACCCCCTTCACACGACCCCCTTGGTCACCTCTCCCAGCCTTGGAGTGCAGCTTATGATGCTGTTACTCTTGCAAAGGGCTTCCTCCTGCAAAGGGCATGGCTCACTGAACTTTACCCTCCACTTCCTCCACCATTTCCATGATGGCAACTTGAGCTGCCTGGAAATTGGTTTTTTGACATTAAGTGTAATAGTCTTCCTTTTTCTCTTTGAGGCGAGTCCAGAATGATCACTTGAATACCTTTTACCCACAACTATGGGTCAAAATTATTCCCTAGAACATAAGTGGCAGAAAGAAAGGACAAAGCAGAGTAAACAGTGTGTTTCGCAGAACACAGTCAACTTTGAATGGCATGGAAAGTACTCATTAGCCAAGAGGATTTATAGAGCAGCGTGCAATGTTCAAGGCACCAAAATGGATGGGGCGCCTCCTTCCTCAGCTTGCATTAGTTGAGAATACGGAGTGTGATGTGTGTGTGTCTGTGTGTAGTATATACAACTTTTAAGAAAAGTATTTCTGAGACCAATAGTATCATAAAGAATTAGCACACTTAAACAGGAACTGTATGTGACCTATTTGTAAAAGTAAAAAAAAAAAAAAAAAACTGATGTGGTCAAGATGGTGGATTGAAAAGATATATGTTTAATTTCCTTATTTCCCAAAACCCAACCAAAATAGAAGTGGAAACATTTACAAAAACTTATTAGCCCAAACAGCAAAGAGAACACTGGGAAGAAATATCAACATGTGAGAGAGTTTAATATGTTGACTGCAAATTAAATGTGGGTAGAACTCTGTCCTTGAAGGAAATAGGAGAGAAAACCACTGTCCAGTGGCTATCAGTGGTTGGACCACACAAAAGGCACCCCATAATTCCTACCTCCTAACACTCTCAGATTCCATCGTCTGCATTATACCAGGGGAGTTTGAGCATCTTACTGTTATTTAATGCAGTTTGTTGTTGGACCAGGTGTTAGTCAATCAGACAAACAAACTGTTAGAGTCACTCCACATTTAATCTAGGATCTCAGGTACTGGCATACCACATTGATACCTCTTCTTGATTCAACTATCCCACCCAGCCATTTTGCACGCTCACATTCCTTCCCCCAAAAGGGGACACACAAAGTCCCATTACTCCCATGACAATGTCTGGATGGTCATTTCTTTTCTGACTTAATTAAAATCCCACCTGGAAATTCTGTGACCCAAAAAGTAATAGAAATTAATCACTATCAAAACTGCTGAGTAAACAATAGAGAAGAAGAGAAGGCAAAACTTGGTTTACACACACATACACCAGGAAAAAAACAAGAAAATGTGTGTAGCTTTTACAATTTTCATTTGTACAACTGGTCTTGAAGCCATAGTCAGTATTTGAGTTTTCATCCTTCACTACCCCATCCATGTTCTCTTTGCTCTCAGCCAACCAACCTTTCAGCTGGTTGGGATCTAGCCCCAGTGGTGATCCAAACCTTCAGTATTTGAAACTTTGAATTCTTAATGGTCCTGCTTTTATTGAGAGGCCATAGTTTTCCATTCACTTATATATATATAGTTGTGGCATGCGAGATCTTCATTGAGGCATCTGGGATCTTTCACTGCAGCGTGCAAACTTCTCTCCAGTTGCAGAGTGCAGGTTTAGTTGCCCCGTGGAATGTGGGATCTTACCAGGGATCAAACCCATGTCCCCTGCATTGGAAGGACAATTCTCAACCACTGGGCCACCAAGGAAGTCCCTCCATTCACTTTAAAAAATTAGCCTTATTGTTGCATAATTCACATGAATAAATAGCACTCATTTTAGTGTGGAGCTCTATGAATTTTGAAAAATGTACACATCCATGTAGTCACCATGACAATCAAAATAGAGAACATTCTCATCAGCCCAGAAAGTTCCACATGCTCCTTTGCAGTGAATCTTCCTTGCTGGAGCCCCAGACACTGCCGGTTTGCCTGTTAGGGTATTTCCTATAAATAGAGTCACATAATAGGTGCCCTTTTGTGTCTGGCTGCTTTTTCTCAGCAAAATGTCTTTGTGATGCATCTGAGTTGTGTGTGTGTCAGCTGTTCATTAATTTTTATTGCTGAGTGGTGTTTTCCATTGTATAGATTCACCACAGTTTGTTCATCCGTTAACCTATTGATAAACACTGGTGTCATGTCTATATTGGGGCATGTGCAAGATCAATTTATTGCCTCTGAACTCCAGATTCACCCCAAGAGCACTTTTTCTTGTGATAATGGCCTGGGTTCTATCAGCATTTCTCCTTTGCAGGGAGCATAATGCCAACATTGTCAGCAGATGGCACTAGAGGGCCAGTGTAGGAGGGAGGGGCCCCTCCTCTTGTCACCCATGTGCTGCATCCTGCTTTTTCTTGCTTCTGCCGCACCCTCGGGGAACACCCAGAGGTGTTCATATGCCCAGAGGTGTCATATGCCCAGAGTGTGTGTCCCTTGAAACTTCTCTGCCTAGAACAGGACCAGTAGTCACTATGCTGTAGCCCTTCCAACATGGACTCCATGCACCAGAGACCGTGTACTGTCCTGTTAGTGAGCAGGCAACCTCAGAGGGTCATTTCCTGCTGTCCAGGGACTTTGGATCAGCTCTGGCCAGGCAACCAGCAAAATCCTGTGCCATCTAGTGAGCTACAACCAACACCTCCAACAACAGTGTCTGAACCTCATGCTTGGGGAAGCAGGGCCCCTTCCAAGTTTGTTCTTCCTTACGTGTCCTTGCTACATACAAGAACATGTGTGTCGTGTTTTTCCTGCAATGTACCACAGTTTGTTTATCCAGCCTTAGGATTCCCTTTAGAGCTCTCTCTACAACTTTATACTTACTCCTCTAATCACAGCTTAAAAATTCTTTATACTAAACTTTCCCTGTTTATACTATGTGGTTTCTGTCTTTTGCTTGGATCCAAACTAATATAGAATTGGTTCTGGGACTGGTCTCAGGAAATAGATATGTAAAAATGGAATTTGGGGATTGATGTAATTGTGCCCTCAGGTTCCTTGCCAATGGGAAACAGGAGGCTGGTAACAATGACATGGCAGCATCACAGCTGATGATGGTGACCCAGGTGGCTGCTGCTCCTGACCATTAGGGCAGTAATGATTCCTGCAAGGACTCTGGGGTGGGATGTATCCTTTCAGGTGTACTTGAGCTCTTACAGAGAGAAAATGAGAAGCTCAGATGTGTTAACTCTCAGCTCAAGCCATCACTGAGAACCAGAAGAGTCCATGGCAGCCCCTGAAGAGTCTCACTCCTTGTAGACATAGAACTGATACTGATGGAAATCAAGCACAAAATTTAGTTGTGCAGGTTGATGGATGACGATTGTTGAATTCACAGTCTTGCCAAGTTTCTCATTTGAAAGTTAGGGTATTGATCAGGAAAGAATGAGATCTTGAAACTTGGAATAGAGAAATCTGGTTGGACCCAGATGAAAACAACAATATCGAACCCCCAAATCATTCTGAGCCTCTCTCACCAGTGGAAGTGGCTTGCCTTTTAGTGGCCAGGGAGAGCTTCTGGGTTAAACGTTGTGATAACTTCACCTGGTCAAATGTCTCAAAAAGGAGTACTCATTCTTTTCAAGACCCACACAACCTCTCCCTGTTGTCACTAGACCCCAAAAGTAAGGTCAGATCTCAGCATGATTTCTAGGAACAGATACACACTCTGGCCCAGGAGGATATAGTGCAAACATCGAAAGATTCCCAAGATTTCACTAATATATATTGGAAACCTGGGGAACACGTGGAGATAGATTCTAAGCTGTTAGACCAAGGATAATAGACTAGAACACCAGATCAGGCTGAATTTGTCGATATGGATGTTCTTACTAGAGAGTCTGGATTTAACATATTAACTGGAGGTTGCTTTAACAGTTTATCTAGTTGGTTGGCTCAATGTCGACTCAGCAGTGGTCTACACTTAATGAGGTTGAGATACTAGTGCTTTCTGGTACAACGTGAAGGAGGGAATCCAAAGGCTTAGGGAGATAGAAATGCAGGACTGGGTTTATCATGTGCGTACCTACCCCCAACTATGCTCCACAAGAGGATCCAGAAGACACTCCCTTCACTAATACATTAAGAAATATGGTATGTCTGGGAATAAAATAGATGGGCAACCTACTGGAGTGATGCCTGATCTGTATAAAAAGAAAAACTCTATGTCTGGTAGACCAAAGCCTAGCTCGAGGTGTCACAGTGAAAAGCCATGGCCCATCACCCAGTTTCCAGATATAAGTCAGTTTACAGGCCCTAAATCCGTTGAGTCAAGGGCAGGCTGAGTTCCCTTGAGAAAAGACCCTGTGCTATTACTGCAGGTTCACACACACATATTCCTCGGAGCCTTCGCAAGGGATCTGTGGCTATTTACTAAAGTGGCTGTGCATTGGAGAAAGAGAAATGTGCAGACCTTTTATGGATGAATGGAATCTGGCTCTGAATTGACACTAATTCCTAGGGACTCAAAATGCCACTGTGGCCAATGAGTCAGAGTGGTAAGGCCATCAATGGAGTCCTAAGTCTCACAGTGAACCTGGTTGGTGCACAGGCAAGTGACACATTCTCCATATTGGCTTCTTGACCCATGGAGTGAAGGCCATTATGGTAGGAAAGGCTAACTGGTGGCTCCTGGAACTTCCCTTCCTTACCAGGATAGTAGAAGGATAGTAAACTAGAAGCAGTACTGCATTCCTGGGGGAAATGGAGAAACTACTGCCAGCATCAAAGTCTTGAAAAAAGCAGGGATGGTGATCCTATTATATCCCATTTAACTCACCAGGTTAGCCTGTGCAGAAGCCCGATGAATCTTGAAGAATGACTGTGGGCTGTCATAAACTTACTCAGGTTGTGACTCCAATTTCAGCTTCTGTCTCAGATGAAGTGTCTTCACTGGAGCAAATCAACATGGCCTCTGGCACTTGGTTGCATTTCCCTCTATATCAATTTCCAAGAGCACCAGAAGCTGTTTGCTGTTACCTGGTAGGGCCAATAGTATGCCTTAACAGTGTTTTCCACAGGGCCCCATTGATTCCTCTTCTTTTTGTCAGTGTATAGTCCAAAGTCATCTTGACTGTCTCAACATTCCACAAAACATCACACTGGCTCACTCTGTGATGACAGTATGCTGATTGGGTCTGATATGTAGGAAGTCACAAGTACTTCAGATGCTTTAGCCCTATGCAAACTAGAGGGTAAGCAATAAACTCCACAAAAATTCAGGTGGTGACAGGGGCCCACCACCTCAGTGAAATTTCTGGGAATTCAATAGTCTGATGCTTGTTGAGACATCCTCTCTCTGGTAAAAGACAAGCTGTTGCACCAGCTGCCACAAAAAAAAAAAAAAAAAAGAAGAAGAAGAAAGAAAGAAAGAAAAAATGAGGCATCATGTTTGGTAGGTCTTTGGGACTTTTAGAGGCAATATATATCATATTTGAGTATGCTACTTTGACCCATGTACACAGCCACACAAACGACTGCCAGTTTTACATGGGGACCAGAATAGCAGAGGGCTCTGTATCAAGTTCAAGCTGGAAGGAAAGCTACTTTCCAGTTGCTCCTTATGATCCAGCAGATCCCATGATAGCTGAAGTGTCTGTGGAAAATGCAGTTGCTGTATGGAGCCTCTGGCAAGCACCAGTAGGAGAATCAAGGTGCTGTCCTTTAGAATTTTGGAGTAAATCTGTGCCCACTTCTGCAGAAAACTATTCTTTTTTGGGGAAATAGCTTCTAACTTGCTACTGGACCTTCATAGAGGCTGAATGTCTAACCATGGAGCATTGGTGACCATGTGGCCTGAGCCTTCTTTCATAAACTGGGTGTTGTCTGACTCACTTAGTCATGGAGCTTAGTGTGCACAGTGGCAGTCTATCATTAAGTGGAAATGGTAGATAAGAAACTGTCAACTGAAAGAAAAACACACAGCATGAGAGTTATGAATTAAATTTTATTTATGGTCTTACTGAGGACTATAGCCCAGGAGACAGCCCTTCAGAAGCTCTGAGAAACTGCTCTGAAGAGGTAGGGAGGGGATTAGTTTATATATGATTTTTTGGCTAGGGAATACATGCAGTCAAGCATGCATCTTTGTAAAAGATGACTGCTAGTCACAAAGAATAGATATCTAAAGTTAATCTATGTATGGGAATATTCAAGAAGCTGGGTTCATTAAAATTCTTCCTGAGATACACCTAACTAAGGGGACTGTTTGTCCAAAAGGACAGAGCATCCTATTATCTCCTTATTCTTTTCTGTCTAAAGCACAGAGTGTACTGTTGGTCAGCAACTGCAGTGGGTTAATATTTGTAGACTTGGATGGTGAGCAAAATGCTCTCATTGCTCTTCTTTTGTTTGCAATTCTTGCATTTTGGTCATAAATTTGACCAAAGTTTGGAAGGCATTCCATGTCCAATTTGTTCCTCGGTGCTAGGAAGACTCATTCCTAGGTCAGGTGCGGATTTCATTGATAAGTCACTCATTGTACTATAACTAAACTGGGCCCTGTTAATGGTAGCCATAAAGGTCTCTGGACTACCTGTCTTAGTAGTCTGTTATGGTCCAGGAAATGATTCTCCCTTGTTGCTTCTTCCCATATATAAAGTTATGCTATTACATTCAATTTTAATCTTGTGTAGAGGTAAATAGCTGGTCAATTGTTTCAAGTCACTTAGTCACCATTATTTTTGTTGAAGGCTCAGTTTTATATTATGAAATACAAGAAACAGCAACTTGTAAAATAGGCAGAATACAAATAACTAGTAGCATTGATAAAGTCATAACTAAATATTTAAGCCAAGAATTTCCAGCACCAAATCAATTCTTTAAGAGATCACCAAGACTACAGAGTGGATTGTTTAAGGCAGAAATCTGATTTTTTCATGTAGGTCATTAAATGTGTCGTATTAAAGACTTCATCTGGTATGAAGACGCAACATTCAGTTTGAATTATGGTGCAGGTGACTCTTTGAGATGCTGTAAGGATATTGAGGGCCATGCGATTTTGTAATACCACTTTTCTCATCAGAGAGACTTCAGAATTCAGTCGGCTAATAGCCTGATTACTATCATTTAAGGCCTATTCAGTGAATTTGTTAAGGCTTTGATGTGTGCTATTACATCTTCCAATCCTACTGAAGGCACAAAAATAGCTGCTGAATGGCCATACCAGTGAAATACAGATCTCTTGATCCATTGGGCTAGTACCAGTGGCAGATTTCCTGGAGTCATATCAAAATTGGCATGAAAGTGGCCTTGAGACCAAGGGAATCTTAGGGTGCATCTTCCTATTTATCCTGGCAGAAGCCAGGACCATAAGTTGGTGCCACAAAACCACTGAGTTCCATCAGTTGTGAACTGTTATACTTCTGGTTGACTGACCCAGTCTGTTCTGTGTCAATCACTACCTTTAAGGGTAATGATATATTGGGGTACTGTTCATAAGGCACCCAGCCAAATTTCCAAGTGTTAATATGCTGATTATCTTTAGCATGGTTTCATCATTCCCAACATAAGGGGGCCTTTAAACTTAAATGACTATAGGCTGGTATTATCCATATAAATCAATCCCATAACTGAGACAGGATCCCTCCTAATAAGCAGGAGGTTGTGGTTTTTGACTAAAATTTAGCTCTTTGCTCTTATTGTACTCAAATAACAGTTAAAGAAAATTCATATTTATGGCCACGGTCAGAGTAAGTGAGTATTGATTAACCAAGTGAGGGGATCCTATCTAGTAATATCAATAGTGGCCCGAACAGAACTATGACTTCTCTCTTCTAATATAAATTTACTAAGGGCCATCCAATCAGATCCTTGAAGAGGTGAAACTCACCAAGGTAAACCAGAAGTACTGGACATAGGTAATTTACCACAAACACAGCAATGTGATTGATTTTTAAAATTTGCATAGGATCCTGCCCACAACAGAAAGACATTTGATTCATAAGCAAAAATCCAAGAAATCAAGAGACCATTATAAATAATCATAAGGAGGGTTAGGGTTAGGGTTAGGGACTTTCCACGAAGTCCTTGCAGATATGACTAATCAGTGAATAATACAAGATCAGGATTATCCATACAGATTTCTTGAAGATCAATTCTGGAAGATTAAAGATTGAGATAAAACAATACAGTCATGTTTCTTCATTATTGACATCTGATTCCTCTGGTAGCAAGGTAACTGGATTAACCTTGTTACACCTGTGGAGAGTTGTGTTCAGTGAGAGGAAGAAAATTTCAGTAGAGGTTAGCTGACCTGCTGAACGATGTTGTGTGTGATAAGAGTTTAGTAAAGCTTCCAAGGAGTGGGGAACAAAGATGGTGAGAGGGTGACTCATGACTGTGTCTTCTGTGGTCTGACGTAGCACAGCCATTGCTGTAACAGCCTGGAGACCAGGGGGAGACCCTTAGCTACTGAGTCTGGTTGCTGGCTCTAATGTCCGATTGGCCAGTAGTAACCACATGTTGCTGGGTTAATACTCCTAATGCAGCACATTTGTTTTCATGTACAAAGAGAAAGAAGGGTAAATCATAATTTGAATGCCCCAAGCCTGAGGCCTCTGCCAGGAGGTTTTTAAGAGTTTCTATAGCTTCAGAATGTTCTGTTTCCCAACAAAGAGATTCAGGTTGGTCTTGTTTAAATGGATGAATCATTAAGGGAAAATTTGAAATCCAGTTCCTGGAATAACTTGCAAGGCTTAGAAATCCCATTAATCACCTTTTTGTCTTAGGAGTAGGGAAGGCCAAAATGACTTTCAACTATATCTAGATCAATGAAAAGTCCTTTTTTAGATATAATATGTCCTAAATATTTTACACTAGTCTTGCAAAATTGCAATTTTTCCCTGGACACTTTATGTGCCTTTGAAGCTAGCTTCTGAAGTAAGTACAGGGTATCTTTCTGGCTATTTAAAAAGAACTCGAACACAACAGCAAATGGTCTACATATTGCATCAGAACTGACTTATGAGGGAAATTTAGATCATCTAGATCTGCTTTTAATATCTGAGAAGAGTAAGTGGGGCTTTCAGTATAGCCCTGTGACATTACAGTCCATGTATATTGCCATTCATTCCAAGTAAAGGCAAAAAGATATTGGTCATCAGAATGTACAAAGATACTAAAGAATGCACTGCAGAGATCTATCACAGAAAACAACTCACTATTTTTAGGAATATAGGACAGTTTGGCATTACAGAATGGCAAGGAATAATAATAGTTTTGGTAGATCTCAAGTCTTTTTACAAATCTCCAACCTTTGCCATTAGGTTTTTTTAACTGGCAAATTGGGAGTGTTACTAGGGCTGGTGCAACGCACAATGAACCCTTTCTCAATGTAAGCTGACAGCAAAGCTTGTATTCCGTCTATAGCCTCCTGCCTTATTGGGTATTGATGAATACTGGGCAGGGGTTTATTCTGGTCTATGGTAATTTTAATGGGAGACGTGGAACGTATTTTTCCAATGTCAGTAGAATCAAGTGACCATAATTCTTTAGGTACTAAGACTAGCAATTTTTCTTGTTCTACATCACCCTCATCATGGGTCACAGACACTATATGATGAAGGAAGCCTGGCAGATTCTTCAGGTCTAAAAATAGTTTCCCCTTAGGAGTAAAAGAAATATGGTCTTCATAAGTTTCTAATAGATCCCTGCCTATCAGGTGAACAGGAGCACTTTCCACCAGGAAAAAAGAATGCCTTCCTTTAAGTTCTCCTAAGTAAAATTCTGAAGATAATGATTTAAAAACCTTAGTAGGTGCATTAGAAACCCCTACCATCTGTCCTGAAATATTACTCCGAGGGAGGGGGCCTTTAATTTTGGTAGAGTTAAAACTGAAAGGATGACCCTGTATCTACTAGTGCTTTGTTTCTCCTAGTATATTCACTTCAACTTCTCCTAGTGTATTCACTTCTACTCCTCCTGGGGTGTTAGGAGAAGAGGAAAGTCTTCCAATGTACCCTCGGAGCAGTCCTATTCTTTTTGGGTTTTTTTAGGGTGGAAACAAAAAGACTCATTTGCTTCCATTCCAGGACAAAAGTACAATGTCACAAGTCACTGGAACTATGGGACGGGAAACACCGATGCCTGATTAATAGTGCATGGTATCCCATTTACCATTGCAACAAAAAGAATAAAATATCTAGGAATAAACCTACCTAAGGAGACAAAAGACCTGTATGCAGAAAATTATAAGACACTGATGAAAGAAATTAAAGATGATACAAATAGATGGAGAGATATACCATGTTCTTGGATTGAAAGAATCAACATTGTGAAAATGACTCTACTACCCAAAGCAATCTATAGATTCAATGCAATCCCTATCAAACTACCACTGGCATTTTTCACAGAACTAGAACAAAAAATTTTGCAATTTGTATGGAAACACAAAAGACCCCGAATAGCCAAAGCAACCTTGAGAACGAAAGAAGGAACTGGAGGAATCAGGCTCCCTGACTTCAGACTATACTACAAAGCTACAGTTATCAAGACGGTATGGTACTGGCACAAAAACAGAAAGATAGATCAATGGAACAGGATAGAAAGCCCAGAGATAAACCCATGCACATATGGACACCTTATCTTTGATAAAGGTGGCAGTAATGTACAGTGGAGAAAGGACAGCCTCTTCAATAAGTGGTGCTGGGAAAACTGGACAGGTACATGTAAAAGTATGAGATTAGATCACTCCCTAACACCATACACAAAAATAAGCTCAAAATGGATTAAAGACGTAAACGTAAGGCCAGAAACTATCAAACTCTTAGAGGAAAACGTAGGCAGAACACTCTATGACATAAATCACAGCAAGATCCTTTCTGACCCATCTCCTAGAGTAATGGAAATAAAAACAAAAATAAACAAATGAGACCTAATGAAACTTCAAAGCTTTTGCACAGCAAAGGAAACCATAAACAAGACCAAAAGACAACCCTCAGAATGGGAGAAAATATTTGCAAATGAAGCAACCGACAAAGGATTAATCTCCAAAATTTACAAGCAGCTCATGCAGCTCAATAACAAAAAAACAAACAACCCAATCGAAAAATGGGCAGAAGACCTAAATAGACATTTCTCCAAAGAAGATATACAGACTGCCAACAAACACATGAAAGAATGCTCAACATCATTAATCATTAGAGAAATGCAAATCAAAACTACAATGAGATATCATCTCACACCAGTCAGAATGGCCATCATCAAAAAATCTAGAAACAATAAATGCTGGAGAGGGTGTGGAGAAAAGGGAACACTCTTGCACTGCTGGTGGGAATGTGAATTGGTTCAGCCACTATGGAGAACAGTATGGAGGTTCCTTAAAAAACTACAAATAGAACTACCATATGACCCAGCAATCCCACTACTGGGCATATACCCTGAGAAAACCAAAATTCAAAAAGAGTCATGTACCAAAATGTTCATTGCAGCTCTATTTACAATAGCCCGGAGATGGAAACAACCTAAGTGCCCATCATCGGATGAATGGATAAAGAAGATGTGGCACATATATACAATGGAATATTACTCAGCCATAAAAAGAAACGAAATTGAGCTATTTGTAATGAGGTGGATAGACCTAGAGTCTGTCATACAGAGTGAAGTAAGTCAGAAAGAAAAAGACAAGTACCGTATGCTAACACATATATATGGAATTTAAGAAAAAAGAATGTCATGAAGAACCTAGGGGTAAGGCAGGAATAAAGACGCAGACCTCCTAGAGAACGGACTTGAGGTTATGGGGAGGGGGAAGGGTGAGCTGTGACAGGGCGAGAGAGAGTCATGGGCATATACACACTAACAAACGTAGTAAGGTAGATAGCTAGTGAGAAGCAGCTGCATGGCACAGGGATATTGGCTTGGTGCTTTGTGACAGCCTGGAGGGGTGGGATAGGGAGGGTGGGAGGGAGGGAGACGCAAGAGGGAAGACATATGGGAACATATGTTTATGTATGACTGAATCACTTTGTTATAAAGCAGAAACTAACACACCATTGTAAAGCAATTATACCCCAATAAAGATGTTAAAAAAAATAGTGCATGGTAGAAACAAATTATTACTGATTTCAGATCATATGCATAACTATTTATTAAAACCCAAGTCAAATAAAAATATTAGCAGTAGGCAAGATTTGTAAAAGATATGAAAATACAAGATACATGCAAAATCGAATGTTAAGGCGAGCAACTTGTGTACTCTATAAATGCCATCCACTTTTTGGATCAGTATCATAATATTTATAAGCAGCAGAAATATCACAGGATACATTTGAGCCTAAAAATGGTATCTGAAACTTACAAAGTTCTATTTTTCTTAAATGCTACTTCCCTAACTTTTAGTGAGAAGAGTCTCTCCATAATCAATAAAGACACAATTATTAAATCTACTGGGAGGGAGTCTCAAGAGGGAGGGGATATGGGGACATATGTATGCATATGGCTGATTCACTTTGGTGTACAACAGCAACTAACACAGTATTGTGAAGCAATTATACTCCAATAAAGACTTTAATAAATAAATAAATAAATAAATCTACTAAGCATTTCATACAGCCAGAGTTAGAAGCATTTACATTCCAACAATGGCTGCGAGAGACACTGTTTCTGCACAGGATCAGCTGAGTCCTGTAGATTCATCCCAGTGTTAGTTACAAGTATGGAGGTATTACAGGCTCACCTATGAAACCTGAAATTTATGTATGCGATTTTTGTAAAGTAGACTGAACAGCAGACTGAATTGGGAAATACAGTCCTTAAGCACATGAAAAATCAGATTTCATTATCACTTGCATTAAACCACAACAATCACTGTCAGTGAGAAATATTACTTTAGGAGCCATCAGGGATTGGTGGAAGGTCTAGGACTCCATCTCTCTTGACTATCTCAATTCATGCCTTAGGATTTATCCCACCTTCCTGTACGGTTTTGATGTTGGACCAGGTTCATACACGGGAGATTTCCTTTGTCCAATATGCTCACTTACCCAATTTCCTGCACAAATCCTTCCTTTATAGATTCCACCTCCTTGATGAATATAGAGAAAACCCACTGACCTTTTCCTGCTGCCTGGATGGTGGGCTCAACGTGAAGGTCAAAGCAATCAGTACACGTGTGGAAAGGGGTAGCTCCACCCTGAGATATGAGTTTGTGATCCTGTGACCTCCCCTCCCCTTAGAACTGCAATTATCATTTCACCTGGAAGAGCACTGGCAGGAAGAGGCTTGGGAGCTGTGATTATTTCTTAAAACATTTGCCTAGCTGCTAATTACCAAGGCCAATTATCACTTTCTAGCTAATATATCCTAAGAGACTATTGGCATGTTTGTGACAGATGCTTACTTTTCCATGATCCCTGGAGGCAGACAGGGCTCATATGTAGGGAGCAGGAAGTACTTAGGTTTGACACGTACAGGAATAGCTGAAAGTACGTGTCTCAATGGATGTTTGCTTCACTGGGAAGTACTCCTTGGTGTGAGCCGTCCCAGAGTCTGCCATTAGCCCCACCAAAGAGCCCAGGTAGGCTCCACTGTTGGGTCGCCTTAGGCCAAACAACCAACAGGGAGGGAACCCGGCCCCACACCTCAGCAGACAAGCAGATTAAAGTTTTACTGAGCTCTGCCCACCAGAACAAGAGTCAGCTCTACCCACCACCAGTCCCTCCCATCAGGAAAGTGCACAAGCCTCTTAGATAGCCTCATCCACCAGAGGGCAGACAGCAGAAGCAAGAAGAGCTACAATCCTGCAGCCTGTGGAACAAAAACAACATTCACAGAAAGACAGGCAAGATGAAAACGCAGAGGGCAATGTACCAGATGAAGGAACAAGATAAAACCCCAGAAAAAACAACTAAATGAAGTAGAGATAGGCAACCTTCCATGAAAAGAATTCAGAATAATGATAGTGAAGATGATCCAGGACCTTGGAAAAACAATGGAGGCAAAGATCAAGAAGATACAAGAAATGTTTAACAAAGACATAGAAGAATTAAAGAAAAAACAAACAGAGATGAACAATAAAATAACTGAAATGAAAACTACACTACAAGGAATCAATAGCAGAATAACTGATGCAGAAGAACGGATAAGTGAACTGGAAGGCAGAATGGTGGAATTCACTGCTGCAGAACAGACTAAAGAAAAAAGAATGAAAAGAAATGAAGACAGCCTAAGAGACCTCTGGGACAACAGTAAATGCAAGAACATTTGCATTATAGGGGTCCCAGAAGGAGAACAGAGAGAAAAAGGACCTGAGAAAATATTTGAAGAGAATATAGTTGAAAACTTCCCTAACATGGGAAAGGAAATAGCTACCCAAGTCCAGGAAGTGCAGAGAGTCCCATACAGGATAAACCCAAGGAGAAACACATCGAGACACATAGTAATCAAATTGGCAAAAATTAAAGACAAATTATTGAAAGCAGCAAGGGAAAAACGACGAATAGATTCAATACAAGCCCTATCAAATTACTGGTGGCATTTTCTACAGAACTAGAACAAACAATCTTAAAATTTGTAGGGAGACACAAAAGACCCCAGATAGCCAAGGCAGTCTTGAGGGGGGAAAAAGATCTGGAGGAATCAGACTTGCTGACTTCAGACTATACTACAAAGCTACAGCAATCAAGACAATATGGTACTGACACCAAAACAGAAATATACATCAATAGAACAGGATAGAAAGCACAGAGATAAACCCACGTACCTATGGTTAACTAATCTATGACAAAGGAGGCAAGGGTATACAATGGAGAAAAGAATTCTACCCAGGACAATTCTTTCCTAATTTCTTTTTTTTTTTTTTTTGAATTTTTGAATTTTGTTTAATTTATTTTTTTACACAGCAGGTTCTTATTAGTTATCCATTTTATACATATTAGTGTATACATGTCAATCCCCATCTCCCAATGCATCACACACACACCCCCACTGCCCACTACTTTCCCCCTTTCGTGTCCATACGTTTGTTCTCTACATCTGTGTCTCAATTTCTGCCCTGAAAACCAGTTCATCTGTACCATTTTTCTAGGTTCCGCATATATGCGTTAATATATGATATTTGTTTTTCTCTTTCTGACTTCACTCTGTATTACAGTCTCTAGATTCATCCACTTGTCTACAAATGACCCAATTTCATTCCTCTTTATGGCTGAGTAATATTCCATTGTATATATGTACCACATCTTCTTTATCCATTTGTCTGTTGATGGGCATTTAGGTTGCTTCCATGACCCGGCTATTGTAAATAGTGCTGCAATGAACATTGAAGTGCATGTGTCTTTTTGAATTATGGTTTTCTCTGGGTATATGCCCAGTAGTGGGATTGCTGGGTCATATGGTAATTCTATTTTTAGTTTTTAAGGAACCTCCATACTGTTCTCCATAGTGGCTGTATCAATTTACACTCCCACCAACAGTGCAAGAGGTTTCCCTTTTCTCCACATCCTCTCCAGAATTTGTTGTTTGTAGATTTTCTGATGATGCCCATTCTAACTGGTGTGAGATGATACCTCATTGTAGTTTTGATTTGCATTTCTCTAATGATTAATGATGTTGAGCATTCTTTCATGTGTTTGTTGGCAGTCTGTGTATCTTCTTTGGAGAAATGTCTATTTAGGTCTTCTGCCCATTTTTGGATTGGGTTGTTTGGTTTTTTTCATATTAAGCTGCATGAGCTGTTTATATATTTTGGAGATTAATCCTTTGTCCGTTGATTCCTTTGCAAATATTTTCTCCCATTTTGAGGGTTGTCTTTTCATCTTGTTTGTAGTTTCCTTTGCTGTGCGAAAGCTTTTAAGTTTCATTAGGTCCCATTTGCTTATTTTTGTTCTTATTTCCATTACTCTAGGAGGTGGATCTAAAAAGATCTTGCTGTGATTTATGTCAAAGAGTGTTCTTCATATGTTTTCCTCTAAGAGTTTTATAGTGTCTGGCCTTACATTTAGATCTATAATCCATTTTGAGTTTATTTTTGTGTATGGTGTTAGGGAGTGTTCTAATTTCATTCTTTTACAAGTAGTTGTCCAGTTTTCCCAGCACCACTTATTGAAGAGACTGTCTTTTCTCCATTGTTTATCCTTGCCTCCTATGTCATAGATTATTTGACCATAGATGCATGGGTTTATCTCTGGGCTTTCTATCCTGTTCCATTGATATATATTTCTGTTTTTGTGCCAGTACCATATTGTCTTGATTACTGTAGTTTGTAGTATAGTCTGAAGTCAGGGAGTCTGATTCCTCCAGGTTTTTTTCCTCAAGACTGCTTTGGCTACTAGGGGGCTTTTGTGTTGCCATATAAATTTTAAGATTTTTTGTTCTAGTTCTGTAAAAAAATGTCATTGGTAATTTGATAGGGATTGCAATGAATGTGTAGATTGCTTTGGGTAGTAGAGTCATTTTCACAATGTTGATTCTTCCAATCCAAGAACATGGTATACCTCTCCATCTGTTTGTATCATCTTTAATTTCTTTCATCAGTGTTTTATAGTTTTCTGCATACAGGTCTTTTGTCTCCTTAGATAGGTTTCTTCCTGGGTATTTTATTCTTTTTGTTGCAGTGGTAAATGGGAGCGATTCCTTAATTTCTCATTCAGATTTTTCATCATTAGTGTATAGGAATGCAAGAGATTGCTGTGCATTAATTTTGTATCCTGTAACTTTACCAAAATCATTGATCAGCTCTATTAGTTTTCTGGTGGCATCTTTAGGAATCTCTATGTATAGTATCATGTCATCTGCAAACAGTGACAATTTTACTTCTTCTTTTCCAATTTGTATTCCTTTTAATTCTTTTTCTTCTCTGATTGCTGTAGCTAGGACTTCCAATACTATGTTGGATAATAGTGGTGAGAGTGGACATCCTTGTCTTGTTCCTGATCTTAGAACAAATGCTTTCAGTTTTTCACCATCGAGAATGATGTTTGCTGTGGGTTTGTTGTATATGGCCTTTATTATGTTGAGGTAGGTTCCCTCTATGCCCACTTTCTGGAGAGTTTTTATCATAAATGGTGTTGAATTTTGTCAAAAGCTTTTTCTGCATCTACTTTGATGATCATATGGTTTTTCTTCTTCCATTTTTTAATATAAGTTATCACATTGATTGATTTGCATATATTGAAGAATCCTTGCATCCCTGGGATAAATCCCACCTGATCATGGTGTATGATCCTTTTAATGTGTTGTTGGATTCTGTTAGCTAGCATTTTTTTGAGGATTTTTACATCTATATTCATCAGTGATATTGGTCTATAATTTTCTTTTTTTTGTAGTATCCTTGTCTGGTTTTGGTATCAGGGTGATGGTGGCCTCATAGAATGAGTTTGGGAATATTCCTTCCTCTGCAATTTTTTGGAAGAGTTTGAGAAGAGTTCTATCAAACATTCTCTAAATATTTGATAGAATTCACCTATGAAGCCATCTGGTCCTGGGCTTCTGTTCGTTAGAAGATTTTTAATCACAGTCTCAATTTCATTACTTGTGATTGGTCTGTTCATATATTCTCTTTCTTTCTGGTTCACTCTTAGAAGGTTATACCTTTCTAAGAGCATTTCTTCCAGGTTGTCCATTTTATTGGCATAGAGCTGCTTGTAGTAGTCTCTTAGGATGCTTTGTACTTCTGTGGTGTCTGTTGAAACTTCTTTTTCATTTGTAATTTTATTGATTTTATTCTTCTCCCTCTTTTTCAAGATGAGTCTGGCTAATGGTTTATCAATTTTGTTTATCTTCTCAAAGAAACAGCTTTTAGTTTTATTGATCTTTGCTATCGTTTTCTTTGTTTCTATTTCATTCATTTCCACTCTGATCTTTATAATTTCTTTCCTTCTGCTAACTCTAGGTTTTGTTTGTTCTTCTTTCTCTAGTTCCTTTAGGTGTAAGGTTAGATTGTTTATTTGACATTTTTTTTTGTTTCTTGAGGTAGGCTTTTATTGCTATAAACTTCCCTCTTAGAACTGATTTTCCTGCATCCCATAGGTTTTGGATTGTCATGTTTTCATTGTCATTTGTCTCTAGGTATTTTTTGATTTCCTCTGATTTCTTCAGTGATTTCTTGGCTATTTACTAACATATTGTTTAGTTTCCATGTGTTTGTGGGTTTTTTTTTAACATTTTCTTCCCTTTAATTGATGTCTAATCTCATAGCATTGTGGTCAGAAAAGATGCTTGATATGCTTTAAATTTTCTTAAATTTACTGAGGCTTGATTTGTGACCCAAGCTGTGATCTATCTTGCAGAATGTTCCATGCGGACTTGAGAAGAAAGTGTAATCTGCTGTTTTGGGGTGGAATGTCTTATAAATATAAATTAAATCTATCATGTCTATTGTGTCATTTAAAGCCTGTGTTTCCTTATTAACTTTCTGTTTGGATGATCTGTCCATTGGTGTAAGTGAGGTGTTAAATTCCCCCACTATTATTGTGTTACTGCCGATTTCCTCTTTTATAGCTGTTAGTAGTTGCCTTATGCATTGAGGTGCTCCTATGTTGGGTGCATATATATTTATAATTGTTATATCTTCTTCTTGGATTGATCCCTTAATCATTTTGTAGTGTCCTTCATTGTCTCTTGTAGCATTCTTTATTTTAAAGTGTATTTTATCTGATATGAGTATTGTTACTTCTTTTATTTCTTTTTATTTCCAGCTTTCTTTTTATTTCCAGCTTTCTTTTTATTTCCATTTGCATGGAATACCTTTTTCCATCCCATCGCTTTCAGTCTGTATGTGTCCCGATGACTGTAGTGGGGCTTTTGTAGAGAGCATATATATAGGTCTTGTTTTTGTATCCATTCAGCGAGCCTGTGACTTTTGGTTGGAGCATTTAATCCATTCACATTTAAGGTAAGTATCAATATGTATGTTCCTATTACCATTTTCTTAATTGTTTTGGGTTTGCTTTTGTAGGTCCTTTTCTTCTCTTGTTTTTCCCACTTAGAGAAGTTCCTTTAGCATTTGTTGTAAAGCTGGTTTGGAGGTGCTGAATTCTCCTAGCTTTTGCTTGTCTGTATCGCTTTTTATTTCTCCATCGAATCTGAATGAGATCCTTGCTGGGTAGAGGAATCTTGGTTGTAGGTTCTTCCCTTTCATCACTTTAAGTATATCATGCCACTCCCTTCTGGCTTGCAGAGTTTCTGCTGAGAAATCAGCTGTTAACTTTATGGGAGTTCCCTTGTATGTTATTTGTCATTTTTCCCTTGCTGCTTTCAATAATTTGTCTTTAATTTTTGCCAATTTGATTACTATGTGTCTCGATGTTTTTCTCCTTGGGTTTATCCTGTATGGGACTCTCTGCACTTCCTGGACTTGGGTGGCTATTTCCTTTCCAATGTCAAGGAAGTCTTCAACTATAATCTCCTCAAATATTTTCTTGGATCCTTTCTCTTTCTTCTTCTTCTGGGACCCCTATACTGTGAATGTTGTTGTATTCAGTGTTGTCCCAGAGATCTCAGGCTGTCTTCATTTCTTTTCATTCTTTTTTCTTTAGTCTGTTCTGCAGCAGTGAATTCCACCATTCTGTCTTCCAGGTCACTTATCTGTTCTTCTGCCCCAGTTATTCTGATGATTCCTTCTAGTGTAGTTTTCATCTCAGTTATTTTATTGTTCATCTCTGTTTGTTCTTTAATTCTTCTGGGTCTTTGTTAAATATTTCTTACATCTTCTCGATCTTTGCCTCCATTCTTTTTCTGAGGTCCTGGATCATCTTCACTTTTGTTATTCTGAATTCATTTTCTGGAAGGTTGCCTATCTCCACTTCATTTAGTTGTTTTTCTGGGGTTTTATCTTGTTCCTTCATCTGGTACATAGCCCTCTGTCTTTTCATCTTGCCTATCTTTCTGTGAATGTTGTTTTTGTTCCACAGGCTGCAGGATTGTAGCTCTTCTTGCTTCTGCTGTCTGCCCTCTGGTGGATGAGGCTATCTAAGAGGCTTGTGCACTTTCCTGATGGGAGGGACTGGTGGTGGGTAGAGCTGACTCTTGTTCTGGTGGGCAGAGCTCAGTAAAACTTTAATCTGCTTGTCTGCTGAGGTGTGGGGCCGGGTTCCCTCCCTGTTGGTTGTTTGGCCTAAGGCGACCCAACAGTGGAGCCTACCTGGGCTCTTTGGTGGGGCTAATGGCAGACTCTGGGAGGGCTCACACCAAGGAGTACTTCCCAGGACTTCTGCTGCCAGTGCCTTTGTCCTCACAGTGAGACACAGCCACTTCTCGTCTCTGCAGGAGACCCTCCAACACTAGCTGGTTGGTCCAGCTCCTTCCCCTGCGACCCGATGCGCACACTACTTTGTGTGTGCCCTCCACGTGTGTAGTCTCTGTTTCCCCCAGTCCTGTTGAAGTCCTGCAATCAAATCCCGCTAACCTTCAAAGTCTGATATTCTAAGATTTCCTGCTCCTTTTGCCAGACCCCCATGTTGTGAAGCCTGACATGGGGCTCAGAACATTCACTCCAGTGGGTGGACTTCTGTGGTATAAGTGTTCTCTAGTTTGTGAGTCACCCACACAGCAGTTATGGCATTTGATTTTATTGTGATTGTGGCCCTCCTTCCATCTCATTGTGGCTTCTCCCTTTTCTTTGGATGTGCGGTATCTTTTGTGATGAGTTCCAGTGTCTTCCTGTCAATGATTCTTCAGCAGTTAGTTGTGATTCCAGTGCTCTTGCAAGAAGAAGTGAGAGCACGTCCTTCTACTCCGCCATCTTGAACAAATCTCTCCTAATTTCATACACTGAGCTGTACTGTCAATTAAGGTATGAGCAATGAAATGGAATTTGTCCAAGTATCTGAGAAAGATTGGGTCTTCTCACGACATGGCTGGAACAACCACAGGCTTCCAAAAGCTACTTTTCAAAGCAGGTCAGTCCTATTCTTGTTTAGCTTGAAATTCCAGTCTGAAATCTTGTCCCCTCTCAAAATATCTCTTTCTTTTTCTAGAGTCCCTTTTCTGATGTCCTGGACTTTTTCAGTAAAAACAATTTCCAGATCCCTCTGTCAGTTGTGGATTGAAAGGAGCTTGATTAGACATTGACAGACATTGATTATTTAATTGATGCAATTGAAGGTTTATAATTTTTATAGATGTAGTTTTTCCTTCTTTTCAGTCATTTTGAAAAGTTGCTTTGTCAACATGATAAGGGCCATGTAATGAGGATCAACCTAAATTGTATTTTTTAGAGTCAGTTCCTCATCTAAGGCTTCTAAAAAGGCAGAGTTAAGCAAAGGATCACCTTGGTGATTAGAGAATGATTCAGGTTTCATGTTGGAATGTTGCTTAAAAGTTTTTTCAAACCTCTCATAATTCAGAATTGATTCATCTGCCCTTTATTTACACCATTGAATCTTTGTCCAGTCTATAGATTTTGGAAAAAGTTCTGGGTTAAGTCTGTGCAACCTATTAGCTAATTCCTTGCACTCAATTTGAGCCTCTGGACTATGCAAGTCAAAATTCTTTAAGTGGGGGCTTCCCTGGTGGCGCAGTGGTTGAGAGTCCGCCTGCTGATGCAGGGGACACGGGTTCGTGCCCTGGTCTGCAAAGATCCCACATGTCGCGGAGCAGCTGGGCCCGTGAACCATGGCCACTGAGCCTGTGCATCTGGAGCCTGTGCTCCGCAACGGGAGAGGTCACAACAGTGAGAGGTCCACATACCGAAAAAAAAAAAATCTTTAAGTGGTGTTTTAAGTGGTGTTACCATTCTGCTTTTTCTATCCATTCTTTTCCTTTACTTTCAGAAACTAATAGCTGTATCAATTGTTATAGGTCTGAATATCTGGGCTTATAAGCTCAGATAATTAATTCAAATTCCTTAGGAAATCCCAATGGGTCTTGACTAGGATCGGAAAATTCCTTAGTTGAAGCCTTTAAGTCCTGCTTAAGTCCAGGGTGTATATGTAAGCACTAAGGATAGTTTACTACTTTGTAGTGTTCTCCTTAATGGGAATTATAATTATTTCTGATTTTATGTCCTCCTTTACTAGAGGAGAGGGAGCAGGAGACAGAGAAAAAGATAGTATCTGGACCAGGCAGTTCAGGTAAAAGAGAATGTGAGGAAGGAGCAGAAGGAGAGGCAGGCTCAGCACTAGCAGCCTTTTAAAATTCTGATATAGCTTTCAGCAATTTTTTTGTTGGTTTCTTTCAAAGAAGTTACTTTATCCTTTCCTCTTTTAGAAGCTTCTAAATAACCAATCAAAATAAGCATTCCACTCAGTTTGATCTTATAGTTGGCTTTCTCTAGTTGTGTATGAAAAACAACAACAACACAATTTTTGAATGTCAAAAGAACTCCATCCTGACCATTTTAGAGTGAGATCTCCTTTAGTATGGTTTCTATAATTAAGTAAATCATTGCAAGTATAAACTCCAAACATACTATACATGAACCTGGCTGGGGTGTTAGTCAGACGTTGTCTATCTGGCACCTCTCTTTCTTCCGTTTGGGTGGATTTATTTGCTTTATTTCCCAATTTAAAGTTGGTTTGTTGGGATAAAATTACTATTGAAAACTGTATAGGGGGCCAGTGTGCTGTTTGTGAGCTTAACTCCTCTAGCTGTCACCCTAGAGTAGTTTCAGCTCTTTTATGTGTCTTGGTTTCTCTCTCTGGCAGTCTACAACTGCCATGGGTGCTCAGAGCACTGGATGGCCAATTCTTATATGTGTGTCCCCGGATGAGTGACTTTCTTTCAATTAATGAGTGGGCTTCCTGATGGGACTGCTACATAGTATGAGGGCTTGCTTCTACCACTCCTGTAAATTTCTCAGTTCCTGGAGAAAGCCTTAACTGGCCAGGAGGACCTGTTTCCCTTATCCTTAGAGATGAAAGTATCTTTATCTTTATTTTTATTCTTGTATCTTTATTTTTATTCTGACAAACCCAGGTAAAATAGCCAATTCAAGGAAAGACACCCTGTCATCCCCCTAGTTAATCACCTAGTCCAGACCTTCTCAGTGTCTTTCAACTGAGCAACCTCCCAGTGTCTTTCAGCTGGGGAAGCCAGGTACTTCTTCTTGAACTTAAGTTCAAGGAAAACCTACTCTTTAGATCAAGTTTACCAACCACTGAATAAAACTCAGGATCATTAACCAAGGCAGGAGATCCTAGACCAGGAGATACTTACCCAGTTGTTTGGACTTGTTGAGGAGATGGATGGACACAAAGGGGCTCTTGCTGGTACCAAGGCTCCAGATCCTTGTAGAGTTCAGGTGAAGGGGAGAAGTCTGCTCTTGGTCCCTTCATGGTCGCCACAACTGTCAACTGAAAGAAAAATGCAGTGTTAGAACTGTGAGTTAAGTCTTATTTAGCATTTTACTGAGGATTATAACCCAGGATACAGCTTCTCATAAGCTCTGAGCAACTGCTCTGAAGAGGTGGGGGGGGGGGGAGGCTAGTTTATACATGATTTTTTGGGCTAGGCAATACATGCAGTCAAGCATACATCTTGATAAAGGGTTACTGCTAGTTACAAAGAGTAAGTATCAAGTTAATGCTCATAGTGCTTTCCTATGTATGGGAAGATGTAAGAAGCTGGGTTTATTAAAATTCTTCCTGAGATACATGTAAATATCTAAGGGGCCTATTGTAGAGTGCATCCTGTTATCTCCTTATTCTTTTCTGTCTGAAGCACAGGGTATACTGTCAGTCAGTGCAGTGGGTTAACCTTTGTAGACTTGGATGGTGAGCGAAATGCTCTTTGCTTCTCTTTTGTTGGCAAAATCAAGCTTAGGCAAGTCGAGAAGGTCCAAGTAAGTGACATGAGCAGATGGCTCAGATTCCTTCAATGTCAACTGCTACTGCATTGTCTGCTGTCCCTTAGTGACTGCCTTTGGCCTCCCATAATGTTCCTTACAACCAGTTGATTGAGGAGTAAAAATTTGAGTCTGGTTACCACCCTCACCCTTTGTGTGAGGACACAGTGAAAAGACAACTGTCTATGAGCCAGGCTGTCTATGAACCTGGAAGTAGGTCCCACCACACACTGAATCTGCCAGTGCCTTGATCTTGGACTTTTGGCTTCCAGAACCATGAGAAATAAATGTCTGCTGTTTATAATCCACACAGTCTGTGATGTTTGGTTACAGCAGCCTAAACAGAGTGAGACAAGCTACTTCTCTGGGTTCCAGAGTGTGGTGACAGTTGTTTCCCTAACTGCCCAGTCTTGTCAAGAGTCCTGTATTGTCTCTCATCACTCACCAGCTCAGGCATGACATCTGTTTTCTGTCAGGGCCATCACAGAAAGAGCCAGGTATGTGTGCTATTTAG
Source organism: Stenella coeruleoalba (assembly GCF_951394435.1). Lineage (NCBI taxonomy): Eukaryota > Metazoa > Chordata > Mammalia > Artiodactyla > Delphinidae > Stenella > Stenella coeruleoalba. The sequence continues at coordinate 34,739,648 of NC_137153.1, read as the reverse complement.
GTTTAAGTGTTAATTTTTAGGTGTGATAATGGGGGATCTGTTTAACCATGAAATGTTTTGACAGTTGTAACTTACTTTGAAACAGCTCTGCAAAGTAGGTAGACAAAGCAAAGTATCAACAGTTGTTGAATTGGGGTGGATAGGAGTGGCCACTAGTGCTAGTCTTTTCATTGTTCTCTCTGTTTGAAAATTTTTGTAATCAAAAAAAAAAAAAAAATTGAGTCTGAGTCTCACCACAGTCGTGGTTTCCTGAATATGCCAAGCTCCTTCCTTTTGCCTCTGAACTTTGCCCAGACTGTTCCCTGGACCAGGAAAGGATTTTCCCTGTGTCTTCACCTACTCATCCTTTGAGGACACCCCCTCTGGCTCCTTCAACACTCCCCCATCCTGCCCGGTGTCTCCCCAAAACCTGGTTTGGATCATGTCCCTCCAGATGCTGTCTGTCCAGCTGTGGACCCTACTCCACTTCCCTCTCCAGTTTTCCTTATGTCCTTATAAGGACATGAGTACTTATGTCCTTATAAGAAGAGAAAAATACCCTGTGGAGACAGACACACACAGAGAAGATGTGTAACTCGGGAAACAGAGGTTGGAGTTACAGAGTTGCAAGCCAGGGAACACTAGGGATTGCTAGCAACCACTAGAAGCTAAGAGGAATGCCTGGAACAGATTCTCCCCTAGATCTTCAGAGGCAAGGCAGCCCTGTGGATACTTTGATTTTAAGCTTCTGGCCTCCAGAACTCGAAGACACTAAATCTCTGCTGTTCTAAGCCACTCAGTTTGTGGTACTTAGTTATGCCAGCACCAGGAAACCAATGCTGTGGTTTCATTAATAAGTTAATAAGTGACAGAGTTAGGATTAAAAAAGACTAGTATCCCTATGAAATTTCTGCAATGTCACTTTCTTGCTCAGGTGATTTCAAGCAAGTTATGGCCCTTCTCTATGCCTCAGTTTCCTCATCTGTAAAGTGTTATTAATAATACTAATAAAGTATTACTAATAAAACCTGCTTCATGGAGGCGAGGCTTCAGTGAGGTGTCATCAGACATCTGATATTCGCTGGTGTGGGTCACCCCACAGTTCTGGTGAGGACAAGGGTGTGTGAACCTCTGGTGACTGGAAGAGCCATGATGAACCGCTGACTCAGAGCAAAGGCCATCTGACATCAGGAGAGAAATCTGGTGCAGCTGGAGCCAATGCCAAGAGAGAATTATGTCACAGAGCATCAGATAGCTGGGATGGAGTCACAAGGTGAGCATGCAAGCAAAATAAAACCCAGGTGGATGTTTGAGGATACAGTTCTGTGAGCCACCAGGTCATGCCAGCCCAGCTGGGAGAGAGCAAGGAATGGCAGAGCTCCCTTGAATTGCTCTATCCTGGCTGTCCCTGGTGACCCCGTGTCTCTGCTCTGACCATTGCCCACTTCAGAGGAGGTGGTGGTGTCTTTAGGCAGTAAGGCAAGAAGCTTGCACAGCTTCTGGCTGCCTTGATAGAGCTCCTGGACCTGGAACTATCCAGGTGCTGCTATTTATCCCCCCTCAGGGCTGCACAAGCCTCCCAGAGTGTTCTGTCACTCTGAGAGAGGCAGCAGCAGCTGGGAGCACCCTCAGAGTGCTGGGACCAGAGGAAGGTCATCAATAGAATAGATTTATTTATTCTGTCTCCTCAGGGCAGAATGGAGACTGTGAGCTTGGGGTACGGGGACAGACTTTGACTCAATACAAGGACGAGATTTGATGACCAAACCTAAGAGAAGGTAGTGAGCCTTTGACACTGGAAGTACGCAAAAAGGGCTACATAGCACCTTATTGCTGCAAGGGTGTATCCAGTGAGAGTAGTGCAGATCAGTGTTCAGACCTGAGTGTGCATCCAAGTCACCAGGGGCTTGGTAAGACACAGATTGCTGGGTATTTGGGGATGCGTAGCATCTTGGTCAGCTGAGGTTGCCAAAAGTACCACAACGTACACAACAGAAGCTTATTTCTCAGAGTTCTGGAGTCTGGAAGTCTGAGATCAGGGTGCCAGCATGGTCAGGTGAGGGCCCTTTTCTGGGTTGCAGAATTCTTGTATCCTCACATGGCAGAAGGGGTGAAGGAGCTCTCTGGGATCTCTTTTATAAGGTCACTAATCCCATTCATGAAGGCTCCACTCTCATGACTTAATCACTCCCTAAAGGCCCCACCTCCTCATACCACCACATTGAGGGTTAGGTTTCAACATACGAATTTGGGGGAGGAATTAATACATTCAGTCCGTAACACACAGTCTAGGGTGGGGCCTGAGAATTTGCATTTCTAACAAATTCTACACTTTAAGAACCTCTGGTAGATAATCTGGAGATTTGATAAATCCTGCAATAAATACCGACCACCCCCCACCCCCACCGGTGACCACATATCACTTAAGAGATTCATTCTAAGATTAATGAATTTTACAGTGACACTTGCAACTCTCTGCTTACTGAAAACCAATAGGCCAGTCTGGGCCCTTGCATGTTTCACTGGCATCCAGGCAAATGTGAGAAGGTAGGAGCCACAGACAAGAGCACTGCCACACACCTGACTCAGCCCTGAGGCTTCCACAAGTTGGGAGAAGATAGCACCACCTCCTCCTGCCCTCATTATGGTCAGGCAAGTGTGTGCCTTGCAGGTTTTTGGTCACTTTCACATTGAGAAAAGATTGTTTTCAGGTGTGATCAATCACAGGTATGAAAGCAACCATCAAAGTTATTTCTGGGTTAAAAGGAGATATCTGACGACCATGATAAGACTGTGGAGTGGGACAGATTTTGACCTTCTGGACGTATCAGTTGTTGGCTGAATTCAGCAGGCATTGCATTGATTTTTTTCAAATAGATCAAATATGGAGCTATGACTTAAGAGAAATGGGCCATTGCCCCTTCAGCAAACCACTGGGAAGATGATGTGGTGCTGAGTCCAGCTCTAGCTGTTACCCTGTACTGGTCTGCAGCTGCTGGTAACAAATTAACACAAACTTAGTGACCTAAAAGATGCACATTTACCATCTTATAGCTCTGAAGGTCAGAAGTGTGAAATCAATTTCTCAGGGCTAACATCAAGTTGTCAGCAGGGCTGGTTCCTTCTGGGACTCTGGGGGAAAATCTATGTCCTTGCCTCTTCCAGCTTCTAGAGGAAAGGATCACTCCAACTTCTGCCTCCGTTGTCACATTGCTTCTTTGACTCTCCTGCCTCCATACTGTAACGACGTTTGGAATTACATTGAGACCACTTGGAAAATCCAGGAAAGTCTCACCTCAAGAGCCTCAACTCCACCACATCTGCAAAGTCTCTTTTGCCATGTAAGCTAACATAGTCACAGTCTCTGGAGATTAGAACAGGGACACCTTTGGAGGCAATTATTCTGCATACCATGCCCGGGAAGAATGCTGCCCCAGCTGTGCTGCAGGACCACAGAGCAAGTGGCCCCTAGCTGGGTGCTGAAGGCTGAGTAAGGAACTGCACTGAGGGTAAGAACAGGGACCCTGGAGGACAAGGGACAGATTGGTGTCTGTTGCAGGACTGCTGTGTCAGGAGCTGTGCCTGGGGCCTTATACCCCTTTTTCTTTTCATTCTCCAAACACCCCAATGAGATTCTCTTTTTGGAAGAGAAAACTGAGCCTTAAAAATGGTAAGTCAATAGGGAGGGTGGGAGGGAGACGCAAGAGGGAGGGGATATGGGGATATATGAATACATATAGCTGATTCACTTTGTTATACAGCAGAAACTAACACAACATTGCAAAGCAATTATACTCCAATAAAGATGTTTAAAAATATGGTAAGTCACCTTCCAGGACTGAATCCAGGCTCATAAGACTTGCAAACTTGTGTTGTTTTTACAATACCATAGTGATAAATGGCACTGAGATAAGAATTTGGGTGACAAGTGATGTTGGCCTTAAGCATGGGTTATACATATATAAGAATTAAGAGAAAAAGGAAAAAAAAAGTAACAGTATTATGAGCCACCCTTAGTGCCATGAAGGGCACTGTCACGAGTCTTATCTTCACTGCTCATGAAAATCTGACTGGTGAGCTCTGTCAGCCCCTCATCTGGATAAGAAGCTCAGGGATGTTGAGAAATGAGCAGACATGGAAGGTGAGGGCCTGGGTTCAGGTCTATCTGGTTGGCTGAGACTGGGTCATGAGGGGTTTCTGTTTCATGCCAAGGACTTGGGACTTCATCCTGGGCACAGCAATGAGGTGCCATTGCTACTCCATTGCTCGGCTGTGCATTTGAGACAATTTAAAGAGGAATTCAAATTGGAGTGTAGCAGACTGGAGTGTGGTGGGAAGGCTGGAAGGCCGGGGGAGTGGTTACAGAAGTCATTCTGTGTACATGTATGATGGTGGGGTTGGGAAGAGGGTCTGGTGTCAAGTGGACAAGGAGGGGTGGAAACAGTCATCTTGGGAGGGCTCCAAGGTTCTTGCCTTAATGGCCAAGAGAGAGAATGGGACAGACACTTTTGTTATATTTTAAGGGTGACATTCGTAGTTAATTTTTTTCAAGACTGTTGAGGAATAAAAGAAAAGAAGCAAAAGTTTCTCTTTGACTTCCTGTCCTCTCCAGTTCCACAGTTAAACTCTCCAGATGTAGCCCCTATTAAAATAGTTTCATCTCTGTACTTTCAGAGATTTTTCTCTGAAAAACAAGGAGTTGGGGGGAAGAGAGGAAGGTTAGCCTAGACCCTTGAGTCTGAGGTGCTGTTGGACATCCAGGGAGAAGATACTAGAGGCAATGGAGAAAAGGGGTCTAGAGTTTAATAGAAGGATGTGGACAGAAAATTTTTATGATATAATCTCAGAAAATTCATTTTCTGGAGACTGGATATGCTAGAAACTACCATTATAATGTTTTTTCCTGGATATTAATATTATAAGCTTTGTTCCTAAGCACATGGTACCATAGGTGACCACTTCCTTTTTTCAATAAGGTATTTGCACATGTCATGGTAGTAAATCTCTTCTGCTTGAAGTTGTTTTAGTTTAAGGATGCTCCTGTCTGGCTTCATTAAGGGGTATATCTACCCTAGCTATTTGGGTAGAGTTCCGTTCATGTTTATGATCTCAGTGTTCAGGGAATTAGAGTTAGATTTGACTACAGGGAAGATTTTAGTTGAGTCGATTTCATCATTGGGCATAAGCTCTTAGCCTCAAAAATGTTACTAAAAAGAAATCAGGGCTGAGTTTCATTTTCTGAAATGGTGAACCAGTTTGTTTCAAACTAACCCTCACAACCAAGAACAACTAGAAAATCTGGACAAAATCCAAAGACACATCTTTTGATAGAATTGCAGAGAGATAGGAAGCCCAGTTAGGAGAGCCTGACATGTGGTACATTTTCTCCTCAAGATATTTGACAGAAACAAATGCTGCTGCTGCAGAGGCTGAGAAGCTCAGTGAGACTATTGGTGGTTCCATGGGTCTAGGGGCAACAATTGTCAATCAAAGTTGGCCAAGGAGGGGAGGCCTATCCGACACCCAGGCTCCCAGCTTGGTCCCTGAAGAGTTACAGCCTAGGAGAAAGGGCAAATAGGAAGCAGATCAGCTCTCAAAAGTACAAAAGCCAGCTTTCAGTCAGCTCAGTCCTTTGTTCAAATAAGGTGGTCTGTCCCTTACTAACTGCCTGCCAGAAGTAGAAGTAAATCCTCTCTGCATGAGAAGGAATCCAAAGTCTCAAATTATCTCCATAATTTTTAAACCACAAATATCTGGCACTCAACCAAATATAGGCAGGCATTAAAAAAGACAATAATTAACCAGAAAAATTAAGAGAAGCAAAATAAGACCAAAGACAGTCCCACAGATGGCTCAGATACTGGGATTATCAGACATGGACTTTAAAATAATTGTTTCATATTTCAGGTCTCTAATACATCCAATAAGAAAATAGAAATTTTTTTTCAGAGAACTGGAAACTATTAAAAACAATCAAATGGAAATTCTAGAATTGAAAACTATGGTAACTGAAATTAAGAACTTAATGGATGACTTGTACTTCTGTCCATGAAGGATTAAATGTTATGGGAATTTCCCTCTGGCCATAAAAATTAGAAAACTGGACAGGATATCTGAAACAACAGTTTTCAGACATTGGAAATCAGGTAGCACAAGACTGAGAAGCTGAAAGGAAGAAAATGAGGTGAACCCTACAATTACCCCAACTTACTGCCTGGAGCCAACTTCCAAGGAGCAATGCGGGACAGGACAGGAAAACTCAACAATACTCAGAAGTATTCTGAGTTCAAGAGATAGATGTTGGGTTCTGGGGAAGTCAAAAGGTTGGAAATTTCAGGACAGAATACAGAGAAAGATTGTGTCATAGAGAGAGTCCCAGGCATCTGCAGAAGGATCCTGTTGAATCTGTATTAGAGTACTTGTGCATGTTTGGGAGGAAACTCTCTCACACCAAGGAAAGAAATCCCAAAAAGCAGTAGACAGAACAATTCCTGGAGTTTAGATAAGTCTGGGAATATTTTGTGTTCCCACAGGCCTCCTAATGCCTGGGGCATTGAGTAGCATGTTCACAAGGACCAGGTCTAGCAGCAGGACTGAATTTTCCCCAGAATAAGAGCTGCTCTGAAACACCCATAATAAGTCTTAAAATTAAACCTTAAAATGATCAAATTGATCTGAAAGTAACATAAATGCTGCCAGAACAAAATACAACCCTCTTTAAAATAATGTAAAATCCAGCACTGAAAAGCACTGTAAAACTCACAATATGTAATATTCAAATACAAGTTACCAGGCAGGCAGAGAAGCAAGAAAACATGACCCATAACCAGGAGAAAAATCAGTCAGTAGAGACAGACTGAGAAATGACAGAGATAATGGAGTTAATAGATAAAAATATTAAAACAACTATAAATCTTATAACTATGTTCGAGGTAATGAAGAAAAATGTGAACATAATGAGGAAAGAAACAGAAGATATAAAACAGACCCAAGTGTATTTCAAGATGTATGTGAGTCAAATCATTATGCTATACACCTTAAATGTGTACAGTGATGTACATCAATAAAACTGGAAGAGGAAAAAAAAGACCTAAGTGGAAGTTGTAGAGTTGAAAAATATGATACCGAAATGAAAAATATACTAGATGGAATTAAAAGCAAACTAGATTCTGCAGAATAACAGACCAGTGAACTTGTATCTGTAGAAATAGAAACTATCCAAAATAAAGCACACAGAGAAAAGGCAAGACTGAAAAAAAGAAAAGAACTTTACTGAGTTGTGTTACAATACTGAGTGGTCTAATAGACTTGTAATTGGAGTCCTAAAAGGTGAGAAAAGGAAGAAAAATATCTAAAGAAGTGATACTTGAAAATTTCCAAATTTGAGGAAAAGTGTAAACCCAAATATCCATGAAGCTCAACAAACCCCAAATAGAAGAATCATTTTTAAAAAGCACACCAAGGTACATGATAACTGAATTGTTGAAAACCAATGATAAAGAGAAAATCTTATAAAGCAGCTAGAGAAAAAAAGGCATATTACAAGAGCAAAGTAAGAATGACAATAAACTTCTGTTCAGAAACCGTGCAGGGCAGAAGACAATAAAGGAACATCTTTAAGTACTGAAAGAAAAAATGTACTACGTCACCTATGTGACGTTGCAACAGCCTGAGGTGCACCGTGCATCTCTCAAAAAGACAAGAAAATCCCCACGTACCTGGGTAGGGCAAAAGAAAAAAGAAAAAACAGAGACAAAAGAATAGGGATGAGACCTGCACCTCTGGAAGGGAGTTGTAAAGGAGGAAAAGTTTCCATACACTAGGAAAACCCTTCACTGGTGGAGACAGGGTGAGCAGGGGGGAAGCTTCGGAGCCATGGAGGAGAGTACAGCAACAGGGGTGCAGAGGGCAAAGCGGAGAGCTTCCCGCACAGAGGATCAGTGCTGCCCAGCACTCACCAGCCTGAGAAGTTTGTCTGCTCACCCACTGGGGCAGATGGGGGCTGGGAGCTGAGGCTCAGGCTTCGGAGGTCAGATCACAGGGAGAGGACTGGGGTTGGCCTTATGAACACAGTCTGAAGGGGGCTAGTGCACCACAGCTAGCCAGGAGGGAGTCCGAGAAAATGTATGGACTTGTCTAAGAGGCAAGAGACCATTGTTTTGGGGTGCATGAGGAGAGGGGATTCCTTCCTTGACTGCACACAGAAGGCAGAGCACCACCTACACAAGCTCCAGAGATGGGTGTGAACTGTGGCTATCAGCTCAGACCCCAAAGATGGGCATGAAATGCTAATGCTGCTGCTGCAGCCACCAAGAATCCTGTGTGCAAGCACAGGTCACTATCCACAACCCCTGGGAGCCTGTGCAGCCTGCCACTGCCAGGGTCCCATGATCCAGGGACAACTTCCTCACGAGAACACATGGCACACCTCAGGCTGTTGCAACATTACGTAGGTCTCTGCTGTGGCAGGTTCGCTCTGCATTCCAATTATGACCACTATATGCCTCCCTCTCCCTGGCCTGAATGAGCCAGAGCCTCCCAATCAGCTGCTGCTTTAACCCCATCCTGTCTGGGCAAAGAACAGATGCCTGAGTGTGACCTACAGGCAGAGGTGGGGCCAAAACCAAAGCTGAACCCCAGAAAATGTGCAAAGAAAGAAGACAAAGGGAAATTTCTCCGTGTAGCCTCAGGAACAGTGGATTAAATCCCCACAATCAACTTGATGTACCCTGCATCTGTCGAATACCTGACTAGACAATGAATCATCCCAAAATTGAGGTGGTGGACTTTGGGAGCAACCGTAGACTTGGGGTTTGCTTTCTGTGACTGATTTGTTTCTGATTTTTATGTTTATCTTAGTATGGTTTTTAGCACTTGTTATCATTTGGATTTGTTTATTGGTTTGGTTGCTCTCTTCTTTATTATTATTATTATTTAAAAAGTTTTTTTCTTTCTTTTTTTCTCCCTTTTCTTCTGAGCCGTGTGGCTGACGGGGTCTTGGTGCTCCAGAATGGTGTCAGACCTGAGCCTCTGAAGTGGGAGAGGCGAGTTCAGGACATTGGACAACCAGAGACCATCTGGCACCATGTAATATCAATCTGCGAGAGCTCTCCCAGAGATCTCCATCTCAACACTAAAACCCAGGTCCACCCAATGGCCAGCAGAATCCAGCACTGGATGCCCCATGCCAAACAACTAGCAAGACAGTAACACAACCCCACCCATTAGCAGAGAGGCTGCCTCAAATCATACTAAATTCGCAGACACCCCAAAACACACCACCGGATTTGGCCCTGCCCACCAGAAAGACAAGATCCAGCCTCATCCACCAGAACACAGGTGCCACTCCCCTCCACCAGGAGGCCTACACAAGCCAATGAACCAACCTTACGCAATGAGAGCAGACACCAAAAACAATGGGAACTACGAACCTGAGGCCTGTGAAAAGGAAACCCCAAACACAGTAAGTTAAAAAAAATGAGAAGACATAACTATGAAGCAGACGAAGGAGCAAGGGAAAAACCCACCAGACAAAACAAATGAAGAGGAAATAGGCAGTCTACCTGAAAAAGAATTCAGAGTAATGATAGCAAAGATGATCCAAAATCTTGGTAACAGAATGGAGAAAATATAAGAAACGTATAACCAGGACCTAGAAGAACTAAAGAGCAAACAAACAATGATGAAAAACACAATTAATGAAATTAAAAATTCTCTAGAAGGAATCAATAGCAGAATAACTGAGGCAGAAAAGCGGATAAGTGACTTGGAAGATAAAATAAGGGGAATAACTATCACAGAGCAGAGTAAAGAAAGAAGAAAGAAAAGAATTGAGGACAGTCTCAGACCTCTGGGACAACATTAAACAGATGAACATTTGAATTATAGGAGTGCCAGAAGAAGAAGAGAAAAAGAAAGGGTCTGAGAAAATATTTGAAGAGATTATAGTTGAAAACTTCCATAACATGGGAAAGTAAATAGTCAATCGAGCCCAGGAAGCGCAGAGTCCCATACAAGATAAATCCAAGCAGAAACCTGCCAAGACATATACTAATCAAACTATCAAAAATTAAATACAAAGAAAAAATGTTAAGAGCAGCAAGGGAAAAGCAACAAATAACATACAAGGGAATCCCCATAAGGTTAACAGCTGATCTTTCAGCAGAAACTCTGCACACCAGAAAGGAGTGGCATAACATATTTAAAGTGATGAAAGGGAAAAACCGACAACCAAGATTAGTCTACCCAGCAAGGATCTCATTCCAATTCGACAGGGAAATTAAAGCCTTTACAGACAACAAAAGTTCAGAGAATTCAGCACCACCAAACCAGCTTTACAACAAATGCTAAAGGAACTTCTCTAGGCAGGAAACACAAGAGAAGGAAAAGATCTACAATAACAAATCCAAAACAATTAAGAAAATGGTAATAGGAACATACATAACAATAATTACCTTAAATGTAAATGGATTAAATGCTCCAACCAAAAGACATAGACTGGATGAATGGATACAAAAACAAGACTCATACATATGCTGTATACAAGAGACCCACTTCAGACCTAGGGACACATACAGACTGAAAGTGAAGGGATGGGAAAAGATATTCCATGCAAATGGAAATCAAAAGAAAGCTGGAGTAGCAATTCTCATATCAGACAAAATAGACTTTAAAATAAAGACTAATACAAGAGACAAAGAAGGACACTACATATGATCAAGGGATCAATCCAAGAAGAAGATTGTACACATTTATACAATTGTATAACAATTGTAAACATTTATACACCCAACATAGGAGCACCTCAATACATAAGGCAATTGCTAACAACCATAAAAGAGGAAATCGACAGTAACACAATATTAGTAGCGGACTTTAACACCCCACTCGTACCAGTGGACAGATCATCCAAAATGAAAATAAATAAGGAAACACAAGCTTTAAATGACACATTAAAAAAGATGGACTTAATTGATATTTATAGGACATTCCATCCAAAAAAACCAGAATACATTTTCTTCTCAAGTGCTCATGGAATACTCTCCAGGATAAATCATATCCTGGGTCACAAATCAAGCCTTGGTAAATTTAAGAAAATTGAAATCATATCAAGTATCTTTTCTGACCACAATGCTATAAGACTAGATATCAATTACAGGAAAAATACTGTAGAAAATACAAACACATGGAGACTAAACAATACACTACTAAATAACCAAGAGATCACTGAACAAATCAAAGAAGAAATCAAAACATACCTTGAAAAACATGACAATGAGGACACGAGGACCCAAAACCTGTGGGATGCAGCAAAAGCAGTTCTAAGAGGGAAGTTTATAGCAACACAATCCTACCTCAAGGAACAAGAAAAATCTCAAATAAACAGCCTAACCTTACAGCTAAACAAATTAGAGAAAGAAGAACAAACAACCCCCCCCCCAAATTTAGCAGAAGGAAAGAAATAATGAAGATCAGATCAGAAACAAATGAAAAAGAAATGAAGGCAACAGTTGCAAAGATCAATAAAACTAAAATCTGGTTCTTTGAGAAGGTAAACAAAACTGATAAACCATTAGCCAGACTCATCAAGAATAAAAGTGAGAATACTCAAATCTACAGAATTAGAAATGAAAAAGGAGAAGTAACAACTGACATTGCAGAAATACAAAGGATCATGAGAGACTACTAAAAGCAACTAAATGCCAATAAAATGGAAAACCTGGAAGAAATGGACAAATTCTTAGAAATGCACAACCTTCTGAGACTGAACCAGGAAGAAATAGGAAATATAAACAGACCAGTCACAAGCACTGAAATTGAAACTGTGATTAAAAATCTTCCAACAAACAAAAGCCCAGGAACAGATGGCTTTCCAGGTGAATTCTATCAAACATGTAGGGAAGAGCTAACACCCATCCTTCTCCAACTCTTGCAAAATATAGCAGAGAAAGGAACACTCCCAAACTAATTCTACGAGGCCACCATCACCCTGATACCAAAAATCAGACAAACATGTCACAAAAAAGAAAACTACAGGCGAATATCACTGATGAACATAGTTCCAAAAATCCTCAACAAAATACTGGCATACAGAATCCAACAGCACATTAAAATGATCATACACCATGATCCAGTGGGGTTTATACCAGGAAAGCAAGGATTGTTCAATATATGCAAAACAATCAATGTGATACACCATATTAACAAAGAGAAGGATAAAAACCATACGATCATCTCGATAGATGCAGAAAAGGCATTCAACAAAATTCAACACCAATTTATGATAAAAACTCTCCAGGAAGTAGGCACAGAGGGAACCTACCTCAACATAACAAAGGCCATATATGACAAACCCACAGCCACCATCGTTCTCAATGGTGAAAAACAAACTATTTCCTCTAAGATCAGGAACAAGACAAGGGTGCCCACTTTCACCACTATTATTTAACATAGTTTTGGAAGTTTTAGCCACAGCAGAGAAGAAAAAGAAATAAAAGGAATCCAAATGAGAAAAGACGAAGTAAAACTGTCCCTGTTTGCAGATGATGTCAGAATACATATACATAGAGAATCCTAAAGATGCTACCAGAAAACTACTAGAGCTAATCAGTGAATTTGGTAAAGTAGCAGGATACAAAATTAATGAACAGAAATCTCTTGCATTCCTATACACTAGTGATGAAAATCTGAAAGAGAAATCAAGAAAACACTCTCATTTACCATTGCAACAAAAAGAATAAAATACCTTGGAATAAACCTACTAAAGGAGACAAAAGACCTGTATGCAGAAAACTATAAGGCACTTAAGAAAGAAATCAAAGAGACACAAACAGATGGAGAGATATATCATGTTATTGGATTGGGAGAATCAACATTGTGAAAATGACTCTACTACCCAAAGCAATCTACAGATTCAATGCAATCCCTATCAAACTACCAAAGGCATTTTTCACAGAATTAGAAGAAAAATTTTCACAATTTGTATGGAAACAGAAAAGACCCTGAATAGCCAAAGCAATCTTGAGAAAGAAAAACGGAGGTGGAGATATCAGGCTCCCTGACTTCAGAATTTACTACAAAGCTACAGTAATCAGGACAGTATGGTACTGGCACAAAAATAGAAATATAGATCAATGGAACAGGATAGAAAGCCCAGAGATAAACCCACACACAGATGGTTACTTTATCTTTGATGAAGGAGGCAAGAATATACAATGGAGAAAAGACAGCCTCTTCCATAAGTGGTGCTGGGAAAACTGGACAGCTACATGTAAAAAAATGAAATTAGAACACCCCCTAACACCATACACCAATATAAACTCCAAATGTATTGAAGACCTAAATGTAAGGGCAGACACTATAAAACTCTTAGAGGAAAACATAGGCAGAACACTCTATGACATAAATCACAGCAAGATCCTTTTTGACCCACCTCCTAGAGAAATGGAAATAAAAACAAAAATAAACAAATGGGACCTAATGAAAGTTAAAAGCTTTTGCACAGCAAAAGAAACTATAAACAAGACGAAAAGATAACCCTCAGCATGGGAGAAAATATTTGCAAACGAAACAACTAACAAAGGATTAATCTCCAAATTATACAAGCAGCTCATGCAACTGAATATCAAAAAAACAAACAACCCAATCCAAAAATGGGCAGAAGACCTAAATAGACATTTCTCCAAAGAAGATGTACAGATTGCCAACAAATACATGAAAGGATGCTCAACATCACAAATCATCAGAGAAATGCAAATCAAAAGTACGATGAGGTATCACCTCACACTGGTCAGAATGGCCATCATCAAAAAACTACAAACTATAAATGCTGTAGAGGGTGTGGAGAAAAGGGAACACTCTTGCAGTGTTTGTGGGAATGTAACTTGATACAGCCACTATGGAGAACAGTATGGAGGTTCCTTAAAAACTAAAAATAGATCTACCATATGACCCAGCAATCCCACTACGGGGCATATACCCTGAGAAAACCATAATTCAAAAAGAGTCATGTACATGATGTTCATTGCAGCACTATTTACAATAGCCAGGACATGGAAGCAACCTAAGTGTCCATCGACAGATGAATGGATGAAGAAGATGTGGCACATATATAGAATGGAATATTACTCAGTTATAAAAAGAAAGAAAATTGAGTTACTTGTAGTGAGCTGGATGGACCTAGAGTCTGTCATACAGAGTGAAGTAAGTCAGAAAGAGAAAAACAAGTACTGAATGCGAACACATATATATGGAATCTAAAAAAAAAAAAAATGTTAGATGAACCTAGGGCCAGGACATGAGTAAAGATGCAGACATAGAGAATGGACTTGAGGACACGGGGAGGGGGAAGGGTAAGCTGGGATGAAGTGAGAGGCTAGCATTGACATATATACACTGCCAAATGTAAAATAGATACCTAGTGGGAAGAAGCTGCATCACACAGGGAGGTCAGCTTGGTGCTGTGTGACCAACTAGAAGGGTAGCATAGGTCGGATGGGAGGGAGAAGCAAGAGGGAGAATATATGTATACATATAGCTGATTCATTTTGTTATATAGCAGAAGCTAACAGAACATTGTAAAGCAATTATACTCCAATAAAGATGTTAAAAAAAAAACAAGACCCAATTATGTGTTGTCTGTAAGAAATTCATTTAAATATAAAAACACAGATAGGATCCTAGCCAGAGCAACTCTGCAAGAAAACTAAATAAAAGGCATCCAAATTGGAAACGAAGAAATAAAGCTGTCACTATTTGCAGATAACATGTAAACCCTAAAGACTCCATCCAAAAATGATTAGAAATAATAAATAAAGTTAGTAAGGTTGCAGGATACAAAATCTACATGCAGAAATCTGTTGCTTTTTATACACTAATAATGAACTAACAGAAAGAGAAATTAAAAAAATCCCATTTATAGTTTGCATGAAAAAGAATAAAATACATAGTAATAAATTTAACCAAGGACTTGAAAGACCTATATACTGAAAACTAAAAGACATTAATGAAAGAAATTGAAGAAGACAGAAATAAATGGAAAGATATTACATGCTCATGGATTGAAAGAATTAATAGTTTTTAAACGTCCACGCTACCCAAAGTAATCTACAGATTCAATGCAATCCCTGTGGAAATTCCAATGGTGTTTTACAGAGAAATAGAACTAACAATCCTAAAACTTGTAAGGAACTACAAAAGACCAAGAAGATAAAGCTGATGTCAAAATGCTTCCTCATTTCAAACTGTATTACAAAGCTATAGTGATCAAAATAGTATGGTATTGGCTTAAAAACGGACACATAGATACATAGAACCGAATAGAGAACCCAGGAGTAAACCTATGCAAATACGGTCAATTAACTTATGAAAAAAGAACCAAGAACATACTATAGGGAAAGGACAGTCTCTTCAATGGTGTTTGGAAAACTGCACAACCACATGCAAAACACTGAAACTGGACTACTATCTTACACTATACACAAAGTTAACTCAATGGATTAAATAACTGAATGTAAGACCTGAAACCATAAAACTCGTAGAAGAAAACACAAGCAGTAAGCTCCTTGACATTGGTCTTGGTGACGATTTTTTGGATTTGACACCAAAAGCAAAGGCAACAAAAGTATAAAATAAATTAGTGGGACTACATCAAACCAAAAAGCTTCTGCACAGCAAAGGAAACCATCAACAAAATGAATGGGAGAAAATATTTGCAAATCATGTGTCTGCTAAGGGGTTAATATCCAAAATGTATAAAGAACACATATGACTCAATAACAACAAGAAGAACAACAATACTCTAAAATAATCTGATTAAAAAATGAGCAGAGAATCTGAATAGACATTCTTCCAAAGAAGACATACAGATGACCAACAGGTACATGAAAAGATCCTCAACATCAATGATCATTGGGGAAATGTAAATCAAAACCACAATGAGATATCACCTCACACCTGTTAGAATGAATATCCCCCAAAAGATGAGAGATAACAAATGCTGATGAGGAGGTGTTTTTCTGTTTCTGACTTACTTCACTCTGTATGACGGACTCTAGGTCCATCCATGTCTCTGCAAATGGCACAATTTCGTTCCTTCCTATGGCTGAGTAATATTCCATTGTATATATTTACCACATCTTCTTTATCCATCCTTCTATTTATGGACATTTAGGTTGCTTCCATGTCCTGGCTATTGTAAATAGTGCTGCAATGAACACTGGGGTGCATGTATCTTTTGGAATTATGGTTTTCTCTAGATATATGTCCAGGAGTGGGATTGCTGGGTCATATGGTAGTTCTATTTTTCGTTTTTTAAGGAACCTTCATACTGTTCTGCATAGTGTCTGTAACAATTTACATTCCCACCAACAATGAGGAGGGTTCCCTTTTTCCACACCCTCTCCAGCATTTATTGTTTGTAGATTTTTTTTTTTTTTTTTTTTTTGCGGTATGCAGGCCTCTCATTGTTGTGGTCTCTCCCGTTGCGGAGCACAGGCTCCGGATGCACAGGCTCAGCGGCCATGGCTCATGGGCCCAGCCGCTCCGCGGCATGTGGGATCCTCCCAGACTGGGGCACAAACCCGTGTCCCCTGCATTGGCAGACAGACTCTCAACCACTGCGCCACCAGAGAAGCCCTGTTTGTAGATTTTTTGATGATGGCCGTTTTGACCAGTGTGAGGTGGTACCTCATTGTACATTTGATTTGCATTTCTCCAATAATTAGTGATGTTGAGCATCTTTTCATGTGTCTCTTGGCACATGAGGTCTTCCATCCATTTTTTGATTGGGTTGTTTGATGTTTGATATTTTGGGATATTTGATTTTTTTTGATATTGATCTGTTTGTATATTTTGGAGATTAATCCCTGTCAGTTGCTTCATTTACAAATATTTTCTCCCATTCTGAGGGTTGTCTTTTTGTCTTGTTTATGATTTCCTTTGCTGTACAAAACTTTTAAGTTTAATCATGTCCCATTTGCTTATTTTTGTTTTTATTTTCATTACTCTAGGGGGTGGATCCAAAAAGATATTGCTGCAATTTTTGTCAAAGAGTGTTCTGCCTATGTTTTCCTCTAGGAGTTTTATAGTGTCTGGCCTTACATTTAGGTCTTTAATCCATTTTGAGTTTATATTAAGGAGTGGTCTAATTTCATTCTTTTACATGTAGCTGTTCAGTTTTCCCAGCACCACTTATTGAAGAGGCTGTCTTTCTTCCATTGTATATTTTTGCCTCCTTTGTCATAGATTAGTTGACCATATGCGCGTGGGTTTATCTCTGGACTTTCTATCCTGTTCCATTGATCTATAATTCTGTTTTTCTTCCAGTACCATACTGTTTTGATGACTGTAGCTTTGTAGTATAGTCTGAAGTCAGGAAGTCTCATTCCTCCAGCTCCGTTTTTCTTTCTCAATATTGCTTTGACTATTTGGGCTGTTTTGTGTTTCCATACAAATTACAAAATTTTTTGTTCTAATTCTATGAAAAATGTCATTAGTAATTTGATAGGGATTGCATTGAATCTGTAGATTGTTTTGGGGAGTATAGTCATTTTCACAATATTGATTCTTCCAATCCAAGAACATGGTATATCTCTCTGTCTGTTTGTGTCATCCTTGATTTCTTTCATCAGTATCTTATAGTTTTCTGAGTACAAGTCTTTTGCCTCCTTAGGTAGTTTTATTCCTAGGTATTTTATTCTATTTGTTGCAGTGGTAAATGGAATTGTTTCCTTAATTTCTCTTTCTGATTTTTCGAAGTAGCATAATTTTAAAAGAATAATATATTTCAATTAAAATATATTCAAATTAAGGGAGTTCCCTCGTGGCACAGTGGTTAAGACTCCGCACTCCCAATCAGGGGGCCCAGGTTTGATCCCTGGTCAGGGAACTAGATCCCACATGCATGCCACAACTAAGAGTTCACATGCCACTACTAAGGACCCAGCACAACCAAATAAGTAAATATATATATATATATATATATATATATATATATATATATATATATATGAAAACATAAAAGATATTCAAGTTAAGTAAAATATTTCATGTACAAAATAAATTTGCTTTCACAAATAAAACTATTATACCTTGCAATTTGCAGTGTTTCATTGTTTTGTTTGGCTTTTGAGATTATTCTTTTCCACAGTTATTGTTTTAACTTTTTATTTTGAATTCTATTATAGACTCATAGTAAGTTACACAGGTAATAGAGAAAGGTCCTGGTGTACCCCCCACCCTGCTCACCCCCAGTGACATCTTAGGTTAACTAACTATAGTTAATCAAAATCAAAAGCAGGAAATTGATGTCAGTATACATGCGTTGTTCTTTACCATTTTACCACCTGTGTAGTAACCACCACCACATTCAGGATACAGAACTGTCACACCTTACACTTGGCTCTCTGTTTCATTGTTGTGAGGATTAAACACTAAAAAAAACCCAAACTCCCAGTGCTCTGGAAGAACAGCAGATTTGAAGGAGCCTGAGATCTGTCTTTGTCTTCGCAGTCACCCTGCTTTCAGGATGGGCATTGTCTTTACCACTGGTCTCAGGAGTGTGTAATCCTACTGGGGCTGCAATCACCAATGGTCCCCAGACCTCACAATCTCAAGATGTATGTCAGACCCTACTGCCTAACTTCCAGTTCTCTGAATAACTTCCACGCAGACCACGGTGTTGGTGAAAAGGTAATACGTGTGTGCTAGCCTGAAGCTTCCATATGTTCTGAAGACTTAATGATATCAGCAGCAGTTATTTAGAAACTGCTGAAAATGTGGGCAGGGAAGGAGAGTTTCATGACTGACATTGTTTAAAATAGTGGATGCATGGTGATAATAAAAAGCAGACCAACTTTAGTCAGCTTTGTTATTGCTCTTAAATTCTCTGCAGAGAATGCATCACTTATGGCCTTGCCCGCTGCAGACCCTGCCTCGGCCCCAGCCTTGGGATACAGCCGCTCAGGCCCCTCCCTTGGGCTTGGTAGCACCTCTGGCCCAGATTGAAGTTGATATTTCAGTCTGGACCTTTTACTTGGATGGATGTTAAGCTTTTAAATTAGAGGTTCCAGAACAGGGCTGTTGCTTACAGTTGTGCAGGTTATTCGCTGCACAAGGGTGCCCCGCTCAGTGGTGAATGAAGGGCTCAAACCCAGCTTGTGCTTGACTGCTATAGCTATGCCTACCTTCAGGAAGGGGTGTCTTTATGTAATTTGTTTAAAGATGCTATATGGGCAGTGTTGTGGGGAGAACTGTGCTCCCCAAAGAGATAGGTTGTAGTCCTAACTCCTGGGACCTGTGAATGTCACTTTATTTTGAAATAGGGTCTTCATAGGTGTGATTAGTTATGATGAGGTCAGGCTGGATTAAGGTGCAACATGAACCAAAGACTGGAAGCCTTACAAGGGAGATTTGGAGACATAGACACGGGAGGAAAAGACCCACAGACACATGGGAGGAAAAGACCATTTGACCACAGAGGCCAAGACTGGAGTGATGCAGCCAGAAGTCGAGGATTGTCAGCAGCCACAAGAAGTTGGAAAAGAGGAGGAAGGATCCTCCCTGGAACTTTCAGAGGGAGCGTGGCCCTGCCAACACCTTGATTCTGGACTTCCAAACTCCAGAACTGAAAAAACAGATTTCTGTTGTTTTAAGCCAGCCAGTCTGTGGTGTCTTCTTATGGCAGCCACAGGAAACTCCTACGGGCAGTGATGGCCCTGTTCTAGAATCCTCCTTTAAGTGTTTTAAAATATCAGAACTTTCCCCCATCTCCCTAGAAAACATAAAGTTCTTCGCACTGTGTTGGAGGTGAGGTTGGTGAATGTTGTTCTCAAGGATCTTAGAGGCCTGTGGCAGGAATTAAAAAAAAAAAAACATAATACATAAATAAATACCTGTTTCCTTGGGAGTTCTGTCCCACCCCAAGGGCCGGCTGAAGAAAGCTGGGAGCTGAGTTGTTGCTCTGGGAGATGCCAGCAGAGGGCGTGCGGGATGCACACAGGCAGGTCTTGCGCACCTGTGCTCAGCATGGGCCTGGCGCCTCTGGGGCTTTCCGCAAGCACAACAGGAGGCTGTGCTCAGAGCCCTGGGGCACCTTCCACAGTCCTTTCTTCCTTTCCTCGGAATTTCCACATGCCAACGTGGCTATCCTGGGGCCACCCCTGGTCTGTCACACCCTCTGAGAAGCCACTCACTCGCCAAGGGCTCCCTCATTGTCCCAGGAATGGGGAACTGCCCAAAGTCACCAGGGGAGAAAGCTGAGGCTGGAGAGAAGGAAGGAGGATTCACCTTAACTCATCAATCCAGTCGGGGTGTCTGCATCTCCTCTCTCCTCACTCATCTTGGGAAGGTGCGTGGCTTTACACCAAGTTCTGAAACCCAAGGCTGGGCCTGTGCAAGAGATCTGCGGGCTTGGGGGCACTTGACAGAAGGCAGCCAGGGACTCCACGCAGTGAAGGAGGCATCCTACAGACTGGGCCCCAGTTCCTGCTCTCAGCTCTGGACCCTGACTGGAGCTTCTTCAGGAAGATGCCTACATGCAAGGGGGCCTCGGGGGTGGGTGAAAACCACGCCAGCATCTTTACCTAGAACCACCCAGATGCGTCTTTGCATTCAGGCCTCCAAGGTTGCTCTGAAATGCACACACGCAGCTCCAGCGTCTCCTACCCTGACCTCCTCACTGGTCCTCTCAAGGCTTCACTCTCCATCTTTTATTCTGGGTATTGTTACATACGAGTTTCATCCCTGCCAACTGGCCACTAAGTTCCCGCACCCAGGACCGGGCAGCCACAGACTTTCTAGTTTAGGATTCAAACTTGATTGCGCCCTTACTAGCTTCCTCGCACAATTTCTATAATACCTCAAGCCTCAGTTTTCTGGTCAGAAAGATGGGGACAACACTGCTTAATGGCAAGGGGCTTAGGTGTATGGTAGTAGACACTCAAACGGGAACCACTAGTAAGGATTTTCTGAGCACTTAGAAGCATCTTATCCTTCCAATTTTGTGAGCACTAACTCTGTTCTTGGTCTTCTGCTAAGCACCTTGAAAGTACTATCTCATTTTATCCTCATGGTAATCCCAGAACGTGGGATTGCTACTGTCCCTGCTGGACAGATGGAAAAACTAAAGCTCAGAGAGGTTTCAATGCTTGTCTCTCAAACTGGTGAAGGATGGAGCCAGAACTGGCAGGGAGATATGACTGGTCATGAAAATACACATGAATTGGTTTGTCACAGAGTGTTGGACTAAGAGGGCGCTTGGAGATTGCTTTCACCCCTGTGACCATACCTCACAAAGGGAGAGACAGCCTGGGGATGCCATAGAGCAGGGGGCAGCCTAGAGGTGGGACCCAGGCTCTGAGCTTTGGCTGCCTGCCGTGCTCATCTCAGCTCTACTGGGCATGTGGTAGGACTGTCCCAGCTCTGGCCGAGTTGTCAGCGAAAGTAATCAACAACACCTCCAAACTGGACCACTTAATCACCAACTTGAAACTCTCCAGAATCCCCTCTTCCCCTCTGCCCTGTGGCCAGCACTCCCCACACAGAGCTGCTCTATGGACCAATGAGTGATGAACTCACAGCAGGAGCGGGCATAAGACTCCCAGGACAGGGAGGCTTTTATTAGAACCTGTCATGACTGATACATGTCCTTCCAATTCTGCCACCAACTGTGTGGCTTGGAGTGAGCCCCTCCCCCCCTCAGCCTTGCATGGAGCGAGTGGAAGCTCCCCTTCATTCAGCACCTGCTCTGGGCCAGGTGCTGAGAAAACCTGTGATGAGGAAGCTGGTCTGATTTTTATGTTATGATGGGAAACTGAGTCCCTGAGGGGTGAAGTGACAGTATTGATATAACTGAGCCTCCTCACCAGTGACATGGGGCACAGTTCGCTGGACTGCACAGCATTTACAAGGGATTCTGGCCCTTGAGATTGAAGGGGCCCCTGAGGAAACAGGGCGGCCAGGCTGGGGGTGTGCAGCAACGTGGAGAGGTCCTGGCCCTGTTGCCTTATCCTTCAGCAGGCGGGATGAGTGAATGGACTCCCTGTGACAAATGCAGGGTTGGGTGAAGCCTATAAGGAAGGGATTTAGCTGGACACTGGGAAGGGGGTGAGCAGTCCCTGGGTGTTGGGACAGAGGTGGCATCCCAGGCCCTCCCAACCCCTCCATCCTACCAGATGTTGGAGCTCTACAGGAACCAACATCACCCCAGTGACAAAGGCCTTAGGAAGGATATTTGGGTGTGACTCTGCTTTGCTGGAATGTCTAACTGGGACAAAGTCTTGGCCCAACTCGAGTGTGTCCTGGCGTCAGGAGCTCCAGCCCCACGCTGGGAGGTCAGCGGGACCTGGAAAGTGGACTAGGCTTGTCGTCTCCAAGCCCTGGAGATGGCTTGCCTCGCTTTCCGGTGCTGTCAACTTTCAAGAACAACCACTCCTCACCCCAACCCAGCTTGCACACCTCACACCCCCACCCCCACCCCACTGTCAGCAGCACCCACCTCAGGTGCTCCGGGGGGCCGTTGCTCATCTGGCTGCTGCCCAGCAGGCCCAGTTCACTTTGGTGCCTGTCGGGGAACCATGCAGATGTTGAGTTGGGCCCTGACAGTAGGGCACGTCTCTTTGACACATGGTTCAGGAGCCACTGTCTCCACCTTGTTGCAGTGCACCTGCCAAGGGGTCATGTTCATCTAGGATAGATTTGGGTGAAACTCTGCTGGAGGCTGGTACTTCCCGCCTGAAGGCTCAGGGCTCTTTCTGCGGCAAGCACACACAGCATCCAGATAGCTTCATGGCCGCAGGGCAGTCAGAACCTTCCTCATACTTCATTCATTCACTGCATTCATTCACGTTCATTGACTGGGCCAGGCCCCCTTCCAGACCCCGCAGCTGCCAGTCACTTCCTCCTGCCGGGAGCTATAATGGTCACGTCCGGGAGACAAGAGAAGCAAGTGGTAGAGGAAATCTGGGGCTGCAGGTGTCAGCGCTGGGGCAGCCCCACTCAGACTGGGGTCAGAAAGTCCATGCAGGAATGGCCATGAGCAGCATCTGGAAGGGTGCAGAGTGCCCTCCTGGGAGGACTCACTGTGCAGGCTTCCTAAACTCCAGTTTCTAAACTCTGTCAATTCTATTTAACAAACACTCACCTAGCACGTGCAGCATGCCAGGGCCAGCTGTGGGCTTTGTGAATATGCCCATAACTGGTCTTCACAATGTTATGCTCCTTTCTCAGTGAAAGAAACTGAAGCACAAAGAAGGCTCGTGCCCCAGGTCACTGAGCGAAATTCGAACCCAGATCTATGCTGCCCCGCTCACACCACCTCCATGATCATGTCATTTCCTCATGAATCACTTGTGCTACTATTTATCTGATTTTTTCCCCTTTAAATGACGTTCCTCTCACTAACTCAATGTATTTAACATTTACTTAGATTCTAAAAACAAAAACAAAACAACCACCCAGCATCACTTAGGAAAACTGAAAAGTAGTTAACTGTAAACATGAATCCAATTACAACATACCACTGTCCCTGCACATCCTGACACTGCTGCCTGCCTGTTGCTGCAGAGCTGAGGCTGGACTCATCCACTGAAAGGACAGTGGCCAGAGTCTGTGAGCCCAGTGAAGCCATACCAGCAGCAAGGTGAGACTTGGGACTTAAAATCAGAAAGAGGAAGAGAAAAGGAAAGGGAGGAACTTTCCCACTATGTGATACAGTATTATTAGTGCTGTATTCATTGCAATTGTTCACAGTCTGTGCAATTCACCTGCTAGAAATTAACCAGCTCTGCCACTTGCCCACATACAGACCTGCTTTCTTCTAACTTAGGGGGAATGAGAAAAGGACACAGAGGACTAGAACAGGATTCAGCGGTGTATCAAAACTACACTGACCAGGGCTTGGCCAGTAGGAAGGTCTGGTCTCACAGGCCACAGGCAGAGGCTAGAACCCGTGACTGAAGTCACTGGGTGGGAGGGGAGGCCTCCCGCAGGCAATGCATTTACTATGAGAGTGGGGCTGGGTGGGGCAGGGACTGAGACCTGGCCGCAGAGCAAACTCCAAATTGGGGGGTGGTGCCCCAGTGCACCAGATCAGCGGTCTGAGAATGGGGTCGAATTCCATGTGCTACCTCTTCTTGCTTCCCAGAGCCCAGGGGATGGGAGAAAGAGGAACTAGACACACACCTTCCCCCACTTCGCTCTCCCCTTCCCCTGGGTCTATGTGCACCGCTGGCCAGCTCTGCAGCATCAGGGAGGTTTAGGGGCAACTTTCCCTCTCTGGGTGGAGTCTTCCTTGGATTCACTCTTAATCACAGGGAGTGGGTAGTTGCAGGACACCAGGACACTGGCGAGCAGAATGATCTCCCTTTTTCTTCACCCCAGGTGAGGAAGCATCATGTAGATCCTGCCCACACTGTGGCCAGTTGCCTGCCAAAGGGGCTTCCTTGGGGGTCAGCAGGCATGTGAGGACAGAGGCACATCGTGGTCCCTTGGCAGGTGTGGGACTCCCAACTTTGCCCCTGCATCACAGTAAAGGCCAAAGGTCCCAAAAGTGGTGTCCTGTCCTCATGTATTCTCTCTCCTGAGGCAGAAGTCAGGTTTGGCCCATGCACAACTCGCTTACTGGATTGGTTTCTACAGCTGCATAACAAGTTACTGCAAACGCAGTTGCTTAAAACAATGCACATGTTATCTCAGGGTATCTGTGGGTCAGGAGTCCAGGCTGGGCTTAGCTGGGTCTTCTTCTCGGGGCCTCACAAAGTGGCAATCAGGGATGTGGTCTCATCTGGAGGCCCAGCTGAGGATGGGTCCACTTTGAAGCTCACTGTGGCTGTTGGCAGAATCTATTTCCTTGCTCTCAAATCCTTGAGGCCACTCTGGGGTCCTGGCCCCATGGCTCCTCTGTAGGCCCCCTCACAATGTGGCAGCTGTCTTCAAGGCCTGCAGGAGAACTGCTCACACCTCAGGGAGGTCTAAAAGGAGACATCTAGTTAGGTCAGGTCCAGGATAATCTTCCTTTTGATCAGTTCAATACCAACCAGTTAGGGACCTTAATCACATTAGCAAAAACTCTTTTGCCATATAAGGTAACACAATCAGGGCAATGACAGTCTATCACACATTCAAGGGGAGGGTTTATATAGGGTGTGTACATACACAAGGGGGCAATCTTAGAATTTGGCCTGCCATATGTCCCTTACTCAAAACTTCGAGAAATTTTGCTCTAATCTGTAACAGAAACATAAAACAGCTAGACAGTAGATTTCTAAATTAAGGTATATTTTTAACATGAAGTATGCAGATAGGATATGTTTTCCTCTGTGGCCTCAACATGTAGCTTATCATCTGGGAAAGGGGCATACAGAACGTGATAGAACTTACCGACAAGTCTCTTCAACCCCATTCGGTTCTATGAAAAGAGAAGGAAACAAATAATTGGCAGGGCTCCTGGACACAGTTGGTGGGGGTGGGGGGTTGTGCAGTGCACAACCACGAAGTGTCAGTCCCAGCTCAGTCGATGATACCCCCAGGAGTTACGTAGCCTGTAAATGGCAGTTCTGGTTATGGGGTCACAATAGAGGTCCCCAGACCTGCTCCAGGTCTGCAGGCTGTCCCTAGGCACCAGGATGGTCTATAAGTGTAGCTCCCTGGTGAGAACAAGCTGCTGCAGCACCATCAAATGCAAAACCATTCGGGAACAAACTTGTTTCTGAAACAAGCCTTTCAGCCTCAAAGTGGGTGACTGCCCAGACATCCCAGAAGGGCTCAACCCCCACTCCAAGCTCAGCACTTGGGAGGGCTTTCCAGCCCCGGCAAATGTGCTCCTCTGCCTCCTTATACCTGCCTGCCACAGCCAGATACCTACTCAGCTGCCCCTGCCGCAGCCTTCCCTGACTCCTCAGGTTCCCAAAAGCCTGCCCTTCCCAAAGCCATCACAGGTGGTCGCCCTCCGTTCTATCTGCCCATATGCCCTCGTAGACAGCTGGGGTGGCCTGGGTTGGGGCCAGCACAGGGTTGGCCTGTGGAAGGGGCCCCGTACCTGGCTACCATGCCCACTGAATGGGCCCTGCCTGCTGTGTGCACTCTGGTAGGAATGGGGCCTGCCTCTCGGGACATCCCTGGCCAGCAGTCAGTGAGGCGTGTCTGCACTGATGGCTGTTCCAGTTGATGATCACCACCCAGCCCGGGCGAAGGGAGCAGGAACAGCAGCCTGGGGAGAGGCGAGAGATGTTGGATCCAGATGTGGATGCTGTGAGCGCGGTGTGTCTGTGGACACCTGACTGGAAGTGACCTTTGGCAGATGGTGTTCGTGGTTTAAACCTTAGTAGCAGTCAGGGCTGGAGAGAAAATGGGGGTAAGTCAGAAGGTAGAGGACCCCCACACACACTCCCCCCGCCAAAAGGTCACTGTGGTTCAAATCCCAGCTCACCACTTGGGCAAATGAAGTTGCTCCACTGCACCTATTGTCTTACCTGTAAATTAAGGCTAAAACTACCCTCTTCCTAGAGTGAGATTAAATGAGATAATGTGGGGGGCGGGTGTGACCATGCCCCCACAGAAGACATGCTCCTCAGATGGTTCCTAGGGCTATTTCATGTTGGGGGGTACACAGTAGAACCTGTAACTGGACTGAGAGACACCCCTTCTCAGCAGCAGGGGTCAGAAAACGTCCCCATGGACCTTAGGAGAAAGCGTGGAGTGTGGAGCTCCAGCCTGTCGTGTCTCTGAAGACCAGCTGTGGCTGGTGCTAAAGTAGCCAAACATTTAAAAACCGACACATGCTGCCAGTCACTGAGTGGAACACTAACACCCTCCAGAAGCATGAGCTTACTGTGTCT
The DNA here is from genome assembly GCF_951394435.1 of Stenella coeruleoalba. NCBI lineage: Eukaryota > Metazoa > Chordata > Mammalia > Artiodactyla > Delphinidae > Stenella > Stenella coeruleoalba. The sequence goes on along the minus strand of NC_137153.1, from coordinate 34,712,835 downwards.
GAGTCTGGAAGCTCCTCACCCTTCAAGGGGGCTTACGCCATGTCACCTGCTCTGGGAAGCCATCCGCCTCCCCGCCCACCTTGTTGTCACTTGTGAGCACATCTGTCTACCTCTCTCCATGGCTAAACTGCACTCCCTGAGGACATCTCTTCACTCCTCCTCAGCATCCAGCAAGCGTCTTGTACATAAAAGGGAGATGAAGTGCTGGGTTGCTTTTCCTTTTAAAGAGGAAAAGTGGGTCCAATTGAGACTGGTTAGGACTCAATCTGACCAGCAGAGGGCGCAAGAGCCATTGAAGATGCAGAAGAAGGGGGTGAAGCCTCCACATGAGCAAGATTTCCTGGAAATTCTTTTAGCAAGTAACACATTTATAATAGCTATTTTTCTGTCATATTCTTTCCCTTTGCCTATTCCTTGCAGGATTTGTCACTTGGCAGCTGCAAAGGCCTGCAAAGTCTCAGGGCTTGGGAAACTCCCAGAAAGTCAAGGCTGCAGCCCCCTTGTCCAACCCACATTTCAACAGCTGGAGAGGATTTAGCTGGAATTGAGAGGAGATGGGAAAGGATGGCCCTGGAGGGAGCACTCACACCCTTGATGGCCTTTGACCTTCTAGGGCTGCCAGCCAGGTCACTGGCCTCTCAGCAGCTGGGGTTCTCCAGAGGAATCAGCCTTTAGAGTCTGTTAGGGCTGCCACTGAAGAGAGTGAGTGTACTGTTACCCGGATTATGCAAGGAGCTGGAAAGTAGGGGTGAACAATTCCTGCTCTAAAGACTATTGTGGGATTAAATGAGATGATGGTTGTAAAGCATCCAACTCAATGTCCAAACATATTAGTAACAGAAAGATTTTAAACTGTTGAGAATTCTGACATGGGAGTAGGAAATGAACTTGATGATTTGTGTTTCTAAGGCCCCAATACTGCAAAAGTAATGGGTGCTTTCATGGAAAAAATTTTTTAAAATAAGGTAACACTTCTGATATGGAAGTGCACATATTTGTGCAATCAGAAGAATTGAATCTAGACTAGGAATTGGTAACTATGGCCCACTGCCTGTTTTTGCATGGCCTATGAACTAAGAATGGTTTTCACATTTTTAAATGGTTGAACAAATAGAGATAAGAATAATATTTGTGACATAATGTTTTGTGAAGATTAGATGAAATTCAAGTTTTAGTGTGCATATAGAGCATGACTGGCACAGAGCCACATTCGTTCCTTTACGTGTTACCTATGGTGGCATTCATGCTGCAGGGCAGAGTGGAGGTGCTGCGCCCGAGCTATATGGACCACAAAGCCTAAAATATTTACTTACCTGGCCCCCTACAGAAAAACATTTTCAACCCCTGATCTAGGCTGTTAAAACTGGCAAGAAGAAGTTCATCCAATTCACCCCCTCTTGGTTTTTTCATTTTGGGAAACTGACGCTTAGACAGGGAATGGGCTTGCATCATGGGTTCCTTGTGTGCTCTGCATGGCATTTGGGCATTTGCAAGCAGGGCCTCTGTGCCCATTCCTGGCACTGAGGAGCATGTGCAAAATGGTGCAGGAAGCACAGGTGTGTGTGGATGTGCATCAAGTTCCCGGACCCTTTATCTCACTCAGACCAGCAGGAGAAGAAGGACTGGACTGGAGCCCAGGGATCAGAGGCTGGGCCTGGCCTGGCATCTAAGGAATGAGGTGACTGTGCCTTTTCTGTGTCCCCTTTAGCCCCCCCCCCCCCTTGCCGCCTCTCCCCAGTACTCAGGGGGAGAAGGGACTTCTGTGTTAGGGATGAGAGATGCAAGTGTGAATTCCCTCTTGAAAGGGGCAATATGATCTGGCCTCACACCTGCTGTTGGAAGACACCCTGGAGAAGATGTGCCCCCCTCTCCTGGCTGGGGGGACAGGTCCAGGGCCTTTTGCGTCACCCAGCTTTGCCACCCAGTCTGCCCACCTGGCTGGGAGGAGACCGTGTCCCAGGTACATAGCCCACATAAGCCTCAGAGGGCTCTGCAAACAGCACCTGGAGGTCCCTTGGTGAGTACAAGGCCCCTCCCCTTATTAGGAGGAAGATAGACTGGGACGTGGGCGTCCTTCTGACTAAAGGAAACAGGGAAAGGGAGAGCAAAGCAGCAGGGAAGAAGAGAACCAAAGCCCAACAGAAGACGGAGAAGCAGGCAGAGGAAGGCCAGTTAAAGAAGAAAGAGGGTAGACGGATGGAGGGAGGGAAGAGAGAAAGGAGAGCAAAGAAGGAAGGGAAAGAAAAAGAAAGAAAAGCAAAGCTCGAGCCCTTTTCATGAATCTTGCCCACCAGTCTGCCTGGAGGGACAGGTCTCCGTCATGGGGTCTCTCCTTTTCTGCAGTGTCGCCGAGGCCAGTCCCGCGGCTTCAGGAGGGCAGTGACCCGGGCTAGCGGACACCTGCCGGGATGGGGCGGCCAACACTGACCCTCTTTCTCTCCGAAGGCCAGAAGGGCTTGGAGCCTGAACTGGGGTCCCTGACTGGCGCCCGAGCGGGAGTCGGACCCAGCCTCTTGGTCCTGGCACCCGTGTCCCCGGAGCACGGCGCCCTTGTCTCAGGGCATGTTCTGAAAGGACCCGCACACGCCACCGCCACCACCGGGAGAAGCCCAAAGGAGCTCCCCGGGCTGCCCACATACGGCCTCGGTATCCGCGCGCAGCAGCTCCTGAGCAAGCCTTGGGGCCCCAGCGAGCCGAGGCACCCGCGGCCACTACTTCCGGGCCCAGGTTGTGGCCTCGGGTGCCGCTATTTCTCACGACTCTACTAGGAACCAAGGTAGCTGCTAGAGCCTCCCGGGCCAGGCTGAAATGCCTGGGAGTGGGGGGAGGGGTGTGGTGCAGAATGGCCCGGGGTCTGCGCTGTGACCAGCAGGATCGCTCTGGGTTTCTGGGGGCATCAAAAACCGGGTCTTAGCTACGTCAAGGCAATTACTACCTACCTATGGATCTATCTTTTAAAACTCACACTTCTAAAGAAAAGCACACATGAAAAATTAGCTACAAAACAAAAATAAAGTAACTATTTCCAAAGGAACAAATTTGTAAATTACTTGAAGAGGGAGAATTTGAAAGGGAGAGAGAGGAATGTGTCTCAAGGTGCTGTCCCAAAACGCGCTTTGAGCCCCGAGCTCACAGGTGTTTGAAATGATTCAAAACGAAAAGTCCACACATGACTTTGAAATGTTCATAAAGGAAGGCGTCATTAGAGACCCATTTCGCCAGCGAGAAAGTGATTGTGCGGTCACCGGGAGATGTGACTTGCGAGCGTGGAGACGGAGTAATTTTATAACCTCGAGATTTTCTGTTTTGAAGGCAAGACAGATGTCGGCAGTCTTGGATTCAGACACTAGGCGCAAGAACGGGCATGGGCCTCAGACCGAACGATGCGTTCCCGGCCGAGTGCAGGTGGCTTCCTTCTGGCATTGCCCACGGAGACCGAGCCGGAGCGCCCGCCTGATAGCCACCGCCTCCAGCGTCAGCCTGCCCTGGGCCGGGGACAATCGGAAGCGACAGTTTACAGAAAGAAGCGAGTGGAGGATGACCTTCGCTCCGGGCACTGACCGTGCGCGTCCTCATAGAGGAGGCCCGGCACAGGGCGTGGGGTGCGGGGGCAGGGACAGCGAAGCTCCTCCGGGCTCGGTTTCCCGGTCTGTCAGTTGGGGGTGGGGGGAGGTGTAGGACTCCCCGTTGGCAGCTTCTAGACGGTGAGCTGACCGATCCAGAAGAAAGCGCCCCTTGGTTCCCATCCCCACCTCTGCTTTGCCAAGTAGGATAAAAACCCGCGACAACTGGGAGGGAGGACGAACGAAAAAGGGCCGGGGTTGGGTGGGTGCTGGAGGGGGAGCTGGGCCCAGAACACTCCAGGTAATGCAGAAGCACCCAGACCTTGGCCACCAACCTTGCCCAGGCCTGCCAACATTCGGACTCAGCTTCCCCATCTGTACAGTGGTTCGGGGATCCCTTCGCCCAATCGGCTCCAGAAACCGACCCGGGAAGCGCTAGGGGAGGAGGAGGGCTTAGGTGGAGGAGGAGAAGTTCTGGAACCTGGCATGCCTGGCCTGAGAGGGTTCTATTAAGGAGGGAGGTAACCCTCTCCCTCGCGTTGCCCCTCCAACGCGGCTGTGGGGTCTGAGGAGCAGAGCAGCGGTGGGGAGGGGGCCTCACCCGGCGTCCGGGCGGCGCCGAGACCCCCCTACCGCCCAAAGCCCCTCGCCGCCTGGCCGCCGGTGAGGGCGGCTGGCCGCGGGCGCTGAGGTCACCTTTTCCACTGCGCCCGCCGAGAGCGGACGGTTTCCGGGATTTTCGCGGCGGCAACGGCGGCTGGAGGCCCGGGCTGGGTCCCAGGAGTTGGGCACGGCGGCTGCGCCCCTGGGGTGGGGATTGCAGGGCTGGGACCTCGGGAGAGGCCCCGAGGCCCCGTCGCCCGGGGTGCGGGGGGGCTTTCCTTCTTTGGGCCTCTGTTCCCGCAGGGAGGAGGGACCCCTCTCTCTGGGAATCCTTTCCCAGCCAACAATGCTGCAATTCCCGAGCAGAGGAGGCCCTGCTGCTGTTTTGAACATTTTTTCGCCTAAAAGGGGTTTATCTGTAGTTCTCTCTGGGATCACGCGGTGCACAGACAGACCGGGAGGGGGTAGATCAGAGGCCTACCCACCAAGGGGAGGGCCTTGAGGGGTGACTGGGCGGACCTGGCTCTCTTAGCCCTTCGGACCTCCAATGCTCCAGGGCATTCCCCAAAAGGGCCCTGGGGCCTCATTCCCAGCAGACGCCACTGCTCAGCCCTCAGCCGCAGCCACCTGGAACTATCCCGAGGAGCTGAGGGGAAGCACTCTGACCACTCAGCACCCGTGAAATAGGGTGGGGGCTAGACAGCACTGATCTTCTGACTCCCCAAAATCTAGAGGTGAGGCCTCAATACTGAAAATAACCTCCTACCCCTAAACCTGACCCAGGACCGGGGGCAAAATGGATTTGGTGAGAGCTGATCGATGTGGTTCCCAAGTCCTCTGATCTGGGTCCTGAGCTCCCACCTGGAGGACCTCAGACCTTCAGGGAGGCAATTGTGTGGAGCAGAGATGGTTCAAAACCAGGTGGCTTCAGTCAGGGGCCCAAATAGGAGGTGAAGGGATGGAGTGGGGGTGGCTAGGCCTAACCCTCACAGCAGACTAGGCTATGCCCTCGGGAAGATGTGGAAGGGAGGAGGAGAAGAAAAAAGAGATGGCCAGTGGGCCCTACTGGGTGGAGGGAGGTGAGAGAAAAATGGGCCCCATACCATATACACAGGGAGCAACCCTGCTCCCTGTGGTCCCTGGGCCAGTACTTTCTTTTTCCTGGGCCTTAGTTTCACCATCTGAGAAAGTGGGTGGTTGGACTGGGTGACACCCAAGCACCTATCTAGGGAGGGGTCCCAGCTGGACTGCCCAGGGCTCCAGGAGACACCGGCTTTTCTCTGTTTGCCGGGTGGCTGCTGGGCCAACAGAGGTGGCACAGAACCACCCCTGTCTGTCTACCTCCTACTGGGATAGAGGCCTGCCTAGTATGGGATACCATCACTCTTAGTAGGTCCCACACTGTCCCCTTCTGAGAAGCTATGTGACTCACAAGATCACCCACACGTGGAGCACCTTTCAGTTCTGATGATGGCCAGGAGGTTCAGAAAGGTGCAGCCCTGGCTGAAGTCACTCAGCCTCTAGGGGGAGAGGCAGCTGGGCTTTCAGAGACTCTGGTAAGACATTCTCTTTGTCCCTATGGACAATGAGTCTTGGGCATCTCCCAGTCCACACAGGGTCTGGGGCAGGTGCCAGGGTCTCACCACTAGCAGCTGGAGCTACAGAAGATGCACCATCTTGGGGCAGGGCCATGGGTGTGGTAGATCCTATTTTTCAGAGGTGACCACTGAGGCCCAAGGCAGAGCTCACATGAGAAGGAGAAGTGGCCGAGGACCCCAGTTGAGGGACTCCCGATGGGCAGGAGGAGAGGGGCAGGCACCCTCGCCAGTCTCCTGGGGACACCCATCCATCTCCACTGACACCCCACCCTCCTTGCCTGGACAAACTATATACTCCTCTCTAACAGACCCTGTGGAGCCCATGGGAACAGCCCCTACCCCACCCACCCCCCCTCCCCCCGCACGAAGTCCTCACAGCCTCCCTGGAGCCGAGTGTCAGCATCTTCTCAGGGACAGGTGAGGAGATTGAGGTCCAGAATGGGGCCCTGGCTTGCCTCAAGTGGCATCGCCAAAAAGATAAACTCAGCGGAGAGTTGAGCTTTGGGATTGTTCACCCCACGACTTGGACTTATATTCCCCCAATGATGAAGAGAGGAGCTAGCAAAGCCTCTGGCCTTCCTCAGTCACACTGGGGACTTTACAGTTCAGAGAGGAGGCTGGTCACACCAGAGTTTATCCCCAGACTCCCAGGGCACCCTGTGGCTTCTCACCCAGCTCCACCCAGTACTGGTTTTCTCTGTTGCTCCAAAACTGCGAAAAGGCAAAGCTGCAGGCTTTCCTTGTCCTGGCATCCATCTCTTGCTAGAACTAGGGGAACACAACCCACTCCACAGCGTCTAGGGTTGTGTAGATGTGTCCACATACCACTTGGTAATACAAGCAAATTCTGGCTGGAGAAATTTGCCTCTCAGGGCAGTTCAGGAGAAATGAGGCGGTACCTGGTAAACTGAGGCACAGGTGAAGCTACTACCCTGCGAGTTGCACCCGGCCCACTGCTGCACTCCCGCCCGGGCAGGCAGCCATGCGTCCTGGCACGGAGGCTGAGCACCGCCACCCCCTTTCCAGCCGAGCTTCGGGGTCTCTGCCTCTCCTCCTCCTGATCTTTCCGGGGCTCCCTAAACCCCGCCCAGGCCGCTCGCCTTGATAGCTGTCCCATCTCTTTCTTAACTGCCCCCTCTTTCTGTCCTGCTTGCCTCTGTGCTCTCCGGCACGTCAGGGCCCGCTGACTCCCGCGCCTCTGTCGGTTGCTCTCTGCGCACGTCTCGGTGTCCCTGGCATCCTCACGTCACTGTCTCGCATCTTGTGTGGCCCTCGCTGTCTCGCTGTAGACCCTCTCTCACCTCTCTCTCGATCCCTCAGCTCCCATCCCCGGGGGTCTTGTCTCCCGAGCTCTCCGGCTCGATCCTTCTTGGGCGTGCGCTCCGCTGGGTCTCCCTCTGTCTGGGACGGTCGGCCCCTCTCCCGGCCCCCTCCCTCCCGCCACCCTCCCATCTCTGGCCCTCCCTCGGGCTCGGCCTGGGGGGTGGGGGGCGGCGACGCGAGGCGGGGCGGCCGGGCGGGGCGGGGCGGTGACGCGGGGCCGGCGGGGCTAGAGGCGCGGCAGAGTGGGGCGGGGGCGCAGTCCCGGGTCCGACCGGCCGAGCCCCGCGCGCCCCGCCCGCGCCCTGTGCCTCCGCCCGGCCGGCCGGCGGGGGAGGGGGCATGAACCGGCGCCCGCGCGCCGCCCGGATCTGCGGGCCGGCCTAGACCCCCGCGCGGGCCCCGCGCCCCAGCCGCTGCCGCCGCCAAGCCCCGGGGCGCCGCGATGCAGCGGCCGGGGGAGCCGGGCGCAGTGCGCTTCGGCCCGCCCGAGGGCTGCGCCGACCACCGGCCGCACCGCTACCGCAGCTTCATGATCGAGGAAATCCTCACTGAGCCTCCGGGGCCCAAGGGCGCCGCTCCTGCCTCTGCCGCCGCCGCCGCGGGCGAGCTGCTCAAGTTCGGCGTGCAGGCTCTGCTGGCGGCGCGGCCCTTCCACAGCCACCTGGGTACGTGCGGGGCCTGGGGCCGCGGGGCGCTGGCCGGGCTCGGCGGGAGGAAGCGAGCCGCGGCGTCTCTCGGACGCAGCTCCGGGAACGCAGGCCCCCGACCGTACCCTCTGCGCGCTCCCGGCGGGGAAGCAAAGGGGGCAGGCGCTGGGCCGCGCAGAAGCCAGGCCTCGTGCCCGTGGGCCAGGCCTGCCGGGAGGGCATTCGCTCTCTTCTTCGCTGCGACCCTGCGGTTTCCAGCCCCGAGGAGTCCAGGCCCGGGGACCCGAGCCCGCATCCCCATCGTGGGCGCTGGACCAGACTACTAATGTCAGACTTCGGGTCAAAGCGACCTCAGGCCGCGGGCGCCTGGGCCTTCCCACAGAGAGCTGGCTGGGAGTGGCCGCGGCTGCCCAAGCCGGGAAAGCCGGACCTTTGGGAAAGAGGCCCGTGTCTCCGAGTGCTATACTGGGGGCTGACGCTGGCCCGAGCCAGCCCGGAGCCTCCCAGAGCCCCGGGGTCTCAGGCTGGCGACGAACCGACCTGTGCTGTAGCACAGAGCCCCTTGGGCCTTGCCTGGGGACAAGAGGCTTGTTTGTGAGCTGCTGCCCGAATGGCCCTTCTGCTCCAGGTCGGCTGCACCTTGGCAGAGCTTGAACCAGCAACTCAGGCTTTTTCTGTCCCTTTCGGTTCTCTTCTTTCCTTGTCGGGGCCCTGTCTTGACCTTCTGTGCCCTCTCCACTGCACCCCTTCTTCTGGCCTTTCCCCGTCTCTCTCCAACCGGCCTCTCTCAGTGGGGTGGGTCTGCCCTTCCTTTCTCACCTTCCCCCAAGGATCTTTTCTCCCCTCTGGGCTCTCTCCTCATACTCACCCGCACATCTTGCCTGGGCCCTTCCCGATTCCATCGGGGCTAGAGCACTCACTGGTAGTGAGATGCCTATCTGGGCAGGGAGCCCTCCTACGTTCTAGCGTGACCTCAGCCCAGGGAGCCGACTTCCTCCACATGCAGTGAACCTCCAGCCAGTGTTCCGCCTGCCTGGGGGGCCGCAGGGCCAGTTTGTTCGTTTTGAGTCCAATCTCTGCTGCCTTTTGCCTCCAGCTGCACTGTTAATAATTCGTTTGAAGCGGGCAAAAAAAAAAATCGTTTAGGACTAATGAAAACTGAAACGTCTTCGTGGGGAAGAGTCTAAACGGAGAAAACAGGAAGAACAAATTTCCCATTTCTTGGGGTGCTTTGGAATTTCCGGGAAGCGCCCAACTTCACCCCTGCTGACAACCCGCTGTCTGCCCCTCAGAATTGGCTGTTTTGCCCTGCACAGAAGAGCAGATGTGCTTCCTCCACTGAAACTCTTCCCCACACCCCCGAATGCAGCAAAGCCTATTTAGTTGGGGCAAATGCTTATCTTCCTAACTCTGTGCCGTTTTTTCTTGGTTTCCCTTTTCCGTGACACATACTCTATGTGTTTGGGAGCTTCGACCTTGTTCATTGAGAATCCTGAAATCTCAGAGCAGCTGGGGCCTGGAGAATGCCAGGCAGAGCCCGGGTGGGGGAGGTCCCCTTCCCAGACTCTGGGGACCCTGGCGTCGAGGAGGTTCAGCCTAGGTGCCTGGCGCAAATCTCTCACTTCCCGGCCAGCGCGAAGGTTTTGTGTTGGGGTCACCGGCTGAGAGAGAGCTCTCGGCTAGGGCGCATGGTGCGAGGATCTACAGGAGGAGGAGCAAGGCCCGAGCTCACCCGGCTCCCCACTCTCTCCCCGCAGCCGTGCTGAAGGCCGAGCAGGCAGCGGTGTTTAAGTTCCCGCTGGCGCCGCTTGGCTGCTCCGGGTTGGGCTCGGCGCTGCTTGCTGCGGGGCCTGGGCTGCCCGGCGCTGCCGGCGCGCCGCACCTGCCGCTCGAGCTGCAGCTCCGCGGGAAGCTGGAGGCGCCTGGCGCCGGGGAGCCGGGCACCAAGGCCAAGAAGGGGCGTCGGAGCCGCACCGTGTTCACCGAGCTGCAGCTGATGGGCCTAGAGAAACGCTTCGAGAAGCAGAAGTACCTCTCCACGCCCGACAGGTAGCGCGGGGCCAGGCTAAGCCCAGCGGGTAGGGGGAGGGGGGCTGCTTGCCCTGCTGAGGGTGCACCCCGCTCTTTCCAGAATAGATCTCGCCGAGTCCCTGGGTCTGAGCCAGTTGCAGGTGAAGACGTGGTACCAGAATCGAAGGATGAAGTGGAAGAAAATAGTGAGTGTTTTTGTGGCATTCTGCGCCCTCTATTTGCAGCCGTGCCCCTGTAGCCTTCTTCAAGAGGTGCTCCACCATGGAGACTTATGCCCAACCCTCCCGATTCCCTCGGTGCCTGGTGCCCAGAGGGACCCTCTCTGCTCTCTGTCCCACTGGGTGCCCTAGCTCAGCTCCTTTCGCGCTCCCTGAACCCTCAGGATTCCTGGAAGACTTGAACCCCTCTGCCGGACCCTCTGGTCGCTTTTCCCTAGCAGCGCTCAGACAAATGGCCGCCATTTCCCGGGGGCTAGGCGCGGCCTCGAATGGCCTCGTTGGGCTCTTCAGGCCCTGCCTGGACACAGGGCGCGGGGGTCCCCGGCCCAGTCCCAGCTCAACGCGGTGCCGCCCGTCTCCCGCGCAGGTGCTGCAGGGCGGCGGCCTGGAGTCTCCCACCAAGCCCAAGGGGAGGCCCAAGAAGAACTCCATCCCCACGAGCGAACAGCTCACGGAGCAGGAGCGCGCCAAGGAAGCGGAGAAGCCGGCGGAGGCGCCGGGCGAGGCCGGCGACCGGAGCCACGAGGACTGAGCGCGGCAGAGGGTTCGGGCCCAGGGAACCCCAGCGCAGTCCGCGGCCCCCATAACCCGCCGGAAGCCGCGAGTCGGCCCTTCTGCGTCCACGCCGTTTGCTTTCTAAACTTTTTATTATTACCTTGAATGCGGACATTTAGGGGCCAAACAAGGAAGGACAGACCCTGAAGCCAAACCCGTGCGCTCGCGGGCCCTAGCCTGGAAACACGTCCAGCGCGGCGGAAGGTCGCCTCCTCTCGGAGCTCGCCGTAGCCAGGCGCTCCAGGAGCATTCACGCCCCGATCCTATCCTGCACCCCCCAGTCGCCTCGGGCCGCCCCCCCGGGCCCGGACGCCTCCAGGCACACACCCGCTTCCGCGCGTCTGGGGACCCCGCGGCCCGGCGCAGGCCACCACGGCCCGAGATGGCGCCCGGACAACCCGACATCTCTGGGGCCCCTACCCCTCTCTTACGAAGACGGTGATTTTTTTCCAATAAAATATTTTATGACACAGCGGGACTTGATGGGGGGGCGGTTTCTGAATCCGCGACGTTGGCAGGGGGGACGCGGCGAGGTAAGAGGGACACGCGCAGTGTCTTCTGAAACATCTTTTCCCCGGGCTACGTGGACTCGAGCCGTGACCTGCTCCACCTGGCCTGGGCCGGGCACGCAGGCACCTCGGTCGCTGCAGGATCCTAGGAATCGCTTCCACTCTGGGCGTGAGGGCCACTCTGAACCTCCTGCCCTCCTTCTCAGCCCAGGGCACTCCAGACGGTAGCAAACGGGCTAGACAGGGATCGCCAGTCCGAGGGCACCGCGGCGCTCACTCCGGAAGCTGCCCGGGGCTGAGAGCCGCCTCCTGTTGTTGGTTCAGTCTCCTGGGGCTTTAAGGACTAACTGCGAGGTCCTTGAGATTGTACGGGCCAGCCCTTCCTGAGGCCTATGGGAAACCAAGGACTCGGGGTTTGCACAGAGGCCGGCCACCATCAGCAGCTCCAGCCTGCAGAGGCGCCTGCCTCCCTGAGTTTTCAAGTTTTCCACGGTATACACAGGAGGGAGGCATCTGGCAGCCGAGTACCGGCACCTGTGGGAGTACCTGACCGAGGCAGAGGGCCGAGGACTCCAAACTGCTCAAGGTCACGCAGGGTGCCCTTTCCAGGGGCGCGGCTTGGTGGCACGTGTTTGCCCTCCCTCCCCCCTCCCCACACACGGAAAGCCTCGGTTGCCTCCTGGTTGCCTCCTCTCCGGTCTAGTCTGGGCTGGGAGCTTGCATGTTGGTTGCTGTTTTTGTGCTTCCTAGGACTACCACCAGGGTATGGAAATGGAAAAATGGCCACTTTGCTGGTTAAAGCTAGGGGAGAGATGGAAACTTGGTCCTGCAGAGTTCCAAACAGGAGGGAGATTTGAAACCAGGTCCTTGCAGGTGCAAATAAGAGGGAAAGAGAGTCAGGAACATTATGCTGAGACGAAGACTTTGCATTTCAGTATGGGAAAACCGTTATGGCCTCCACCTGCAGCGGCTGATGACTTCCTTTTTAAATCGCTGCTTGATCGCCCTTTCCTGAAACCTGCACTTGGATTACTGGTACCCGAGCATCTCAGGCCTTGGTTTAAGGCTGGGAGGAGTGAGAAAGAGGGTGTTTTCTGAGGGCAGCAGGCAATTCTCTGCAAGCCCCAGCCCTGCCAAGTCTTTGGAAAATAAGCTCCCTTTCTAGGCTCTTAACCTTGAAACAGCTCCCAGAATATTCACTTGTCACTGTCCCCTGAAGGGCCTGAGAAAACCTGCAGTCCGGAGGGAAGGAATGGACCATCAGTGTGTGAGTGCACCTTCTAATCCCTTCCAGCCCTTAGGGTTACCCCCAGTTCTGCTCAATGTAGTGGTCCTGCTGTAATCTTCCTGAGCCAGGCCCAGGCTAGACAAGTCAGGTACGCTTCTGAGTTTAATCCTCTCCACCTCGAAGTGTGGCAGGGGTGGGAGTGAAAATTCGAGTCCTGTCCCTCCTGGGCCTAGGGGACAGAAATTCCATCACAGCCTTTGTTAACGATGCAGAGTTGTGGAAGGAGAGTGGAAGAGGAGAGAGGAGGCGTACTGACCCACAGTCCTTCAGTCCATTCTGGGACCTCGTTCGGGGTCCTCAGGTTTTATTAAATCTGAGGAATGCAACCTCGGGCAGATTGCCTTGTGGTTCTATGGTGTTTCCCCAAGGCAGCCCCCTCACTGGACTGGAGGAAAGGGCCATAAAGCACTAGTGCTCTAAGAGGGAGGGAGAGAGGAAGGGCGGACAGCAAATCCGGTGCCACAGCACAAGGGCAACCCCTCCAGGCACAGCTGGGGAACCTGATGGGGGCACTGCTGTCATGAGGTCACCAGCCGGTCAGTGGGGGAGCTGGGCCCCAAATGAGGGGGTCCAGATTCCAGTGCGAGAGGGGGTGGGAGGGGTTTCTGTCACCGCCTGCGTCGCTGTGCTCCTCGGCGGACAGGGCACGGGGTGACTGCAGCAGATCGAGACCCGGAGGCCCGGGAGAGGACGGGGCCGTGTGCCGGCTGCGTCCTGGCACCTCGGGGTTCCTTGCTTGGGTAATTCCTATGAGACCCGATGGAAGCTCAGGCCCGCTCCAGAAAAAAACCGAAGGCTCGGAGGCAGAAGTTTTACTGACCATCCCAAGACTTCTACCGCGGGCCGTAGCCCGCAGAACCAGGACTCTAGGTGAAGAGCGGCAACCCATCCACGGACGGTGATGCAGTCGCCAGGCCTGAGTGACACCCTATCCCGGCCACCCTGGCCACCCTGTGCGGAAGCCCCCTCCCTGCCTGGTGGCAACCGCTCCCCTCTCTCCAGGCCCGGGCCTTCGGGGAGGGACGGTCTTCTCGCTCCCTCCCCCTCTGCTGCACAAATCTCTTCTCCGCCCCAACGTCCTGGGAAACAAAACCCGGAGACCACACCGGAGAGCAAAGGAGGTCGCGGCTGTGTCTCTGGAGCCCGGAGCCCAGGCCCGAAGCCACTTATCGCGAGATAAGTGGACCTGGAATGGGGGTGGACGGGGAACACCCGTGGCAGCCAGGACCCCGTGAGCAGCACCCGGGATTAGCCAGACAGCAGCGCTCGGAGGCGAGAGCGAAGTTTGCGCTTCTGGGCTTTATGGGGTGGGGGTAGGGGCCTGGGCAAGAAGGGGGACTTTGGGGGAGTTTTGGCTGAAGAGCAGGCCGGAGATGGGGGATTGTGACCCCGATCCTGAGCAAGTCGTTCTTCTTGTCGGAAGCGGGAGCCCAGCTCTGTGCAGCGCTCAGCTCAGACCAGGATCGCAGGAAGCGTTCAGGGGGAAGTGGGCCTCTCGCGGCCGGCCTGGGGTCCGCAGCCCGTTTCAGAGCCTCCGACTAGCCGCTGGTTTTGCGCGGAGCCGGCACCACCAGGATATGACAGGCGCAACCGGGCGGGGGCTCCCCATCCCCCCCTCTGCTGCCCCTCTTTTTAACAAATAAAGTTTACTCAGGTTTACACTCTTCCCCTGTTCTGGATTCTCCTGTAGGGTCATTGGTGAGAACCCATAACGTGGAAGAAAAGAAACAGGGACCCAGGGCCACATTAACCCGGCCAGGTGCGAGGTTTGCGTCTCCTGGAGCCGGAGAGTGCTCTCTTACTCTACCTAAGGGGAAACCAGGGCCTGAAGCGGCGCTCAGCCGCCGCTCAACCTGGAGTAAGCAACAGTTCCTAGGGACCTTCCTGGAGCTCCAGGGTCCAAGGAGAAACCAGGCATCTCCTCCGTCTTTGGTTGCCCCACTGCCTGATTTCGTTTCTACACTCAAGGGACCACCTGATCCCCCAAGCCTCTGCCCCCAAGGCCTCTCCAGGCCCAGGTTTCTCAAGGGCTGCAGCCAGGCTAAGAATGACTACAGAGGCCCCATAGGCCCCTCCAGCTCAGTCTGGCCCCAGACTTTCTGGGCTGAAAGAAACATCTCCAAAACCATCCTCCCAGCCCCACTTTAGGGAAGTAAGGAAGCCAGGACTCCTCTTTCCTCATAGGTGGGCAGGGCAGAAAGGTGACAACAGCAACAGGGTCATGCATCTGAGTCTGAAGTTCTTCATTGGCCTTGGTCCCTAGGCCACTCCACATCCATGGTGCAGCAGAAGGCGGTCCTCCTGCCTTTGCAGGGACCCCTCCCTTTTGTGACTTCAAAAGTTCCCTTTGTCCTAGTTCTCACATTGTATTACACTGCATCTCATTGACTTTAAGACGGCACCTTCCCATTTCTGAAATCTGGGTTCATATGACTGTTGGGGGGTGTATGTTCCAGGCACTGTGGGCCCTGTGTCTGCAGGATGTGACTGTCCCTAAGGAGGTATCCTTGGCTGGACAGTGGAGACCCCTCACCTCTCAGGCACCAACTCTCGATGGAGAAAGCCACAAAGCCTGGGGGGAGGAAGGGATCTTCCTCAAGGTGCAGGAAGACACAGGGCAACAGCATGGAGGGAACTCAGATCCACTCACCCACCAGACAGAGGCTAAGGGGGACAGGGCTGTGGGTTGCGGGGGTGGGGGGATCAATTCATAGGTGGCTCTGACCTCAGAGAAGTATTAGGAACACTCAGTCCATTGATTTCCCTGATTTTTTCCTTTTAATGTAAACTCAGTAGTGATCTGCGATAGAAATTTATGTCTTATTAAGCTCAAAAGAGATCCTTGAGTAAGTATGGGATAAAAATTCTAGGTGCTAAAAAAACACTGGGTTATGTCTTCATTGGCAACGTTTTAAAAATTTTTCCTTCTTAGTGTTTCAGGAAATAACAGTGTCTGACATCAGCGCTATCATGGGCTGTCTGATATTAATCAAGCTCTTTCTTGGGCCATTCATTCATTTAACAAGCAGTAACTGAATGTGGTGGGGTTCTCAGGACTGGGACACAGGCCCTTCCCGCCTCATTGGTCCAGTTACAGCCTGGTAAGATAGGTGCCCTACTCCCATTCTGAAGATGAAGATAATGCTCAGAGATGTTAGGCAACGTGCCCAGGGACACACAGCTGTCAGCAGCAGAATTTGGATCTGATTTCAGCTCTGTGGGTCTCCACTGCCCCTTATCCATCAGCTTGGTATATTCTAGATGGTTTAGGGTCCCCAGTGGCCCCTGTCTGCCCGAAATGAGTCTCATCCCTTTGTCTACCAAGTATCTATTAAACGCCTGCTATGTGTCAGGCACTGTGCTAGTCATGGGGCACTCAGTCTCTGATGCAAGGAGCTCATGTTGGAAGCATAGACGCCACAATTAAATCTACAAGATGATTTCAGGAAGTAAAAAATGCCTTGTAGAAAATAAAGCAGGTGATAGACAATGAGTGTGATGGCAGCTTTAGTCAGAGTGGTCAGGGAGAGTCTCTCTCAGGAGCTGACTCTTCAGCTGAGACCTGAATGACAAGAAGGAATGCCTACCTGGCAGTGGACATAGCAAGTGCAAAGGTTCTGAGGCAGTTTGGAGCTTGGTCTTAAAGACACAGAACAAGGTCAGAGTGGTGGGAACAAACGTGGAGAGGTGGGCAAAAGTAGTACGTAAGGAGGTGAGAAGGTAGGTGTTGGTGCTGCCTGGAAGGCGGCGGGGAGGAGGTGGCATTCTGGCTCCTGCCAACGGCAGACCTCTGCCAGTTCATCCCCTCTGAACTCCGCGCCACCAGAGCCCTGCGGCTGCTCCGCCTCCACCAGGCAATTTGCTTTTTTGTTCTTTTTCATAAGGATGCAATTTTCTGCGTGCTTTAAGGACATTAGAAGGGTGTTTGACTGACGCGCCATGCGAAACGCATTAGCAAGGCTTGAGGCGCTGCGCACAGGAGGCGGCACCCGCATGGGGAAGGGGCAGGTGGAGGCGGGAGCAGGCCCTGGGGACTGGCCTGGGGCAGGAGGTAGAAAGAGAGAAACCGGAGAGAGGAGAGGCAAAAAAGAGAGAGTTGGAGAGATAGGAGATGCAATAATGGAGTACCAATGTAGAAGCATTTGGGGGAGGGTGCAGAGAGAGAGAGAGAGAGAGGGAGAGGGAGAGAGAGGGAGAGGAGGTGGAGGGGGTAAAGAAACAGCTAAAGGGGAGTGACAAGACTCAGTGGAGATGGGGAGAAACAGAGGAGAAAGGTGGGGAAAGGGGGCAGAAATGAGAGTTACAGACAGGAGATAATAAAAGGGAAGGGGGGCAAGGAAGGTGGTAGCAGGAATGGGGTTCTTCCTGGGGCACGCTCTCTCCCAGACCACCATGTGACCTTGAGCACAGGAGTGTGTTGCCTGGTAGATGGTGGGGAAAATGCAAAGCAGTCTAAAGTGCCTTTGCCTGTGGTCGCAGTCTAAAGTGCCTTTGCCTGTGGTCAACTTGCTGTACTTCAGCCTCTCAAACATGCCAAGCTCCTTCCTTCCTCAGGGCCCTCGCTCATGCTATTCCTGGGCCTTGATGTTCTTCCCTGCACTCCCCTGCTGTGTGTCCTTTCTCTTCCTCCAGGTTGGGGCTCCCTTGTCACTTCCAGGGTGGCCTACTCTGACTGCCTTGCCTTGCTGGCTGGCACTCACCTCTGCTGTGATGCCCTGTGCATTTGCCTGGAGTCTGTCTTGGGGCATGGCTGTCTCAATCCTGGCATAGACTGACAGCCCCCAGCAGCAGCTCCTTTCCACCTGACGTTCTCCTGAGCAACAGGAACACTGGATTTGCAGCCAGAGAGACCTGGATTCAGACCTCCCGGTTCTTGCTGGGTTGGGTGTGCACTGCAGATGCTCAGAAAACTCCCAGAGCTAGGAGGATGCCAGGCTGGGCTCTTTCCCTTCCAGGGTCCCTGCAGGGTACTTCTTTCCTGTGTGAACAGGGGCAGGTGGGCTGGGCATAGCAGGGTGGGCTCTGGAGGGGTTTGACCTGGTCCTGGAGCTGGGCACCCTCCAGGTGTTTCCTGGGGGGATGTGGTGTGGGAGCTCATAGCAGCATCGTCCCCCAGCCTTGGAGCCCAGCTGGAACCCAGTGCCCTCCCTGAGCTTGTAAGTGTGCCACCACTGCCTCCACCATTTATGGAGCACCAACACTGGGCACTGCTTTGGTTAATTGTCATCAAGGTTAATCTCGAAGCCCTTCAAGTTGGAGACTACCAAGTCCATTTCACAGATGAGGAAACTGAGGCTCAGAAAAGAGATGACTTGCCTATACTTACATAGGCAGAGCTGGGGTATAAATTCAGGCCAGAGCAACTTACTGTTTCAGCTCTGCATCCTCAACCCCAAGTAGATTCCTAAGAAGGTTTAGCTGAGAGCAATGGAAGGAGCCAGGCTTGGTGGTTGAGGGCCATGCTAGTTTAGGTTCAAATCCTGACACACCACTCACTAGCTGTGTGACCTTGGGTGAGTTACCTGTCTTTTTTGTGCCTCCGTTTCCCTTTCTTTAAAATAGGGACCAATAATAAAACCTCATATCCTCCTTGAGGTGCCCGATCACTTAGCAAGCAGGATTTTCTCACAAAGGATTTTAAAAATTATTTTGAGGGTATGACATGATGTGTGTGTGGTGTCTCAGGGGCTGATGGGAGTGACTCAGGTGTTGTCAAGGAAGCAGCCCCCTGCCCCACCCTCTTCCCACATGTGTCTTCGTGGCACTTATCATCGTGTGCAGTTTTTGGAGCGGTTATCAGTTGATGGATTTCTGGCCAGCTCTCCCACTGGGAAGGCAGAGACCCTGCCTGTTCTGCTTATCCCTGTGCCCTCATTCCTGGGACAGTGCCTGGGATGTGGTAGATGCACAAGAAACATCTATGGGCCAGAAGAGTGAATGCCACTTGCAGGCTGGGAGATCCTGGGCCAAGTACTCCCACCTCAACACGCGCTGAGGATGTGTGTGAAGATCTCATATGACAATAGTTAGCCTGGTCTTCGCTCCAGCAGGCTCTAGAATGTAGTGCCTCTCCCCCCAGGGCCTTGTGGTGGTACACTGAGGCAGGGGCAGGGTGATTGTCAAGACCCTGGGTGTGGCCTTGGGGAGCTCTACTCGTTCAGGAGGCTGCTAGGAACCTCAGGGCCTTGTCATTGTCAGGTTTACTGTTTAACAGCTCCCATCTGCCCGGGGCCAGGCCCAGAGTCCCCCAGCCAACCCACCCGTCCACCCTCTCCCCTCACCACCCTCTGCCTGGCCTGTGGGTTCCACCATGTCTAGAACCTCTCACCTTCAGGAGCTCCCTCCCCTGCCTATGGCACCATTTCTGCTCTTCCTCGGTTGGCCAACAGCAGATATTTCTCAGGCACGGCTTCTCCAGGGACCTCTCTGTTTAGGTTGGGCACCGGGCTATGCTCCCACATCCCCTGGGCTTGCCCTGAACCTGGACACTCACACATATCCCCTCCAAACTGTGGTCGGTCAGGCCTTCAGTGAATGAATAAGTGAGTGAATGGATGAATGATGGCCTGGGCCTGACTTCCACCTGCAAGTGCTGGCTTCAGGCTGCCTGAGGGTTTTTGCTGCCACCAGAGCCCATCCTCACAGTAATTCACACACTATACCCCAACCAGTGGCTGCCAGGAGTTGGTGGGTAAGCATAGAATCTTACCCCCCAGTTGCCCCCAGTGGGAATTTGCTGGAAAACACTCTTTGTCAGCCATGTGGCATTTTGCCCTTTGTAATAGGAGTGCATGGGGTGAGCTCCATGGAGAACTGTCAGAGAAGGTTACCATCGAAGCAGCCCCACTGACAGCTCTGAGTTAATAAGGCTCTAGTAACATGTTATTTGAACAAGGGAATAATTGCTAAATAAGTTTAAGACAGTCATATGTAATAGATGCTTTCTGAGGACCCATTCCAGCTCAGAGCTTCTGGATCTCTGATGCTGTTCATCCACTCTCAAGAACTTCTGGAATTCTCTGATGCTGTTTGTCCACCTACAAGAGTTTCTGGAATCCCCTGATGCTGTCTGCCCACCTTCAAGCAGCCACTGGCTTTGCTTCAACACTGGTGTGTGAAGAGGAGGAGACAGGGAGGAGGGGGAGGAGGAGAAAGGGTCGGAGCAAGATGAGGGAGGAAGCAGGACACAGAGAAGGGGGAGGAGAAAGCAGAGGAGTACATCAGTGTTGCCCTGATGTCCAGTCTGTGTGATGCCAGCAGCTGCTGTTCAGAAGCTTCTGGATTCCTGCCTGCATTTCCCACTTGTCAAGGAGACCTTAGGCATTGTGTGAAACAAACTGGTAGAAGCCCTTCTAAAAAATGGGCATGGTGTTTCTTTGTAGCAATGGCCCTGTCCGATGGCCCAGCTGATGGAGGATGTGCAGGTCAAGAGGAGGGAGGGAGGGAGGACACGGAAACCACACCTTGGGGGTCCAGGAGAAAGCCCAGGCCTGGATGCTCTGAGCATGCACTGCTCATTCATTCATGCATTCTTGTCTTCATTCCCTCCTTTGATCCTGCAACAAAAAGTTATTTATGCCATTCGTACACCTATGTTCATAGAAGCCTTGGTCACATTCGCCAAAGGTGGAAACAACCCACGTATCCATTGATGGATGAATGGATAAGCAAAATGTGGTCTATTCATACAATGGAATGGTATTCAGCCTTAAAACAAGGAAATTCTGACACATGTTGCAACATGGATGAACCTCGAGGACATTATGCTTAGTGAAATAAGCTAGTTACAAAAAGACCAATTCTGTGTGATTCCACTCATGTGAGGTGCTTAGAGTAGTCAAAATCATACAGACAGAAAGTAGAATGGTGGGTGCCGGGGCGGAGAAGAGGGGAGAATGGAAAGTTATTGTTTGATATGTATAGAGTTTCAGTCTTACAAGATCAAAAGAGTTGTGGGGATGGACAGTGGTGATGGCTCAACAATGATGTGAATGTGTTTAATATCACTGAACTGTATGCTTAAAAATGGTGAATGGTAAATTTTACATTATGCGTATTTTAACACAATAAAAGAAAATCTTTAAAAAATTCATGTGTTCTAGCTCTATCCACCGAACGTTCCTTGAAACAATAAATCCAGTAGCAATGAACACATCTGGTGCCTTCACTGTGGACTCTCTTTTCCCACTAAAAGGAACCAGGGCTCTGTAAGAGAAATAGCTGGTCTATGTCTGGGGCAGGAAACAGGCAAGATGAGCTTGGAGTTTCTTGTTATAACAGATGGCAAGGAGGTGACTAAGGCTACTGGGTACATGTGAAAAGGACCTGGGGCCAAGGAGAAGAGCCCCCTGCTGGCCAATATGGGATAATTTGAGCAACAATTGTAACTGCAATGATTTGAAACACATCAAATATTTGAAAAAAACTCAAGACCAAGGAAAACTCATTAGTTGCTTTTGGAGGGGGCTAGATGTTATGGACTCGATGTTTGTGTTCCTCTCAAATTTATATGTTGAAATCTTAACCCCCAAAGTGATGGGTTGGCCCCAAGGCAGGGAGCAGAGAGAGGCTAGGGCTCTGTCTTGCATGAGGCCCTGAGAAGCAGTCCTCGGAGCCCCCATGGGGTCGCCTTTCTCCTCAGGGGGCCTGGTGCCTGCAGAAAAGAGCTTTCTTCCAACATCATGGATGCCCATGACGGGCTGAGCGTCCCCTCACAAGAGGCGTGCGATGTGAGAGAGGCTGTAAGAGGACAGTGCGGCAAGTGGCGCTGCCTCTGAGGGCACCTCCAGCCCTTAGAGGCAGGGTTCTTCTCTCCAGTCTGTAAATGAGGAAACTGGAGCCAAGAACGAGCCAGTGAAATGGGAAGTGTCATTTCTGGGCCCCCAAACCACAGGGTCATCAGCTCTGACTGTGGTGTCTGTGCTGGTGTGTGAAGCATAGAAAGTGAGGAGGACACAGGCTCCCATGCTGATGGCGCTGTTTACTGTCTGGGTGCAAGTCTGGACTCAGTGTTCCCGTCGAGGGAGCGCTGACCTGCAAGGGGCATGGGATAGTGTCCCATGCATGTCTGTGCTCCTTCCCTGCTAGGGTCCCATGTCTGCAGGACAAGTCCCTGTTCACTGCTGTCTTCACCACAAAGTACTGTTTGTGATTTTTTAAAAAACACACTCTCTGTGAGTGACTCATGCATTTAAAATTATTTTAATATATTTTACACACTTGTGTATAAATGGGGCCGTGTGTTTCTTCTTATTAAAGGAGTCTTATTTAGGCTGGTCATAATATGATCAGGAGGCTCTCTGCTGAGCCCGGGGTATTTATAGGGACTCAGAGTGGTGAATGTGTGCAGGGCAGCTCTGCCGTGTGGGATTCTAGGGGTGCCTATGCCCAGTGGTCCTCTCTGGGGTGCTGCAGACGCCAGGGCGTGCAGGCTGCAGCCTCCTGTACACAGCAGCTTGAGATGCCCACCTGGGGACCCCCAGGACCTGCTCCAAGACTGCAGGAAAGGCGTTGGTCAGGTAAGAAAAGTTGTCAGGTCCTAGTCCACACAATAGGTGGGCATGGAGGGGCAGTGGGCTCCAGGTCCTATCCTTGTGAAGCCAACTTGCTGCACTTTTGAGAACCTGCAAAATGTCAGGTTATCGCTCTGGGGATACAAATGTGGGTGAGAGCCAGCCTGCCTCCATCAGTGGGGACGTGGACGTGTGAGTGGAACCCACTTCCCTTCCTGGTCTCCTCAATTTCCCTGGCCCCCTGAGACTCCCTCCACCTTCTCTCTGCTCCAACCAACTCTTCAGCCATGCTGGCCTCCCAGTTTTCTCTCCAACACCTGCCCCAGGGCTTTTGCCCATGCTGTTCCTTCTTCTGGACGGCTCCTCCTCCAGACACTTACACAGCCAACTCTGTCCACTTCTCACAGATGCTCTCTTCTCTGCTGTCTTCTCAGTAAGCTCCCCAGCACCCAGCCCATGCCAGCACCCCTAGCCTACTTCCTCACCTTTCCCTGCTCCAGTGCTCTTATCCCTAGAAATCACATTATCCGTTTTTTGACTTTATCTTGTTTATGTCTGTTTTCCCCTCCACAATGAGATCTCTTTCATTCCTCCTGCTTCCTTAGCTCCAGAAGGGTGCCTGCACACGGTAGGTGTCTGATAAATATTTGCAGACCGACTGGACGGATGTGTTGATTGATTGAGTCTGGTCTCCTGGTGAATACATTGCCCACATTTTAATTTGGTATGCTTTAGGGGTGGAAGCACTGGGCCACAACTGCACGCAGGTTCAGCTCGGGTGGAAACTGTCAGCAGCTCTCCAAAGTGGCCGCACCGTCTCAGCCTCCTTCTGTGGGATTCAGGTTGCTCTAAGTCCTCCCTGCACTTGATGCTGTCAGTCTCTTTCATTTTACCTCATCTGTGCTGGGTGGTGTCAGCTCACTGGGATTTTAATTTGTATTATTGCCTTTCCCTATGTTTGTTGCCATGTAGATATGTTCTTTTGTGAAATGCTTATTCAATACTTCTGTTCAGTTTCCTGTGGGGGCTACATGTTTTTAATTTATTATTATTAAATTTAGGACACTGTACCTATTCTGGATAAAACTCTTGGTCATTGCATGGGTTGCAAAGAGAACCTAGTTCCCATGGTATGCCTAGTGCCCACCACACTCCCTCCCTTCCCGTCAGCTGGGAGCTGGATGTGTGTTGGGATGCTATTCCTCAGACTGTCCCCAGGGGAGGGGCCATAGGGTTACCAGGGGAACTAATAAAAATGTGCCTTATTGAACTTGCTTTCCCAAGGCCTCTTTTGGTCATCCGAACTCCTGCTTCTATTCTGAGTCATTTTAGAGGGCACCTCCTCCAGGAAGACCTCCATACTCTTCCAAGGCTGAGGTGGGAGCCTCCCCAGTGCTCTTACAAGTCACTCTGTTGCATCATCGTTGTCCAATTGACAGAGTATCCCTGGATACTCAGGGCCTAATGCCCGCATGCAGTAGTCGCTCAGTGTGTGATGTTTGAATGCTGAACGAAGCCATGAGTGTGAGTCTCAGAGCTGTGTCTTCCCCCGGTTGCAAAGGCTTGAGTGAGGACTCTCATGTCGGGCTTTCTCATAACAGTCTGAGCTTTAGCTGACTGAGTCCTTGCTGTGTGCCTTTCTTTTTTTTTTTTTGTGGTACGTGGGCCTCTCACTGTTGTGGCCTCTCCCGTTGCGGAGCACAGGCTCCGGACGCACAGGCTCAGCGGCCATGGCTCACGGGCCCAGCCACTCCGCGGCATGTGGGATCTTCCCGAACCGGGGCACGAACCCGTGTCCCCTGCATCAGCAGGCGGACTCTCAACCACTGTGCCACCAGGGAAGCCCTGTGTGCCTTTCTTACCTGCAGATCTGCTGCACAATGATTCACTTCATGTTTCTCTTTGAATCTGTTTGCTTTTTTTGGTTAGTTGGTTGGTTGCTAGATCTTTTCCTTTATTTTTAAAAAAATCATTTTCTTTTTTTCCAATATCTTTTTTAAAAAGACTTTATTTTTTAGAGTAGTTTTAGGTTCACAGCAAAATTAAGCACAAGGTCCAAAGATTTCTCATATACTCCCACCCTCATCTGCCATTATCAACATTCCCCACTAGAGTGGTACTAAGAACCCCGACAGGGAGCGGATAACTAAGCTGACTCTCCAGCCCTCCAATACCTTCGCTGTATCATCAGGAGGCTCCTGCCATGCCTCCAGGCACCTGCTGGACACTTTATAACTTTGTCACATCTCCGGAAACTGAAAAGGCGGTTCAGGTCCAGAGTGCCTCATAGGAAACCTTGGTGCCAGTTGGTTTCTGGCTTCAAGCTTTCAGGTATTGGGAGGCACATGCATGTACTATGTATGTGCATTATGTTCTCAAGCCCTCTATCTGCTGAACAGAATGTGGGAACGATGATTCTGAGATGGTAAACAGTGCACAGATGGCCTTGTGCAAGGTCAGGACTGTCGCCAAATTGTTTTTTCACAAACTTACAGAAACAGCTCCCAGGTTTCTGGGTCTTCTAGATTTTAGAACTGGGGCTGTCTTCCTATTTCCTCCATTTCACAGATGAGGAAATAGAGATGCAGAGAAATGAGTAGCCTGCCTGGCAAGGGGGCGGGGAAGCCAGGCCTCCAACCGGGTAGAGTGGTTCTAGGGGCTTTCTGCCTGTGTGCCAGGTCATGGGCTTGTCCCAAACAAGGGACAAAAATTGTAGGACAAACCAGAGTGTCCAGCAGACACTTCTTCCTGAAGCCAGAGGAGCTGACTCAAGTGTGCAAGTGTTTTGGACTGACTCCAGGGCAAACTCAGAGTCTCCCCTCTCAGTTGGATGATGGGCACTGCTTGGAAATTCTCCTGGGGGTCCTGGTCAGTCCTGTCCCTCATCTTCTATGGCAATGATATTTTGCCTTCCCCACCTGTGATAGAGTGATTTCACCCCTTCCTCTATCCCTGTACCCATGCTCTTCTGGAATCTATCCCCCACTCCCCTTGGGTCCAGTACAATGTGATGGCATTAAAGGAGTGCCAGTTCTGAGCTCGGCCTGGGGTCCTTGCAAGCTCAGCTTTCTGCTGGCTCCTGCCTTTGCCGTGAGGACAAGCTGAGATGGGGCGGGTCAGTGAGCCTGTGTTCAAGTGCTATGGTGCCGGTGGTCACTGCACCAGCGTTCCTAAGTTACCTCGTGAAGGAGCCCGGCTCCTCCATAGACTTGTGAGCCATAAGCAGCTGCTGTGGTTTGAAGCCACTAAATTTTGGGGGGGCTTCTTATGCAGCAATAGCTAATTGATGCACCACTACTCAGGGGCCAGTCTGTCCCCACCTCGTCCTCCCGGTGAAAACCCTGGCTTTCTCACTGAAGTAGGAAAATCAAGCTCATCGTCCTCCTTGGTGCCCCAATTTATGCCTGAACCCATCTTGCTTCTCCTTACGGAGGGAAGTGGAGGCTCCTCCTGCAACAGCCAGGCTCCCCCTGAGGTCTGGGCCCCACACCTGTCAGTTTCCCTGACCTCATCCCCCAGGGTATCAGCTTCCTGGGGTTGGCAAAAAAAGCACCATGACTGGGGGTCCCGAAGAACAAAAATTTATTGCCTCTCCGTTCTGGAGGCTAGAAGTCCAAGATCAAGGTGTCAGTAGGATTGGTTTCTCCTGAGGGCTGTGAGGTAGAATCTGTTCCAGGCCTCTCTCCTAAGCTTCCAGTGGTTTGCTGGTGCTCCTTGGCTTGTAGAAGCGCCATCCTGATCTCTGCCCTCATCTGCACATAGTGTCCTCCCTGTGTGTGTCTATGTCCAAATTTGCCCTTTTTATAAGGACATCAGTCATGCTGGATTAGGGCCCATCCTACTCCAATATGACCTCATCTTAACTAAAGGCATCTACAATGTCCCATTTCCAAATAAGTCACATTCTGTTGTCAGGCTGTTCATATGTCAGGACTTGAACATAGGAATGGGGGGCCACACCTGCCATTGGGATGCAGTGAGTGCAGTGGTTGGAGACTTTGAGGTTGACAAAGCCGGAGGCCTATTGGCTCTGCTGGGCACCCAGTTCAGATGTAGAGCTCTGAGGCCTCTGTGTGGTGGACATGCAAACACAAGTGCACTGCTGGGCTGTCGCCAGCCCTTAGAAAAGAGCGTGCAGTAAATGCTCAATAAAGCGCAACTCTCATGTCTTAAATTGTCACTCTGCTCCTACTACCTCCAGCCTCTCCCTTCTCTAGTGATGTGCAAGTCACTACCACCTGCAAACACCTCCTGCTGCCACCATGTAGGCCTCTCCCACTGCCTCCTGCATCTGGACCCTGTGGCACACTGATTTCAGTGCTCCCATGAGCCATGCCTTCCAGATTTCTCACCCTCCCACCCCACTCTGGGCTTGGCCATGTGGGTAACTGTGGGCCGTAAGACATTAGCAAGCATGATGCAAACAGAGGCTTTATACACACTTGCCCCATGGAGATTGGCTTCTTGGAGTGCTGGTTCTCCACACCCAGTGCCATGCTATGAGGAAGCCCAAGCAGCCACGTGGAGAGGACACCTGGATGAGAACCAAGAAACCCTGGATGGCAACCCTAGGGAGCTCCTAGCCAATGGCTAAAACAGATGGCCTGCTCTGTGGGTGAGGCCATCTTAGACCTCCCAGCTGTCCCCAGTCAAACCCAAGTGAGGCAGGAGAAGTATCTAATGAACCCACAGAGTCATGAGAAAAATAAATTGTTATTTTAAGCTACTAAGTGTTGGCAGGATTTGCTCCCCATCAATAGGTAGCCAGAACACCCCCATTCACAGCTAAACTTCTCGAAAGAACTGTCCTGACCAGTTATCTCCAGTTCTCCACTCCCTACACCTCCATGCCCTATGTCTACCTTCTCCCTATCACTCTGCCAACATTGTTCTCTATAAGGTCTCTTTTATGGCCTTAATTGTGTCCCCCACAAAATCATATGTTGAAGCCCTGACCCGGAGCACCTCAGAATGTGACTGTATTTGGAGATAGGGCTTTTAAAGAGGTGATTAAGGTGAAATGAGTTCCCGCATGTCCTCAGACACAGTGCCTGACACACAGTAGGTGCACAGGAAGGACCTGTGGAGCCTGGTGAGGGGATGAGGCTTTGACAATGAGGACTGAGCGGGCAGAGCAGGGCGGGGAGCCCCAGGTCCAGTGAGGACAAGTGATGGCCGAGGCGTGTGCAGGTGCCCTGGGGGACAGAGGGGTGCCCTGCAGCCTTCTCCTGGATCTCTCCTTCCTCCACCCCTGCCCCCATCCCCGCTCCACACCTCTCCTTTCTCCACACTTTAGGAATCCTGGTAGGAAGCCCAGAGCTTTCCACCGTGGACTTGCAGCATCCAACCCTCCCCCAGCGCCAATGGTTTGGTCATTGTTCTCACAACCATGTCAGTATCGAACAAACAGATGTTTATAGTTAATCCCTAATTTTGCCATCAAAAAAATATACAATCTTGGGTAGAAACCGAAGAGGAAAGAATTTTTTAATTTACAGTGTCTCCCCACCGCCCCACTCCTGAAATTTGAAATTGCTGAACAGCCTCCAAATTCAATATTCAAAGTCAAACAAATCTATGTGTTCTCCAAAAGGAAGTATTGAATGTCTGACCAAGATGGAGCGGGACGAGAAAGTCAGGAGAGGGAGAAGCGCTCTGCTCGCCGGCAGTGCTTCCCAGAACGCCTCTTTTCCGGTGTTTGTTCGTTCTTTCTTCTTCTCGTGTTTTAATGAAAGAAATACCTCTGTGAGTTGGCCTTTCTTGGAGGAGCTGGCTGCAGGTCTCAGATGGCAGTCAGATTAACCAGAGCCTGCCGTTGGGGGCTGGGCCTGGGGCCGGGTGCAGCCTGTGCTGTCCTGCGGGGGACAGAGCCAGGAGGAGATTCATGGCGGTTCTGCCATGAATCAGGTCTGTAGCGGGGAGCCTGACTTCAAGGGGTATCAGGAAGGGGTGATGCCAGAGGACACCCTGGATCTGGGCCTGTAGCAGAAGCAGGCAGTTACCCAGCGGAGCCAGGACCAACAGTGTGACCCGCCTGGGGTGTCAGGGTGGAGCTGAGGTTGGGGGCATCTTTCAGGAGGAGCCGTGGGGTCTTTGCTGCTCTTACTAACATGGCATGTCTAGATCTGACATTCTAGCCCTTGCCCTGGAGCCTTCCCCACTCCTCAGCTGGAACTTGCCTTGTCCCCCCTCTACTCCCAAGGTCCAGTCTTTGGCGTTTTGGGGCATGCCGCTGCATGGGGCTGCCCTTGGGTCGAAGTTTGTAGGTGGCAGCGTTCCCTTCATAGTGAGTCTTGTAGAAGATGGGGCAGCCTCCGTTTTATGGATGGGGAAGGTGAAATGAAGTGAGCTGCCACATTAACCCAGACTCTACTGGGTCGTGAGTGACAGAAAGAAGCCCATGATGGTTTGAACACAGAAGGGAATTTGCTAGCTCACATCACTGAGAAGTCCGCGGACTAAGGGGATCCAGGGAAGGGAACAGATGCTTTCAGCTGGGTGTCCCCTACCCCACCCCTTTGCTCTGGCCCCCTGTCGTGGTGGGGCAAGCTGGTGACAAGCTCCAGGCTGACATTTTAGCCTGTCAGCCACCTTACAGAAATAATTGTCTTTTTCTAATAGCTCGAGTAAAGATGGGGCCCCCTGTCCTGGAGTCCTGTGCTCATCTAGGTAACAATCACAATGGTGGGTGGGGCCCAAGCTATGTCCTCATCCTGCATCCCAGGGCCTGGTTAGTCCCTCAGACTACATAGATGGAGGGTGGGGCTCCCAAGGAAAATCAGAGGATGTGCTTAAAGAAGGAAAGAGGAGGGAAGGGTCTGCTAACAGGTCCAGTGCAGCTGCCAAACCTCGCCTCTCATAATGTGGGCACCAGGATTCAAACCTGAGTTCCGGGTGGGGTGTCACCGCCGAGAGGGCATTGCAGGATCCATTCTGTTCTACCCCATCCATGCCACCTCTGCCAAAGGACAAGACAGCCTTCCCCGTGAGGGTCGCCAGGTCAGAATGGAGGAGTGGCCAGAAAGGTCCCCTGAGGAATTCATGCTGAGAATCAGCAAACACCGTCTGCCCAGCAGGGTTTTGGACAGGGAAACACTGTCGTTATCCCATCAGAAGGTGATTAGCAGGGCTACATTGTGGCAGCTGAGCTTTGCTGACAAAATACTTTTTGGAGTCCTCAGGCTGCAGCTCATTTATTTGAGTTTCATTCAGCAGGTACTTGCTGAGCACCCCTGCTGGAGACAGGACATGAGCTAGTGTGGGGATGTGGTGGAGAAGCGGCAACTGTGGCCCATGGAAGATTGTGGAGCCGTCTCTTCCTACAGTCCAAAGACTTCGGGGGCTGGAGTAGAACAAGCTAAACCACTGGCTGAATGGGTAAAGCATTTACACCTTTCCTTCTGCAAACATAAGTTCCTCCAACCAGTTTTTACTGAGCATGGTGACAAGTGCTAGACAGTCAGCCCCCAGTCCTGTAGGGTTTGCAATCGGGGACATCCTCATGAGTGGAAGCTCCCGGGTTTCTAAGCCGAGCTCTGCTGCTGAGATCCCTTTTCCGTGCTGGGGCCTCACCTTTGCCTTGCTGATGTCACCCTCCTGGCTTCAGGGCACTCCCCTGCTGGCGTTCCCACTGTGGGCATACAAGCTTCTCATCACGTGTGGCCCAGTTTAGAAAAGGCCAGAATATTCAAACATAGCTTTTCTGAAGGCTGGAGCAACGCTGGCCAGGAGAACTTTTTTCAATGATGAAGTGCGGCTGAGGCCCCAGACCCTCCTCAAGTGACACTGACCTTGGTCCAGCACTCCACCCCCAGCAGTGGGAGGGCCTGAAGTCTCCCTGAGCCACAGGCCAGTGCCGACCTCATGCCAGGTACCACTCTGGGGGCTTACCAGCCTGCAGAGTTTGTGGGCCAGAGGTTAGCATGGTCATTTTGAAAAATAAACGGTATAAATGCACATTTAAGTCATTTATATTAAGTGTTAAGAACAGCAACTCTGGTACTATTACTCATACTCCTGAGGCCATGTAGCCTATATGTCTGTTTCGGAAGCGCCACAGGATGGCCACATTCCTTCCCAATGCGGCCACTGATGTTGTGGAAAGCTGTGAATGTTACAGAGCAAGGCTGAGTTGATTGGCTTGTAGTTTGTCTAAATGAAAGGTCAGCAAACTTTTCTGTAAGGGTCATATTTTAGGCTTTGTAGGCTGCATATGGTCCCTGTTGCGCCTCCCACCTCCCTTCCTTCCGTCTCTCTGCCCTCCTCCTCCCTGTCTCTGTCCTCCTCCCTGCTTTCCCTCTCCCTTCAGGAGCTGCTGTGCTGGCCGAGGGCTTGGACCTGTTCAGTGTGATCCAAGCCCATGGCTTGGCATCCATCCCTCACATGCATTTTGCCAAAGGTCATGTGTCAGGTGCGGGCGCTTAATTAGCAGGATTCCTGAGGCGCCAGCAATAGAGTCAGAGTTTGGGAGATGAGGTTGGCAATGGGCCTGAGGCTGGCTTGGGTGGGTCTTTCTGTGGCCCTGCAGGGGGGCTGTGGGCAGACTTTCTATCCAGAAAGACAGCAGCAGTGTAGAGTGGCTGAAGGTGGTGACGACAGGTGAGGGCTTGCTACCCAGGCCCAGAGGAGGCCTCCATCTAGGGGTGGGCGTTAGCCCCAGTGTCCCCACGATGGAGAGACACCCCCTGTCCTGGCTCTTTTCCCTGAGAGCTGCTGGGGGCTGGGTGGGGGTTAGAGGCCCCTGCGGTTCTCTTGTTTGGCACCCAGCACGTGCAGTGGATGCCTCAGGGCATGGGGACCTCAAGGGCACCTTGCGTGTAAGGGCACAGCAGCCTCCATCCATCTCCACACAGCACGACGGCATCCATCCATCCAGCACAGACCCCAGGGCCCAGTAGGGGCCAGGGTGTTCGTCTGATTCTAGTCTCTGTCCCTCATGTACAAAGAGGGACTGGGGCAGTCCCTAAGGCCCCCCCGGCTACCCTCATCATCCCATGCCCCCCCAGTATCTATCCCCCCTACGCTCCTCAGCCCATTACTGGTCCCCTGTCCCCTGTCGTGGCCGGGCAGTGGCCGGGCCTCGCCACCACATGCACTGGATGAGCCTAATTACCATGAAACCTAATTCTTCCAGGCTGCGTGCTCCGGTCAGTGGGGACTCCTGTGTGTTTTCCTTGGCTGTCTTCTGACAAAAGGATTGGGGGAAAGAAAAGCAATGTGGGGAGGACTGTGGCCAGTGAGGGCCCTAGCCTGCCGCTCCACTCAGTAAAGCCCACCAGCGCTCTGGTTTCTGGGGCTGGACCATCCTCTGCTGTGGAGTGGCCTGGGGCCCTGCAGGGTTGCCTCCACCCACCCGATGCCAGTAGTAGCCCCTACCCTTGTCGCGATGCTGTAAAGCGTCCAGCTGACTCAGAGGTCTGAAAGGCTAGGGGAGACAGACCTGCACAGACCCAAGGGATGGTGGCATGTGCTAAAGGACCAGGTAGCTCAGAGCAGGGAGGTGATCTCCCACTTGGTGGGGGAGAAACTGGCCAGGCGGGAGGTGTGAGGGGAAGCCTGAGGTGACAAGAAGAATGAGCTCAACCCCTCTGTAGGCTGGGGTCTCTACGGTGAGTGTGTACAGTCCAGGGCCAGCAGGGGCTGGGTGCAAACAGAACTACTAAAAATGGGGGAAAGAAAGGAAGCGTGGCTCCCGAGGGAGGCTGGGGGGCCCTCTCTGCATCGCCGTCACACAGGTCCGGAGGGTGGGGATTCCACATCTTGAAGGATGAGGGGCTGCGTTCCTCTGCTTTGGGGATGTTACAACACAGCGCCACGGTGCAGGCTTCCTGAGGGGGTTTGTGGTGACGCTGCGAGGTGGGAGGGTGCTCCGGGTTGGGTTCCCGCAAGGCCAGGCAAACTTGGGGCAGTGTCTCCCTCCTAGGTCGTTACCCTCAGAGCAGCCCTGGGGGAAGGGGTGCTCATTATCCCCCTCCATACACGTGAGAAACTGAGGCACAGGGTGGCAATAACTTGGCCAGACACTCGCCTCTTGAAAGTGGCAGGAGCACTCCTACCTAAGTAAGCCTACATTTGGGGGGTGGTCCCCCAAATTCATTTCCTGATGGCCTGCTGAGCAAAAGTAATTTGGAGGCAAGTGCTCTAGGTGAGGGTGTCCTTTGGCATATGCAGAACTGATTTGGGCTTTTGAAAGTTCAGTGGGAGTTGAGGCGAGAGAGATGTTAGCTCAGTGGGGCAGGGGTTGGCGCTGGGGCGGTGTGTGGGGAGGGGAATGGGGTCCACACAGAGGCTGGAAGGTGGGAGTACGGTGGTGGCCAGAAAGCCAGGCCCTGGAGCCTGTGGTGTAACTCCGTTGACGCTCCCTGTCACAGGGGAGGAGGGTGATGGAGATGTCATCATTGGCCCGTGGCTGTGGAATCCTCCTGCTGTATGAAGGCTCTTCCCAGAATCCAGCCCTCTGGGGTCTCCGTCTCCTGGAGGCTGAAAGCTGTTGACTCCTCTGGCAGGTCAGGAGGCAGAGGTGGGGAAGCGGGCGGTGTTCCGGCTCCAGGGCTGTGCTGCCCTCAGTGGTCCTTTCCATGGAGCTGGGTGGACGCCCTTGGCTGCCTGCCTGACTTCTGGGGCCCAGAAGAGCAGAGGCTTCTGGTGCTTTGTGGCCCAGCCCAGACCACCTCCCAGAATCACCCATCCACACGAAGCATCCCCTGGTTCCTAGCACACTCAGAGGCCCAGCTGGGTAGTGCTGGGGCGGTGGCTAGAAGCCAAACCTCCCCACTGGACACCTGCTCTGGCTTCTGCCTCTGCCCTCGGGAGTTTCTGTCAAGGATTCCTCTGCCTGGGGGTCCGGGCAATTATAGTGCAGGTGCACACACACACATGCCACTCACATACACATGCATACATTCATCCTCTCACATGCACGCGTGCTCACACACTAGCACACGTCTTACACACACTCATATACACTTGCACACATGCACACACATATATACACTCGTGCTTACACACACACTCGCATGCTCACACCCCCTTGCACACACAAATGCATGCCCTCCAGAGCTTACAGGAGGAGGGCTGTCAGGTGGAGGAGGACAGCCTTTGGTATCACCCGCTCTGAGGTTAGTCTGCTCACATTGGGCCAGCAGAAGTCCCAGGCTCCCTGGGACCAGCATCAGCATCACAGGGTGGAATGTGTAGCTGACCAGCCCAGGAGGTCTTCCTGCAGGTACAGCTGGGTCTAGCAGCTTCACCACGTCTTCACCTTCTCTGCTGGCTTCTCAGGGTGTCCCCCTTGTGGAATCAGACCTGGTGTGGGCACCCAGGGAAACTTCGAGTCCCACAGCTGTCAGAGGAGCAGCACTTTTCCTACTGGCTCCAGCTGAGGCTCCCAGACGGCTCCGACTGGTAGACGTGAGCCAGCTCAGCATTTTGGTGGGCGGCAGTGCATTTGCACCCCTGCATTCAGGATAGGGGCTGCCTTACAGAACCAGATGGACTGAGGAAGGTGCAGGTCCCCAAGGGAAAAGGAGGACAAAATACCAGGACGCCATTCTGTGGGGAAAGTGTCCTCTGTCCCTGTGCACCCTACAGACTGTCCAGTGAAACCCATTCTACAGAGGAGATAACTGAGGCTTAGAGGGGCAGAGTGTCTTGTCCAAGGCCACTGAGCTGGGCAGTGAGAGCAATGGTGAGCCATGGGGGGCCTTGAGCACGAGGACACCATGGGCCAGGGTGGAGGATGAAGGAGGAGGTGGGAGCAGGGGAGACAGGGCGAGCAGTTGGAGGGCCTGATGTGGAAAGCGCAGGAGCAAGGTCTGTGGTGGGTGGGGCCTGGGTGGGGCAGGGCCCATGGCACACAAGGAATTTGGGCCCACCCCCAGAATCTCCATGCTAACGGAGCACATATCTGGACTGCCGGCCAGAAACGGTGATGAGGCCCTGCAGCAGCTCATCTGCAAGTGGGTGACCCCAGCCCTGCCTTCCAGTCTTGTGGTGACTCATGGATCTGGTCCAATCTCCCTGGCACAGGGGCTGGCTCTTGTTTATTGAATGACCCCAGCGCCCCAAAATGGTTTGTATAATATCGCAGCCCTGCAAAACCTCCAGCTGGGCGGATATCACTTCTTCAGATGGGGGCAGGGGTCTCTCTAGTTGTAGTATAGGTGACACCCCCTCTCAGCTTGTGAGCTAGTGCAGTTCTTTTTGTGCAGTCTGAGACTGTGTCTTCATTTTCATTATCAATTTCTCATTTCAGCTTGCTCTTGATACAACAATGGAATGAACTCCATTGTTACTGAGCGCTGAGTTCTGGTTCTTCACACTTGGGTAGTTCTGCCCCTAATGCTGACACGAGCCAAGGCTTGTCCGTATTGGCGCTCTCCAAGGCTGCCGTTGTCCCTAGAGATTTGAGATGTTTTCTTCACCCCTCTCTACCTGTTATAGGGGCCTGAAATGCCACCATGCTTTTGGTTTCTTCTTTGGAAGTCCCTATTAAAAACATGAATGTTCTCTGAGCAGGAGATGGCCTGAATTAGGTCAGTTTTTCCCAAACTCTAGTCATGTGGGCGTCACAGCCTACATGCCTCAGGATCTCATGCATTTAACATCATTCTTGCGGTGGGCCCGCCCTTGTTGTTTGTACTGTGCAGTGCCCAAAGAAGCCGTAACTGCACAGTGATGTCTGTGTGCTGGTTACATCTCTCTAACCTGTGATCCTAGTGTGCTGCCTTCCCTGACTCCGTCTGCGGGCTATGGAGCTCTTCATGGGCCCTGCGGAGGGAGGGCATGGGCTGACTCCTTTCATGGTCTCAATGCTTCACCCTCCTTTACAATTCCTCCTAGAAAGAGTTGAGAGCCCATGCCTGGTACTTGGGCCAGTGGGAGTGGGTTGAGGCAATGCTGGCCCTTTTCGGGGCATAGGCCCTGAAAGTGCACATTCCCTCTTGTACGTCTGACACTGTTGCAGATGAACGTGCCCCGTTGACCATGCACATGCCTGCTCGTCCAGGAGATGAGATGGCCACGCCCAGCTGAGCAGCCCATCCTCAGCCACACTGCCTCCAGGCCACAGGCATGTGGGGTAAGCCCCTGCTTTTGTTGTATGAGCTTCTATGGCTGTTATGCCACGTCACTGCAGCCACAGCTGACCCGTACAGGGTGAGTGCCAGGCCTCAGGTCTTGAGGGGCTCTGCATAGGGATGGTCCAGGAAGGGACACACAGGGCCACTCCCACAGCAGGCAGCTCCAAGGTCGCATGTTCCCTTGTGGACGGTAATGCTGGAGGTGGGACCCCTGGGCTCCAGCCCCACCTTGGTCATAGGTTTGCTGGTGGTTTTGAGCTGGAGCTCACCCTCTCTGGCCCAGCTTGCTCACCTGGAATCCTCCACATGGAGGTTGACTCGGTCTCTGACATCAGGTCACACTGATCTGCTCTTGCTCTATCCAGCAGCCTCTGGTCCACTTGACCATGTGTGACATCTCTGGGTGGTACCCCCAAGCCACACAGCAGAGAGTAGTAGTTCCTGGTGATGGGTTTAATTATGGCTCCATACTTGAGCTGTCTCCAAATAATAGTGCTTATCTATTTCCACTGAGGCATTCTGTGTGCCCAGGGCTACAGCACTTCACGTGGATTACATCCCCAAGGCAGGTTCATTGTGGTCCCACTGTGTGGATGGAAAGACTGAGCCCAGAGGGGCTCAATGACTCAACAAAGCTTGAGCCAGGGAGGTGATGCCTGTCCAGTCCCATAGTCTTTGCCCTAATCAGCCCTGAATGTCTGGGGCATAGTAGGGGTGCTCTAAACCCTCAGTGGCCCTCTTTTAGCCTCCTAGGGCTGCCACAACAAAGCCACAACACAGATGTGGGCTTAAATGACAGAAAGTTATTCTCCCACTGTTCTGGAGGTCGGGAGTCTGAGATCAAGGTGTTGGAAGGGCTGGTTCCTTCCACAGCAGCAAGGAAGAATCTGGTCCGGGGCTGTCCCCTAACCTTCGTGGTTTGCTGGCAGTCTTTGGTGATCCTTGGCTTGCAGATTCATCACCCCAATCTCTGCCTTCGTCTTCACATGGTGTTCTCCCCATGTGTGTGTCCGTGTTCAAACTTTCCCTTTTTATAAGGATACCAGTCATACTTCAGTATGACCTCATCTTGATTAACTACCTCTGCAATATCCCTGTTTCCAAATAAAGCCACATTCTGAGGTACTAGGGGTTAAGACTTCAGTATATGAATTTTGGGGGGACACAATTCAACCCATAACAGCCCCCCAGCATGGATATTGGTGTTACAGCTACAGCCCTGGCTAGGTTTTGGCCACTAGGGGAGTGGTGGAACCTCTTGGTGGGGTACCCACCCATCTCCCTTAGGAATCTGTGTCTGCAGAGAGCTGAACCTTGGGTATTTCCTTCAGGGAGACAGGAAGGGACAGGGCTGTGTGAGGTGTCACCACTTTGCCAGAGAAGGGAAAGCGGTTGTTTCCACACACGCTCTCCTGGAATGGCCCCCAGAGCTGCAGAAAATACTGTCTCTGGGGCAGGTACTGAATGGGAGGGTACAGAGGCGGGGGCCTCAATGGCACGTCAGCATGTACATTTTGATTGAGGACCATGAAAAAGAATTGCAAAAACGATTTCAAAAACTTTTTATTAAAAATAGCTCCAAACCTTAAAAAACAGGACCTACCAGGTAGGCAGGGTGAGGAGCCAGTGAACTAATGGATGGAAACACCACTGGCCTGGCCTCCACTCGCGGTGCTGCTATTTTTAGCTACCGGCCCGTGCTGGCCTCTGAGGAGGCTCCAGGCTCGGCAGCCTTGGCAGAGCAGAGATGGACCAGGTCCTTCCAGCCTTGCCCAGGGGAGCCCTCAGAGCCAGCATGGCCTGGCTTGGCCTGACGTCGATGAACGCAGGGGATAGGCCGACTGGGGGGGCCTCCTGATGGGCCGGCCCCACTCCTGCTGGAGGCTCCTGTGGCCTCTGGACAGGTGTGAGAGCTCATAGGCCTCCAGCCTTCACACAGCCTTTTCCGGCCCTGCCAGCCCCGCTGCCAGGCCAGGCAGCCCTCGGGCCTTGGCAGCCCTGAGAAACCTCCAGCTGGGCGGATGATGGATGGGGCCGCGTCAGTCCTGGCCTGAGAGTGGATTTTGTGTGTGTGTGACATTTATTTACTGTCCATATAAACACTAACACCTATGAAGCATGATTCCTGTGTGATAGCTTGGCTCAAGGCAGCTCTTAAATACATAAATTATGCACACCTCACTAATGAAGGACCTGACAGCCGGGAAGTTCTATTTACCGCGGGCCGAGTTTCCATACAAAACCCGGCACCAGTGAGCCAGGATTTGAGCACGATCACCGTCCTGCCTGTTCAGACTCCGACTCATTTCTTTCTTCTTTTAAAAAAAAAAATCTCTCCTCTGTCTTCTTTTTTATTCCCCCCTTTGCAGGGTTTGACATAAAACCGAAGTTGATGTGTAACTTCGCTGCCTGGAGCACATGTGGGGAGCCAGCCCATCTGGCGCGGGCTCCGCTGACGGGCGTGTGTGAGAACAATATGTGGTTTGACAAATTTCAAGGCAGGCTTATGAAAAAATAACAGTGGCGCAGCGGTTGCGGTGAGTGCCTGTCCACCTGCGGGTGCGGGCAGGGGTGCCAGGCCCATGAGTCAGGGTGCCCGGTGGGGGATTAGGAGGCCCGTGTAAATCACCGTCGTCCTGTACATGTTGACACAGCAGCGTCGTTGTTCCTGAGACCTGTCTCCACCCCCAGGGTGCAGCTGTCCTCAAGGGAACACATCCTCCCTCAGGGAGCCTTGAGACGCTCCAGGCAGGGTGGACCTCCAGCCCGACACCTCTGGAGACTCAGTCTTCTCAAGTGAGAAAGGGGTGCCTGTGGTGGACCCCTGGCCTCAGCTGAGCTCCAGCAGCAGAGCCCTTCTTATGTGCCCAGCCTTGTGAGGCTGCTGGGAGAGTCATGGGGCTCTGACTTCCAGGCAGTCTTGTCTTGAAGACTCCGGCCGGTCACCTTGGGCACATTCCAGGGCTGCCATATGCTGTGTGACCTCAGAGGTCTCTTACCCTTTCTGTGCCTCAATTTCTCCACCTGAAAAGTAGAGATGGTGACAACACCTGTCTCTGAGAGGTGCTGTGAGCAAGCACTTCACCCATGGAGCCAGACCCAGAGTGGCTAGGATATCTGCGAGGGGCTTCTGGGTGCGTCTCTGGGGGCTAGGGCTCTGCCAAGGGGGAGGCAGGGGGAGGCTGCAGCCTCTGTATGACTGGCCTCTGTGGTGGCCGTGCGATGGCCTCCGAGGGGGTGTGTGTGGGGGCGTGTGGGCAGGGTTGCTCCGGTACCTGGCGCTGGCTGACCCTGTCTTTATGGATGGCAGCATCCTAGGAGGGGGCATGGATGGTCCCCGCAGCACTGGGATCCCCACCACACCAGCACGAGCTGGTTGCTCTACTCTCCTTGCCTGGGCCATAGCTTGTGGACACATCTTCTTTGGCACGTTCCACCAGCCGTGTCTGGGCCTCCCAACCAGAGTGGGGCTCTGTCTGACTCTGTCTGGGTCTCTGGCCTTCATATACAGAAAGGACTCAGTAAATGTCACAGGACAGGTAGGAGGCAGGAGGTGCGATGTGAGCAGATGTGTAGATGCAGGAGTTATGGGCACCTCCCTTGCCTCCAGTGGGATGGAGCTGCCTTGCCGGGGTGGGGGCTCCCCTCCCTAAAGGACATTGTTCCCCCACACCCTGCTGACAGGCCCACAAGGACTTTGCAGGGCTGGATAGTGGTTACCCCCACCCTAGGCCCTGTTCCTGAAACGGCAAACCTAGAGGGCTACAGCTCCTCCCCATTCTGCCACTTACTGCTGGGAAAGTCGCTTCATTTTCTGGAGTCCCGGTCTCGTCCTCTATCCAGTGGGGATAGTAAAGCCCACACGGAGGCCTGATGCACCCGGGGCAGATCTGAGAGGCTGTGGGCCCATAGCGTGTTGGTGTGGTCGTAGCTCTCAGGATGCTGGCTTTATCAGCAAAGTTATGGAGGGCTTCCTGGAGGAAGGCATGGCTGTGGTGGGCCAACAATGATATACTTACCTGCAGGGGAGTTTGAAGACCACTCCAAGGCTCAGGCTGGGGAAGGGATGTAAATTGCCAAGATCACAGGAGTGAGACAGGAAGCGATGTCACCCAGCCCTGTTCTGAGCAGCCCAGGCTGCTGGGACACTGGCTCAGTGGCCCACAGAGCGGGGCCACGTGCCGCCAGCTTTATTAAATTCATATTTCCACCTCTGTTCTGCACAAATATCTGTATTTACCATCAACTTCGGCAGTATTTATTTTCTAAAGTAGTTCTGTTTAAACAAGGAGTTTCTCTCTTAAATTCATCGACTCCAATTTCCTGTGGACCCTGGCCCTCCACGGAGCTGACATTAATCATGTGCATGACTGCAGGTTCTGTGGCCATAAGGGCCTCGGGCAGGCGGCATCCATGGTGCTGGGCTTCGCCGTGGCTTTCCCTGACTCTTCAAATTAGGGTAGGGGGATCAAACACTGGGTGCCCCACCCTGTCCAGCTCTTCACTGTGCCCGTCACACCCCAAGGTAACCAGAGGTGGAGTGTGGCTGGGTGGGGTGGGGCAGGGTGGAGGGGCCAGCACAGCAGTTCCTGGCTCCCACCCTGGCTAAGTGATTCCTTTGGAAATCCTGTCTTGGACCTTGGGCATCAGGACCTAGACCCCATCTGGCTGTCTGCATCCAATGCTGGCCCCATCTTGGACAGTCTTGGCGCCTCAGTTTGCTCATCTGTGAAATGAGACACTACACATCCCTCCTGCCTGGCTTGGACTGAGTTAATACACATGAAGTGCTGAGGATGGCCATGGGCCATGCCTTCTGTTGTTGATGACGTTTGGTGACGTTCTGTGACCAGCAGGATCCTCAGGCACTGGGCTAGCCCACAGCAGGTGCTCCATGGGTGTCGTTCCTGTCCCGTACCCAGTGGTGTTCCCTGGACAAGTCTTCCTGCTGAGTAAGATGCTCTGGTCTCAGCCTTCCTAGGGGAAGGGCGTGTGCACGCACTGCAGAAGTCCTGCACTGCCTGCTGGGGTCTGAACACTGAGGTCCTCTGGAATCCTACAGTGTGAGGGGCAGCCTCGGGCCATGTGGCCACCCTGCCCCACTCCAGCTGGGTGACCATGCTGGCCTGTTTGTTTCCATTGAGCACCTCTAGGCAGTGACTCAAAGTTGTGTTGTGGACTATGACACCCAGGGAGCTTGGCTGCCTGCAGTAGCAGGGAGGGGATGACCTGGAAGGTTATCAGGTGAGGGGAGGCTAAGTGTTGGGTTTGGAAAAGGTAGTAACTGGGTCAGCCCCAGGAGACTGATGGTAAGGACGTCAGCAACAGCTATCTGGGCTAGGGCTTTGTGAGCCCTCACGGTGTGCCAGGCACCGTGCCATTGGATCATCTCATCAGTCCTAATTAGCCTATTGTACAGATGGGGAAACCAAGGCACAGAGCCAGTGAGCAGTTTGTGAGTGGGGGAGCTGGGATTCCACAGCCTGAATTTGGACACGGGTGGCTGGCTCTGCGCCTGTCAGCTGCACAAAGTCCTCAGCTGTGGACACCTTAGGAAGACGATCTCAGAGCTCTGTTTCCTGGTGGGATTTCAGGGAAGCTAAGCCTCTGGCTGCATGCCCAACTCTTGATAGCAGGAAGGCAGGCACTGGAGAGTGATTCAAGACGACCATCTCCAAGGGATGTGGAAAGGAACCAGGGTGTTATTTTCAAAACCAGGTGCTATGGACGCTGGCTGGCCCAATCTCCCCCATGTCCATTAAAAGGGCTAAATAATACCTGAAAGTCAGCAGTCCTATCCAAGCTGCTTACTTTGCAGACAAGGGAAACTGAGGTCCAGAGAAGGAGTGGAAGTTGAACCAAACCTCCCACTCACCTGTGCCCGCCCCCCCGCCCAAAGCTTCTCTTTAAGGTACCAAGTGCAGTGGCTATTTCTCAGTTTGCATTCCCCTTCCCCATCTCTCTGGTCATAGCTCCAAAGATTAGTGGAGACCTATATCAGTTAGATAGTGCCATGTAACAAGCCACCCCAAGACCCAGTGGTTTAAAACAACAACAATAATTTAATAGCTCCAGATTCTGCAGTTTGTGTGGGGTGGGGCAGCTCATCTCTGCACCATGTGGCATTGGCTAGCCCACCCAATCGTTCCAAAGTGGTCCCGTTCACAGCCTGGTGCCTGGCTGGGGGGATGGGGCTGTCTGCCAATCTCTCCATACACTCTCCTCTTCAGGGCCTGTCTCTCCACAGAGCTTCTTGTCTTGCCAGGGCCCAGGAAGGCTTCTGGTCCTAGTGATCTGGGAGGCAGGAACACTCTGAAAGGGAACGTTTTCCAGGAAGTGGACATGGGAACAACAAGGCCCCAGGAGGCCCAACCTGCAGGGATGAGGTCCCTCCCCCCACCTTCCATTGGTCAAAGCAAGTCATGAGGCGAGTCCAGGTGTGAGGGGAGGGGAAATGACATCACTCTTCAGGGAGGAGTAGTTGTGAGGACAGAGAGGAAGAATCCTCAGCTTGTCTCTGCAGACAGTCTACGTGGCCCGCACGTCACTTCAGCAACTGTCCTGTTGGTGACACAATTGGGGAAAGCCTATGAAGGAAGGCAAGGAGAAGGTCAAGTCTAGGTTTGACATGGGTCTTTGGGGCCAGCATGGGGGTGGGCTAGAGTGGGGAGAAGCAGAGGCACTTCTATGGACTGAATCCTGCCCCCCAAATCCACATGTTGAAGCCCACCCTCCAGTGTGACTGTATTAGAGATGGAGCCTGTGAGGAAGCGATTCAGGTTCAATGAGGTCATAAGGATGGTCCCTGATTCCACAGGACTGGTGTCCTTATAGGAAGAGCTCTCTCTCTCTCTGCCATGTGAGGATGCAGTGAGAAGGTGGCTGTCCACAGGCCAGGAAGAGAGTCCTCACCAGATCCTTGATCCTGGACTTCCAGCCTCCAGAACTGTGAAGAAGAAATGTCTGTAGTTTAAGCCCCTAGCCTATGGTGTTCTGTTACAGTGGCCCAAGTTGCCTGAGACAGGGACCAAGAAGGTGGGTTCTTGTCTGGGGGTTCCTTCCTCAGCCAGCATCATCCCTGATACCATCATGTGGGACATGTTTGTTGGTTTGTGGCCCCCACAGTATGTGGGGATCCTGCTCTCCTCCTCCTTGGCCCCCGTGCTCCTATCCCAGGGGTGGAGAAAGTGACCTCAGCCCATGGTGGTCAGCAGCTTCATACTGGTCACGGTGGCTGGGTGGGTGGTCATGTGTCTGGTCTGGCCACAGGGCCGGACCCTCAGAGTCCTTGCCCAGGCAGCTGGGAAGGCACCCGAGGGCAGAGGCCCAGTGGGAAAACCAGCATGCCACCCTCGGAGCAAGGGGAAGGGAAAGTGCGTCCTGAAATAATTCATTTGAGCCCTGGGTCCAGCCAGGCCTCTAGCCACTTCCTCGGGCCCTTTGTGCCTGAGCCAGTTTTCATCCTCACCACCAGCCTCTCTGTTCTGGTTGTCCTCACCAGTGTGTCTGTTTTTCAGTGAATATTATCTAAGTTCACCCTCAGAATAATCACATTTGCAACATAGACAGTGCTGTGGTCCCCATTTATAGCTGGGGGCTGATGCGACAAAGTGCCACACACACTAGGGAGCTTAAACAACGACAATTATCCTCTCCTTGTTCTGGAGGCTGGAGATCAAGAAGTCACAGGCCTGAGAGGAGGACCTTCAAGATGACGGAGGAGTAAGAAGTGGAGATCACCCTCCGCCCCACAAATACATCAAAAATATATCTACATTTGGAACAACTCCTACAGAACACCTACTGAATGCTGGCAGTAGACCTCAGACTTCCCAAAGGGAAGAAGCTGCCCACATACCTGGCCATGTGGCTGACAAGGATCTTGGTGCTCTGGCCGGGTGTTAGCCCTGAGCGTCTGAGGTGGGAGAGCCGAGTTCAGGACATTGCTCCACCAGAGACCTCCTGGCCCCATGTAATATAAATTAGTGAGAGCTCTCCCAGAGATCTCCCTCTCAACACTAAGACCCAGCTCCACCCAACGACCAGCAAGCTCCAGTTCTGGACACCCCATGCCAAAGAACTAGCAAGACAGGAAAACAACCCCACCCATTAGCAGAGAGATGGCCTAAAATCATACTAAGTTCACAGAAACCCCCAAACACACCACTGGACATGGTCCTGCCCACCAGAAAGAGAAGATCCAGCCTCAACCAACAGAACACAGGCACCAGTCTCCTCCACCAGGAAGCATTCACAGCCCACTGAACCAAACTTACCCACTGGGAGCAGGTACCCAAAACAATGGGAACTAGGAACCTGCAGCCTGCAAAAAGAAGACCCCAAACACAGTAAGTTAAGCAAAATGAGAAGACAGAGAAACACACAGCAGATGAAGGAGCAAGGGAAAAACCCACCAGACAAAACAAATGAAGAGGAAATAGGCAGCCTACCTGAAACAGAATTCAGAGTAAGCATAGTAAAGATGATCCAAAATCTTGCAAATAGAATGGAGAAAACACAAAAAATGTTTAACAAAGACTTAGAAGAACTGAAGAGCAAACAAACAATGATGAACAACACAATAAATGAAATTAAAAATTCTCTAGAAGGAATCAATAGCAGAATAACTGAGGCAGAAGAATGGATAAGTGACCTGGAAGATAAAATAGTATAAATAACTACCGCAGAGCAGAATAAAGAAAAAAGAATGAAAAAAGGACAGTCTCAGAGACCTCTGGGACAACATGAAATGCACCAATATTCAAATTATAGGGGTCCCAGAAGAGGAAGAGAAAAGGAAAGGGACTGAGAAAATATTTGAAGAGATTATAGTTGAAAACTTCCCTAATATAGGACAGGAAATAGTCAGTCAAGTCCAGGAAGTGCAGAGAGTCCCATACAAGATAAATCCAAGGAGAAACACACCAAGACACATATTAATCAACATACCAAAAATTGCATACAAAGAAAAAATATTAAAAGCAGCAAGGGAAAAACAACAAATAACATACAAGGGAATCCCCATAAGGTTAACAGCTGATCTTTCAGCAGAAACTCTGAAAACCAGAAGGGAGTGACAGGACATATTTAAAGTGATGAAAGGGAAAAAACCTACAACAAAAACTACTCTACCCAGCAAGGATCTCATTCAGATTTTTTCCTTTTTTTTTGCGCTACATGGGCTTCTCACTGTTGTGGCCTCTCCTGTTGTAGAGCACAGGCTCCAGAATGCAGGCTGAGCAGCCATGGCTCACGGGCCTAGCTGCTCCACAGCATGTGG
Organism: Stenella coeruleoalba; assembly: GCF_951394435.1. NCBI lineage: Eukaryota > Metazoa > Chordata > Mammalia > Artiodactyla > Delphinidae > Stenella > Stenella coeruleoalba. The sequence continues at coordinate 34,668,629 of NC_137153.1, read as the reverse complement.
GATCTTCCCAGAATGGGGCACGAACCCGTGTCCCCTGCACTGGCAGGCGGACTCTCAACCACTGCGCCACCAGGGAAGCCCCTCATTCAGATTTGATAGAGAAATTAAAACCTTTACAGACAAGCAAAAGTTAAGAGAATTCAGCACCACCAAACCAGCTTTACAACAAATGCTAAAGGAACTGCTCTAGGCAGGAAACACAAGACAAGGAAAAGACATACAATAACAAACCCAACACAATTAAGAAAATGGTAATAGGAACATACATATCGATAACCACTTTAAATGTAAATGGATTAAATGCTCCAACCAAAAGACATAGACTGGCTGAATGGATACAAAAGCAAGGCCTGTATATATGCTGTCTACAAGAGACCCACTTCAGATCTAGGGACACATACAGACTGAAAGTGAGGGGATGGAAAAAGACATTCCATGCAAATGGAAATCAAAGGAAAGCTGGAGTAGCAATTTACATATCAGACAAAATAGACTTTAAAGACTATTACAAGAGACAAAGAAGGACACTACATAATGCTCAAGGGATCAATCCAAGAAGAATATAACAAATGTAAACTCTTATACACCCAACATAGGAGCACCTCAATACATAAGGCAAGTGCTAACAGCCATAAATGGGGAAATTGACAGTAACACAATAATAGTAGGGGACTTTAACACCTCACTTTCTCCAATGGACAGATCAACCAAAATGAAAATATATAAGGAAACACAAGCTTTAAATGGCATATTAAACAAGATGGATTTAATCGATATTTATAGGACGTTCCATCCCAAAACAACAGAATACATTTTCTTCTCAAGTGCTCATGGAACATTCTCCAGAATAGATCATATCTGGGGTCACAAAACAAGCCTTGGTAAATTTAAGAAAATTAAAATCATATCAAGTGTCTTTTCCAACCACAACCCTATGAGACTAGATATCAATTACAGGAAAAATACTGTAAAAAATACAAACACATTGAGGCTAAACAATATGCTACTAAATAACCAAGAAATCACTAAAGAAATCAAAGAGGAAATAAAAAAGTACCTAGAAACAAATGACAATGAATACACAACGGCCCCAAACCTATGGGATGCAGCAAAAGCAGTTCTAAGAGGGAAGTTTATAGCAATAAAATCCTACCTCAAGAAACAAGAAATATCTCAAATAAACAATCTAACTTTACACCTAAAGCAATTAGAGAAAGAAGAACAAAAAATCCCCCAAAGTTAGCAGAAGGAAAGAAATCATAAAGATCAGATCAGAAATAAATGAAAAAGAAATGAAGGAAACAATAGCAAAGATCAATAAAACTAAAAGCTGGTTGTTTGAGAAGATAAACAAAATTGATAAACCATTGGCCAGACTCATCAAGAAAAAAACAGAGAAAATCAAGAAATACAAGGGATCATGAGAGACTACTATAAGCAACTATATGCCAATAAAATGGACAACCTGGAAGAAATGGACAAATTCTTAGAAAAGCACAACCTGCTGAGACTGAACTATGAAGAAAGAGAAAATATAAACAGACGAGTCACAAGCACCGAAATTGAGACTGTGATTAAAAATCTTCCAACATGGGGCTTCCCTGGTAGCACAGTGGTTGAGAGTCCACCTGCCAATGCAGGGGACACGGGTTCGTGCCCCGGTCCAGGAAGATCCCACATGCCATGGAGCGGCTAGGCCCGTGAGCCATGGCCGCTGAGCCTGGGCGTCCGGGGCCTGTGCTCCACAACGAGAGAGGCCACAACAGTGAGAGGCCCATGTACTGAGAAAAAAAAAAATCTTCCAACAAACAAAAGCCCAGGACCAGATGGCTTCTCAGGGAAATTTTATCCAACATTTAGAGAAGAGCTAACACCTATCCTTCTCAAACTCTTCCAAAATATAGCATAGGGAGGAAAACTTCCAAACTCATTCTATGAGGCCACCATCACCCTGATACCAAAACCAGACAAAGATGTCACAAAGAAAGGAAACTTTAGGCCAATATCACTGATGAACATAGATGCAAAAATCCTCAACAAAATACTAGCAAACAGAATCCAGCAGAACATTAAAAGGATCATACACCATGATCAAGTGGGGTTTACCCCAGGAATGCAAGGATTCTTCATCCATGCAAATCAATCAATGTGATACACCATATTAACAAATTGAAGGATAAAAACCATATGATCATCTCAATAGGTGTAGAAAAAGCTTTTTGAAAAATTTCAGCACCCATTTATGATAAAAACCATCCAGAAAGTAGGCATAGAGGGAACCTACTGCAAAATAATAGAGGCCATATATGACAAACACAGAGCCAACATTGTTCTCAATGGTAGAAAACTGAAGCCATTTCCTCTAAGATCAGGAACAAGGTTGCCCACTCTCACCACTATTATTCAACATAGTTTTGGAAGTTTTAACCACAACAATCAGAGAAGAAAAAGAAATAACAGGGCTCCAAATCAGAAAAGAAGAAGTAAAACTGTCCCTGTTTGCAGATGACATGATACATACATAGAGAATCCTAAAGATGCTACCAGAAAAGTACTAGAGCTAATCAATGAATTTGGTAAAGTAGAAGGATACAAAATTAATGCACAGAAATCTCTTGCATTCCTATGCACTAATGATGAAAAATCTGAAAGAGAAATTAAGGAAACACTCCCACTTACTACTTCAACTAAAAGAATAAAATGCCTAGGAATAAACCTACCTAAGGAGACGAAAAGACCTGTATGCAGAAAACTATAAGGCACTGATGAAAGAAATCAAAGATGACACAAACAGATGGGGAGATATATCATGTTCATGGATTGGAAGGATCAACATTGTGAAAATGACTATACTATCCAAAGCAATCTACATGTTCAATGCAATCCCTATCAAACTACCACTGGCATTTTTCACAGAACTAAAACAAAAAATTTCACAATTTGTACGGAAACACAAAAGACTCCGAATAGCCAAAGTAATCTAGAGAAAGAAAAACAGAGCTGGAGGAATCAGGCTTCCTGACTTCAGACTATACTACAAAGCTACAGTAATCAAAACGGCATGGTACTGGCACAAAAACAGGAATATATATTAGTGGAACAGGATAGAAAGCCCAGACATAAACCCACTTACATATGGTCACCTTATTTTTGATAAAGGAGGCAAGAATATACAATGGAGAAAAGACAGCCTCTTCAATAAGTGGTGCTGGGAAAACTGGACAGCTACATGTAAAAGAATGAAATTAGAACACTCCCTAACACCATCCACAAAAATAAACTCCAAGTGGATTAATGACCTAAATGTAAGGCCAGACACTATCAAACTCTTAGAGGAAAACATACACAGAACACTCTATGACATAAATCACAGCAAGATCCTTTTTGACCCACCACCTAGATAAATGGAAATAAAAACAAAAATAAACAAATGGGACCTAATGAAACTTCAAGGCTTTTGCACAGCAAAGGAAACCATAAACAAGACCAAAAGACAACCTTCAGAATGGGAGAAAATATTTGCAAATGAAGCAACTGACAAAGGATTCATGTCCAAAATTTACAAGTATCTCATGCAGCTCAATATCCAAAAACAAAAAACCCAATCCAAAAATGAGCAGAAGTCCTAAACAGACATTTCTCCAAAGAAGATATACAGATTGCCAACAAACACATGAAAGAATGCTCAACATCACTAGTCATCAGAGAAATGCAAATCAAAACTACAATGAAATATCACCTCACACCAGTCAGAATGGCCATCATCAAAAAATGTAGAAACAATAAATGCTGGAGAGGGTGTGGAGAAAAGGGAACCCTCCTGCACCATTGGTGAGAATGTAAATTGATACAGCCACTATGGAGAACAGTATGGAGGTTCCTTAAAAAACTAAAAATAGAACTACCATATGATCCAGCAATCCTACTACTGGGCATATACCCTGAGAAAACCATAATTCAAAAAGAGTCATGTACCACAATGTTCATTGCAGCACTATTTACAATAGCCAGGACAAGGAAGCAACTTAAGTGTCCATCAACAGATGAATGGATAAAGAAGATGTGGCCCATATATACAATGGAATATTACTCAGTCATTAAAAAGAAATGAAATTGAGTTATTTGTAGTGAGGTGGATGGACCTAGAGTCTGTCATACAGAGTGAAGTAAGTCAGAAAGAGAAAAACAAATACGGTATGCTAACACGTATATATGGAATCCAAAAAAAAAAAAGGTTCTGAAGAACCTAGGGGCAGGACAGGAATAAAGACGCAGACGTAGAGAATGGACCTGAGGACACGGGCAGGGGGAAGTGTAAGCTGGGACGAAGTGAGAGAGTGGCATTGACATACATACACTACCAAATATAAAATAGATAGCTAGTGGGAAGCAGCCGCATAGCAGAGGGAGATCAGCTCGGTGCTTTTTTACCACCTATAGGGGTGGGGTAGGGAGGGTGGGAGGGAGATGGAAGAGGGAAGGGATATGGAGATATATGTATACGTATAGCTGATTCACTTCGTTATACAGCAGCAACTAACACAACAATGTAAATCAATTATACTCCAATAAAGATGTTAAAAAAAAAAAGAAAAAGATGTTACAGGACTGAGCTCCCTCTGATGGCTCCAGGGGAGGGTTCTTCCTACCTCTTCCAGCTGCTGGGGCTGCAGGTCTCCCTGGGCTTGTGGCTGCATGACTCCAATTTCTGCCTCTATAGTCTCATGACCTCTTCCTTCACATACCTCTGTGTCCTCATCTCCTCTCCTTAGAAGGACACCAATTATTGGATTTGAGGCCCACCTTACTCCAGTATGACCTCATCTTGACTAATCACATATGCGAAGACCCTACTTCCTAATAAGATCATGTTCCTAGGCTCCAGGTGGACATGACTTCTGGAGGACACTATTTTACCCACTATGGAGACTGAGCCCAGAAATGGCCCTCTCCAGCCACACAGACTGGGCAGCAGATCTGGGATTCACACTGGGCCTGTGGATGTCCCACCTGCTCTGCCCTCACAGGAAACTTCCCTCTTCCCCTCTTGGGGTTACTGAAAACAAAACGGCTGGTGACTCTTGGTGGATCTGGCCCCCAGTTACCTTTTTCACTCTGAGCTGTCAATACGGTGGAGTAGAATAATATAGGGGCAGCCGAGGGGTGCTGAGAGAGTAGGAGAGTGGCTGCCCTGGCTCCACATCTGGTGAGGACACTGCTTCTCCTTCCATACTTGTCCCAGGGCCACGATAGACATGGCCTTTGGGGTGGGGGGTGTGTAGGCAAGGAGTGGGCAGAGTGGACATCGCCAGTGGGCATCTCCCTGGAACTTGGTAGCAGAGTGGGTTGGGCCATGGGGACACCTGACTCTCAAGCCAGCATTGAAGCCCACAGCAGTGAGAACACTTGCAATCTAACGTCTTGGCAAATTTCAAGTGTTTCAATACAACACTGCAATATTGTTAACTGTAGTCACTATGCCATGCATTAGATCCTCAGAACTTATTTGTCTTATAACTGAACCTTTGTACCACTCAGCCTTTTCTCTTCTCTTAGAATATTTGGTTGAGGGCAGCATTCAAGTACATAAGTAAAACGTCTAGACATTCTCTCTCTAAAAAAATGAAAACCTTACAGGTTAGATTTATGGCCCCACGAATGGCCATGCTCCTCTGATCCCCTGTCGCACGTCCACAGGTGTCCACCTTTGCCTGTTCGGAGCACGTTCTTTTGGCCATTTAAACATGCCTTTATTTATATTCATGTGTATATGTAGAAAACACTTAGTACTGCTTTATGGTGCTTAATCTTTTTGTTGATATTTTCAAATCGACAGAATAGTATGAAGAGCCTGTGTACCCATTGCACAGCTCCACCAATCTCTCATGGCCACTCTTGGCGCCTCCATATCCCCTTCCAAAACAAATTATTCTAAGCAAATCCCAGGCACCACCGTCTCATTTGCAATCATCTCAGTATGTTGCTGTCTCCCCGAGGTAGGTGTCCTTTTCCCTTCAACAACACCATTCCATCAGCACACTTAACAAAATTAGCAGTCATTCCTTAATATCATCTAATGCCCCATCAGTCTTCAAATTTCCCCGATTGTTCAAAAAATGTCTTCCTGCAATTAGTTTGTTTGACTCGGGATTTGCTGGGCTGTCAAAGGCCTCCACGGGATCATGTTTCTACACTTCACTGTGCAGGTTGCTTCCTCTACTCCCCATTGCGTCTCAGAGATCCATCCTGTCCAAACCTGCAGAAAACCTCAGAGGGCTTCCTAATTTATTTAGTCACACCTCTATTGATGAAGACACATTTAGGCTGGTCTGGGGTTTTGCTACAAAAACAAGGCTGCAATTAACATTCTTGTCTTGTTCTTTCTGTGCCCTCTGAGTGTTTTTCTAGGGACAATGGCTGGCTCTTGGGCAAACCATTTCCCCTCTCTGAGCCTTGGTTTCCCTTCAGTGAAGAGTGGAAATGCCTACATTCTCTCAGCATAGATATTCAGGGTGACTCCCTGAAATAACCCACCATGAGCCCTCATTTTTCTCTGTGAAGGGAGAGGAGGTGTTTTGCCCCAACTTGGAGGCACTGTTACAGCACGTCCCAGACACAGGGGCTCAGTGGCCAGGATCTGAGTGTCTGATGAGGCTCCTTTCCATTGCTGGGCTGTTTGCTATCCCAGCCTCTCCTGGCTGACTCCCTCAGGGTCTGTGCTGGTTTTCCATGGCTACCATAGGAAAGCATCACAACTGGGGAGCTGAAGCACCACAACTGAAGTGTATCTTCTCCAAGTTCTGGAGGCCAGAGGTCTGAAATAAGGCTATCAGCAGGGCTACGTTCCCTCTGGAGGCTCTAGTTGAGGATCATTCTTGCCTCTTCCAGTTTCTGGTGGCCCCAGTCATCCCTTGGATTGTGGCCTCATCACTCCGACCTCTGCCTCTGTTGTCATGTGGCCTGTCCCTGTGTGTGTGTGTCTGTGTCCTCACCTCTTATAAGGACACCAGTCATCGGATTTAAGGCCCACCAGGATAATCCAGGATGATATCATCTCAAGATCCTTAACTCATTAACCTGCCAAGACCCTATTTTCAAGTAAGGTCATGCTCAGAAATACCGGGCAGATGTGACATTTGGAGGGACACCATTCAACCTCTACATGGTGTATACCCTGGAGTCGCAGTGAACTTTGGACTCATCCACTAGGGAATCTGGGAGCTGCTTGGGAAGTTTGGGCAGCCTCAGGGAAGGACACATGCTCCTCCCAGGCAGGAGCCCTTCAAGCCCTGCCTGCACTGTATTCGTTTTCTAAGCTGCACAAGGAGCTGCCATCCACTTAATGATCACAACAACAGACTGATGATCTCATGGTCTCCGTGGTCGGGAGCCCAGGAGTGGCCTAGCTGGCGCCTCTGTTCAGGGTCTCCAGGCTGACATCTTTCTGTTGTGCAGGGCTGCAGTCTCATCTGGGGCTAAGGTTCTTTCCAAGCTCCCTGTGGTTGGCAGAATTCAGGTCCATGCAGCTGTGGGATGAAGCTGTCTTCTAGGAACTGCTCTCACTCCCGGAGGCCACCCAGTAGCCATGTGGCCCCCAGCAACTGTTCACACCATGGCCATCTGCACCTTCCCAGGCCATCAGAAGGGCATCTTTCTGATGCTTCACCTTCTTTTAAAGCCCTCCCCACAATTAGGTCAGGCCCACCCCAAGTCAGTCTGATCAGTAACCCATTCATGTGTCCTGTCACAGTCACAGGGTGGGACTCTGGGGTAGGCCCTGGGCCATCTCAGGATCCTGCTCACCATACTGCCCGAGAGGAGGGGGTGGTGGAGCTTCAGCAGTGAGGGCTGAGTGGGAGTGGGAGGATAGTCAGGGGTGCAGGAGCTGGGAGGGGGTGGCCAAAGAGGTGATATTGCCTGTTCCAAAGAAGTCACAGAAGGAGGCCAACAAGGATGTCTCCTCAAACGCCCACAGATGTGCCCTGAGAGTCCACTTCACCCACTGGCCAGGTTCGGGAGACTGATGCCATCTGCAAAAGAAATCACTGCCCTCCTCTTCTGTCCCTCCCCACAGTTATGCTCTGACTGGGCAGCTGGTGAGCAGGAGGGAAATTCACTTGGGCCCCTGCAGGGAGATGGAGCCTTACAGATCAAGTTCAGAGCTTTCATTGTCCTGCGGGATGGAACACTCTAATCTCTGAACTATCTCCATCCTTAAAAGACAAACCAGGAATTATGGGACACACCCAGCTGTGGTGAGAAAATTCCACATGTTTACCAAACGGATCTTGTTTCCTCATCACATGAGGGGAGTGCCTTTCCCTGCCTGCTTCGCAATCCCAGGGCTGGGTGACGGGTTCTAGCTGCTACAAGTTGGGCAGGGGAGATGTGTGCCTTTCCTGGCTTGGCTACCAAACCTCCTGCACCCTTTATCTGTTATCATCTCTTGGCCCTTGCATAGGACCCAGTCAAGGATGCTGAGGCCCTTGAGATGGTGGAGTCACCATGTGGAAGGAGGCTGGTTCCCCAGTCATCACATGAATAAGGGAAGGAAATGTCATCAGAGTCATGAAGAGGGTCCCAGAAGCCACTGAAGACAAGGCCTTGCAGGTCAAAGGGCTGGTAGGAGGGACATCACCAGGCCAGTGTATACAGCCCCCAGGGCAGCCCCCGCCTCCTCTACCTCCCTGTGCTGGGGCTCAGTTGTGCCCCTGCAAGAGGTGCAGAATTGCAGGAATAAGTTGACTGAGAGTGACCACAGGAGGTTAAGAGACATGTCTGGGATTTCCTGGGCTGGTAGGAGATCAGTGGGGGACAACAAAGTTGTTTCAGGGATGGGGAAAGTGAGGCTCAGAGAGGCCTGTGGCAGCCCCAACTCTGAGCTCACAGGATGGCAGGCTCCCCACACTGCTGAGTCTTGCTGTGGAGGCCTGGTAATCCAATGAAGCCAGGGCTGCTCTCCCGGAGAACATGTCCATGCCCAGTTCTGCAGCCATTTCAAGGAATCGGTGGAGCCTTGGACACAGATGCCCCAGCTGTTTTGTAACTGTGAGCCCAGTAGTGCACTTCCCTTAAACAAGGCCCTGGAAACTTCCAGGACTTTCAAAATTCTTGACCTCATGGAACACATGTCATCTGCAGGGCAGGATTATACCCAAGGCCTGTAGGGGAGGGGAGTCCTGAGTTTCCACATTGTCTCCCGCAGCCCCCTGCCCACCTGGGCAGGGGAGAGAGACACTCTCCAGGACGGCCCCTCGCCTGCCCCCACCTGCCACATTCTTTTCCCATGACATCACCCGGCGCAGGCAGGTGGCAACCCAAAGCCCTGATGGCAGGCGGACAAAGGGCAGGGATTAGGACTGAATGACAGGCCCGACAGCGCCTTGGGTGAATCCTTACTGGGGCTGCCTCTGCCCTGAGTGAGTGGGAAGGACCTGGCCCCAAGGTGCAGTAATAGCTGGGTGTCTGTCATCACTCCCTCCCAGGGTGGCTCCAGGCCTCTTGGAACCCTCACATCACCCTCCGCCTGGCTGCCTCCAACCATCCTGCTACCTGTGCCAAAGTTGCCCAGCTGGGGACCCGCAAGGCCAGGATCTGAAGCCAGGGCTGTAACCCCAAGTGCACACTTCCCTGGCACCCACCTGCTGCCCCTGATTTTTTCTGGAGGTCCCCTGAGCAGGCAGTGCCTGTCTCCATTTTGCAGATGAGCAAACTGAGGCAGCCTGCCACTAGGTGCTCATGATGCCTGTTGAATGGAGGCTGGAGATGGGGGCATCACTGTGAGGTCCTGGCTGGGGAGGGCTTTGGGCTGTCCCATCGGGTGGTGCCCCTGAGTGTCCATCCAGCTCTGGGGGATATGTCCTTCCGAGGAGATGGGGACAAAGACCGGAAGCCCAGACGGCACTTTCAGCATCTGAGTCTTGCCTGTAACAGGGAGAGAAGATTCCTGGCTCCAGTGCGCTGGAAGGGAGGTCAGCCCCTGAGACAAGCTGCTGCATTTGGGACCTCAAACTTGTGACAGCAGCGATGCTCCTGCCCATCCAAAGCTCCTTGGATCTCTGTCCCTTTGTAAAGGGGGTGACCGTTCCTATCTCGCTGGGCTGGGGTAGAGACAACCAGTGGCTGTGGACACAGGGCACTGAGGCAAAGGTGGCTCCTCTTGTTCCTTTCCTTCTCTCCACTGGTCCTTCTTGCCGCACCCCCCTTGTCTCGTTTTCCTTCTCTTCCCTATCACCCCATTTCCCCACGGCCATTCTCCTGAAATGACTTCAGTCTTGGACTCATAATCTTCCAAAGATGAGCAGCCTTCCAGGGCTGTTTGGTGGCTGAGCACCACTGCCGATGGTAAGCCTTTCTCGTGGGTCTCCAGGGATCCCAAGCTGGGCTCACTCATGAGGGAGTGGCCGAGCTGGAGCCCAGGAGCAGGCATGGTGGGCACAGGTACATCGTCCCAGGAGCCACACTACAGCCCGGGCCCCGCACGGTCATCAGGACCCTGGCTCCTTCCCCACTGAGGCTCTGCCCACCTCTGGTCCCTCTATCTCTCTTCTCAGCCGCTGATGAGACAGATGGGGTAAGTGGTGGAGCCATGGAAGGTCTGGGATAGTGTCCTTCAGGCACACCACCAGCCTCTCTCCCACTGGGAGAGGAATGATTCTTTACGCAGCACAGAAAGTGAATACAGAGGTCATCCTAAACAAGCCTGCTCCTGGCCAAACTGCCGGGTGAACACAGATGCTTCAACAGGTCCAGCCAAGATCAGTTGAGACTGGGAGAACTGGCTGACCAGTAGACTCATGAGCTAAAGTAAACACTTGCTGATTTAGACCATCAAGTTCTGGGTACTTTGTTATGCAGTGAGAGCTGACTTACATGGTTGTCAACACCTACAAGCCAAGAGGGAAGGCCTGAGAAATGCAGCGTAGGTTGCTCTGGGGGCTTCAAATGTTGTGAGGTAGGGGGTCAGGAAGCTTCAGAGGGCATGCTTGAGCTGAGCAAGGAGGGAAGGAAGGAAGGGCATTTCTGGCAGAGGAATGAGCACAGGGAGGAGAGGAGGAGAGCATGAGCCTTCAGGATCAGGAGTGGAGGGTGAGGCTACTGGGTGGACAGGGGCAGGACCCTGGGTGCCTTGGGTCACTTGTCTGGAGAGCAGCAGTTTGAGCAGCACAGGGACAAGGCTGTGGGGTCTGGTGGATGGCATGGAAGCTGGAGTTGGAGGGGATACAGTGGAGCAGAAGGACCAGCCAAAGGAATTAGGGTGCTCATCCCGAGAGCCTCCTCTCCAGGGGCCCTGGGAAACATCAGTGGTAAACTGAGGCAGAGTGCTGAGGGCAGATGGGAGTGGAAGAGGAAGGGGAGGCCGTGACTGAAGAGGGAGGAGGGCTTGGGCAGCAAGGGACACGCCCAAGGTCCCCAGTCTGGGCCAATGGGACCCCTGCCCAATCTGGGCTGAGATTTCTGGGAGGGAGGGGACTCCCTCGGGGGTCCTGGCTGAGAGGTCCCTGCATCCGGATTGAACATGCCAAGCCAGGGACCTCCCAGGAGAGCTGCAAATTAGAATCACAGCTCATCACTCCCTGGGCTGTTGAGAAACTCACAGTCCCCAGTAGGCTCACATGCAAAAGCCCCTATGACCATTTCACAGTCAGGGAGATTGAGGTTCAGAGAGGTGGGGTAACCTGCCTAATATCAAACAGATGGCCCAGAAGGGAAGGGCTCTAATTGGAGGACGCCTGTCCCTGAGGTCTGGGGGTTGAGACTGTTGTGACTCTGCCCCAAGGTGGCTTCGTGTGAGGAGGGGAAGCTGGAGCCCACAGCCCACTCCTCCTCTTCCCATCCTGGCTCCACCCTGAGTGGCAGGAGCTGGGGAAGTGATGTTACGACTTGGAAAGCATTAGACCACACGAGAAACCAATTTTTGCCTCCACTTATGTGAAATAAAATAAAATAACCCCAAAGCATTTGAAGTTCTGCCCGCCTTGGCCGCCTTCCCTGGGGGCTGGCTTGGAACCACTTCAGACTTGGGTCCTCAGAACGCCCTTTCCCTGTGTGCCCCAGACCCCAGCCTGGCTCTGGCGGGCCCCTCAGTCCTGCCAGGCTACTGACAAACCCAGCCCCAGACACAGAAACAGGGCAGGCCTGAGAACACAGACTCTTACTCAGGATATTAGAATAACCAACCCTTACAGCCTCAGGAAGTTCATAGTCCTTTAGAAGTTAAGGTCCCTCCTGTCTAAGAGGGGGCTCTCCCCTCCAGTACCCCAGTGAGCATGTTCTGTTCTATCTGGAGACTAGGGTGTCAGGGCCCCAAGTCAGGTGGGGAGTGAGGTGTCCTGACTAGGTCCTGCTTCCGCTCTCTCGTCTTCTGTGAGCTCTGGGCCCTGGTCCTGTGCCCAAGGAGACCCTCCTCTCCCATCAGCCTCATTGGCTTTCTTTGGGTGCTGTGTAGACCCCATCAACCCCCTTCTGGCCTGGGGAAGGTCAGGAGCCGAGGGCTTGTCTTGCTTTGGCAGTGCAGGCAGCTCCCATGCATGCAACCATGACCACAGTGCTTTTTGAGATGCAATTTTCAGCTCTCATCTGTGAGTCTTTGCTTTCCAGCCCCCAGACTTCTCCCTCCTACCTCTCCTTCCTGTTCCTCCCATCTGCCTTCCCCCGTGTTATGGGCTGAATTGTGTCCCCAAGAATGCATATGTTAAAATCTTAACATACCCCAGTATCCCAGAATGTGACTGTATTTGGAGGTGATTAAGGTAAAATGAGGCTGTTAGGGTGGGCTCTAATCCAATATGACTGGTGTCTTTATAAGAATAGGAGATCAGAAACACCCAAAGGGAAGACCATGTGGGGACACAAGGAGAAGGTGGCCGTCTTCAAGCCAAGGAGAGAGGCCTCAAGGGAAACCAACCCTGCCTACAGGCCTGTTGTTTAGGCTGCCAGTCTGTGGTGCTTTGTTACACAGCCCCAGGAAACAAATTCTCTATCGGCCTTCTGCAGGGATAAAGCTGCTCTGGATCTGATCCACCCTTATTCTGATCTTGCCTGAGGCCATCTGTTGGATTACAAGAGTTTACTAGGCATTTGATGTTCCTCAAAGGCATCTCCAACTTACCTTCTAGGTTTGGGTTCACAAGCAGCTGGTTTTCTATGTCATCCAGGCTCGACTTTCTGGGCACTCTCTACTCCTTTTCTGTTCTGATAGAAATCTGGCCAGTTCTGTCCTGAGCTCCTTTCTTTTCTGTAACCACTGCACAAGCACAGCAAGTTGCAACCCCACACATCGCTAACATCTGCTCTTCCTACCTCTTATCCCAAAGCCACTCATTCAAAGTTCTACTTGCAGCTGTAATCATGTGGGTCACCATCCTTCCAGCATCTGATACGGATTTCACCCCGCCTCCTGCCCAACCCCAGCACTAACACCACCACACCAGTGTCACGTATTCTGTTGTTTTCTTTCAGTCACCTACCCATTTCTGGTACCAATACTTGGCATGAGTCAGGATAAGCTAGGTTCTTCTGTAAAAACAAATGACCCGATTTTCAGGCTTAGCACCCCAAAGGCTTGCTTCTCATGCCTGCCCCATCTCGCACACCGTTCAGCTGGGGCCCTGCATCCCACAAGTCCCTCAGGGCTCCAGGCTGATGACAGCTTCACCATCTTGCAGCAACACCTGTGGCCCCTTGGGCACCACATACTGAAGAAGAAAGAGCTGGGAAGTAGAAGACTGACTTCTCTGCTCCAGCCTGGAAGTGACATTTGCCACTCTGCCCACAGGCCACAGGCCAAAACTAGTCCCACAGAATTGCCTAGTTGCATAAAGGCTGGGAATGTGGAGCGTTTGATGAACTCAAGCCATTTTGTGTGGAAAATCAGAGAGATACAGAGGCAGGAGGCCTTTGGGACACAGTTGTAGCCTGCCTCCACTCTGCACCTGCCCCCCTGTGTAACACCATCCCTTTGCAGCTCACCTCTGCCTCCTGGGTATTGTTTCTGGTGGTTGGGAGTCTCAGCTCTGGATCTAGTCCAGAATAAAAGGGAAAACCTAAGGCCCCCACAGGGTCTGCTTTCTGAATCCTGGGTTGCCCACCTACCACCGAGTTCATGAGGGTCCTGCCTTAGAACAGGAGGCAAGAGCCTCTGTAGGGGAGGGGAGGTGGGTCTGCAGGGCCCTTTGTCCTCTCCACACCACCCGCCCCCTGCCAACAGAGTTTTGACCAGCTCTGCATTTCTTGAGGGATTGCCGTGGGGCTGGGGCTGGAGTTGGGGGTCCACGTGTCCCCCTTGCCCCTTGTGACCTCGCTCTGCAGAAGGAAAGTCTTCCTGGTATGTGCTCCAATGGCCTACTTAGGTGCCCTGTGCATGTTCTCACCACGCCCAGCCTTCGAGGCTGGCTATGAGGACTTCTGTGATAGATGAGGACTGGGGAGACGCCAAGGGGTTGGCCCAGGTCACAGTAAGCTCCATAGACCAGTTCCAGCCTAGAGCCCCCCTGCTAAGAGGAGCCATGCCCCCTCTCCAAACTTGGCCCACTTCCTGGCTCCTCCCTCCAGGATCTGCTTCAGACCCTGTGCTTGTTCTGTTCTCTCAGAGCCCTCAAACCATGGAAGACAGAGCCACTGGCAGTCACAGCACCATGAGGGCAGAATCTGGGGCTTCTGGGTGGGCCCCTGGAAGACTTCCTGGAGGAGATGATGGTGGGTCCAACCAGAAGATGAGCAGGAGGGACCCTGCATAGGGATGGGGCAGGTGGGAGGAAATTCCTCGTGGAGGAAGGATGGGAAAAGGGGCTTCCTGGGAGAGGGACCCTTGCATCTTGGTAGATGGCTCCTCCCACCCATGGCCGTGACATCCCCTCCCACCAAGTCCCCTAGGACACTGAGCTGTCCCCACCCTAGGTGGCCCTCTCAGCCCCAGATTCACCTGCCGTTCCTTTGCCTCCTGCCCCCTTTTGGTCTCTTGCGCCCCCACTCAAGGAACTGCAGCCTCCTGTTCCACCCCTCTAGGCACCTGCCAGGGCTGGGACTTCAGCCCAGCGCCCCCCATTGCCCTCCATCCCAGCCCCCACCTGCATAGGAGAGAAGCACCCACCCCTCACCTCCACAGGTCTCCCCCAGGCTGTGGAAACAGCTTATTACACTTGGTACCGATAATGGCTCCTCAATTGAATTAAGAGAGTTCATGGGAAACCTAGGCATGAAATCTGTTTCCGTAAAAGTCCAAATTTGGGACAGTGGTAAGAATAGGGGGTGGGGAGGGGACCGTGGATCCACCAAAGAAAACACCCCTGTGCATTTGTTTCCAATTCCCCTTCCATCACGCTTACTCCCTCCCTGCTCTCCCAAGGACCTTGGGCGTGGGGCCAGATGCTGCGTTTGTAATTCTCTTTCATTAATGGGTAATTTCCCCTCGAGTGGAGGCAAGGAGAGAGCCCTGTTGGGGAGGCAAGGCAGCATGTGACGCTCCAGCCTGGAGCCTCTCAGATCGGGTGGGCGTAGCCAGGTCACCTCTTGGCTTCCTGCCACAAGGATCCCCATGGACAGATGAGAAAGCCGAGGTCTGAGTGGGCTCTGGTTTGTCGACTCATACTCAACGGGTAGCCAGGGCCAGGCATCCTCTGAGTTCTGTGCTGTCAACAATATCACAGAACAAGAGGGCATAAGAGAGAGGGATCAAGAGCCCAGAAAATGTGCAAAATGGTCAGATTCCCAAACTACCGGCCCCAGAGACCGATAACCATTCTGTTGGTGTGAGTGGGAGAATAGAGTGGAAGCCCTGGGAAGGAATCCTGGCCCACCTCAAGAGGCTTTGGGAAGTTAGCTTGCCCATGCCAAGCCTCCGTTTCTCTACCTGAACATGGAGGTGTTTCGCAGAGGGGATCTGTGCCTTGCTTGAGTGGATCAGACCACCATCAGGCTCCTGTCACTCTGGGATGCCAAGATTTTAGGTTCTGGGACGTTTCC
Organism: Stenella coeruleoalba; assembly: GCF_951394435.1. Classification (NCBI taxonomy): domain Eukaryota; kingdom Metazoa; phylum Chordata; class Mammalia; order Artiodactyla; family Delphinidae; genus Stenella; species Stenella coeruleoalba. The sequence continues at coordinate 34,652,666 of NC_137153.1, read as the reverse complement.
CTGCCCACTCTCTCACCAGCCCTGAATCCCACTCACAGTTTTGTGACCATCATCTCTAAATATGCCCAGGAAATGGACAGCTCTGCACGCAGTTCCTTGGTGGGTGTTGTGCGATGTAAACAAGACCAGTGTCTGGGACTGAAGAGACAGCTCCTGAGATGGAAGCAGGTGGAGGGAAACCCCATGGGAAAGGCAGGAAGGAGCACAGGTTTTGGAACTCATAGCCTCTCTATCCCTGCAGTGACTATTTGGGGTGGGGGGGTGGGGGTGGGGGGGGAGGACTAGGCTGAGCCCAGATTCCTCCATTTCCTCCCCAGTGCGAGGGCCCGGTCTCTCACCCTGCGTAGGCCTATTTTAGAAAACAAGTGGGGACTGTGGACCCTCTGCCCACAGACAAGTGCCCCACCTGCCCATCACCAGTCTGGCCTGCTGTTTCTTCAGCTCCTGAGCCCCAGGCAGAACCCTGGTCAGAGGCACATGGGACATATCCGGGAAGCTATTAAACCCGGGCTCTGGCCCAACATAGCTCAACTCAGTTCCCAGCGTGGCCCGGGTGTGGCTCCAGACAGAGGAACCGGGTTCAGAGCCCCAAGCTCTCCCTTGGCCGAGCTGCCCTTGCAGTGGCTGGAAGAACCAGGGCTCGCTGGGGGACACTTCGGGACCTGCAGGGGCTTCCCTGAAGTGAGCCAGGGTGTTTGGGAGCAAGCTCCTCCCAGGCCAGCCTTGATAGACAGAGTGTGACTAAAGGGCAAAATGTGAGGCTAATGGAAAGCAAACGCCAAGGGATGCATAGCCCACACGGTGTTTTCTCAGCATCCTGCTGCATGGCCCGTGCTGTTCGGCCAAGGGCTGTGGCTGTGTCAATCACTCAGCGCTGCGTGTCTAACCTCGCCAAGTGTGTTTCTCTTTATTAGCAGAACACAGATAGGGAAGGAGATCTCCCCACAGAGGCTGGGCTGCAAGAATGCACTCTCCCAAGCAGAGTGGAGGGCAGCAGGAGGGGCCTACAGCCCTAAGGACCCTGCCACAGTATAGAGCTGCTCTAGAAACCCCACTGTGCTGAGCAGTCACCTGACCAGGCTCTGGAAGGGTACTCTACAGGTGCTCTCTCTGAAACCTGCAGACCCCCAAGGGGGCCTGTCATTCTGACCATTTTACAAACACAATGCTGAGCTCAGCTGGCAAGGTGGGCCACCCAGAAACACACAGCCAGGAAGGGGTGGTGAGTGCTGAGGTTGCCACTGATTTCTGCCTTTTAACCAAAATCGGCATTCTGTTCCCATTGCCAGTGGGTTGACCCTGGCCTGAGTCAGCTTCCTCCTTGGTGATTCTAGTTGCATCCCAAAGGCCTCTGTGCCCTCAGATACTTCTTTCCTTGTGCTAGAATAGGACCAACAAGCTTCTGTTAAGTGCCACTCACAGTCACAGTGCCATGAAAGTGGGGGACTTCCTGGAGGAGGTGAAGGTGGTTACAACCAGAGGATGAGCAGGAGGGGCCCTACATAGGGATGGGGTGGGTGGGAGAGAATTCCTCAAGGAGTAAGGCTTTAGATAGCTGACTTTCTTGGTCTCTCCACCTGCACATGGAGGTGTTTCACAGAGGGGATCTGAGCCTTCCTTGAGTGAATAGTCTCTGTCACAACTACTTGATGCTACTTTTGCAGCTTGAAAGCAGCCGTATGCAACTGTAAACAAAGGGGTATGGCTGTGCCCCTGTAAAACTGTTTCTAAAAATGTGCAGTGGGTCAGACTCACAGACTCTAGTGCTAGGTTGATTGCAAAACGTTCTTTAGGCCTTCCTGTATATACGCCCTCTACTGTGTGCCATTCAGCTCCTCCCATCAAGAGGTGGAGTCAGCACCGCATCTGGTGAATCTGACCTGGTCTCTCCACTTGCTTGGTCAACAGAACATGGTGGAGCCAACAGAGTGTTGGATCCAAGCCTAAGCCTTAGAGCCTGGCACACTTCCCCCTCTCACAGGTAAAGTGTCATTCTCCTCACATCATATCAAGGGTACACACCGCCTACATGACTTAATGTTGGCCTTGATCACCTGGCTGAGGCATCATTTGTCAAGTGTCTCTGCTGTAAAGTTACTCTTTTCCCCCTTTTCCGTACCATGCTCTTTTGAAGGAAGCCACTTAGTACATCTCACACCTAGGGAATGGAGAGTTCTGCTTCCATCCTTGAGGGTGAAGTATCTACATAAGTTATTTGGAATTCTGCATGGGAGATTTGAATCTTCTCCCCCATTTATAAATTTGTTCAGTCATTTGCTTATATTAGTATGATCCCATGGATATTTATTTTATACTTTGGGTTATAAACCAGTACTACTTTATTTTCTTGCTCAAATTATTCCATCTTTGGTCACTGGGAGTTCTTTCAGTTGGCTCCCGTGCACCTTTGAAACACCTCCATCAATGTGTTTCTGCGTGTGTGTTTTGAGCACTTCCTTATTTTCTGCAACTGCAAGATGCTCCAGGTACATCTTGTATATTTCCTCCCCAGACTTAGAATCACCAATTACTCCAAGGAGCCCTGATTTCTCTTATTGGAGAATGACAGTAGAAACCAAGATCTTGGTGCTGGGTGTGCTCATTGCTACTGGGGTATCATTTTTTTAGGCCCTCTCAGTTAATAGAGCAAAAAAAAGATGTGTTTATAGTAACTTGTATATACACACATATCTATAAATATTTCTATATGGAACCATCTATAGCTATATTAGCTAAACATGAGTTCATACTGATGGCTCCCAATCAAATCCATCACCACACGGATTGTTATAGCTGCCTCTTCTTGCTTATCTATAAACTCCCACCCATGAGTGAGACAGCTGGCACCACCATCCACAAGCCATTTACTTAATTAATACATACTTAATTTTCTGTTTTTAAAATTATGGCCCTCCTAGTAAGTGTGAAGTGGTATTTCCACATTGTAGTTTTGATTTATTTGCATTTCCCTAATGTCTAATAAAGTTGAACATGTTTTCATGTACTTATTGGCCATTTTAATATCTTCTTGGATAAGAGTCCTTTGCCCATTACTTAATTGAGTTGTCTTTTTGTTGTTGAGTTGTAAGTGGTTCTTTATATGTTCTGGGTATTAAACCATTATCAGATATATGAGTTGCAATATTCTCTCCCATTGTGTAGTCCATGTTTTCATTTTCTTGATAATGTTCTTTGATACACAAAGTTTTTAATTTTTTTGAAGTCCAATTTATCTATTTATTCTTTTGTTATTCATGCTTTTGGTGTCACATCTAGGAAACCACTGCTAAGTCAAAGATCATGACGATTTATTCCCATGTTTTCTTCTATGATATGAGTATTACAGTTTTAGCTCTTGTATTCAAGTCATTGATCCATTTTAGTTAAGTTTTACATATGATGTGAGGTAGGGCTCCAACTTCATTCTTTTGCTTGTAGAAATCCAGTTGTCTCAGCACCATCTGCTGAAGAGACTATTATTTTCTCAAGAATGAACTTGGCACTCTTATAAAAAATCAATTGGCCATAGGTGTATAGGTTTGCTTCTGGACTCTAAATTCTATTCCATTCATTTGTATGTACATCTATCCTTATGCCAGTACCACACTATTGTGATTACCGTAGATTTGTAGTAAGTTTTGAAATTGGAAACTGTGAGTCCTTCAACTTGTTCTTCATTTTCAAGATTGTTTTAGATATTCATGGCCCCTGGCTATTACATGTGAAATTGAGGTTCAGATTTTCCATTTCTGCAAAAATACTGTGGAATTTTCATAGGGATTGTGTTGAATCTGTAGATCTTTTGGGTAGTATTAAAAATATTGTCTTCCTATCCATGAACATGGGACATTTCCCCATTTATTTAGGTCTTTAATTTATTTCAGCAATGTTTTGTAGTTTTCAGTGTACAAGTCTTTTACTTCTTTGGTTAAATTTATTTCAGGTATTTTATTCTTTTGTATGCTATCATAAATTGAATTGCTTTCTTAATTTCATTTTGGATTGTTCATTCCTTGTGTTGTAAACACAACTGATTTTCATGTATTGATCTTGTAACTTGTAAATTTTACTGAATTTTTCAACTTGTTTTAGTAGCTTATGGATTCTTTGGGATTTTCTAGATATACGATCATGTCATCTGAAAATGGACACAGTTTTACCTCTGTTTTTCTACTTTGAATGCCTTTTAATTTCTTTTTCTTGTCTAATTGCTCTGGCTAGTCCAGTGAAGTGTTGGATAGCAGTGATGAAAGTGGGCTTCCTTGTCTTGTTCTCAATCTTAGGGGGAGCATTTTCAGACTTTCACCATTGAATATGATGTCTGCTGTGTCTTTTTCATAAATGGCATTTATTGTGTTAAAGAAGTTCCCTTCTCTTTGGATTTTTTTGAGTATTTTTATCATGAAAGGTTGCTGGATTTTGTCAAATGCCTTTTCTGTGTCAGTTGAGATGATCATGTGGTTTTATTCCTTCTTTCTATTTTTTTACATTGGATTTTTAAATTAGTTATCTATTTTATACATATTAGTGTATATATGTCAATCCCAATCTCCCAATTCATCCCACCACCCCCACCCCCTGCCACATTTCCCCCTTCATGTCCATACATTTGTTCTCCACAACTGCATCTCTATTTCTGCCTTGCAAACCAGTTTCTATACCATTTTTCTAGATTCCACATATATGCATTAATATACGATATTTGTTTTTTCTTTCTGATTTACTGAACTCTGTATGACAGTCTCTAGGCCCATCCACATCTCTACAAATGACCCAATTTCGTTTTTTTATGGCTGAGTAATACTCCATTGCATATATGTACCACATCTTCTTTATCTATTCATCTGTCGGTGGGCATTTAGGCTGTTTCCATAACCTGGCTATTGTAAATAGTGCTGCAATGAACATTGGGGTAGATGTGTCTTTTTGAATTATGGTTTTCTCAGTGTATATGCCCAGTAGTGGGATTGCTGGGTCATATGGTAATTCTATTTTTAGTTTTCTAAGGAACCTCCATACTGTTTTCCATAGCGGCTGTATCAATTTACATTCCCACCAACAGTGCAAGAGGGTTCCCTTTTCTCCACACCCTCTCCAGCATTTGCTGTCTGTAGACTTTCTGATGATGCCCATTCTAACCAGTATGAGGTGACACCTCATTGTAGTATTGATTTACATTTCTCTAATAATTAGTGATGTTGAGCAGCTTTTCATGTGCCTCTTGGCCATCTGTATATCTTCTTTGGAGAGATGGCTATTTAAGTTTTCTACCCATTTTTTGATTGGGTTGCTTGTTTTTATAATGTTGAGCTACATGAACTGTTTATATAATTTGGAGATTAATCTTTTGTCCGTTGATTCATTTGCAAATATTTTCTCCCATTCTGAGGGTTGTCTTTTCATCTTGTTTATAGTATCCTTTGCTGTGCAAAAGTTTTTAAGTTTCATTAAGTCCCATTTGTTTATTTTCATTTTTATTTTTATTACTCTAGGAGATGGGTCAAAAAAGATCTTGCTGTGATTTATGTCAAACTGTGTTCTGCCTATGTTTTCCTCTAAGAGTTTTATAGTGTCCGGTCTTACATTTAGGTCTTTAATCCATTTTGAGTTTGTTTTTGTGTTAGGGAGTGTTCTAATTTCATTCTTTTACATGTAGCTGTCCAGTTTTCCCAGCACCACTTATTGAAGAGACTGTCTTTTCTCCACTGTATATCCTTGCCTTCTTTGTCATAGATTAGTTGGCCATGGGTGCATGGGTTTATCTCTGGGCTTTCTATCCTGTTCCATTGATCTATATTTCTGTTTTTGTGCCAGTACCGTATTGTCTTGATTACTATAGCTTTGTATGATAGTCTGAAGTCAGGGAGTCTGATTTCTCCGGCTCTTTTTTTTTCCCTCAAGATTGCTTTGACTATTGTCTTTTCTGTCTCCATACATATTTTAAATTTGTTGTTCTAGTTCTGTAAAAAATGTCATTGATAATTTGATAGGGATTGCATTGAATTTGTAGATTGCTTTGGGTAATATAGTCATTTTCATAATAGTGATTCTTCCAATCAGTGTCTTATAGTTTTCTGAGTACAGGTCTTTTACCTCCTTAAGTAGGTTTATTCCTAAGTATTTTATTCATTTTGTTGCAATGGTGAATGGGATTGTTTCCTTAATTTCTCTTTCTGATCTTTCATTGTTAGTTCATAGGAATGCAAGAGATTTCTGTGCATTAATTTTGTATTATGCAACTTTGCCAATATTATTGATAAGTCCTAATAATTTTCTGGCAGCATCTTTAGGGTTTTCTATGTGTAGTATCATGTCACCTGCAAACAGTGACAGTTTCACTTCTTCTTTTCCAATTTGTATTCCTTTTATTTCTTTTTCTTTGACTGCTGTGGCTAGGACTTCCAAAGCTATGTTGAATAATAGTGGTGAGAGTGGACATCCTTGTCTTGCTCCTGATCTTAGAAGAAATGCTTTCAGTTTTTCACCATTGAGAATGATGTTTGCTGTGGGTTTGCTGTACATGGTCTTTATTATGTTGAGGTAGGTTCCCTCTATGACCACTTTCTGCAGAGTTTTTATCATAAATGGGTGCTGAATTTTGTCAAAAGCTTTTTCTGCATCTACTTTGATGATCATATGTTTTTTCTTCTTCAATTTGTTAATATAAGTTACCACTTTGATAGATTTGCATATATTGAAGAATCCTTGCATCGCTGAGATAAATTCCACTTGATCATGGTGTATGTTGCTTTTAATGTGCTGTTGTATTCTGTTTAATAGTGTTTTCTTGAGGATTTTTGCATCTATATTCATCAGTGATATTGGTCTGTAATTTTCTTTTTTTGTAGTATCTCTGTCTGGTTTTGGCATCAGGGTGATGGTGGCCTCGTAGAATGAGCTTGGAGTTATTCCTTCCTCTGCAATATTTTTGAATAATTTCGGAAGAATGGGTGTTAGCTCTTCTCTAAATGTTTGATAGCATTCACCTGTGAAGCCATCTGGTCCTGGACTTTTGTTTGTTGGAAAAATTTTAATCACAGTTTCAATTTCAGTGCTTGTGTTTGGTCTGTTCATATTTTCTATTTCTTCCTGGTTCTGTCTTGGAAAGTTATACCTTTCTAAGAATTTGTCCATTTCTTCCAGGTTGTCCACTTTATTGGCATAGAGTTGCTGGTAGTAGTCTCTTAGGATGTTTTGTATTTCTGTGGTGTCTGTTGTAACTTCTCCGTTTTCAGTTCTAATTCTATTGATTTGAGTCTTCTCCCTTTTTATCTTGATGTGTCTGGCTAAAGGTTTATGAGTTTTGTTTATCTTCTCAAAGAACCAGCTTTTAGTTTCATTGAGATTTCCTATTGTTTTCTTTTTTTTTTTTTTTTCTGGCGGTATGCGGGCCTGTCACAGCTGTGGTCTCTTCCGTTGTGGAGCACAGGCTCCAGACACACAGCCTCAGCGGCCATGACTCATGGGCCCAGCCACTCCACAGCATGTGGGATCCTCCCAGACCGGGAAACGAACCCGCATCCCCTGCATCGGCAGGTGGACTCTCAACCACTGTGCCAGCAGGGAAGCCCTCCTATTGTTTTCTTTGTTTCTATTCCATTTATTTCTGCTCTGATCTTTATGATTTCTTTCCTTCTGCTAACTTTGGGTTTTGTTTGTTCTTCTTTCTGTAGCTCCTTTTGGTGTAAGGTTAGATTGTTTATTTGAGATTTTTCTTATTTCTTGAGGTAGGATTGCATTGTTATAAACTTCTCTCTTAGAACTTCTTTTGCTGCATCCTATAGGTTTTGGATCGTCATGTTTTCATTGTCATTTGTCTCTAGGTATTTTTTGATTTTCTCTTTGATTTTTTTCAGTGATCTCTTGGTTATTTAGTAACATATTGTTTAGCTTCCATGTGTTTGTGTTTTTTACTTTTTTTCCCCCTGTAATTGATTTCTAATCTTATAGCGTTGTGGTCAGAAAATATGCTTGACATGCTTTCAATTTTCTTAAATTTACCGAGGCTTTGTTTGTGACCCAAGATATGATCTATACCTGGAGAATGTTCCGTGTGCACTTGAGAAGAAAGTGTAATCTGCTGTTTTCAGATGGAATGGCCTATAAATATCAATTAAATCTATCTGGTCTATTGTGCCATTTAAAGCTTGTGTTTCCTTATTAATTTTCTGTCTGGATGATCTGTCCATTGATGTAAGTGAGATGTTAAAGTGCCCCACTATTATTGTGTTACTGTCAATTTCCTTTTTTATAGCTGTTAGCATCTGCCTTATGTATTGTGGTACTCCTATGTTAGGTGCATATATATTTATAATTGTTACCTTCTTCTTGGATTGATACCTTGATCATTTTGTAGTGTCCTTTTTTTTTCTCTTGTAACATTCTTTATTTTAAAGTCTATTTTATCTGATATGAGTATTGCTACTCCAGCTTTCTTTCTATTTCCATGTGCATGGAATACCTTTTTCCATCCCCTCACTTTCAGTCTGTATGTGTGCCTAGGTCTGAAGTGGGTCTCTTTTAGACAGCATATATATGGGTCTTGGTTTTGTATCCATTCAGCAAGCCTATGTCTTTTCGTTGGAGCATTTAATCCATTCACAGTTAAGGTAATTATCGATATGTATGTTCCTATTACCATTTTCTTAATTGTTTTGGCTTCTGTTTCTGTAGGTCCTTTTCTTCTCTTGTGTTTCCCACTTAGAGAAGTTCCTTTAGCATTTGTTGTAGAGCTGGTTTGGTGGTGCTGAATTCTCTTAGCTTTTGCTTGTCTGTAAATCTTTTGATTTCTCAGTCGAATCTGAATGAGATCCTTTCCTGGTAGAGTAATCTTTATTGTAGTTTCTTCCCTTTCATCACTTCAAATATATCATGCCACTCCCTTCTGGCTTGTAGAGTTCCTGCTGAGAAATCAGCTGTTAACCTTATGGGAGTTCCCTTGTATTTTATTAGTCATTTTTCCCTTATTGCCTTTAATAATTTTTCTTTGTCTTTAATTTTTGTCAGTTTAATTACTATGTGCCTCGGCATGTTTCTCCTTGGGTTTATCCTGCCTGGGACTCTCTGTGCTTCCTGGACTTGAGTGGCTATTTCCTTTCCCATGTTAGGGAATTTTTTGCCTACAATCTCTTCAAATATTTTCTCAGGTCCTTTCTCTCTCTCTTCTCCTTCTGGGACACCTATTATGTGAATGTTGTTGTGTTTACTGTTGTCCCAGGTGTCTCTTAGGCTGCCTTCATTTCTTTTCATTTGTTTATCTTTATTCTGTTCCATGGCAGTGAATTCCACCATTCTGTCTTCCTGATCACTTATCCATTCTTCTGCCTCAGTTATTCTGCTATTGATTCCTTCTAGTGTATTTTTCATTTCAGTTATTGTATTGCTCATATCTGTTTTTTTTGTCCTTTTATTCTTCTAGGTGTTTGTTCTTTAATTCTTCTAGGTCTTTGTTAAACATTTCTTGCATCTTCTTGATCTTTGCCTTCATTCTTTTTCTGAGGTACTGGAGCATCTTCACTGTCATTATTCCAAATTCTTTTTCTGGAAAGTTTCCTATCTCTACCTCATTTAGTTGTTTTTCTGGGGTTTTATCTTGTTTCGTCATCTGGTAAATAGTCCTCTGCCTTTTCATTTTGTCTATCTTTCTGTGAATGTGGTTTTCATTCCCCAGGCTTCAGAATTGTAGTACTTCTTGCTTCTGCTGTCTGCCCTCTGGTGGATGAGGCTATCTAAGAGGCTTGTGCAAGCTTCCTGATGGGAGGGACTGGTGGTGGGTAGCACTGGGTGTTGCTCTGGTGGGCAGAGCTCAGTAAAACTTTAATCTGCTTGTCTGCTGATGGGTAGGGCTGAGTTCCCTCCCTGTTGGTTGTTTGGCCTGAGGCGTCCCAACACAGGCACTCACAGGCTCCTTGGTGGGGCTAGTGGCGGTCTCTGGGAGGGGTCTCACCAAGGAGTCCTTCCCAGAACTTCTGCTGCCAGGGTCCTTGTCCCCGCAGTTAGCCACAGCCACCCCCTACCTCTGCAGGAGACCCTCCAGCACTAGCAGGTAGGTCCGGTTCAGTCTCCTATGGGGTCACTGCTCCCTCCCCTCGGTTCTGATGCACACACTACTTTGTGTGTGCCCTCCAAGAATGGACTCTCCACTTTCTCCAGTCCTGTCAAAATCCTGCAGTCAAATCCCATCAGCCTTCAAAGTCTGATTCTCTAGGAATTCCTCCTCCTCTTGCCAGACTCCCAGGTTGGGAAGCCTAATGTGGGGCTCAGAACCTTTACTCCAGTTAGTGGACCTCCGGTATAAGTGTTCTCCAGTTTGTGAGTCACCCACCCAGCAGTTATAGGATTTGATTTTTTTATGATTGTACCCCTCCTACCATCTCATTGTGGCTTCTCCCCTGTCCTTTGATGTAGGGCATCTTTTTTGGCGAGTTCCTGTGTCCTCCTGTAAATGATTGTTCAGCAGTTAGTTGTGAGTCTGGTGCTCTCACAAGAGGGAGTGAGCACAGTACTCTGCCATCTTGAACACTATTCTGTCCTTCTATTATTGTGATGTATTACACTGATTGATTTTCTTATGTTGGACCAACTTTGCATTTATAGGATAAATTTCACTTAATCTATAATTTGGTGTATAATCTTGTAAATATTCTGTTCTGTTTGGATATTTAGCTTGCTTGTTGTTATGGAATGAATGTTTGCATACCCCTCTCCCCCAAATTAATATGCTGAAGTCCTAACCTCCAGTGTGATAGTATTTGGAGGTAAAGTCTTTGGGAGGTAATCAGGATTAGATGAGGTTGAGGGTGGGACACTCATGATGTGATTAGTGCCCTTATAAACAAAAGGAAGCACCCTCTCACTCTCTCTTTCTTCTCTCTCTTTCTCTCCATACACATGCACTGAAGAAAACCCATGTGAACACACAGTGGAAAGTGTTATCTGCAAGCCATGGAAAGATTCCTTACCCGATCCTGCCATGCTGGTACCCTGCCCTTGGACTTCCAGCCTCCATAACTGTGAGGAAAAAAAAGGTCTGTTTTTGAAGCCACCCAGTCTATGGTATTTTGTTGTAGCAGCCTGAGAAGACTAAGACATTAGTATTTTGCTGAGGATATTTACATCCATATTCATAAGGGACATAGTCTGTAATTTTCTTTTCTCACGATGTCTTACCTAGCATTGGTGTTAGGATAATAATAGATTATAGAAGGAGTTAGGAAGTGTTCACTCCTTTTCTCTTTTTTGGGAAGAGTTTGAGAAGAATTGGTGTTAAATCTTCTTTGAATGTTTGCTAGAATTCGCTAGTGAAGCTATGTGGTTCTGAACTTTTCTCTGTTGGGAAGTTTTAAATTACTGATTTAATATCCTTAATAGCTAAAGGTCTGCTCAAATTTTCTATTTCTTTTTGAGTCAGTTTTGTTAATTTCTAGAAATTTGTCCATTTTATCTAGGTTATCTAATTTCTTCATGCAAAATAGTTCATAGTGTTCCCTTACAAAATCTTATATTGTAGGGTTGGTAGTAATGCCTCCACTTTGATTTTTTTATTTTAGTTATATGAATTGACTCTCTTCTGTCCCTTTTCAGTCTGCTTAAATTTTGCTAATTTTGATCTTTTCAAAGAATTAATATATTAGTCTACTCAAGCTACCATAACAAATACCACAAACTACATGGCTTAAACAACAGACATTTCTGCTTCTGTTCTAGAGGTTAGAAGTCCATGATCAAGGTGCTGGCAAACTTGGTTTCTGGTAAGAGCTCTATTCCTGGCTTGTAAAGTACAGCCTTCTTAGTTATCCCTCATATCACCTTTCTTCTGTATGCTTGCTTTTGTCCTCTTTTTATAAGAACACAAGCCCTATTGAATTATGCCCCCATGCTTATGACCCCATTTAACCTTAATTACCTCCCTAAAGGCCTTATCTCTAAATATAGTCACATTGAGGGTCAGGGCTTCAACATATGAATTTTAGGGGAACAGTTTGGTCCATATCAACCTACTTTTAGTTTCATTGACTTTCTTTATTATCTTTCTATTATTTATTTCATTTATCTCTGCTTGAATCTTTATTATTTCCTTCCTTCTGCTACTTTGGTTTTGTCTCTCTTTTCCTAGTTCCTTAGGAGTAAACTTAGGTTATTGATTTTTGATCTTTCTTATTTTTTGATGTAAGTATTTACAGCTATAAATTTCTCTCTTAGAACTGCTTTCACTGCATCTCATAAATATTGTTATGTTGTGTTTTTCTTTTTCAATAGTTTAAATATTCTTTAATTTCTCTTATTATTTCTTCTTGACCCATTGGGTGTTTAAGAGTGTGTTGCTTAATTTTCATATATTTGTAATTTTCCCAGATTTCCTTCTGTTATTGATTTTTAGCCTCATTTCACTGTGGTCAGAAAAGATATTATATGTATGATATTTATCTTATAAATCTACTAAGACTTATTTTGTGGTCTAACATATGGTATATCCTGGAGAATGTTGGGTCTAGCTGGTTTAGAACGTTGCTCAACTCCTCCATTTCCTTATTGATCTTCTGTCTATACGGTCTGTCTATTATTGAAAGTGGAATTTTCAAATCCCCAACTATTGATGTAGAACTTTCTATTTCTTCCCTCAAATCTGACAAACTTTTCTTCTTATGCTTTAGGACTTTTTTTTTCTCCAGGTTTATTGGGACATAATTGACATATAACAAACACTGTGTAAGTCTAAGGTATACAAAGTGATGATTTGATACATGTATATTGTCATATGATTACCACAATAAGGTTAGTTAACACCTCCATTACTTCACATAGTTAGTGTATGGGGGGGGTGAGAACTTTTAAGATCTACTCTCTTAGTAAATTTCAAGTATACATTACAGTATTGCTATCTGTAGTCACCATGCTGTACATTAGATCCCCAGAACCTACTCATCTTATAACTGAAAGTTTTACTCATTGACTACCTTCATCTGTCCCCACCCCCACCCCCCCACCTCTGCCTCTGGCAATCATCAAGCTTGTCTCTGTTTCTATGAGCTTAGTTTTTATAGATTTCATAAAACGGAGATCATATGATATTTGTCTTTCTCTGTCTGACTTATTTCACTAAGCATAATGCCCTCAAAGTTCATCCATGTTGCTGCAAAAGGTAGAATTTCCATTTTTTTTTCATGGCTGAATAACATTGCATTATATCAATTGCTTTTTGTTTATTCATTCATTCATCGATGGACACTGAGTTTTGTTATCTTAGCTATTATAAATAATGCTGCAATGAACATGGGGAGGCAGATATCTCTTCAAGATGGTGATTTTATTTTTTTATATATCCAGAAGCAGAATCACTGGATAACATGGTAGTACCATTTTTAATTTTTTGAGGAACCTCTATGCTTTTTCCATACTGGCTGTACCAAATTACATTCCTACTCTCACCAGCACTTCTTATGTCTTGTCTTTTTGATAGCAGCCATTCTAACAGATGTGAGATGATATCTCATTGTGGTTTTGATTTACGTTTCCCTAATGATTAGTGACACTGAACATCTTTTCATGTACCTCTTGGCTATTTGTAGATCTTCTTTGGAAGGAAATGTCTATTCAGGTCCTTTGCCCATTTTTGATTGGATTATTTGTTTTTTTGTTTTGTTTTGCTGTTGAATTGTATTAGTTCCTTATATATTTTGGCTATTATTGCCTTATCAGATATATGGTTTACAAATATTTTCTCCCATTCCATAGGTTGCCTTTTCATTTTGTGATTACTTATTTTGCTGTGCAGAAGCATTTCAGCTTGATGTAGTCCCACTTGTTTATTTTTGCTTTTGTTGTTTGTGTTCTTGATATTAAATCCAAAAAATAATTGTGAAAACTATATCAAGGAACATTTCCCATGTATTTTCTTCTAGGATTTTTACAGTTTCAAGTTTTAAAAGTCTTTAGTCCACTTGTAATTAACTCAAATTATTGTTAGTGGTTTAAGGTAGGGGTCCAATTTCATTCTTTTGCAGGGATAGCCAGTTTTCCCAACACCATTTATTAGAGACTATCTTTTATTCATAGAATATTTTTGGCTTCATTGTTAAACATTATTTGACCACATATGCATGGATTTATTTCTGGGATGTTGATTCCATTCCATTGGTCTAAGTGTCTATTTTTATGCTAGCCCTATACTATTTTGATTACTGTAAATTTGTAATATAATTTGAAATCAAGAAGTGTGATACTTCCAGCTTTATTCTTCTTTCTTAAGATTGCTTTTGCTATTCAAGGTCTTGGGGTTTCATATAGATTTTAGGATTTGCTTTTTCTAATTCTGTAAGAAATACCGTTGGAATCTTACAGGGATTACATTGACCCTATAGATGGCTTTGGGTAGTATGGACATTTTAACAATATTATTTCTTCTGATCCATGAACACAGGATACCTTTTCATTAATTTGTTTCTTCCTCAATTTCTTTCCTCAATGTCTTATAGTTCAGTATAGATTTTTCACCTCCTCATTTTATTCCATAGTATTTTGTTATTTTTGATGCTATTGTGAATGTTTTCTTTATTTCTTTTTCAGATATTTCATTGTTAGTAGAAAGAAATGCAACTAATTTTTGTGTGTTGATTTTGCATCGTGAAATTTTACCCTGAGGTCTTTAGGATTTTCTATATATAAGATTATGTCATCAGAAAATGGACAATTTTACTTCTTCCTTTCTGATTTGAATGGCTTTTTTTCTCTTTTTCTTGCTTGATTGCTCTGGTCAGGACTTTCAGTACTATTTGAGTAAGAGTGGTGAGAGTGGGCACCCTCATCTTGTTTCTGATCTTAAAGGGAAAGTTTTCAGTCTTTTACCACTGAGTATGATGTTAGCTGTGGGCTTGTCATATACGGCCTTTAGTATGTTGAGGTACATTCCTTCTTTACAAGATTTGTTGAGAGGTTTTTCTTTTATCATGAAAAGATGTTAGATTTTGTCAAATGTTTTTTCTAGATCTATTGAGATAATATGACTTTTATTATTCATTATTTTAATGTGATGTCACATTTATTGATTTGCATATGTTGAACCATCCTTGCATCCCAGGGATAATCCCATTTGATCATTGTGTTTGATCTTCTATATTTGCTTTTGAATTCAGTTTGCAAATATTTTGTTGAGAATTTTTTCATCTATGTTCACCAGGGATATTAGCCTAGAGTTTTCTTTTCTGGCATTGAACTTATCTGGCTTTGGTACCATGGTAATGCTGGCCTCATAAAACTAGTTTGAAAGTGTTTCCTCCTCTTCAGTTTTTTGAAAAATAGGCATTAATTCTTCTTTATAAATGATTGATAGAATTCACCAGTGAATCCATCCGGTCATAGGCTTGTCTTTGTCGTGAGAATTTTGATTACTGATTCAATCTCCTTGTTCATTATTGGACTGTTCAGATTATTTATGTCTTCATGATTTGGTCTTGGTAGGTTGTATGTTTCTAGAAATTTATCTATTTTTTCCAGGTTATCCAATTTGTTGGTGTATAATTGTTCATAGTCTCTTATGATCTTTTGTATTTCTGTGGTATCAGTGTAATGTCTCCTCTTTCATTTATATTTTTGTTTATTTGGGTCCTCTTTTTTTTCTTGGTTAGTCTACCTAAATATTTGTAAATTTTGTTTATCTTTTCAAAGAACTAACTCTTAGTTTTGCTGATCTTTCAAAAATTGTGTTTCTATTTTGTTTATTTTTGTTCTAATCTTTATTATTTTCTTCCTTCTGCTAACTTTGAGCTTAGTTTGTTCTTTTTCTAGTTTATTTGAGATTTTTTTTGATGTATGCATTTATAGTTATAAACTTCACTCTTAGAACTGATTTAGCAGCATCTATAAGTTTTGGTATGTTATGCTTCCATTTTTGTTTATCTCAAGTTTTTTTTTTTTTTTTTTTTTGCGGTACGCAGCCCTCTCACTGTTGTGGCCTCTCCCACTGCAGAGCACAGGCTCTGGACGTGCAGGCTCAGCAGCCATGGCCCACGGGCCCAGCCGCTCCGCAGCATGTGGTATCTTCCCAGACCGGGGCACTAACCCGTGTCCCCTGCATCGGCAGGCGGACTCTCAACCACTGTGCCACCAGGGAAGCCTTCAAGTTATTTTTTGATTGACTTTTTTTCTTCTTTGATTCATTTCTTTTTCAGGAGTGTGTTGTTTTATTTCCAAGTTTTATGAAATTTCTACCTTTTTGTTATTAATTTCTAGTTTCATACCATTCTGGTTAGAAAAGTTAGCTGGTTTGGAGAATTTAATCCATTGATATTTAAAGTAATTATTGATAGACTGACCTTACTCTTGACATTTTGTTGATTGTTTTCTGTCTTTTTTGTAGATACTTTGTTCCTTGCTTCTTCTCTTTCTGTCTTCCATTGTGATTTGATGACTTTCAGTGGTAGTATGCTTTGACTTCTTTATCATAATCTTTTGTATATTTACTACAGGCTTTTCTTTTGTGGTTACTATGAGGCTTACATATAATATATATATATATATATATATTAAACACCTTTATTGGAGTATAATTGCTTTAATTGTTGTGTTAGTTTCTGCTGTATAACAAAGTGAATCAGCTATATGTATACATATATCCCCATATCCCATTCCTCTTGCATCTCCCTCCCATCCTCCCTATCCCACCCCTCTAAGTGGTCACAAAACACAGAGCTGATCTCCCCGTGCAATGCAGCTGCTTCCCACTAGCTATCTATTTTACATTTGGTAGTGTATATATGTCCATGCCACTCTCTCCCTTCATCCCAGCTTACCCTTCCCCCTCCCCGTGTCCTTAAGTCCATTTTCTAGGTCTGCATCTTTATTCCTGTCCTGCCCCGAGGTTCATCAGAACCTTTTTTTTTTTAAGATTCCATATATATGTGTTTGCATACAGTATTTGTTTTTCTCTTTCTGACTTACTTCACTCTGTATGACAGACTTTAGTTCCATCCACCTCACTACAAATAACTCAGTTTCGTTTCTTCTTATGGTTGAGTAATATTCCATTGTATATATGTGCCACATCTTCTTTATCCATTCATTGTCGACATATAATATTTTATAGTTAAAACATCTTTTTTTAAGCTGATAACAGCTTAACTTCAATAGCATAGAGAAACTTTTTATTTTTACTTATTCCCCCCTCACATTTTAGGTTATTGATGTTAAAGCTTACATTTTTAATATTATGTATCCAAAAAGAAGTTATTGTAGTTATAATTATTTTTGACAGCTTTGTCTTTTAACTTTTAATCTAGAGTTGTATGTGATTTATGCACCACATTACAGTATTAGAGAATCTGAATTTAACTATACATTTAACTTTACCAGTGAGTTTTACACATTCATATGTTTTTACAATGTTAATTAGCATCCTTTCATTTTGGCTTGAAGAATGCCCCTTAGCATTTCTTGTAAGGCAGGCCTGGTGGTGATAAACTCTCTCAGCTTTTGTTTGGGGAAGGTCTTTATCTCTCCTTCATTTCTGAAGGACAGCTTTGCTGGGTATAGTATTCTTGGTTGACAGATTTTTTTTTTCAATATCATGACTATACCATCCCATTCTCTCCTGGCCTGCAAAGTTTCTTCTGAGTAATCCTCTGGAAATCTTTAGGGGGCTCCCTTGGTTGTGATGAGTCACTTTTCTCTTGCTGCTTTTAAAATTCTCTCTTTGTCTTTACTTTTGAAACTTTAACTTTAATCTGTCTTGTTGTAGCCCTTTTAGGGTTCCACCTATTTGGGGTATTTTGGACCACATGAATCTATATGTCCATTTATCTCCCCTAATTTAGGAAGTTTTTAGCTTTTATTGCTTTAAATGACATTTTTGCCATTTCTCTCTGTCTTCTCCTTCAGGGATTCCTATAATGTGCATATTTTTCTTTTGATCATATCCTATATGTCCCTAGTCTTTCATTCCTTTTTGCTTATTTACTTTTTGCTCCTCTGACTGGATAATTTGAAATGACTTAGCTTTAAATTCACTGATACTTTCTTCTGCTTAGTTGAGTCTGTGTTGAAGTTCTCTGTTGAATTCCTCAGCTCAGTCACTGTATTCTTCAGTTCTAGTATTTCTGGGTTTTTTTTTTTTAATGTTTTTTTTCTCTTTGTTGGACTTCTCATTTTGTTCATGCATTTCTCCCCTAATTGTCTGTCACTGTTTTCTTGTAGTTCACTGAACTTCTTCAAGAGGATTACTCTGAATTCTTTGTCAGATGATTCACAGATCTCCATTTCTTTGGGGGAATTTATTGGAGCTTTATTTATGGTCTTCTTTGCAGGTGTCATGTTTCCCTGATTTTTCATGGTCTTTGTATACTTGTGTTCCTATCTGCTCATTTGAGTGAGTAGTCTCCTCTTCCAGACTTTACAGGTTCATTTCAGTCAGTCAGCTCAGCGTTTTTGGACAGGTCAGCTGGTAACACCTGTGGGCAAGTGGAGTTTGCTATCAGGGTCTTTAGTTGAGCAAGGCCACTGCCTGAGCTCTAAGGTTGGTGGTGGGAGCACTGCTGGCTGGGCTCCATGCTCCAGTGGTGCCTCTGAATGGTCTCCCTGGTCAGAAGAGGCTCCTGGCTGTGTTCTATTGTGTGCCAGTAGCTGGGCTCAGCAATCATCTATGGTGAGGAGGATTTCAGTCTGTGTTCCCTGGCAGAGCAATGCCAATGGTTGGGTTACATGATTTGGCAGAGTATCAGCTGGGCTTCATCATTGCTCTTGGTTGGGTGGAGGCTTGGGCTGGGCTCCCTGCCTGGGTGAGGCAGCAAGCTGTGTTCAGCAATTGGTCAGGGCTGTATGCTGGATTTTGCTGCTAGATGCAGCTGTAGGTTAGACATCCACCATGGGTGGATGATACCACAGCCTGAGCTCAGAGGTAGCCCAGGGTCACTGATCAGGCTCCTTGATTATTCAAGGCAAGAAGCTATACTCAACAGTTGTATAGGGCTGCTAGCTTTGCTCCCTCCCTGAGCTGGACTGTAGGTTGAGGTTATACTCAGCAGTTGGGTGGGCCTTCAAACTTGATTCTCTGCTCAGGTGGGGCCATAGAAAGGGCTCCATGGCCAGTGTGGCCCATTGGCCTGGGATTCAAAACAGCCAGAACTGCCAGCTGAGCTCCCTGGTCAGACAGGACCACCAGCTTGGCTCTGTAGATGGGCAGAGCAGCTGGCTGGGACCTCTGCTTGGACATTCCTGCAAGCAGGGATGTGATACACAAAGATCTGATAGCTAGTTGCTCTCAGTTAGGCCCCCTTCTCTGTCTCTCTCTGATCCCCAGTGACTGAGCTCTGCAGTGATCTCCATGAGGTGAGACCCCAGTGAGCCTCCCAGGAAGTGTCATGCAACACTGAAGAAGTTGGATATCCACTTTGGACTCTCTTTTCCCACTGGAGAAATTGCAGGCTCAGGGGGCCTCTCTTCTTGTTGCACTGTGCCAGGCTGGGGGAAGGGTAATGCTGTCAAAGTGTAGCCACTCCTCTCATCATTATAATGCAATTTTTCTCAGTCTCTGTGATATAGGGGGGTTCTTCAGCCCCATCCTTGTCTTCTGGGACTTTCACAGTAGTGTGTTGTCTGTGGCTAGTTGGTAGTTGGTTTTCTTGTGAGGGAGACTGAAGTCAGGAATGACCTATGCCAACATCCTGATGATGTCATCTCTCTAGGCTCTGTTGTTTTGCATATAAGTGTTTATAGGTGTAATACCTTCTGATAAATTGATCCCTTTATCAATACATAGTGACTTTTTGTCTCTTTTTGCAGTATTTAACTTAAAGACTATGTTGTCTAATAAAAGTATAGCCATTCCCACGGCTTTTGGGTTGTCATTTGTCTGGAGTATATTTTTCCATCCTTTCACTTTCAAGCTATTTGTGTCTTTAATCTAAGGTGAATCTTTTGTGGACAGCATAATCAACTGTGGACAGTTGAATGTTTTTGTTTTTAATCAATTCCTCCAATCTGCATTTTTATCGGAGAGTTAAACTCATTTACGTTGAAAGGAAAAAGTTACTTGTAAAGAAAGATTTATTTCTGTCATTTTATTATTATTATTATTATTATTATTATTATTATTATTATTTTTGCAGTACGTGGGCCTTTCACTGTTGTGGCCTCTCCCGTTGCGGACCACAGGCTCCAGACGCGCAGGCTCAGCGGCCATGGCTCACGGGCCCAGCCGCTCCACGGCATGTGGGATCCTCCTGGACCGGGGCACGAACCCGTGTCCCCTGCATCGGCAGACAGACTCTCAACCACTGCGTCACCAGGGAAGCCCTATTTCTGTCATTTTCTATTTGTTTTCTCTATGTCTGAGCTTTTTTGCCACCCATTTCCTCAATTACTGCCTTCTTTTGTGTTTAGGTGATTTTTTGTAGTGGAACTACTTTGATTCCCTTCTCATTTCCTTTTAATTATATTCTTTAATATTTTCTTTATTACCATAAGTGTTACATTTACTATCTTAAATTTACCTTGGTCTAGTTTTAATTGATACCAACTTTACATCAATAATATACGAAAATTTGTTTCTATACAGCTTTGCCCTTTATGGTATTGTTATCATGAACTGCATCTTTATACATTGTGTGCCCAATAACATAAAGTTATAATTATTTTTATGCATGTATTTTTAATCATGTAGGAAATAAAAACCAGAGTTAGAAACCAAAGATTCAATAATGTTGATGTTTATATAATCCAGGTATTTACCTTTAATAGAGATCTTTATTTCTTCATACATCTTTAAGTTACTATCTAGAGCTCTTTCATTCCAACCTGAAGGACTCCCTTTAGCATTTCTTGTAGGGAAGGTCTTGTGGTATTACACTTCCTTTGCTTTTGGTTATCTGGGAATGTCTTACTTTCTCTTGCATTTTTAAAAGACAGGTTTACCAGATATAGAATTCTTAGTTGACAGGTTATTTTCTTTCAGCACTTTAAATGTCATCCCACTACCTTTTGGCTTCCAAGGTTTCTGATGAGAAATCAGCTATTAATGTTATCAAAGATAACTTGCGCCGGATGAGCCACTTCTCTCTTACTGATTTCAAGGTTCTGTCTCTGTTTTTGTCTTTCAACAGTTTGATTATGATGGGTCTCAGCATGGGTCTCTTTGAGTTTATCCCTCTTTGAGTTGAGCTTTTTGGATTTGTAGATTCATCAAGTTTGTGAAATTTTTGGCCTTTATTTCTACAGATATTCTTTCTACACTTTTTTTTTTTTTTTTTTTTGGCTGTGCCACATGGCATATGGGATCTTACTTCCCTGACCAGGGGTTGAACCCATGCCCCCTTCAGTGGAAGCATGGTGTCCTAACCACTGGATCACCAGGGAATTCCCCTCTCTCTTCTCCTTTTGAGATTCCCATTACGTCTATATTGTTCTGCTTGATGTATCCCACAGGTTCTTTAGGATCTATTCGCTTTTTTGCCCTATTTTGTTCTCTCTTCTCTTCAGATTCAATCATTTCAGTTGGCCTATCTTCAAGTTTGATAATTATTTCTTTTGCCTGCTCAGATTTGCTGTTAACTCCCTTTAGTGAATTTTTCATTTTGGTTATTGTACTTTTTAGGCCCCAAACTTTTGTTTGGTTTCTTTCTATAACTTCTGTTTATTGAAATTCTCATGTTGTTCATGCATCATTTTTCTGATTTCCTTTAGCTCTTTGTGCACGTTTAAAGTCTTCGTCATCTAGTAAATCTGATGTCTGAGCTTTCATGGGGACAATTTTTGTCAATTTATTTTTTCCTTTAAATAGGTGACACAACTTTTTTTTGTATTCCTTATGATTTTTTTGTTGTTGTTGAAAATTGAACATTTGAATGCTATGATGTGGTAACTTTGAAGATCAGTTCTTCCCCTTCCCCAGCACTTGTTGTTTTGTTTTGATTGTTGAAGGCTGTAGCTTTAGCGGCATATTTATTTAGGGACTTTCCCAAAATATTTTTGCAAAGACTTTAACCCTTGTCACGTGTGATTACTGAACTTGTTGTTTCTTTACCTCATGTTCAGCTAAGATTTTGACAGAGATTTCATTCCATGCCAAGAACTTAAAGAAAAAAACAAAAAACACAAACATAAACAATAAACAACAAAACCAAACACCTCTCCTAGTCTTTGCAGATAGTCTCTGCACTGGGGCACTCTAATACTTAAGCAGGTTTGCACTGAACCTCAGGATTATCCCAACATGGAAGCTTATGGTCTTTTTTATGTCCTTTCTGAGCACATGTCTTGTCCTGGGCATGTTTCTAAAATCCTCTATATTCTTGGTGCTTTGGAGTGTCCTAATTTCCCAAAGAATCCAGAATTTCCCCAGCTTTTCTTCTCAGGCTTTAGGTAGTCTATCATATGTATCACCATCATCTTTTGCCAGAGCCATCTGTGGGTTGTTAGTTGGCCTTGCAGCATTTTTGAGCAATGCTTACCAGTTTTCTGGCCTGAAGTCTGAGTTAGGTGAAACAGAAATGAGTGCCCTGCGTCAGTCCTTCAGGTGACCTCCAGACACCTTAGAAGAGATTTTTGCCCTTGCAGAACCAGGGACCAGAATCTCATACTGCTCTGCTGCTGCTTGAAGACTATCACTGCACCAGGGAGGGAGTGGGCCAAGGGCGAGTAAAAATGCCACAAAGCTTTGTTACTGTTTTCAAGTTGCCTTTTCTTGATTCATTGTTCAGTTGGTTGCTGTAAACCTTTGACTGTTTTCCAGAGTCCTGACAGTTTTTGCTTGTTTTCCGATGTTT
Organism: Stenella coeruleoalba; assembly: GCF_951394435.1. Taxonomy (NCBI): domain Eukaryota; kingdom Metazoa; phylum Chordata; class Mammalia; order Artiodactyla; family Delphinidae; genus Stenella; species Stenella coeruleoalba. The sequence goes on along the minus strand of NC_137153.1, from coordinate 34,629,915 downwards.
CTGTGGAGAGTCAGAAGTTTGGAGCTCATATGTACATTTTGCTGACATCACTCTGCTCATGCATTTTCTTAATATTTTTTAATATGTATATCAAGTCCTAGCCTTGTTGGCTTCCCATCTTTCTTGCCCCTAGGAGCACAATGATCCTATTGTCCTCCTTGGCGCTAGGGAACCCAGGGTCATATCAGTATCTAAATTCATAACAGTTCCTCATCTTCACTGCTTCAGTGAGGAAACATCCACTGCATCTTCCCTGAAGAACATAGTAAGCTGGAGGGTTTTTTGGACTTCGTAGAGATCTGTTCTAGCACACCAATTTATCAGAGTATTTGATCTCACCCACACACTCCGCCAAAGCTGTTTTAATACCTCCATTTCATTTAATGCAGGCCATCATTTTTTTCCCCAAACTTTCGGGAGGCATCCCAGTAGTGTATTAAGAGCAGTTTCTGGTGTCCTGCCTGGTTGTGTCTTAGTCAGCTTAGGCTGCCATGATGAAATACCACAGAACGGGGGACTTAAACAACAGAAATTTATTTCTTAGTGTTCTGGAGGCTGTGAAATCCAAGATCAAGGAGCTGGCAGATTTGATGTCTGATAAGAACCTGCTTCCTGGCTTACAGATGGCTGCCTTCTCTCTGTATGCTCACATGGCCTCTCCTTGGTGCGTGTGTGAGGTTCTGTCTTCCTCTTCTTATAAGGCTACTAATCCCGTCATGAGGATCCCACCTTCATGACCTCATCTAAACCTAAACACCTTCCAAAGGGCCCACCTCCAAACACTATCACTTTGGGTGGTATGACTTTAACATATAGATTTGGGGGGAATGCAAACATGCCGTCCATAATGGGGGGGTAATCCTGAGTCACAGGAGAACGCCCTTGAATGAACAAACTCTCTCCCCTACAGCCTTCATTTCTGAACCCCAGCCCCTTGGTGCAGCATCCTCAAGATCATCCCCAAGTATATTCTCTCAGTTTGTGATGGAGCACATTAGCCAGGTTCTGCACCTTCTTTAGTGAGTAATTTTTCTTCTCAGTTAGCAGGTCCTTCTCTACTGGGTCATACTGGGATTCGACTATCACTTTTTATCTAACAACCAAGAGGGAAAGGGAGAGAGGATTTTGTGAAGGGCGTTCCCCTGAGCGGAGATATCTGCATGATATTCAGGGGAGGCTGCTATTCTCCAGCAAGGAGAGTGACGACTCTTTCATGCATGCAGATCAGGGGAATCTGGGGTTTGCTACTGTGAAGCACATCCACCAGGATAGCCTTATCCCAGGTGTGGTCAGCAGAATTATGACCCCTCAAAGGAGTCCACACCCCAATCCCTGAACCCTGTGAATATGGTATCTTACATGGCAAAAGAGACTTTGTAGATGTGATTAAAGCTACAGACTTTAAATAGGGGGGTCAATAGTTGGGTCAATCTATTCACTGGAGTCCTTAAAAACAGGGAATCTCTCCTAGCTAATGTCTGATATGTGGCTGGAGAGGAAGTGAGAGATTGAAGTCAAAAGGGACTTGACCCCCACCCCCCCATTGTTAGAGGTGCCACATGGAAAGAAAGCATGAGAAGGAACATGGGCAGCCTCTAGGAGCAAAGGCCAGCCCCTAGCCAATAGCCAGCAAAGAAAAGGAACCTCAGTCCAATGGGACAAAGAAAAGTATTCATGGGAGCAGACTCATCCTCAGAGGCTCCAGAAAGGGGTACAGCCTGGCTGGCACCATGGCTTCAGCCTTGGAGAACCTGGTTAGGGGACGCAGCTGAGCCCCACTGACCCCAGACTTCTCAATACAAAGATAAGGGAATGAATTTGCGTTGTTTGAGCTGCTCAGTTGTGGTAATCTGTTACAGGAGCGATGGGAAAAAAAAATACACCAGGCCTCAGGGTTCCACTGCTTCCCACTGAGGCCATGCTGAAGCTGTGAATTTAGGCTTCCTTGTAGTTCAGCCACTCTCAGCTCCTCATAGTACACTGTCCAGCTGCAGGGGCCAGGGGGCTCTTAACACCACTGTGAGGCCTGGGTTCCACACCACCCCAAGTTGGTGATTTCTTGACCTGAGCTCATCATTTCTATCTGACAGCTCATGGCTGGCAACTCCCAGTCTCTCTCATTACAACCACCCGCCACACCATCTCTTGAATGCTCGATGTGCTGCCCAGTCCAGCCTCCCCTTCCAATGACATCCCTTCCCAATGCAGGCAGAGAGGACACCACAGTCGTACTTTTGCAGCAGCCACTGTTCTCCCACTCCACCAGCACATTGCCCTCTGCCCATGAGGGATCCAACTTCAGAGCCTTGCCCCAGAGCTTGCCTGCGGGGACAATATTCAGTAACAAGCCCCAGAAGAGAGCCTGAGTTGGGGGTTCCTGTGAAAATGATATATTAGGAAAGAACAGGGAAGGTGGAGGAACAAAGCAGGGATGTGAGGTCATGAAGAGCCCTTGATGCCATCCTGCAGGGAGGAGAGGAGACAGAGGGACCATCCTCCAGAACCATCCCAGAGGGGGCGAGGGGCTGGGTGGCTGTACTCCTCCCCACCTTGGTCACTGGCAAAGGTCTGATAAGTCCTGAAAGATGCAAATTCCCGGATGCTCCCCATCCTCCATATATGCAGGCCAAGTGGATTCCAGCAGCTTTGGGGCAGTGCCGCCTGCCCCGGCCCTGCAGATGCTGATGTGGGGTGTGAACTGATGGTGCAGGGTTCCAGGGTAGGAAGGACCGACAGGCCCACTACAATTTGGAGCATGGGAGGTCAGGTGCATTTGCCTGCTTGTTGAATAAATAAAAGGACATTGAGACACTCCCCCGTTTGGTCACTTACTCATCTGAGCACACCTTCCCCCTCTGCTCTTGATACCAGCTGCATGCTAGACACAGACATGATCTCTGGGACAGACTCTGTCCCAGAGATCCTCAGAGAGGAAGGGAAGACAGCTGTGTGTGTCCTCTGTGAGTTCCAGGGGCACCAGCTTAGCCTGGGGTGAGCTGTGGGGAAGGCCCAAGGAAAGCTTCTTGGAGGAGGAGATGGCTAAGGGACGCTTTTAAGTAAGAAGAGCAAATAAATCATTGTGTGGCAGGCAAATGGGCAATCCTTTTGCACCAGAGGCCAAGAGAGGCCTATGAGTCTGTCAGGCTTGGGACCCCTGTACTATCACGCGCTAGCTGGGCTGTCTCACGTAAGTCTCCTCCTCTCCCTGGAGCTCAGTTTCTGAACCTGTAGAAGGAGGGAGTTGGCTGAGTTGGAGCAGAGGGCCAGAGGCCATTGTCCACAGGGAGCCAGGACATGACCGTGGCCAGGCCTCCCTGTCCAGCAGGCTGAGTTCTGGCCATAAAGCCCCAGGGCCATTGTGAGGGCTGAGGACAGCTTGCCAGGGCCTGGGGCAGTGTGGAGGCTCAGTACTTTGTGTATGAGTGTGTGCGTGCATGTGTGTGACTGTGTGTGTGTGTATGTGTGCACATGTGTGTGGTATGTATGGTGTGTGCATATGTGTGTGGTGTATGCATATATATGGTGTGTGTTGTGTATGTGTATATACATATGTGTGTGGTGTGTATATATGTGTAGTGTATCTGTGTGTGGTGTATGTATGTGTGTGTATGTATGTGTGAGTATATGGTATGTGTATACATATCTGTCTGTGTGTATATATGCACTTGTGTACATGTGTATATATGTGGGGGAAGTATGGTGTGTGTGCCTGTGTATATACATGTGTGTGGTGTGTGTGTATGTACATGTGTGGTGTGTGTGTATATATGCGTGGTGTGGTGTTTGTACATGTGTATGGTGTGGGTTGGTGTTAGTCATCCCTTACCCTCCTGCCCTCCCTTGGGTTAACCCTACAAGCCCCAGGCCCTTGTCCAGGGCAGATGGTGGCTGTGCCACTGGGCCTTCCACCTTGGGCTATTTCTGCTCCAGCCTTGGCCTCCTGGGCAGCAAGCAGGCAGGTGGAGCCAAGTGTCCAGGCCCTGTCAGAGGAGGGAAGGTGGGCCACAGGGGGGCATGTGGGACCAGGAGGAGGCATTTCCTTCCCCGCCCACCAGGCAGACGGCTCCTAATGTGCGACAGACGCTGGAGCTCTGGACTCTCCGTCCTCCCCGCTGCCGGGCCAGGGGTGGGGTGGAGGCTCACAGAGCAGGCCCCAGAGGCCTTCACTGATCCCACAGTGTTGCTCCCAGAGCCGGGATTCCTGGTGGGGATGAGCGGACAGGAGCTCAGTCTGGAAGCCTTGCTCACTGCACAGATCAAATCCTCCCTCATACAGCCAAGTGGGAAACTTCCAGGAGCCCCAGGAAACTCAAGCCCTGAGTGGTACTCTCAAGACCCACTTTGACAGTGTTTTGCAGGTTTGTGTCTTTTGTGCATAAATTGTGGTGAGTTAACCAGCGCCCTCAGTTCATGAGGACTTGCCAGCATGGGCTGGTTTTAAGTGCTTCTTGTTTCTGTCCCAGAGGCCCACTCTGATGTGTTTGGTGTTGCTTTTTGTCCAGGATTTATTCTTTGAACACACATTATTTTGTGCATGGAAGTTTTTAATTTAGGTTTTTACTTTTTCTGCTCAGCCCTGCATTTTTAAGTTTCATCTGTGTCTCTTATTGCCTCCTGGTCCTCTGATCAGTGTGTCCACTGAAAGCCATCTTCCATTCCCCTGGCCTCCTTCAGTTCCTTCTTTCTCAACAAGGCTGTCCTCACACCCCCTCCCTGTCCCCTCTGAGAGCTGTGTGAAATGAGAGTACTCTGGAAAATGATAGAGGCCCTTGGTATCCTGGCCAGCTCAGAACAGAGGCCCAGGCAGAGACTCCAATGTCCTTTGGCTTTGGGCTAATGGCAGCCAAGCCCTGGGTAAACGTCTGAGACAAATGTGGGTCTAGGAATGAAAATCCATAGGGTTAGTGTGATAAAGCCAGTGATGAGAACACATGAATACACACACACAGGTATGTACACATGCATACACACTTGCATACATGTATACACATATATTCATAGACACACAGATATATACAAATACACACGCATACCTAATATAAGCACACATATACAAAACACACATATGCATGTACACTCACACACATGCACACGTCACCACTGTCTTCCCCACTCACACCCATTGTACACACTTGTGCCAGGCATTCTGTCAGCTGCATTTCACTGAGGCCCCCCAACACATAAATTCCCGGGGGAATTTATGACCACCTTACAGATGAAAAGCTGAGGCCCCAAGAGGACCGATGCTAAGGGCACATGGCCTGACCCCAGAGGGTTCTGTCTGGTGGTCACGGACGGCAGGTGCTGAGTTACAGATTTCTCGAAGAAACTAGCGGTGGTCTCTGTCTTGGTTGGGGGTATAGGGGAAACACCCCCACTGTCTGAAGAGGAGGGTGATGCTGGATCCAAGTGGGAGGTCAAAGGTTGGAGGTCAGTGTGGAAAAGTGAGCTCTGAAAGCGAGGGGTGTCTGCAGGAACTTCCCCACGGACAAAAGCACTTTGGAGGTCAGGTGGAGGCCAGGGGTCCTCAGGGATCCCCCTGGCGAGGCGGTGCCCAAAGTCTGCTTATGTTCCAGTGATAAGGGATGAGGGACAATGGATAAGGGATGGTAGTTCCTGGGTCTTGGACCCTTCAGGAAATCACTTTCAGGTCTGCCTCCAGTGAGTACTACAGGAAAATGGCCTTTTACTTTAAATTGCCTCGATTTTCAATTTGCTTGATATTTGAGCAGCAGGAGGCCTGCTGAGGCCTTCTTGTTCCCTGCCTGGAACAGCCTGGAGCTGGACAATTCCAGAGCCTAGCAAGAAGGATGTGGCTTCCCTAAGGGGCATGGGACATCTGCGGGCCAGAGGTGTCCATGGGAAGGGCCCTCAGGTGAAAGCGCAGATCTCCAGCTACCCCTCTGCCCCGTAGCCGGGGCTCTGGCTCCTGGAACCTGGGTCTGCAGCCCATCTACCCACCCACAGACCAACATTTTCCATCCTTCCCTGATGCCGCCTTCCAGGGTCCTCCCCCAGCTCCGGGTCCCCTGCAGCACCCCGAGCCCGCTCCCACCTTCCTATCTGGGCTCCTCCTCTGGAACAGGCCCGGGTCCACAGTAGGGAGTCAGCATGGGAATGAGGCTGACAGGATCACTTTCTCCACAGACACTGGCCGAGCCCCACAGGTAAGATTCCCATCCTCAGGACCCACGTCCAGCTCTGGGAACAGAAAGTGACTCTAGAAATGAGGAGGAGGGGTACTATAAAAGAAACAAAGCAGGGTCCCCTGAGAAGGTAACATTCAGGGATAGACCTGGGAGAGGTGAAGCCAGGCAACCTCTCAGAGGTCAGAGCAGGCAGGGGCTTCGGGATATTGTGGGGTTGGCTTCTCTCTGACAGACAGGGCCCAGGAGGGTCTGAGCCATGGAGGGATGGTCGAACTTGAACTAAGACCCTGTGGGGAGTGGGTCACGGGGGTGGCCGGTGGGAGGGGTGCCTGAGGACAGATGGGGAATGATAGGTGAAGAAAAGGTGGAGGATGACTCCAAGGTTTATGGCTTAGGCAGGCAGGTTTGGGGGAAGGTGATGGCATTTTAATACAGTCCTGTGGCATTTCATGGCATCCCCAGTCTCTCTCCCTGACACGTGCTCCTGTAGTCTGGATTCCAGCCCAGACTGCAGGGCCCTGGCAGGCGTGATGAACATTTACTCCTTGCTGGTGTGAAGAGCTGCCTGAGGCGTGGGTGATGAAAAGCGTGGCTTGCAGACAAGCAGGCAGGCATGCTGCCATCCGAGGAGACGGATTCCATAGGACAAGGAAAGTCCAGGGGACATCCGAGGGGAAGCAGCGTCGTGTGTTTTTCTGAAAATTTTCGTTGGGGAGCCGAAGTCTTTAACTCTGAATCACTCATGTTTTTTTGTTTAAACAACAATCAATTTTTAAATGTTAAATATCTTTCAGTGAACGAAGGACGGGAGGCATTGAATGATTCATCCCTGTGATTTGGTTTTTGGCCGCTGGTCCCCGCTGGGGCTCTGAACATCCACTCTGAGGGTCAGTGAGATCTGGGCTTGACTGGCCCAGGGCAGTTCCTGTTTTCACAGAGACTGCTCGTCTCTGCTCTGCTCTATCCCCTGCTTGCCCCTTCTGCCTCTGGACCAGCCCAGCTCCCTGGACGTGTCTCCTCCATCCACACGTGCTCTCTCTCAGGGGGTAGGCAGGGTGCCCATTTGCCCACCTGTGGGTGGGCTGCTTCAGGAATCACTTGGGATGGGAAGTGGGGCACTGCAGGCCAGGTGATAGGTTGGGGTCCAGTTCTGCCCCCACTCACCCTGTTTCGCATGAGGGCACTGGAGACACCAGGGCTAGGAAAAGAAGGGTGTACCACTGGGCCTGGGCTCTGTGCCCCCCAGGACCACACTCACGGGGAGACAGTGCAGGGGTGTGGGCTCCAGGGTGAGGCTCTTGTCCTGGCCCTGTGTCTTCTGGCTTCATCATCCTGGGCCAGTTGTTGAACCTCTGTGTGCCTCAGTTTCCAAGTCTTGAAATTATGGGGATACCAGCAGCCAGCCTCTGGTTGTCATGACTGCAGGGAGCAAGTGTATGTCTGGGGGTGTGTGGCAGTCACTGGGGTGATGTGTGTCTAGGCCAATGCCAGGGCACGTTCCTGTCCACAATGCCCTGAGCCCTCCCAATTATTCCACACGAGCACCCCAACAGACAGGAGGGAAACAAGGTCGGGTGATGGAAGTCCTCATGGGAGGGCTCACAGTGGGGTGGCCGGGCTGGGCCCTGGTGTCCAGGCCTGTGGTAGCCCCTGCTCCAGCTGCCTCTCTCATCAAGGTCCCTGGAACCCTGGCCAGCCATCCTGCCTTTCTTGCCCAGCAATGGGGCTGCCCCAAATTCTATAGCCTGAACTGAGCCTCCCTCCCATGCCCTGCCCCTTACCCAGGGCCCTTGGAATGCCCTCTCTGCCCACGAGGCAGGGCCTGTTCCCCACCCTCCACATCCCACAGCTTGCCCACCCTCCCTGTCCTGCCCCCACCAGCCATCCCCATCCAAGGGCTGCTCCTGATTTCGGCCCTTGTGCCCCTTGCTCCATGGTCCCTCTGCTCCTACTGTCTCCTTGTGGCCACTGCCTGTTCTTCCAGACTGCTCAGATGTCACCACCTCCATGTAGACACCCCTGATTTCTTCACCCCCACCAAAAGACAGCAGTCCTTCTTGTGCCCCCACCGCCCAATATACATTGTTCATCCTCCACTGCTGAAATCTCCCCCTACCCCAGGCCAGGGGTCTATGTCAGGCCCCCTCTGAGCCACCAGGGCTGAGAAGGGAAGAAGTGGGACCACGCTCTTCACAGGACATGTGCCCGGGGAGGGAGAGGTTGTGTGCAAGGGAGGAGGCAGAGTTGGAGGGTGAGAGACTGGAGATGGACAAAGGGGGACAAAGATCAGAAGTCAGCACTGGACAGATAAGGAAAGAGAGGGACAAGGCGAGAGAGACAGGCAGTGAGGAGACAATGAGAGTGATGGACAGAAAGAGAATCAGAGAAGAAAAGAAACAAGAGAGAATGAGGCGGGTGGAGAGAGAGAGAGAGAGAGAGAGATTCAGGTTGGGGAGAAGGGAGGGAGGTGAGACAGGGAAACAGAATAAGAGAAAGGCAGAGAGAGAAACCAACCAACTAGAGACACTCCCTGCCTGCCCACCTGCCCAAGAGAAGGAAGGGAAGCAGGGGGAGGGCGGAGGGGGGCAGCAGGGGGAGGAGGCCGGCCAGGCTTGACTGTCTCCTGGGAACCCTGACCCCACCTCCGGCGGCCCAGCCGCTCACCTCACAGCCACGCTCAGATTTCAGGGCTTGGAGCTCACGCAGATTCAGTAACAAATGCATGTGCAACACATTATGAAGAAAGCCTTAAAAAGCCCTCGTTTATCGCTGTTTACGTTACGTGATTGAGGGGAGAATTTGCCAAGACCAAAGGTTACTGCTGGTGTTTCTGTGATGAATATTACCTCAAACTAAAGCAATTAGCTTCAAGGAAACGTGCGCTGTCTTTGGGAGGGCTTTCAAGAGTGACCCGTAATGTGCCTGCGATGGATTTCCACGCTACACAGCACGACCAGCCGCACGTGCACATCTGTTTTGCACGGAGTTTCCGTGTGCACTTGACCTGATCGCCTGCCTCTCTGGGCCTCGGTTTCCCTTTCTACGGAGTTGGGAGCGGCAGGGGGAGGGGGTGTGGACTGGACCCAGGCTCCAGGACTCCTCTCGGCCCAGCCGAGGTGATTTACTTCCACTGGTTTGTGCTTCCTGAGCATATCCTTTAGCCTTTCTCCCTGAGGCTGTTTCTGTTCACGTTTGGCTGATAAAACCCTTTCTTGAGGCAATTATGGAAATTGCTTGAGTGGTAATTAGTGAACGGTAATTAGTGAACTCTCCTTTCTTCCAAGGAGAACACGTGACAAATCTGCCCTGCCCTGCTTCCCTCTCCTCGGCTCCCCAGTCATGGCTTTGGGGGCAGTCGGAAGATGGCTGGAGCAGGGCCTTGTGCCTTCAGACGTGACTGGGTGTGCCTCAGTTTCCCTATCTGTAAGCAGGGTGATGATAGCACCTACGTGGTGCTGTGAGGAGGGAATGCAATGGTTCCCGGCATGTCGGCAGCATAAATGAAGGTCATTGTCACTGTTGTGCCCAAGAATCTGGAGGACTGGCCAGTGCAGCTGCAGGGAAGGAGGGAGGGAACTCTCCATTGAGGCGAGAGGGGCAACTCCCTGAAAGGGAGGGGAAAGAGATCAGAACCTGTTGGGGTGTGGGGGAGGTCCTGCCGTCTGCTTCCCACTGCCTGTCCCCAGTCACCTTGTAAACCAACCAGCTGAAGTCACATAGGTGCTGTTGCTGCGCCCCCATTATTCGCATCTACCGCTAGCAGAAGGTGGCGATACCAGCTCCCAGGGGCACGGAGAGGTGGACTGACCTTAAACGCACAGGTGGCAGCCAGGATCTGCCCCTTATTCTCTGTTGGCACTTAGCAGGGGTTTCTCATTGGAAGATGGGACTAATCGTATCCCTCCCTCCTACGGCTGTAGAAAGACGGAGTAAATTATACAGGGAGAGTGCTCAGCAGAGGGCATGGAACAGACCCTGTGTGCAACAAGGCCTGTGAACATAGACTGTGGGGAGGGGGTCAGACCAGGCCCAGGGAGGCCCCAGGGGGGTACAGAACCACCTGGGTTTGTGTGCTGATGGGGAAAACCCCAAACAAATGACCTATCACTGCAAGATCTGGAAACAAAGCAGCAACCAAATTGAATTTGAGGGAGGGTCCGGCCTGACAGCCCAGCGGTCATACTCTTATACATGATACAGTCTCTGGCCTGAGCACAGAAGAAGCACGACTGTCCTCAGGAGTGATCAGGAGCCTGAGTCAGCAACTTGGGGCCAGAGGGACAGAGGTCACTGGGAGAGAGGAGTCCCAGAAGCTCTGTCTCAGCCTGTGCAACCTCCACAATGTGGAAAGTATCTGCCCAGAGACAGTCGTAGTGGAGGGAGGATAAAACCGTGAGTTGGAAAGCCAAGGCTCAACTGCCAGGGCAGCCACAGGCCGCATGTCCTAAGCAGCAAGGGGGACATCAGGGCTCCTCGAGTTGACCACTTGTTTCTTCCTCCCATTATTTCCCCCATTTTATAGATGAGAAAACTGAGGCTCAGAGGGGCTGTAACTGTACATTCAGGGCTTGAATGTATGTCTGTCAAGTTGCTGGATGGAACTGAGCTTTGTTGTAGTCACCCTGCACCCCCCAGCACCTAGCATGGAGCATGGCATGTCCTGGAAGCCCAATCAGTACCTCCCTCTCCCTGCCACCTGCAGGCCTCAGTGGCACCTCAGCTCCATCAGCCCAGAACTGGATGCAGGGTCACTTCCAACCATACCATCCCCAACAAGTCCTCTCTGACATCTTCTGAGCCAGTGGACAGAGGGGCAAGAAGCAGGCATGCAGCCCCCCAACTGCCCAGGCCAGCAGGAGCACTTTCCACTGCTGGACCCACCAACTGCTCTTGGGTAGGGCCCCATCCTCAGCTGCTCCTCCATGCGTCCAGCCCCAGGTGGCCTTGGCATTCCTGGTCCCTCCTTTGTCAGTGACCACAAGCCCTGTAACCCAAGGATGCCCAGAGGGACCCGACAACCCATCACGCCACTCTGCTTCCACCTCCAGAGAGACCAGCTAATTCCTCAAGGTCACCGCTCACCCTCAGCATAAAGCACTCATTCTTCCACAGCGTGGGGCTGAGGTGGGAAAATATTTTCCAAAGGTCAGTTTTCCAATTATACTTAAAATTTGAAAGTTCATTTCTCTTTTTTTTTGCCTCCCCTTGGTGTAGCCGTGTTCTGCTAATTTCATAAAGATACCATTTAGCTGAGGTAGGTGGGATTCTGGGCATCAGAACAGCTTCCCAACGTCAACAGCCAGCCGTAACCGTAACCACCAACTTCCCATCATTTGTGGGGAAAAAAACATTTCTCTCCCCAAAAATTATGGCCTGTAGGAACCAGACAACATCCCCATTGCTTGGTGGGAAATTACAGAGATTTTCTTATGTACTTAACTTTAAGCCACATTTATAAAGTTCTGCTAGGTCTTAATGACTTGCTCATGGGCCGCTGGGGATGCAGGATGTTGGAGGCCTTTGCTTCGGCGTGGGGTGATGCAGTTGAGCGCCTGTCTCATGGGACAGCGGCTCCTGGGGATCTGGCATGCAGCCCAAGAGCTGAGAACCCCCGGGGCCTGGAGGGAGGCAGGTAGGGCTGAGGGCTTGGGTATGAGTCTGAGAGGGGTCGGAGCAGGCCAGACAGGACTGTCTTGGCTACACCCTTTGAGTGGGAACGAAGTGAGGAACACACAGGCAATAAACATGGGACTCCCCCTCATCTGCCTCAGCTGACCCCAAAGGGAATTGGGATCTGACCCTCTCCCTACCTCCACTCCATCTGTCCTCCACACTCCATTCTTCCCCAGCCAGACTGTGTCTTTCCCTCATCCAAACCATCCAGGCCCCCCATGTGGTTCAGAGGGAGGTGGCTCCTCCCTGAGGTCTACCAAGACATCCACCCTCTCCAGTCACTCTGCTCCCGGCACATGGGGCTCCTTGCTGGTTCTAAGCCTGGGCACAGCACAGCCCCACACAGGGCCTCAGCCCCTCCTCTCTAAGACAGGGTAGCCAAAGTTGTTATGAGGATGAAATCAGGGGATGTAGTGAAGATGGCACCAGAAGCCTCTGGGGGGCAGGTGAGGGGCTCAGAGGGCTACATCGCACCCAGGATGGGAGGCCAGGCTTTTCCTGGACTGGGGAGGGGGCAAACTGCAGGGCAGGATGGAGCTCTCACCTTCTGGGGCTCTCCCCTTCTGTGCCAGTCTGTCTGGGGCACCTCCAGGGGTGAGGAGCCCACAGACCAGGCACAGCTGGGTTGACATGAGAAGGAGGAGTGGCAGCCAGCAAGAAGGCAGAAGCAGAGGGCCCAGAGGACAGGCTGGAGCCGGACCTGGGGTCAGGGGTGCAGGAGCAGTGAGAGGCCTCCATCCTGTGGGGACTGGGAAGGGCAAGATGCAGGTGTGGTGAGGGGCTTGGGTGTGCAGATCCCACCCCTTACTAAAGGGCTGAGGGGCTTACTGGGCCCAGGAAGGGGTGGGAGGGAGATTCTTGCCCAGTCTGCAGTAGGGCTGTGCCTCTCAGTTCCAGGTTATGAGCCTGGTGGTACCAGCAATGCCAAACTTTAGAAGAACGAAAAATCCAGCTTTTGATGTGAAATATCCCAATTTTCCAAGTTTGGCACCTATTTCATATTTTTAAACACTGGGCATGTCATACCACACCAGGCTTTGGGTCTCAATCAGTTCTATCATCTCCCATCTTTCCCCTCACCCCCATGCTACAGCCACTTCTTGTGGTTCCTTGCTCCTATCTCAGAGGCTTTGCTCATGTTTTCTCTGTCCCTCTGCCCAGGAAACCCCTCACCAATAATTGCATGTCCAGCTCCTTCTTCGTTCAGAGGGCTCTGGCCATCTGTCACTCCAGTCCACTGGTCCAGCCCTGCCCTGACTTCACTTTAAATTATCCATCCATTCATCCATCCACCAGCCCATGTATTCATTCACCCACCCATCCACCTATCCACCCACTTATCCATCCTATAAGTGCACAGGGACAGGGCAGACAGAGAATGGCTACTGTGTGGTTGAGAGCTGAATGGAGATTCTGGAGGTTGTACAATGTTCAGGAAAATTGGAGTTCTGCCTATCCAGTGGGAAGGGTTACTCTAAACCCACCCTAAAAAACCTAAAAACAAACTTCACCAAGATCAAGTTTATTCGCCAGTAAATTGACTGCCTGTCAGAAAATCAGTCAACAACACTCTTTAAAGAAAAACAACATCCAGGACCTCAACAGCATAGCATTTACAATGTTTGAAACACAATAAAAATTCCTAGACATGCAAAGAAGAAGGAAGAGGGACTCACAACCAGGAGCAAAAATACAAAACAAAACAAAAAAAACCCCAATGAAACAGACACAGGAAAACATGTTGAATTAGGAGACAAGAATTTTAAATGATTGTTATAGTACACCATATTATTTATTATATTCTGGTCATGAATTTAAAGTAGAAGATAGAGTGGGAAAAAAAGTAGGAATTTCATCAGAAAAAATAAAACTATAAAGAAGAATCATGTGGATTTTCTAGAGCTGATAAAGAAAATATTTGCAAAGTGAAATTCTCTAGATAGGTTTAATAGCACTGCAGGAGAAAAGATCAGTAAACTCAAAGACAATAGAAACTATCCAACTGAAGCATACAAAGGAAAAAAAACCAGAAAATAAATAAACAGAGCCTCAGAATTGTATGGAAAAATGTCAGTCATAACATATATGCAGTTGAAGTTCCAAGAGAAGAGAGAAAGACTGGGGAAGAAAAATATTTGAAAAAATAGTGGCAGAAAAATTTTGAAATTGGGTGAAAACTGTAGACCTACAGATGAAAGAAGCACAAAAGAACTCAAGCAGAAAAAGCAGAAAAAAAAAAAAACCACACAAGGGCTTATCAGATTCCATTTGTGAAAAAGTAAAGTTAAAGAGAAAAATCTTACATGTGGTCAGACAAAAAGACACAGTTATATAGAAACAAAGATAAAAATACCACTGAGTTATCAGCAGAAACAAGGCAAGTCAAAAGACAATAGAATGATGTCAATGGAATACGGAAAGAAAAAAAAAAACCCTGCCAATCTAGAATTCTGTAGCAGCAAAAACACCACTTAATAATAAAGAAAAAATAAATGTATTTTTATACAAACAAAAGCTGAGAGAATTTATCACCAGAGATTTGAACTACTAGGAATGTTAAAGAAAATTCTATGGATTGAAAAGAAATATCTGATGGAATCATATTTACTTGAAAAAATGAAATGCCAGAAATTGTAAATGTGTGGGAAAATATAAAAGATATAAAGTCTTATTAGAGAAAGAAAATTGATTTATATTGATAAGAGTGGATTCTTCAGAAAAATATAGTAATTCTAAGCATTAATACACTTAATAACAGAGACTCAAAATGCAGAGAAGTGAAAACAGAGAACTAACGAGAAATAGACACATCAACAGATATAGTTGTAGATTTAACCTTCCTTTCTGAGTAACTGATTAAAAATAGACAATTTAATAAGGATATAAAAGATTTGAACAACATCATAAACCAAGTTAATCTAACTGACATTTATAGAACACAGTCTGGAGAATATGCATTTTTAAGTGTACAATGGAAATTTAGCGAAACAACTCTTAATCAATTAAAAACGATTGAAATAATACAGAGTCTGTTCTCTACATACTCTGTAGAGAGTATACCACTACAGAGTTAAATTAGAAATTCATAACAATAAGGTAATAAGAAAATCCTCTAATCTTTGAAAGCAATACACTTCTAAATAGCCCATAGGTCAAAGAGGAAATCACAGGGTAAATAAGAAAATGTTTTAAACTAATGAAAATTAAAACAGAACATATAAAACTTTGTGGAATGAAGCAAAAGTTGTGCTTAAAGGGAAATTTGTAGCTTTAAATGTTTATATTATCAAAGACGAAGTGCCTCAAATCAATTATATAAGTAACCATATTTAGTATTTAGAAAAAAAACAAATTAAACTCAAAATAGAAAAAAAGGAAATAATAAAGATAAAAATAGAATTCAATGAAATAGACAAACAAGGAATAGAACAAACAGTAGAGACAATTAATGAAATAAAAGTTGGTTATTTGAAAGGATCAATAAAATTAATAAAAGTAATAAAAGGTCAATAAAAGTAAAAAGAGAGAAAACACAAATTATTATTATGGATCAAAGAGGAGATGTAATTACAGGTCCTGAAGACAACAAAAGAATAATCAATGAATATTATGGACAACATTATGCCAATAGCTTTGTCAACTTAGATGAAATGAACAAATTTCTTAAGTCATAAAATGCCGAAATCCTCTCTCTCTTTCTCTCTGTCTCTCAAACACACACACACACACACACACACACACACACACACACACAGAGTAAACATAAATAGCCCTACACTTACTAAAAATTTGAAATTTCCCCACAAAGAAAACTTTAGGCTCAGATGGTTTCACTGATGCATTATATCAAACATTTAAGAAAAAAATAGTATCAATCTTACACTAACTCTTTCAGGAAAACTTTCCAATTAATCTATGGGTCTAGCATAACCTTAGTAACAAAACTAGGAAAGGACATTACAAGAAAATAAAATTATAGACCAATATTATTTAAAAATATGGATACAGGGGCTTCCCTGGTGGCGCAGTGGTTGAGAATCTGCCTGCTAATGCAGGGGACACAGGTTCGAGCCCTGGTCTGGGAGGATCCCACATGCCATGGAGCAACTAGGCCCGTGAGCCACAACTACTGAGCCTGCGCATCTGGAGCCTGTGCTCCGCAACAAGAGAGGCCGCTATAGTGAGAGGCCCGCGCACCGTGATGAAGAGTGGCCCCCGCTTGCCACAATTAGAGAAAGCCCTCGCACAGAAACGAAGACCCAACACAGCAAGAATAAATAAATTAATTACTAAAAATATGGATACAAAATTCTTAACAAATATTAGCAAATCAATTCCAGGAAAAAATATTTGTGTGTTTATGTGCACATGCACGCATGCATTTGTTAATACCAGGAATGCAAGATTGGTTTAATATTCAAAAATCAATATAATTTACCACAATAACAGAAAGAAGGCAAAAAATATCATATGATCATCTCAATAGATGCACACACACAAAAAAAAACAATTTAAAAATTCAACACCTATCCAAATCCCATGATTTGGAGGAAAACAACCCAACTCTTAGCAAATTCTACGAACAGAGGGAAACTTCCTTAACCTGTCAAAGAGTATCTACAGAACTGGAACTGAAAAGAACTAGAACTTGAAGAAAACATAAAAGAATATTTTTGCAACCTTGAGGCAGGCAAAGTTTTCTTAGAGAAGACACAGAAAGCACTAGCTAAAAAAAACCAAAACTATATATATAATATGTTTTTATATATTTATATATATATTTATATATATATATATATATATAAATGAGACTTCAGCAAAATTAAAAACTAATTTTTCCTCATCAAATGACACCACTAAGAAAATGTACAGACAAGTCATCTAATGAGAGAAAAATTTTTTTTCTTTCTGATTTCTATCGTCTTTCACTCTCAGGACTTGTATCCAGAATATATAAAGAACTCCCACAACTCAACAGTGAAAAGACAAATAACCCAACAAAAATGGCCTTGAAAAGATATGTCACCGAAGAAGATATACAGGTGATCAATAGGAACATGAAAATTGCTTACCACTGTAAAGTCAACATGAGACAGCACCATTGCATACACACCAGAGGGGCTAAAAGTAAAAAGAATGACAATTCAAATTATAAGTGAGGGTGTGGAGCAATTGCATACCTCATACATTGCTGGTAGAAATGTAAAATAACACAACCACTTTGGGGAAAATTTTGGCAGTTTCTCACAAAGTTGAAAGTATATTCACCATATGACTCAGCACTAGCTTTCTAGATATTGATCAAGGAGAAATGAAATCATGTATCCATCCAAAGATCTGTATTGTAATGTTCATAGAAACTTTGTTAATAATTTAGTTAAATTGGAAACAATCTAGATGTCCAGAAAGAGAATGGATAAACAGACTGTGATACACCCATACAGTGGAATGTTAGAAATGAAGGTACTGCTGATACATAGAGCAACATGGATGAATCTCAGAATCACTGTGTTGAGTTAAAGAACACAAACACAGGTGACTCTGATGCACGACTCAATTTATATGAGAGTGTAAAATAGGATTTGTGGGTGCAGGACAGCGTCCTCTATAGCAGCATGTTTTGAAATCTCTATTCACCTTGTCTTTTCTGCTTTACAATGTATTAGGTCACTAGTCCCTATCAGTGTATTTGGATCTGCCTCTCTCTCTTCATCAGTAGTGTGGCATTCCATTGGGTAGACAGAACATAAATTATTTACCCAGCGTGCTATTGGAAAACAGAAATTGTTTCCAGTCTTTTGTCCTCATAGCACCAGCACAGTGAAACTCCTTGTACATATGTCTGGTGCATGTCAACAAGTCTATCCAGCTGGAGCACAGATTCCTAGAATGGACTTTTAGGGTCAAAAGAATGCATTGGCTTTTTTCTTGGGAAGCCAGAACACAACTCCAAGCTCTCCAGGGAATAAGGGCTTACCTTATTGAGCCATCTTAAGGCACAAAGGGCCATGAGTCCAGAACTTCCAGTATGGACAGGCATTAGGAGTCACTACTAGCCACCAACATAGTTCTGATGACCTCAGACGACAGCTAAGGTGTGCTGGTAACACCTGGCAAAGGCCATACTATCTGCTAGACCTCAAGGTGTTCCTGCCTACCTACAGGTCAGCAGGTTGAAAGACACCTGGGAGAAGATCTGCCCAGGATAGAGCTTTGTCTGAACACAAACGGACTAGGGCTTCTATCTAAGGGAAGAGGCGGCCAGAGCCCACAGGCAGAGCCCTTCTTGCCAAGTCTCCAACTACCTTAGGTTGTAAGACAGGGGCAGTGGCTGCAAAAGCAGACAACTTCCTGGACCAGGACTCATATGTCAAAACCCCAATGTGCCTGCTTGGTACCTCCTGGTCTTTCTCTTCTTGCCAGCTTCCACACTCATCTCTGAGTATGATCCCACCCGCTCAAACCCTAGCCTTCCAGTCTACCCTTCATATCCCTCCAAGGCAATCATTCTTTTTTAAAAAAATTTTTTATCAGAGTATAGTTGATTCACAATGTTGTGTTAGTTTCAGGGGTAATCATTCTTTATAAAATAAACTTATAAAATTATGAAAAGATTTCTGCTTCTGGTCAATAAAGAGTAACATAGTCCAGATTTACCCTCTCATCTGAAACAAACAAACAAAAAATAAACAGATATTTGAAACAATGGTTTTTCAAGATATTGGATATCAGGCAGTGGACTGTAATCTATAAAGGCCAGGAAACAATGGAGGTCAGCCCTGCAATTACTCCTTTGAGAGTTTCCAGGCCACAGTGCAAGGAGAAGGAAGCCAGATGGAGTCTGGTGGTCTTACTGAGTTGAGAAACAAAGCTGAGAGTCTGGGGAGAATAGATAGCTAGAACTGTAGGACAGAGTATTAGTGAGTGGAGACCTGCAAAGAGATAACTCCAAAGAACTGCAGAGGACCCCCACCCCCACCCCCACCCCCACCCCCACCCCAAGCATGTAGCAGAGTATGAATTAGCACTTGCATGGGAGAAACTAGTCAAGGATGAAGAAAGAACTACCAGAAAGGATTATAGATAACAAAGCCCAGTACTCACACAGGACCAGGAACAGTTTCTCTTCCCACCAACCAGATTAGAAAACCTCATGACTAACAGAGCATTGGATAGAATACCAGATTAGAAAACCAGATTAGAAAACCTCATGACTAACAGAGCATTGGATAGAATACACAGACAAGTCTTGTCTTCTCAGCAGGGAATCATTTGCCCTAGACTGAGCACTGCTCCAGCACCACCTAATAAATCTTAAAAGCATGACCTCAAATCATCAAACTATTTCCAAGTAATTTAACTGCGTTCCAGAATGAAGCTCAATAATATTTGCAGGAATATGAATTATTCAGCACCCAACTAGGTAAATTCCACAATGCCTGGCAACCAATAAAATTACCAGACATGAAAAGAAGTAAGAACATACAACTTACAATGAGGAGAAAAATGAATCAAAACTGACCCAGAAGTGACACAGATATTAGAATTAGCGGACAAGAATAACAAACAGCTATTATATTCTATATGTTTAAAAAGTTAAGTAGACACATGGAAGACATAAAAAGGACCTAAAACCAAACTTCTCTTAAAAAGAAAAACAAAGCTGGAAGACTAACACTAGCTGATTACATGACATCGTAAAACTACAGTAATCAGAACAGTGTTGTATTGACACAAAGATAGTCAAATACATTGATGGAACAGAATAGAGTCCAGAAATCAATTTCTCCCAAATATAGAAATACAGTTAGCTGACTTTAACAATGGTCAAAGGCAATTCAGTGAAGAAAGGATAGCCTTTTTAACAAATGGTGCTGAAACAATTGGACATCAAAAGGGAAAAAAAAAATTGAACTTCTGTCCAAAACTCATATCTGAATTTAAACTAAAATGGATCATATACTTAAATGTAGAACTCAAAACTATAAAACTTCTAGAACAAAACACAGGAGAAAACCTTGTGACCTGGGCTAGGCAAAGATTTACTAGCTACAACACCAAAAGCACCATCCATAAAAGAACAATCGATAACTTGGACATCATAAAAAGTAAAAACATCTGCTTTGCAACAGACACTCTTAAGAGATGAAAAGACAAGCTACAGATTGGGAGAAAACCTTTGCAAAACATATATCGAGTAAAGAACTTATATCTATAATTATTAAGGAATTATCAAAATTCAATAAAAAGTAAACCCAGTTTTAAAATGGGCAAAATCTTTGAATAGGCACTTTACCAATGAATATACATGAATGGCAAATAGGCTCATGAAAAGATGCGCAACATCATTAGTCATCAGAAAATGCAAGTTAAAAACACAAGGAGATACCACTACACACCTAATAGAATGGGTAAAATTAAAAAGACTCACCAGAGACTGATTGAGAATGCAGAGAAACCAGGACCAGAGGGAAGGTAACATGGTATAAGCACTTTGGAAAACAATTTGACTGTTCATTAAAAAGTCATAGTGGGGGTCTTCCCTGGTGGTGCAGTGGTTGAGAGTCCGCCTGCCGATGCAGGGGACACGGGTTCATGCCCCGGTCCGGGAGGATCCCACATGCCACGGAGAGGCTGGGCCCATGGGTCATGTGCGTCCAGAGCCTGTGCTCCGCAACGGGAGAGGCCGCAGCAGTGAGAGGCCCGTGTACCGCAAAAAAGAAAGTCATAGTGGGATGTCAGCATGAGGCACTCTGTGGATTCACTCAACAGAGAAAAAAACAAAGCTGGCAATAGTTATTTTAAAAAACCCTAATCATTTAAAGTCTCTGGAATTTGTCCTAAGGGCATATAAAAAGGGGAAAAATTCATTCAAGAAAACATACTAAAACTTGGTAAGAATATCAAGAGTCTGCGTCATTTGAGCCATTTCTTCTCTCCCTCTCCACTCTCAGCTTGAGGGACACTCCGCTGTAGGTGAGTATGGCCAAGAAGATGGTGCTCCCTTTCCCTTCAGCTCTCAACCAAGCCTTACTATACCTCACTGAGAAGGGCAGGCCACAAGGATTTCTAATTCCCTGAAATTCCAAGTTGAAGAATTCCTGGTGAGTGTGGCTGAGAGGTCAGGAGCTCCCTTTTCCCACCAGCCTTGCACCTATAGGACAGAGGCTCTACCCTCGGCACAGCAGGCCAAGAATACTAGAGCTCTAATCATCCCCAGTTTAGGGCAGAGTTTCCAGATCAAGAAAGGCAAGTAATGAAGATCAGTGGCTACTGCCCCATTCGGAGCCCAGAAGAGTGGATTAGATACTATGTCCAGGAGGAGAGGTAGTCCATAAGAAAAGAGAGCTCCAAAGCTCTCCACAAAGGAACTGACATTATTTGAAACAGAGTATGGAGAAGATTATTCTAAAGTTGCTCTCAAAAATAATAGCTCCTCTTAATTAAGAACAGCAAGCTAAACCATAGGCCATCTATGTCACCAGAGAGAACCAGGGAAAGATACAGTAAGAAGACGCCACCTGGGTTCAAAACAAACCTCAAAGACTGGTCTCAAAATCTACTTCTGTCCAAATATCTGGATCAGACTGCTGAGAAATACATGCCCAAGGGCATTGCCAAAACTATAAAGCAATCAGCTGGGAATTAGTGGTGCCTAAAGGATAGAGAGTAATATCAAATGAAGAAGGTAGATTAATAGAGAACTCAGGGAAAGAGATAGTCAAAAAGAGCCCTGCTAAAACCACTGTCATCCCAGGGTGACTCTGTACATGCTCAAGGCTCTGCCCCCAGAGGAGCAACAGCAATAGCTTCGTGCTGTGGGGGAAGTAAAATTCACTAAAATAATCTAGTCAAGTAACAAAAAAAACAACAAAAAGAGAATCCAAACTTGCTACAATATATTACCTAAAATATCCAACATTCCACAAAAAAATATAAGACATGAAAAGAAACAGGAACATTTTACACAGAAAAAGAAAAGAAGAAGAAAGTGCTTCTAAAAGGGTCCATAAGTCATATTTAATAGACAAAGACTTCAAGGTCACCATTATAAATATTTTCAAAGCCCAAAGGAAACCATGCTTCAAGAAGTTAAGGAAGATATGAAGACAATGTTTCATCAAATAGAGAATATCAACACACATAGAAACTATTAAAAAAGAACCAAATGAAAATTCTGGAGTTGAAAAGTATAATAAGTGAAATGAAAAATTTATTAGAGGGGCTTAACCAGATTTGAACTGGCAAAAGAAAGAATCAGTGAATTTAAAGATAGATCAGTAGAGATAATGAAAACAACAGAGAGAAAATAGAAGGGAGAAAATTGAACAGAGCCTCAGAAAAATGTGGGATACCTTTAAATACTACAAGGTGAAGAGAAAGAAGCAGAAGTAATATTAGAAGAAATAATGGTTGACAAACTTCCCAATTGATGAAAAACATTAATCTACACATCCATGAACCTCAACAAATTCTAATTAGGATAATAACAAAGAAATCCACACCCAGATACATCATAGTAAAAATGCTGAAAGACAAAGAGGAAATCGTGACAGCAACAAGAGAAAATGAATCTTATATCCAGCAAAACTATCTTTCAAAAATGAAAGTGAAATCAAAACATCCTTGGGTAAACAACAAGATAATTTGTTGTTAGCAGCCCAACTTATAAGAAATGTTAAAAGAAGTTCTTTAGGCTGAAAGCAAATAAACGCAGATGAAAATTATAATCCACATAAAAAACCTGTTAAAGTTAATTATGTAATTATTTAAAATCCCAGAAAAAAAATCATATTTTTCTTTCTTCTCTTAACTGATATTAAAAAGCAGTTGTATGAAATAACTTGTATATAAATGGGAGATACAAATTTGTTGGGATACAAATATCATATATTTGACAATAACAGCACCAATGAGGTGGAAAAGAGCTGAGTTATATTGGAGTAAGAAAATGACACCAGGGGACTTCCCTGGTGGCACAGTGGTTAAGAATTCTCCCACCAATGCAAGGGACACACGTTCGAGCCGTGGTCCGGGAAGATCCCACATGTCGTGGAGCAACTAAGCTCATGCACCACAACTACTGAGCCCGCGTGCCACAACTACTGAAGCCTGCACACCTAGAACCTGTGCTCCGCAACAAGAGAAGCCACTGCACTGAGAAGCCCGGTCATTGCAATGAAGAGTAGCCCCTGCTCACTGCAACTAGAGAAAGCCCGTGCACAGCAATGAAGACCCAATGCAGCCAAAACTAAAAATTAATTAATTAATTTAAAAAAAAAAGAAAATGACACCAGATTGTAACTCAAAACCAGAGGAATTAATAAAGAGAAGCAGAAATGGCAAATAATAAGGTAAATATAACAACTCAGTAAATGCAGACTTCTCCTTTCTTTTCTCAGCATCTCGCTAAATATAAAGTAGCAAATATAACAGTGTACTGTTGGTTTAGTAACATGTATAGTTGTAATATGTAAAACAATAACAGCACAAAAGGGGGAAGAGAGGTTAGAGCTATCTAGGAATAACATTTCTATATCTCACTGGAATCAAGCTGGTAGAAATCTGAAGTAGATTCTTATATGTTTGGTAGGTCCTAGAGAAACCACAAAAGAAATAACTAAAAAAAATATAGAGACAATGAGTCATTAAGGGAATTAAAATGTTACTCTAGAAAACATTCACTTCATGCAAAAGAAAGAGATAAATAAGGAAAAGAGGAACAAAAGAAGTAAAGAGATATAGAATAAACAATAAGTAAAATGGCAGATGTAAATCCAACTATGCTAATAATTACATTAATGCAAATGGATTAAACAATCCAATCAAA
Source organism: Stenella coeruleoalba (assembly GCF_951394435.1). Taxonomy (NCBI): domain Eukaryota; kingdom Metazoa; phylum Chordata; class Mammalia; order Artiodactyla; family Delphinidae; genus Stenella; species Stenella coeruleoalba. The sequence continues at coordinate 34,606,263 of NC_137153.1, read as the reverse complement.
AGGCAGAGATTGTCATAGTGGATAAAAAAAATCATCCAACTATATGTTGGCTCTAAGAAACACATACTCGATTCAGAGATACAATAGGTTGGAAGTAAAAGGATGGAAAGAGATATATCATGCATACAGCAACCATAAGAAAGTTGGAATGGTTATGCTAATATCAGAAAAAATAGCTTTAATATTTTTTTGCTAGAGACATAGAGGGATATTTCATAATGATATGAATTGCAATCCATCAGGAAGTTATAACAATTATAAACATATATGCACCTAACAACAGAGCCCTGAAATATATGAAGCAAAGGCTGACAGAATTGAGGGTAGAGATAGATAATTCAACAATGATCATCAGAGACTTCAATACTGCACTTTCAATAATGCATAGAACAACCAGGGAAAAGATCAACAAAAAAAAAGAAGACTAGAATAACAATATACACAGATTAGACCTAACTGATATCTATAGAACACCTAACAGGAGCAGAATACACAATTTTTTCTCAAGCATACATGGACCATTCTACAGGACAGACCATATGGTAGGTTATAAAACAAACCTCAATTAATTTAAAAAGATTGATGTCGTACGAAGTACGACCTCCAATCACAATGCAGTAAAATTGGAAGTTAGTAACAGAAAGAAATTTGGGACATTCACAAATGTGTGGAAATTAAATAACATACTACTAAATGCCAATGGGTCAAGAAGAAATTGCAAAGGAAATTAGAAAATACATTGAGATGAATAAAAATAAAAAATAACATATGAAAATTTCTGGGATGCAGCTGAAGTAGTGCTTAGGGGGCAATTTATTGGTTTAAATTACATGAAAGAGGAAGAAAGCTCAAATCAACAACTTTCCACCTTAAGAACCTAGAAATAAGAAGTGCAAACTGAACTCAAAGCAAGCAGCAGTGATAAAATAAATATTACAGTGGAAATTAATGACATAGAGAATAGAAAAACAATAGAGAAAATCAAACTAAGCCAAGTGTTGGTTCTCAGAAAAGTCTCACTAAACTGACAGACCTTAAGCTAGACTGATAAGAGGAAATAAAAAAAGAAAATTCTAAAATTACTAAAATCAGAAATGCAAGACAGTACATAACTACTGACCTTACAGAAACAAAAATAATTATAAGAGAATACTATGAACAACTGTATGTCACAAATTAGATAACTTAGATGAAATGAATAAATTCCTAAAAGAAGACCAAGTAAAACTGACTCAAGAAATAGACTTATGGTGGTGACCATTTCACCATAATATACAAATATCAAATCATTATCAAATATCAAATAACCTCAAAACTAATATAATGTCAATTATACCTCAATAAAAAAAAGAAGAAGAAATAGAAAATCTGAATAGACCTATACAAATAAAGACATTGACTTAGTAATCAAAAAACTTCACAAAAATAAATCGAAGACCAAATTGTTTCACTTGTAAATTCTACCAAACATTTGAAAAAGAGCTAATCCATTAGAACTAATAAACAAGTTCATCAAGGTTGCTGAATACTAGATCAATATATAAAAATTTAATATTTCTAAACAATTCTGTTTGTAATAACATCAAAAAGAATAAAATACTTAAGAATAAGTTTAACAAAAGTAGTGTAAAACTTTTACTCTGAAAACTGAAAATTATTAATGAAAGAAATTAAAGAAGACCTAAATAAATGGAAAGACATGTTTTTCACCTAACCCATGTTTATGGATTGAAAGACTTAATATTGCTACAATGCTAATACTACCCAAAATGATCCATAGGTTCAACACAATCCCTACCAAAATCCTAGCTGAGTCCTTTTCAGAAATTGACAAGCTGATTCTAAAATTCATATAGAAATTTAAAGGACCCAGAATAGCCCCAATAATCTTGAAAAAGACCACAGTTGAAGGACCCACCTTTCCCCATTTCAAAACTTACTACAAAACTATAGTAATCAAAGCAGTGTGGTGCTGACATAGGAAAGACATGAAGATCAAGGGAATAGAACTGAGAATCCGGAAGTGAACCCTCACAATTACAGTCAATTGATTTTCTATAAGATGATTCAATGGATAAAGAATAGTCTTTTTAACAAATGGTGCTTCTGCAACTGTAGATCCACGTGCCAAAGAATAAAGTTGGATCCCTACTTCACACCATATACAAAAACTAACTCAAAATGGATCAAAGGTCTGAATGTAAGAGCTAAAACTGTATGTCTCAGAAGAAAACATCAGTGTAAATCTTCAAAACCTTGAATTAGGAAATGGTTTCTAAGATACGACACCAAAAGAGTAAGCAACAAAACAAAAAGATAGACTAGATATCATCAAAACTAAAACGTTTTATCCTTCAAAGAACACTATCAAGAAAGTAAAAAGACAACCAGAAAGTGGGGTAAAATACTTGCAAATCCTATAAAGAAATTGTATCCAGAACACATAAAGAACGATTACTACTCAATAATAAAAAACCAAATGACCCAAATTAAAAATGGGCAAATCATCTGAATAGACAGTTCCCCAAGGCAGACATACAAATAGCCAATAAGAATATAAAAGGGTGCTCACCATCATTAGCCATCAGGGAAATGCCAATGAAAACCATGAGATAACACTTCACACTCACTAGACTGGTTATAACCAAAAGGACAAAGTAGCAAGTGTTAGCAGGGATGTAGAGGAATTGGAACCCTCATATACTGCTGGCAGGAATGTAAAATGGTGTGACTGCTTTGGTAGAGAGCTCGGTGGTTCCTCAAAGAACTGAGCATAGAATTAGCATATGACCCAGCAATTCCACTCCTAGGTATTTACCCAAGAGAAATAAAAACATAAGTCCACACAAAGACTTGCATCTGAATGTTCAGAGCAGCTTTAATACCCAAAAATAAGAGCTCCAGATTGGAACCAACCCAGATCAGATGTCCTTCAATGAATGACTGGCTAAACAAACTGTGCTGTGGTATATTCATTCCATGGAATACTGCTCAGCAATAAAAAGGAATGGAGTATTGATACACACAACAATGTGAATAAATTTCCACATAATTATGCTGAATGGAAAACAGCTGATTATGGCAAACTTTTGAGGGTGATGTACATGTTCAGCATTTTGATTGTAGTGAGGGTTCCATGGAGAAAGATTAGATAGATAGATAGATGTGTTGAAACATATCAAATTCATCAAGAAAGTGAAAAGACAACCTGCAGAATGGAAGAAAGTATTTGCAAATCATATAACTGATAAGGGTTTAATATCCAGAATATATAAAGAACTCCTACAGCTCAACAACAAAACAACAAACAACCCAATTATTCAAATAGGCAAACTATTTGAATAGACATTTCTCCAATGAAGATATACAAATGACCAACAAGCACATGAAAAGATTTTTATCATCATTAGTCATTAAGGAATATGCACATCAAAATCAGAATGAGATACCGCTGCTTCACACTTACTAGGATGTTTATAATCAACAAATGGAAAATAACAAGTGTTGGTGAGGATGTGGAGAAATTGAAACCCTCCAACATTCCTGGTGGTAATATAAAATGGTGTAGCCACTGGGAAAAAGTTTGGTGGCTCCTTAAAAAAATAAACATAGGATTACCATATGGCCCAGAAATTTCACTTCTAGCTATATCCCTGAAAGAATTGAAAACAAGGACTTGAACAGGTATTTGTATGCCAATGTTCATAGGGAAACAACCCAAGTTTCCACCAACAGATGAATGGATAAACAAAATGTGGTATACACAGACAATAAAATATTATTCACCCTTAAAAAAGAAGGAAATACTGACACATACTATAACATGGATGAACCTTGAAAACATTAGGATAAATGAAATAAGCCAGACACAGAAGGACAATGTTGTATGATTCTACTTATATGAAATATCTAGAATAGGAAAATTCATAGAGACAGAAAGTAGATTAGAGTGCCAGGGTGCTGAGGTGGGTGGGGAATGTGGAGTTATTGTTTAATGGAGACAGAGTTTCTGTTTGGTTTCACAACATTGTGAGTATAAGTAATGCCACTGAATTGTGTATTTAAAATGGTTAAAATTGAAAATTTTATGTTGTATACATTTCACCACAATCGAAAACAATAATGTAATATGCCAAGAACCATTGAATGGTACACTTTAATTAGGTGAATTGTACGGTATGTGAATTATATCTCAATAAAGCCGTTTCAAAAAGTGATCACTTTTTACACTCTTTATATGCATTTCATTGTACATCAATTATACTTGATATAAAACAGCTAACAAAACTAAGCATGGATTACTTTGATAAAAATGAAAATTAAATTTTAAGAAAAAATTCTCTCTCATTCAACAATACAGATTTATACAGAGCAAAACTTAATGTTTCCCTGCACATCTCTGCTGCCCTGGGATTCATTCATTCAAATAAGAATCAAGTGCATATCACTTAGCATGTACCAGGTGGGTTGTGACCAGGACACGCATTGCCTCAGTTTATCTCACTGGCCTTAAGAAGAAAGCACTGAGACACTGAGATGCAAGAAAACAGGAATGGGACCATGGCAACTTTACTTAAGCTCTTCAAGCCTTGGTTTCTTTACCCATAAAATGGAATAACAATAATGTCTACTTCAAAGGATTTACAGAGGCATCTTAGAAAAGGCTTAGCAGTGTATGGCATGCAGAAAGGGCTGGATACACATCAGCTATGTATGGGGGACTCTGGACCCCCAGTAAAGGATACATGATCCTTGTCTGGACCTCTGAGACAGAGCAAGGTTGGAGACCCCATGTCAGGGGAGAAAGGTGAGGATGGAGACCAGGTCTGGTGGCTAGCAGTGGCCTTGGTGTACCTATTGGCCCCTGAGAGGTTCTGGAGCAATGGCGGGTGAGTAACCTGGAAGGGGTGTGCAGTGCCTGGAAGAGAGGTAGGAGCTGGTCCTGGGACTTTGGATAGGCCCAAGGTGGAGACCAGGGACCCCACAACCATACAGAATTATAGTATTAATACTGTATTCAGCCCCATCCCGAGATGGGGGTGTATCCACGTCCTCACCTGGAAAAAACAGTGGGAGCCACCTGGCGAGGCAGTGAGGAGTGGGAGGAGGAAGAAGGGGATCACGCTGCACCCCCAACTGCCCACGTTCTCAGTCTCCGGGTGGCATGGTGCTCTGGGGTCTGCCCACCCCCTCAACCCCAGGGACCCAGCCCACGCCCCTTCTGCCCTCTTGGATCTGTCCATCCCACCAAGCCCGCCCCCCTCGCCTGGCTGGGACAGCCTGGCTGGGCTATGAATAGCACATGGCCCTTTTCCTTTCCAAATATAAAATGTTTGCTTTCAATCAGGGGCGTCTGGGGAAATGGAAATTATAGGATTGTAGAGTGTCCTTGGGTAAAGAAATACCTCGAATGCCGAAACCTCGCAGGGCCTCTGATTAGGGCTGGAATAATTCCTGCTGTAATATAAACAATCCTTGCTCAGCTAATGGGGGGCGGGGGAGCGGGGCCAGAAAATAGGGGCACATGCTGTCTCTTTGTTCTCTCCCCTCCCAGCATGCCTGTGCAGCTGGGCCAGTGTTCAGGATCCGGAGTAGACCAGTTTGGGGGCCTCAGGACATCAGAAGCCTCAGCTTCTGGGGTACTGAGTGACCATGGGCGAGACCCTGCCCCTAGGGACCCATGTTCCCGCCATAGCGTGTGGGACAGACGGGTTCTGTGGGTGTACAGGTTCTCTGTGAGGAGCAGCCAGTCTTGGCCCCTTGGTCCTCTCGGGCTTCGGAGCCCTGGGCCTGCTCTGGGGGCTGGTGGAGTGCACGGGTGGAGGCTGGCTGAGCAGATGGCCAGGGAGAAAGGAGAGGAGGTTGGAAAACGGCTCTGAGCAGAAGTTTTCCAAACGGTTGGTCAGTTAGTCAACAAACACTTCTTAGTGTCTCCTCGAGGCACCAGGATGTGAAGGTGGTAAAGACGCTGTCCCCACCCTGGAGGGGCACAGGGTCTATCTGGCAAATACTCCACCAACACACAAACCATGAGCCTGGCAGAAGTGCCTCAGGGCAGCGGCCCTGGGAAGAGGCTTCTGACATCCCCATGACTCCCAGGTGGGGTACCGGATGGATGGATCCCCACCACTCAGAGCATGAAGGTTGTGCCTCGGAGGGCCTGTCTGTGTCTCCAAAATCATGCCATTGGCTCTCAACGTCCCATTAGGTGCCCTGGTTAGCTAGCACCTCAACTAACCAGAACACGGAATATCCTCGGAATCACCATGACATTTGATAACATTCAGCACCAAAGCCAAGCTTTTTTTTCTTTTTTGCAGAGGAAACTCTCAGGCTAACAGCTCTTCTTGACACCCAGTTCTCAGATGTGCAGTTATCTTGATGCAAAACACTGAGAGAAAGAAGGCAGGGAGAGCTCCTCATAAAACAGAGAAATTGGGAAACTCTAGGAAGCGTTTGTAAAAACTCACCAATCACAGACCTATGTGGCCACGTAGGTTAGGGTCAAACTGTGCTTCAGTCCTCCCTAAGGACACAGTCACACAGGCTGGGGGTGGGGGCCGGGAAGGGATCCTGGCTTGCTGTGTCTCTATGGCCACAGTCTCTCATCTGTAAAATGGGTGCAAATGGCAAAGAAAAGCCAACCGAGGTGATACTGAGGAAGATAAATCGTGGGTGCTCAAGTCCCACCCTGATGAAGCAGGGGATCCTGGGGGCTGCTTCAGTCCACAGGCATGGCTGGCCCATGGGGTCTGGCCCAACATTCAGTTCTGAGAGTGGCCGGTCCAGGTTGGCCCTACATGCCGGCAGGCTGGCATCTCTGAAGAGAAGAGTAGGCACAGACGGGGCGAGGGAAGAAGGTGGGGCACCTGGATGCCAAGGAAGCGCAGCTGTTTGCCCCAGGCCTGAGAGCTGGGCCTGCAGTGAGAGAGGGGCTGGGAATGCACTTGACCACTCTCCCCCACCCTTCTGCCTCCTGCTGCTGCATCCCAGGATGGAGACTAAGGCCACAATGCATTTGGTGGATCCAGAGCAGGGAGAGGAGGGAAAGAGAGGAAGGGGGCAACGTGGGGACACCTGCCCAGTGCTCCCCAGGGGTGGACACGTACCCAGCCAAGGGGGCAGGGGCTGCTGCCAGACCTCTGCCGAGTGACTGAGTGACGGGACTTGACCCTCACGTTGCTGCTCAGCGTCTTAAGTGAGAACATGTTGAAAACACTTCAACGTGGGGAAGCATTCTCAGGCCTCAGAACCCCCCAACTGGCGGCCGCCCTGCCGCTCGGGGCCAGCAGGAGGAAGCCATCACCTGCAGCAGCGGCTCCTGGGGGTGGGGGTGGGGGCCCTGCCCAGGAGGGTGGGGTGGGAACAGGCCCCAGGAATGTGATGGCAGCCTCCTCCTAGGCAGATTGCCCCCCACGCACACACCCTGGGCCGCCAGCGGTTCCGTATTTACACTACATTAATAATGGTTTAAACGTTCTCATAAATAGATGCTGATTAATTGGCAATCCATTTGCTGAAGCCTGGGCTGCCAGACGGTTTCCTGGAGGCCCGTTCCACATCCCGATAAACACCATCAGGGAGCAAGGCAGGCGCTAATGTAGTGGGCGCCCCTCCCGCGCCGCAGCCCGAGAGCAATTCCTCAAGCCTGAAAGGGCCCGACCTGGAACTCCAGCCTCGCACAGCAGGGCGCCAGCCGGGTCGGGCCCAGTCTACCCCTAACAGGCTGTGCCTGGCAGCCCCGCCCCCTGAGCTGGTCCTGGTGGAGTAGTCCCCCTGCTGCAGTGGCCAGGTCCTGGTGTCTAGGAAGAGATGGGCCATCCAAGGATCTGAGCTGGGAGGGCAGGAACCGTGTTCTGTTCCTTGTTTGTTCACCTGTTCCTTCATTCATTCAGGCCATGCGTCATTTCTTCATTCAGTGGAGTCCGCCCCTGGACAAGCCCTGGAGGTCATCAGGGAAGGGCCTTAGGCCTGTTAGCACCTTCACAAGCCCTTGGACGCCTGAGAGACCATTTTTGGAGGATGCCTGGTGGATGGAGTCCCTCAGTGCAGGTGTGAACCAAGGGCAGGAACTCTGTGCCCCCGGCTAGTGGGGACTTAGCTGAGCTCCACTGCCAACGGACAGCCCCTTTGAGGCATGTGTGCTCCTGCCCTTCCTCAGGTCTCCCAGCTCTGCCTCTCCAGCCTGCATGGCCCCCCTTCCTGTCCACCTGGAAGCTGTCCCTGTACTTTCCGGGCTGAGCTCCAACCCCTTCCGCACAGGATGGGGGCTCAGCTGCACCTCACACCCAGGAGCCCCTTTCCCAAACTGATGTCCCCGCCCAGTCCCTAGTGCTGCAGCCCACAGCCTGGTCGTGCCCTGGTACCCCCAACACTCACCGGCCTTTACTGAATACTGTTCTCATAGTGTCCTGTGCGCCCCTTCCACAGAACACTGACGTCCGATAGTCACCTGCCCAAGGTCACTGAGCTGGTGAGTGCCCCAGTCAGCTGGTAAGGCCCACTCCAGAGGGTCCTAACTACTGGGCCATGCTGCCTAATGCTGGGTTGTTGAAAGAATGAAAGCAGGAGGGATGAATGAATGAATTCTACCAGCCCAGGTCCAGGGAGCAAAGGCGTTGGGGGAGGGGCCTCCCCTGGTGATTGGGTTTTAAAGCTCATGCAGACCCTGAGCCTGAGTGTGGAGGTCAAAGGTGGCTGTTGATGGTTGTCACTCAAGCAAAATAGGCCCATTTTCATTTTTCACTTGGGCCCAGACCCCTCCAAACAGACAGTGATTAGGCCCTGATTGAGCCTTTCCTCTGCCTGATGACTCCCACATGTGACCCGCTCCCAAATTACATGCAAATGTTCCGCCGATGAGCTGCTGAAAGCCCACGGCCTCCCAGCCAGCTCCTGCTGCTGCGCAGGCGCCCTCTGTGCAGGTGTGTGCAGGGCCAGGTCACCACCAGACGCACCTGCAGGCCACTGTGCTCCGCAGAGCCCCTGGGGGTGATGCACCTGAGCCTCAGTCTGCTCATCTGTGGAGAAGGCATAGTGACAGAGCGAGAGCTGCCTCACCGGCCACAGTGAGCATGATATTACACTTAAGAAGCCAAAGTGCCTGGGCTCAGAAGAGACACGGACTAGTTATTCTATGTTGGTCTCTGATTCTATGAGTCCCTGCCTCCCAGAGGTGCTGGGGACAGAATAAACAGACATATCTAGCTGCTTAGAACAATTCTGGGCACGAGTATTCACACTTGTCACTGTCACCGTGACTTTTGGGGACACTGTGCAAAAGGAAGGCTCTGTGTGGCAATGCCGCCCTCCCACCCAACCCCAGAGAAGTCTGGAGCCCATCCGCAGACATTTCACTGCTCCTTAAACAGGCCAGCAACTATGGTCATTGGAGACATCTCTGTACCAGCCAGCCCTGTGTAGACCCCCACCCCACCCATCCCATGAGGGTGGTGACACCCTGAGTCTCATTTTCAGTGGATGGCACTGTGGTCAAGAGAGGCCCGTGGTCACAGAGCTGGTCAACGGTGGAGATATCCTGAGGGCCCAGCCCATACCTGCAACTTCAGAGCTAAGGCCCTGGCCTGCAGATGGCAGGATTCCCCTCTGCAACATTCCTCCCTGACCGTTCGCCTCCTGTGAAGGGGAGCTCAGTCCCATGCCTGGTAGAGTGTTACAGCCCTTTCCCTGAGCTGGGAGGGAAAGGTTCCTACTAAACAAAATCCCCTCCCTGATGACCTTGGATCTATGCTTTAAGGGCCCTCAGTTGGATCTTCACTCATTCATTCATTCACTTATTCAGCAAGACCTTCTCTGACCACCCACCTTAGTTGTCTCCCCTCCCTTGAGCATGTTTCATTCTATTCTCAGTGCTGATATCCCTTTGACATGAGCTGGTTCATATGTTGGTTGGTTCTTGCCTGGATCCCTGTTAGAACATCAGCTTCACCAGGGCAGGAACCACGCTCATCTCCCTCACCTGCGTCAGAGTCATTATGAAATGCATACTCTAGAGAGAGAGAGAGAGACAGGGTGGGATGAAAGGAAGAGAAAGGAAGGAAGAGCAAGAGGAAGAGAGAGGGAGAGAGACAGAGACAGAGAGAAGGAGGGAGGGAGAGACAGAGACAGAGAGAGATGGAGGGAGAGGTGGGAATGAGGGATTTGCACTTTGGATGGGGGAAGAGGGGAGTGAGGGGCCCAGGTAGGGACAGAGGCCAGGCCTTGGAAACAGAGTGGGCAGGTGGGCAGGGCCTTTGGGTTTCACCATGTGAAGTGACCAGATCCGCTTCTAGGGTCAGGCTGAGTGGGAGGAGTGGGGAGTTGGGAGGTGGAGACGTGAGCACATGACCATGGCGGACAGCTGGGCAGGCTGGGCACTACACACAGGGGCACTGTGGAGTTCGGCCAGTCCCACTGGACACACCGAGCTCTCTGAAGGGAGGCTGCACCCACCAGCCGGCAGGGACGTCTTTCCCTGAATCCCATAAAGATGCCGTAAGACCAGTGCGGGCCTTGGGTTGGGTGGTTCTGGGGGAAGCCCCTGGACTGCTGGGGCTGCCTGCTTGTGGGTTTGTCTGTGAGTTATAGGATAGGAAGCTCGGGACTCTGTTGATGGGGGAGCAAGACTGGAGGGAGGGATCAGGCACAGGGGCCTTGTGTGGAGGCGCACTCCCCGCTGACTGTGCTAGGGCCCTTCCCTGGCTGCCTGCATCCTCCTCCTCTCAGCCCCACAATCGTCCTCCACGAAGCTGTTATCCTCAGCCCTCGAGAGACTGTGAGGAACCAATGTCCTGCAGGCAAGTGACTTGCCCAGTTGCCCAGGTTGCCCAGTGGTGTGTGCCCCCACCCCACCCCCGTCCCGTCCGCTTGGCCTGGGTTGCCCCCCACGCCCATCCCCTTCGTTCCCGGGCAGGAAGCAGCTCAGCTCAGCCCTTCCCTCAGTGGCAGGTGGGTGGCCCCTCATCAGCCTGATGTGGAAAGTGAAATAACTTCTCCCAATTACCCTTGAATCTGGAAACTTTTTGTGCCTCCGACATTTCCTCCTACCCGGGAGTTAATCAGCCCCTTGGCCATCCCCCCACTGGGCCGGGGCGTGGGGGCACCAGGGGCAGTTGTGCCCCAGAAAATTATTTCTCATCGCCAATTACTGCCCATTAGAGCTAATGGTCGCGCTTAATCACCACACACTTATCTGGGGTTTTTTAAGCCACTGGAATGGGTCTGGACCCTCCCCCTCCTCCCCCTCCCTGTTCTCTCTTGAGCAAAGCTCAAGCCATTGCCAGAAATATATTTTTTTTTAACCAAATCACACATCTGATACCGTTTTGTTTGAAAAATGAGCTACCCTCCCCTTTCTTGTGTCTGCTGGGTACACAGCCAGTAAAGTTTGGGGGACAGAGACAGGACCTCCATGGGGCTCATTCTCAGGACTCTGGGGGGGGCGGTTGGGACCCCTGTGCAAGGGGAAGGACACTTAGCCCCAGCTACAGAAAAGGAAACTGAGGCTGGGGGCCGGGTTGTGTTAAAGGTCACAACCTTAGAGCAGTGGCAGAGCGAGGGCCAGGGCTCAGGCTGGTGGGAGTCAGACCTGATGGGTGCAGGAAAGGGGTGGGGTGGGGGTAGAGGACAGCCCCAGGGGATATTTAACCCTTGGGATTGGAACAAGTTGAGCCAGATGGTGGGGGCTCTCCCACAGCAGCCCTGTGGGGCCGAGACCTTGAATGAGGATTAAAACAGTGTTCAGGTGTCCACCTGTGAAGTGAAAAGGCTCAGATGGTGCCAAAGGTACAGTGGCCCCACTGCATGCGGGGCACCTGGTTGTTCACGAAGCCAAAGCACTTGGGCAGAATCTGCTCCACAACCTCTTTCCACAGAAGTGCCAGAGCCTCTCTGAACCTTGGTTTCCTGATCTGAAAAATGAGGCTCTGGTTCCCCAAAGGGCAGGGCTGCTGTGAGGACTCAGGTGCTGGGCCCCGCCTGCGGTGTGGTGTGTGGCCCAGGAAACTCCATCCCCAGGTAGGCCGACCCTCTGGGGTGAAGGTGGCTGGGGGGCAAGTGCACCTAGCTGCTGCCAAGCAAGCTCGTCTTCCGCTGCCAGGGGCTGAGACCACCCAGCCCAGCCAGACGGCTTGCTCCTTGGAGCCTCGCTCCAAACCCAGCAACCTCAGGCACATCTTCTCAGCATCCACAGAGGTGCACCCGCTCATCAGAGTCCTTAAAGGCCTCTTCTGCTCTGGGCCCACTGTGAAGGACAAGACAGGCCAATCCCTGCTTCTGTGGGAGTAGGGGATGGCTCAAGGGGACAGGTAAACAAGCAGACAGATTAGGAAGCCAGATCATTTGAGAGCATCCTACGAAAACCATGACGGAGAATATGAGGGAGAACAGTGTGGTGCCTGTCGTATATGTCAGGTTTTGAATATGTTGCCCATCATGCGTTTCTGGCACTGTCTGATGAGAGAGATTTGAAGCTGGCCACTGGGAGCTGGGAGCACCTCCAGCGCTCAGACCTTGGTCTCTAATGTCACAGCCCAGGAAAAGGAATTCAGCTCCTCAGAATATAGCTGATTCCAAAGTCGGGGCAGGGTTAATACAATATAAGCCTGGACCGTTCATTACGTGTCAAAAAAGTACTCAAGAAAAGAAGAAATCATGATGGCGTGTCAAAGGTTACAGGAGCCAGATTGTGGGGGCTCCCACTGGCCGAATCTGAGACAAATTGAGCGCCAAAATAGCTAAGGAAAGTGATGATTATGAGCCACTGAAAAATAGGGATTCATGATCCATCCTTATAATAACGGATAAATAAACAGGGGAGGAGGGAGAAAGCTAAGGGTTCTGTTAGCTGGCAAATGACACGGGAGGCTTAGGTTGAAAATCAGCATCTCGCCGCCTTTGTCAGGCGGGAGTCATCTACAGATACTAAATCCAGTGGAAACTTGTTCAAGGAGCAGGGCGTTCACATGGTCTCACGGAGTCCTCTAACAGACTGTGGGTTGGATGCAAGGAGGCAAAACGTTACAGGGGCAGCCCTTTGGTGGGTGACCAAGTTTACCCACACCGCAGAGGGCAGGTGGGCCCGGGCCTCCATGTGGTGCCCTGAGAAGGCCACGTCCTTCACGTCACTCACACCCAGCTGGAGAGATACAACCCGAACCCACACAGGAGGAAACTCAGACAGAGCCACGTGAGGGTGTTCCACAAAAAAAACTCTATTCTTCAAAAATGCCACTACAATAAAAGAAAGAAAGACGTGGGCCCTGCTTCAGACTAAAGGTGACCAAAAACAACACCTGGCCCTGGATCGGATCGAGGGTTGGAGGGGAAAGAAACGCTATGAAGGACATGGTATATGAATGGCAGATGAGAGAAAAGCGTGATATCAGTGTTAAATGTACTGAAGTGGGAACTGAATCATGGCCACGTAAGAAAGTGCCCTACTCCTGGGAAATTCCCCGAATCCTGCAACTTACCCTCAAACTGTGTGCGTCTGAGAGACAGAAGGAGAGTCAATAATACATAACGATAAAAAGTTAACAGTAAGTGAGGTCTATGCCGGTGTTCTTTGTCCCATTCTCATTTCTGCAACTTTTCTATAAATTTTAAATGGTTTCCAAATAAAAAGTTAGAAAAGAATGATGTGGGTTAGAGGCAACTTGAAATGGGATCGAGGTGCATGCTCTGAGGGGACATCTGGGCAGAGGCCTGAAATGTGAGCTGAAACCACTGAAAAGGAGTGTTCCAGAGGGAGGGGCAGCCCGTGCTTAGGCCCTGGGACCGCCAGATGGGTGTGCAGGGGTCAGGGTGGCACCCTAGGTGAGGCAGGGAGACTGTGAAGTTGAAGAAGTTGGCAGGGACCCGGCAGGTCCAGGTGGGGAGTGTGGGATTTAGTCTTACTGCCATATGTGCAGTAGGGGCTGGTCCCAGCCCTGGGGATGACGTTGAGTGAAGACAATGTCATTATTATTCAACAAACATTTTACCCCCATCTATGATCCAGACAGTTTGGGAAAGGTTATAGGATCCAGGAAGAGGGCTTCCCGTGCTTCTGTAACAACCACGGCATCAGGGAAGATTCTGCTAGAAGGAAGGCACAGGTATTTCCCTAAAGGTAGTCTCAGGGGTCTGTGAATCAGGACGGTCTGGGCTCTGTTCAGTAACAGACAAGCCCACATCTAAAGGCTAAGCGCAGCAGTCATACCATGTGCTGATGACCAGCCTGTCACTGTCCCTGGGGACCCCAGCCACTGGGATGAGGCAGGGGGCGGGTGGGCACACTGTTTCCGCTCATATTCCACTAGCCAAGTAACATGTCACACCCAGCTGAGAGGTGTGTGGGGAACTCCGGGAAGGAGAGGGACAGCCCCCGTTAAGAGCAGCCCTAAGGACAACCATGGGGACAAGGGATGCCCAATCTGTGCAGCTGTCCACCCATGCTGGCTGAGAATGTGTGATAAAGGACTGGGTGTTTGAGGCCCCCTCTCTGAGGGGCCTCTTAAAGTCAGGCCATGGCACTGCCAGTGGGGCTGCTGCATGGCTGGCAGTGAGTACATGGCCAACTGCCTGTCCCCGGCAGAGTTCCAGGTAAGTTTTTCTCTCTCCAGCCCTCAACCCTGATGGAAGTGTCACAGAACGCAAGGAGGAGGAACTAGCTGATAGCCCATAGTCAGAACCACAGGTTGCAAGGCATGGCTGTGTTTGGATTATTCAGGGCTGTCCTGGAGGAATCAGCAGACATGGCTATTCTAGATCCAGACCCCTGAGTGGCCTGGCTGGTTTGTGTGTTGGTTGCCACAGTCCCCACTACTTCCTTTTGTCCCCCAGTGGAGGACCCATGGTGGCCATTTCCCACCAGTCTGTGGCTGGTGTCCATCTGTGAACACCAGAGAACTCAGAAGAGGTGCACGGCTTTAGCAGTAGGGGAGTGAGCAGGTTGTTGGGGAATTCTGGGAACCCCAGAGGGTCTAATGTGTGGCTGAGCTGGAGGTTCCCTCTGTGGACCCGGAGGCCTTTGGCTTCACAACCTGCTCTCAGGGTTCAGGACTGCTGTCTAGAAGGACGGTACTGCCTCTGACCAGGCCCAGCTTCTTCCTGCTAAAGCCCGCAGTGTCCCCCAGGCCTGCTGGATGTGGTACTTCTGCAAGGGAGGGACCCATCCATCAATGAGTCATCAACGGTCAGGCACAACTCACACACCACCCGGAAGGGGCCAACGCGGAGTCAACTTGGGCCACTGCAGAGAGCCGCTGGGCCATGGCCTCCAGGCATGATGGATGGGCGTCACCCGGCCACTTGAAGTCGTGTTTATGGCACACCTAAACAGCCGGTCAATCCCCCGAGACCATCACTCACCCCAGCTACCAGGCATCCCTGACAGGACCCCAGGTTGTTTTGCTGCTTTCACTCCAACAGCACTTAGAGTCTTAGCCTGTCAGACCTGAGGGTCCCATCCAGCCAGAGCATGACAGATGGGCACAGAGCCCCATGGGGCACACGGCTGCCACGATCACCAACTATGAGCCCAGCCAGGGCTCCTGGGCTCAGCCATCCCACACAACCACTGGGCTGTCTGCTTGTGCCTGCAGACTTGGTCACCAGGTCCTGTGCATGTGGACAGAGGGCTTTTCCCAGATAAACCTGTTGTGTGGTTTAACTCATGTTCTCGTGTTGATGGTGTACTCGGGACCAGGGGGAGCTCAACTCCTGCTTTAAGGAAGTAACCTCCTTCCTTCCTTCCCTCCTCCATTCCCTCCTCCCTTCCTTTCCTCCTTCCCCCTTCTTTCCATTCAACAAATGAGACTGTTGGTTTAATAAACAGAGAATGTGGGAAATCCAGCCCTCCATCACTGTCTGTAATTCAAACAATCCCAAGTAGTCAGGAGATAGGGGTTTCTGAGGAAGAAGACTCTGGTAGGTAAGGAGGTTTCCCCACCCCAGAGCAGAACTTTTCGTTGGGAGGAGTGGCAGGAGGGTTTGAGGAAAGAATATGGGTTCACCTCACTCTGTTCTTCTGGACAGGTGACTTCCTCCCTGTTCATGAGCCTCAGTTCCCACCCCCCCCGACACACACACCATGAAGTGGGATTACTTAACATGCTCATACGGGGCTGTGGTGGGGAAGGGAGGGGATAATGGATGTGATGTCACATTCCTCGTGGCTAGGCATCTTCTAAAACCCAGAAGTATCGTGAATGATGGAGAAACATAAAACCAGGCCTCACGAGCATTCCTCAGAAAGTACTAACTCCAGGGAGTTGGCATGAAAAAGTACCTGTTTCAAAGAACAATGTACAGACCCACATATGCAAGTATTAACTCAAAATGGATCGAAGACCCAAGTGTAAGAAACAAAACTATAAAGTTCTTTGAAGAAAACGCAAGAAAACCTTTGTGACCTTCAATCTGACAATGGTTCCTTAGATGTGAACATGAGAAGCACAAGCAACAAAAGAGAAATAGCTGAACTGGACATCATCGAAATCAAGAATTTCTGCCCTTCAAATGACCCCATCGAGAAGGTAAAAATACAACAACAGAATCGGAGAAAATCTTTGCAAATCACATATCTGGTAAGGGTCTTACATCCAATATACACAAAGAACTCTTACAGCTAAAATAAAAAGGCAAAATATCATTTGTCAATGAGGGAAATGCAAATCAAATCCATAGTGAGATACCACTTCATACCCGCTAGGACAGCTAAGCACAAAAGGACAGATAATAACAAGTGCTGGCGAGAATGTGGAGACATTGGGACCCTCATTGCTGGTCAGGGTAGAAAATTGTGTGACTGCTTTTGCAAATAGCCTGGTGGTTCCTCAAAGTGTTAAAAGTAGTTATCACAGGGCCCAGAGGTTCACTTCTACATATATATCCAGGGGAATTGAAGACACGTATCCACACAAAAACTTGTACTTAAGTGTTCAAGCAGTATTTTTCCTAACAACCCAAAATGGTAATAACCTAAGTGTCCATTAACAGATGAGTGTGTAAGCAAATGTGGTTCATCCACACAATAGAATATTATTTAGTCATAAAAAGGAATGAAGCATTGAAACATGGATAAACCCTGAGGACATTATGCTGAGCGAAAGAAGCCAGTCACAAAAGACCAGAAATTATAGGATCCATTTATATGAAATGTCCAAAATAGAGAAAGGCATAGAGGCAGAAAGGAGATTACTGGTTGCCCTGTCGGGGGCGGGGAGGGGGGAGGGTGAATTAGGAGTAACTACTAAGAGATATGGGGTCTCCTTTTGGGGTGATGAAAATGTTCTGGAATTACTGGTGATGGTTCCATGACTCTAAATACTAAAAGTCACTGAATTGTACACTTAAAAGGGGTGAATTTTATGAAGTGTGAATTATATCTCGATACAGGTGTTATACAAAATGTAATTATCTGAGTTGGCACCAGGCAGCGTCTCAAAGCCTTTCCTGCCTTTCTCATTCTGGCCCCAAGTTTCCATCAGGTGGGTGAGGGGCCAACAAATTTCATGATGGAGTATGGATTCCTCCACCATTTGGCTCCAAACCTCCTTCAAAACCCTACAGTCTTTGGGAATAATTAATGACTGCTTGGAATTTTGTAACAGAGAGACCAGCCCACTTGTGGTTAATAAATAAAGGGAAAAATTGCTCATCAGATCCCAAGAGGATAAGTGGGTCTAGCATGTTTAACCATTTGCAAATGAGACATTAAAAGCATTTGAATCAGCCCCCCAATTGCTCATATCCTTTGGCAAAGTAACCCCCTCTTGGGAATATTTTTCCTACAGAAATTATTTAAAAAGTAAAAAGCTGCGTGCATGTGGGTGCTCCTGGCAACGCCATTTCACCAGGTGACATGTCTTAGGGTTGGAGGGAGAGCCAAGGTGTAGAAGGAGGCAGAGGCCATCTGGTGAGTGAGTGGCTTCACTGGGGTTGGCCCTGGTGTTAGGGCGTTTCCGTGCTATGTCCACATCTTTACATCAAACAAGCACCCACGGAAATCGGAGGGAGCCCAAATCCCAGGGTGACCCTCAGGTTAGGTGGAAGGCCTAGAGACTGAACTTGCAGGACAGGACAGCCCAGCAAGTAGGCAATGCCGTGGGGACCTGCTGGGAGGGACAAGTGTATGTGTGTTGGCTCCACAGCGTCCTGGAGATTAGAGGTCAGCAGGGCCAGGGAGAAACTATGTCTCAGCTCACAGTCAGAGGTGGAACCCGGGTAGCAGGAAGCTCCACTGGTGTTTAGAAGAGAGGGTCTCTAATGCAGAGAACTGGCTGTGCAGGTGATGGAGGAGGTGAGAGGTCTCTCTGCAGATCAGTGCCTGCTGGAAGTCCCACCACCTGGCTGGCGGGACACCTGTAGGACAGTGCTGAGCAGAGATGGGAGGGGACTGCTCCTTTGCTCCTGCTGGAGATGGAGTTCGGGGCAAGGGAGAGTGAGGGAGGGATCTCAGGGCCAGCAGCCCACAGCCAGCACAAAGGTAAGGGGCTGGACCTTCTGCTGGGTCTTTGGACAAACCAGGGCCCCAAACCAGGTGTGGACCCCAGCCCACTGACTGATGTCTCATGCACCCCTTTCGGCCTCAGCCATGGCTCGGGTCACCTTGACTGTGGCACAAGTAATTTCCTCTCCATGATGTGCCTTCTTTTCCTCAGAATAATTTACTTCAAAGGAGACGTTTTGCCACCACCGTAAAACCCATCCATGGAAGCATAACTAGGAACATGAAGACAATAGGAGCCAAAGAGTGGTTTCAAATTTTAGCCAGACCCGCTGCCTTCCACGGCTTGGAGTCTAGAAATTGGTGTATGGGGGCTTGCTCTTAGAGCCAGCCAGAGGTTTCCAGAGGACTGGGAAGGCGTGCCGCCTTCCACCCCCCTCAGGATGCCCCACACTCGTGCCACCTGAACTGATGTGCCGTGCCCTGCGCGACCCTCCCAGGGCCCCAGGACCACATACTGCCAGAGCTGGGACTGAACCAGCTGGGTACACGTGGCTTCCCTGTCCTCTCAGAACAGCAGAGGGTGTAGTTGGAGCATTTCTGTGTGGGTGGGGCTGCTTGACATCCATGTCCACAGGAAAAAGACAACGCTGGTGCCTCCAGAACCAGATCCTCCTGCGGTGTTCTGTTCTCGAAGCGTCCTTTGTGTGAGTCTGCACTTACTGTGCCGCCAGCAGCCAGGCTGGGGGTGGGGGCGGGGGCTTTGAGCGGGAGATTGCACCCTAATGTCAAAAGCTTTTCCCGAAAGCATCTCGCAGCTGTCAGGGGCCTCAGCAGGCAGGGCCGTCCATTAGTGGAGGCAGGTGATTTGTATTGCTTGCTGCTGCTTGTGTAAACAGAGGGCTTAGGGAGCTGGAGAGGAGGGGAGGCCGGGAATGCACCTGGTACACCTGAGCTGGAGGCTCGCCACTAAATGGTCGTCCACAGACACGTGCCAGGGCCCATCTGCCTCATGCGGGCACTCTGGCACCTTGGACAAGGCCAGTACCACCTTGAGTATCTCTGCACATAGGGAAAAACAGAGGTGAAGGTACACCCACCCACTCCCACCGGCTCGTCGCCACAGCCCTGCACCAGGCACAGAAGAGTCCCCTCCTGCCTTCCGGCCTGGCACCTGGGGTGCACCCACCTCTGCGTTGAGCCAGTGTGAGTCCATTTCAGCTCACTGGGCTTCACGTGGCAGCCTCTCTGCCCCCCGCCCCCACCCCCATCCCAGCACTTACCTCACGGCTGTGATGGTCTGTTTACAAGGCTGTCTTCCGCACCAGACGCAGAGCTCTTGAGGGATTTTAATGACCTCCACCTCCCCTGTCATCGCTAATCAGTGTTTCTTGAATCAATGGATAAAGGAATGAATGAATTCTCGGGCACCTACCACGTGCCAGGCTCCATGCTGGGAGCACAAGCGGGAGCAGCATGTTGTGGTTATGCCCAGGGTGACCCTGGGAGAGTGTTGGGATTGGATGGGGAGGGGGCTTGCTGAGAAAAGGGCTCTGAACAAAGACCTGAGGGGGTGGGGAGGGGGCTACATGGACAGACATGTGGGGAAGAGTGCTCTGGGGAACAGCACATACAAAGACCCTGGGGACAAGGCCAGCCTGGGGAGGTTCAAGGAACGGTGAAAAGGATGGCTCAGCTAGAGTCTAGTGAGGGAGATGACAAATAGAGAGATACATGGGTAGATGATAGATAGATGGATGGATAGATAGATAGATAGATTGATAGGAAAGGAGGGAGGGAGAGAGAGGAGCAGGTTCTGAGAAGTCCTGCTATGGGACAGGCTAGCTGACCCCCCACACCTAGCCCCACCTCTCTCCCTCCACTCTCACAGTAAGTGAGAAAGAGCCAGACCCTCACTTCACTTTGC
Source organism: Stenella coeruleoalba (assembly GCF_951394435.1). NCBI lineage: Eukaryota > Metazoa > Chordata > Mammalia > Artiodactyla > Delphinidae > Stenella > Stenella coeruleoalba. The sequence goes on along the minus strand of NC_137153.1, from coordinate 34,585,906 downwards.
AGTGAAGCAGGGCAGGAGAGCGCAGTCAGTTCTCGCAGTTCTCGTCAATGAGATGTAGAGAGAGCTCCCTGGAGAAGAGGTGTCTGAGAGGACTTATCCTCCGTGAGAAGATGAGAGGGACCTTTCCAACTGCCACTCTCAGCCTCCCTCGCATATACTCCACATCCCTGCCTTTGCTGTGGTCCTGTGTGCACTTACTGTCTAGAGTGCTGGCAGCCACATTGTGCCCGTGAGACACGGCAGAACCCCCAGCCCAGCACCCAGATAGAAGAACAGCTGCTGCTCTCCACGATTGACTTGAGTGCTGTGTGAATCCCAGCTCCGGTACATGTCACGCAACTCTGACAAACAACAACTACCCCGAGAAGCCCTCCTGGACCATCTGAGCTAGAGCCCTCTGTATGCCGGTCCATGACCTGTATTACTCTCTTCACAGCTCTCTTTCTCTCTCCAAAATGGTCTGTTATCTGTCTAGATACTCCTTCTGGGACATCAGCATATGGCATTGGACTTGGGCTTGTTTCTCTTACATGTGTGTCTTCTACCTGGAACAGGGTCTGACACATAACAGGTGCACCAAAATGTTGTTTAGCATGTGAGCCAGCGGGCAGCATGTGTCAGCATCCAAGGGCCATGTTATCATGGCTGTTGTGGCTCCTGTTTCCTCCGCCCAGATGGAACACCCATAGGCTTCATTTGCATTGTGAACGCATCTCCTTTTACAGACTACGGAACTGGTGTGGTAATCTGCTGGGGGGCTGCAGTTCAGGTGTGGGTGAATGGGGGATGCCACCACAGCTGGGACCAGTGACCCAGGAGGCACAGGACAGATGTGTGGGCACTGCCATGGCCATCGTCTGCCAAGGCCCAAGAACTGCCTAGGGAGCACAGCCATGGGGAGGAGGCTGTGGACCTTCAGCAGACACCACCTGCCTGGCCAGAGCCAGCACCCCAGCTCCTGATGTATTTCGTGGCAACCATTACCATCCTGGGATACAATCAGTAAACAACACAACCTCCACAAACACCTCATTTCAAACCTCCGTATAATGCCTCATCTGCAATGGAAGGAGACATAAAGGAAATTAATCTAATGTTTTTAAATGTATGTTTTAACATACAAATGTGTAGGAGGCGTGGCTACACCACACACCACCAGGAGGCACCCAGATGGCGCATGATGCCGCAAGTACAAACTGGAGTGAAGAGAGTGTTCAGCTGCGTGGACTGCCAACACTGTTGTTATCTATGTGAAATTTGGGGGTAGCCGCTTGGTTATGAACACACATCTGCATGATGCAGCTGTGAAGGGCATGCTGGGCAGGATGGGGAGGGTCTGGGTGGGCCCTCAGAGCCAGGCACACTCTGGTTTGCAGTTTCCTACAAAGGCGAGCAGCACCTGGGAATGCTTTATGAAAGGCAGTGTGACAGCCCCTTAGGTCACACAGGCATTGCGTTCTTGGAAAATTCAGAAATCAGAACCATGAACAAGACACTCTACGTTTTTGTACAAAACAGAGTTGGGTTCCAGGCTGGGACACTGAAGAGACGCTCCCCATGTGAGTATGTGTAGCACCCTGGCAAGTGTCTTGGTCCCAGGGACCTGGGCTCTACCTGGCACTCAGAGCCCTGCATGCTCAATGCCACACCCGTGAAGGTCCCTCACTGCTCTCCAGCCTGGCCCTGCTCTGGACCTCCATCTCCCCTGGCTCTTCCCCAGCTGGGCTGAGCGGGCAAAGATCTCACTCCCTTGGGTTGGCTCACTTCTAATGCCCCTGCTCCCAGAGGCAGGCCTGGCCTAAATTGGACCCAGGCAGGCTGGGAGCCCCTGGCGTCAGGCTGCATGAACCCCCCTCCTGGGGCTAGACACAGGCCCGGGCAGGCTTCTGCCTCTCCCAGGCTGCCCCACTACACAGCACAGCGAGGGGCTCCCAGGCAGGTGGTGATGGATGGGCCAAGGAGGCTCCATTCTGCCACGGGTCTCACAGACATTCCTCCCTGCAGATAAACGGCCTCTGAGTGGCCGCCCCCGCAGCAGCCCATCGAAGAGGCCCTCTTGAAAGGCAGGAGATGAGGGGCCTCTGTATATAATAAAGGTGAAAAGTGTCATCCAGACATTTTTATGCTCTTCTTGAGGCCCCAGCTGCTGCGCGGCCGGAAGGACCTGGGGCTTTTAGCAAGTGGCCTGAGGAAGCGGCTGCTTTTAGCAGGTTCCAAGCTTGAGAGGGAGTACAGGGGTCGGAGGCTTGGGCACGGCTCAGGGCCCCCTTTCCAACCGAGTCTGCCTCAGCACCCCGTCCTTTGAAGGAATTAGGACAACGTGCCTGCGACTTTGGGGACTTGCTAATCTGCTCAGAGCCATGTCTCTGGGGGGCATGCGGCATGTGGGGTGGGGTCTACAACTGGGTTAATGGGAGGCAGAGCACCCCTCGCAGAGCCTCAAGTGACTACCTGAGTTCAGGTTTGAGGAAAGCCCAACTTCCTCATGGTGCCCAGCCGAGCAATGCCATTGCTCCCAATGCAGAGGCTCAGAGGCCTGAGTGCAGGCCCTCCTGTACTCAGCGTTCAGCCTCGCAGGCCTGGTGCCCTCTCTCTAGCCAGCACCTGGGGCCTGCTCAGCCTGCCCTCCATCCTGATGTCTTCGCATCCTCCTAGTCCACCAGCCTGTGACCCTGCAGCTCCAGGCAATCCCCAGGCCACCCCTGAACATAAGGGTCAGGTAACATGCAACAGGCTGCAGGGGCGGTAGTGAGTGGACCCACAGAGGGGAGGCCCCCAGGCCTGCTGCTGTAGGGCCGTGCCCTGCAGCAAGAGCCTGAGGCCCATGCAAGGCCAGTGGACTCATCATGCCTTCACGGCAGCCTTGCAACCCCAGCATCAAATTCCCATTTTCTGGAGGGGTAAACTGAGGCATAAGAAGTGAACAGATCTGCTCAAGATAGCAAAGGGGTGGGATTTTGGATTCAAACATGTGTGCATCTGGCTCTAGGTATAGAATTCTTTGCCCCTTGGCCGGCAAACACGAAGTACCTTCTTAATGCATAAAGAAGCCGTCTGGAAAAGGAAATCAGAAATGATTTCGTATTTGATCAATAGCACTGATTTGCCTCTCCAGGTGCCAGGCAAGGTACCACGTGGAACTCAAGAGTTTTCTGAGAAAGCAGATGGAGAGGTTGGTTATAAGCCATTCAGAGAGGAAGAAATAGCATGTTCTTTAGCTTTTTCTTACCATCCTGAGCCTCGTGCTGAGCCCCACCTCCTGGGCCAGGCTCAGCAGCAGGGGTGCCAAGGCCCCTCTAGTCCTTAGTTGGGGGACACTGACCCTCTGTTGACCCCTGAGAAGCTCATGGTTCCTGCCCCCTTGGCCTGGCCATCTGGATAAGAGAGAGAGGCTCCCAGCTCCTACAGGGCTGGGTGAGGGGTCCTCACCACCCCGTCTCCTAGACTCTCACCTTCTTCTCTCCTTGCCCCAAAGCCACCTTTGGTTCCTTCCTCTCAGACCTCAGGACACCCAGCTCCATCTTTTCAGTGAGTCTGAGCTTTTGCAAAGACAGGAGGGGCCTGGGGGAGCGTGAGGATCCTGCCTGAGTGTGGAGACAACCCAGTGGGATGGAGCTGGGAAGCGGGATGTCACAGGGACTGCTGGGCCTGAAGCAATCTCCTGGCTTAGCCCTGGACTGGCCCACTCCTTTCTCCTTAAGCCAGGGGAGATGGTTCCCCTGGCAAACCCCAAATACATTACCCTGTCCTTTCTTGGAAAGTACTGCTTAGGGTTCTGAGACTCCTGCTCTTTGTAATAACAAATGGCAGTGGGTCCTTGCTTGATGACTCAGTGCTTAGCCATGCTCAGGTTCTCCCTAACATTTTTAAGGCTGTAGACCCATGAAATCTCATGACCAGGGGCTCCTGGGCCCGCCGACCCTCAGATCCTTCTGAGGGGAGGGTCAGACATCTCGGCCATATTCATGCCCTGTGTCCTCCAGGGAGGTCACGATTGAGTGACCTCGGTAACAGCAGAGCCCCACACTGCCCTTCTGAATGCCAGGTACACCAGGCATCTCTGACCTGGATTCCAGATACCTCAGGTGTCTCTGGCCTTTGGGAGAGATCAAAGCAAGAGGTGAAGAGGGGCTGTCTTGTTTGTCCTTAATTTTTAATAGATAACTCAATATATAGTTCAGAATACAAATGACAGTTCAATGTACCAAATGACAGATACCCCACCTCTCCCCCATCCAGGACCTCCCCAAAGCAGTCTCTATTCTCTGGTCTGTGGGTCTCCAACCTGTGTGGGCGGGAAGGGCAAGTGAGAGGATGTCCGAGCAGCCCTCCTGTTGGGAAGCACTGGACACTGACTGCGTCCTCACCCGGTGGGGGCACAGTCCACAGTGGCACTGGAGCTCCTGCCCACATTGGCTAAGTGTGACGCCACATGTTTGGTTGTCACTGTCCCCTCCCTGCTGTACCTCCCCACCCTACTGGTGTTTCCTGGAGTCAGCCCCCAAATAAAGGCCTTACATGTCAGCTTCTTGGAGAACACCAGCAGTCTGGCTGAACAAATGGGAGGCTGGGGACCCCTCATCACAGTGGAAAACTTGGGAGGCACAAGTGGGGCCAAGAGCAAGGGTGGGATAGCCCTGAAGTCCGAGCACCTGTCCACCCATGGCCACCACCCCTCTTTCCCCAGTGCAGGCCCCAGCCTTCCTGTTCCCACCACTCTGTGCAGGGGAGCCTTCGCGGTTTCTGCAGTGCTTGCTGAATCACATCAAGACCCTGCTAAACACAGACAGCAGCAAAACCCACTTTGACAGCCTGGCGCATTTACCCATCATGATCAGATTCTTCCTTCCTCTCCAGCCTCATCCACTTGTCCATCTGCCCTTGCCAACCTCCTCCCTCCTCTCCCCACTGCTGGACCCTCTCCCCAGCTGAAGCCTGCTCACCCTCCAGTCAGCCTGGGCCTGGAAGACCCCCGCAACAGGCCCAAAGCTTCCTCTGACCCCGAGACTCCCAAGCACACCATCCCTAAAGGGTCCCACAGTTCCCTCTGACCCTGGCCCCCACCTCTCACCCCATCCTCTCACACATTCTCAAAAAGGAAACTCCAAAAACAAGGAGACATCGACTCTCTGGAAGGAGTGGGCATGCCCCGCCGGGGCTCACAGCTGCATCAGCTCTCCCTGTATGTTGATCTGGAGGCCAGGGTCTCAAGGGCTGCCGTGCTGGCCTGGCCTGTGCCCTGAGCTGGGCCCTGCACATAGCTGGTGCTCAGTAAGCATTTGTTGACTTATTGTGTGGTTACCACCCCGCCACCCCCGCCCTGAGATGAGGTGGGCTCTCCCCTTTTGCAGAGGCTGAGGGGTCCAGGCCAGGTGCTCCACCAGCCTAGCAGGGCCAGCACTTGGGACTCTGCTCCCCAGGCCACACAGTACCCACTGCCTGGGTCAGGTTTCCATCCGCCGTCATCAGGCAGATGTCATGCTCGAAGGGGCAGCAGTAATTTGGACAATTACGGCTGCTATTATTGCTTCCTCTCCTTAAACAGGGGCCTAAATTACTCAGACACAACCACCAGCCGCTCCCCGTGGCAGAGGGGACACGCAGGGGCAGGGTGGGGAAGGGGCACAAGGGCAGGAGGGCAGGAGACCAGGGAGGTGGGAACAACACATCTGCTGGTGATTGTCCAGTGTGAGTGCCTACTGTGTGAAGTTGGTGGGTCACTCCACCCTGGGACTGGCAAGGCCATCGGCAGAGGGAGACTGGTGCTCTGAGGGAGGGTTGGCTGAGCTTGCCCAGCTGGTCACTGCAGGACGGTGTTTGAGCCCAAAGTCCAGAGTGAGGTCGCCTCTTCCAAATCCCAGAGCAGGTATGGCCCCGAGGCTGAGTGGAGGATGAATGCGGGGCACTGCTGGGTGCAGGGGAGGGGGCTGGGAAGTTGTGGCCTAGGACGCTCACCACCGAGGAGAGGGTGGCCCAGATGCCAGGACAGGGTGACTAGGGGCCAGGCAGGCCCAGGAGGCTGCCCTTCTGTTGGCAGACAGACACTGGGCACTTGGCCTCCCTGTTGAGTGAGAAATAGCGACTACCCATTTCTGAGTGTGGTTCAGGGAGAGGAGGTAAATCCTGACATTCCCTCTTCCCAGAGCTAATCAGCCACAACCAGATAAAAGCAAATACTTACGTAGCACCTGCTACTTGCTGACACTGGGCCCAGTTTATGTGTAGTAGCTCATTTAATCCTCAGAAAATCCCTGTGAGGTAGGCATTCCCATCACCCTCACTTTACAAGAGGAGGAGACTGAGGCACAGAGAGGTTCACTAGCTTGCCCAGGGTCACACAGCAGGGAACTCTCCCCTTCCAAGAGCCTCCCACCACTTTGCAGGCCTCTGTGAGGCTGAAGTAACTCGGGAAGGTATTTTCATTGTCAGCCCCATCATACAGGTAGGAAATGTGGGCTATAGGAGGGAGGGGACTTCCAGGGTCACACAGGTAGGGCGTTAGATATGCCGCAGGCAGTGGGCTATGAACCAGGTGGTCTGGTGAGAGATCTACAGGAGCACAGAGGGGCGAAGAGTGGCCAGAAAGGAAGATGTTCTTGAAGGGTCCTAGGGTGGGGGTGGTCAAGTTGCAGGTGGGAAAAGGGTCAGGTGAGTAGGTAGAGGGGTGGGGTGGGATTTGGACTGCATTAGGAAGATTTCTGGAACCCCAAGAGGGAAGGATGGGGGCCAGAGTCAGCTAAAGCTACAAGTTCCCCATGGGGCAGCCAACTGGCTGTTTTCTCCAGAACAAAGTACCCCCATTAGGAAGGAAGAGGGGCAGGCCTCCCCACACCCAAACAACCCAGGTCCTGGTACACTCAGGCCTCCAGGGCTGCAGCCTAGAAGAGATGATGAGGAGGGATCGGGCCAGGGGATGTCACTGCCAGTCACAGTTTTCAAGGGCTGTGTGCCAGTGCTGTGGTGCCTCCCCCACCAGTTCGTCCAGCTGTTACCTCATGTCTATGGGGCGATGTCAGATGCTCATCTTATGGGCAAGGGGACCAAGGCTCAGACAACAGCCATTTACTCAGAGCTTAGGCTGGAACCCCCAGCCCCAAAAGCATTCTCCATTCCTGATGACAATTCCACTCGTAAACGTGCATGATTCACTCTTAATCATTTACATTTTAAATATTTAACATCCATTAATTTAACAAGCATTAGTGCCTCTTTCTAACTCACTTGCCAAACCTGCACTAGCGAGCATGGTTAAACTCTATTGTCAACGTGGGTCAGCAACTCTGTTCTCCAAGCGTGCACTGCATGGACACCAGAGCCAGGATGCATGGCCTCGGTGTAAGTCCCCGGCTCCACGCTTATGAGCAGTGCAACCAGGGCCAATGTCTGCTTCTCTCCTGTGCCTCAGTTTTCTTATCTATAAAATTAACAGTAAAAAATATAAAATAAATGAAAATAAAAAATTATACCTACCTCAAAGACTTGTTACAAGCATTGTTTTAGCTCAGGTGCAATAACAAGATACAACAGACAGGGAGCTTAAACAACAGACTTTATTTCTCACAGTTCTGGTGGCTAAAGTCTGAAATCAGAGAACCAGCATGGTCAGGTTGTGGTAAAGATCATCTTCCAGGTTTCAGACAGCCGCCTTCTTGCTATGTGCTCACATGGCCTTTCCTGGGATCATGTATTTGGTCTCCTGTCTCTTCCTCTTCTTATAAGGGCACTAATCCCATCATGAGAGTCCCACCCTCATGACCTCATCTAAACCCAATTACCTCCCAAAGACCCCACCTCTAGCACCACCATCACATTGGGGGTTAGGGCTTCAACAAATGGTTTTGGGGACACAATTCAGTCCATTGTAAGGATTACATAACGTAAACTATACAAAGTACTTTGAACACAGTTGGTCTGGCCTGGATCAAAGGGAGTTATGATCACTCTAGATTGACCTGGGCAAGATTCCTGGTCTACCATCTGCCTACTATGTGACCATGGGCCTGTCACAGCCCTCTGAAATCAGGTCCATAATAGCTAACAGATGCCCACAGTAACTGAGCCCCTGGTGTGGCATGGCAGATTTACTTGAGCTGTGTTGCCCCCCCAGATGAGAAAACCAAGGCACAGAGATGTGAAGTGGGTGGCCAAGTTCACACAGCAAGTGGGAGGGTCAGGGTGTGAACTTGGGCCTGGGACTTGCTATTCCCCATGTGAGAACACAGGGCTGGTACAGAGGGACAGGCCAGGGAGGCAGTGCCCTCCCCACACCTATTTTCCCAACCGTGGGTCTTACCCAGCACACATGCCTCAGACTTTCCCCATCAGGCACACTCACCCCATAGACTCAGAGTGGACCCATCATAGGGCAAGGGGAGACTGGGCCTGAGGATATTGTCCCTGGAGGTAGTGCAGGCATTGAGAGAGACTTCAGAATTGTGCTGGGTCAGCACATGGCAGGTGCAGGAGCTGCTGTCACCATTATAGCTACTGCTACTGCCATGGGGTTGACCACATGAGACCCCCAGCAGCCTGAATGCAGTGATGGCTCTTTTCTGCAGTCCGTAGAATGGGTTTCCAGCTTTAGTCCCAGCCAATCACTCCCATCTGTTCTCTCTGGCCCCACATGGGGAGGTCTCCTGACCTCTCCAAGGCTGATTTTCTTCATCTGGATCTTCATATTTGTTGCTGACTGAGGGACCAAGGTGTGAACAATGTTTCTGCTGGCCCCAGGGGCTCAAAAGTGGTAGCTGTGAGACCCCAGGCAAGGGCCTTCATCTCCCTGAGCCCATGTCCTCATCTGAAAATGAAAACATATCTGCTTCTGCCTCATAGGGTTTGTGCCAATTAAGTAAAATAACATGTGTTAAGGGGCTTCAAAGTGGGGCCTGGAATCTGGACAGCACTGTGTGAGGCTGGCTGGCCATGACTACTACTGTTATGATTATTACCGTGTGCAAAACAGAGGGAAAGTGGGAACACTGATCATCTGCTGCCCCACCAATAAGGGTCTGCAAGGTAAACACAGCAGCTGAGACCACTGAGGTGCAGAGCGGCCACAGAGCCAGGGGCAGAGGCCACACTGGAGCCAGGGTCTGTCCCACTGCACACACCACCTAGGACCCCTGCAGCCCAATGTCTACAAGGCCTGGTCCCTGGAGAGACTGGGGTTGTTTCTCAGCCTGGCCTGGAGCGGGGCTCCCTCCCTGCACTTCTCCCAGCAGGCTTCGGTGGGGGCTGATGGTCGTTAAGCTCTTCTTGTGCACTAAACACTTCCAGTGCATTGTCTTACATCATTATTGACCCCATTTTGCAGGTTGTGGGGGGGTCTGAGGTCAAAGTGGAAGCATCACTGCCTCGGGTCACACAGCCAGGAGTGGGCAGATCAGGATCTAGCTGGCGAGTCTCCTTGACTCAGAAGAGGTGTCAACTGGAAAGTCAGCTACTGAACAGTCAGTGTCCAGCCCCTATGCAAACTCCACTGAGGCCTGGCTGGCCGGGCTCCATGGGAGGCAGCTACAGCTCCCAGCAATCTGTCTCTTACACTATGGGGGAAAGAACCCGATCGGCCTCTGGCTGGGCTGTGGCTCTCATGGAGACCCCAGCTCCCAGTTGGACTTGCAAATAGGCAGCCCCACACAGTGAGGTGTGCAAGGGGCTGTTGGAACCAGAGGAGCTCCAGGTCCTGCCAGGGAGGGCTCCCCAGGATGTGACTTCAAAGTCAAGGGGCAGGGGTGCTGATGTGTTCACCTAGAATGAAATTGCATCTGTTTTCTAGAAACACTGAACAGGTAGGCAGCTCACCAAAGACAGGTAACAAGTGCAAGTTCACACAGCAGGGCTTTCACCCTGCTTCCTCAGACCAACACCTTCAACTGAAATTCCAGAGTCATTGTCCTTGGGGTGCTTCTGGGTGCTGTGCAGCAGCAGGACACTTCTGAGATTCGATCCCCTCCCTGAACCATGATTTTCCACCAGCAAAATTTATTTTGTATACCTCTGACTTGTGGCTACTTGTAAAAATCTGTAGATTGTCAACCGATGTCCCACAGGTAATCTCCAGAACAAGATGAATTTACTGTCATGTAAATGGACTTGAGTCGGGTGTTTGGGCTATCAGGATTATGATGTCATAGGTTTTAATATTAAGGCCATTGTCTCTTTGTGGGAAATGTCTCTCCCACTTATAAAATTGCTTCAAGACAGTAATGTGGTTTGGAGAGTACAATGTTATAGCACCCTAAACTAAGTAATGAGATCTTGCATAGCCCTAATGCACAGATAAAGAACCAAATGATACTACTCTCAACCAAAGGTACAATGAGGATTCAAGTGATACCATGATCACCTGAATGTACAGATGGAGAACCAAGAGATCTTACTATCACCCCAAGGACAGATGAGGGATTTAGTGATACCACTATCACCTCAATGGATATAAGACATATGCATTTATCAAAACCCATATAATTGTACAATGGTTCTTAAAAAAGAAGAAAATCTCAAATCAAGAATCTAACTTTACACCTTAAGGAACTAGCAAAAAGAAAAACAAACTAACCCAAGCCTAGCAGGAGGCAGGAAATAATAATGACTAGAGGAGATAAACAAAATAGAGGATAGAAAAACAATAGAGAAAACCAATGAAAGCAAACTTTCATTCTTTGAAAAGATCAATAAACTTGACAAAGCACAAGGCAAAAAACCAAACAAACAAAACAAAAAACAGACCCAAAACAAAACAGAAAGGGTGAAGATGTGAATAACTAAAATCAGAAATGAGCATAGGGACAATAATACCTACCTTATAGAGATAAAAAGGATTATAAGAAAATACTATGAACAATTGTATGTCAACATGTTAGATTATCTAGTACAAATGAAAAAATTTCTTGAAAAACACGGATTACCTAAACAGACTCAAGAATAGAAGAACTAGGGCTTCCCTGGTGGTGCAATGGTTGGGAGTCCGCCTGCCGATGTAGGGGACGCGGGTTTGTGCCCCGGTCCAGGAGGATCCCACATGCCGTGGAGCGGCTGGGCCCGTGAGCCATGGCCGCTGAGCCTGCGCGCCTGGAGCCTGTGTTCTGCAACGGGAGAGGCCACACAGTGAGAGGCCTGCATATCGCAAAAAAAAAAAAAAAAAAGAATAGAAGAACTCAACAGACCTATTACAAGTAAACAGATTGAATCAGTAATTGAAAGCATTCCAAAAAGGAAAAGTCTTAGACCAAAGGGGTTCAACAGTGAGTTTTAACAAACATTTATAAAAGAATTAATATCAATCCTTCTCAAAGTCTTCCAAAGAGTTCAAGGAAAAGGAACACTTCTTAAATGATTCTATAAGACCAAATACCCTGATACCAAAGCCAGATAAAGATATAAGGAAATAAAATTCTCAACAAATGCCCCTTATGAATATAGATGCAAAAATCCTTGACAAAATATTAGCAAGTCAAATCCAACAGCACATTAAAAGGATATTCACTATGGCCAAGTAGGAATTATCCCAGGAATGCAAGGGTGGTTCAACATAAGAAAATCAATCAGGGAGGAGTCAAGATGGTGGAGGAGTAGGAGAAAGTGGAGTTCATCTCTCCCCACAAATGCATCAGGAATATATCTACAAATGGAACAATTCTCACAGAGCACTGGCTGAACACTAGCAGAGGACATGGACTCCTAAAAGGATAAGATAGATCCCCACATAACTGGGTAGGATGAAAGAAATAAGAAGGGAAAAGGAAGAGGAGAGGAAGCGTGATGGGACCTGTGCCCCTAGAGAGGAGGCGAAGCTGAAGGAGAGGACAGGTTCCTGCATCTGGTGAAGCCTGCTCACCCACAGGGAGATCAGCTGGGACAGAAGGGTAGCTTCGGGGGCTATCGGAGGAGAGAGCAGCCACCAATCTGTGGCAGGCAGGACAGAATGAGACCTACACAGATGGTCCGTGCCAACAGCCCTGCATTCCCCAGCCTAAGAGGTATGTCTGCCTGTGTGGATGGGGGCTGAGTGCTGGAACATGGGGTTTGGAGAGCAAACCTGGGGAGAGGACTGATGGCTGCAAGGAGACAGCCTGAGGGGACGGGAGTGAGGAAATCCGGAACTAGGAATTCATGTGGAGGAAACCCCGACTGCCATAGAAGAAAAGCACTATTGTTGAGGGATGCGCAGCCTCTCTCCCCACAAGCAAGTCCCTGCCTCCCTGGGCACTAGGAAGGGCTCCTGCCAGGGCCAGTTCTCTTGCACCCACAGCGACCACTACCCCCCTCGTGCCCTGTCCCCACCACGGCTGGCTCTCTCATGCCCGTGGCCACCAGCTCCCCCATGCACCCATCACTGTCAGGGGTCCCATGACCCTGGCAGCCACCACCTCCTCAGCGGCACCCCATCCCACTTCAGTGGGCACTCTCACGACCCCAGCCATCACCAGCTCTGCGCCCCCTCCTCTATGGGGCAGACTCGTGTATACCAGGGCAGCCTCGGGAGCAGATCCCTGTGGGTGGCCCACATGCAGAAGTGGGGCTGAAAACTGCAGCTGAATCCCAGGGGCCATACAACTAAGGAAGAAAAGCTGAAATGTCACCTTGCAGCTTCGCAAATTATGAATTGACACACCCACAACTGGCTTTGTAAACTTAGCACCTACAGAACATCTAACGAGTGCTCCTGCAGCCAAGACAGGTCTAGCTTCAGCAGCTATAGACTTTGTGGGCACATATGTGTGAGGGTTGGGCCAGGCCAGAGTCTGAGCTGCCCCCATATTTCCCACAGTGGGTCCAGATCCATGATTACTGCAGTTCTAGGATGTGACTTCAGTGGATCTACACTAGTGGCCTGGTGAAAACAACATATGAGGGACTTCCCTGGTGGTCCAGTGGTTAAGAATCAGTCTTGCAATGCAAGGGATGCTGGTTCGATCCCTGGTTGGGGAACTAAGATCCCACATGCCACAGGGCAACTAAGCCCACGTGCCACAACTAGAGAGCCCATGCACACTGGAGCCCATGCGCTGCAACTAGAGAGAAGCCCATGCACCGCAATGAAGAGCTCACACGCTGCAACAAAAGATCTCATGTGCCGCAACTAAGACCTGATGCAGCCAATAAATAAATAAATAAGTAATAAAAAAAAAAGAAAAGAAAACAATGTCTGAGAGGCACCAAAGCCAATTGCCAGCATACCCATGGTTAAGGTGGGCCCAAGAGCAGTGCCAACAACAGTGTAATCTGAGAGCTCACACAACAGGTGAAAGGAGACACAGTAGAGCACACCTACAGGTGAACACCTCCAGAGGAGGAATACTCAGTGGCTTCCCTCCCAGTGGAAGTGCCCCAATCCTGCCTACTTCACACTGAAGATCAGAAATACAGCTAAGAAACAGATCTGGGGGACCTCTACTCCAACAACTAGAGGACACCCCACATCTGACAGGGCAGTGAAAACAACAGAGTAAAGGGGAGGCCCTGCTCAATATCCAGTACAGGCTTTGGTCACCACAAAATCAGTCACACCTCCTATCAAGGAGCTAAGGGCTAGCAAACACTAAGGAAAGATGTGGCAGACATCAATAATAAAAACAGCCCTAACATCAAAAACTATTAAACCCATTCAGGCTACACAGGTACGTTCCCACATAAAAATAACCCTCCAAGACAGTCTGAGGGTCTGGTATTGGGAGGAAGAACCCCCAGAGAATTTAGCCTTGGAGGCCAGCAGGGCTTCAGGGTAGGAGTTTCACAGGGCTGAGGTAAACATAGACTCCACTCTTGGAGAGTGCACACAAGGTCTCATGTGCACTGGGACGCAGCATAAAGCAGTACCTCCATAGGAACATATGCTACACCTACCTAGAGGTCTTGGAGGGCTCCCTGGGGAAGCGAAGGTCAACTGTAGCTCACCATGAGGGCAAGGACCCTGGTAGCAGAAGCCCCAGGGAATATCGATCAGAGCGAGCTCTCCCAGAGGTCCACATTTTGTCATGAAGACCCAGCCCCACCCAACAACCTGTAGGTTCCAGTGCTGGAACTCCTCAGGCCAAACAACCAGAAAGACAGGAATGCAGCCCCACCCATCAGCAGATAGATGGCCTAAAGTCATACTGAACTCACAGCCACCTCAAAACACACACCTTGACATGGCTGTGCCCATCAGAGGGACAAGACCCAGCTCCAGCCACAAGAGGGCAGGCACCAGTTTTTTGCACCAGGAAGCCTGCACAAGCCACTGGACCAACCTCACCCTCCAGGGGCCAGACACCAGAAGCAAGAGGAACTATGATCCTAGAGCCTGTGGAAAAAAGACCACAAACACAGAAAATTAGACACAATGAGACAACAGAGAAATATGTTGCAAGCAAAGGAACATGATAAAAACTTACAAGAACAACTAAATGGAGAGGAGATAGGCAATTTACCTGAAAAAGAATTCAGAGTTATGATAGTAAAGATGATCCAAATTCTTGCAGAAAGAATGGAGGCAGAGATTGAGAAGATACAAGAAATGTTTAACAAGGAGCTAGAAGATTTAAAGAACAAACAGAGATGAACAATACAGTTACTGAAGTGAAAAATGCACTAGAAGGAATCAATAGCAGAATAACTGAGGCAGAAGAATGAATAAGTGAGCTGGAAGACAGAGTGATGGAAATCACTGCCACAGAACAGAATAAAGTGAAAAGAATGAAAAGAAAGGGGGACAGTTTCAGAAACCCCTGGGACAACATTAAATGCACCAACATTTGCATTATAGGGGTCCCAGAAGGAGAAGAGAAAGAGAAAGGGCCTGAGAAAATATTTGAATATATAATAGCCAAAAACTTCTGTAACATGAGAAAGGAAATACTCACTAAGTCCAGGAAATGTAGAGAGTCCCATACAGGATGAACCCAAGGAGAAACACATTGAGACACATAATAAGCAAACTGACAAAAATTAAATACAAAGAAAAAATATTGAAAGCAACAAGAAAAAAGTAACAAATAACATACAAGGGAATCCCCATAAGGTTATCAGCTGATTTTTCAGCAGAAACTCTGCAGGCCAAAAGGGAATGCATGATATATTTCAAGTGATGAAAGGGGAAAATGTACAACCAAGAATACTCTACCCACCAAGGCTCTTATTCAGATTCAATGGAGAAATCAAAAGCTTTACAGACAAGCAAAAGCTAAAAGAATTCAGCACTACCAAACCAGCTTTACAACAAATGTTAAAGGAATTTCTCTAGGCAGGAAAGAGACCAGCAACTTAAAACCACTTTGGACATACATAGACTGCATAGCAAAACCTTATAGAAACAGCAAACCTAAAACTACAAGAGATACACACACAAAAGAGAAAAAGCAACCCAAACACAACACTAAAATGCGTCATGAAACCACAAAAAGAGAGAACAAAAGAGGAAGGGAAGAAAAAGACCTACAAAAACAAACCCAAAACAATTAACAAAATGGCAATCAGAGTATACATATTGATAATTACCTTGAATGTAAATAGATTAAATGCTCCAACCAAAAGACTTAAGCTGGCTGAATGGATACAAAAACGAGACCCATATATATGCTGTCTACAAGAGACCCGCTTCACATAGAGACTGAAGGTGAGGGGATGGAGAAAGATATTCCATGCAAATGGAAATCAAAAGAAAGCTTGAGTGGCAATTCTCATATCATATAAAATAGACTTTAAAATAAAGATTGTTACAAAAGACAAGGAAGGACACTACATAATGATCAAGGGATCAATCCAAGAAGAAGATATAACAATTGTAAATATACATGCACCCAACATAGGTG
Source organism: Stenella coeruleoalba (assembly GCF_951394435.1). Classification (NCBI taxonomy): domain Eukaryota; kingdom Metazoa; phylum Chordata; class Mammalia; order Artiodactyla; family Delphinidae; genus Stenella; species Stenella coeruleoalba. Next base: position 34,570,115 of record NC_137153.1, on the reverse strand, counting down.
CATCACAATATATAAGCAAATGCTAACAGCCATAAAAGGGGAAATCAACAGTAACACAATAATAGTGGGGGAATTTAACACCCCACTTTTATCAATGGAAAGATCCTCCAGACAAAAAATTAATAAGGAAACACAAGCCTTAAATGACATATTAGGCCACATAGGCTTAATCGATATCTATAGGACATTCCATCTCAAAGCAGCAGAATACACTTTCCTCTCAAGTGCACATGGAACATTCTCCAGGATAGATCAAATCTTGGGCCACAAATCAAGCCTTGGTAAATTTCAGAAAAATTAAAATCATATCAAGCATCTTTTCCAACCACAATGCTTTGAGATTAGAAATCAATTACAGGAACAAAACTGTAAAAAGCACAAACACATGGGGGCTAAACAATGTTACTAAACAACCAATGGATCACTGAAGAAATCAAAGAGGGAATCAAAAAATACCTAGTGACAAATGACATTGAAACAAGATGATCCAAAACCTATGGGACACAGCAAAAGCAGTTCTAAGAGGGAAGTTTACAGCAATAAAATATCACCTCAAGAAAAAAGAAAAATCTCAAATAAACAACTTAACTTTACACCTAAAGCAACTAGAGAAAGAAGAACAAACAAAACCTAAAGTTAGTAGGAGGAAATAAATCGTAAAGACCAGAGCAGAAATAAATGAAATAAGAGATGAAGAAAACAATAGCAAAGATCAATGAAAATAAAAGTTTGTTCTTTGAGAAGATAAACAAAATTGATAAACCTTTAGCCAGACTCATCAAGAAAAAAAGGAAGACTCAAATCAATAAAATTAGAACTGAAAAAGGAGAAGTTACAACTGACACCACAGAAATACAAAGAACCATAAGAGCCTACTACAAAGAAGTATACACCAATAAAATGGACAATCTAGAAGAAATGAACAAACTCTTAGAAAGGTGTAACCTTCCAAGACTGAACCAGGAAGAAATAAAAAACAGAAATAGACAAACCACAAGTACTGAAATTGAAACTGTGATTTAAAAACGTCCAGAAAACAAAAGTCCAGGACCAGATGGCTTTCATGGGTGAATTCTATCAAACAGTTATAGAAGAGTGAACACCTATCCTTCTCAAACTCTTCCAAAATGTTATAGAGGAAGGAACACTTCCAAGCTCATTCGAAGAGACCACTATCACCCTGATACAAAAACCAGACAAAAATATCACACAAAAAAGAAAATTGCAGGCCAATATCACTTATGAACATAGACGTCAAAATCCCCAACAAAATACTAACAAACAAAATCCAACAACACACTAAAAGGATCATACACCATGATCAAGTGGGATTTATCCCAGGGATGTAAGGACTCTTCAATATACGTAAATCAATCAATGTGATACATCACATTAACAAACTGAAGAATAAAAACCATATAATCATCTCAAGAGATGCAGAAAAAGCTTTTGACAAAATTCAACATCCATTTATGATAAAAACTCTCCAGAAGGGGGCAGAGAGGGAGCATATATCAACATAATAAAGGCCATATACAAAAAAGCCACAGTAAACATCATTCTCAATGGTGAAAAATTGAAGCATTTCCTCTAAGAAAAGGGGCAAGACAGGGATGTCCACTCTCATCACTTTTATTCAACATAGTTTTGGAGGTCCTAGCCACACCAATCACAGAAGAAAAAGAAATAAAAGGAATCCAAATTGGAAAAGAGGAAAAAAAACTGTCACTATTTGCAGATGACATGATACTACACATAGAAAACCCAACAGATTCTACTAGAAAACTACTAGAGCTAATCAATGAACCTGGTAAAGTAGCAGTATACAAAATTAATGCACAGAAATCTCTTGCATTCCTATACACTAAAAACGAAAGACTAGAAGGAGAAATTAAAGAAACAATCCCATTTACCATCACATCAAAAAGAATAAAATACTAGGGAACAAACCTACCTAAGGAGGCAAAAGACCTATACGCTGAACACTGTAAGATATTGATGAAAGAAATCAAAGATGTCACATATGGAGAGATATACCATGTTCTTGGATTGGAAGAATCAATATTGTGAAAATGACTATACTACTCAATCTACAGATTCAATGCAATACCGATCAAATTACCAATAACATTTTTCACAAAATTAGAACAAAGAATTTTACAATTTGTATGGAAATACAAAAGACTTTGAACAGCCAAAGCAATCTTGAGAAAGAAAAATGGGGCCAGAGGAATCAAGCTCACTAGCTTCAGACTATACTACAAAGCTACAGTAATCAAGACAGTATGGTACTGGCAAAAAAACAGAAATATAGATCAATGGAACAGGATAGAAAGCTCAGAGATAAACCTACACACATATGGTCACATTAATTTTGATAAAGGAGGCAAGAATATACAATGGGGAAAAGGCAGCCCCTTCAATAAGTGGTGCTGGGAAAATTGGGCAGCTACATGTACAAGAATGAAATTAGGACATTCCCTAATACATTAGGACATAATGAAATTAGGACATTCCCTAATACATTCCCTAATACACAAAAATAAACTGGGAAAATTGGGCAGCTACATGTACAAGAATGAAATTAGGACATTCCCTAATACATTAGGACATAATGAAATTAGGACATTCCCTAATACATTCCCTAATACACAAAAATAAACTCAAAATGGATTAAAGACCTAAATGTAAGGTGAGACACCATAAAACTCTTAGAGGAAAACATGCAGAACACTCTATGACATAAATCACAGCAAGATCCTTTTTGACCCACCTCCTAGAGAAATTGAAATAAAAACAAAAATAAACAAATGGGACCTAACAAAATGTAAAAGCTTTTGCAAAGCAAAGGGAACCATACACAAGATGAAAAGACAACCCTCCGAATGGGAGAAAATATTTGAAAATGAAGCACCTGACAAAGGATTAATCTCCAAAATATACAAGCAGCCCATGCAGTGCAATACCAGAAAAACAAAAAACCCAATCCAAAAATGGGCAGACGACCTAAATAGACATTTCTCCAAAGAAGATATACAGATTGCCAAAAAACACATGAAAGGATGCTCAACATCACTAATCATTAGAGAAATGCAAATCAAAACTACAATGAGGTATCACCTCACAGCAGTCAGAATGGCCATCATCAAAAAATCTAGAAACAATAAATGCTGGAGAGGGTGTGGAGAAAAGGGAACCCTCTTGCACTGTTGGTGGGAATGTAAATTGATACAGCCACTATGGAGAACGGTATGGAGGTTCATTAAAAAACTAAAAATAGAACTACCATATGACCCGGCAATCCCACTACTGAGCATATACCCTGAGAAAACCATAATTCAAAAAGAGTCATGTACCACAAAGTTCATTGCAGCACTATTTACAATAGCCAGGACATGGAAGCCACCTGTGTCCATCGACAGATGAATGGATAAAGAAGATGTGGTATATATATACAATGGAATATTACTCAGCCATAAAAAGAAACGAAATTGAGTTTTTTGAAGTGAGGTGGATGGACGTAGAGTCTGTCTTACAGAGTGAAGTAAGTCAGAAAGTGAAAAACAAATACCGTATGCTAACACATATATATGGAATCTAAAAAATAAATAAATAAACGAAATGGTTCAGAAGAACCTAGGGGCAGAACAGGAATAAGACGCAGATGTAGAGAATGGACTTACGGAAATGGGGAAGGGGAAGGGTAAGCTGGGATGAAGTGAGAGAGTGGCATTGACATATATACAGTACCAAATGTAAAATAGATAGCCAGTGGGAGCAGCCGCATAGCACAGGGAGATCAGCTCTGTGCTTTGTGATCACCTAGAGGGGTGGGATAGGGAGGGTGGGAGGGAGATACAAGAGGGAGGTGATATAGAGATATATATAAACACATAGCTGATTCACTTTGTTATACAGCAGAAACTACCACAAAATTATAAAGCAATTAAACTCCATTAAAGATGTTAAAAAAAACAGTATGGTACTGGAACAAAAACAGAAATATAGGTCGATGGGATAGATTGGAAAGTCCAGAGATAAACCCGTGCACCTGTGGTCACCTAGTCTATGCAAGGAGGCAAGAATATACAGTGGAAAAATGACAGTCACTTTAATAAGTGGTGCTGGGAAACCTGGACAGCTACATGTAAAAGAATGAAGTTAGAACACATCCTAACACATACAAAAAAATAAACTCAAAATGGATTAAAGACTTAAACGTAAAACCAGATACTATAAAACTCATAGAGGAAAACATAGCCAGATTCTCTCTGACATAAATTGCAGGAAGATATTTTTGGATCCACCTCCTAGAGTAATAAAAGTAGAAGCAAAAATAAACAAATGGGATCTAATTAAACTTAAAAGCTTTTGCACAGCAAAGGAAGCCATAAACAAAAGTAAAAGACAATCCACAGAATGGGAGAAAATATTTGCAAATGAAGCTACTGATAAGGGATTTGTCTCCAAAATATACAAGCAGCTTATGTAGCTCAGTATAAAAAAACCAAAGAACCCAATCAAAAAATGGGCAGAAGAAATTGGTATAAAGATCTTATTTACAAAGCAGAAGTAGAGACACAGACATAGAGAACAAATGTATGGATACCAAGGGTGAAAGAGGGGAGTGGGATGAATTGGGACATTGAGATTGACATATATACACTATGGATACTATGTATAAAATAGATAACTAATGAGAACCTACTGTATAGCACAGGGAACTCTACCCAGTGCTCTGTGGTGACCTAAATGGGAAGGAAATCCCAGAAATAGGGGATTTATGTATACCTATAGCTGATTCACTTTGCTGTACAGTAGAAACTAACACAACATTGTACAGCAACGATACTCCAATAAAAAAATTTTTAAAGACAACCAAAGAAAAAGAAAACAGAAACAAAATTTACAAAAATAAAAATACATCAAATGAAAAGTAATTGGGCAGAAGATATAAATCTAAATAGACATTTCTTCAAACAAGACATACAGATGTCTAAGAGGCACATGAAAAGATGCTCAGCATCACTAATTATTAGAGAAATGCAAATCAAAACTACAATGAGGTATCACATCACACCGGTCAGAATAGCTGTGATCAAATCTACAAATAATAAATGCTGGAGAGGATCGGAGAAAAGGGAACCCTCCTACACAGTGGGAATGTAAATTGGTACAACCACTATGGAGGATAGTATGGAGGTTCCTTAAAAAACTAAAAGTAGAGTTACCATGTGATCCAGCAATCCCACTTCTGGGAATATATCTGGAGAAAACCATAATTCAAAAAGATACATGCGTCCCAATGTTCACTGCAGCACCATTTACAATTGCCAGGACATGCATGGAAGCAACTTAAATGTCCATCAACAGAGGAATGGATAAAGAAGATGTGGTACATATATACAATGAAATATTACTCAGCCATAAAAAAGAATGAAATAATGCCATCTGCAGCAACATGGATGGACCTAGAGATTGTCATGCTGAGTGATATAAGTTAGACAAATATCGTATCATATGACATCACCTATAAGTACCTAAAAAATGGTACAAATGAACTTATTTATAGAACAGAAATAGAGTCACAGATGTAGAAAACAAACTTATGGTTACCAAGGGGGAAAAGGGGAGGAGGAACAAATTGGCGGATTGGGATTGACATACACGCTACTATATAAAAAACAGATAACTAATAAGAACCTACTGTATAGCACAGGGAACTCTACTCAATACTCTGTAATGACCTATATGGGAAAAGAATCTATAAAAGAGTGGATATATGTATATGTATAACTGATTCACTTTGCTCTACAGCAGAAACTAATACAACATTGTAAACAACTATACTCCAATAAAAATTAATTAAAAAGAAAATCAATCAATGTAATGCATTGCATTAATAAGATAAAAGAGTAAAACTTCAATTGATGCAGTAAAGGCATTTGACAAAATTCAACACCCTCTCATGATAAAAACCTCTTAGAAAACCAGGAACTCGGGAAACTGAGCAATGTGATAAAGGATATTTATGAAAATCCACCACTAACATAATCAAAGATAAATGCTTGAAAGCTTCCTCCTTAATATCAAAAACAAGGGAAAGATACAAACTTTCACCACTGATATTCAATTTTGAACTGGAAGTTCTACTAGGGCTATTAGCTAAGAAAAGGAAATAAAAGTCATCCAAGTTAGAAAGGAAGTGGTAAAACTATCTCTATTCACAGGAGACATGCCTTACATATAAATGCCAAAGAATTAAAATTGAAAAAAACTACTATTCAGCAAAGGTTCAAGGTACAAGATCAACACACAAAAATCAGTTGTGCTTCTACACACCAGCAATGAACAATCTGAAAAGGAAATCAAGAAAGCAGTTCCATTTACAAAAACATCTAAAAGAATTGAATACTTAGGAATAAATCCAACAAAGGAGGTGAAAAATTTGTATGCTGAAAACGACAAAACCTTGCTGAAAGAAGTTAAAGAAGATCTAAATAAATGAAAAGACATTCTGTGTTCATGGATAGGAAGACTTAACGTTGTTAAGATTTCAATTCTATACACAGCAATCTATAGGTTCAACAAAATTCTGATTAAAATTTTAACAGCTTCATTTACAGAAATTAAAAAGGTGATCCTCATATTCATATGGAATTGCAAAGGACCCTCAATAGCCAAAACAATGTTGAAAAAGAAGAATAAAGTTGGAGGACTCACATTTCCAGATTTAAAGATTTACTTAAAATTTACAGTAATCAAAACAATGCGGTACTTGAATAAATGTGGGCATATAGATCAATGGAATGGAATAGAGAACCCAGAAATAAACTCAAAATGACCACTTGTGGTTATTTGATTTTTTTAAAAAACATCTTTATTGGAGGATAATTGCTTTACAATGGTGTGTTTGTTTCTGCTTTAAAACAAAGTGAATAAGCTCTATGTATACATATATCTCCATATCCCCTCTTCTTGTGTCTCCTTCCCACCCTCCCTATCCCACCCCTCTACGTGGCCACAAAGCACAGAGCTGATTTCCCTGTGCTATGCAGCTGCTCCCACTGGCTATCTATTTTACATTTGGTACTGTATATATGTCAATGCCACTCTCTCACTTCATCCCAGCTTACCCTTACCCTTCCCCGTTTCCTCAAGTGCATTCTCTACCTCTGCATCTTTATTCCTGTCCTGCCCCTAGGTTCTTCAGAACCATTTCTTCTTTTTTTTTAGATTCCATACATATGTGTTAGCATACGGTATTTGTTTTTCACTTTCTGACTTACTTCACTTTGTATGACAGACTCTACGTCCATCCACCTCACTACAAATAACTCAATTTCATTTCTTTTTATGGCTGAGTAATATTCCATTGTATATATGTACCACATCTTCTTTATCCATTCATCTGTCGATGGACACTTAGCTTGCTTCCATGTCCTGGCTATTATAAATATTGCTGCAATGAACATTGTGGTACATGACTCTTTTAGAATTATGGTTTTCCTAGAGTATATGCCCAGTAGTGGGGTTGCTGGGTGGTATGGTAGTTCTATTTTTAGGTTTTTTTTAAGTTTTTTTTTTTAACATCTTTATTGGAGTATAATTGCTTTACAATGGTGTGTTAGATTCTGCTTTATAACAAAGTGAATCAGTTATACATATACATATGTTCCCATATTTCTTGCATCTCCCTCCCTCCCACCCTCCCTATCTCACCCCTCTAGGTGGTCACAAAGCACCGAGTTGATCTCCCTGTGCTATGCGGCTGCTTCCCACTAGCTATCTACCTTACGTTTGGTAGTGTATATATGTCCATGCCTCTCTCTCGCTTTGTCACAGCTTACACTTCCCCCTCCCCATATCCTCAAGTCCATTCTCTAGTAGGTCTATGTCTTTATTCTTGTCTTACGCCTAGGTTCTTCATGACATTTTTTTTCTTAAATTCCATATATATGTGTTAGCATATGGTATTTGTCTTTTTCTTTCTGACTTACTTCACTCTGTATGACAGACTCTAGGTCTATCCACCTCATTACAAATACGTCAATTTCATTTCCTTTTATGGCTAATATTCCATTGTATATATGTACCACATCTTCTTTATCCATTCATCTGATGATGGACACTTAGGTTGTTTCCATCTCCGGGCTATTGTAAATAGAGCTGCAATGAATATTATGGTTTTCTCAGGGTATATGCTCAGTAGTGGGATTGCTGGATCATATGGTAGTACTATTTTTTAGTTTTTTAAGGAAACTCCATACCATTCTCCATAGTGGCTGTATCAATTTACATTCCCACCAACAGTGCAAGAGGTTTCCCTTTTCTCCACACCCTCTCCAGCATTTATTGTTTGTAGATTTTTTGATGATGGCCATTCTGACAGCTGTGAGGAGATACCTTATTGTAGTTTTGACTTGCATTTCTCTAATGACTAGTGATGTTGAGCATCCTTTCATGTGTTTTTGGCAGTCTGTATATCTTCTTTGGAGAAATGTCTATTTAGGTCATCTGCCCATTTTTCATTTGGGTTGTTTGTTTTCTTGATATTGAGCTGCATGAGCTGCTTTTAAATTTTGGAGATGAATCCTTTGTCAGTTGCTTCATTTGCCAATATTTTGTCCCATTCTATGGATTGTCTTTTCGTCTTGTTTATTGTCTCCTATGCTGTGCAAAAGATTTTAAGATTCATTACGTCCCATTTGTTTATTTTTGTTTTTATTTCCATTTCTCTAGGAGGTGGGTCAAAAAGGATCTTGCTGTGATTTATGTCATAGAGTGTTCTGCGTGTTTTCCTCTAAGAGTTTTATGGTGTCTGGCCTTACATTTAGATCTATAATCCATTTTGAGTTTATTTTTGTATATGGTGTTAGGGAGTGCTCTAATTTCATTCTTTTACATGTAGTTGTCCAGTTTTCCCAGCACCACTTATTGAAGAGGCTGTCTTTTCTCCATTGTATATTCTTGCCTCCTTTATCAAAAATAAGGTGACCATATGTGAGTGGGTTTATCTCTGGGCTTTCTATCCTGTTCCATTGATCTATATTTCTGTTTCTGTGCCAGTACCATACTGTCTTGATTACTGTAGCTTTGTAGTATAGTCTGAAGTCAGGGAGGCTGATTCCTCTGGGTCCGTTTTTCTTTCTCAAGATTGCTTTGGCTATTCGAGGTCTTTTGGGTTCCCATACAAATTGTGAAGTTTTTCGATCTAGTTATGTGAAAAATGCATGGTAGTTTGATAGGGATTGCATTGAATCTGTAGATTGCTTTGGGTAGTATAGACATTTTCACAATGTTGATTCTTCCAATCCAAAAACATGGTATATCTCTCCATCTGTTTGTATCATCTTTAATTTTTTTTAGCAGTGTATTATAGTTTTCTGCATACAGGTCTTTTGTGTCCTTAGGTAGGTTTATTCCTAGGTATTTTATTCTTTTTGTTGCAATGGTAAATGGGAATGTTTCCTCAATTTCTCTTTCAGATTTTTTATCATTCGTGTACAGGAATGCAAGAGATTTCAGTGCATTAATTTTGTATCCTGAAATGTTACCAGATTCATTGATTAGCTCTAGTAGTTTTCTGGTAGCATCTTTAGGATTCTCTATGTATAGTACCATGTCATCTGCAAACAGTGACAGATTTACTTCTTCTTTTCTGATTTGGAGCCCTTTTATTTCTTTTTCTTCTCTGATTGTTGTGGCTAAAACTTCCAAAACTGTGTTGAATAATAGTGCTGTGAGCTGACAACCTTGTCTTGTTCCTGATCTTAGTGGAAATGATTTCAATTGTTCACTGTTGAGAATGATGTTGGCTGGGGGTTTGTCATATATGGCCTTTATTATGTTGAGGTAGTTCCGTCTATGCCTACTTTCTGCAGGGTTTTTATCATAAATGGGTGTTGAATTTTGCTGAAAGTTTTTTCTGCATCTCTTGAGGTGATCATATGGTTTTTCTCCTTCAGTTTGTTAGTATGGCATATCACATTGATTGATTTGCGTATATTGAAGAATCCTTGCATTCCTGGGATAAACTCCACTTGATCATGGTGTATGATTCTTTTAATGTGCTGTTGGATTCTGTTTGCTAGTATTCTGTTGAGGATTTTTGCATCTATATTCATCAGTTATATTGGCCTGTAATTTTCTTTCTTTATGACATCCTTGTCTGGCTTTGGTACAGGGTGATGGTGGCCTCGTAGATTGAGTTTGGGAGTGTTCCTCCCTCTGCTATATTTTGGAAGAGTTTGAGAAGGATAGGTGTTAGCTCTTCTCTAAATGTTTGATAGAATTTCCCTGTGAAGCCGTCTGGTCCTGGGCTTTTCTTTGTTGGAAGATTTTTACTCACAGTCTCAATTTCAGTGCTTGTGATTGGTCTGTTTATATTTTCTCTTTCTTCCTGGTTCAGTCTTGGGAGGTTGTGCCTTTCTAAGAATTTGTCCATTTTACTGGCTTGTAGTAATCTGTCAGGATACTTTCTATTTCTATAGTGTCAGTTGTTACTTCTCCTTTTTCGTTTCTGATTCTATTGATTTGAGTCTCCCTTTTTTTCTTGATGAGTCTGACGAATGGTTTATCAATTTTTTTTATCTTCTCAAAGAAACAGCTTTTAGTTTTATTGATCTTTGCTATTCTTTCCTTTATTTCTTTCTCATTTATTTCTGATCTGATCTTTATGATTACTTTCCTTCTGCTAACTTTGGGGTTTTTTGTTCTCCTTTCTCTAATTGCTTTAGCTGTAAGGTTAGGTTGTTTATTTGAGATATTTCTTGCTTCTTGAAGTAGGATTGTATTTCTATAAACTTCACTCTTAGAACTGCTTTTTCTGCATCCCATAGGTTTTGGGTCGTCGTGTTTACATTGTCATTTTTTTCTAGGTAGTTTTTCATTTCCTCTTTCATTTCTGCAGTGATCTCTTGGTTATCTAGTAGTGTATTGTTTAGGTTCCATATTTTTGTATGTTCTACAGATCTTTTCCTGTAATTGATATCTAGTCTCATAGCGTTGTGGTCGGAAAAGATACTTGATACAATTTCAATTTTCTTAAATTTACCAAGGCTTGATTTGTGACCCAAGATATGATCTATCCTGGAGAATGTTCCATAAGCACTTGAGAAAAATGTGTATTCTGTTGTTTTTGGATGGAATGTCCTATAAATATCAATTAAGTCCATCTTGTTTAATGTATCATTTAAAGCTTGTGTTTCCTTATTTATTTTCACTTTGGATGATCTGTCCATTGGTGAAAGTGGGGTGTTAAAGTCCACTACTATGAATGTGTTACTGTCGATTTCTCCTTTTATGGCTGTTAGTATTTGCCTTATGTATTGAGGTGCTCCTATGTTGGGTGCGTAAATATTTACAATTGTTATATCTTCTTCTTGGATTGATCCCTTGATCATTATGCAGTGTCCTTTGTCTCTTCTAATAGTCTTTACTTTAAAGTCTATTTTGTCTGATATGAGAATTGCTACTCCAGCTTTCTTTTGGTTTCCATTTGCATGGAATATCTTTTTCCATCCCCTTACTTTCAGTCTGTATGTGTCTCTAGGTCTAAAGTGAGTCTCTTGTAGACAACATATATATGGGTCTTGTTTTTGTATCCATTCAGCCAATCTGTGTCTTTTGGTGGGAGCATTTAGTCCATTTACATTTAAGGTAATTATCGATATGTATGTTCCTATTCTCATTTTCTTAATTGTTTTGGGTTCGTTGTTGTAGGCCTTTTCCTTCTCTTGTGTTTCTTGCCTAGAGAAGTTCCTTTAGCATTTGTTGTAAAGCTGGTTTGGTGGTGCTGAACTCTCTCAGCTTTTGCTTGTCTGTAAAGGTTTTAATTTCTCCATCAAATCTGAATGAGATCCTTGCTGGGTAGAGTAATCTTGGTTGCAGGTTTTTCTCCTTCATCACTTTAAATATGTCCTGCCAGTCCCTTCTGGCTTGCAGAGTTTCTGCCAAAAGATCAGCTGGAGATTATGGGGATTCCCTTGTGTGTTATTTGTTGTTTTCCCCTTGCTGCTTTTAATATGTTTTCTTTGTATTTAATTTTTGACAGTTTGATTAATATGTGCCTTGGCGTATTTCTCCTTGGATTTATCCTGTATGGGACTCTCTGTGCTTCCTGTACTTGATTAACTATTTCCTTCCCCATATTAGGGAAGTTTTCAACAATAATCTCTTCCAATATTTTCTCAGTCTCTTTCTTTTTCTCTTCTTCTTCTGCGACCTCTGTATTTTGAACGTTGGTGCATTTAATGTTGTCCCAGAGGTCTCTGAGACTGTCCTCAGTTCTTTTCATTCTTTATTCTTCTCTGCAGTAGTTATTTTCACTATTTTATCTTCCAGGTCACTTATCTGTTCTTCTGCCTCAGTTATTCTGCTATTGATTCCTCTAGAGTATTTTTAATTACATTTATTGTGTTGATCATCATTTCTTGTTTCATCTTTAGTTTTTCTAGGTCCTTGTTAAATGTTTCTTGCATTTTCTCTATTCTATTTCCAAGATTTTGGATCATCTTTACTATCATTATTCTGAATTCTTTTTCAGGTAGACTAACTATTTCCTCTTCATTTGTTAGGTCTGGTGGGTTTTTATCTTGCTCCTTCATCTGCTGTGTGTTTTTCTGTCTTCTCATTTTGCTTATCTTACCGTGTTTGGGGTCTCCTTTTTGCAGGCTTCAGTTTCGTAGTTCCCATTGTTTTTGGTGTCTGTCCCCACTGGCTAAAGTTGGTTCAGTGGGTTGTGTAGGCTTCCTAGTGGAGGAGATTAATGCCTGTGTTCTGGTGAATGAGGCTGGATCTTGTCTTTCTGGTGGGCAGGTCCACTTCTGGTGGTGTGTTTTGGGGTGTCTGTGGACTTATTATGATTTTAGGCAGCCTCTCTGCTAATGGGTGGGGTTGTGTTCCTGTCTTGCTAGTTGTTTGGCATAGGGTGTCCAGCACTGTAGCTTGCTGGTCGTTGAGTGAAGCTGGGTCTTGGTGTTGAGATGGAGATCTCTGGGAGATTTTCACCGTTTAATATTATGTGGAGCTGGGAGGTCTCTTGTGGACCAGTGTCCTGAAGTTGGCTCTCCCACCTCAGAGGCACAGCACTGACTCCTGGCTGCAGCACCAAGAGTCTTTCATCCACACAGCTCAGAGTAAAAGGGAGAAAAAGTAGAAAGAAAGAAAGAGAGGGAGGGAGGGAGAGAGAGAGAGAGAGAAAGAAAGAAAGGAAGGAAGGAAGGAAGGAAGAAAGGAGGGAGGGAAGGAAGGAGGAAGGAAGGGAGGATTGAAGGAACGAAAGAAAGAAAAATAAAATAAAAAGTAAGATAAAATAAAGTTATTAAAATAAAACATAATTATTAAGAAAAAAATATTTTTAAGAAAAAAAATGGACGGATAGAATCCTAGGACAAATGGTGGAAGCAAAGCTATACAGACAAAATCTCACACAGAAGCATACACATACACACTCACTAAAGGAGGAAAAGTGGAAAAAATCATAAATCTTGCTCTCAAAGTCCACCTCCTCACCTCCTAGATGATTCGTTGTCTATTCATGTATTCCACAGATGCAGGGTACATCAAGTTGATTGTGGAGGTTTAATCCACTGCTTCTGAGGCTGCTGGGAGGGATTTCCCTTTCTCTTCTTTGCTCTCACAGCTCCCAGGGGCTCAGCTTTGGATTTGGCCCCGCCTCTGCATGTAGGTTGCAGGAGCGGGTCTGTTCTTCGCTCAGAGAGACGGGGTTAAAGGAGCAGCTGCTTCGGGGACTCTGGCTCACTCAGGCCAGGGGGAGGGAGGGGTACGGAGTGTGGGGCGAGCCTGTGGCGGCAGAGGTTGGCGGGACATTGCACCAGCCTGAGGTGCACCGTGCGTTCTCCCAGAGAAGTTGTCCCTGCATCCTGGGACCCTGGAAGTGGCGGGCTGCACAGACTCCCCAGAAGGGGGTTGTGGATAGTGACATGTGCTCGCACAGAGGCTTCTTGGTGGCAGAAGCAGCAGCCTTAGCATCTCATGCCCGTCTCTGGGGTCCCCGCTTTTAGCCGCGGCTTGCGCCCTCTGGAGCTCCTTTAAGTAGCGCTCTTAATCCCCTCTCCTTGCACACCAGGAAACAAACAGGGAAGAAAAAGTCTCTTGCCTCTTTGGCAGGTCCAGTCTTTTCCCCTGATTCCTTCCCGGCTGACCGTGGCGCACTAATCCTTTCAGGCTGTGTTCACGCCGCCAATCCCAGTCCTCTCCCTGCGATCTAAGCTCCGAAGCCCAAGCCTCAGCTCCCAGCCCCCGCCCAACCCGGCGGGTGAGCAGACAAGCCTCTCGGGCTGGTGAGTGCCGGTCGGCACCGATCCTCTGTGCAGAATCTCTCCGCTTTGCTCTCCATACCCCTGTTGCTGTGCTCTCCTCTGCGGCTCTGAAGCTTGCCACCTCGGCCACCTGCAGTCTCTGCCCATGAAGGGGCTTCTAGTGTATGGAAACCTTTCCTCCTTCACAGCTCCCTCCCACTGGTGCAGGTCCCATCCCTATTCTTTTGTTTCTGTTTTTTCTTTTTTCTTTTGCCCTACCCAGGTATGTGGGGACTTTCTTGCCTTTTGGAAGGTCTGAGGTTTTCTGCCAGTGTTCAGTAGGTGTTCTGTAGGAGTTGTTCCACGTGTAGATGTATTTCTGGTGTATCTGTGGGGAGGAAGGTAATCTCCACATCTTACTCTTCTGCCGTCTTCCCCTCGTCCGATGCTTCTTTACAGATGATTCTCTATGTGTGACTCTCCACTACCTTTGCATTGGTGACTGTAAATCCCTTGCCACTGCCTGCAGTCTGGCCCTTGGTCGCCGTGGCCATCCATCGGTCCTGTGAGCCTTGGAGGGAGGATGAAAGAGGTGTCCCCGTGGCCGGGACAGGCTCCCAGGGAGGCGATGGGAAGGACTCAAGTGAGGAGTCTAGGCGGCTACAGCCACTCCCGCCGCAGATGCCACCAATTCCCCCGGGCCGGAGGTGTCAAAGAGGCAGTGTCCTCGGGAGTCTCCCTTGCTGATTTTAATGTTTTTTCTTTGTATTTAATTTTTGGTAGTTTGATTAAGGTGTGTCTTGGCGTGTTTCTCCTTGGATTTATCCTATATGGGACTCTCTGTACTTCCTGGACTTGACTGAATATTTCCTTTCCCATATTAGGGAAGTTTTCAACTATAATCTCTTCAAATATTTTCTCAGTCCCTTTCTTTTTCTCTTCTTCTGGAACCCCTATAATTCAAATGTTGGTGTCTTTAATGTTGTCCCAGAGGTCTCTAAGACTGCCCTCAATTCTTTTCGTTCTTTTTTCTTTTTCTGCTCTGCAGTAGTTATTTCCACTATTTTATCTTCCAGGTCACTTATCCGTTCTTCTGCTTCAGTTATTCTGCTATTGATTCCTTCTAGAGATTTTTAAATTTCATTTATTGTGTTCTTCATCATTGTTTGTTTGCTCTTAATTCTTCTAGGTCCTTGTTAAATGTTTCTTGTATTTTCTCCATTCTATTTCCAAGATTTTGTACCATCTTTACTATCATTACTGTGAATTCTTTTTCAGGTCGACTGACTATTTGGTTATTTGATTTTTGATAAGAGTGCCAAGACCACTGAATGGGGGAAAAGACAGTCCTTTCAACAAATGGTGCTGGGGGAATTGGATATCTACATGCCAAAGAATGAATTTGGACTCTTGCCTTGCTCCATATACAAAAATGACCTTAATATGGTTGAAAAATGTATACTTAAGGACTAAAACTATAAAATTCTTAGAAGAAAACTTCGGGCAAAAATCTTCATAAGATTGGATTTGGCAGCAAATTTATGGATATGATACCAAATAAAATAAAGTAAAATAACAGATAAATTGGACTTCATCAAAATTATGAATTTTGATTCTATCAGAAAGTGAAAAGGCAACCTAAAGAATGGGAGAAAATATTTGTAAATCATATATCTAACAAGGATTAATATTCAGAATGTTATAGAACTCCTATTATTCAACAACAAAAAAACAAACAATCCGATTTTAAAATTGGCAAAGATTGAATAGACATATCTCCAAAGAAGATATATCCAATAATAAGCACATGATAAGATGTTCCACTTATTAGACATTAGGGAAATGCAAATCAAGCCATAATGAGATACCACTTCACATGCACTAGAATGGTTATAATTTTTTAAAAATAAAAAATAATAAGAGTTGGTGAGTATGTAGAGAAGTTGGAACCCTTCTGTACTGAAGGTGAAAATGTAATATGGGACAGCTGCTGTGAAAAACAATTTTTTTGTTTCCTTAAATAGCTAAACACATGATTATGATATGATCCGGAAATTCCACTTCTAGGTACAGATCCCAAAAAATTGAAAGCAGGGACTTGAACAGATACTTGCCTACCCATGTTTATAGCAGCTTTGTTCCAATAGTCAAAATGTGGAATCAACTCAAGTTTCCATCAACAGATGAATGGATACATAAGACATTATAATATTCCATTGTGTGTATGTGTGTGTGTGTGTGTATATATATATATATATATATATATATATATATATATAAAATCATAAAAAGGAGCTGAAATTTTGATATATGTTCTGTGGATGTACCTTTGAAACATGCTGAGTAAAATAATTCAAAAACAGAATAATCCAAAACATAAAATAATCCACACAAAAAAATATTGTATGAGTCCAGTTATATGAGGTAACAAAATAGGCAAATTCATAGAGATGAAAAGTAGAACAGAGGTTACCAAGGGCTGAGTGAAAGGGAGAATAGGAAATTATTTAATGGGTACAGAGTTTATGTTGAGGATGATGAAAATGTTTTGGATATAGGTAGAGGTGATGTTTACACAGTGTTGTGAAAGTATACAGTGCAAATGAGTTTTATACTTGCAAATTATTAAATGATAAATATTATGTATATTTTACCACAATAAGAAGAAATCTAATGAGATGTGTAGGCCTCACACTTAGGAATGCTGCCTGAGGCTTGAGCCCTTACTAGCCCTGTATCCAGGAAATGGTGAAGAAATTTACTGTTTGCCTGATGCCAACCATAAAGTAATAGAAATCTGCTTCTTTGTGGTGTGGTGTCACATTTACCTTTAGTTCACTTTCATTATGAGATGATGGCTGGTGCACCTGAAAGGTCTGAGATCTGAGGCTTCATTAGCATATAGGACAGTGTATATGAACTGTTTTGTACCTACTTACTAATAAATATTTTCATTTAAAAAAATCCTACATCTAACATCATAATGCTTTCCTGCTATGATTGGAAACAATTAAAAGATGTCTTCTCTCACCACTCTTATTATATACTAAAAGTTCTAGCTACTGCAATAAGGCAAGAAAAATAAATAGAAGGCACACATGTTGGAAAGGAAATAAAACCGTCTCTGCTTGTAGACAATATGATTGTCTACATAGGATATTCCAACAATTAAAGAAATTCCTAGAACTAACAAATGAATTCAGTAATGTCATTTGATACAAGATCAACATGAAAAAGCAATTACATTTCTGAACACTGGTAACAAGTGGAAACCAAAAAACGAAAATGTAATAGCATTTTGTATCTGTTCAAAAGGTAATAAAAAATAAGTAAAAATCTAATAAAGAATCTGTGTGATAAAATTGCAAATTGCTGAAGAATGAAAGAAAACTTACATATCATGTTTGTGGATTGAAAGATTCAACATAGTAAAGATGTCAATTCTCCATAAATCTATGTATAGGTTTAAGACAATTACTGTCAAAATTTCATCAAGGTCTAAGTTTTTATAAACATAGACAAGCTTAGTTTATTCTAAAATTTATGTGGTAAAGCATGGAGATCAAAATACCCAAATTCCTTTTGAAAGAAAATTGAGTGAGAAGTTTCCTTTCTCCCAGTGTTAGGGCACACTATACAGCTATAGTAATCAAGACAGTGTGGTGCTGGCGAAGGAGTAGACATACAGGTCAGTGGAACAGAATAGAGAACCCAGAAATAGATCCACACAAATATGCCCAATTAATTTTAACAATAAACTTCTAATTTAGAACAGTTTTAGATTTACAAAATTACTGCAAAGATGCTAGAGAGTGTTTCCATATGCTCAGTTTCCCCTATTAATGCCTTTCATTGTCACAATTAATATTGATACATTATTATTAACTGAAGTCCATATTTTATTCAGATTTCCTAATTTTCCACTATTATTTTTACTTTCCAATATCCCATCCAGAGCACCACATAACATTTAGTAGTCATGTCTGTTTAAACTTCTATTGGTTGTGACAGTTTTTAGACTTTTTTTTTTTTTTGCTGTACACGGGCCTCTCACTGCTGTGGCCTCTCCCGCTGCAGAGCACAGGCTCCGGACACGCAGGCCCAGCAGCCATGGCCCACGGGCACAGCCGCTCTGCTGCATGTGGGATCCTCCCGGACGGGGGCACAAACCCACGTCCCCTGCGTCGGCAGGTGGACTGTCAACAACTGCGCCACCAAGGAAGCCCCTAGACTTTGTTTTTTTGAAAGTCTTGATAGTTTTGAGGATTACTGGTCAGGGACTTTGCAGAAAACTCCTGAATTGGGAATTGTCTGATGTTTTTCTTATGATTAGAATGGAGTAATACGTTTTTCAGAGGAAGACCACAGAGGTAAATTATCATTCTCATCACTTCATAGCAAGGGTACATGTTATCAATATGATTTGTCACTGTTGATGTTATCATTGGTCACCTGACTTGAGATAGTGTTTGTCATATTTTTCCATTGTAAACATTCTTTTGTCCTCCATTACCATATTGTATTCTTTAGAAGGAAGTCACCACGGGTAAAACACAATTAAGAAGAAGAAAGTTATGTTCCATCTCCTTAAGAGCAGGTTATCTACAAAAATTATTTGAAATTCTGCATAAGAGATTTGTCTGTTTTCTCCATTTATTTATTTATTCTATCACTTATTTATATCAGTATATTCACACGAATATTTATTTTATACTTTAGGTTATAATTCAATTCTAAGTTTTTTATTCTGCTGCTCGAATTGTTCCAGCTTTGGCCATTGGAGCTCTTTCAGTTGGCTTCTGTATCTCTTTGGCATGCCTCCAAATCACTGTGGGCTTGCTAGTTTTTTTCTTTCTTTCTTTTTTCGGATTTTTTAAAAGCACTTTTCTACTTTCTGGTACTACAAAATTCTGGCTCATTTTGTATATTTCCCACCCTAGTGCAAGAGTCAGCAATTTCTCCAAGGATCCCAACTTCTCTTTATTAGAGAAAGGTATTAGAAACCAAGATCTGGGCACTGATGCGCTTTTTGCTACTAGAGTGTCATTGCTCTTAGGCCGTCCAAACTGACAGAGCAAGGAAATGTATGTGTGATACTTACCCACATTTATAAAAGTCTGTAAATAATTCTATGCACAGCCATCTCTATCCATATTAAATTACATGTGTTCTAACTAATGTCATTAACCGTAACCATTGATACATGTATCATTATAGCTTCCTCCCTGGTTTACCTTTGACATCCCATTCCAACAGTAAGAAATCTGACTCTCACCATCAATCATCTATTTATTTAATTGTTCAATTCCAGTATATGTAGTCGTTTAAGAGCTGTTAACCCATACCCCCAGAGCAGATGGCTTTATCAACTAGAGTACAATACACAGTGTACAGGAACACAGTTCCTTTTACCTTTAGTCTTATAGACTTTGCTCATTTCCAAAGTTACTTTCTTATTCCCTCACTCTATTCAGTGAGGCTGTTTCATACATTTTTCAGCTTTATTGAGGTATAATTGACAAATAAAAATTGTATGTATTTAAGGTATACAACAATAAAGATTGTATATATTTAAGGTGTACAACAACATCAATGGTTTGATATATATATACATTGTGAAATGATTACTACAATCAATTTAACATATTTTTCACCTCTACATAATTACTATTTTCCTCCTTTTCCTTTCTTTCTTTCTTTGTTTCTTTGTTTCTTTGTTTCTTTGTTTCTTTCTTTCTTTCTTTCTTTCTTTCTTTCATGGTAAATGGCAAGAATGCTTAAGATTAGCAAATTTCAAGCATACAATGCAGTATTGTTAAATGTAGTCACCATGCTGTACAGTAGGTCTCTGGAACTTACTCATCTTTCATAACTGAAACATTGTAAACTTTGACCAACATCTCCCCATTTCCCCCTGCCCCCAGCTGTGGACAACCACTATTCTACTCTCTGCTTCTATGACTAATTTTAGATTCCACATATACATGATATCATGCAGTAATTGTTTTTCTGTATCTGGCTTATTTCACTTAGCATCATGTCCTCCAGATTCATCAAGTTGTTACAAATGGCAGGAATATATATGTATGTGTGTGTATGTGTGTGTGTGTGTATTTGACAGATGAATGGATAAAGAAGATATAATTGTATCTTCTTTATCCACTTGATATAATCGCATCTTCTTTATCCATTCGTCTGTTGATGAAAATTTAGAGTGATTCCTTATCTTGCCCATTGTGAATAATGCTGCAATCAACGTGGAAGTGCAGATATCATTTCTTTTGGATATATACCCTGAAGAAGGATTGTTGTACATTGCATTCCCATGACATTTATTTTATAACTCGAAGATTGTACATTTTGATTTCCTTCACCCATTTCACCCACCCCCAATAAAACCAATCTGGGGGACTTCCATGGTGGTCCAGTGGTTAGGACTCTGCACTTCCACTGCAGGGGGTACAGGTTCGGTCCCTGGTCAGGGAACCAAGATCCCACATGCCTCTCAGTGTGACCAAAAAACCCTCCCCCCCAAAAAGAAACCAATCTGTTCTCTTTCTATGAACTTGGTATTTTGTTCTGTTTTGTTTAAGATTCCACTTATAGGTGTATTATACAGTATTTGTCTTTGTCTGACTTACTTCACTTAGCATAATGCCCTCAATATCCATTCATTTTGTTGCAAATTCTCCTTTTTTTTTTTTGCAGTACATGGGCCTCTCACTGCTGTGGCCTCTCCCATTGCGGGGCACAGGCTCCAGACGCGCAGGCTCAGCGGCTATGGCTCACGGGCCCAGCCACTCCACGGCACGTGGGATCTTCCCAGACCAGGGCACGAACCCGTGTCCCCTGCATCGGCAGGCGGACTCTCAACCACTGGGCCACCAGGGAAGCCCTCTCCTTCATTTTTAAGGGAAAGCTTTGCCATCCATAGTATTCTTGGCTGGGCGGCAGGTTTCTTTTTAGTGATGGGGGAAGGGAGGGTGTCTCTAACAGCCTCTCTCACTCTGACTTGCTGAGAGTTTGCCATCTTAGTAATGAGCAGTGTGACTGGGATATCTCTGAGTCTCGGTTTCCTCTTCTGCAAAATGAAGATGATCACTGACCCTCCTTATTGTTCCTTCCTTGTTTTCCTCCTTTCTTCAGTCATTCAGCAGATATTTATTGAGCATCCACTGTCAATTATGTGCTGGGCGCTGTTGATATGGTGGGAACAAAGCAAGCGACACCCTCATAGACCGAGTTTCAGCATAGAAGATG
The DNA here is from genome assembly GCF_951394435.1 of Stenella coeruleoalba. NCBI lineage: Eukaryota > Metazoa > Chordata > Mammalia > Artiodactyla > Delphinidae > Stenella > Stenella coeruleoalba. Next base: position 34,548,591 of record NC_137153.1, on the reverse strand, counting down.
ACAGTCACACATAGAAAAGTAAACTGTGTCTGTCAGACAGCCTTAAGTGTGGTGGAGGAAGAGGTGGTGAGTACTGGGTGTGGAGCTTGGCAGTGTCAGGCAGGTGGTCAGAGGGATGGCTCAGTGAGGACATTTAAACAAAGTCTCAAGGGCAGTGAAGGAGAGTCATGCAAAACTCTACAGAGATGAGGAGGGGGCACAGCAAGAGCCAAGGTCCTGAGGGGGATGTGCACATGGTTGAGGAGCAAAGGAGGCCCTGGGACAGGAGGTAGAAGTGGGGGCCAAAGGCTGAGGTGAGGACTCTGGAAGTTGCTGGAAGGCTGTAAGTAGATGAACGGCTGCGTCTGACTGTGTGGGGGTGAGGAAAGAAGTGTGACAGGGACTGTGAGGGCTCAGTGGCTGAGAAGGAGGTGTGAGAAGGGGGTAGATTCTGGGTGTATTTGAAGGCAGAGGATTCAGAATTGGAGGGTTGGCTGTGAAGTTTCTAGAAAAAGGTGAATCATGCAGACTCCTGAACACAGGAGGGCAGAAATGTTTTGAAAATGAAGTTCAACAGGCATCTAACAGCCAACCCACCCTGCATGTCCAGGACTCTGGGATGTCTGAGGCAGGATGGAGCTCACTGTGAGCAAGGGCCCTGGCTTCCTGTGAGCCTGCCCATGCAGAGGATCTCAGGCTGGTCATGGACCTGCTCCATCTCAGCAGCCCCGGGGGTCATGTGAACTCTTGAGAGCATGTGCTCACTCTGCCCTGCAGCACTTGGCATCTGATCTTCTCTATAGTTTCCCCAATTTTTGGAAGTCCCACCCAGGGAGCACCAGATCTGCCTGGCTGAGGAAGACAGGACCCCACCCAACAACATCTGGAACTGTCTTGGAAGATAAAGTCTCCTTTTCTGTGCTACTCACTAAGAACAAATTTTTCCTCACCTTCTCTCCTCAGAGTAAAGGAAAAAACAGAACAACTTGCACAGTTGTTTTCTTTTGGAACAGACCAGAACTGGATATAAAGGATGGTCAGCAGTTAGGTGGGTTTCCAGAACCAGTTGCTGGCTGACCACTTTCAGAACCTGCAGGTCATGGCCTGTAGATGGCAGCTCAGGAGGGCAGCACATGTGTCCTGCAGGGTAAGGCCAGGACACATGAAAGCACACTTGGACTTCTGGCTGCTCACACCTGCAGACCTGCAACAGGACATGCTCAGACCTTGGGCTAACTGGCTGAAGCCCTGCTATCTGGGCCTCACCTCTCCAGGTGGTCATTAACCTTGAACTCAGGGCCAAACTCAGAGTGGGGACTTACTGCCAGGTCTGAAGGCACATTCCTCAGCTTCTGCCTGCAGTAACTCATGTTCATGGATCAGGGTAGCAGCCTCTTTGATTTCACAGCCTTCCTCTCCTCCAGAACTGCCCTGCACTGTGGGCACAGAGATTGTCAGAAAAATATGCCCTCCAGGGACATCATGAAGTTTTAGGGGGCAGTATGTACCCCTTAGAAATGGAAAATTTGAAAGGCAAACCTAAGTCAGGTGGGCTCTGCCCCTTAGGGAGTGGGAACTGGGATGGGTCACAACTCTGCTCTATGCAATGGGATGACAATGGCTCACACCTGCCATATCAAAAAGCACACAGGCCCTCCCTGATTGTACAGGCCAGTCCAGGGAGAGATTCTGCAACTCTGCCAGCAGCCTGAGGGCACAATACTGCATCAATTTATATCCTGGAGATGTGAGTTAGAAAGGAACCATATCTGGGACACAAAGGCCTGGTAAGCACTGAGACAGACCCAAGGGCAGTGGTGTCCACTGAGGGACCTCAGCCATAGGACCCTCATCAGAACATCATGAGAAATGCCAAAGCAGTCACTGCCAGTGAGTGGGACACATGACCTAGGGAGAAGCTAGATGCTTTGGAGTGTTCTGGATGTGGAGTTGAATAACTGCATCACATGGCAAGAGCATTTTTCATGTCTGTTACCCTGTTTCTGATTATACCAGGGAGAAATGCTAAGTTTGATAATAAGGTCTTGAATGCCTTTCTAGTTATTTGTAAAAAAAAAAAAGAGTAGCTCTCACTCACTCAGCCAGCCACTTCAAGTAGCTACAGTTCAACATCAACACTAAGTTTCCTTTGGGCTTATTGTGACAGGTAACTGCAGTTCCTGGAAAGTGATGCTGTTTATTTTTTTATGAGCATGACCTAGTTTCCTTTAGATAAGTAGATAGATAGGTAGATAGATAGATAGATAGATGATAGACAGATAGACATAGATATAGGCAGATAAGACAGACAGATAGATGATAGCTAATTAGCTAACTAGATAGTAGATAGATGATAAATAGATAAATAGATGTTATATAGAAAGATAGATAATAGAAAGATAGACACATGCATACAATACATACATAATACATAAACAGATCAACGATAAATAGACAAACAGATGATGGTAGATAGATGTATATACATACATTATATACATATATACAAATATATGTACACATGTATGGATGATTCCATTTACATAATGTTCAAGAACAGGCAACACTTACCAATGATAATAGAAGGCAGAACATTGGTTTCCTCTGTTGGGGAGGGTTTTGACTGAGAAGAGGCATGAGGGAGCTTTCCAGGGTGCTGGAAATAGTCTATGACCTGGTTAGATGTGTGTACACATAGCAAAAACTCACTGACTTAGACATTTGTGTGTGTGTGCATGTGTGTGTGTGTGTGTGTGTGTGTGTGTGTGATTTCTCAATTTTTATAAATTTATTTACTTATTTATTTTTGGCTGCGTTGGGTCTTCATTGCTGTGCGCGGGCTTTCTCTAGTTGTGGTGAGCAGGGGTTACTCTTCGTTGTGGTGCCCGGCCTTCTCATTGCAGTGACTTCTCTTGCTGTGGAGCATGGGCTCTAGGCATGCGGGCTTCAGTAGTTGTGGCTTGCGGGCTCTAGAGCATAGGTTCAGTAGTTGTGGTGCAAGGGCTTAGTTGCTCCACAGCATGTGGGATCTTCCTGCACCAGGGCTCGAACTCATGTCCCCTGCATTGGCAGGTAGATCCTTAACCACTGCACCACCAGGAAAGTCCCTATTTCTCAATTTTTAAATACTACACTGTTTTCACACTAAAAAATGCAAGATACAAAACTTTGCCTTTATACCAATTAAGTTTTCATCTCACAGATTAAATTTCAAACCATTCAACCAATGTTTCAAACCATTAAAAGAATTTTGAATCTAATTCTATCATCACTGGTATTTTTTATGTATGATTTCAATAGAACAGAGACTAAAGCAAGAACATAACTTTTGGTATTAAACAGCTTCCACAAACTCCTTGAGTTGTTTCATTCCCTGAAATCGTCCTTTCTACTCACACTACTTGCATTTATTCTCTTATCACATGGTTATCATGAAAAGCATTGTCAAATGCTTTTCAAAATAAAGCCAAAATATCTTTACCAAAATAAAGATAGACTAAGTCTCATTTATAACGCAAGTAACTCAATTTTACTCATGTTGTTTAAATCTTTTATACTCTATCAGATATGTTTATGCTTGTTCCATCAGTTACCAAGAGAGATGTGGTAAAATCTACCATGATTGTAGACATCTCTTTTTCTTTTCTTTCTTTTTTCTTTTTCTGCAACAGGAAGTTTGTACCTCTTAATCCCGCTCACCTAATCTTTTCTCCCCCTACCACCATCCCCTCTGGCAAACACCTGTTTGTTCTCTGTATCTATAACTCTGTTTATGTTTTGTTATGTTTGTTCATTTGTTTTTTTAGATTCCACATATAAGTGAAATCATATGGTATTTGCCTTTCTCTTTGTTATTTCACTTAGCGTGATATCCTCTAGGTCCATCCATGTTGTTGCAAATGGCAAGATATCATTATTTTCTATGGCTGAGTAATGTTTAATTTTATATATATACTACATCTTCTTTATCCATTCATATGGAGGGTAGAAGCCCTAGAGGCCACAGAAGAGTGTGGGTTTTCTTCTAAGCAAAATAGGAAGCTGTTGTAGGGATTTAAATGGAGAGATTATGAGACTTGATGTATGTTTACAAAGACCCATCTGGCTACTCTCAAGAGTTGAAGGACCTGCTGGCTGTGTATGGAAAATGGACAGTAGGGGGCTTCAGTGAGGAGGCAAATTCAATTGTCTGAACAAGAGCCCAGGGTGGCAGTGAAATAGTAATAAAGGGATAGATTCTGGATATGATTTTTTAAATTAGCTTTATTGAGAAATAATTTACATCAATAAAATATAGCCACTTTAACTGTACAGATTGATAAGTGTAGACAAATATACTCAATCATATAACCACCACCACAATTGTGATATAGAACATTTCCATCACCCCCAAATATTCCCTTATGCCTGTTTTCATTCAATCCACTCCCATTTCCTGGCAACCACTCATCTTTTTGCTGTCAGTATAGTTTTGCTTTTGCCAGAATCTCATATAAACAAAATCATATGCAGCCTTTTGTGTCTGGCTTCTTTCACTCAGCATAATGATTTTGAGATTCATCCATGTTGTTGTCTGTCTAGTCAGTTCTTCATTTTGGTGGTTGAGTAGTGTTACATTGTATGGAGGTACCACAATATTGTTTATCCATTCACCAGTTAATGAACATTTGGATTATTGCCAGTTTTGTAGACAGTATAAATAAAGATAATATGAACATTAAAGTACAAGTCTTTGTGTGAATATATGTTTGCAGTTCTCTTGGGTATATACCTAGAAGTGAAATACTGGAGTCATGTTAAGTATATGTTTAAAATTTTGAGAAATTGGAAAATTGTTTCCAAAGTGTCTACACAGTGTCTACACTTTTCTACACTTTTCGTTCTCACTAGCAATGAGAGTTCCCATTGACTGGCATCCTCAGCGGCACTTACTATTGTCAGTTTTTAAACATTGTTTATCCACTTTTAGCTTTCTAGAGAATATATAGAGGTATCTCACTGTGATTTTAATTTGCATTGCCATAGTGATGAATTATATTGAACATTTGTTCATGTGCTTGTTGGACATTTGCATATATTCTTTGGAGAAATGTCTATTCAAATCTTTTGCCCATTAAAACAATCTTGTCATTTTGTTGTTGAATTATAAGAATTCAGCTTTATATATTCTGAACACTAGATGTTTTGTCATATATATGATTTGCAATTTTTCTCTCTCATTCTGTTGGTTGTCTTTACATTTCCTTCATTAGATCTTTTGATGCACAAAATTTTCTAATTTTGATGAAGTATAATGTATCTATTTTTCCTTTTGTTGCTTGTGCTTTTGGTGTCATGCTTAAGAATCTATTGTCAAATCCAAGGTCATGAAGATTCACCCATATCTTCTTCTAAAAGTTTTATTATTTTCCCTCTTATGTTTTGGTCACTGACCCTTTTAGATTTAATCTTTATAGAGAGTGAGACAGGGATAGAATTTCATTCTTTTGCATGTGGAAATCTAGTTGTCCCAGCAACATTGTTGAAAAGACTATTCTTTCATCCTTATAATGACCTGGGCACTCTCACTGGAAATCAATTGACCATAAGATGTATGAGTTTATTTCTGGAATCCTGATTTGATTCTATTGTTCTATATGTCTATCCTGATGCCAGTCTCTTTTGATTGCCATAGCTTTGTAGTGAGTTTTGAAATTGAGAAACGAATCTTTCAATTTTTTTTCTTCCAGCTTTGTTGAGTTATAATTAACATATAATACTGCATAAGTTTTAAGTGTACAGCATAATGTTTTGATTTACATATATCATGAAGTGATTATCACAGTTTAGTGAAATACATCAACTCTTACAGACACAAAATTAAAGAAATGGAAAAAATTTTTCCTTGTGATTAGAAGTCTTAGGATTTATTCTCTTAACAACTTTCATATATAATGTACAACAGTGTTAATTATATTCATCATATTATACATTATATCCCTAGTATTTACCTTGAAAATGGACATTTATACCTTTTGACCACCTTTATCCAATTCTCCCTACCCCCATCCCCTACCTCTGGTAACCACAAAGCAACATGCTCACCAACACTTGCTATTTGTTGTCTTTTTGATAATAGCCATTCTGAAGGTGTAAGGTGATATCTCATTGTGGTTTTGATTTGCATTTTCCTGATGATTAGTGATGTTGAGCATCTTTTCATGGCCATCTGTATGTCTTCCTTGGAGAAATGTCTGTTCAGATCCTCTGTCCATTTTGAATTGGGGTTTTTTTTTTGACGTTGAATTGTTTGTGTTCTATGTATATTTTGGATATTAATCCATTATCAAACATATCATTTACAAATATCTTCTCCCATTCAGTAGGTAGCATTTTCTTTTTGTTGATAATTTCCTTTGCTGTACAAAACTTTTCAGTCTGATATAGTCCTATTTGTTTATTCTTGCTTTTGTTTCCCATGCCTGAGATGATATACCCAAAAAACTATTATGAAGACTAATGTCAAAGAGCATACTGCCTATGTTTTCTTCTAAACGTTTAATGATTACAGGTCTTACATTTAAGTCTATAATCTTTCAGTTGATTTTTGTGCTAGGTGTGAGAGAGTAGTCCAGTTTGATTTTTGGTTTTTATAATGTAACTGTTCAATTTTCCCAACACCATTTATTGAAGAGACTGTCTTTCCCCACTGTATACTCTTACCTCCTTTTGTCATAGATTAATTGACCATATGAGTGTGGATTCATTTCTGAGATTTCTATTCTGTTCCATTGATTTATGTGTCTGTTTTTGTGCCAGTACAATACTGTTTTGAATACTGCAGTTTTGTAGTATAATTTGAAATCCAGGCGTATGATACCTCCAGCTTTGTTCTTCTTTATCAAAATTTTCTTTGGCTATTCAGGGTCTTTTGGTTTCCATACAAATTTTAGAAAAATTTGTTCTAGTTTTATGAAAAATGTCACTGGTATTTTGATAGATATTGCATTTAACCTGTAGATTGCCTTGTAGTATGGTCATTTTTAGCAATGTTAAATTTTTCAATCCATGAACAAGGTATATCTTTCCATATTTTTGTGGCATGTTCAATTTCTCTCATCAGCATCTTATAGTTTTCAAAGTACATTTCTTTTACCTCCTTAGATTTATTCTTAGGTATTTTATTCTTTTTGATGTGATTGTAAGTGGGATTGTTTTCTTAACTTCTTTTTCTGATGGTGTGTTGATACTGTATAGATACACAACAGATTTCTGTATATTAATTTTGTATCCTCCAACTTTACTGAATTCATTGATGAGCTCTAGAAGTTTGTTGATGGTGTCTTTAGGATTTTCTATGTATAGTATTGTGTCATCTGTAAACAGTGACAGTTTTACTTCTTCCTTCCCAATATGGATTCCTTTAATTTATTTATTTATTGTCTGATTGTTAGGGCTAGGACTTTGAAAACTAAGTTGAATAAAAGTGGTGAGAGTGGGCATCCTTGTCTTCTTTATCTTAGAGGAAATGCTTTCAGCTTTTTACTGTTGAGAAAGATGTTAGCTGTGGACTTATCATATATGGCCTTTATTATGTTGAGGTATGTTCCCTTTATGCTTACTGTATTGAGAGTTTTTATCATAAATGGAAATTGAATACTGTCAGAATCTTTTTCTGTACATGTTGAGATGATCATATGATTTTTATTCTTCCACTTATTGATGTGGTATATCGATTTGCAGATATTGAACCATCCTTGCATGGTTGTGATAAATCCCACTTGAACATGGTGTATGAGGCTGTTAATATATTGTTGAATTCTGTAAGTTAATATTTTATTGAGGTTTTTTGCATCTACGTTCATCAGTGATATTGGCCTGTAATTTTATTTTTTATTATATATTTGTCTGGTTTTGGTAACAGGCTGATGCTGGCCTCATAGAGTGAGTTAAGAAACAGTCCATCTTCTGCAATTTTTCAGAAGAGTTCAAGAAAAATTGATGTTAAATCCTCTCTAAATATTTAATGGAATTCACCTGTGAAGCCACCTGGTCTTGGAGTTTTTTTGGTTGAGAGTTTTGTTTGTTTGTTTTGTTTTACTGATTCAATTTCATTACTAGTTAATTGGCATGTTCTTATTTTCTACTTCTTCCTGATTCAGTCTTGGGAGATCATAAGTTTCTAGGAATTTGTCCATTTTTATTAGGTTGTCCATTTTATTGGCAAATAGTTCTTCACAGTAATCTCTTATGATCTTTTGTGTTTCTGTGGTATCAGTTGTAACTTCTCCTTTTTCATTTCTGATTTTACTGATTTGGGTCCTCTTTTTTTCTTGATCATCTAGCTGGAGTTTTATCAACTTTATCTTTTCAAAGAACCAGCTCTCAGTTTTATTGATCTTTTTTATTTTTTTTTAGTCTCTATTTCATTTATTTCTGCCCTGATCTTTATGATGAATTTCTTTCTAGTAATATTGTTTTTGTTTATTCTTCCTTTTCTAGTTCCTTACATGTAAGATAGGTTGTTTATTAGAGATTTTTCTCGTTTCCTGAAGTAGACTTCTAATCACATAAACTACCCTCTTAGAACTAACATGCTGAATCCCATAGATTTTGGATTGTTGCATTTTTGTTTTTAATTTCTCTTGGTATTTTTTAATTTCTTCTCTGATTTCTTCAGTGATCCATTGATTGTTTAGTAGCACACTGTTCAGCCTTCACATGTTTGTGGTTTCTGCAGTTTTTTCTTCTAGTTGATTTCAAGTCTTAAAACATTGTTGTCAGAAAACAGGCTAGTTGTGATTTCATTTTTTTAATAGACCTTTGTTGGAGTACAATTTCTTCACAATACTGTGTTATTTGCTGTTGTACAACAAATTGAATCAGCCATATGCATACATATATCCCCACATTCCCTCCCTCTTCAGCCTCCCTCTTACCCTCTTTATGCCACCCCTCTAGGTGGTCGCAAAACACCAAGCTGATCTCCCTGGGCTATGATGCTGCTTCCCACTAGCTATTTTACATTTTGTAGTGTATATATGTTGATGTTACTCTCACTTCGTCCCAGCTTCCCCCTCCCCTCCCCCATGTCCTCAAGTCTATTCTCTATATCTATGTCTTTATTCCTGCCCTGCCACTAGGTACATCAGTACCTTTTTTTTTTTTTTAGATTCCATATATATGCCTTAGTATACGGTATATTTTTTCATTTTCTGACTTACTTCACTCTGTATGACAGACTCTACGTCCATCCACCTCACTACAAATAACTCAATTTCGTTTCTTTTTATGGCTGAGTAATATTCCATTGTATATATGTACCACATCTTCTTTATCCATTCATCTGTCGATGGACACTTAGGTTGCTTCCATGTCCTGGCTATTGTAAATAGTGCTGCAATGAACATTGTGGTACATGATTCTTTGTGAATTATGGTTTTCTTAGGGTATATGCTCAGTAGTGGGATTGCTGGGTCATATGGTAATTCTATTTTTAGTTTTTTAAGGAACCTCCACACTGTTCTCCACATTGGTTGTATCAATTTACATTCCCACCAACAGTGCAGGAGGATTCCCTTTTCACCACACCCTTTCCATCATTTATTGTTTGTAGATTTTTTGATAATGGCCATTCTGACCAGTGTGAGGTGTTATCTCATTGTAGTTTTGATTAGCCTTTCTCTAATAATTAGTGATGTTGAGCATCTTTTCATGTGCCTCTTGGCCATCTGTAGGTCTTCTTTGGTGAAATGTCTATTTAGGTCTTCCACCATTTTTTAATTGGATTGTTTGTTTTTTTGATATTGAGCTCCATGAGTATATTTTGGAGATTAATCCTTTGTCCATTGTTTCATTTGCAATTCTGAGGGTTGTCTTTTCATTTTATTTATGGTTTCCTTTGCTGTGCAAAAGCTTTTAAGTTCCATTAGGTCCCATTTGTTTATTTTTGCTTTTATTTTCATTACTCTAGGAGGTGGGTAAAAAAAATCTTACTGTGGTTTATGTCAAAGAGTGTTTTTCCTAGGTTTTCTTTGAAGAGTTTTATAGTGTTTCGTGTTACATTTAGGTCTACAATGCACTTGGAGTTTATTTTTGTGTATGGTGTTAGGAAGTGTTCTAATTTCATTCTTTTACATATAGCTGGCCAGTTTTCCCAGCACCACTTATTGAAGAGGCTGTCTTTACTCCATTGCTTGTTCTTGCCTCTTTTGTCGCAAATTAGGTGCCCATATGTGTATGGGTTTATCTCTGGGCTTTCTATCCTGTACCATTGATCTATGTTTCTGTTTTTGTGCTAGTACCATACTCTCTTGATTACTGTAGCTTTGTAGTATAGTTTGAAGTCAGGGAGCTTGATTTCTCCAGCTCTGTTTTTCTTTCTCAAGATTGCTTTGGCTATTTGGGTCTTATGTGTTTCCATACAAATTGTAAAATTTTTTCTTCTTATCCTGTGAAGAATGCCATCAGTAGTTTGATAAGGATGGCATTGAATCTGCAGATTGTTTTGGGTAGTATAATTATTTTCACAATACTGATTCTTCCAATCCAAGAACATGGTATATTTCTCCATCTCTTGATGTCATCTTTGACTTCTTTCATCAGTGTTTTATAGTTTTCTGAGTACAATCTTTCGTCTCCTTAGGTAGGTTTATTCCTATACATTTTATTTTTTGTTGCAATGGTAAATGGGATTGTTTCCTTAATTTTTCTTTCTGATTTTTCGTTGTTAGTGTATAGGAATGCCAGAGATTTCTGTGCATTAATTAGTATCCTGCAACCTTACAAAATTCATTGATTAGTTCTAGTAGTTTTCTGGTGGCATCTTTAGGATTTTCTATGTATAGTATCATGTCATCTGCAAACAGTGGTGGTTTTACTTCTTCTTTTCCAATTTGTATTCCATTTATTTCTTTTTCTTCTCTGATTACCATGGCTAGGACTTCCAAAACTATGTTGAATAAGAGTGGTGAGAGTGGACATCCTTGTCTTGTTCCTGATCTTAGTGGAAATGCTTTCAGTTTCTCACCATTGAGAACAATGTTGGCTGTAGGTTTGTCATATATGGCCTTTATTATGTTGAGATAGGTGCCCTCTATGCCCATTTACTGGAGAATTTTTAGTATAAATTGGTGTTGAATTTTGTCAAAAGCTTTTTCTGAATCTATTGAGATGATCATATGGTTTTTCTTCCTTAATTTATTAATATGGTGTATCTCATTGATTAATTTGCATATACTGAAGAATCCTTGCATCCCTGGGGTAAACCCCACTTGATCATGGTGTATGATCCTTTTAATATGTTGTTGGATTCTGTTTCCTAATATTTTGTTCAGGATTTTTGCATCTATGTTCATCAGTGTTATTGGTTTATAATTTTCTTTTTCATAATATCTTTTTCTGATGTTGGTATCAGGGTAATTGTTGCTTTGGAGAATGACTTTGGGAGTGTTCCTCTCTCTGCAAATTTTTTGAAGAGTTTGAGAAGTATCGGTGTTAGCTCTTCTCTAAATGTTTGATAGAATTTGCCTGTGAAGCCATCTGGTCCTAGACTTTTGTTTGTTGGAAGAGTTTTAAATACAGTTTCAATTTCATTACTTGTGATAGGTCTGTTCATATTTTCTAAATCATCCTGGTTCAGTCTTGGAAAATTGTACCTTTCCAAGAATTTGTCCATTTCTTTGTGGTTGTCCATTTTATTGGCTTATAGATGTTTGTGGTAGTCTCTTATCATCCTTTGTATTTCTGTGGTGTCAGTTGTGATTTCTCACTTTGTTGATTTGTGTTCTCTCCCTTTGTGTTTCTTGATGAGCCTTGCTAAGGGTTTATCAATTTTCTTTACCTTCTCAAAGAACCAGCTTTTATTTTTATTGATCTTTGCTATTGTTTCCTTCATTTCTATATCATTTATTTCTGCTCTGCTCTTTATGATTTCTTTTCTTCTACTGATTTTGGGTATTCTTTGCTCTTCTTTCTCAAGTTGCTTTAGTGTAGGTTTAGATTGTTTGTTTGAGATTTTTCTTGTTTCTTGAGTTGAGAATGAATTGCTATAAATTTCCCTCTTAGAACTGCTTTTGCTGCATCCCATAGGCTTTAGGTCATTGTGTTTTCATTGTCATTTTTTTCTATGTACTTTTTGATTTCTTCAGTGATCTCTTGGTTATTTAGTAGCACACTGTTTAACCTCCATGTATTCGTGTTTTTTACAGTTTTTTTCCTGTAATTAATTTCCAATCTCATCACATTGTGGTCAGAAATGACACTTGATAAAATTTCAATTTTCTTAAGTTTACCAAAGCTTGATTTGTGACCCAAGATGTCATCTATCCTGGAGAATGTCCCATGTACACTTAAGAAGAAGTGTATTCTGCCACGTTCAGGTGGAATATTCTATAAATACCAATTAAATCTATCTAGTCTATTGTGTCATTTACAACTTGTGTTTCCTTATTTATTTTCTGTCTGGATGATATGATCTGTCCATTGGTGTAAGTGGGGTGGTAAAGTTCCCTATTATTATTGTGTTACTGTCAGTTTCCCCTTTCCTGGTTGTTAACATTTGCCTTATGTATTGAGGTGCTCTTATGTTGGGTTCATAAACATTTATAATTGTTGTACCTTCTTGGATTGATCTATTTGTCATTATGTAGTGTCCTTCCTTATCTCTTGTAACAGTCTTTATTTTAAAGTATATTTTATCTGATACGAGTATTGCTACTCCTGCTTTCTTTTGATTTCCATTTGCATGGAATATCTTTTTCCATCCCTTCACTTTCAGTCTGTATGTGTCCCTAGGTCTGAAGTGGGCCTCTTGTAGACTGCATATATATGGGTCTTGTTTTTGTATCCATTCAGCCAGTCTGTGTCTTTTGGTTGTGACATTTAATCTATTTACATTCAAGGTTATTATCAATATGTATGTTCCTATTACCATTTTCTTAATTGTGTTGGGTTTGTTTTTGTGGGTCTTTTTCTCCTCTTGAGTTTCCACCTAGAGAAGTTTCTTTATCATTTGTTGTAAAGCTGGTTTGGTGGTGCTGAATTCTCTTAGCTTTTGCTTGTCTGAAAAGCTTTTGATTTCTCTGTTGAATCTGAATAAGATCCTTGCTGGGTAGAGTAATTTTGGTTGTAGGTTTTTCTTTTTCATCACTTTAATTATATCCTGCCGCTCCCTTCTGACCTGCAAAGTTGCCACTGAAAAATCAGCTGATAACCTTATGGGGATTCCTTTTTATATTATTTTTTGTTTTTCCCTTCTGCTTTTAATATTTTTTCTTTGAATTTAATTTTTGTTAGTTTGATTAATGTGTGTCTTGATGTATTTCTCCTAGGGTTTATCCTGTATGGGACTGTCTGTGCTTCCTGGACTTGGGTGACTATTTTCTTTCCCATGTTAAAGAAGTTTTCCAGTATAATCTCTTCAAATATTTTCTTAGACACTTACTTTTTCTCTTCTTCTTCTTGGACCCTTATAATTAGAATGTTGGTGTGTTCAGTGTTATCCCACATGTCTCTAAGATTGTCTTCAATTCTTTTCATTCTTTTTTCTTTATTCTCCTCCTCAGCAGTTATTTCCACCATTTTGTCTTCCAGCTCACTTATTCGTTCTTCTGCCTCAGTTATTCTGTTATTGATTCCTTCTATTGTATTGTTCATTTCAGTTATTGTGTTGTTCATCTCTTTTTGCTTGTTCTTTAGCTCTTCTAGATCTTTATTAAACATTTCTTGTATTTTCTCAATCTGTGCCTCCATTCTATTTCTGAGATTCTGGATCATCTTTACCATCACTACTCTGAATTATTTTTCAGGTGTTGCCTATTTCCTCTTCATTTATTTGATCTTGTAGGTTTTTACTTTGCTCCTTCATCTGTGACATATTTTTTGGCATCTCTCTCTCTCTTTTTTTTTTTTTTTTTTTGGTGGTACACGAGCCTCTCACTGTTGTGGTCTCTCTCGTTGCGGAGCACAGGCTCCGGATGCACAGGCTCAGCGGCCATGGCTCACGGGCCTAGCCACTCCATGACATGTGGGATCTTCCCGGCCTGGGGCACGAACCCGTGTCCCCTGCATCAGCAGGCGGACTCTCAACCACTGTGCCACCAGGGAAGCCCTCTTTTTTTTTTATGAGTGGGATTGTATTCCTGTCTTACTGGTTGTTTGTCTTGAGGCTTCCAACTTTGGAGCTTGTAGGCTGTTGGGTAGAGCTGAGTCTTGGTGCTGAGATGAGGACCTCTGTGAGATCTCACTCTGATGAATATTCCCTGGGGTCTGAGGTTCTCTGTTAGCCCAGTGGTTCAGACTCAGAGCTCCCACTGCAGAAGCTTTGGCCCAACCCCTGGCTTGTGAACCAAGATACTGCAAGCCATGCAGGGCAAAAAAAAAAAAAAAAAATGGAGAAAACAATAAAGTAGTAAAAATATAATTAGACTAGGAAAGTAAGAGATATGTTAGAAAGAATATAAAAATAAAAATATAAATGAAACAACTGGAAAGTAAAACAGAACCACTATAGTAAAAAAGGGGAGAAGAAAAAAAAAGGTGGAAAAGGCCTTGGCTGTGGAGGGCGGGGCCTAAGCAGGCGCGGGGTTTGGACAGTGAGCAGGCCTATGATTAGGACCACAGGGCTGGAAAAGGTCCTGGGGGGGGTGGGGCTTAAGCTCAACAGAACACATGAGGCCCAGTTGTTCCTCCCGCCTCTGGTCTAAGAGGGCGGGGGACCCCACCTGGGAGCCCAGCAGGCTTCCTGGGCTCCAGTGGGTGGGTCAAATGCCCACCGCTCCTCTCCTGCTCTTCTGGTCCTAGAGGCCCCCTCCCTCCTGCCTCTCCTGTTCTCCCCAACCTCCTTCTTATGCCCCTAAGACTCATGCAGCCTGGAGGGGGCTTTGGAGGATGGGGGACATGGCCTAGGTGTTCACAATTTTCCTGTACTTGAGTGGGTGGGGCAAAGGTCCTCCTCCTCTCCCCCTTTTCTGGTCCTGGAGAGATCCCCCCACCTGCCTCTTGTGTTCTCCCCTGACCTCCCTCGTATGCCCCCAGGGCCAATGCAGCCTGGAGGGGGCCTCTGAGGGCATAGGACCCAACCCAAGTGCTGGGCTGTCTTCCCCAGCTGATTGGGCAGGGGAAACGCTGGACACACTCTCCCCTGATCCAGCTTCTGAGGGTCCCTCCACGCATGGGAACAGCCCCCCCCCCCCCAGCCACCCTTCAGGGGCACTGGTCTGGTCCTTTCTGGCCTCCATTTCTCCTCTCCCATCAGTCCCCCCACATGCTACCAGTTCCTTTGGGGGTTCCTCCCTTCTTCTTTTCAATTTTGTTTATCTTTTCAAAGAACCAGCTCTTAGTTTTATTGATTTTTCCCCTTTTTTTAGTCTCTATTTCATTTATTTCTGCTCTGATCTTTATGATGAATTTCTTTCTAGTAACTATGTTTTGTTTATTCTTCTTTTTCTCATTCCTTAGGTGTAAGATAGGTTGTTTATTTGAGATTTTTATCATGTCCTGAAGTAGACTTGCATTCCTATAACCTTCCCTCTTAGACCTAACTTGCTAAATCCCATAGATTTCGGATTGTTGCATTTTTGTTTTCATTTGTCTCCTGGTATTTTTTGATGTCTTCGTTGACTTCTTCAGTGGTCCATTGATGGTTTAGTTTCATACTGTTCAGCCTTCACATGTTTGTGGTTTTTGCAGTTATTTCTTGTAGTTGATTTCCAGTCTCAAAGCATTGTTGTCAGAAAACATGCTTGATATGATTTCAATTTTCTTAAATTTATTGAGACTTGTTTTGTGGCCCAGCATGTGATCTATCCTGGAGAATGTTCCATGTGCACTTGAAAAGAATGTGTATTATGCTGCTTTTCAATGGAATGTTCTCTATATATCTATTAAGTTCATTTGGCCTAATGTTTTAAGGTCAGTGTTCCTTTATTGATTTTCTGTTTGTATAATCTGTCTATTGATGTAAGTGAGGTGTTAAAGTCCCCTACTATTGTTATGTTACTGTCACTTTCTCTCTTTATATCTGTTTATATTTGCTTTATGTATTTAGGTGTTCCTTTCTTGGGTGCATAGATATTTACAATTGTTATATCTTCTTCTTGGATTGATCTCTTGATCATTATGTAATGTTCTTCTTTGTCTCTTGTTACAGTCTTTGTTTGAAAGTCTACTTTTCCTGACATAAATATTACTACCTTGACTTTCTTTTCATTATCATTTGCGTGGAATACCTTTTTCCATCCCCTCATTTTCAGTCTCTGTGTGTCTTTAGATCTGAATTGAGTCTCTTGTTGGCAGCATATGTAGGTCTTGTTTTTGTATCCTTTCAGTCACTCTACATATTTTGATTACAGCATTGAGTCCACTTGCATTTAAAGTAATTATTGATAGGTATGTACTTAATGCCATTTTGTTAATTGTTTTGGGGTGGTTTTTGTAGTTCTTTTTTGTTTCTTTCTCCCTCTTGTGTTCTCTTCCCTTTTAATTTGATGACTATCTTTAGTGTTATGTTTGGATTTCTTTCTCTTTTATGTGTGCTTATATCTATTATAGATTTTTGGTTTGTGGTTACTATGTGGTTTATATATATAGCAATCTATACATGAATATGTTCATTTGCTGATCTGTTAAGTTCAAATTCATTTTAACAACCATGCATTTTTACTCTTCTCTCCCAATGTTTACTCTTTTGCCACCATATTTTACATCTTTTTGTTTTGTGTGTCCTTTAACTATTAATTGTGGCTATAGATGATTTTACTACACTTATCTATTAACTTTCCTACTAGCTTTATTCATGGTTAATTTTTTTTTTTTTTTGGCGGTACGCGGGCCTCTCACTGTTGTGGCCTCTCCCGTTGTGGAGCACAGGCTCCAGACACACAGGCTCAGCGGCCATGGCTCATGGGCCCAGCTGCTCTGCAGCATGTGGGATCTTCCCGGACCGGGGCACGAACCCGTGTCCCCTGCATCGGCAGGCGGACTCTCAACAACTGTGCCACCAGGGAAGCCCTTCATGGCTAACTTTTTCTTTACTCTATATTTGCCTTTACCAATAAGATTTTTTCCTTTTTTTTTTTTTCTTTTTTCTTTTTGGCCACGCAGCGCAGCTTTCAGGATCTTAGTTCCATGACCAGCGATCGAACACATGCCCCCTGCAGTGGAAGCATGGAGCCCTGACCACTGGACTGCCAGGGAATTCCCAAGATTTTTTTCATAATTTTCATATTTCTAGTTCTGGCCTTTTGTTTTTCACTTAAGGAAGTCCTTTTAACAAAGTTGTTTTGGTGGTGCTGAACTCTTTTAGCTTTTGCTTGTCTGTAAAACTTTGTTTTCTCCATCAAATTCAAATGAAAGCCCTACTGGAGAGAATATTCTTAGTTGTAGTCTTTTCCCTTTCATCATTTTAAGTATATCATGTCACTCCCTTCTGGTATACAGAATTTCTGCTGAAAAGTCAGCTGATAGACTTATGGGAATTATCTTATACATAACTTGTTGTTTTTCCCTTGCTGCATTTAATATTCTTTTTTTATCTTTAATTTTTGCCATTTGAATTACAATGTGCCTTGGTGTGTTCCTCTTTGGGTTGATCCTGTTTTGGAATCTCTGTATTTCCTTGACCTGGATGCCTGTTTCCTTTCCCAGGTTAGGGAATTTTTCAGCTATGATGTCTTCAGATATGTTCTTTGCACCTTTCTCACTCCTCTCCCTGCAACCCCTACAATATGTATGCTAGTGCAATTGACATTGTCTCAGAATTCTCTTAAACTGTTCTCATTTCTTTTTATTCTTTTGTTGTTGTTCATCTTCAGTGATTTCCACTACTCTGTCTTCCAGCTTGCTGATCAGTTCCTCTATATAATCTAATCTACCATTGATTCTTTCTAGTGTATTTTTTATTTCAGTTATTGTATTCTTCATCTCCATTTGGTTCTTTTTATATTTTCTAACTCTTTGTTTAAAATTTCTAACTTCTCATTCTGTTCATCCATTCTTCTCCTGAGTTCATTGATCATCTTTATGATCATTACCTTGAACTCTTTATCAAGTAGCCTGGCTATCTCCACTTCACTTTTTCTTCTGGGGTTTTATCTTGTTCCTTTGTTTGGAACATATTCCTCTGCCATCTCCTTTTGCCTAATTTTCTGTTTTTATTTTTGTGTGTTTGGTAGATTTGTTAAGTTTCCTGACTTTGTGAAGGTGGCTTTTTGTAGCAGTTTTCCTGAGTCAGCAGCACAGTCCCCTCTGGCCACCAGATCAATATGCTTTAGGGCTGCCCCCTATGTGGGCTGTGTGGGTCCTACTGTTGTGCTTGGCTGACTATTGTGGGTGGTCTGTTAGGAGTGTCTGGCCCCTGGTCCAATTGGTTAACAGACCATGCCTTGTGCCAAGGCTGCCAGCCACAGGTTGGCAGGGCTGTGTTATGATGCAGCTGGCTGCAGAGCTCCATGGGGTCTTGGGAATATTGCTGGCACACTGAGGGTTGAAAAAGTATTCTGGGGTGGGTGGTTTTGAGCCAGTCTTCCTAAATCTAGTTTCAGCTTACCGATGGCTGAGGCCTGTTCCTGACATGTTGGCTGCAGGCTCCAGGCTGTCCCAAAGTTGGTGCTGGCATGCTGGTGCATAAGCCTGAATTCTAGGGCAACTGGCTGATGAGTCCAAGGTATCTTGGTGCTGGCATTGTCTGCCTGTAGGTGGAGTCATGGCCCAGGATGTCCCAAGGTTAGTGCTGGCTTCCTGGTTGGTGGAACCAGGTCCTGGGGTCTGGCTACAGGGCCCTTGGTGTCCTAATGCTAGTGCCTGCTTGCTGATGGGTGGACTGCATCATGACATGGCTGGCTGTGGGGTTTTGGTAGTCCTGGGGCTTGTGTCTGCCTGCTGGTGGGCTGGGCTGTGGTCCAGGGGATCCTGGGGCTGGGTCCTGACCATTGGTGGGTAAGGCCATGTCCTGGAGATAGTTCCATCCCACTGGTGTGTGGAACCTGATCCTGGTGTCTCTGGCTGCAGGACCCAGGGGTCCCAGAGCTGGAGTGGGCCTGCTGGTTGGTGGGAGGTTGAGACCCAGAACGTCCTGGGACTAGTGCTGGCTTACTAGTGGGCAGAGCTGAGTTCTTTGGTCTCTGGTTTCAGGGCCCTAGTTGTCCTGATTTTGGTACCCACTAGTGGGTGGGGCTGGATCCAAAGGGTCTTAGGGGTGGTGCCTGCCCTCTAATGGGAGAGACTTGTCCTGGACTTATGCTGATCCACTTGTAGCCACAGCCAGGTCCTAGGGTCTCTGGCTGCAGGGCCCTTGGGGTCCCAGGGCTAATGCTGGTGCACTGGTGTGCAGGGCCATATCCTGGACCCTCAGGTGGACAGAGTCAGACCCTGTGAGTTCAAGGGGTCTTAAGGCAGCAAGCCTGTTGTTGGGTGGAGCTGTGTCTCTGTCCAAATAATTGCTTCACTTGATGGGTTCCTGTACTGATGCTGACAGGCTGGTAGGTGAGTCCAGATACCAATGCTAATAAGCTAGGGAGAGCATTCGAAAATGGTACTTGGCAGCACCAGTGACTACATGGTAGAATGAGCACCCAAAAATAGCTGCTGTCGGTGTCTATGTCCTTCAGGTATGCTCCAGTTGCCTCCGGGCTGTCCAGAAGGCTCTCCAAGATCAGCTGGTGGGTCTGACCCAGGCTCCTTTCAAATTACTGCTTCTGTTCTGGGTTCTGGAGTGTGTAAGTTTTATGTGCACCCATTAAGAGTGAGTCCATTTTGACAGCCCTTTTCATATCCCCCAAATTAAACCCCACTGACCTTAAAGCCAAACATTGGGAGTCTGTCTTCTCAGTGAAGCACCTCCGGGTAAGCACCTCTGGGTAGCCCCAGTGTGGGGCTTGGACCTCTCACTCCTTGAGGAGAACCTTTGCAATAGTAATTACCCTCCTGCTTGTGGGTCATCCACCCAGGGGTATGGATCCTGACTATATTGCAACTCTGCCTCTCCTACCCTTCTTTTGATTGCTTCTCTATATCTTTAGTTGTAGAAAATCTTTTCTGATAGTTTTCTGGTCTTTCTCCTCAATAGTTGCTCTATAAATAGTTGTAATTTTGTGGTGCATGTGGGAGAAGGTGAGCTCAGGGTCTCCCTACTCTGTCGTCTTGATCACTCCTCCCTTTAATTTTCTTTATTCTTTTTCAGTATTATTTTTGACTATTCAGAGCTCATTGCAATGCCACATGAATTTAAAGCATTTTTTCAATTTTCTGTTTAAAAATGCTATTGAAATGTTAATATGTATTGCACTGGATCCATAGTTCACTTTGAGTAGTACTAATGTCCTAACCCTATTACATCTTCCAATCAATGAACAAATGATATCTTTCCATTTATTTAGGTTTTCTATAATTTCTTTCAAGAATACTTTGTAGTTTTCAGCATACAAATTTATCACCTCTTTTGTTAAATTTATTCCTAGGTATTTTATTCTTTTGGATACTATTATTCATTGAATTATTTTCTTAATTTACTTTTCAGATTATTCATTTGTGGTATATAAAAATACAACTAATTTTTCCATGTTGATCTTATACCCTGAAACTTTGCTGAACTTTTTTATTAGCTCTAGTAATTTTTTGTGGATTCTTTGGGACTATGTATAGATAATATTATTTCATCTTCAAATAGAAATAGTTTTATTTCTTCCTTTCCAATTTGGGTGTCTTTTATTTCTTTTTCTTGTTTAAGTGCTATGGCTGAAAATTCCAGTACTGTGTTGAATAGATCTGGTGAAAGCAGCCATCCTTATTTTATTCTTGATCTTAGAGGAAAGATTTCAGTCTTTCACCTTGAATATGGTGTTAGCTGTGGGTTTTCATAAATCCCCTTTATCATGTTGAGGAGTTTCCCTTCTATTCCTAGTTTTCTGATAATTTTTGTCAAGAAAAGTGTTGGATTGTTTTCAAATGCTTTTTCTGCATCAGTTGAGATTATCACATGCTTTTTCCCTTAAATCCATTATTTGGTTTATTATGTTGATTGGTTTTCTTATATTGAACCAGCCTTGCATTCCTGGGAATATTGATATTTAAACAATATTGAATTGATATTATGTATAAAATAAACAATGAATGAGAACCTACTGTATAACATGGGGAACTCTACTTAATGCACTGTGGTGACATAAATGGGAAGAAAATCTTAAAAAGAGGGGATATATGTATAGCTGATTCATTTTGCTGTAAAGTAGAAACTAATGCAACATTGTAAAGCAACATTGTAAACCAATAAAAATTAATTAAAAAAATAAATAATATTGAACCTTCTGAATAATGAACATACTATACCTCTTCATTTGATTTCTCTCACCAATACTTTGTAGTTTACAATGTATGTATTTTGCATAAATATTGTTAAATATTTCACATTTTTGGTATTGAAAGGGCAGTTTTTAATTTTAAAAACTGTTCATTGCAAGTTTGTCAAAATACTATTTGTATATTAACTTTGTGTCCCCAATCTTTTCAAATCCATGTTATAGTAAAGAAGTTTTAAAATTTTACTTAGAATTTTCTATATTGACAAACATGTTGTTTATGAATAAGGCCAATTTTACTTCTTCCCTTCTAAAATGTATGCCTTTTTTTTTTTTTTTTTGCTTTCCACTATAGTAATGGCTAAGACAATTGAATAGAAGTGACGAGAATACATATCTTTGCCTTGTTTCTAATCTTAAAGTGGGAGAATTCAGCCTGTCATCATTAAGTAGGATATTAACTATAGTATTTTCATATATACCCTCAATCAGATTGAAAAAGTTCCCTTCTTTTCCTAGTTTGTTGAGAATTTTATCATAGCTGTGCGTTGACTTTTGTCAAGTGTTTTTGGAAAATTTCTATTGATATAATCATAAGATTTTCCTCCTTATTCTGTTAATATAATGCTACATTGATTGAATTTCAAATGCTCAATCAACCTTTCATTCATGGGACAATCCCTTGATCATGACGTGTAATATGATTGTATTTATTTCTAGATTTGATTTGCTAATGTATTGTTAGGCACTTTTTGCATCTATATTTATATAGAATATTGCTCTGTAGTTTTCCTTACATCTAATCACTTTTGTTTTGATAACAGGACAATGCTGATCCCATAAAATGAGTTCAGAAGTGTTCCTTCCTTCTGTATTTTCTGAAAGGGTTAAAGTAGAATTTTAGTTCTTCCTTAAATATTTAGTATAATCAGAGTATAGTTGTTAATTAAATTTTTAACCTATTAATTCAATCTAGTTAATAGGTATAGGACTATCAGGTTATCTTTTTTTTTCCTGAGTGAGTTTTGGTAATTTATATCTTTAAAGGAATTTGTGCATTTCATGTAAGTTGATAAATTTATTAGCATATTCACTTATCCTTTTAACATTTGTACAATTTGTATTGATGTCTTTTCTTCCTTTCATAATATAGGTAATTCATGTGTATGCCAAAAAAAAAAATCTCACCAGTCTTGCTAGAGCTTTAGAAATATTATTGACCTTTTCAAAGAACCAGCTTTTGGTTTTATCAATTTTTCTCTATTGTTTCTGTATTCTTTATATTATTGGTTTGGGCTCTTACATTTATTATTTCCTTTTATCTGCTCAATTTGGGTTTAATTTGTAATTCTTTCTGAAGGTTCTTAAGGTGGGAGCCTAGAGCATTGATATGAGACTTCTTTTGTTTTCTAATATAAACATTTAATCTTTATGCCTCTTTCTAAGCACTACTTTGGCTGAATCTCACAGATTTCAATATGTTGTACTTTAACTTTATTCAGTTCCCTTGTGGTTGTTTTCTTTTGTTCTATAATTTATTTAGAAGTATATTATTTAATTTCTGAATATTTGAGGGTTTTTCAGATATCTTTCTTTTACTGGTGTCTAGTTTAATTTTGATCTGTTCAGAGAACACACTTTGCATAATTTTAACTCTATTAGATTTGTTGAAAATTTTTAAATCCTAGAATATAGTTTATTTTGGTGAGTGCTCTGTGTGCACTTGAAAAGAATGCATGTTCTGCTGCTGTTGGGTGGTTTATTCTATAAATAACTACTAGGTCAAGTTGGTTGAGTGTGCTATTCAAGCTTTCTAAATCGCTACTGATTTTCCATCTACTTATTCTATCAGTTACTGAGACAGGAGTGCTAAAATTCCCAACTAAAATTTTGAATTTGTCTGCATTTCCTTTGAGTTCTATTAGTTTTTTGCTTCATGCCTTTTGTCTTCTGAAGACTTAAACAAATTTAGGGTGAATTAAGAATTATGCACTCTTGATGAATTGATTCCTGTTATAATTTTGACATATCCCTCTTTATCCATGATAATATACCTTTCTTTTTTTAACATTTTATTGACGTATAATTGCTTTACAATGGTGTGTTAGTTTCTGCTTTATAACAAAATGAATCAGTTATACATATACATATGTTCCCATATCTCTTCCCTCTTGCATCTCCCTCCCTCCCACCCTCCTTTCTTGCTCTGAAACCTGTTTCTGAAATTAGGATATCCACTCCAGCTTTCTTTTGATTGGTGCTTTCATGGTATATATTTTTCATTCTTTTACTTTTAATCTATTGATGTCTATTTAAAGTGGATTTCTTATAGAAAACCATGTGATCTGCTTTTTTATCCAATCTGAAAATATCTGTTATTTTTGGAATTGTCACCCACTTACATTAATGTAAATTATCAAACTAGTTGAATTTGTTTTTTATTTGTCCAATATATACTTTGTTCTTTTTCATCTTTTCCTGCCTTCTTTTGAACAGTTATTTTTATGATCCCATTTAATCTCTGCTATAGCTTATTAGTCATATCTTTTTTTCAGTCCTTGAACTAGGATTACAATATACCACTTTACTCATCACTACCAACTTCAAATAATATTGGGCTACTTCACCTTTAGTCTAAGACTCTTTCAACAATATACTTTCATTTGACTCCATTTATTCTTTATGCCATTTTCACTCATGTTACTTCTGCATACAATATAAGTCCTGCAATGTATTTTTGCTGTAAAAGTCAAATATTGTTTTAAAAGATTTTAAAGTGAGAAAGAAGTTTTTTAAATAGTTACCCACATATTCACCATTTCCAGCATTCTTTGTTCCTTTGTCTCAGCCCAAATTCCATCAAGTATTATTTCCCTCTTATTTAAAGAAATTATTTTGGTATCTCATGTAATGCAGGTCTAATGACAATAAATTCTTTACTTCTGTTTGATTGACTCTTTATTTGTTTTTTATTTATTTGTTTATGTAAAAAAACACATAACATAAACCTTACCGTCTTAATCATTTTTAAGTCCACAGTTCAGTGGTGTTAAGTAAATTCACATTATTGTGCACCTATCACTCCCACCCATTTCCAGAATGCTTTTCATTTTATAACACTAAAACTCTGTATTCATTAAACATCAACTCCTCACTCCTCCTCCTAAACCCTAGCGCCTGGCAACCACCATTCTATTTTCTGTCTGTATGAATTTGACTACTCTAGGGACCTCATATAAATGGAATCCTACAGTATTTGTCTTTTTGTATCTAACTTATTTTACTTAGCATAACGTACTCAAGGTTTATCCATGTTGTAATGTGTCAGAATTTCCTTGATTTATTAAGGTTAAATAATATTCCATTGTATGGATATGCCACATTTTGCTTATCTATTCATCCATTGATGTACTTCCATCTTTTGACTATTGTGAATGCTATGAACATTGTTGTATAAAAATCTCTTTAAGACCATACTTTCAATTCTTTCTTCTGGATATATACCCAGAAGTAAAACTGCTGGATAATATGGTAATTCTATTTTTAATTTTTTCAAGAACCATCATATTATCTTCCATAGCAGCTGCACCAATTTACATTCCCACCAACAGTGTACAAGAGTTCCAATTTCTTCACATCCTCACCAAAACTTTTTATTTTCCCTTTTTCTTTTTGATAGTAACTATCTTAATGGATATGTGATGGTATCTAATTGTGGTTTTGACTTGCATTTCCCTAATGATTAGTGATGTTGACACTTTTTCATTTGCTTATTGGCTGTTTATATATCTTCTTTGGAGAAATGTCTATTTAATCACCTTGCTCACTTTTTTTAAAAAAATTGAGTTTGATTTTTTGTTGTTGCATTATAGGGGTTCTTTACATATTCTTGATATTAATACCTTATCAGATATATGTCTTGCAAATATTTTTTCACATTTCATAGGTTACTTTTTCATTCTATTGATTGTGTCCTTTGATGTACAGAAGTTTAAATTTTTGATATAGTCCAATTTATCTATTTTTTATTCTGTTACCAGTGCTTTTGGAGTCATAACCAAAAAATCATTGACAAATCCAGTGTCACAAAGCTTTTCCTTTGTTCTTTATTCTAAGAGTTTTCATAGTTTTAACTCTAACGTTAAGATGTTGATGCTTTTTCGGTTAATTTTTGTGTATGCTGTATGACAAGGCCCAACTTCATTCTTTTGCATGTGCATATATAGTCTTCCTAGGACCATTTGTTGAAAAGTCTAATTTTCCCATTGAATGGTCTTAACATTCCTGTCAAAATTAAATGACTATAAATGTGTGGTTATATTTCTGGGCTCTCTATTTTTTTCCATTGGTATATATGTATATCTATATGCCAGTACCACACTACTTTAATTACTGTAGCTTTGTAATAACTTTTGAAATCAGGAACTGTGAGACATCCAGCTTTGTTCTTTTTCAAGATTGTTTTGATATATTTGCTTTCATACTTAAAATTAATAGACATTATTTTTCAAAGCAGTTTTGGATTTACAAACAAATTGAGCAGAGAATACAAAGAATTTCTTTATACTCCTTCTCTTCCCCACCCCCACAGTTTCACTGTTATTACATCTTACATTAATACATTTGTTACATTTGATGAAATGATATTGATACATTATTTTTTTAATTTTTGAAATTTATTTTATTTTTTTATACAGCAGGTCCTTATTATTTATCCATTTTATACATATTAGTGTATATATGTCAATCCCAATCTCCCAATTCATCACACCACCATTATTATTAATGGAAGTCCATAGTTTGCATATACTTTTTGTGTTGTACAGTTCTATTGGTTTTGATAAATATATAATATCATATATCCATCATAACAGTAACATATAGAATAACTTCTCCACCTTAAAATTCTCCTGTATTCTATCTATTCATCAATCTTACACATTTCCTTATCCCTGGAAATCACTGAACATTTTACTGCCTCCATTATTTTACCTTTTCTAGAATGTCATAGAGTTGGAATCATACATCTTGTAGTCTTTTAATATTGACTTATTTCACTTAGTAACATGCATTTCAGGTTACCCTAGGGCTTTTAAGGTATTGATAGATTATTTCTTTTTGTTACTGAATAACATCCCATGTTATGATTGTACCATGGCTTATTTATCAGTTTGTCTATTGAAGGAAACTTGGTTGCTCCAAATGTAAGCAATTAGGAATAAAGCTGCTATAAACATTTGTGTACAGAATTTTGTATGGCCACACATTTTCAAATAAGGTAAGTACCAAGGAGTTCTTCCATGGCTCTAGGCAGCTTCCTTGGCTCCAGGCTCCTAGAAGTCTCTTGCAAATCCAGTCCCCAAATCCACTCCAGTGACTGCCAGCTCGCTCTCCCTACTCAGCTCCAGTGGCCCAAGACTCTTAGCCCACCTCAGTGCCAACCAACTCTCATGACACCAGGTTCCTGGTAGACTTCTGAAAACCCAGGTTCCTAGCAGATCCCAGTACAGGAATTTTACAGCTCTGAAGTCCTCCTGTTACCCTAGGTTATCAATCAAACCCAGGTTATCACAAACCCAGGTTCTAGGAGGGATTCATAAACCCAGGGGCCCAATGCGTTTTTTTTTTTTTTTTTTTTTTTTTTTTTTTTTTTTTGCGGTACACAGGCCTCTCACTGTTGTGACCTCTCCCATTGCAGAGCACAGGCTCCGGACGCCCAGGCTCAGTGGCCATGGCTCACGGGCCCAGCCGCTCTGCGGCATGTGGGATCTTCCCGGACCAGGACAAGAACCCATGTCCCCTGCATCGGCAGGCGGACTCTCAACCACTGTGCCACCAGGGAAGCCCTCTTATTACAGTTTTTGACTTAAAGTGTATTCTGTCTGATATAAATATAGTTACCTCTACTCTCTATTGTTTTCCATTTTCCTGGAATAT
Organism: Stenella coeruleoalba; assembly: GCF_951394435.1. Lineage (NCBI taxonomy): Eukaryota > Metazoa > Chordata > Mammalia > Artiodactyla > Delphinidae > Stenella > Stenella coeruleoalba. Next base: position 34,521,403 of record NC_137153.1, on the reverse strand, counting down.
TTTTTTCCGTCTCTTCACCTTGAGCCTATGAGTGTCCCTAAAGGTGAAGTGAGTCTCTTGTAGGCAGTATATAGTTGGGTATTATTTTCAACCATTCAATCACTCTATGCCTTTTGATTAAAAGAATCAATAAATTTATACTTAAAGCAGTTATCAACAGTTATCAACTAATATCATCTTTTTGTTTTCTGGATGTTTTGTAGTTCTTGTCCTTTCCTTCATCTTTTGCTGTCTTTCTTTGTGGGTTGATGATTTTCCCTATTGATATTTCTTTCTTTATCATTTGTATATCTACTCCAGGCTTTTTCTTTGTAGTTAATGCCACTTACATAAAACATCTTATAGATATAATGGTCTGTTTTATGCTATAACTTAACTTCGATACATACAGGATGTTTCCTTTATACCCACCCCACAATTTATTTTTGATATAACTTACCTCTTTTATTTGTATATCCATTAACAAATTATTATAGCTATAGTTATTTTTAATACTTTTGTCCTTAAAGCCTTTACACTAAAGTGATTAACACACCACCACCTTACAATATTAGAACATTCTGAATTTGACTATCTTCCAACTTTTACCAGCATGTTTTCTTGTTACTAATATTTTTCATTTTAGCTTAAGAAATCCTTTCAGCATTTCTTGTAAAACAGGTCTAGTGGTGACGAGCTCCCTCAGCTTTTGTTGTTTGGTAAATATTTATCTCTCATTCATTCATTCATTCATTATTGAAAGGCAACTTTGCTGGGTAAACTATTCTTGGTTGGCACCAAACTCTTTCAGCACTTTGAATATATCACCCCACTCTCTCCTGACCTGCAAGGTTTCTGCTGAGAAGTCTGCTGTTCATCTTATGGGGTTTTCTTTATTTGTGAGAATTTTTTTCTCTTCCTACTTTTGAAATTTTCTGTGTTTGATTTTAGACAATTTTATTATAATGTGTCTTGGAGAAGATCGTTTTTAAATGTTGGAACTTTGGGATTACCTATTAGGTCTATGAACTTAGATGTCTAAATATCTCCCCAGATTTGAGAAATTCTCAGTCATTACTTCTTAAAACAAGCTTTCTACTTCTACTCTTTCTGAGACTTCAATAATGTGTAAATTGTTCCTTCTAATGTTATCCTACATTTCATTTAATTATTTTTCACTCTTTTTCATTCTTTTTTCCTTTTGCTCCTCTGACTGGATGAATTCAACTGACCTGTCTTCCAGTTCATTAAATCTTTCTCCTGCTTGGTTGATTCTGTTGCTCTCTTTTGAATTCTACATTTCAGTCATTCAACTCTAGGATTTCTGCTTTAAAAAAAGTTCTATTTCTTTGTTTATCTCTCATTTTGTTCATGCATTTTTTCCTAATTTCATTTACTTATCTATCTGGGTTTATTGTAGTTCACTTAATTCTTTAAGAGGATTATTCTGAATTCTTCCTTAGACAGTTCATAGATCTCCATTTCTTTAGGTTCAGTTATTGAAATTTTATTAGTTTCCTTTGGTGGTATTATTTTTCTTTGATCATTTATGATCCTGTGGCCTTACATTTGTGCCTGTGAAATTTGAGAGTGTAGACATCTCTTCCAGTCTTTACAGACTAGCTTCAGCAGCCTGTCAAAAATTCTGGGTGGAGGGTCAGATGGTATCCATTGATAGGCTTGCTGTTGGAATTCTTGGTGACCTGGTATTTGGGTGAGTCAAAAGGGAGAGGCCACAACAGTGAGAGGCCTGCATACCGCAAAAAAAAAATATATATATAGATAGATAGATAGATAGATAGATAGATAGATAGCAAATACCAACAGACCCAAAAGAAGAAACACAAAAAAATACAGACACAGTAGACTTCAACTATAACTTAGACTGAATGAACCTAAAACATACACAGAACATTCCACCCCACAGTAGCAGAATACACACTTCTCCCATGTGCAGACAGAATATTCTCCAGGGTAGATCATATGTTAAGCCACAAAACAAGACTTAGCATATGTAAGAAGATTGACATAATACCAATTATCTTTTCTGACCACAGCTTTAGGAAACTAAATATCAATAACAGGAGGAAAATTGGAAATTCAAAAATGTGTGAGAATTAAACAACATATTCTTGAAAAGCCATTGGGTCAAAAGAAATTTAAAAATATCTTGAAACAAACAAAAATGTAAACACAATATATCAAAACTTATGGGATGCTGCAAAAAGCATGACTAAGAAAAATTTATAGTGAAAAACATTAAGAAAAAGGAAATATCACAATTAAATAACCTAAGTTTTCACCTCAAGTAATAAGAAAAGGAAGAACAAACTAGCCCCAATGTTAGCAGAAAGAAGGTAATAGCAAAGATTAGAGCACAAATAAGTAAAATAGAGATCCAGAAAAATTATCAACAAAACAGAGCTGCTTTTTTTTTGTTTTTGAAAAGATATATAAAATTGGCAGACTCTTAGCTAGACTAAGAAAAAAAGAGAGAAGACTCAAAATTAGAAATGAAAGAGGAGACACTACACCTGATCTGGCAGAAATACAAAGGTCCATAAGAGACTACTATGAACAGTTATATACCCCAAAATTGAATAACCTAGAATAAATGGATAAATTGCTAGAAATATAGAACCTATCAATACTGAATCATGAAGAAATAGAAAATTTGAACAGGCCAATAATGATTGAGGAGATTGAAAGAGTAACAAAAACCCCCCAATATAGCAAAGCCCAGGAACAGAATATGTTCTATCTTGATTAATGTTCCATGTAAGTTTCTGAAGAATGTGTATTGTTGTGTTGCTGGATGAAGTGGTTGATAGATGCCAATTATATCAAGCTGATGGATGAGACTATTTAGTTCAACTATATTCTTACTTATTTTCTGATTAATGAGGCTGAAAATTACTGGTAGAAAAGTGTCAAATTCTCTAAATATGTGGAGTTGTCTATTTTTCCTTGCAGTTCTATCAGGTTCTGTCCCACATTTTTTTTTTTTTTTTTTTTTTCGGTCTGCGAGCTTCTCACTGTTATGGCCTCTCCTGTTGTGGAGCACAGGCTCTGGACGTGCAGGCTCAGCGGCCATGGCTCACGGGCCCAGCTGCTCCATGGCATGTGGGATCCTCCTGAACCGGGGCATGAACCCGTGTCCCCTGCATCGGCAGGCAGACTCTCAACCACTGCGCCACCAGGGAAGCCCTGTCCCACATATATTGATGCTCTATTGTAAAGTGAAAACACATGAAGAAGTGTTATATCTTCTTGTAGAATTCAATCCTTCATATGTAGTGTTCCTCTTCAACCCTCATTATTTTCTTTGCTCTGAAATTTGCTTTGTCTTAAATTAATATGTTTTAACATCTTTATTGGAGTATAATTGCTTTACAATTGTGTGTTAGTTTCTGCTTTATAACAAAGTGAATCAGTTATACATACACATATATTCCCATATCTCTTCCCTCTTGCGTCTCCCTCCCTCCCATCCTCCCTAACCACCTCCTCTAGGTGGTCACAAAGCACCAAGCTGATCTCCCTGTGCTATGCGGCTGCTTCCCACTAGCTATCTATTTTACGTTTGGTAGTGTATATATGTCCATGCCACCACTCTCTCACTTTGTCACAGCTTACCCTTCCCCCTCCCCATATCCTCAAGTCCATTCTCTAGTAGGTTTGTGTCTTTATTCCCATCTTACCCCTAGGTTCTTCATGACCTTTTTTTTTCTTTTTCTTCTTAGATTCCATATATATATGTGTTAGCATACGGTATTTGTTTTTCTCTTTCTGACTTACTTCAATCTGTAAGACAGACTCTAGGTCCATCCACCTCACTACAAATAACTCAATTTTGTTTCTTTTTATGGCTGAGTAATACTCCATTGTATATATGTGCCACATCTTCTTTATCCATTCATCCGATGATGGACACTTAAGTTGCTTCCATCTCCTGGCTATTGTAAATACAGCTGCAATGAACATTTTGGTACATGACTCTTTTTGAATTATGGTTTTCTCAGGGTATATGCCCAGTAGTGGGATTCCTAGGTCGTATGGTAGTTCTATTTGTATTTTTTTAAGGAACCTCCATACTGTTCTCCATAGTGGCTGTACCAATTTACATTCCCACCAGAAGTGCAAGAGTGTTCCCTTTTCTCCACACCCTCTCCAGCATTTATTGTTTCTACATTTTTTGATGATGGCCATTCTGACTGGTGTAAGATGATATCTCATTGTAGTTTTGACTTGCATTTCTCTAATGATTAATGATGTTGAGCATTCTTTCATGTGTTTGTTGGCAATCTGTATATCTTCTTTGGAGAAATGTCTATTTAGCTCTTCTGCCCATTTTTGGATTGGGTTGTTTGTTTTCTTGTTATTGAGCTGCATGAGCTGCTTGTAAAGTTTGCAGATGAACCCTTTGTCAGTTGCTTCATTTGCAAATATTTTCTCCCATTCTGAGGGTTGTCTTTTCGTCTTGTTTATGGTTTCCTTTGCTGTGCAAAAACTTTTAAGTTTCATTAGGTCCCATTTGTTTATTTTTGTTTTTATTTCCATTTCTCTAGCAGGTGGGTCAAAAAGGATCTTGCTGTGATTTATGTCACAGAGTGTTCTGCCTATGTTTTCCTCTAAGAGTTTGATAGTTTCTGGCCTTATATTTAGGTCTTTAATCCATTTTAAGCTTATTTTTGTGTATGGTGTTCTAATCTCATACTTTTACATGTACCTGTCCAGTTTTCCCAGCACCACTTATTGAAGAGGCTGTCTTTTCTCCACTGTATATTCTTGCCTCCTTTATCAAAGATAAGGTGACCATATGTGCATGTGTTTATCTCTGGGATTTCTATCCTGTTCCATTGATCTATATTTCTGTTTTTGTGCCAGTACCATACTGTCTTGATTACTGTAGCTTTATAGTATAGTCTGAAGTCAGGGGCCTGATTCCTCCAGCTCCGTTTTTCATTCTCAAGATTGCTTTGACTATTCGGGGTCTTTTGTGTTTCCATACAAATTGTGAAATGTTTTGTTCTAGTTCTGTCGACTAGAATACTATATCTTTTCCCTTCCCTTTACTTTTGTACCCTTAACTATATTTCAAGTAAGTCTCCTGTATATAGATCACATATAGTTGTGTCTTGTTTTATATTCACTATTACAGTTTTTATATTTTAATTGGTGTATCAGACCAATCACATTTTAACTGATTATCTATATAGTTAGCTTCATATCTACCATATTTTGGAACAGTTTTCTTTTCATTGTTATTGGTTTTTTTTATTTGTTTGGTTTTTTCTTTTTTTAGTCTTCCCTGTTTCTGCCTTCTTTGGTTGTAATTGAGCATTTTATATAATTCCATTTTTTCTCCTTTCTTAATATTAATTATACTTCTTTTGAAAAACATTAGTGGTTGCCATAGGGTTTTCAGTAGGCATTTACAACTAAATTAAGTCCACTTTCAAATAACACTGCACTGCTTCATGGGTAGTGCAGGTACCTTATAACAGAGAATTTCTAGTTCCTCCCTCCTATTCCATATAACACTGTTGTCACTCATCACACTTATCCAGAGGGTAAAATCACCTAATTGTTGCTGTTATTATTTTGAACAAGCTATTTTAAATGTTTTTTAATTATTTATTTTTAGCTGCATTGTGTCTTCGTTGCTGCACATGGGCTTTCTCTAGTTGTGGCAAGTGGGGCTATTCTTCGTTGTGGTGCATGGGCTTCTCATTGTGGTGGCTTCTCTTGTTGTGGAGCATGGGCCCTAGGCACGCAGGCTTCAGTAGTTTTGGCTCGCGGCTCTAGAGCACAGTCTCAGCAGTTTTGGTACACGGGGCTTAGTTGTTCTGAGGCAAGTGGGATCTTCCCAGACCAGGGATCAAATTCATGTCCACTGCATTGGCAGGTAGATTCTTAACTATTATGCCTCCAGGGAAGTCTCAGGACAAGCTATTTTTTAAATCAATTAAGAATATGAAAAATAAAAGACTTCACGTTACCTTCATTTATTCCTTCTTAAACACTGTTTCTTTCCTTATGTAGACCCAGCATTTTGACCTATATCAGTTTCCTTCTCCCTGAAGAACCTGTAAAAACATTTCTTGTGAAGCAGATCTACTGGTAACAAATTCCTTCAGTTTCTGTTCGAGAAATTCTTTTTTTTTAACTTTTGAATAATTTTTTTACTGGATGCAGAATTTTAGTTTTGTGGTTTTTACTTTCAATACTTTATATATTTCACCCCACTCTCTTCTTGCTTTCATGGCTTCTAAAGAGAAATCCAGTGTAATTCTTATCCTTATTCATTGATAATCTGTGTCCCTCCCTCCCTCCATGATCTCCTATTTTCTTTGTCATTGATTTTCTGCAATTTGCATATGATATACCTACCTATAGATTCTATGGTATTATAATGCTTGGTATTTTCTGAGATTCCTGGATCTGTGGTAAGTTGTCTGTCATTAATTTTGGAATATTCTCAGCTAATTATTACTTCAAATATTTCTTCTGTTTCTTTCTCTTTCTTCCCTGTCTGATATTCCTATTATGCATTTGTTATACTTTTTGTAATTGTTTCACTGTTCTTGAATATTATGTTCTATTTTTTTCACTCCTTTTTCTTTTTACTATTCGGTTTGGGACAATTTTGTTTACATATCTTCACACTCCATAATTATTTCCTCAGCCATGTCTAATCTGCTGGTGAGTGTGTCAGAAGCATTTATTTTTATTAGATTGTTTTTTATTTCTAGCATTTCCTTTTGATTCTTAGAGTTTCCATCTCTCTGCTTAGATTCTTGCATATTATCCACTTTTTCCATTAGATCCCTCGACCAATTAATCATATTTATTTCAAATTCCTCATCTGATGAATCTAAAATCTCTGCCATATCTACATCTGGTTGTGACGTTTGCTTTCTCTTATACTGTGTTTTTTGCCTTTAAGTATGCATCATAATTTTTTACTGAAAGCTGGGCATTTTGTATCAGATAAGAGGAACTGAGTTAAATAGGACTTTACTGTGAGGTTTTGTGTTTATCTGTCTAGGAAAGAAGCTATGTTTACTGTTTGCTGTAGCTTTAGGTGTCAAAGGCTCAAATTTCCTCTGGTGTCCTTGTTTTTCTCTCCCCTGCTGTTTGTATAGGCTTACTTCTTAAATAGGTCTGAGTCTTTCAGACTTAGGCTTTAATCCCCTGTTACTATGCAGAAATCCTATTTATTAGTGATAAGGTAGTGATGGAAGGGAAGCATGTTCTAGTCCTTTGATAGGTATCAACCTGTGTCCCAGCCTGTGACTTTCATTAGGGCTTCTCAACTTCACCCCTTTTGGTGAGACAGGAAGGCTAGAGTGGGCTAGAATTGGGTATTTCCATTCCCCCAAGTCCTCGAGGCTCTGGAAAAAATTTAATTTGGCTAGGTTCGGGTAAAATATTTTCCCTTGAGTGAAGACCATTGTTAGAGAAAACAGAATGCTCTTGGGTACTATTCCCCTTTCTCTGCTGGAAGTATGAGGATATTTTTTTCTGATCTTCATCATGAAGACCTGGTGGGGCTCCTTGAGTTAGAACTCACAAAAATGGGGATTCCCCTATTTCTGGTCCACCAGGAATTTTTATCTTTCAAGTTAGTCCATGCTCAGTCTCTAGCAATTAGTCACTTATTCCAAGTGTTCTTACCAGTTGCTGACTCTAGCAGTGGATTCAGGTCATGGTACACTGTGATTCTCTGTATCTGCTGGACTCTCCAGTTTTCAAGGCCTTGTGACTTTTTTCTATTGCTTCCATAGCTTTACCTTTTCCAAAATATCATATAGTTGGAATCATATAGTATATACCTTTTCAGACTGACTTCTTTTACCTAGCTACATTTACTTAACTTTCCTCCATAATTTTTGTGGCTTGATAGATCATATTTTTTTCTCTATAGTGTTGAATAATATTGTGGATGTGCAACAATTTTTTTATCCATTCACCTACTGAACGACATCTAGTTTGCTTCCAGTGTTTGGCAGTTATGAATAAAGCTGCTATGAATATTGCTGTTCAGTATTTATTGTGAACACAAGTTTTCAACTCATTTGAGTAAGTACCTAGGGGAATAACTGCTGCATGTTTAGTAAAAGTATATTTAATTTTGTGAAACTGACTTCCAAAGTGATTTATCAATTTACATTCCTACTAGCAGTGAAAGCAGTCAATGAGAATTCCTGTTGCCTTATATCTTGGCCAGAATTTGGTGTTGCATTTGCCTTCATTTGCAAATATATATTTGCTGGGTATAGCATTTTAGGTGGACATATTTTTTCTTTTAGTACTTTAAAAAACATAGCAGGAAGACCCTGAGCTCACGTTTTCTCATGGGCACACCAAAATTACAACTATTTATGAGGCAATTATTGCTGAGAAAGACCAGAAGACTAGTAGAAAAGGTATTCTACAACTAAAGGTATAAAAAAGAAACCATGAGATGGTAGGAAGAGAAGAGTCATAGTATAGTCAAGACCCATACCTCTAGCTGGGCAACTCATAAATGGGAGGTTAATTACAATTGAAGAGGATCTATCCAAGGAGCAACAGATCTGAGCTCCACATTGGGCTCCCCATCCTGAGGTCTTGCACCAGGAAGACAAACCCCCTGAATGTATGGCTTTGAAGGCCAGCAGGGCTTACTTTCAGGAGTCCCAGCAGGCTGTGGGAAAAAGAGACTCCACTCTTAAATGGCACACACAAAATCTCACACACTTCAGAGCCCAGGACAGAAGAAGTAATTTGAAGACAGCCTGGGTCAGAGCCACCTGCTGATCTTGGAGAACCTCCTGGATGGGGTGGGGGCAACCGGAGCACACCCTAGGGACATAGACACTGGTTGCAGCCATTTTGGGGAGCTCATTCTACCATGTGGACACTGGTTCTGGCAAGTGTCATTTTGGAGTCCTACCTCCAGCACAGGGACCTGGCCTCACCCACCAGCCTGTGGAAACCAGTACTGGGACACATCAGGCCAAGTAACTAACTGGGGAGGAACATGGTCTTACCCTCCAGTAGGCAGGCTGCCTTAAGAACCCCTGAGCCCACAGCCACCCCAGGACACAGCCCTGTCCACCAAAGGCTCCGGACCCTGCCCCACAGATCAGTGGTCCAGGACCCCCAAGGCTCTGCAGCCAGAGATCCTGGGACCCAGTTCTGCCTACCAGTGAGCCAACTTCAGCCTCAGGGCCACCACAGCCACAAAGTCTGCCATGGCAGGACCCAGCCCATGCACCAGCAGACTGGCACCAACTCTCAGACCTCCTGAGCCCCAGTCCTACCCTCCAGCAGGCCAACACCAGCTCTGAGACATTTGGGACCCTCAGCCAGCTACCTCAGGATCAAGTTCCACCCACCAGCAAGCTGACACAAGCTTTAGGACACACTCAACTCTTCATCCAGCTGTCTCAAGTACTAGCCCTGCCCAGAAGCAGGCCAACACCAGCTCCAGGACCTCCCAGGGACCTGAAGCCAGAGATACTGGGACCCATCTTTCCCCTCCAGTGATCCAGCACTAGCCCTAGAATCCATCTTCACCCACCAGTGGGTGGACACCAGCCTCAGGACCACTGCTGCCAAGCAGCCTGCTATGGCAGGATCCAGGCCACACACCAGCGGGACAGCATTAGCCCTGGGAATACCTGCTTCCTGTTCCCCACCCACCAGCAAGCCAACACCAACACTGAGACACCTTAGGTCCCTTAGTCAGCCACCCTGGGATCCAGCCCCACCCACCAAGAGGCCAACACCAGCTGGAAGACACCAAGAACGCTGTGGACAGAGATACCATGACCCAGCTCCAACCATTAGTTAGCTGGCACTAGCCATGGGAACCTGTGAGTCCCAACCTGCCTACTGGCAAGATGAAACCAGCCCCAGGACCTGGCCCCACCCAACAGCAGGCCAAAAGCAGCCCCAAGACACATTGGCCACCTTAACCAGCCAACCCAGGATACAGCACCATGCACCAGTGTGCAAGTATCTGCTTTGGGATACCCCAGAACACTGAGCCAACCATGTCAGGAAATGGTTGCATCCACCATCAGGCTAACACTAGATTTGGGAACCCTGGCCCTGCAACCACCCACTCCAGAACACAGCTCTGCCCACCACTGAGCCAACACTAGCCCCAGGACCTGCCCCCCAGGGTACTGTCATCAGCCACCTCATGACACAGCCCCACCAAAAAGTGGCTAGTAGTCTCTGCACAATGCAGGGCCTGGCAGCAACTGGACCCAGAGGCCAGCCATGCTTACCACAGTAGTCAGCCCACCATAACAGACAGACACACTCAGCCCAGATGGCGGCAACCCTGGAGTATATAGTTCTGGTGACCAAAGAGGGGTGCACTGAGGGGATGCATAAGCCACTTCTTCAAGGTCAGTAAATGTAACCAACCTACCAGATACATAGAAATAAAAAGCAGCACATTAGGCAAAATGAGGCAACAGAATAACATGTTACAAATGAAGGAACAAAATAAAACTCCAGAAGAAGAACTAAGTGAAGTGGAGATAACCAGCCTACCTGATAAAGAGTTCAAAGTAATGATCATAAATATAATCAATGAACTCAGGAGAAGAATGGATGGACAGAATGAGAAGTTATAAGTTTTTAACAAAGAGTTAGAAAATTCTAACTTCTTATTCTTAAAGAAGAACCAAATAGAGATGAAGAACACAATAACTGAAATAAAAAATACACTAGAAGGAAGCAGCAGTAGATCAAATGGTGCAGAGGAATTTATCAATGAGCTGGAAGACAGAGTAGTGGAAATCTCTGAAGATGAACAACAACAACAAAAGAGAAAAAAAGAAATGAGAACAGCTTAAGAAAATTCTGGGACAACATCAAGTGCACTAAGACACACATTATAAGGTTCCAGAATGAGAAGAGAGAGAGAAAGGGACAGAGAACATATCTGAAAACATAATAGCTGAAATTTTCCCTAACCTGGGAAAGGATACAGACATCCAGGTTGAGGAAGCACAGAGTCCCAAACAGCATCGACCCAAAGAGGAACACACCAAGACACATTGTAATTAAAATGCCAAGAATTAAAGATAAGGAAAGAACATTAAAAGCAGCAAGGGAAATGCAACAAATTACATACAAGGGAACTACCATAAGGCTATCAGCTGACTTTTCATCAGATACTCTGCAAGTCAGAGAGGAGTGGCATAATATATTTAAAGAGATGTAAGGGAAAAACCTACAACCAAGAATAGTCTACCCAACAAGGCTTTTGTTCAGATTTGGTGGAGAGATCAAAAATTTTACAGACAAGCAGAAGCTAGAAGAGTTCAGCACCACCAAATCAACTTTACGAGAAGTGATAAAGTGACTTCTCTAAACAATAAAGAAAAGGCCAGAACTAGAAACATGAAAATTATGAAAGGAAAAATCTCATAGGTAAAAGCAAATATACAGTAAAGGTAGTAAATTAACCATGTACAAAGCTAGTAGGAAGGTTAAAAGACAAAAGTAGTAAAATAATCTATATGCACAATAAGCAGTTAAGGGATACACAAAACAAAAAGATGTAAAATATAATGTCAAAAACAGTAACCATGAGGAGAGGGGAGTAAAAACGCAGGTTTGTTAAAATGCGTTTGAAATTAAGAGGTCAGCAACTTAAAATAATCATATATAGTTATAGTTATATATAAACCTAGTAGTAACCACAAGCCAAAAATCTATAATAGATACACACAACACAAAAAGAAAGGAATCCAAACATAACACTATAGATAGTCATCAAATCACAAGGGAAGAGAACAAAAGAAAGGAACAAAAATGAACTACAAAAGCAACCTCAAAACAATTAATAAGGCAATAAGTACATAGCTATCAGTAATTACTTTAAATGTAAATGGACTCAATCTTGCAATTAAAAACATAGAGTGGTTGAAAGGATACAAAAACAAGACCTATATATATGCTGTCTACAAGAGACTCACGTCAGGTCTAAAGACACACACAGACTGCAAAAGAGAGAATAGGAAAAGGTATTCCATGCAAATGGAAATGAAAAGAAAGTCAAGGTAGCAATACTTATATCAGACAAAGTCTATGGGACACAGCAAAGCAGTTCTAAGAGGGAATTTTATAGACATAAAAGTTACCTCAGAAAACAAGAAAAATCTCAAATAAACAACCTAAACTTACATCTAAAGGAATTAGAAATAGAAGAACAAACAAAACCCAAAGTGAGCAGAAGGAAAGAAATCTTAAAGATCAGAGCAGAAATAAATTAAATAGAGATGGGAAAAATAGAAAAGGTCAATAAAACTAAAGATCTTGTTCCTTGAAAAGATAAACCAAATTTATAAACCTCTACCCAGCCACATCAAGAAGAGAGAGGGCCCAAATCAATAAAATCAGATGTGAAAAGGAGAAATAAAAACCAATGCCACAGAAATAAAAAGTATCATATTACTAGAAACTATTTGCCAATAAAAAGGACAACATAGCAGAAACTGAAAATTTCCTAGAAATACAAGACTGAATGAGGAAGAAATAGAAAATGTGAACAGACCAATTACCAGTACTGAAATTGAATCAGTAATTTAAAAGCTCCCAATAAACAAAAGTCCAGGTCCAGATGGCTTCACAGGTGAATTCTACAAAATATTTAAAGAAGAGTTAACACCTATCCTTCTCAAACTATTCCAAAAAATTGCAGAGGAAGGAACATTTCTGAACTCATTCTATGAGGCCAGAATCACCCTGATACCAAAATCAGACAAAGATATTAACAAAAAAATAAAATTACAGGTCAATATTACTGATGAACATAGATGCAAAAATCTTGAACAAAATGTTAGCAAACCAAGTCCAACAATACATTAGAAGGATCATACACCATGAACAAGTGGGATTTCTCTAATGGATACAAGGCTGGTTCACTATCCACAATCAATCAATGTGATACACTGCATTAAAAAAGCAAAGAATAAAAATCATATAATCATTTCAGTAGATGTAGAAAAGGCTTTTGACAAAATTCAACATCCATTTATTATAAAAAAAAAAAAAACTCTCCAGAAAGTGTGTATACAGGGAACATACCTCAACATAATAAAGGCCATATATAATAACCCACAGCTAACATACACTCAATGGTGAAAAGCTGAAAACATTTCCTCTAAGACCAGGAATAATACAAAGATGTCCACTCTCACCACTTTTATTCAACATAGTTTTGGAAGTCCTAGCCCCTGCAATCAGAGAAGAAAAAGAAATAAAAGGAACTCACATTGGAAAGGAAGAGGTAAAACTGTCACTGTTTGCAGATGACATGATACTATAACCAGAAAATCTTAAAGATGCCACAAAAAAACTACTTAATCTCATTAATGAATTTGATAAAGTTTCAGAATAATACAAAATTAATATACAGCTGCATTTCTATACACTATCAACAAACTATCAGAAAGAGAAATTAAGGAAATGATCCCATTTACCACTGCATCAAAAAGAATAAAATACCTAAGAATAAACTTATCTAAGGAGGTAAAAGATCTGTACTTGGAAAACTATCAGACATTGATGAAAGAAACTGAAGATGACACAAACAGATGGAAAGATATTACATGTTCATGGATTGGAAGAATTAACATTTTCAAAAATGACCATACTACCCAAGACAATGTACAGATTCAATGCAATCCCTACCAAAATACCAATGGCATTTTTCTCAGAACTAGAAAACATAATTCTAAAATTTGTATGGAAACACAAAAGACCCTGATAGCTAAAGCAATCTTGAGAAAGAAGAACAGAGCTGGAGGTATCATGTTCCCTGACTTCAGGCTATACTACAAAGCTACAGTAATCAAAACACTATGGTACTGGCACAAAGACAGACACATAGATCAATGGAACAGAATAGATAGCCCAGAAATAAACCCATACACTTATGGTCAATTAATCTATGACAAAGGAGGAAAGAATATACAATGGTTGAAAGATAGTTTTTTGAATATAGTGGTGCTGGGAAAACTGGACATCTACATGTAAAAGAATGAAATTAGAACATTCTCTAAAGCCGTATACAAAAATAAACTCAGAATGGATTAAAAACCTAAGTGTAAGACCAGATACTATAAAAGTCCTAGAAGAAAACATAGTCAGAACACTCTCTGACATAAATTAGAAATATTTTTTGCATCTGTCTCCTAAGGCAAAGGAAACAAAAATAAACAAATGGGACCTGACTAAACCTAAAAGCTTTTGCACAACAAAAGAAACCATCAACAATACAAAAAGACAACCTACTGAATGGGAGAAAAGTTTTGCAAATGATATGACCAATAAGGAGCTAATGTCCAAAATATATAAACAGCTCATCCAACTTAATGTTAAAAAACAAACAACCAATTTAAAAATGGGCAGAAGACCTAAATTGACATTTCTTCAAAGAAGATATACAGATGACCAGTAGGCACATGAAAAGATGTTCAACATCATTAATCATCAGAGAAATGCAAATCAAAACCACAATGAGATATCACCTTACACCTGTCAGAATGGCTATCACTTAATGATAGCCACAAATAACATATGTTGGTGAGGATTTGGAGAAGAGGGAATCCTCATACACTGTTGGTGGGAATATAAATTAGTGCAGACTCTGTGGAAAACAGTATGATGGTTTCTCAAAAAACTAAAAATTGAATTATCATATGACCCAGAAATTCCACTCAGGGATACATATCTGAGAAAAACAAAACACTAATTTAAAAAGATACATGCACCCCAATGTTCATAGCAGCATTATTTACAGTTGCCAAGATATGAAAGCAACCTAACTGTCCATCAAAAGATGAATGGATAAAGAAACATATATATTGGTTATATGTGTCATATATATATATATATATATATATATATATATACACATATATGTATGTATATATATACATATAATGGAATATTACTCAGCCATAGAAAAGAATGAAATTTTTGTCAATTGCAACAACATGAATGGACCTGGAGGGCATTATGCTAAGCGAAATAAGTCAGACAGAGAAAGACAAATACTTCATGATATCACTTATTTGTGGAATCTAAAAAATAAAACAAACTAGTGGTTACCAGTGGGAAGAGGGAAGGGGTGAGGGGAAGTATAGGGGTAGAGGATCAAGGGGTACAAACTAAAATGAGGGATAAAATAAGCTACAAGTGTATATTGTACAAGGGGCATATAGCAAATATTTTATAATAATTATAAATGGAATATAATCTTCAAAAATTGTGAATCAATATATTTTACACCTGTAACTTATATAACATTGTACATTAACCATGTGTGAATTATAAATAAATAAATAATAAACAAACTACAAGGATATATTGTATAGCTCAAGGAATATAGTCAATATTTTATGATAATGTTAAATGGAGTAAAATCTATAAAAATATTGAATCATTATGTTGTACAGCTGAGACTAATATTATAAATAAATTCTACCTCAATGAAAACAATTTTTTAATAAATGGAATCATACAGTTTTTAAAATTTTCTCCACTATTTTCTGGCTTGCATACTTTCTGACAAGATGTCTGCTGTTTTTCTTATCTATATTCTTCCGTTGCAGTGTTTCTTTTCTTCTTCTCTTAAGATTTTTACTTTATATTTATTTTCAGAAGGAAGGTTATGATGTATGAAGTCTGTAAATATGTTTTATAGTTAAAGTCAACAGGTGATGGATTAGCTGTGGAGGGTCAAGAAGGAAAGGAATCAAAAATATTGCTAAGAGTTTGAGTTTGAGCAACTGGGTGGATGGAGTGAAATTTGATGAGAAGGGAAAGACAGTTGGTGAAGGCCATGGGGAATCAGTTTGGTTGATTCAGAGAAGAAGAAGGCATATCCCTTTGGCTGTGTCAGAAGCAGAGCCATGGACAAATATTACAGATGCATGTAGCTTATTTGAGAGATTGACCCCAGACAGCACCAAAAGTGGGAGGGACAAGAGGTAGGGAAGAGAAGGCAGACTAATAGAAGGTGTGCTGTCAAAATTACCACTGTTGGAAAATAGAGCTACTCCCACTGGAGAATTCTGAGATCCAATGTAGAACACACTCCTCAGCAGTAGCCAACACAAGGGGAAAAGGAGATGGAGTATTGATCCACTAGCTCCCACCAGGCTTTGGTTGACGGCTGGCCCTGAAGGTCATTAATACTCAGGCATTTCTGGCCTGCCTCACACAGGCAGAGAGCAAGGCTCTGGAGGCAGATGGCCTCAGGTAGGGATGCAGATGCTGGCAGTGGAATGTTGGCTGCTGCTGTCCAAGGGTATATGGGCAGGGTCTGAGTGGTAGACCAGAGGACAGTCACCTATCAGCTATTCATGAGCCAGGGGTTTCCAAATTTGGAAGTGAAAGACAGTGCCCCTGATACATCCTGTCATCCTGACTGTTTGCCCGGAAGCTCACCAGCCATCTAATTTAACCCCTGTCAGGGCATGGTGGCTCTTTGCCAAGACCTCAGTAGCAGACAAGCGGAGACCAGTTTCACAAGGCTCCCAAACCCCATTCCCACTGCCACCTAAGAGACTTGTATACAGAGAGGTCTCTACTCACCATTATATTTCATGCTTACCATGAGGCTGAAAGTTGGCATCTTTCCCATATACATCTCATGGAAGAAACTGGTGCTCAGAGAGCTGCAGTGACTAATGTAAGGCTGCCCAGCAAGAGAGTTGGAGTCAGGACTGAAACTGATCCCTGAGTCACTGCCTTTCAGGAACCCAGTCTCCCAGCCTCCACTCTCTAGAAATGAGCATTAGACAAGGCAGTGGCTCTTATTCATCATCATGTCTTATGAATTAAAAACAATGTTCATGAGGTCATTTCCATGGGGTTTTGAGGTTGGCTGTGTAAATATTTGGGCTTCAGGGCTCTTCTTGGCCAAGCTCCTCAGGGTGCTGACGTTAAACACACTCCTTCAGGAAAAATGCAATTGGTCTCAGGAAGCCCCTGGGGTCCAGCTCTCAGAGGGTGTCTGCTCAGCCTAATGTATGACAACACAAAGCCCATTTTTCCTATGACTTTTTCTCATTTAAGACAAGAAAGATCGCCCTCCTCTCGACAACACACATACTCAACAGTCATTAATAGGCAGGCATTTAAAAACATTTGTGATCAGAAAGGTCTGTGTTTTCTCATTTCTTTACAGAGTCAGGGAGGTTTGAGAGTGAGAGACAGGAGAGATGGAGAAGGAGAGAGAGAGGGAGAGGGAGAGAAGGAGACAGAAAGGGAGGGAGGGAGAGGAAAGGGGAGAAAGAGAGAGAGAAAGGGGGAGGGAGGACAAAGGATGAAGAGCGGGAGAGGAGAAAGCAACCTTAGTATCCACCAACAGGACTTTGTTAAAATATGTTCTATCTGTGCATGGGGTGCTGCAGTCATTTAAAATGATGCTGCAGATCTACATGTAAAAGCCTACTATAGCCTCAGGTGACAAAGCAGGTCTCAGAGCAGCCTAAGAAGCTGTAAGTCAGTGCCCAACTAAGTGCACAAAAACTGATAGAAGGGGTGGTCATCAGAAGCTTAGCAGCAATTTCCTCTGAGTGATGGGGTTCCAGGTGGTTTTACCTTTATTCTATGATGATTCCTCTTGTGTTCGCCCCCTATGGCCGCAGTAACCAAGTACCACTAATGGGATGACTTAGTTTTATTCTATCTCAGTTCTGGAGGCCAGAAGTCCAAGATCAAGATGTCAGCAGGGGTGTGCTCCTTCTGTAGGCCCTAGAGGAGGATCCTTCCTTGCCTCTCCCAGTTTTGAACAGTGGCTGGCAATCTCTGGTTCTCCTTGGCTTACAGCTGCAGCATTACAATCTCTGCCTCTGTCATCATGTGGCCTCTACCCTCTGTGTCTGTGGCTGTGTCTCCTCTTCTTATAAGGATACCAATCATGTTGGATTAAGGCCCACCCTACTCTAGCCTGATCTCATTTTAACTAATTGCTTTTTAATGACCCTATTTCCAAAAAGGGTAGAGGTCACATGTTGAGGTCCTGGGGATCAGGACTTCAACATAACTTTTGGGGAGAGGACACAGTGATGAAAAATGGCCATCTGTAGATTGTGGGCAGGGCCCAATTCAGGAGGTGAATGTGCCCATCACTTGGGGACTCATCCTCGTGTTTCTGGACAGTCACACCTTCCCCCAGTACTGTGGGAAGCCTGCAGAGCATCCCAAATGCAGAGATGCTCCACAGGAAAGAAGGGGTCATGCCCTGGGAAGGAGACTGGGTCTCTGGCAAGATTACAGGGGATACCAGGCGAGGGGTCTGAAGGCTAGAGCAAGGTGTCCTCCTAACAATGTATCTTGGTGCATTGGAAGGGTGCTAGATGCATGTTACTAGTGGAAGGTGCAAAGAGAGGCTGGGACATCTAGGATGAACTAATTGGACAGGGACAACATGCTGGGAATATTAAACCAGAATATTTTATCATGAATCCCTTGTTCATTATGAGGATGGACCTGGAGGACAGGACAATATCATAGAGTCTTCCCTATGGTGGGGATGAAGAGGACTTGGCCTGCTCGAGGAAGAGCAAAGCCCAGAGGTCTGTGGGAAAGAGAAACTGGGAGGTCAGCATGAAAGAAGGTGCACAGGCATATGTGGCTCAGGGCAGGAGCAGTGGGGGAGTGGAATCACTGAAGAACTAGGGGACTTTCCAGATACACCTTCAAAAACTTCTTTTTAATAACGTTGAATTCATAGAAGTGATTATTTATTTGTTAATTTATTTTTAAATTTTATTTTATTGTTTTTATTCTTATCTTTTTAGATTGATAAACACACATCTTAGAGAGTAGAGAGAGCAAGAAGTTAATCATAGGATGTGAATAGCGAGGCATTTAAACATCTGGTTTCACTACATGTCAGGGTAATATTACTATCTTAAGATACTGAAGTCTTTGATTATTCTTTTATTTCAAACCCCACAGTCATTAGGCATAATGATTTTTTTAGAAGTCATTATTTATAATATGTGTGTGAGGTATAAAGAATACCAAGAAACGAGCACCTATGTATCCATCAGGGTCTCTTCATCCCACCTCTCTCCTACCCAGACGTGACGGCCACAACAAATTCTGTGTTAACCTGCCTTTTGTCATTCAGACACAATCTTGCCACCTATGTGTGCCTCCCTAAAAAGAACCTTGTGATATATATTCTTTTGTGACTTGCCTCTTTGCTAATGGCCAAGTATGTATCTGTAGTTAATTTGTTCTCAATGCCACATTGTTTTCACTGTATGAATATGCACGAATTTGTCCACTCTCTTTCCAGGGAACACATGGCTGCCCCACAACTATGCTACTGTGAGAAGTTTCCTGGTGCCTACCTCCTGGTGCCTGTGTGTGGGCACTTGCCCAGGAGGGGAATTGTTGTGACACAGGATGGGCATGTCAGGTTTGCCAGCTGATGCCAAACTGCTTTTCCAAGCACCCAGGCAGGTTCACATGCCCAGTGAGGGGCCAAGGATCTGTACTTCGCCACACCCTGGCCCTATCAGATTCTCAGTCCTATTTCGCATACATTTTAGAATTGTCAGGATATTGTTTATAAATGTCGCAAAATAATCAGGAAATAAGGCAATAAAGTAATTTACCATTCAAAACAAACCCAAACCAAAAAAGGGGGGAGGAAGATGAAAAAATATAAGAAATATTTGCTTGAAGGGGAGCAAGGTGAGATCCCCTGGTCCCTGAAGCAGCAGGTATTCTAGGTGGAGCACTGTGGGAACAGCTCTATTGGCTGATTCAGTCAAGGGCTCCTCAGTGAGAAAAGATTATATTTTTCATGTTTGTTCTTTCCATAAAATCCATGAGCACAACCCTCCTCTGGAACCACAACTTCATTCTCTGTGACTCCTGTGAGCCCCCACGTCATGACCACCTCCCTAGTCCTGGGCTCTGGAGAGGCAGGAGCCAGGAGGCTTCTCATTGTCTTCTGTAGCAATGCTGTGAGAGAGCTTGACTGTCTCTACAAGCCCATCCTACAGGTGAGAAATCTGAGGCTCAGGGGATCACATCAGCCCCCGGCCAACAACTTCAGAGGCCCCAGGACTCCTTCTTGTGAGGGAAACATGCCGTCCAGAACATCTTCTCTCCTTTGCTTTCTTCTCACCTTTCTGTTTGGGGCCATCTGGTCGCCCCATCTTCCCTGGTGCACATACAGGTTCATTTCAGCAGTAGCTGGAGCCTTGGGGCATTGCTGTGAGGCTGGGTTAAACCAGGCTTTCTGCTCTGAGGAGAAACAGCTCCTGAGAGCTCAGGGTCCCATTCTGGGTGCTCCTTGCCTTCTCTCACAGCCACAGGGGTTCACCTCTTCTATCTCCCTGAGGCTCTACCTTTCCCCTGCCCACTGACAAGAGGAAGGACACCCCTCAAGAGACCACACTTTACCAAGGAGCTGCGGTATCTGGGGCAAGAAGGGTTAAAGCAGCAACCAGGAGCAACCAGGAAGGCTGTCTTGGAGGAGGAGGGGCAAGCAGGCTGGGAAGGGCCTTGTGGCACTCCAAGGCAGATGAGCTGAGGGCAGGAAGAGCCCCTCTTCCCTGCGGCACTCCCTGTGGAGCTGGTGCTCAGAGTGCAGCTTCAATGGTCCAGACCATGTGTAGGTTGATACCCAAGGGCCCCAGGGGTGGTGGCTGACCCCAGGACATGGTGGTCCAAGGGTATGGTGGCCGACCCTAGGTCTGGTGGCTGACCCCAGGGGCCAAGGGTGTGGGCAGCTGCTCCCCTCCCATGGGGCCTTCCCTCCTCCTCATTCTTTCTTGACTTCCCCTCCCCAGTGGGAACAGTCTCTTCCCCCACAAGGCTCTGCATGGGCCCTCTTTGCCCCCAGAGAGCCTTGGGTGTTTGTTTGATACCTTGCCAGAGTGGTGTGATGCTCTGAGGTCCCCCATCTCCTCCTTTCCTTTACCTTTCAAAGGTATGGCCCGAGGTAAGCCTGCTGCCTCCCAAAGAGCAAGACAGGTGCAGTGATAGCCCTGCCCTGCCTTCCCAAAGCCCTGCTCTCCTCCATCGGCATCATCACCCTCCTTTGCTGACACACCCTCAGTCTCGCTGTGCTGGCACCTTCTAGAGATTTCACATACCTGTTCAGCATGATGGCCCTATGAGGCCGGTGCAGAGACAGGCTCGGAGAGCTCATGAGGTGGCCAGGAGGGAGTCTGAGCCAAGGCTGACTGCAACTCCTACCTCAGCCCAAGGCCTCACTCAGCATGCCCGTCATCATCACTGCCTGCCTCTGAGCCGTGGTTTCCTCACAGGAACAGGGGTGACAGGACCCAAGTAGCCCAGTGCCCGTGGAAACTCTGCTCCCTGCCCTGCCCACAGGCAGACATCATGCTCTAGGTGACTTCTGTGGGCTGGCCGAGTCTCTCGTCCCTAACATGCCTCTAACCCGGCCTCCTAGCTGTTTATCCTCAACCGCGTGAAGAAGTCATAAACCGTGGAGCCTGCCCAGGTATTTATTTTAGTTAGTAAAAATGCCTTGGACTTTGCCAAGAGCCATTTGACTTTAATTGGAAACTTTTGAGGCATTAAGAATGCGCCAAGGTTTAAGACGTGTCCAAAGGCTCTGCAATCATCGATCATGTGAGCGCTGCTTTGGACCAGGTGGAACGAAGACAACCTTTTAGCAAATCCACCTCCCTTAATGGACTCATTTATAATAACTCTGCATTGCTGGGCAGCACGTCTCCCCCAGAACATCATGAACGCCGGCCAGTGCGTTTAAAAGCAATGAACATCTGGTGACTGTAAACCAGGAACCCAGAAAAAAACAAAACATGACATAAAAAAAGGCAGCTCAGGGAGGGCCATTAAGATGGCCTCCATTCTGTGGTCAGGGTAGACATTTCCCCCGCAATGTGAAGGAAGCTAGGGAGAGGCACCATTTGCTGTTCCTCCAAGAAATGTCACCCCAACAGCTTTCTTTACGGAGGACTTACCAGGTGCCAGGCTTGGTCAGGAAGCTTTGGCCAACTGCTCTGGCCTCATCTCCTGACATGTTCCCACTGGCCTTTCTCAGACCCCACCCCATTACAAGGCCTTTGCTTAGGCTCTTCCCTGTGTCTGGAGCACTCCCCCTCCCTCTCCTCATGTGTATTAGTTAGCTGTGGCTGCATAACAAACTACCCCAAAACTTAGGAATGTAGAACAATAAACACTTATTATACCAGTCTCTGAGTCAGGAAACCAAGAGCAGCTTAGCTGGGTGCATCTGGTTGAGGTCTCTTATGAGGTTGCAGTCAAGCTATCAGCAGGGTCTGTAGTCTCCTATGGCTGGATTGGGGCTGTAGGATCCACTTCCAAGCTCACTTACATGGCTGTGCATGGAAGTCTTCAGTTCCTCATCACATGGACATCCACAGGGATGCTTGAGTGACCTCACAGCATGACGACTAGCTCGCCCAGAGCGAATGATCCAAGAGAGAGTCAATGTGGAAGGTCCAGTCGTTTATGACCTGATTTTGAAAGTGATACACCATCATTTATGCTGCATTCTGTTGTTTACTGTGTTGAATAATGTCCCTCAAAATTCACGTACACCAGAACTTCAGAATGTGAACTTATTTGGAAAAAGGGTCTTTGCAGATGTAATTAGTTAGGACAAGGCCATTCTGAATTGGGGTGGCTCCTAAATCCAATGACTAGTATCTTTATAAGAAGGCCATATGCAAACACAGAGACACAGAGGAGACACAGGGAAGAGGGCCATGTGGTAATGCAGGCAGAGATTAGAGTGATGCATCTACAAGCCAAGGATTGATTGCTGGCAGCCATCAGAAGCCAGGAGAAAGTCATGGAATGCATTCTACTGCAGAACCTCCAGAAGGAACCAATCTTGCCAACACCTTGATCTTGGACTTCTGGCCTCCAGACTGGTAGAGAACAAATTCCTATTGTTTCAAGCCCCCCAGCTGAGGGCACTTTGTTACAACAGCCACAGGAAACTGATACATGTTGGCCACATACAGCCCTACAGGCCATGTAGGAGGGAGCATGAGGGTGTCACGAGAGATGGGGACACTGGGACTGCCTACCACATTGCCTGAGCTACTCCACTCATTCTTCAGGCCTCAACGACTGTGGCTTCCTCCAGAAGGCTGGGCCTTGTGCCCTTCATGGATCGTGTACCCTGGAGCATCCAGAGGACCTCTGTAATACACTCCCACTTGGAGTTGTTTCAACTATCTTTCCACCCTATTGGACTGTAAGGTCCAAGATGAGGGCAGTTCTATCTTGATCAACTCCTGACCACTCTTATCCCTGGTGACAAGCTCATGCCCAGCACACAATAGGTACTCAATAAGTACATGAGTGACTATGGGATGTGCTATACATCTTCTACTTCAACGACCCTTCCATTGTCACTAACCGTCCTCTGAGGCTCAAGGGCGATAGAACTCATCAGGTCACTCAGCACACACAGGTATGCCTGGTTCCAAGTTCTGGGCTTTTCCTACTACATCAACAATGACTCAAAACAGCTGCCAGGGCTTCCCTGGTGCCACAGTGGTTGAGAGTCCACCTGCTGATGCAGGGGACACGGGTTTGTGCCCCAGTCCGGGAAGATCCCACATGCCATGGAGCGGCTGGGCCCGTGAGCCATGGCCGCTGAGCCTGCGCGTCCGGAGCCTGTGCTCCGCAACAGGAGAGGCCACAACAGTGAGAGGCCCACGTAACGAAAAAAAAAAAGAAAAAAACAAAACAGCTGCCAGTGGTGGGGTGGGGTGAGAAGGGCCCCAAGGAAAGGTACCTACTTCAGGTATGACAATGTCTCCTATGGGGTGCAGCTGGCCATGGACATTTTACCTGGGAATCACTTGCTGATCATCACTGCCTGCACACGCTGACTGCTGGGGCCTGCTCCTCCTAGACTGGCTGGCTCATCAGGACCTCAGGACCCTCACCTTTACTCCCCAAAGCACTGTGGAGACCAGGCCAGAACAAGAACAGATTTACTGATGGCTCAGAAATGATGACAGGGAAACAGACACAGAAGCTAAACGGACTCAGAGCATACCCAGGCTGCAGGAACGACATGGGCTATGTCCTGTGGCCCATTCTCCTCCTTCTCATTCTACTCATAGTGAATCACTAGCTATGGGCATGCACAGACGATATTTCCCAACCTCCTGTGCAGCTAGACATGGCCATGAGTCCATCTAAATTCTAGCCAAAGGGAGCAGAAATGTCACATGGGACCCCCTGGAAGTGATGTAAGGTGAGAAGGGTGAGTTCTTCTTTGCCCCTTGTCCTACTTTCAGCTTCCTGGAATGGCAGAAGTGATGGCTGATGCTCAAGCAGCTATCTTTAACCATGAGATGGAAGCTGTGTGTTGAGAATAGCTATGCAAGAAAGGTAGAAGAGTTGGAGTCCCTGATGCCTACCTCTGTGCTTTTCATATGAGAGAATAAACTTCCATCTGTCTTAAGCTACTGTAATTTGGATTTTTCTGTTAATTGTAGCCAAACTTGATCCCAATTTATGGAGGAGACTTTGTCTTTTGTGCTTTAGCCAAGGTTCTGCTATCAGAACTTTCTCACACTACTCTGAGCACTTGCTGAGCTGTGAGGGGACCACCAAAATGAAGCCCTGGATCTATGATTCTGATGACCTCTCATTCATGGGGGAGGGAGGTTGATGGTTGGCCATTTTGGATGCTCTCAACACTCCAGCTGCCCCCTCTGCCTTCTCATCCCCAGAACTCAGTCTCCTGTCCTGATCCTGGGGACAGAGAGCTCACATTTATTGAGCACCGATTGTGTGTAAGGCAAGTTACTAAGACATTCATGTCAATGATCTCACATGGTTCGTCCCATTATTCCCTGAGATGGCAGTGGGATTCTAAGGATGAGGAAGTTGAGGGTCAGAGATTCACTACACGCCTCTGTCCCACAAGAGGATATCTATCAGCTCCTAAACATGAGGGTGACCTGTCTGTAACACCCCTGTTGGCTGTGCCCAGCTTCTCAGCAAGCCCCCTGTAGCATCTGATCTTCATGGAGTCTAGCTCCACCCCTCCTCCCTACCTCCAGGTCCCTCACCCACCTGGAGAGAGCCCCTTGCCTACCTAGAGAAGCCTCCTCTCTGTCTCCACCCTTACCTCTCACTATACTTGTCCTGCTCACTACATTCCAGGCACTCTGGCTGCTCCTCAAACAGGCCAAGCTCATTCTGGCACCTTTGCCATTGTTCCTTCTGGCCACCCAAAGGTATTATTCATGCTCTATCATACATCCTGCTGGTTTTCACAATGGTTTTGTTTGTTCATTGTCTGTTTCCTGAATAGGTAGGCATGCTCCAAGCAGCCAGGGACTTGGTCTTGTGTGTTGCTGTGTTCACAGAGCATAGAACAGTGTCTGACACACAGCAGGTGCTCAGTAAATATCTATTGAATGAATTAATTAAAATCAATTTAATTAATGTAACCAGCAGAGCTGGGGGAAACTTCAGGGAGCAATGAGAGAGAAGACAGGGAGATTTTAATGGAGAAACCTGAGGCCAAGACTACTGCAGAGAAAGGACCCACAAGCATCCTGGGCAGATAAGGTATATCAGGGATCAACTTCAGGAGCAGAGCCAGTAGATGAGATATATACATATATATGACTTGTTATAAGGCATTGGCTTATGTGATGATGGGGGCTAGCTAAACAAGTCCAAAATTCATAGGGTAGGCCATCAGGAAGGAATACCATGAGTAGGCTGAAATCTCTAGACATGGGCTGAAGCTGTGGTGCACAGGAGGTATGTGTTCTCTCTTTTGGGGAAGACTCAGCCCTGCCTTTAAGGCCCCCAACTGATTAAGTCAGGCCCACCCAGATTATCCAGGGTACTCTCCATTACTTAAAGTCAACTGATTAGGAGCCTTAATTATATCTGAAAAATACCTTTACAGCAACATCTGGGTTAGTGTTTGATTGAATAACTGAGGACCATAGCCTAGCCAAGTTGACACATTAAAGAAGCTATTACGGTCCAGCCCTTGTCAATGTGGAACTAGATCTCTTTAAACTAGATTAATCTCCAAATAAAGAAATAACAAAGTCACACTTCCACCTAACATGGTAGAATTCACCTGCATACAACCAAAAATACCCTAACCCTTTCCCCCAAAAGAAGACACAAGATCCTTGGATGATGTTCACTCTTGTCCTTTATATCCTGAAACTTAAGTACTATCAGTCGATGTAGAGTTAACACTGTTAATATATCTTATGTTAGATGATAAAGGCATAAGAGAGAAAAAATTAAAAATATTTGGTTACTTTATATATACAAATATACTCATATCAGTATGAGGAAGAAATTTCTCATTTCTGTAACTTCTGTATTTCTCATTTCTGCATTCCTCATTTCTGTAACTAGTAGTATGGTAAAGCTGGTATTTATCACTACCTTCTTCCACTGCCTATTCCATCTTCTCTTCAACAATCATCTCAACTGGTTATGGTTCTTTACCTGGTGGAATGACTCAAACATTTATTCCTGAAGGGTCTGGGCTATTGGCTTTTTTAACTTTGCATTGACCTTAGTCACAGGCCATGGGAGATGCCCTCGGGAATCTCCTCTCTTCCAAACATACTCTTCCTTACTTCAGTTGCATAATAGTAGACACATTTTCTCTTGGTAATCAGGATCAACCAAGGGGTACAGTGAACCCCTTCTTCAGCTTGTTTACTCAGAGGCATAAGGAACCCAAAGTGGCCAGGTGGATGCCTTAACTTCTAGTTCAGTGGAATCATTGTTGTGTCTCCTAGTGGAAGCACTT
Organism: Stenella coeruleoalba; assembly: GCF_951394435.1. Taxonomy (NCBI): domain Eukaryota; kingdom Metazoa; phylum Chordata; class Mammalia; order Artiodactyla; family Delphinidae; genus Stenella; species Stenella coeruleoalba. The sequence goes on along the minus strand of NC_137153.1, from coordinate 34,494,588 downwards.
CTCCTTCTAAAATCAAGACCTCTAGGCCAGCAGAGTATAAAGTTACAGGAACAGGAAGCGAAAATTTTGCTAGTGGGTCACTAGTGGTAATAGTGAGTGCTGCCACTCTCATTTCCACCCCTTGATTCCTGGACCCGTGAATCCTGGCTATGGGAGAAATAGCACCATATATTGGACACTGATTCAGAGCATATACAGCCAGCTAGAGAACGTTGCAAGGTATTGCAAGGTATTGCCACCTAGCTGGCACTGTAACTGAGTCTTCAAAAGTCCATTCCACCAACCTGTCAAACCAGTTACTTCAGGACGGCGGGAGACATTGTGAATCTAGTGAATTCCAGGAGCATCAGCCTGCTGTAGCACTTCTTTTGCTGTGAAGTGAGTTTCTTGATCAGAAGCAATGCTGTGTGGAATACCACAATGGTGGATAAAACACTCTGTAAGTCCATGCATGGTACTTCTGGCAGAAGCATTCCATGCAGGGAAGGCAAATTCATACCCTGAGTGTTTATTCCAGTAAGAACAAAATCCTGCTCCTTCCATGATGTAAGTGGTCTGATGTAATCAACCTGTCACCAGGTAACTGGCTGATCACCCTGGGGAATAGTGCCATTTTGGGGACTCAGGTTAGCCAAGGTGCATCACCTCCATCACTGCCACTATGGTCCCTTTGTTCATGACCCCATTAAGTTATGACAGGGTGGTTGGGGAAAGAGGCTGACTGGTATCCACAGAAGATGTAATTCTGTCCACTTGATTATTAAAATCCTTTTCTGCTGAGGCCACCCTTTGATGAGCATTCACATGGGACACAAATATCTTCACATTTTTGCCCATTCAGAGAGGTCTACCCACATACTTTTCCCCCCGGACTTCTTTGTCACCAATTTTCCAATCATGTTCCTTCCAAGTCTCTGATCATCCATTCAAACCATTGGCCAAAGAACATGAATCAGTATATAATTGCACATTTGGTTATTTCTCCTTCCAAGCAAAACTTTGAGTTCTGCCTGCTGGGAGGACTTCCCTTTGCCATTATCCTTCAGTGATGTCCCAGAAAGGGGCTATAGGGCTGCAACTGTTCACTTTCAGATGGTACCCAAATACTGAGCAAAAACATCTGTAAATCAAGCCCAACTGTTCTCTTCCTCTATCAGCTGATCATAGGGAACTCCCCATGAGACCATAAGTCAAGGCTGGGAGAGGGAAGGCAATGTAGCAGGAGTGGGGACCATGGGCATTTGGGTCACTTTTTCATGTAACTTACTTTTGCCTTCAGGGCTGCTGTGTCTGATCATGTACATACCATCTCCGCTTGATGATGGAGTGCTGCTGTGCACACCCAACTTTATGGTATGGTGGGTCAGGTAACACCCAGTTCATGATGGGCAGTGCAAGTCACTTGGTGACCCATGAATAGTAGTGTTTAGTCTCTACTAAGGACTAATAGCAGGTCAAGGGTTGTTTCTCAAAAGAAGAGTAGTTCTGTGGATGATAGTAAGGTCATGCTCCAAAATCTTAAAGGCCTGCACTAGGATTCACCTGTAGCACCCTGCCAAAAGCTCCAAACAGCATCTCTATCTGCCATTGGATCTGCTGGATTATATGACCCAAGTGGCAGAGCAGCTTGCATGGCAGCCTGGACCTGTTGCAGAGCCTTCTCTTGTTTTGGACCTCACTCAAAAAGCAGCTTTTGGGGTCACACAGTAAAAGGATCACAGTAACACAGCCAAATGTCCCCAAAATCCAAAATGACCCACTGGGCACTGTGCCTCTTTTTTGTTTGTAAGGGGGCCAGATACAACAACTTATCCTCCACTTTAGAAGGAATATCTTGACATGCTTCACAACACTTGAGCCCTAGAAATTTCACTGATGTAGAAGACCCTTAAATTTTAGTTTGACTTATTTCTCATCATCTAACTTGCAGATATCTTACCAATAAGTCTAGAGTGATCACTCCTTCTTGCTCACTAGGTCCAATCAATATGATGTCATAAATGTAATGGACTGGTGGGATGTCTTGTGGAAAGGAAATATACCTCTGAGGTAAGAAGGTAAAGATATATTTCTAGCCTTGCCATCTGAAAGCAATCTGCTTCTGGTGGATCTTACGGACAGGTATGGAGAAAAAAGCATTTGCTAGATCAATAGTTGCATACCATGCTCCAGAGGATGTGTTAATTGTTCAAGCAATGAAACCACATCTGGTACAGCAGTTGCAATTGGAGTCACAATCTGGTTAAGCTTATGATAAGCCACTAGCATTCTCCAAGACCCATCTGTCTTCTGCACATGACAGGAGAGTTAAATGGGGATGTGGTGGGAATCACCATCCCTGCATCTTTCAAGTCCTTGATGGTAGCAATAAACTCTGCAATATCTCAAAGAATTGCTTTTGGTTAACTCTTTTGTAGGTAGAGGCAGTTTTAGTAGCTTCCACTTGGCCTTTTCCACCATAATAATCCTGACTGCACAGGTCAGGGAAATAATATGGGGATTCTGCCAGATACTAAGTATGTTTATTCCAATTATGCATTCTGGAACTGGAACAATAACAACAAGATGGGTTCAGGGAACCATGGGCCCCACCATGAGACGGACCTTAGCTAAAATTCCATTGATCACCTGATCTCCATAAACCCCTACCACAGGGATATTTGGGGTCTCCTAGAATTAGTGTCAGTCCAGAACTAGTGTCAGAAATCCCTCAAAAGTCTGATAATTCTCTTTTCCCTATTGCACAGTCATCCTGGTGAATGGCCATAGGTCCCTTTTGAGAAGGCTGGTAAAATGATTAACAGTGTAAGGTTTCACAGTGTAATGGAGTCCTTCCTGAAGGGGATCTGTCTTCCCTTTCATTCAAGGGGCTCTGGGTCTGTAAACTGGCTCAAGTCTGGCATTTGATTGAGGGCTGTGACTCTATGCTTTTATGATTCAGGCTAGACTTTTATTCATTGACCTAGAACTTTTCTGCTCATACAGATCAAGTATTTAGTAGACTACCCACCTATTTCACTTCCAGAAACACCATGATCTTTGGTCAACACATAGGTCTCTGCAAGTCAGGCTATTCTGATTGCTTCTTTGACACTACTGTCCATGCCCACTTTGCCTTTGGTGATTAAGGGCTGCCACTTGGCCTCTGTCACCCCAGGATCCAGTTATCCCCATTGCCTTTAGGTTTCTCAATTTAGTGACAGCAGTTTCCACTGTAATTTCTGACCTACAAGGAAGAGCAACCACAGGGCTCTTCAAGGATGCTGGGACTCCCTCCACAAATTGACTTCTCACAGTTGTGATAAAGGTGTGTCCTTCCTTTTGGTGAGCAAAGGGCGATGAGAAGATCTCAAATGACAAACCCCTTCTAACACTACAATTTCCCTAAGCCTTTGGATTCCTTCCTCTGCAGTAAAACAAGGCAGCTCTGGCATCTCAAACTCATCTACGGTGGGTCACCATTTGGTTGACGTTTTAGCCAAGAAACCAAACAAACTGTTAAAGCCCTTTCTCTCCCCTCAAGCTGCAATACTAAATCCAGAATCTCTGCTTAGTGGGTCCATATCAATAAAGTCCTCTTGATCCAACTTTATGTTTCTTCTGCTATTATCTCGTAGTCTTAATATTCATTCCCACACATCCCCTGGATTTCTGTCTGTATAAGTTGGGAAAATCATGTCACTCTTTTGGGGGTTGCCCTTCCTCATGGGTCATAATTTTTACCTCATCTTTTGGGGTCTGTTAGGACTTCCATCTAGTCATATGTCTAGAAGCAAAGAGGGGTGGTGGGCGTAGGGGTGGGACCTGAGTAAAATCAGCAATGTCTTGCAAGGCTAGATGGTGGGAGAGGGGGACATTACAGGTTCTTCAGATAAACTTCTCAGGCAGGGGTGGGAGAACTGGTTCTCCTGGTCAAGATGACTTAGCAGAATTTAGGGGTTCAATGTCTCCACTTTCATTGGTATCTTTCCATGTATCCCCCTTCCAACTTTCAAGATACCATTTCTTCCCAATCAATGCCCTCACCATAATAACAAACACCATGCAGGATTGGGGCTTCAGTTTGCTTTATAAATCAGCCATTCACAAGATGACATTCTATGTTTGGCTTACAGAAATCCCAGCCCTGTGACTATATGAGATAAGCGTTCCTGGGAACATGTAGAAGACTTCAGGTCATCAATGCAGAGTTTGAGCTGGGAATTTGAATCTTGAGCTCATCTTCTTTTTTCCCCACTCTCTTTAACACATTTAGGAGCAACTGCCCAAATCCATTATACTCCTTATTTTGACTAAAATATTCTAAGATAGCAAATATGTGGCTACCCAGACTCTTGCCATCTGTGTTTGATTACAAATGTCCAACAGCAATCATCTGAGTAACTTTTTTGCCACATCTTGACACAGACTGCCATTGTCTTCTTTACCACTAAAAGCAGTGTCACTAGTGCCTTTAAATCTAGGAAGATTAGAGAACAAGCTCCAGAAACTCAGAGCCAATACAGGGAACTTATCCATAAGAGTCTGTTTCTCTGGAGACACTTACATTGTGGACATCTGTATCAGCCAGGATTCAAACAGAGAAAAAGACTCAGTATTACAAATATGAAGTGATTATAAAGTTCTACATTTTGATTTAATGTCAGAATGAGCCATAATGGAAATGCCATAAGCAAGCAAAAAGTGAAGAGACAAACATATGTAAGTCAAATCATTATGTAGTACACATTACACTTACAGAGTGCTGTGTGTCAATTATATCTCAATAAAACTGAAAGGAAAAAAATAGTTCATTCCCTTTTATTGTTGAGTATTATTCCATGGTATACCTTATGTACTACAGTTTGTTTAGCCATTTACTTGTGGAAGGCCTCATAAAATGAGTTAGGGAGTGTTCTCTCCTCTTCTACTTTCCAGAAAGAAATTATGTAAAATTGGTGTTACCTAAATGTTTGGTAAATTCTCCAGTGAGACCTTCTGAGCCTGGAAATTTCTAGCCTGGGAGCTTTTTAATTCAAATTAAATATCTTTAATATATACAAGACTGTTGATATTATCTATTTAATCTTGGTTGAGTTTTCATAGTATGCGGTATTTGAGAAATTTGTCCATTTCTTCCAGATTGCTGAACTCATGAGCATAAAGTTGTTCATAGTATTCCTTTATTAGCCTTTTAGTGGCTGCAAGATCTGTAGTGATGTCCCCTACTTCATCCTTGATATTGATGGTTTGAATCTTCTCTCTTTTTATTTTTGTCACTCTTACTACATGCTTATCAGTTTAATTGATTTTTTAAATCAGCATTCTGTTTTATTGACATTCTCTAATTTTAAAAACAGTTCCAATTTCATTCATTTCTGCTCATATTTTTATTATTTCCTTCCTACATTTTATTTCCTTCTGGTTTATTTTTCCCTTCTTTTTTAATATCTTGAGGTAGAAACTTAAGATTGTATATTTGAGACCTTTCTTCCCTTCTAATGTAAGTATTTAAGTGCTGTAAAGTTTCTTCTCAGCACTGTTGAGTTGAATCACACATATTTAGATTTTTTTCCTTTGTGACTTTCTCTTTGACCCATAGATTATTTAGAAGTATGTTGTTTAATTTCCAAGTATCTAGAGGTTTTCCTCTTGTTTTTCTCTATTGATTTCTAGTTTGGTGCCATTATGGTGAGAGAACACACTCTGCATGATTTCTATTTTTAAAAATTTGTTGAGGGTTGTTTTATGGCCCAGGATATGGTCTATCTTGGTGAATGTTCCACGGGCACTTGAAAAGAATGTATGTTCTGCTGTTGTTGGGTGGAGTGTTCTACAAATGTCAATTTGATTCTGTTGGTAGATTGCTTTGTTCAATTCTTCTAAGCGTTGCTAGCTTTCTATTTCATGGTTCTGTCAGTTGCTGAGATGGGGGTATTGAGGTCTCTAAATGTAACTGTGGATTTGTCTATTTCTCCTTTTAGCTTTACCAGTTTTTGCTTCATGCATATTGAGGGTCTGTTTTTGTAGGGTTAGGACTGTTAAGCTTCCTGGTAGACTGATCTTTTCTCTTTATGTAAGGTGTCTCTTTGTCTCTAATAATTTTCTTTGCTTTGAAGTCTACTTTATCTGATATTTATGTAGCTACTTCTATTTTTAAAAATAAATATTTGCTTGATATATCTTTTCCAATCTTTTACTTTTACTTGTACGATTGAATCTGAAGTGAAGTTCTTATAAACAGCACAAAGTTGTGTGGTGCTTTTATATCCATTCTGCCAAGCTCTGATTCAGCCACATGCCTACCCTTGAGCTTATCCTGGCCCAGGAGAATGCCATGGTCTGACTGGCCAGGACTGGGTCCCAGGTTTGGCTCCACCTATACCACCTGAACCAGGAAAGAGAGAGCGCTGTGGACTTCCAAAGAAAAAGAGCAGATGGCAGGACAGAGGGTGGGTGGCAGAAACAGCCACCCACTGCCCTGTCCCTCTCACTGACCAGGCATATCCATGTCTAGCCACAGCGGCAGGCAGTCCTGTCATCCTGCCCCACCTCCTTCTGCTGCTTGCAGGTTGGGGTGGGTTCTAGAGGCTCCTTTAAGGGACTGTCCACAGCCTCTTCTTCCCTGGAACTGGTGGCTCCAAGTGAGTCTGACAGCACTCCAGGTCTATACTCAGAGCCAAGAGCCAGGGAGAGGCAGAGGAGACCAATCCACCTGAAGTCACCTGAGATCACACTCCTGTGTCAAATTATCAGATAATCACAGAAAGAGCAACCAGAATTCTGAGAAGGGCACGTTGGGGACCTCTGTGCCCTCTAGGAAGGCTCATGGGTCATAGGCAGGGGGAGGAGGGCTGCATCCTATTAATGGTGTGAGATGGAGCACTCAACCCCAGTTGAGGGCTGGACCTCCTCTTAATGTAGTACCAGGCACTGTCCAGGAGACTTCAAGTCTCCAACCTGCAGAATTGTATCCCAGGTGTGACCCCGCAGCCAGGGAAGTCAAGGATTGTGCCCAGGAATGCACCTCTGCTAAGGGTGGAGTCGGGACTCAGGTGAAGTCCATCTGGTCCCAAAGCCCAGGCTCAGCATAGGAACTGGACTGATGTTCTCCCCAGAGAAATAAAAACAGAGAAGTGTATTCAGACATTCTTACAGGGGAGCAGGTCACTTGCCAGGTTGAGCACATGGGCCAGGTCTTTGTCCTCCCCGCACTTATCTCCTTACCTGCCAGGTGCAGGAGCATTCCCTCCCTTCTTCCCTCTGAGGGCTGTGTGAGGTCACAGGAGATCTTGCCCAGGCACCTTTGGGTGGACTCTCAGCCCCACAGTGGGTTTACTGCAAGCAAGACAGAATCTATAATTCCTGTCATGGGCTGGACTGGACTACTCTTACCTCCCATCCTCATCTCCCCCTACTATGTCCAATCCATCCCATAAGCAAGTGTGGGTGCAACATCTTATGAGGACTTGAGTCTTCCCCAGAGTCTCCCGAGGGGCCGTCAGCAAGAAAGTCATGATCTTGGGGTGTCAGGTGGGTGACAGAGCTGCTGGGGCCTCTGTCCTTGGCCCTGCCTTCCAAAGACCCTGTGCCAAGGATGGGAAGGAGGAGGAGAGAGGGTGAGGGCAAGTCATAAGAAAGAATCAGGGCATGCCTCATACTCATGAAGACTCCCTCCAAGATGTTTCAAAAGGGAAAAACAAAAGCACAAAAGTTTGCACAGCTAGACAAAAATGAGATAATATACAGACAAAACACTTGTTTGTGCATAAAGACATTCTAAATGGGTACACAGGAAATGGGCAGGATAGGGTGGTTGACCTGGAGTGGGAGGGGCAGGATTTTCTTGTGTATCCTTCTGTCCCTACTGAATTTTGAACCATGGAAAAGAGATATTGGTTTTTAAAATAGAAGACCAAATTTATTTGGTACTTTAAAAGTTTCTGTGTTTTGTTTCATTCAATTTTTAAATTACTTTAAATAGAAGGATAGTTGATATACAATATTATATGCTACAGGTGTACAATATAGTGATTTACAATTTTTAAAAGTTATCTTCCAGGGCTTCCCTGGTGGCGCAGTGGTTTAGAGTCCGCCTGCCGATGCAGGGGACGCGGGTTCGTGCCCCGGTCCGGGATGATCCCACATGCCGCAGAGCAGCTGGGCCCGTGAGCCATGGCCGCTGAGCCTGCGTGTCCGGAGCCTGTGCTCCGCATCGGGAGAGGCCACAACAGTGAGAGGCCCGCATACCGCAAAAAAAAAAAAAAAAAAGTTATCTTCCATTAGAGTTATTATAAAATATTTGCTATATTCCCCATGTTGTACAATATACTCTTTTTGAAATTTATTTTTTATTGAAGTATAGTTGAATTACAATGTGTTAATTACTGGTGTACAGCAAAGTGACTCAGTTATACATATATATACATTCTTTTTCATATTCTTTTCCATTATGATTTATCACAGGATATTGAACATAGTTCCCTGTGCTATACAGTAGGACCTTGTTGTTTATCCATTCTATATATATCAGTTTGCTTCTACTAATCCCAAACTAGCAATCCAATCCTCTCCTACACCCCTCCCCATTGGCAGCCACCAATCTATTCTCTATGTCTCTGATTCTGTTTCTGTTGCATAGATAAGTTCATTTGTGTCATATTTTAGATTCCACATATAGTGATATCATATGGTATTTATCTTTTTCTGACTTACTTCACATAGTATGATAATCTCTAGGTCCATCCATGTTGCTACAAATGGCATTATTTCATTTTTTATGGCTGAGTAGTATTCCATTGTATATATGTACCACAACTTCTTTATCCATTCATCTGTCGATGGACGTTTAGGTTGTTTCCATGTTTTGGCTACTGTGAATAGTGCTGCTATGAACATAGAGGTGCATGTATCTTTTTGAATTATAGTTTTGTCTGGATATATGCCCAGGAGTGGAATTGCCGGATCATATGGTAATTCTATTTTCAGTTTTCTGAGGAAATTCCATACTGTTTTCCACGGTGGCTGCACCAACTTAATTCCCACCAACAGTGTAGGAGGGTTCCATTTTCTCCAGACCCTCTCCAAAATTTGTTATTTGTAGGTTTTTTAATGAAGGCCATTCTGACCGATGTGAGGTCATTTTGTAGTTTTGATTCGCATTTCTCCAATAATTACTGATGTTAAGCATCTTTTCATGTGCCTATTGGCCATCTGTATTTCTTCTTTGGACAAATGTCTCTTTAGGTCTTCTGCCCATTTTTCGATTGTGTTGTTTGTTTTTTAGTTGTCAAGTTGTGTGAGCTGTTTGTAGAAATTAAGCCCTTGTTGGTTGCATCTTTTGCAAATATTTTCTCCCATTCTGTAGGTTGTCTTTTTGTTCTGTTTATGGTTTCCTTTGTGGTGCAAAAGCTTGTAACAATACACTCTTGTAGCTTACTTTATACCTAATGGTTTGTATCTCTTACTTCCCTACCCCTATATTGCCCCTCCCCCTTTCCCTCTCCCCACTGGTAACCACTAGTTTCCTCTCCATATCTCTGAGTCTGCTTCTTTTTTGTTATATTCACTAGTTTGTTGTATTTTTTATATTCCACATATAAGAGATATCATACAGTATTTGTCTTTCTTTGTCTGACTTATTTCACTTAGCAAAATGCCTTCCAAATCCATCCATGTTGCTGTAAATGACAAATTTTCATTCTTTTAATGACTGAGTAGTATTCCACCGTGTGTGTGTGTGTGTGTGTGTGTGATATACCACATCTTCTTTAACCATTCATCTGTTGATGGACATTTAAGTTGCTTCCATAACTTGGCAATTGTAAATAATGCTGTTAGGAACATTGGGGTGCATGTGTCTTTTCAAGTGATTGTTTTTATTTTTTTTCAGGTACATATCCATGAGTGAAATTGCTGGGTCATATGGTAGTTCAATTTTTAGTTTTCTGAGAAACTGCCGTACTGTTTTCCACAGTAGCTGCACCAATTTATATTCCCACCAACACTGTAGGAAAATTCCCTTTTCTCCACATCCTCACCAACATTTGTTATTTGTGTTCTTTTTGATAGCCATTCTGACAGCTGTGGTTTTGATTTGCATTTCCCTGATAATCATGCAGTGCTGAGCACCATTTCATGTGCCTGTAGGCCATTTGTATTTCTTCTTTGGAAAAATGTCTATCCACTTCTCTGCCCATTTTTTAATCGGGGTTTTTTTTTTTTGATGTTGAGTTGTATGAGCTCTTTGTATATTTGGATATTAATCCCTTTTCAGTCATATCATTAGCAAATATTTTCTCCCATTCCGTAGGTTGTCCTTTCATTTTGTTGATGGTTACCCTTGTTATGCCAAAACTTTTAAGCTTAATTAGGTCCCATTTGTTTATTTTTGCTTTTATTTCCTTTGTTTCTAGGAGATGGATCCAAAAAACTATTGATACGATTTATGGCAAAGAGTGTTCTGCCTATGTTTTCCTCTAGGAGTTTTATGGTATCTGGTCTTACATTTAGGTCTTTAATCCATTTTGGGTTTATTTTTGTATATGGTGTTAGAGAATGTCTTAATTTCATTCTTTTACATGTAGCTGTCCAGTTTTCTTGCCCCATTTTTTAAAACATTTATTTTGGCTGTTGGTTGCAGCATGCAGGATCTTTTTCTTTTTTAAAATTAATTTATTTATTTTTGGCTGCATTGGGTCTTTGCTGCTGCACACTGTCTTTCTTTAGTTGAGGCGAGTGGGGTTACTCATTGTTGCGGTGCACGGGCTTCTCATTGTGGTGGCTTCTCTTGTTGCAGAGCATGGGCTCTAGGTGCGTGGGCTTCAGCAGTTGTGGCACGTGGACTTCAGTAGTTGTGGCACATGGGCTGTAGAGCACAAGCTCAGTAGTGGTGGTGCACATGTCTAGTTGCTCTGCAGCATGTGGGATCTTCCTGGACCAGGGCTCGAACCCATGTCCCCTGCATTGGCAGGCAGATTCCTAAACACTGCACCACCAGAGAAGCCCCTTCTCACACCATTTATTGAAGAGAGTGTCTTTTCCCCATTGTATATTCTTGCCTCCTTTGTCATAGATTGATTAAACATAAGTGCATGGGTTTATTTCTGGGCTCTCTCTTCTGTTCCATTGATCTATGTCTCCGTTTTTGTGCCAGTACCATACTGTTTTGAGTATAATCTGAAGTCAGGGAGAATCATACTTCCAGCTTTGTTTTTCTTTCTCAAGACTGTTTTGGCTATTCGGGGTCTTTTGTGTTTCCATACAAATTTTAAAATTAATTGTTCTTGTTCTGTGAAAATGCCATTGGTGTTTTGATAGGGATTGCACTGCATCTGTAGATTGCCCTGGATAGTATGGTCATCTTACTAACAATTTTTCCAGTCCAAGAACATAGTGTATCCTTCCATCTGTTTGTGTCATCTTTCAATTCTTTCATTGGTGTCTGACAGTTTTCCAAGTACAGGTATTTTACCTCCTTAAGTAAGTTTATTCCTAGGTATTTTATTCTTTTTGATGCAATGGTAAATGGGATTGTTTCCATAATTTCTCTTTCTGATAGTTCTTTGTTAGTGTATAGAAATGCAACAGATTTATGTATATTAATTTTGTATCCTGAAACTTTACTCAATTCATTGATGAGCTCCAGTAGTTTTCTCGTGGTGTCTTTAGATTTTACTATGTATAGAATCATGTCATCTACAAAAAATGCCAATTTTACTTCTTCCTTTTCAATTTGGATGCATTTTATTTCTTTTTCTTCTCTGATTGCTGTGGCTAAGACTTCCAAAACTATATTGAATAAAAGTGGTAAGAGTGGGCATCCTTGTCTTGTTCCTGGTTTTAGGGGAAATGCTTTCAGCTTTTCACCATTGGGTATGATCACGTTAGCTGTGGGTTTGTCATATATTAGCTTTATTATGTTGAGGTAGATTCCCTCTATGCCTACTTTCTGAAGAGTTTTTTTAAAATTAATTTATTATTTTTTTGCGGTACGCAGGTCTCTCACTGTTGTGGCCTCTCCCGTTGCGGAGCACAGGCTCCAGACACACAGGCTCAGCGGCCATGACTTATGGGCCCAGCCGCTCCACGGCATGTGGGATCTTCCCAGACCGAGGCACGAACCCGTGTCCCCTGCATTGGCAGGCGGACTCTCAACCACTGTGCCACCAGGGAAGCCCTGAAGAGTTTTTATCATAAATGGATGTTCAATTTTATCAAACGTTTGTTCTGCATCTATTAAGATGATCATATGGTTTTTATTCTTCAATTTGTTTTATTCTTCAATCAATGTTAATATCACATTGATTGATTTGCAGATATTAAAAAATCCCTGCATAACTGAGATAAAGCCCGCTTGATCATGGTGTATGATTCTTCAAACGTACTGTGGGATTCAGTTTACTAATTGTTGAGGATTTTTGCATCTATGTTCAACAGTGATATTGGCCTGTAATTTTCTTTTTTGTGTGATGTATTTGTCTGGCTTTGGTATCGGGATGATGGTGGCCTCAGAAAGAGTTCAGAAATGTTCCTTTCTCTGTAATTTTTTGGAATAATTTCAGAAGGATAGGTGTTAACTCTTCTCTAAATGTTAGAATTCACCTATGAAGCCATCTGGTCCTGGAATTTTGTTTGTAAGGAGTTTTTAATTAGTGATTCAATATCATTACTGGTAATTGCCTGATTCATATTTTCTATTTCTTCCTGGTTCAGTCTTGGGAGATTGTACATATCTAAGAATTTGTCCATTCCTTCTAGATTGTCCATTTTATTGGCATATAGTTGCTCATAGTAGTCTCTTATGATCCTTTGTATTTCTGTGGTATCAGTTGTAACTTCTCATTTTCATTTTTGGTTTTATTAATTTGAGCACTCTCCTCTTTTTTCTTGATAAGTCTGGCTAGATGTTTATCAATTTTGTTTATCTTTTCAAAGAACGGGCTTTTAGTTTCATTGATCTTTTCTACTGTTTTTTAAGTCTCTATTTCATTTATTTCTGCTCTCATCTTTTGATTTCTTTCCTTCTATCATCTTTGGGTTTTGTTTGTTCTTCCTTCTCTAGTTCCTTTAGGTGTAAGGTTAGGTTGTTAATTTGAGATTTTTCTTGTTTCCTGAGGTAAGCTTGTATCACTATAAGCTTCCCACTTACAACTGCTTTTGCTGCAGTTCTAAGGTTTTGGATCACCATATTTTCATTTTCATTTGTATCTAGGTATTTTTTATTTCCTCTTTGATTTCTTCAGCAATCCATTGGTTGTTTAGTAGCATATTGTTTAAGCCTCCATGTGTTTGTGTTTTTTGCAGTTTTTTTCTTGTAGTTGATTTCTAGTCTCATAGTATTGTGGTTGGAAAAGATGCTTGATATGATTTCAATTTTCTTAAATTTACTGAGGCTTATTTTGTGGCCTGACATTTAATCTATCGTGGAGAATGTTCCACATGCACTTGAAAAGAATGTGTATTGTTCTCCTTTCAAATGGAATGCTCCCTCTCTCTCTCTCTCTCTCTCTCTCTCTCTCTCTCTCTCTCTCTCTCTCTATATATATATATATATATATATATATATCAGTTAAGTCCATCTGGTCTAATGTGTCATTCAAGGCCTTTGTTTTCTTATTGATTTTTCTGTCTGGATGATCTGTCCATTGATGTAAGTGAGGTGTTAAAGTCCCCTACTAGTATTGTGTTACTGTCAATTTTTCCTTGTATATCTGTTAATATTTGCCTTATATATTTAGGAGCTCCTATGTTAGGCGCATATATATTTACAACTGTTATATTGTCTTCTTGGATTGATCCCTTGATCATTATGTAGTCTCCTTCTTTGTCTCTTGTAACAGTCTTTATTTTGTCTGATATAAGTATTGTTATTTTTTAATTTCCATTTGTGTGGAATACCTTTTTTCCATCCTCTCACTTTCAGTCTCTGTGTGTCTCTGATCTGAAGTGAGTTTTCTGTAGGTAACATATATATGGGTCTTGGTTTTGTATACATTCAACAACTCTGACTTTTGGTTGGAGTATTTAGTCCAGTTACATTTAAGGTAATTATCAATATGCATGTTCTTATTGCCATTTTGTTAATTGTTTTGGGTTTGTTTTTGTGGGTCTTTTTTTCACCCTTTCTTCTTCTTTTGTTTTCTTGTGATTTGATGACAATTTTTAGTGTTATGTTTGGATTTCTTTTTTGTGTGTATATTAATTATAGATTTTTGGTTTGTGGTTACCATGGAGTTTTTATATAGCAATCTGTATATATATATATATATATATATATATATATATATATATAATTTTTTTAAGTTGCCGATCTCTTAATTTCAAAACAGGTTTTAAAACCCTGAATTTGTACTCTCATCCCCTCATGATTACTGTTTTTTTTTGGGGGGGTGGTTGGGTTTTTTTTTTTGCTGTACATGGTCCTCTCACTGTTGTGGCCTCTTCCATTGCAGAGCACAGGTTCCAGACACACAGGCTCAGCGGCATGGCTCACAGGCCCAGCCACTCCACCACATGTGGGATCTTCCCGGACTGGGGCACGAACCCCTGTCCCCTGCATCGGCAGGCAAACTCTCAACCACTGCGCCACCAGGGAAGCCCATGATTACTGTTTTTGATATCATATTTTACATCTAATTTATTTGTATATTCCTTGACTGCTTATTGTGGTTATAGATGATTTTATTACTTTTGTCTTTTAACCACCCTAATAGCTTAATGTGTGGATGATTTCCTACCTCTACTGCATGTTTACCTTTACAGGTGAACTTATTTATTTTGTAGTTTTCTTGTTTCTAGTTGTGGCCTTTTCTTTTTTACCTAGAGAAGTTTCTTTAACATTTGTTGTAAAGCTGGTTTGGTGGTGCTGAACTCTATTAGTTTTACCTGTCTGTAAAGCTTTTGATCTCTCTATCAAATCTGAACAAGAGCTTTGTTGGGTAGAGTATTCTTGGTTATAGGTTTTTCCTTTCCACCACTTTAAATATATTGTGACACTTCCTTCTGGACTGCAAAGTTTCTGCTGAAAAGTCAGCTTTTAACCTTATGGGAGCTCTCTTGTATGTAACTTATTGCTTTTCCCTTGCTGCTTTTAAATATTTTCTTTTTATATTCAATTTTTGTCATTTTAATTACAATTTGTCTTGGTGTATTCCTCTTTGGGTTCATCCTGTATGGGACTCTCTGTGCTTCCCAGACTTGGATGACTGTTTCTTTTCACCGCTTAGGGAAGTTTTCAGCTACTAAGCTTTCAAATATGTTCTCAGCCCCTTTCTCTCTCTCTCTTCTCCTTCTGGGACCCTTATAATGCAACTATTATTGGGCTTGATGTTGTCCCAGAATTCTCTTAAACTGTCTTCATTTCATTTCATTCTTTTTTCTTTTTTCTGTCAGCAGCAGTGATTTGTACTACTCTGTCTTCCAGTTCACTGATCTGTTTCTGTGTATCATTTAGTCCACTGATAATTACTTGTAGTGTATTTTTCATTTCAGTTATTCTATTCTTCATCTCTGTTTGGTTGTTCTTTACATTTTCTAACTCTTTGTTAAAAACTTCTAACTTCACCCTCTGTGCATCCATTCTTCTCCTGAGTTCTTTCTTCATCTTTAGGATCATTACTCTGAATGCTTTCTTGGGTATATTGCCTATCTTCACTTCACTCAGTTCTTCTTCTGGGGTTTTACCTTGTTCCTTTGTCTGAAACATGATCCTCTGCCACCTCATTTTGTCAGTTGCTATTTGTATTTTTATGTATGTAGTAGGTTAGTTATGTTTCTTGACCTGGAGATGTGGCCTTCTCTGTAGAAGAAGTCCAATGCATCCCCTCTCATCACCCAAGCCATATGCTCTAGGGATTCTCCTAAGAGGAATGTGTGGATCCTTCTGTTGTGGCGGGTTGACTATATGGGTGGTCTCGTAGGCTTGGTTCGTCCCTAGCCCAGTTGATTGCCAAGCCCTGCCTTGTGTGGATGCTGCTGGCTACTGGTTAGTGAGGATAGATCACGAGGCAACTAAGGCAGAACACCAGGGCTACCATTAGCTCACTGGTAGGCAGAGCTGGTGTCAGATTGCTGGGGGGGGGGGTTCCTGACACAGTTGGGTCCTGAAGCTTGTGTTAGCCTGCTAGTAAGCAGGGGTGGGGTCCAGCTGCCTCAGGGTAGGGTCTGGCCTCTTGTGGGTGGGCTAGGTCTGCAAGCCGTGGGATTGTTGTTTCCTTAGTTCTGGTGTCTGCCCACTGGTGAGTGAGGCTGGTCTAGAGGCTAGCATTGCCTTCTCCCTGGTGGGTGGAGCTAGATCTTGGCCCTCTGGTGGGCAAGGTCATGTGTAGAGGCATGTGGCTGTGGGTTCGGGAATTTTTTAGGCAACCTGTCTGCTGATGAGTGAGGCTGTGTTCCCACTCAGTTGTTTGACCTGAAGTATCTTAGCACTGCTGCCTATAGGCTGTTGGGTAGGGCCAGTTCTTGGCACTAATGAGCTAGCGGGAGGATCTCACAATGGCACCCACCAGCACCAGCTTCCATATGGTAGAGCAAGCTCCCAAATATGTCTGGTGCCAGTGTCTATGTCCCCAGGGTGAGCAGCAGCCACTCCCTGCCTAACTGGGAGACTCTTCAAGGCCAGTGGTAGGGCTGGCTCAGGCTCCTATCAAACTACTGATTTTTCCCTGGATCCCAGAATGCATGAGAATTTGTGTGTGTCCTTTAAAAGTGAAGTCTCTATTTCCCATAGTCTTTTGGGGCTCCTGAAATTAAGCCCCACTGGTCTTCAAAATCAAATGCTCTGGGGGCTTGTCTTCTTGGTACAAGACCCATGGGCTGGAGAGCCCAACATGGGACACAGAACATGACTCCTGTGGAGAACCTCTGCACTATAATTGTTCTTCAGTTTTTAGGTCACCCACCCAGGGTATGTGACTTGATTATATCACAAGTCCACCCCTCCTACCTGTCGTACTGTGGTTTCTTCATGTCTTTAGTTGTAGAAGATCTTTTCTTATAGGTTTCAGTCTTTTTCATAGATGGTCGTTCTACAGATAGTTGTGATTCTGGTATGCTCGTGAGAGGAGGTGAGCTCAGGGTCTTTCTACTCCACCATCTTGGCTGATCTACACCTGTTTTGTTTTGTTTTGTTTTAAGCCAGCTTTGATGAACACCCTGATGGTCTGTTTCTCCCCTAGAGAGTTAAACCTATTTGGACTAGATTCAGATCAAATTAGATGACTTAGCCACACTGCAAATGTAGTTCCAAGAATGTCTATCCTCCATCACCTACCTCTCAGTGTCTTAAACATTAGCGGGTAGGTAACTACTGTGAAATTTCTAGGCTGAGACCTTTATATAACATGACAGTTTATTGTACTGTTGTGATTAACCCGAGTGTTCTGTTAGTCCTAACTGGTTTCCTAAAAGTAAGATAGCTGTTTTTTACACAAAGAATGCTGTTGTGTAGAAGCCTATCATTTTCATGGCACTGGGGACCAGAAGTTAAGCTTTCAGTAATTGTGTCCAAAAGATAGAAGAGCTCCACAGCCAGGTTGTCAGGTTCAAACCCTGACTCCACCATCTACCAGCAGAATGGCTTTAGCTTCACTGGATTTCGGTTGTCTTCCATGTAAATCAGGATATTCATATTATCAGTGGTTCAGTCTTAACAGGCTACCAATGAGTACACACAAAAACACACAAACTCAAAGCCTATTCCACACAAGCAACAAAAAAGTAAATAGATAAATTGGACTGCATCAAAATTAAAAATTTGTGCATCAAATGACACTATCAAGAAAGTGAAATGATAAACCACAGAATGAGAGGAAATATTTTTAAAGCATATATCTAATAAGGGTCTAATATCTATTATAAATAAAGAACTCCTACAACTCAATAATGAAAAGATAACCCAATTAAAAAACAGGCCAAAGATCTGAGTAGACATTTTTTCAAAGAAAAACAAATGACCAAAAAACTCATGAAAATATGCTCAGCATCTGTAGTCATTAGGGAAATACAAGTCAAACAATAAAGAGATAGCACTTCACATCTGCTAGGATGCCTATTTTTTTTATAGCCCAGAAACTAACAAGTGTTAACAAGGATAGAGAGATATTGAAATTTTGTACATTATTAGTGGAATGTAAAATTGTGTAGCCACTATGGAAAATAGCTTGGTGTTTCCTCAATAAATTAAACATAGTATTACCATATGACCCAGCAAGTCCACTCGGGTTTATACCCCAAAGAATATAACATGGCTATTTGAACAAAAACTTGTATGCAAAAATTCATAGCAACACTATTTACAAAAGCCCCAAAGTGGAAACATCCAAATGTCCATCAACCAATGAATGGATAAGCAAATGTGGCATATCCATACAAAGGAATATTATTTGACCATAAAAAGCTATATAATATTGACACATGTTATAACATGGATGAACCCTGAAAACACTCTACTAAATGAAATAAACCAGTCACAAAAGGCCACACATGATGTTATTCCATTTATATGAAATATCTAGAATGGGTAAATCCAGAGACAGAAAGCAAATTAGTAGTTGCCAGGGCAGGAGGAGGACTGAATGGGGATTGATTGCTTCATGGATATGGGAGTCTCCTTTAAGGGTGATGGGAATATTTTAGAATTTGGTAGTTGTGATGGTTGTACAACACTGTGAATGTACTAAATGTCACTAAGGGTAAATTTTATGTTATGTGATTTTAACACAATTAAAAACATAAAATATTAAAAATTTAAAAGCCTGTTCTCCCTAGCCAAAAACCCAGAAGAGTGTGGCCTAACAATAAGAATCCTTTTAGGCAACACCCACCATACTCCAGCCAAAGACAAAGAGGAGGTCTGCACCAATTCCACCTCTGTGGTTTCAGTTGGGCTGATAGAAAGTTGATCCTCCATCCCCTTCCTATAGAAGCAGGCAGCAGGAGAGTTTTCATGGGATCAAGTAAGCTGCTCTTCTTCCATCACTTGCCCAGCAAAAGCAAGCAGTATTTTGATGTTCCCACAAGTATAGCCTAGAAAGCTGAGACTTCACCCCTCACAGCATCAGTAAGACTGAACAAGGCAGAACAAGTCAGGATAAATAAACACTTTACTTTCCCCTAACTCTTGGTGTTGGTGAAGCCCAGTAGGGAACTAAACTTGTGTTCCCATCCTGCAGCAAAAAATCAGTGTGAGCCAGCCTTCTAATTCTCCTTCCCTCAGATCAACTCCAGCAGGAGTTGTCCCTGCTCACAAAGAGTGCTTTGATTGGTACCACACTTCAGCTAAAAAATTATCAGCAAGGTTCAGTGGGGAAGTACACATACACATCTACCTGACTCTTGTACTACACATGAACAGGAGGACTACCTGATTAAAAAAAAAAAAGAAGAAGATAATGATGAAATAGAATCCAGAGTCTCATAATATAATATGTAAAATGTCCAAAATGCAATACAAAAAAATCACTTGTTATTCCAAGATCCAGGAAAATCACAACATAAATGAAAAAGACAAGCAACATATATCAACACTGACATAACTCAGATATTGAAATTATCTGACTAGGATTTAAAGGTAGCCATTATAAAAATGCTTCAACAAGCGATTATAAATTCTCTTGAAACAAATTTTAAAAATAGAAAATATCATTCAAGAAGTAAAAGTTATGAAAAAGAACAAAATGGTAATGATAGAATAGAAAAATACCACAACTAGAATGAAAAACACATGGTAGTAGAGTGGAGATCATAGATGATAGAATCAGTAAACTTGAGGCCAGATTAAGAGGATTTACACAATCTGAGCAACAGAGAGAAAATGGACAGAAAAAAAATTTAGAACAGTTTCAAGGACCTGTGAGAAAATAAGAAAAGAGCTAACATTCATTTTCATTATAGTCTTAAAAGGAAAGAAGCAAAAGACAGACAAAAAAATATTTGAAGAACTAATGGCTGAAAACCTACTAAACTTAAAGATACCAGCCTGTATATTCAAGGTGAGCAAATATCAAATAAGTTAAGCCTAAGGAAATCCATGCTACAACACAACATATTTAAAATTCTGAAAACTGTAAATATAGGAAAAAATCTTGAAAATGACCAGAGAGAAAAGACACCTTACTTATAAGGAAACATAAATTTGAATTAAAGCAGATTTCTCATCAGGAACTATGTAGGCACATTTTTCAAGTACTGAAAGAACTGTCAACCATGAATGCCAAATCCAATGAAACTGTCCTTCAAGCAATGAAAGATAAAAGAAATATAAGAAAATTTACTGTTATAAGACATTCTCTTAAATGATGGCTAAAGAAAGCTCTGTAAACAGAAAGGAAATGGTGAAAGAAAAATGTATGGAATGTCAGAAAGGAAAGAACAACATTAACATGGGTAAAAATAGGAATAAATGTAAAAGACTATCTTACTTCTCAGGAGTTTTTAAATCATATTTGATGATGGAGTCAAAATTATAATATAACCTTATGTGGTGCTCAATGTATGAAGAAGAAATACTAAAGATATATTTTTTAAATGGGGAAAGTAAAAAACATAAAGGAAATTAAGTTTTCTACACTTCACAATATATTCAAAAACACTATACATAAATCAAAAGAGAATACTAAAAAATGTTGAAATAATCCACAGAAAGATATTAAAAGAGAAACAGAGGACTGAAAAATAAAAGAAACAAACAGAAAACAAAATAAACTGTCAGACTTTAGTCGTAATATTACCAGTAATTACCTTAAACGTAAATAGTCTAAATACGCTAGTTAAAAGACAGAAATTGATGGAGTGGATAAAATTGTGATTCCAACAGTATGCTGACCACAAGAAACTCAATTCAAATATAACAACTTAGGTAGATTGTAAAATAAATGATAGAACTAGATGGACCATGAAAATGTTATTTTTTTTAAAAAGTAGGAGTGGCTATTTGAATATTAGCAGAGAAAAGAAAAATACTAAAGAGAAAGAGGGACATTACATAACAATTAAAGGATTGATCCACCATGAAGCCATAATGACCCTAAATGTGCATGCACAAAACAACAGAACCTCAAAATATACATGAAGCAAGAACCAATAGACCTTAAAAGAGAAATGGAAAAAATCTGAAATTATAGTTGGGAACTTCAACAACCTTTACTCAGCAATTGATATATTGCTAGACAGAAAATCAGCAAGAATACAGAAAAACTTAACAATAAAGCCAACCACCATAATCTAATTGAGATTTATAGACTACTCCACTCAACAACAGCAGAACACACATTCTTTTCAAGCACCTATAAAACATTAACAAAGATAGACAATATCCTGGACCATAAAACAATCATCAGCAAATTTTTAACACACCATTGTAAAGCAATTATACTCTAATAAAGATGTAAAAAAATTAAATCATACATGGGCTTCCCTGGTGGCACAGTGGTTGAGAATCTTCCTGCCAATGCAGGGGACACGGGTTCGAGCCCTGGTCTGGGAAGATCCCACGTGTCGCAGAGCAACTAGGCCCATGAGCCACAACTACTGAGCCTGCGCGTCTGGAGCCTGTGCTCCGTAACAAGAGAGACCGCGATAGTGAGAGGCCCATGCACCGTGATGAAGAGTGGCCTCAGCTTGCTGCAACTAGAGAAAGCCCTCGCACAGAAACGAAGACCCAACACAGCCAAAAGTAAATTAATTAATTAATTAATTAATTAAAAATTAATATCATACAGAGTGTGTTCTCTAACCAGAATAGAATCAAACTAGAAATCAATAAGAGAAAGACAACAGAAATATCTCTAAACAGTTAAAAATGAAACAATACACTTCTAAATAATCCATGGGACAAAAAGAAATTCTCAAAGGAAATTCAAAAATACATATAACTAAATAAAATAAAAACATATCATATTCAAATTTGTGGGATGCAGCTAAAATAGAGCTTACAGCAAAATTTATAGTACTGGAAGTATAGTGTCCATCAATGGATAAATGGGTAAAGAGGTGGAATATGTATATATACAATGGAATATTATTCAGCCATGAGAGAGAAGGAAATCCTGCCATTTGTGACAACATGGGTGGAACTTGAGGGTGTGATACTAAGTGAGGTAAATCAGACAAAGAAAAATAAATACTGTATGATATCACATACATGTACAACCTATAAAATCCAAACTCATAAAAACAGAGAGTAAAATAATAGTTACCAGGGGATGGGGTGGGGGACAAAACAGCTGTTGTTTAAGGGTACAAATATGCAATGAGTTAGTAAATAAGCCCTGGAGATCTAATGCACAATGAGGTGAATACAGACAACAATGTTGTATTATATCATAAAACCTGCTAAGAGATTAGACTTTAATTATTCAAATCACTAAAAAGAAATGATAATTTTGTGATGTGACAGAGGTGCTAACTGTCCCTACATTAGCAACCTTGCTACAATGTATAAATATATCAAATTAATATGTTGTACACCTTAAATATATACAATGTTACATGTCAAATATATTTCAGTTAAAAAAATCTCATTTACCATTGCACCAAAAAGAATAAAATACCTAGGAATAAACCTACCTAAGTTCATTTGTATCATTTTTTTTTTAGATTCCACATATAAGTGATATCATATGATATTTCTCTTTCTCTGACTTATGTCACTCAGCATGATGAACTTATCTACAAATCAGAAATGGACTCACAGACTTAGAGAATGAACTTATGGTTACCAAGGAGGAAGGGTGGTAGGGAGGGATAGTTAAGGAGTTTGGGATTGACAAGTACACACTGCTATGTTTAAAATGGATAACCAAAAAGACCTACTGTATAGCACAGGGAATTCTGCTGAATATTATGTAACAACATAAATAGGAAAAGAATTTGAAAAAGAATAGATACATGTATATGTATAATTGAATCACTTTGCTGTACACATGAAACTAGCACAACATTGTTAATCAACTATACTTCGGTATAAAATTAAAAGTTAAAAAAAATAAAATGTATTTTAGTATATCAAAAAAAAAAACCTATGGAGGCAAAAGACCTGTACTCTGAGAATCATAAGATGCTGATGAAAGAAATTGAAGATGACACAAATAGATGGAAAGATATACCATGTTCTTAGATTGGAAGAATTAATATTGTCAAAATTATTATACTACCCAAGGAAATGTACAGATTCATTGAAATCCTTATCAAATTACCAATGGCATTTTTCACAGAACTAGAACAAAAATTTTTTTAATTTATAAGGAGAAACAAAAGATCCCAAATACCCAAAGCAATCTTGAGAAAGAAAAATCGAGCTGGAGGAATCAGCCTCCCTGACTTCAGACCATACTACAAAGCTACAGTCATCAAAACAACATAGTACAGGTACAGAAACAGAAATATAGATCAATGAAACAGGATAGAAAGCCCAGAAATAAACCCGTGCACCTAAGGTCAATTAATCTATGACAAAGGGGGCAAGACTATACAATGGAGAAAAGACAGTCTCTTCAATAAACGGTTCTGGGAAAACTGGACAGCAACACTTAAAAGAATGAAATTAGAACATTCTTTAACACCACACACAAAAATAAACTCAAAATGGATTAAAAACCTAAATGTAAGATCTGATACTATAAAACTCTTAGAGGGAAACATAGGCAGAACATTCTTTGACATAAATCACAACAATATCTTTTTTGATCTGTCTCCTAGAGTAATGGAAATAAAAACAAAAATTAAAAAATGGGGCCTAATTAAACTTAAAAGCTTTGCACAGCAAAGGAAACCATAAACAAAACAAAAAGACAACCCACAGAATGGGAGAAAATATTTTCAAACGATGTGGCCAACAAGGGATTAATTTCTGAAATAAACAGCTCATTCAGCTCAATATCAAAAAAACAAACAACCCAATCAAAATATGGGCAGAAGACCTAAAGAGACATTTCTCCAAAGAAGACTTAGGGATGGCCAATAGGCACATGAAAAAATGCTCAGCATCACTAATTATTAGAGAAATGTAAATCAGACTACAGTGAGGTACCACCTCACACTGGTTAGAATGGCCATCATTAAAAAGTCTACAAATAACAAATGCTAGAGGAGGTGTGGAGAGAAGGGAACCCTCTTACAGTGTTGGCGGGAATGTAAATTACTACAGCCACGGTGGAGAACAGTATGGAATTTCCTTAAGAACTTAAAAATAGAGTTATCATATAATCCAGCAATCCCACTCCTGGGCATATATCTGGAGAAAACCATGGTTTGAATGGATATATGCACCCCAATTTTCACTGCAGCACTGTTTACAATAGCCAAGACATGGAAGCAACCTAAATGTCCATTGACAGATGAATGTATAAAGAAGATGTGGTACATATATACAATAGAATATTACTGGACCTGGACCTGGATATTATCACACTAAGTGAAGTAAGTCAGACCAAGAAAGACAAATATCATATGACATTGCTAATATGTGGAATCTAAAAAAATTATACAACTGAACTTATTTACAAAACAGAAACAGACTCAAAGACTTAGAAAACAAACTTATGGTTACCAAAGGGAAAGGTGGGGAGGAGGGATAAACTGGGAATTTTGGATTAACATATACACACTATTATATTTAAAATAGATAACCAACAAGGACCTACTGTATAGCACAGGGAATTCTGCTCAATATTCTGTAACAACCTAAACAGGAAAAGACTACGAAAAAGAATATACATATGTGTGTGTGTGTGTGTATATATATATACACACACATATATACATACATACGTATATATATTATATGTAATAAAGACTTTTATAAGAAAAAATATTTTTAATTAAAACCCAGTTAAAAAACAACAACCAAAAATGCCTGTTAGGAAGCTGGTCCCAGGAAAACATTCGAATCTGCTTAAACAATCAGGCTAAGGTTCCATCACTTGGGTCCACTAAGGAGACAATCATGGGAACTTGCCCCCAAATCTCTAAAACCCCAGAAAATAGACCCCACAAACACACAGTATGATGGCTGCAGTGTCAAAGCTGCATATGGTGTGAGCCCTGGGGAGGGAGGGGGTCTAGGCTGCTCTGGGCCTGAACCCTGATGGGAATGGGAGCTAAACACCTGAGGCTCACAGACCTCTATGAGAATATTACAGAGCTCTGGTACCACATGCCAGAACAATGCACATTTGTGAGCATGCATGTACACACACATATACTGTCATGATAGCATCAGGTCCAGCCATGAACCGCCTTCACACTGAGGACCAGGAGCAGCTTCACAGGTGAGGCAATGATGGGCAGAGGAGAGGCACTGGGAGAAATACCCCTCCGGGTGGGAAGATGCTGAACAGCAAGGCTGCAGGAAGGCTCAGCAATGTGAGGTACCAGGGCCCAGGACACATAGGCAGTGCTGACAGTCCACTATAGAGTTAAATGGGCAGTGGAAGTGGTGCTTCTTAGGAATTTGGACCCTAGATCAGGAAGCCCATGTCTGAGCTGTCCTGCACTGTGACCCTTCTATTGGCCCCAAATGAAAATAGTAACACAATGTTACAAAATCTATGGGACACAGCAAAAGCAGTTCTAATAGGGACATTTATGGCAATCCAGGAAACAAGAAAAATCTCAAACAATCTAAACTTACTCCTAAAGGAACTACAAAAAGAAGATCAAACAAAACCCAAAGTTAATAGAAGGAAAGAAGTCATAAATATCAGAGCAGAAATAAATGAAATAGAAGCTATAGAAAAGATCAATGAAACTAAAAGCATATTCTTTGAAAAGATAAACAAAATTGATAAACCTCTAGCCAGACTCATCAAGAAAATAGGGAGAGGGTACAAATCAATAAAATCAGAAATGAAAAAGAAGTTACAAATGACACTGCAGAAATACAAAGGATCATGAGACTACTATGAACAACTATATGCCAATAAAATGGACAATCTAGAAGAAATGGACAAATTCTTAGAAATGTACAATCTCTCAAGACTGAACTAGGAAGAAATAGAAAATATGAATGGACCAATTACCAGTAATGATATTGAATAAGTAATTTTAAAACTCCCAACAAATAAAATTCCAGGACCAGATGGCTTCACAGGTGAATTCTAACAAATATTTAGAGAAGAGTTAACACCTATCCTTCTGAAACTATCCCAAAAAACTGCAGAGGTAGGAACAATCCCTAATTCATTCCATGAGGCCATCATGACCCTGATACCAAAACCAGACAAAGATATCACAAGAAAAAAAAATTTCAGGCCAATGTCACTGATGAATATACATGCAAAAATCCTCAACAAAATACTAGCAAACTGACTCCAACAGTACATTAAAAGGATCATACACCATGATCAATTGGGATTTATGCCAGGGATGCAAGGATTTTTTCAATATGTGCAAATCAATCAATATGATACACCACATTAACAAATTGAAGACCATATGATCAGTTCAATAGATGCAGAAAAAGCTTTTGATAAAATTCAACATCAATTTTATGATAAAAACTCTCAACACAGTGGGTATGGAGAGAACATACCTAAACATAATAAAGGCCATATATGACAAACCCACAACTAACATCATACTCAATGGTGAAAAGCTGAAAGCTTTTTCTCTAAAATCAAGAATAAGACAAGGATACTTACTATAGCCACTTTTACTCAACATAGTAGTATAAGTCCTAGCCATAACAATGAGACAAGAAAATGTTAAAAGCCATCCAAATTGGAAAGGAACAAGTAAAACTATCACTATTTGCAGATTACATGACTTTATATATAGAAACCTTAAGGACTCCATCAATAAACTGTTAGAACTAATTAATTCAGTAATGTTGGGGGATAAAAAAACAGTACACAAGAATTGGTTGCACTTCTATACACCAATAATGACCTGTCAGAAAGAGAAATTAAGAAAAAAGAAAAGAAAACTATCCCATTTACAATTGCATCAAAAAGAATTCAATACCTCAGAATAAATTTAACCAAGGAAATGAAAGACTTATACTCTGAAAACTATAAGACATTGATGAAAGAAACTGAAGACAAAACAAATGAAGGGAAAGATATACTATGCTCATGGATTGGAAGAATTATTGGAAATGTCCGTACTACCCAAAGCCACCTACAGATTCAGTGCAATCTCTGTCAAAATAACAATGACATTTTTCTCAGAACTGGAACAAATAATCCTAAAATTTGTATGGAATCACATAAGACCCCAAATATCCAAAGCAATCTTAAGGAAAAAGAACAAAACTGAAGGGATCATGTGCCCTGATTTCAAACTATACTACAAAGCTATAGTAATCAAAACTGTATGATACTGGCACAAAAACAGACAATGGAATAGAATAGAGAGCACTGAAACAAATCCATGCTTATATGGTCAATTAATTTATGGCAAAGGAACCAAGAATATAAAGCAGGGAAAAGAGAATCACTTCAATAAATGGTGTTGGAGAAACTGGACAGCTGCATGCAAAAGAAAGAAAGTAGGCCACTTTCTTACACGATATACAAAAATAAACTCAAAATGGATTAAAGACCTAAATGTAAGATCTGAAACCATAAAACTCCTAGAAGAAAACATAGGCACTACACTCTTTGACATTGGTCTTAGCAATATTTTTTGGATCTGTCTTCTCAGGCAAGGGCAGCAAAAGCAAAAATAAATGGGACTACATCAATCTAAAAGTCTCTGTACAGCAAAGGAAACACTCAACAAAATGAAAAGGCAACTTAATGGGAGAAAATATTTGGAAATCATACCTATGATAAGGGGCTAATACCCAAAATATACCCAAAAGTCACAGAACTCAGTATCAAAAAAAGACAATCCAATTAAAAAATATTCAGAGGACCTGAATAGTTAGGTTTCAAAGAAAGACATACAGATGGCCAACAGACACATGAAATAATGCTGAGAATCACTAATCATCAGGGAAGTACACAAATGAAAACCGCACTGAGATATCACCTCCCACCTGTCAGAATGGTATTATCAAAAAGACAATGGATAATAACAGCTGGTGAGGATGTAGAGAAAAAGGAACTCTAGTGAACTGTTTGTGGGAATGTAAATTGGTGCAGCCATTTTGGAAAACAGTATGGAGGTCCCTCCAAAAAATCAAAAATAGAACTGTCATGTGATCCAGCAATTCCACTTCTGGGTATTTATCCAAAAAAAGCAAAAACAATAATTAGAAAAGATATATGCACTCCTATGTTCATCACAGCATTATTTACAGTAGCCAAGACATGGAAAAAACCTAAGCATTCATTGATAGATGAATGGATTCAAAAAATTATATATATATATATTACTCAGCCATAAAAAAGAATCAAATCTTACCATTTGCAAACACAGATGGACATAGAGGGTATTATGAAATACGTCAGAGAAAGACATATACTATATGATTTCACTTATATGTAAAATTTTTTTTAAAAAATGAACAAAACAGAAATACTCCCATAGACAGAGAACAAATTGGTGGTCACTAGAGTGGAGGTGGGTGGGGTTTTAGTAGAATAGGTGAAGGGGATTAAGAGGTACAAATTTTGAGTTATAAAATAAATAAGTCACAGGGTTATAATGCACAGCATATGGAATATAGTCAATAATATTGTAATAAATTTGTATGGTGACAGATGGTTACTAATCTTATTGTGGTGATCAGTTAATAATATATATAAATGTCTAATCACTATGTTGTACTCTTGAAACTAATATAATAGTGTATGCCATCTATTCTTCAATAAAAACAACAACAACGAACATAATATTGGCAATTCTAGTCAGAGCAATTAGGCAAGAAAAAGAAATAAATTGGTATCCAAATAAGAAAGGAAGAAGTAAAAAAATTATTTCTGTTCAAATATGAAATGATATTATATGTAGAAAACACTAAAGACTCTACACACAAATAAAGCTGTCAGAGCTAATAAGTGAATTCAACAAAGTTTCAAGATATCAAAACAATAGGCCAAAATCAGTTGTATTTCTATACACTAACAATGAAAAGGAAATTAAGAAAATAATCCTATTTACAATGGCATCGAAAAAGAATAAAATACTTAGGAATAAATTTAACAAAGTATACAAAAGACTTGTACACTGAAAACAAACCTTTGCTGAAAGAAATTAAAGAAGACATAGATGTAAAGACATCCCATATTCATGAATTGAAAGATTTAATATTGTCAAGATCACAATGTTGCCAAGAGGGATCTACAGACTCAATGCAATCTCTATAAAAAAATCTACAGCATTTTTGGTAGAAATAGAAAAACCCACTCTAAAATTCATATGGAATCTCAAATAACACAAATAGCCAAAGGAATATTGAAAGGTCAGAGCAAAGTTGGAGGATTCACACTTCCTATTTTCAAAACTTACTAAAAAAACCCTACAGTGATGAAAATAGTGTGATTTGGCATAATGACAGACATATAGACCAATGGAATAGAATGGATACCCTAGATATAAACCCTCATATATTTGATTAAATGATTTTCAGCAAGGTTGCCAAGACCATAGAGTGGGAAAAAGTTTTTTCAACAAGTGGTACTGGGAAAACTGCATATCCACATGAAAAATAATGAATTTGTACCCTTATTTTACCCCCTATAAAAAAAATTATCTCAAAATGTGTCGAGACCTAAACATGAGTTGAAACTATAAAACTCATAGTGGGAAAAATAGAGAATAACCTTCATGACATTGGATTTGTCAATGATTCCTTAGTTATGACACCAAAAACATAGGCAACAAAAGAAAAACAGATAAATTGGATTCATCAAAATTAAAAACTTTTGTGCATCACAGAACACAGTCAGGAGAGTGAAAAGACAACCCACAGAATGGGAGAAAATATTTGCAAATCAGATATCTGATTAGGTATTCATATCCAAAATATATAAAGAACTCCTACCATTCAACAACAAAAATTAAGCAATCTAATTCATAAATCGGCAAAGGGTTGAATAGGCATATTTTTAAAAGATATAAAAATGGCCAATAAGCACATGAAGAGATACTCAACATCATTAGTCGTTAGGTAAATGCAAGTCAAAACCACAATTAGATGCCATCTCATGCCTACTAGGACGGCAATTGTTTTTTGTTTTTTTTTAAAAGGAAAATAACAAGTGTTGGTGAGGACTTGAAGAAATTGCAAATATCACACATTACTGATAGGAATGTAAAATGATCCAGCCAGTATGGAAAACAGTAAGGCAGTTCCTCAAAAAGTTAAACATAGAATTACCATATGATGCAGCATTTCCACTTCTAAGCATATACGCAAAAGAACTGAAAGCAAAAACTCAGACACTTGTACACCCATGCATAGAAACACTGTTCACAATAGCCAAAATGTGGAAACAACCCAAGTGTTCACTAACAGATGAATGGATAAACAAATGTGATATATACACACAATGAAATATTATTCAGCCATTAAAAGGAATGAAATGCTGATAATGCTACAACATGAATGAACCTTGAAGACATTATGCTAAGTGAAATAAGCCAGACACAAAAGGGCACATATTGTATGATTCTACTTATATGAGATACCTAGAGTAGGCAAATTCAGACAGAGAGTAGAAAGGTGGTTACCAGGGACTGGCAGAGTGAGGAATGGGAAGTTATTGCTTAGAGGTTACAGAGTTTTTGTTTGGGATGATAAAAAAGTTCTCGAGATAGATATTTGTGATAGTTATACAACATTGTGAATGTAATTAGTTTCATCACTTTAAAATAATGTATACTTAAAAATGGTTAAAATGGTAAATTTTATGTTATGTATATTCTGCCACAATAAAATATAATCAGGAAAGGAAAGGGAGGGAGAAGGCAGGCCAGCCTGGTTGTTATTCCGGGCCTGACAGCGACAGTTTATTGCCTTTCCTGATCCAGCCTCCATACAAACTGTCCTCTTAGGCTGGATATGTATACTTCCAAAGTAAACAGAAGGATAATTTAATCCCCAAAGAAGAGAGTTGAAGGAGGGCAGCAATTTCTCCTATTTTCACAATCTTAATTTTTCAGGTGAAGGAGAAATGCTCATTCTATTTCCAGATGGAAATCCTAGCATTTCACA
Organism: Stenella coeruleoalba; assembly: GCF_951394435.1. Taxonomy (NCBI): domain Eukaryota; kingdom Metazoa; phylum Chordata; class Mammalia; order Artiodactyla; family Delphinidae; genus Stenella; species Stenella coeruleoalba. The sequence goes on along the minus strand of NC_137153.1, from coordinate 34,463,507 downwards.
AAGTGGACTGTGCTTTCCAAGTGGAGTAGCTCTAGAAATATCCCAGGGTTATGAGTGACTGGATATAACTAACCACACATGAGCCTCACACAGTCAGAACTAATCCTCCCACATTGTGAATGGAGTGTGCTTGCCCCATGTTACGAACAAAGAATCCCAGGCTCAGAGGGGCACTGGGATTTGCCCAGGTCTCACAGTTAGAGTACATGGAAGAGTCTATAATAAAATCTAGGTCTGCCTGAATCTTTTTTCCTGATTTCTAAGAATAGGAGACTTTATCAGGCCAGAGGCCAGAGAAGTGCTGGATTTGGAAGCAGAAAGTTTAGCTCCAGTATTTACCCCCAACTTACCGTATGTCTTTGGTCCAGTTGTTCCATCTTTCTGTGCTTCATTTTCTTCATCAGTAAAAGGAGGATCAGAATCTGCCTCAAGGGGCTTGTAGCTGAGCTCTGTTGAGTTGCTGTGATGTACAGCCTATACTACTTCTTTGGGGGAGATTTACTGGTGGCTGGCCTGATTCCTTTCGTGTGCTTGAGGTGGACATCTTGAGAGAGGTTCATTCTCTTGGTCTGATATATTTTTCTTCCAGAAATGTTAAGATGGAAGTATAATGAAGTAGGCTCCCAAAGTAGAGTGAACACCCATGAGGGAACGCAAGGGACTTTTGGATCTTGGTGGCATGCACAGAGATGATTTCTCTTCTGGAAAGGAGTAAGACTAAGTATCTTTTGAAGACCTTGTGAAGCCTGATGACCTTTGAGGAAAGTAGGTGGAGAAGGAGGAGAGCTTTCAGTTCCCCTGGGGAGCTATATAAGGAAATGCTGTGAGCAAATGTAAGCATTGGCTTCGGGCCAGCTGCATCCTCCCTGCACTAGCTGTGTGACTTTGATCAGTTCACCTGGGAGCTTCTTATTCCAGGTGCCTTACCATCTTCTTCTGAGCCCTTAGAGTAGACTCTTCCTGCTCTGACACACAGAAGTGGAGTAGATGGCCATGAGTGTGGTCAGATTTCCTTGTGAGGGCAACTCCCTCCCACTGATTGTGTCATTCCTTGAGTGTAGGGGTTTGTTGGTAGCAAACGCATTATGAACACCTACCGTCCCAAGCTGCCAAGCACTGGAGGCAAAGGTCCCCACAGCACAGCATTCCCTCACACATCAAGGTGACCAAGTCTCAGAGCCCCTCCTTGGAGCAGGAGTTCACAGTAATAGGGAGACTCTGCACACCCCCATGCCACAATGGTAACATGACTGGGTGAAGGGGAACCTGAGGCAAAGTGGAACGGTCTTGCCCCCATACAAAGCTGTCACTCAGCCCATACACTCATGGCCATGTGGGAACTGGGGCCTCATGTGGCCAGAGCTCCCAACTTCTTCTAGAAAATCCAGAGATCCTGATAATTGTGTAAAATATCTGTAGCAGTCGAGATTGTCTTGGTTCTGCTACAGTAACAAACCTCAAATCCCAGTGGCTGGAAACAACAGAGATTTTTAGCTTGCTCATTCATCGTCTGTGTCCCATAAAATCTACAGGAGCCTCTGATCACCATCATTTACCATGATTTTTGTCCTGTGTGACTCATCAAGAGGATTTAGGGGACTGGCCCAATTCAGTGCTGGCTAGAGGAGCATCCCCCATCCCAGATGTCTCTATGCCAAGGAGAGAGAGCTGGAGGACCTCCCCCTTGCAGTCAAATGCTCAGACTCAGAAGAGACACATCACCTCTGCTTACCTCATTGGTCGGAGCCACACATGGGGCCCCATGTGGCCCCACGTGGCACAAGGTACAAGCTAGCCACAACCTTTAGAGGAAGTCCCAGGCAACCACACAGCTAGCCACCCCACCTCCTGATTAGTCAATGTTGGCGTCAACCTGCAGTCCACACAGAATCCATCTCAGGTAGGATGTGGCCAATGTGCCCAGGGTTGTGTCCTGGGACCGTGAGATAGTAAGGAGAAGTGCTGGAGACCAGATGTGACAGACAGCCAAACACAGAGCCAGCCCACTCAGGCATGGGGGGACTGGCAAATGCTATTACCACACTGCTTTCTCCATTCCTCCATCTCCCCTGAGGTGGTACCTCTCCAGAAGCCTCTGCCCCTCAAGCCTGCAAGTACATGTTCTCAGTGGCCTCACTCCTGCCCTTTGACCTCTTTGTCTGGGATCATCCCATTGCACCTGCCCCCCTACCTGGCCAGCAGCCCCCAGGAAAGGCCAGCCCTGTCCCAGTTCCAGGCCCGCAGGACAGGTGTTCAGTAGAGTAGTTTGGAAGAAACAGCGAATGAGCACATGGGATCCCCATTTTTCAGATAAAAACTATTTCAGCCAATATTGTTGCCCATTTGCACATGTTGGGTACTGAAGCAAGTACTAACCTAATAACCCAGCACAGGGTACTGGGCGCTTCCTGTGTAGCAGAACCTGCTCTCATTCACTCCTCACAGATGCCCCTGAGGTTGACATCATCATCCCAGTCTACAGATGGAGAGACTGAGGTATGGAGAAGCTAAGAGCTTTACCTTTAGCCACCACTTCCACCATCTCCCCACAGCCACCTGAGGGCCCTGGAGTGAGATGGGGGCTTGGCTGGCCTGCCTGCTGTGGGCTGTGTTCACCACTGGCGGCCATGACCCTCTCACCTGCAGGCTCAGAATCCAACCCAGGGTTCCATCTCCTTTGCCCCCTCTAGAATGCTCTTGGTGCTCTGGGTGTCAGCATGGGGCTACCCAGCTCCTGACAGCCAGGCCAGCCCAGAGACAGTGTCCAACCAGCTCAGCCCCTAGTGCCCCCATGTTGACCCTGGATACCTACTGTGGTATCCTTCTCAAAGCCTTGTGCTGGGGAGAGGCAGCATCCCATTTTACAGCTGAGAAAAACCAAGTCCACAGGGCCGGCAAGTGTGGACGCACATTCCAGCCAGACCACCCCTCACCCCCCAGGGGATGCCTTTGGATAGAGCCACTGCATCAGGCGGAACTGATTTGGCAAGGAGGTGGACACATATCTGTTAAATTATTTTTAATTGTGGTAAAATATACGTAACATAAAGTTTAGCATTTTAACCATTTTTAAGTGACAATTGAGCAGCATTAGGTACATTCATTGTGTTGTGCAAACATCACCACCATCCATCTCCAAAACATTTTCATCTTGCAAAACTGAAACTCTATCCTCATTAAACACTAATTACCCATTCCCTCCTCCTCCAGCCCCTGGTGCCCACCTTTTTACTTTCTGTCTCTGTGAGTCCAACTACTGTAGAGACCTCATATAAGTGGAATCATACAGTATTTCTTCTTTTGTAACTGCCTTATTTCACTTAGCATAATGTTCTCAAGTTTCATCCATGTTTTAACTCGTGTCAGAATTTCCTTTTTAAGTCTGAATAGTATTCCATTGTATGGTTATACCACATTTTGTTTATCCATTCATACATCAGTGGATTGCTTCCCCTTTTGGCTTGTGAATAATTCTTCTATGAACATGGGTGTGCTAATATCTCTTCAAGACCCTGCTTTCAATTCTTTGGGGAATACACCCAGAAGTGGCATTAGATCATATGACAATTCTATATACATTGTTTGAGAAACAGAGATATATTTTTTAAATGACACTTTTAGTAATTTATATTGATTGTAGAAAAGTGGAAAAAATATAGTTGAGAAAAAAAGAAAATCAAAAGTGACTATTCTTTTCAATTTTGCAGAAGAAACCCACTATTAAGATATACGTATGATTCCCTCCAGAGGTGTCAACATGCTTTCAATCAATCCCTCAATTCACCTCCTGTTGGTGTCCTTCACAGCTACTTGCCCTGGGCTCAGCTGGACTGGGTCGTGGGCCTTCCTCATGGGTGGACATTGGGAATAGCGCCCCGGCCCGGGGATGCCACACCAGGCCTTCCCTCAACAGAGACCAGCCGTCCTCGAGGTCGCACACCCACAGAGCCTCAGGTCCCCAGCACCTCCCCGGCTGCCCACCCCAGGCCAGGCGCCAGGCCCCGCGTGCCTCGCAGGTGCTGGAGGCCCAGCCTGCCCAGCCTCCCAGCGGCTCCAGAGTCATCTAGAGAGTATATTCGAGCTGTCGTGTGGAGTTGAGTTTCTTTTGGCAAACGCTGGAGACTGACAAAAATATTCACGTCAAAACATTTCTGGTGCAAAATTTATGAAAGCATTTGAATTTGGCCTGGGCATTTTTTTCCTTTTTCCTTCTCCCCCTCCCCGCCTTGTCCTGAGTTGGGGGTGGGGAGAAGAGATAGAGTCCAGATGTTGGTGGGAATTAACTTCTCTTCTTTCCCTCCCCCCAGCCTCTCTGGCCAGAGGAACAGCCGAATCAATGGCCGCTGTGTGTCCACACAGCACAAAAGGCCGTGCGGCCGAGCCCTGGGCTCTCCCTGCCTTGCGAGCACCGAGGAAGTACCCCGGCCTGGAGTTTGCCCCCTAACCCCAGGGTCTGGGGTAATTGTCTGCAGAGGCAGCCTGGGGCCGGGCTGGCCATAATGATTTAGGCAGGATCTATTTCACTTCAAGCCTTTTCTACTCCGAAGAGGCCTAATCGAAAGTAATCTGAAAATTAGGGAAAATAAAAACCATGCCCACCGTTACATAAATACCCATTTCCTCGCATCGGCTGCTCGAAATCACCTCATTCCAGAGCAATGTGATGTTTCCCTGATGGGCAAAGCCAAGCCCCCGGGGGCCTTTTGATCCACACCGCCTGCGCCCTGCTCCCTGACAGGGATCCCAGAACATAGGGTGGGAGCTGGAGGGGGAGGAGAGCGCCTGGCCATGGGGTTGGCCCAGGTCCCCAGGGGGACCAGCCCTGCAGACCTCAAATGTGGCCTGGGGGTAAAGAGGGTTTGGGCTTGAGGTGGCCCCATGGACTGTTCATTTATTCCTCCATCCCATTTCTTCCCCAAGACTCAAGACTTGCAAGGCCCTCAAGACAGCTCCATACCTCAGCACTCATACCCCCTCCTGAGTCATTCCTTTCAGCCCTCAGATACTCCCAGCTCAGCTGTACCCCAGGACCTTTGCACGAGCTGTTCCCACAGTCTGGAGGGCCCTTCCTTGCCCAGGTTTGCACTCGCCTCAGGCCTTTTCTGCTGTCATCTCAGATGGAAAGTCGCTTTCTCAGAGTGGCCTTCCCTTGCTCTCCTTGTCACAGGACCCCTCCTCGCTGCACCCTCACCTCACCCCACCCAAGCCAGGCATGTCATTGCTGGTTTCTTGTTTTTTGAGTCCTGTGCGCAAGCTCCAGGAAACTGGGGCCACATCCAGCTTGGTCGCCATGACTAGAACTCAGTAAACATTTGCTGACAGAATGGAGAAGTTTTTCACACAGGAATGAAGTTCGGTGGTTTACAGAAGCGGGGTGGGGTGAGGTCTGGAGCCCAGGAGTAAACCCGGGTTAGATTCTGCCTTCACCACCCGCCTCCTCACGGGTCTGGCTGGAGGCAGCAGTGTCCCGAGCCCACAAAGCTCCCAGGCCGGTATCCAGCACACTAAATGGTGGTGTTCAACACGACTACTAATCCGCTGACATTCCATCAAGGAGTGATGTTCTGGGCCTGTGACAAAGAAGCTTCTAGATGGTTCCAGAGGTCCCCAGCCATTCAAGTCTTCCAAGTTAGGCCCCACTTGGAATGTATGGACTCCCTCTCTAGCCCAAGCCAAGTGCTAGGCATGGTGGTGTCACAGGGAGCCGGATTCTCTATGTCCTTGAGAGATGGACCTACCCTGTGTCTTTGCACGAACACTGCCCTGTCCACCCACACTTGTCAGCCTTCACTGTGTCAGCCACTCTGGTTTGAGCTGGGACCCTTTGCAGAGCCTCTGCCTCTGCCAGGCAGGTGGAATGTGCCAGGATGAAGTGCCCCTTTGCTGACAGGAGTGGCAGGTAGCTGTGCCCCAACTCACTCAGGTGGGGAAACTGAGGTTGGAGTTGTACATGGACACCCACAAGTGTGGCTGGCCAGGTGACACATGATTTGCTACGCTCCTTTTTCCCTGTCTCCCTTCCTTCCTCCTCTCCCAGCATTTCCTGGGGCTCCACCCACTCACTGCTGCACTCAGACCCTTGTCTTGAGTCTGCTTGAGGAGGAGACAGCCCCTCTGGGCTTCTATCTCCTCACTGGGATAAGGGACAATTGTTGCTGGTGACAGATGATGGGATCTCTGTCAGCCAAGGTGAAGGACACACACTGCCACAGCCACAAGGCCAGGGGATCAGCCATTCTTCCTCAGCACAGCCATCTAGCTAGTTTAAACTCAAACCAGAATGGGATGACTGGGGTTCCCCATAATGGAGTCAAGTCTGCTCCCCAAATCCCTGTCTGTCCTTGGCTGCAGAGATCCCAGAACACTAGAATTTGGGGGCTCTTGGGGTGGAGCTCGCTCAGGGACACCAGGTAGGTCAGTCTCTGAGTCCCTGACAGTGGGAGTAAGCCCCTGCCTCTCAGGCTAGGAGTCACGTGGACCAATGCCTACGGCCAGCTGTGCCCATGGTTTTGCAAGAAGGCCTCCAGCCCCAGTTACCTGAGAGGTGGGGCACTGGCTCAAGAATGTAGAGGGCATTTCCGGAACAAATAACTGTACCAATAACTCACATCCATCACATGCCCAGAGGAGGTAAGAATTTCATACACATTACTATACTTAATGCTCACCGCAGCCCTACAAGTTAGAGATGAACAGCCTCATCTTTTTACAGATGAGGACACTGAGACACAATGAGGTTGAGTGACTGAGTCCATTGTGACCCATCAAGTCACAGAGCAGACTGACCCGCAAGGACTGGCACCTCCTTTCCTGCCCCACAAAGACCCATGTCTGCACTGTCCCCGGCCTCAACATCTGCCCAGTTCCGACCCCGATGGCGCTGTGGGAAGCACATCCTCCCAGTGAGAGCTCAGCCAGGATGGAGGGAAATGCCCAGGAGGAGGGAGGGCCCCTTCGCTGGCACATGAGCAGGGGCAGGCAGCGCTGGGTCAGGACAGAATCTGCCAGTCTTGAGTGGAGGCTGGACCAGGGGGCCCCCAATTTCCATGGGCCTGCCTATGTGCCACAGGGGGATGAACAAGTTCAGAGGCTCCTCCCCTGACCACGAGCAGCCTCCACCCACACTGCTGTCATACCCAGGCCTTTGTGTTGTCCCCCACCTGGAGCACATTATCACCCATCACACCATCCCCCACGTGGCCAGCCCCTCTCCAGGGCCTCCTCTGGGCTCTGAAGCCCCACTCCTGCCTCCTCTCCTGGCAGCCTGCGGGGTCACATGCATTTCTGCGTCAGCCTCCCCACCAGCCTGAGCCCCTCAAAGACTCACCCTGGGTCAGAGCAATGCCCAGCAGAGGGCCCAGTGGCCAGCAGCTGCTGGGGGGTGACGAGTGAATGAGTGAGTGAAGTGAAGGAGCGCGTGATGTGGGCTGCACACACCCCTTCTCTGGGTCCCGGTGTCCAACTCTTCACAGAGTATATGGAGGTATAAACACGTGGCTCCCCAGAGGCTATCTCATACAGGCATGCTTGCCCCCTGCATCCCTTTACGTATGCCCAGTGGACCCCCATACCAGCCCAGGATGGACACCAGCTCATCCACACTTCTCCAGGTCCCGAGAGGGGGGAGTCACCCTACTGTCACTGTCGTTTCTACTCTGGAACCTGATGCTACATCCAGCACTGACCATAGGGTGTAAGGCAAGGGCAGCCATCAGGGCTACCCAGGGAGTTGCCTGGGTTTTAGGAGACAAAGTGGGGTCCCTGTACCAGTTGCTATCACAGGCCTTGAGATAAGGCTTTGTCCAGCAGCCCCTGGTGACCCCTTCTGCTCATCCAGGCCAGGGGTCTCTCAACGGCAGAGACAAGCCCCTGCAGGTCCCACAGGACACTGACCCCTTTCCCTAGACCTTGCTGGTCAGAGTTGCAGGAATTTCAAATCTGCCTTTGGAATGTCCCATGTACTGTATCAGGGGACTTTGGTTGAAACTTCCATTTAACAGTCCTGCACCCTGGCCAAGGCTTCCCAGGCAGGCACAGGGCCCAACCCAGAGCCCGAATATGATCCAGTTCAGTACGGACGAAGGCCACACACATCACCCTGAGAAGATTCAGGAAAGCTGTGAAGCAAGAGAAAGTCATGCAGCTGGGAGTTCTGGAAAGGCTGCTCTGAGTTATAGCAGGAGATGAGTACTGAATAGAATTGCAAATGGCTGGTCCCAGGTAAAGGCCTCCCCAGGAGCCAGGCAAGGTGAGCCAAGGTGGCACATATCATGGAAGCACAAGGCTGGAGTGTCTTCCAAGCTGAGGCTGGAAGGGGCAGGCCCAGGTGGGTGGGCCTGCAGGATGGGCCTGGAGGAATGAGCCTGGAGGCTGGACACCATCGGGAAGCCGGGCAGGAGTTGCTCAGACCTGAGCCAAGTCAGGGAAGGCTCCCCAGGACTAGACTTTGTGGATCGGAGCTGAGGGGTGAACAGAGCTAACCACGAGAGATGGGGGACCCAGAGGCCTCCGGAAGCTGGAAGCCCCCTTTCCCCACAGAGAGAACCCTTCCAGAAGCCCTGCCTCTCAGTCTGGGGTGGGGGCCCAAATGGCTCATTTTCAACCCTTGAAGCTTTGGGGAGTGGGTGCTTTGGGGGTGGGCAGGGACTCCCAAGGGTAATGTGTGTTTACCCTCAGTAGTCGGGGAAGGCAGGCCATGTGAAGGCTCCCGGAGTGGAGCCGGTGCTCTGTTGCAATTACCCGTAAGCCTGGTGTTTACATGGGGGTTTTACAGAGAATTCAAAGCATATCTTCCTGTTGCTTTGGCAGCGAAGGCGTATCAAGTGAGTGTTCAAAAGGGCCGAACCGCCTTTACAAAAATAAAAACCAAATGGCTGAGTAATTTCCACCAGAGAAGGACTTACTCTCGCAATTGCATGGTCTATTTAGCATGCTTTCATAAAACCTTTTAACGAATCAGCCCTGAACTCGAACGCCAGCCCCAACCCACCTGTCAAACTTGCATTTCCAAACACAGGTATGGCCGCTTGGGAGACTGGACGCAGGTTTCAGTCCCCCGCACAGGGTAGACGTCCCCAGTGTCCTTTAGGACAAGCCTGGGGCAGGAGGCAGGCCCCGCGTGCCCAGCAGCAAGGATGCGAGCACTCTGTGCCAGCCAGGGACGGAGGGCCCAACCCAGAGGAAATCCCCGGGAAGGGGGGACAAAGCAGTAAGTCAGTGCTGTGACACCATGGGGACACTGGGGGATCCACAGGAGGCCTGACTCAGCCTGGGGAACCAGGGAAATCTTCCAGATGGAGGAGCTGCCTGAACCAGACACTGGAAAGATAAAGTAGGAGAGGACAGACCAGGAGTGAAGGAAGTCTCTGTGAGAGGAGAGCACCCTGAGAGGAGGCCAACCTGGTCCGAGGAGAGTCAGTGATTTGTACGTAGTTACCTAAAGGAGACAAGAAGAAAAATGCTTTCACATAGAAGATTCCATTCCAGAAGTAAATGGTGAGCCGTTCAGCCAAGCTGGGCTGTTAGGGGTTGTTAAAGGAGCAGGATCTCAGTCTTAAATGAGGGGAAACATAGAAGGCGTTATTAAGTCAACCCTACTGAGATATTGGGTCTTAGGGTAACTATGTGTCTAAACTTAACAAGAAACTACCAAGATGTTTCACACATTGGGGCCCATTTGATACTGCTACCTGCAGTATATACAAGTTCCAACATGCTCCACGTTTTCTGCAACACTTCATAGTGTCAGTCGTAGTAATGTCAGCATTTTAGTGGATACTTAGTGAGTGATATCTCATTACAGTTGTAATTTGCATTTCCCTGATGAGTACTATTGAGACCATTCCATGTGCTTACTGGCCATCGGAATATCTTCTTCTGAAAAAGGTCTTTCAACTCTTCTGTCCTTTTTTGCTGTGTCTTATCACTGAGTTGTAAGCCTGATGTGTTTTGGACACATAAAATCTACTTAGATTTTTTTCCCTTCTGCATTTTGGCTTGCCTTTCTTTTTTACCTTTTTATTTTGAAATAATTATAGATTTAAAGCAAGTTGCAAAAGATTTTCGAGGAGTCCTATACACCCTTCACTCTGCCTCCCTCAAGCCTAACATATTGCATAACAGTAGTGCATAATTAAAGCTAGGAGATTCACATTGATACAGTCCATGGAGTTTATTTAGATTCCTCCAGTTATAGGTACACTCACGCATGTGTGTGTGTGCGTGTGTGTGTGCAGCTCTATGCAATTTTATCACATGAAGCTTAATATAACTGTCCCCAGGATCAAGACACTCCACAAGTCTCCCTCATGCTGCCCCCTTATAGCCACTCCCATCCTATCCCTACCCCCTGACAACCAGTAATCTGTTCTTTATCTCTATAATTATGTTATTTAATAAATGTTATATAAAAGGACTCCACAATATGTGTCCTTTTAAATTGGCTTTCCTTCACTCAGCCTAGTTCCCTGGAGATTCTTCCATATTTCTGTGTGTGTCAATATTCATTCCTTTTTCTTGCCAAGCAGTGTGTTCCATGGTATGGATATACCACAGTGTTTCCACATTCACTCGTTGAAGGCCGCTAGATCCTTTCTAGGTTTTAGCTATTACAAATAAACATTCCTGTCCAAATTTCTGTGTGAAAATATATTTTCATTTTCTGGGATAAATGCCCAAGAGTACAATTGCTGGGTATTCTAAGTAATTTCATTAATAAGTTTAAAAGGAACTACCCAAGTATTTTACAAAGTGGCTACACCATCGTACATTCAAACCAGGAATGTATGAGGGATACAGTTTCCCTGCATCCCCACAGCATTTGGCGTTGTCACACTTTTTTATTTTAGTTGTTCTGATAGGCGTGTAATAATATCACATTCCCCTAATGATTACTGCTTTTGAGCATCTTTTCACAAGCTTATTTGCCATCTGTGGATTATCTTTGGCAAAATGCCTGTTTACGCATTTTGCCCGTTTCCTAATGGAGTTGTCTCTTACAGTTAGACTTTGAGAGGTCTTTATATATTGTAGACACTAGTATTTTGTCATATATGTGGCTTGCAAACATTTTTCTCCCAGTCTGTAGTTTATCTTTTCATCCTCTCAATAAGGGTCTTTCACAGAGGAGCAAAAGTTTTTACTTTTGACTCATTTTCCTTTTATGGACCATTCTTTTGATATCAAGTCTAAGAACTCTTTGCCTAGTCTAGGTCCCCAAGATTTTGTCCTAATTTTTTTCTAAAATTCATTTAGTTTTACATTTAAATCTATGATCCATTTTGAGTTCATATTTGTATAAGGTGTGACATTTAGACTGAGGTGCATTGCTTCGAATTACGGCCCACTCTAATCACCTCATTTTGACTTGATTACTTCTGTAAAGACTCTATCTCCACTGAGACTCAGTTACATGAGATCATTAAACAAGCCACTTGGCATAAAAGGTGACTCTTTCAATGGGGTTTTTCTTAGACTTATTTGATTTTGATTGGTTTGTGTCTTGCAGACCATAGCTATGAAGTACTCCCCAGTACAGCTCCTCTTTTTTTTTTCATAGTTCTTTTTGTAAAATTTTATTGAAATATAGTTGATTTACATGTTAATTTCTGCTGTACAGCAAAGTGACTCAGTTATACGTATTATATGTATACTTTTTCATGTTCTTTTTCATTATGGTTTATCACAGGATATAGAATATATTTCCCTGTGCTATACTGTAGGTCCTTGTTGCTTATCCATCCTATGTATACTAATTTGCACCTGCTAATCCCAAACTCCCAATCTTTCCCTTCCCCACCCCACCTCCCCCTTGGCAACCACCAGTCTGTTCTCTATGTCTGTGAGTCTGTTTCTTTTTCATAGATATGTTCATTTGTGTTGTACTTTAGATTCCACATATAAGTGATATCATAAGTACAGCTCCTCTTGACTTGCTAGATGGGAAACTGCCTGATTCATGAGTTGTTCAATAAAGCCAATTATATCTTTTAAATTTAAAAAAGGCTCTATCTCCAAATAAGGTCACATTCTGAAGTATGGGGATTAGGTTGTCAATATATGAATCTTGGGGAACACAATTCAACACATAACACTACTTTAAAGCCTTGCTTTTTAATATAAATTTTAGAAAGAATTTGTCTATGTCTACTCAAAAGCTTTTTGGAGTTTTGACAAGAATTACATTAAACCTATAGATTGACTAGGGGAGAACTGACTTGTTTACCATGTTAAGTCTTCCAATTCATGAAGATGGTATGGTTTTCCATTTATTTAGGTATTCTTTGACTTCTTTCATCAACATTTTGTAATTGTCAGCTTTTCTGATCCTATACATGTTTTGTTACACTTGCACCTAAGTGTTTTATTTTCTGTGGAGTGAGTATAAATGGTATTATGTTTTTAATGTCAATTTTCAAATGTTCATTGTTAGTATATAGAAATAAAATAGACTTTTGTATTTTGATCCTTTATCTTGCAACCTTGCTGACTTAACGTATTTCCTCTAAGAGTCTGTTCATATATTTTGCAGATTCCTTTGGATTTTCTACATATACTATCATTTCATCTGCAAATAGGGACAGTTTAATTTCTTCCTTTACAATCTGTGTGCTTTTTTCTTTTCCTTGTCACAGTGGCTAGAACTTCTAGTACTATGTGAAATAACAGTGGTGGGAGCAAACATCTCTCCCTTGTTCCCAAACTCAGAAAGAAAGCATTTAGTCCTTCATCATTAAGTATGATGTTAGCTATAGGTTTTTTGGTAGATGCTCTTTAGCAAGTTAAGGGAGTTTACCTCTCTATTCCTAGTTTGTTGAGGCTTTTTAAAATAATAAATAGGGGCTTCCCTGGTGGCACAGTGGTTGAGAATCCGCCTGCCCATGTAGGGGACATGGGTTCGAACCCTGGTATGGGAAGATCCCACATGCCCCAGAGCAACTAAGCCCATGCGCCACAACTACTGAGCCTGTGCTCTAGAGCCCATGAGCCACAACTACTGAGCCCGTGTGCCGCAACTACTGGAGCCCGCGCGCCTAGAGCCTATGCTCCACAGCAAGAGAAGACACCACAATGAGAAGCTCACACACCGGAACAAAGAGTAGCCCCCGCTCTCCACAACTAGAGGAAGCCCGCGTGCAGCAAAAAAGACCCAACACAGCCAAAATAAATAAATTAAAATAATAATAATAAATGGCTATTGGATTTGTCAAATTCTTTTTCTGCATCCATGGCTATAGTCATATTTTTTCGTCTTTGACCAGTTGATGCTCATCGTATTGATTGATTTTAAAATATTAAACCAGACTTGATTCCTGAAATAAATCCCACTATGAGTGTACAGTTTTTTGCTTTACATTCCTGGATTTGATTTGTTCATATTTTGTTGAAAATTTTTGCTTCTAGGTTCATGAAAGATATTAGTCTTTCATTCTGTCTTTCTCTCTCTGCCTCTCCCCTTTCTCTGGTTTTGGTATCAGGGTAACATTGGTCTCATAAAATAAGTCTGGCAAGTGTTCCCTCTTTTTGTACTTTCTGAGATAGATTTTGCAGAAATGGTGCTAATTCTTCTTTAAATGTTTTCTAGAAGTTCCTGATGAAAAATCATTTTGGCCGGCAGATTTCTTTTCCAGCAGTTTTAAAATTACCAATCCAATTTATTTTATGGTTATATTACTATTCAATTCGTCTCATTCATCTTGATTGAGTTTTTGTTGTTTTTAGTGTTTGAGGAATTGGTCAACTGATTTCTTCTAAATTGTCAAATTTATTCTCATAGAGTTTATTGCAGTATTCCCTTACTACATTTTAAACGGCTGCAGAACCTCTGGTAATACCCTCTGTTTCATTCTTGATATTGGTGATTTGGGTCTTCTCTCTATTTATCTTAGTCTTGCTAAAAGATTATCAATTTTGATGATATTTTTCATTAATTTCCTGTATTGTTTTCCTCTTTTCAGTGTCATAAATTTCTGCTCTTTATTAGTTCCTTCCTTCAGATTGCTTTGGATATATTTTGCTCTTCTTTTTCTAATTTCTTGAGGTATGACCATATATTATTGTTTTGAGAACTTCTCTAAATCCTAATATAAGCATTTAGTGCTATACATTTTCCTCTCAGCATGGCTTTTGCTGTATTCCACAATTTTTGATATGCTATGTTTTTATTTTTACCCAGTTCTATTTATTATTGTATTTTCTTTGAAACTCTCTTTTTGTCCAATGGATTATTTAGAAATATGTTGATGATTACTTCCCAAGTGTTTGGAGATGTACCTTTTATCTTTACCTTATTGATTTCTCAGTATGACTTCAATTCTTTTAAATATGTTGAAGTTTGCTTTATGGCTTATCTTGGTAAACATCCCATGGCTGTTTGAAAAGAATATGTATTCTGCTGTTACTTGGTGATGTGTTCTGTGTTTTCTCAGTTGCTGAGAGTGAGGTGTTGAATTCTCAAGCATAATTATGGCTTTGTCTATTTCTCTTTTCAGCTCTATCAATTTTTGCTTCATGTACTTGAAAGAGCTGTTAGTGCATGATATTTAGGATTGCTATACCTTCTCGGTGGATTGTTGCTTCTATCATTATGTAATGTTCCTCTTTGTCCCTAGGAATTTTCTTTGCTCTAAATTCTACTTTACATGATATTAACATAGCCACTTATCCTTTTTAAAATTAATGCTTTGAATGCATTTATCTTTTTCCATTCTTCCACTTTCAACCTATCTATGCCATTATGTTTGAAGTGAATTTCTTGATGACAGCCTATAATTGGAACATTTTTTATCATTTTACCAACCTCTGTCTTTTAACTGATGTATTTATATCATTTACATTTAAAGCAATTATTGACATGTTAGGGCTTAAATCTGCCATTTTATTGTTATTTTCTGTTTGTTCCTTTTGTATCTATTCCTCTGTTTATTTTTTCTTGCCTTCCTGTGGGTTATTTGAACAGTTCTGAGATTCCTTTTTTAGATTTATTTATAATAATTTTGAATAATTTTAAATCTATTGATAAGTATAGTTTCGTTAGTGGTTGCTCTAGGTATTACCACATATAGACACTACTTTGTCACAGCCTAGTGGTGTAAGTGTTTTACCACTTTGAGTGATGTGTAAAAACCTTTCTTCCATCTAGACTGTCTTTACCCTGCCAACTTTTAAAATATAATTTTCCTAATTATTTCTTTTACATATTTTGAGCACCACAATACAAGGGTGATATTACTTTTGTTTCAACAACAAAATATGATTAAAGAAATTCTTGAGGTAAAGAGATTACTTCTATTTTACTTCTCTTTCTACCTATTGTGTTTGCTTATATTTTTATCTATTCCTTCTTCTATTTTTACCTATTCTGTTGTCTTCCCTTTCTGAAGTTCCCAGTCTTCTTCTGTTATCATTTCCTTTATGTTGGAGAGATTTCTTTAGCTATTTTTTAAGAGTAGGTGTGCTAGCAACAAATTCTCTTATTGCTTGATCATCTGAGAGTGTATCTTTATTTCCCCTTCACTAATGAAGGATAGTTTCACTGAAGATAGGATGTTAGGTTGACAGTTCTTTTCTTTCTCATTTGAAAATCATTGTGTTACTTCCTTTTGAACTTCGCAGTTTCAAATGAGGAATCTACTGTCACTTGAATTGGTGCTTCTTTGTAGGTGATGTGCCATTTCTTTCTGAATTTAAAAAATATTTTTTCTTTGTCTTTACTTTTCACAAATTTAACTCTGATGTGTCATGGTTGGTGTGATTTCTTTCGATTTATCTTGTTTGGAAACACTCAGCTTCTTGAATCTGGAGGTTATGTCTTTCATGTGGCTTGGTTTTTATTTTTTAATGGAAACTTACAAAAAGCAAAATATTTTTATTTTGATGAAGTTTAATTTGCCAATTTTAAATTTACTTTTTGTTCTTTTTTGTCCATTCTAAGAAATCTTTGCCTATACAAGTTCTTGAAGATTTTCTCCTATGTTTTCTTGAAGATGTATAGTTTTAGCTTTTTAAGGTCTCTGATCCTTTTGACATTAATTTTTGAGGTAAGGGCCAAAGCTCTATTTTTTTTCCTGGTAGATATCTAGTTTTTCAAGTACCATTTGTTGAAAAGAATTTTCTTTTTGTAGTGAACTGCCTTGGTACCTTTGCTGGAAATCGATAGACTATATACATATAGACATTCTTGGATAATTTCTGAACAGCCATCCAGTTTTATGTTTCTATATCTACTTTGCTTAGCTTAATAACAAGTCTTTATAACTTTATGTCAAGTCTTGGAACCAACCAGTGTAAGTCCAATGTTGTTCTTTTAAAATTCTTTGGTTTAGATGTATTAGGTCCTTTGCATTTCTATGTCAATTTCTACAAAAAAGCTTGCTAAGATTGGAATTGCAATAGATGTATAGAATGATTCTGGGGAAACTAACATCTCAAAAATATTGATTCTTCTGAACGATGAATACAATTTATCTCTTCATTTTTTAAGTCTTTAATTTCTTCCGGCAGTTTTTGTAATTTTTAGTGTATGGGTCTTGGAAATATTTTTGTTAAATTTATCCCTAAGCATTTTATGTTTTTATGCTATTGTGAAAAGTATCATTTTATAGTTTTATTTTTCCAGTTGTTCATTGCTAGCATATAGAAATACAATTGATTTTTAAATTCTGATCCTGTATTCTGTGGCCTTGATGAACTGGCCTTTGCCAGTCTCTCCAGTCTTAATACTTTTTCCTCTTTCTCTCTTTCTTTGTTTATTATACATAAAACTGATTTATGCTCCAGGTCTTTGCTCCAGTAGCTCTTTTGCATATTCCTTAGGAATTCCTATGTACACAATAATAGCATCTGTGAATGTCATCTAATATATAGGCCCTTTATTTCTTTCTTAACTTATTGCTTTGGCTAAGTATACTATTGAATAGAAGTGGATTTCCTTACCTCAATTCTGTTTTTGGGAGGAAGTATCTAGACTTTTATCAAGTTGAAGATATTCCCTTCTATTTATTATATATTTTCATGAAAGATTTGTCTTGAATGGGTGCCTAATTTTATCAAGTGGTTTGTTTTATGTTTGTTTTTGTTTTTTGAAATGATCATATGGTTTTATTCTTTATTCTCTTAATTTTGTGAATTACATTGACTTATTTGAGAATGTTAAACCAACCTCACCTTCCTGAGATAAACCCCATTTAAATATATGATCCTTTTTTTATATTGCTGGATTTGATTGCTAATATTTTATGGAGAATCTTATGTTTGTATTCATAAGGGATATAAGTTTATAGGTTTCTTTGTATTTTTTGGTAATATCTCTAGTTTTGACATCAGTGTAATTCTGGCCTCATAAAATGAGATAAGAAGTGTTGCTTCATCCAGTATTTTTTGAAAGAGTTTATATATTATATCATTATGAAAAGTTAGCTAGAATTCACCAGTAAGGTAATCTGGGCCTAGAATTTTGTGAGGGGGGATAGGGAGGCCTTTAAATTATTAATTCAAAAATTTTTATACACAGAAGGCTAACAAGATATTCTCTTTCTTCTTGCACCAATTTTGGTTATTTGTGTCTTTCAAGGAATTTGTCTATATTTTGTCAGTTGTCAAACATTTACATAAAGTTGATCATAATATTCTTTGTTGTTTTTTTTAATGTCTGCAAGGTCAGCAGTAATGACCACTCTTTCACTCTTATATTAAAAATGTGTATCTTCTCCATTTTTTCTTATCTGTCCAGCTAGAGATTTATCAGTGTTATTCAAAGAACCAAATTGGGAGTTCATTGATTTTCTCTATTATTCTTCTATTTTCTATTTCATTGATTGTTGCACACAGCCATTTAAATTTAAACTAAAAGCAATTAAAAGTAAATAAAATTAAGAATTCAAAACTCAGTCACACTAGCCACATTTCAAGTGCTCAACTACACTATATGAACATTTTCATCATTCCAAATAGTTTATTGGTAAGGCCTGCTCTGGAGGGAGGGAGGTCTGTTTCTCAATTAGTCCCCTCTCCCCTAGCTAGGCATTTTCTCTAAGCTTCTTAGGGGTCATGGGAGAGCCAGGTGGGTCTTGAAACCATCCTGTCCTCTTGACCCTGGCCTTGGTCCCAGCTCAGGCCTTCTGGCCACCTCCTTTCTTCCTGGTCCCTTTGCCTCCTCTCAGTCCCAACGGTCTGTTCTCCACTTTTGCTTCCAGAGGGAGCTTCCAACACAGTGATCTGCCCCTGCACCACCCTTCACAAATTGCAGTGCTCCCATTACCTGGGCTCCCACAGGACTTCCCAGCAGAGCATGATCTGTTTCCCCCATAGGCCTGAGCCATGGTTGCTAGGAGCAGCCCCCGCTTTTAAATGGGTCACCAAGAACAACCATGTCACTTACATCACTTGGCCTCAGCCACCCACTGGACTACCAGGAAAAAATGCCACCAGCCCCAGAGCTGCATGGCCCCTTCTCTTGGATTTGGTTTATGGCCTAAGCCCCAGAGCCAAGCCCCAGGGAACTCCTCTCCAGGCCCTCCAGAGCCAGCCTAGGAAGGCAGGTTCCAGATCTTTGAGTCCAGCCAAGTTGAGAGTGAGACAGAGCATCCAGGAGGATGTGAGCGCCCCATCAGAGGTATTAGGGGTGTGGGGTTGAAGGCCAGACAGCACTTGTCTGAATGGGCTCCTAGGCTGTGGCTGGGGATCTTGCCCTCTGCCTACTGGGCTCCCAGGAGCCTGTGCCTGCCTGCACAGGTCAGCCCAGCCCACCACAATGTGAGTGGCCTCAACCCCTCCCTGCTGGCTTAGCCATGCCCCTGACTTCCTGCTCATCAGCCCTCAGACCATGAATCACCAGCAGCCTCACAAGAGGAAGCAGTGATAACCCCAGGCTTCAGAAGGGCCACCCTGGATGCTTGTCTGTCCTAATCCACCCCTGCAGGGCAGGAATTAACAGCCCCTGCTCCACACATGCCATTAGTCCCTCTGCCTGGAGCCTTCTTCCTTACAAACTCCCTCTCTCCACTAAAACATCCCTCTTCTCAAAGTCCCCCTTTGTCCCCATCCCACCTTCCTGTTCCCTCCTTCCTCTGGGGTCCCTGGTCCTTCAATCCACCTTGCTTTCCCACTATCCACCAGCCACTGGTGCCCTTGTCTGCCCCGAACCAGGGGCTCCCCATGGCTCCAAGGCCCACGTTGAGGACAGAGACTATTCTCTGGGGTGAAATGGGCCGGGAGGGTGTCCATTTGACCACACAGAGGATGCCCTGCTGGGGCTGTGGGCACTGAGGCATGAAAGAATGGAAGGCCTGGATTGTGGGGATCCTGTAGGCAGTTAGTGGGGAGCCACAGAAAGTGGCTGAGCTGAAGAATGACCACAGGAGGTGGTGTCTGGGACTGAATTTGGGGACCATGAAGGAGGGAATCAGGGAAACAGAGTCAGGACAGGGCTGGTATAAGGCATCCTGGGGAAGGCTAAGTTGGGGCAGGCAGGTACATGAGACCTGAAGAAGCCAGAATCAACCCATCTAAGCGTGTTGGTGGAATGACAGATAAGAAGGGCCCCTGAGGCCAAAGTCACTGAGGAGTGAGGGTTTGGAGCAGCTGAGTGGGCACAGCTGAGGGGTCCCCTCCAGAGGACTGCAGGGTGAGGGCAGGAGAGCTGAACCCAGAGAATACCCACATCAGGGGAGAGGAGGAGGGAGGTTTTGAACAGATGGAGAAGGCACTCCTCCTCCCTGAGTGGAGACCACAGCTGGAGCATGAGCCCCCTTTTCCCCGCCTTCAGAGCTGCTTCACAGATTGCAGCACAGCAATTCAAGAAGCACATGGAGCGTTTGATAGATTGGAAATATATCCTAAAACCACAGTCACAAAAACTATATGGTCTGAGTCTAGAACAGAAAAAACAGAAACAAAAAATGAAAGAATTCCCCAGAAAGTATCCTTATTTACATCTGCCACAAGCCCCCAGATGCCTCCTTCTCGTGGAACCACCCCCTAACCCCTAACCCTGGCACTGCTCCTGGTAACTCCCTGGGAAGAGCAGAGTACAGACACCAATAAACTTTGCCAGAGCTTAATCCACAGCCACCAAGAGAAACCCACCAACAAATGTCTGTGTGATATGGGCCACAAATACCTGGATGTTGATGGAGGATAAACTTGGGATCCCTGCTCTTGGCCATTAACTACAGTTCATCCTAGGGGGTCATAGTTAGATCGTTTAAAAAGAAAAGAATAAGAGAGTAGGACTGGGTTTTTCCCCCAGATTTAAGCATTTGAACAAAGATACTGATCCCAGAACACATTGTAGGGACCCATCTGTGAGCCTGGCTTTGGTTTATCCCTATGACCCCATAGAAGGTAAGATCATTGTCCCCATGTCACAGCTCACAGAGGTGGCATCTCCACCAGCTGCAGGTGCAGAGCAGGGAGACCCTTGATGGCCCATCACAGGCAAAGTCATGCAGTTTTCTTAAACTCTAAAATAAATTAACCCAAAAAGGAGGGAAGGGAGGAAATATAAATGTGGCAGACCAAAGCTTACTCAGAATTGTGGCCCATTTATATGAGATTTCTCTTTGATAAGCAGAAGAGGTATTATTGGTGTACACATATGCACAAGGTATCACTGACTCTAGACAACATTTTAGAACAGCATTCTACAAAAAATCGTCCCTCTTCAAGGTAAAAAGGCACATATTGTAACACATGTGGCTTTACACACTTACTAAATCAGCCAAAATGAGTAGAAAAGATAAACAGCAGTGTCAGCTGAGCTGAGCCCACATCCGGGGTGTGGAGACCCTGGTGGCCCGTCGGGGCTGTGCTCTCTCAACAACCGACCCATTCGGGCTGGGCAGCCCGAGACAGCATGCTCATGAGTGTGCAGATCCTCTGGCCCAACTCAAGCCAGGCACATGGGTCCTGTTCTCCTGACCATCAGGGAGGCCAGGGCGATGGCTCCATTTTACAGGGAGGAAGTTGAGGACTGCAGAGCCAGGACCATCTCTCTGCTCCTTCCTACAAGCTCCAGCACATCCGCTGTTTGGTAAATGCAGTTGGGTGGGGCGGGGGGACAGGACGGATTGCGATCTTGAAATAACACGGGCTGGAGTGTGGGTTCAGGCCGGCAGGCCGGCAGGCGGACAATTAATTACGAGGATCCCGCTTTGAGCCGGGCGAGGGCCCAGCTAGGCCGGGTGTTTACATGCACGCTCGTCTGTTTGGGGCCTGCAAATCCGTGTCAGATGTTAATGGAACAGCATCATTTTTCTGCCGAGGTGGCATCCCCTGGGATGTTTGGATGAGGCGGCCGATGGGACTCAGCCTGGGAAAGGCGGGCTGGCGGCTGAGGAGGGAGGTCATTTGTCAGGCTGCCCGACAGCCCGCAGTGCTCCCCTCACACCAGCACCCCTCCTCAACCCTGCAGCCCCACCTGGTGTCCCTCCGTCCACCGGGCTCTGGGGACACAAAGCCGTGAGTCGTGAAAAGTAAGGATCCACTCCAAAATATGGGAAGGAGACTGCAAACTGGATGTGAATAAACATTTAATTGATCATCGACACAACCACCTGGGTACACACCCAGCCCAGGGTGCAGCCTCTGCTCCACACCTCACACCTCTGCAAGTCGGGGTGCACATGGCACATCTGCTGACAGATCTCTCAGGCCAGACCTGGCCACCTAAGGCCGGGCTGTGTCCTGTGTCCTGCTGCGACTTGCCTCCTGTGTGGGCAGTCCTCTGCAGGCCATAGCAGAGAAGATGTAGGGCAGACCAGATGGGGACATGCTGTCCCCTCAGCTCCAGATCCCTACTCCATCCCCCTCCTCATCATCAGGGAGGCTGATGGAAGAAGAGGCCCAGAGAGGGGAAGTCCTGCCTGAGATCACATAGCAAACAGGCTGTCAGGGCAGGCAGGTAGAGTGGGGCATGCCCCAGCAGAGGGCCAGGTGGGAATGGCGGGCCTGTGGGGAGAAGACAGCCCTGAAGCACCTCTGTGTGGGGTCACGCTATCAGCCACTCTGCAGATGAGGAAGGTGAGGCCAGCCCCAAGGTTCCACAGCCAGGCTGGGCTGGGCCTGCCATGGACTCCTTGGGCCAAGAGTATAGCCACTCAGGGCTCCCCTGGTGGCACAGTGGTTGAAAGTCCGCCTGCAGATGCAGGGGACACGGGTTCGTGCCCTGGTACGGGGGGATCCCACATGCCGCGGAGCGGCTGGGCCCGTGAGCCATGGCCGCTGAGCCTGCGCGTCCGGAGCCTGTGCTCCACAACGGGAGAGGCCACAACAGTGAGGAGCCCGCGTACCACAAAAAAAAAAAGAGGATAGCCACTCACGTCAGGGGGCGCAGCCTGGACCAAGGCCTGAGGCAGACAAAGCCTTGCTGGAACCCTGGCCCTGCCAACTTCTCCACCCACACTGCCCCCACTGTTCCTCACGAAGCTGGATCCTGTCCCAGGGCCTTTGTTCTACTGTTCCCTTGGTCGCAACACTCTTCCTCCATGGTCTCTGGGCTCTGCTCAAAGGTCACCTCCTCAGAGAGGCCTCCCAGTCCCAGGACCCGAGCCTGAGGTGTAGGGGCAGTGGTAAGTGATTAGCCTTGGGAGAAAGCTCATGGCACCCTGCCCAGCACACTGTAGGCACTCAGGAAATGGGACCACACTGGCAGCACAATCACTACATGAAACCTATGGAACTCGGCACCAGACTCTAATGTCTTTGATAGGAAGCTTATGCACCATTATCATTATTGTTATGGAGAATTGCTTTCACAGGGCTGGGAACACAGCCTGAAGTTTTACATCAGCAGCATCTTTTTCTTTTTTTAAAAAATTTATTTATTTATTATTCATATTTGGTTGCATTGGGTCTCTGTTGCTGTGCGCAGGCGCTCTCTAGCTGCAGCAAGCAAGGGTCACTCTTCGTTGTGGTGCGCGGGCCTCTCATTGTGGTGGCTTCTCTTGTTGCGGAGCACGGGGTCTAGGTGCGCGGGCTTCAGTAGTTGTGGCACATGGGATCAGTAGTTGTGGCTCACGGGCTCTAGAATGCAGGCTCAGTAGCTGCGGTGCATGGGCTTAGCTGCTCCTCAGCATGTGGGATCTTCCGGGATCTTCCCAGACCAGGGCTTGAACCCGTGTGCCCTGCCGTTGGTAGGCAGGCTCTTAACCAATGCGCCACCAGGGAAGCCCAGCATCTTTTTCTTTAACCCTTGGACAGTGAGCCCTCTTCACTCTTCCTCCCACACACCATCCAGCGCTCAGTACCGTGGACAAGGAGGGCAGAGACCCCGGCAGCCATGTGTCCAACACAAGACCTGCCTCAGTGTCCTCATCTGCAAAGAGGGTTCCCGGTTCAGGGCTGTGCACAGAGGCAGGGTGGGCTGGGTCCAGAGGGGAAAGTGTGGTTGGGGGAAAGTGGGGGTTGAAGGTCTCTGTGCAGCCTGGGAAAGAGGGAGAGCCCCATGATGGAAGGGAGAGCCGGGCAAGGGGATGGCCCAGCCTGCTGCCCTGCCCAACATTCCACCCCGTCCCCTGTGCTCAGCCCCTCGCTCCAGCCATCCTCAAAGACGGCACCTCACTTTGTCCCCATCTCAGGGCCTTTGAACGGTAGCAATTGTGCAATTTCTCTCTACTCTTGCACAGTTCTTCCTCCTGGGCCTTGGGGAGCTGCCCTCCTGGCCGCTGTCTGCAGGATGGTGTCTCTCATCAGCTCAAGGGCTCTGTAACTGTCCTGCCAGCTCCACTAACTGTGAGACTCTGTGCCTCAGTTTCCTCCTTGATAGGATAGAGACAGTTGTAGGACCTTCCTCAGAGGGCAGTTGTGAGGCGTGAATGCGCTAATACAGGCCAGATACTTAAACAGGTCCCGGCACACTCAGCCCTTAAACAGTTCAGGACCAAGCTGATCTGATTATTATCATCTCCTTCCCAACGCTCACAGTAGGCTGTTAACTTTATTTCTCTTTGCCCATTGCTGTCCCTTCGGCAGTTAGCCCCAGGGTCTTGCCCACAGGACAACACTTGCTAAATGAACTGCTATTCGATTGAAGGACTGTTCGTTCATGGCCCTCCCCTGCCCCCTGGTGGTCACTCTCAGTATTGCCCCAAGGTACCAAGTGGGACTCTTTCCTGCAGGTTTGGGGATTGGCTCTGGGTCCGTCCAAGGCTCTGAGCACCCAGGCAGGACCATGCAAAGCAGACTGGGCTGCCGGCGGGGCTAAGCTCCCCACCTGCACAGAGACGATGGGAACACGTGCCTGATGGGCACAAGGGGTAGAGGGCGAGACCTGGGGGAGGGGGAGCCTTTGAGGGGAGAGGGAGCCCTAGGAGGAGGGGGATCCTAGGGGAATGTGAACCAGGGGGAGAGTAAACCCCTTGCCCTCAGACTACCCTGCAGAGGCTGCTCTCCCGGAGAGTCCACTGCACCTGCTTGCTAACCTGCAGGGGCTCCCCAGGGCCTGCCACATTCCCCACTGTGTGGACACCCTCCACCTGCTCTGAGCCAGCTCCAGCCCTATCTCCCACCATCTGACCACCCTGAGGTCTGGTCACTTGCCCTGGGGCCTTTGCTTGTGTTGCTGAAGACATTTTCATCTCATGGGCTGCTCCAGGGAAGCTTCCAGACCCCCTTCATTCACCTGGAGTGTAACACAACACCATGGGTGTGTCTCATCACAGCCTGTCCTTCTGTACAAGTGAGCAGGTGGCAGTGTGGGTCCCAGGCAAAGCCCAGGCTTCCCAAGAGGAGCAGGGGAACAGATGGCCCCTCTGAGCTTGGAGTCCTCCTTGGCAAAATCGGCCCCGATGAAGCCTCTGGAAGGTTCTCAGCACCGAGCCTGGAACACAGTAGGTGCTCGGGAAATGACTAAAATTCAGCTGAAATTTGGAAGCCGACTTAAGGGGCAATTTGTTTATTTATGCCATGTTCAGTACACAGGACACAGCCGCAGGTGAGTCTCAGTCAGACAGAGCTAGGCAGCCTGCAGTAAAAAAACAGCTCCCAACATCTCAGAGGCCTAACGTGCAACCCTTCATCGCAACCTTTCCTCTTGCGAAGTTTGTTGCTGGTCAGGTGGCTCTCCAGGACCCTGCTGCTGGCATCCTGCGGCCCCCAGGAGCTGCCTAAACACGATGGTGGTGTTCCACTTACACCTGTTGCCAGGAGGCTGAGAAATTATGGTGAGCAGGGGACAATCCTGGAGCACTCAAGTCTCATCCATGGAGGGCTTCAGTGTGGGCCTCAGTTTATCTACCTGTCAAATGAGGGGCTGGGTCCGTGGGGCCGCGCAGGGAGCTTGCTCAGCCCCTCCCCTCCCAGTTCACTGTCGCAGGGCTCTTGGCCCTGCATGGAGATGGGGAGAAGACCCTGGAAGGGCCACAGTCAGCACCAAGCACAGAGCGACACAGGCCCCTTGCTGCCCATGCTGCAGGCACACCCAGAAATGCATGCCTCTAGTCCACCTACAGACATTCCCGAACACAAGGGCCGCTGGGGCCACAGTGACGGCACAGGGCACGACCAGGCCATGCTGCACCAGGATGGTGTGGGTGCAGCGCAGGATAGGGCCTAGGGACAGGGAAGAGGCTCTGGGTACCTTCTGGGAGGTCTTTCCCAAGCCTAGGGCCCCAGGTCCCAGATGGCCCTCTGAAGACCCAGTCCCTACAGCCACGCTGGGATGGGAAGACCCAAGGAGCACCCAGATAGCTCAGCCTCAAGGACTCCAGCTCAGAGGCTGGGCAGCCAGAGCCAGCCCTCGGGAGGGTGGGCTGTACAGAACAGCCCAGGGCTTGGCACGGTCCCCCAGCGGCTGTGGGGTGAGGCGGCGGGGACCCCTGGGAAAGCCACAGGGCAGGATCTGGCTGGATCCGGGCAGGGACAGGACAGCTGCCAGGAAGGGTGAATGCCCAACCATGGGGTTTGCAAAGGCCCCTCTTGTGGGGTCCAGCGGAGCAAATTCAGGCTGTGGAGCTGCCTTGGCTAAACACTGCATACCAGGGCCCAGCAATGTCTGAAATGCCTGGCAGCCGGGGCAGCCCCAGCGTGTGCCTAGGGTCTCCTCTGTGGCAGTCCCCTTTGGCCAGTTGGTCATTCTTTCTCCCTAATCCTCGATCCTCACTGTGCCCTACACTGTTCATCTGTGTATGTGTGGGGGGGGAGGGGTCTGCTTTTGTTCATTTGTTGTAACATCAGCTTTTTTGGGGGGGCTGCATTGGGTCTTCGTTGCTGCGTGTGGGCTTTCTCTAGTTGTGGTGAGCGGGGTCTACTCTTCGTTGCGGTTCGTGGGTTTCTCATTGGGTGGTTTCTCTTGTTGTGGAGCACGGGCTCTAGGCGTTTGGGCTTCAGTAGTTGCAGCGCATGGGCTCTAGGGCACGCAGGCTTCAGTAGCTGTGGCATGCAGGCTCAGTAGTTGTGGCTCGTGGGCTCTAGAGCACAGACTCAGTAGTTGTGGCGCACGGGCTTAGTTGCTCCACAGCATGTGGGATCTTCCCGGACCAGGGATCGAAACCATGTCCCCTGCATTGGCAGGTGGATTCTTAACCACTGCGCCATCACGGAAGTCCCTAACACCAGCTTTAGACTGAAATTCTGCACATGTTCTCGGGTGCCTCTCACCGGACTCAACTAAACTGCACACGTGTGAACACTAAGAAGGTACTAGAGGCTCCTGAGGATGCTAGGGGCTGGGGCTGGTACTGTCAGGGTCTCAAAGGCTGCCCACTCTGACCAAGGGTCTCTTCTGCCTACTCCTGCAGGCTGGCTCAGGGTGCTGCAGCTTTGGGGTGCAGGGCAGTACATATGCCCTGTGGGCAATCCAAAGGCTTTCCAAGGGGAAAGCTGGCAGCCAGGGCTGGGCCTGGGTAGGGGGCCTGGCCTGACTGCCCACCCTCACACCCAGCCCACTCACTGGCCCACTCCTCTCCCCAACGTCGAGGATCCCCACCGTCCTCACCACCAGAGTGGATGACAGTGAACAAGGCAGAAATGACACAGACATGGTTCTGTACAAAACCTGAAATATTTTTACTCTTTTAAAACTTTGATCTAAGTTACCTTAGACCTCATGGACTCGATACAAGAGTAATATGAATTGGGAAATAAAACACTTTAATAGCCACAATAAACTTTGTTAGAAATGTACATGTTGCCAAAATAATAATAATAAAATTAAAAAAATAAAAGAGAGAGAGAGAGGAAGAGAGAGAACAGCTTGATGGCCAGGTTAGATTATATAAATGTTCAACAAGGACAGGAAAGGAAACCTTCAAAACGCCGGGTCGGAATAGTCAGGGCCCCATGAGGCTCACCCCTCCCAGCCTCTGGGTCCCGGGGCTGCATCCCCCAAACAGGATGAGCAAGGGTGGCAAGGCCCACGCAAAGCTGCCTCTCCTCATGGACAGAACACCCAGGGATGGGCATATAAACAAAGCTCATAAGAAATGTACAAATATAAAAAGCTACAAACATTAATAAATTACAGCATCACAAAACACAGAAACACTTCACAAGGTGCTAGTAAAATAACTGTACCCCCACCCCCTTCATCAACAAGAAGGAAAGAAAGAGCTGGTATTCAAGTTGAAGATTCCTCTTCAAATATGTCTGAAATAGATCTTTTGTGTACTGTTTGCTTCTGTAAAGACAGATATAAGGCTGCAAAGACATCACTTGTTTTTCAGGCAATACCTTAGTTCCTAAAAGAAAAAATAATAATAATAACCATAATAATACAAAGAAAGAAGGAAAAGGAAAAGCATCGGAAACCCAACTGTTCATCATACTCGGCAAAAAACTCGTATAAATGTTAATGAAGGACTCTATAGAAAGAAATTCCTAAAGATACTTTTACTCTTATAAAAAAGAAGTTATTTAAAAAGCTATTTACACGCTACATTCTATGAAAAATATGCTTCAGGAAATACATCTAAAATTAAAATACAGGATTGCCTGAGAAACAAATCCAGCCCCTCCGTGTCGATGGGCAGACACGTGGTCCAGGAGCCACCCATGCACTCGACACCAAACGTTAACAGGTGACAAGACAGAAGTGCCTGGCCCCCAAGTCCTCGGGCCACCCGGCCACCATCTGCCCCACCAGGCATATGGCGGGGTGCCTTGGCTGGGAAGTGCTTCTCGGAGTATAGATGGTCAGGCTGGACGGGGACCACTCATGTGGCTTAGCCTGGGCCCCCTGGGCCCCACACTGTGTCTGGGCCTGAACCCTTCCCTGGGGACCCCATGAGGGCTTCCCCCCCAACACTGACACACTGACCCTGCTGATGGCCCCAGCCAGCCCTGAGAAATGCCCCAGGCATTCAGGGTGCAACACCCACCATCCGGCCCACCACCCACCAGCCGGGGAGCACAGAGGCTCCTCTCCTGGCTGGGGCCCAACAGTCTCTGGACTTGTCTGAGAATCACTTGGGAAGAGAAGGGGGGCACATACACACCCCGATCTCTCCTCCTCTTCCTCTCTAGTGTTCTTTGCCTTTTTTAAAGCCTCTGGAGGCTACCAGCCTGTGGCCAGCTCAGACTCTGGGCCTGGTGAGCATTGGCTCACTCCTCCTTCCTTGAAGGACTCATGCTCCCAGCAGAGCTGCAAAGGCCCTGCAATCACACCCATGCTCGGGGATGCCTGGAGGCTGTCCTGAAACTGGAATGGTCCTCAAACTGGCAGGGCCACGTTTCGGGAACTGGTCACTCTAAGCAACTTGAGAAAGGACGTCTGTCCGTGTTGGCGAGCTCCGCCCGCTGAAGCAACAGATGCTCATGTGAGGGGGATGGTTGCCGGGAAGAGGCCAGGCCCTCCCTGGGGTGAGGCAGCAAGGCCACCCTCCTGGGGGCTGATGTTTTAGCAGGCCTCCAAGGGTCCTGAGCGGAGCAGAAGGATCCTGGCTTTCCAAACTTTAAAGGAGCAGTTTTCCATTCCGATGAATTTTCAAAATTTTCCCAAGCCTCTGTTTGGCAGTGGCCATGCCCTTTTTTGTACGCTTTCCTGGGGGAGGCAGAGACACAAAAAGGACAGATGAGTGACAGGAGCAGCATGTGGGATGGAGGTCTGTAACCCTCCTGAGCCCCCACCCTGTCTGTAAAATGGGCCTGCAATTCCCAGGTCCAGGGAGTTCTGCATCCCTCCAAAACCACCAATTGTCAACAAAGCGCCCCACTCAGAGACTATGTCGACAAGGGGTTGGGCCGTGGTGAGTAGGGTAGGGACAGGCCAGGGATGGCATTAGGGCCACCTAGAGCCACACTCCCCATGTCCATGGCCGGCTGGGCCTCACGCCCATGGTGCAAGGGGTCTGGGGGGTGACAGTGGGGAATGCCACGAGACCCGGCCAGCCGTCCCACCCCTAATTCACACAGAGGAGCCTGGGTCACCTTAGGCTCCTCCCAGTGAATCCTCGGCAAACCACCAACCACACTCTGACTTCAAGCCAGGCCCCAAAGCCGAGGCCCTGGGAGTCTGAAGGGCCAGACCTAACTCCAAGGTAACCAGAACCCCCCTGGTGAGTAACCAGAGCTCTTGGTCTTGAAAGGGACCATTTGTTTCACATACTGACTGAGTGCCTGGCCATACACACACATGGCTGCAGGGACAAAGGAGACCTGTGGTCATCCACAGGGACAGTCTGCAAGTCTAGGTGACTCAGGGTCGGCGGGCAAGGTACCTTTGGCAGCGGTGTTGTTGGGAGATGACGAGGAGGGCCTCCTCGTGGTGAGGAAGACCCCAGGGGCCATGGGCTGAGAGGCACGGCCGGCTTGGGCCCCAGCAAAGGCGCCGGCTGCCGTGTACTCGTGGTCAACCAGGCTGCTGCTGTGGGACTCTGGTGGGGGCTCAGGTGAGCTGCCCTCCTGTGAGGCCTGGCTGCTGGCCGTGCTGGTGGAGGCCGGGGTGGTGGAGGCCGGGGTGGTGGAGGCCGAGGTGGTAGAGGCCGAGGTGGTGGAGGCCGAGGTGGTGGAGGCCGAGGTGGTGGAGGCCGAGGTGGTGCCGGCAGAGGCAGAGGCGGAAGGGGAGGTGGTGTTGGGAGCCAGCTTCCTTTTGGTGTTCTTTTTCTTTTTGCTTTTCTGCTCCTCCTTTGAACAAAACATGCAGGTGTGTCACCCCACAGGGCTGGCCAGGCTTCGGACACTGGGAAGCAGCCTGCAGCCTGGGAGCAGCCTGGTCTGCTGTGCACAAGGCTTCTCCCATGGAGCTGAGCGAGCCAGCACTGCAGGAGCAGAAAGGGCTGGATCACGCCCGAGCCCCACCTCCAGCCACCACGAGCTCTGCAGAGCAGTACTGGGGCCTGTGGAGAGACCACCAGGCCCCCCTCTGTGAGGTGGGCCATCCCAGACACAGGGACGTGCGGGATGTGGCACCAGCACTCGGCTGTAGTGGACAGACTCAATCTGAGTTTACCTATTGGTGGACACGTAGTATGGGCCCCCGCCCCCGTCACCCTAACCCCCTCCATTCCCCACCACCCCACTCCGAGCTGCCATGAGACTCCTGCCACCAGTTCCCAGCTTCTCTGCTTCCCACTAGCAGGGACTTGGGAGCCTAGAGGAACCGGGGTCGGCAATACTCAAATGTCCCCAAGGCTGTGACAGCCCCAGACTGGGTGGTCTCCATACATGAGGGTGGGGGGAGCAGAGGCATCTGGGGAGCCTGAGCCCAGGAGGGGGCCCCCTCCTCACCTGCTGGGACAGTTTGGCTGCAGCAGCTGCCAGCCCGGTCTCAATGGAGGCCACTCTGGTCCCCTCGCGCACAGGCCTGTCCTGCCTTGGCACCGACGGGCCGACCCTCGCTGCGGGAGAGAAGGTCAGCCTGCCTCGAGCAGCCACCCACTGCCTGTGCGCCCTCCTGGGATCCCCCGGCCCTGCCCCAGTTTGTCCCCAAATCCCAGGGACAAGTCACAACTCGGGGAGTGTCAGCATGGGCCCCAACCTGGTGTGGGGCTGGTTTCCCTACACCAGCAAGACAGGAGAGGTCAGGAGGGAAGTCACGTGCTAGGTGAGCCAGACCCCACCCCGCTGGCTGCCATGATGGGGGGCCAGGTGCAATCGTGACCCTCCCAGGGCTGTTCATTGAGGAGAAACTAGGCAGAGGGTCACCTCAAGACAGGGACACCGCACTGCCCTACTGACAGGAGCTGGGATGCCTTTGGGTGAGTTTGCAAAAGCACCTGGGCTGAGGTCCCGGGAGAAAGAAATGGAACCCCAGTCAGGCTCCCGCAGGCAAGTGACACCCCGTCTGAGCCCCCGCACAGAGCTAGTGGGTGTGGAACACGGCTGCTGGCCTTCGTGTGTGGATGGCGCTCCCCTTCCAGCCCCCAGCACTACCTGTCGGGCTGTAGGGAGCATCATCTGAGCCTTTCCTCTTCTTGGAACGGGACTTGAAAACAGGACTGTCCTCATCCGACTCCAGGGAGGGGTAAACTAGAGCGGCAAAGGGGAGAAGGGCTGGGCTGCTGGTGTGGCCACAGGAGGGTGGCTGCTGCAGGCTACTGGCAGAGCTTATGACCGGCATCCCCCAGGCTGTCCCCAGGCTGCAGAGCACCAGCCCTCCTGGTGTGGCTGCCACACGCATAGGCACAGGTGGCCTCTGAAATTGTCAA
This sequence comes from Stenella coeruleoalba, assembly GCF_951394435.1. Lineage (NCBI taxonomy): Eukaryota > Metazoa > Chordata > Mammalia > Artiodactyla > Delphinidae > Stenella > Stenella coeruleoalba. The sequence goes on along the minus strand of NC_137153.1, from coordinate 34,431,930 downwards.
GCCCAGGCCCCCTTGAGGTCCAGAGAGGGCCAGACAAGGGGCTCCATCCAGCCCCCATGACCAGCTGTTCCTACCCCAGCCTGGCCACCGCACCCACTTGAATGCCCAATTCTCAAAACGTCTCCTCTGCTGCTATCAGAGAAGAAAACACCTGATGTCCACGGAACTGAGTGGCTCTGAAGGAGCCCAGGCTAACCTCAGCAAGTCTCTGGAGGAGGGAGACCCACACGGCAGCCCTGGGTGACTCACTGGGTACCTCCTCCCATTACAGGTTCAACCTCCAAGGCTTGTGACACCCGAATCCAGAAAATGGTGCCCAGAAAATGGAGTTCACTCCGCTGTTGATCTATCAGACCACAGCAGGCCCCTCAGTGAGGCCTGAAAGTGCCCACCAGATAGGGCAGGTCCAGCCTCACCACGGGAGGGCTCTCCAGGGACAGGGTCTCCAGGACAAATACACTGCCCTCAGACCATCAGGACTGAACTGAAAACAGGCCCTGCACCATGGGGGCCAGCACGGCCCTGACCCTGAGGAGCACAGCGCACCCTGCGGGGGCTGGGACATCTATGGGCAATGGGCTGAGGCATGGAGGCAGGTCTTCACTCCAAGTCCCCTCCCAGGCGGCCAACAGCAGCTCCTTCAGAGCCCGTTGGAACCCAAAGTGCCAGGCCTGGAAGGAAGGGCTGTAGTGGGAGGCGAGGGGCCATGCCCCTGGGCAGAGGCCACAGCTATGGCCCAGCCACCAACTCACTGCCCACCTCAGACTCAGGGCCACAAAGCCACTCTGGACCTCAGTTTCTCTGTCTACACAGACATAGGATGGACACGGTCTCAACGTGTCTGAAATGGTATAGCCACGTGGAGAACAGTCGGGCAGGTTCTCAGAAGGTGAAACAGGCAGCGACCCAGGTATACACCACAGGAGCACCATAGACACAGGCCATACAAAACTCCCTGCACACCCACATTCACAGCAGCACTGTTCACAGCTGCCAAAAGGTGGAAGCCATCCAAGGGCCTGTGGATGGATAAAGGGATAAACAAATGTGGTGTGTCCACGTGGTGGAATAGTATTCAGCCATCAAAAGGAACAAAGAGCTGACATGTGCTACATCGTGGATGAAGCCTGAAGAGTATGCTAATGAAAGAAGACAGGCACCAAAGACCAAGCACGGTGCGATTCTGTTCACGTGACAGACCCTGATTAGGAATATCTGCGAAGCAGCATAAATCAGTGGCTGCCAGGGGCCAGAGAAGACGTACTGACTCTTAACAGGTACAGCGCAGGGTTTCGTTTCTGGATGATGAAACGTTCTCAAATTGGGTGTGATGATGGTGGCATGCGCATCCCTCCAAATACACTAAGCACCACTGAGTTACACGCTTTTAAAGGGTGGCTTTTAAGGTCTGTGAATCATATCCATAAGAGGGCCCGGCTCCCAACCCCCAGGTCTAGCGCCCCTCCCCGCACAGCGGCGCTCACCGTAGTCCGAGTCCTTGAAGCAGGCGTCCAGGTGGTCCTGCTCCTCCTCGTAATCATCCAGGTCCACACTGTTCTTGGCCGCCCTCTTCAGCAGCCGCTTGCCTGCGCTCTTACTGCCAGCCCCGTTCTTCCGGGTGCCATGGGCCGCCAGCGAGCTGCCCTTGGCCTGGCCAGCACCCCATGTGGTCTGCAGGCAGGAGTCGGAGGCCTGCAGGTTGGCCATGGACAGCATTCCCTGAATGGCTTCCTGTGTGCTGGGGGAGGCGGGGGGCTGGCTGGAGGCACAGAGAGACAGGCACTCAGCCCATGGCCCACACATCCTCCCACTCAGCAGCCAGCAGAGGGTGTGGGGTGGAGGATAGTGGTAGCTGATAACTCCCCCGTGGAAAGAGCCAGCTATCCCCGTGCCCTACCCTCCGTTCCCACCCCCCAACACCAAAGGAGGGCTGGAGGCCTTGTGACAGAGAGGGGCATAAAGAGAGAAGAGAGGGAGGGGATGAAGAGGGGCAGAGGGATAGAAGGTGGTAGACAAAGGTGCCATTACTCCTGATCTCTCCTACCAAAAGGTCAACAAGCAGATTCCCCCAGGGACCCAGGCCACGCTCCTCCCTCCCTCTTGCACTCCAGCTGGTTTTGTGCACGCCTCCACCCACCGTGGACTCCTGCGCTCAGCCCCAGCCCCAAGCGCTCCCTCCCCCATGTCTTCAAGGGCATCCTCCCCTCTGGTACCTGAGATGGGGCAGCACAGCCCTCTCCCTCCCATGGCACTCGATCTCCCCAGGTGACTCACACCATCTTTTCATGACTGCACCTGCACCAGCACCCAGACTCTCACCCTTGCCCATCACCCCAGGCTTTTGTCCACCTGGGTCAGGATGGCCCACCCCGGCCTCTGGGGAGCCTGGCCATACCTCTCATTGCTCCCTGGGACCCTAGGAAGCAGGACCTGGAGTGGGGCACTGCTTAGCCCTCCTCCCTGGTCGCAGACCCAGGAGGCCCAGGAGCCCCAGCAGCGGGCCCGCCCTGTGTGTCTGACATCCAGGCCCCCTCCTGCCTGCCCCATGTGCCCCCAGGGGATGGACCCACCTGCAGGGCTGCCAGACCCAGAAGCAGCCCCCAAAAGTGCCAGTCCACATGGGCCCCTGGTGGTTCTGCATGGTCCCTGCTCCCTCCTCCACTTCCGAGAAGTATTGGAAGCATGTTTAGTAAGACATTAGAACAAGAAGGAGTCCCTGCTCAGAAATAAGGTTCCCAAGATTGAGGCTGGAGGGTGCAGGGAGATGGAGCTGGCCCCAGGAAGCACAGACACAGAGGGTGGTCCCCTGTGGGCCTGGGGGCCCACCGAGGCAAGTTTGGACAAAAGCCATCCTGTGAGGGGTACTGCTGGGCTCCAGGCCAAGGACTCTGCCCCAAGCCAGGAGGAGGCGACGGGCAGGCGCCTCTCTGGGCAGCGCTGCACGAATACCACTTCCCCAAGCCCTGCCCGAGACACACTGGACCACAGCGTTTTGGGGTTTTGCTGGAAGCAAATGGATTACGGCTCCAAAGGCACAAACAATGGGAAAAATCAAGTATGGTCAGACCGCCGTGGAGAGTCAGGAGCCTTCCAGCAGACTCTCCACCTGCCCCAGCATACCCCCGACCCCCACTGTCCCACGCCATGACGGCAAAGGGCTACCCAGACCCAGCCAAGAGCACACGGCATTTGGTAGCGGTAATATCATTGCTGTACCATCATCGCTGATGCTTTCTGAGCCCGGACAGGTCCCCGACCCAGCACTAGAGCCAGCAAGAGCTGATAGCTGGCCCCCTATCCTCTGCCAGGCTCTCCAGTGCTCTACGAATGAGGCCCTTCCAGGCTCACCCTGAAGGTCTCAGGCACCCTCACCCAGCCTCATGGCCCAGACAAACACCTGGCTTCCTGCAGGGATGGGAGGGTGGGGGCCGGGACACTCACCATGAGGGGCCTCCGGGAGCCAACATGGAAGCCAGCCGCCTGCCTGTGCCATCTGGACCTCATGGTCCCAGCCCAGCTCGGCTGCAACCTGAGAGGGAGGGGCCTTGGAGCCCAGGGCTGCAGGCTGTCCACGTGGGCCGGCGAATCAAGGAGCAAAGTCTAACTAGTGCGCATGGAAAATAATACCTTAATCCTCCAATTATCATACCAAAATCCTCTCTTTCCCTCACCCCCAGGCAGTAAACACTAAGGAAACCATCCACAAGAAATTAACATATTTTCCTCCATTTTCTTCAGCTGCCTTTTTCCAAACAGCAAATACTTAAAACAGAGCAAATGGACCATCAAACACTGACCTACACTCCAAATGGGAGACCTGGGAAAGGAACTGCCTGTGGCAGCCGAGGAGACCCAGCCCCAGCAGGCACACATGCACGTGTGCAGGCGTGTGTGAGCACACACGTGTGTGCCTACGGAGCAGTTCACAGCGCATCCTCAAACTGGCTGCCCTCCTCCCGGCAGGCTGTGTCCAGGTTCAGTCAGGAGCCCAAGCTCCTGTGTCCCAGCTCCATGCAGAGTTCTGGCACCAGCCCCATCTGCCCTCATCCCAGGGGTGCCTCTCCCTGGGACTCATGGGGGACCCAGGGCGTGTAGGGCACTTCTCCAGGGTCTGAGCATCAACCGGTCACTGAGGTCCCAGCTAGCCATAGCCTTCCCAGAAGAAAGGCACCTCCAAAGAGGTGAGGGGCCAGCCCGGGCACCAGCACCTTCCAGGAAAAGGGGGTTCACAGCCAGGCTTCTCCTCCTGGCAAAGGGCCTCAGGTCAGGGTCCCTCCCACCACTGCAAAGGCCACAGGGCATCTCTGCAGTGAGGGGCTTAGGTTTGCTCATCTACAAAAACCACTTAATGCTGAACAGGAAATCTGCACCCCACAGCTCTGTAGAAGCCTCCAGCCATACGCTCCACTCCCATGAGAGGAGGCGCCTATGGCTGTCTGTGAGCATAACACTGCACAAATAATGGTAATTTATGAAAGAAAATACAACCATTTGATTTAGCAAGAACGCTTTTCAATCAAGCCCTAATCCGCCTCCCGGAGTCCCACTGTCTAAGACGGGGCTGACGTGCTGCCTCCACGGGCTCATGTAGCCCCTGGACCTCGATTCTGGAAGCACAGACTGAGAGGCAGAGGGGGATGGGTGGAGCGCAGATCTGGAGGACCAAGCGAACCCCGAGCAGGTCACATGAGCCCTGACTTCCTCAAGCCAAGTCCCTCCTGGCTGGATGTCACCGCCCAGCATGGTTAACATTCCAAGACCCCCACGCTTGGGTTCCATTATCAGCAGATGGAGATTCTGGCCCTGCCTCTGCCGCTTCCTGGCGGTGCGGCCTTGAGCAAGTCACCTAAGCTCTCTGAGCCTCAGTTTCCCCATCAGTGCAGCAGGACTCTCCTGCTGGCTCGAGGACTAGGAGGGGAGCCACCCCCCACCATGGTGGCTGAGGTCCCCAGAATGGGGAGGCTACAGGGGGCGTGGGCCCTGATCCCTTGGTTGTCTGTCTGTGGTACATGTGAAAAAAAAAAAAAATGGCCATGATGCATAAAAACAAAAGTTAATTGGGATCAAAAGAGAATTTAACTGGGACCACCATGAGAAAAACAAGCCCAGTGGCCTTCCACCAATGCAAAACCCAAAGAGGATGAATCCATTTCTCTCAAAGCAAAGGACTGCAATTGGGCAGGCCTAGGTAGAGAAGACCGCCTGAGCTGAGCAGACACGTGTCCTGGCCTGCCCGACCGCCCAGAATCGCAGGGCCTCCGGGAAAGAACAGCATATACATCAGCAGCCAGTGGGCTCCTGAGGTGCACATCTGGAGGCACACAGGTCTTGAGGACAGCGTGGCTTGGTTCCCACACCCCCCCCAGCTGGTGTGGGAATCTGGGACCCCTGGCCGACCCAGCCCCTCCTCAGGGAGTGGGCTCTCACGTCCCCGAGCTCTGAAGCCATCATCTCCCTTGCCGCAGATAAGGGCTCTGCAGGGACGCCAGCTTGGGGTCCCAGAGAGGCCCATTAAATGCCCTTGACCCCGACACTGGGCACACACTGTGGAATTTTTCTTATGTTATTTTTATGGCATTCGGGAAGTGATGAGACACAGACAGCTTGGCGTCCTGGCCTGGAACAACCCTGACACCCTCCAGGTGCCCAGCCTGGCCCTGCTTCCCCACAGGCACCTAAAGGTATGGTGGCCCCACAGACTCCTCCCTCCATGGCCCCAACGCGGAACTACTTCTCACCTGACTCCCCATCTAGGCTCTAGAATCATCCGTCCTCAGAGCTCTGTGCCTTCGGTCAGGAGCTCTGCAACACACAGGACCTGCACAGCCAGCCCCCTCTCACCTCTCTGGCCACCTGGCACCATCTCTGCCAGGCAGGGGTCCTGCTCTGGCCGCCTGGCCTCTGGGACGTGGGCTGACGGAGCCCTGCTTGGCCCACCTCTGTGGAAGCAGCCACTTCCCCAAGTTCCCCGTGGGCACCGGGCCTACCTGTTGGGGTTGTACTCGAGCGCACCGACCTCCTCGCTGGCCTGCAGCAGGTCCAAGATGCCCGCAGCCGAACCCCCGCCATCCTTCTTCACTTTGGCATTGCGGGCGGGCTTAGTGTCCGTGTCTATGTGCAGCGAACCCTCGTCAGAGGAGTCATCACTCTGCTGTGGGGACAGAGTAGCTGGTCGGAAAAGGACTTGGGGGTAGGGGTAGGGACTACTGTTTCCCTTCAGTGAGAAAAAGAGGTTTTTAAAGAGCCTGTCCTTGTAATGAGCACCATGGGGCTGGCTGACCAGACACACAGAGCAGGGCACAGGTGCCAGAGCTCTGCGCTGGGATCTTGGAGCCCCGCCTGCACCATTTCCCCAGGTGAACCTTGGTTCACAGGACCTTACATGAGACCCCAATATTGAACATAGATACAAGAGGAGTCGGCGTGGTTGGACTGGGAACAGGCAGTGTGCCTGCACCCGAGGGACACCGGTTAATAGCCCCTGGCAAGTGGCTCTGCAGGGACACCTTGGGCTCTGCAGGCAGGGTATGATCCCAACAGGGAACCTGGCTTTCTTGGAGACGGCCACCACATCCTGGGTTGGACATGCATGGCCTTGGAGGACATCTAACTTAACCCCCACACGTTTAGTGCAAGACCCAACCCCCAGCAGGTCTGGCCTGCTACTCCCTGTACCCCAGTCCTCCGGCATCAAGGAGATGCACTATCTTCACAGTGGATCTGACTATGGAGGGCGGCTCCCAAGGCCCCACCACTCACAGAGACCTGCAGACCTTCCACAAGTCCCACATCTGCTTCCCTTTGTGCAGGGTGTCGGGGCTCAGAGCTCCACATCTGGAGCCCAGCCAGCCTCCCCAGGAGAACGTCCCCCTCTGCTCTCCACGCAGAAAGCTCAGTCACCCAGAAGGCGCTCGCTTACCTTGTAGAGAGCCGAGTCCAGCTTTGGCTTCGTAATGGGCGTGGGCAGCGGCTCCTTCTTGTCCAGTAGGACTGAAAGCAGAGCATATGGGAGTCAGCAGCAGTTTTGGAGGAGCAGAGGGGGACCCTGGTCCAGCCACACCCGATGCCCACTCCACATGCCTGAGATGGCCTATACGGGGCTGGGCCTGCCCCCTCCCCATGTCCCCCCAACTCACAGGACAAGTCCCTCTTCGGAGCATTTTTCTTCCTCCTAATAGGAAATTCGTCAATCTTGAGCTCCCCGTCATCCGACACGTACTCATACTCATCCCGCACTGGCTGGGGCTTGTCCTCCTTGAAGTTCTGCAAGGCTCCAAACACCCCTGGGCCTGGCTGTGGCTTGAGGGCCTTGGAGCTGGGGCGGCAGAAGTAGGCCGGTCAGTGGACATTCACACAGCCTGGCTAGTGCCTCCAGCACCACCCCCCACAGGCCTTGGAGGACCAACAGCCAGGCTGGAGCCTTCCCAACCCCACAGCCTCCTCTCCAATGTCATGACCCCAGTGAAGACAGCGCACAACACACAGGGAGTATGCCTGGCCCTTTCTCGGGCTATTTAAGGTTGTGCCCCCCACTGCCCCCTCACCCTAGCCAACGGATGAGCACACCTTCTTTCAGGCTGCCCTGGGGCCTGATATAAGCCCAGTGTCAGATGGAGCCAGTGCCAACTGGCCTGGGTTTTCTACAGAGCTATTCTAGAAAAATAATTTCAGGGCCGAGGTGTAGACACAATAGTCTAAAAAGTTTCACACAACTCATCTCTCTCCTGGGGCAAGACAGGGCTACTGCGAACGAGGAGAGTCCAACGCTCCAGCCGCTGCCTCCCTGTGGGCTGAGGGCACAAGCGCACACTCAGCAGTGGGGACAGCAGGCAGGGCACAGGCATCTGCGATTCTCAACAGGTACAGCTCTGATTCCCACCAATGGAAACACAGAGGACGGCTGGCAGTGAGCCCTGCTGGGTGTAGTCATGAGCTACGTAACACAACACACGTACACACACACCCATGTACATACACACACGTGTGACATAGTTATAGAATCATGTCTCCCTTTCTCCCTTCCATTTCTAAACTCTGTAGCGCAGTCGGTCAGTCATAGAGTTAATGCTGTGCAGAAGCTCCCCGGGACCCAGCAGCTGAGCTTCAGATACATCAAGGCCGTGCTCAGGGCCATGAAGTCAGGGCAACCGGGCCCCTGCAGATCAGACCCAACCCACCCGCTCACCAAGCAGCCTTGGCACATTGCCGTGAGCTCTTGGGAACGACAGGCCCACTTGTGCCAGGCTCTTCAAGAGCACAAGATGCTGACAGGCTCTGTTCCCCCACCACCTAAAAATGGCCTTCTCCCCGCATCTTGCAGGTGAGAAAACTCAGGCCTACAGCAGAAAAGTGGCCCCATTCCCACTGGGACGTGTCTGCTTCCTGATTGCTGGGCACCCACCCTGGACTTTGGATTCAGCATACAACTGGGTGTGGGACCAAAGCCACCGAGGGGCTTCTTGGTGGGCACAGGGTGTCTGGCCCACCAACCTCCCATCTGGCCAGCCCACCACACTGGTCAGCAGATGGAGACCCCTTATACAGTCCAGAACCTGGACACACCAGCTCACACACACATACCCTCCCAGGCGAGGTGCCCCCATCTCTCAGCTCAGTGCCATCTCCTCCAGGAAGCCCTCCCACCGACTCCCTTGGACACACAAGGCCTCCACAGCACCCCAGGCCCCACAAATCCTTCTTCCATGGCCCCCATCACGGCCATAATTTTAGATGGATTTGAGAGTGTTGGATTCATACCAGCCCCTCCCCACTGGCCTCTAGACTCCAAGGCCAAGATCCTGACCCCCACCACGTCCTCTGTGCCAGCCCAGGACAGCCACTCGGCTAACATCTGCCCAATCACACTCTCCTACTCCTTGCTGGCGCACACCACTGCCCCCTCCCCACCTACCCAAACCTTTTGGCTTAGGAGGCAGGAAGGGAGTCTGCCTGGAGGCCCTCATGAGGGGTGTGCCGAGCAACACAGCCCTGGCTGTGGCTTGGGTGCAGCCAGCTCAGAAGGGGGGCTCACCGCGGAGCCCTCCAGGAGGGTGTATGTGTGTGTCATGTGTGCACAAGCAGGGGATATGTGTGTGTGATGTGGGGGGGCAGTGTTCAGGGTGTGTGTGTGGCATGTGACACACGTGCAACCAACCCCTCCTGGCACGAGCGCTCACGTACCCTAGCAGTTTCTTGTTGGAGAAGGAAAATGAGAACTTGTTGTCCTTGTTCCCTGACAGAGGAGACTTCTCCAACTTCTGCTCTTCCTCCATCTTCAGTAGGGAGTCGGGTTTGCTGTTCTGAAAAGCAAACCCAGGACCATCCCTGAGCCCCACACAGGTGCCCAGTGGGCAGAGGCAGCTGGACTGGGCAGCCTCCTCCCTCTGACATGTCACCTGGGGACCCACTGCAGCCCCACAGGACCTGCCCTCGGATGCTGCCCAGCTCCAGGGAGTGTGAGCTTGAACCAGGGCAGGCCACAAAGGGCAACGCCATCCATGCTCTTAGGCCGAGATGTGCCCAGGACAGCCCCTCAGAAGGTAGCTCCATGGAGCCACGTGCACACCCAGACCCTCAAAGACCTTCACGGCACTGCCCACCTGCAGACAGGCAGACACACACCTGACATACCCCACAGGCACACACACACACACACACACACCACCAAGCCCACACTTGCCCCACACACCACCTTCTTTCACTAACATAGCCCTCCCTGAGGGTAGATTCACTCACCAGCATACCTGTACACACACACCTCACCTTGTACTTCCACTTGGCCTCCGACTTGCTCTTAGTCTGCTCTCGGATTTCCAACCTCTCCACGTCGTTCTGCGTGCTGATAACCTCCTTGTTGGGCACACTCAGGACATTCTTTGTGGCCTAGAAAATACTAGCCATTATCTGGTAGCGGACATGGGTGGGCAGCAGGCCTCCATCAGGCTACAGTACAAAGTGAGAACCACACAGCACAGAGTTCCTGCCTCCTGCTGGCCTACATGCATCAGCTAGTCCGTCAATCAATCTACCCAACCACCCATCCAACTAACCATCCATCCATCCACCCACCCATCCAACTAACCATCCATTCATCTACCCACCCATCCATTTATCCACCATCTACCTATCTACCCACCCATCCACCCAACACCCACCTATCTACCCATCCATCCACCCAACCATTCATCCACCCACCCATCCACTCATACATTCACCAACCATCCATCTATCCACCAATCCATCCATCAAACCATTCACCCACACATTCATTCATCTACTCTTACTCCTCCCTCCCTTCCTTCCTTCCTCTCTCCTTCCTTCCTTCCATCCATTCATTCATTCATACATTCATCTACCCTCTTCGCCTTGAGGAAGGGAAAATCAATGTGCCCCACTTAAGCCCTGCAACACTAGCTCCAGTGGCCACCAAACCCCTGGGAAGTGAGCAATGACCGCCCACCAGCAGGAAATCACTCAATGTGGCCTGGTCTCAGGGACTCATGGTCCCCAAAGCCCACACCTAAGACCCTCTCTACTCACATTGGTGGGTCCTCAGGGCCAGGCCTGCCTCTCTCACTGCCACAGGGGCTCAGGCCCCCCAAGGACCTGCCCCCATCACTGGCTCCACCCCTGCCTCCCCACTGCCCTCCACTGGTGCCTCACCCACCTTCAGGTCTCAGCCAATGTCTGGGCCCCAGGGAAGACTCAGCCGGCTTGTCCCCCCAGATGACCCTCAGTGGTGCCACCCTGACCCAGCAGAGACTCTGCTGCCTTCATCGTGAGGGTCTCTCCCCAGCTGCCCACTACACCAAGCTTGTTGGGGCAGAGCCCAGCTGCCCTGGGTCTCTAGCACAAGGACATGGCAGCCCCAGCACCATCCCGCAGGCCTGGTCCTCGGAGGTGTCTGTAGGCCTGCTGACTAGAGGTGGGGAGGGTGAGGCCACCCACCTTGCCCTTCTTAGGAGGCTCAATCTTGGTCAGTGCCTCCTTGGTGTGGGCCTCCAGCAGGTCCAGGTTGGGGATGGTGGGTGAAGCCGAGCCCCTGCACTTCTTCCCCTTCTTCTTGCCCCCGTCCTTGAGCTTCAGGGATTTGGGAGGCTTGGGGGGCTTTGGGGGCTTGGGAACTTTGGACGGCTTGGGCATCTTCACGGTTTTGGGAGTCTTTTTTTTGGACACTTTCTCCAGGAAGGACCGAGGAGGGCTGGCCTCAATGGGGGATGGGGGCTCCTCCTTTTCTCGGTCCCCAAAACAGACCTCGTCCGAGGAGACGGCCGCAGTTACTTCAGGTCGGGAGGCCTTGGAGGCATTCTGGGAAAAGGACAGGGAGAGGTGACCAACCACACCCTGCCAGGAGATGGGAGACACTCGAGCAGAAAAGGAGCATCTGTCTACATCATCAGTGACACGCTCACATTCATCCTACACCATCTGTGTGACATATTCACATCTGTCCCACACCATCCGTGAGGCAGGGTGCCATCCATCTACATCACCAACCACTTGACCCCTTTACCTCCTTGGTGGGGACTAGACAGGCTCACACAAGCAGGGTCTCAAGGGGCTGAAGTCCCCCCTGCAGAGTCCTTCCCCACCCCCACAGGGAGCTGGAGGGAGACCCCACACTGATTCCCAGGGCTCCCACCAGAAGACTGCAAGTCTACCACCGGGACCTAGGAGTCCAGAGCCATCATGCAGGTGACCCTGCCCCAGAGGGCTAAAGGAGGGGCTGCCTCACACATGGCCATCTCTGGAGGGATACCCAGGGAAGACAGGCAGAGGCCTCCCTCAACCAGGGTCAGCGGGCCCCCAAGGTCAGCCCTACCTCACTGAGCCGGATCTCTTTGGCAAGGTCTTTGATGAGCTGCGATGGTTTGAAGTGCTCTGGTAGCTCATCTTCATGCTCCGCCAAAGCCTGCAGGACAGCCACGCACATGGTCAGCGGGTCAGCCGCCCAGTCTGGGCACTGATGCCCACCCACCCTCCACCCACAGGGGCCCCAAGCAGCCTCAGCTTCTGTGGTTCCTGACTCATGCCCTCTGTCCCTCCAGGCTGTCCCCCCATCTACCCACCCAGGACCTCCGGCCCCACTGCCGTCCCGACAGGCACAAGGGCAGGTGCTGCCAAAGGTGTGGACTGGCTGCATGGGGTCCTAAGGGAGTTAGCCCACTCTGGCCAGACACTGCCCCAACGAGGACGCCCTGCTGTGACTCCACCCTACAGGTGGACAAACAAGTCCCCGAGAGGAGGGGGTGCCTGAGTCCACCACCAGTTGTGAAGTGAATGTGGGCCATCCCTTCTTCCTGGGCACGAGGCCATTCCACCTGGCCATACAGCTGACGTGAGGTAGGAGGGACACCCTGCATTACTCCAGGCCTTGAGGCAAGAGAAGTTGTAGCTGAAAGGGGGCTCTAGGAGGGTACCTGCTGCCCCACCTCCTGGACTCCCCACCCCCACAAGGCCTCCTGCGGGCCTGATGGGATCTGCTCAGACTATGCTGGCACCCCTGATCGGGAGGGAGTCCCTTGGCAGCGGACAGGGAGTCCCAAGGCTGACCAGGCCTCTCCACTCCCTCTGTACCAACAATCCAGGCAAGATGCCAAAGGAAGCTGGAAGCTGCTTCTCTGGAGCCTCCATTAGAAGTAGCTGCTGCATGGATGCTAGTGAGGGTGCTAACGCTTTACAGTGGGGGCATGAGGTGGGGCCCAGACATGCTGCTTCAAGAGAGCCATGAGGGGCAAAGGACAGTGCTACTGTGGTGGTGGTGGGGGGGGTGATGGAGGGGCATGGGGCAAAGGGACTGTCCTAGTCACAGAGCAAAGCCAGCTTCTGAGTTGATGCCTGGGACAGCCAGTAGGACAAAGAGGACATCTCCACTCTCCTCTTCAGAGCCCTGAACATCCAACCAGTCACTGACTCGAGTCCTCCCTGCTCCCTGTGCTTTTGGGTTCGCGCAGTGCTGTCTCCACCACCTGATTTCCTCCCACTGAATCTCCCTGCCGCCCAGCCCCCACCCCTCAGGCCAGGTCCTTAGATGGAGGGCTCTGTCCTGCACCTGCCCCCACCAACAGGTGTCTGACCTGGCCAGGAGGCACCCACCTGCTTTTCACATGCTAGTTCCCACCAAAGGAAGGACAAGCCTTGGGAATGACTCCTCGCCTGCCACCCTCCCTTCTGCCCTGGATCACGCCTAGTACACATCCCTACCTGCTTTTTCGTCCATGATCTGAAAGCACCATTGAGAATTTTAGCTCCTTGGACTAAATGAGGGGGCAGCTGCTTCCCAGACTTGTGAGAACCTGGGGGAAGACAGACGGGTTTGCTCAGGAGGGTGCCCACTCTCACCTGCCGCCTGCAGGTGACTTAAAACCCCCGTGGTGGGGGACGCTCAGGGCCAGACCTTTCAGAGGCCTCTGCCCACTGCCACCTGCCCAACTGCCAACGGTTCCTCTTGGAACCTAGGGGATGCCCACCTACGATGCCCTGCGAGGGGCAGGATTGGCTTTCCCATTGTCTACACACCAGGCCCCTTATGCAGGTGGCCCAGCTCCTCCCTCCACCTGGTCCCCAGCCTGCATCAGTGAGGGGCCACAGTCATGCCCCAAACCAAGCATCCCTAGAGGCTTTCTGATTCCCACCCTCACACTGCCCCCTGCATAGCTGAAGGATGCTGGGCAGTGGGTCCAGTTCCCGCTGGGGTGGCTCAGGGCAAGCACCACCGCAAACACACCCCTGGGAGCTGGAGCCAGCCCCAAACAAAACGGACAGGGCATTCCCCCTTCAGGCAGAGAGCTCAGCATGGAGGCAGAGCAGCCCCGAGCTCTGACACCACCAGGTGACCATTTGTCTGGCCTGTGGCAAATCCCTGGGTCCTCTCAGCTCTGGGGCTGCTGAGCTGCCAGCCCCTTCACAGAGGAAGGCCTGAGGCAGAGAGGCAGGGGCAGCTCAGAGAGGCCCAGCTAGTCAGCGGTCACCCTGGTCAGGCTGTCCCAATGTCCCCAAGTGTGACTCCACCCACACGACCCCCATTCCATCTCCCTGGCAAGAGGCCCCTAGGGCAGGGCACTTGCTCTGCCAGGGTGGAGCACAGGGCTTGAATTTAGAGAGCGATGGAAGAATTTCACTGAAACTTGGCCAGCCCAGGTTAAGAACCATTTTCAGCTTTCTCATCTCAAATTAGAGCCAAAGTGCAAAGGTGGTGGTCTCCACTCAGCTCTTATCGGAACACAAAACAGCAGCTTCCTGGAAGGGTGGGTGCTGCTGAAAAAGGAAGCTCTCCGTGAAAGTAAATGCTCCTCCTGGGTCCTTCACCCGCTGCAGGAAGTCTGCAGACCTGAGCAGGGGTTGGCCACCAGGAGCCAAACGCTGATCCCGAAGGCATGGCCTGGCAGGGCCTAGGATGGAGGGCCATGCCCACAGAGGGCATGGACCCAGTGCAGCCCACCCCTTCCCACAGGCCTTCCACGGGGGACTCTGGCATGCACACCCACCCACCCACAGTACAGCAGGGATGCTGCAGGGGTCCCTGCAGGCCTCTCAATATCCCAACTGAGCCCTGTCAGTAGCCACACAAGGCCACAGGAACCGAGCAGAACACACACCAGGTCTGGGAACATGCGGCCAGTGCTCTTTTTGCAACACCAGATGACCCTGCAGGCAGGAGTCCAGTCCAGCCCCACAGCACACAGACAGGAAAAGCAAGGCCCGTGAGCTAAGGAGACTTGCTCAGGGCCCATGAAGGCATCGCTCAGCCTGTTCCCCAGGGCCCAGCCGCCCTGCTGCATGATGGCAGAACTGTTACCACTCCCCGGCGTCCCTGAGCTCCGCACGCAAACGAACTGTCCAGAGCCGCAGGCTGAGACGCTGACCAGGGGACGTACTTTTGAACGCCTCCAGCAGGTGCTTCCCCATGTACCAGCAGGCAGTTTCGAAGTTGGGAAACTGAGTCAGGCTGCCCAGTTTCAACCTTCTTTCCACTTCGTATGCTCTGGAAGCCATAGCAAAGAACTATTCAGTGCATTAAGCCCTGAGCAGGCAATGATAAAGGAAGGTGAACCCACACTACGACCAGAGGCCACACCTAGGCCATGACCGCTCAGGCCTCCTTTCTGGGCACTACGTGGCAAGGTGGACCAGAGGACCACATCAGGATGAGCGCTTTGCGTTAAGGGCAAGCCCCGTGGGCCGCGGCTTCTAGAGCTCTGGGCCAGTGCGCAAGGAGAAGGCAGCTCGGCCTTTCAGCTCACCCCAAACCCACTACAGTCCCGAGGCTGTCCAGCGACCAGGCACCTCAGGGGCCCTGGTAAGATCATGGCCCCCCTCCTCCTTCCTCCCCACCACCCAGAGGCCCAGCCAGGACTCAGGAGAGGTATCAGCATACCGATGGTGGGGACCCCGCCCAGCGGACCCTGGGAGTCAGGTGTGGCCCTACCTCATCTGCATCTCCACGCTCAGGCTGTGCAGAAAATGTCCCGCGAAGGCCAGGCAGTCCACGGGTGTAAGTGTGGCATAAATCCAGCCTGGGGAGACAGGGATGGGGCTATCTCTTAACAGTGGTCTCGTGCCAGGCTCTTGGCAGCTACCGGGCCTGACTCCTGCCAGCCCTTCCTCTGTGGCCCCCATCCACCCGGGCCCCCTGGAAGGTGCTCTGGCCCTGGCTTCCGTGTAATGAGTGGGTGAGCCCTCCCAGAAGGACAGACTGTGTCCGAGCTCACAGTCTATTCTATCCAGCCCTGTATGGTACAGACAGGGAAACTGAGGCCCAGGAGCCAAGGGGACTTGCTCAGACCCACCCCAGGGTCGGGCTGCCTGGCATCCCTGATCTCCACATACAGGGGTGGAAAGAGACAGGCAGAGTTGCCACACCTCCCGGGAGAGCTGGGTTTGTCCCTACAGACTTCGGGAAATAACTGTGATTATAGGAAACAGGGGTAGGGACTAGATCAGGAGGCACTCAGAGGCACATAAATCAGTGGAAATGTGAGGGCCTCCATATACGACAATTAGAAAATCTGAACACTGGCTATTTGGTGATACTAAGGAACTGTTAACTGTTCCTTTTTAAAGTGTGATGACAGTATTGTAATTATGTTATCTTTAAAAGGAAACCTTACAGATACGGTGAAATATTTATGGGTGAAGCAACATGACATCTGTAAAGGGCATTTATCTGCTCATGTCATTTTTCCTCCTTCTGCATGTTTGAGATGTTGAGATCAGCGAACACCATCTCTGACAGTGTGGCTGCGCTCTCTGGGCTGGGCTCTTGGGGCCCCATGCAATCCCACGTGCCTGGCCTCTGTGAGCACAGCCAGGCTGGAAGCTGCAGGGGCTCATGGCCCCAAGGTGGCCCCAGAGGTGACCACAGAGCAGGACTGACCCCAAGGCAAGGCAGGGAACAGCCAGGGCATGACCTCCCCTGGCAGACGTCAGAGGTGGGAGACACAACATGAGGACGGGGCACTCACCCGAGGGGATGAAGAGCGTCTGGCCCTGCTTGAGGGTGCACTTGTAGCATTTGTCCACCTGGTCAGCAAAGAACATCTCACTGTGGTTTGAGGCCGACTGCCAGCGCTCATACAGGGAGATGTTGGCCGAAGCTGGCTTGATGAGATAGAAGATCTTCTCCCCCTGCCAACAAGAGGCCATTGGCGGAGCCTGTCATATGCTGGGGATGCTGGGGGTGGGCAGTGCCCATCATGTCCTGGGGATGCTGAGAGGGGATGGAGCCCACCGTGTGCCGGGGATGGGTCCTAGCTTCAACAGCATCCTGCCCAGGCCCATCATTCCTCCCCTGAAACACTGGGACCACATGTGCTTTGCAATTCAGACGTCTGCGTGTTAGGAAGACTCTAGGCACTGGCACCTCCGGCATGTTCAGGGCAGCCCCTACCACTCCACACACCATATCTCTGCAGCGCTCTGGATGCCTATCTACCAAGGGGAACAACGTTGTGACCTGCTGTCTGACAAGTTACAAGAAAGCTCTGCTCTTGAGAGTGGCTTGGGTCCCAGATGGAGATGGAAGGACGGCCCTGCTGCCAGCACCAGCACCAGGCCAGCCCTGCACTTGGACTAGGGAGATATAGACTATAGAGGTTCTCACTCACGAGGCACACAGGCTGAGGGTGGGGATGAACGGGGGGCGGGGGCAGGACTTGCTCAGGGCCTCGAAGGGCTAGGATCAGAAACTGAGCTGCCTACCCTAGCCTGGGCTCTAGCAGGTCTGGGGAGACCCAAGGCAAGGTGGTGAGCCCAAGGCTTAGGTTCTCCTTTTTTGTTTTTTTTTCACATCTCCCTTTTCCCCTAGCTTCCCTACCTGTCCCCAGCCAGAAGTCCCCTAGCTCTCTCTGCCACTCAGATGCCACTGCAGCCTTGCTCCCCAGCCCCCAGCCCACCCCACCCCCTCATCCTCCCAGTGGGGCATGTTCCCTCATCCCTTCTGCCAGGAAGTCTTCCCAGCACAGCTCTCCCTTCCCTGGACATGAGCCCTTGGTCACCACTGCAGTGGGCCTCCTCCAATTGCTTCATGAGCCTCAATCTTTAGAAAAGGCAACACACATGTGCTGCTCTGGTCCTGAGGTGCTCCCCCCAACCCCCATGCCTCCCAAGGGCCCAACGTCCGTGTCCCTTCTGTGGAGAAACATCTTGTCCCTCATCCCACCTGATGCTGGCCACTGTTAGGGCCTGTGGGGACTACAAACGGTCCTGCAGGTGGACAGTGGCCTGGTCAAGAGCAGGTCTTGCCCCTGAGGCCCCCGTAGGGCCCACATGGGGAGCAGAGGCCAGCGCTCACCTTAAGCACATGGTACCATGCAGAGGCACCCCCGGAGTCGATGTGAAAGTCAGTGTAGCTGTCCTTCACACAGATCAGGCAGTACTTGGTCACCTTGGGCTTGGCCAACAGTGCGTCATCAGGCCAGTAGTTTTCTACCCAGGACAGTTTCTTTACGATGTCAGGAGGCTCCACAAAGCTGGACATTCTGGGGGCACGGACAGGAACAGTCAGCAGTGATGGGAACCGTCAGCACAGTTGTTTTGCCCACTGGGCAGGATGGGAAAGGTGCTCTGAGATGTGTGTCCCATGCCTATTTCTCCACCTCGGGCTACATGGCATTGCTCCCATTCTACAGATGAGCAAACTGAGGTTCACAGAGGGCAGAATGAGCCCAGCTGCTGGGTGTGGCTGCGGCAGGCATCCAACACTGAGCTCTCATCCAAGGACAGGCATGGAGAAGGCCTGAGAACCATCTACCCCAGAAACAACTTCCTTCCTGGAGAACTGGAAAGAGACTTGTCAGGTGGGCTCATGCTAGTGTCGCTGGGCACGATGGGGCCCTGAGAGTAAATATCATTGCTCATGCACAGCCCAGGCGCTTCCTGTCAACACCTAAGGAAAAGCCACTTCTCTCCAGAGCAGACAACAGGGGTGCCTGCAGCTCCTTGCCATGCCGGGCCATGTCAGACCAGATAACTGATCTCCAGGGAAGATGAGAAAAGGCAAAGGCAGCCTTTGATTCTATTAAATGTCACTGTCTTGGATAGAATGCACAATACTGCACCAAAAACATCCAGCTCAGCAGCACCTGTGCAATGACACTTCAGCCAAGCTGAGAACCGGGTCTCAGTGTTCTTGCTGCCTTGGCCACATCTCTGCCTTCAAGGCCATGCCTGCTCGGACAAGACGTTCGTAAATCATAAGCCAGGCCACCCTGACCTCAACAGCCTCAGTCACAGGCTTAAATCTCCAGCATGTTCCAAACTGCTATCCCTCTCCATCCCTCCACCCTGGCCCCACTCACCTGGTGTCAGAGAACTCAAGGTTGGTGAGGTTAAGGACCCGCTTGCGGTTGGTGCTGTAGTAATAGTCCACAAACTCCTTCAGTTTCATCTTGCAGTCCTTCTGCTTGGTGACGTCTGTCACGTCCACACTCCGCTCTGGGCCTGGGGAGGCAGCAGGGGAGGGTGAGCACACCCAGGGAAGATGGCGTGGCCTTCTGTGAGGTCGGGGGCCAGGAGGTGCAGAGGAAATGCTCACTCACCCTCAGAAGACAACGGAGAGAGGGCTGAATGCTGAGGCTCTAGGCTCTAACGTCTGACCCTCCCTCCACCTGCCCTGTCTGCTCCTTCCCTTGGGTGGCCATGAAGACCCCCTGGTACAGTGGGGTGGCACAGTAGTGAGCCTCAGCTAAGGTGGCCAGATAAGCAAGTACAAATATAGGATGCCAGGTAAAAACTTACACTTCAGATAAACAATGAAGATGTTTTTAGTGCAAATATGTCCCAAATAATGCATGGACATACTTATACATAAAAAATTTTTTAAAATCAAAAAAATTCTTGCATTTCTAGGACACCAACTCATTATTCTGAAAATTGAAAATAAAAGGAAAAACATTTATCCTATATTTTCTATACTTGATGGGAAAAGTTCAGGGTAAAAACTGTTGATGACGGAAATAGAGTTTTGGATAACCAAGTAACTAATAAGGGGAAGTTCTTTAGAGAAGACTCACAATAGACAGAGAGAGAAGGACAGAATTAGCAAACTCTTCCTTTACAACAGTCCTCACTGGCTGCTCAGACAGCAAGCTGAAAGGCGGATGGAGCATTCTGTGAACAGATGAGACTGCACTGCCTTGACCACTGAAAAGAAGTGGGTGGCAGCACCCCTACCCCAAGGAGGAGTCCTGCCAACAACTTGAACACAAATCTAAGCAACCTCTAACCACCGTTACAGGAACTATTAGGGTCAGAAGAACACGTTAGGTGACACTACAGGGACGCTGTCAGCCAAATCCCTAATGTAAGATCTTCCCAAAACGCAAATATGAAAGATTCTCCAGAGAGATTGGTTCAAGATAGCGGAGTAGAAGGACATGTGCTTACTCTCTCTTGCAAGGGCACCGGAATCACAACTAACTGCTGAATAATCATCGATAGGAAGCCACTGGAACTCACCAAAAAAGATACCCCACATCCAAAGACAAAGGAGAAGCCACAATGAGATGGTAGGAGGGGCACAATCACAATAAAATCAAATCCCATAACTGCTGGGAGGGTGACTCACAAACTGGAGAACACTTATACCACAGAAGTCCACCCACTGAAGTGAAGGTTCTGAGCCCCACGTCAGGCTTTCGAAACTGGGGGTCCGGCAACAGGAGGAGGAATTCCTAGAGAATCAGACTTTGAAGGCTACCAGGATTTGACTGCAGGACTTCAACAGGACCGGGGGAAACAGAGACTCCACTCTTGGAGGGTGCACACAAAGTACGGTGTGCATCGGGACCCAGGGGAAGGAGCAGTGACCCCACTGGAGACTGAACCAGACCTACCTGCTAGTGTTGGAGGGTCTCCTGCAGAGGTGGGGAGTGGATGTGGCTCACCATGAGGACAAGGACACTGGCAGCAGAAGTTCTGGGAAGTACTCCTTGGTGTGAGCCCTCCCAGAGTCTGCCAATAGCCCCACCAAAGAGCCGGGTAGGCTCCAGTGTTGGGTCCCTTCAGGCCAAACAACCAACAGGGAGGGAACCCAGACCCACCCATCAGCAGACAAGTGGATTAAAGTTTTACTGAACTCTGCCCACCAGAGCAACAGCCAGCTCTACCCACCACCAGTCCCTCCCATCAAGAAAGTTGCACAAGCCTCTTAGATAGACTCATCCACCAGAGGGCAGACAGCAGAAGCAACAAGAACTACAATTCTGCAGCCTGTGGAACAAAAACCATATTCACAGAAAGACAGACAAGATGAAAAGGCAGAGGGCAATGTACCAGATGAAGAAACAAGATAAAACCCCAGAAAAACAACTAAATGAAGTGGAGATAGGCAACCTTCCAGAAAAAGAATTCAGAATAACGATAGTGAAGATGATCCAGGACCTTGGAAAAAGAAAGGAGGCAAAGATTGAGAAGATGCAAGAAATGTTTAACAAAGACCTAGAAGAATTAAAGAACAAACAGAGATGAACAATATAATAACTGAATGAAAAATATACTAGAAGGAATCAATAGCAGAACAACTGAGGCAGAAGAATGGATAAGTGACCTGGAAGACATAATGGTGGAATTCACTGCCATGGAACAGAATAAAGAAAAAAGAATGAAAAGAAATGAAGACAGCCTAACAGACCTCTGGGACAACATTAAACTCAACAACATTCGCATTATAGTGGTCCCAGAAGGAGAAGAGAAGGAGAAAGGACCTGAGAAAATGTTTGAAGCGATTATAGTCGAAAACTTCCCTAACATGGGAAAGGAAATAGCCACTCAAGTCCAGGAAGCACAGAGAGTCCCAGGCAGGATAAACCCAAAGAGAAACACGCCGAGACACACAGTAATCATATTGACAAAAATTAAAGAAAAAGAAAAATTTTTGAAAGCAACAAGGGAAAAATGACAAATAACATACAAGGGAACTCCCATAAGTTTAACGGCTGATTTCTCAGCAGAAACTCTACAAGCCAGAAGAGAGTGGCAGGACATATTTAAAGTGATGAAAGGGAAGAACTTACAACCAAGATTACTCTACCCAGCAAGTATCTCATTCAGTTTTGACGGAGAAATCAAAAGCTTTACAGACAAGCAAAAGCTAAGAGAATTCAGCACCACCAAACCAGCTCTACAACAAATGCTAAAGGAACTTTTCTAAGTGGGAAACACAAAAGAAGAAAAGGACCTACAAAAACAAATCCATAACAATTAAGAAAATGGTAATAGGAACATACATACTGATAATTACCTTAAACGTGAATGGATTAAATGCTCCAACCAAAAGACAGAGGCACGCTGAATGGATACAAAACCAAGACCCATATATATGCTGTCTACAAGAGACACACTTCAGACCTAGGGATACATACAGACTGAAAGTGAGGGGATGGAAAAAGATATTCCATGCGAATGGAAATCAAAAGAAAGCTGGAGTAGCAATACTCCTGTCAGATAAAATGGACTTTAAAATAAAGACTGTTACAAGAGACAAAGAAAGACACTACATAATGATCAAGGGATCAATCCAAGAAGAAGATATAACAATTATAAATATATATGCACCCAACATAGAAGCACCTCAATACATAAAGCAACTGCTAACAGCTATAAAAGAGGAAATCGACAGTAACACAATAATAGTGGGGGATTTTAACACCTCACTTACACCAATGGACAGATCATCCAAACAAAAAATTAATAAGGAAACACAAGCTTTAAATGACACAATAGACTAGATAGATTTAATTGATATTTATAGGACATTCCATCTGAAAACAGCAGATTACACTTTCTTCTCAAGTGCACATGGAACATTCCCCAGGATAGATCACATCTTGGGTCACAAATCAAGCCTCAGTAAATTTAAGAAAATTGAAATCATATCCAGCATCTTTTCTGACCACAACACTATGAGATTAGAAATCAATTACAGGGAAAAAAACGTAAAAAACAGAAACACGTGGAGGCTAAACAATATGTTACTAAATAACCAAGAGATCACTGAAGAAATCAAAAAGGAAATCAAAAAATACCTAGAAACAAATGACAATGAAAACACGATGATCCAAAACGTATGGGATGCAGCAAAAGCAGTTCTAAGAGGGAAGTTTATAGCTATACAAGCCTACCTCAAGAAACAAGGAAAATCTCAAATAATCTAACCTTACAGCTAAAGGAACCAGAGAAAGAACAAACAAAACCCAAAGTTAGTAGAAATCATAAAGATCAGAGCAGAAATAAATGAAATAGAAACAAAGAAAACAATAGAAAAGATAAATAAAACTAAAAGCTCGTTCTTTGCAAAGGTAAACATAATTGATAAACCATTAGCCAGACTCATCAAGAAAAAGAGGGAGAGGACTCAAATCAATAAAATTAGAAATGAAAAAGGAGAAGTTACAACAGACACTGCAGAAATACAAAGCATCCTAAGAGACTACTACAAGCTACTCTATGCCAATAAAATGGACAACCTGGAAGAAATGGACAAATTCTTAGAAAGGTAAAACCTTCCAAGACTGAACCAGGAAGAAATAGAAAATATGAATAGACCAATCACAACTAATGAAATTGAAACTGTGATTAAAAATCTTCCAACAAATAAAAGTCCAGGACCAGATGGCTTTACAGGTGAATTCTACCAAACATTTAGAGAAGAGCTAACACCCATCCTTCTCCAACTCTTCCAAAAAATTGCAGGGATAGAACACTCCCAAACTCACTGTATGAGGCCACCATCACCCTGATACCAAAACCAGACTAAGATACTACAAAAAAAAGAAAATTAAAGACCAATATCACTGATAAATATAGATGCAAAAATCCTCAACAAAATACTAGCAAACAGTATCCAACAACACATTAAAAGGATCATACACCATGATCAAGTGGGGGTTATCCCAGGGATGCAAGGATTCTTCAATATACGCAAATCAATCAATGTTATACACCATATTAACAAACTGAAGAACAAAAACCATATGATCATCTCAATAGATGCAGAAAAAGCTTTTGACAAAATTCAATACCCATTTATGATAAAAATTCTCCAGAAAGTGGGCACAGAGGGAACCTACCTAAACTTAATAAACGCCATATACAACAAACCCACAGCAAACATCATTCTCAATGGTGAAAAACTGAAAGCATTTCCTCTAAGATCAGAACAAGACAAGGATGTCCACTCTCACCACTATTATTCAACATAGTTTTGGAAGTCCTAGCCACGGCAATCAAAGAAAAAGAAATAAAAGGAATACAAATTGGAAAAGCAGAAGTAAAACTGTCACTGTTTGCAGATGACATGATACTGTACATAGAGAATCCTAAAGATGCCACCAGAAAACTACTAGAGCTCATCAATGAATTTGGTAAAGTAGCAGGATACAAAATTAATGCACAGAAATCGCTCGCATTCCTATACACTAATGATGAAAAATCTGAAAGAGAAATTAAGGAAACACTCCCATTTACCACTGCAACTAAAAGAATAAAATACCTAGGAATAAACCTACCTAAGGAGACAAAAGACCTGTATGCAGAAAACTATAAGACACTGATGAAAGAAATTAAAGATGATACAAACAGATGGAGAGATATACCATGTTCTTGGATTGGAAGAATCAATATTGTGAAAATGACTATACTGCCCAAAGCAATCTACAGCTTCAATGCAATCCCTATCAAATTACCAATGGCATTTTTTGCAGAACTTGAACAAAAAATCTTAAAATTTGTACAGAGACACAAAAGACCCTGAATAGCCAAAGCAGTCTTGAGGGAAAAAAACGGAGCTGGAGGATTCAGACTCCCTAACTTCCGACTATCTTACAAAGCTACAGTAATCAAGACAATATGGTACTGGCACAAAAACAGAAATATAGATCAATGGAACAGGATAGAAAGCCCAGAGATAAACCCATGCACCTATGGTCAACTAATCTATGACAAAGGAGGCAAGGATATAAAATGGAGAAAAGACGGTCTCTTCAATAAGTGGTGCTGGGAAAACCGGACAGCTACATGTAAAAGAATGAAATTAGAATACTCCCTAACACCATACACAAAAATAAACTCAAAATGCATTAGAAACCTAAATGTAAGACTGGACACTATAAAACCCTTAGAGGAAAACATAGGAAGAACACTCTTTGACAAAAATTACAGCAAGATCAGTTTTGACCCACCTCCTAGAGTGATGGAAATAAAAACAAAAATAAACAAATGGGACCTAATTAAACTTAAAAGCTTTTGCAAAGCAAAGGAAACTACAAACAAGACGAAAAGACAAACCTCAGAATGGGAGAAAATATTTGCAAATGAATCAATGGACAAAGGATTAATCTCCAAAATATATAAACAGCTCATGCAGCTCAATATTAAAAAAACAAACAACCCAAACCAAAAATGGGCAGATGACCTAAGTAGACATTTCTCCAAAGAAGACATACAGATGGGCAAGAAGCACATGAAAAGATGCTCAACATCACTAATTATTAGAGAAATGCACATCAAAACTACAATGAGGTATCATCTCACACCAGTTAGAATGGGCATCATCAGAAAATCTACAAACAAAAAATGCTGGAGAGGGTGTGGAGAAAAGGGAACCCTCTTGCACTGCTGGTGGGAATGTAAATTGATACAGCCACTATGGAGAACAGTATGGAGGTTCCTTAAGAAACTAAAAATAGAATTACCATATGAACCAGCAATCCCACTACTGGGCAAATACCCAGAGAAAACCATAATTCAAAAAGACACATGCACCCCAATGTTCATTGCAGCACTATTTACAATAGTCAGGTCATGGAAGCAACCTAAATGCCCATTGACATATGAATGGATAAGGAAGATGTTGTACATATAAACAATGGAATATTACTCAGCCATAAAAAGGAACGAAATTGGGTCATTTGTAGAGACGTGGATGGATCTAGAGACTGTCATACAGAGTGAAGTAAGTCAGAAAGAGAAAAACAAATATTGTATATTAACGCATATATATGGAACCTAGAAAAATGGTATAGATGAACCGGTTTGCAGGGCAGAAATGGAGACACAGATGTAGAGAACAAACATATGGACACCAAGGGGGGAAAGTTGCAGGGCGTTGGGGTGTGTGGTGGTATGAATTGGGAGATTGGGATTGACATATATACACTAATATGTATTAAATGGATAACTAGTAAGAACCTGCTGTGTAAAAAAATAAATAAAATAAAATTCAAAAAAGAAAAAAAAAGCAAGATTCTCCAGGACTAACAACCCCATTTCTCCAACAAACCAAGGGAATGGAAAGGGGATGGGGGCTGTTACAGAAGAGACTGAAGGGACATCAAACCCAAATGTAGTATGTGGTCTTGTTTAGATTCAGAGTCAAACATCCAAATATAAAAAGGTGTTTTTGAGGCAACTGGGGAGAATTTAGGTGGTCTTAGGTGATTTTAAGGAATTATTGTTAGTGTCGTAAAGTGCAAGATGGAACTGTGATTATATACTTATTTAAACTGTCTGTTAGCGGTGTGTACTGGAGTTTTCATGGGCGAAATGATGTATGTACCAGAGACTTGCCTTCAAATACTTGGGGGAGGGGGGAGTTGGGGAGACAGGAAAACAGCCAAAAGCTGATGGGTTTTGTGACCAGTACTGGGTACATGAGGGTTCACTGCTTATTTCTCTCATTTTGTGTGTGTGTGAAAAGTTGCATAATAAAAAAATTAAAAGGTGAAAGAAAGACATTTACAACGGAAACCTCTGGACCGTCTCCTCCCCTATTCAGTAAGCTGCTTCCCACTCCTGTAAGCACAACTGGTTGGGGGGTTGTGGGGAGGCAGGGACTGCGGCAGACCTGGCCCTGCCGTTTGCAGCTGGCTGAGCCTGGGGCCTGGATGACAGAGCTGTGAGCAGGACAACACTAGCTCCTATGCAGAAACAGCTTAGAAAAATGCCTGGCACCTGGTAGACACTCACTAGTTATTAACTGTTATTACAGGTGCTACGACATGGCAGAGACAGTCCTGGACTGTGGTCATTCCCAGACTGAAAACATGAGTCCCTTCTTCCTCCCTGCCACAAGCCGGCCAGCCTTGGGGCCTCCCCTGATGGGCTTCGGCTCCAGAGAAGGCATGTTTCCCACCCCGCCCCCTGTTCTCTGGAATGCCACTGGCTTCCTGTGTGGCTTGTACAGACGATCTCATTTAATCCTCACACCCATCTGCCCCCTGCCCCCCACTCATAAGCCTTAGAGATGCAGAGGGTCAAGAGCTCAGTGATGGAACAACTCGTCTGAGGGTTTCAGCACCTGTGCCCTCTCCTGCCCAGTGTGCGGCCAGAGCTGGCCTGGGCATTTGCCTTTTCAGGGTCTTTCCTCTCCCCTCTCCTCACTGGCCACCCAGGCATCCCTGTGAACACCCCAATCCCCAGCAACCATGAGGGCCTCAGAGCCACGGCTGTGAGGCCACCAGCCCTGCCAAGGTCACTGCAAGCACGTGCTAGCCTCTCCGTGCCAGATGATGTCCCAGCACATACAAGCACTTCATCCACCCAGAGGTGTCCTGACCAAGGGTGTCCACAGCACTGGGAGCTGCCAGGGAACACAAGACAGGGCGCCAATAGCACCAGCTAGAACCCAAAGGGATCCAGAAGAGGAGGTAGTCCTGGGGCCATGGGACGGCGTGTCCAGGGCAGACAAGGGAGGTCAGCCCCCAGGTTGGCCCCAGCAGAGGCTGAGGAGGACATGGCACGAACATCAGGAACTGTGGACAACACAGCTGGGGCCCTCCCAGGCATGACTATCATTAGCGCCCAACAGTACTATAGCTGGCAGAATCCAGGGGTCCCCACGAAGCCCCCATTTTGTGGGCAGAGTAACTGAGAAGGGAAGGGGCCTGGGTCCCGCATCATTTGCTGGGGCATGGGGTCTCATTCTAAGAAGAGCACCCAGAACGGAACAAGGAGACCCAGAGTCACACTGGCTCACATGGCTCTGAGACACAGTCAGGGCCTAGGCAGCGTATACAGGGACTCCTGGCTCAGGGAGCCCACAACTCACTTGCAGGCGAGGGCACTTACCCACGTAGTTCTCGACATCGCTGACATAGAAGGTGGGGGCTGGGACCGCCAGGCCCAGCCCATCTTTCTTGGGGACAAGGATGGGCTCGGTGAAGCCATGCTCTTCCATGTAGCCCAGCGTGAGCTGGTTGCCCGTCAGGCGGGCCACCACGTCTTCCGCGCTGCAGGGAAATACAAGTCAGGGGTCACATCAAGCCCAGGTCCCAGCCTCCATGATAGGCCTGGACAGGGCCTCAGGGCTGCAGACATGGAGCCTGAGCTCCAGGCACACACCGCCCATGCCCCAGAAGGAGGACCTGTCACGGTGCCACACTCAGTGGTCACAGGGCAGCCACAAGGTAGACATGACAGGGTCCCACACACTCATCACAGACAGGAACCTTGAGGTCCAGGAGGTCTGGGCACCTGTCCAGGGCCGTGGTGAGTAGAGAATGGGGACACACTGCACCCATCCCTCTTACTATGGCAGAGGGAGCCTCCAGACATGTGAGCGAGATCCCTCCCCCACCTCCCTTGCTCTCCACTCACCCTCCACTCGATAATATTCCTCTCAAGTGCTCAGAGATCAGACCCCTGCATGGGGGTAGGTCTAAGGACACAGCAGATGGAGATAAACCCCTTTATAGAGAGAACCTACCCCCTGGACAAGCCAAACACAGGACCCAGGGCTGGGCTGGGATGCTGTGGTCAGCAGCTCTCCTGCCTCCCTGTGTGTCGGATGCTGCCCTGGGCACCAGAGACCTGTGGGTCCCAGCTGGAAAGACCCCTGTGTGGTGACGCTGGAGAGGGGCTTTCATCAGATGAGCATGCAAGGCCATTAACCCACAGCTGAGAGCAGTGCTGTGGTGGAGACAGCAGGAAGCAGTGTCAGACTGGGCCTGTCGAAGCCTGGGGGAGCAGGAGTGAGAGGGGCAGGGCTCTGAGTAGAAGGAATGTACCAGCAAAGGCCTTGGAGGGAGGAGGATGTGGCAAGTGTGAGGAATAAGAAGGACCTGGGGGGCTGGGGGCGGGGGTGGGGGTGGGGGGCAAGCACCCAAGTCGGTGAGGTGGTGGGCCAGGCCACCTCATGCCAAGAGCACTGGGAGCCACTGGACAACTTGAGAAGGGCAGTGACGGTCAGAGATTCATCTGGCTGCTGTGCGGATGTTCAGTGGACAGCAGCAGGACCAGGGTGGGGCAGGGCAACCACGGAGGAGGAGGCTCAGCATGCGGTGCCTGGACCAGAAGGTGACAGTGAGAGGGAGGTGGTGGACTCAGGAGATCAGATGGGGGTGGGAGAACAAGGGGAGGCAAAGGTGAATGGCCAAGAGACTGGCCTGAGCGACCAAGGGACCGGGGCCACTGACTGAGGCCTGGAGGTGGGGCAGGAATGGGGGTGGGGGCAGATCCAGAGCTGAGTAGGAACACACTTGTCGGGATTGGCCAGTGGATGCACCAGTTGGACAGACAGGTCAGGAGCTCAGAAGGACTAGTGGCTGGAGAAAGAAGTTGAGGAGCTGCTGGCCAAGGGACAATCTATGAGACCAGGGAAAAAGATGGTGGGGATCGAGTAGAGTTCCCAGAATCCCTCAGGGAGAGTCGTCAGCAGGGAAGGAGGCCGGGCAGGGAAGGACAGCCAGCAGAGCATGGTGGCATGGTCTCTACAGAGGACAGGACTCAAGGAGAGGGGACTGCACCACTGCTACGGGTTGACAAGGGTCAGTTAAGGTGAGGACTGAAGAGTGATCCTGGGGTTTGACACCATGGTGACAGAGTGTTAGGGATAAATCAGAAGGAGTGAGTGGAGGGTGAGGAAGAAGAAGTAGTGTGGTGGGCAACTGCTGTGAGAAGCTCTGGGAGTACTGGGACAGCACAGAGTCAGCTGTGGAAGCTACAAGGCAGCCAGAGGTAGAAGGTCGCCCTTGATAAACTGGAATCCCAAGCTCTTGTCTCACTAGTGAGAGTTCCAAATTCACACCCATGGATTGGGTCTGGAACTGTGAAACCCATGAGGACCCAGCAAGAGGCAAACACGAGGGCTTCCCTGGTGGCGCGGTGGTTGAGAGTCCGCCTGCCGATGCAGGGGACACGGGTTCGCGCCCCAGTCCGGGAAGATCCCACATGCCGTGGAGCGGCTGGGCCCGTGAGCCATGGCCGCTGAGCCTGCGCGTCCGGAGCCTGTGCTCTGCAACGGGAGAGGCCACAGCGGTAAGAGGCCCGCATACAGCAAAAAAAAGAGGCAAACACGAAACCATCCTGTAGGGACACCTCAGAGCCCAGGGCAGACTGGCTGCCATGGGAATGATGCCCTCTGAAGATCACACCTCCCAGAAGGAGGTGAACCCCCAGGAGGGAGAGCCAGCAGCCTCATCTGCCCAGAAGAGTAGATCCCAAGAACTGAGGATAATAGGATAATTGAAAAGGCCATTTTAAGACAAGTACATTAAACACGTCCAAAGGGATAATGAGAGGATAAGGCAAAGAACAGAGAAGGAGGAAAAGAACAGGCAACACTAAAAAGGAATAGAAATTGTAGAAAAAATAATATGATGATTGAAATTTTTTAAAACTCAGTAGATACATTAAATGGTAGCTGGCTGAAAAAAAAATAGTGAATTTGATGAAAAGATCTGAAAAATAAGACAGAATGGGGAAGAAGTGTTATTAAAAGAGAAAACAGGACATTTTTCAGAATTGCGATAAAATATGACACCTCAAATTAAAGGCACTTACTGAGTTCTGAACAGGATAAATAAAAACAAATGCACATTAGAAGCACTGCAGTATACCTATAGTATATTAAAAATGAGAAAACAATCTCAAAAGTTTTCAGAGAAATAAACAGATTATTCACCAAAAATGAAAATGAAACAAAACAAAAACTCCAGCGGCTAGACTGATATCAGTAACAATAAATGTCAAAAGACAACAAAATAGTATTTCCAAAAAGTTCAAGGAAAATAACTTTTACTCTAGAATTTTAGATCCATTTTAGAAAATTAGAATCATGTAAGAATAAAGACAAAATATTTTCAGACACAGAGAATATTTTTATAGGCCTTTTCTGAAAGAACTACTAACGGATAAAATTCAACAAGGAGGAAACCAAATCTAGAAGGAAGGAGTGGGATTCAAGAAATAATGGAAAACTGATCTACAGATTCCACACAATCCCTGTCAAAATACCAGCTGACTACTTTGCAGAAACTGACATGCTGAACTTGGAATGCTGAATGAAATACAAGGCACCCAGATAACCAAAACAGTCTTTAAAAAAAAGAAAGTTGGAGGGCACTTGCCAATTTCAAACTTCACTACAAAGCTACAGTAATCAAGATTGTGTGGTACTGGCATAATATGAGACATATGGATCAATGGAACAGAACTGAGGGTCCAGAAATAAACCCAAACATCTATGGTCAATTGTTTTTCATCAAGGGTACCAAGATAATTCAATGGCGAAAGAATAGGCATTTCAATAAATGGTGCATGGGAGAACTGGATATCCACATGCAACGGAATGAAGTTGGACCTTTACCTCACACCATATACAAAAATTAACTCAAAATGAGTTAAAGACATAAATATAAGAGCTAAAACTATAAAACTTTTAGAAGAAAACATAGGCATAAATCTTCATGACCTTGAATTTGGCAATGGTTTGTTTTTGTCTAAAACAAAAGCACAAGCAACAACAGAAAAAATAAATAAATTAGACTTAATCAAAATTTAAAACTTTTGTGCTTCAAAAGACACCAAGTGAAAAGACAACCCACAAAAGTGGAGAAAGTATTTGCACATCATATATCTGGTAAGGGACTTGTATCTAAAATACATAAAGAACTCTTACAATTCAATAATAAAAAGACAAAAAAAAAAACACTTTCAATGGGCAAACGACAAATGGCCAACAAGAACATGAAAAGATGCTCAACATCACTAGTCATCAGGGAAATGCAAATTAAAACCACAGTGAGAGACCACTTCACAACTACAGGATAGGTAGAATCAAGAAGTCAGATAAGGGACTTCCCTGGTTGTCCACCAGTAAAGAATCCGCCTTCCAACTCAGGGGACGCGGGGTTTGATCCCTGCTCAGAGAGCTAAGATCCCACATGCTGCGGGGCAACTAAGCCGGCTCACCACAACTACTGAGCTCGCACGCCTCAACGAGAGAGAGAAAACCCACATGCCACAACTAGAGAAAAGCCCGCTAGAGAGAAGCCCACACGCCACAACTAGAGAGAAGCCCGTGCTTCTCAACGAAAGATCCTACATGCCTCAACAAAGATCCTGCATGCCTCAACAAAGATCCCACGTGTCGCAACTAAGACCCAACGCAGCCAAAAAAAAAAAAGTCAGATAATAACAAGTTCTGGTGAATTGAAACCTTCAGACGCTGCTGGTGGGAATGGAAAGTGATACAACCATTTTAGAAAACAGTCTGGCAGTTCCTCAAACAATTAAATATTGAGTTACTCCTAAAAAAAAATGAAAATATATGTCCAAACAAAATATTTTACAAGAATATTTATAGTAGAATTCTTCACAGTAGCCCCAAATCAGAAATAACCCAAATGTCCATCAGCTGACGAATGGATAAACAAAATGTGGTCTATACATACAATGGAATATTATTCGGCCATAAAAAAGGAATGAGGCACTGACACTTGCTATACCCTGGATGAACCTTGAAGACATTATGCTAAGTGAAATAAGCCAGTCACAAAGACCACATATTATATGATTTCATTTTGATGAAATGTTCAGAATAGGCAAAGCTACAGTGACAGAAAGCAGATTAGTGATAGGACTTTGGGGAGAAGTGGGGAGGAATGAGGATGATAAAGCTACAGGGGTTTTTTTGAGGTGATGGAAACATTCTAAAACTGACTGGTGGTGGTGCAGAGCTATGAATACACTGAACTGTACTCTTTAAATGGATGGATTGTATGGTGTATGAATTATATCTCAATAAAGGTGGAAAAAAAGAAAATAAAAAAGAAGCCAGAGAGGAAAAATACCTTATCCACTGAGCAGCAAGGCTAAGAGTTACACTGAATTTCTCACCAGAAACCATGCACTCAAGTCGAGCATGGGATGAGACATTTAAAGTGTTAAAAGAAAAAAACCCACCAACTTAGAATTCTGTGTCCATCAAATTATCCTTCAGAAGTGAAGAAGAAGTAAAGACTTTGTAAAGACTTTGTCAGACAAAGAGAAACTGTCTTCCAGCTGTGAAGGGACAAGGGTGTTTCAGAGCAGCTGTCTGTACAACCTCACGTCCATGCAGTCACGGTGCCCCCCTCACCAGAAACCATTTCCTGTGGCCCTGATCCTGCTCTCTGCCCTCGGTCCTCATATAGGACAAGGCTGCGCAGGGGGAGGGTGTGCTCTGAGAAGACCTAGGGACACCCCACCAGGCCATGGACACAGAGGAAAGCCCACAGCCATTTGACACCAGGACCTGCCACCTCCAGAGGATGGTCTCAGGCTGGACGCCAGCCCCCACTCCTGGTCCATAAAATGGGGACGGTAGCCTCTCTCTCAGGAAGGTTCCACGGGAAGGCCCATACCAGGTGGGGGAGGTAGGTCCCTTCCCTCCCGGGCTGTGAAGAGGGTCCCCATAAACTGTCCTCGGAGGTGCTGAGAAGGGAGAGATCAGCCCCCATGCCGGGAGCACCTGGAGTTTCGGGGACTGTGCTGCTCCCCCAGAGGGAAACCCATGGCCCTGGAGCCCTAGTGGTGGGATACGTATCCAGACCTCGGAGGGAGCAGGCAGGCTGGAGAGGAAAAGGCTGCCACCTGCTCACCTGGGAAAGGTCCGACTCCGCAACTCCTTGATGAAGAGCTGGCTGCCATTCTGCACGGGCTTTACTTCGGGAGTCTGCCCCGGGCCATGTTTGTGCCAGGTTCGCTTCTTTTTCACTGTGGGGGAACAAGAGGCAGGTCATCACCCACAGCCCCCTCCCCTTGCCTCCAGGGACCCGGCCGGGAGGGCAGCCACTGTGAATGCCGCAAGACTCAGACCCCTCAGAGGCAAAGAACTTGGGGTTCCCTGTCCCTGGCCCACCCCGCCTCCCCTGCCTCTTAGGACCCCAAGTTGTCACATGGTCAGGAGCCCCCACCCTCCACATCCTTAAGTCACAGTCCCCACCTCACCTCCCGACCTGCCAGCTCAGACGATGCACCCGAAAGCTGGGGCCTTCCTGGGACCCCATGTCACTCAGCACTCAGTCTGCTGAGAACTCGTCAGAGGCACCTCCTGAGAAGGTCCCACTAAGGCTCACTATTCAGGACCCCTCCCACCTGGCCTCCCCTCAGATTTGCCCTCAAACAGCACCAACCCTGTCCTTCCCTGCTGGGACCTTTGCTGCCATGACAGACCACAACTCACAGGCGTCACCTGCTGTGCCCTCTGCCCTCCCCACCCCCTGCCCACTCCCTCAGGCTGTCCTATTGTCACACATGCTCCAAGGGCACTGGACACACCCACCTTGGACTTTTTACAAGTGAGCATACACACCTGTCCCTACTGGGCTGTGACACATGTGTGCACACACATACACATGCATGCGCACCCACACACAAGTACACATGCCCCTACTGGACTGGGACAGGCACGTGCACACTAGCACACACATACACACACACACACGCGCAAGCACAAACGCGCACACGCATACACACTAATGTTTGCCCCTACTGGACTTTGAGCCCCCAGAGGGAAGGAAGCTATTTCCTTGATACCCTTGCCCCCATTCAGGGCAGCCACAGGTAACTCGGTGAGTGAAGATGGGCCAGGCATGGAGACCATCCCTGGGGGCTGCCTGGAAGGGTTTGAAACAGGCTGAGATGAGACTGGAGGTGAGGGAGAGCTGGTGGGGCCCTCAGGGTGCCTGTCCTTCACAGATGGGGACAGGGTGGGGGCTGCAGTCCTCCTGCATCCCGGTGGTTGTGGGGGTGAAGGGAGCTGACAACTGCCCCTGAGTAGGACCTGCCTAAAGCAAGAAGGGGAAAGCGCTAGGTGGATGGTGGCTGAGCTGACCTCTGTTCCAAACTGCCACCCCTTCCCCGTCTCATCAAGTCACAGCTCCTTGAGACTGTCTCCTACAACAGGTGATATTTACATCATGCTTGGTCTCCAAGACCAAGGTGTGAGTGCATACTATGGAAATCTGTCAAGATCCTACGAAGGGAGGTCTGGAGCTGGAACTTCTGCTGGCAGCACCAGGCAGACAGGAGATCCAAAGGGATCCAACTAGCTGGTAGTCATGTGACCCTAGGCAAGTTACTAGGTATCTCTGTGCTTCATCATTAATGCTAGTCCTGGCTTCCCAGGCTCCTCGTGAGCATGGAGTGCCCTGTGTCAGAAGGCCATGTGGGGAAACCAAGTCTTGGAGGGGGCATGCAGCCCAGCGATAGCAGACATGCAGGGGAGCAGTGGGCAGCAGGAGAGAGAAGCAGCATCTCCACTGCCTGCCAGGAGCTGGGCCTGAGAAGTGCATGCTGACCAGGGGCCAGTGGCAGTCCTGGGCCACCTGGGCTTCCCAGGCCCTCACTCGGGACTGGGCAGCTCCAAGAACCTCGTGGAGAGGCTGGAATACACCTGATACTGTGGCTGGAGCAGGTATGCTGGGACAACAGCCAAAGATGAAGCTGTGAGGCAGGGTCTGAGCTCCATGGGGCTACCCTTGAACCCCTCTGCAGCCCTGGCTGGTGGGTTCCCTCCCTCCCCAGGTCCCATGACCCTCCTAAGCCCAGAGGCTGAGCCTTCTCCTGCCTATGGTGGCCCAAGGCACCCTCTGACAAGGTGCCCAGGAGACAGCAGGAAGCTGGTGGGTCTCAGTGGGCCCCCCGGGTTATGGGGGCAAGAGGTGTCCCTAAGGCATTCAGCACCAGAGCCCGGCCCACCGTCCTAAGCGTGGTTCATCCCACCAGGAAGATGTGACAGCTACACCCGCCTCAGGCAGGAGGAAAGTAAGAAATTAGTAAGTTACCTCTTAAGCAGTCATAGCGCTAACAAGAGGCAACACCAGGATTCAGAACCACTTTAAGGGCCATGTCACCCGCTTCCCGTGAGCCTTCGTGTCAGTAAGGATACCTTGCCGAGTTCCCACAGGGACTCCTGGGTCTCACTCTACATCTGTGAATTGCGTAAACCTGTGAGGGTCACAGACCAAAATCAGTCCAAGGGACAGGTGGCAACAGCGTGGGGAGAGAACCCTGAGATCTGGTAAGAAACGCAAAGCTAGAGGGATATGGCCTCAGGCCCAGCTCACCCTGGGAACTCTGCCACCATCCCATCACGGTGCTCCATTCCCCAACTCTATCCTGTTCTGGTCCTCCCCCTGCCATCCCCACCTCACTGTGCCCGTCACAAATCTCACCCAGGCCAGGGCAAGGAAAGGAGGCAGGCTCATGGGCTTAGGTGGCCCCCAGGGGGCACAGGGTCATCGAGGGGGCCTTACTGTGGAAGGTGTGACTGGAATCCAAGCAGAAAAAACCAACCAGTGTGTCACAGACAGGCTCTGGTCAGGGCACACACATGTAAAATAAAGGGTGATGGGCAATCTAGGAGTGCACACTGGCGGAAGATGCTAAAACCAGTGCCTTCGTCCCTGATGGGCACACGGGCCTCAATAACAACAAGAAGTCTGGTTCACAGAATTTACAAATCACATATGCACACACACACGCGTGCACACATGCAAGACACACATACACACACACAGCCAAGGAGGGGCTGCCAGGTCCTGCCAGGCTGAAGTCCCACACTGTCTGCTGATCTAGAACAGCGCTCACAGAGGTGGCCCTGCCCCCCACCCTCCCTGAGCACCTCCCAGGGTAGCGCCTACCCAGGCACTCAGCTCTATATGGCAGGGGGTTGTCTCCCGGCCCCAGCCCTGATCAGCCCCCCACCCCACACCCAGGGCCACGAGATGCAGGACCTGGGTCCACACCCTGTTTGTCTCTCCTAGGCCCTGAGTTTTCCTGGAGGTTCATGAGGTGCCAGAAATTCAGGTTAAGCCACGGGGTGACAGTCATCCTCCTGTATCTGCTGCAAAGCAGTTACCAGGAGGATCGGGTCGTTTAGGGGAGTTGTGTTGTGAGCATCAGTGCTGCCAACTTCTAGGGGTATGAGGGTAAGTCAGGAACTTGAGAATCTTCATGCCTAGGAAGTTCAGAAGCCACCAGGCCTTTTCTTCTTCATCTTCTCATGCATTTACCTCATGCCCACATGCGCTGGAGGGCAGAGCACAAGAGCCGAAAGGAATACAGCTCCCATGGTCGCTTAGTGATGATGGGGCACAGGCCAGGCACAAAGAGAGGCCCAAGAAAAGTCAAGGAGAGGTGAGACCCCACTTCACTCAGCTTCCCAAGGGGCTGGCCTGGGCTCCCTTGGCTGGCCACGACTCACAGAACAGGGGTGCTGGAGGTGGGCTTTCACCCTGTGCTGGTGTCCTCCCTCTATGCCCACTGGATCCACAGGACTCACTCCACAAGGGCTACAGGGGTCCAGCCCCAGAAGGTCACAGCACTTCCCCCACACAGACCCGGCCTTAGAACTTGCCTCCCAGCCATGATGTGGGCCACCCTGGATGAGCCTGTGCCTTGGGGAGCCCCCACTGGGCCTCCCACACCCCCAGAGGGCCAGATGGAAGGGGAGGAGGATAAAGTCCTTGTAATGCACAAATAGTTTGAGAAAGGGAATTCTTTTGCATTTCAGAAATACAAAATTCCTTGGCTGTATACTTCAATTAAAAAAAAAAACAACTATTATTTTTCCTCCCTGTACTCTTACTTATTAATAATGTAGAACTGACAGGAAATAAAATGTTTTTCATTGCTGGCAAAAAAAAAGGGAGAGAGAAAAAAGGTGAACACCTAAGATTCCACGCAGGGGGTGCTAGAGAAGGGAAGGAGAGCAAATCTGCAACAATGCACATTCCTGGACCCCTGCAGAGAGATGGCCAGCTGGGCAGAGCTGGGCAGGGCTGGGATGGATGGTCCCTTGGACATTTCCCAGCCTATGTACCCATCTCAGGTTGCCTGGTCACTGCAAATGCTGGACTTTGCAACCCCTGCCCAGGCCTTTGAAGGCTGGTGGGCTCTTTGCAAAGGCCGTGAGGGGCCCCAGCTGCATGTGCAGGCAGGAGATGACCAGGAGGGGCCACAGTGGGCCCAGCAAGGCCATGAGGGGCAATAAATGAGGCAGGAGGTGGTTCCTAGATACCAGAGTCCCCTGGCTGCAACTACACAGGGCGGTTCACGTCAGCAAGGTGGGGTCCAGTTGGGGTTGGGGTCAAGGCCAAGCAGAGACCCTGCCCCCATAGTCAGATCCAAGGAGCAGCAGCATGGTGCTATACTTACGGGTGGACTTCCCATGGGTTTTCTCACAGTTTGGGCAGTGGTATATGTCGATGTCTGGGGCCTCCTCCTCTTCCACTCCAACACAGCTGAAACGAAGGAGAAACAGACATCATTAACCAGCAGTCAGCTGACTCCTCAAGAGCTTCCCCTGCAAAGATCTGCAGCACCTCCCACTCACTTTTCAAGAGGAAGGGCAGGGTAGCATGAGGGCAGCTGGGGCAGAGTGTGTGTGGGGACAGTGGCCCACATGGATGGGATGGGAGACTCGAAGTGGAGAGGGAGGGTCAAGAAAGACCTCACCATATGTGACTGGGAAAGGCAGAGGGAACCAGCCATCCTTTGGGCCTGCCTCCATGAGGGCCATTACTGCCCTGTCCCCACAGAGCCCAGGGAGGTTGAGGCGGGGGGGGTGGTGGGGGCGTGTCTCAGAGCCAGGGCACCCCCACCATTTCACCATAGGCAGTTTGCAGCCATAGGCAGGGCCCCTCCGGACCCCGTGAAGGGGACGGCTTTAAGTCACCTTCCCCAGGGAGCTGTATCATGGTGCTGGAACAGCTGGATATCAAAACGGTGAAGTTGAACCCCTACCTCACACCATATACAAAAAATTAACTGAAGATGGATTAACAATCTAAATATAAGAGCTAAAACTATAACACCCTTAGAAGAAAACACAGGAGTGAATCTTCATGACCTTGGATTTGGGCATGGATTCCTAGAAATGACACCAAAAGCACAAGAAACAAAAGGAAAAAGACATAAATTAGACATCATCAAACTTTAAAACTTTTCTGCATTAAAGGATAGTATCAAGAAAGTGAAAAGGCAC
This sequence comes from Stenella coeruleoalba, assembly GCF_951394435.1. Classification (NCBI taxonomy): domain Eukaryota; kingdom Metazoa; phylum Chordata; class Mammalia; order Artiodactyla; family Delphinidae; genus Stenella; species Stenella coeruleoalba. Next base: position 34,393,184 of record NC_137153.1, on the reverse strand, counting down.
TATGCAGAATGGGAGAAAATATCTGCAGATCATATTACCTGATAAGGGTCTATCATGCAGAATGCATAAAGAACTTTACAACAAAAAGACAAATCAATTTAAAAATGGTCAAAGGATCTGAACAGACATTTCTCCAAAGAAGAAATACAAATGGCCAAGAAGCTCATGAAGAGAAGCTCAACATCCTTAAGTCATCTGGATGCCACTGAAATGCAAATCAAAACCATGAGATACCACTATACACTCACTAGGATGGCTATAATTTTAAAAAGAAAAAAACAAACAGGAAACTAGCAAGTGCTGGTGAAGATGTGGAGAAATTAGAACCCTCACACATTCATGGTAGGAACATAAAATGGTACATTTTCTATGCAAAACAGTATGGTGGTTCCTCAAAAAGTTAAACAGAAAATTATAATATGACCTGGCAATTCCACTCCAAGGTATAGACCCGCAAAGAACTAAGAACGGTTTCTCAAACAAATCCTTGTATACAAATGTTAACAGCAGCAGTAGTCACAATAGCCAAAAGATGGAAGCAACCCAAATGTCTGTCAACTGATGAATGGCTAAGCAAACTGCAGTGCCGCCATACAATGGAGTAGTATTCAGCCTTAAAAAGGAATGAAGTGCTGATGCACACTACAACAAGGATGAGCCTCAAAAGCATTGTGCTGAGTGAAGGAAACCAGACACAGAAGGCCACATATTGTGATTCCATTTACATGATCATGCCCAGAATAGGTAAATGCAGAGAGACAGAGGCCGACTGGCAGCACCAGAGGGTGGGGGCAGAGGGGAATGGGGAGTGGCTGTTTAGTGCACATAGAGTTTCCTTTTGGTATGAAAATGTTCTGGAACTAGACAGAGGTGATGGTTGCACAACACTGTGAATGTATTAAATGCCACCAAATTGTTCGCTTTAAAATGGTTAATTTTATGTGATGTGAATTTTATCTCAAAAAAGAAAGAGAAAAGAACCTGGTGGCCCTGTGAGAGTGACCCCACCCATAATCACTAAGGCTGGCTGAGTGCTGACTCTGCATCTGGTAGCATCAAGAACTCTACATTCATTTTTTTTTGCAACAACCTTGCGGTAATCGGGATAATTATCATTAGCCCTATTGTACAATGAGGAAACTGAGGCATGAGAGGTTAGCTGTCTGCCCACACCCAAAGGTCTCCTCACCGTTCAGAGGGACAGTTCTCCCCCCACCCTCAGCCACTGGCCCAGGAGGAGCACTCAGCAGACAAGACCCTCTGCAGGCCACCAACGCCCCAGGGTCCCTGGGCAGGACACTGCCTGCCACAGCTGCCGCAGTCCGACAGCCCTGGGAACAGAGCCTGAAGCCCAGAAAGACCTTGGCAAGTGTTTTTTGAAAACATAAAGTTCGGTCTTCACTTCAGAACGTAAATGGTAATAAAGTGAAAGAAATCTAAAGAGTCAGATGTAAAAGACAAAGCCATCAAAATCAGAACATGAGGGCATATTTGCTCTCATTATGCAAAGTGACTTTCTAAACAAACAAACAAACAAAAAAGAAAATGGAAAGGAAAACGGAGAAGACACTGATGGATTGAAACAGTGCTCCAAATCATGAAAACAAACTTCAAAGTGCTATGAAAAGTATGTACAGCAAATATAGCAAAGTTTTTCTACTCTTCCTCCATGAACTATATATACTGTGGGGATCTCCCAACAGAACAGGGCAGAGCCAGGAACAGAACAGGCACATGCTACAGCTGTGTGAGAAGGATACCCAACCTCGCTAACCACCCATGAAAGGCAAGCTAAAATCACAATACATACCATTTTCAACGGACAAATTAACCAAAACCGAACACATTAAACTGGTAGCATGCCACATTGGCAAAGGCACAGTGAGGACAGTAAACACAGCCAGATCTTCCCAGCCCCCAGGCATGGGGCACTCCCTGGAGGCTGGGGCAGCAGAGGATAGCTTCTCTCCACCCAGGAGGAGGAAGAGCTGGCTCACCTGAACCCCCACCCCCTACCCAGGGCTAGCCCACCAGGCCTGACCCTCTGCTCCTTCCCTACCAGTCTTCTCCAAGCCCCTGTCTTCCAGAGTCAGGCTACAGAAGGGTCCTGTGCCTTGGGTCTCCTCTGCATGGCAGGCCCCGAGCTGGCTGTCCTCAGTTTGCTCATCCATAAAGTGGGCTCATGATACCAGCGATCACACCAGGGTGAAGATGGCTCAAACCCAGCAACTGTAGAACTGGGCACACAGTGAGCCCCCATCACCCATACCCACCAGGAGCCACGGACTGAGACAAAGGCAGAGCCCTGCAACTGCTCAGGATTGGCCAGGTCCAGAGACTGGACCCAGAAGTTACACCCCATGTCCACACCTGGAGTCCTGTGAAAATTAATAAACAGACCCTCATTTAAAATGGAGTCAGGAGGCCATAAGGGAGAGCTCTTACACCCTATCACTCAGTGTCAGTTATAGACCCAGAGGAAGAGACTACACCTTTGTATCTCCAACAGGAAGAATGTTACTACTTTACTACCCAGAAGGAGGAAGGATTTCTCCTTGCCTGGCAACAGCCCAGCCAACCAAAGGCTGTCACACTTAGTCAATGAAAGCCACTATATTTCGAACTCCCAGTTTCCTCCAATGGACTCTTGTTTTACAACAGCTCCTCCCAACTCTCCCTTCTCTATAAAAGAATGTTACTCTCCTTTGTTCCCTGGACTTTCCTGTGGCTTGCCAGAGATTGCATGTCCCAAATTGCAATTCTTTGCGGTGCCTGAATAAACCCATTTTGCTGGTAAAATAGCTGGCTGTGTTACGATTTTAGGTCAACAGTGCATACTGCACGTCCACACTGGACAGTGGCTCCAGGCTATCTTCTCACTGGCAGCCCCTGGAGCTCACAAACACTGAGGATGGCCGACCTCCCCTGATGGGTCTGCCTCTGTTCCCTGGCCCGGTGTGAACCCCTGCCTGCCCAGGTCCCAGGGGCCCCAGGGACAAACAAGGAGGCTGCAGCAGGTTCTGCTGCAAGGCCTCTATGTGCCGGCACTGACCCTGCAGGTGGGCAGGATGTCTGAGGTCAGATGACACAGACTTAGGGCCCTTTCAGGAGGTCGGGAGTCAGGTGCACCTTGGAAGGTCCAAGGGGCTTCTCTGATGGAGGCTCCAGGTCAATCAAAAGGAAGGAAACCAATGTGCCTTAAAATACAAAACCCCACTTGGCGTTCCTCAGGCCTAGTTACTGGGACTGGCTCCCCAAACACTACCTGCTGGTCCCACGCATCCCTGAAGCCTCACCATGCTCTGGAAAGCCCACGGCAGGGGCCCCTGTGACAGGTGTGGAAGCTGAGACACAGGGGTCACGACCATGTGCACTGTGCATGACACCCCAACTCCACCCCTGGGGGTCTTTAGAACACCACCACCTGGTGGGCTCAGGTCTCACCTGGGCCAGGATGGGTCTGGCTGTTTGCTATGTTGTGCAGGAAGGCCCCGGGACTGAAAGAGAAAGTGAGAAGCAGGGAAGGTGGGTTCTGTTCTGCCGGGAACACCTTAGAGCTACCCCTCACCTAGGAGAGGCAGACAGGCCACCCACCCCATGGAGACCACTGCTGGCTCACAACAAGAGCTGGGCACCCAAGGACTGCCCTGATGGACGTGGGGGGCTCAGCACACCCAGCCTGCTAGTCCTCCTGTGTCTACAGCAAGGCACCCAAGAGCCTCACCTGTCCCCTGCCCCCTGCCCCTTGTAGGACTGCAACAGACGAAAGCTCTATGAGGATACAATGAGCTTCTTGGTGGAAGGTGGGCATCACTCTCCTGGGAAGCAGGCACTAGAGCCTGCCATACACTCCAGGCCCAAGCAGGGGCTCGAAGTTACCTGCAAATGGTCCAAGGGAAAAAGGAGGATGAGGGGCATCACCTGCAAGCTGGGCCCTGGACATGTCCGGGCCCAGCTGCATCCGTGTCCCCAAGATCATCACAACTGCACAAGGTAGCCCCAGCTGCAGCCTGGGAGGGTCAGCCAGGCCTTGGGCTGGGCTGGCCAGGTGAGCACACTGTGGTGACTGGGGGAGGGCATGAGGGTAAGAGGGAGAGGGGCAGAGGCAGGGAGAGAGAGTGGGGGAGGTAACTCAGGGCACAGGGGAAAAGACCAGCAGCTGGGAGAGGTGTTGTGGGGCCAAGGCAGGGGAGCCCTACACAAACCTCGAGGCTAGATGGGGACAGAATCACCCAGGACATCAGTTCTGAAACAGAGCTCCAACTGCGACAGCCCTGACACCTTGGAGAAAAGACGCATTCAGCCAGATAATTGTGGCGTTTGTCCTTTTTAACTCTGGTGAGAGCAGCAGTCCCCCAAGCACCCCATAGGCCACATGGCTTCCTAAAGGACAGAAGCTTCAGGGGCCAAATCCAGCCTGCCCAGCCCCAGTGCCCAGGATGGAAAGCCGTGGCCCACCCAGGGGGTGGGCAGCAGGCAGAAGCACAGGCTGCCAGGGCCAACATCAACACGGATCCTGCTGACCCCGCTTTCCCTCCCTTGGAGAGAACCCAGGTCGCTGGCACCCAGGACTCCAGGTGCCTAGGAGAAGACTCAAATGAATGAGTGATGTTTCCACCAACCTGTAGACCTCCCAGGGGCCCAGGGATGGCTCTGCCCATGTGACAGCTGAGGGAGAGGCTGGGACACAGACCGAGGTTGGACCCAGGCCTCACAGCATAAAGGGAACCTGGAAACCACCTGCCCGGCACACGCAGACGGTAATGCAGAATGCTCTGTGCGGGCAGGATACTGCTAAACTAATTTAAAAATAAAAAGAATGAGGTAGATTTTTACATCCTGACATGGAAAGATATCCACAGTAATTGTAAACTGAAAAATCGTAGGTAATAGGAGAATGTGTATGGTATAATTACTTTTGGTGGAAAACCCAGAACAAAATTATGGGGTGTGTGAATGTGTGTGTGTGTGTGTGTGTGTGTGTGTGTGCGCGCGTGAGTGTATGTGCACTGCATGTATGTGTGCATACATATGTACGTTGCACATGTGTGCATACATGTGTGTGCAAGTGTGTGTGGGGGCCCATGTGTTCCTGTCTATGTGCTCATTCAGTCCACCGCACTCACCTTGACACTGAGGGGGCAGGTGGTGAGAAACAAGGAGAGATGCAGCTGCATTTTCAGGGGCTCACGACCCAGTGGGGCCGGGAACTGGTTTGATCTGAGGCACCAGCAACCCCAGCATGCCAGAAAGTCAACCCCAAACAAATAATAAAGGTAATTTGGTACCCAGAGCCCAGTGAGTAGAAAGACAACAGAATTTTCAAAGGCAGAGGTGAGTGGGGGATAAGACACCAAAGAAAATGACCAAGAAAAAGGGAACTGAGGGGTGGGAGGCTGCAGATTTCAGACACTTGCAAAGGTGGCAAAATCGTCAGAATTGCCAAAGTGGCCAGCCACCCTTGGGAAGTCCTGCTCCCAAGGAAGCCTGGGTTCCCTGTTCTTTGTGCAAAATCTGAATCTGCCTCTTGGAGATGCTCTGGTTGTGAGACCCTTGTGACACCAAGGGCCAGGGGGACCGAGAGAGGAAGCAGCTCTTCTGAGGTCGTCCCACAGTAATCCCTGCTCTGCCATCCAATAGGGCGACTTCCAGCAGGCCTTTCTAGAATCCCAGCCCCAAGCATGCAGGGTATGACCTCATGGTGAGAGCCCTGCCAGAGGAGCTCCCCAGGGCACAGGCTCCTGGCCCGGCCTGGGCACCCCACCACACTCCTCTGCTCAGCCTTTGAGAATCAAGGCTGGAATTTTCTCATGAATCCACAATTAGATTGCATTGTGGTTTTTTTCTATTGTGTTGTCAAGAATGTTGATTTAACATAAACCAAAACTTCTGTAACACTGTTTTGACTTTTTTTTAAGTCAGGGGAGGAGCCTCAAAAAAGGAAGTGGCCCCTGTCAATTCCCGAGGGGAGGGGGACGGGCAAACCTCGCCTCACATGCCAGCCCCTGCAATGTAAAGCACCGAGGAGCTCAGAGGTGGCACAGTTGATGTGTCAATAATGGTCATGATGCAGGTGGGGCCACTGGGACCAGGCACTCATCCTGCCCATGGAGGAATTAACATGGGAAGCAGTCTCCCCAAATATGGTCGTGTGTGCCAAGAGCTTTAAGAAGGATTTTATCCTTCAGGCCAGTAATTCCACAACTACAAACCTGTTATAAGGCAGAAAGTAGAAATGCATACAAGATTCACATGCAAGATGGTCCACCTCAAGATTATTTAAAACAGCGAAAAATTAGGAGCAGTAAACTTTTCCAGCCAGGAGGTCAGATACCCAGGTCATGCTAGGCTCGCACAGCAGAATATTATGCAGTCATCAAAACTCAGGTTTTATTTTTGAGTTTACATGTTTAAGATCTGCAGACACTAAAACTACAGCCCTGGCACACAGTGATACAGAAGGGCTCCACACTGGTGCCGGGCAGTGGCATGCTTGTTTTCTCTTTACACTTTTCTGTACTTTCCTAAATCACTGAAAATGAGTGTGTATTCTTTTTATAACAAGCAGCAAAATTCCTGCTTTATTTGGAAAGTCAGAACGGTGCCCCTTCCCAGCTCACCTCCTCCCACATTTCTTGGGTCCTGGTGCCCCACTGAGAAGGGCTCCTGAGCTGTCCACCCTGCAGCAAGGCTGGGACACCCATCTCAGGGCCCCTGGGTCTCCCCCAGGGAGCCCGATGGAGGGGAGAGGCCACGTTGGAGACAACAGGGAGAGGCAGGGCAGGCGGACACCTGCATGGAAGCCTGGGCTGGCCAAGGAGCCCTAGAAGGCATGGGGGTGCTCAGTGATTCCCCTCAAGATGACTTCATCCTATGTCAAGCCAGCCCCACTTCACGGCCATCCCCTTCCTCCCTCATCCTCCCCCATTCCAGCCTGCAGTCTCCAAAGGATACCCAGAAACTGGTCACTGACACAATTCCACACGATGCAGCCATGGGGACCACAACTCAGTCACCACTCGGCTTCAAGATGGTCATCAGCCACATGTCAAACTTAAGGTGGTCCTTTAGGCCCTAATCGTGTAACAACTACTAAATCACTGAATGCCCAGCCACTAGTCCAGGAGCCACACAACCTTCTCCACACGACAGGGGAGAAATCACAGTGGGAGAAGGGAACTGACACCCTCAGAGCCACACATGGGCTCAAGGCAGTGGGTCTGGGTTCCACCTCAGGATGCCCCCAGGCAACAGCTGTCCATGGGTTTTGTGGTTTCACCCTAAGAGCCTCAGGCATGTTGTGCAAGGGCCTCTCTGAGAGGTCCACATTTGCCAGGACCACGCGAAAAGGTGGCAAGAGCAGGTGGGGGCAGCCAAGTCTGTTTGCACCCCACAGCTCGTACACCAGGCTCAGGAGCCTTCACAGTTTCCAGTCAGCCAAGGGCCTGCTGTGCAGGAGTAGGTAGCAAACACTTTGCCACAGGAGGAGGTGGAGGGTGCAGTAAGGACTGGACCCCTGAGGCACCTGAGCCCTCATAGGACAAGTTCATAAAGAGGAGCAGGAAAGGGGAAAGAGAAAACAGCCAGACCTGACCCAGCTGGAAAAGCCTGGCCCCCAGGGAGGGGGGCGCCTGTGTGCGTGGGATGACAGGGTGTCTGCCATGGCCTGGGGGGCGGTAGGTGACACTGCGCCACAGAGGAGGGTCTCACTACCAACCCTGGAGGGCAGTCAGCCCGGGGAATCAATATATCAGGACCCCCAAGAGTCACACAGACCATGTGGCTTCCACCTGGACCTCGTGGGGACCCAGCCACAGAGCAATGACAGAGATTTGGGGGGGGTTGGTCTGTCTGCTGAGCTCAGATGCAGACTTGTGGGGAAAATCCACACAGTTGTTGTCAGAAACCACTATGTTTTGCGGTGACTATTACACAGCCACAGATAACCAGGACTATGGGGAGGGACTGCGTGCTCAGAAGAAATGAAAACAGGTTCCAGAATGTGAAGAACAATTGTCCTCCCAGCCCCTGCCAGTGGGGCAGGTAAGCTCAAAAAGGATCGTATGTACAGTGCCCAGCGCCATGCCTGGCACAAGCAGGAGCCTGCAGACAGTTTACTGCTCGTTGTAGTCATCGTCACCATCACCATCATCATCAGTACAGTCATCACCATCATCACCAGTATCATCACTACCATCACCATCACCATCATCATCATCATTATCAGCAGCAGCAGCATTTTCTCCTGCTGGTCTGATGGATCATGACACATGCTCTCATATCTGTCAGCAAGTGGCTGAGAGCAGAACTCCAGAGGGAAACACAGAATCCATATGGAAAGAATGTCAACATCTATTCTTCTTCCCAGATGTGTCACATCCACTCCTCCAGGACTCTGAGGTGAATGGACTCCAGCCCAGCCCCTCCCTATCTCCAAGGAGAGAATAAGGGGCCAGTGGCCTCTGACCAGCTGAGCCCCACCCCATCTTGCCCAAAGTTTTTCCTTCCTGGCCATAATACCTTTGTTTGTGCTTCTCCACACTTTCCTCAGCAGGATGGGGCACCCAGGGGAAACAGGAGCCTCCGGGGGATGGAAGATATGGGGGGTTGGAAGCCATGGGGGAACAGCAGCCATCGGGGGGACAAAGCCACGGAGGGGAGGAAAGCCATGGGGGGATGGAAGCCACAGGCAGACACACTGGAGAGGAGTCTCCGTCATCCTCCAGGCCAACCCAGAGAGCACCACTCACAGGAATCTGGAGGAAGCACCACTGCAGGGGAGGAAAGCAGAGCCCAAAGAGCCTTCACTTCTTTAACTTCCCAATTTATCACAATCTCTAAAAGAAACACTTGCGTCCATACTTACAGTGGAAGCAAACATTCATAGATGTACCTTGTAGGACATGTGGGGTTTCTCCTCTCTCTTAGTTCAAAGGTTTAAACAAGGTGAGTCATGACCCTATAAACTGATGTTTATAAAACCCACTCCAGTGGGTGCAGGTGGAGGTCAAGGTCTCCAATGTCCACACACCTCTCTTGCCAGCCACCTTGGAGCAGGTGACTCACGTCCCTAGTCTCCTTCACCTGGTAAAGGCACCAAAGGCAGTATGAGGGGCGGTGAGAGGATTGACAGGATAGAGAGGAGCAGGGCAGCGGGTAGCAAGCACGAGGCCCCGGGAAGGGTCCCAAGCTGGGCGGAGTACAGCCCTGGGGAGTCTACAAACAGGTGCCACTATGAGATGGACAGGACCCAGGCCCTCCCCTGGCACAGGTGAGGGACTCAGGCAGAGGAGGTAGGTGACAGGTCTCTGCCTGCTCAATGTCACCATCACCTGAGAGGGCTCTCCCGACCCACTTCCCATTTTGAAATTTTAAACCCTATAGAAAAATTACAATGGATGCCCATGTTCCCTTCACTCAGGTTCTCCAATGGTTAACAATTCCCCTTATTTGCTTTATATCTCTGTAGTTTTTTTCTGAAACACTTGAAAATATGTTATAGACATGAGGACCGGCCCCCTAATTCATCAGCCTGCAGTCTCCTAAGAACCAAGCTGTCGCCACCATAACCACAACATCAAAGTTAACACCGTAAGATGTATCCTAATGCACATGTCTACATAGTCACATTTTCCCGGTTGTCTTGACAACATTCCTCACAGCTGTTTGTATATTTGACCCAGAATCACACATGGCACCAGCTGCCCAGCCTCTGGGCTCCTTAAATGGGGGTGAGGGATGCTATTTGTCTTTGGCGCTATCGCCTTTTGCAAGCTCCAAGCCAGTGATCTCCTACAGACACTGAGTTCTGGACTATCTGGTGTTCCTGCCCAAGCACACCTGACACGAGTGCCCCATGGGTGGTGCTGGTGCAGGTCACAGACTCGGGTCAGGCTGTGCCCCCATGGGCATGCACCCTGGAGTCTCTTGGCCAGGGCAAGTCCACTATCAGGTGATGAAGAAGCGACTTTGTGAGGGGTCACTCTGTTGTCCCCACAACGTCGGACCTGCGGCCTCAGCGTCCAGGGCTGATCCAGTCATTGCCCTGGGGTTTCCACTTACCAATATGTCCTAGCAATTATATTGTCTTGGCAATATGTCCAGACAAGATGGTAGAGCCTTTGGGAAGGTTCTGAAGATCTGGACCCCAAGCTCCACCTAACTTATTGGATTAGGCCCATTTCCAAAGACAAGCTGGGGTCTGGGAGCTGCTACAACAGTGCCTATTTTAGGAAGCCAGGTGGGGCCGGACCTATGCTCCTCTCAGCTCTCACCTGGGGTTTCCATGAGCCATAGGGGCTATAACTTCCTTCTTAGGGGGACACACAACCCCTTCCAGAAAAGCAGCCCACATGCGTAGCATGAGTCCCAGGCTCGCTCCTGATTAGCAACCTTGGCCCTCAGCCACAGTCTGTGCCCAGGTGCCAGCTTTGCCTAGGAATTCACTGCTCAACCTCATTTCTGGACTATATTTGCTGACGGAAAACCCCAGGAGTGACTGGTGGAAACCACAGATGCAGCACAGCCCCCTGGGACAGAAGTCACTTTTCCTCCACGAGTCCTGTTACTCGGCCCTAAGGAAACTTCTTTGCCGGCGCATCTTCAAAGTCCCAAGAACACTAAAGCTCCACGACCTAGAAATCCATAGGCAGCTCCGTCCCAGAGGAAGCAGGGAAGTCCTTGATTTCCAGTCGGCATGGAGACTCCAGTAGAGATCACAACTGAGCAGACGCCGCCACCCCCACCCCCCACCACCACCCATAAGCAAACAAGAACAGGATGGAACCAGAGAGAGGTCAGCACTCAAGGGTCCACGACGCTCCTGTGGACTTAGCTGAAACAACCCTCCTAAGGGGTGCCTTCTTAAAATCTTACTCCTGAAGCATTTAAAAGTACAAACCACATCTGCAGGTTTAGTGTAGGTAAGTGTTTGCTGGAGAGAAGTAAGCAGGACACAGAGGCTCATGGCACCAATTAACCAAGGCCATGTCAGGGAGGGAAACCTGGCCTTTCCCACACCTCACAGAGACACAGCTGAGGGGGACCCCTCCCCATAGCCCTGCCAGGGTGCCCTGCTGCTGGCCTCAGGGACACTAAACCCAAACAATTCCAAACAATGAACAGCAGCACCAGGAGTGAAAAATACCAAGTACCCAAATCAATGACTGCTTTCCATGGAGTCTTACGTGCCTCTGCGAGACCTCAGTTTAGGTCTGGATCACATGTCAAGAATGGAGCAAACAGTAGAAAGACTTTTTGTAGGAGAAAAAAACATAGTGAAACTGCCTGACCAGTGATTGAAATCGTGGCTTTTAGTAAACAATTTACAGAAAAGGACATAGTGGTTTTTCAACGTATGGAAAGAGATACAACAGCACTTTCAGTAAGACACGCAAACTAAAACTGCAAGGTTTTCCACCTATTGGCTGGCACAGCCCTAAGAGACTGGAGAGCGCCTGGTGTGTCAATGCTGCAGACAGACAAGCATTCTATGTCCTCAGCAGAAATACACATTGGCACAGCCTCTAGGATGGGAGCTGCTGATACTGAGAACGCGTGTACCCTTGTCTGTGGCCCTCTTCCAGGAATGCACAGGTACACTGGCGCAGGGGTGTACAGGGTGTTTAGTGCAGCAACAACCAGGTGCCCATCCAGGGGAGACTTAGGTAAATGTCTGGAATGCCAAGAAGTACAAACTCTACACTTTCTATCTGGAACAATCTCCAGGATTTATTGTGCAGCAAAGAGCACAAGTTACAGAAGGGGCCAGGGCATACACCCATTTTTTGTGGGGCATTGAAAGAAATGCATACACGTGCTCCTCTGTAATCAGAATGTTCTGCAAAGACTCAGAAACCTAACCCAAGTGGCCACCTTTGGAGAAGACCCAAGTGGTTAGCAGGGAGGAGACAGAGCTGCCACCAAAGACAAATTCCTGACTGTTGAATTTTTTCCTGTGTGTGCATATTGCTATCTCCCTTTAAACATTATAAAGAACAACTGTAATCCCAATAAACTGATTAGATTCATATTAGAGCTATTTGAATTTTTTAAAGGATGAAAATAGACTTTTAAAGATATACTCTTCTGACTCTCGAAAATGTATCTGCATAGAATGTAGGTCATAAGCAAGTGCTGGCGTGTGCTTATGGTACGTACTCAAAACTTTCTGAGAGCAGGTTCAAGCAGGTAAGAATCAAAGGCTCTTGCAGCATCAAAAGTGAAGGGAGGGCTTCCCTGGCGGCGCAGTGGTTGAGAGTCCGCCTGCCAATGCAGGGGACGCAGGTTCGTGCCCTGGTCTGGGAGGATCTCACAGGCCGCGGAGCGGCTGGGCCCGTGAGCCATGGCCGCTGAGCCTGCACATCCGGAGCCTGTGCTCCGCAACGGGAGAGGCCACAGCAGTGAGAGGCCCGTGTACCGCAAAAAAAAAAAAAAAAAAAATGAAGGGATTCTCAGCAAAAATCCATCCTTCCCAGCACTCTCATTTGTGAGACAAGAACACTAAGGCCAAGCGTAGGCAGTGGGCCTACCCACCCTGCTCTAATTCCTTCAACAAATCAGTTTAATGTTGTTCTGGGACATGGCAGGAAGCAGGCAGCCCAATGCACAGGGACAGCCTTCCCTGACACAGCTCTAAGGAAAGGACAGAAGCCCTAGCACTCATGGGTCTCCACACAACTAGCCCTCAGAGACCCATCACATTTCTACATGGCAGGGATCTGAAGGTCATCTAGAACAACCCATCAAATGGGCCCTGACTGTGCACAGGGGGTGCTGCATGCCCACAGGTAGGAGCGGGCAGGTGTAAGGGGGCAGAGGTGCATCCCCCACTCAGCTCAGTGAGCAGCAGAGACGGGAACACTACAGCCCAATGCCAAGCAGGCCCATGGGGGCACCTTGTGGATGTGCACTGAGCTCTGTCAGATCTCCCGATTTTTCAAGAAAATGTGGGAATGCACATCTTTATGTGAAATTTCTTGATTTTAATATGTTGCAGCTAATGGAACTGTTTTTGAAAACCCTGTGTTGACCAACATCATGGGCCCAGCACACACCTGTGGCCCAGCAGGCAGTTTGCAACCTCTGCCTCTGCCCCCATCACCATGTCAGAATATACTCCCTTGCTCTAGGTGGCTGAGCCCACCTGAGGCCCTCCTCCACTGCCCGGTGCCAGGGTAGTGAGAGGTCCCACTGGCCTCTGAGGCCTTCCAGTGCTCCCTCCTTGGCCAGACCTCAGTGATGATGTCTGGGGTACCAACCCCTCCTCCCCCACCAACACAGGGTCTGCACACATCCTGACCGAAAGGCAGTCAATCAGCAAGGGGACTGCATCTGTCCTAGGAGACGCTAGGCCTGGAGCTGCTCTGGGACACTGACCTGCAGAACTAACAGCATAGCTGGTATGTGGTCATAAGATGCTGGGAGGCCAGCATGCTGAAATGCCAGGAGTCCTGGTCCAGCCCAGGCCTGCAGGAGCATCAGGGTGAGCAGGAGGGAGGAGGCTGGCCTGGGTGCTACCCCTCTGGGTGCCTCTCTCAGCCTCCTTGTCCATATACTACAGCAAGAAAACCTGCTTTTCAGCCTCCCCAGGTCAGGAGAGACTAAAAAACTCACAAACTAAAGTATCCAACAACAGGAGAGCTGTTAAGTCGGTTTCCACCTAACAGATCGTTATGCACCCAAAGGTTTGTACTGACAGGGACACGCTTATGCTGCAGTACAGGAAACAGCACACTGAGTCATCCCAACATCCACACAGAAAAGAGATGGGAGGGAGACTGTGGTGTACAGCAGTTACAAGTGAGCACCGCTGGATGGGGGACAGTTTTCTTGTCTTTAAAATAGCTTTTTTGCACAAAAAATAAGCATACTAAAAGACAAAAAAAAAAAAAACACAGTCTGAAGAAACAGAGAAAGCATGAGATATGCTTTCTCAGATACGGCAGAGATGTTGGAATTATCAGATAAGGAAATAAAATAACTATGATTACTATGTTAAGGGTTTTAATGGAAAAAGTGGACAACATGTGACAACAGATGGGCAATGTAAGCACAGAGATGGAAATCCCAAGAAAGGAACAAAAGGAAGTGCTAGAAATTAAAAACACTGTAACAGAAAAAAGAAAAAGAGAAAACCCTGAAACAAAAGCCATAGGGGTAAACCATTTTATTCATAGAAGAGCAAGGATAAGAATTATATGGGCTTCTCTTTAGAAATCTTTCAAATATGAAGAAAGCAGAGTAAAACATTTAAAATGCTAAAAGAAAAAACACCAACCTAGAATTTTGCATCCTGCAAAATTATCCTTCAAAAGTGAAAGAGAAATGAAGACTTTATCAGACAAGCAAAATTTGAGGGAATCTGTCACCAGTAGACCCACCTTGCAAGAAAAGTTAAAAGAATATCTTCAGAGAGAAGGAAAAGAACATAAGTCAGAAATCTGGATCTACATAAAGAAAAGAAGAGCATTAGAAAAGGCATAAATTAAGGGAACATGAAATCTTTTATTTTCTTATTCTCAATTGATCTAGCAGATGATAATTTGTTCAAAATAATAATAGCAACAATGAACTTGATTACAGCTTATGGATAAGTGAAATGAATGATGGCCACGTCATAGGAGATGGGAGGGAGGAATAGGGGATACTCTGTTATAAGGAACTTGCGCTATCTATAAGTGGTATATTGTTTGAAAGTGGACTTGGCTTAGCCATAAATACATACATTGCAAGCTATAAATATATATATTGCAAACTCAAGAGCCACCACTAAAAGAAAAGGTTTAAAAAGAAGTACACATACTAAGAGAGGAGAAAAAATAAAATCATGTAAAATGCTCAATTAAAACCTGAGAAGGCAGAAAAAGAGTGGAAGACAAAAACCTAAACAAACAACAAGGGCAACAAATAGAAAATGAAAACAAATATAATAGATATTAATCCAACATTTTCAATAATCACTTTAAAAATCAATGGTCTAAATATACAAATTAAAAGACAGAGACTGTAAGAGTGGGGGGGGAAACAAAACCACATGTTTTCTATCAGAAACTCATTTTAAATAATAAAGAGATAGATTAAAAGTAAAGGGACAGTGACAGCCTGGAGGGGTGGGATAGGGAGGGTGGGAGGGAGGGAGACGCAAGAGGGAAGAGATATGGGAACATATGTATATGTATAACTGATTCACTTTGTTATAAAGCAGAAACTAACACACCATTGTAAAGCAATTATACCCCAATAAAGATGTTAAAAAAAAAAAAAAAGTAAAGGGACAGGACTTCCCTGGTGGTGCAGTGGTTAAGAATCCGCCTGCCAATTCAGGGGACACAGGTTTGATCCCTGGTCTGGGAAAATCCCATATGCCGCGGAGCAACTAAACCCATGCACCACAACTACTGATCCTGCGCTCCAGAGCCCGCGAGCCACAACTACTGAGCCCGCGTGCCACAACTACTGAAGCCTGCACGCCTAGAGCCCGTGCTCTGCAACAAGAGAAGCCACCGCACCGCAACGAAGAGTAGCCCCCGCTCACTGCAACTAGAGAAAGCCTGTGCCCAGCAACGAAGACCCAACGCAGACAAAAATTAATTAATTAATTAATTTTAAAAAGTAAAGGGACAATGTAGGGGCAGGGAAGGTATGGGAACTCTGTGCTTTCTGCTCAGTTTGAATCTAAAACTGCTCTAAAAAATAAAAGTCTGTTAGAAAATAATAAAAATTTAGGTGGAGGAGAAAAAGTAAAGGGATGAAGAAAGATATATCATTGCTTATGCTAGTCAAAAGAAAGCCAGAATAGCTAAAGTAATTTCAGACAATGTAAACTTCAGAGTAAGAAAAATCATCAGGATAAAGAGGGGCATTACATAATGATAAATGGTTTCATTTTCCAAGAAGATGTAACAATCCTGATCGTGTCTGTGCCTAATAACAGCACATCAAAATACCAGAGGCAAAAACTGATAGGCTTCAAGGAGAAATAGACAAATCCATTATTATATTAGAGATTTCCACACCCTCTATCAATAATTGACATATCCAACAGACCAAAAACTCAGTAAGGATATAGTTGAACTGAACAACACCACCAACCAACTTGATCTAATTGACATCTATAGAATACATCATCCAACAAAGGCAGAATAAACATTCCTCTCAAGCTCACACAGGACATTCACCAAGAGAGATCACATTCTGGGCAATAAAACACACGCTAACAAATTTAAAAGACTAGAAGTCATACAAAGGATGCTCACATACCACAATGGAATTACACTAGAAACCAATAACAAAAAGATATCTAGAAAACCCCCCAAATACTAGGAGATTAAATAACTCACTTCTAAATAACACCTAGACAAAGTCTAAGGAGAAATTTAAAAATATTTCTAACTAAATGAAAATGAAACACAACTTAAGAAAATGTATGGGATGCAGTGAAAGTAGTGCTTAAAGGGAAATTTACAGCATTGAATGCAAACATTACAAAGAAGATCTAAAATCAGTTATCTCTGCTTCTACCTGAGGAAACTAGAAAAAGAAAAGAAAACTAACTCCAAAGTAAGCAGAAGGAAATAAATTTTTTTAAAAATTAGAGCAGAAATTAATGAAAATGAAAACAGCAAATAGAAATAAAATCAAAGAAAGCAAAATATGGTTCTTTGAAAAGATTAATCAGCCTCTAGCCAAGTTAACAAAGAAAAAGAGAGAGAGAAGACACAAATTACTAATGTCAGAAATGAAAGAGGGGCCATCACTACAGATCCCATGGACATTGAACGGTTAATGAAGGAATATTATGAACAACTCTAAGCCCACAAATTTGATAACCTAGATTAAATAAACCAATTCTTTGAAAGGTTCAATCTACCAAAACTCACGCAAGGAGAAATAATCTGCTTATGACTGTATCTATTAAAGAAATTGAATCAATATTTAAAAACCTTCCAAAATAGAAAGCACCAGGCCCAGATGGGTTCTCTGATTAATTCTAGCAAACATTTAAGGACAATATTATACCAATTCTCTACAATCTCTTCCAGAAATTAGAAGCAGAGGAAATACTTCCTATGTCTTTCTATGAGGCCAGCATTATCTTAATACTAAAACCAGACAAGGACAAAGAAAGGAAAACCATACAAAGACAAGAAAGGAAAACTATAGACCAATATCTTTCATGAACACAGATGCAAAAATCTTCTACAAAACATTAGCAAGTCAAATTCAACAATATGTTAAAAAGACCAAGAGGGATTTATTTCACCTAAGCAAGGTTGCTTCGGTATTTGAAAATCAATTGGGACTTCCCTGGTGGTGCAATGGTTAAGAATCCGCCTGCCAATGCAGGGGACATGGGTTCGATCCCTGGTCCAGGAAGATCCCACATGCCACGGAGCAACTAAGCCCGTGCACCACAACTACTGAGCCTGCGCTCTAGAGCCTGCAAGCCACAACTACTGGGCCCACGCGCCAGAACTACTGAGCCC
Organism: Stenella coeruleoalba; assembly: GCF_951394435.1. Classification (NCBI taxonomy): domain Eukaryota; kingdom Metazoa; phylum Chordata; class Mammalia; order Artiodactyla; family Delphinidae; genus Stenella; species Stenella coeruleoalba. The sequence continues at coordinate 34,375,698 of NC_137153.1, read as the reverse complement.
ACGTGCTGCAACTACTGAAGCCCCCGCGGCTAGAGCCCGTGCTCCACAACAAGAAAAGCCACCGCAATGAGAAGCCTGTGCACCACAACGAAGAGTAGCCTCGCTTGCCACAACTAGAGAAAGCCCGTGTGCAGCAACAAGGACCCAACACAGCCATAAATAAATAAATAAAAATTTTTTAAAAAAGAAAATCAATTAACATAGTCCACCACATAAACAGGCTAAAGAAGAAAAATTATATAATCATACCAATAGATGGGGAAAAAGTATTTGACAAAGTCCAACACTCCTTTGTGTAAAAATTCACAACAAACTAGGAATAGAGGGGAATTTCCTCTACTTGGTTACAAAGTCCTAAAAAAACAATAAACAAACACACACCCACAAAACTACAGCTAACATCATACGTAATATGAAAAACTAGATGTTTTTCCCCTAAGATCAGGAACCAGGCAAGAATATTCAATACCACCACTCTTATTCAACATGGTACTGGAAGTCCTAGCTAATAAAATAAGACAAGAAAAGGAAATAAAAAATATACAGATTGGGAAGGAAGAAATAAAACTGTCTTTGTTTGAAGATGACATGATTGTCTACATAAAAAGTCCTAAGCAATCAACAAAAACCTTCTGGAACTGTAAGTGATTAGGGCAAGGTTGTGGGATACCAATGTTAATATACAAAGGTAAATTGCTTTCTTACATACCACAATGAACAATTATAAATTGAAATTAAAAATGCAATACAATTTACATTAGCACCCCCAAAAATGAAATACTGAGGTATCAATCTAACAAAATATGTACAAGATCCATATAAGGAAAACTATAAAACTTTGATGAATGTAATCAAAGAACTAAATAAGTGGAGAAATACTCCATATTCATGGATAGGAATAATCAATACTGTCAAGATGTCAGTTCTTCACAACTTGATCTATAGATCTAATGCAATCCCAATGAAAAGGAAAGCAAGTTATTTTGTGGACATTGACAAACTGATCCTAAAGTTTAAATGGAAAGTAAAGAGACAGAATAGCCAACGTTGAAGGAGAAGAAAGAAGTTGGAGGACTGACACTATCCAACTTCAAGACTTACTATAAAGCTACAGTAATCAAGATAGCTTGGTATCGGGACTTCCCTGGTGGCGCAGTGGTTATGAGTCCGCCTGCCAGTGTGGGAGACAGGGGTTTAATCCCTGGTCCGGAAAGATCCCACATGCCACAGAGTAACTGAGCCCGTGCACCACAACTACTGAGCCTGCACTCTACAGCCCACGAGCCGCAACTACTGAGCCTGCATGCTGCAACTACTGAAGCCCACACGCCTAGAGCCTGTGCTCTGCAACAAGAGAAGCCACCGCAATGAGAAGCCCATGCACCGCAATGAAAAGTAGCCCCCACTCGCCGCAACTAAAGAAAGCCCATGCAGCAGCGAAGACCCAATGCAGCCAAAAATAAGTAAAATTAAAACAAAACAATGAGATACAACTACACACCTATTAGAATGACCAAAATCTGGGACACTGACAACATCAAATGCTGGTGAAAATGTGGAACAACAGGAACCCTCATTCATTGTTGGTGGGAATGCAAATGGTGTAGCCACTTTGGAAGACAGTTTGTCAGTTTCTTACAAAGCTACGTGTACTCTTACCATTCGATCCAGAAATGGCATTCCTTGGGTTTTACTCAAATGAACTGAAAACTTATGTCCACACAAATACCTGCACATGGATGTTTATAGCAGCTTTATTCATAATTTCCAAAACTCAGAAGCATCGAAGATGCCTGTAGTAGTTGAATAGATAAATAAGCTGCTGCATAACCAGATGATGAATGTTATTCAGCACTAAAAAGAAATGAGCTATCAAGCCATGAAAGACATGGAGGAAACTTAAATGCATATCACTAAGAGAAAGAAGCCAGTCTGAAAAGACTACATACATATGATTCCAACTATACGACGTTCTGGAAAACCCATAACTACAGAGACAGTAAAAAGACAGTAAAAAGGTTGCCAGGGGGGATAGGGGGAGGGATCACAGAGGATTTTTAAGGCAGTGAAAATACTCTGTATTATACATTGATATAATGGCAGGTACGTGTCATTATACGTGTGTCCAAAAACATAGAGTGTACAACACCGAGAGTGAACCCTAATGTAAACTATGGACTTTAGTTAGTAATAATGTATCAATATTGGCTCATGAATTATAACAAATATGTCACACTAATGCAAGATGTTAATAATAGAGGAGGCTGGGGGCAGGTATGAAGGGGTACATGGGGACCCTGCACTTTCCACTCAATCTTTCTGTAAATCTAAAACTACTCTTTAAAAAAGTCATTTTCCAATCAGAAAGGAAAAGTTCCACGTGTGTCCACATGCTCACTAACTGAAAGATCCTAGAGAGACATGCGGAGCCATCTGGTGAGAATGCTGGAGAAACGCTGCCAAAACCTTACGTGAAAATCTTACGAAGGAAATACTGATAAAAACCTATAGAAATAATATCTACCTCAGATATTACTTAAAATAACTTAAAAATGAGCAAGCAAACGGACAAGGACTAGGATATTAGAAATACTGACTTATTGGGTAATGAGATGGGGAAACATGCTGCTATTTAATTTTGGAATCCTATGCTAATGTAAATCATCTCTCTAAATTTAAAAGCAAGGCCTAGGCCTCCTGTTCACCCCCTCTAAGCCCACTCTTCTCCCTGATTCCCTGATACCAGGAGCAGAGCTCAGGGCTCCAGGCTGAGGCCTCCACTGTGCCTGACCCTCAGCCCCCACCTGGTGAGTGCAGGCCTCCACCCACCACCCACCATCTGCCTCTTAGTCTGATGTCTGGAGCACCATCTGTCTTCTCCCATCTTGCAGGGGCCTCCTTATCTCAGGGTCTTCTCCTCCACACTCTCGGTGCTTCCTCATATGCTCACAGGTCAAGGTCAGGGTGTCCCCTCAAACAGCAGAAATGCCCCCTTGGCCAGCAGTCTTCTGAGACGACACAGACACACTAGCAGTGTCCAGTGGGTGCAGACTGGCCCACCCCAGACCCTGAGCCCATCTGGACCAGAACTGGCTGTGGGCTGGGGATCCAGAAGCAGCCACTGGGTAGCCTCCAGGTGTTGACTAATGGGGCAATAACAAGATGAGCACTGAAGGTAAGTGCACTGTGCCAGGCCACACAATCCCATGCGGATGCCATCAGATAGGAGTTCCGGCAGCATCTGGAACAAGCCATCCTGAAGGGAGAATAAGGCTTCCTTCCACAAGCAGGTTTGTAGTAAGGGGTGCCGCTGGGCAAAGGTGCAGTGTACACCGAGGGGCCTGTGTGGCCCTGGCTCAAGACAAGCTGGCAGGGACTCAGGGTGCACCCAGTATGTCCCAACCCAGGCTGCGGATTGCCATTTGAATCTGCAGACAATGGGGGCGTCCAGGTTTCCATGTGGTCGACCCTAGTGGAGAGAATGTTCAGGCAGCAGGTATAGCCGGGCTTGAACGAAGAGGCTGCAGACAGAAACCATCTGTAAAGGCCCTGAGGTGAGGGCTAGCCTGGGGAAGGGGGAGGGGCTGTGACCCCAGCTGTGTGGGCAGGGGGAGTCCGGCACCAGTAGTACTTTGGGGGGGTCCACAGCACCTCAAAGTCAACCAAAAGACAAACTGTATGTATCCAAGGCCTGTGAACGCCCTGTGCTCTGTGCTGGAAACACCAGGCTCAGCCAGGAGCCAACCATCCCTTTCCCGACCTGGCCGCTCCCACCAAGTGGTGACAGGGCCCTAGGGGAGGGGACCCAGTATCTAGATTGGGCCTTGTCCTGCCCGTGCACTGTGGCCTAGGGCACCAATATGAGGTTCCCAGCACCAGTGCCATCATCTGGGCTAGCTGCCTCTGCAGCCTTGGGTCCCTGGGAAGGGAAGCCACACACCTGGGAGTCCATCTTCATTTCTCAGCTTCCTTCCCACATCTGTGCCTCCACTGGTCCAGGAGACTCAGGGGTCCTCCCTCTTAGGGAGGGGTCCATCACCCTTCCCTGCTGGAAAGACTCCTAGGCAGGGCCCCCAGCCCCAGGCTCTGGAAGAATTAGAAGGTCTGTCACAGCACTAGAGCCACCCCTGAGTGCCCTAAGGGGCACTATCGCAACAAATGAGCTATACAACCAGCCTCAGGTCCTTTGACCAAATAAATTCACTGCTGGGACTCTGCCCCAAAGATGTGATTCCAAAGAACATAAGAGGATGTTTTTGATGTTCCGGGTGCTCCACAGAGGAAGGCCTGACGCAGGGATGCCACTAACCAAGGGACTCACAGTGAGCCACACCCTGAGAAATCTGAGGCCGTGGAAAAACACAGGAAAACGTTTACAACATCAGGATGTGTCTCCAGCCGTGTGGAAATAGGGGAACAGAAGCAGGGCTGCAGTCCATGGTAGACTATGGGTGGGCCTGCTGCCGGGCCTCATTTCTCCTCATGACACTGGAGGTGTTTTTACTGACCAATAACTCTTCTCACAGTTCTGCACTGCTCAGTCATGGCACCAGTCCCTGAAAGGCCTTGTCAGAGAGGCAAATCAACGCAAGACCAGCCCAGGCCCACAGGATATCAGACAGAAGCCGGCTGAAAGCCTCTGCACAGGGGTGGGGTTTCCAGAGCCCACGGAGCAGAGAATAGGGGGCACACTTTAGGGGGCCATCTCAGATGCTCCAACACCCCCTAGAAACCACACCGTGGGGCAGGTGCCGGCTGTGCCCCACAGACCTGGGGGAGGACGGCAGCTCCCTGGGGCCTCAGGAGGACAGATTTCCAAACACAAGGAGATGACCTACCCTGAGGGAAAGTAGGACTAAACCCCCAAGTACATTATACAATAACAGAGTCATCTAATAGAAGGTATAAAACAATTTTAAATGATCGTAGGAAAAAAAAGATTCAAAAGCATTAAACGCACACTCACACATGCTGGAAAAATAAAATGATCAGACAAATCTGAAAAACTAGAACTTCTAGAAATGAAAAATGATATTAAAATTTAAAACTCCATGAACAGTGTAAGCAACAAATTAGACACATTTGTTTAATGTGCCCATGGAATTCAGAGAATTGGTGAACTGGAGTCACCAAGAATGAAACACAGAAAGAAAAAGATATGGGAAAATGTGAAAGCAAAGTAAAGGGCCATGAAAGAGAATGAGAAGGCCCAACACAAGAAAAAACAGCTTCAGGAGGTGAGGAGAGAAGGGAAGAGAGGCCAAGAGATGGAGGCTGAGGGCTGTATGGAATTGAAGAAAGGCTTAGCTCAGCTCTAGGAAGCAAAGCCATGGCAGGATGGACTGTAAGTAGTTGGAGAAGCATAACGTCCACCTTGCTGCCACTTGCATTAGTCAGGGCCCTGCTTCCCCTTCTCCAAGAATCTCTTCCCATCACTGCCATCAGGTTTGGGGCGGGGAGGTGTGGGGGAGTGGGGACAGCAGCTGCTTCGCCACCTGGAGTGTCCTGGAAAAAACAGTCCCCTCATCCCCCAGAAACAACGTTTGGGCTTTGCTCCCACCCTCCTGAGAGCCTTTCTGGTGTGCCCATTAGGCACTGGGGCTCTCACTGGGCACTGATCTACCTCCTAGGTCCTCCTAGGTCCACAGAGACCCTCCTGGCAACAGTGCACGGGGTCGGGGTGCCAATCCTCCTGCTAGCACACAATTACCCCTCCTGAAATGCCAAGTAATCCAAAACACCGATTTTTAAAGTCCATAGTTGCCCAATTTATCCTCTATTCTTTACCAAATAAACACATCGAAAAAAGGATTAAATACCCTTTGTGTGTTTTCCACCAGTCAGAGCCTGACTGTGGTTTCATGATAGTCTTTCCCTCTCTCAGGCTTGAGCAAAACTTAACTCTTTTATGACGTGATGCTACTTAGAACTTCCCGTGCTGAGCCAATGGGGCTCCAGCCAAGTGCCTCCAGGCTGTGGGGCTGAGACGCCATTCACACTGGCCTGCTGAGTTTGACAGGCGCCAGGATGTGATCAAAGAGTGGCTGTTGGCCTGGGACTCAATCTGCATGACAACATGCAAAGTGGCCCTGTCACTTTCACTTTACAGGTGAGAAACTGTACCAGGTGAGGTGCTCACTCAGGCCATGTGCTGAAGGTGGCCGCACAGATCTGAGGTTGCAAAGCCATCCCACACTGTAGGAAGGCCAGGCAGCCTCACATCAGTGGAGCAGTGGCCCAGGCTCCCACAGTGAGGACAGATTTCAGACTAAGAGATTCACACAGGCGATGCTCTGGAAAATTCCTAGACTCTCCTCCTAGTGCATCTGCTTTCCCTTCAAGAGAAAGCATGTGCGGAATCCATGGCCTTGAGGGTTTATGAGGGCCTCCCCCCAAATTCTCAGGGTGCTGAACACAGGCAGCCATATCTTACTCCACCGCCCTGTGGCTGCCACACAAACATACACACACATATAACCCACACACACACCACACATAACACACACAAACACCATACACATATACATGCAAACACATGCTCACAGACACACCACACACATGCACAACACATACGCACATACCCCACATGCCACACACTACACACATACACACACTCTACACACGCACACGACACACCCCACATGCACCACACACACACACACCACACACACACACACACACACACACCCCACTGCAGGGTTCTCCTCTCACTGGTAAAGCAGGCTGGACCAAGCTGGGGGGGCACAAGGCATCCCAATAGCCAGATTCCCTCCCTGAGAAGTGCTGGGATGGAGGAAGTCCTACCTTTCCTGGCTGCAACATCTTCACTGACAAAGATACAGGGCTGGGCTACACCTAGGGTAGCCAGAGTTAGCAAATAAAAATACAGGACACCAAGTCAAATATGAATTTCCAATAAAAAGAAATTCAAACGAGTTTTTATCTGGTACCCCTACCTGCATTTCTAAGTTCCTTCTGACTCTGAATCCCACAATGTGCGAAATGAGAGTTGGACCCTGTCTGTCCCAGCTGAGACATTTCGTGCTTTAGTGCAGACCAGGAAAGGTGAAATGCAGGGGTGATCATCAAACACTCCAGGTGGTAGACTAGCTCCCCCATGAGCTGTTTACTGGCACGGGATCTCATTTTGAAACACTGGCATTCAAATGATGTATGCAGCACGCTCCTTTACTTGGTTTTCCAACCCCACCTCCTTGCACGACCTTGACCATAACTCACTTGGAACTTGTCTGAAACCCCCTCCTTGATCCCTCTAAAAATTCACTTCTTGGACTTACAGAACAGAAAGGCTGACCCGGAGGTCACGGAAGGGCAGCAGCGTCACTGTGTGCCGTGAGCCTGCTCCGGGGGGTACATGTATGCTTTCAGGCCATGCCAGTGGCGCCTGATCTCTGCCTGTCACTGCCATAGGGAAGTGAATGTGCTGGACATAAAAACTAACCCTGAGAATAGCCCCAGCCCCACAAGCCACTCCGAAACTGCCATCAGGAGCCTCTGCAGGGTCCCTAGGGACAGGTGTCTGAGCTGCTCCACCTCCGTGAGGGGCATGGTCAGCAGACCCTGGGGGCTCTGGAACAACTGAGGGTATCCAACTGGGTTGGCTCACTGAGGCCTGCACTGAAGGGAAGAAGGGGCTGAAGAACAACTGGTACAAATGAAATCACTTATGAAGAACATGCACAATAAAAACAGTTTCTGAGGGTGCAGGCAAGAAGCAAACATGTGGAAAGGTGGGGGCTCATGTTGGACCCCCAGCAGTGTGGGGACATAGCGAGGCCAACAGGATGGCACGGGATGCAGCTTCTTAGGGAAATGCCCTCCTGGAGGTGATCATAAGTCCCCTGCATGGGGACCTCTGTGCTGGACCCTCTCGTGGGGTCAGAGGTAGCTGGTCCACCAAAACACACTCACCGCACATGCCTGTGGCAGAATCCTCTGGAGGACAACTGTACTTTCTGGGGCTCAGGGCCAATAGGACACCCTACTAGGCTCTTCCCTGGACCAACCACAGCCAGTCCTGGGACAGAGAGACCCACGCCCACATGGGCCAGCATTAAGGATGCCATTCTTGGGGACATGAAACAATGATGAGACCTGAGCACATGGCAGCCGAAACTTCCAGCTGTGGAGCCAGCCTGGCCCGGAAGGCCTATGGAAGCTCCTCTTCTGTCCATCTTCCCAGCAAAGGGGACCCGGCCCCAAGCCTCAGGGCCAGCCTGTTGGGCCTTCTCACAGCATGAAAGGTGAGTGGGGCCTCCCAGGAGGTACCAGGATGCGGGGCCACGCCCTCCTCCAGAGGCGACAGCTGCAAGGGCCAGGACCAGTATGGGCACGGCGCTTCTGATGGAGATTGGTGGCTTTCCCTGCTCATCATCATCACTTGTGGAAGTTTGATCCAGCCCACAGGGACCCTGATGGCTGCCCATCCCAGTGTCCCTCTCCATGGCCTTTCTGGTGGGATAGGAGCCAAGTCTCAAAGTTCTGGCGATGAGGAAGTCGGCAAGGCTCCCACAAAGCGCAGCCACATTCATAGGGAGTTGGTGCCACCATTATCAGTCAGTCAGCCTGGTTCTCACCTGTCAGAATAATCAGGGTTCACGGTGGGCTGCATGCCCGAATGGGCCAGGCTTTCCTGTCTTCTCTTAGGGGCATCTGGACTCCTGCGCCTCCCCACCCCGGGTTGGTGGTCATCAGACATGCAGCAGGCCTCCCCGCAAGGCTGAGCAGCCGAAGACTGCAGGGGCAGACCAGCCAGCCCTCTGGAAAGATGAAGTGCAGAGGCCTAACAGCTGAGCTACAGGAAGTGCTGAAATTGGGAGAGGGTGCTCCTGAGGACCACTGCACACATTAGCACACCCCCCTTCTGGGTGCCTAGAGGAGGAGGATGCCAGGCCGAGGTGCTGTCCTGGGGAGGGAAGGGGGTGGAAAATCAGAGAAGCAGAGAGCCAAGAAGAGAGGAGTTCTTTAAAACCCCCTACTCGTGGCTGTATGGGTATTTCCCACACTGTAGAGAAAGGGAGGCTGAAAGAACCCACAAATGCAGGAGGGGATGAATGAAAGGGCTTCAGCAGCAGGGGGACTGAAATGTCACCTACAGGATAGGTCCCAGCCCCCCTGAGAGCATGTGCCAGGCTCCTCCAAGAGACAACAGGGGCCTTTCCCCAGCAGATCTCAGAACACTCAACCATCTCCTGCATCCCAGCATAGGCAGGGCTGTTAAAGCCACACCCCTCCATGGGCACTGCACGTCCACCAGCCCCGTGCACCCAGCAAACAGCTGCTTCCAGCTCTGCAGGTAGGGAAACTGAGGTTTGGCAGCCTCTGCTCTCCTCCCCCCGCCCCTTCACAGCTCCTCCCTCCAGGGCTCTGTCTCTGCTTTTCCCACAGCCAGCAGGCGGGGGTCCGGGAACCAAGAGGAACCAGGACGAAAGTCCCAGAACGCCTGTCACTCTTGTTGCACATCTTCCAGAACCTCATAGCCAGGCACTTTTTATTTTTTTAAGACGTGGCAGAAATTCTGAGACTCTCAGGCATGATTTCCCTAACTCTGCCCAAGGACACACCTTCAGTTGTCTGTATCAGCATCATCCTGGGAGGGAAGGCCCAGGAAGGGAGAACAACCCCACCCGTCTGCCCTGCCTGCCATCTCCTCTAAGCTGTGGGGGCCGGCTGGGACCGCCAGGAGCCCTCACTCTCACCAGGATAGACCCAACCCACCACAGAAAACAATCAGATTCAAGAAGTGTGGGATTTTAGGGCTGGGAAAGTACTTGACATCACCTGTCTCCTCCTACAGAGGTCTCGGACACACCTGGCAGCCCGTGAGTCCACACTGCTCATCATTCCCAGAGGCCCAGAACCTGCCAGGTGCAGAACTGGGTTGAGCTAAGTGAAGAAGTCGTGGCCCTACAAGGCTACCAGTCTCTATAGAATAGTCTCTGCCCTGGTTCTCAGGGGGCACCTCCAGACCCCTCTGGGTTGCTGTCCCAGCACTACCTGCAGCTTCCCTCCCTCCCGCTCTTGGCACAGGGTCCTGACAGAAACAAGCAAACCTCCTTGGCTTCTCCTCGCCCACGGTTGTTCAAAGTTACCCCCCAGGACAGCCACCCATTCAACCTGGTTCTGCCTCTTCTGCTTCAAGCACCCTGTAGATGTCTCAGCACAGATCCCACAACCAGAAAACAGGAGAGGAGGGAGCCCGGCTCAAAAGAAAAGTCAGGAACGGCTAGGGGCAGCTCACCCAAGAGGATGGATGGTCGGTAAATGAGGAGCTGGGAAAATGTCCACTCCTGCTGGCTGCCGTGGACACAACAATTCAAACAGAAACCAGTTACCAAATCTGACACAGTACAGGAGTAAAACTAACAATAATACGAAGCTTGGTGAAGTAAAGGAAGTGGTCAACTTAGGGATATTGACTTTCTGTTTGATGCAATCATCTTAGGAATTCCAGGTCTACCATCCCTCCAAGAACAAGGAAGGCATCTTTGGGGGAGCGGGGGGTGGGGAGAGGCTGGTAAAAGGGCACAAACTCTCAGCAATAAGATTAATAAGGTCTGAGGATCTAATGTATAACACAGTGACTAGAGTTCATAACACTGTATTATATAATTGAAATTTGCCAACAGAGTAAAACTTCAGTGTTCTAACCAAAAGAAAAAGAAAACTATGTGAAATGATGGATATGTTAATTGACTCAATTGCAGGAATCTTTCCACAATGTATACATATATTAAATCATCACATTGTGCACTTTAAATATATTACAATTTTGTCAATTACAACTCAATAAAGCTGGAAAGAATAAAACTGAATTTTGTAAAATGTATAAGAAAAAAAGAATAGGGCATCTTTGAATATGCACATATTTGGTGCACACCAGCCATGTGGACACACATATTTGTAAACGACATGTGTCCAGTGGGTGCATCTGTAGGAATGCTCATCCTCGTGCATTGCAAAGTGCACCTAGCACACTCAGAAAGGGTGTGTGCACCGGCATACAGATACACGTGTTCTCAGGGCATTTCAGAATAGGTTTTTCTTTTTTTTACTTTTATAAAAGTTTTATATTTATATATTTATTTTTTAACATCTTTACTAGAGTATAATTGCTTTACAATGTTGTGTTAGTTGCTGCTGTATAACGAAGTGAATCAGCTATATGTATACATATATCCCGATTTCCCCTCCCTCTTGCGTCTCCCTCCCACCCTCTTATCCCACCCCTATAGGTGGACACAAAGCTCTCCCTGTGCTATGCGGCTGCTTCCCACTAGCTATCTATTTTACATTTAGTAATGTATATATGTCCATGCCACTCTCTCACTTCGTCCCAGCTTACCTTCCCCCTCCCCGTGTCCTCAAGTCCATTCTCTATGTCTGCGTCTTTATTACTGTCCTGCCATTAGGTTCTTAAGAACGGTTTTCTTTTTTTTTTTAGTTTCCATATATATGTGTTAGCATATGGTATTTGTTTTTCTCTTTCTGACTTACTTCATTCTGTATGACAGTCTCTGGGTCCACACACCTCACTACAAATAACTCAATTTCATTTTTTTCTATGGCTGAGTAATATTCCATTGTATATATGTGCCACATCTTCTTTATCCGTTCATCTGTCAATGGACACTTAGGATGCTTCCATGTCCTGGCTATTGTAAATACAGCAGCAGTGAACATTGTGGTACATGACTCTCTTGTTTTGGTTTTTGGTTTTTGCGCTTTTTTTTTTTTTGCGGTACACTGGCCTCTCACTGTTGCGGCCTCTCCCGTTGCGGAGCACAGGCTCCGGACGTGCAGGCCCAGCGGCCACAGCTCACAGGCCCAGCCGCTCCACGGCAAGCAGGATCCTCCCGGACCGGGGCACGAACCCACGAACCCAACCACTGCACCACCAAGGAAGCCCACATGACACTTTTTGAATTATGGTTTTCTCAGGGTATATGCCCAGTAGTGGGATTGCTGGGTCATATGGTAGTTCTACTTTTAGCTTTTTAAGGAACCTCCATACTGTTCTCCACAGTGGCTGTATCAATTTACATTCCCACCAAAAGTACAAGAGGGTTCACTTTTCTCCACACCCTCTCCAGCATTTATTGTTTGCAGATTTGTTGATGATGGCCATTCTGACCACTGTGAGATGACACCTCATTGTAGCTTTGATTTGCATTTCTCTAATGATTAGTGACGTTGAGCATCCTTTCATGTGTTTGTTGGCAATCTGTATATCTTCCTTGGAGAAATGTCTTTTTAGGTCTTCTGCCCATTTTTGGATTGGGTTGTTTGTTTTTTGATATTGAGCTGCATAAGCTGCTTATATATTTTGGAGATTAATCCTTTGTCACTTGCTTCGTTTGCAAATATTTTCTCCCATTCTGAGGGTTGTCTTTTCATCTTGTTTATGGTTTCCTTTGCTGTGCAAAAGCTTTTAAGTTTCATTAGGTCCCATTTGTTTATTTTTGTTTTTACTTCCATTTCTCTAAGAGGTGGGTCAAAAAGATCTTGCTGTGATTTATGTCATAGAGTGTTCTGCCTACGTTTTCCTCTAAGAGTTTTATAATGTCTGGCCTCAAATTTAGGTCTTTAATCTATTTTGAATTTATTTTTGTGTATGGTGTGAGGGAGTGTTCTAATTTCATTATTTTACATGTAGCTGTCCAATTTTCCCAGCACCACTTATTGAAGAGGCTGCCTTTTCTCCATCGTATATTCTTGCCTCCTTTATCAAAGGTAAGGTGACATATGTGTGCAGGTTTATCTCTGGGCTATCTATTCTGTTCCACTGATCTACATTTCTGCTTTTGTGCCAGTCCCATACTGTCTAGAATACTGTAGCTTTGTAACATAGTCTAAAGTCCGGGAGCCTGATTCCTCCAGCTCTGTTTTTCTTTCTCAAGATTGCTTTGGCTATTCAGGGTCTTTTGTGTTTCCATACAACTTGTGAAATTTTTTGTTCTACTTCTTTGAAAAATGCCACTGGTAGTTGGATAGGGATTGCATTGAATCTGTAGATTGCTTTGGGTAGTACAGTCATTTTCACAATATTAATTCTTCCAATCCAAGACCGTGGTATATCTCTCCATTTGTTTTATCATCTTTAATTTCTTTCATCAGTGCCTTATAGTTTTCTGCATACAGGTCTTTTGTCTCCTTAGATAGGTTTATTCCTAGATATTTTATTCTTTCTGTTGCAGTGGTAAATGGGAGCGTTTCCTTAATTTCTCTTTCAGATTTTTCATCATTAGTGTATAGGAATGCAAGAGATTTCTGTGCATTAATTTTGTATCCTGCTACTTTACCAAATTCATTGATTAGCTCTAGTAGTTTTCTCGTAGCATCTTTGGGATTCTCTATGTATAGTATCATGTCATCTGCAAACAGTGACAGTTTTACTCTGTCTTTTCCAATTTGGATTCCTTTTATTTCCTTTTCGTCTCTAACTGCTGTGGCTAAAACTTCCAAAACTATATTGAATAAAAGTGGCGAGAGTGGACATCCTTGTCTTGTTCCTCATCTTAGAGGAAATGCTTTCAGTTTTTCACCATTGAGGATGATGTTGGCTGTGGGTTTGTCATATATGGCCTCTATTATGTTGAGGTAGGTTCCTATGTCTACTGTGCCTACTTTCTGGAGAGTTTTTATCATAAATGGGTGTTGAATTTTGTCAAAAGCTTTTTCTGCATCTATTGAGATTATCATATGGTTTTTATCCTTCAATTTGTTAATATGGTGTACGACACTGATTGATTTGCGCCTATTGAAGAATCCTTGCATTGCTGGGCTAAACCCCACTTGATCATGGTATATGATCCTTTTAATGTGCTGGTGGATTCTGTTTGCTAGTATTTTGTTGAGGATTTTCGCTTCTATGTTCATCAGTGATGTTGGCCTGTAGTTTTCTTTTGTGTGTGTGTGTGTGGTACGCGGGCCTCTCATTATTGTGGCCTCTCCCGTTGCGTAGCACAGGCTCCGAAGGCACAAGCCCAGCGGCCATGGCTCACAGGTCTAGCCATTCCGCGGCATGTGGGATCTTTCCAGACAGGGGCACGAACCCATGTCCCCTGCATCGGCAGGCGGACTCTCAACCACTGCGCCACCAGGGAAGTCCCTGTAGTTTTTTTTGTGTGTGACATCTTTGTCTAGTTTTGGTATCAGGGTGATGGTGGCCTTGTAGAATGAGTTTGGGAGTGTTCCTCCCTCTGCTATATTTTGAAAGAGTTTGAGAAGGATAGGTGTTAGCTCTTCTCTAAGTGTTTGATAGAATTCGCCTGTGAAGCCATCTGGTCCTGGGCTTTTGCTTGTTGGAAGAGTTTTAATCACAGTCTCAATTTCAGTGCTTGTGCTTGGTCTGTTTATGTTTTCTATTTCTTCCTGGTTCAGTCTTGGAAGGTTGTGCTTTTCTAAGAATTTGTCCATTTCTTCCAAGTTGTCCATTTTACTGGCATAGAGTTGCTTGTAGTAATCTCTCATGATCCTTTGTATTTCTGCAGTATCAGTTGTTATTTCTCTTTTTTCATTTCTAACTCTGTTGATTTCAGTCTTCTCCCTTTTTTTCTTGAAGAGTCTGGCTAATTGTTTATCAATTTTGTTTACCTTCTCAAAGAACAAGCTTAAAGTTTTATTGATCTTGGCTATTGTTTCCTTCATTTTTTTTCATATATTTCTTATCTTGATCTTTTTGATTTCTTTCCTTCTGCTAACTTTTGGGTTTTTTTGTTCTTCTTTCTCTAATTGCTTTAGGTGTAAGGTTAGGTTGTTTATTTGAGATGTTTCTTGTTTCTTGAGGTAGGATTGTATTGCTATAAACTTCCCTCTTAGAACTGCTTTTGCTGCATCCCATAGGTTTGGGGTCGTTGTGTTTTCATTGTCATTTGTTTCTAGGTAGTTTTTGATTTCCTCTTTGATTTCTTCAGTGATCTCTTGGTTATTAAGTAGTGTATTGTTTAGACTCCATGTGTTTGGATTTTTTACATTTTTTTCCCTGTAACTGATATCTAATCTCATAGCACTGTGGTCAGAAAAGATACTTGATAACATTTCAATTTCCTTAAATTTACCAAGGCTTGATTTGTGACCCAAGATATGATTTATCCTGGAGACTGTTCCATGAGCACTTGAGAAGGAAGTGTATTCTTTTGGTTTTGGATGGAATGTCCTATAAATATCAATTAAGTCCATCTTGTTTAATGTATCATTTAAAGCTTATGTTTGCTTATTTATTTTCATTTTGGATCATCTGTCCATAGGTGAAAGTGGGTGTTAAAGTCCCCTACTATGATTGTGTTACTGTCGATTTGCCCTTTTATGGCTGTTAGCATTTGCCTTATGTATTGAGGTGCTCCTATCTTGGGTGCATAAATATTTACAATTGTTATATCTTCTTCTTGGATTGATCCCTTGATCATTATGTAGTGTCCTTCTTTGTCTCTTCTAATAGTCTTTATTTTAAAGTCTATTTTTTCTGATATGAGAATTCCTACTCCAGCTTTCTTTTGATTTCCATTTGCATGGAATATCTTTTTCCATCCCCTCACTTTCAGTTTGTATGTGTCCCTAGGTCTGAAGTGGGTCTCTTGTAGACAGCATATATACGGGTCTTGTTTTTGTACCCATTCTGTCAGTCTATGTCTTTTGGTTGGAGCATTTAATCCATTTACATTTAAGGTAATTATTGATATGTATGTTCCTATTACCATTTTCTTAATTGTTTGGGGTTTTTTATTGTAGGTCTTTTCCTTCTCTTGTGTTTCCTGCCTAGAGAAGCTCCTTTAGCATTTGTTGTAAAGCTGGTTTGGTGGTGCTGAATTCTCTTAGCTTTTGCTTGTCTGTAAAGGTTTTAATTTCTAAGTCAAATCTGAATGAGATCCTTGCTGGGCAGAGTAATCTTGGTTGTAGGTTCTTACCTTTCATCACTTTAAATATGTCCTGCCACTCCCTTCTGGATTGCAGAGTTTCTGCTGAAAGATCAGCTGTTAACTTTACGGGGATTCACTTGTAATGTTAGTTGTTGCTTTTCCCTTGCTGCTTTTAATATTTTTTCTTTGTATTTAATTTTTGATAGTTTGATTAATATGTGTCTAGGCATGTTTCTCCTTGGATTTATCCTGTATGGGACTCTTTCCGCTTCCTGGACTTGATTGACTATTTCCTTTCCCATATTAGGGGAGTTTTCAACTATAATCTCTTCAAATATTTTCTCAGACCTGTTCTTTTTCTCTTCTTCTTCTGGTACCCCTATAATTCAAATGTTGGTATGTTTAATGTTGTCCCAGAGGTCTCTGAAACTGTCCTCAATTCTTTTCATTCTTTTTTCTTTATTCTGCTCTGCAGTAGTTATTTCCACTATTTTATCTTCCAGGTCATTTATCCGTTCTTCTGCCTCAGTTATTCTGCTATTGATTCCTTCTAGAGAATTTTTAATTTCATTTCTTGTGTTGCTCATTACTGTTGGTTTGCTCTTTAGTTCTTCTAGATCCTTGTTAAACGTTTCCTGCATATTCTCCATTCTATTTCCAAGATTTTGGATCATCTTTACTATCATTATTCTGAATTCTTTTTCAGGTAGACTGCCTATTTCCTCTTCATTTGTTAGGTCTGGTGTGTTTTTATCTTGCTCCTTCATCTGCTGTGTGTTTCTCTGTCTTCTCATTTTGCTTAACTTACTGTGTTTGGGGTCTCCTTTTCGCAGGCTGCCGGTTTGTAGTTCCCACTGTTTTTGGTGTCTGCCCTCAGTGGGTAAGGTTCGTTCAGTGGGTTGTGTAGGCCTCCTGGTGGAGGGGACTGGTGCCTGTGTTCTGGTGGATGAGGCTGGATCTTGTCTCTCTGGTGGGCAGGACCGCATCTGGTGGTATGTTTTGGGGTATTTGTGAACTTATTATGATTTCAGTCAGCCTCTCTGCTAATGGGTGTGGTTGTGTTGCTGTCTTGCTAGTTGTTTGGCATGGGGTGTTCAGCACTGTAGCCTGCTGGTCATTGAGTGGAGCTCTGTCTTAGCGCTGAGATGGAGATCCCTGGGAGAGCTTTCGCTGTTTGATATTACGTGGGGCCGGGAGGTCTCTGGTGGACCAATGTCCTGAACTTGGCTCTCCCACCTCAGAGGCTCAGGCCTGACACCCGCCCGGAGCACCAAGACCCTGTCAGCCACATGGCAGGTCTGACTCAAGAAGAAATTACAGTGTTCTTAATAGTTCTCTCCATCCTCCGACCCAGTGCCACCAGAATGAGCATTTTGAAAATGAATGGTCACACAATGAATGTGGCCAGGAAATATTTTCTGTAACATCAAATCCTAAATCTCTCAAGGCTTACATTGTATTTTCAGAATTCTTTGCTGTCATTCCTAAAGAAGATCCGATTGGAAGTGGCTCCCCATATTTTTGGCCTTAGGTTACTCTACTTTTTATCTTTAGGTGGAGCATCTGTAAATAATAATTTAGTATCTGTAAGTATCCAAGTGTATTTGAGTAATCATTTAGTATCTGTAAGTAATGGTTTAAAGCTCTGTGAAGGAGGACTCCCCGTTTATAGAGCAGTGTTTAGCTTCTCAGACTGGAACTAATCTATGCTGGCCTGTGCCTTCAGCATGTCTTGTAAGGCTGGTGTCTGCTGGGATCTCCCCAAGGGCCCCCTCTTGTGTCACACCCCCATCAGCCTTGCAAACCACACATTTTGTGGCACTAAGGCCTCACTTTTCTTCTCTCATGTGGAATGCAGTAACTAGGGGCTTAGCTGCCAGTCTGCAGGAGAGGAATGTGAGGACAGACCTGAAGGAGCTTGGCTTACAGGCTCTGTCCTCCAAAGCTGGCCATATGCTTTGGTCCCCACCTAGGGTGGGACACTCCGGCGTGAGTGTAGCTGGTAACAGGATGGTCCTGCTGCTCTGGGAAGTGGTCACGGGGCCTCAGTCACTGCTCCTAGTTAGGTGGTAGTGGTGGGGGGGCCCAACCTCAACCCATTAGCCTGAGGCCTCATCCCTGGGATGATCCCAAAGGGGGCCTCTGACTGGACAGGGTCCTATGGGACTTAAAGCTCCACTTGCAGAAAGATGCTTGGGGCAGATGGGGCTGTTGGGTGGCTGACGGAGCCCCTCCTCAGCAGACAGGCCGCAGGCTAGGCTAGCGTGCATTATTGGGGTGGGGGGGTGACATCTGAAGAGGGGTTGCCAGAAGGGCCCTTAGAGTCAAGGGTCCTAAAGAAAGCATCCCTCACCCTTGCCTCCAGGCGGCTGTGCAGTGGGAGACACTCGAGCCCAAGTGTCTATAAAACCTGTAGTCCACAAAACCTGTGAAATGAGAGGCAGGGCAGGATGACCTCTGTACTCTGAAATCTCATTTTCATGCTTATTTTATTTCTGATTATAAAAGTGATATGCTCCTGGAAAACGAGTTGGAAAGTGGAGATAAGTATGAAAGCAACAGGAAAAAAACCACTCTCAACCCTCTAACATTTGCTCCCAGCATGTCTTCTGTTTTAACTGATTCAAACCAACTAACATCCTATATAGACAACGTAGAATCTTGGGGTTTTTTCCCATTTAACATTATAGCATAAACATTTTCCCGTATCATTGAAATCTTGTCGTAAACATCACTGTTGATGACTGAATAATTTCCTATTGTGAGTACATTATAATTTACTTAATCCTCCCCTCAATTCTATCATCTAAGAGTCTAGAATCCTTGATATATTAAATGAATATTCAAAATATCTCTTCATATGTTTTTGAACCTGTTCCAGTGGATTTTTAATAGATATTCCAGATAAATGGCATGGTCTCTTTAAAAATCAGAAGCAGGTTTTGGAGTATTTATTCCAGCAGTTTCTAGGGAAACCAACTGTATGCAGCTATAGAGCAAATACCTCTGTCAGGAAGCTCTGGGAATTACAGCCTTCCATCTGGATAAAACCCTCAGAGACTCACAAGGTGGCTGGGAAGACAAATTTCACCTGAGAGCAAATGCAATCCAAGGTCATGTTAACAGAAATACCACTCTAGACTAAGAGAGGTGAGGGCCCTGTCCTCAGCCCCTACCACACTCCTGCGGGCAACAACTTGGAGGGTGTTTAGAGGTGGGGCCTGGGAACAAACTGTGCTCCTACAGGGGGCAGCCCAGAATGAAGGGAAGGCTGTGGTCCCGATTGCTGCTATATCTGGAGGGAGGAGCGACTGGTGTGCTCCAAGGTCCTATCCTGCTGGAACATTCTAATATCTGTTCTTTATCTTTTTTTCCCTTTTTAACCATAAAGGACAAGAAAAGCAAAGATCAGGATATTGAAACCTGGATGGGCTCCAGCGGGCCCTTGCCCCAGACTCCCAGGAGGCACAAATGCAAGGTGTAGGGCCTGGAGCAGACATGTGCTGCTGCCCCCTGAGGTGAGCGCCTTTTGATGGACCCTATCCCAGAGGAGACGGGGGCCATGAGGTTAGGTTGGTACAAGCTGGGCCTCAAGGCACACTTCAACAGCAGCCAGCATGACCAGTGGGCAGGGAGTGTGGTGAAAGGACACTGGCTGTGCTTGATCACCTCCAACCTAGGGGTGAGTTGGGAACACTGAGCATCAATGTTGCCATCCCTAAATCAGGGACCTCGCCTGGCTCATGGAGCGGGTCCTGAGGACAAGATGAGGCACACACATACCTTGGACCTCACTGTGCAGAGGGCACCAGAGCCCTCCGTCCATCCCAGGGACACTCACACTGACAGATACCCGCAAGCACAGCATTAGGCCTTGTCCATAGTTCCCCCCGACAGACAGGACACTTCCGGGAAGGCCTTGAAGGATTCTCTTGCCAAGCGACGGGTAAGAATGGCAGGCTGCCAAGTGTTGCTGGGTGACCTCGCCAAGAGCCTTTTCCTTCACTAACTGACAGTGTGTGCAGATCACGGTGAACAGGCCGGTGCCGGGAGGTGACTGCGCGCTCCCAGAGGGGACACGCTGGTACAACAAGGCTCTGTGACCACGTGCCATCATCCAGACCAGCGGCCTCATCACAGGGACCGTCTGCGCAGGGATTCCCCCAAGAGTTTAAAATGAATCTGAATCCTGGAACCCCGGAGTGTTGGGGGGGAAGTGGCAAGGAGACAACCAGGCCCAGCTCTGCCACCCCTCAGGTCTCCAGTGGCCAGCTCTGAGGGCGGCTGAAGATGGGCTGGATCCTGATCCTTGGTTCCAACAAGGGACCTTGGAGAGCTGGCCGGGCCGCCCCGGTGACACAGAGGTCCTGCGGAAAAGGCAAATGGGCAGGCAGGGAAGGGAGGCCCCGGCAGGATGACCCCAGAGCGGGGCAGGCCTCTACCAGGACAGGCATCAGGCCACCTCCTCCTGACCCCAGAACCTCAAGGCCAGCTGGTCACAGCCTCCCACTGCAGACAGGCAGCCCGGCCACACAGCGAGGTGTTCTGGAATGGGGGCCGACAGTCGTCACTCACCGAATCACAGGAGGCACAGGGCTTCCCGCACTCAAACGTGTGCTGCTCAGGACTGGGGGCAGGGGGGCTTCCCCAAGGGCAGAACCAACCAAGAGGGTTCCAGCCCATCTGTGGGGAACACCCCAGGGTCTGGAAAGAGCACCAGGCTGAGAAAGGACACAGACTGCTGGGCAGCCTCTGTTTCTCGTTTGTGAAAGAGGGGCTTGGACCAAGTCTTCCCTGGGAGGCCCAACTCGCACATCCTATTCCAGTAGTGTGGCCGGAGGGCGGGAGCCATTCAAGTGGATGGTGGTAATGTTGGCCCCTAAGGCAGAGCGTAAGAGTGGGGGCGGGGGAGCGGGGAACTGCTCTCTTAGCTTTTCAGAGAGGCAGTGCAAAAAGCACTCTAATTACATCTTTCTTTTCCAAAGAGTAGTTTGAAATCTAATAAAACAATACAAGTCTGAGATCTAGAAGAAACTGTGAAAGGGAACCAGCACCATGATCCTAAATGGTAGCCCTTGTGATCAGGACCACGTGGAGAGCACCCCATGTCCGTGTTGCAGGGACCACCGCAGGGCTGCTGGGTGACACTCAGCTCCCTCACGGGGTCACAGGTAGCCCCGCAAGCTGTCAGGGTGCCCTCACTGGGGCTGGGGTCCTAGGTTCAGGGATGTGTGAAGGCGCCTGGGGGGAGGCCTCACGAGCTGGAGACATGGCTCCTCAAAGGTACACAAACCCTGAAGGATCTTCAGGGTCAGGATCAGAGGACAAAGGGGTCCAAGAAGCCACCACAACTGGAGCAGATGGGTGTGCAAGGCTTCCAGTAAACCTGGCTCTGTGGGGAGGGCTAGGGGTAGGAAGTGCATGGCAATGGAGCGACATGGACTCCAGGGCTGTGACCAGGGTACGCAAGTGATGTGAAATGCTAACAATCAGGTAAACTGAGCCGGGGCATATGCACAAACTCTACCATGGCTGGGACTTTTCTATAAACCTAAAACAAGTCTAAAATAAAAGTTTATGAAGAAAATAAAAGCAAATGAGGCTGACTTCACAGTAAGACTCAAAAGGAAGGGAGAGGGGATATTTAGCAAACAAGTGAGCTTTCACCCTCTGCCAGCCCCGGAGGTTCGCAGGGGCTCAGAGTACTGCTGCCGCAGGAGAAGGGAGAGGACGGGAGTGCCCCCCGCTGCCCAGACCCACCAGAGGAAGGCTGCCTCTCATTTCACTTCTCAGATTCAACCTGCTCTTTTTGTCTTTATTAGAAAGCATCTGGGCCACTTACAAAATCCCACAATTGTAGGGAGAAAAGGATTTAAAAGTGAGTGAGCTTAATAATTAGACAACTACAAACTGAAATGATAATATAATAATATATAATACAAAAACTGCACTACAAAACCATAGTGAGATACAATTTTTCACCTTCCAGACTGAACTGACAAAAGATCAAAAAGTTCAGAAAATGTGCCGCCAGTGTGTAGAGAAATCTCTACAACCTATCTGGCGATTTTAAAGCCTGAAATGCTTCCCTTCAACTCAGCACCTTTATGTCTTGGAATGTATCCAACAGATAAATTTGCCCATATGCACACGTAACCGTATGTACCAGGATGCTCCCTGGGCAAAACTGCAGTTGCTCCAGATGAGAAACAAGCTTAACGCCAACCAGGCCAGAGGAGATGGGGAAAACGCATCCCTGAGCGCAGCCCACACAACAGAGCCCTGTCTGAGAACCATGTCCCAGGCAGAGCCATGCCCGCAACGTGTGTCTGTGTGCCTATGTGCCTGAGAAAAGAGAGGGGGGGGTGGTTGCCTGACACAAACGTTGTCTAGACAGAAATCTCTCTGCAGTTTTTCCTAAGGGGCTGCCATCGAGTTGGTTCTGGTGAGAAGACAGCTTTTCACTACATATTCTTTCATACTCCTTTTTAAAAACCCATGTCCTAGTGTTCCGTTTGCAAATTTTTCAATTAACTATTTTGAAGTGAATAAATGCAGTTATTCCTTATCACAATAAACATAAGAAAAGAAAAGGGGTCAGAAGCTCCACTTTCCACCCAATAAAGGTGAATATGTTTCTGCAGAAGTTCAGTCGCCCCTTGCCCTCAACTGGCGGCAACTGTGTCCCTCAAGGGACATCGGCCATGCCTGGAGGCACTTTTGCTGTCACAGCTGCGGGGGGGGGGCGGGTGCTACCGGATTAGTAGGCAGAGGCCAGGGATGCTGCTCCACATCCTGTACAGCAAAGAATTTTCTGGGCCCAATGTCCACAGAGCCCAGGCTGAGAAACCCTACTCTAACGTACACACTATTTCCCCAGACGTGTCCAGCCTGGGGTCAGTTTCAATTATTAAAAAGTTGTTTCTCAAATTGAATGCAAATCTGCCTGCCTCATTCTCCAAGCTTCAATCCAGCACTTGGTTTTTTCACAGTCCCGAGGCTGGGACGGCTGCACCTCCGGAGCTCAGCCGCTGAGCGCAAGGATGAGCAGAGCCATGTGGTGCTCTCTGGTCCCACCAACACCCACCTTCTATACCAGAGGGTCACATCATCTGTGGACGAAAGGAAAGGAACCACGTGCCCTGTGGAGCTGGAGAAGGGCATGGGATGGGCAGGCTGGGACACGGCATGGGGGGCCTGGGAAAGTGGCTTCATGGCTCCCTGCTCCAGGGTCTCTCCCTCACTTCTGCCCAGCATTACCTTCAGGCCCCATAGGGATTTTAGAGAGTCGGGGTTGGGGGAGTGGCTATGGGACTTGGGAGGGGACATCTCAAGGCCAGGAGAGGGCCACACAGCGCACATTGGGCAGAACTGGGCTGAGAACACGGGAAAAGCATTTGTACCTGTCTTTTGGGGCAGAACCCAGGTAAAAGGTCCTCAGAGCCCTAATCCCACACCTAGCTGTGGCTCAGTGAACGGGGGGCTGATATGACCGGCCCCTAGACTCACAAAGATGCCCCACCCTCACTTAGTGAGCCACCCCCAGGTTTACCTGTCCACCTCCACATCTGGAGCCAAGGACTGAAATGCAAATGCCTGATGCTTGTACAGTGGGCAGGTGGCAGGCGCCCTGGCAGCCAGGGGTCCAGGTTGCTGAGGGGGATGCTGGAGAGGCCCAGGGGCAGTACCAGGATCAGATGGGGGCCGGCTACACAAGCACCCAGACTGGGATCGAAAGGTCACCATGATAACACAGTACCATGAGAACCAGGAGGCCGAACAGCAGCTAAAACTTCCACCTTCCAACAGCATGGGTGAAGTATGGGGAGAGAGCAGTGCCTGGCAGACTTCGAACTTGCCAAGGGGAAGTCAGAGTGGCAAAGCCGCATGTGCCACTTATCAGCCAGTGACCCAGGCTGGCTGCTGGCCCTCTCCGAGCCAGAGTCTCCTAAGCAGACCCAAGTCTAGTGCCCTTGGGGAGCTGCTGAAAGGACAAGGTGTTGACAGAAAGTATCTGTTGCTGGGAGCAAACAAGAGGCAAGAAACACCCCTCACCGTCCCAGGTGCCCCTTTTTTTACGAGCTATAGCTCCAAAACAGCTGGGAGATTAGCCATAGTTATGTCAGACTTTCCAGGAAAGAAACTCTACAAGCACCAGTGGCAAATAATCCTGGAGTTTTGCAAATGTCAGCAGAAGGATGTTTAGTGAGAACCCACCCCGAGCTCTGATGCACACCCACTGTGTTGCCTCATGCAGTGCTGAGGGATCCCCCTCCCCACAGGGTTTGGGGAGCTCGCTGCACACCTCCCTGGGCGTTGTTCATCTGGGAGGCACACTGGATCAGGCTGCAGTTTCTTGATTATTCCAGGGTGCCAAAAGTCATGCTGCACCAGGCCTCAGTCTCTTCTGCAGGAAATGGGAGCTGAACCCCTAAATCTGTGTCATCTCTCCAGCTGATGGCAAGTCAGCCCAGGAGGGTGGTGAGATGGGGTCTGGGCAGGGAAGGGTCCTGTGCCTCACTGGGACACGCTCGTGTCCCCAAGAAGCACTTTCTCACTGCCCTTCCCACTTAGCCCAACTTCCCTGAAATTCACATTCAGACTCTGACTCGGGGGGTAGTTCTAAGGGGATGGATAAAATGAGAGGCAAATTCACAAAGTTACAAGATGATTTTCAAGTATCAGAGTTCGTGTAGCTGGGCTGGTTGTACATCAGTCTGGGATTGCCAGCCCAAGTCTGGCTGTCCCAAGGGTAGGTATCTGTGAGCTCAGACCTGGCCCCAGGGCACTCTCCAAAGCCCATCCAGCCATTCACACTTAACCAGCACCATGGGACCTGTGCCCAGCCCACGGTGTGTAGGGCACAAGAAGAAATGAGTTCCACTCTGCACTTCTGTGTGAAGCAGAAAACGGCACCACACTTGAAGGACCCAGGCCAGAGACTGTGCCCAAAGCTTCCTAGGCACTTGGCCCACCCCAGCATAAGGCTCACGGTTTAGTCAGCAGCTTGGGCTACCATCCCAGAGGCTTGTTCACTGCCCTCATGTCCTGCTCAACCCAAGGAGCAGTGCCGACCCATGCTACAGGTTTGCATTCACTGGGACCTCCTGCCTTCTGGGGTCCTGGGCACTGTCCCCTGTCATTAACATCAATGAAGGGGCGCTGGCAGGGGGAGCTCCAGGACACACACACTGCTGCTGTCCCAGCCTATCATGCTGTAGTGTTAACC
The DNA here is from genome assembly GCF_951394435.1 of Stenella coeruleoalba. Taxonomy (NCBI): domain Eukaryota; kingdom Metazoa; phylum Chordata; class Mammalia; order Artiodactyla; family Delphinidae; genus Stenella; species Stenella coeruleoalba. Next base: position 34,350,591 of record NC_137153.1, on the reverse strand, counting down.
TCAGGGAGCTGATCTCTCCAGCCTCAGTTTGCTTGCCTCCCAATCAGAGCAGCCCACCACCACCAAGCCCTCAGGGGCAGTGGGAAGTTCAGCAAGGCCATGTGCAATACATGCCCAGCAGTGGGCCCTGATCTACTCAGTGGCAGCTTCCTCAACAGTCAGGGTAAAGGAGATAAAGACCTGCATGGCGACCCCCACGCAATACAAGAAGGAACCCCCCAACACATGTGTATGAAAAATGCCTAGCCCAGGATGTGACATAGGCAAGGCTCAACAAACACTTAAGATTAAAAAGGAAAGCAGCACCCCCCCCCAGGGCATGCACACACACTCTGGACACAGGACATCCACAAGCACCCAGCTGAGTGTGTGCACACCCCAGCACGTGCATGAACACCCACACCCCACACATGTCTGTTTCTGGAAAGTCAGCTGCCACATGTTAAAGGGTGATTTTTTTTTAATAAAAAGGGTAAAAGCACCGGCAGTGAACAATACAAAAAGGAAATTACAAAAACAATCCCACTTACAATTGCATCCAAGGGAATTAAGTACCTAGGAATAAACTAAATCAAGAATTTAAAACTTGTACACTGAAAACTACAAAACGTTGCTGAAAGAAATCAGGGGATACCTAAATCTAAATAAATGGAAAGACATCTCATGCTCATGAATCAGAAGACGTAATACTAAGATGTCAATACTACCCAAAGCGATCTACAGATTCAATGCAATCCCTGTCGAAATTCCAACAGCCCTTTTTGCAGAAATGGAGAAGCCAATCCTCAAATTCATATGGAATTGCAAGGAGCCCCAAAAAGTCAACATAATTTTTTTAAAAGAACAAGGTTGGAAGTCTCACACTTCCTGCTTTCAAAACTTACTACAGGGCTTCCCTGGTGGCACAGTGGTTGAGAGTCTGCCTGCCGATGCAGGGGACATGGGTTCGTGTCCTGGTCTGGGAAGATCCCACATGCCGCGGAGCGGCTGGGCCCGTGAGCCATGGCTGCCGAGCCTGCGCGTCTGGAGCCTGTGCTCCGCAACGGGAGAGGCCACAACAGTGAGAGGCCCGCGTACCGCAATTAAAAAAAAAAAAAAAAAAACTTACTACAAAGCTACAGTAATCAAAACAGTGTGGTACTGGCATACGAACAGACATACAGACCAATGGAATGGAATAGTGTCCAGAATTAAATCCTCATGTATATGGTCAAATATTTTTCAACAAGGCTACCAAGACTTTTGATAGGGAAAGAATAGTCTTTTCAACAAATGGTTCTGGAACAACTGTATACCCACATGCAAACAAATGAAGTTGGATCCCTACTTCAAATCTTATATAAAAATTAACTGAAAATGAGTCAAAAACTAAATACAAGAGCTAAAACTATAAAACTCTTAGAAGAAACCAAAGGGGTAAATCTTCATGACCTCAAATTTGGCAATGGATTCTTAGATATAACACCAAAAGCATAAGCAACAGTAGAAAAAGACAAATTGGACTTCACCAAAATTAAAATGTTTGTGCATCAATGGGCATAACCACAGAAGTGAAAAGACAACCCACAAAATGGAAAAATATGTGCAAATTTTGTATCTGATAAGGGTCTAGTGTCCAGAATATATAAAGAACTCTTAAAATTCAAAAATAAAAAAAAGAACCCAATTTTAAAATGGGCAAACTGTTGCAACAGACGTTTCTCCAAAGAAGATATGCAAATGGACAACAAGCACATGGAAACATACTCAACATCGTCAGCCATTACAGAGATGCAAAACAAAATCATAATGAGATACCACCTCTCACCCACTAGGACGCCCATAATTTTTAAAATAGAAAACAACAAGTGTTGATAAGGATGAGGAGAAATCGGATTGCTCCTGCATTGGTAGTAAGAATGTAAAACGGTGCAGCTGCTGTGGAAAAGTTTGTTGGTTACTCAAAAAGTTAAACATAGAATAATTATATGACCCAGCAATGCCCTAAACAATTGAAAACAGGTCTTCAAACAAATATTTGTACACAAATGTTCACAGCATCACTACTGACAATAACTATAGGTGCAAAAAGCCCAGGTATCCATAAACAAAGGAATGTATATACAAACTGTGGTATATCCTTACAATGGAGTATTATTCAGCCATAAAAAAATCAGTGAAGTTCTGATACATGCCACAACATGGTTGATCCTAAAAAACATTATGCTAAGTGAAAGAAGACAGACACAAAATGTTACATATAGTTTGATTCCATTTATATGAAATGTCCAGAATAGATAAATCCACAGGGACAGAAAACAGATGGGTGGTTGTCCAGGGCTGAGAGGAGGAGGGACAGGGAAGTTGTTTAATGGGTTTTCTTTTGAGGTGACCAAAATGTTTAGGAACTAGATAGAGATAATGGCTGCAAGTCATTCTGAATGCACTAAATGCTATTAACTGTGCACTTTAAAATGGTTAATTTCATGGTATATGAATTTCACCCTAAATTTTAAAAAAAGGATGAAAGGCGGGTTTCACCATTTGCCTGGACAAACCACAGGACCTTCAGTTCTTATGCTCTGAGGTCAAAGCCAGTCACTGGCTGGAATTCTAACTATGTTTTTCCACAGATGTTTTTCCACGGATGACCCAGCACTTTGGGTGGAAGTGAAGAGACCCTGCACCCTGAAGCAGAGGGCCAAGCCCCATTCCAAAGAGCACGGTTAGGCTCACTTCCCACCAAACCAAAAAGTTGAGAACCAAGACAGGCAGAAGTACGGGAATGGAAATGGAGTGAGACAGAGAAGGAGAGGTGCAGGGATGGAGGCACAACTCTCAGTGGGAAGCCAGCGGGACACTGGGCACACCTGAGACACAGAGGGTGCTGCAGAGGGCCCAGCTTCCCTACTTGGCACCGGATGTGGCCTTCCTGCTGAGAAGATGTTTCCATCCACATAGCATTTCAAAACCGTGGACAGTAATGGGGTTTTCAGCACCCTCCGCCAAGAATATGCCAAACGCCACTTCTGTCCCTGCACCTGGCAGAGGTACGTACACCTGCTGCAGGTGAGGAGACGAGACGCCCCCCCTCATCTGCTTGAAGTGGGAGGACAAGGTGGCCCACCTGGCCCACCACCCAGGTAGCTCTGAGAACCAATAAAGAGGATAACTGTGAACTAATCCTGATGCCATAAAGGCCAGCCTGAGTGTGAGCCCCGCAGCGCTATTAGTCACATCAGTCATTTAGAAGTCAATTGACGGCTTTGCCTTACCCACACCGGAATCTTAGGAGTTAGATTCTCCTAGCACACTTTGTCATGGAACATTATTTTCTGGCCAATGCTCCCTCCCAACAGCAAATCTGTTCATTCTTTTTGAAAAAGGCCCTGCCACATGGCCAGGTGCCACGAGCACAGAGGCGAGGGGATGGCCCCAGAGGATTGGGTACCCAGCAGTGGCAGGGTCCACATGAAGTACCTCAAATTTTTGCCCGATCTCAGGCCAACTGCAGCCGCACCTGAGCCAAAGCAGCCCCAAACAAATGTGGGCTGCAGTGCAGAGGCTCACACCAAGCATGTTTCTGGGCCAATATTTTCAATAAAAGCAAACATTCTGGTGATCACCACGAGCTCCAAGTCGCTTCCTTTGAGATTCATCTCATTTGGAAAGGAGCAATGGACAGGGGACATCTGCTCTGCCCTCTGTAAGTTGGCAGAACGTTCCCCCAACCTCCTCTGGAACTTCTTAAACTCACACAGTGAGAATTCCTCATTTAAAAATGATGAACCGTTATTCCTAACCACGTCAGACACGTCACAACTCCATCGCCATGTGAATGGTACTTCCCCCAGTATTAAGGGATCTCAGGTTGGAAGGCTTATTTGTCAGCTCTGATCACCTAGATTGCGACGTTGAGGCCTGACCCCCTGGCAGGCCCTCCTTTCCCTCCAAGTGCGCACACTTTGCTGGCCAACAGGGCCAGCCAACAGTCTCACTCTGTGGTACTGAGCAGCCGTGAGGGCCGAGGACTCAGGAAGAGGCTTTGCCCCAGGAAGCTTAAGGCTGGGTGGAGTGAAAGACACAGCGAGAGCCCACAAAGGCCAACCAGTCCTGGGGATGATGGGCACAGAGATAGGGCCCTGGAGAGGAGGGCAGGCAGACCCCAGGTGGAAGGACAAACACACAGGAATCAGAGGGGATCTGCACGAGGCAAGTCTAGTCAGCCCACCTTTCTGAGTACTTGCAGAATTCGACCCCTTCTGCACACCCCAGTCCCCACCCCCAGGTCCTGCCTGTCACCTCTCACCTGCACAAAGGCTCCTGTCCCTCCCCACCCTCTTCCCCAACTGTGCCCACAGCAGCCAGAAGGACCCTGTCAAATCCTCAGTCCCCTCCCACTGCTGCTCTGCTCAGAGCCCCCACTGTGGCTCCTGCCTCCTAGCCACACCTGCAGGCCGTCCCTGATGCAGCTTCCTTGCCCCAAACAGTGCTTCCTCAGGGCTCTGAAACAGCTCCCCAGGCTGGCATGGAACTCCTGATCCACAAGTCTGACTCCCATAGAAAACACCCTGTAAGAGGCAAGGGAGCTGCCTTGTTACCCCAGGAACCCACAGGGCCAGCACTGCACCCCACACAGAACATGCACCCCATAGTACTTACTGAGAGATAAATGAAACTTCTGCCACTGAAGGACTTGTACAGCACCTTCAGCTTTCAAACTCTTTAAAATCAACTTTACTGATTATGCTTCCAAAAACCCTTCAAGTTTAATACAACAGGAACTTAAAGAGGGCCAGGAAGCTTCAGGATATCTGATACTTTAACAGAATCGTTCCTATTTCCCACAGACAGAGACTCTTCACATGAAGATGGTGACAAGGTGAGAGGCCCAGGTCACTCCCTAGAGTGACTGGTCCGTGGTCAGATGCCTTGCCGAAGGCAGGGGTGGAAGGACACACGGGGTCTGACAGAAGACACAGTCGTGAGAAGCCCCCCAGTTCTTGTCCCTAAGTGGCTTTGTGGCCCCCTAATTGGGGAAGAAGTGTCCCAATGCCTGAGTAGTGCCGTGCTTCCCTATCAAACACACAGATAAGACAGCTCTGAAGACAACCAGCCGCAAAATCCATCCCCTCCCAGTCAAAGCCGATTCCCAGGCGATACTACAGCAGGTGCCAGTGAAGGCAGACTAGGCTGACAGGGTATCCCAGCCCCAGGAGTGACTAGCCATGGTCAAGATGGGGTGGAACACGAGCTCCTGACTTCCTGGCTGAACGAGTGCCAGCACAGTCCAGCGGAGAGACCTCCCCAAAGAATGCCAGGAGGGGTGGTCAGGCTGCTCAAAGATTCCTGCCGAGGTGGACACATCCTGGGAGCAGGTTCTTCCCCTAGAAGGGGACTGTCCCGACCATGATCTCAGCCAGAGATGCTGCTAGAGTCCTACCAGCAAAGAGTGGGCCACTGTGAGTGAAAGTAACTTCAGAGACCCCCTTCCAATCCCCCCAAAATGAGGTGCATTGTAGGGATGTGAGGGGTCACAGGTGGAACAAGAGGGAGCCTGTTACTTTCACAGTTATGTTTATTTTTACAAGTACTGTCTATGGCAAGTTATACTAATGTTCTACTTCAGGGAATGATATGAAGTTTCCTTGGAAAAGAAAGATTCAGGAGAGTAAGGAGACACAAGACTGAAATGGGGTCCTAGAACTAAATAAATCTGCCCGAGGCCTGGAGTTTGGTTAGCAGTACTGTCCTAGTGTTTCTGCCTCAGCATAGTTTCCATGCTTCCAGCATAATTTGATAAGATGTTAACTTCAGTGGAGGCAGGGTGTGGGATAGAAGGAAACTGTACCTTTTTTGTTAACTCTTCTTTAGGTCTAAAATTCTCTCAAAATAAGAAGTTACAAAGTATTCAAACTTCTAAAAAGTGAGTTGAGCTGTTGAATATGAAGTAAACAACAGTACAAATGATACACGGATCTGGAAAGAGTGGAGGGCCATCCATCCAGAATATCAGATTTGGAAACATGTGGATCCTGTCACCCACCTTCCTGTCACAGTGGAGAAGGGCCACACCAAGAGAGGTGGGGGGTTTGCCCAGGGCTGTGAGGGCCGCATGCAGCCTTGCCCACAAAGGTCCCAACCCCTGACCCTGTGTTCCCCCATCACAGCACCTCCCCTGAGCCACCCAGGGGACTAAGGACTACAGGAGGTGTTCTGGCCTCAGGGCTCACTCACTTCCTTAAGGGACCCTTGATTAGATGCAGAGAAGATGTGCCCCATGGCAGGGGGAAAGCACAGCCCCCTTCAGACCCTAGGGCGACCCCACATAAGTGGAAATGAATCTGTGCTGATCAAAATGATCTGTGCGTATATCAGATCAAATCAAAGACCTCACATGAAAAATAAGAAATAAAGAAATAAGACCTCCCAAAAACATCCCCTTTAAGGTGTCAGGACGCATCTTTCTCCCTGCCTCTGCCTAAGCCAGTCAAGCAAATGCCACCAGCCCCTCAGGCCAGCCCTCAGCCCCTTTCCCCTGCCTGCCCCGCATTCTTGGGTCTCTCCCTACCTCCTCCACTCCTCCCACCCACTACCTCCCTTCTCAAAGTCTAGCTCAGAACTGGTCTTGCCTTCCCCACCCAGAGGAGAGGGCCTTGGGCAGCCAGACAAGGGTCCTCCCAGGTGCTCACACTCCCCCAGCCTGGGCACCTAGGGAGTTCTGCAGGCCCCCGGTGGGGGTGGGGAGGAGGGAGAGGCCCTACCACTTTCGTGGCACTCAGGGCCCGCTTCTCAGTATCTCTGGAACTGAGGAGCCATGAAGGATCACATGGCAGCTCTCACCCTTGATCCAGCCACGAACTCTGAGAGGATGCCAACTGGTGGGTGTGCATAGTAGCAGTATTCTGGGCTCCTCTGCTCTGTGGGGTCTCTGCAACCTTGGACATCCACAGGAAGGCAGCCCAGGAAGCCCAGGAGATTTCAGTGGGAGTCCCTGTCCCATGGAGTCCCACCCATCCTCACTGGGGTCACCGTCACAGGCGCTGAGCTGGGAATCAGGCCTGGTGCTGATCAGCCTGAGCGAGCCCTGTCACATCTGGCTGCCTGGCTCCCCACATGTAAACTGGCAGGACTAGACACCACAGTCCATGTTTAAGGGCCACTGGCCCATCCACAGTTAAAGCCAGGGGGAGGCTCTCCTCTCTGGGGGTTGAGGGACCACCTACCACCACACACCCATCTCCTGCCCCCAGCCCTGCTCCTGCTGGGTTTAAGACTGGAGCATAGGAGAGTACACTACCCCGGCCAGCCTCTGGCGGTCCCGCTGAGGCCCAAACACATGAGAACCTGTTGGAGCAGTTTGGGCACCAGTATCACCTCCTCTTCCTCCTCCTCCACTTACTTCTAGGTGGGAAGGGGCCTCGGGTGGGAAGGGGCCTCGGGCTTTTGAAAACTCGGCACAGGGCCAGGTCATGGTCACAGGCAAAGGCCAAGCTTTACCTCCCCCCACCCCATCTTCCTCTGAGAGCATAAGGTCAAGTGAAAACCAGGGTGGGCCTGTGTCTGAAAACAGAGAGGAGGGGAATGGGGAAATGTGATGGCCAGGGAGGAGGCGGCAAAGTCACAACACCCCCACCCACACAGAGACACCATTCTGTCACCCGCACTCCCGCCCGGGGACATGCAGGCCGGCCGGGTCCAGGAGCCCTGCTGGGGCCGGGCAGGGGTCCCGCCCGCCCGGACGAGGTGCCGGAGCTCCGGGCCGCGGCGGAGGGTGGGCGCGTCGGCCGCCACCTGGCCGGGCCCCACGTCCGTCCCAGCCCCGCCGGCGTCCGAACCCGCCACTCGCGCCTCTCCGGGGCCCGCGCGGGGAAAGTTCCTGCAACTTCGCGGGGGAGGCGGCGGGCGCGGGGCCTGGGCCTCGGGAGCCCGGCCTCCGCGGCCCCGCTGTCAGGCGGCCCGGCCGGCCGGGCGCCCCAACTTCCCGGCCCGGCCCCTACCCGCGGCCCCCCGCGGGCCCGCTTTGTGAGCGGCGGCGGCGAGGGGCGCCCGCCCAGCCCCGGCCCCCGCCCCGGGCACAAAAGGGCGCGCGGCCGGCGGGAGGCGGCGGGCGGGGGCCTGCGGGGCGCTCACCGGGCCGGGCCGGGGCCGGGGGCCGCGGGCCGGGGCCGGGGCCGGGCGGCTGCGCGCTCACCTGCCGTGGAACCAGTCCTTGCAGGCGTCGCACTCGATCATGAAGCGGGTAACATCGTAGGGGAGCCGGCAGACGCAGTACACGGGCACCGTCGCCATGTTCGCCGCGCCGCCCGCCCGCCCCTCGGCCCGCGCTGCGCTCCCGGGTCGGGCCGGGCGGGCCGGGCCGGGCGGGGGCCGGGGCCGGGGCCGGGGCCGGGGACGGGGCCGGGGGCGCACTACAGCCCGCGCGCACCCGGCTGGCGCGTCCACACAAAGCGGGGCGCGCGGTGCAGGGCCGCGCCGGGAGCCGCCCGCCGGCCCGCGGGGCGCAGGGCGCGAGTGTGCGCGGGGGACGGGCCGCGCGCGGGACACAAAAGGGAATGGACGCGCGGGGGCGGCGGGCGGAGAGCCGCGGCCCCACCGAAGGGACCCCCGGCCGCCGAGCGGCCTCTACGTCAGCGCCCCGGGTGGCGCCGCCTCCGCCCGCCAGCCTGGGCCGCCGCTCCCGCCGCGGGAAGGCGGGCCGGGGACCGCGGGGAAGGCGGGCCGGGGTACACCGCCGGGGGAGACGGTGGGCCGGGGGAACACTGCTGAGGGAGAAGAGGGACCGGGGGACCTGCCAGGAGAAGGTGGGTCGGGGGACCTGCAGGGAGAGAAGGTGGACTGGGACACCCCTCCAGGGGAGAAGGTGGGCTAGGAGACTGTCACCTGGAAGAAGGTGGGTAGGGGGATTCCCCGGGGAGAATGTGGACTGGGGGTACAGGGGGAAGGCAGGTCTGGGAGACCCTCTGGGTGTGAGGTGGGACCCCGAGGAGGAGGACGACGTCCTTCCTGGTTAAGAAGGCCGAGGAGCAACTACTTGGCTCTAAGTTTCATCTGATAAGCAGCGGAGCAGGGGGCAGCCAGGGGTGGGGGGTTCCTCCTGTTCCCTCCTCCTTCCTACCTTACCGACTGAGTTTCTGGCTGGAATACAACTTCCCTTTCCCCCTTACTCCTGGCTGGAGACAGCCCACCCTCCCTCACACGATCTATGGACTTCCCTTGATGCTCAGTCCTCAGAGGAGGACAGAATTCAGGGGACCCGGGAGCATGCTGGCACGGGTCAGCTCTGTAAAGAGAAAGGAGTTACCTGGAATTTGAGCTGCCCAGGAGCCCTGGAGGGAGCCCCCAGGCCTGGGAGACCTAAGGTGCAGGGAGGACAGCAGGTCCCAGGCCTCCTGTCTGTGTCCCAAATTGCTGAGTTCTGCTGGTGGCAACAAGGATATAGGAGGAGGGGGGAACCGAGAGGTGCTGCAGTGTTGCTCTGGGCCCAGCATCCTTTGCCCTAAAGTGGTCCTCCCTCCTCACCTGTGGTGGTCAGGCTCTTTGTTGAGTGTGAGATGGGGAGGGGGCCTGGCTCTGAGGGATCTTTTCCCAAGGCATTCTGTAGCAGGCTCTCCCCTGCCCCCTACCCAGCTGCTGCATCCTTTGGGCATCCGTGATCATTTCAGGATGCTAGAATAGAGCTGGCTCCTAATTCAGAGTAAGGAACCTGTCTGTGCTCCCTCACTCTGTCGGTCTTCCCCACCCTCCCTAAGCAAAATATGCATGGTGCTAGGAGATGCTGGCCACCACAAGCACAGAATTCCAGGCTTGGGGCAGGAAACCTGGCCCAGCTCACCTCACAGAAGCATCCCTGACAGGTACCCAGCCGAGACCTACAGCTGCTAAGGGCAACTTGCTCCACTTGTAGGCAGTTCTCCCTCCTGTTGAGTCAAAATCTGCCTTCACATTGTCAGCCACCTTCCCTCTACAGGTGACCCCTCAACCGCAGCTTCAGCGGTTCAGCTTCAGGGACAATGTGAGAGTGGGAAAAAGAAGATGTTGAAGGGGGAAATGGGGAGAAAGGGATTATCTCCCTCCCTCACCCTCTCACACATTGGTGAGCTGCCCAGGATCTGGAACACAAGGTCTTCCAACCTGAATTCTAGCCGCCACGCTCCCCTCCAGAGTCTTAGGGAGTGACTATTAAGCATTGTCCACAATTAACACCCTAATGTGAATTGGTGCGGATAAACAGTACTCAGCCTGTAGATCAAAGTCTGCAAGGAGGCCCCGAAGAGCCTGGCCTGGGCACTGCTGAGTTACCGTCCCCCATGGCAGTACAGAAGCACTTAAACTAGCAGTGTCCGCATCCCCCCACTTATCATCCATCGAAGCCAGAAACTTCTGGAGACCAACTTGACTGTGGGCAGTCCTCATCTCTGCCACTTCCATTTCCTATTTTACAAATAATGATAGTAGGTACCCAGCATTTGTCAAATGCTTACCAGGTACAGTGCACTGTGCTTAGTTCTTCAGACATGGACCAGAACTCACCCAGCTGCTTATAAAGCACTCAGCATACCCCCTGGGTAGTGATTATTACATACGCAGCACTCACATTGACACCTTAGGTGTTACTGCTGCCACTTTAGAGATAGGTATATAAACAGGTATCAGAGAGAGGTATAGTACTGGTGCCATTTTTCAGAAGTGAAAACTGAGGCCCAAAGCAGTTGAATGCCTCATGGAGGAGGTCAGCTGGCTAGTGAGAGGAAGGAGCAAGCCAGGAACCCAGACTTCTCCAGGGCCTAAGCCTGCACTGCCGCCCCTCTGTCACCTCCCAGGGCACCCTGAGCACATACACTAGGCATGGGAGCCCATCCTTGACCCCCAAGTCCTTCACTGCTGACCTCTGGGATGGCTCTGGTCACCCTGCACCACCCACCTCTACTCCTTGCCCTCCAGGACTCCCCTGTCTACAGCTGTGTCCACTTGCATCTGGAAGTGTCCACTGAAATACTTTCCTGTTACTCAAAGCTCTTCCAAGGCTGCCTGCCAGCTACAGACTAAAATAAGACTCAGTATGGGTCCCAGACTCTTCCTCTCTTTGGTTTCTCCCAATGAGTTCCCTCTTATCCCCCATCAGAAAGCCTGCCTTATCTCTATGTCCTCCCTCTTTCTCATTCATTTACGTCAACATATATTGAACATCTGCTGTGTGCTGAGCAGTGTTGTAGCCATGGAGCACTCAGCAGCCCCAAGTGTTGTGGAGCTCATATGGCAGTAAAGGGAGACAGCAACACATATAGTGGGCTGGGTACCACAGTGCCCTGGGGAAACTGGCACGGGGGGGGTGGGGCTGGGCAGAGGCGGAGAGCTCCTGAGGTGACCTGGAAGCAGAGGCCTGGAAGGGGTGAGTCGAGGAAGGAGAGCGAAGGGAAATTACTTGCAAGGACCCAGAAAGGAATAGGGGTGGCCTTAGCACTCTGCCACGCTAAGCTCAGTGGCCCCTCCATGTGGTCTGCCCATTACCTCAGCATCCGTCCCCCAAGTTTGCCTCATTCTCCAGGACACAGCACCCATGTGTCTGTGCCAGCATCAGGACCTCACCACCCACCCCAAGAAGCCTGGCATGCTGTAGGGGTAAGGTGGGTGGGCTTCCAAACTACAAGGCCATGTGCTGCCCCTCCGCCCTGGCACTCTGGTGAAGTATGACTGCAGTGCCGCATACCCTGCAGTGAGCATCTGAGGACAAGACGTGTTTTATTCACCTTATTACCCAGTGGAAAAGCAGCATCTTCCAGTATGTATTTATTCACTCACCTACTACTCAACAAAGTGTACTGAATTGCAGGTACAGGGCTTTTGGGTTTTTTTTAAATTGTGGTAACATACACAGCATAAAGTTTACCATTTTAACCGTTATTCGATGTACAGCTCTGTAGCATTAAGTACATTTACAATATTGTGCAGCCATCACCATCATCCATCTCTACAACTATTTTCATCTTTCCAAACTGAAATTCTGACCCTAACTCCCCATTACCCCTTACCTCCAGCTCCTGGTAACCACCATTCTACTTTTTGTCTTTATGAATTTGACTACTCTAGGGACCTCACATAAGTGGCATCATACAGTATTTGTCCTTTTGTGATGCTTATTTCACTTAGCAGAATGTCCTCAAGGTTCATCCATGGTATAGTATGTGTCAGAATTTCCTTCCTTTTTAAGAACGAATGATACTTCATTATATGGCTATGCCACATTTGGTTTATCTGCTTACTGTTGATGGACACTTGGGTTGTCCCCACCATTTGGCCATGAGTATGGGTATACAAATGTCTGTTCAAGTCCCTGCTTTCACTTCTTTTGTGTGTATACCCAGAAGTGAAATTGCTGAATCATATGGTAATTCTATTTTTAACTTTTTGAGGAACCACCATACTGTTTTCCACAGTAGCTACAGCATTTTACATTTCCAACAACAGTGCACAAGAGTCTTAATTTCTCCACATCTTCATCAACACATTATTTTCTGGTTTGGGATTTGTTTTTTGTTTGTTTTTTTTAATTTTTTTTAAAGCCATCCTAATGTGTGGGAAGTGGTATCTCATTGTGGGGTTTTTTTGAAGTAAATATTTTTATTTTGATTGATTTCTCAATGTATAGTTCAATATAATAGTTTTTTGTTTTGTTTTTTGCGGTACGCGGGCCTCTCACTGTTGTGGCCTCTCCCATTGCGGAGCACAGGCTCTGGACGCGCAGGCTCAGCGGCCATGGCTTACGGGCCCAGCCGCTCCACGGCATGTGGGATCTTCCCGGACCGAGGCACGAACCCGTATCCCCTGCATCGGCAGGCGGACTCTCAACCACTGCGCCACCAGGAAAGCCCAATATAATAGTTTTTAATGGCAACAATTTGGTTCTACTGAAACTCCATGATCATTGTGGTCTTGATTTGCATTTCCCTAATGATTAGTGATGTTGAGCATCTTTTTATGTGCTTATTGGTTATTTATATACCTTCTTTGGAGAAATGTCTTTGCATCTTTTCCTCATTTTTTATTTGAGTTGGTAAAGCCCAATTCATCTGTTTTTTCCTTTTGTTGCCTGTGTATTTGATGTCATATCTAAGAAACCATTGCTAAATCCAGTGTCATGAAGCTTACCACTGTATGTTTTCATTTAAGAGTTTTGTAGTTTTAGTTCTTAAGTTTAAGACTTTGATCCATTTTCAATTAATTTTTGTATAGAGTGTGAAGTAAGGGTCCAAATTAATTCTTTTGTAGGTGGTTATCTAGTTTTCCCAGCACCATTTGTTGAAAGGACACTCCTTTCCCCACTGAATGGTCATTGCACCCTTGTCAGAAATCATTTGACCATATGGGCCAAGGGTTTATTTCTGGGGTCTCTATTGTATTTCATTGGTTTCTTTGTGTATCTTTATGCCAGCACCACGCTATTTTGATTACTGTAGCTTTGTGGTAAGTTTTGAAATTAGGAAGTGTGAGACCTCCAACTTGGCTCTTCTTTTCCAAGATTGTTTTTGCTCTTCTGGGCCCCTTACAATTCCATATTAATCTGAGGATTGGCCTCTCCATTTCTGCACAAAGAGCTATTGGAATTTTGACAAGGATTGTGTTGAATCCGTAGATCACTTTGGGTAATATTGATATCTTAACAACAGTAAGCCTTCTGATCCATTAACATGGGATGTCTTCCTATTTACTTGTATCTTCTTTAATAGCTTTCAGCAATGTTTTATATAAGTTTTCAGTGTACAGATATTTTGTCTCCTTGGCTAAGTTTATTCTTAGGTATTTTGTTTGTTTGATGCTATTGTATGTGGAATTATGTTCCTAATTTCCTTTTTGGATTGTTCACTCTTAGTGTATGGAAACAAAACTGATTTTTGTATGTTGATTCAGTATCTTGCACGTTTGCTGAATTTGTTTTTTAGTTCTAACAGTTATTTGTAGAATCTTTAGAGTTCCCAAATCTTGATGATTTTACATGACATAAGATCATGTTATCTATGAACAGAAATAATTTTACTTCTTCCTTTCTAATTTGAATGCTTTTTAAATTTATTTTTCTTGCCCAATTACTCTGGCTAGAGCATCCAATAGCACGCTGAATAGAAGTGGTGAAATGGGCATCTTTCTCTTGTTCCTGATCTTAAGGGGAAAGCTTTTTTTAGTCTTTCACCATTGAATATGATGTTTGGTTTGGGCTTTTCATATATGGCCTTTACTACACTGAAGAAGTTTCTTTCTATCCTAGTTTGTAGAGTTTTTTGTTTGTTTGTTTATCATGAAAAAGTGTTGAATTTTGTCAAATGCTTTTTCTGCATCAATTGAGATGATTATTTTTCCCCTTTATTCTGTTAATGTGGTCTGTATTACATTGATTGTTTTTTTTTTCTTGATTTTAAGGATGTTGAACTATCCTTGCATCCCAGAAATAAATCCCATTTGGTTAGGGTGTATGATCCTTTTAATATGCTGTTGAATTTGGTTTCCTAGTATTTTGTTGAGGATTTTGCGTCAATGTTTATAAGGGATATTGTTTTATAGTTTTCTGTTCTTGTAGAATCTTTGTCTGGCTTTTGTCAGGGTAATGCTGGCTTCATAGAAAGGATTAGGAAGTATTCCCTCCTCTTCAGTCTTTGGGAAGAGTTTAAGAAGGATTGGTGTTAATTTTTCTTTAAATGTGTGGTAGAATTCAGTGCAGCTATCTGGTCCTGGGCTTTTCTTGGTTTTTGATTATTGATTCAATCTTCTAAATAGTTATAGATCTATTGAGATGTTCTATATCTTCATGATTCAGTTTTGGCAAGTTGTATGTTTCCAAGAATTTGTTCATTTAATCTAGTTATCCAATGTGTTGGCACACAACTACTGCAGATGTTATAGCAGTGAACAAGGCATACACCATTCCTACCTCCAAGGAGCTCATATGCCAGAGCAGGAGACAGAAAACTAATAACTGTCTTGCGGGGAGATGTCAGAAAGGGCATACCAATTCAAGGTTGGATGTGTGCTTTTGTATCAGATGAATCCATCTGATGAATGCAAAGAAAATTCTAAGAGCTTCTTGGGCTACTTGGACCATGGTGATCAGAACCAGAACCAATTGAAATGAACAGTAAGCCACAGGAACTTTGAAAGCCTTCTGGGTTTTTCTGATGGGTACGAAAGTGTGCCCTTCTTGTTGTCCATCTCTAGGATGGCCCTGTGATGTTTGGAAGCAGTGAGTTTGTAGACCAAACTCACTCAGCTGGATGACCATATAATTTATTATCCAAAAGGGTGCTATTAATAAAACACCAGAACAGGGGCAAACAAGGCTATTCTGGTCAAACTGGGACCAGGGTGGCCCTCCTATAGCCCACACTGGGGTCACTCAGGTCTGCAGGGATAGACATGCACAAATGCCACGAGGGGGTGTGGCGCGATGTGGTCTGGCTAGGTCTGCTATGGGTGCCAGTGCCTGCCAGACACGGCAGGCTAAGGCCAACCAGGGTACCCACCCTGATGCAGCTCAAACTCTGCCTGGGTAATTCCCACCTGGCTTCCAGGTCATTCATCAGAGGATTCCCTGACACCTTCCTCCACCATAGTAAGTTCCTCCTTTCCTCTGCATTTTCCTTCATAGAGCATATTATCATTGCTGTTGCATTTTCACATGGGTTTATTTTTTCTCGTTGCATTTCCACATGACTGTCCACTCAGGTGACGTGACACAGCACAGAGAGGTCTCTATTCTGCTCATGGCTGAGTCCTCAGCAACAAGCACAACGCCAGCCCCACTGGGCCCAGATGACCAACAGGTGGACAAAAGGACCGATGGAGATCCAGGGATCTCTCTAAGCAGGGAAGACCTAAGATCTTTCTTCCCAGATGCATGGGTTTGGGAGCACTTGTATAGGACCCAACATGGTCGCTGGGTTGATACCAAGTGAGGACGAGACCCTCAGCCTGAAATCAGCCTCCATCTGTCTGAGAGGCAGGGCCATAGTTCTTGCTACCAGGCAGGTTCATTCCAGGTAGAACCGTTCACATTCAGGTCTGCCTGGGCCATTTCCAGTCACTGTTCTGGGTGTCAAGAAAAAAGAAACACATGCAGCCAGAGCTGAGTCACACCCAGCTAAGGGTCTGGGGTGGTGGTGCCCACCCACCATGGTTTCAGAGACCCCTGGGCAGAGTACAGTCTGCACTTAACAGGACAGCAGCATGCAGAGCGTAGAAGCTTCCTGAGGCTGCCATGTCAAGGTACCACACTGGGTGACTTAGGACCACAGAAATATGTCATCTCAGGGTTCCAGGGGCCAGAAGTCTAAGATAAAGGTGACAGCAAGGTCATGCCCCCTCTGAAGGCCCCAGGAAGGGTCTGCTCCAGGCTGAAGGCCCCGGGAAGGGTCTGCTCCAGGCTTCTCTCCAGCTTCTGGTAGCTTCTTGGCTTGTGGTAGCATCAGTCCAGTCTTCACATGGCCATTTTGTTCCTTTGCGTGTATCTGTTTCTGTGTCGAAATTTCCCCTTTTCATAGCGACACCAGATTTGTTGGGTTAGGGCCCACCCCACTCCAGCAGGACCTCATCCTAACCTACCTAATTACATCTGCAATAACCCTATTTCCAAATAAGGTCCTACTCTGAAGGACTGGGGTCAGGGCTCCAAAATATGAAAGCAGAGGGGATACAGTCCAGCCCATAGCACAAGGTGAAGCATCTAGTGCAGAGCTACTTTGGCCCTGTCTACAGGTCCTCGGGTCATCTGTGGCCCAGTCTGTGCTAGGGAAGCTAATAGAGCAAAGAGCAGAGGACAAGCATTCAACAGTCTAGGCCCACATGGGCAGGGCAAAGACAGGGCTCCAGGCAAAGTGGCCTCTGCAAGGTTCACTTGACTGAGTGGGGATTAAGGAGTAAAAGAGGGTAATAAATTAGTCATTCTCAGGAAATGTGAGGGTAGAATAAGTTCCCTGGAAGAGAGAGCTACTCCTGAGAACACCTACATCGGGAAAGAACAGACACCCAGTGCAGCAACAGGCTCCCTCTGAGGCCAAGAGGGAGGACGAGGAGGGAGGTGTCGGAAACTCTTTGTCCTTGCAGGCAATCATATGGATGAGGGTACAACTGCTGAATTATTTCTTAACATTCTTGCCTTGGCCTGGGATTTTGGAATCAGGAAAGAGCCAGGGCATTAGACGTTCTCTGTCAATTAGAAAATGGTAAACTGAGGGCACAGTCAACCTAAGAAGGGATATATCACCCTCGCTGGCAATCGAAGCAATGCAGATGAAAACCAGAAAACCATCTTCTGCGTCATTCTAGCAAAGAGTCAGGGTCTGGTCAGCACCAAGGACCAAGACAACCTACCCTCACATCCCACCCTTAGGCAGTCCTTCTGGTGAAATGCTAACCACCTGTAGGGTGTGCATGCCTCCCAGGCTGTGACCACCTGGAGACTGGTCACAACCTCTGAAGGGCCACCAGCATGCCCAGAACCCTCACCCTGCATCATTGGCTTTCCCTCTCACTCATGAATTCTCTCCATCCACTGCTTCCTACCCCGGGCCCAAGCCTGACCCCATTCTCCACAGACCACTATCCTTCTCATCCCCCATCCCAGAGGCCCTCCCTGCCTCGCAACCATCACCCTGTTTTATTTTCCTCATCTTCTTGTCTGAAATAGTCTTATTTGTACATAGGTATACTTCACCTAGCCCCCAATTGTAAATGCCCATGAAGGGAGGGCCCTTGCTGCCCTCTGAGCCTCAGGACCTAGGGCAGTACCCAACACAGATGCTCCATCAATACTGGGGGATGCCAAAATAAAGCCATGTCCAGCCACACGGGGCAAGCAGGTACTTCATGGCGCAGCTACCCTTGGAATCGTGGGGCTATGGAAGAATATGAAATGGTAGAGAGAAAGAGCCAAGAAATATTTTGTAGGTGGGGAGAAAATGTTATAAAACATGTATAATGGTTTATTTTCTGCAAAAAAATTATATATTACATAGAAAAATGAAAGATAGAGGCCAAATATTAACAATATGGTGATTAAGAATATTAACAATATTAACAGTATAGTGATTTTTCTTTTCCTTTTTGTCTACCTATATTTCTTAAAGTTACTACAATAAACATATTACTTTTGAAACCAGAAAAAAAACCAGTAGAAGCTATTTTTCAAAAAGGAAGAAAGGGAAAAGAAACCATCAGCCCAGGAGAGTATGTGAATTGTCCTACGAGCAACGCTGGGGTCAGAATTCAGTCCCGAGCCCCAGAGTGCCACGCACAGCTGCTGGTCCCTCACCTATTTCTGGATGCCACTCAGGCCATCCCCCGTGATCCTAGTGACGTGGGAGAGATGGCCAGCCTGTCCCCAAGCAAGCGTGGTGTGCTCGGCCTCCCTTTGCTTCGTGCCCAGGCCTGTGCCTCCATCCCTCTCCCGTCTCCAAAACACAGGGTTCTTCTTCAGCGGGGAGGACCTGCTCCAGAGAGGAGCGGGGGTGGGGAAGGGGAAGGGCAGCATCATGCAGTTGTCATGATGGGGAGGCACTGCTGGCATCTGGGGGTAGGGGCCGGTGGCACTGAGAATACAACCCTCCCTGAAAAGACAGTCCAATGGAGGAAACTTGACAGGCGTTTGCAATTGACACTAAATTAAACGTGCTGGTGAGTCCTCACTGGAATTGAGGTTTCTGTAAAGCGGAAGGCCCCCCCCCGCACCCCACTGCCTCGCAAAATGAGTGCAAGCAAGGACTGGGGGGGGGCCATCGTGGCTCTTGGTACTGTGGACCAGAGCATGATACGAACGCAGAGGAGCTCGAACCTACGTCCCTGAGGAACGGTGGGGCCAACACGATTGACCAGACAAGTGTCAGAGAGGAGAGGTGTGGGTGCTTCCTTTATTTCCTCCAAATCCCAGAGCCACAGCCTGTAGGAGTAGAGGGTTAACAGCATTTGGAGTCTGCACACCTGTCAGAACCAGGAGAACACTCAGGGCTTGCTTGGAACAGACTAGCTCAGGACAGTGCCTCGTCAGTCCCGGGCACCGGGAACCGTGGTGGGTCCCACAGAGGCGTAGGTGGCTCCCAGGCTATAGGGACATGAGGTGCCGGTGCCCAACCCCGGAACTGGAGGGTTTTCTTTTCTTTTTCTAAGACCAGTGTAAATAACAAACATTTATTGGTATCACTTATGGTAGAAAACGAGTTCCTACAGCAGATGCACATGACCCAATTGTTAAATAGAACATTTTCAAGGTGAACACATATCCTAACCCAGATTTTTTACCTACTTTTGATGATAGCCAATTCCTCCTCGCCCCCCACCCCAAGACACGTGAGCAACTGCTAATGAAAAGCAGTAAACAGCTACTTGGGCGACAGCATTTTCAACTCCACTCCAAGGTGAAGATTCCAATCACATTCGAGACTTTTCTCTCAATTTTCTCCTAAGGAAAGTTCCTGAGTCCAGTTATTTACAGTATTACAGCACTAGCAGAGCAATGTCTACAACTCATCTTTGTCTGCTGGTTCTTCATCCCCAGTTTGGGGAGGGCCTGCATTTCCATAGTTCGCTAATAACTGGCTGAACAATTTCTTCTAGCTCCTTCTTTTTAGCTTTGAAATCTTCGATGTCAGCATCTTGGTGACCGTGTAGGGAACCCGGCCTAGCTCTCGCGGTCCCCGAGGATCCGGTCAGCTCTCTGCGCGCGGAATTCAGCCCCAGGTGTCGGCAGTGTGGACACCGAACCGGCCACCGCCGACCTCCCGCGGTCGCCTCGCGCCTAGCCTGGGTAGCAGCGCTGGGACGCAGCGGAACGCAGGACTCACAAATAGGAGGAAAGAGGTGCGCGCGCACCGTCAGCGCACGGAGGAACGGGCCTGCCCTACTCAAGGCCCCGCCCTGCCCCGCCCTACGCATGGCCCCACCCCCCCACGCAAGGCCGGAAGCGCGCATCCCGGGCGCGTCTTCCTCTGACTAGGAGGCCGGGCGGGCGGGGCCTTGCGGCGGCCCTCCCCTCTCCGACCCCGGCCGAGAGCGCGCGCCCGCAGTCCCAGCATCTTTGATACTACGTCTTCTGACACCGCCCCCTCCGCCCCCGTCTCTCCCGTGTGGCCACTCCCCTCCTGCCCACCCCGCGGAGGCGGGGACACAGCCCCACCTCCCCGCACGTCCCGGAGAAGCGGTTCCGGAGGAGCTGGGCGGGCCATGCGTAGGGGAATGATGGACTAAAGGGCGCCTCAAAGGCTCTGAGCGTGGGCTCCAAAGGGCACGGACTCACACCCTGTCTCCACCGCTCACTAGCAGTGTGGCCTCCAATAAGTTAAAAACCTTCGGTGGTGATAACACTGTCATCCTGATAGCATTGCTGTGAGCATTAATTGAGCTAAAACACCTAGAACAGTGCTTCTAAAAAAGCACGTCCTGTTTTAGTATCATCATTGAAGGTGTTACTAGAACGTGAGAGATTTACAGTGGATGTTCACAAAAAAAGGACCAAAGTGTATTAAATGCCTACCGTTCACCCCTGTCCTGTGCTAAGCACTCAGAACTCAATGATGTAAAAACATAGGGGAAATGGCGGAGAAGAGACAAATTTGCCACGCACAAGAATTCCAAATAATTTACTAGCTAACTCAAGCATGACTCCCCACTCGTGAGTCACTCGTGAGCCACATGGTGGCTCTATCAAAGAGCACAGTATGGAAAGGAGTAGGAGCCGGCAACCTTAACAGTGAAGAGACCTGACCAACACTAACTCAGCCAGATGATCAAGTCGCTATCAATGGTGATAAGGCATGTTAATTTTATGTAGCCTAACCCCAGTCCACTCATGAAAAAAAAAAAAAAATCAGACGAATCACAGTTACAAGACATTCAACAAAATATCTGACTACTCCTCAAGGCTGTCACAAGATCACCAAAAACAAGGAAAGTCTGAGAAACTGTCAGAACGAAGAGACTAAGGAGACATAACAACTAAATATAATGCGGTAGATACTAGAACAAAAAAGGACATTAAGTAAAAATGAAACAAAGCTGAATACTGTATGGATCTTGTAAAAAACAAAAAGTGGTTTAATCAAGATCAAATGTATTTCTTCCTTGGGCTTTTTTTTTTTTAATTAAATTTCTATTTCTAAGCCTGCTCTATTAGAGAATGTCTTTTTTGTAACTATGAAATTCAGACATCAGCATAACTTGCGTTTTGACCACATATGTTTCTTTAGAGCTAGAAACCTAGAATTACCTGCAATGGGCAAAATATTTCTAAATTTTGGTTATTTGACTAAGCTCTTCAGTAGCTGTCTCAATTTGAATTAAACCTTAGTAAAATGTATGTTTTTACAAGGAATTTAAAAGCCGTACCATCTTTATACTAAAAGAATAAAGATTTTTATTAAGCATTGTAAGTTGCATTCAATAGCCTTCAGATACACCACACCACAACCCATCTACAATCAGTCAAACCCAACAGCAGTTCATTCTTGCACAATCCATGAGTTAGGGCAAAACTCCCTTCAACTTACAGTAAGATCCTACTCAGGTCTTGCGGGCAGGGATTGGGGAATTACATCTCATTTCTGATCACTAATGTGTGATGAAGAGCATCAGGAGAATTATATGAAAACGAATAAGAAGTGATTCTGATTTCAAAGTACATTGTTTGGAAACATTAACAAAAACATCAAAATGATATAAGTATACCTGCTTCTACTAAATTCTTGATGGGAAAGTTCTCAAGAACAAGCAATTTGTTTCCTGCTACAGAAGGGGGGGTTGTTTTTTTTTGTTTTTTTTTTTTAAAGATCAAAGGGATTTTTTTTGTTTTTCACAGAATTTCATATTTTGCTAATATGAAGGCATAAAACAGCAACAAAGAACAATAATGCATACAGCAGTGAATACACCAGGGTAATGTTGATATTCGAAACAGCTAGATAATTTGGGGGGTTTTAGAATAAATGCAACAGAGGTCAATAATCACAAAATTTTAAGGTTAGAGCAAGATCAGTCAATGACTAAACAGAGTTAACATCTTTTATAGGACTATTACTGATTATTAGCATTTTTGTTTTGCAAATGGGCACATACTGGTAAGAATGGAAGAAAGGACAATAACATGCATAATATTAACTACACACTTTAAAAATTATGAACCATGCAGAAGTTTAGCTCAAGTAGTAGCACTAATGGTCTACGTCCGATTCAAAACCACATAGTTCATTGATCACAGATGCATGGTATTAAGTCACGAAAAGTTTCAGAACACAGTGTGTTGATTTTGAAAGGTCATTTGCATCTTCTATGATTTCAACTTTATCTCCATTTAACTTGCTTGTAAAGTATGTATGATGTACTGTATATTTAAAATCAGCAGAACGGCAATATTACTCTATAGTTTTTTTAGTTTTGATAGTTGCACTTTTTTTTTAACACAAAAGAACCACATCAACAGTGATGAAATTTAAGTAAGAAAGAAAAACTGTGGTTGTGCCTAATTTCTTTCATAATCATAAAATCAAAGCCTTAGACAAAGCTTTCTTGTGAACAGTAATGCAAAATCAAAGATAATGGCATACATATGGTGCCAAATGCTAAAAATGATATTTTAAGCTATATATACTTAAAGACTGCCAAAATTTGTTTTCTTTATAGTTCAAGAAACACAGCTATAGGCTTTTGTCATTAACCAGTTTAAACTTTGTGTGTACTTCATTTTAAGTGTGGGAGTCAAATGCTCTTCATTTTCTTTCTCTCTTTTTGTTTTATTGTAGCATTTTGACTACAACTGGTTAAAACTAAAAATGTGTTGTTTAAATCTCTGATATCAAAGAGGGATCCGAATTTCCAAAGTCCTCATTTTTCTCTTACGGAAAGGAAAAAATGTACATAACTGTAGGCTCTCTTTCTCTCCAGATATTCCTAAATCCTTACCCTTCCAGCATCCTTCACCCTCTATAAAAAATAAGTTTACTCTTCTTTCTTTAAGACAGCTGCCTCCAGAGCATCAGCTCTACGGCAAGCACTGTCTGTACTTAGTGCATTTAAGTGAGGATTTGTATTGCACGTCTTAGAGTCATTGTTCAAGGCACTTTCCGAGTGGCTGGGGGCCCTGGTGTCGCCCGCGCTCCCATTCATCTGGGGAGCCGGCTTCTCCTCAGCCACCGCTCCGTTTTCAGCCAGGGACCCGTCTGAAGACACAGCGGAGGATTTAGATTCCCCGGATCTCGACTTCAGTTCTTTGGCCACTTCTTCTGCTGAAGCAGCATAAGGAGGCTTGCCCTATTTAAAATGAAGCACAGCAAGCGATAAGGCAGTTTTTGATAAACAGCGGGTGAGAGGAGACACCAGTTGAGGCCTGATGACACTCACTGCAGATTTAAGAACAGAACACAGCGAGTGCATGGCTGTATCTCTCATTGTTAGGTACTCTTTACCCTATGCATTTTATACTGTGTATACTCTCTATACATTCTATTACATACTCTATATCCTCCATAATCTATATTCTCTAAACTCTACATATTCTGTTGTATACTCTATATACTCTCTACATTCTATTATATACTCTATGCACTCTCTTCTCTATATATTCTATTATATACTCTATACATTCTCTATACAGTTGACCCTTGAACAACATGGATTTGAACTGCGCAAGTCCGCCATTATGTGGTTTTTTTCCAATAAACACATACTACATTACTACATGATCCACAGTTGGTTGAATCTGCGGATGTGGAACTGTGGATATGGAGGAGGGCTAACTGTAAAGTTATATGTGGGGCTTCCCTGGTGGTGCAGTAGTTGAGAGTCCCCCTGCCGATGCAGGGGACACGGATTCGTGTCCCGGTCCGGGAAGATCCCACATGCCGCGGAGCGGCAGGGCCCGTGAGCCATGGCCGCTGAGCCTGCGCGTCCGGAGCCTGTGCTCCGCAACGGGAGAGGCCACAGCAGTGAGAGGCCCGCGTACCGCAAAAAAAAAAAAAAAAAAGTTATATATGGATTTTCAACTGCGCAGAGTCGGCATTGTCCAAGGGTCAACTGTACTCTCTATACTTTACAGTCTATATACACTCTATAATCTATCCACTCTCTACATTCTATTTTATACGCTATCCATTCTATCATCTAAATTTTCTATACTCTAAACATTCTATTATATACTCTATCCACTCTGTAGTCTATATACAGGGTGGAACTGGAGGTACCTATCACCCTTGCTTTAGAGACACCCTCTTGTACACCACAGGTAATCATGTTCCCCATTTGGGCTCAGTTTTACACAGTGTCTTCTCATTTTAGTTTTCAATCCTATAGTTCAGAAACACTCATGTAAACTTTTCTAGAAGTCAATACCACTGTCATTCTCTTGGAACCTTGAGAAACATAATTAATATAAAAACATAGGAGGGCCAAGAAGCGGAGAAAAATAATACTGAAGACCTCAAGTACATGCTTTCAAATCTCAAAACCCTCACTCTCTCGAGGAAAAGTCCACTTGCCAGACTAAACACACACTTGTGGCAGAGTACTGCCAGTGGTGATTAAGCAGTTCCCCCATGGGTGCCTGCTACAGGAAATGTGCTGAGGCGCCTGCTTATTAGGGAACCTCTCTATAGTTATGAAGGATGCAGGAAGACTAAGAAGGAAAGCCAGCCTGTACCTGCTTGGAAACAGACACTCCCTCTCTCTACAGCTAATTCTTCCCATAAGCCTAGGCCACTGCAAGGGGTCCTCCACCACTATATGCACCACAAGCACGGGGCAGCACTGCCTCCTCTGTCCCACTGACATATCGTATCAGCACTGGCCCCATCAGGATGGCAACAACAGAGAAAGGAAGGCCAGAGACTCTTAGGAAACAAGCTGCCCTTCATCATCTGTCCTTCTCAAGGTGCAAGAATACTACTTTCACTTAAAAACGAGCAACAGGAAGTACCAAGGAATCCACGCATTATGGCAATAAAAGATGGAACAACATCCCTAAGGACAATGAAATACATCAGAAAGGCATGTCAATAAAAGACCAAGACTACTTCCTTTGATTTTAAAACAGGCTGTGACAGGACAGGATGAGGAAGAGGAGCACAGATTAAACCAGGAAAAGCCATAAAGTGAGGCGAAAAACTTTGGGAAGAATTTAAAATAAAGAAAAAATAATTCCAGAAATGAACACTAAACGAGAAGAAACAACACCAAATAAACATCATAGTACCTGAAGGTGAAAGAACAAAATTTTTTAAATCAGAGAGATGAAGAAAGGGAAATGCAGATCAAAACCACAATGAGACACCATTTCATACCCACTAGGATGGCCAAACTCAACAACAGATAGTAGCAAGTATTGACATGCATGTAGAGAATTGGAATCCTCATACATTCCTGATAGGAATGGAAAATGGTGCAGCCATTTTGAAAACAGTTTTGCGGTTCCTCAAATGCTTAAACACAGAGTTACCATATGACCCAGAAATTCACTCCTACATGCATACTGAAGAGAAGTGAAAATGTGTAGTTAACAGTTAACAGTACTCTTATATACTTGAAAGTTGTTAACAGTAGTTAACAACACTCTTATAGTTAACAGTACTCATATATTTGAAAGTTGCTAAAAGAGTATATCTTAAAAGATATACTCATCGCAAGATATACTCATCACTTAAAAGATTTCTCATCGCAAGAAGAAATTTGTAATTATGTGTGGTGATGGATGTTAACTAGACTTATTTTGCAATAAACACAAATATCGAATCATTATGCTGTACACATGAAACTTAATATAATATTATGTGTCAATTACATCTCAATAAAACCGGGGGGGGGGAACCCAAACTTGTACATATATGTTCATAGCAGCATTATTCATAATAGTCAAAAAGTGGAAACAATCTAAATGTCCATCAGCTGATGAACAAGTAAACAAAATGTAGTGCATCTATATAATGAAGCATCACTCAGCAGTAATACAGAATGAAGTCCTGGTATGGGGCACAACGTGTGCATTTACATGCAATGTACGGAGAGCAACTCCAGACAGAAAGCAGATCCACCAGAGACTATGGGGGTGGGGTGTATGACTGCTCATGAATAAGGGGTTTCTTTTGGGGTGATGAATGTTCTGGAATTAACAGTGATTGCATATGACCTTAGGAAGAGACTGAATTGTACACTTTAAACAGGTGAATTGTATCGTATATGAGTTACATCTCAAAAAAGAAAGGAAGAGACGAAAAGGAATCAAGAGTATGCCAAACACCGAAGACAGACACAGAAGGTCTAGGACGACAGGATCACCAGAGATGAAAACAAAGCAAAGCAAAAGAACTGAAATGAAAAACTAGTAATTCAAGAAAATTTTCTGACATAAACAAATTTGAACTTGCATTTGGAAAGAAAGCATTGCATACTGAGTGCATTGACCAAGAATGACCAGCAGCAGGGCATGTCACTAAACTTTGATGGAAAAACGAAAACAATTTAGGCATTTAGCCAAAACAGCAAATGACTTCAAAGGGAAAGACAATTCAATTATTATTAGTCTTTAACAGCAAAGCTTTATAACAGAAGAAAATCAAATAATGTGTAAGTCACTTGAGAAGATGTGAACCAATATTTCTAATTGCTAGGAAAATAAACTGTTTTCAAATTAAACACTGTTTTCCTAAGTCTTCCCTAGGAACCCACTAAAGAAAGAGCCTTAGAGGGACAAAATGGACCAGCAGACTCAAGGCTGGTGGGGCACGGGACACAGTTATCTACAAACCCTGGACAAATGTGGCTGAAAGGAGTATACTTTGGACAATGCAGACAATAGTAGCAAAGCTGTTTTTCAAAACTGTGAGGATGACAGGGGAAAATGGGGGAAGCATATACCAACATTTTCTTTTAATTGTTCCCAGTGACTGTGCTGGTGATGGAAGAATTAGCTATTCCTAGCAGACTGTGTATGCAATGTGGGATGAAGTAAATAATGAGTTACGGGATGTTCTAATTTAATCATCCTCTGGGTTCTTAGGAACCAAGATTCTCAGAAGGGAAGAAAAGACATACTGATATAAACAGTAAAGGTTAAGTCAAATTCCTAAAATCCTAAATTTGAATTAGAAGAGTCAGTTTAATTAGGGAGGAAAAAAGCAGCAGATTACATGTATATATGTTTGTGTGTGCATAGTATATGTGAGTGTGCATGTGTACACCTTTTCCCTCTAGCTCTGTTCATAGGAAAAGCCTAGAAATGGTGATTTGGTGTAGAAGAAAGAAAATAGAGATGTAACAGAAATGAGACTAAATAAAAGCCTATAGTCCTCAGTTTGAACTGGAAACATCAGTGTGAATTCATGAGAATCATACCTTTAAAAAATACAATAAAAAGGCACATCGGTTGTGTGTGTGTTTACATATAAAAAGAAACAGGACTCTGTGTGTCTATGTACACAGAACACTAGGAACAATAACTGACCCTACGGCAGCCAGGGTCCATCGGTGCTCCTACTTGAAATGCCATTTCTCACTAAAGAAACTGAGAAACTAAGAGAAACGACTGTCACTGGTCTGCTGGGCTGGGTGATACACCAGACAGGAAGCTACTGAAGACCAGAGGTCACGGCAAAGGGCCCAGTGGCCAAGGATGGGTGAGGTGAGCTACAAAAAACCATGTGTTGATCTAGTTCCTGTAAGGGCTGTAATACTCAGGCACCCAAAACAGAAAGCAATGGGAAGCATCTTTTTATAAAAATACCCCAATAAATCAAGAAAAAGAAATGAC
Organism: Stenella coeruleoalba; assembly: GCF_951394435.1. Classification (NCBI taxonomy): domain Eukaryota; kingdom Metazoa; phylum Chordata; class Mammalia; order Artiodactyla; family Delphinidae; genus Stenella; species Stenella coeruleoalba. Next base: position 34,322,846 of record NC_137153.1, on the reverse strand, counting down.
CGAATGAGAATATCTTCATTTTGCAATCTGCAGTATATGAACAGATTAACAGGTCCTAACATAAAAACAGATAAGCAGACATGAAAGCACACACTACAGTCTTGCCACAGGGACAAACCGAAGTCCGATGCACCATCCAGACCCAGCTACCAGCGGGCAAGAAAGGTCAGAGCTGCATGGGAAACAGCACCATGAGTATGAGTGTGCACTCGGCAAAAGCCAGAAGTCTGTAGGTGAAATAACCTGGGTTGTCCTTCAATAGATAAATGAAGGAAAAGAAAGTGCGGGAGGGAAGCCTGCTGATTCAGAGAGACTTAGAAGACATAGCAAACTATAAGAAAATGAACACAATTCAACATCAGTGTCTAGGAATGCACACGTGAGTGATAAAACCAGAAAGAGACAAGGGAGAAATAACTGAGTGTAAAACTCCAGGGTTGTAGTTATTTTGTGCAGAGGGAGGCAGGGGGTTAGTGTTGGGATTGGGCCCGTGAGGGGCTCTTGATATGGCTGGGAAAATGCTATTCATCACATAGGTGATGGCTACATGGCCATTTGACTTATAACTGATGAAGCTATATTTGTCTGTCTCTGTGGTTTTTGGTATCTTGGTTTTATATTAAAATAAAAATAAAAGTGCTTAAGCAACATAGGGACACATATGCCCCACTACCAGCTTAGGAAAGGCCCCTGTATCCACCATGTATGACCATAACATACAACCAGAGGCATTTTTATAGGACGAGCTCTGGAGAACCAGTAAGAATGAAGTTCTCCTCCCTCTTGTAAACCAGTCGAGAGGCCGAGAGTGCCTCTAGCTCAAAAGGGCATTTTGGTGAAGGCTGAGGAAGGTCAGGGTGGGGCTCCAGGAGAGCCAGAACGAGCTGAGTACCTCCCCCTTGCTGGATGCTGTGCTACAAAGAGGGGCTGCCTGGGCCTGCTTTCAGGAAAGAGACTGCCTCTGCACTTGACTTGCTTGATGTATTTCATCAAAACAGAAGCTACCAAGATGGCAAAGGCAGAAGTTTTATTTTCTCTTGGCCAAGTAAGTTTCCAAATATGGGTTATTAATAAATGAGTCACAAGAGTGTACTCCTCTTAATGTTTACAAGGATGCTATGGGAAAAAACTGTGTACTTTGACTAAGAGCCATAATTCAGTAAATGAGACAACATAATACATTGTTAGGGCTGATTGGTGTTTTTAAAAGATTGTTCTCAAGGGAAGTTCATCAGAATCCAAGTCCTAAAATGGAATATCCAAAGCGGCAGTTCTAGCTCTTTCATGAAGACAGATGTGACTTTATTTTCTCATGAGCTGATCCTTTCAGGGAAGAGCTAGTCAAGATGGTCCAGGAGGAGAAAAAGATGCACTGTTCCAGGATTTAAAGTCACAATTTTCTTTTAAATCCTAAATGTGATTTACCTACATAATGTTTTGTAATATAAACAGCATTAATAGCTCCTGGATTATTCTCAGCTAAATTCCTATGTACAGCATGTGAACACGAGATCATGCTCTCTTTACCACAAATGATGATAAAATGATCTGGGTCTGAGGGAATGTACATTTGGTAAGCACCATGTGCCGCTATTGTGTTAGCTCAATAGCTACAGAAACATTCCGACACCCCTCCTGTCTGGACACAGGCACTGAAACACTGGCCTGGGACGACCAGGCACTCAGGAGTGAACCGGCACTAGCACTATGTTGTGTTATTACCTGAATCGCACCCTGGTTTTTATAGCCTCTGCCATAGTACCTTCCACCTCTTCCAAATGTTCTGATCACTGGAGTGGAAATAACTCCTCTTGGACGCCTAAACACATAAAAGAGGACAAAAACAAACAGACTTGAATCTGTTACAGATAACATTTAAACATTTAAAATCATATCAAATGGATTTAAAGGTGTCTAGTCTACGCTACAGGAAGCACAAACTTTATTAAATCATGGTCACACCAAAGATTTAGTCCAAGTAATCAATCTTATTTTTTTGGTACATATCCAGTGTATTCAATTTTCAAAATAATGCACTTCAAAAATGTTCTTTTTTTAAAAAACATTAAAAAATGGTTAATTGAGTAATTTTGGGATAATTATTTAATAATGGTTTAAATAATTACATAATGCTATATATAATGGAATCCTATACAACCACTAAGAATGATGTTAAAGAAGAATGTATTTAATGATGTAACAATGTTCCTAGTAAACTCATGATTAAAGTAACAAGAGGCTGTTTTTTTAAGCTTATACAAATACATTTTCATTGTTCAGAACTTACCCTCTTGCTGGTCCTCCAACAGAAACTACCTGTAGGGGGAAAGGCCCACGGCCTCCACGGCCCCGTCTGCTCCCAGCCCAGTGGCCAACCACGGTGCCAGCTATTTCTAGCTTCCCTCCCTGAGAAGGTATAGGTTGGATTCCTGCACAAAAGTAGATGAAAAAACATCTTTACAATCACAGGACTAACAAAGAGAAATAAGCAAGCAGTTTCTTTTCAAATGTGGTTTCCATTTCATATGAAGCCCCTTTCTCTTGCTTTGTGAAGACTTGTTTATTATGTGAACTATCTATGTGCACAAGTTTGATTTTAATGGTTTTATTTTTAAGCTGTTGTTAAAAATACACCTGAAAGTAAGACAACTGTGTTGGCTATTTAAAGAACCCGTGACAACTGAAATAGGTTACAACTGCAAAATGAGCATGGCCGTTAGGTAGAAATAGATCCAATAAAGCATTGGGTGCCTATGGCACACCTCCTATATTACCAAGATGGAAATCTGCAAACTCAGAATGTCTTTCTCTTTGAGTAATTACTTACAAGTTTACTACCTTAACTAAGCGTTACAGAAATTAATCAGTAAAGCTAGCCTGTTACTTCTTATTGCATTATTAAACGATAATTTCCTTAGGCAGGGTTACAAATATTCATTGTATTCACTAACTTCTATTAACTACTGGTAGCCTGCATATTCTAAGGTTTTCTGACTTACCTAAGAAAATCCTCAAACAATTAGTTGGTACCAAAATTTCTGATAAAAACAAAACAAAACAGAACCTCAAGCATCTTCTTTTCTGGCACATGGAATGGATTATAATAAATTCTCCATCATCTTGGTATTAGCCATGATGATTAACAGCCAGGTTGCGCTGTTCAACAAAATCTACAAGCCTTACATTTTCTAGTGGTCGCGTTAAAAAAGTACAAAGAAACACATGAAATAAATATTAGTAACGTATATTTTAGGGAGTTCCCTGGCAATCCAGTGGTTAAGACTCTGCGCTCCCAATGCAGGGGGCATGGGTTCGATCCCTGGTCGGGGAACTGAGATGCCGCATGCCACATGGTGCAGCCAAAAAAAAAAGTCTATTTTATTTAACCCAATATACCCAAATTAACATTAATTTCAACATGTAATCAATATAAAAAACAACTACGAATGAGACATTTTGCATTCTTTTTTCTGTATTAAGTCTGTAAAATTAGATGTGTGCTTAGGACACAGCTCAGTTTGGATGAGCCACAGTTCAAGTGCTCGAGAGCCACGTGTGGCCAGTGGCTACTATACTGGACAGCACAGATCCGGATTCCAGACACAATTTGGTGGAAGTTAAGAAGCAGGCTCCTCTTGTCATTTCAGACTAAAAAACCACTTCTGACCAAACAATGTTCATAGTCAGAACTCCCCCCTCCTGCCCTCCCTGCCACCACAGTATTTTATCACAACTGCAGGCCAGCATAAGTTTCCAGGTAAGGGTTGCAAGAAGCTGAAGCCGATTGTGAAGCAGAGAACACACGTTACTGTGCACTGCATGATGCGCAGTAACAGGAGGAAAAGCACCCTGGACAGCCGGGAGAACTAAGGGGAGGCAGGAGAGGGGCATGCAGTAGGAGAGGAGAAGTGGCTCCTACAGCTACAGAGAGAGGGCAGCATTCATCTGTAAGAGTCTTACTGCTACAAAAGATGTCTCTAGGTAGCTTCTGTAAGTACGCAAGTAACTGAGCTGGAAAAATATTCCCGGTCAAGAAAGGCTTGCCTATCCTAAAAGTTCTTCAAAATTGTATTTGAGTAATCCTGTAATGTAAACTTGATAGCCATGTTTAGATCTGCAGTCCCAAAATGTGGGATTTATGACAAAGTCACAAGTCATGGGCTTCAAAGTACAGCAAAATCACAAGATAGTATTTCAAGACTAAATGTTAAGACTTTTTCTCTCCCTCACAAGCCTAATACAAATAAGAAGAGAAGCAATACGAATTTAAAATAGACTATTTATATATCTGATGTTAGATCTTTCTTTAAAAATGTTTCTATGAAACAAACTGCAATAAAGTTTTTTATGCCAAGAATTGTACAATGCCCTTAGAATCTTCTAAACAAGCATCATCCTCTTTACCCAGAGGGGGCTGTTAGGGAATACGACAGGAAAAAAACATCACTGGGTATTACTGGGCAGCCTGTTCTAACACAGGAGACAATGGTTAGGGGGCCAGGTGCACAGAAGAAGGGCTGTGTGTGGACACACACTGGCCCCTCTGGAAGGCAGAGATGGGCCACAGCAAAGCTGCTGCAGAGACCTGGGGGCAGGCAGAGGCTGGGAGAAGAGCAGCAGTGAATGCCAGAGTGGGGACCTATCAGGAAGGATATGGTGCTGGAGTCAGGACAGACGAGGAGGAAGAAGAGTCAGAAGAAGCGGGAAGCTGCTGGCGGACAGAAGCTCTAGGAGGAGGTGTGGCATAATTACCGCCCTGTGACTTGCTAGTCCTGCTGCTGTCACTGCCTGAGAAGGCTCCGCAGTGTCCTGCTGCTGTCGCCACGCGGAAGGCACGGTAAGCGCCTGTCGCTACAGTTTCCCCATAGGGGCCTCCAAAGCCACAGACTCCTGTGGGACCCGGGTGGAGAGAGATGGGAGAAGCCATGAGGAACTGGGTTCAGGGAGAGCCACCAGTGGGCTTTCAGGCAGAGTAACCCCCATGTCCTTCAGCTGCCAGGGAGGAGACTGCTGACCCCTCCTGTCACCAACAACACTGAAATGTCGCCTTGCCTGCTCTTGGAGGAGCCTCTGGAGACCGAACACTATTGCTGTGGGCTCTGCCACAGACTTGGGAGGTGGCCTTAGTGGAGGAGAGCTCCACTGACCCCACACGTGAGAAAATCTTAAATCACAAACGTGAGCAGAGTTTTCAACTACAATGACCAATTTTAAAATCTTATCTCTGCTATTAATAGCTTTTGTAGTTCCCGCTCCCTTTCCCATACATAATCTCTTCCGGGATCAAGTTTGCTCCTTTCTAATGTGAAGAGATGTTGCTGCAAACTTCATAACTAAGCCTGTCAATTATTTACAAGATCTCAACACAGCAAGATATTGCCCACTAAGAAGGCCTGCACGCTGTACGTGCGTCTGTCTCCCCACTCTAGCAAGTCCCTACATACAGTGGTGGACACACTCACCTGCAAAGCCCCGCCCTCGGCCCTGTGCTGGTGGGACGGGCCCGAAGTGCCGTGGGTACACGGAGGTGGGGTAGAAAGGCAGCGCCGCTGGCGGTGGGAAGGGGAGCGGGTGGCTCTGCCGGGAGAAGTTCAGCCCTTCCAGGATGCTCTGCCGCATCTTTTCTACCTTGGCGGCTTGCTCGGCCTGGAAGTCAAGGACTGGCATGTGAAAACTTCACTCACAAGGTTTCAATTGAATTGGAAAGAACAGGAAAGAAATGAGACATGCTGACCACTGTGCCATGCCTACTTATTTACCCATAAATAACACAGTCACAATCTGCTCAGTGATACTTGTTTACAGAATGCAAAAATGCAAAAAAAAAAAAAAAAAGATTAACAGATACCTCTTCATCTCATAATCTTAATCTCATAAAACAGGAATTTAAATTTCTACTTTCTCAGCATATCTTCAGGTGAGAACCATTTACTATAAAGTTTATTAACTGAAAATGAATTTGGTTCTCAAAATCAATGAGTAAGTCCAGACAGATCATGCTCACAGCCATCCTTCCACTTGTGGACCAGGGGGTAGATGATGCCTAGTTCACATCTTTAAAATGTACTTTCCTATCAATTTAATTTTAGGTCAGGTATTTACTGTATTTTACAGAGAAGGAACTGAGGCACAGAGTGATAGATGCTTTTTAAGGGAAGCCTAGAGCTCTTTGAGACTGGACAGGACAATAGCCCAATTGATCTGTCTATGAGATGACTGTTCAGTCACCTGCACAAATGTGGACAATACAACTTGTGTATGTCAAATTCCACTGTGAAAAAACATCAGAAACATTCAACTTGAGTGTCTTTTGTTAATAAATACACAAATATGTACACCAGCAACCAATCTGTAATCAGAGAAATTGAAAATCTGCTTACTCTGTAAATCTGTCCTTCGACTGAGCTTGACTAAAGCAGCACGTGGGAGAATGCATGTTTTGTAGTCTAAGGTTAAAAAGCTTGCAGCACATGTGAGCTTCTTTTATACAAAGGGACAAGATAACCTCATAACCTACTTCACTTTATTTTTAAATCAGGATTTTTAAAAAGTACAGTCAATCCTCATTATTCATGAGTTCCACATCTGCACACTTACCCACTTGCTAAAATTTATTTGTAACCTCAAAATCAATACTCCTGGCATTTTCATAGTCATTTGACGACATTTGCTAAGTGGGATAAAGTTTGAGTTGCCACCTGAGCTTGAAGAAGACACAGCATTGCCTTCGTGTTTCAGCTTTTATACTGTAAACATGTGTCCTGTTCACTGTCTCCTTAGTACCACACTTTTCGTGTTTTTGTGAATGATTTTGCTGTTTCAAACGGTCCCAAGAGCAGTGCTGAGTACTGACTAGTGTTCCCAAGTGCTAGGCTGTGATGTACCTTACAGAGAAAATGCACGTGTTAGTTAAATGAGCTTTGGTGAGGCTGAGTTATAGTGCTGTCGGCCATAAGTTCAATGTAAATGGATTAACAATATATATGCATTAAGAAGTATTTAAACAGAAACACATGTAAAACAAGGTTACGTATTGACTGGTTGATGAAGATGATGTGACGGGAGGCTTGCAGGAACCTAACCATATATTTCCCCTAAGAGCAAAGGTTCAGTATTTGCTAATTCAGTGTTCAAGGCGAATATATAGAATATAATTACCGTGAATAATGAGAACCAAGTGTATATCCTGAGCTGGGCACTAAACTGGCATTTAGTTACACACTGGGCTGGGCCCAATCTAAATCAAATTCCTGTCGCACAGGCTTGTTACAAATTCGGTAGGAAAGACGACAGATTAGCCAGTGAGCGTTATTTCATTCTGGTTGGAGGTGGCCACCTGCTCCTCCCTGCCCCACCCAGCCTGCTTTCTTGCAACTGACCTGACCATCACAGAGGTCGATGAGTGGGGTCTTTTCCCGGCTTGCTTTGAGGAGTTTGGACTGGAAGAGCTTCCCATCAAAATACATCCAAGGACAGCAGTGTTCCCAGGGCACTGGCTGGCCACACGCGTCGTTCGCAAACAGGGCCATGTCCACGCCACTCATGAAGAGAGCTGACAGCTGAATGCCGCGGGGGTCGAGGTTCTCAATCTTTAAATGGAAAAGAGTGATTTCTATGGAGTAAGAATACTACAGTATCCAATTCTTACAATGTCTGACTACAACTCTCCACAGGTAATGAGCACACCCCTCAACCAAATGCCCCCTAAGCAGCCCTATCACTACCTTACAGTGTCTTAACACTGACTTGTCTGAACAGAAAGACTTACGTTATTTAACAAATTTAAATTTAAGAGACTGTTTGATAAACACACTGAAATATTTCAATTTGGAATTTGTAAAAAGTTACACAAGTATCAAGTAATACTGTATTTAAGGTGGACACATGACAAAGTAACAAATTATTAATAGTCTCCTTAGCAGTTAAGAAGCCCACAATTCCTTTACGAAATAAAATTTTACACTGAAGATTCTAAACACTGGTAATATATTAACAGAAATGTTGTAAAAAGGAATACTCTATTAAGATTCTGCATTTTTCAAGCAGTTATCTTAAAAAATTACTTGGTATAATTTCATTCTTAAGTTTGTACTTTATGTTTACATTATTTTATATGTTAATGTTTTAGATAGCAACTTATTAATGAGACTGTCAAAATGTTTTAGGAGAAATGGATAGCTTATAAATGAAAGAACACAACAGCAAAAACACTGTATTTGAACCATGCAGACTATCAGAAGCTAAAGACTTGTATCTGTGGGTTCTTCTCACTCAGTCATTAGTGCTGTGAGCCTTCCTTTGTACACACAGCCCTTTCTTCTAGCATCTAATGTGTAGGATAAGAAACACTGACAAATACAGTCAACTCTTGATTATCAGTGAAGGACCTTGTTTGTGGATTATCCAGGACTGAGCTTTAACTGTCCTGGTTTCTGTCTTCCCACCTTCCACGCTTATTTTCTAACGTGATGGTCTCTTGAGAATGCAGTCTTTATGGGTACCAAACTAAGCAATGCCTAATTGTGGCAGGTAAACTGGCTTTTCATTAAAGATAAAAAAGATGACTCCAGTGCCAAATACTAATGAATTTGATTATCTGATGTTTTGTGCTGTCAGTGTCAACATTCCCATTATCAGCTAACACTGTGTTTTCCAACCTCCCCCCCTTTTTTTTTTAAAAATTTGAAGTCAATGCAGTAAAGAACTTCCTGAACCTGGAGAAGTCTGTCCACCCCTCCCAGCCCACCTCTGCTGGCTCCTGCTTCTCTAATGTAGTGTCAGAAAAGGGAAATAATAAACATGTTCAGTTGAGGGCAGGTGGGGTCAGGATGATAGAATTAGATGCCTTTTTACATTTATGAGCAGAAAGGGGAGAGAAAGAGGGTCAAAATGGAAAAAAAAAAAAAAAAAAAGTCACCTAACTTACTGAGATCCCCACCGGCCTTGTCTTTCTCTGCACTGCAGAAAGGAAGTGGAAACTCCCTTCTTCTGAGTCCTGAGGCAGAAAGAGGGAGTTTCTCCTCCCTAAACACTGACGCTGTGGGAAAGTGGCACAGCAGCGATGCCAGCCCAAGCTTGGAGGCTGCCTGTGCAGAAACCCATCCCCGGCCCCTCTGCAGGGACCATGGCAACCAGGCCTCTAGCCGCTCTCTCACTGTCAGCCCACAGCCTTCCAGGCCAGAGGAGGGAGGACCAGGTCAAGGCTGAGGGGAAGGGAACGATGGTGCTGATGCTGCTCTAAAGACGTTTGCTTTATAACAAAGTGCCAGTGAGGTCCTTCTGGTGAAACCCGATACTGCTGTCATTTCTTAGTCACTGGTGGTGTTGGTCATACCCACCCTTAGCCCTTATTTAACTAATACAGCTCAAAACCATTTCGGGCAGATGGCCATCTGCGTGCTGAGGCTAAGCAATGGGAGCCGGTGCATGGAACACAGAAGCACCCTAGTTAGAACAAGTAACCTCCCAGTGAGCGGATGGGAGGAATGGATAAATCTACATTATCCACACACACATATATTTATTTTAAATGGCCTCATCATTAGTTGAAGAACTGTGTTCTTACGGGTTTAAAAAATGATTTTCAAGTCAATTTGTTTTAGAAATAACAACTACCATTAATTCAATAGAGAAAAATTCTTAAAATAAAAACTGCCTAAATAATGTGAATAAAATCTCAATTGCTGTGTGGATTTCACTTTATTCAAAAAAATTTTTAATTACTTTACGTGGTGTTTTATATTTCATCCCCTAAATGTTAATTGCACACATAATACTATCTAATATTTACGGGGCACTTAATAAATATGTACCAGACATCACTCTAAGTATTTTTCCATATATTATTTCATTAACATCTCAACAATCTCATGTATGATACTGCTGTTAGTACTCCATTTCATAGATGGAGAAACTGAGTCACAGAGAGCTCAAGGTCACAAAACTGATCTGGTGGCACCAGAATCTGAACCCTTGATCATAGAAATGGTTGCAATATTCACATTCCAACCTCATTCTCTTATACCACATAAGATAAAATATTCACCATTATTCAAAGTTCCTCAACTAGAAAAATAGTGACAAAATTTTATGATCTTACAGGAAATACAAATATGGAATGTAGCTCTGGCCAATTAGTTCAAGAACCAAATTCCAGTGAGGTTACTTGGTCCAACTTCTAATTACTGGGCAACAGACTCTTACTTTGATTTGTCATATTTACCTATACGCACAACAATTCTTACAGGTATCACAGACATGCTGCACGTCCCTACTACTGTCTTTAAAGCTCTTCATTTTCCATCTTTTAATTCTGCACTTGGCATGTGAAACTGTTAAAAGAATTTAAGGCAATTATAGGGATGTCAAAAGCAAGGGAGAAAGAAACTGGATAAATATTAAAACTGTGCAAAGGTCCTTCTCCTCATCCTTCACCCGCCCTCCTCCAAACACAGTGTCAGTGCTGATTTTACCTTAGTCATTATTTTTGTGCTGGTAACCTAGGAGAAGCGCCACAAAAATAAACCAGGGAAAAAGTGAAGGCCGTCAGTCAATCATTGTCATGGATCCTCAAGGAGCCACGCAGAACACTCAACTATTCAGGGTCGTGGCGGGAGGACAGAGACTGGACAAGATGAAACTCTTGCAAATTCATTTAAACCAACGGTTTCAACATCTTTTCCCACCAAACCTCCTATCAGAATAGCCATCAAGAGGCCAAACTGTTCAAAATTAGGTCTTTTCTTTCTCTTCTCCTATTTATTCTCAAAGCGTATAATGGACAAAAATGGGAGAAGAAAAACAGGATCTGGGCAATCCACAAACTGGATAATGGCCCCTAAAAGAACAACAAAAATCAAGAGTTGACTATATCCTCAACAGGAAAATGGTTATTTTATAGAAAAGCATCGTCATTGCTTTTGAAATATCAAAACAACTTTAACGGTTAAGTGAAAAAGCAATTTTGAAATTTACTTTTCTATCACTGAACTTTGGGACCCTCAGTCTCTGAATAGGGATTTTTGTTCATTTAAATGATTATTCCTATCAGTTCTCAATCTGATAGCTGAGAGGATCTCTGATCTTAAAAAAAAACCCAACTATCTTTCCCCCCAATGAATGCTGTTATTTTCCCTTCCAGCTCTTTCAGAATTTATGGTGCTCGTGAATGAAGCACTAACGATGCAGGCTGTCCTTGGTGAAAGGAACACAGACCTCCAGACCAGCAAGACCCAAAGGGATAGTGGTGGGCTTGAAGTAACTGCACATAAAATGGGTCTTTCTAAACACAGCTCTAGAAACGCCTGGCTTTAGATGAAGAATCAGGAGAAAATTATGAAAGCACTAAGACCTCAAAAGAACCAAAATGAAAGCTTAGAGTGCGACTGTCTTTCAAAAGTTATATCCTATGTGTTGATCCAAAAATGAAAAGGATATGGGAGAAGATGAACTTTGAGTAAAAGCAAGTTGATGGTGAATAAGGCTTGGTGGGCATACCTGATACCTGGCGGTCTGATTTTCAGAACTGGGATGTCAATACTGATGTAATAATCTAAATAAGAGAAACAGGAAGTAGAGGTAGAGGGATGGCACCACACTCTAGTAAAAGTATTTACAACACCCCTGAGCACAGTCTGCTGATGAAGATGGTGGCGGTGGCACCACACGCTAGGACACAGGGAGGGAGAGCCTGCACTTAGTACCAGCCTCTCGGGGGGACACCCGGCCAAATATTCTAGAAGGAAAACTTCAATTCAAAACCATTTAAAAAAAAATAATTTCTGCCTAACAAACAGAAAAGCTTAAACTACAAAGAATACAATTTGAGGTAGAGTCTCCTAAGTTTGGTTGTCTTTAGTTTAGCTTGTTTCAAAGTCATCAGAAGCCTAAGGCGACCACAAATGACATGGGCTCCACACAGTTCAGGGTCAACACCGGATTACTGAATTTAACTCAGTAGTTTAGGGGAAACCAGAGATTTATTGAGCCCCAACAGGAGAATACTGAAAACCCATCAAATGAGCCTAAAACTCTTCTGCAGGGAAAGAACGCCTTCATAAAGAATGGCAAAAAGATCTAAAAGTGAAGGCGATTTTGTCAAAAGAGATTACTTGATTACAAATCAAATTCTGTAAAAAAACAAACAAAAAACACAAACAACAACAAAAGAAAACCAAACCAATGGCAAAGAAAAAAAACAAAACCCTGTACATTAAAAAGAAAAGGCAGATCCACTAATTTAGCTAACTCTGAAAAGTCTTGAATTTTCTAAAATTTAGTGTAGAAATTAGAAAGCGAGTACAGCCATGTGGACACAGTGACTAATAAAAGTGCACTGAAAAGATAAGCACACCAAAAAATCAGGTGACAACATGGAGAAAATTAATACTGTCAAAACAATTAAAGAAAAAAAGGAATACTAGAAGGGAAAATTAAAAGGAATACGATGTTAAATGCTGACTAAAAGGGCACAGGGATGATGACATAACATTGTTCTTCAAGTGGTTTTTTTAAAAGGGATTTACAATACTAGGAGGGCAAAGACTATTTTTTAGAGAAAACGAATGTTGTATTTAGGAACAACAGAACGAAACAAGAAAAAGAATCCTGGCCAGATGTTAGTAAATTCTTAGGACCAAGCCCTCCCAGGGTTTGGGATCCCCACCTGAAATAAAAGGCAAGTTTATTTCCTGATGTGGAAAACAAGAATAAACACCCATTGGTAAACAAGGGAAAACCTTTATCGAACAAAAGTAGACTTGACTGTTTCCATAACCGGGAAGGAAATTCCTTTTGCCCTGAAGGCTCTAAGTTCACGTCATTATTATAACTAGTTTAGTGCACTGAGTGACTCCTCCGTGAGGTTAGCTGTGTCTCACAGAACTCCAAAACAAGACTTCCCAAAACAAGGAATGAGGCTTGTCAATTACCTTGAGCTCCTGCAGCTGATCAGGCTCATAGAGTTTGGGGGACAACGCCTGTGCCAGGAAGGCATCCAGCTCCTGGCGACGCAGTATCCGTGCTCCAGGCCATTGCACCATATACCTACAGCGGGTAGACAGAGAAGGCCTGGTGTCAGGATGGAGCAGTCACCAGTCACATGCATAACCTGGTGTTCAGGTTCTAAGGAGACTCAGGATGACACAAGCTAAGGAGGCCTATATGGATTTCTTACCCAGCTTTTCTATTTTCACTGGATGATGCCAATTACAAGTGAAAACCTAATCATCATCTGGGCTGATCAGAATGTTTGGAGTAATTAAAAATAACACTAAATTTAAACACACTGCAAACCAGCTGGTAAGTGATTTTTTGATACAACTTTACTTTTGTGAGGTAAAAGTTAAGCACAAATTTTACCCTGAAAATATATGTTAAGCGCAAATTTATACGACTTATCTATTTTAATTCAAGACAGGATACCTGGGAGGCAGGCCCTAGGTCCAAATAAGCAAGATTTATCTCCTGATGAAGAGTAAGTGTTGTGCGAACCGTCTGCACAGAAGGGGCTCTGGCAGTGGCAGGTGAATGCCCTGCAGTGGAACAGGAAGGGACAGCAGGGACAAGAACTAAAGCTTCAGCCTTCAGAACTGGTACCTGTAATCCCTGGGGACACACAGACTTACTGGGGCCACGCTGGTGTGAGCAGCTAAAGGGAAATCAATTTCTACAACTTCAACTTCCATTTGTACTATCTACCTGAGAACTGCCAGGTGTCCACAGTCCCTTTTCTCTGCCAATCATTTCCCCTTTACTCACCTTGCCGCACGGCACTGCCCCAGTGACAACCTCCAGGACATTAAGCCAAGGCACAATCCCAAATAGTATTTGGGTGTGAGAGAGTAAAGGGATAACCACTAAGAACTTCGTCATACGTCTCATTGCATGTCCAGTGGTTCCTAAGTCTCTGCATTCAGCAAACTTGAAGGAGGACCTAGCCAAGTTGCCAGATGATCACCAAAAATAACTTCTGGAGATACATAGATCCCTATGTGATCTCTGGCAAATAGCTTAAAAGGAGTCTGGAGAACTGTGACATGCCTAACAAAACTCTTTCCAGTACTGTCTGCTGAGAACGTTTTCTCAGTGCTTGAAATTTAAGTCAACAAAAATCAGCATCAGAGTTGGTACAGAGCCCTCTCTCATTTCTGTAATAATTAACATCCACCCGCAGGAACATAAACTTAAAAGATGAAGGAGGAAGTTTCATCCAGCTGATTAAGAGAAGTATTTTCAATAAAAATCCCAATAGAAAAATGAAAGTGCTTGCTGGTGCCAGGCACTAGTCCGAGTATTTACACACACTGATTCCTCAAGTGGTCACAGCAACTCTGAGGCAGGAACCATTACTATCCCATTGTAGAGATGGGGAAGTGGAGGCACAGAGCTTATATACTTCATGGTAAAATTATGTAGTAGAAGCAGAAAGGGCATGCAATTTCAAGGTAAACAAACAGTGGATGTACGGTATTTAGATTCGAGTGATGTAAAAGTTTTACTTCATTAAACTGTCAACATTTACAATGACAAAAATAACACCCTTTGCAATTGTTTGAGTGCCAAATATCTTAAATAAAACAATCATACTGAGTTTTTACCAGGGCTTGATGCAAGAAACAGCAAATCTGAAGAAAGTCTCCCTACTTTTCTCTGAAAAAAATTATTGTGGAAAGATTTTGCTCAATATACAATGTTCTTTGCCTAAGTATCCATGTTATACAACGCTTTTCTTTCTTATTTTTTAAAAATTGTGGTAAAATACACATAACATAAAATTTACCACTTTCACCATTTTTAAGTGGATAGTGCAAGGGCATTAGGTACATTCATGGTGTTGCACAGACATCCTCCCACCATCCATCATTACAACTCTTTTCATCCTGCAGATCTATGAAACACTAACTCCCCTCTTCATCCCCTAGCCCTAGGCTAGACGTTTCTTTAAAAATTATGAATCAGAAAAAGATTGTTTGGGGGACAGGCTGGTTTTCTTAAGATCTTTCCTGGTTTTTCTGGCAACAAAGACTCTCAGCAGTCAGTTCAGCTGCAACAATGAAAAGCCTTTTGGGTTAGAATACCTACCACTTCCTCCATTTGGCTTTCTATTTACATTTTAACAAAGTCACCCTTTATTTCTTTTTCAATGTAAGTCCTCAGAAAGACTTTCTGGATGTAGAAAGAGTATGAAGTGTGTTCATAAAGATACACATGTACATAGATAGACAGCTTAAATACCATAGAACATGGATGGCACCAATGGCACTGCAGTCAGGGGCAAAGGTGAGAGCAGCAAAAACTGACCCTTGGTTATCTCACGTGTTCACGCTCTTCCTATCTGTGCACTGACAGTGTTTTCAATCACTTTGTGTTTCTCAGTTTTCTCTAGACATTCTTTTCCATGTCTTCTTCCTGGGTCGGGCCTTAAGTTTCCTACCGTGGAAGTCTGAGGGTATCTGCAGTTCCCCCTTCGTCACCTCTCCTCTCACTACCCTTTAGAAGCACGGAAGCTGGAACAGAAGCAGGTCTCCACATCACTTGGGGGACCAACGTGGTCTGCCTCCTATTGGCACAGATGGGGAGCTGGACCCTGGTATGCTCCTTGGGGTGTTGGAAAAGCCTGTACTTGTTTGGGGGCTCAAGCCCTCTATCTCCCTTCTTGTATTTATTAAGTTCCTCCAGAACGTAACTCAGTCTGTCTTCTCAGAAGCTGTCTTGGATAAGGATCTCGTCTGTCTGGTCTCAGCTGTACCCTGGGAAAGGCTGCTTTCTGTTCTGTTCTGGACGCTTGCTTCACCCTCACACTGAACCTCTGCTCAGATGCTGGCCCCTCCTCATCTTCACTACAAGGATTTCTAGAGATTTGACTGCCATTTCTTCCCCCATTCTCCTGATTGCTGTTGTATGGGTGCTGATATCACTAGTGAAAGCATAGAGAAAACCACCACCTCCCGGCTGGGGTATGCCTGCCCCAAGGGCAGAAGCGGAATCTCACTGCGAAGGAACAGAGGCAAATCTAGACGGAGAAAATAGTCTACCCAGAGGTTGACAAACTGCACCCAGGGGCTGGCTGCCTGTTTTTAAACACAATTTCCTGGAGCAGCCACACGCATCAGTTCACATGCTGTCTAAAAGACGTATGATCTGCAGGTCCCTGGTCTGCAAACAAACCAGTGTTTATTCTTCAGAAACATCTCTGCATCAACCCAAAGAAACACGAGAAGCTGCCTGAGATTGGAGGAGACAAGGCACCTGAGCACAAGCACAAGGCAAGATTTTGTGGCTAACAAAGGATGTTATTGGGATAATAGGAGAAATCTGAGTAAGATCTGTAGATCAGATGTATTAGTATTATTTTTCTGATTTTGATAATGCCCTTGTTTTTTTAGGAAACATACAGAGTTTAGGGGTAAAGGGGTATCACATTCACAACTTCCATTCAAGGGATTAAGGACAAACACACAGACACATGGAGAGAAGAGGAGAAGGCCACTGCAGTAAAAGGTTAATATGTGGGGAATCTGGGTGAAGAATAGCCACCAACTTTTTGTACTAATCTTATAATTCCTTCAAGTTTGAAATTATGCTAAAAAAAAAAAAAGATTAAAGGAAGGGGAGAGCCTTTGGGATGACAGCCCAACCTTGTGACTGCGGACATTTGCCCCACCCCAGCCATCAAGGCCAAGGGTCATGCTGTGTGGCCTCCACAGGGCCTTACCATATCTGGGACACAGGCTCTGCCCTTTGTTGCCCCCTCCCCCATCCTCAGCAGACCTTTGTCACACAGCTGCAATTTCGCCAGAGAAAGACCACTGGGCCACGGCCCCAGCCACAGCCTGTCCTTGGCAGGCCCTTGGAGACATACACCAACCCTCTTACTCATTTGCACCGCTCCCCCCAACAAACCCCTGCTCCATGCCCTTCCCACTCTTCACCCCACGTTCTCAGCAGGTCATACCCATCAATCAAACAGAAGCCATGCAGGGAATCCTTCTTTACCTGCTTGTCCCTGTGGCCCAAAACACTCATGAAGGTAGAACAAATTCTCTTCGCAGAAGTGGACCAACCCATTTACTGGTGTCCTGGCCCCAAATCCCCAAGACTGGCCCCATAAGCCATTCTCTCTCATCTCTCCCCAACCACCTCGCCTCAGTAAGCCCCTCCTCCTCAGGATCTGAAACTGTGAGTCTTTCCAAGTGGGAAACTCCATGGCTCCAAGCCCATAATGCACACAACAGTCTGCACAACCAAGCATGTCTTCTGGCTTCCACCAGAGTAGCAAATACGAGGGAACCTGAGCTGCACTCACTGTAGCTTCTCGACACCACAGAGATAAGCACAGGAAGAGGTTTGGTGAAATGAGAGATTACTAGCTGCATTTATTAACCTTTTCAAGTTCTAAAATGAGCACGTTTTTTATAAACAACCCAAAAAAATAAAAACAGGGACCAGGACAATCCTGAAATCTGGAAGGACTTTCCAAAGGCTATCTGAACAGTGCCTAAAAGAAGCATAGCTGTTTCTGGGGGTAATGGCCAAGGAAGGGCCACAAAGACAAAGAGTGGGGCCCAGTAATGTATCTGGAGAAAAACATGGTCCGAAAGGATACATGCACCCCAATGTTCACTGCAGCACTGTTTACAATAACCAAGACATGGAAGCAACCTACATGTCCATTGACAGAGGAATGGATAAAGAAGATATATACAATGGAATATTACTCAGCCATTAAAAAGAATAAAATAATGCCATCTGCAGCCACATGGATGGACCAAGAGACTGTCATGCGGACTGAAGTAAGTCAGACAGAGAAAGAGAAATACCGTATGATATTGCTTATGTGAGGAATCTAAAATGAAATTATACAAATGAATGTATTTACAATACAGAAGTGGACTCACAGACTTAAGAGAATGAACTAACTTATGGTTACCAGTGGGGGAAGGGTGGAGGGAAGGGATTGTTAGGGAGTTTGCGATTGACATGTACACACTGCTACATTTAAAAAGGATAACCAATAACGACCTACTGTATAGCACAGGGAACTCTGCTCAGTGTTGTGGCAGCCTGGATGCGAGGGGCGTATGGGGGAGAATGGATACGTGTATATGTATGGCTGAGTTGCTTTGCTGTGCACCTGAAACTACCACAACACTGTTAATTCGCTATACTCCAATATAAAATAAAAAGTTAAAAAAAACACAAAACCCAAAAGATATATATAAAAAAAAAGAGTGGGGTCTGGTCACACTGTCCAGTCTGCACCCACCAGGCAACCCAGTGTCCCAAGAGGCCCAGTGCATGGAGAGACAAGACGTGAAGGCACCGCCACCCCAAGGAGCATGAAATAATGTGAGCACTGTGCTCACATCAACACAGCAGTGGCTTGTCCTGCACTAATGTACGGCTGCTTCTGGCCAAGAGGCAGCCAAACAAGCCTTAGGCACAGCACACATCATCCTCACTCAGTGCCCAGTGGGACCTTCAGGTGAGGTATACGGTAGACAGTTAGCTGTCCACCCACTAGATTAAAGGCCACACATCATTTTAAACTCGGAAGAAACACAAACAAAGTAACCAAAATTATTACCGCTAATTTGATCTTAGAGCACCCAAAGTCTTAATCTTAACGTTTTGGCTAATATAAAATGAACTCTCCATCAGAGGAAACCAGAAGAGGATTCTAAAACCAAAACAAAAAAACTAGTCTTTCTCACTAGCTAATCCTCAATGGAGATAAAGATAAGAAACTGATACAGTAGGCTAATTTTAGTCAACCTCAATTTAATTAAGGAAAGGCTTCTAAATAAGTTATTGGCCTTAAAGTCTGTTATGAATGTAAGAAACTTCAGGAAAGAAACACCTGACTAAAGCTCTGCCCCCATCCTCAGGGAGCAGGTGAGACCCAGTGGGGGTCAGGGGACCATGGAGAAGGGGCCAGTCCAGGGGGATGGGATACACAGGGCTGGGGCCTGTGACGACCTGTATGGCAGTTGGGCCCCAGGCTCTCACTGTTTGTCAGGGCCAGAGACCATACACATGGGAAGGGAGAGCTAGGATGGCCAGGTTGAAGAAATCAAAAGCGGAAGTCTATAAACATGCAGTTGTTTGTGTGCCTGTATGCATACTGGGGAAGGTCTGGGAGCAGCAAAGTTGCTGTCAAGAGCCTGGTGTCCAATACTGACCCCATCACTAGAAACCAGGGCTGCTAGGAAAAGGGGGCATCCACGGTAAGGTCAGAATCTCTGCACAGAAGTGCTCACATGGAGGCCAGACTGACGAGTCCCCCAACTGGCCCAACAGGTGACAGTGGAGTACCAAATCACATGACAGCAGTAGTGGACCACAAGTCATCGATGAAGCCAGGAGCCCATGTTGATATAAATACACTGAAGTCTGAGGAGGAATGGCATTTTTACACAAAGTGCCTCCCATGAAATCGTATCAGTTACGAGGGGGACGGAATGGCCTCGCTGGAGAAGCCAGGCAGACACCCCCTTTGCCAAGTGGTCAGAGCACAGATGCACAGCATGGATGAGACAAGGAGGAGCAGAGGAACAGCTCTTCCCTCTACAGCATCTGCTGAAGACCAATGGGACTTCACCTCCAAATACAAAGGGAGGCTCTGAAACAAAACCCTGAAGTTAAGATAGAAATAAAGTATTAATGTTGATTGATCCTGACGGCTGTATTGTGGTTACATAGGACAGTGTCCTTGTTTGTTAGAAAATCACAAGTATTTTTTTTAAACATCAAGTATTTAAAAAAAAAAAAGCTCTTTGTATTATACTTGCAACTTTTTCCTAAGTTTGAAATTGGTTCCAAAAAAAACCCTCAAAAAACCAATTCACCTGATTCAAGTATACAGGCCAATTCAAATTAACTCCAGAACACCAACAGTGTCCACATAGGCATCTGTGGCCCATTGGCTGAGACGGTCTGGAAGCACAGAGTGCCCACATCTAGGTTTTTAAACCCCTCTCTCCAAGGCAGGAGCCAGCCCCTTAGAGATGGCAGGTCCCAGGGCAGGGAAGATACAGGACAGCCTGGGCATCTTGTGGTGCCAGAAAGCAAGGACATGCTGGGGGGACAGGGGACATAGGAGCCACTGAACGAACTCCCAAGGTCTGAGCTGGAACAAACTGAACAACCAAGTAATGAGGTTATATCAGGTTATAACCCTAGGAAGAGAGATAACCATGAGTCCATACTGATCTACATATGCTTAAATAAATGAAGGAGAAAGAAGAGACACATTTTCCCTGAAGAATAATTACAAATAATACATAATATAGTTCCCCAATAGCCTTCAAAAGCTTTAACATTTAAAGGATAAACTATATTTAAAATCATTATGATATTTACATAAAATACAGGTTCATCAAATATACCTATTCTATAAACATACTATATAGCATCAGTTCAAATCCACATTGCATTTACATGGCCTATATTTCTATAATATATGAAAATATGAGATGAGGACAAACTTCAACCGACAACATGATTCATCTGGAATAACCCCCACCTCCTTCACACAGAAAGCGTCTTGGAGAGGCATTTGTACAAGCACCTGCTAGAGAACACGCAGTGGCTGAGGCAGCAGCCAGCAGCACCTACCGTAGGACGCAGCACAGCACCGTGAGATGAGTGGGCACGCTGGCTGGGTTGAGCATGGCTGGTGTGTCTGACCTCATGCAGGCCAGGAAGGCCCTCATTCTGCGGTTCTTGTCCTCCACTGCCTTCCCCAGCCAGAGTCTCTTCAGATTGGGGCAGGTCCACTCCCTGAAGGCAAGAGCTTCCACCAATTCTGGGGTTTGTGGAGATTTCCCTTTGTAAGCTGCCCACTCTTTAATGATCACTGGTGAAACTACAGGAAGGAAAATCAGAGAACCATTTATGCCCTATCTCAGCTATTTTAAGCCTAACAAAAACAAACAGCTCTAATAATTACAGTATGGAGATGTCATTCTGGTATAACAACGGATTCTCTCATTAGTAAGCCATCGGTCATCAATCCTCACCTCTAATCCTCATTTTGTTCTTTATGAACTTCGGTGACTCATTCAGATTTTCAGTCCGGCCACCAATAAATTTCTTCTCAATCAAATCAAACTAGATTTCCCCATATAACTAATATGTGTAAATCAAGGATGTTAGATAAAATTTGTTTTCGTATTATAAATCCATTAATAGTTTTAGTAATAACAATGGGTACAACTTACAGAAAGTATGTGATTATCACAGAAATCCATGGAAAATCCAATTTAGATAGCTAAATTGAACTATTGAACCTAATTGAACCTTTTTCTACATGTCATACTAATTAGATCTGAGAAATAATTTGCATTTGGTAGCCACTTTACTTAAGGACCTCCTACTTTAACAAATATAACTGTTGAAGTCTATTTTAAAGATTGGCAGGGACAAACTACCACGTAGCGAGATCCCCAAAGCCCAGTAAAGTGGCAAGCGGAAGCGACAGTCCATGTTTTGAAATTCCAGGTGAAGTCAGCACACAGTATTTCTCTTCAGCAAGACTGAAGACAAACTGTAAAATTCCCCATTTCACTTCAAAAAAAATCAAGAAGTTCTAAGTTGATTTCATATAAAAAATGACCTTTTATCCACCGTAGTCTTACCACTATTAGCATCAATTAATTCTTAAAACACACAAACATGCACATTTTCCCACATCATTTCCAAATAACTTAAGGGAGAAACTGTGACGGGGGAAGGAAAAAAATGGAGATAAAGCATACTGCAGAGAAATATGTTAAAAATTCTCACCAAAGTGCATTGATGTAAACAATTTCATCAGATCTGGGTGTGAATTTTGTAACAAATAGCTCACTTTGGTCAATAAACATCAGAACTGAAGCAGGGCCCCATGGAGCCCCTGACCCAGAGAGCTGCTAGCATACCCCACCCTCCCCTCACATGGCTGACAGCTGATACAGAAACCAGGACGGTGCTATGATTCTAATGTGATCTTGGATACATCAATTATATCCAAATAACCATACCCCCTCCCTGGGCTCATTTTCCCTAAAGTAACACCTGAGGCAAACCGAGACTGTGAAGAACCCAAATCCTGACAAAATTAAATGATTAACTTGTTCATCTCTAGCTCCACCCCAAGTCTGAACAAATCAGACAAGACAATTGTCTCTTCCAATGTCACGAAGAACTTCAGAAGTCAGATACCTGGATATACACAGTTGTTAGCAACAGGAAAAGCAAGCTTTTGCACAATCAACCCTAGTCAAGTCAGGTGACAGTGTGCTGCAGAGGAGGGCCATGACCAGCCATTCTGCATGGACCCCAACTCCCAGGATCAGGCTGCTTGAGCAGGGGTACAAGTCAAGACAGTTTCTGAAAATTTCCTTACAAAAAAGTAACTGTTTTGTCATTGGGAAATCCCTTTAAGTTACATTTGTATATCTTAGTGTTTAAATGTTAAAAAAAATTTTTTAACTTAAAATGTTTGTTTTAAAATCCATCAAGTCAAAACAGAGATATACATGTATATATAAATACATGTCTTTGAATTTATCTATATTTTAGGTGCCAGACACAAACTCACAAGGTCCCCATTGTCCAGCAGACCCTGTCCTCGGACTCACAATCTAGCACTCACCCCCATTCCTGCCGACCTCCAGCGCGCACAGCTCCACGTGTCGCCCACCCGTATGCCCACCCGTATGCAGAGGGTGGCCGTCACCACCGCAGGGCCCTCCTAGGTGCAGCACACCCCACCCACCTTTGTCCCAACTACAGTCTGAGAGGCTGGCACATTGTCAGCCCCAAGAAAACAGGTGAAAGGAGGTTACAAGACAACCAGTATGCTATGTTTCTATTAGGTCAGTTCACAAAGTTCATTTTCATGCCCCCCAAGCAAAAATGCATAAATCTATTTTTTCTATGTAACATCTTCATTTTGATGGCAAAGATTTATTTAATGGAACTAATTAGATTTTATCTTTGGTTGTTAATCTGGGTTAATAACCTAGTTAATCTAAGGTCTCTCACTTTCTTCCCCCAAAATACAAACACACACACACACACACACCACACACGCATGCACACAGGGCATAAGTTTACTGCATCTTAAAAAACTCAGATTATAGTGCCAGGAGTCTCCCTTGAGTTTTCTCAAAAGAGGCATTCTTATTAAAGCTGTCTTCATCTTCATCCATTTATTTCTTTCCCCTTTGTCAGCTCTGCTCTTGTCTCTCTTTAATAATTTTTAGCAATCATTTTATTACATTGTTTTCCTTCTAGAAATAAATTTTTGGTGGAAGATTTTCATTCTCAAGTTCAGAATGCTTAGACCTATACATACTTTATGTTCCATGTCCTACATCGAGGATAAGTGGAGGTCAGAGGTACCAGCAGTCCCTTCACAAGTGTGTCTGTTCACTTGCGTGTTCCCTGAAGCTGCCCTAGACAGCTGTCCACACTAGCTGGGGCTCTGAGGGACCTAAGTATGCCTGAATTTACCTGGCATGATGCTGTGTGCTCAGATCCTGTTCAGCCTGTATAGGCTACAGATGAGAGCACACTCGTGCCTGAGGACCGCCAGCTGATGCTCATGAACTCCCATGTCCTAGAGAACGGACTGCCCCAATACTAGCAGGGACATGCAGTCCATACCCACCAGGAGCACAGGACAGGGCAGGGGAGACTGCAGCTGTAAAGGAGGCATCAGATATAGCAGCTTCCTCTCATATTCAAAGCATTTTTGTTGCTTATCTGCACTAGTCATGACAAGAATGGCTCATATCTAATTTAGGAAATACATGTCTTTCTCAGAGAAAATAAATGTGCAGTAACAAAAAGCTTTGCTCCAAAAGCAAAGATGCTTCCAATTTGCTTTACTTTTTTAACATGTATCTGTTTTTAAACTGAAAACTTGGAGATCTTTTGCGTATACCACCACTTAATAGCTGTGGAACCTTTGGCCCATCACCTAACAGATATTTATTGAGCACCTAGTGTGCACTGGGTGAGGCAGGAAAGGCACCCAGGGCTCAGGTGCCAACTCCCACGTGCCAGTGTGAGAACAAGGGTCTCCTTAAATTCTGAGGCCTGGGTCCCTCATTTGCCTTACGCTGGCCCAGCCCTGGAACTAGGCACTAAAAAAAGGGGCCAACGACTCACTCTCTTGCACAATCCAGATGAGGAAACACAAAGGCATCTTGTACCCCTGTTATGTGCTTTCAACTGTGTGAGATGAACTTATGTTGTATAGGCTCATTACATTAGATTAATTAAAGGTTAGTGTTTTATAGATTAATGAATTCCAAGGGACATCCCATTTTCGGGTTGACACATGGCAGCCTCTGTGTTACAAGCTTGCCCTTTGGGGTGGCTGGTACACACACGGTACCTTCTCTCCCTCTGGCTCCAGGCTTCTCCCCGAGTCGCTGCTGCCCAGGAGGGAAGGCTCGGTCTCTGATTCAGCTCACAGGAATAAGCAGATGCAAAGTAGCCAGCTAACAGCAAGTAACCTGGGCTCTTATCATTTTTGCAAAACCCACTGGTTATACAGGGATTATCCAGATGGTACGTGGCGGCTGGATTATGAGAACACTCCAAGTGCATGCAGACAAGAGCACTGGGGTATAAAACCCTCTCTGTGAAGGCACCCTTTTGGAAAGACATGTTCATGCTGCCTTGTTAAAACAAGAATAAGAGAATCCCAGAGGTTAGCTACTGTCCATGAATAAATTTTCTGTGTGTCACCATCAATAAATATTTATCTTGTCTTTTCTACTGACAGGAAAACTCATGATTTCAAGTGGATGACTTCAAAACAACTGAATATTAGATTGTCTTCCTTACCTGAAACTAAACTGAATTTTTACACTGGCAAAAACAACTCCAGAGCACAAGTTTTCTGTATTACTGGAAGCTAAATTTATAATGCAGCTTCTTTACTGGAAGTACCTCTTCAAATACAATTTCCAGACATAAAACACTATTAAGACTTAAGCTGTCAGTAAAAACCCAATGTTTTCCATCAGACGTTAATCATCTACTATTTTCATACTTACACACACGACAACCAGCTACCTTAGAAATCTGTTAGAATGCTGAATTTGGGATCCATCCCAGACCAGGAATAATGAACGTTTCATTTTGTAAGCCTATTCCAACTGACTGGTAGTGGCTGCCTATAGTGCCATATGATGAAGTATGTCTCTAAGCTCAGTGCCAGAGCACCATGAGCAACTAGCAGTGCCTGCTATAAGGGCTTAGGAGTGAGAGTTGTAGCACACACACAATATGGTTACAGGTAAGGAAAAAGACGGAGACAACTTCCAATACTATGGCCAACTGGACCCTTTGGTCTGTGTCTGTGCAAGTGTGTGTATCTGGGGAAGGAGCCATTGTTTTATTCCCTGAGCTCTCCTCTGGAGCTATAGAAAAAAAAACAAAACCACACAAATAAATAAAAACAAAACTCTAGTTCCTGCGTATCAGGGCAGAAACAGAAAAATGGGTGCAATGAGAGTTGGTCAATCCTTTCAATGGGGAAAACTGCTGGTTAACTACCAAGCAGCACTGTGTACAGGTTATGGGGTTTCAACTAGCTAGTCCCCCATTTCCTCATGCTGACACATCTGTGAGCACCCTCCACGACTCTCAAAAGTAAAAGACTATGAACTTTTTCCTTAAACCTTTCATATCTGAGCCTGGGGGTATCCTACTGTCCACAAACATATACATGCTCAGTAGGCCACGGGGCACACAGAACATGGTGTTACAGACATGTGGTAAACACTGTTCCTAGTCTTCATTTTTCCCATTTATATCATTCCTACTATATTAGAAACTCCGAAGCTCAAGGAACTATGACATAAACATTAATCCAAAAGAGTACCATCAAACACTGCCTGTCACACAACAGTGCCTTCCCCAACAGCTGTCTCTTGAGCTCAGCTGCTCAAAGTTCTGTGAGGAAAAGGCAGTTTGCTAATGCTACTTCTGGAAAGCTTTGAAGGATAAAGAAATTCAGATTAATACATAAACAGCCTTCATAAAATCATAAGAAAAAAATGATAACGATAACCAATTTTCACACATATTGAAACAGCATACTAATTAATATTGGTCATGCTATAGTATTCTGTTTTATAATGTAATTCACAATGAACAAATTTAACTTATTTATTTTCAATTAGCAGTCCCAATTATTTGGCACTAACAAAATTTCTAAAGCAAAGTAGACCAGGAAAAAGAAATCAATGTTCCTTTTGGCTTTTCTTGATAGTTTAAAAAGTAGAGAATATGGGGAAATACAAATATAGCATAAGTATACTAAATATAACCATAGTATATAAACTTGCTTTCTATTTCCATAACTACATCTCACGTGTCTATAATTTATGCCCATCTATTTTCTACAAGCCTGCTTTTTTTTTTTTTTTTTTCTGGCTGCACTGCACAGCTTGTGGGGTCTTAGTTCCCTGACTAGGGACTGAACCCGTGCCCCCTGCAGGGGAATCCTAACCACTGGACCGCCAGGGAATTCCCAAGCCTGCGTTTTTTTTTACTTAATTTTGAGGTACTGAAGAGACTTGCAGAAAACAAGCCAGTTTTATTAAGTGGATAATAATTTTTAAATTCACAAATCACTTCCTGGATTTTTAACGGTTCAGCTATAGATGAGGCGACTCATTATCCTGTAGTCTTTTTAGAACCTGAACCCTTTCTTCTGGCCCCTTCACCATTGGAGAGTACCTGGGGGAACCCCAGTGCCCGGGTGGCTGAGGAGCGCCCCCAGGGAGAAGAGTCAATAGGGCACTAAAGGCCAGAGCTGACTCCAGGGCAGAAGTGCATGTGAGAGGCAGCCACGCCATCTGGATTTCACACACAAAGGCTTCGAGGCCAGGGCTGGCTCAGACCCAGGCGCCTGTCTCCAGGCCCAGCCTTTATTCCAGCAGCTACAGAGACAGCTAGGTCCCTGTTCCCATCTCTCCCCAAAGCAACTGCCACCATCACCATCCAACACATCTGGGTGAATCTGTTTGTGTTGGGTCAGCAGTCTTCTGATTGGACTGGTAGGATTTCCAATTCCACAATAGTGACTTCAGTAGCATGCTGCCACAATAAAACAAGTATTCTTATTAAATTCCTAAAAGCAAAATGATAGAGCCTAGAAATGGACAGAAAAGAACAGAAAAATAAACTGCCAGCATGTAATTCAGTATGATTTTCAAAGGCTGGAATTTTTTAAGGATCCAACTATAGATATCCTACTTTAACCATATAATGACTTTAAAAATGAAACTTTGGTGAGTCACACGAAAATTCACTGTAGATTATGAACATTTTATCATATGCCTTAAGCAAGAAACTAATGTCCAAATGAATACATGTCTTATATCTAATGAGAGTTAAGTATTTTTGAACAACCCTATAGACTTCAATATGTCCTTTGACTAGTTCTGACAACAAAGCCCTCTTGGGAAAACTCTTGATGGTCACAGTGACCACACCAGGAACATGCCTATGTACGCACAGCATTCTGAAGCCATGTTAGATCAAAACCCTCACATTCAGAGGCAGGTGCATCACCTACTTGAGTAGGTGGGTTTACCTGGAACCCACATAGCTCGGTTTTGGTTACCAGACTACCAAAGTAGAAGGCAAAGTCAGTGGGCATGTGGAAAACAAACTTGTCCCAAGGACCTTACGGTGCACTTTCACGTGGTTTATGAATCTCCTGCAAAGTGCCATTGATTTCGTTTCATCTACATATGGTCTAAGAGTAAGTGTAGGTAAAACAAGATTTCAACATATTTTCAAATCTTGTCAACCAAGAACTCCTGAGAAAATGCTCTTTTTGGCATGATCAGACATTGTTGTTTTCCCATCTCAACCAGACCATCAAGAAGCTACAGCATTTTCTCGGTAAGAATAGTAAAATGCATAGTCACTTAGTAGATGTTGCAAGCTTGGAAACCTATATCAGCGGCATCATAAGAGTCAGTGTTTCCCATTAGCCAAAAGTAACATAGCGGTGACAAACAACTGTGTCTGTCCCATCCTTAAAAAGAAGTCAGAGGAGTGGGGAGGGGAGTGGAGGCAGGAGGAAAGGAAAAAGACATGCCTGCCAAATTCTCTTTGAAGCTACGGCCTTCTCCCACTCACCTCACACTTCCCCCGTCCACCTCACACTAGTACACCTTTCTCCTCCTTTCCTTTGTATTCCCCTGTGCCTCCCCCCTCCAAATGAGGTCAAGGCACCTCCATCCATAGCCTCACAGAGCTCATCTGAGTCACCCAGACTGTACCACCCTTCTTCTCTTCTTCTCTTGATCATGCCATTCCCCATGCCCTCCAGCCCCGGCCAGAACTAGCCTGCTACAGGCAAAGTGACCCTGTCAGCATCAGGCCCTATGGTGTGGTTTGCACACTCAGCCCTTCACCACAATGTGCCTCTCTCTTGCTTATGTTCAGAGGATGTTGGTCCATTTAGTTAATACTCTCCCCTGGGTTCTGCTTCCCCTATTGTCTGCTAACAGGCCAGCCTTTCCCAGGCCAGTAAGACACCTGTACCACCCAGGTACAAATTAACTGATGAGGGAGTGGAGCATGCTGTGTGCTGCCAGCTGTGTGTTCCACAGTGTTTTAAAGCCTCAGACTGGCAGCAGGGCAGAACAGACCAAGTCTCTGACTTCCCGAGAGCACCTGGCACCTGCAGCTCACCTGTGACGCAGAACTCCCTGAACCAGACACGAGGGATGCACACTGCCCACTGCTGAGGGCACGAACAGAGCACACCAGCCATATTCAGGCTGCTGTATGAAGCTGTGAACACTGCCAAGGGGAGCCCGACCTGGGGTCTACCTGAGGGTCTCCAGGTGGTGATCACTGAAAGCTCCTGAGGAGTTTCTGCATAAAGATGACTATGTCTCTGGAACAAACAAGCAAATGAAAGAAACAGCCTTTCACCATGAAAGCCAATGTGGTGCTATGGAGCTGAGGATACGGCAGGAAGTGGGGCTGCATGGAACCCTGTAGCACTCAGCATTCTATGCCCAACAGAGACCCAAGGGGCTATAGGGACGAAGACGGAGGTGAACTGAAGTGGACGTCACAGCTGTGGAGCCAGGGTGGCCTGGGTGGGCCAGCACAGAAAACTGACCAATCCCGTGCAAAGTTAGAAAGGTCCTTCTTTTCTGAGCAAATAAATCAGACAGCGTGAGAAAAGAACGAGGATTTGTACATCCGGAACGTACTGGGCCTTTGAAAAGAGTGTCCGTTGACAACACTCGGTATTCACATGGTGTCTACAGCCCTGATCAAGGCAGAAGTATCAGCTAGAGGTGGCCCTGCAGAGCCGGCATCACCTTCTCCAGCTACAGTCATATACGCCACTCTCAGTATGACTATCTTCAAGTAAGGGTAGTGACAGATTGCTTCATTTTAAAGGCTTACAGAATCACAATTGTGTCATAGTAATTAGAAATAGAAACCTTAGGAATCTATAGTACTGAGTTTTTAGCATTGGAGAATCTCTCTAGTTTTGAGTTCCAAAGGTAAGACCCACTCCCACACTTGTCCCTGAACTGGTCAGCTTCACCCACGTTACCAGGACTGTACTGACCTGCCATACAAGAAGGTGATTTATCAGTAAATATCCTTAGTTTAGAGGATGATCTAGTAATCTACAATTTCCACACTTCATAATATTCTTATTTTAGACTGCATGTTTTGTGAAACTTTTCTATATTTCTTACTAAATATACAGTGACTTTTACATTCCCTACATTAGTAGATAAGGTTACTTAGAACAGAAAGGCATGATTCCCCCCCCCCCCACCAAATTACACTGGCTCACTAGAAGAGGGAACACTCTGACCTCAACTTTTGCCAAAATTTCAAACGTTTTCTGTCTTTCCACTTCTCCCTCCACCCCCAGAGTTGATCAGCCAGAGGTCTCTGAGGGAAATCATTACAAGTCCCCTCTCAGCTTCAGGGATGTGTGCAGCAATACATCAACTGCACAGAAGTGGCCCTGTGCATAGCTGGTGGGACCGCCCCAGGAACACTGACTTCTGGAAAGAGTGGATCATATCTCGTGGACAGCAGAGCAGACACTGCTGTTGCTCTGTCTGGGACATGCTAACCACAGCAGGACAGCAATCGTCAGGACTGTTTCCAGATCAACGTTCAGTTTAAAGCATAAACCTGCTATTTTATCATTTTACTGAATGAACACCAGTGCTGGGATGTTACTGAGGAAAACAGCCCGTGGCCTGTCCTCCTTTCCTAAGAGCCCCAGTGAAGCCCACCTCCTTTATGTGGGGACTCTCAGGGCGAACTCAGTTACGATCCTTCTAATGCTTTAAAAATGCACAAGAGATTACGAGGTACCGAGGAAAACAAACAATGGATTTTACAGTACATACATTCTGGTGGAAGTCTGTTCTTTCTAAAAGCAAGTCTCTCAGTTTTCTTTCTGCTTTCTGCCAAGCTAAACAGGACTCCGTAAACATACTGACGAACTGGCCTATAGAGCAGGGCGGCGGGAGGCAGGTCTTTGCTGGCTTCATCTTCAATAGAAACAGCAATTTTGATTTCACCCTTTGCATGGAAGAAAGCAGAATAATATTGCACGTTTTTCATGTTGAATTTACAATAAACTCACAGAAATATACTGTATTATCTCCAGTTAACGAAATTGCAATTCTATTCCAAATCAATTGCTTAATAAGTTGCCTACATCAAGATGTTTAGGAAGAGTTCATTTAGCAGGTTGTAGTCAAAACATATGCTCAAAGAGTCAAAATAAAATCTACATTGTTTTATTTTTAATCTGGAACCAAGAACTAAAGAAAACCATGTAGATGATCCCAAAGTCTTTGAAACAGTCTAGATAGAGAACATCAGACAACAAATAGAATAGAAAATGCTGAGAAGTGGCAAATTTTATTTATGAGTCAAGATAGCCATAGGTAATGAGATTCATAATTTTCAATGACCTATACAAAATCCAAGAAATGAGCACCCTGAAAACAAAATGGTCACAAATTTTCTCTACCAAGCTCTTCCATAAAAAATTACCATACACAAAAACGATCTACCTAAGAGAACTCTTTTAAGCGTTATTCATTTTTAAAGTGTTCGGCATGTATCAGGCCTCTGCCCCAGTGCACCAAGTACTCAATAGACGCGTCACACTGACTGAGAGGGCATGATGGTCACTAGGGGCAGAAAACGAAGGAAGCCCCGTTCTGTTCATCACCCCCATCCCCCTCTGCCAACACAGCAGGGGCTCTGCTGTGGCTCCAGGAGACAAATGACTGCTACGACCACCTGCACCTGAGACCCTGGTCCTGTCTTGAATATTTTATGCCATCAAGGTACATCTCAAGAGATTTCACAAGGAATTTTATTTATGTATATTCATAACATAAAAATATATTTATGACCTCCAGTGTCTATTAACTCTATTGATACATACTTTTAATTATGTCATTGCGTTTGCTCTTTCACATAAATTTTATTTCAAAATTGGTCTTTTCCCTTATCAGAACCTTCATACTCATTAATCTAGTAGCTACATGTGGTTAACACTCATCTAGTGAGTATTACTCTCTCAATATTATGAGACTTTGATAATTCTCTACATTCTTGTTATGAAGCTTCACTACAAATGTCTCAGCCTGGACAATTTAATACCAGAGCTACTCAGTTCCCAGGAAACAGTACACATTTTAGTCTAAACTTTTCCCAAATATATTGAAAAATTTTAGGTGGCACCTTAAAATCAGAAGATAGTCGAGTTCACTTTTCTCAACCACAGTGATTTTATCAATATTTGCCCTTGAAATCAGTGAGTACCGAAGAGGAGGACAGGCAGTTTGCATCACTCAGATTGATTTAACCGACAGTCCCCAAGTCAGATCCACCAGCATGACAGGGCACAAACAGCAGGGGGTCCAGGGACTTCATATTCCAAATAACCACAAAGAGAAAGAGCACAATCTTCCCCAAACTCGGGTCCCTTTAAACTTAGCAAAATCCTTTTCCCGCAACAGTAACTTTCACTTACCCTTATAATTTATGTTGGACCTGAAAAATAAAATGTTTACTTTATAACCATAATCTGAGAAGTGATACCACACATGCACACCCATGTCAAATAACAGATGAGACTTGGAGGCAATTACAATTTAAAAATACATTAAAGGACCTGAATAAGTAGTACTGGTCTTCTTTTCCTTTATTGTACAAAATATAATATTCTTCATGTCCTTTAATTTATAAAATATAAAAGTAGGCAGTTCAAATTAGTCAATTAACGGTTAAAGTCCAGCTCAGGAGTGCTGTGGAATGGGAGTGACTTTTGTATTTACTGACTCCATTCTACAAACCATAGATGGACAACAGAAAATAGGAAGAAAGAAGTTTGATCATATATGGTGGTATAGATACTGATGAAAACATGTTAAGTATACATACAGTAATTCACCAATTCTGCATGAGAAATCTGGTCACCAAGTTAACTTGTTAAATTGTAGGTCTGTGATTATAAACATAAAGACTACAAATCATTGAGGAAATTTAAGTACACACAGATCTATTCAAGACACTAAGATTCAGAAACAATTAATACCACACTGTGTATCTATTTAAGCATACATTTAGTAAGATAATAATAAATCGACGAGGTCCTGTATTCCATTTTTTGCTATAAGTGCTCAGTGAGGTAGAGGAACAAGTCGAATTACATGAACTGCTATCAGCCACTCAGAAGTTGGGTATTTCTCGGACAGATGATAAATCAGATATTGAATGTGACATCATAATTTAACTTGACACTACAGCATAAACATGATGTAGGAAATTTTGAAATTAGAAATAAAAAGAATAAAATTACAAATCAGAAAATAATATGACGTGCCGTTAATTAGAAGTTTCAAAAATATTTTGTATTAAATTGAAGAGGAAAATAAGACTTTTCCCAAGTTCTTCTTTTATTATATTTGTAAGTATAAATTTCCATCTTTTTCCTCCAAGTTTAGAAAAGGGAAAATGAACTTTGTTTCAAGTAGCTGGTAAGATAAAAAGCAGTCCCAAAAGGAACAAGGACACACTCCACAGGAGTGACCACTGTGAGATGACGGCCACACCCACAGCCCCCGTGCATACCTTTGTCAGGACGTGGAAGATGTAGGGGTACATCAGCCCCTTCTTGTGCCGGTGCTCGGCCACTCTCAGCACCTCAGGCGCGACGGGGGGCAGGGGCGGGGTGGTGATGTCCATGTGGTTCCTGGTGGGCATGGACAGGAGGCACGGAATTGGCTGAACAGTGCCAATCTGGCTCCCCTTTCCCTCAGCAAGCTGGCTGCCCGAAGAGGCAGTGGACGAACCTTCTGCCTACAGAGCAATGGGTGAGAGGGGAAAATGGTTTCATGTCACATTTCCACTCCTTTAACCTGTCTGTCCACTTGCAACACAGAGTCCTATCCAGAGACATGTGATTAACAACTTCGCCAATGAGGACAAGGGAGCTATGATCCACTCCTCCTTGGACAGAGGAAGCGGTAATCGGACACCCACTATGCCTGTGTTGGGGGTGGGAGCCTGGAAGACTGCTGCAGCTTCTGCTGGGTGACCCCCACCCATGGCTCCCCCCTTGGGATCCCCGTGGGGTGAATGGCCTTTTGTGGTTGCTAACCCTGGTCCCACCTGGCTCCCCCCACGTGGCCAACTCCTGTGTTTCTGCTTTCTTTGGAGACCCTTCCTAAACTAAATAGGCATCATCCTCTCTACAGATAAAAAAAACTAATGCTCTGAGAGGGTATGCCTTTCATCTGTTGTAACAAGACCAGTAACTCATGGACCTGGGACTCAAAACTAGGCTCGAGTCAGGCCTGCTCTTCACCACCACCACCAGTTGTTATTTAAAGAAGAAACAAAAACCAAACCTCAGGCATTCTCTTAGGTCATTAAAAGCCCCAAATTAAGTATATGTAGAGAACTATCTACCAAAAATTAAAACCAAAGAACAAGCTAATACCATTAAAAATGATGAGTCAGATCTATATATACTAACAGAGAAACATGTGCATGGTAAACTGTCAGGTGAAAAATACTCATTCTGTAACAACCGATCACCAAAATACAGCATGTATGTACATGAATAGGAAAGCGTGTGGACACCAAATGATCACCTCAGTGCTGGATTGCTGCAAGGCAGCAGGACCAAGGGGAGGAAAGGCAGAGGGAGGGTCTTAGCTTTCTCTTTACAAATTTTAGCAAATTCCTAATTGTTTACCAAGAGCAATTATTATTTTTGCAGTAAACTTTTTTTTCTCACAATAAATCCTAGTAATAATAATTGCTCACTGATTTTGTGGCACCTTAAAAAATATACATTTTTCTGTTTTGAAACGACATGTATTCTTTACAGTGGTATGCAACAAGTGCTTAATTTTATCCATTAAAACGTAAAGTGCCAAAATTAGTCTTAAGACGAATAACTCATGGATAACTCACGAGTGTTTTGTACACTTTCCATTCCATAGAATGTAGACATGAACAACCGAAAATGCTTTGGGAGGTACTTTGCAAATAGTAGGTATCCAGAAAGCATTTTTGTTACCTATTTGCAGGATAATCATTCAACAGTGAGAATATCTCAGAGTTTTAAACAGATTTCTGATACTCCATCACCTTGTATAAAACAAGCCCTCTTCCAGCCGGAGACCAGCTCATCCTAAGTGATCACATGTGGGGACAGATGTGGCTTTGTAAGTTAAACAGATATTTCTAGAGATGAATATTAACACGTAGAAATAGAAAAAAAAAGGAAAATAAAATTTAGTTTATCTTTTTCATTTTTAATGTATACGTCCCAGGTGGTTTTCTCACTTAATCACCACAAAAACCCTACAAGAAATGAGGGTTCTGGAAGGCTATGCAGCGAGCAGAGAGAAGAGGATCTCTACCAGGTCACCACCCTGCCTGTGAAAGAAAGCAGGCTGGTGGCAGCACAGCCCTGGGGTTCCTCCTTCCTCTCTCACCCCTGCCAATGTATTACTCATAAATAACATGCTTAAAAAAAGAGAGAGCATTTTACTTTAAACCAATCCCTGGCACTACATGCTGAAAGAAGGAGAATTTGAAAGAATAAAACGCATAGACTTACTACCTTTGTTTGGTCTCCTGAGTCTCCCCGTGCTTGAGGTTCTGAATGGCTTCCTGTCTTCTCCCAGCCAATTTTGTTCCCACTGATATGGCTGAACATAAAATGAACAAGAATACTGATTAGTGTCGACCACTTCCCACACATGCTCATGATAATACGGGCCTGCACTAAGCCTACAGACTCAGTGATACCTTATGCTTTCCTGATCTCACCTCCCCCAACAACCTACCTCCAGAGAGAATCCTATCACAGGAACACTTTCCACCTACTCCAAACAGGTAGGTGGTAACCACCCACTGTGGAAGAGGAATCAAGCGCCTAACTCATGCCTCACTGCTCGGCTTAAAGATGGTCTAGGATGTGCTAGTGCCTCAGGGTACAGAGGAGACAAAGGCAGACCTCGCCTTTGGGAGCTCAGTCATCTTGGAGCAATAAGATTTAAAAAATCATATTTAATTGATATTTATCAGGTAGTAGAAGA
Source organism: Stenella coeruleoalba (assembly GCF_951394435.1). NCBI lineage: Eukaryota > Metazoa > Chordata > Mammalia > Artiodactyla > Delphinidae > Stenella > Stenella coeruleoalba. The sequence goes on along the minus strand of NC_137153.1, from coordinate 34,287,195 downwards.
TTGAATGTTATCTGGGTCACATGTTACTCAATTTATAAATAAATGTAAGGCATTACATGTCAAGTGACAATTCAGGGGGGCATTCCTATTCATGGAAAGGGGCATGGGAGCTAAGGCTCGGGATAACTCACACGAACAAGTCAGAGGTGGGAGGGCGCCTTCCAGGCCCAAGGAGAGGGAATGGATTTGGTGAGCTCAGAGAACAGGGAGTGAACTGAATCTTATTTGGGGAATAACTTTATCTGGCAGAGTAAAAGTGGGAAAAAGAGATGGGGAAGATTACAGAGTCTCTTAAACGCCAGAATGACGTATTTCAATCAGTGTTCTTAAAAAACTGTGGCTAGTGACCCATTAGTAGCCTGAGAAAACAATGTAGTGGATTTTAAAAAAATGAAATGGGGACTCCCCTGGCGGTCCAGTGGTTAAGACTCCACGCTTCCACTGCAGGGGGCACAGGTTCGATCCCTGGTCAGGGAACTAAGGTCCCACATGCTGCGTAGTGCAGCCAAAAAAAAAAAAAAAAAGAAAGAAACGGAACAGACCAGATGCAGTGAATGTGGTATGAATGTTATTATTTCAAAAACTCTTTGCACATTCGTGTATTATGGGCCACAATGTAAAAGAAAATTTACTTCGGTACCTGGGCAAATTTTGTGAAAAGCACTATCCTGGAGAAGGAGGGAATCTAGAGGGGCTTGAGCAGGGATGCAATGCTGGCGAGCTATAGGGATGGCCTGGGCCACTATAGGCATACACCTTTCGCTTGTCCCTTCCCCTGCAGGGCTCCACGCCAAAATTATCTTCTAAAACCAGTGCTGGCCACAAGGCAAGCCAAGCCAACGTAGAAAGGTTTTACTTGGTTTGCCTTTCTGACTCACACGACAGATTTTAAGACTTGGTAATTCTATCTTCCAAGCGACTTCATTTTAGTTCTATTTAAAAAGAAAAAAAAAAAAGCAGTTGCAAAAAAGAGGAGAGATGAGAAGCCTGTCCCATCTTAAACCAAGAATCGTGTCCCATGTTGTGATATTTTGGAGTCTAATTTTAGCTCCTTGATCCCAGTCACGGGATGGGATACCCCAATACCTCCGCATGAAACAAGGTCACCCAGATGCCCAGTTATGCAGCATCCAGGCTCCCTATCTTCAGTGAGGACTCAGAGAAACCACTGTTCTGTCCAAGTTTGCTACTCATGTGTGCAATTTCAGGCTACAACTTTGCAAAAACTAGAGGAAACCCAAGTGATGAGAAGGCATAAAAATAAATGTAAGTATTCCAAGAGCACAGTGATCCATCCTGTTTAAAATCCGAGAGAAAAGCAGCTACTACATGAGTGAGTAGATAAGAAGCTGGACAAATTGATTAGCGAATCAATTATTTGTTGAGTGTCTACTGGTCAGGACATGTTATGTGATAACTGTGCCAGGACCTGTGAAATAGGGAAACAGACAGTGGACAATCTTGTCATACATACATCCAAAGTGAGTATTCCATTAGAATGTGGTACAGAGCTGCTTAAAAGGTTGGTGACTTTTATTCTGTGAAATTTTAGAACAAATTATTTGGATACTTACATGTTTTATAAAGAAACGTAACATTTGTTAGCTACAATTTTAAACATTTATGTATAACATATCAATAAAATGCACACGTGAACAGCTTAATGAATGTCCACAAACTGAACACACCATGTAAGCAACCAAATCGACTCAGGGCTGATATCCCAGGATCCCCTTCTTGACCTGCTCCAGACACTTCCTCAAGGGCAACGGTTATTCTGACTTCTAACAGCAAAGACTCCTTCTATCTGGTTTTGAACACGATATAAAGAGAATCATGCGATTGTACACTTTTTGTGTCCAGTTTTGGCTCAACAATACTATTGTACACAGTGCTGGTTTGGTCTCAGTGCTGCATGCATCCCATTGTGGGGGCATGCCACAGTTGGATCTGTAATCCAGCCCTGCAGGAGATCCCTGCCGTTGATGCACTTAGTATTTTGTTGTTCTTGTGTTAGCCTTTTGGGAGGGAATGCGGTGAATCTCAGCATAGTCTAATTTGCACTTCTCTGATAATGATGAAGATAAGCATCTCTCCATGTGTGACATCTTCTTTTGTGTTGTGCCTATTCAAACATTCTACAATAGGTGGAGAATGTACAGAATGTTCTTATGGACTTATAGGAAGAAATTATATGTTCTGGATACAAGTTCTTGGTCAGGTGTATGGACTGCAATTATCTTCCATGCCCTGCTGGACTGCCACCCCTCCTGCTTTACAACAGATTGACGTTTTTGTATACATGTGATGCCTCATCTTGTACGACTTGGCTGCAACTGGGTGCAGCCTTCCCTGACCACCCCATCCTTGCTATTCTCATTTCTGTGTTTCCTTCATGGCATGCATCATATTCAGCACTAATTCTAATTACTGTCTGTTTTCATCATTCAATTATAAACTCCATGAAGATAATAAGACCTTAGAGTCACTCCTGAACAGGTGTCCAACAGTTGAATGAGTAAATCACATAACTGTAGCCTAAAGGTATATGGCAAAGAAGGTATAAAACCTGGGTTTTATATGGGTACAGTGTGATGGGGGGAGACCATACCAACACTACTACTCAAGTGGAAAGCTTGTCCCACTTAAGATGACATAGAATTTTTATTTATAAATCTTAGTTTTGTTTTATATAGATTATCAAACTAAAAATAATGTCATAATCTAAATGCTCATAAGACCTTTTATTTTTATTTATTTATTTATTTTAATTTTTTTTTTTTGGCTGTGTTGGGTCTTCACTGCTGCGCGAGGTCTTTCTCTTGTTGTGGCGAGTGGGGGTTACTCTTCGTTGCGGTGCGCAGGCCTCTCTTGTTGCGGAGCACGGGCTCTAGGCACGCGGGCTTCAGTAGTTGCAGCATGCAGGCTCAGTAGCTGTGGTGCGCGGGCTCTAGGGCGTGCAGACTTCAGTAGCTGTGGCTCTCTGGCTCTAGAGCGCAGGTCAGTAGTTGTGGTGCACGGGCTTAGCTGCTCCACGGCATGTGGGATCTTCCTGGACCAGGGCTCGAACCCGTATCCCCTGCATTGGCAGGTGGATTCTTAATCACTGCACCACCAGGGAAGTCCTTCATAAGACCTTTTAATACTATACTATAAAATCTAAAATTCTGCCTGAAAATAATCTTGACAATGGTCAATTTTTTTAAAGTCCAGAATATTTCAATAGGATAACTATATTACTTTACAACTTAAGAAAACAAAGTATTTGAATATAACAAATGCCTTGCTTTGAAGAACAAGATAGATTAGAGATTTCAGAATTATTTGTATATTCAGTTAGGTTCCATTCTATACAACTGCTCCCACCTCATAATCACATTTAGAACTGCTAACGTCGACGTGAAGTTTCATCAGCTGTGCCCTGGGGAGACCTGCTGAGACCCATGCAGACCACAGGGAATTCTGCATGTGTTCTCAAGTTGAATTTTCCTGCTCACCCCAAGGCAAAACTCTCTGCTGGTAAAATTCAGGTTGAGAGAGAAGGAATCCACTCACAGCCACAGCAAAAGTGACTGGATTCAAACCCAGACCCACCATTCCAGACATTACCACATGTTATTACCAAAAAGCCATTAAGATGCACTTATGACGCAGTAGGTAATCAACAGAAAAGAACTACCCTCATACCAGATACCAGATACCCTCATAGCAGATTGGTGGCAAGGAGAAAGGCCAGCATCACACCACTAGGTTCTGTGGACTCTCAGGAGGCGATGCAAGGTCTCACTGCATTCCAGGACACCTGGGGCTTTTTCTGCACTAAAGCTGGTTGAAAGTAGCCAATTGTCCTAACCACTGAAATCTCTCCTACACATTTTTGTAGTCAGCAGGTTGGTGATGCTAGGATGGAAATAGACTGGTGTCCATTTACACCAAGTGTAAAAGTGTCTGACCGGTCACATGACCCCCTGCCATGGGTGTGGTTTGTTTTTATGGAACAGAAAAGGAAGACAGCATTGACCACAAGCTGACTTACTTGTCAACAGGAAAGAAAGAAAAGTCAAATAAAACTAAAGGGAAGAAGCGAAACATGAAAGATCAAAACGTCAGTAGCACTATCTAGTGTATGTGTGTAAGGTCACAGATACGGCTAAACCATGTAAAGCTTCAACAAGCGTGCATACATTTTCATTTCCATATGCTCCCCAACTCGGGAATGGAAGGGAGACTTGATCCACAGCCTGTTCTCATTCGACAGACCCCCAAGAATTCTGAGGAAGGGACCTGGCAGTCAGGTGCTTCTACTACAGAGGGTGAAGATTTGAGATCCCTGGTAAGGGAAGCCACAAGATTATCACATATAAACACCCTAGGTACAGTCTCCCTATGCCCCAAATTAAGCTAGCGTCACACATTGATTCTTTCATAAAAAGCTGGTAACAGAGAAGTACTGGTCTTGTTCCTGTGTAGCAGTCAGATGGGCCTCGTGTCCCAAATGCTACTCTTTCATGTTTGTCAGGACTTCTCACGCTTTTCCCACCCAAGTGAAGGTTCAGAGACACCTGAGTCAGATGAGCTCGACATAAAATGCCTACATGGGTCAGTAGGTGGCTAGAACAAATACAGACCTTCTCCCTATGATGGCATAGATAATTATTAATTTTTACCAAATATAAAAATTCAGAATAGTTTTTCTGAGAAGATACTAGAAATGTTAGCTTATGTTAAAAAATCAATATATAAATGTAAAGTAGCCATTTGTCTGGCACAACAGTGTAACAATCTGAAAGGAAAAATCTGCAGCTGTATTTAGCCTGTCTGGGACTGGGTACCCTAGGGCAGGGTAACGTGTAATTGTCTTTGCAAACCACACAGTTTCTTTGGAGAGGAAGCCTGACAGGACTCAGAGTAGAACACCAATACCACTTAAAGGAAAAAAGATGCATTAGAAGAAGCATGTTTCCTAGGACACCAGATCAAGGGCGCTAAATGAAATTCTTTAGGTGTTTTACATTAAGAATGAAGTCATATGTTTTGGTATTTTATTGGGCCCATAGTTAGTTTTTAAAGAATAATGATAGCTGTCACTTACTGTGGTTACTCATCAACTGATTTAAATCACAAACAACCCAGGGCCCTCCCATTCACATTGGGCACATTGGGCCCAGGGAGCTCTAGGTCACATAACCCCAAGTGGTATCTAGCAAGACAAGCTATGGGAGGTTGGGGTACTGGGTCCTGACAGCATTGGGTCTCTGCACTGGTTAACAGTCTCTCAGGCACTGACAGCGACCTTCTATAGCCCAGATCTGGTCCCACAGGGACCACATGGGGGCATGCAAAGCTTATACAACACATGCCGCCATGACACGATTCCTCAAAATCGATGTGTACGTAAATGTACAGGGAAAGAGAACAAATCTATACAAATGAAGTCACAAAGTGGAGAAAAATCAAGTTAGTCTTCTCTCCTAATAGGACTTTTAAATATACATTTAAAAATTGTCAGTAATGACATGCAAAAACACTGAAGCAATATTCAGTGTACATATACATATTTACATTTATACATACAAATAAAAATACATACTTACATAAGTGTAGTCAGTATAAAAAGGAAAAAGGAAAAAAGGCAAGTTGCTGTCCCTAAGATCTCATTATTGTAAAAACCCTATGTTAGTATATGCAGTAAAAAATAAGGTGTTTGAATATTCACCAATCTTTTGAAAACAGTTGTCTCTCTAGAGGTGGGATCATGGGGGATTTCCTATATTGTATTTTCTAATGTTTGAATTCTATAACTGTGTATTGAAATGGTAATTAGAAAGAAGATACAAAGTAACTGAAAACTGCAAATTAGCAACCTCAGATCAGACTCAAATTCTAAAAGCCAATAAATCTATGAAAATAATATAAACACCTCCACAAGAATTCAACTGTAATTCTTAATTCAACCAAAACAGAATTACAAAGATTTGACAAAGACCAGGAAAGAAGAAAAGAAAAACAAGAATATAGCCTGAGGTTTGGTTTTGTTTTTTACATTTAAACCAATAATAGAGAAAGAAGTACATGCTGATGATACTCTAAGAAAAGGAATAGGAAAAACAAGTTATTTAGTTAGGCAACACATTCCTTCCTTATTTTACTTCAAAATAATTGGTCTGGACTAGCTGCCCAGGCACCGGCCTATGCCCTTTGACACACAAAGAACCACAGCATGAGCAGCAGGCTGCGTTTCTACAGAAGCGAAGCCACCAAGGAGACTCGGGACAGCTTCAGCCCTGGCCAGGACACCCGACTCACCATAGCTGTGTGCAGGGGGCCTCTCGTAGCCTGAGACTCCTTGTCTGACACAGACCTGCAAACCCTGCAGGGACACGTGCTGACTTCAAGAGAACAACAGCCCAGGAAGTCCATTCCAGCAGTGCGATGGGAAAGACACCTGAACACTCCCAGCTGAAGAGACTAAAATGCCAGGTAAGGTATTAAAAAAAGGGAGGGAGATAAAGGACAGGGCCTGCCGAGTGCATACAGACACACATACAGCAAAGGTGCCACCATCTGAACCTGAAGACCAGCCAAGAGGCACTTTCACACCTGGCAACTCCTCCATAGGACACCTTAGCATGTTCTTCCTTTCACATCGGAACATTCTTTGGAGTGGCTCCATAGTATTCCCTATAAGGAATGTCTCTATTGTCTGCATTTGGGGCAGACACAGATCTTTTGCTCTTAAATGCTCCCCCACATCCACCTTTGCACACAGACGGTGCAAACCCTACCAGGAGGAAGATCCACAGCCCTCAGACACCTGTGGGTCATGGTGACCACAGAGACCGAGGACCTGCCAGGAGGGCCTAAACCTCGTGTCCCACCAACTCCACTGATGTCCCCCACTGAAATTTATCTTTAAAAACCAATGTTTGCCAATTTTATAGGTTAAAGAAAGGTACCTTGCTATGTTTTAAGTTGCATGCCTTTGATTTTTTTTTTAGTGAGAGTGAACAACATTCTTTCGTGTTATTGACCATCTGTGTTTCCTCTGTGAACTGCAAGTTTATATTCTTTGCCATATAAAGCAGTTATCTTTTTAATTTGTAGGAAGCTGGGTGGTTTTTTGGGGGGAGGGGCTTATTTGGGGGGGTATTTTGGGGAGGGTTATTCTGTAACAGGCCCCATTACCCATCAGCACCATCCTTTAAAAAAAAAATGCTACTGCTTTTCCACTGGGGAAATGAGGCCATTTATTTTGTGATCTCCCATATTCGGGATTATTTCCCAGTACTGCGGGGAATATGGTGGAAGGAGTGCAAATGCCTGAGGGAACTGAACAGGAAAGGGCACACCCAGTCAGGTCCGGTGCAGGCCTCCCTCCTCTATTGTACAAGTCGGTGTCTTAGGGTGGGGCAATTAAAAATGTTTCTACAGTCAATCTGCAGAAGGTGGTACGACCAGAGGCACTTCAGTTCAACTGTGCAGTACTTTCCCTAGCCAAATGGCCTGGCCACCCAGACACCTGTCCATCCCTAGGACAAAGAGCACCCAGATTGGAGCAAATTCATTTCCAAAGAAACACTGGGATCTTTCTAGCCCCAGGGCCATTCCAAGCAAATACTGTGGATGTTTCCCATCACTCTTAGAACAGAATTCAGAGTGTACGCCACCCAGCCTCCACCTCACTCGACACCGCAGCCGCACTGGCTTCCCCTTCCTCCACCCCGCACTCGTCCAGCTCTCTCCCCGCTCCGTCACGGCTTGAATCCTGCCTCTCAGGAAGCAATCCCTCCTCCAGACCAACTTGTCTGGTGTCTGCCTCGCATACTCACCACTTGGGTTATCTGTTCATTTGTCTACTCACTTCTTTGCAGGCCTCCATCAGCACGCCACGTCTGCGCTGCCTGCCACTATGCTCAACGGTAGACGGCAAGTGCTCAGGTGTTGCTTGGCTAAATGAATGGATGATTTCTTTCCCTTAAGACCATCCTGAGAGCACAGTGCAGATCCAGGAGTCCCAATTTCAGTCCAAACGAAAGGTAAACCAAATCCTGACTTACTGCCCCTACTTAGTTTCTGAACTAGGAGGGCAGTTCTCTGTCCTATGCGCGGCCTCCAAAGTGTACACACATAACTTATTCAAACAGAATCCTCACCCTGAAATCATGAACACTACCCTTCTTAGCATCCCGCCACAAGTAAGGGATGCCCATAATCAGATCCTACTCTGCCTGGCTTATGATCCTGAAGCCTCTGGTACAAGCGCCCTATCCCCTTTTCCTTCCCTCCTCCCTCTCAATTTTAACACACCTATCTCTTATTTGTTACAATAAACGGAAAAACAGATTTAAGGAAATAAAAACATTGCTAAGCCACATAACTTGATCCAGGCTTAGCAATCTTTCAATTCCAGATTGTGGATGTGCTCTGCCTTTCTTACCACATTTCACACCACAAGAGGGTGAGAGGCCCATGCCATCCCCACATATGGAGTTCACCTTCCAGAGGCTCCTCCAGAAAAACATAGTAAAAATGCCCTGAGTTGGGGGTACAGACAGTTAAGTGCTACAGAGCTCAGAGGTAGGAGGAATGACTAAAATTGAGGAAAAGCTCCAGGGAAGGCAACACTGATCAGAACCTTTGGGAACAGGGCAGAGTTGAGTATGCACAAGAAAAGGGAGGGGCTCTCATGCAATCTTATCCACTCAAGTTCAACTCATATCCTAACAGGGCAGCTTGCCAAATTAAGCAGGCAACTTACATTATCTCCGCATCCCTACCCGAAGGAACAGGATCACCACTGGACCTCCCCAGACCAGGGCCTCTCCTGGCTCACAACGCTCATCACCTGCACAGGACTCCAAGCCACACACAGTGGCTCTGTCTTATTTCTACCTGTGTTTCAGAGTCTAGAAAGAATGTTTCTGACTAAAATGAACCTGCCTACAGATATCTTGGTCTTGCTGACATGAGTCAATTATTAAAAGAAAACTCATAGTTCCTTAGTGAGTGAAAGGGCTCCTGAGACATCTATCAGCTGTTCCCAAACTTCTCTGTGCTGAAGAGTCACATGGTCTCATTTACACCTGCAGATTTCTAAGCCCCAACAAAGCAATTCTCATTCAGTAGGTCTTAAATATATTATCTTTCTAGAAGGTTAATTTAAAAGTCTGAATGTTAAATTACAACTTTTCCCTTCATTTTAGAATTTTAGGATTGCACATACAACAAGTAAATATTTATGCATTTTATGCTTCTGTTTCACAATAGCACACATCCCTGGCTGGCAGCAAACTCCTCAGTAACTGCCGCCCAAGGTCAGCAGACTTAATGCCCATTTTACAGATGGAGAAAAAGAGGACAAAAGAGGAAGAATCTCTGGCTTCAGGTGACACACCCATAGAATTTGCAGGAAGACTGGAAACTGTGTCTCAGATTTTCATACAGCAGAAACTGACAGAGCAATAACTGGCCATGGGCATTTACTGAGAATCAGAGTTCAAACCGAGGAAAAAGAGATGCAGATGTAAAGAAAAGAAAGACTCTTCCTTTCCTTTCTTCTTTCTTTTTTTGAAATCAGGTTTCTTAGAAACATAAGATTATGTAAGGGGAGGAGGAGGACTGTGAATTTTAAGACCTTCTCGATCAGATTCTAACAAATTTAAGTATTTGAAAATGCATTTATTCAGGGACACACATTGTTTAAAATACTCCTTCTACAGGGAGAATTCCAACCTGGGTCTGGCAGCTTTCCATGGTTTTGGTTGGATGAACAGTGTTATTTCAAGAACAGTCCTATGAGCTGCTGAGTTGGGGTTCAAGTTGCTGAATTCAGGAGGAAAGGAAATTCTGATTCCCCCTCAATCCAGGAGCCAAGAGACTGAAAGCCACAGGAGTCTAACTTAAAATGCTTTCTGGGGGTGGGACTAGGGGAATCACAGCCCAAAAGAGAGTAAAGGTCAGGCAGAACTTGACCAGACAACTTAACCATGTTTGGTGGTCACACAAACTAATTTTCCTAAAATTCCACCCAAAAAGAGCGGGGGGGTTGGGGACACCAAGGCTTTGGGCTGGCATAGTACAGATTTTCAACCTTGGAAGCCTTGAGGAAACATCCAACCTTTTCTTTCGGTCTGAGGAGTCTTGGTCCAAGCACAGAGTAACTGTCACCTACCTATAACAAACAGCATGTTTGAGCACAACCATCGGTGCCGTGGGCTGGCCAGCCAGAAGGTGGCTTCCCTGGGGACTACAAGCTACTTAAGAAGCTGCTACACTTCTGGGAAGCACCAACTACTCCATACACCACTCACTTTGCAGCTCCTCCACTGCCTTCATCATTGTCTGAAGATGATGACGTAGAAGAACCAGGAAAGTACGCTGAGTCCACGTGATTGGGACTGCCGCTTGGAGCTGGGTTGATCGGGGAGGACCGTTCATACAGTGGGGTATGCTTTCCTTCATGAGGAATGTTACTGTAGTTCTGCTCAGTCAGATTCTTTCCGCTGGTTTCCAAGGTGAGAGCCGGCTCAGCGAGGCTGTATGGGTGTGGACCCTGGCCCGGAGCACCTGGGCTGGGCACCTGGGGGGCCTGAAACAGAGGGTATAGATCACACATGCATACACACTGCCTGCATGGCCCGGAACACATAAGCATAATCCGGCCTTGGCTAAGTTTTAATTCAACAAACACTGTGAAGCAGGTGCTTCACGTATCCTGAGTTTAAGAAATTATTTTAGCATTCATTAAGATCTGATGCATATGCAGCTTTCAAGGCAGCTGTCCCACACCAAGGCTGGGCAGACCAGCTGAGGAAGGAAAGGAAAGGCCTTACCACAGGCTTTGCTTGCAGAGACGTCTGTGGAATGTTGAGCATCTGGGGGGGGACATACGGTGGCACTATCCCAGGCATTCCAAACGGATTTGGTCTGGCTGTTTCATCAATACGGAAAGAAAACAATAAAACAACTGTGAGCAGAAGGACATTCCCCAGGACACAGCGGTGGCTAGCACACATCTCCATCTGTCTTGCACCTCCTCAGGTGCCAGCACGCCACTGGCCCCACTTCCCAGAAACCTTCAGAAATTCATGTTTAACATTAAAAATACTTAATCTTATGATGACCAATTTTATACACTGGGGCTAGAATTCTAACTTTCAAGAGTTTTCAATTAATGTCTGATGGTCTTTTTGCTTTTGTCCATTTCTTTGAATGCCTGGCTTGTCTCTGTCTTTAACTTAACAGGTGTTCTTATTCTTTCTCTGCTCACTGCTGACAAAGCTGGAAGCACTGTAGTACTCTAAGCACTAAAGGAACAAAGGAAGGACACAGCACTTCCCCTTCCATATGTGAAACAATGGAATTTTTCTATTTAAACTAAAATTAGGTTCGTAGCTACTAGCACACTTTTAAATACAAAAAGTGAAGTGTTGTAGTCACTGCCTATACTTTTGGTTTGTTTTCATCGTTAAGGAAACCATGACCAGGTTACACATGCATTATACATGCACTGCGGGGTCAGTAAAACTTGGGATTTTGTGCTCCCTTAGAAAATGACTTTATAAAACCTGTTCTGACGTATGCTGGCATTTGCCCTTCATTATCCTCGTGCTAACTTGTAACAGTGAAGCACAGAATGGAAGCCACGTAGAGAAGCGGCCCCAAACACAACGTCAGGCAGGAGTGGGTCCCATGTCAGCTTAAAGACATGACATAAAGCAATCAACTCAGCCCAAGGTTTAGAAACCTCCATATCCACAACACTCAGTCTCCTTGCGGGTCTGAGGACAGGTGGGGGTCAGCACAAGCAAGGCCAGCAGGGTAATGCCCCCAGCATGCGGTGATGGGGGATGAGTGTGGCCTTCATGTCAAAGACACTTCAAAATATCATGATTTACTAATGTGATAAAAATGAGGAGACTCTTCAGGGCTTTGTTCACTTGCTGAACAGTTAGGTGTGGCGTGCCTGAGAGGACAGGCTGCGAGGGCCAGCCCAGGGCTACTACAAGACCCGGGGGTGTCATCAGGACTCAGACTGCAGGAGACACAGAGAAAATACACCCAGTGAGAACACACAACAGACCCTACTGGTGCCCCCACGGCCACACCGTCTCTTCCTTAGGTTTCTTTTAAAAACAGAACAAAACCAAGCCTAGAGCTACCTCAACGCGAACGTCATTTATCAGGAAGAGTGCTTTTCTAACTTCAAAACCTGAGGGACATCAGGTGAGAAACACACAACCCATAAACCACTACCAACTTGTCAAGAAAAATAAACACACATTTAATTTAACTAAAAAAAATAATAAAGTGCCCCAAACCCTCCCTCTCATTCTTTGAAAGGAAACTCCCACTGATTCCTAACCTGAGGCTCCCTGAGCCAATCCAGTCCTGGGCCGCAAGGACACTGGGAGGGAGCACTGAGGCTTGGGCCGTTGCTCACTTCTTACTACCCCACAAGACTCATGAGCCTCAGAAGCCATGATCTGTTGGAAGATCCCATCTCAAGCGCCTGGTGCTCAAGTTGGAAATGCCATAGCTCGCACGAACAGGAAGCTTGGCCCAGCTTCCACTTTCCACTGAACAGAGATGGCTGTGGGACAAACAGCTGGGAATGGTGATGCTGGCACATGTGCATGTGGGGCTGGTGTCCCATCTACACACTTGTCCACACGCTCACATACACACAAATGTTCACCACACAGACACATGTGCACATTTGCCTGCACTCACACACACAAGGAGACATTCCTGATCAAACAGTAAGTCCATGAGTTATGAACCTCTGAGTGTGAGATACGGGATGCCGTAACTGAAAGTCCCTTCTCAGGTGATTCTGAATTTTAGCCAGATTTTGGGTGAAAGAGTATTATGAAATCCACTTAAGCTCTAATGCTGTAACTTAAATCACTGTAAAAAGTCTAGTATACAATTCCTTGTAGCTGACCTGCCATACTTAACTTCAGAGTAATAAGAATGAGAGACTGGACTCTTCAATTATGCAGCAGCATTCAAGTGAAGATGAACATTTATGTTTCACTCTATTTTTGGCCATTATATGCTACAAAATTCCTGAAAGCACAAACTTTCCTTAAAAAAAAAAAAACAAGAAAAAACAAAAAGAAAGAAACCTCCCAAAACAAAAACACACACAAAACTATAACTTAAAAGCAAAGATTTCCAAGGAAAGAACATTTTCTAAAATCATATTTCAATCCCTGACCTCAAATAAACCTTTGAGAACCCACAGGACTAGTTACTATTCTATCATAACCTAGTCTATTAAGTGAATTAATTTGTCTACATTTCTCTGATGGCTGCAGAAATGCCTAATAAGCGAGGGCCTGCCTCTGCATACTGCATGCCTTCTTATAAATCAGTTCTTGTTCTCAGTGCCCTCGTGCAGCTAAGCAGAGTCATTGTCTGTCTTCTGTGTGACAAGGACATCTTTCTCAGAATTGACACCAGTTCAGAGTGGAGATTAACACCACCAGTTTCTCATTCTCTTCCTTTCACAAATACTTACTAAGAGAGGTAGGCCTTTGTTAGAAAAGTATGCAGAATGAAGACAGACGAAAGGGAAAAAAGTATTTAATTAGTATTTGAAAAATATTTTCATAATTTAAAAATATTTAAATATTAAAGACTTTGAGAATAAGAGAAAGAAAGCATGCATTGCAGCCCTTATGGCTGTGCTTAGTTAGCTGTGAACTCTCATAGATAAGACACTCTGTGCAGTATCCACTCCCTTGAATTACTTACTGTGCCTGTATGAAGCTAACCAGCTTTTCTCTAAATTAAAATACGATTAAAAGAAGGAATGGTGTTAACCAAAAACTCTACTGAGAACTAGCCACCCCTACCCCTACCTAACAAATATTCATCTATTATTGGGCATGTTACTGTGAAGATGTTACATTAAACAAACAATGGTAACAAAGTAATATTTTTTTAATTCTATAATTTAGATGGGTGCTGATGCATGACTTAAGTGTTACACAAAAAACATAGCTTTGAAAATTTAAAGAATAAATAAACCAATATATTCCCTACCACCAACACTAGTTTTCAATGCTTGCAAAAAAACAAAGCAAAATTTTCAAACTATGTTAACCATGTTGACATATTTACTCAATACCAATACTCTACAGAACTTAAGGTACAAAGTTATATGGAGAATTTTACATAATTTGTTTTCATCCTCTCCCAAACGAATAGCTTTCGAAGGCAAGCTAGTGTGGGGGACAGTGGGAACCAACAGGACACTGGTGTGGCCTATGAAGCCTGGTAGGCCGGGCATAGCCAAGGAGGCATGGGGGCTTTTGGGAAGGAGGAGACAGAAATCATCCCAGCTCTTAGAGGACTGAACCTTGTCAGTTCCTAGTGAGTACCAACTCCCAAGAGCTCAGAGCTGGGGCAGCTGATGCCCACCTGGAGCCACAGTGCTGGCAAGGCCCCACAGGAAGAGTCAGAGGCCACTGTCCAGGAGAGAAGCCCTCACAATGGAAGGCTAAGCGTAGGGCAAATTAAAGTAAGATCATGAATAAAGCAAGTAGGCACCTGAAAGAATTATGAGCAATGAAAAAACTTAACCTAGGGAAGCACATTTCAGGTTAATATGTCAATAAATAAGACCTTTCTGAGAACTAGAGCTGTTCAACAATGACAAGGGCTGCTTTGACTGCTTGACGGTTGGTGTAGGAATATACCATGGTCAGGAGGTATCCTGGTGCTTACACAGCATCCCTGGTTATCCAAATCTCTTCTGTCCTTGAGTTTGGATAGCATGTGTGGACCTCAAAGGATACAGTATTATTCAAATCCACGTGACACCTGAGTCTAGAAGAGCAAGAGTCTGAATAGTGAGAAACTTATCCCAAATTTTATCCAAATCTATTAAATTCCTGAGTTTACTTAATCAGATTTGAATCGTAGGCGTTAAATAGCAAAAGAAAAGAACTCTTAAATTTCATTCAGCCACCTACATGGTTTTATAAGCCTATGATAAATCAAGACAAAGCAGTTTCTGTCCATCTGTGAATTCTAAAAAGCACAACCTAAAAGAAAAGTCTAAAGGCCTTTATTTGGAAGTCACTGATAAACTGAACTAGCAGTCCCCTTCTGTCACTGAATACTGAGAAGCCACCAACAGACCTGATGACAAGCTGTGCCCATCTCAGGAAGACACACCTTGCAGTCTTTTAAACCAGACAGCAACTGAAAGGAGATGTATTTTCAGTTCTTCTAAAATGACCAATTTTCAGGTTTTTTAAAAAAATGACCTTTCAAAAACGCTTAAGACCAGACAACCTATAGCACTGCATACCACATCAACTGAAATAAACTGACTAAAAACTGAATGAAAGGCCACAGGAACAGACTGAGAGAATCCACTAATCTACCCAGGAATCAAGGAGAAAGAATAAGTGGACTTCCTATTTAACATGATAGCATCTTAGCTTCTCTTTGGCAGCATCTATTCTGTCAGACCCCTGGGGGCTTGACATCAATGCCATTTGCATTAGCTTTAAAAAGATAAAAATTGAAAAAGATGAACATGCACACATCTCAAAAACAGCAAGTACAGTATGACAGGTACAATACAGCATTTAGTTAAAAATCAAAACACTATGACTTATTATTCCATATATGAGGTAAGGAACTATAAAAACCATTAGAGGGGGACAGACATGACTTTTAGAAAAGCCTAACGTAGGGCTTCCCTGGTGGCGCAGTGGTTGAGAGTCCGCCTGCCGATGCAGGGGACACGGGTTCGTGCCCCGGACCAGGAGGATCCCGCATGCCGTGGAGCGGCTGGGCCTGTGAGCCATGGCCGCTGAGCCTGCGCGTCCGGAGCCTGTGCTCCGCAACGGGAGAGGCCACAACAGTGAGAGGCCCACGTACCGCAAAAAAAAAAAAAAAAAAAAAAAAAGAAAAGCCTAATGTATTTCTTTAAAGACATTTGTTAAACCTGTTTAGTGCGTACCCTAATGCTCATGATACTATCCTTTGTATTTTTCAGTTACATTTAAAGCTTTCCATAATAAGAAAATTTAAGCAAAAACCTTGGAAAGAGTGGGTTTAGTAGTCAAAACTATAAGAATGAATATTATATAACTTGCCAAATTTCAAAAACTTATTAGTAGAGTAGAGCAACAGTATAATATCATATACTTGGTGACAAAAATTTTTTAAAGTGATCATTATAACAGTAGAAAAACTAAAAATATTCTAGTGATGACTACAGAACATGGTTAAGTAGATTACAGCACATCCCCACTGTGGAACATTAGACAAGCTTTAAAAATACTAAGGCAAAAAAAAAAAAAATACTAAGGCAAACCTTTGTGAAGTTACAGGGAAGCTCCAAAGGCACACTGTTGGGTGGGAACAGGGCAAGTTGCCTTATAGTATGTACAGTCAGGCCCACTATGGGTCCTGCGGCCTGGCTACAGCCAGCACTTGCAGCAGGAGGCCTGTGCCACCCCTGCATAGTGAGCCTGGGCGCATGGACGATGGCAGGTGGACGAGGTCCTGAGGGCCATGTCACCTGGCGTAGGGTAGCAGCGACGCTGAGGAGTTCAACAGTTCAAGCAACAGGAGCAGCGTGGGCAGCGTTCTGATCTCTCTCACTTCTGCTCCCCAGACACATGTGTACATGCCATCGCCCTCTATTCTAGGCAGGTCACACTATGGACTCTGCATGACCTCTGTGTCCCACAGTGGACCCGAATGAGTGACCTTGGGTCCTGGAGACCTAACAGCCTCTTCTCATCAGCTGAGGAAGCCCAGCAGGTGCCACATCCTTCTTCACAGACTGTGTCTTCATGTTCAGGGGGGGACATTTCCTGACCATCCCCTCTCATGCTGGGAGTGTGTGTTGTTGGGGAGGTAGAGATGTATTTTCAAAAAGACTGTCAACACAACCTAGAAGCCCAGCAACAATCAACAGAACAGTTTGGTGAGCACTGTGCAGACTGTGTAGCCTCAGGAACCCGCCTTCTCAAGACACCAGAAAGTGATGCCTTCCAGTAAAGCCATGGCTCAGAATGAGGGCCCACTGACTGGTCCTTGCTTCTCCCTTACACTTGAAGATGCACCTTTCTGAGCCCTGGTCCCAAGAGCCATGGTCCAGGAGCACCAACTACGGAGTCTAATTGTTCCTGTTAAGACAGTAGGCATTTATGTTCTCTTGTAGATGGGTCACCAGCGGTTGGCACTGAAGTTTGCCATCTGGCATTTTGTGAATCAGGATCCTCTGACCCAGTCAGGTAGAACGTGGCCAGCCTTGGGGACCTGTCAGGACACAGGCTGATGCAGGCCCCTGAGCTGGGCAAGCCCGTCCAGATAAAACACCCATGGGGCCTCTCTGCCAGCACCTAGGAAGTTTCTATAGCCAGAGGTCCTTTCTTTGTGGTCACTATGTAGAATTTGTTCTTTGCTTTAGCGGTGACAGCTCCTATTTCAATATGGTTCTCTTTGCACAATTCTCTATTATTTGTTCATGCTGGCCTGCTGCCCTGAGGGCTCCCTTAGTCCCCACCAGACCCCTACTCCTCTGTGCTCCAAGGGACCGGGGGTCACTATTACCTCCAACCTTCCTTCTACCTTCATAGCCCCCTCTCAGCTTTCATCATCCACCTAAAAGTTTAAGCATGTTCAAAGTTCCCTCCCATTTCAAGCCCCACCCTTTATGGAAGCAATTGGAGGTGGATTTGGAGGACTGGTGCTGGCCACCTACCCCACCCTCTTCCATATTTTACAGCACAGAAGAAGCCGCAAAGCTAAAAAACTATTTTTCCTAGGATCCCTTGCACCTCGTTGAGGATCACGCAGGCACCCGCACCTGCACGGGGTCTGGGAGCTGTGAGTGCCACAGAAGTCTCCCCCTCACCTCTGCTGACAATTGTTCTTGCCACGACTCCTATTCTGGCTGCTGCACTGCTCTCCCTGTGCCCCCAGCTCCACCTCCTTTCCCTGATCTGAGGTACACCATCTCAAGACCTCCATACAGAGGGCCCTCCACAGAAAACCTCCCCAGGGCATCCGACCTACTTCCGCTGCTCCAATTAGTACTCAGGGTACACACACAATAAAGAAAAGCAAGGGGACCATTAATACAAAATTCAGGGTGCCGGAATACAGGGGAACATGACCAGGAAGAGACAGGGATAGGGCTCTGATACTAGTAACATTCCACTGATGTTTGTTTTATTTACTGTACAAATATACTGTGTGTATGAGAGTTTCAAAATAATTTACTGTACAAATATACTGTGTGTATGATAGTTTCAAAATAATTTAAGTTTTTACAATGAAAAAAATCTTTCAGTGAGCTTTCGCAGTCCAAAGTGTAAGTCTAAAATCTAAGGCCATGCATGGCCCGACAAGCATCACCTGACCATTCCTTCCCTTGCTTTCCTGTGCTCCAACCACATTCTTCTGTTTCTTCTACATCCTGTCCTCTCACCTCAGGACCTTTACACATTCTGTCTCCTCTGCACATATACTTCCTCTCTATCGTCGTCTTGCTAAATTCCTACTCTACACTCAAACCTCACCTAAACATTAATTTAATTGAGCAGAACTAAACACTGGTTTAATCAAGTACTGTTTTAACCGGGTTGGTCTTCCGTGACCTTCCTGTTCACATTCCTGTATGATTCCTCGTCTCAATCACCTACAAGGGCGAGGATGACATCTGTCTTGTCTACCACCCTGTCCAACACTCAGCATAGTGCCTGGCAGGAAGTGAATACATCAAAGGCTCATTTACGTTTTTCAAAAAATTAATAGACTATTTTTTGAGCAGTTCAGCTTTACAGAAAACATAAGCAGAAAGTATACACCTTGCATTAGTGTGCTACATTTGTTACAACTGATGATCCAATATTGATGCATTACTATTAACTAAAGTCTATAGTTCACAGTAGGATTCCCTCTTGGTGTTGTGTATTCTATAGGTTTGGACAAACTTACAAGGACATAAATCCAGCATTATAGTATCATAAGGAATATTTTCACTGCTCTAAAAATCCCATGCTTTGCCTATTTATTCCTCTCTCACCCTCAAACCCTGGAACCCCTGATCATCTTAATGTCTCCGTAGTTTTGCCTTTTCCAGCATGTCATATAGTTGGAATCAGACAGTATGTAGCATTTTCAGGTTGGCTTCTTTCACTTAGTAATGTACATTAAAGGTTTCTCCATGGGTTTTCATGGCTTAATAGCCAATTTCTTTTCAGCACTGAATAATATTCCATTGCTTGGATGTAGCAGTTTATTTATTCATTCACCTGGTGAAGGATATCTTGGTTACTTCCATGTTTTGGCAATAATGACTAAAGCTACTATGAACATTCATGTGCAGGTTTCTGTGTGAACATAAGTATTCAACTCCTTTGGGTAAATACCAAGGAGCAGGATTACTGGATCTTGTGGCAAGAGTATGTTTGGTTTTGTAAGAAACTGCCGAACTGTCTTCAGAGTGGCTGTACCATTTTGTATTCCCACCAGCAAGAAATGAGAATTTCTGTGCTCCACATCCTCACCAGCATTTGGTGGTGACAGTGTTCTGGATCTTAAGCTATTCTAGTAGGTGTGCAGTGAGAGCTCATCTATTTTTCACTGAGGAAGGCCAAGAGGACACAGTGCATGTTTCTTCAGACTAACAAGGCCTCTGTTTTATTTGCACAGCTTTCCACAAATACACTAGGATTAGTTCACGCCTACAGAGTCCACGTTCACAGACCTGAGGCGGGCCTCTAACATCTGTTATTTGTTATTTTTAAATTGTGCCAATGATTTTGGAGCACAGCTAAGGTTTAAGAACTACTTGTTCAACCAGGAAGCCAAATATTGCTGACAACTCAATTCTGACATATCTTACATTTAGACTGCAGATTCTCTGGAGATGGTGGACATTAAGTGCTATGATGGAAAGGAAAAAATTATAATCATATCTAGATCCCCCATTCCCAACACAGTGTTTCTGATACAGTAAATGCTTGAAAAATAATATTAATCTCACCTGTAACATTTTAAAAATCTATCTAGTAGATAATTCAGAAATATACATATATACAGATAGGTATTATATATTAAATATCCATAATCTATAATACGTTATATAATATAGATAATTTCTGGGAGTTCATAGTACAAAAACAGCATGGGCTGGAAAAAATTCTTTTTCCACCCTGAAAAAGACCATGCACTATGCAGACCAGGCCTCCCAGCAACGGGACAGGGAGCATGTGCACTTCCTTTGTAAATTCCACACCATCCAATAACAGTATGGAGATCTGAGGTTTTTTTCTCAATGCTGCAGAGAACCACAAACTCAGAAGGAAAAGCATGGAAGACACAGCAGTCACCCCCCAACGCCAGTCCACATGGAGTCTGGCCAGGAAGGTTTTTCTTTTGAAAATACAGAACCCTGAGGCCAATTAGGCTTCTGAAAACTGTTCTGTGGTAGAACCTAAAATTCTAGCCAGATTTAGAAACCTCTGGGTAGAGTCAACTCTCCTCATTTTTCTGTAAGATTTCTTCAAAACTCTACACATATTCCAGTTTCTAAAATGATTAATACAGACAGGGTCTAATGAACAAGAAAGTTATTTTCCAATATTGGTTCTTCAAAATTCTGGATGTGTTTTCCTGTAGAATAATATAATGAACTATGGTTGGAAAAGACCACTTATGACCTACCTATTACTTATAAGAATATTTTTGTGGAAAATATGTCTTAGGTTCTCACTTGGGATGCCAAGAAAGTATTTCCCCAACTCAGTGTTGCCTCTTCTACGCTCTTGATTTCCGTTTCAGTCATCACTCTCCATTTAGTGGGTCCCTAACAGCACATATAGATGAAATCAATGAGCACTTTCTCCAGATACTTTTATTTCTTTATACTTATCAGAAAAAAAAACAATAAAAGTGATTTTTACATTAATCTGTTTCTGCTGGCTCCAAATTATGTGTATCTAACCTGAAATAAACCTTCCTTCCCAATCTTGCCTCAACCTCTCTCAATTTCATCCCAACATTCCAGGCCATACACTGAACTCTACACTGCCCCAAACTTCCTGCCCTGTTGTAATTCTGTGACTGTGCTTTGTTAAGTCCCTTGCTGTACAATTCAGATTACTGCAACAGTCAGAAGCAATGGGAAATGCTTTATAGAAGGATTTGTAGGTAGTTATCACCTACATTAACCTGCTTGAAAACATCACCCTAAATACCCCAAATTCTTTACCAATTACACCACTGTTGTCCATAAATCACTGAGTGAAAGTGAATTCTAAGAGTATTGACTTCATTTATAAAATACTTACCTCATAATGTCCTTTGATGATTTAATAAGAACATGAAAGCACTTTATAGAACAGTAAATATTTTTAAGAAGTTCAAACTTAAACCTAATTTAAAACTCACCTTCCTCTTCAGAGCATCTTCCAAACTGTTATCAGCTCAGATAAACGCCAAATGTTAAGTCAAGTGTCTTTCTCTATCCTTTCTCTCCCCACATTTTCCTTCTCTTTAAATGTTCTAGTCCCAAGTATACTATAATGAATGTTTAAAGTACAATTGTCATATGAGGACTAGAATGTCACTACAGACAATCTCAGGAACATGACTTCTTTCATTATATGAAATAAGCACAACTGAAACAACGGTTGGCAATATGATTTCTCATAGCTTTACTGCTCTGGAGCCTAAGAAAGGCAATCTCACTCAGGAAGGAGGTTGGTATTTAGGGTTAGTGCTTTACAACCTCCCATGAGATATTCACTATCAAGCAGCCTTCAGGCAAACAGTTTATAATTGTTTTTTATTCCCTAATTTCAAATCTCTGAGTGAAATTTGATATTTTGCCAAAAAAGGCAACAAGAGGAGACACAAATCCACTGCATTTATGAAGGCACTTATAGATCCAGAGGGTCTTCTATGTCCTTGGTGCTCTCTGCAAGAGGACACCTCACAGACAGAGATGTCAGCATCACCGTCATCTGCTAGCCTTGGTCCTCATGGCTGCCTGCTCTTCTCCTCCAGTCTCATAAGTTTTCTCTTGCTCTTCAACACTTTCAGGAATTACCACTGAGTCTGCCCAGGAAGTTCTGCTATACTTATTTGTATAACTATAGAAATCTCAATTCAAAAGAATAAACCAACAAGGTTACTGGGTGAATATTTAAATCTCTTTGGTTACTGCATGGTCAGCATCCATCACAGAGGCTTTGAGTTACTTACCTAAGTAATGTGGTGGGTGAAATGCCATAGGCTTACTAGTCGCTGAATAATATCCAATTGCTCTCTTAAATCGAATAACTTTGTCATCTGTTCTAGACTGAAATAAACGCAGGAAAACCTTTGTAAATCAGTATGCCACTGGTCATGTGTATTAATATATTTTTATAATTCAGCACATGTATAATAATCTTCAGCCTTTCAAGCTAAATGAGAGTTCAGAAATGACATTAAAATCTTCAAGGAAAATCAACAGATTATCATTAAAGAAACAAATCGAACATTCATTCTCTTAGAGCAATGCACTTATCAGAGTCTGACATGGCAGTCAGGAGACCTGAGTTCTGGGATGCAGTCCTCCAACTTTTCCTTGGCCAGGTCTCTGGTGCTACCCAGAAAGGTTTTACTTTTCATCTCCAGCAAGTGGGGGAGCAGTTTTAGTTCTTCAGAGAGCAAACAGGAAGTCACACAAACTTCACCTCTTCTACTAACCCTGACCCCCCTCACATCCTTACTTTCCAAAAAAGGAAGAAGAAATCCCTGATCATCACCTGAAGGGATGGACAAATCAGAGGTCCACAATTCCATTTGATTCGCCTGTCTTCTTAGTAGAAATCCCATTAAATTATGATGGCAAATCTAGGAGCAGCAGAGACCTTACCATTCATCTACCTCAATCCCTCCTCTGTGCAGGCCGGAGGGGAGGCTGGAGGAGCTAGGTGAGGTGCCAGCCCTCCTGGCTGGCAGAGGCCTGACAGCTGGGCAAGCACTCCTGGACACGGCTGGTGTATGCCTCTCAAACCCCTTCCAAACCCAGCACACACCATAGCACAAAGCGCTACCCAGGAGCTTGTATTTGTACCTGAGAATGCTGGAAAACATCTTTAGCTATGGCATCCAAGTCCGAGGTATCCTGGATGTTGCGAACGTAGTCAGCCACAGCCTTGATCACCACATCACACGGTGGCAAGACCAGCTGGTGGGCCCGGACCTAAGGAGACAAGCACACGTGTCAATACACTAATTCTAAACACAGGCCCAGAAACTCCAGGTGATGTTTCCGTTCTAAGGGCCTGATTATTATCAATTTGTGATTTCTTGGCCCCAAGACTTTGGTGGTCTGAGAATCAAGCCCTGGATCTCCCTTTCAGTTGTTGAACTATAACTCAGCTGCTTCAACCTGGCTAGGTAAAAGAGCGTCTGACAGCCTTCCATCACTTCTGGGATGTCTGCAACCTGCTCATGTGAGCACAGCACAGAGAAGCCCTGGGCCACAGATGCTTCCTTTCTTTTGACACCAGGCAGCAGGAGGCTGTGCTGGATGAATGCAGCCCCAAGCACCTGAGACCTCTGCAAAAAGCCAAGGTAAGCTCTGAAGGGGAGGACAATGGTATCCCTGACTGCTGAGGGACATGTCTGGTGAAAGACACATGGAATAAAGTGTAGGAGTATTTTCTATCCAAGAACAGTTGATACCAGGAAAAGGTAAGTAAGCAAATTTTTTTAAAAAAGGTTTGTTTTGGACTTTTTCATGAAAACTAAAAGAAAAAAGATACCTTAATTTAACAAAGTTAAGGTATGCCCATGTTCTTAGAAACAAAGATGAATCAGGTACTAACTCTGTTTATAAAACTTTTTTTAATTGAATGACAGTATGAAATGACATTTTATTTCCTATTTAGTCACAAAGATCATAAAGATAAAAAAGATGGCAAAAACATCTAAAGGCTTTGTGTTTCCAGAGCTGTGCACTCCTGCCCACCACACCTATGAATGTGGTACGTTACACGGCAGGAGGGGGTAGGTTGGCTGTCTGCTAACCTCAGGCCAAGCCTGTTACCCTGGATTATTCAGATGGGCCCAATGTCATCATAGGACCCTCTAATGTAGAAGGGAAGGCAGAGGAGCAGGTTTCACACATGAGGTAGAGCAGGACTCCATCGGCCATTGCCAGCTTTGATGATGGAGGAAGGGCCATGAGCCATGGAACGTAGCACCTACAGATGCTGGAAAAGGCAGGAAACTCTCCCTGGAGCCTCCGGAAGAAACATTCTCCCTGGCCCTGCTGATACCTTGATTTTAGCCCAGTGAGACCCACTTTGGTTGTGACCTCTAGAACTGTAAGATATTATTTGCTGTTTTAAGACACCAAACATAAATAAATAAAAAAGGAAAAAAGGAAAGAAAAAACAAAAAATATTAAGAAATAGAATGGAAGAACTTCTGGAAAAATAGATATTTATACTATTAGGGTATCATCATGCAAAGTTTCAGATGCACATGAGTATATTCAATTTCTCTTTAGAAAAGCAATGGTTTTTTTTTTTTTTTGGCTGTGCCGCACAGCATGCGGGATCTTAGTTCCCCAACCAGGGATCAAACCCGCGCCCCCTGCAGTGGAAGCACAGACACTTAACCATTGGACCACCAGGGAAGTCCCAAGCAATGGTTTTCTTCTGAAATAATGTTTTCTATGTTTGAAAATGTTAGCTGCTCTGTCTCCTAGGGAAGCATTTATCTCCTTGCTCTGGTCAGTGTTTGGTGAAGGTAAATCCCATCACAATGAACTCCAGGGAACTAGTAAAATGTCTGAGGCTGCAGACCACGAGCACATTCCTAGAAACCCAATTCCCCCTCTGCAGAATGAAAAACTACTGACACACACACGCCTCATGAAGAAGAGGTCCCTGGAACAGTACGTTCCAGCCAGTCTGGGAGAAATGGAAGTTCTGTCCACTCCCCGACTTTTGGGGTGTTTAATAGTCCCACAGCCATGACAGGGAGGAGGGTCAGCTGGTGGCAGCCCCAGGAATGAGGAGTCAGGACAGAAACCCTGAGCTGTCCTACCATCGACATTTCCCCCCTGGTGAGCACATTCCACAGGGAAGGGGACAGCCTTGCCTGAGGAGAGTCTGCAATGGCCAGTGGCCTCCAGGCCCTTGGACAACCCCCTCTCTGGGCCTCGACTTTCTGTCTCTAACTACAGTTTGAGACTAGTTGCCCAAAGAATTCCCCCTGGCAGTCTGAAAGCCTAGGGTTACCTCATTATGTTGCATACAGTACTGGAAAGGCCGGCCACTGTAGAAGGAGTTTATATATAGAACAAATGACGATTAACATGGTTAGAACAGAATTTACTGGGTACATAGATGTCCAAAATATGAAAAGGGCTTTCCTCCAGCAGTTGGGAGCTAATGTGGTAGTGCAGGCAGCCTCTCCCAGTGTGTGCACCCTGACACCGGGACACCACAGACGACTGGGCAGCCGCATACCGTCCCATCCCACCTCAAGTGAAAATGACAGAGTCTGTCACTTTGGTTCCTGTGGATATCCTCGTCTTCACTACCCCCACTCCCCACAACACTAAGGCTATAAAATCCTTGAAGTGAGCAGATCCTATAATTAGAGGGCCCCTAAATCCTTCTGAGAGGCTAATGACCACCACCCTGAAACGGCATCCTTTATAATTTCCCATGGCCCGGACTCCTCCCTCACGCCCCACCACCCCGCGTTCCCCCAGCTTCATTCCTAATCCAGCCTTCCAAATCCAACTCAGGGTGAGCACCCACATCTTCCTCTGAGACTGTTGGTGCTACTGCTCCCAAGCTACATCTTGGCTGCTCTTTAAATGCAAGTGATTATAAAAACAAAGTTTCACATAATATCACTGCTGAAGCAGAAGAACCTGATCCACTTCACTGCCATTTGGAAAAGAGCAAAGCGAAAGGATTACAAATCTTGGCAATTTTCAGGAAGAAAACTACAAACCTGATTTGATCGACATTCACTTGTGGGTAAGGTATCATTCTAGAAAATAAGAACACGGAGCTGCTCCCCAGGGTCTTGACTTCAAGATGCTCACATTCTTATTGGAGAAAAAATGCTCACCAGACTCCAACAGGGCCCTCAGAGGACACCCTGGAGGACTCATGGCCCAGCGGAGGAGGGAGAAAGGCTTCTGCATCCTCTGTGGTTCTCAGAGCGCAGGCCCTGAGATCCAACCCAGTGCCGTCTTGCAGCCCCCAGACCAACGAAAAGAGTTGTGTGAGGGAGCTCTGGCGGTTTGTTGTAGGAAGCCCTCCAACCACTGAATCACTGAACATATCCTGAGGACTAGTATCTTCTAAAGGAGTCAAGAGTAAGGAAAACATTTAAACACCACAACCGTTATGGCTATGCCTTGAGATTCTTTAAAAGTTATGACGTGTATCCATATCTTGTATACATTTGCCTGAATATAGCTGTGAAAAGGATGCTAAAATGCAATTAATCACAAACAATGCTAAATGTGAGCTCTGCAGGGGGAAACTTATGCAGATATACTGAAGGATTTAATGGATTTGAATTTAAAGTATTTAAAGTATTAAGTGTCAACAAAGAAAAATTCCATCACTGTTTTATGAGCAAGGGTCACCAGTAGGCTCACAGGGAAAGGAGGGCAGGCCTGGGCTCCCTCCTGCAGAAGTGTCTACATCCAGCTGGGGCTGTACTGTCCTGTGATTGAGTTCTTCTAGACTATATGCCACACACTGCTCTCAGCATGCATCACTTCATTTAATCCGCAAAACAATGCTGTGAGGTGTACCCTTAAATGTACTCCCCATCTGACAGAGGAGTTCATTCAGGCACCCATATGAGCCAACGAGGTGAGTAGCTGGGCCACCGCCTGACCTGCAGACTGCACACCTGGCCACCACACTCTGGTCTAGTCGTCTCTAAATTATGCCTCTTTTAGCATTAAATGTCCTTTTCTATGAAATGATGGTAGACAGCGAGTTCCTTTTTCCTCTAACATTCTTATTTAGAACAATTAAAAGTTGGTAACACAACAGTAGCCCTCCCAACTTTTGTTTTCCCCAACAGATCCGTGAAACCCAAACCCCTGTTGTCGATGAAAGGAGCTACAGAAAGATTTTCAAAAGGAGAGGTATGAAATCAGGCCTGAGTTCCAGACACACGGAGGATGGGCATGAAGGCAGAGGAACAAAGGAGGGAACATTAGCAGCTCCTGTGTAAACCTAAGTAACGATAACACAGGTGGTCGAGAAGGATAGGATCAGCAAGTTGGGAAAGGCCAGATGTAGAGAGTCAGATGCAGAGAGGAGAAGAATCAAAGATAATTCTCAATTTCTAACCTGATGACTGCAGGGACAGTGGTATCACTAGCGGGAAACAAAATACAGGATGATAAACCTATTTAGAGAAGGTGATGACATTTCTAAGTTAGAAACATCAAATTTGGTGCACAGGTGCAGTGCCCAAGTGGAGATGACTTGGTGGACAGTGGGATACACCCTGCGCGGTTCAGGGAAGGGGTCTCTTGGGAGAAGTACACTGGAGAGTCATCAACATAGTAGCTGAAACCTTAAGGGCAGATGAGATGTGCCAGAAAGAAAGTGTGAGGATCACAGCAAGGTACAGAGATGGATCCTAGGGAATGCACATGCAACCAGAGGAAGCCAGCTCACACGAGAGACAAGGAAAGGATGTGGAAGTAAGGAATACAGAACAAAGCTGGGGTCTGGGAGTCAAGGCAGGAACTTCCCAGAGGGGTGAGGAGAGCAGGATGACTGACAGTGTCAAGTGCTCCAGAGAGGCTGAAAATCATTTGACAAAGCATTTGTCAAATCCACAGCCTTGGACAAAGACCCAACTGTGTCCACCAGAAATCGGGGGGGAGGGGCGCAGGGGGCAGTGAGGGTGGATTAAGCTGTTGGGGACATTATGGAAGGTTGCCTTCGGGAGATTCGAGGATGAAAAAGAGAGTTAGGAGAATATGGGAGACTAGACCACATTTACAAACTGAGGGCCAACGACCAAAAGAGGGGGGCGTCTACACAGGAGCAAGGAGTTGATTGGACGAAGTAACGCAGGGCTCCCTGGATGTGTTCAGTGACAACAGCTCAAGAATGTCAGGATAATCTAGTCTCAGGAAGTAAAATGGGCCTGGATGAAGAAGAATGAAAACAGGGGAACGAGAAGCTGAGGACTCTCACCATCCTCGGATAAAGGATCTCTCTGTAAGAGAAAGCGTGAAACTGAAGAGAGGTCTGAAGAGATGATGAATGTTGAAGATAAATATTAAGGAGAATAAAAGGATTAACTGCTGACACTGATAGTTTGGTTGAAGTTGGAGACCATAATTTTAAAAATCAGTTTTACTGAGATATTTTACTTAAAGTAAAATTCATCAATTTTAAGCACATAATTCACTGAGCTCTGATAAATGCATACATTAGTGTAACCACCGCCATAATTATGAAGTGTTACGTTTCTATCACCTCAAATAGTTCCCTGTGCCCCTTCCCATCATAGCCCTAGGCAACCACTAACCTGCTTTCTATCACCATACTTTTGCCTTTTCCAGGGTTTTACATAAAATCAATCATATGTATTTCTTTGGTGTTTGACTTTTCACTTAAGATAATGCTTTTAGGATTCATACATATTATAAGAAAGTAGTTGGTTCCTTTCACTGCTATCAGCATGTCGTTGTATGACTGTCCCACAATTTATTCATCCATTCACCAGCTGACTACTGCTTGGTGTGTTTGAGACTACAATGGATAAAGCTGCCAGGACACTCAGGTTCAATTATTTTTGTGAACATAGGATTTCATTTCTCGTGAGTAAATGTCTAGCAGCGGGATTGCTGGGTTGTATGGTAGGTATATGTTTAACTTTGTAAGAAACTACCAGACTGTTTTCAAAGTGACCATTCTGGATTCTGCTTCCCAGCAGCCACATCTCAGAGCTATGGGTGCTGACACACACTGACACTTGGCATCATCTGTCTCCTTCATTTGGCCCATTCCAGTGGTCAGGTAGTGTAGCTCATGATGACTTTAATTTGCATTCCCTAATTCCATGGAGCATCTCTTTGTGTGCTTACTGAATATTCTGTAAAACGTCTGTTCAAAATTTCACCCATCTTTTTTTGTTGTTGCGTTATGTATCTTCTTATTGTGTTGTTCTTTACACATTCTGGATACAAGTCCTTTACCAGAGACAATATTCTGCAAATAGCTCCTCTCCCACTGTTGTTGCTTGCTTTTCATTTTCTTAACTAAGAAATCTTTGACTAACTCAAGGTCATAAAGATCCTCTCTTATATTTTCTTCTAGAATAATTTTTATATTCTTTTAATTTTTGCATATGGATATCCAGCTATTGTAAAAACTAACCCTTCCCCATTTAGTTACTTAGGGACTTCTGGTGAAAATAATTAAATATATATATGGGTCTATTTCTGGACTCTGTTCTGCTCCACTGATCTGTTCAACTACCCTTATGTCAGTACCACACTGAGTTGATTATTATAGCTTTAAAGTGAGTCTAATGCTAAGTCCTTTCACTTTGTTCTTCCTTTTCAACATCTCTGATGCTATTCTACGTCCTTTGCAATTCCACATGAATTTTAAAATCAGTTTTTCAATTTCTACTTAAAAAAAAGCTTGCTTGGATTTTGATTGGGATGCAGTAAATCTATATAACAACAGAGTCTTTTGAGCCATAAACACACACATTTCTTCATTTATTTAGATCTTTCTAAAATTAGACCATAAGTTTGCAGTGGCATCCATTAGCTGTGTGGTTCTCAAATCTTCTCTAGATAGTACCTATCTAGGGTGGAGGGGTCTGCTGGGCAGGTGAGATGGAAGAAGGAGCAAGAGAAGGGTGATGTTGGTACAACCAGTTCAAGATGACCCACCAAGAGGTCCAGGCCAGCTAGGGAAGAAAGAAACAGTGAACAAATAAATGGGCAGAAGGCCCCAGGACGGGCAAAAGAGCCAAGTGTCAGCTTATGAGAATACTAAAGATAGAAGCAATGGAGACAAAAGGGAGAAGGGATATTAAAAGTGTACGATAGGAAATGGAGCTCTTCTGGGAGAAGACCCAGTATATGACTCTGGGCCTAGAAGGCCGCAGTAGAGTAGACGCTATTTTACTGGAGACAATATGCAGCCAAGTTATCTGTGGGTAATCTCCAGGACGCTGACCTTGCCTGAGTCTCAGAAGAGTTATCAAAGGACACCATTATGAAAGTAAAACAACAACCCACAGAATGGGAGAAAGTGTTTGCAAATTATGTGTCTGATAAGAGACTTGTATACAGAATATATTTTTAAAAAACTCTTACAACACATTAATAAAAAATTTAAAAATGGACAAAAGATATGAATAGACATTTATCCAAAAAAGGTAAACAAATGGACAGTGAGCACAGGAAAAGGTGCTCAACATCATTAGTCATCAGAGAAATGCAAATCAAAACCACATCACACCCACCACAACAGCTAAAAATAAAACAACAGACAATAACAAGTGTTGACAAGGTTGTGGAAAAGTCAGAAACCTCACACATAGCTGGTAAGAGTATAAACAGTATAGCTACTGTGGAAACCAGTCTGGTAGTTCCTCAAAATGTTAGGCATAGAATTACCATATGACCAGCAATTCCAGTCCTAGGTATACACCTGAGAGAAATGAAAACATGTCTACACAAACACTTGTACTTGAATATTCACACAGCATCACAAAGCCAAAATGTGACTGAACAACCTGAATGTCCACTGACTGATGAATGGATTAAACATGGTAGGTATACCCACACGACAGACTATTATTTGGCCATAAAAAGAAAAAACGAAGTGCTGATACATGCTACAGTGTGGATGAACCTTGAAAAAACATTATGCTCAATGAAAGAAGCCAGACACAAGAGGTCATATAATTCCACTTATATGAAATGTCCAGAAGAGGCAAATCCATAGAGGAAAAAGTAGATTAGTGGTTGCCAGAGGGTAGGGGAGGGGGAGAAATGGGGAGTGACTGTTAACAGATAAGGTACTGGGTCTCTTTTTGAGGTGATGAAAATATTTTAAAATTAGACAGTGATGATGGTTGCACGAACTCTGTGAAAGCTAAAAACCACTGAATTGTATACTTTAAAGTAGATTTTATGATATGTCATTATATCTCAATAAAACTGTTATAAAAAGAAAATTTAAAAAACACTCTAACCAAGAATGGCAATTTGGAAGTAAACTACCAGCAAACCCCAATTCTGTCACATGTCGTTCTGGACCCAGATTGGGCTAGTCTCAAGAAAAGTGACATCTCCGGTTGAGCCGCCTCGAAGTGCTCAGAGCAGACAGACCACTGGCAAGGTGAGGGGTGTATGTGTGCGCACCCAAGACACAGGGTCGGGAAACTGCCAAAAGAGCCACATTTCCAAGAGAAGTATCTCTTGCAGTCAGAGTGATGGAGAAGGCCTACTTATAAACAAGGCAGAGATTTCTGGACCCACAGGGGAGGAAATATGCTTGACAGTGTCTGCACACATTTTTGAAACTGAGAATATGCCACTTATTTAACATAAAACTAGAAGATTCCAGGTCATGAGAAGAAACAGAGAAAGCAAAAATACCCTAGTAAGCTTCTTTTTGTTTCATTGACCCTATCACTCACCACCCCAGGAATCAGAAGTCGGGCACTATAAACACTCTATCTTTCAGATTGCATTTGGACCGCGAATCTCCCCTCCTCTGGCTAGGTCATGCATTTCAGCTCACTCGGAAGAATTCTGCCCGCAGGCCCAGGGCAGGCCCAGTCCCTCAACAGCAAGGAGCTAAACTGAAAGCAATCCTGTAACACCTAGGGAACACAAACCCTTCCCATGACTCTGTCCCTCCTTCCCAGCAAAGTGACCTGTGATCCACCCACAATCTGTAAAACAGAGACAGAAAAGCTATTCTTGAGTCCCAGTGATTTCAGCAGATTCCTCAGAATGCCAACCTTTCCATCTTCACTTTACTTATTTAATATTTATTTATTTATTTATTTTTGATGTGGACCATTTTTAAAGTCTTTATTGAATTTGTTACAATATTGCTTCTGTTTTATGTTTTGGTTTTTTGGCCCTGAGGCATGCGGGACCTTAGCTCCCTCACCAAGGATTGAACCCGCACCCCCTGCGTTGGAAGGCGAAGTCTCAACCACTGGACCGCCAGGGAAGTCCCCCATCTTCACTTTAAAACAAAATGGGGACAGGGAAGGAAGCTCTGATGGGAAGATATAAACAAGCAAAAATCTTTTGAGTTCAGTCTTTTATTTTCCATTTAAGGATATCCACATATAAATTTTAAATGAGCAAAGAATAAGACTTCTTACTAGAAGCAAGTTTCCACGACCTAAAAGCTTAAAGCCCAGTACCATGAATCTGTGCACTGAAATTCCAGACTGTTAAGAATGTGCAGCTCACTGAATGCATGATGATGATGACATTATAATAATAATATTAGCAGGATGTACATTTAAAAGCAATTCTGGAGTACCAAATATCAATCTGTTAAAAGTGGTTCTCTTCCAGGAGTGCAATTATAAATAGCTCTCACTTCCACAATGCATAATGGTTGAATTTTTCAACCTTCCAGGCCCCTAATGTTATTTTCTCTAGAGCCCGAAAAGTCTTTAGATTTTAGGAAGTACTTCTTAGCTCTTATGAAACTACAGGATGACTTTTTGAGAAAGGAATATATTGAGTTAACTTCAATTAACACTAACATGCAAGCAGGAATTCCTTCTTTGGAAGGTCTTAAGTGCCCAAACTGCCACCTCTTGCAATGCCTTAAAACAGCAGTCCCCAACCTTTTCGGCATCAGGGACCGGTTTCCTGGAAGACAATTTTTCCACGGACGGGGAGGGGGATGATTTCAGGATGATTCAAGTGCATTGCTGTTACTGTGCACTTTATTTCTGTTATTATTACATTTATATAATGAAATAATTATACAGCTCACGATAATGCAGAATCAGTGGGAGCCCTGAGCTTGTTTTCCTGCAAATAAGGAGCACACAGCCTAGATCCCTAGCATGCGCAGTTCACAGTAGGGTTCGCACTCCTATGAGAATCTAATGCCACAGCGGACCCGATATGACGAGGAGCTGAGGCGGTAATGTGAGTGATGGGGAGCAGCTGTAAATACAGTTGAAGCTTCACTCGCTCACCCGCCGCTCATCTCCTGCTGTGTGGCCCGGTTCCTAACAGGGCACAGACCGGTCTGTGGCCCGGGGATTGGGGACCCCTGCCTTAAAAGGTGGAACTCAGAATAATTGAAGCCCATCTTTCTATTCATGCACAATTTATACTCAACTTTCCTTCAAAAGGGATCCCAGAAAGTCTGATCATCAATCTCACTCTAGTAAGCTTGCATAGTACGTTAGATATACCATAAAACTCAAAATGCCTGAAATCATGCTGCTCTTCTCTCTGGCAGCTGGCTCCAGTGTGAAACCCAGACAGGGGCCACGTACGGTGGATATGAAGATCACTGGTTGGCTGGACACTGATCACAGCAGGTGCAGCTGCTACCCGCTTCCCCTTCAGGGAAGCCAAGAGAGAGGAGATCCTTTGAGTCCAGGCTTCATCCTGAGGGCCCACTGTGAGCCTTGCCATGTGCCCTGACCTTGGGAATGCTGGGGTTGCATGGACTGCATGGTGAGACATAGATGGCTCTTCTGTCCACCTCCACGTTCCTAGGGACCCTAACATGCTACTCACCCAGAACCATACTCCCTCCTCCCCGGGGTCAATTGCCACATCCTGTCCCTAAAGACATTGGTAAAAAGGATTACTCAGTGACTTCTGGTGGCATGTAAAAAATATAAAGTTAGAGATAACTTTGGTAAAACTCTAGGTAAATTTAAAACAAAACGTTCCTAATCTGACCTGACAGACTGCCCTGGTATACAGCTGCCTCAGGGAAAAGATAATACTGGTAAAGGAAGGTGACTTGAGACTTCCCTGGTGGCACAGTGGTTAAGAATCTGCCTGCTACTGCAGGGCACATGGGTTCGATGCCTGGTCCGGGAATATCCCACATGCCGCAGAGCAACTAAGCCCATGCACCACAACTACTGAGCCCGTGTGCCACAACTACTGAAGCTCACGTGCCTAGAGCCCGTGCTCCACAACAAGAGAAGCCACTGCAATGAGAAGCCCACGCACTACAACGGAAGAGTAGCCCCCACTCACCGCAACTAGAGAAAGCCCGTGCGCAGCAACGAAGACCCAACACAGCCAAAAATAAATAAAATTAAAAAAAAAAAAAAAAAAGGAAGGTGACTAAAAATAAGTGAACCTGAAGGTAGGGTTATATAAATAAACACTAAAGACTATTTAAATCAGAAAGAGAGATGTACAAGAGCTAGCACTTAGATCTTTGAGAAGAGGCAGAAGCAAGCAAGGGGGCTTTCAAGGACATATTTTAATTTAATTGGACACATAGAGGGAGAAGGAGTTCAAGAGAAACCAGCACCTGCCTGGCCTGGGGCTGATGGGCAGAGCTAGGCCTGGGGGGAGTGGCGGGGGGGAGGCAGTGTGCCAGGGGAGGGGCACACTGCCTGCTTGCCACAATTGGGGTGGTGGTATAGAGAGACCAAAATAGAACCTGATTAGCTGTACAGGAGAACAACACATGTGGGAGGTCTGGGGAGAGGAAAGGCGAGCATAAAACTTGCAAAGTAGCCTGTCCAACGTGAAGGAAATAGTGAAGGGACTCCGGGGCCGGAAGTACTTGGGGAGGGTCATGAATGACTGATGGGGATAAAAACCTGAAATACATGAAACTGAATATGAAGTTTAGGAACACAAAAACCATTAAAATGAATACAATGGTTAAAATGTTGACAGGGCTAAGATTATGGTATTACATGTTAAGGGGTGATTTGAATTTATTAGATAATAAGTTCATATAACACCAACCCTCTGTGAACAATAAACTAGTAGATATGACTTTGGTGAAACACTGGCAAAATAAAGGATGATAAAAGGAATGCTTGAACTTGGGTATGCAAAATCAGGTATCCTTAAAAGCTGTGTATACAACATACTGTGTTAAAAAGGAACAAACAAAAATCATAAGGAAGTTTCATAAACAACAACTAACCAAATTTTCAAAAGATGTAGTTAGTTTTATTACTGTGAAAAAGAAGAGACTAAAAAAGCAGATGGGATACAGATAATTCTATACGGTAGTAATGCTCATGAGAAAAAAACTACATTCAATATCCCACAGTCTTTGTTAAAATGATTAAAACGATACTACACACAGAAAACTATGTATAAAAGGTCAAAACATAAAAGTTATGTAATTTTTGAACATAAAAGTTATGCAATTTTTTAAAATGCTTTGCTTTTCAGAATATGACTTTAAAAATCCTACAACTTATCAAGTCACTGAAAAATTATTTTGGACTGCTTCACAATGCCATAAAAACACCCAGATAATATTTAAAATACACATGATGATAATGCAAAAAAAAATCTGATTTGCTTTAAAATAAAAACCAACAAACAATCCTATAAACAACTTTCAGAGAACAATAGAAAAATGTGAACATGGACTTAATATTAAATGACATTAGGGAATTATTGCTAATTTAGTTAATGTGATGATAATAATATAATTAAGAGATTATCCTTATTTTTAGGTGGTGGTGAAATAAACCACAGTTTTCACAGGTGAAGTGTTATGATATCTGCAACTTACTTCCAAATAGTTGAGTTAAAAAACAAACACACAGGGCTTCCCTGGTGGCGCAGTGGTTGAGAGTCCGCCTGCTGATGCAGGGGACGCGGGTTCGTGCCCTGATCCGGGAGGATCCCACATGCCGCGGAGCGGCTAGGCCCGTGAGCCATGGCCGCTGAGCCTGCGCGTCCAGAGCCTGTGCTCCGCAACGGGAGAGGCCACAACAGTGAGAGGCCCGCGTACCACAAAAAAAAAAAAAAAAAAAAAAAAAACACACACACATACAAATATACTTTAGAAGAAACTGTTAAAAACTGTTTAACCAAGATGGTGGATATATGGATAGACATTTTCTATTTCAACTTTTTACATACTTAGTATTTTTCTTAACAAACTATTAGGAAAAATACATGATAATGATGTTTGTAACCTACCAATAGTTTGAGTTGGTTTTCCAGTAATTATTCAAACAGCTCCTCACTCCTAACCTCTGATACATGAAAGAAGGCAAGCTCAATTTAGATACATGTATATGGTCTGGGATCCTGGGAGCCTCTCACCCCTGCTACTCAAAACTCTACAAACCTTCTAAAAAACAAGCCTTCATTCTGTCTCAACTTATAAAAGCATACTGCTTAATGAACCTAATGAGCACAATACTTCTGAGTCCACCTGATTTCGGACTACACTTTTCCCATTCTGCAATTCAATAATGGTATCACCAGGAGCTTGGAATCAAGATTACAAATTGTAGCACTCTGTAAATGAAAACACACATGAAGAACACTCTGGCCAATAGCAAAGAGAAAGCTGTACCCCTTCAAGGACAAAAAAGCAAAAGAAAACAAGTAATTTCTAACAAGAGGAGAAAAACTGACTTTTGAACAGAAGTGGAAAAGCCCCATACAAAGAACTGTTAGGATAAAAAGGAACACATCAGGACCCATCAATAAGAAATGGAAAAGAAAGGGGATTCTAGGCAGCAAGTAACAAGATGAAAGAGGCAGGAAAGGAATACCGCTTGAACTTGCAAGTATCACAAAAGCTCACTATAAGCTAAAACACAAAAACTCCAATTTGGAGGGCAATTCTGACAACAGGAAAAGTGCATTCAGAAACCATTCCATGCAACCTCCCTATTACTATGAGGAACTGAGGCCCAGGCTGCCAGCCAGTGTAGGTCCCGACTTCCCAGCTCCCCACCTAACAAGTGGCAGCTATGATCACAGCACTAAAAAGCAGAGAACACCAGAGCCACTTTACCCAGCAAAGGGAATACGGAAAATCACAGGAAGCCACTAACAAGTACAACTCCAAGTTCCCTAGTGGCTCATACCAATTTCACTACTATGTTCACATCAAACCGTAAACCTTCCCACTCTAGAAAATCAAAGTTAAGAGAATCTTCTTGGATGTTCATTACTTTCACAAACAGGAAGGGGAGAAAAATAAGAAAATAAATATTAACAAAATAGTACAAATGGACCACTTCTGTAATGAACTTGGGTCTCCTCCATCATTCAAAAAGCATTAAAACTAAAAAAAAAAAAAAACATTAAAACTGTAAATAGATTTTTATAATATTTAAAAATTAGTAAGAAAATTATGAAACTTATCAAACTATGTAAGATGTTGATCTGACTAACAGAAGATGATATTATCTATTGAAAAAAATTAATATTTGTAGGTAAGAAAATTAATACATAAACACTTTAGCTAAAAAATTTCCACCTATCTAGGTATACGGCATGAAGAATTCCTCTAAGGGAATTTTTAAGGACATTTATATATTTCCCTAAAATATAGGTGCTGGGAACAAAATAAGGCAGGTTGGTTGTTTTTTAAGGCAACACAGATTCTGAAGTTAGCGGGAAGCAGGATATTGCTAATTTTGTGGTATATTTCCTTCTACAATAAAGAAACATTATTTATATTATGAAAGTAATATCAAAATCAACAAATGTTGGAAATGAAATGAATATGTACCTTAAGTGAGGCTAGTGGATGTTCTGGACCAAGTAAACTCCAATGAAAGGAAGCCAGATCTTCATCAGGTAGAATGTGATTTCCTGGAATACAAACAGGGATACCATAAAAGCCATCATCATGAGTGACACAGGGGAAACTTAGTATCATTGCATGTTATAATTTGTAGATTATCTTTGTTAGTTTCAGACTTTGTAATATGACTTCTTAGGACCACCTCATTTGATACACCACATAAAACTTCCACACAGAAATTGAGAATATTTCTTCATCTTTTAATACAAAGCAACATACAGCAGACAGACTTCTTGCAGCTGCCTCAAGCACAACGTGAATTTCCAGTAGAGGCTCAACAGCATTCAAACTGAATAAACTGCATAAAAACCTAAGTAATTCCCCAGCACAGTATTAAGGTCAGTCTGATAATGCCAGATGCCAAATGTCAATTTGAAACAACTTTTCATTTGTTTATGAGAGACTATGGTTCAAACTGCATTCTGTGAAGTAGGTTCAACAGCAGAGGCAGAATCTATAGTTATAAAATCTAAGGAAGGTTAAGTGACAATATTTGCTGCCTGTGACATGGATCAACACCCTCCTCCCGTAATTTCCAGCACCACCCACAAGTAGGTGTACAAAGCACAGACTACAAGTGCTATCAAGAAGTGCCAATCAGCTCTATGCACTATCACCAGGGCTGTGTCACAAATAAGAAGTGTATTCAGCTGAGAAACTACATTTTGCAGGGAACATTCTCCCTTCCGTGTAGTGCTTGGATGCCTGATACACTAACATCTTTGGTTTGTTAGTGGTCTTGATACAATTTAGAAGCAGTAATTTCCTAAATAATTCTGTAATTTTTATATTATGATTTAGTCATCTCCACACTAAGCAGATTCATTAATCAGCTGCTAACAGAAAACAAAACAAGGTGAGTTCATTTGCAATACTGCTAATCATAATACTCTAAACACACAAATACATGATACAGATGTACCAAACTGTCATTATGTCCAGAAGAGCAAAGTTAAGTCCTAATTGTATCAGTTACCGAGTTTTGTACTGCTTTCCTCGGCTCATGGAATGTATAGAACTTTACTGTGAAGTAAGTATTAAGTATCTGAGATTTGTTTTTGAAGCTTCTATCTGAAAAGATATTAAGCCAATTCCAACATCAAGAATAGTCTGTTAGGGCTTCCCTGGTGGCGCAGTGGTTGGGAGTCCGCCTGCCGATGCAGGGGACGCGGGTTCGTGCCTCAGTCCGGGAGGATCCCGCATGCCACGGAGCGGCTAGGCCCGTGGGCCATGGCTGCTAGGCCTGCGCTTCGGAGCCTGTGCTCCACAGCAGGAGAGGCCACAACGGTGAGAGGCCCGCGTACCGCAAAAAAAAAAAAAAGAAAAAAAAAAGAATAGTCTGTTAAATACCACATGCTAACACATATATATGGAATCTAAAAAAAAAAAAGGTTATGAAGAACCTAGGGGCAGGACAGGAATAAAGACGCAGATGTAGAGAATGGACTTGAGGACACAGGGAGGGGGAAGGGTAAGCTGGGACAAAGTGAGAGAGTGGCATGGACATATATACACTGTGAAATGTAAAATAGATAGCTAGTGGGAAGCAGCCACGTAGCACAGCGAGATCAGCTCAGTGCTTTATGACCACCTAGAGGGGTGGGATAGGGAGGGTGGGAGGGAGATGCAAGAGGGAGGAGATATGGGGATATATGTATATGTATAGCTGATTCACTTTGTTATAAAGCAGAAACTAACACAACATTGTAAAGCAATTATACTCCAATAAAGATGTAAAAAAAAAAAGAACAGTCTGTTAAAACTTGGGTCAAATACTTAAATGAGTATTTCACTCAACCTTTCTAAAACAAAACATCTTATATAGCTATACCTTCTATTACAAAAAAGGAGAAATTATACTTTCTATTGGAAAAATAATCTTTCTTATTTGAGGACGTTGAAACTTTTACACAAAATCTAAACTAAAAATGTTCACCCAATTAAGCGTTTATCTATAACTTGCCTAAATTTTCTGAAGAAATTCCAAGCCTTAATTTATTACTAAATTATTCACAACGTTACTATTGTGTTTCATTTCTTTTACTATTTCACAAAATAAGTTAGCCAGAAAAGTATTAGTTGGCATTATCTCCCAAGAAATTTATTCAATGTTTCCTTAAATAAGATAAACAAATATCCTTCCCAAATTAGTTAAGGCATCCATATTCTAAAAGCATACAATTTTCCCATTCACTTAAAGTCAACTGTGGTAACATTTAAGTAAATATGAAACTTTTCATAATGTGCCCATCCACTCCATCACTTTTTAACATTTGAGGAAATATCCTTTTATATTTTAATGTCTGAAAATATGAAAGTACTACATACATTTAGAAATTAGGTTTTAATCCTCCAAATCCCAAGTCACAAGAGTTCACTAAGAAAATGGACAGAAAATAGCCAAGTACTAACTTAAAGACATGTATTTGAGATTAGATCCAAATAAAGACAACTTGTAAAATCAGAAAGTTTTTGATTGATTTGTAGTTATACAGTTTGAAATGTTATCACCAAATAATATATGAAAAATTATGGCTGTCTCACTATAATTTCTAGTTGTATAAAACTTTTTTGGAATGTTTATAAAAAATCTGATAATTAGGAATTTCTAAAAATAACCCACAATATAATCCCCCTCTTAAACATGACCAGATCAGGCTGCTAAGCACTAGAACAGAAATTGAGAGAGTACAATAAGATCGCACTTTTCTGGAGACCACACATCTTTCAAAAAGGGCCTGTGTGTCCCAAACAGCCCTCAATCCCATCACTGAAATTCATGGATTTTACTCACAGGAGGGCTTTGCTCAGA
The DNA here is from genome assembly GCF_951394435.1 of Stenella coeruleoalba. Taxonomy (NCBI): domain Eukaryota; kingdom Metazoa; phylum Chordata; class Mammalia; order Artiodactyla; family Delphinidae; genus Stenella; species Stenella coeruleoalba. The sequence continues at coordinate 34,246,542 of NC_137153.1, read as the reverse complement.
ACACATTTACTTATACTGTGGACATAATTTTTACAAACTCTGAGCAAACTAGAGCCGGATATTCAAGTAGCTAGAAACATGTACATTCCAAGCACAAGAAAGGGAAGTGACAGAAAAGAAAGAAATAACTATAAACTACAGACATAATGTGATAAATAAATATATTACCTATTGCCAAGTTATTTTTAAGAGAAAGAAATTAATATATAAAATCTTAGTTGAAACCAGATTTCATCCTTTCTAGGTATTCAGCATAAGGAATTCCTCCAAGGCAGTGTTTTTTTTTCTTTTCTTTTTTTTTTGTGGTACACGGGCCTCTCACTGTTGTGGCCTCTCCCGTTGCGGAGCACAGGCTCCGGACGCGCAGGCTCAGCGGCCATGGCTCACGGGCCCCGCCACTCCACGGCACGTGGGATCTTCCCGGACCGGGGCACGAACCCGTGTCCCCTGCATTGGCAGGCGGACTCTCAACCACTGCGCCACCAGGGAAGCCCCCTCCAAGGGAGTTTTTAAAGACATGTATACATTTACTTAAGATGCAGGCACTGGAAACAAGGTAACGTAGTTTATTTTTGTTGTTTTCCTTTTAAAGTAATGAGAATCCTGAAAATGAGGGGAAAACATGACAGTGCTAACTTCACAGCATATTTTCTTCTATAACAAACATAATTTGTGCCAAAGGTTTAAATGTTTAATTTTCATAAGTGAGACTGTGTTAACACTTGTGATTTTTAAATGTTATTTTCCCCAAACTTTAAGGGCATTTTTTTTCACAAAATTAGTTTATCGGCCTAAGTGGAACAATACATAAACAAACAAGAACAAATGAAGCACATTTTCAGTGACACCAAAAAATAATGAGTAAAGAATGTTACTGAGGAGAAGCCCAGCCCATTCCCTGTTTTTTTGAAATTTAAGTAAGATACAATCCCAAACATTCTAGCATTGAAATTAAAAAAAAACAACAACAGTATGTCCCGAGTACAGAACTCCTTTATAAAATGAATTTTCACACTGCCCACCTACCTAACAGAGCAGCAAAGATAGGGAAGCGGTTTGGGTTCAGGTCCAGCTGCTTGGCAACCTCGTGCATCAGATATTGGCTTGTGGTGAGACTTTTCCCATTCCGGCTCAGTTTTAGGGCATGGGCACTGAAATAGTAGGGGATGTTGCACAGGGCATAATCAGAGTCGTATGCAACTAAGCCGTGGAAGCCGTTTTCTCTGCAGAAACCGATCACTTCTTGATGATGATCCTCGATGCTCTGTGCAACCTGTGCAAGGGAGAACACCACTTCGTCAGAGGCCAGGCACCACTTCAGCACGTGCTCAATACACAGACATATCTGTACAGAATCTGTAAATTCCAGATATGGAAGATATACAAGAGAGCCAAACAGTCAAAACTAACAATCATAAAGTATGCAGCACATTGCTCAAATAAGAAATTTCAGTGGGAAATAATCTCCTGGTCAGTAACTTACGATCCCATCCAGACTGCAAATTAACTTTCAATTTCTTATCAAGTTCAAAGATCACCCTGTTTAAAAATACACAATCCCAGGTGGCCCCTGTGACAGTATTTTGAAGGAAAAGAGACAGATGGGAAAAAAAGAGACAGAAGAGGAAAATAAAGAAGTGTAAAGGACGGAGACAGAAAGAAGCCAGCCACTCTCAGTGAAAACAAAATAATTTCTTCAAAGTAAGTCAAAGCAAATAGGTGAAATAACCAGAAGGATTAAAAAAAAAAAAAAGCCAAGTATTATCCATCACCTACCTACTAGTTACTATAGACCCTGAAGCATTCAGCATATGGGTAATAATAAGAATGAACATGTTTACCCCCAAATAATTGTCACTCGTTTATTCTGTGCAAAGGACCAGGCCTGGTGGTATGGCACCAGGTTCAGGACCACTGTGAAGGCTAGGTCTAAATTTACTGCCTTTTTAGTGATGAAAACTACAAGCTAAAGCTTCTTACTTCTACTGGCTCTCCCATTGTGAAAGGTCAACCCCATCTATCTCAGGTGTCCATCACATACTAAAGAGGGCAGAGAAGCAACGCCCACAGGAAAGCAAAAAGCCCCCAGAATTTCTCTATTCCAAAAAACATACCAAAGGGCATTGAAAAACATTTTCCTAAAATTATATATATAAAGTCAAAGACAATTCCTCTCCTGCTGTTACCCACACTCATTTAATCAACTAAAATTTGGCAGGTTTTTTTTTCCCCTACAATGGATAAAGGTATTTTAGAAAACAGAATTTTAAACTTAATTGGGTGACTCAGCTGTGGAAAATTAACTCTCCATAGAGCCCTAAAGGTAAAAAACAAGTGAGTGCCCTTAAACATAAATTTCTAGAACTACACTGCCCGATTTGTGGCTATACTGAATTAAAATTTAAAATACATTAAAAATTAAGTTCAAGTGTTCAATGGTCACCTACTAGATGGACATCATTGTAGAGTTACTCTCATTTCTCACTGACTTTCAGCAAATTTTGTTAGAAAGTTAGTTATAATGAAATCTCAGCGGCAAAGCAGTCCTTTTAAAGACGCATATTTAAAGGAAAAATAATTTTTTGCATTCTCTTAATAAGTATTTTGATAAAAATATTTTGCTTTACAAAGAAAGCAATAACAACATACAATTAGTCAATTACTCTTCCGTCTTAGAATAGGATGATGCTGTTTTATCTCAGTCTAAAAAGAGTACTTTCACTAAAATAGAAAACTACAGTTAAAATTTATTTTAATTAGCCCAGCTTCATCTAGAAATGATAATCTCCAAGTCCATGCTCTCTACCTCAAATCACTTTATTACATAAAACTTTATATTTACAGCAATGTCTTAAGGCATTTAAAAATCACCAGCAATTCCTGTTTTCCAGACATCTTTAATATTAAGTCTGCACAATCTTCCTAAGAGGCCCTGAAATGAAGAGAGATTGTGAGTTACCACCCCCTAGCTCCAGTCCCCTCAGAGGAGTTCTAGAAAAGGCAGCATGGCTGCTTGCTTCATAGAGCCAGATATCCTGTAGAGGAGATGGGGCAAAATTAAATGTATGAGTTGAGTACTGTACAAGCTATATTTTGCAAGAGAGTTTGTTAACCTATTCTTCCAGGAAACTGAGGCTGCCAGCAGTTCAGAACCTAGCTCTGCCCAGCTCCAGGACAAGAGCGGTCCAGAGACTCATCCTCCCTGAGCACCCACTCTCTGCATACCTCACAACATCACCTCATTATCCTCACAACAACCCTTGGAGGGGAAAGGAGGAGGTAGCCCTGTGTGGTCACTCAGTGGGGTGTTCAAGCAGGGGAACAGCAGGTATACTGACTCAGAGCTGAGTGTGGTGTCTGCAGCCTCATCCCAGAGACCCAGGGGAAAGCAGTAGGCAATGGAGTCAGAGCAGGCAGGGACAGATCTAATCTGGCAGGTTTTCAAGGAAGGCTGTGGGCATTGTAAAACAACAGGCAATATATTTCCAGAGCTGTAAAGCACTCATACTCTTTGACTCTGGAGCAATCTTACGCCAGGAAATAGAGCCTAAGAAAGCAACGTATCTGATAAAAAACGTTGGGAGCATAAAAAGGGTGAGGGTAGCCTTCCATGGGAAAAATAAGTTAACATTAAGGAGCTGGGTAAACACAGCAACTACACAATGTTGTGGAGAAACTTGAGAAAAGCTTAGAATAAAATATTAAGCAAAACCATTTCAGAATACAATATCTGCTACATACAACCACATAAAACTGCACCTATGGAAAAAGACTGAAAGGGAGTAAGCAAAAACTAACACAGTTGTGCACGGTGGCACAATTATACTTAAAAAAAAAAGAAAGAAAAAAAACTTTAATTTATTATTATTTTTAACATCTTTATTGCAGTATAATTGCTTTACAATGGTGTTAGTTTCTGCTTTATAACAAAGTGAATCAGCTATACAGATACATATATCCCCTCCCTCTCCCACCCCTCTAGGTGGTCACAAAGCACGGAGCTGATCCCCCTGTGTTATGCGGCTGCTTCCCACTAGCTATCTATTTTACATTTGGGAGTGTATATATGTCCATGCCACTGTCTCACTTTGTCCCAGCTTACCCTTCCCCCTCCCCGTGTCCTGAAGTCCATTCTCTACGTCTGTATCTTCATTCCTGTCCTGTCATTAGGTTCTTCAGAACCTTTTTTTTTTTTTTAAGATTCCATATATACGTGTTAGCATACGGTATTTGCTTTTCTCTTTCTGACTTACTTCACTCTGTATGACAGACTCTAGGTCCATCCACCTTACTACAAATTACTCAGTTTTGTTTCTTTTTATCTCTGAGTAATATTCCATTGTATATATATGCCACATCTTCTTTATCCATTCATCTGTTGATGGACACTTAGGTTGCTTCCATGTCCTGGCTACTGTAAATAGTGCTGCAATGAACATTGTGGTACATGACTCTTTTTGAATTATGGTAGTAAAAAAACTTTTTTAAAGGAAAAAAATCTAATAAAAAGTTGAAACAGCCCTCATATATGCATGCCCACACTGGCCACCTCTATGCCACCGCACTGGGGGCAAATACTCCTCCTTTCACATCCATCTCCTGCCAGACAAGGCACACAATTTGCTCATCTACATATCAAGGGTCTAGCTTGGTGCCTGGCACACAGTAAAAACTATTTATGAAACGAAAAACTCTGGGAGTCCCAGTTCAGGGGCCCCAAACAGTCTTTAAATTATTTATAAAGATTACTATAAACTCTAAACAGTAGAAACCAACAGCCAGTAGAGCCTTATAGAGCAGTTTCATCTATCTCTGGGGAGTGGAATGTAGCGCTTTCCACAGTCACCTCCTTCCACTGACCCTTCCCCAAACACAATTTCTCATTCATTCAGAACACTTGGTTTCAGCCTGGCATTAATAAGCAAAGTGAATGAACTATTAATAACTCACTACAAGACTAATTTGCAAATGTTAACAATATCTTAATCCTCCCCCAAAGCACACCTAACATTAAACAAATAATTGTCTGCTAGAATTAATCTCCTAAAACAAAAGATAAAGGAACTCTGCCCTTAAGTAAGCACAGACTTCAAATCTAAAGCAAGGTGTATAACTGAATCACTTTGCTGTATACCAGAAACTAACACATTGTGTTAGTTCAATCAACTATACTTCAATAAAAAAAATAATAATAATAAAGCAAGGTGGAGCAATCTGTGCCCCTTGTCGTGCTCATCTTTCCTATCTCAGGTACCCTGAGTGATATGGATGGCGAGGAGAACCAAAATGTCCAGGTTCCAGTTCTGGCTTGATGTCCAACCTGCCTAGCTAGGAATGTAAAATTAATGAATCTTTAAGATTCTTTCAACTTCTGAAATTCTAGTATTCTTCCCCACTGGTTAAAATCCATTTTGCCTTTATCTGAGGAAGGCTACATGGCATTAAAAACCACAAGGTAACAGAGATGCAATCCTTTCCAACAAGTGAACAATGGAAGTGTGGTGTAGCAGTTACTCAATTAGGGAAATAAAAACCCCACAAAACACCTAAATGAAAGAGTCTGGCTGATGGATACATGACTCTGCATTTGTACAAGCTCGCATCATTGTACATACCATACAAAGGATAAACTTTAATATACACAACTTAAAAAAAAAACTCAGCCAGCAGTCAGGGATGGTAGGCCAGAATGCAAACTGACAAATGTATCGAATTGTATTATAAACCGTCTGTCACAGGGGTGCCAATGAACAACTCTGAAATCACTTTCACATGTGTTAAGGTTGGGGTAAATGGATGGTAGATGACCTCAGTGTCTCCCTATCAGAGAACGGACTTACAAATGTGCAAAGGGAGGAGGCTAGCATGACCCTGTAGTGTTGGGTTAGCCATGGAGATGTCCGTAAGAACCCACAAGTAGATGACAACACAGACAGACAGGCACAGAAATCATTAGAGGTTAAGTGTGTGCATGTGGATTAGTCTATAAACACACACCTATATCTCCCAGGTGTCAGCAGAGAACCTAGAAGCAGCAACACCCCAGGAGAAAGAACATCTGTACCCCGATCTGGTTTCTAAATACCATTCTCCACTAAAAGGCATGACACCGAGCAGACGCCCAGTAGATATACGGAAGGAGGGCACTGCCCCTCTGGAGCATTCTCCTCAAATCACAAGAAAATATCAGACAGCCCAAACTGGAGGCCAACCTACCAAATGTCTGATCAGTTCTTCAAAAGTGTCAAGGTCACCACAGAGACAAGCAGAGGCTGAGAAGCTGTCCCAGATCAGAGATCAGTAAGTAGACAAGACGCCTAAAAGCAACAGGGAATCCAAAAAGGATACAGGTAGAAAATGGAAGAAATCTGAATGAAATACATAATGCAGTTAATGGTACTGTACCAATGCTAATTTCTTAGTTGTAACAGTTGTACTAGCTCATAGGATGCTAAGATGCATGAAAGCTGAGTGAAGGATATTCAGGAACTCTCTGTGCCATTTTTGGAACTTTTCTATAAACCCCAAATTATTCCCAAGTAAGAAGTTTATTTTAAAAAGAAAAAACAAAACAAAACACAATAGTCTACAAAAGCGGTCCCCAACCTTTTTGGCACCAGGGACCAGTTTCCTGGAAGACAATTTTTCCACAGATTGGAGGCGGCGGTGGGGGGAAGGAATGGTTTTGGGATGATTCAAGTGCATTACATTTATTGTGCACTTGATTTCTATTATTATTACATTGTAATATATAATGAAATAATTATACAACTCACCATAATGCAGAATCAGTGGGAGCCCTGGGCTTCCTTTCACTTGCCACTCACTGATAAGAGTTTTGATATGAGTCTGCAAGCAACTGATTTATTATGGTCTCTGTGCAGTCAAACCTCTCTGCTAATGATAATCTGTATTTGCAGCCGCTCCCCAGAGCTGGCATCACCGCCTCAGCTCCACCTCAGATCAAGCTTTAGATTCTCATAAGGAGCACACAACCTACATCCCTCACATGCGCAGCTCACAGTAGGGTTCGCACTCCTATAAGAATCGAATGCCGCAGGTGATCTGACAGCAGGCAGAGCTCAGGCAGTAATGCGAGCCATGGAAAGCAGTTGTAAATACAGATGAAGCTTCTGCTCACTCATCCGCTGCTCACCTCCTGCTGTGCGGCCTGGTTCCTAACAGGCCATGGACCGGTACCAGTCCGTAGCCCAGGGATTGGGGACCCCTGGTCTACAAGACACTAACTGAGAGACTGTTTTAAGCTATTTCATCATGTGAACAAAGCACTGAAAGGCCTGGCAGGCAAAGTCTCCGAGAGTCTATCATGTGAAAACACAACTCTCCCCAGACAGTCCAACTAAGGGAAGTAGGAAAGCCCACCACACACAGCATAAACCTATGAATGAAAGAATAAAGTCCAACAACCAAGAATACCTGTAAGAGGCCCACTGAACAATTCCTCAAGATTTATGTCAAAGAGCCTTGTAGAGTCAGGGGCAAAGAATTGGATGCAGTGCAGAGGAGACTCGATGCAAGGTTTGGGTGAGGATAGGAAAACGCCTGGATTGCATCGAAACAGAACCTGAGAGGTAGTTATTTAATTAAAAAAAAATTAAATTCCAGAGGTTAAGCTTCTAGGAATCAGGGTCTAACAGGGTATCGCTGTTCTTTCTCCTTTCAGTGTGTCTTTCTTCCGGTCTGAATGCCTTTCACTCCTGTTTCCCATCTCTTCTACTCACCCTATTCCCCGTGTTCTGTTTCTCCAATTCCCTAGCCTTCCAGCTCCTGGCTCAGACTGGGCACATTATGCTTAATGAAAATGGTATGTCTAGTTCTTAATTCTTAGTTTAGAAATGAGTAAAAACTATGAAATACAATGTTGGGAAGATTATTTCAATTTGAATTCCCAAAGAGTATAAAAAGCAAGCTAAAAAATTAAGCCAAGACCTATCTACTCACAGGTGATAAAGAAAGGGTTAAGGCCTCCTATGAGAGCGAGCCAGACTTGGAATTATGCATAGCCTCCTCACAGAAAACCACAGGCTAGTAACCAAAGACCGCCTACCACCTTAAAGGCACTAGGCCTTGACTGATTTTTGCCATGGCTGCCATCACCACTGCATCAAAATGCAACTTCAGATCAAGGGAGTGAAACCGTAGAGCTCCTGAGTACAGTGCACAGAGCATTCAACGTTTACTATTTTTTTTTAATATATAAATTTATTTATTTTATTTTTTTATTTTTGGCTGTGTTGGGTCTTCGTTGCTGTGAGCAGGCTTTCTCTAGTTGCGGTGAGCAGGGGCTACTCTTTGTTGCGGTGCGCGGGCTTCTCATTGCTGTGGCTTCTCTTTTTGCGGAGCACGGGCTCTAGGCGCGCAGGCTTCAGTAGTTGTGGCACGTGGGCTCAGTAGTTGTGGCTTGCGGGCGCTAGAGCTCAGGCTCAGTAGTTGTGGTACACGGGCTTAGTGTCTCCGCGGCATGTGGGATCTTCCCGGGCCAGGGCTCGAACCTGTGTCCCTTGCATTGGCAGGCAGATTCTTAACCACTGCGCCACCAGGGAAGCCCACTTGATACGTGCTTTGGTAGCCACAACTAGGCTGGGAACCACCAAACACCTCGCCTCACCTCTCCACCCATCCGTCACCAAGAAACACGGTGTATGCAATCAGTGTTGAAGATCTTCAGTAGCTGGCAAAACGCCCCATTTTTGGTCCCAATGAAGTATTTTGTATTTAGCTAGGGATAATTTTATGTAACTGTATATTTGCCACAGAATCCTAGGTAAATCTTTTTATCTCAATAGTTTTAAGTTTCATCATTAAAAAGGCAGATACATCAAAATTCAGTATTTTTTACAAAGAATAATGACTAAAAAATTCTCAAGCTTACTTTGTGAATGTAATTATTTATTAATGCTGAAAGCAGCTATGGGGAAAGTCCTATAAGAATGAAAATGTAACACCGTTACTTACTCCTAATCTCCAGTGAAGAAGCACTTGTACAGTGAGGTTTTGTGTCTCTGGCATCAGGTGAACTCCACTGCCTACTTTAATACTTTCTGTACTTCCATTTCTTCATCTGCAAAAATAATAGTACTCTCCTACCTCATAGGGTAGCTGTGATGATTAAATGAGTTACTACATGTAAACAGCTCAGAATCATTCATAAATAATAAGCACTTGATAAATGTCAGGTACTATTTATTTTCAAGTAAGCTATGTGAGAAAGGATCTACTTCTTCATACTTTTCATGCAGGACCTGAAACACTATGAGTTGTCATAAAGAGATTTTCTGACACAAAGAAAAAAATATCATATGTGGTTTTTCTTTAGAATAATTTTACAGAGGCTCAGGGAATAATGTGACACGTCCTCCAACCAGCTACTGGCTTTAAAAGATATAAGTTAACCTGAACATAAAAGGATAAGTCAACCTAAATTCTTTTGTTAAAAAAAAAAAAATCAGGCTCTGACCTTTATCCAGCAGAATTCTAGACACTATGCATGAGGTGGGTAAAACTTACTCAGGCTACTTACTCCCTACTCAAGTCGAGCTGAAGAGTGAGAACATGAAAGTCAATGCTAACTTGGTAGAAGATTTTTATTGTTGTTGTTTACTTTAAAAGAGCAATTTTAGTGTCATGACATACATTAGCAATGTCTCTAAAAGTAAACCTCTCCTCCTCAGGAAATCTGTAATCATGGCTGAATAAACGTCTTATCTTATATAGCTCTTGGTTATTCTATAAGAATTGGTTGCAGTGGTCTTAAAAGCAAGGAAAAACAATGTCTTTTAAAATAAGGGAGTGGCACATGAAAAGGTTCTCAACTTCATTAATCATAGGGAAATGTAAATCAAAACCATGAGATACCATTTCACACCAATTAAGATGGCTACTAAAAAAAAAAAAAGAAATAAGCAAGTGTTGGCGAGGATGTGGAAAAACTGGAACCCTCACACATTGCTGGTGGAATGTAAAATGGTGTAGTTGCTGTGGAAAATGGTATAACAGTTCTCAAAATATAAAATCACCATATGATCCTGCAATTCCATTTCTGGGCATATACTCAAAAGAACTGAACGCAAGGATTCAAACAGATATTTGCACCCCCATCTTCATAGCAATATTATTCACGATAGCCAAAATGTAGAAGCAACCCAAGAGTCCACTGACAGATGAACAGATAAGCAAAATGTGGTCTATCCCACACAAGAAATTATTATGCATCCTTGAAAAGGAAGGAAATTCTGATACATACTACAGCACGGATGAACCTTGAGGACATTATGCTCAGTGACATAAACCAGTTACAAAAAGATAAATTCTGTGTGATTCCATTCATATGAGGTGCCTTAAGTAGTCAGATTCATAGAGACAAGAAAGTAAAATGGCGGCTGCCACAGGCTGGCAGAGAGGAATGGGGAGTTAGTGCTCAATGAGGACAGTTTCACTTTGGGAAGGTAAGAAATTTCTAGAGATTGATGGTAGTGATGGCTGCATAGCAGTGTGAATGTGGTTTCGCATCCGCTGATATGGACAGCCGACTGTACTCACTGTACTACACCATTTTACATCAGGGACTTGAGCATCCTTGGATTTTGGTATCTGAGGGGTCTCCTGGAATCAGTCCCCTGCATATACCTGAGGGAAGACTGTACTTAATTCTACTGAACTTAATTCCACTTAAAAATGGTTAAAATGGGCGGGCTTCCCTGGTGGCGCAGTGGTCAAGACTCTGCCTGCCAATGCAGGGGACATGGGTTCGAACCCTGGTCCAGGAAGATCCCACATGCTTAGCTGCGGAGCAACTAAGCCCCTGAACCACAACTACTGAGCCTGTGCTCTAGAGCCCGCAAGCCACAACGGCTATGCCCGCCCGCCCCAACTACTGAAGTCTGCACACCTAGGGCCCGTGCTCTGCAACAAGAGAAGCCACCACAGTGAGAAGCCTGCACAATGCAACGAAGAGCAGCCCCCGCTAGCCGCAACTACAGAAAGCCCACGCACAGCAATGAAGACCCAACGCAGCCAAAAATAAAATAAATTAATATAAAAATAAGAAATGGTTAAAATGGTAAAACTTTTGTTATAGTTTATTACAATTAAAAAAATAAAGATAAAAATTATAATAATAAGAGGGTGGCACCCCGTCTCCCTGTTTTCTCAGAAATCCTAGGCACTTAGCTCCAAGATATAACTTCCTCCTTGTCAAAACAGAAGTTTTATTTTTCCTTTGGATAATGACATTAGCATATATGTAATGTATTATATCTGCCAGCCTACATAAAAGGGTGAGATTTCTTCTTTGCAATCTCTTTAGCAGGTTGCCTGTGATGCAACTGCAATCTGTTTCAATGCTTATTCAATAATAAAACTGTTTTCTTTCTCTGTTAAAAAATTAAATAAGAGAGTGAATGTCCTAAAAGAAATGCAAGTTAAACTTCATACATTTTTAAAATAAAAATAATAAAAGGAATGTTGAGGGCTTCCCTAGTGGCGCAGTGGTTGAGAGTCTGCCTGCCAATGCAGGGGACACGGGTTCGTGCCCCGGTCCGGGAAGATCCCACATGCCGTGGAGCGCGGCTAGGCCTGTGAGCCATGGCTGCTGAGCCTGCACGTCCGGAGCCTGTGCTCCACAGCGGGAGAGGCCACAATACTGAGAGGCCCGCGTACCACAAAAAAAAAAAGGAATGTTGAACCAAGGGAGAAAGGGGTGGGGTGGGAGGAATTGGGAGACTGAGACTGACACATATATATTATTGATACTATGGATAAAATGGACAACTGATAGGAACATGCTATATAGCACAGGGAACTCACCTAGTGCACAGTGGTAACCTAAATGGGAGTGAAGTCCAAAAGGGAGGGGATATCTGTATGTGTTTGGCTGATTCATTTTGTTGTGCAGTGGAGGCTAACAACATTGTAAAGCAACCATACTCCAATAAAAATTAATTTAAAAGAAAAAAGGAGTGTTGAAACACCAACATTATTTGTATTCAGTGTCTATTCAGCCTACTATATTAATCTCCTAATGATTCAGCTAACTCCAAGCAGTAGTATTCTTTTTAAAAATCCAATTCCAAAATACATCAAAATTTAACTTTTGGAATTCAGAAAAATGAATCTCAGACTGATGCAATTTATTTCAAAATGGTGACACGTGCAAATTCTTTATTGAAATATTTAATGGCTCACATAGGTACAGGAGATTGAAAAACCATGGTGCCTGTGCTCATCCAAGCGGTCCAGGGAGGCCCTCCCAGTCTGGACTGGCTGGCACTCCTGCCCATGAAGATGAACAATACACTCCAGACCTATGAAAACTCAACCCTCCAGTAATACTCCTTCCAGTATATTTTCTTACACTAATTGGCAAAATACCAACACAGTAGTTTCAGTTTTTCCAAAGAAATAAATTTATTCTAGAGACAAGCGGGAAATACCAAGTAACCGGGGTACAAAAGAATCACGTTTCTAGATCACAGATCCTTAATTACTGTAGATTTACCATCACCTTTGCAGATAAATCAGTGTGCCAAGTTCAACTCTATACTGGCCCTAAAATACCTAGAAACAATGTTTGATAGAGCCAGGTATAACAAGGGAGAAAAAAAAAGATGGCTAAATGAAGCCAATTTCCCTAAGCAGTCACCCCTTTGATGTCTTCAACACAGCTCCTAAATTAAGAAGCATAAAGGGCTTACTCAAAGATAAAGCCTCTGTGCCAGGTGGCCAAGCTGAGACTACTTATCTGTGGAATTGACTAGACTCTGGGTTTGAACACAAACTTTCTACCCTCTTTCTGCCATCACTGCCTTGCACAAGGTGACTAACTAGTGAGTCTGGAATTGATTTGTCCATTTCTCAAATATATTTTGAACACGTACTACATGCCAGTGTTCTAAGAGATGGATAACATAATGTTCTAAGAGGTGGTCATCCATCGTAGGACTTACTTGCTAGAGAAAACATAAACATAAGTAAAAACTAATTCCAGCTGTATAAAGACATTTGGAGAATTTTAGAATATTTCTATCTGAACTCTGATTCACTTACATCTAATTGTTCTATTTATAAAACTTTGTCTATAAATCCATTGGAAAATAAATCTAATTTTTCAAATTCTGAAGTATTGCTTCTTTAAGGTAGGGGTGGAGAAAATGGGTGAAGTCTAAATGTACAAACTTCCAGTTACAGTTGACCCCTGAACAATGGGGAGGGAGGTGTTTAGGCAAACCAACCCTCCACGCAGTCAAAAATCTGTGTATAACTTTATAGTTAGTCCTCCATCCACGGTTCTGCATCCATGGACTCAACCAACCACAGATTGTAATATTTACTATTGACAAAAATCCACATATAAGTGGACCCACACTGCTCAAACACGTGTCGTTCAAGGGTCATCTGTATAAAATAAATAAGTCATGTGGATGTAATGTACAACATGGAGAGTGTAGTTAACACTGTATTGTATATTTGAAAGTTGCTAAGAGAGAGCTTAAAAATTCTCATAAGAAAAAAAAGTATAACTATGTATGGTGATGGATGTTAACTAGACTTAATGTGGTGATCATTTCACAATATATACATATATTGAATCATTATGCTGTACAGCTGAAGCTAATATAATGCTGTATGTCCACTATATCCCAATTTAAAAAAAAAAGGAACTCCTCTTCATATTACATGGTATTTATTCCTATGGTCAATTTCTTACTAAGGCTGGAATGTGTAGTATGTTTTAATTAATTTCTTTCCATTGTATAAATTCTAATTGTATAAAACAAAATGAAGAGCAACGTGGGTCTAGAAATATATAAGAGAGAAGGTGTGTGTATGTACGTATCTTATTTAGAAAACTAAGCTATATTCTCTTTTTTTACTTATCTCCCTGGTATACTTAGAAATCTCTATTTCAAACCTTTATATGGCTTTACTAAGGCCCAAAGCTTAGAATTCTTTGACTTGTTCACATCAGGATTTCCTAGCCTTGGCACTGGTGATATTTGGGAATGGATAATTCTTTACTGTGGGGCTGTCCTGTGCATTGTAGAATGTTTAGCAGCATCCCTGGCCCCTGCCTCTAGATGCCTGCAGCCAGTATGCCCTCATCTGTGACAATCAAAAATGTCTCTAGACCTTAACAAAATCACCAGCCCTCTAGCCCCTGTTGAGAATCACTGCTCTTCAGTGACTAAATAGATGGTCCTATGGCATCAAAGAAAGTTCCAAACGTTGACATGGGAAAATGATGTAAACGAGCACACACCCCCCCCCCCCTTCCACTAGAGTAAACTCCTTAAAGGATTCCATTCTTTTCTGTTATATTCACTCCTCCACACCTGGCCAATAGCAGGCACTCAATGTTTGCTAAAGGGAGAATGAATCATCACTGGAAACCAGAGAAGAGAGAATAAGAAATTTAAAGAAAATAAATCGTACTTAATGGCCATTGACCCAGGTGTTGAAAGAAATTGCCTATATAAATAGAACAAAGAAAATATATGATTAAAAAGTTGAATGCCTATACTAAACATAGGAAATACAGGAGGAGTAAAATTAGTCCCTGGCCTCAAGTAGCTTAGAGTTAGTGGGGGAGATACATATGAAGGTAGCTACAATAAAGCTTTTGAGATGGGCTTTGAGGTAGAACCAAAATTCTGGCAAGCGAAAGTGGGGTAGACAGAGGGAGACATCAGTAGAGTTGGGAAATGGACATTTCTTGGGGAAACAGTAAACAGTCTGGTTGGGAGCATCTTAAAAGTATAATAGAAGAATTCTGAAACTAAGGAAGGTAGAATGGATTCGGATTGTAGGAGGGTCTAAAAGCCTGAATAAAGAGTTTGGATTAATGGTTTTGTTGACAGTCGTTGCCAGGAGAATGACTCACCTGAGGACCCTGCAGGGTGCTCTGACATTGTGTGCAAGATGAGTTCCACTGTTGATACTAGGCATGGGGGCCTGGTCAGATCCAGAGGCAATTCTGACTACTATCCACAGTAAGACACAGTTTAATGTAATGGTATTCACCCTTAATACATGTCTTGCATTCTACTTTTTATTCTATTTTATTCTGTGTGAATTTTTCTAAATGCTGATAAACACCCAATAATTTGGTTTCACAACCCACCAGACCTTTTCGGTAAACTTGGTGAGTTCACATGTTGGGAATACTAGAAATGAGGAACAGAAGTGTAAGTAAGAGACTGCTGGGCTAGAACTGATGTGTCATATTGCAGGGACTGGCAGGATGGAATGATAAAAATGCCAAAGATGACTCCAGGGTGGTAAGTGTAACTTTGAAATAGGTGACCATCAGGCTCAAAGCAGTTAGGGCTAAAAGTGAAATCAGAACAGACTGGGAGAAGAGACAACTGTGGAAAGTGAAAGGAGAATGAAGGGTATATCAGTAAAAGTCAGGCTCTAGGGGGGACATGCAGTTTGAAGTCTTAAAGGTGGTATCATTCTTCCTGCTAATTATAGGACACAAACCCTAGGGTAGCTAAAGTGAAATTACAATAGTCACTAGAGGTGACTAATCTGAGGTCAGATTAGAGAGAATAGTCAGTTTGTGTGTTGAATGGGATATGGGAGAAGTAATCTCTAAGTACATAAAACCAGCTGCTCAAGTCTTTGAGAACAGTAAAAGGGTGCACTGGAAACTGTCAGATGTTGAAAGAATATGTGCATAGTATTAACCTCAAAAGAGGTAATAATAAGAGTATATAACAGAAAAGGTCCACAGAATTATGGCATTTATGGAAAGTCGTATTTCAGTAACTCCAGGAAATGGAAGTGCTTTGGTAATCAAAAAGGCTTCAACAATGCAATGTTGAAGGGAAGAGGCAATGGGCTTTGGTAAGTCTAACTTTAAACCTGAAAAATGGGTGATAACTGTTGATAAGTATCAGTGCTGAAGTCACAAATTGGTGGCTCAAGATCTGAATTTAGCCCGGAGTCCATTTTCCTTGGCTTAAAGGTGTTTTTTAAATGGAATAATTTCAAATAAAAATCTGGATTTCTGACTTTCTTGAAAAATCTGAAGGTCTGGCAATGTTGGCTCTATAGTCTTGTAAGGCTTTTAAAATGTGCACACTCTTCAATCTATCAAGTATGTGTGTGCATACCATTTGTAGGGGATAGATAAATCATACACTATGCAGGTATTAAAAAGAATTAGAACTGTAAGTATAGAAATGAAAAGATTTTTTACACACTTATAAAAAAACAAATTGCTGAATAATGTAGTGATCGCATTAATGTTAAAAACTAAAACTATTTTGATAACATATGATATATAATATAAAATATACATAGGCACCTGCTGTGGAAAATAGTATGGTGATTCCTCGAGAAATTAAATATAAAATTACCAAATGATCCAGCAATTCCACTCCTGGGTACATACCCCAAAGAACTGAAAGCGGTGACTCCCGACAGATTTTTGTACACCCATATTCACAGCAGCACTATTCATTAGTCACAACAGCCAAAGGGGGAAGCAACCCAAGAATCCATAAACTAAATGTGGTCCATCCACAGAATAGAGTATTTTTCAGCCTTATAAGGGAAGGAAATTCTGACACAACATTACAATATGGATGAACCTTGAAGACATTATGGCTAAGAGAAATAAGCCAGTCACAAAACTGGTACACTTGAAGAAAATAAATATTTTTAAATAAGTATTTTAAATGTATGGCTGGTTTGAGTTATAATGTGGTCGATTCTGAATTGTAAGTATTCCCTGATCAATTAGAGATCTTTAAGAATAACAGTACATTGCTAGTTTTCAGTGTCTCTTGGATAGAAACTGTGCTGCCTGGAAAAAGCAGCAGAGGCGTTTTGCTATCAGATCTGACCTAAGAGTGAACTGCAGGTAGGCACACCCCACAGCATTCTTACACAATGAAACTGAACTTTGACTTCAGCACACCACTTCCCTCTTGAAGAGGTTACTGGTTACTTGTCCCCAGACGTTGCTCAATCAGCAATCGCAATCCGTTTCTTCCCATATTAACAAAATACTGAGGGCTAAATGAGACAGCACTGTGAGAGATGACCTAGCATGGGACTGGCACCCTACAAAGTATACAAAGAAAGAGATCATCATCCCAAGATCTCAGGCCACAGCCTAATCTCACATTCTTCCAGTGACTTAAAACATGAGCTCTGCTTTATGTAAGATCTGAGTAAATACCCCAGAGTACCGATTCAGGATAAGATTTCAAGGACTTCATTATAAACCTGCACATCAACACCACAAGTCTTGAGGCAGAAACATTTAGTAAAGCTCCAGGCATCTAATGCCACCAAGATTTTAAAATCAACATCAGTCCTCACCAAGTTTCAAAGGTTATGATGACTCAAGGCACACAAGAGGAAATGCTCCTAGTAACTAACAGAAGCCAAGTTCAGGCTGGGCAGTTTAATGACCTGAACAAAATTAGCTGATGTGTGGGCCAACTTCTAATGGTTAAAGAAATGCAATTATTACTTTAGCAAAGACATACTCTTCTAAGCCAAAGAAGATTTCTCTAAGCAAAGCTGACGGGAAATTAAGACTTTCTGCCAGTTTGCAGAACCCTGGAGACGGCCAATACGATGGTAGATTTTTATAAGAAAAATGCCTCATATGCCCAACATTATATATAGTGAGATGTTTGCATCAATTCCTTTGCCAATTTTTATTTAATCTTAAAAAAAATACAAATATCATACAGTAAAATTAACTTTTATTTACTTTTGATGTATAGTTCTATGATTTTAAAACATGCTACCAGGGCTTCCCTGGTGGCGCAGTAGTTGAGAGTCCGCCTGCCGATGCAGGGGACACGGGCTCGTGCCCCGGTCTGGGAAGATCCCACATGCCGAGGAACGGCTGGGTCCGTGAGCCATGGCCGCTGAGCCTGCGCATCCGGAGCCTGTGCTCCGCAACGGGAGGTGCCACAACATTGAGAGGCCCGTGTACCACACACACACACAAAAAAAATGCTACCACCACTACCATCAGGTTACAGAACAGTTCCATCACCCCAAAAAGCTCCCTCCTGCTGTCCCTTTATATTCACACCCTCAGGCAACCACTCATCGGGTCCCCATCACTACAGCCTTATCTTCAAGAGAATGTCATATAAATAGAACCATACCTTTTGAGCCTGGCTTCTTTCACTCAACATGAAGCTATAAAGACTCATCCAAGTTGTATGTATCAGTAGTTTCTCCCTTTTTATTGCTAAGTAGTATTGCACAGTACCATAGCTTAACTATTCACCTATTAAAGGATATTTTGGTTGTTTCCAGTTTGGGCTATTATGAATAAAACTGCTATGAACATTCAAGTTCAGTTTTTGTGTGAATAATAGTTTCATTAGGAAAATACCCAGGAGTACAACTGCTGGACCACATGGTAAATGCATTTTATAAGAAACTAAGGGAGCTGTTTTTTAGGGTGGCGTGCCATCTTGCATTCCCACCAGCCATGTGGGACGATTCCAATTGCTCAGCATTCTTGCCAGCACTTGGCATTGCCAGAATTATTTATTTTAGCCATTCTAACAAGTATGTAGTGATATGCCATCATGGTTTTAATTCACTTAACCATTTAATGGGCATTTTTAAAAAACAGTACACTCCCTTAGAGAATGCTGAACATAAATTTTTCTGGCTCAAAATCATCCTCATAGAGTAAACCATACTGCCCTCAGGGGCTACTGAAGTACATAGGGTTGTTTTCTTTTTTCTAAGGAAGCCCCAGAATTATGTGTGTTTTTTATAGCTTTTTCTATCTTCTCCCTTGTGAAGTGTCACTTCCTTCTATTAATGGTGCGCCTGCCTGGCAGACTTTCCTCTGCACCCTTTTCTCAAGCTAAGTTTAGAAATAGATAACTAAGCTTATCAGAATTACATCTAAAAAGGAGAGGGCAGTCTACAAGGGAGAGAAGTTGATTCTTCAAGGAAGAAACAGAAAGCTTTTTTTTTCCTTTTTGGGTCACTATACCAAAGCTTCCTGACCTCTCATTTGGCTGCTGAGAAATTTTTAGTAGCTGGATTTCTTAGGCATTTTCCAAAAAGGTGAGGCTGCCAGTTAAGTGCCCACCAAGGAATTGAGTCTTTACTATATTAAGCTGTAAAATTAACACTATATTGTGGTTCTATATCAGGAGTTAAAAGCTTATCTAAAGCAAAATAATTATAGACTCAATTATATCTTGAGTGCAGAAACCTAAGTGGAAGAAATGATCTTAAATCTAGTTTCTTACTAACTTACACATTGGTCAAAATTCTGGGCATCCAGCAGGTAAGTGAGACATTTACAGGGGCACAAAGATAAATACCAAGAAATTTTACAATTAAAAAAGAATTTAGCAGTTCTTTCAAAAGATACAGTGACTGTGTACAAACACTGACTCTGATCCTAAGTAAAATTTACGGTGTTCCTTTGAAAGCCACTTCACTAGAAAGCTCATTGTCTTTCCAGTAGTAGTTTCCATCTCTGAACAAGATAAAACTGTTAACACTCAGGGCATCTTCTGGAGGTGGATCACACCTGGGAGTCGGCACTGTCTTCTCTGAGAGCCCAGGCTCCAGGGCAGAAAATGCCAGCAGCAGTCCCTGGCTCTCAGCCGAACTTCCCCAGGGACGCAGGCTAGGTCTCTGCCATACTCACAGACCAATCGCCGCTCTTCCAGCAGCCTCGACCCGCACACTTAGAAACCCTGTCGCCAATTGCAACAGGATCGGGGTGGGACTTCCGCTATCACTTTAGGCTTAACCACCACCATCTCAGCACAGGCAAGAGCAATCAGGAAGTTTGAATTTCACAAACTTTGGGAACAAGCACAGTTTCAAGCAGAAATAAAGGAATGACAAACACGTTGGAAGGCAGAGTGGCAAAAGTCAGAAAACCAAAACATTCCCCCTAAAAATTTTAAACAAAGAACAATCAAAAAGGAAGCAATCAAAATTCAAGTCAAGGGTCATTGATTTGCATGTTATCTCTGCCGTGGCTGCTAGGTCCTCAAGCACTCCTTGGCCTGGGTTCTGGAAGGAGACCTCTGCCAAAAGGACAGCAGAATGCCGGACAGTCAAAGCTCTGATTACCTGAGTGCACAGCCCAAAGTGGTGGAGTCCTCACTGTGCAGAGAGAAATAAATCCTGGAAACTCTGATTCACATTCTCTTTGCCCTGACTCTGAACTACTCTCTTCACTTCAGATACACAGAACCAAAGACTTTTTCACGTAGACTCTAAGTCACAGAACTGACAAAATTTCAGCATGTCAAAATTTATGATTCTTTGAAATCTAACACACACGAAAATCCGACAATTTCTCTAAAAACTGTCATCTTCCAGGGAACCTGGACCCAGCCCTGCGTTCTCAAGAAGAGGCTAACTCCACAGGCCTTGCCCAGGTCACAGACCCCAGCTGAGCCGGGGTGACAGCAGTAGGCAGACTTTCCATCCACCCTCAGTGGCTGGAGACCCCTTTCTGTCGCCATCTAGCCCACTTGCTCCCCCAAAAAACCTGTTGCTGTTCAAGCCCTGCTAAAGAAAAACCAGCGTCTCATAAAAGTTCAGGTTAGTAATCTACCTGCTTCAAAGAGTGGAGGAATACTCCGGATCTCAGCGATGGTGGCACTGCACCCTCCAAGCCTGCAGCTATCCGCTGGTCTTAAGGTTCTCGGACGGCCTGGAGCAGCCGAAGTCCCCAGACCCCGGGCACTCGCAGCCGCCGGCCGGGCTCCAGGCCGCGCGTCCATTTTGCAGCAGTTCAGACCGGGAGGGGAGAGGCGCCTGCAGTCCCCCGGACCAGACCCCTAACCCTGCCCAGCTCCAACTTCAGATCCCGACCCGCTCGGACCCCAGACCCCAACCCCGGCCCAAGCCCGCACCCCAGACCCCGACTCAGGCCCAGACCTCTGGCCCTCTCCTTCTCTGTTACCCCAAACTCCAGTCCAACCCCGACCTCCGACTCCAGATCCCGACCCACCCTGACTCTGAATTCGAGCGACTCCGGCCCCACGCCCACGCAGACCCCAGCCCAGCCCCGGCCTCCAACCCCGCCCCCGGCCCCCAGGCCCACGCGGACCCCGGCCAGCCTGCCCGCCCGGCGGGCCGCACCTTGACGTGGAAGCGGATGAGCGCCAGGCGGATGCAGTGCGCCATGCAGACGGGTGGCAGGAACCAGACCTTGGGCGGCGGGGTGCCCTTGTTCTGGACATGGCTGACGATCTGCTGCGCCGTCTGGCGCTCGTTGCCCTGCCGCTTGACCCACTCGTGCAGCCGCGCCTTCTCTAGCGCGCCGTTGAAGAAGACGAAGAGCTCGATGTTGCCGCCGAAGCAGGCCTTGGCTAGCGCGGCCAGGTAGCCGAGCATGTGGTTCCACTGGCCGCCGCTCACCCAGTCGGTGTAGAAGCCGCCGTAGAGGCGATGCAGGCAGTTGTCGGCGTCCACCAGCAGGCGCAGCGGCGTGTGCGGGGGCCGCTGCCGCCCGCCGCCCACCAGGCTGCCCCGGGCCAGCTTCTGCAGCTCCACCGGCACCACGGCGCTCGGGCAGTGCTTCTCGATGTAGTCCTGGAAGCCCTGCACGCCCATGGCGGCGGCGGCGGCGGCGGCGGCGGGCGCGGGGCGGCGGGGCGGCGGGGCCGGGGGCGGCGGGGCCGTGGCGCTGGCCTGGGCCGGGGCGGCGGGCTCTAGGGGGGGCCGGGCCGGGCCGCGGGCGCGCTCATGGCCGCTGCTGCCGCCATGTGCTACCGCCTCCCAGGGCCATGGCGGGGAGGGACCTGCGCCGTGCGCCGCTCCAGGCCCAGGCCAGGCTGAGGCGGCCTCGCGCGGGCGGGCGGGCGGCGGCGGAGGGGCGGGGCGATGCCAGCTGACTTACGTGAGCCGGCGGAAGGGGCGGAAGAGGCGGTGCCGCGGCTGAGCTGCCGGTACTACGGACGGAGCGGTCGGTATACTGAGGGCCAGGACTCCGAACCTGAATCCCAGTCCCAGACCGAGGAGGACAGACCGGGGAGAGTCCGCGAGATCCAGTCCAGGGAAGGGGGCGCCGGGCCCAAGCGGCGCCGCTGGGCCTGCGCGAGCTCCCGGGAGGTCCCAGAGCGGTGGCCTCATCTCCTCCCCTTCCTGGTCTCCCAGAGCTGTTCACCCGAGGAGGCCACATCCCCGGCTCCAGGATCTGGTCACCCCGAGACGGCCTTATACCCAGAAGCCGGTCAGGCAGCCCTCTCCCCGTACCCGCTCGGATGCGGTCACCCCGAGGAGTCCGCGTTCGGTCCTCGGGATCTGGTCACCCTGAAGAGGCCTCATCCCGGAAGCCGGTCACCCCGAGAAGGCCCCGTCCCGTCGTTGGTCACCCTAAGGAAGCCCCAATCTTAGTCCCCGGGTCCAGTCATTCCGAGGAGGCCCTGTCTCGTCCCCAAGGACCGGTCAGAGGAGGCCCCTTCCTATCCCAGTGCCCTGAGGAGCCCTAATCCCTGGGGTCTGGTCACCCCAAAGAGGTCCCGTCCTCGTCCCGGGGGGACCAGTCATCCTGAGGTGGGACCAGTGCCCTGGCCGGGGTGGCTGCAGAGGGAAAGTGGGCAGGCTGGTCAGGAACTGGAAGTTGGGTGCATCTGGGAGGGAGGAGGGAGCAGAAGCCACTGTCCCCAATGGAGAAAGGAATAAGTCTCTGCACTGTGTCCCCAAGTGTAGTTACCGAGTTCGAGAAATGATCACCTGCTCTCTCAACCTTAA
Source organism: Stenella coeruleoalba (assembly GCF_951394435.1). Classification (NCBI taxonomy): domain Eukaryota; kingdom Metazoa; phylum Chordata; class Mammalia; order Artiodactyla; family Delphinidae; genus Stenella; species Stenella coeruleoalba. The sequence continues at coordinate 34,223,796 of NC_137153.1, read as the reverse complement.
TCGCGTTCGTATCTTTAATTAACTTGGGAAATAACTCTCCAGACTTGGTTGTTCACAAGGAGTGGAGTCGTAATTCTGAGGAAGTTGGAAAGGTGGCAGATTGACCCCACTGCCCCCTGGGTTTACTGCTTTTCTGGGAGAAATAGGGTGGTGTGAGCCGGGACCCTCACTGGAGCTCCCTTTTAGGTAGCAGGGTTCCCTACAGGCAGATCTGACTCAACCCACTCAGAGTGGTTTCACTGTCTGAAGGAGCCTCGGGCTCCCCTTTTTCATTTTCACACCAGTAACAGATTTCATGGCCCAGACACTGAACTGACAATCTATAATGTAGTATACAAGTAGCCTTAGTGTCAGATAATCACCGAAGAGACTTTAAAAACAGATCTGTTACAGCATGTGAAATGCCTCCTTTCTATTTAGTTCCAACTGTGGAATGCCTATCTTCCCTAACTCTCGCTTTCCTGAGGCTGAGCAGCCCCTCCTAAGGAAAATGATTTAAATCCTTCTTGCTGTAGTAGCATCTTCTGGAAGGAGATCCTTTCATGACTTCTGTCCCAGAGCTCAGCAGTAATTGCTTTTTAAATGAGGTTAATACTATAAGTGTATTATGCTTCAATAAAATGGTTTTTAAAACAGATTAATGTCTTACAGAATGAAGCATTTAAAAACTCAGAACTCTTTGAAGTTTGGAAGTGGTGTTTTTACTTACCTCCTGTCCTCCTGTCTGTTCTTTTTTCTGGAGAAACCTCTGTAGAGGAGCAGGCCCCAACAGCAGGTGCAGAGCAGATGGAGCCTGCACCCATGTAGGTTCCAAGAAGCATCCATACTCTCTGTCCCCGAAAAGGCAAGTTGAATTTTTCCATTTCTTATAACTTCACCTCAAATATAGGCCAGTATGATATACACATAAGTAAAATGCTCTTGGTGTTTTGATAAGTATGTTTAATTTTTAAAAAACAGACTTTGGCAAGTTAAGCCACTTACTCATACACAAAATTAGAGATGAAGCCAGGATTATGTTATTTAGCCACTTAAAGCCACGTTAAATACTGACACCACAAATATTCAAATTTCCTTCTATAATCCACTGTAGGTTCACAAGATTAGGAGTATTAATTTTAATCACTCATTGTAATTTAATTTATAGCATTGCATTCCATATTTAATTTTGCTATGTACTGTTTTTATTTCTTTTAAATGTGCTTGCTTTTAACATTTTAGATGCTTTGGTGCCAGTGTCTGGGGTTCTGAGAATAAATTTATTTTCACCTTAAGACAGTATAGAGGACTAAGGTTCTGGAGTCAGACTACCAAACTTTGTCTAGTCCTACCTCTGTGCCCTGGCATAAATTACTTAAACTTTTAAAACCTTGCTTTCTATCATCTGTACAATGAGGATATTAATAGTATCTACCTTCCAGATCATTATAAGGATTAAATCATACAATTTGTGTGCTTACCACAGAGCAAATGCTCAATAAATGTTGGCTTTTGTAACTATTACTTACACATCCTATAATTGTATAAAATTTATCCTTGAGAACATGGATCAGTTATCTTACTTTTTGAAACCTTAAAATTCATTTTCATAAGTATAAAACATAAATTCATTTATGCTTACTTTCCCTGTTTAAGTATGTGTTCACATTAAAAAAAACTAACTCTCGTATGTTTTGAGTAACATTGTTAGTGGCTGGCAAGATGTTTGGCTGACAAATATTTTATATAATCTTCAAATTCAGAGGTTGGTTGAAGTTAAATTTTTTAAGTATCAAGGTAAAAGCAAACATCTGTATTTAAAATTTAATAAAAATTATAATATCTTCTTGGGTTCACAATATATGATAACTAATGGGTGGGGACTTTCCTATTTGCAACCACCTTTATCTTTCGACATTTCACTTAGAGCATATGAGAAAACTTTTTTTTTTTTTCCCATGGTTGGATTTTTTTCATTTTATTTCTTGGTTCATTTCAATGACCTGTATCATGAGAGTACAACTGAGCAGGGCTATTTCATCTTTACAGATTTTCTGGGAACAGCGGATTTGCGGGTAAACTTCAGTTTTGCTCTGTTTGGGTGGATGGGGTGTCCTAAACTCTCCTTGCTCCACTGTCTTCCACTAGGTCAGCGCCCCCCCCCCTCTTCCCAGGGAGGTCCCAAAGCTAGCTAGACTTCCAACTAAGAAGTTGGCTCCTAAACTTTTTCTCTGAATGCCAATGGATCCATCAAGTACACATCAGGGCCTTTCCCATTGGACAGAATTCTCATCATTACTGATACATTTCCTGTTGCCACTGGCGTTTTTTAAGTGTAAAAGCAGCAGCAGCAGCAGGATCCATCTCGTTAGCATCAAGCCATCAGGACCACTGCCCCCTCTTTGCTTTAAAGGGGCTCTGATGCCGGGACACTTGCAGATGTATGTGATCCGGCGAGGCAAAGCTGCCCTGTGTACAGAACACCCCACCCACCGCAAACCAGTTGTTGCACTGTTAGCCAGAGTTGCTTTTTCTAGAAAAGATGGATTGCAAAGGCCAGTTGTGCACAAGCCCCTGCCACAGCTCACAGCTTGGGCCCTCATGCTTGAGCAGTGACGCTACAGAGGTTGGGGTGATGAGGTGCGACTCTCTGCCCCACCTCCTCGAGCACACAGCACAGTGAGGGGCTAGGGGAGGCTCCCGCAGAGCAGACCCCAAGTTCTCGCGCCGTACCATCTCCCTAGTCCAGACTTCATGGCATGGCCCCCGGTGGCTAAGTTAGGCCTGGGTTTTACCCCTGGTCCCTTAGAGGCACCTGTGCATCTGTCCACCCAGATTGGAGACTGCACAGAGAGCTAGGGCTGAAGCATCCCAGATCATTCCAATGCTGACTGACAAGTGACTGTGGCCATCCCCACAGGCAAAAGGGACAGGGGGCACACTTTGCTGGTCTGTGAAGTCTCTTGGAACCCCTGACATTTTCTATGTGAAGGTATCTGAGAGCAGCTGCTAGGATTTAGCCAACCCTCCTGCCTGGGGTGACCTCAGCACGTCCCAGCAAAAGTTCAGAAAGAGCGGTGTCTCGGGGTAGAGAGGTGGAACCAGCAGTAGCTGCTTCCCTTGGAAAGCTGCGAGGCTGTGGCGGAGGGCACCTGGCCTCCTGGTCCTAGCGACGGGTGGGTGGGATCTGCCTGCCTCTCCATGTGACAAGAGGTCGGGTTAGAATGTGTGTGGATTCCCCAGGGATGTGCCCCAGGGGGGATGCTCTTATCCCTGCTTTAGAAGGCAGCTGATTGGAAGAAGCTTCTCCATAATGCTCAAAACCTTTCACCCTCGGGAGATCCTCTGAGCGGCCCTCAGCCAACCCCGTGAGCACCAGATGGCATGTTCAAGGCTGCCCCCGACCTACCACAAGTGGGTGAGAACAAACTTTCATAGCCACTCACAGAAATGGGTGACCAACTGTCCCCATTTGGGCAGGACTGAGGGGTTTCCTGGGAAATGGACTTCCAGTGCCAGAACCGGTCCTGGGCAAACTGGGGTGGCTGTCACCTTACACAGCAGCCTGGAGGACTGATGGGGGGCCGGAGTAGTTGTCCTGCCAGAAAGCTGGTCTTCTAAGTGCACCCAGGGAGCTACGCTACACCTCCTTAGGCCAAGGATGGCAGGAGCAACCCCTCCTGTGGCGCTGATTCACCCAGCCCTTGGGATGCAGGGGAGGGGGCTTCGGTGTCCACTGCCCCTGGATACCAGGAAAGATCAGGCAGGCTGGTGACCTCCACCGAGCCTCTGTCTTCAGGATTCCCCCGCCTGCTCATCTCTGCTTCTGGGCCTTTCTGTGCTCAGCAAAGATTGGTTTGGGCCTCTCCCTATCCTGACCCGGTCCTCCCAGGGCTGCCAGAATCAAGTGCCCAGGGTGCCCTCAGACGGGGTCAGGCCCCTGCATCTCCCTCGTTTCCCAAGGCCTACCTGCTCTGGACCTGCCCCAGGGGAGTGGGAGAAGCCAGAAGAAGGGGGAGCGCTGGGGAGTGTTGCCTGGACCCTGCTCTTCTCTGAGCCAGCAGAATTCCCACCCACGGGCCCTGAAGTCTTGGCTGGCTGAACCCACTGTGAGAGTGAGCTCTGAGGTAGGGCAGGAAGTAGCAGCAGGACTCCTTGGGAAGAGAGGGGGAGGACAGGCCCTGGGGCCGCGGTGACAGGCAGGCGCGGGGGGGGGGGGGGGGGGGGGGGGGAGGGGGACGCACCGAGGGGTGGGGTCACCAGGAAAACGCATGAGTTCTGGCGCTACTCTCCTGATGGTGAGTCGGGCCTGGGAGCTTAGAGGAAGGATGGAGGGAGGGAGCCGTCTGAACTGTGGAAGGCGTAGGGCCTCTTGAGGGGCCCCACAGAACCCCAGAGTAGGCAGCACCGCTGCAAGAAAGTAACTGCCCTCTGGGAGAGGGAAACCTCTAGAAGGTACCCCACTTGAGTATGCCAGAGTCCTGGGCGCTAAGCACTGCCCACGCAGGCCATGGACAGAGGACAGGGGGTCGGGCATGGGGTTAGGAAATGTGTTATGTTAGTGCTGCCTCTTGGTGATTTGGCAGGGAGAGGGGGCACTTCCTCGGTGGTCTCCAGCCTCAGGGGAGTCAGCTCTGGCCCAGGCCTCAGCGTTGCCCGTGGCGGAGGAAAAACATACCAAAGAAAAAGCCTGTTACAGATGAGCCCTGCGCCCTGCCCTCCCATCCCCGTTCCCTACCCCACAGCACCCAGGGCTCTGCACACAGCCAGGAGGCCAGGAGCCCCTTCCTCTGGGACTGCTCGCGGCCATGATACAGGACTTGAATGTTGAGGCTGGTGGCTGTGGAGGTCTCCCCGTCGGTTTGTCTGTCCTTGGGTGGGAGTCGGTCCTTGGGCCAGGCCATCAGACCTTGGCCTCCAGCATCTCCAGGAAGAGTTTGTGCATGGGCACCTTGCCTTGCAGTTTGAGGCTGTAGAAGTGCTGCACGGCCTTGGCAGCTGTCTGCCGAAGCAGGGGCAGCGTCAGCAGCAACTTGCTCATCCTCCATGGCTTCTCGTGGCGCTGGCACAGCTCGTAGTCCTGCAGCGCCTCATGCAGCAGGTCCTGCAGCTTCTGGACCGCCTCCAGATCCTCGATGTACATGGAATCTGAGTTGGCCAGGGCCAGGGCCTTGAGCGTCACAATCTCCTCCTTCACCTTGAGCTTCTTGTAGCTGTGCACCAGCTGTAGGATGGCCCGGTAGAGCTCCAGCAGTACCGCGAGGCGGGAGCGCTCCTCGTCCGTGATATAGTCCTCAGCATATAGTCCTCAGCATATACCAGCTTATCGTCATGGGGCAGCGAGCAGTGCACGCTGCCCAGGATGAGGATCTCCATCCAGGCACTCTGTGGCAGACTCATCTGGTCCCCCAGAGAGAGGTTGGAGAAGCCTGGGATGTGCTTGGCCCAGCCAATAATGACCACGAGCTCCCTGTCTGCCAGATCACAGAGAGTGGTCAGAGCCTTGATGTCACCCTCTGGCATGCCAGGGGGTGGCATGGCGTAGAGTTTGTCCGGCTCAGCCACCAGCAGGTAGGAGGCGATTTTAGTCAATGGCTTTTTAGCAGGAGGAGAAATCTGTAAGCTCAGGTACGGGCTGCTCTCTGAGTCCAGCCGGCGCTTGTATTTCTGGCGGCCTCCACGCACTCGGTCAAGGCGCACACCTTCCTTCAGCATTATCCCCACTTTGAGGCATTTCATGAAGCGACAGGCCTGGCAGGACTCGCGCCTCCGTTTCGTGATCTCACACTCGTTGGTGGCCGGGCAGCTGTACTCAATGTTCCCTTGGATGGTCCTCTTGAAGAAAGCCTTGCAGGCCTCACAGGAGGCCACGCTGTAGTGGTAGCCGGAGGCGATGTCCCCACACACGAGGCACAGGCTCTTGGGGATGGCGTTGAGCATGTACTGGCACTTGATGGCCGAGTCCTCCATGATGCCGCTGGCACAGTCCTCGTAGCCCTTGCGGTAGGGGGTGCCTCCCAGCCCGGTGCCCACGAACATGGGCAGCAAGTCCAGACTGTTGGCGTGGGCGCCCAGGGCCAGGCCGAAGCCGCCGCTGGCGTCGGACGAGCCGCTGGGGCTGTGGTGGCTGAGGGCATCGATGCCCGAGGACGGGCTAGACGGCTCGGTCTTGATGAAGGAGCCGCAGCTGGAGACCAGGTGCCGGTCGTCTGCGGATATTCTCTAGAAAACTTTGAATTTCACTAAGAGATTGCCCCACAAGCAAGAAAAAAAATCTGAAAAATAAACAAAAATGCTGAAAAGGACATGGCCCCAGGCTTTATAAAAATTACAAAAAGAAATTTCGGAAAAAAAGTTATGATTAATAGACAAAGAGAGCCAACCCATGTATGCAAAAATTACTGATGTGTGGAAAACCAATGACAGAAATACTTATTTTCAGCTCTTTCACATTTTAGCCAATTTAGTTTTGATCAATTAATCTATAGCCCAAAGTAGGAAAATATTGTCTATCTTATTTACATGATTCTTTCCCAATTAAAGTGTTTTGTAGTAGAATGATAACTTTACTTAATATTCTACTTAGCTGAGGCTTCTATCCACTAAAAGGTTAAGCTTTCAGTGTTTCAACTAAGGTGACTGAGACCCATGTAAACATTAGCATATAGTAGGAGAACAGCAGGCTGGGGCTCAGCATGAAATGTGTGACCCTAGAAGAGAGCAAATTAATCTCTGCTTGGGATTTGAACATGTAATGTTTACCTAGCACTAAGCTCTAATCTGTTAATTGATTGTCAGTTTAAATTACCTGGAAGAACACACAGGTATCTCTACAGTCTTGAGGATTTTGTTGTTTTTGTTTTGGTATTCTGGAATTAAAAAGTGCTTTTTGTCTTTAGTTATGTGGATTAAAAGTCATGTTCTCTTCAGAAGTATGAATACATTTTCTCTTTCAACCATAATTTTTTAAAACAGGTATACATTATAGTTCTAAATTGTACGTCAATGGGAAAGTATAAGTGAATTTCATTAAATGCAAATTTCTAGGGCTTTTCAAGAATAGAGGGAGTTTCCAAATGCGTGGCTGACAAACATTTTACATAATCAGCTGGTTACCATCTCAGCTGAAGGGTTACTGTACTCCTTCATTACTAATTTTCCCTTCCCTATCTAACAACAATTGGGAGCCCTTTGGTGCCCATTTTTTCTGAAGTCTGTAAAGGATTGTCTGTGTTCCCTCTCCACCACTTGTGGAAATACACAGAGGCCTTCCTGGCATTTCCTGTGTATCCAAGACCTCTTCCTCTCCACATCAGTCCTTACCGACAGGAGGCATCAGTCTGCCTTGACTCCCACCCTCACCTCTGGGAGCTGCTGAGGAGTAAGTAGACAACCATCCGTAGGGATGCTTTGGAAGACGATGCTCAGTTGGGCATATATTCTCTCATTTGAATAGAAGAACTTTATAGTCATCCCTTACATACTACCTTATGGAATCTTCAAAAAATCATTTTTTTTTTGGCCGCACCGCACCGCACCGCACTGCACCGCTTGCAGGATCTTCAACCAGGTATTGAACCCACGCCCCCTGCAATGGAAGCTCAGAGTCCTAACCACTGGACCACCAGGGAATTCCCCCTCCCCAAATTTTTTTAGTAAACGAAATCTTATTTTTTAACGTGATATAAATCAAATGAAAATTTTACTTTTTTAAACCAGGAATCTCCATTCATAAGTACAAAACCATTTTAAGATATATGTAGAGACTAGTTATCATTAAATGGTCTATTGCATTTGATAAAAACCATAAAAATGTTTCTGGAAAGAGCAGTTCTCTCCCACCAGAATATGAAAAGCACCCAGCCCTGACAAGGCTGGAACACATGAATCTGACCTCCTCCAGGGTGTCTGGGGCCTCAGACAGGTAAGAGCACATAGTCATTCTCTGGAAACTGAGCTGAGGCTCCTGGCACAGACCCTGCTGCCAAAGGAAGAGGCCAGGCTTGCCTTTGGAACTACAAGAATGCAAGTGCCTCCGGAAGACAGGGAGAAAGTTCTGCCTTAAATGCAGATGCCCTCAGGGTGGAGCAGTAGCCTGAGCTTGGGAAAGAGCTGAAGGCAAGAAACAGCCCCTCCTCCCCTGCCCATCACTGCCTCCTCCCCCTCCCTCACTCCTTGCGGGTCCCAGGTAGGTGGTACAGGCAGCACTGGCCCAGGATGGGGGACTGGGGCCTAGAGCTACATCTTCGACTTCAGTGCAACCTGGAATAAGGATTTCAGCACAGTCATGAGACAATGCCTGTTAAGTCTATTTATCTTATAAGAGATACCTACAGTTTTGTCAAAGCAAGAAGCACTATAAATACAATATTTTAAAATAAAAATTTCCATGTCCCTAAAAGAGAAAAGATTATATACTCAATAATCTTATCCTAACATTTATGTTCCTTGAACTGCACTGTTCAATAGAACTTTCTGTGATGAAGGAAGTGAGCTGTACTGTCTAATATGGTAGGCACTAGCCATAGGTGGCTATTGAGCACTCGATGTATACAACTGAGGAACTAAATTTTTAATTTTATTTAATTTTAGTTTAAATAGCTACATGTGTCTAGTGGATACTGTAGCAAAGATCTTAATTCCTAACAAACTGAGCAATTGCATCAGTCTGGCCCCATATTAGATTACATTTAATGTCTCCAACCTGATGGTGAAAAGAATATGGCTCCTTTGGTGTTCATATGGTAAGCAAGTACCTAGATTGACCATTTCACCAAAACTATACACAACTTCTTTTTTTTTTTTTTTTTTTTTTTGCAGTACGTGGGCCTCTCACTGCTGTGGCCTCTCCTGTTGCAGAGCACAGGCTCCGGACGCGCAGGCTCAACAGCCATGGCTCACGGGCCCAGCCGCTCCGCGGCATGTGGGATCTTCCCAGACCGGGTCACGAACCCGTGTACCCTGCATTAGCAGGCAGACTCTCAACCACTGCACCACCAGGGAAGCCCAATATATACAACTTCTGAGAAAGATATCTGGATATCTTTAGGAAGGGAAAAGGAATGCTGAATGTCCAAAATAGATATATGTTCATGACATGCATGATAAGACCCTTCCTATACCCTGTCCTTAAAAGATATAGATACTGTAAAGCCATGCCTTCTGAATTTTAAGCCACTGATTATATACTGAATCACTGGTGAGCTACGTGTCTAAAGAACATGTCCTATTTTTATTTGATCCATTTTTCTTTTTTTTTGACATTTATTTAACTCACTGCAAATTCACTTAACTACCCTAAGAAATCAATATCTATATCTTAACAAAAAAGTTCTCATAAGAAACATCATGGAACTCCTTGCAGCTATCAACATACACCATGATATTTCCATGACCTACAAGTCTAGAAATCTATGCCAAGTAAGGTTAATTTTTAATAGTTTAATCCACTAAGTAGATGCTTATTAAGCATTTATATTTTTCATATTTGTAAAGTACATATTGTGACTCACACTTATATCTTATTCTCCACAAACTCACAGACTACTAAGAAAAGAAAATAATGGCATATATAACTTGTATTACCAAGAAAGATATTGATTAGTACCAATGGGAAAATCAGAGAATATATCCTAGGAGATCATATAAGGAAGAAACTAATTTTAAATTGAAGCTTCAAACTTTCATTTTCAGCCAAGATGAAGTAACAGGAACTGACTACCCTCCCACCTGAAACAATAATAACCAAAAAAACACAGACAACACATGTGAAACAATGGTTCTCAAAACATTGAACATAAGTCAATGAAGGACAGATCCTTGAGAAATGGAAAACAAAGGAGATGAGCCCTACAATTGACCCACCTCACTGCCTGTTGACTTTCCAGGCCATGATGTAAGGAAAGGAACCCACAGAGCCTGGCAGCCTCCCTAAATTGAGGGGATGAAACTGGGAATCTGGGTTGGTCAAGAGGGCTAGAATTCACAAGGCGGAGTACTGGAAAGAGGAGTGATGTACAGAGAGAGGACTCCAGAGATCTGCAGAGACTCCTCCATAAATATTCAGCTGAGAATCAATTAGTGAATACATGTGAGCAAGCTACCTGAGGCAGAGGAAAAATCCATTGGGAAGGATGAAAGGATACAGTGCCTGAAGTTCACTTGAGGCCAGAAGTAGTGCTTGTCCCAACAGATTGGAAAATCACATCATTCAAAAGTCATCAGCTAGAGTACTAAAAAGGCTCTTCTGGTAATGAGATAAAATTAACTCTAGACAAGGATTCTGGGAAGATAATGGAGTAGGAAGCACCAGAAATCTGTCTCCCACCTAGACAACAATGACACTGGCAGATTCTGTCTGATATAACTAATTTGGAACTCTGGAGTCTGTTGAAGACTTACAACTTCTGGGGAAGTCTTGGATGGTAAATTTTGGTTAATTTTAGTCAATTTCAGCTTTTAGCTGACAGTAGTAGCTACACATCCCCACCTCTAGCCACATGGCAGGCATTGAGCAGCTTGCACACAGCTTGCAGGAGCCAGGGTAGACAAAAAGGACCCTGTTCCCCAAATATTGGGGATCTGTGTTCTGGTCACTGATTGCTTCTTCTGATCACAGAGGTGCATGGAAAAAGGCAGGCAGCCATTGTTGCTGCACCTCCCCTCACATACACCCCCCCCCCACCTCACTGCAAGCTTCTCTCCTCTAGCTGAACAGCCTTCTAGGAAATTTAAAGGCCAATACCCTTTTCTCCTGCCTTAATTTTTTGCTTTTCCCCTTTTGGTAGTCAGACATTAATGAATAGGACATTAAAAAAACAACTACATATATGGGGGAAATTAGAAAGCGACTAAATGTGCTCAAAGAAGGGCTCAGAAAAGACCTAAGAAGACATTATTTTTATTTTGAAAAAATGATCAAAACATCAAACCCTGAGGAATGGTGAGAATCTGATTTCCAGAATTACCAAATTATTAGATTCAAATGTCCAGTGTTCATTCAACAAAAACTCACACAAGGCATACAAAGAATCAGGAAAGTATGGCCAATTCAAAGGAAAAAAATATAATTCAAGAGTCTGTCCATGAAATAGACCTAATGGAATATATATTAAACAAAGACTTTAAAACAACTGTCCTAAGATGCTCAAAGAGCTATATGAAGATGTGGAGGAAGTCAAGAAAATGAGGTGTAAACAAAATAGAAGTATAAATAAAGAGATAGAAAGCCTAAAAATAAATAAAAAAGAAATTCTGGAGCTGAAAAGTACAATAACTGAAATGAAAATTTCACTAGAGGGATTCAAAGGCATTTGAGCAGGCAAAAGAAATAATCAGTGAACTAGAAAATAAGAGAGTGGAAAGTATCCAGGCTGAAGAACAGAAAGAAAAATTGAAGAAAAGAAATGGAGCCTAAGGGAACTGTGAGACATCATAAAACATACCAACCTACTCATCATTGAAGTCCTAGAAGGAGGAGAGAGAGAGAAAGGCACAGAGAGAACGTTGAAGAAATAATGGCTGAAAACTTACCAAATCTGATGAAAGGCATGAATATAAATATCCAAGAAGCTCAGTGAACTCCAAATAAGATGAACTCAAAGAGACCCACACTGAGACACATAATCAAACTTTCAAAAGACAAAGACAAAGAATGAATCTTGAAAGCAGCTAGAGAGAAGCAAATCATTACATAATACAAGGGATCTTCAATAATATTATGTTCAGATTTCTCATCAGAGACTTTAGAGGCCAGAAGACAGTGGGCAGATATATTCAAAGTGCTAAAGAAAAAACCCCATCAACCAAGAATCTTATATCCAGCAAGACTGCTCTTCAAAAGTGAGGGAGAAATAAAGACTTTCCCAGATAATCAAAAGCTGAAGGTGTAGCCACTAGACCTATTTTGCAAGAAATGCTCAAGGGAGTCCTCCAAAGTGAAATGAAAGAACACTCAGCAGTACCTCAGAGCTGTATGGAGAAATAAAGATCACAATAAAGGTAAATACATGGGCAATTTTTAAAGCTAGTATTATTGTAACAATGGTTTGTAATTACACTTTTTGCATTCTACATGATTCAAGAGATTAGTACATTTAATGGGAAAAAATTAGTGTTAAAGCTAGTATTACTGAAACACTGGTTTGTAACTCCAAACCAATGCTTTTAAAAGAATTATTAGTTTTTGTTTTGGACACACAATGTATAAAGATGTAATTTTGTGACATCAACATTGAAAGGGGCAGAATGAAGCTACAAAGGGGCAAATATTTTGTATATTATTGAAGTTAAGCTGCTATAAATTCAAATTAGATTGTTATAACTTTAGGATGTTAAATGTAATTCCCATGGTAACCACAAAGAAAATAGCTATAGAATATATACAAAAAGAAATTAAGAATCAATTTAAGCAATTTACTACAGAAAAGTCAACACAAAAGAAGGTAGGAATGCAGGAAATGACAGCCCCCCACAAAAAAAACCCAAAACAAAACTATAGGGCAAATAGAAAATAAATATCATCACAATGACAGAAATAATTCCTCCTTATCAGTAGCTATTTTAAATATACATTGATTAAACTCTTCCGTCAAAAGATAAACATTGCCAGAATGGATAAAAACACATGATCCAACTAGGTATTGTCTACAAGAACTCACCTGAGATCCAAAGACACAAGCAGGTTGAAAGTGAAAGGATGGGAGAAAGAGTTTATGCAAATAGGAACTAAAAGAGAGCATGAGTAGCTATACTAATATCAGACAAAATATATTTTAAATTAAAAAATCACAATACTGGATGGAACGACTGGAAAGAAGATAAATAAGGAAATAGAGGATGTAAACAAACACTAAACCAACTATATCTAGCAGACATATACAGTACACTTCACCCAAGAACAACATACACATTCTTCGCAAGTGTACATGGGACATTTTCCTGGGTAGACCATATGTTAGGCCATAAATTAAGTCTCAATAGACAACAACTAGGGTGCCTGCTGGACGCTGGTGTGGGACCTTGATGCCCAAGGAGATGGGAGAAGCCCCTGAGTGACTGGGTAGGATGTGGGGGGAGTGAGTGGGGAGGAGAAGTGGGGGCCAGACAAGACCAGTGCCCCTGAGGGGTGGCTGGGAAGGGGAGGGGTTCCCACACCTGGAGGGACCCTCGGGAGCTCAGAGGATCAGGAGGAGTGTGCCTAGCATTTCGCCTGCCCAGTCAGGCCCTGGCAAGCCTGCTGGGCTCCCAGGCCAGGTCTCCCACCCACCAAGGCCCTCCCTGGACTGCGTTGGTCCTAGGAGCAGAGGAGGAGGTACGGGGAGAAGAGCAGAGGTGGATGGGGAGGGGCCCTCCAAGATTGGAGGATCAGGGAAGGCACGGAGGGCACTTCCCCCACCAACTCAGGCCCCAGGAAACCCGCTGGTCTCCCAGGCCTGGTCCTCCATTCTCTGGGACCCCCTCAAACCCCATGGGTCCTAGGGTCATGGGAGGGAGGGAGGAGGGGGGAAGAGGAGGAGAGATGAACGGTGTGGGGGAGATCCTCGAGGACCAGAGGATCAGGGGAGGTGCGGCAGGTGTTTCTCCCACCCACTCAGGCCCCAGGAAGCCTGCTAGTCTTCTGGGCCCAGTCCTCCTTTCTCCAAGGCCCCCTCTGGCTGCAGGGGTCCTAGGGGCATGGACGGGGAAGAGGAAGAGAGAGAGATGGGTAGGGGCCCTCCAGGATCAGAGGATCAGGGGAGGTGTAGAGGTCGTTTCCCCCACCCACTCGGCCTCAGGAAGCCTGTTGGGCTTTGGGGTCTCATCCCCTACCTTCAGGACCCCCTTTGGCCACGTGGCTCCTAGGGGCATAGGAGGGAGGAAGGAGGGGAAGAAGAAGAAGAGAGGACAACGGGGAGGGGCCCTTCAGGGGAGGATCAGGGGGGAATGCGCCTAACATTTTCCTCACTCACTTGGGCCCAGTGAGCCTGCTGGGGTCATGGACCTGGTCCTCCAACCTCCAAGGCCAGAGGCACTCCTGGACACTGCCTACTGCATTGATTATAAGCCCCACCCCCCCCACCCGCAGGGCCTTTTCCAGGCCTGTGGGTCCTAAGCATAGGCCCTACCCACCACCTAAACCCTACCCCTGCCTAAGCCTGGCCCCCCAGAGCCAAGGCGTTTTCCAGCTTTTTTTTTTTTTCTCCTCTTTTTTACTATTGTGGTTCTGCTTTACTTTCTGGTTGTTGTTTCATCTATATTTTTACTTTTTTATTCTTTCTAACACCTGTTAGTTTTCTAATCCTATTTTATTTTTTACTCTTTGTTATTGTTCTGTTCCTTTTTTTCTTTTCTCTTTTTCTTTTTTTCCACCCCGTGCTGCTTGTGGGATTTTGGTTCACAAGCTGGGGGTCGGGCCAGAGATACTGCAGTGGGAGCTCCAAGTACGAACCACTGACTAACAGAGAACCTCAGACCTCAGGGAATATTCATCTGAGTGAGGTCTCCTGGAGGTAATCATCTCGGTACCAAGCCCAGCAGCCTACAAACTCCACTGCAGGAAGCCTCAGGCCAAAGAACCAGTAAGATAGTAACACAGTCCTACCCATCAAAAACAAACAAAAAAATGACCAAAAATTATGTCACAGATGAAGGAGTAAGGTAGAAACCTACAAGACCAACTAAATGAAGAGGAAATAGGCAACCTACCTGAAATAGAATTCAGAGTAATGATAGCAAAGATTATCCAGAATCTTGGAAATAGAATGGAGGCATGGATTGAGAAAATACAGAAATGTTTAACAAAGATCTAGAAGAATTAAAGAACAAACAGAGATGAACAACACAATTAACTGACAGGAAAAAATACACTAGAAGGAATCAGTAACAGAATAACTGAGACAGAAGAATGAATAAGTGAGCTGGAAGATAGAATGGTGGAAATAACTGCTGAGCATCAGAATAAAGAAAAAAGGATGAAAAGAAATGAAGACAGTCTTAGAGACTTCTGGGACAAAGTTAAACACACCAACATTTGAATTATAGGGGTCCCAGAAGAAGAAGAGATAGAGAAAGGGTCTGAGAAAATATTTGAAGAGATTATAGTCAGAAACTTCCCTAACATAGGAAAGGAAATAGTCAGCCAAGCCAGGAAAGGCAGAGAGTCCCATACAGGATAAACCCTAGGAGAAACACAACAAGACACATTAATCAAACTAACAAAAATTAAATTCAAAGAAAAAATATTAAAAGCAGCAAGGGGGGCTTCACTTGGCACAGTGGTTGAGAGTCCACCTGCTGATGCAGGGGACACGGGTTCGTGCCCCGGCCTGGGAAGATCCCACATGCCGCGGAGCGGCTGGGCCCGTGAGCCATGGATGCTGAGCCTGCACGTCCGGAGACTGTGCTCCCCAACAGGAGAGGCCACAACAGTTAGAGGCCCATGTACCTCCCCCCCAAAAAAAAACAAGCAGCAAGGGGAAAGCAAAAAATAACATACAAAGGAATCTCCATAAGTTTATCAGCTGACTTTTTAGCAGAACTCTGCAAGCCAGAAGGGAGTGGTGGCAGGATATACTTAAAATGATGAAAGAGAAAAACCTACAACCAAGATTATCCAGCAAGAATCTCATTCAGATTCAACAGAGAAATCAAAAGCTTTTCAGACAAGCAAAAGCTAAGAGAATTCATCACCACCAAACCAGCTTTACAACAAATGCTAAAGGAACTTCTCTAGGCAGGAAACACAGAGAAGTAAAAGACCCACAAAAACAAACACAAAACAATTAAGAAAATGGGAATAGGAACATACATATTGATAATAACTTGGAATGTAAATGGATTAAATGCTCCAAAAAAAGACACAGGCTGGCTGAAAGGAAACAAAAACAAGACCTATATATATGCTGTCTGCAAGAGACACACTTCAGACCTATGGGCACATACAGAGAAAGTGAAGGGATGGAAAAAGATATTCCATGCAAAAGGAAATCAAAAGAAAGCTGGCGTAGCAATACTCGTATCAGATAAAATACACTTTAAAATAAAGACTGTTACAAGAGATAAGGAAGAACACTACACAATGATCAAGGGGTCAATCCAAGAAGAATATATAACAATTATAAATATTTATGTACCCAACATAGGAGCACCTCAATACATAAGGCAAATACTAACAACCACAAAAGGGGAAATCAACAGTAACACAAAAATAGTAGAGGATTTTAACATCCTACTTACACCAATGGACAGATCATCCCCACAGAAAAATAAATAAGGAAACACATGTTTTAAATGACACAATAGACCAGATAGATTTAATTGATATTTATAGGACTTTCCACCCGAAAGTGGCAGAATAGACTTTCTTCTCAAGTGCACACGGATCATTCTCCAGGATAGATCACATCTTGGGTCAAAAATCAAGTCTTGGAAAATTTAAGAAAATTGAAATCATATCAAGTATCTTTTCTGACCACAACAATATGAGATTGGAAATCAATTACAGGAAAAAAAGCTAAAAAACACAAATACATGGAAGCTAAACAGTGCACTACTAAATACACAACAGATCCCTGAAGAAATAAAAGAAGAAATAAAAAAATACATATAAACAAATGACAATGAAAACACAATGACCCAAAACCTATGGGACATAGCAAAAGCAGTTCTAAGAGGGAAGTTTAGGGACTTACCTGGTGGCACAGTGGCTAAGAATCCTCCTGCCAATGCAGGGGACACAGGTTCAAGCCCTAACCCAGGAAGATCCCACATGCTGCAGAGCAACTAAGACCATGTGCCACAGCTACTAAGCCTGCTCTCTAGAGCCTGTGAACCACAACTACTGAAGCCCACATGCCTAGAGCCCATGCTCTGCAACAAAGAAGCTACCATAATGAGAAGCCTGCGCACTGCAACAAAGAGTAGTACTCGCTCACTGCAACTAGAGAAAGCCTATGCAGCAATGAAGACCTAATGCAGCCAAAAATAAATAAATAAAATAAATAAATACTTTTTTTAAATGAGGGAAGTTTATAGCAATTCAATCTCACCTCAAGAAACAGGAAAAATCTCAAATGAGCAATCTAAACTTACACCTAAAGCAACTAGAGAGAGTAGAACAAAGAAAACCCAAAGTCACTAAAGGAAAGAAATCATGAAGATCAGAGCAGAAATAAATGAAATAGAAATGAGGGAAACAATAACAAAGATCAATAAAGCTAAAAGTTGGTTCTTTGAGAAGATAAACAAGATTGATAAACCTTTAGCCAGACTCATCAAGAAAAAAAGGAGAGGACACAAATCAATAAAGTTAGAAATGAAAAAGGAGAAATCACAACTGACACCACAGAAATATAAAGGATTATAAGAGACTACTACAAACAACTATATGGCAATAAAATGGACAACCATGAAGAAATGGACAAATTATTGGAAAGGTACAATTTTCCAAGACTGAACCAGGAAGAATTAGAAAATATAAACAGACCTATCACAAGTAATGAAATTGAAACTGTAATTTAAAATCTTCCAACAAACAAAAGTCCAAGACCAGATGGCTTCACAGGAAAATTCTATCAAACATTTAGAGAAGAGCTAACACTGATCCTTCTCAAACTCTTCCAAAAAATTGCAGAGGGAGGAACACTCCCAAATTCATTCTATGAAGCCACAATCACCCTGATACGGACACCAGCAAAAGATATTACGAAAAAAGAAAATTATACACCAGTATCACTGATGAACATAGATGCAAAAGTCCTCAACAAAATACTAGGAAACAGAATCCAGCAACATATTAAAAGGATCATACACCATGATCAAGTGGGATTTATCCCAGGAATGCAATGATTCTTCAATATACACAAATCAATCAACATGATACACTATATTAACAAATTAAGGAATAAAATCCATACGATCAATAGATTCAGAAAAAGCTTTTGACAAAATTCAACACCAGTTTATGATAAAAACATTCCAGAAAATGGGCAGAGAGGGAACCTACCTCAACATAATAAAGGCCATATATGACAAACCCACAGCAAACATCATACTCAATGGTGAAAAACTGAAAACATTTCCCCTAAGATCAGGAACAAAACAAGATGTCCACTCTCACCACTCTTATTCAACATAGTTTCAGAAGTCCTAGCAGCAGCAATCAGAGAAGAAGAAGAAATAAAAGGAATCCAAATTGGAAAAGAAGAAGTAAAACTGTCACTGTTGCCGATGACGTATGTCATTTCTATACATAGAAAATCCTAAAGGTGTCATAGAAAACTACTAGAACTAATCAATGAATTTGGTAAGGTTGCAGGATACAAAACTAATGCACAGAAATCTCTTGAATTCCTATACACTGACAATGAAAAATCAGAGAGAGAAATTAAGGAAACAATCCCATTTACTATTGCACCACAAAATTGGTACAGCCACTATGGAGAACATTATGGATGTTCCTTAAAAAACTAAATATGTGTGTGTGTGTGTGTGTGTGTATCAATGGAATATTACTCAGTCACAGAAAAGAATGAAATAATTCCATTTTTAGCAACATGGATGCTTACAGATTATCATACTAAGCAAAGTAAGTCAGAAAGAGAAAGACAAATACCATATGATATCAGTTATATGTGGAATCTAAAATACAACACAAATTAACATATCTATGAAACAGATACAGAGTCACAGATATAGAGGACATATTTGTGGTTACCAAGGGTGAGGGGGTTGGGGGAGGGAAGGTTTGGGAGTTTGGGATTACCAGATGCAAACTATTATATACAGGATGGATAAACAACAAGGTCCTACTGTATAGAACAGAGAACTGTATTCAATATCTTATGATAAACCATAATGGAAAAGAATATAAAAAAGAATATATATATGTATAACTGAATCACTCTGATATACAGCAGAAATTAACACAACATTGTAAATAAACTATATTTCAATAAAATTTTTAAAAATCAGAAGAAAAAAAGAATTATATAGCATGACCAAGTGAGGTTTATTCCAGGAATACAAGACTGATTTGATATTGGGAAATCAAAATCAAGCTAAAAAAGAAAAATCCTGTGATCATATCAATTGATGCAGGAAAAGTATTTAACAAAACTCAGCCCTCATTCATGAGAAAAACCCTCAGAAAAATAGGAAGAGGCAAACACTTTATTGACCTTATGGAGATCATCTACCAAAACACAAAACAAAACAGTTAACATTATACTTAATGGTGAAAGACTGAATGCTTTTCTCCTAAGATTGAGAACAAGTATATTTTCTTCACCGCTGCTATTAAACAAAACACTGGAAGGTCTAGCCAGAACAATAAAGCAAGAAAGGAAGTAAAAGACATATGGATGGGAAAGGAGAAACAAAATTGTCCATATTTGCAGATAACATGATTATCAACATAGAAAAATACCAAAGAATCTACTAAAATTTCCTAAAACTAACAAGTGAATTCAGCAAAGTCATGGGATACAAAATCAGCAGACAAAAATCAAGTATACTTCCATACACTTAGCAATGAACATGTGGAAATCAAAATTAAAAATACAATGCCATTTACAATTGCTTACAAAAGTAAAATGCTTAGGTGTAAATCTAACATAACATGCATAAAATTTATATGCTCAAAACTTCAAAATGCTAAAGGAAACAAAAGCAAAAATAGACAAATGGGACCTAATTAAACTTATAAGCTTTCGCAGAGCAAAGGAAACCATCAACAAAATGAAAAGACAACCTACAGAATGGGAGAAAATATTTGCAAATGATATGACTATAGGGGGTTAATATCTAAAAAATATGAACAGCTCATACAACTCAACGTCAAAATTTAATCAACCCAATTTAAAAATGGGCAGAAGATATGAATAGACATTTTTCCAGTGAAGACATACAGATGGCCAAAAGGAACATTAAAAGATTCTCAACATTGTTAGTCATCAGAAAAATTCAAATCAAAACCACAACAAGATATCACCTCACACCTGTTAGGATGGCTTTTATCAAAAAGACAAGATATAGCAACTGTTGGCAAGGATGTGGAGAAAATGGAACCCTCATACACTGTTGGTGGAAATGTAAATTGGTGTAGCCACTGTAGAAAACAGTTTGGAGGTTCCTCAAAAAAACTAAAAATAGAACTACCATATGATACAGCAATTCCATTCCTGATTATATGCCTAAAGAAAAAAAACACCAATTCAAAAAGATATATGCACCCCAATGTTCGTAGCAGCATTATTTACAATATCCAAGATATGGAAGCAACCTAAGTGTCCACCAACAGTTGGATGGATAAAGAAAATGTGGTATGTATGTGCAGTGGGATACTACTCAGCCATTAAAAAATGAAAATTTGCCATTTGCAACAACATGGATGGACTTGGGGGGTATGATGATAAGTGATATAAGTCAGATAGAGAAAGACAAATACTGTATGATATCACTAATATGTGGAATCTAAAAAAAAACCAAACTACTGAATATAACATAAAAGAAACAGACTCACAGATACAGAGAACAAACTAGTGGTTACAATGGGGAGAGGGAAGGGGGAAGGGCAAGATAGGGGTAGAGGATTAAGAGGTACAAACTATTATGTATAAAATAAATAACTACAAAGATATATTGTACAGTAAAAGGAATACAGCCAATATTTTATAATAACTATAATGGAAAATAACCTTCAAAAATTATGAATCACTATGTTGTACACATAGTGTACAATTTTAAAAGAAATTTTAAAATGCTAATGAAATAATCATGGAAAAATCTAAATAAAGAGATATACTGTATTTATATGGGACTACAAAAGACCTACAATAGCCAAAATAACTTTGAAGAAAAAGAGAGAACAGAAGTAGAGAACTTACATTACCTAATTAAAAGCTTTACTATACGTCTAGAGTAATTAAGTCAGTGTGATACTGGCATCATGATAAAGAGACCAATGTAACAAAATAGAGAGTCCAGACATAGACCTGCACATTTGGGGTTGATTTTCAACAAAAATGCAAAAGCAACTTATGGAGAAAGGTAACGTTTTCAAGAAGTGGTGCTTACCTAATTGGATTTCCATACGGGAGTAAAAAAAAATAGATAAGTGTAATCCATATCTCACAAATATACAAAAATTAGCTTAAAAATTTAGTAAAAAAAAAAAGCTGTTTGACCTAAATATGCAACCTAGAAGTGTAAAAGTTCTAGAAAGAAACATAAGGGAAAGTCTTTGTGATATTTTCTTATTTAAAGATATTTTAGATAGTGCCAAAGGCATGATCTGTAAAAGAAAAACTGGAAAATTGAACCCCATCAAAATTAATAATTTGAACTCTTAGGAAGATACTGTTAATGAAAAGACAAGTTACAGTGGTAGAAAATATTTGCAAATCATTTATATGATAAAAACTTGTATTCATAATACATAATAAAACCTTGAAAACTCATTAAGAAAAAAAATCCCAATGTACAATTTGGGAAATAATTTGACCAGACTCATCACTAAAGAAAATATACAGGTGACATATAAGCACATGAAAATATGCTCAACATCATTTGTTATTAGGGAAATGCAAATTAAAACCACAAAGAAGTGATATCAGGGAATATGGCAGGGTAGAAAGCCCCAGGAATATGACTCTTCACAGAAATGACATCTGAGCTGGTAGGAACTGTCTGCACAACTATTTTGCAACCCTGGTCTAATAGACCTCTTACAGGACCCAGGGGAGTGCTTGATGAAGAAGCTGGTAAATTTCATTAAATTTTGGTGAATTTTAGTGATTACATGGTAGTGGCTACCATGCCTTACACTCCAGCACCCCGGAAGGCAGCAACCCAGTTCCTGGTGCAGCTTGCTGGGGCCATGGTGGAGAATATGGACCTTGTCCTCCAAAAATTGGGATCATAGGTTTTTATTGTTAATCACTGAGGAGCTGACACAGAAGTTAGCCATTGTTTCAAACCCAAAGGGCTAAAATGTCTTCCTGGCTTGGAGAGGGTTTAAAGAGACAGTATCTACCTTTTCCCCTTTTGGGAGCCAGATGCTTAAGGATACCTTTGTTGAGTCACAGGTTGATTGCAGAGACAATGGAACAGAAACTTTAAGGATCACACACAAGGAGTTCATGCTTCTCAGAAACAGTTTGGAAAAGTTACATTGTATGGCTTCAGCCTTCAACAAGCAAATCCAGCAATCCATGATAAGGGGAAGAATTGGAATTCTAGAATTCCCACAGCATTATAGTTTGAGTTACCACAACTCAAAATGTCCAGTTTTTAACAAAAAATTACAGTACATAAAAAGAAACAGTAAAGTGCAGTCCCTTCATAGGAACAAAAGAATTAGAAACCATCCCTGAGGAAGCCCAGACATTTATATTATTAGTCAAAGACATTAAATCAACTTTCTTAAATATATTAAATGATTTTTAGGAAATCATGGACAAAGAACTAGAGGAAATCAAGAAAATAATGTCTGTATAAAATAAGAATACTGGGGCTTCCCTGGTGGCGCAGTGGTTGAGAGTCCGCCTGCCAATGCACGGAACACGGGTTCGTGCCCCGGTCTGGGAGGATCCCACATGCCACGGAGCGGCTGGGCCTGTGAGCCATGGCCACTGAGCCTGTGCGTCCAGGACCTGCGCTCTGCAATGGGAGAGGCCACAGCAGTGAGAGGCCTGCATACCGCAGGAAAAAAAAAAAAAGGAAAAAAAAGAATACAAATGAAGATAAATAAAGAGAAGGAACTGAATAGAAATTCTGGAGCTGGAAATCACAAAAACTGAAAGGAAAAACTCTCTAGAGGTGTTCAAAATCAGATTTGAGCAGGCAGAAGAAAGGATCAGTTGAAGATAAGGACAATTGAAATAATAAATTCAGAGGAACAGAAAGAAAAAAGAATGAAGAAAAATGAACAAAGCCTGAAGGACCGGTGGGATACTGTTAAGTGTTCAACATATGCATTATGGGATGCCCAGAAGGAGAAGATATTGAGAAAGGAGCAGGAAAATATATTTGGCCAAAAAAAAAATCCTAAATCTGATGAAATACATGAATATGTATATGTATAGTTGAGACGCTCAACTAACTCCAAGCTGGATAAACATATAGAGAGCTACACCAAGACACATTATCATCAACCTGTCAATACCCAAAGACAAAGAGTGGATCTTGAAAGCAGGAAGGTACAAGTGACTCATCACATACAAGTGATTCTCAATAAAATTAACAGATGATTTCTCCCCAGAAACCATAGAGGACAGAGGCAGTGGGATGACATGCTTCGTGTCCTTAAAGAAAAAAAAAAACCCTGTCAATCAAGAATTCTGTATCTAGCAAAACTATCCTTCAAGAATGAAAGAGAAATTAAGACAATCCCAGGTAAACGAAGGCTGAGAGATTTCATTACCAATAGATCTGCCCTACAAGAACCACTAAAGGGAATCCTTCAGGCTGAAATGAAAGGACACCAGACAGTAACTCACATCTATAAGAAAAAATAACAAGCATAAATATAAAATCCAGTATTATTGTTCTTTTCATTTGATTCGTAACTTCTCTCTTTTTCCTATATAAACTAAATGGCAAGTATATAAAACAACAGTTATAAATTCATGTTAAGGGGACTACAGTGCATAAGGTGATAATCTGTGATAATAACATCACAAAGAGTTGAAGTGGAGAACCCAAAAGGGAAGAAGTGGGGATGTATGGAAGCAGAATTTTTGTAAAATATGATATCATCTTATGTATTATTCAAACTATGTGTTTCTTAAGTTTAATATGTTAATTGCAATCCCCCAAAAGTCAGTAATGGAAAATTGAAGTATAAAAACCATAGAAAGCAAATAGCTAAGTGAAAGAAGTAAATTCTTCTTTTTAAGTAATCACATTAAATGTAAAAGGATTGCTCTCTCCTATTAAAATACAGATTTGGAAGATCGTATTTTAAAAAACCAGAATTCATCAATATTCTGTTTACAAAATATTCACTTTAGATATGAGGATGAAAATACATTTAATGTAAAAGGATGGAAAAAGATACTCCATGCAAATAGTAACCAAAAGTGAGCTGACTTGGCTGTATTATTGTCAGACAAATAGACTGTAAATGAAAAAAGTTTTCATCATATATTGATAAAACATTTAATATAGCACTAAGATATAACAATTATAAACATTAGAAATTTACCAACTTCCTACGTTTTCTGTTTGTCCCATATATCCTTTACTCCCTTTTTCTTATTTTTTCTGTTTTGTTTTGGTCACTTTAGTATTTTGTATGATTCTATTTAATCTTATTTGTAGTTTTAGTACCATTATTCTTTTTTATTTATTTTATTCGTTGCTTTAGGGTTACAGTATACATCTTTAACTCATGTCAGTCTACCTTCAACTGATATTGTACTACTTTATATATAAAAAAGCTCCAAAATATATGAAGCAAAAGCTGACATGTTGAAGAGAGAAATAGAAAGCTCTATAATACTAGTTGGAGAATTCAATGCACTACTGTTAATAATGAAGAGCAAAAACAAACAGAAGATAAATAAGAAAATGTAGGACTTGTACAAACACTTTAAACCAACTAGACATAACAGACATATGCAGAACATTCCACCCAATAACAGCAGAATACACATTATTCTTAAGTGCACATGGAACATTCTCTAGTATTTACCATATATTAGGTCACAAAATTAGTCTTAGTAAATTTTAAAAAGGTTGAAATCATCCAAAGTATATCTTCTGATCATAATGGAATGAAATTAGAAATGAATAACAGGGGCAAACTGGAAAATTCACAAATATGTGGAAATTAAACAACACAGTCTTACAGAAACAATAGGTCAAAGAAGAAATGACAAGAAAAATTAGAAAATACCTTGAGACAAAAGAAAATAAAAACACAATGTACAAAAACTCATGGGATGCATCAAAAGCAGTGCTAAAGTGGGAATTTATAGTTGTAAATATATATGTTAAAAAAGGAGAAATAGGTCATACACCATGATCAAGTGGGGTTTATCCCAGGAATGCAAGGATTCTTCAATATATGCAAATCAATCAATGTGATACGCCATATTAACAAATTGAAGGAGAAAAATCATGTGATCATCTCAATAGATGCAGAAAAAGTTTTCAACAAAATTCAACACCCATTTATGATAAAAAAAAACCCTCCAGAAAGTAGGCATAGAGGGAACTTACCCCACAGCCAACATCGTTCTCAAAGGTGAAAAACTGAAACCATTTCCACTAAGATCAGGAACAAGAAACGGTTGCCAACTCTCACTACTATTATTCAACATAGTTTTGGAAGTTTTAGCCACAGCAATCAGAGAAAAAAAAGAAATAAAACGAATCCAAATCAGAAAAGAAGAAGTAAAGCTGTCATTGTTTGCAGATGACATGATACTATACATAGAGAATCCTAAAGATGCTACCAGAAAACTACTAGAGCTAATCAATGAATTTGGAAAAGTAGCAGGATAAAAAATTAATGCACAGAAACCTCTTGCATTCCTATACACTAATGATGAAAAATCTGAAAGAAAAATTAAGGAAACACTCCCATTTACCACTGCAACAAAAAGAATAAAATACCTAGCAATAAACCCACCTAAGGAGACAAAAGACCTGTATGCAGAAAATTATAAGACACTGATGAAAGAAATGAAAGATGATACAAACAGATGGAGAGATATACCATGTTCTTGGATTGGAAGAATCAACATTGTGAAAATGACTCCACTACCCAAAGCAATTTACAGATTCAATGCAATCCCTATCAAACTACCACTGGTATTTTTCCCAGAACTAGAACAAAAAATTTCACAATTTGTATGGAAACACAAAAGACCCCAAAGCCAAAGTAATCTTGACAAAGAAAAACTGAGCTGGAGGAATCAGGCTCCTGGACTTCAGACTATATTACAAAGCTACAGTAATCAAGACAGTTTGGTACTGACACAAAAACAGAAATATAGATCAATGGAAGAGATAGAAAGCCCAGAGATAAACCCATGCACACATGGTTACCTTATCTTTGATAAAGGAGGCAAGAATATACAATGGAGAAAAGACAGCCTCTTCAATAAGTGGTGCTGGGAAAACTGGACAGCTACATGTAAAAGAATGAAATTAGAACACTCCCTAACACCATGCACAAAAATAAACTCAAAATCGATTAAAGACCTAAATGTAAGGCCAGAAACTATCCAACTCTTAGAGGAAAACATAGGCAGAACACTCTATGACATAAATCACAGCAAGATCCTTTTTGACCCACCTCCCAGAGAAATGGAAATAAAAACAAAAATAAACAAATGGAACCTAATGAAACTTCAAAGCTTTTGCACAGCAAAGGAAACCATAAACAAGACCAAAAGACAACCCTCAGAATGGGAGAAAATATTTGCAAATGAAGCAACTGACAAAGGATTAATTTCCAAAATTTACAAGCAGCTCATGCAGCTCAATAACAAAAAAACAAACAACCCAATCCAAAAATGGGCAGAAGACCTAAATAGACATTTCTCCAAAGAAGATATACAGAGTGCCAACAAGCACATGAAAGAATGCTCAACATCATTAATCATTAGAGAAATGCAAGTCAAAACTACAAGGAGATATCATCTCACACCAGTCAGAATGGCCATCATCAAAAAATCTAGAAGCAATAAATGCTGGAGAGGGTGTGGAGAAAAGGGAACACTCTTGCACTGCTGGTGGGAATGTGAATTGGTTCAGCCACTATGGAGAACAGTATGGAGGTTCCTTAAAAAACTATAAACAGAACTACCATATGACCTAGCAATCCCACTACTGGGCATATACCCTGAGAAAACCAAAATTCAAAAAGAGTCATGTACCAAAATGTTCATTGCAGCTCTATTTACAATAGCCCGGAGATGGAAACAACCTAAGAGCCCATCATTGGATGAATGGATAAGGAAGATGTGGCACATATATACAATGGAATATTACTCAGCCATAAAAAGAAATGAAATTGAGCTATTTGTAATGAGGTGGATAGACCCAGAGTCTGTCATACAGAGTGAAGTAACTCAGAAAGAGAAAGACAAATACCGTATGCTAACACATATATATGGAATTTAGGGGGGGAAATGTCATGAAGAACCTAGGGATAAGACAGGAATAAAGACACAGACCTACTAGAGAATGGACTTGAGGATATGGGGAGGGGAAAGGGTAAGCTGTGACAAAGCGAGAGAGTGGCATGGACATATATACACTACCAAACATAAAATAGATAGCTAGTGGGAAGCAACTGCATAGCACAGGGAGATCAGCTCGGTGCTTTGTGACCACCTAGAGGGGTGGGATAGGGAGGGTGGGAGGGAGGGAGATGCAAGAGGGAAGAGATATGGGAACATATGTATATGTATGGCTGATTCACTTTGTTATAGAGCAGAAACTAACACACCATTGTAAAGCAGTTATACGCCAATAAAGATGTAAAAAAAAAAAAGAGTCATGTACCACAATGTTTATTGCAGCTCTGTTTACAATAGCCAGGACATGGAAGCAACATGTGTCCATCGACAGATGAATGGATAAAGAAGATGTGACACATATATACAATGGAATATTAGCCATAAAAAGAAACGAAATTGAGTTATTTGTAGTGAGGTGGATGGACTTAGAGTCTGTCATGCAGAGTGAAGTAAGTCAAAAAGAGAAAAACAAATACGGTATGCTAACACATATATATGGAATTTTAAAAATTATTATGAAGAACCGAGGGGCAGGACAGGAATAAAGACGCAGACGTAGAGAATGGACTTGAGGACATGGGGAGGGGAAGGGTAAGCTGGGACGACGTGAGTGTGACATGGACTAATATATACTACCAAATATAAAATAGATAGCTAGTGGGAAGTAGCTGCATAGCACAGGGTGAATACCTCGGTGCTTTGTGACCACCTAGAGGGGTGGGATAAGGAGGATGGGAGGGAGATGTAAGAGGGAGGAGATATGGGGATATATGTATATGTATAGCTGATTCACTTTGTTTTAAAGCAGAAACTAACACACCATTGTAAAGCAATTATATTCCAATAAAGATGTTTAAATAAATAAATAAAAGAACACACTCAAAAAAAGGACAGAACTCATGGACATGTCTTTTGGCTCTTCATCCTCTTTTTTCTGGTCTGGAATGCAGAAGCAATGCCTGAAGGAGCAGCAGCCATTCTGGAAGTATGAAGATGAAAGTCATACACTAAGGAAGGCAGAGAGGGTAGGAGGAGCCTGGATTCCTGAAGATGACATTGATCAACTGTCTGTGTTCTCTAATTCCTTCCCCTGGACTCCTTTCTGTAAGAGAAAAATACACTCTATTTAAGTTTTTTAAAGTTGAGTTTTCTTTTACCTTCAGCCAAATGCAATCCTCGCTCAATAAAAACATTTTCATGGTAATATCAATTACTGCATTGTTTGTAATACCAATAAAATTGAAAACAATCTAAATGTGCATCAACAGAAGACAGGGTAAATAAGTAATTGTACACACATGCAATAAAATACTCTGTAGTAAGAAATATGAATGAAGAATACCCACAGGTATTGATAAACAATGATCTTCAAAATACATCATTAAAAGAAAAGAATCAAGATTAAAAAAGGAGAAACAAACGAAGAACTTAACTGCACACCTTAAGAAACTATAAATAGAAGAGCAAACTAAACCCAAAGCTAACATAATGTAGGAAATAATGAAGGTCAGAGTAGAGATAAATAAAATAGAAAGCAGAAAAATAATAGAGAAAATCAACAAAATCAGAAATTGGTTCTTTAAAAAGATCAGCAAAATTGACAAAGATTCAGTAAGAAAGAAAGACAGAAGACTAAACTTAGTAAAATCTGAAATTTACTGATTTGGGACATTATTACCAATTTTACAAAAATAAAAAATTATAAGCAAATACTATGAACATTTGTATGCCAACAAATTGGATAACATAGATGAACTTAACAAATTTATAGAAACACAAAGTCTACCAAAACTGAATCATAAAGAAATAGAAAACCTCAATAAATCCACATCAAGTAAGGAGATTAACTCAGGAATCAAAAACTTCCCAACAAAGAAAGCCCAGTACCAGATGGTTTCAATGTGAGTTCTACCCAACATTTAAAGAAGAATTTGACACCAATGTTTCTTAAAGTCTTCAAAAAAAATTGAAAAGATGGAAAAACTTTAAAACTCATTCTAAGAGGCCAGAATCACCCAGATACCAAAACCAGATAAAGACTCTACAAGAAAAGAAAATTATAGACCAATTTTCCTTATGAAGATAAGTGCAAAAGTCCTTGATAAATTACTAGCAAACTGAATTCAGCATCATATTAGAAGGATTATATATCATAACTACATGAGATTTATTCCCAAGATGATTCAAGTGTGGTTCAACATAAAAAACGAATCAGTGTAATACACCATGTTAATAGAATGAATAGGAAAAATCCCACATGATCATCATAATTGATGCAGAAACATTATAAAAGTTCAACACACTTTCTTTTTTTTTTTTTTTTTTTTTATTTTTTTACAACACACTTTCTTGATTGAAAACACCCAATAAACTGAGACTAATAGTGAACTTCATAAACATGATAAAGCCCATATATGAAAATTCCACAGCTAATATCGTACTCTATGGTGAAAGACTGAAAGCTTTTCCTCTAACATCAGGAACAAAACAAAGGCGCCCACTTTCACCATTTCTATTTATCATACTGAGAGTCTTAGCTGAAGCAATCAAGCAAGAAAAAGAAATAAAACACATTCAAACTGGAAGGGAAGAAGTTAAATTCTCTACACAGATGACATGATCTTATATATAGAAAATCCTAAAGAATCCTCAAAAATATTGTTAGAGCTGATAAATGAATTTGGCGAATTTGTGAAATACAAAGTCAATGTGCAAAAATCAGCTATATATCTATATACTTGCAATGAACAATCTGAGGATTTATTTAAATTACATTTAGAATAGTGTCAAAGAGAATAAAATACTTAGGAATAAATTCAACCTGGGAGGAAAAAGACTTGTATACTAAATACTACAAAGCATTGCTGAAAGAAATTTTAAAAACCTAAATACATGGGAAGATATGCCATATTCATGGAGTGAGAGATTTAATATTATTTGAGAAGACAACAGTACCCAAAGGGATCTAGAGATTTAATGCAATCTGTACCAAAAATCCAGCAATTTTTACAGAAATGGAAAACCCATCCTAAAATTTAAACAGAATCCCAAGGAACCCTAAATAGACATCATTTTTAAAAATTATTTTTTATTTTTTTGACTGGACCATGTGACATGCAGGATCTTATTTTTCTGACCAGGTATTGAACCCATTACCCCTGCAGTGGAAGTGCAGAGTCTTAACCACTGGACCAGCAGGGAAGTCCCAAGACATCATTCTTTTAAAAGAACAAAGTTGGAGAACTCATACTTCTCAATTTCACAACTTTCTTAGAGCTCCAATAATCAAAACAATGTGGTACTGACATAAGCATAGACATATGGGCCAATGAGATAGAAAAGAGAGCCCAGAAATATAATCTCACGTAAATGGACAACTGATTTTCAGCAAGGGTGCCAAGACTATTCAATGGGGTAAGGGAAGTCTTCTCCACAAATTGTGCTGGGAAAACTAAATAGACACATGCAGGAGAATTAAGCTGGACTCTTACCTTATACCATTTATAAAAAGTAATTCAAAATGGATCAAAGACCTAAACTTAAGAACTAAAACTATAAAATTCTTAGAAGAAAACTCTTAGAGCTAACATTATAAAACTCTAAGTGAAAATCTATGACATTGGATTAGGCAATGATTTCTTAAGTATGACAAAAAACCCACAGAAAATAAAAGAAAAAAAGGAAAAAATTGGACTTCATCAAAATTAAAAACTTTTGTATATCAAAGGTCACTATTGAGAGAGTATATAGAAACCCATGGAATGGGATAAAATATTTGCAAATCATATGTCTTATAAGGAATTAATTTTCAGAGCATATGAAAAACTCCTACAACTCAACAACCAAAAAAACAAAAACCCCAAACCAAACACAATTCAAAAGTGAGTAAAGGATTTTAATAGACATTTCTACAAAGAAGATACACAAATAGCAAATAAGCATGAAAAGATACTCAACATCATTATCATTATGGAAATGCAATTCAAAACCAAACGAGATACACACCAGAATGGCTGCAATTAAAAAAAATAAATAACAAGTGTTGATGAGGATGTGGAGAAATCAGAACTCTCATATCTTTCTGGTGGGAATATAAAGTGTTGCGGCCACTGTGAAAAATAGTTTGTTCCTCAAAAAACTAAATAGAGTTGCCATATGACCCAGCATTCCATTCGTATGTATTTACCCAAAGGAATTCAAAGCATGAACTTGAACAGATATGCCAATGTTCATAGCAGCATTATACACAATAGCGAAAAAGTGGACACCACCCAAGTGTCCATAAGCAGATGAATGGATTAATAAAATATGATATATAAATACAACGGAATATTATTTATCCATATAAAGGAATGGAGTACTGATACATGCTACAACGTGGATGAACTTAGAAAACATTATGCTAAATGAAATAAGTCAGACACAAAAGGGTAAATATTATATAATTCCTCTTATATGAAATATGAAGAGTAAGCAAATTCATAGAGACAGAAATTAGATTAGAGGTTACCAGGGGCTGTGGGAGAGGTAGGAATGGAAAGTTATGACTTTGTTTGAGGTAGTGAAAACTTTTGGAACTAGATAGTGGTGATGGTTGTACAACATTGTGAATGTAATTAAAGTTACTCAACTGTACACTTTAAAATTGTTAAATGGGAAATTCTATGTGATATTTCACCACAATTAAAAAATTAACATTGAATATACCAAAACCCATTGAATTGTACACTTTAGAGGGATGAATTTTATGTGAATTATGTCTCAATAAAGCTTTTTAAAAACCACAATGAGATTCCACTACACACCTATTTAGAATGGCTAAAATTAACACTGCCTATTACTAAGTGCTGATGAAGATGCGCTGGAACTGGAACTCTCACATTGCTGATGGGAAAACAGTCTGAACTTTCTTTAAAAGGTCTGGTAATGGGGTCCCTGCATGCCAGAGTGTGGCGGTATCCCTGTTTTGTTTTTGTTTTTGCTCCTAAATCTTTACTCTCTCAGACTTGACCTGAAGTTGACCCTAGTTGTGGAGAAGCACTGCAGAAGCCAAGGAGATAGCAGTCTACTCAACCCTGAGAGAAAACCTGTCTTTCCAGCCAGGGAGACAGGAAGAAGTGACCCTTCTGAAGAATGTGGAAGGAATCTATGTTTCTTTTTTTCCCTCCATTTTCTTTCTTCTCTTTGCCTAAGGGCAGTTCCTTTTGACAAAATCATGGGGCACATTGGCAGGTAACAGAGGGAAACCCCATCTTTCTAGCTAGAGCACCAGGAAAGGGAACCCCTGAGAGCCAGAGAGCCTGGACATCTTGGAGAGAAGAGACCTGGAAAGGGGGCTCCCCAATTCTGTGTTCATATGTATGTCTGTGCTCAGTACAGAGCTGCATAGCAGCATTTGAAAACGAACTGACATTGGAACCACCACTAACAGAGGGCAAGACAGGGTTTTTCAGGCTGAGGCTAAACTGGGTGATTGCCTGCTAAAACAAACAAACAAAAAATCAACATTCTCCAGATAATTTCTTCTTAGAATTTTAGCACATTTAGTCTCCCAACATAAAACAGATGGTTTTTGTTTTGCCCAACATTATGGAATCATACAAATGGCTGTGCAAGCTAAAACCGTGCCATATGATCTTAATAATGAAGGGGTAAAATTATGGTTTACTGTGACTTCTAGAAATTTTCATCAAAACATTAAAAACTCATACTGCCATTTATAAATGTATAAGGAAATGAGCATAATAGTAAAATTAACATTTATTTTGCACACTGTAATTGAAAACATTAGCAACACTGAGAATTAAAGTGCTTTTAGTCTTTGTAAAAATGTATCAAGAGTCATTTGAACAGTGCTTGTCTTCTTCATATAACTTGTTTGACAACTTGTAATATTCCTTTCTAAGTTTGAATTAGCTTCCAACATTTTCTCCTTTGTGCTTTTAATGCCATGAAATATCTCCAAGTTCCTTTAATGTGAAGTTTTTGCTGGTGTCCCTTCCTCTAGAACATCATCATCCTTTTTGTCGCAAACAGTTTCCTTATGTATTTGATAAAAATATCTTTACTAAGTTCTTCTGGTTGCACATCTGAGTGTCTGGAATGGCAGCAATATTGACCTCCCCACAGTCAGCTATTTCTTTGATGACACCATTTATGTTGGATTTAAATTTCACTTTTAGTGTTTCCAGTTTTAGTTTCTTTGCTGCACTTTCATCATTGGATGATCCATTTTTGTAAATCATCTTGTGAACTTATCACTGGGAGACAAGGAGGCAACACAACCACATGCTTTGCTGTCTGTGCATGAACTAAGAGATGCTTGTGACCAGTCACTGATAGACTCTGCAAGAAGTAATGTCATTGGTCACTGAGCATGATACCTGAATTATTTATGTAGTGATTGGTGGGGACTGAGGAGCTAGGAGCACAGTTTGTAGCAAGTTTGTACTTTATGCATTTACTCACAGTTAATACACTGTGGTAACTGAAATTTGAACCACGGTGTTGGGGGTACTGGTGTCAACAAAGCTGTGGTAACTGCAATTTCAGAATCATAAAATGTCACTTCTACTATACTCTATTCATTAGAAGTGAATCATCAATTCTGGCTCACCTTCAAACGGAGGGAATTAGGCTCCAACTTTTGAATGGAGGATAAATATGGATTTGTGGATATATATTAGAACCACCACATTCCTGAAGAATATTTTCACTGCATATAGAATTCTGGGTTGATGGTCCTTTTCTGTTAATACTTTAAAGATGTTGTTTCACTGCATTCTGGCCTACACAATTTTTTATTGGGTATCTGTGGTTATCTGCAATTCAAATTGTTGTTCCTTGTGTTGAATGTGTTCTTTGTCTCTGGTTGCTTTCAAGATCTTTTATCTTTATTTTTCAGCAGTTTGATTATGATATACTGGGCATTTTGTTTTGGTTTTACTGAGTTTCTTGAACCTGTAAATTTATATAGTTCACAAAATTTAAAGTTTTCAGCAATTATGCCTTCAGAACATTTTTCTTATGAATAAATTTTTCTCCTTTTATTTTTGGGACTCCAATGACAAAAATATTAGGCCTTCTGATATTGTCTTACAGATTCCTGAAGCTCTGTTCATTTTGTTTTATCCTTTTCTTGGTGTTCCTCATGTTGGTTAATTTCTACTGATGTGTCTTCAATTTACTGCTTCTTTGTTCTATTATTTCCATTCTGCTATTCCATCCATTACTCTTTTTTTTAATTTCAGAAATTGTATTTTTCAATTATAAAATCCCCACTTGGAATTTTGATAGCTTTTATGTCTCTGTCAAAAACTTCTCTTTCTATTTGTCTTAAGAGTATGGTTATAATCGCTGGTTTCAAGTTTTTGTCTGATAATCCAACATCTGCGTCATTTTTGTATGGACAGGTGTTGATTGGCTTTTCCCTTGTGAGGAGATCATACGTCCCTGGTTCCTTGTGTGTACAGTAATCCTGTATTGGACATGTTGATTATGTTGTGAGTCTCTGAGACCTGTTAAAATCCTCTTGAGTATATTGATTTAAAGCAGGCAATCAACCCAGTTAAGATCAGGCTGCAAATTCTGTCTCTCCTTCTGTGGGTGGTGATTCCATTGGCAATTAAGGTTTCAAATATTTTGTTCACTTCTTTGAGTCTGTCCAGTACCTTAAGCCTGAGGCCAGAGCTTATGCCAGTTCATATGCAGAGTCAGGGTTTCCACTTCTCTATTTCCATCTTCTCTAGAATTCCCCAAAACACCTGTTTGGCTTACAGGAATTTTTTGGAGTTTTTGTTGCCCATCCTGCCTTTTCATAGTACTAGGACTGGAGCTTCCCTCAAGTAGGGTTGAAAAAGGAAAAGAAGGAAGATATAACCATGTCTATATCTGTGTCTATGTCTATGTCTGTATCACCTATATCTATCAAGAATAAGTGTGATGGAACAAACAGGGATTTCCCCCTGCAGTCTCTCTGGCTCACGGACCTCTTTTCTTGGCCTCTGGCCAGAAAGACAGGGCTCCTTTTGGAGTTTTTGTTGTATGTGCCAACTGGAGAATTCTCTGACTGGGTCTACTTTCATGTCAAAGCTGGAAGTGTTAAGAGAACAAAAAAATGGGAAACTCACTCCTGTACATGTCATTTTTTCAGGTTTTGACTGCCTACCCCACAAAGTGCCTGCCATTATTTACTTTTCAGAGTTCATAGTTGGTTGATATACAATTTTGTCCAGAAATTTTAGTTATAATGGAGTGGGAGAGATAGGCTGTAGTGTGCCTATTCTATCTTGGCCAGCATGAGAAGTCCAAAACTTTGAAATCTTGTAAAATGTAAGCTTGAGTTTATTTATTTATTTATTTTAGATAATCAAGTGCTTTTTCCAAGCAGTTTTAGCTTTTTTTTTTTTTTTTTAATCTCCTTCCCTAGCAACAGGGACTTTTAGAACAGTTTGACAGGTGAATAATCTGACATGTTATGATCTTTTATTCCTAAATGAGAAACTACCAAACTGTACCTTCTCTACACTTGCTCCCTGGTTCAATGGACCTTAGCTTTAGAATGACTTAAAGATGTTTTAAAAAGTTTTTTATTTCTCCAAGTATAAATACTGCACTTTTGAATCCCAAATTGGCTTCTGCTGTATATTTAAATTTGATACAAGATATATGAAGATTAACTTGTCACTACTCTATTCAAAACACTATTTATATGAAGCAAACTTTAGTAAGAAAAGGTATTTTGAAGGGTTTTGTGATCAGCTTAAAATAATGTCTATTTGTTTGGTTTAAATGTAGGGGGAAAAGATTTAGCTTATTTCAATTAAAGGAATCTTTTTAAGCAAAAGATTATTTTAAAATCAAGTCAAACAAGTAGGCAAATTTTAATAAGAAAGTTTGATTTTAAAACACACTTTTAATAATTTTGTTACAGTTTGAAGACAAAATTATACAGTCCATCAGTAATACAACATTATAAACTGTATCTGTAGTCATTTGATGAGTAAGAGTGTGTGGAGGTTCTGATCAGCTCTTTTGTAGTATGGCATAGAAAGGAAGAGCTGGTTAACCTGTTGCTAAGCAACAATGCTTCATAGACCAGAACTTCTGGAAACCAAAGAGAGGGTAGGGGTATGAATTGTCCAAATTTACAAAGAGAAAGAGAGGGTGCAGTGTACAAATGAATAGAGATCCGGGAAACTACCTTTTGAAAGCTAACCAAAGGAAATTCAAGTGAGTATTTGAGAAATAAACCAAAGGCCCAGTTCTCAAGTCATTCCATGAACATAACACGCTCTGAACTTGAAGGAGTTTTCATGTGTAAGGGCCAAAAATTAACCCACAAATAGCTCAATGAAATCAAAATAAAAAATAATAAAGTGAATTTTTATTAACACACACAAGGAGTTTTGCTAAAAATGCCACGTTTTGTAGGTAGCAAAAAAAAATCAATGCTAAAATTTTACTGAGATTGTTAAATTTCAAATCTGAAGCACAAAGAATTTAGCAAAGTCAAATGAAAAAGTTAGCATTATTATAGATTCAAGAACTGTATTTCCCCTTAAATTAATTTGCTAATGCTACAGAGAAAATGTTTAAAGATAAATATGACATTAAAATTTCCATCTCTCTTTAGAAAATCTTAAATATGCAAATATAGATTCCTTTCAAGCAAAACCAACTAGTCCTAGACCCACAGCGTTACTAAACTTAGGGAAAATACTGAATTGAAAACATAGAGAATAGTTGGAATGGGAGATACCATTATCCCAAGTGCTATGGTTACCAGATTCTTTCCTTAGGATTTTATTAATTTTTTTCTAGCTTTATTGAGGTAAAATTGAATAATAAAATTATAATATATTTAAAGTGGACAATGTGATGATTTGATATATGTATACATTGTAAAACTATTGCCACAATCACATTCATAACCTCACATAGTTACTTTTTTTCTTTTTTTTTGGTGAGAATGTTTAAGATCTATCTTAGCAAGTTTCAATTATATATTACAGTGTTAACTATAGTCACCATGCTTTACATTAGGTCCTGAGAACTTATTTTTCTTATAACTGAAAGTGTGTACCCTTTAACAAATGTCTCCAATTTCCTCCACTTCTCAGCCCCTGGCAACCACCATTCTACTCTCTATTTCTAACAGTTGTACTTTTTTTTTCTTCTTTAGAATTCCACATATAAGTGATACCATGCAGCATTTGTCTTTTGCTGTCTGGCTTATTTCACTTAGTATAATGCTCTCCACTATCACACATGTTGTTGCAAATAGCAGAAGTTTCTTCTTTTATAAGGTTGAATAATATTCCATTGTTTTATATATATATATATATATATATATATATGTACACACACACACACACACACACACACACGTATCAAATATTTTCTTTGTGCATTCATCCATCAATGGACTTTTGTTTCCGTACCTTGACTATTATGAATAATGCTGCAGTAAACATGGGAATACTGATATCTTTTCAAGATAGTGGGCTTATTTCCTTTACATATTTATCTAGAAGTGAGATTGCTGGAAAATATGGTAGGTCTAATTTTAATTTCTTGAGGAAACTTTATACAGTTTTCCATAGTGACTGTACTAGTTTACATTCCCACCAACAGTGGACAAGTGTTCTCTTTTCCTGGCATCCTCACCAGACTTTATCTCCTGTCTATTTAATAATGTTAGACATCCTAACAGTTGTGAGATGATATCTCATTGTGTTTTTGATTTGCATTTCCCTGATGATTAGTGTTGGTGAGCACGTTTTCATGTACCTATTGGCCACCTTGTATGTCTTCTTTGGAAAAATGTCTTTCTTGTCTTTGCACATTTTAAAATCTGATTATTCACTCGTTTATTTATTTATGTTATTGAGTTGTATGGGTTTCTTATATACTTTGGACATTAACCTTTTATTGGATATGTGGTTTGCAAGTAGTATCTCTCATTCCATAGGTTGCCTTTTAACTTTGTTGATGGTTTCCTTTGCTGTACAAAGTCTTTTTAGTTTGACATTTCCCACTTGTTATTTTTGCTTTCATTGCCTGTGCTTTTGGTGTCAAATCCAAAAACTCATTGCCAAGACCAATGCCAAGGAGCTTATTCCTTATAAACTAAGAAATTCATGGTTTTAGGTCTTAAATGCAAGTTTTTAATCCATTTTGAGTTAATTTTTGTGTATGGTATAAGACAGGGGTCCAATTTCATTCTTTTGCATGTAGATATCCAGTTTTCCTAGCACCATTTGTTAAAGAGGCTATAATTTGCTCATGTGTATTCTTGGCATATTTGTCAAAAAATAAATGACGATAGCAAGGCCTTTTCTGGCCACATTGGTGGGTGCTGAGCCTAAACCCCACCCCCACAATACCTTTTCCAGCCATGTGGGTCTTGAGCCAAAGCCTCCCCCTCCCTTGACAAAGACCTGTTCTTGCTTTTTTTTGTTTGCTCTCGTGGTTCTGTTTTGCTTTGTTGTTTCATTTTTATTTTTTCTAATATATTTTTTAATTTTATTTTTTTAAATTCTTTGTTATGTTCTACTCATTTTTGTTTGTTGCCTTTTTTTTTCTTTTGCTGTGCCATGTGATTTGCAGGGTCATGGTTCCCAGGCCAGAGGTCAGGCCTGAGCTCCTGTGGTGGAAGCACCTAGTCCAAAGTGCTGGACTAACAGAGAACCTCAGACTTCAGGGAATATTAATCAGTGTGAGCCCTCCTGGAGGTCCTCATCGTGGCACCAGGACCTGGCTCCACCTAACTGCCTGCAAACTCCAGTGCTGGATGCCTCAGGCCAAACAACCAGCAAGACAGGAACACAGGCCCACACATCGAAAAAAATGAGATAACAAAATAATACGGTACAGACAAAGGAGCAAGATAAAAACCTACAAGACCAAATAAATGAACAGGAAACAGGCAACTTACCTGAAAAAGAATTCAGAGTAATGATAGTAAAGGTGATCTAAAAATCTCAGAAATAGAATTGAGGCATGGATAGAGAAAGACACAAGAAATGTTTAACAAGGACATAGAAGAACAAAGAGTGATGAACAACAAAATAACTGAAAGGAGAAATACACTAGAAGGAATCAATAGCAGAATAACTGAAGCAGAAGAACGAATAAGTGAGCTGCAAGATAGAATGGTGGAAATAACTGCCAAGGAGCAGAATAAAGAAAAAAGAATGAAAAGAAATGAGAACAGTCTCAGAGAATTCTGGAACAAAGTTAAACACGCCAACATTTGAATTATAGGGGTCCCAGAAGAAGAAGAGAAAGATAAAGGCTCTGACAAAATATTTGAAGAGATGATAGTTAAAAACTTCCCTAACATGGGAAAGGAAATAGCCACCAAAGTCCAGGAAGAACAGAGAGTTCCATACAGGATAAACCCAAGGAGAAACATGCTGAGACACATATTAATCAAACTAACAAAAATTAAATTCAAAGAAAAAGTATTAAAGGCAGAAAGGGAAAAACAACAAATAAC
Organism: Stenella coeruleoalba; assembly: GCF_951394435.1. Lineage (NCBI taxonomy): Eukaryota > Metazoa > Chordata > Mammalia > Artiodactyla > Delphinidae > Stenella > Stenella coeruleoalba. The sequence goes on along the minus strand of NC_137153.1, from coordinate 34,184,082 downwards.
ATACAAGGGAATCCCCATAAGGATATCAGGTGTTTTTTCAGCAGAAACTCTGCAGGTCAGAAGGGAGTGGCAGGATATATTTAAAGTGATGAAAGGGAAAAACCTAGAACCAAAGGTACCCAGCAAGGATCTCATTCAGATTTGATGCAGAAATTGAAAGCTTAACAGAGAGCAAAAGCTAAGAGAATTCACCACCACCAAACCAGCTTTACAACAAATGCTAAAGGAACTTATTTAGGTAGGAAACACAAGAGAAGAAAAAGCCCCACAAAAACAAACCCAAAACACTTATGAGAGTGGCAATGGGAGCATACTATTATATCAATAATTACCTTGAATGTAAATGGATTAAATGCTCCAACCAAAAGACATAGACTGGCTGAATGGATATGAGCACAAGACCCATATATATGTTGTGTACAAGAGACCCACTTCAGAGCTAGGGACACATACAAACTGAAAGTGAGGGGATGGAAAAAGATTCCATACAAATAGAAATCAAAATAAAGCCTGAGTAGCAATACTCATATCAGAAAAAAATAGATTTTAAAATAAAGACTGCTACAAGAGATAAGGAAGGACAATACATTATGATCCAGGGATCAATCCAAGAAGATATGACAATTGTAAATATTTATGCACCAAACATACAAGCACCTTAATACATAAGGCAAATGCTAACAGCCAAAAGAGGAGAAATTGACAGTGACACAATAAAACTAGGGGACTTTAACAACCCACTTACACCAATGGAGAGATCATCCACACAGAAAATAAATAAGGAAACACAAGCTTTAAATGACACAATAGACCAGATTGATTTAATTGATATTTATACAACATTCCACCTGAAAGTGGCAGAATACACTTTCTTCTCAAGTGCACTTGAAGCATTCTGCAAGATAGATCACATCTTGAGCCACAAATCAAGCCTTGGAAAATTTAAGAAAATTGAAATCATATCAGGAATCTTTTCTGACCACAATGCCAAGATATTAGAAATCAATTACAGGAAAAAACTGTAAAAGCAGAAACACATGGAGGCTAAACAGTATGCTACTAAATAACCAAGAGATCACTGAAGAAATCAAAGAGGAAATCAAAAAATACATAGAAACAAATGACAATGAAAACACGATGATTCAAAACTTATGGGACACAGCAAAAGGAGTTCTAAGAGGGAAGTTTATAGCCATACATTATTACTCAAGAAACAAGAAAAATCTCAAATAAAAAATCTAACCTTACACTTAAAGAAACTAGAGGAAAAAGAACAAAGAAGACCCACAGTTAGTAGAGGAAAGAAATCATAAAGATCAGGGAAGAAATAAATGAAATGGAAGTGAAGAAAACAAGAGCAAAGAACAATAAAACTAAAACCTGGTTCTTTGAGAAGATAAACAAATTGATAAACCTTTAGGCAGACTCATAAAGAAAAAAAAGGGAGGACTCAAATCAATAAAATTAGGAATGAAAAAGAAGTTACAATGTAACCACTGAAATACACAGGATCATAAAAGACAACTACAAGCAACTATATGCCAATAAAATGGACAACCTGGAAGAAATGGACAAATTCTTAGAAAGGTACAATTTTCCAAGACTGAACCATGAAGAAATAGAAAATATAAACAGACAAATAGAAAGTACTGAAATTGAAACTGTGATTAAAAATCTTCTAACAAACAAAAGTCCAAGATCAGACGGCTTCACAGATAAATTCTATGAAATATTTAGAGAAGAGCTAACACTTACCCTTTTCAAAATCTTCCAAAAAATTGCAGAGGATGGAAGAATCCCAAACTCATTGTATGAGGCCACCATCACCCTGATACAAAAACCAGATGAAGATATCACAAAAAAAGAAACTTACAGGATAGAAAGCCCAGAAATAAACCCACACATCTATGATCACCTAATCTATGACAAAGGAGGCCAGAATATACAATGGAGAAAAAATTGTCTCTTCAATAAATGGTGCCTGGAAAACTGGACAGCTACGTGTAAAAGAATGAAATTAGAACGCTCCCTAACACCATATGCAAAACTAAACTCAGAATGGATTAAAGACATAAATGTAAGGCCGGATACTATGAATCTCTTAGAGGAAAACAGGAAAAACAGTCTTTGACATAAATCACAGCAAGATCTTTCATGACGCACCTCCTAAAGTAATGAGAATAAAAATAAACCAATGCAACGTAATTAAACTTAAAATCTTTTGTACAGCAAAGGAAACCATAAACAAGACAAAAAGACAACACCCAGAATGGGAGAAAATATTTGTAAATGGAGCAACTGACAAAGGATTAATCTCCAAAATATACAAACAGCTCATGCAGCTCAATATCAAAACAACAAAAAACCCAATCAAAAAATGGGCAGTGGCTTCCCTGGTGTCTCAGTTGTTAAGAATCCACCTGCCATTGCAGGGGACATGGGTTCAAGCACTGGTCTGGGAAGATCCCACATGCCACGGACCAACTAAGCCTGTTTACCACAACTACTGAGCCTGCGCTCCAGAGACAGTGAGCCACAAATACTGAGCCCATGTGCCACAAATACTGAAGCCCACATGCATAGAACCTGTGCTCTGCAACAAGAGAAGCCACTGCAATGAGAAGCCTGCACACTGCAACAAAGAGTAGCCCCTGCTTGCTGCAACTAGAGGAAGCCTGCACACAGCAGCGAAAACCCAATGCAGCCCAAAGTAAATAAATAAAGTAAATAAACTTATTTTTTTAAATGGGTGGAAGATCTAAATAGACATTTCTCCAAAGAAGACATACAGATGGCCAAGAGACATATGAAAAGATGCTCAAAATTACTAATTATTAGAGAAATGCAAATCAAAACTACAACTAGGTATCACCTCACACAGGTCAGAATGGCCATCATCACAAAATCTACAAACAATAAATGTTAGAGAGGGTGTGGAGAAAAGGGAACCCTCTTGCACTGTTGGTGGGGATGCAAATTGATACAGCCACTATGGAGAACAGGATGGAGGTTCCTTAAATAACTGAAAATAGAACTACCATGTGATGCAGCAATCCCACTACTGGGCATATACCCAGAGGAAACCATAATTCAAAAAGAAACATATACCACAATGTTCATTGCAGCACTATTTGCAGTAGCCAGGACATAGAAACAACCTAAATGTCCATTGACAGATGAATGGATAAAGAAGACGTGTTACATATATACAATGGAATATTACTCAGCCATAAAAAGGAATGAAATGGGTCATTTGTAGAGACGTGGATGGACCTAGAGACTCATACAGAGTGAAGTAAATCAGAAAGAGAAAAATAAATCATATATGTGGAATCTGAAAAAAATGGTATAGACGATATTATTTACAAAGCAGAAATAGAGACACAGACATAGAGAATAAATGTATGGTTACCAAGGGAGAAAGAGGGAGTGGGATGAATTGGGAGATTGGGATTGATATATAAACACCATTGATACTATGTATAAAATAGACAACAAAACAGAACACACTGTATAGCACAGGGAACTCTACTCAGTGCTCTGTGGTGACCTAAATATGAAGGAAATCCAAGAGAGGATACATTTATGTGTATAGCTGATTCACTTTGCTGTACACTAGAAACTAACACAACATTGTAAAGTAACTATACTCCAATAAAAATTTAAAGAAACTTAGTGACTCAAAAAAAAAAAAAGAAGGAAAGAAAGCCTGAAACCTTTCCAAACCAGGGGAAGGAAGCAGACATCCAGATCCAGGAAGCCCCAAAACAACCAAAAATGATGAATCCAAAGAGACCCACGTCAAGACACATTAGAATTAAATTGTCTAAAGTTAAAGGTAAAGAGAGAATTTTAAAAGCAGTAGAGAAAAGCAAATTGTTACATGCAAGCCAACCCCCATAAAACTATCAGTGGATTTTCCAGCTAATATCTTGAAGACCAGAGTGAGTGAGCTAATATACTCAGAGTGCAAAAAGAAGTACACACACACACACACACACACAAAAACAGACAAAAGGCATAAAAGTTTCCCAGACAAACAAAAGCTGAAACAGTTCATCACCACTAGAAATCCCTTATAAAAAGTGTTAAAGGGAGTTCTTCAAGTTGAAATGGAAGAATACAATTAGTAACATGACAACATATGAAAGTATAAAACTCACTGGTAAAGGTAAATATAGAGTTAAATTCATATCTCTAATATTATAATGTTGATATGTAAATCATTTCTAACTCTAGTATAAAAGTTAAAAGGCAAAAGTATTAAAAATAACCATAGCTATAACAATGTTATAATAATGTTTGTTAATGAACATACAATATTAAAAATGTAAATTATGACATCCAAACATAAAATGAGGGAGGATAAAAATGTAAAGCCTTTGTATGCATTCAACTTTTAGTTTTTAACAAGTTAGACTATAGGAACTTTTATGTAAGCCTCAAGGTAACCACAAATCAAAAACCTATAGAAAATACAGAAATGATAAATGGAAAGGAATCTAAGCATAACACTACAGAAAATTATCAAACCAAAAAGGAGTAGCACACGAGAAGAAAGGAATAAAGGAATTACAAAACACCATGAAAACAATTAAGAAAATGGAAACAGTATATCCATACCTATAAATAATTATGTAAATGGACAAAATTCTCCAACCAAAAAACATAGAATATCTAAATAGATTTAAAAGCAAGCAAACAAAAAATAAGACCCAAACTTACGCTGCTTAAAGGGATTCACTTCAGCTTTAAGGACATATGTAAACTGACAGCAAAGGGAGGTAAAAAAATATTTCATGTAAATAGAAACAAAAAGAGAGCAGGTGTAACTATATTTGTATCAGATAAAATAAACCTTAAGCCAACAACTGTAACAAGAGACCAAATGGTCACTATATGATGATAAAGATGTCAATTCATCAAGAGGATGTAACAATTAAAAATATTTATTCACCCAACATCAGAACACCTAAATATATAAAGCAAAGCAAATATTATCAGATCTGGAGGGAGAAATAGACAACAATGCAGTAATACTAAGGGACTTCAATACCCCTACTTTCAACTATGGATATATCATTCAGACAGAAAATCATTAAAGAACTGGACTTGAACTATACCTTAAACTAAAAGAACTTAACAGACATATACAGAACACTTCATCCAACAGAAGCTGAATACACATTCTTCCCAAGTGCATTCAGAATATTTTCAAGGATAGAGCAAATGATAAGCTATAAGACAAGTATCAACATATTTAAGAAGATTGAAATGACAACAATAATCTTTTCTAACCACAATGGTATGGAACTAGAAATCAGTAACAAGAGGAAAATGGGAAAATTCTCAAATATATGAAGATTAAGCAACATGCTCCAGAACAAGCAATGGGTCAAAAAAGGAATCAAAAAATATCTTGAAACAAATGAAAATGAAAACACAACATATCAAAGCTTATGAGATGCATCAAAAACAGCTCTAAGAGGGAAATTAGAAAACAATATGGAAACAGTGTGGAAAACAGTATGGGGTTTCCTCAATAAACTAAAAATAGAACTACAAGATAACATAGGAATCTCACTCCTGGGCATATACCCAGAGAAAATAATAATTTAAGAAGACACATGCACCCCAATGTTCATTGCAGCACTATTTACAATAGCGAGGACATGGAAGCAAACTAAATGTCCATCAACAGAGGAATGGATAAAGAAGATGTGATACATATATACAATGGACTATTACTCAGCCATAAAAAGGAATAAAACTGTGCCATTTGCAGAGACGTGGATGGACCTAGAGACTGTCATACAGAGTGAAGTAAGTCAGAAAGAGAAAAACAAATATCATATATTAACGCATATATGTGGAATCTAGGAAAATGGTATAGATGAACTTATTTGCAAAGTAGAAATAGGGACACAGAAGTAGAGAACAAATGTATGGATACTAAGGGGGGAAGTGGGAGGTGGGATGGATTGGGAGAGTGGGATTGACATATATACACTACTATGTATAAAATAGATAACTAATGAGAACGGACTGTATAGCATGTGTGGTGACCTAAATGGGAAGGAAATCCAAAAAAGAGGGGATATATGTATACATATAGCTGATTCACTATGCTGTACAGTGGAAACTAACACAACATTGTAAAGCAACTATACTCCAATAAAAAAAGAAATAAAAACAAACAAACAAACAAAATAGGCACAACACTCTTTGACAAAAATCATAACAATATCTTTTTGGATCTATCTCCTAGAGCAAAGGAAATAAAAACAAAAATAAACAAATGGAACCTAATTAAACTTAAAAGCTTTTGCATAACAAAGGAAACCATTGAAAAAACAAAAAGACAACCTATTGAAAGGGAAAAATATTTGCTAATGATGATACTGACAAGGGATGAATTTCCAAAATATACATCTTATACAACTCAACATCAAAAAACAGAAAAAAAAAACCCCACTGATTTAAAAATGAGCAGAAGACCTAAATAGACATTTTTCCAAAGAAGAAATGCAGATGGCCAACAGGCACATGAAAAGATATTCAACATTGTTAATCACCAGAGAAACTCAAGTCAAAAACACAATGAGATATCACTGCACACCTGTCAGAATGGCTAACATCAAAAGACCACACATAACAAATGTTGGTGAGAATGTAGAGAAAAAGGAATCCTTGTACACTGTTGGTGGGAATGTAAATTGTTGTAGCCACTGTGGAAAACAGTATGGAGGTTCCTCAAAAAACTAAAAATAGAACTACCATATGACCCAGCAATTCCATTCCTGGTTATGTATATGAAAAAAATGAAAACACTAATTCAAAAAGATACATGCACCCCAATGTTTATAGCAGCATTTTTTACAATTGCCAAGATATGGGACCAACTAAAGTGTCCATCAACAGATGAATGGATAAAGATGTGGTATTGGAGTGAAATGACACATTAGACCGAATGGACTTAATTAATACATATAGAGTGTTCCATCTGAAAGCAGCAGAATTCACATTATTTTCCAGTGCACATGGAACATTCTCCAGGATAGATCACATTCCAGGCCACAAATAAAAGCCTCAGTAAATTTTAAAAATTAAATTCATATCAAGCATCTTTTCTGACCACAACACTATAAGACTAGAAATCAGCTATAAGAAAAAAGCTGCAAAAAACACAAACATGTGGAGTCTAAACAATATGCTACTAAACAACAAATGGATCACTGAAAAACTCTAGTAGGAAATAAAAAATACCTAGAGACAAATGAAAACAAAACCACAATGATCCAAAACCTATGGGATTCAGCTACAGCAGTTCTAAGAGTGAAGTTTATAGCAATACAACCTTATCTCAGGAAACAAGAAAAATCTCAAATACACAACCTAACCTTACACCTAAAGGAGCTAGAGAAAGAAGAACAAATAAAACCCAAAGTTAGTAGAAGGAAAGAAATCATAAAGATCAGAGTAGAAATACATGAAATAGAGACAAAAACCCAAACCAAACCAAACAAACAAACAAACAAATAGAAAATATCAATGAAACTAAAAGCTGGTTCTTTGAAAAGATAAAAAAAATTGACAACTTTTACCCAGACTCATCAAGAAAAAAAGGGAGGGCTTCCCTTGTGGCATAGTCGTTGAGAGTCCACCAGCCGATGCAGGGGACACGGGTTTGTGCCCCGGTCTGGGAAGATCCCACGTGCCACGGAGTGGCTAGGCCCATGAGCCATGGCCGCTGAGCCTGAGGGTCCGGAGCCTGTGCTCCACAATGGGAGAGGCCACAACAGTGAGAGGCCCACCTACCACAAAAAAAAAAGGGGGGGGGAGTCAGCTGAAATAAATAAAATCAGAAATGAAAAAGGAGAAGTTACATCCAACACCACAGAAATACAAAAGATCATAAGAGACTACTATGAGCAACTATAAGCCAATAAAATGGGCAACCTAGAAAAAATGGACAAATGACTGAAAAGATACAATCTCCCAAGACTGAACCAGGAAGAAATAGAGAATATGAACAGACAAATTACCAGTAATAAGTTTGAATCAGTAATTAAAAACTCCCAACAAACAAAAGCCTAAGACCAGATGGCTTCACAGGTGAATTCTACCAAACATTTAGAGAAGAATTAACACCTATACTTCTGAAACTATTCCAAGAAATAGTAGAGGAAGGAACACTTCCAAACTCATTCTATGAGGTTATTATCACCCTGATATCAAAACCAGACAACAATATCACACAAAAAATTACAGGCCAATATCACTGATGAACATACATGCAAAATCCTCAACAAAATACTAACAAACCAACTCCAACAGTACGTTAAAAGGATCATACACCATGATCAAGTGGGATTTATCCCAGGGATGCAAGGATTTTTCAATATATTCAAATCAATCAATGTGATACACCACATTAAAAAATTGAAGAATGAAAACCATGTGATCATCTCAATAGATGTAGAAAAAGCTTTTGATGAAATTTAACATCCATTTATGATAAAACACAGTGGGCATAGAGGGAACATACCTCAACATAATAAAGGTTATATATGACAAACCCACAGCTAACATCATACTCAATGGTGAAAAGCTGAAAGCATTTCTTCTAAGATCAGGAACAGGACAAGGATGCCCACTCATCATTTTTATTCAAAAGAATTTTGGAAGTCCTAGCCACAGCAATCAGAGAAGCAAAAGAAATAAAAGGAACTCACATTGGAAAGGAAGAGATAAAACTGTCACTGTTTGCAGATGACATGATACTATACATAGAAAGTCTTAAAGACACCACCAGAAAACTGCTAGAACTCATCAACAAATTCAGTAAAGTTTCAGAATACAAAATTAATACACAAAAATCTGTGCATTATTTCTATTCCTCAAAAAATCTGTGTGAATTTCTATTCACTAACAACAAAATATCAGAAGGATAAGTTAAAGAAACGATCCTGTTTATCATCACCTCAAAAAAGAATAAATACCTGGGAATAAACCTACCTATGGATGCTAAAGACCTCTACTTGGAAAACTTGAGGCAGTGATGAAAGAAATTGAATTGACACAAGCAGATAGAAAGATATACCATGTTCTTGGATTGGATGAATCAATATAGTTAAAATGACATACTATCCAATGTAATCTACAGATTCAATGCAATCCTTATCAAAATACCAGTAGCATTTTTCACACACTAAAACAAATAGTTTTAAAATTTATATGGAAACAGAGAAGACCCCGAATAGCCAAAACAATCTTGAGAAAGAAGAACAGAACTGGAGGAATAATGCTCCCTGACTTCAGACTATACTACAAAGCTACAGTCATCAAAACTGTATGGTACTGGCACAAGAACAAACACATAGGTCAATGGAACAGGATACAGAGACCAGAAATTAACACATGCACTTATGGTCAATTAATCTATGACAAAGGAGGCAAGAATATACAGTGGAGAAAAGACAGTCTCTTCAATAAGTGGTGCTAGGAAAACTGGACAGCTACGTATAAAAGAATGAAATTAGAACATTCTCTAACACTATACGCAAAAATAAACTCAAAATGGTTTAAAGACCTAATACTATATAACTCCTAGAGGAAAACTTAGGCAGAACATTTTGACATAAATAGCAGCAATATTTTTTTATCCATCTCCTGAAACAAAGGAAATAAAAACAAAAATAAACAAATGAGACCTAATTAAATTTATAAGGTTTTGCACAGCAAAGGAAACCATCAAGAAATGAAAGGACAACCTTCTGAATGAGAAGATTTTGCATGATATGACTGATAAGGGGTTAATATCTGACATATATAAACAGCTCACACAACTCAACATCAAAAAAACAAAGTTCCCAATCTAAAAATAGGCAGAAGAACTGAATAGATATTTTCTCAACGAAAAAGTGCATATGGCTAATAGGTACATGAAAAGATGCTCAACGTCTCTAATTATCATGGAAATGCAAACTAAAACCACAATGAGATATCGTCTCACACCTGTCAGAATGGCTATCATCAAAAAGACCACAAATAACAAATGTTGGCAAGCATGTGGAGAACGGGGAAACTTAACACAATTGGTGGGAATGTAAATTGTAACCATCATGGAAAACAGTATGGAGGTTCCTCAAAAAAATAAAAATAGAAATACCATATGACCCAGAAATTCCTCCCCTGGGTATAGATCTAAAAAAAAATGAAAATACTAATTTGAAAAGATGTGCCCCAATGTTCATAGCAGCATTATTTACAACAGCCAAGATATGGAAGTAACCTAAGAGTCCATCAACAGATGAATGGATAAAGAAGATGTGGTATTTATATACAATGGTATACTACTCAGCCATAAAAAAGAATGAAATTTTGCCATTTGCAGCAACATGGATGAACGTGGAGGGCATTATACTAGTGAAATAAGTCAGACAGATAAAGGTAAATACTGTATACTCTCACTTATATGTGGAATCTAAAAAATACATCAAACTAGTGAATAAAACAAGAAAGAAGCAGACTCACAGATATAGAGAACAAACTAGTGGTTACAAACAGAGAGAGAGAAGGGGGGGAGATAGGAGTAGGGAATAAGAGGTACAAACTATTATGTATAAAATAAGCTACAAGAATATATCGTACAACATGAGGAATATAGCCATCATTTTATAACTATAAATGGAGTATAATGTTTAAAAATTGTGAGTCACTATATTGTACATTTATAACATATAATATTGTACAGCAACTACAATTTCAAATTTTTGTAAAAAAAGGCATGGTATATACACATATAATGGAATACAACATAACCATAAAAATAATGAAATTTTGCCATTTGCAAAAACATGGGTGGACTTGGAGGGTATTATGCTAAATGAAATAAGTCTAACAGAGAAAGACAAATACTATATGATATCACTTATACGTAGAATCTAAATACAAGAAACTAGTGGATATAACAAAAAAGAAACAGACTCATAGATACAGGGAACAAACTAGTGGTTATCAGTGGGCAGAGGGAAGGGGAAGTGACAAGAGAGGGGTAGAGTATTAAGAGGTACAAAATACTATGCATAAAATAAGCTACAAGTTTATATTGTACAACACAGGGAATATAGCCAAAATTTTTTAATAACTATAAACTTTAAAAGTTGTGAATCATTATGTTGTACACCAAAAACCTATATAATATTGTACACCCAACTATACTTCAATAAAAAAAAAAAAAGGAATAAGCTGGCAGGGACATGGCTGCTTGCCTTGCAGAACTCCTGAGTATTATCAAAACTGAGACATTAAATTATTTAGAGCACTGGTGCTAAAACAAGGTGACTGGTTGGAAGTCTATATGCTGAGAGTTTGTTGCTCTGATCTGTTCCCCTCTCATAAGCAGTCATGTGATTACCACTTCTCTTGCCCCAGAGGCTTTCCAGTGAACAGTATCTATGTAATACAAATAATAATTTAAATATAAAAACTGTGGTATAATTATACTGAGGGCATGAAGAAGGGAAAGCAAATGTGCACATGAGCCACCTCTACATCTATCAAAACAGGAACACAGAAGATAATGTCTAAAATAAGTAAATTAGGAAAAAACTGCACATGAGCATTATTTAGGAACATGAAGGTAAATGGTAGAAGAAATAGCTTAAAGTTGAATGTAGTTTCTTCTGATGACTTCTTATGTCTACATAAGAGCAGGGAACAATAGGGAGGGAGGGGCAGGGAATATTATTTTTGTTTCTATTACTATTTCATTTTTTAACACTAAAATGATAAATATTAAAACTGGTTTTTAAACAAAGAACAAAAACAAAAGGAAATGCAAAACAACAAGCAAAAGGCCCTATTGGACACCCACTATGTTGATAGTACTATGTGAAGCCCTCTGGGGGATAAAAAAAATTAAGTGAATAGCCAACAAGCTTATAAATAATGTAGTGAGTTTGAAAGGTATCACCTAGAGTATAATAATAACGTATATAGCTCCAGTAAAGTGTGCTTTTGTTCTTAGTACTTCAATTGCCTTACAATAAGCCACCAAGCTTTCAAGAAGAAAGTAGAGGGTCTATCGGATTCTAAAATTAGCAGTTTACCACATGCATTTCTTGTAAAACTGCATTTGTTAAGCCATTGAGTACCATATGTGCCCACAAAGACATTTTTGAGAGGGGTGTCCTCTGACGGGGTCTGGGCTGGGATGTTTACTGATTGGCCATGTGATTCAGGACTGGCTCACCCCTGATACTTTAGATTCATCATCTATCAAATGCGGGGTCCAAAGGGTATCTAAGACCCTTTTTTGTCATTTTCTCCCAAGTCAACATTTCTCTAGTATCATTCATCTTTCTGATTATTTAATTGTCTAGAGTCAGATATTTCCTTACTTTTCTGATTTTAAGGCAATGTATTGTCACTGTCAAATTTCTGTAAACTGAAGAAAGATATAGTAAAGGAAATTTGCATGCATAGCCCTACTCTCTGATGGTAACATTGTTAATACGTCAAGGTACAGATTTCACACTATGAGTATTTGGCAAATACTAGGTAGAATATGCAGTAGATGTTAAAATCATGTTTTCAACAAATATTTCCAGTGTGGATACCATTCATGCTTTCGTGTTGAATATTGTACATATTTTGTTATCTGTGTGTTATGACTGCAGAGTGTTCTGCTCAATGAATGTGCTATACTGTATCCTATGAATGGACCAAACTGTTTTTTTTTTTTGTATATTTTTGTTTGTTTCCTGTCTGTTGTTATTTTAAATAACATTGTAACAAACATCACCAAACATAGATATATTTATTTCTACTCATTTTCAAATGATAAATTACAGAAATAGAATTACAAGGGCAAGTAGTATAACCATTAGTCTTTTGATGCATGACCCAATGACCAACGACCCTCCACAAAGATTGTAACACGTACCACTCTACTACCGTAGAAAAATGTGTCTGTTTTCCTGCCCCCAACCTACTCCAAAAATTATCATTTTCAAAGATTCGCAATTTTCTGATAGGTACAAAAGTGTACTTCTTGTTTTTACTGAGATTGACCTTTTAAAATATTTTTTGGCCACTTACTTGTATTTTAAAATAACTTTCCCATTCATGTCTATTGATACTTTTTATATTGAGATGTTATTGTCTTGTCTTTTATGCTAAATGTAATAACACTTTGCCAGGTATATTGTAATTATTTTTCCCAGTTTGTTTTGGACGCTTAGCTTCTTTGAACTTTTTTCAATGTAGAGACTTCCTTAATTTTTACATAGATCAATCGATCTTTTCCTTTACTGTTCTTTCTTTGCTTTTATGCTTAAAAAGTATTTTCCATACCAAACTTGAGATCAAACATTAAATATATTTTCCTTTGTTTCTTCCCCAGTTTCATTCATATTTAATTCTTTAATAAATTTGGAATTTACTTCAGTTTCTTGTGTGAGATATCATCTAATAAATTTTCCATCTAGTCAATGTACTAATCCCCTTTACTCATTTATTTTTAATTTTTTAAAATTAATTTTTAAAATTAATTTTTAATGGAGTATAGTTGATTTACAAAGCTGTGTTAGTTTCTGCTATACAGCCAAGTGAATCAGTTAAATTCTTTTCCCATAGAGGTCACTATAGAGAATTGAGTAGATTTCCCTGTGCTATACCGTAGGTTCTTATTAGTTATCTATTTTATATAGAGTAGTGTGTGTATGTCAATCCCAATCTCCCAATTTATCCCTCCTCCCCCTTTCCCCCTTGGTAAGCATAAGTTTGTTTTCTACATCTGTGACTATATTTCTTTTTGGTAAACAGGTTCATTTGTACCCGTTTTTTAGATTTCACATATAAGCAATATCATATGATATTTGTCTTTCTCTGTCTGACTTACTTCTTTCAGTATAACAATCTCTAGGTCCATCCATGTTGCTGCAAATGGCATTATTTCATTCCTTTTTAATGGCTGAGTAATATTCCATTGTTATATATATATATCACATCTTCTTTATCCATTCATCCGTTGATGGACATTTAGGTTGCTTCTATGTCATGACTATTGTAAATAGTGATGCAATGAACATTGAGGTGCATGTATCCTTTCAAATTATGGTTTACTCCAGATATATGCCCAGGAGTGGGATTGCAGGATCATATGACAGCTCTATTTTTAGTTTTTTAAGGAACCTCCATACTGTTCTCCATAGTGGCTGTACCAATTTTCTTTCCCACTAAGACTGTAGGAGGTTTTGCTTTTCTCCGCACCCTCTCCAGCATTTATTGTTTGTAGATTTTGTGATGATAGCCATTCTGACTGGTGTGAAGTGATACCTCATTGTAGTTTTGATTTGCATTTCTCTAATAATTAGTGATGTTGAGCATCTTTCCATGTGCTTTTTAGCCATCTGTATGTCTTCTCTGGAGAAATGTCTATTTAGATCTTCTGCTCATTTGTTGATTGAGTTGTTTGTTTTTTGATATTGAGCTGCATGAGCTGCTTGTATATTTTGGAGATTAATCCTTGTCAGTTGCTTTGTCTGCAAAGATTTCTCCAATTCTGTGTGTTGTCTTTTCATTTTGTTTATGGTTTCGTTTCCTTTCCTTAATAGCTGTGCAGGGGCTTCCCTGGTGGTGCAGTGCTTGAGAGTCCGCCTGCCGATGCAGGGGACATGGGTTTGTGCCCCGGTCCAGGAAGATCCCACATGCTGCAGAGAGGCTGGGCCCGTGAGCTATGGCCGCTGAGCCTGTGTGTCCGGAGCCTGTGCTCCACAATGGGAGAGGCCACAACAGTGAGAGGCCTGCGTACTGCAAAAAAAAAAAAAAAAAAAAAATGCTCTGCAGAAGCTTTTAAGCTTAATTAGGTCCCATTTATTTATTTTTATTTTCACACTAGTAGGTGGATCCAAAAAGATATTGCTGTGATTGATGCCTAAGAGTGTTCTGCCTATGTTTGCCTCTAAATTTTATAGTATCCAGCCTTACATGTAACTCTTTAATGCATTTTGAGTTTATTTTTGTGTATGGTATTAGGGAGTGCTCTAATTTCATTCATTTATATGTAGCTGTCCAGTTGTCCCAGCACCACTTATTGAAGAGATAGTCTTTTCTCCATTGTATATTATTGCCACCTTTGTCATAGATTAGGTGACCATACTTGTGTGGGTTAATTTCTCGGCTTTCTATCCTGTACCATTGATCGATATTTCTATCTTGGTGCCAGTACTATAATGTTTTGATGATTGTAGCTTTGTAATATAGTCTGAAGTCAGGGAGCCTGATTCCCCCAGCTCCGTATTTTTTTCTCAATATTAATTTGGCTATTCATGGTCTTTTGTGTTTCCATACAAATTGTAAAATTTTTTTGTTCTAATTCTGTGAAAAATGCCATTGGTAATTTGAAAGGGATTGCTTTGAATCTATAGATTGCTTTGGGTAGTATACAATTTTCACAATATTGATTCTCGCAATCCAAGAACATGGTATATCTCTCCATCTGTTTATGTCATCTTTGATTTCTTTCATCAGTATCTTATAGTTGTCTGGTACAGGTCTTTTGCCTCCTCAGGGAGGTTTATTCCTAGGTATTTTATTCTTTTTGATGTGATAGTAAATGGCATTGTTTCCTTGATTTCTCTTTCTGATCTTTCATTGTTAGTGTACAGGTATACAAGAAATATCTGTGTATTAATTATGTATCCTGCAACTTTACCAAATTCATTGATGAGTTCTAGCTGTTTTCCGGTACCCTCTTTAGGATTTTCTATATATAGTAACATGTCATCTGCAAACAGTGACAGTTTTACTTCTTTTCTAATTTGGATTCCCTTTATTTCTTTTTATTTTCTGATTGCTGTGGCTAGGACTTCCAAACTATGTTGAATAATAGTGTCAAGAGTGAAAATTCTTGTCTTGTTCCTGATTTTAGAGGAAATGCTTTCAGTTTTTCACCACTGAGAATGATATTTGCTGTGGGTTTGTTATATATGGCCTTTATTATGTGGAGGTATGTTCCCTCTATGCCCACTTTCTGGAGAGTTTTTGTTATAAATTGGTGTTGAATTTTGTCCAAAGTTTTTTTCTGCACCTATTGAGAGGATCATATCATTTGTATTTTTCAATTCGTTAATATGGTATTTCAACTGATTGATTTTTTTGGATCAATGCTTACATGTTTATTGCTATTATTTTTATTTTAATCATTCTTTTTTTAACATCTTTATTGGAGTATAATTGCTTTACAATGGTGTGTTAGTTATGATTTATAACAAAGTGAATCAATTATACATATACATATGTCCCCACATCTCTTCCATCTTGCATCTCTCTCCCTCCCACCCTCCTATACCACCCCTCTAGGTGGTCACAAAACACCAAGCTGATCTCCCTGTGCTATGCGGCTGCTTCCCACTAGCTCTCTACTTTATGTTTAGTAGTGTATATATGTCCATGAAACTCTCTCAGTCTGTCCCAGCTTACCCTTCTCCCTCCTCATTTCCTCAAGTCTCTTCTCTAGTAGGTCTGTGTCTTTATTGCCATCTTGCCCCTAGGTTCTTCAGAACTGTTTTTTTTTTTAATAGTCCATATATGTGTGTTAGCATACGGTATTTGTTTCCCTCTTTCTGACTTACTTCATTCTGAATGACAGACTATAGATCCATCCACCTGACTAGAAATAACTAAATTTCATTTCTTTTTATGGGTGAGTAATATTCCTTTGTATATATGCGCCACATCTTCTTTATCCATTTACCTGTCGATGGACACTTAAGTTGCTTCCATGTCCTCGCTATTATAAATAGGGCTGCAATGAACATTTTGGTACATGACTATTTTTGAATTATGGTTTTCTCAGGGTATAGGCCCAGGAGTGGGTTTGCTGGGTCATATGGTACTTCTATTTATAGTTTTTTAAGGAACTTCCATACTGTTCTCCATAGTGGCTGTATCAATTTACATTCCCACCAACAGTGCAAGAGGGTTCCCTTTTCTCCACACCCTCTCCAGCATTTATTGTTTGTAGATTTTTTGATGATGGCCATTCTAACCGGTGTGAGACGATATCACATTGTAGTTTTGATTTGCATTTGTCTAATGATTAAAGATGTTGAGCATTCATTCATGTGTTTGTTGGCAATCTGTATATCTTCTTTGGAGAAATGTCTATTTAGGTCTTCTGCCCATTTTTGGATTGGGTGGTTTCTTTTTTTGATATTGAGCTTCATGAGCTGCTTGTAAATTTTGGAGATTAGTGCTTTGTCAGTTGCTTCATTAGCAAATATTTTCTCCCATTCTTAGGGTTGTCTTTTCATCTTGTTTATGGCTCCTCTGCTGTGCAAAAGCTTTTAAGTTCCATTAGGTCCCATTTGTTTATTTTTGTTTTTATTTCCATTTCTCTATCAGGTGGGTCAAAAAGGATCTTGCTGTGATTTATGTCAAAGAGTGTTCTGCCTATGTTTTCCTCTAAGAGTTTGATAGTGTCTGGCCTTACACTTAATCTTTAATCCATTTTGAGCTTATTTTTGTGTATGGTGTTAGGGAGTGTTCTAATTTCATTCTTTTACATGTAGCTGTCCAGTTTTCCCAGCACCACTTATTGAAGAGGCTGTCTTTTCTCCACTGTATATTCTTGCCTCCTTTATCAAAGATAAGGTGACCATATGTGTGTGGGTTTATCTCTGGGCTTTCTATCCTGTTCCATTGATCTATATTTCTGTTTTTGTGCCAATACCATCCTGTCTTGATTACTGTAGCTTTGTAGTATAGTCTGAAGTCAGGGGACCTGATTCCTCCAGCTCAGTTTTTCTCTCAAGATTGCTTTGGCTCTACGGGGTCTATTCTGTTTCCATACAAATTGTGAATTTTTTGGTTCTAGTTCTGTCTGTGTAAAATGCCAGTGGTAGTTTGATAGGGATTGCATTAAATCTGTAGATTGGTTTGGGTAGTATAGTCATTTTCACAATGTTGATTCTTCCAATCCAAGAACATGGTATATCTCTCCATCTATTTGTGCCATATTTAATTTCTTTCATCAGTGTCTTATAGTTTTCTGCATACAGGTCTTTTGTCACTTTAGGTAGGTTTATTCCTAGATATTTTATTCTTTTTGTTGCAATGGTAAATGAGAGTGTTTTATTAAATTCACTTTCAGATGTTTCATCATTTGTGTATAGGAATGCAACAGATTTCTGTGCATTAATTTTGTATCCTGCTACTTTACCAAATTCACTGATTAGCTCTAATAGTTTTCTGGTAACATCTTTAGAATTCTCTGTGTATAGTATCATGTCATCTGCAAACAGTGACAGCTTTACTTCTTCTTGTCTGATTTGGATTCCTTTTCTTTTCTTTTCTTCTCTGATTGCTGTGGCTAAAACTCCCAAATCTATGTTGAATAATAGTGGTGAGAGTGGGCAACCTTGTCTTATTCCTCATCTTAGTGGAAATGGTTTCTGCTTTTCACCATTGAGGACGACGTTGGCTGTGGGTTTGTCAGATATGGCCTTTATTATGTTGAGGAAAGTTCCTTCCATGCCGATTTTCTGGAGGGTTTTTATCATAAATTGTTGTTGAATTTTGTCAAAAGATTTCTCTTCATCTATTGAGATGATCATATGGTTTTTCTCCTTCTATTTATTAATATGGTATATCACATTGATTGATTTGCATATATTGAAGAATCCTTGCATTCCTGGGATAAACCCCACTTGATCATGGTGTATGATCATTTTAATGTGCTGTTGGATTCTGTTTGCTAGTATTTTGTTGAGGATTTTTGCATCTATGTTCATCAGTGATATTGGCCTGTAGTTTTCTTTCCATGTGACATCTTTGTCTGGTTTTGGTATCAGGATGATGGTGACCTCATAGAATGAGTTTGGGGGTGTTCCTACCTCTGCTATATTTGGAAGAGTTTGAGAAGGATAGGTGTTAGCTCTTCTCTAAATGTTTGATAGAATTCGCCTGTGAATCCATCTGGTATTGGGCTTTTGTTTGTTGGAAGATTTTTAATCACATTTTCAATTTCAGTGCTATTGATTGGTCTGTTCATATTTTCTATTTCTTCCCTATTCAGTCTTGGCAGGATGTACATTTCTATGAATTTGTCCATTTCTTCCAGGTTGTCCATTTTATTGGCATACAGTTGCTTGTAGTAATCTCTCATGATCTTTTGTATTTCTGCAGTGTCACTTGTTAATTCTCCTTTTTCATTTCTAATTCTATTGATTTCAGTCTTCTCCCTTTTTTTCTTGATGAGTCTGGCTAATGGTTTATCAATTTTGTTTATCTTCTCAAAGAACCAGCTTTTAGTTTTATTGATCTTTGCTATCGTTTCCTTCATTGCTTTTTCATTTATTTCTGCTCTGATCTTCTGCTAAATTTGGGTACTTTTTTGTTCTTCTTTCTCTAATTGCTTTAGGTGAAAAGTTAGGTTGTTTATTCGAGATGTTTCCTGTTTCTTAAGGTAGGATTGTATTGCTATAAACTTCCCTCTTCGAAGTGCTTTTGCTGCATACCATAGGTTTTGGGTCGTCGTGTCTCCACTGTCATTTGTTTCTAGGTATTTTTTTGATTTCCTCTTTGATTTCTTCAGTGATCACTTGGTTATTAAGCAGTGTATTGTTTAGCCTCCATGTGTTTGTATTCTTTACAGATCTTTTCCTGTAATTGATATCTAGTCTCATAGCGTTGTGGTCGGAAAAGATACTTGATACAATTTCAATTTTCTTAAATTTACCAAGGGTTCATTTGTGACGCAAGATATGATCTATCCTGGAGAATGTTCCATGAGCACTTGAGAAAGATGTGTATTCTGTTGTTTTTGGATGGAATGTCCTATAAATATCAATTAAGTCCATCTTGTTTAATGTATCATTTAAAGCTTATGTTTCCTTATATATTTTCATTTTGGATGATCTGTCCATTGGTGAAAGTTGGGCGTTAAAGTCCCCTAGTATGATTGTGTTACTGTCAATTTCCCCTTTTATGGCTGTTAGTATTTGCCTTATGTATTGAGGTGCTCCTATGTTGGGTGCATAAATATTTACAACTGTTATATATTCTTTTTGGATCGATCCCTTGATCATTATGTAGTGTCCTTCTTTGTCTCTTGTAATAGTCTTTATTTTAAAGTCTATTTTGTCTGATATGAGAATTGCTACTCCAGCTTTCTTTTGGTTTACATTTGCATGGAATATCTTTTTCCATCCCCTTACTTTCAGTCTGTATGTGTCTCTAGGTCTGAAGTGGGTCTCTTGTAGACAGCATATATATGGGTCTTGTTTCTGTGTCCATTCAGCCAGTCTGTGTCTTTTGGTGGGAGCATTTAATCCATTTACATTTAAGGTAATTATTGATAGGTATGTTCCTATTCCCATTTTCTTAATTGTTTTGGGTTCGTTATTGTAGGTCTTTTCCTTCTCTTGTGTTTCTTGCCTAGAGAAGATCCCTTAGCATTTGTTGTGCAGCTGGTTAGGTGGTGTTGAACTCTCTCAGCTTTTGCATGTCTGTAAAGTTTTCAATTTCTCCATCAAATCTGAATGAGATCCTTGCTGGGTAGAGTAATCTTGGTTGCAGGTTTTTCTCCTTCATCACTTTAAATATGTCCTGCCAGTCCCTTCTGGCTTGCAGAGTTTCTGCCGAAAGATCAGCTGTTAACCTTATGGGGATTCCCTTGTGAGTTATTTGTTGTTTTTCCCTTGCTGCTTTTAATATGTTTTCTTTGTATTTAATTTTTGACAGTTTGATTAATATGTGTCTTGGCGTGTTTCTCCTTGGACTTATCCTGTATGGGACTCTCTGTGATTTCTGGACTTGATTAACTATTTCCTTTCCCATATTAGGGAAGTTTTCAACTATAATCTCTTCCAATATTTTCTCAGTCCCTTTCTTTTTCTCTTCTTCTTCTGGAACCCCTATAATTCGAATGTTGGTGCATTTAATGTTGTCCCAAAGGTCTCTGAGACTGTCTTCAGTTCTTTTCCTTCTTTTTCTTTATTCTGCTCTGCAGTAGTTATTGCCACTATTTTATCTTCCAGGTCACTTATCCGTTCTTCTGCCTCAGTTATTCTGCTATTGAACCCATCTAGAGTATTTTTAATTTCATTTATTGTGTTGTTCATCGTTGCTTGTTTCATCTTTCGTTCTTCTGGGTCCTTGTTAAATGTTTCTTGCATTTTCTCTATTCTATTTCCAAGATTTTGGATCATCTTTACTATCATTATTCTGAATTTTTTTTCAGGTAGACTAACTATTTCCTCTTCATTTGTTAGGTCTGGTGGGTTTTTATCTTGCCCCTTCATCTGCTCTGTGTTTTTCTGTCTTCTCATTTTGCTTATCTTACTGTGTTTTAGGTCTCCTTTTTGCAGGCTGCAGGTTTGTAGTTCCCGTTGTTTTTTTTTGTCTGTCCCCAGTGGCTAAAGTTGGTTCAGTGGGGTGTGTAAGCTTCCTGGTGGAGGGTACTAGTGCCTGTGTTCTGGTGGATGAGGCTTGATCTTGTCTTTCTGGTGGGCAGGTCCATGACTGGTGGTGTGTTTTGGGGTGTCTGTGAACTTATTATGATTTTAGGCAGCCTCTCTGCTAATGGATGGGCTTGTGTTGCTGTCTTTCTAGTTGTTTGGCATAGGGTGTCCAGCACTGTATCTTGCTGGTCGTTGAGTGAAGCTGGGTGCTGGTGTTGAAATGGAGATCTCTGGGAGATTTTCACAGTTTGATATTATGTGGAGCTGGGAGGTCTCTTGTGGACCAGTGTCCTGAAGTTGGCTCTCCCACCTCAGAGGCACAGCACTGACCCCTGGCTGCAGCACCAAGAGCTATTCATCCACACGGCTCAGATTAAAAGGGAGAAAAAGTGAAAGAAAGAAAGAAAGAGAGAGAGAGAGAGAGGGAAAGGAAGGAAGGAAGGAAGGAAGGAAGGAAGGAGATAAAATAAAGATAAAATAAAATAAAGTTATTAAAATAAAAAACGGACCGATAGAACCCTAGGACAAATTGTGAAAGTAAAGCTATACAGACAAAATCTCACCCAGAAGCATACACATGCACACTCACAAAAAGAGAAAAAGGGGATAAAATAGTAAATCTTGCTCTCAAAGTCCACCTCCTCAATTTGGGATGATTGGTTGTCTATTCATGCATTCCACAGGTGCAGGTACATCAAGTTGATTGTGGAGCTTTAGTCCGCTGCTTCTGAGGCTGCTGGGAGAGATTTCCCTTTCTCTTCTTTGTTCTCACAGCTCCTGGGGCTCAGCTTTGGATTTGGCCCTGCCTCTGCGTGTAGGTCACTGGAGGGCGTCTGTTCTTCGCTCAGACAGGACGGGGTTAAAGGAGCAGCTGCTTCGGGACTCTGGCTCACTCAGGCCGGGGGTTGGGGAGGGGGGAGGGAGGGGTATGGATGCGGGGCGAGTCTGCTGCGGCAGAGGCCGGCGGGACGTTGCACCAGCCTGAGGCATGCTGTGCATTCTCCCGGGGAAGTTGTCCCTGGATCCCGGGACCCTGGCCGTGGCGGGCGCACAGGCTCCCCTGAAGGGAGGTGTGGATAGTGACCTGTGCTCGCACACAGGCTTCTTGGTGGCTGCAGCAGCAGCCTTAGCGTCTCATGCCAGTCTCTAGGGTCTGCGCTGGTAGCCGCGGCTCGCGCCCGTCTCTGGAGCTCCTTTAAGCAGCGCTCTTAATCCCCTCTCCTCGCGCACCAGGAAATAAAGAGGGGAAAAAAATGCTCTTGCCTCTTCGGCAGGTCCTGACTTTTCCCGGACTCTCTCCCAGCTAGCCGTGGCCCATTAACCCCTTCAGGCTGTGTTCACGCTGCCAACACCAGTCCTCTCCCTGCACTCCAACCGAAGCCCGAGCCTCATCTCCCAGCCCCGCCCGCCCCGGTGGGTGAGCAGACTAGCCTCTCGGGCTGGTGAGTGCCGGTCGGCACCGATCCTGTGTGCAGGAATCTCTCTGCTTTGCCCTCCACACCCCCGTTGCTGTGCTCTTCTCTGCGGCTCCGAAGCTTCCCCCCTCCGCCACCCGCAGTCTCTGCCCGCGAAGGGGCTTCCTAGCGTGTAGAAACTTTTCCTCCTTCACAGCTCCCTCCCACTGGTGCAGGTCCCATCCCTATTCTTTTGTCTCTGTTTATTCTTTTTTCTTTTGCCCTACCCAGGTACGTGGGGAGTTTCTTGCCTTTTGGGAGGTCTGAGGTCTTCTGCCAGCGTTCAGTAGGTGTTCTGTAGGAGTTGTTCCACGTGTAGATGTATTTCTGGTGTATCTGTGGGGAGGAGCGTGATCTCTGCGTCTTACTCTTCTGCCATCTTCCCGATTCCCCTCTCTTTCCTTATTTTTGATCTTAGAGGAAGAGCTTTCAATCATTCACCATTGAATATTATGGTTGCTATGAGCTTTTCATATATGGGTTTTATTATGTGGATATAGTTTCCTTCTATTCTTATATTTTGAATGTTTTTATGATGAAAGAGTGTTGAATTTTGTCAAATGCTTTTTCTACATCAATTGAGATGATCGTGTGGTTTTTTTCCCCTTAATTTTGCTAATATTTCATTGTACATTGATCAGTTTTCATATGCTGAATCATCCTTGCATTCCAGGAATAAATCCCACATGGTCATGTTGTATAATCCTTTTAATATGCTGCTGAATTTTTTGTTAGTATTTTGTTGAGGAATTTTTATCAGTGTTCATAGGGATATTGGTATATAGTTTTCTTGGAGTGTCTGGTTTTAGTATAAGGATATACTGGCCTCAAAGAATGAGTTAGGAAGTGTTCTTTCCTCTTCAGTTTTTGGAAAGGTTTGGTATTAGTTTTTAAATGTTCAGTAGAATTCACCAGTGAAGCCATCAGGACCAGTGGTTTTCTTTGTTTGTATATTTTTATTACTGATTAAATCTCCTTACTAAATTATAGGTCTATTCAGATTTTTCTATTCATGATTTAGTCTTGAGGTTTTAGGTTTGTAGGAATTTGTCCATTTCATTAGGTTATCCAATTTTTTGGCATACAATTGTTCCTAGTATTCTCTAATCCTTTCTATCTCTGCAGAATAAGTAGTAATCTCCCCACTTTCTTTATGATTTAGTAATTTTGCTTTACTTTCTTTTCTTTCTCAGTTGCTAAAGTTTTGTCAGTTTTGTTGATTCTTTCAATGAACCAACTTCTGTTTTCCATTTTGTGAATTTTCCAGTTTTCTTTAAATTATTATTTATAACTTCATCCTTTTGTGGTCAGAGGAAATACTTTGTTACCTATTTCTTAAATCTATTGAGACTTAATTTGTGGCCCAACATATGGTCTATTCTAGAAAATGTCCCATGTGTGCTTGAGAAGAATGTGTATGCTGTTGTTTTTGGATGGAGTATTCTGTATATGTGTGTAGATCTAGTTGGTTTATTTTGTTAAGTCATCAATTTCCTTACTTATCTTCTCTCCAGTTGTTCTATGCATTATGTGAGTGGGGTATTGAATTCACCATCTGTTACTGTAGAACTGTCTATTTCTCCCTTCAATTCTGTCAGTTTTTGCTTCATATATTTTAATGATCTGTCGTTAAGTACATGAATGTTTATAGTTGTTATATCCTCTTGCAGAATTGACCCCTTTATCATAATATAATAACTTTCTTTGTCTCTTCTAAACTTTTTTGATTTAAAGTCTACTGACTCTGATATTAGTATAGCCAGTCTTGCTCTCTTTTGGTTACTATCTGCATGAAATATGTTTTTCCATCCTTTCTCTTTCAATCTATTTATACATTTGGATCTGAAGTGAGTCTCTTGCAGACAGCATGTAGTCTCTTACAGACAGCATACATCATGTGTTTTTGTCTATTCTGCCAATCTCTGTATTTTATTGGAGAGATTAATCCATTTTTATTTAAAGTAATTACTGATAAGGAGGGACCTACTTCTGTCATGCTGTTTTTCTATATACCCTACAGCTTTTCTTTGTCCTTTCTTCCCTGTATTCCTGTCTTCTTTTGTATTTAGTTGATTTTTTATAGTAAAATGTTTCTATTCCTTCCTAATTTTCTTTTGTGTATATTCTATAGTTTTCTTTGTAATTACCATGGAGATTACATTTAACATCCTAAAGTTATAACATTCTAATTTGAATGTACAGCAGCTTAACTTCAAAAACATATAAACCTCTGCTCTTCCCAGCTCCATTCCCACTCCTTTCAGTTGCTGATGTCACAAAATTATATCTTTACACATTGTGTGCCTTAAAACATAAGCTAGTAATTCTTTTAAATGCATTAGGCTTCTAAATTATGTGGAAAATAATATTTGGTGTTACAAACCCAAATTAAAATAATACTAACTTTTACATTAATAGTTTTTTGCAACTAATTTTTGTATGTTGATTCTGCATCCTGCAACTTTACCGAATTTGTTTATTAGTCCAAACAGATGTTTTGCAGTCTTTAAGGTTTTCTACATACAAGATCACACAAACTCATGAAACATTTCTTTGTATTATATTCCTTCTTAATTTCCCTTTTTGTAAATTCTATAGCTATTTTCTTTGTGGTTACCATGGAGATTAAATTTAACATCATAGTGTTATAACATTCCACTTTGAATATACAGCAGCTTAACTTCAAAAACATACAAAAACTCTCCTCATTTACACCTGCATCACCACCCCTTTCTGTTGTTGATGTCACAAAATTAGATCTTTATACATTGTGTACCTAAAAACAAACAATTAATTATTTTAAATACATTAGGCTTCTATATTATGTAGAACACAAGACTTGGAGTTACAAACCCAGGTTATAGTAATAGTAGTTTTAAACTAATAATTGTGTTTTGCAACTAATTCTTGTGCATTGATTTTGTATCATGAAACTTTACTTAATTTTTTTATTAGTTCAAGTAGGGGGGTTTGTGAAGTTGAGGGTTTTCTATGTAAAAGATCATACTATATATGAACAGAGACCATTTTACATCTCAATTAGAATATTTTTATATCTTTTTTGTGCCTAACTGAGCTGTCTTGGTTGCCAGTATTACTAAGTAGACGTGGTGAGAGTGGGCATCCTTGAATTTCCTGATCACAGAAGAAAATCTTTCAGTCTTCACCAATGATTATTATGTTAACTGTGGGCTTTTCATATATAGCCTTTATTATATTGAGGTAATTTCCTCTGTTCTGAGCTTGTTCAGAGGTTTTATCTTGAAATGTGTTGAATTTTGTCCAGTGCTTGTTCTGCCCCTATCAGAATAATCATGTGATTTTTATCCTTCGTTCTGTTAAAGAGGTGTATCACATTAATTGATCTTTATATATTGAACCATCCTTGCATCACAGGGATAAATCCCCCTTGGCCATGGTGTATGATACTTTAATGTGCTATTGAATTCCATTTGCTAGTATTTTGTTGAGAATTTTCCATCTATGTTCATTTGGAATATTGGCCCATAGTTTTTTTCTGTTTGTTTTTTTCATATACTGCCTTTGTCTAGTTTTGGTGTCTAGGTATCGCTGGCCTCATAAAATACTTTAGAAGTGTGCTCTCCTCTTCAGTTTTTTGGAAGATTTAAGAAGGATTGGTATTAATTCTTTCTTTTCTTTTTTTCTTCAAACATTTATTAGAGTATAATTGCTTTACAATGGTGTGTTAGTTTCTGCTGTATAACAAAGTGAATCAGCTATTTGTATACATGTATCCCCATGTCCCCATCCTCTTGCGTCTCCCTCCCAACCTCCTTATCCCATTCTCTAGGTGGTCACAGAGCACGGAGCTGATCTCCTTGTGCTATGTGGCTGCTTCCCACTAGCTTTCTATTTTACATTTGGTAGTATATATAAGTCCATGCCACTCTCTCAAGTCATCCCAGCTTACCCTCCCCCTCTCTGTGTCCACAAGTCCATTCTCTACGTCTGCGTCTTTATTACTGTCCTGCCCCTAGGTTCTTCAGAACCTTTTGTTGTTGTTGTTGTTCCACATATATGTGTTAGCATATGGTATTTGTTTTCCTCTTTCAGACTTACTTCACTCTGTATGACAGACTCTAGGTCCATCCACCTCAGAAAAAATAACTCAATTTCGTTTCTTTTTATGGATGAGGAATCTTCCATTGTATATATGTGCCACATCTTCTTTCTGCATTCAACTGTCGATGTACACTTAGGTTGCTTCCATGTCCCGGCTATTGTAAATAGAGCTGCAATGAACATTGTGGTACATGACTCTTTTATTATGGTTTTCTCAGGGTATATGAGCAGTAGTGAGATTGCTGCGTCGTATGGTAGTTCTATTTTTAGTTTTTGAAGGAAGATCCATTCTGTTCTCCATAGTGACTGTACCAATTTACATTACCACCAACAGTGCAAGAGTGTTCCCTTTTCTCCACACCCTCTCCAGCATTTATTGTTTGTAGATTTTTTGATGATGGCCATTCTGACTGGTGTGAGGAGATACCTCATTGTAGTTTTGATGTGCATTTCTCTAATGATTAATGATGTTGAGCATTCATTCATGTGTTTGTTAGCAATCTGCATATCTTCTTTGGAGAAATGTCTATTTAGGTCTTCTGCCCATTTTTGGATTGGGTTGTTTCATTTTTGATATTGAGCTGCATGAGCTGCTTGCAAATTTTGGAGATTAATCCTTTGTCAGTTGCTTCATTTGCAAATATTTTCTCCCATTCTGAGGGTTGTCTTTTTGTCTTGTTTATGCTTTCCTTTGCTGTGCAAAAGCTTTGAAGTTTCATTAGGTCCGATTTGTTTATTTTTGTTTTTCTTTCCATTTCTCTAGGAGGTCAGTCAAAAAGGATCATGCTGTGATTTATGTCATAGAGTGTTCTGCCTATGTTTTCCTCTAAGAGTTTGATAGTGTCTGGCCTTACATTTAGGTCTTTAATCTCTTTTGAGTTTATTTTTGTGTATGGTGTTAGGGAGTGTTCTAATTTCATTCTTTTACATGTAGCTGTTCAGTTTTCCCAGCATCACTTATAGAAGAGGCTCTCTGTTCTCCATTGTATATTCTTGCCTCCTTTATCAAAAATAAGGTGACCATATGTGTGTGCATTTATCTCTGGGCTTTCTATCTTGTTCCATTGATATATATTTCTGTTTTTGTGCCAGTACCATACTGTCTTGATTACTGTAGCTTTGTAATATAGTCTGAAGTCTGGGAGCCTGATTCTCCAGCTCCAGTTTTCTTTCTCAAGATTGCTTTGACTATTCGGGGTCTTTTGTGTTTCCATACAAATAGTGAAGTATGTTGTTCTGCTGCTGTGAAAAATGCCATTCGTAGTTTGATAGGGATTACATTGAATCTCTAGATTGCATTGGGTAGTATAGTCATTTACACAATGTTGATTCTTCCAATCCAAGAACATGGTATATCTCTCCATCTGTTTGTATCATCTTTAATATCTTTCATCAGTGTCTTAATGTTTTCTGCATACAGGTCTTTGTCTACTTAGGTAAGTTTATTCCTAGCTATTTTACTCTTTGTTACAATGGTAAACGGGAGTGTTTCCTTAATTTCTCTTTCAGATGTTTCATCATTAGTGTATAGGAATGCAAGTGATTTCTGTGCATTAATTTTGTATCCTGCTACTTTACTAATTCCATTGATTAGTTCTAGTAGTTTTCTGATAGCATCTTTAGGATTCTCTATGTATAGTATCATGTCATCTGCAAACAGTGACAGCTTTACTTCTTCTTTTCTGATTTGGATTCCTTTTATTTCTTTTACTTCTCTGATTGCTGTGGCTAAAACTTCCAAAACTATGTTGAATAATAGGGGTGAGAGTGGGCAACCTTGTCTTGCTCCTGATTTTAGGGGAAATGGTTTCAGTTTTTCACCACTGAGAACGATGTTGGCTGTGGGTTTGTCATATATGGCCTTTATTATGTTGAGGTAAGTTCCCTCTATCCCTACATTATGGAGAGTGTTTATCATAAATGGACGTTGAAAGTTTTTTCTGCATCTATTAAGATGATCATATGGTTTTTCTCCCTCAATTTGTTAATATGGTGTATCATATTGATTGATTTGCATATATTGAAAATTCCTTGCATTCCTGGGATAAACCCCAGTTGATCATGGTGTATGATCCTTTTAAAGTGCTGTTGGATTCTGTTTGCTAGTATTTTGTTGAGGATTTTTGTATCTATGTTCATCAGTGATACTGCCCTGTAGTTTTCTTTCTTTGTAACATCTTTGTCTGGTTTTGGTATCAGGGTGATCATGACCTCATAGAATGAGTTGGGGAGTGTTCTTTCCTCTGCTATACTTTGGAAGAGTTTGAGAAGGATATGTGTTAGCTCTTCTCTAAATGTTTGATCGAATTCGCCTGTGAAGCCATCTGGTATTGGGCTTTTGTTTGTTGGAAGATTTTAAATCACAGTTTCAATTTCACTGCTTGTGATTGGTCCTTATTTTTTCTATGTCTTCCTGGTTCAGTCTCAGAAGGTTGTGCTTTTGTAAGAATTTGTGCATTGCTTCCAGTTTGTCCATTTTATTGGCATGTAGTTTCTTGTAATTTCTCATGATCCTTTGTATTTCTGCAGTGTCAGTTGTTACTTCTCTTTTTTCTTTCTAATTTTATTGATTTGAGTCTCCTCCCTTTTTCCTTGATGAGTGTGGCTAACAGTTTGTCAATTTTGTTTATCTTCTCAAAGAACCAGCTTTTAGTTTTATTGATCTTTGCTATTGTTTTCTTCTTTTCTTTTTCATTTATTTCTGAATTGATCTCTATGCTTTCTTTCCTTCTGCTAACTTTGGATTTTTTCTGTTCTTCTTTCTCTAATTGCTTTAGGTATAATGTTAGGTTGTTTATGTGAGAGGTTTCTTTTTTCTTAAGGTAGGATTGTATTGCTATAAACTTCCCTCTTAGAACTGCTTTTGCTGCATTCCATGGGTTTTGGGTCGTCGTGTTTCCACTGTCGTTTTTTTCTAGATTTTTTTTTATTTACTCTTTGATTTCTTCAGTGATCGCTTGGTTATTAAGTAGTGTATTGTTTAGCCTCCATGTGTTTGTATCTTTTACAGATTTTTTTCTGTAATTGGTATCGAATATCATAGTATTTTGGCCAGAAAAGATACTTGAAATATTTCAATTTTTTAAAATTTATCAGGCTTTGATTTGTGACCCAAGATGTGATCTATCATGGAGAATGTTCCATGAGCACTTGAGAAGAAAGTGTATTCTGTTGTTTTGGGATGGAATGTCCTATAAATATCAGTAAATCCATCTTGTTTAATGTATCATTTAAAGCTTGTGTTTCCTTATTTATTTTCATTTTGGTTGATCTGTGTATTGGTGAAACTGGAGTGTTAAAGTCCCCTACTCTGATTGTGTTACTGTTGATTTCCTCTGTTATGACTGTTAATATTTGCCTTATATATTGAGGTGCTCCTATGTTGGGTGCATAAATATTTACAATTGTTATATATTCTTCTTAGATTAATCCCTTGAGCATTATGTAGTGTCCTTCTTTGTCACTTGTAATAGTCTTTATTTTAAAGTCTATTTTGTCTGATATGAGTATTGCTACTCCAGCTTTCTTTTGATTTCCATTTGCGTGGAATATCTTTTTCCATCCCCTCACTTTCAGTCTGTATGTGTCCCTAGGTCTGAAATGGGTCTCTTGTAGAGAGCACATTTACGGGTCTTGTTTTTGTATCCATTCAGGTAGTCTATGTCTTTTGGTTGGAGCGTTTAATCCATTTACATTTAAGGTAATTCTTGATATGTATGTTCCTATTACCATTTTCTTAACTGTTTTGGGTTTGTTATTATAGGTCTTTTCCTTCTCTTGTGTTTCCTTCCTAGAGAAGTTCCTTTAGCATTTGTTGTAAAGCTGGTTTGGTGGTGCTGAATTCTCTTAGCTTTTGCTTGTCTGTAAGATTTTAATTTCTCCATTGAATCTGAATTAGATCCCTGGGTAATCTTGGTTGTGCGTTTTTCCCTTTCATGACTTTAAATATGTCCTGCCAGTCCCTTCTGGCTTGCAGAGTTTCTGCTGAAAGATCAGCTGTTATCCTTATGGGGATTCCCTTGTGTGTTATTTGTTGTTTTTCCCTTGCTGCTTTTAATATTTTTTCTTTGTGTTTAATTTTTGATAGTTTGATTAATAAATGTCTTGGTCTGTTTCTCCTTAGATTTATCCTGTACGGGACTCTCTGAGCTTCCTGGACTTGATTGACTCTTTCCTTTCCCATATTAGGGAAGTTTTCAACTATAATCTCTTCAAGTATTTTCTCAGTCCCTTTCTTTTTCTCTTCTTCCTCTGGGACCCCTATAATTCGAATATTGGTGCATTTAATGTTGTCCTAGAATTCTCTGAGACTGTCCTCAATTTTTTTCATTCTTTTTTCTTTATTCTGCTCTGTGGTATTTATTTCCACTATTTTATCTTCCAGGTCACTTATCCATTCTTCTGCCTCAGTTATTCTGCTATTGATTCCTTCTAGAGAATTTTTAATTTCATTTATTGTGTTTTTCATCATTGTTTGTTTGCTCTTCAGTTCTTTTAGGTCCTTGTTAAATGTTTCTTTCATTTTCTCCATTCTATTTCCAAGATTTGGGATCATCTTTACTATCATTACTCTGAATTCTTTTTCAGGTAGACTGCCTGTTTCCTCTTCATTTGTTTGGTCTGGTGGGTTTTTACCTTGCTCCTTCATCTGCTGTGTGTTTTTCTGTCTTCTCATTTTGCTGAACTTACTGTGTTTGGGGTCTCCTTTTTGCTGGCTGCAGGTTCGTAGTTCCCATTGTTTTTGGTGTCTGCCACTGTTGCTAAGGTTGGTTCAGTGGGTTGTGTAGGCTTCCTGGTAGAGGGGACTGGTGCCTGTTTCCTGGTGGTTGAGGCTGTATATTGTCTTTCTGGTGGGTAGGACTACATCTGCTCATGTGCTTTTGGGTGTCTGTGACCTTATTATGATTTTAGGCAGCCTCTCTGCTAATGGGTGGAGTTGTGTTCCTGTCTTGCTAGTTGTTTGGCATAGGTTGTCCAGCACTGTATCTTGCTGGACGTTGAGTGGAGCTGGGTCTTAGCATTGAGATGGAGATCTCTGGGAGAGCTTTTGCCATTTGTTTTTATGTGGGGCCGGGAGGTTTCTGTTGGAACAATGTCCTGAACTCACCTCTCCCACCTCAGAGGCATAGGCCTGAAACCCAGCCAGAGCACCAAGACCCTGTCAGCCTCATGGCTCAGAAGAAAAAGTAGAAAAAATAGGAAGAAAAGAAAGAAAGGAAAAGAAGAGAAAGTTATTAAAATAAAATAATTGTTAAATATAAGAAAATAAAAAGTAATAAGATAAAGAAAGAAAGAAGAGAGCATCCAAACCAAAACCCAAATCCACCAATGATAACAAGTCCTAAAAACTATACTAAAAAACAAAACAGGGGCTTCCCTGGTGGCACAGTGGTTGAGAGTCTGCCTGCTGATGCAGGGGACACGGGTTCGTGCCCCGGTCTGGGAAGATCCCACAAGCCACGGAGCAGCTGGGCCCGTGAGCCATGGCTGCTGAGCTTGCGCGTCCAGAGCCTGTGCTCTGCAATGGGAGAGGCTGCAACAGTGAGAGGCCCGTGTACCCCCCAAAAAAACAAAAACAAAAACAAAAAATGAACAAAAACGGACAGACAGAACCCTAAGACAAATGGTAAAAGCAAAGTTATTGAGACAAAAATCACACAAAGAAACATACACATACACACTCACAAAAAGAGATAAAGGAAAAAATAAATATATATCTATATATTTTTTTAAAAAAGGAGGAAGAGAGCAACCAAATCCATAAACAAATCTACCAATGATAATAAATACTAAACTAAGATAAACATAAATCCAGAAACAAATTAGATGCAGAAAGCAAACCCCAAGTCTACATTTGCTCCCAAAGTCCACCGCCTCAATTTTGGGATGATTCGTTGTCTATTCAGGTATTCCACAGTTGCAGCATACATCAAGTTCATTGTGGAGATTTAATCTGCTGCTCCTGAGGCTGCTGGGAGAAATTTCCCTTTCTCTTCTTTGTTCGCACAGCTCCTGGGGCTCAGCTTTGGTTCTGGCCCCACCTCTGTGTGTAGGTCACCTGAGGGCATCTTTTCTTTGCTCAGACAGGACAGGGTTAAAGGTGTAGCTGATTTGGGGGCTCTGGCTCTCTCAGGCTGGGGGGAGAGAGGGGTAAGGAGTGCGGGGCGAGCCTGTGGCGGCAGAGGTCAGTGTGACGTTGCAACAGCCTGAGGCGTGCCATGTGTTCTCCTGAGGAAGTTTTCCTTGGATCAAGGACACCCTGGCAGTGGCGGGCTGCACAGGCTCCTGGGAGGGGAGGTGTGGATAGTGACCTGTGCTTGCATGCAGGCTTCTTGTTGGCTGAAGCAGCTGCCTTAGCATTTCATGCCTGTCCCTGGTGTCTGCACTGATAGCAGTGGCTCACGCCCTTCTCTGGAGCTCGTTTAGGCGGTGCTTTGAATCCCCTCTCCTCACACACCCTGAAACAGTGGTCTCTTGCCTCTTAAGCAGTTCCAGACTTTCCCAGACTCCCTCCCAGCTAGCTGTGGCACACTAGCCCCCTTCAGGCTGTGTTCACGCAGCCAACCCCACTCCTCTCCCTGGGATCTGACCTCCGAAGCCGGAGCCTCAGTTCCCAGCCCCCATCCATCCCGGCGGGTGAGCAGACAAGCCTCTTGGGCTGGTAAGTGCTGGTCAGCACCGAACTTCTGTGCAGCAATCTCTCCACTTTGCCATTTGCATCCCTGTTGCTGCGCTCTCCTCCATGACTCTGAAGCTTCCCCCCGCCACCTCCCATCTCCGCCAGTGAAAGGGCTTCCTAGTGTTTGGAAACGTTTCCTCCTTCACAGCTCCCTCCCAGAGAGGCAGGTCCCATCCCTATTCTTTTGTCTCTGGTTTTTGTTTTCTCTTTTGCCCTACCCAGGTACGTGGGGAGTTTCTAGCCTTTTGGGAAATCTGAGGTCTTCTGCCAGCGTTCAGTAGGTGTTCTGTAGGGGCTGTTTCACATGTATATGTATTTTTGATGTATTTGTGGGGAGGAAGGTAGTCTCCACGTCTTACTCCTCTGCCATCTTGAAGTTCTCCACCCTGGTATTAATTCTTCTTTAAATATTTGGTGGAATTTACCAAAAAAGCCATCTGGACATAGGCTTTTCTTTGTTCAGAGGTTATTGATAACTGATTCAATTTTGTTACTCATTATGGATGTGTTCTAATTTTCTATTTTCATGCTTCCTTTTTCTTAGGTTGTATGTTTCTAGGAATTTATCCATTTTTCTAGGTTATTCAATTTGTCAGTGTTTAGTTGTTTGCAGTAGTCTCCTACAATTCTTTTTATTTCCGTGTCATCATTTGTAGTCTCTGTCTTCCATTTCTGATTTATTTATTTGGGTCTTTTCTTAGTCTAGCTAGATGGCTGTCATTTTTATTGATCTTTCAAAAAACCAAGTCTTCATTTCATTTATTTTTTCTATTCTCTATTTTGTGTATTTCTGCTCTAGTTATCATCATTTTCTTCCTTTCCTAAATTTGAGCTTACTTTGTTCTTCTATTTGTATTTCCTTGAGGTATAAATTTACATTGTTTATTTGAGATCTTTATTCTTTTTAAATGTATGTATTTATCACTATAAAATTCCTTCCTAAAACTGATTTTTGTATATCAGAAGTTTTGGTATATTTTGTTTTCATTTGTCTTAAGATATTTTCCACTTTCTCATTTAATTTCCCATTTAATTTCTTCTTTGACCCACTATATTTTCAAGGTAATTTGTTTAATTTCCTCCTATTTTTGAACTCTCCAGCTTTTCTTCTGCTATTAATTTCTATTATTCCACTGTGGTCAGAAAATATACATGGTTAGATTTTAATCTTCTTAATTTTCTTTTATGACCTAGCATCTGATCTATCCTGGAGAATGTTTTGTGTGCACTTGAGAAAAATATGTATCCTGCTGGTGTTTAGTGCATGTCATGCATGTGTCCATTAGGTTCATGTGATATGTATTGTTCAGTTCCTCTGTTTCCTCATTGATCTGTCTAGGTGTTCTTTTCATTATTGAAAGTGGGTTATTGAAATCCTCTATTTTATTGTTTTGGTCAATATTTCTCCCTCCACTCTGTCAATGTTTGTTTCATATATTTGAATGCTCTGGTATTGGTACAAATGTAAGTACAAATTGGTAGAAATAAGTACAAACGTATTTATTACTGTTACATATATATATAGGCAAATTAATTCTTCTTTTTTCTTTTTTTTTTTTTTGCGGTACGTGGGCCTCTCACTGTTGTGGTCTCTCCTGTTGCGGACCACAGGCTCCAGACGCGCAGGCTCAGCGGCCATGGCTCACGCGCCCAGCCGCTCTGCGGCATGTGGGATCTTCCCAGACCAGGGCACGAACCCGCGTCCCCTGCATCAGCAGGCGGACTCTCAACCACTGCGCCACCAGGGAAGCCCCAAATTAATTCTTTTATCGTTGTAGAGTGTCCTTCTTTTTCTCTTTGGATACTTTTTAAATTTAGAGACTATTTTGTCTGATATAAGTATAACCATTTTTGCTCTTTTGGGTTACCATTTGCCTAGAATATCTGTTTTCCATTCTATGACTTTCATTTTTGTGTGTGTCATTAAATCTAAGTGAGTCTCTTATAGACAGTACAAACTTGAGTCTTGATTTTATTTAGTTCTGTATTTTGTTATTGTTATTTTTGTTTACACAATTGACCACTATGTCTTTTGATTAGGGAGTTTAGTCTATTCAAATTTAAATAATTAAGATAGGAAATGGAGTGTGGGGATGCTCTAGACCGAGTACTGCCCCCAGTGTCTTTCCAAATTTTCCTCCTGCAGCGGCAGCTTTTATGAGAAGAAAATATTTGAAGAGATTATAGTTGAAAACGTCCCTAATATGAGAAAGGAAATAGTTAATCAAGTCCAGGAAGCACAGAGAGTCCCATACAGGATAAATCCCAGAAGAAACACGCCAAGACACATATTAATCAAACTATCAAAAATTAAATACAAAGAAAGCACATTAAAAGCAACAAGGGAAAAACAACAAATAACACACAAAGGAATCCCCATAAGGTTAACAGCTGATCTTTCAGCAGAAACTCTGCAAGCCAGAAGGGACTGGCAGGACATATTTAAAGTGATGAAGGAGAAAAGCCTGCAACCAAGATTACTCTACCCAGCAAAGATCTCATTCAGATTTGATGGAGAAATTAAAACCTTTACAGAAAAGCAAAAGCTGAGAGAGTTCAGCACCACCAAACCAGCTTTACAACACATGCTAAAGGAACTTCTCTAGGCAAGAAACACAAGAGAAGGAAAAGACCTACAATAACAAACCCAAAACAATTAAGAAAATGAGAATAGGAACATACATATTGATAATTACCTTAAATGTAAATGGATTAAATGCTCCCACCAAAAGACACAGACTGGCTGAATGGATACAAAAACAAGACGCTTATATGTGCTCTCTACAAGAGACTCACTTCAGACCTAGGGACACATACAGACTAAAAGTGAGGGGATGGAAAAAGATATTCCACACAAATGGAAATCAGAAGAAAGCTGGAGTAGCAATTCTAATATCAAACAAAATAGACTTTAAAGTAAAGACTATTAGAAGAGACAAAGAAGGACACTACATAATGATCAAGGGATCAATCCAAGAAGAAGATATAACAATTGTAAATATTTATGCACCCAACATAGGAGCACCTCAATACATAAGGCAAATATTAACAGCCATAAAAGGGGAAATTGACAGTAACACAATCATACTAGGGGACTTTAACACCCCACTTTAAGCAATGGACAGATCATCCAAAATGAAAATAAATAAGGAAACACAAGCTTTAAATGATACATTAAACAAGATGGACTTAATTGATATTTATAGGACATTCCATGCAAAAACAACAGAATACACATTTTTCTCAAGTGCTCATGGAACATTCTCCAGGATAGATCATATCTTGGGTCACAAATCAAGCCTTGGTAAATTTAAGAAAATTGAAATTGTATCAAGTATCTTTTCTGACCACAACACTATGAGATTAGATATCAATTACAGGAAAAGATCTGTAAAAAATACAAACACATGGAGGCTAAACAATACACTACTAGATAACCAGGAGACAAAATTCAATACCCATTTATGATAAAAACCCTGCAGAAAGTAGGCATAGAGGGAACTTTCCTCAACATAATAAAGGCCATATATGACAAACCCACAGCCAACATTGTCCTCAATGGTGAAAAACTGAAACCATTTCCACTACGATCAGGAAGAAGACAAGGTTGCCTACTCTCAGCACTCTTATTCAACATAGTTTTGGAAGTTCTAGCCACAGCAATCAGAGAAGAAAAAGAAATAAAAGGAATCCAAATCAGAAAAGAAGAAGTAAAGCTGTCATTGTTTGCAGATGACATGATACTATACATAGAGAATCCTAAAGATACTACCAGAAAACTACTAGAGCTAATCAATGAATTTGGTAAAGTAGCAGGATACAAAATTAATGCACAGAAATCTCTGTCATTCTTATACACTAATGATGAAAAATCTGAAAGTGAATTTAAGAAAACACGCCCATTTACCATTACAAAAAAAAAGAATAAAATATCTAGGAATAAACCTACCTAAGGAGACAAAAGACCTGTATGAAGAAAATTATGAGACACTTATGAAAGAAATTAAAGATGAAACAAATACATGGAGAGATATACCATGTTCTTGGATTAGAAGAATCAACATTGTGAAAATGACTCTACTACCCAAAGCAATCTACAGATTCAATTCAATCTCTATCAATCTACCACTGACATTTTTTACAGAGCTAGAACAAAAAATTTCACAATTTATATGGAAACACAAAAGACCCTAAATAGCCAAAGCAATCTTGAGAACGAAAAATGGAGCTGGAGGAATCAGGCTCCCTGACTTCTGACTATACTACAAAGCTACAGTAATCAAGACAGTATGGTATTGGAACAAAAACAGAAATATAGATCAATGGAACAGGATAGAAAGCCCAGTGATAAACCCACGTACATATGGTCACCTTATCTTTGATAAAGGAGGAAAGAATATAAGTGGAGAAAAGAGAGCCTCTTCAATAAGTGGTGCTGAGAAAACTGGACAGGTACATGTAAAAGTATGAAATTAGAACACTTCCTAGCACCACACACAAAAATAAACTCAAAATGGATTAAAGACCTAAATGTAAGGCCAGACACTATCAAACTGTTAGAGGAAAACATAGGCAGAACACTCTATGACATAAATCACAGCATGATCCTTTTTGACCGGCCTCCTAGAGAAATGGAAATAAAAACAAAAATAAACAAATCGGACCTAATGAAACTTCAAAGCTTTTGCACAGCAAAGGAAAGCATAAACAAGACAAAAAGACAACCCTCAGAATGGGAGAAAATATTTGCAAAGAAGCTACTGACAAAGGATTAATTTCCATATTTTATAAGCAGCTCATGCAGCTCAATAACAAAAAAACAAAGAACCCATACTTTAATTGTGCAGAAGACCTAAATAGACATTTCTCCAAAGAAGATATACAGACTGCCAACAAACACATGAAAGAATGTTCAACATCATTAATCATTAGAGAAATGCACATCAAAACTACAATGAGGTATCTCCTCACACCAGTCAGAATGGCCATCAAAAAAAAATCAGGTTACAATAAATGCTGGATAGGATGTGATGAAAAGGGAACACTCTTGCACTGTTGGTGGGAATGTAAATTGATACAGCCTCTACGGAGAACTGTATGGAAGTTCTTTAAAAAACTAAAAATAGGGCTTCCCCGGTGGCGCAGCATTGAGAGTCTGTCTGCCGAGGCAGGGGACACAGGTTCATGCCCTGGTCGGGGAAGATCCCACATGCCGCGGCGCGTCTGGGCCCGTGAGCCATGGCCGCTGAGCCATCGCGTCCGGAGCTTGTGCTCCGCAACGGGAGAAGCCACAACCGTGAGAGGCCTGTGTACCACAAAAAAAAAAAAAAAAAAAAAAAAAAAAAAACTAAACCAAAAACTAAAAATAGAACTACCATATGACCCAGCAATCCCACTACTGGGCATATACCCTGAGAAAACCATATTTCAACAAGAGTCATGTACCAAAATGCTCATTGCAGCTCTGTTTACAATAGCCAGGACATGGAAGCAACCTAAGTGTCCATCAACAGATGAATGGATAAAGAAGACGTGGCACATATATACAATGGAATATTATTCAGCCATAAAAAGAAATGAAATTGAGTTATTTGTAGTGAGGTGGATGGACCTTGAGTCTGTCATACAGGGTGAAATAAGTCAGAAGGAGAAAAACAAATACCGTATGCTAACACATATATATGGAATCTAAGGGGAAAAAATGTCATGAAGAGCCTAGGGGTAGGATGGGAATAAAGACACAGACCTACTAGAGCAGGGACTTGAGGATATAGGGAGGGGGAAGGGTAAGCTGTGACAAAGTGAGAGAGTGGCCTGGACATATATACACTACCAAAGTAGGGTGGATAGCTAGTGGGAAGCAGCCTCATGGCACAGGGAGATCAGCTAGGTGGTTTGTGACCACGTAGAAGGGTGGGATATGGGGGGTAGGAGGGAGGGAGACGTAAGAGGGAAGAGATATGGGAACATATGTATATGTATAACTGTTTCACTTTGTTGTAAAGCAGAAACTAACACACCATTGTAAAGCAATTATACTCCAATAAAGATGTTTAAAAAAAGTTAAGAAATGATTTAATATTGCCATTTTGTTCATGGTTTCTCTCTGTCTTGTACCTTTTTTAAATTGACCTCATGTTGTCAGAGCAATTTGGGGTTCACAGCAAAATTTATGAGAAGATAAAGAGATTTCCATATACCTATTGCCACTGCACATGCAGAGCTTCCCCCAATATCAACATCCTCCACAGAGTGGTACTTTTGTTAAAATTGATTAACCTACATCAACATTCATTATTGACCAAAGTCAGTAGTTTACCTTAGTGTTTTCTCTTGATGTACATTTCACAGATTTAGACAAATGCATAATGACAT
The DNA here is from genome assembly GCF_951394435.1 of Stenella coeruleoalba. NCBI lineage: Eukaryota > Metazoa > Chordata > Mammalia > Artiodactyla > Delphinidae > Stenella > Stenella coeruleoalba. The sequence goes on along the minus strand of NC_137153.1, from coordinate 34,144,021 downwards.
GTATCCATCATTAAGGTATCACACAGTTGTTTTCAATGCTATAAAAATTCTGTGTGCTCCACCTAGTCATCCTTCTCCTTCACCCATTCCTGCATACGGTATGTCATATAATTGGAATTATACATTATGTAGCCTCTTCAAATTAGTTTCTTTCATTGAGCAATATGAACTTAGCTTTCCTCCATCTCTTTTCATAGCATGATATCTCATTTCTTTTAGTGTTAAATTATATTACATTGCCTGGATGTACCACAGTTTATTTAACCATTCACCTCCTGAAGGGCACTTTATTTGCTTCCAAGTTTTACAAGTTATGAATAAAACTACTGTAAACATCCTTGTGCTGGTTTCTGTGTGGATGTAAGTTTTCTACGCATTTGCGGAAACACCAAGGAGTTCCATTGCTGAATGGTATAATAAGAGTATGTTTAGTATTGTAACAAATCACCGTGTTGTCTTCAAAAGTGGCTGAACCATTTTGCTTTCCCACCAGGCATGAATGAGGATTTATGTTGCTCCACATCCTCACCAACATTTGGTGCTGTCTCAATTCTAATTGGTGCATAGTTGTTTCTCACTATTGTTTTAATTTATGTTTCCTTGAGGACAGGTGATGTGGATCATCTTTTAATATGTTTATTTGCCACTGAATATGTGCTTTGGTGAGATGCATGTTAAGGTCTTTGGACCATTTTTTAATAGGGTTATGTTTTTACCTTGAGTTTTAAGAGGTCGTTTTATATTTTGGATATCAATCCTATAACAAATGTGTCTTTTGCAAATAATTTCCCCCAGGCTGTGGCTTGTCTTCTCATTCTCTTGCCATTGTCTTTCACAAGGCAGAATTTTCTCATTATAATGAAGTTCGTCATATCAGTTATTTCTTTCATGGATTGTACCTTTGGTGTTCTATCTAAAAATTTATCACCAAATCCATGTTCGCCTAGGTTTTTTACTGTATTATCTTTTAGGAGTAATATAGCTTTGAGTTTTACACTTTGCACTTTGTGAGTCATTTTGAGTGAAAGGTGTAAATTCTGTCTAGATTCATATTTTTGCATGTGGATGTCCAGTTTTACCAGCAACACTTGTTGAAAGAGTACCTTTCCTCCATTGTATTGCTGTTTCTCTTTTTTCAATGGTCACTTGACTATATTTATGTGGGTCTTATAGTTTTTCTGGACTCATTATCCTCTTTTGAAGTCTTTTTTGTGTTTTGTTAACTTTTTGTAATAACATGTTTTGATTCCTTTCTCATTTTCTGTGTGTTTATCATGATGCTTACATAAAATACCTAGTAGTTATAGCAAAATATTTTAAGCTAATAACTTAAATCCAATCACATGTAAAAACTTTACTTTTATTTCTTTCTCCCTACACTTTGTTATTGATGTCACAAATTATCATTTTATATTGTTGTCTATTTAAATGTTTTAGTTATAGATATTATTTATACTTTTGTCTTTTAACTTTTATATAGAATCAACACTTATTTATGCACTAAAATTACAGAATTACCATATTCTGTATGTCTCTACATATCTAACTTTACCACTGAGCTTTATGTTATCATATGTTTTGTGCTGTGGTTTAGCATTTTTTTAAAATAAACATTTTATTTTGGGATAATTTTAGAAAAGTTGTAAAGATAGTATAGAATTCCCATATGCCCTTCATCCAGTTTCCCTTAATATTAACATCTTACATTACCATGATACATTTATCAAAACTAAGAAATTAACATTGGTACATTAGCATCTTTTCATATCAACTTGAAGGACTCCCTCTAGTTTTTCTTGTAAGGCGAGTCTACTCATATTGACCTCCCTCAGCTTTATCTTATTTTTTTTCTCCTTCATTTTTGAAGGATACATTTTCTAGATACAATATTCTTTTTTGGCAGTTTTCCTCTCAGCACTCTGATGTATCATCTCACTCTCTTCTGGCCTGTAAAGTTTCTCCTGAGAAATATGCTGATAGTCTTAACAGAATTCCCTAATATATGACAATCACTTTTCTCTTTTTGTTATCAAACTCTCTTTTTCTTTGCCTTTTGACACACTGATTGTGAGGTGTCTAATTGTGACTTCTTTGGCTCATTCATATTAGAGACATTTGGGTTTCTAGAATCTGAATGTCCATTTCTTTCCTCAGACTGGGAAGGTTTGAAGCCATTATTTCTTTAAATGAGTTTTCTGCCCCATTCTTTCTCTTTTCTCCTTCTGGAACTCCCATCATGCATATAATGTAGGCTTGATGGTGTTTCATAAATGCCTTGATTTTTTTCACTTTTAAATTCCCTTTTCTCTTCTCTGATTGGATAATTTCAAATGACCTCTCTTTGAGCTCACTTATTCTTCCTTCTGCTTAATCAAGTATCTTGTTGGACCCCTCTAGTGAATTTTTTAGTTTATGACATTTTTTCAGCTAAAATTATTTTCAATGTCTTCTTTTCTTTTCTTTTTTTTTTTTTTGTGGTACGTGGGCCTCTCCCACCGTGGAGCACGGACTCCAGACGCGCAGGCTCAGTGGCCATGGCTCACGGGCCCAGCCACTCCACGGCATGTGGGATCCTCCCGGACCGGGGCACGAACCCGCGTCGCCTGCATGGGCAGGCGGACTCTCAACCACTGCACCACCAGGGAAGCCCTTTTCTTTTTTTTAATACTTGATTTTTTTTCATGCACACTTGTTGGTTTATTTTATAGCATAACTAGGAACCTAACACAAGAATTAACCTGGGGCTAGGAGCATTTCAGCCTTTTACACCACCATGCCTGAAGGAACAGGGGAACCCCAGTGACACACAATATAGACTTAGTCTTGAAAAGGAGCATGTGCTTAATCCCACAGAGTCAGCTCAAAGTGACATTGTCAGGAAGGAGCCAGGAGATTGTATGCCTTGGGTCACCCTTCTTTTCTCCAGTCTCCAGTCTCCTCTGGCTTGCCCAGGGATCAACCTAAGGAAAGCTGGAAGGACAGGAACTTCTTGGTAGTCAAAGCCCCACAGATGCTACTCTTCTGCCCTCCCACCTTAGCCCCAGGCTTTAGATGATAATTACACAAATTAACCACTGCCCACCCCTGACCACGTTGTTTGTGATCTTGTGTCTTTGGCTATGCTGTGACTTCTGCCAGAAATATCCCTGCTTTCTTCATTTTCACCCCACTCCTACACCATAATCATCTAAAAGTCCTGGGTAGTCTAGATCTGGTCTCAGAATAGGAATTCCCTGGGGCAATGCAAGGTCTCAGACCCATGCTAGACCTGATAAACCTGCATCTGATTGTAACAAGGTTTCCAAGTCATTGTCATGTCCCCAAGGTTGGAAGAGCATTGTAGATGACTCACTCTCATCCTTAAGTTCAAATCAGGGCCATCTCCTCCAGGGAGACTTCCCTGAACTTCCCCCCACCTCACATCCAGCAGGGAGAGTTAGACAGACACAGTCCCAGATATGAGTGTGTCTCTCATATTCATGAGCATTTCTAGTTCACAAGACTTTTTCCTTCACTGGCTGTGAGCTCTGTGGGCTAAACTTCTAATTCACTTTGGTATGCCTAAGAGTACAATCATAGAGATTCAACACAGGCTGTAAATCTCTCACACTGGGAATTCTCACTGCAGCTGGGCTTTCCCATCTCGCACAAGGAGCCTCTGTTGTGGGAGCCCCTCAGAGGAGAACTGAGTGGTCATGAAGCCACATGGCCATGAGGGCTTCAGCTATAGGGGAAACGAATGCATACCCACATGGACATTCCTTACACCACCAGCTAGTCCATATCCACAGGAGGTGGCATGTCTTGGTGACTTTCCAGGGTTCCTGTGGAGAATTTACTAAGGCTTATTTAAAGGAGTGCCTAACAATAAATATACAAGGTTCCTAGAATCTGCTGAGTCCTATTTCATTCCTCTTCTCTGCGCGCACAACCACCCAAACTCTCCTGAATCTGTCTCTTCTCCATCCTCATGACAACCCCACCAGGTTTAACCCCCGGGGCTCCCATACATACCCCTGTAAGGCCCCTCACCCAATCCTGCCCCTCATATTCCTCTCCTTCCACAGACAAAGGGATTATATGAACATATATCATCTGTCCCCCTCCCAACTCCTCACCTCTCCAGGCAGCTGCCCAGTGCTCCAGCAGTAGATGGGAGGGTAGGAGGAGAGAGGGTAAGGTAGGGTTTCTGGGACCCTGGACAGCTCCTCAATGGTATCAGATGACACCTCCTCCTCCCCCTCCCTCCAGTCAAGGTGGGAACAGCTTCCCCATTGCTAGTGTCTGGGCGCCTCAGCACCCTTTGTCCATTTCTTTTTCCCTGTCGACAGTGGGGAACCTGTGTCTCCATCACTGTTTCTTTTTCTGCATCATTTGGATGAAGTGCTTTTGTTAGAATCCTGTCTAATACATCTGACAATTCTCCTTTGGTGTGTATATATTTAGGGATCTTTTTGGTATATATGAATAGCATGTATGCAATTATTTCTTTCTCCATTATATATTTATCTAAAATTTTTTCAAAGTTTAGCTGTCTTTAATTTTACATTTTCCTCATATACAGACATAAACAACTAAAGTGCTTGCATCTGCATGTGTGTGTGTGTGCGTGTGCGTATGTGTCTGAAATTGTCATCTATGGAAAACTTTTTCTGACTGGGTAATATTTAGAAATACACAAATAATACCATAAATAAATAACAAAAATAAAACAAATATAAGGTAAGAAACAAATGATTGTAAAATACCAAATCTTACAAATTAATCTATGAATAAGTGCTAACATAATAACAACATTATGTAGATTTATGGGGTGTTTTGTTACATTTCTCTTTTGTTTTGTTTTGTTTTGGCCATGCCACGTGGTTTTTGGGATCTTCTCAGTTCCCCAACTGGGGATAAAACTGTGGCCCAGCTGTGAAAGGGCAGAGTCCTAACCACTGGACCACCAGGGAATTCCCCATCTCTCTTTCGACTTTCTTTTTAAAATAAATATTTTATAAGGTAAATGTATATAGAGAGAATTCTAAAGACAGCTTATAACATAATAAAATAAAATGTATTGTTTTAAATTTCTCTATCCATGTCAAATGTTGCTGAAGATTGTAATATTAGGGAATCTATACTAAAATTTAAAAGCAATGCATATACTATGTAATTCTACAGTATCTAATGACCTGGAATAATAAGAATTATATTAAACAAATCCTTATGTAAAAAATACTATCTTACAATGCTGTATCAAAGTTCAATAAGAATTATGTAGCATCAATTATGTAATAAGTACTAAACTCAAAATAGAGAAATGGAAATGATCTTAGGGGAGAAAACCTAAGATGCTTTGCTGTGGCTGTAGGTGTCCTCCTAGCTGCTGTGAAGTTGAGTCAAACCTGCAGGTGACCCCGGGCCTCAGAGCCCTCCCAGCATGAGCCTCCTCTGTCCTGGAAACTTCAGGATGCAGTGGAGCCCCTGGTATAATACTTCTGGGCCTCTGAAGGCTGCAGTTGGAGCACAAGGCCCACTTGGGACAGGATGGAACTTAGACGACTTTAGCCAGTGTTTGCCTGTGGTGAACATTTTCTTCCCCAGCCATTGGACCTTTCTCTCCATTGACAGAGCTGCCATCCAGCTTTCCTGAACTCCCTTCTCTTACAAGAGGATCTCCTTTTGACAGAAGGACGTGGTTCTCTCCAATTTTCTGCCCATGTCTTCGGCCATCTTCTTGTACAGGTTGCAGGTCTGACAGGTGGAGTTCAGGCTCCTGGACACTTTGAGAAGTTTCTTCCCAATTTCTAAATAGTGTGTTTCCTTTCAGATGCTTCTTTTCTCCTGTTGCATGTCATGTTCTTCATGTAATTCAGGCCTTATTTGAAGTTTCAGCTGGAGCTTCTGAATCTCACTTTCAAGTTGTGAATTTTCAAAGTGCAAATATGCTTCCTCGGTTTGGGGGCTTGTTATTTCTCCTGTCAGATCTTTAATCCTCTGAATTTCTTCCAACAATTCTCAGGAGAGTTTGTTTTCCTCATGCAGACATTCAAAGGGGGTATTTAGATTACCGTCTTCATGGATGGACTTCAAGTTTTGATGGACTTCTGACAGACAGATAGGATGATCATCATTTTCTGCTTCCCTCCTCTCTCTTTTCGAAGTTACCATCATGCATGTGATCTCTAACCAGGTCAAGCAAATTGACCATCTTTAGCATATTCTGGCCCAGGGACTTTAATTGGCTCAAATCATCTCTCCTGGCCTGTTGCATTTGGGCATTTGAGAGCTCCAGCCTTTCTTTCTACTCTCTTCTCCAGCACTCTCTGATTCCATCTTGAAATTTCTTGGGTGAGTAGTTCTGGGCCTTTCTGAAGATCAGCACTGTCATTCAAACTGTCTGTTATTTTCTTCCCAGGTTGCTCTCCGTTGTCCTGTGGTGCTTCTAATCAGGATTTTCTTCAGTCACCTGGGAAAGTTTAGGAGTCTGGCCTTTCTGTCCTTCTTTAAGAAATTCTAGTGTGCAGAAGTGAAGACCAGCTCAGATTTTCATTCAGTGCAGCCAGAGAGAGGGTTTATAATGTGGAAGGACTGCCCCCCACCACAAGGGACATGAGAGCATCAGTGGCTTATGTCACTGGTCCAATCTTCTCTATGCCTTTCCCATAGGCTTCACCCTGGACAGATCCCCTTCTGGGAAGCTCTTTTCCTTTTTTAAAACCATTTCAAAGCTTTATTATAAAAACCACCACGGCAGTACATTCCAGGAACTCCCAGGGAAACCCACAGACACCTGGCCCATGTCTCAAGCTTTCAAACACCACCAGCAAGGCAGCCCACATCTGCTTCAGGACCAGCTAGGGAGACATGTCGGTGGCCCTGACCAGCCCACCTTCTCTCTGAAGGGCCTGGCAGCTCTTCCTCCAATTGCCAGTGTCTTGTGGGCAATAAATAACCAAATGGAAGACACCTTTAGGAGAGCTCTTTTCCTCTCCTTATCTATGTCTACTTTTCACTGTAAAAACCCACCACAGCAGTACATACCAGGGTCTCTCAGGAAAACACAAAATCTCCTGACATATATCTCAGGTTTTTAAACATTATCAGCAGAGCAGCTTACCATTGTTCCAGAAACTACTGGGGAGGCATTTTCATTCCAATAAACCAGTCTCCTTATCTCCAAAGAGCCTCACTTCTCAGCTTCTGATTGTCAGTCCTCTGGACCACAACTGACCACATGGAACCCTGTAGAGTAGTATTCTGTCTCCAATGCAAACGAATGCCCAGCAACCAGGTCTGACCATTGTTGGCTGGGCGAGGGGAGACCAGCCAGGTTCCCGGAAACTATGCCACTTACCTTTGCTCTGCTCACTGCACAGGTAGAAAGTGATATTATTATACAGTGCATGGGGGAAGTGGGACAGGCTGACTACAGACTGCAGCTTGGGCATCTCTCAGCTTACTTGGTCCTACAGCACCCCTAGAGGGTCATGGCAGTGCCAGGTCATTTCCCTTCTCTGCACCAGTGTATCATGGCACAGGAGGGCACCTAGCTGAGGGGCTCAAGTTGTCCCAGAGTTGATGTTGGCCTGCTGGTGAGCAGGGTCAGGTCCCAGGTGTTCCCAGCTGGTGCTAACCTGCTGGTGGGTGGGCTGGATCTTGATACAGCAGGCTGTGAGGCTGAGCTGAGTGGTCCTGGAGCTGGTGCCCATTTGCTGATTGGCAGGTCTGGGACCCAGGGGATTCCAAACTAGTGACAACCCAGTGGTGTGTACGTCTGGTCATAGGGCTACTGCCCATTGATTGGTGGGCAAAGCCATGTCCCATGGTGTCTGGCTATAAGGCTCTGGTTGTCCAGGGCTAGTGTGGTGACACTGGTGTTGGGGTCAAGTATTGGACCCTCTGGTGGACAAGATCCTGGGGTGGTGATGAGCTCTGGGTATTTAAGGCAGCAGGCTTACTGGTGAGTGGGGCTGTGTTTCCTCCTGGCTAGTTGCTTGGCCTGAGGCATCCCATTACTGGTGTCAATAGGCACTAATAAGCTAGAGGTAGAATTCCAAAATGGTGCCTTCCAGCACCAGTGTTCTCATGGTAGAAGGAGCTCCCAACATTGGCTGCTGCCAGTGTCTATGTCCCCAGGGTGAGCTCTAGTTACATCCTGCCTCTCAGGGAGGCTCTCCAAGATAAGCAGGTTGATCTGACCCAGGCTCTTTTCAAATTACTGCCTCTGCTCTGGGTCCCAGAGCATGTGAGATTGTGTATGCTTTATTTAAGAGTGGAGTCTCAAGACTGGTTCAAGATGGTAGAGTAGAAGGACATGACCACTGGAATCACAACTAACTGCTGAACAACCATCAACAGGAAGACTCTGTAACCCACCAGAAAATAATACCCCACATCCAAAGACAAAGGAGAAGCCTCAATGAGACCATAGGAGGGGTACAAAGGTAATAAAATCAAATCCCATAATATAATTGTTCTCCATTTTGCAACCCAAAAACTGGAGAACAATTATACCACAGAAGTTCTCCCACTGGAGTGGAGATCCTGAGCCCCACATCAGGCTTCCCAGCCTGGAGGTCCAGCAGCAGGAGGAGGAATCCCCAGAGAATCTGACTTTGAAGGCCAGCGGGATTTGATTGCAGGACTTCAATAGGACTGGGAAAAACAGAGGCTTCACTCTTGGAGGGCACACACAAAGTCTTATGCACACCAGGACTCAAGGGAAAGGAGTAGTGACCCCATAGGAGACTGAACCAGACCAACTTGATAGTGTTGGAGGGTCTCCTGCAGAGGCAGGGGATGGCTGTGGCTCACTGTGGGGACAAAGACACTGGGAGCGGCAGTTCTGGGAAATACTCACTGGCGTGAGCCCTCCCGAAGGCTGCCATTAGCCCCACCAAAGAGCCTGTAGGCTCCACTGCTGGGTCACCTCAGGCCAAACAACCAGCAAGAAGGGAACACAGCCCCACCCATCAGCAGACAAGCAGATTTACTGAGCCCAGCCCTGCCCACCAGAGCAAAAAAACCCAGCTCTACCTACCACCAGTCCCTCCCATCAGGAAGCATGCACAAGCCCCTTAGATAGCCTCATCTGCCAGACAGCAGACAGCAGAAGCAAGAATAACTACAATCCTGAAGCCTATGGAATGAAAACAACAATCACAGAAAGATAACCAAAATGAAAATGCAGAGGATTTTGTCCCAGATGAAGGAACAAGATAAAACCCCAGAAAAACAACTAAATGGAGATAGGCCACCTTTCAGAAAAAGAATTCAGAATAATGATAGTGAAGATGATCCAAGATCTCGGAAAAAGAATGTAGGCAAGGATCAAGAAGATGCGAGAAATGTTAAACGAAGACCTATAAGAACAGAACAAACAAACAGATGAAAAATACAATAAGTGAAATGAAAAATACACTAAAAGGAATCAATAACAGAATAACCAAGGTAGAAAAACAGGTAAGTGACCTAGAAGACAGAATGGTGGAAATCACTGCCATGGAAAAGAATAAAGAAAAAAGAATGAAAAGAAATTAAGACAGCCTAACAGACCTCTGGGACAACATTAAACACACCAACATTCACATTATAGGGGTCCCAGAAGCAGAAGACAGGGAAAGGACATGAGAAAATATTTGAAGAGGTAATAGCTGAAAACTTCCCTAACGTGGGAAAGGAAACAGTCACCCAAGTCCAGGAGTGCAGAGAGTCCAGTACAGGATAAGCCCAAGGAGGGACATGCTGACACACATAGCAATCAAACTGACAAAAATTAAAGACAAAGAAAAAATATTAAAAGCAACAAGGGAAAAATGACAAATAACATACAAGGGAAATCCCATAAAGTTATTAGCTGATTTCTCAGCTGAAACTCTGCAAGCCAGTAGTGAGTGGCATGATATATTTAAAGTGATGAAAGGGAAGAACCTACAACCAAGAATACTCTACCCAGCAAGGCTCTCATTCAGATTTGATGGAGAAATCAAAAACTTTACAGACAAGCAAAAGCTAAGAGAATTCAGCACCACCAGACCAGCTTTGCAACAAATGTTAAAGGAACTCCTCTAGGTGGGAAGAGACTAGCAACTTAAAACCACCTTGTACATATATAGACTGCTATATCAAAACTTCATGGGATGTATGGTAGTTCTATTTTTAATTTTTTAAGGAACCTCCATTCTGTTCTCCATAGTGGCTGTATCAATTTACATTCCCACCAACAGTGCAAGAGGGTTCCCTTTTCTCCACACCCTCTCCAGAATTTATTGTTTGTAGATTTTTTGATGATGGCCATTCTGACCGGTGTGAGATGACATTATATTGTAGTTTTGATTTGCATTTCTCTAATGATTAATGATGTTGAGCATTCTTTCATGTGTTTGTTGGTAATCTGTATATCTTCTTTGGAGAAATGTCTATTTAGGTCTTCTGCCCATTTTTGGATTGGGTTGTTTGTTTTTTTATTATCGAGATGCATGAGCTGATTGTAAATCTTGGAGATTAATACTTTGTCAGCTGCTTCATTTGCAAGTATTTTCTCCGATTCTGAGGGCTGTCTTTTGGTCTTGTTTATGGTTTCCTTTGCTGTGCAAAAGCTTTTAAGTTTCATTAGGTCCCATTTGTTTATTTTTGTTTTTATTTCCATTTCTCTAAGAGGTGGGTCAAAAAGGATCTTGCTGTGATTTATGTCATAGAGTGTTCTGCCTATATTTTCCTCTAAGAGTTTGATAGTGTCTGGCCTTACATTTAGGTCTTTAATCCATTTTGAGTTTATTTTTTTGTATGGTGTTAGGGAGTGTTCTAATTTCATACTTTCACATGTAGCTGTCCAATTTTCCCAGCACCACTTATTGAAGAGGCTGTCTTTTCTCCACTGTATATTCTTGCCTCCTTTATCAAAGATAAGGTGACCATGTGTGTGTGGGTTTATCTCTGGGCTTTCTATCCTGTTCCATTGATCTATATTTCTGTTTTTGTGCCAGTACCATACTGTCTTGATTACTGTAGCTTTGTAGTATAGTCTGAAGTCAGGGAGCCTGATTCCTCCAGCTCCATTTTTCGTTCTCAAGATTGCTTTGGCTATTCGGGGTCTTTTGTGCTTCCATACAAATTGTGAAATTTTTTGTTCTAGTTCTGTGAAACTATCATACAACCCAGCAATCCCACTATTGGGCATATACCCTGAGAAAACCATAATTCAAAAAGAGTCATGTACCAAAATGTTCATTGCAGCTCTATTTACAATAGCCAGGACATGGAAGCAACCTAAGTGTCCATTATCAGATGATTAGATAAAGAAGATGTGGCACATATATACAATGGAATATTACTCAGCCATAAAAAGAAAAGAAATTGAGATATTTGTAGTGAGGTGGATGGACATAGAGTCTGTCATACAGAGTGAAGTAAGTCAGAAAGAGAAAAACAAATACCGTATGCTAACACATATATATGGAATCTAAGAAAAAAAAATGTCATGAAGAACCTAGGGGTAAGACAGGAATAAAGACACAGACCTACTAGAGAATGGACTTGAGGATATGGGGAGGGGGAAGCGTAAGCTGTGACAAAGTGAGAGAGTGGCATGGACATGTATACACTACCAAACGTAAAATAGATAGCTAGTGGGAAGCAGCCGCGTAGGACAGGGAGATCAGCTCTGTGGTTTGTGACCACCTAGAGGGGTGGGATAGGGAGGGTGGGAGGGAGGGAGAAGGAAGAAGGAAGAGATATGGGAACATATGTATATGTATAACTGATTCACTTTGTTATAAAGCAGAAACTAGCACACCATTGTAAAGCAATTTTACTCCAATAAAGATGCTAAAAAAATTTTTTTAAATAAAAAGAAATAAAAATAAAAACTAAAAAACAAAAAACAAAAAACTTCATGGGAACCGAAGACCCAAAAACTAAAATAGATACACACAAAAAAGAAAAAGCAACCCAAACACAAAACTAAAACTGGTCATCAAACCACAAGAGAAGAGAAAAAAACAGGAAGGGGGAAAAAAAGACCTACAGAAACAAACCCCAAACAATTAAGAAAATGATAATAGGAACATACATATCAATAATTACCTTAAATGTAAATGGATTAAATGCACCCACCAAAAGACATAGACTGGCCAAATGGATACAAAAACAAGACCTGTATATATGCTATCTACAAGAGACCCACTTCAGACCTAGGGACACATACAGACTGAAAGTGAGGGGATGGAAAAAGATATTCCATGCAAATGGAAATCAAAAGAAAGCTGGAGTAACAATACTTATATGAGGAAAAGTAAACTTTAAAATAAAGACTGTTACAAGAGACAAGGAAGGACACTACATAATGATCAAGGGATCAATCCAAGAAGAAGATATAAAAATTGTAAGTACATATGCACCTAACATAGGAGCAGCTCAATATATAAGGCAAATGCTAACATCTATAAAATGGGAAGTTGACAGTGACACAATAATAATGGGGGACTTTAACACCCCACTTACACCAACGGACAGATTTTCCAGACAGAAAATTAATAAGGAAACACAAGCCTTAAATGACACATTAGACCAGATAGACTTAATTAATATTTATAGGACATTCCATCTGAAAGCAGCAGAATACTCTTTCTTCTCAAGTGGACACAGAACATTCTCCAGGATAGATCATATCCTGGGTATGATCAAGCCTCAGTAAACTTAAGAAAACTGAAATCTCATCAAGCATCTTTTCTGACCACAACCCTATGAGATTAGAAATCAATGACAAAAAAAAAATCTGTAAAAAACACAAACACATGGAGGCTAAACCATATGTTACTAAATAACCAATGGATCACTGAAGAAACAAAGAGGAAATTAAAAAATACCTAGAGTTAAATGGAAACAAAAACATGATGATCCAAAACCTATGGGATGTGGCAAAAGCAGTTTTAAGAGGGAAGCTTATAGCAATACAATCCTACCTCAAGAAACAAGAAAAATTTCAAGTAAAATACCTAAACTTATACCTAAAGGAACTAGAGAAAGAAGAACAAACAAAACCCAAAGTTAGTAGAGGGAAAGAAATCATAACAATCAAAACAGAAATAAATTAAATAGAGACAAAGAAAACAATAGAAAGGATCAATGAAACTAAAAGCTTGTTCTTTGATAAGATAAACAAAATTGATAAACCCTCAGCCAGACTGATCAAGAAAATAGGGAGAGGACTCAAATTAACAAAATTAGAAATAAAAAGGAGAAGTTACAATGGACACCACAGAAATACAATGGATCATAAGAGATCTACATCAAGAGATTTTTGTAAGCAACGATACACCAATAAAATGGACAACCTAGAAGAAATGGACAAATTCTTAGAAAGGTACAAACTTCTAAGACTCAACCAGGAAGAAATAGAAAATATGAACAGACCAATCAAAAATACTGAAATTGAAACTGTGATTAAAAATCTTCCAACAGGGATTTCCCTGGTGGTGCAGTAGTTAAGAATCCACCTGCCGGGGACTTCCCTGGTGGTCCAGCGGTTAAGACTCCACGTTCCCAATGCAGGGAGCCTGGGTTCAATCCCTGGTCAGGGAACTGGATCCCACATGCCGTAACTAAAGATTCCTCATGCTGCAACTAAGACCTGATGCAGCCAAATAAATAAATAAATATTAAAAAAAAAAAAAAGAATCCACCTGCCAATGCAGGGGACACGGGTTCGAGCCCTCGTCCAGGAAGATCCCATGTGCCGTGGAGAAACTAAGCCTCTGTGCCACAACTACTGAGCCTGCACTCTAGAGCCTGCGAGCCACAGCTACTGAGCCCACGTGCTGCAACTTCTGAAGCCCATGTGCCTAGAGCCCATGCTCCACAACAAGAGAAGCCACCACAATGAAGAGTAGCCCCTGCTCACCACAACTAGAGAAAGCCTGCACACAGCAAAGAAGACCCAATGCAGCCAAAAATAAATAAATAAAAGTAATTTAAAAAAAATCTTCCAACAAACAAAAGTCCAGGACCAGATGGCTTCACAGGCAAATTCCATCATACATTTAGAGAAGAGTTGATACCTATACTTCTGAAACTATTCCAAAAAATTGCAGAGGGAGGAACACTTGCAAGCTCATTCTACAAGGCCACCATCACCCTGATATCAAAACCATACAAAGATACCACAAAAAAAGAAAATTACAGGCCAATATCACTGACCAATATAGATGCAAAAATCCTCAACAAAATACTAGCAAGCCAAATCCAGCAACACATTAAAAGGATCATACACCATGATCAAGTGGGATTTATCCCAGGGATGCGAGGATTTTTCAATATCCACAAATCAATCAATGTGATACACCACATCAACAAATTGAAGAAAACCATATGATCATTTTAACAGATGCAGAAAAAGCTGCATCAAAATTCAACACCGATTTATGATGAAAACACTCGAGATAGTGGGCATAGAGGGAACCTACGTCAACATAATAAAAGCCATATGTGACAAACCCACAGCCAACATCAGTCTCAATGGTAAAAAGTGGAAAGCATTTCCCCTAAGATCAGGAACAAGATAAGGATGTTCACTCTCGACACTTTTAAAAAAACATAGTTTTGGGAGCCCTAGCCTCGGTAATCAGAGACAAAAAAAATAAAAGGAATCCAAACTGGCAAAGAAGTAAAACTGTCACTGTTGGCAGATGACATGATACTATACATAGAAAACCCTAAAGTTGCTACCAGAAAACTACTAGAGCTCATCAATGAATTTGGTAAAGTTGCAGGATACAAAATTAATACACAGAAATCTCTTGCATTCCTATACACTAACAATGAAAGATCAGAAAGAGAAATCAAGGAAACAATCCCATTTACCACTGCATCAAAAAGAATAAAATACCTAGGAATAAACCTAACTATGGAGGCAAAAGACCTATACTCATAAATCTATAAGATACTGATGAAAGAAATAAAAGATGGCACAAATGGAGAGATATACCATATTCTTAGATTGGAAGAATCAATACTGTGAAAATGACTGTGCTATCCATAGCAATCTACAGATTCAATGCAATACCTATCAAATTACCAATGGCATTTTTCACAGATAAGAACAAAAAATTTTGCAATTTGAATGGAAACACAAAAGACCATGAATAGCCAAAGCAATCTTGAGAAATAAAATGTAGCTGGAATCAGGCTCTCTGACTTTAGACTATACTACAAAGCCACAGTCATTAAACCAGTATGGCACTGGCACAAAAAAAGAAATATAGATCAATGGAACAGGATAGAAAATCCAGAGATAAACCCATGCACCTATGGTCAATTAATCTACAACAAAGGAGGCAAGACTATATTATGGTGGAAAGACAGTCTCTTCAACAAATGGTGCTGGGAAAACTGGACAGCTACATGTAAAAAAAATGAAATTAGATCATTCTTTAACACCATACATAAAAATAAGCTCAAAATAGATTAAAGACCTAACCCATTTTGAGGAGGATGAATTAGGAGGTTGGGATTAACATATACACACTATTATGAATAAAATAATCAACAAGCACCTACTGTATAGCACAGCAAACTCTATTCAATATTCTGCAATAACCTATATGGGAAAAGAATCTGAAAAAGAGTGGATATATGCATATGTATAACTGAACCACTTTCCTGTACACCTGAAAATAACACAATATTGTTAATCAACCCCAATTGTTATACCCCAATATAAAATAATAATTAAATTAAAAATTAAATTAAATTTAAAAATAGGAACATGTTATTACAAATTGGTTTCATTGACCATTTCTTATACCAGTATTCTTCAACAGTATCATTTCAATGAATACATCTCATCGGATTGTATGGATGTGCCATTATTTATACAGATTGCCTTTTTAAAATAGTTTTTATTTTGAAACAGCCAGAAACTTACAGAAAAATTAGAAGCAGAATATCAATGTTTTTCCTGAACCATTTAAGAATAAGTTGCCAACCTGATACCTCATTAACACTGAATACTTTAAAGCATGTTTCCTACAAATAAGGATATTTTCTTACATTATGCAAAACAACAATCTGAGTCAGTAAATTCACATTGATATACCACTACCATCTAATCATCTGACTCCAACCAAGTTTTGCCAATTGTTCCATAATGCCCCTTACAGCAAAAGGATCAGGGTCAGAATCACATTTTGTATTTTGTTGCCACATCCTTTAGGTCTCCTTCCATCTGGAACAGGCCTCTGTCTGTGCCTTTCATGCCCTTGACACCTCTGAAGAATACAGTCAGTTATTTGTCAGCTGTTTCTTGATTTGGTTTGTCCACTGTTTCTCCATGATTCAGGTTGTGCATCTTTACAGAAATTCACAGAAGTGAAGCACATTTGGAGTATGTGTTCTCTTCACTGCTTCCTCTTAGGTGGCACATTATTTTTGCTTGTCCAATTACTGAGGATGATTGCTTGATTAAGGAAATGTCTTCCAGGCCTCTCCTTTTCACCTTTGTAATAATAAGTACTTTGTGGAGGAGGTAACTTGAAACTGTATAAATATCTAATTCCTCATTCCACTTTATTCATCTTGGTCAAATTTGTTTTAGCAATTCTAGGGCTTATGCTTTTATATATGTTTTTTAAAAAGATTATACTCCATTTATAGTTACTATAAAATATTGGCCATATTCCCTGTGCTATATAATATATCCTTGTAGCCTATTTATTTTATACACATTAGTTTTTACCTCTTAATCCACTATCCCTGTCTTGCTCCTCCTCTATTCTCTCTCCCCACTGGTAACCATTAGTTTGTTCTCTATATCTATGAATCTGTTTCTGTTTTGTTATATTCATTCATTTGTTTTCTTTTTTAGATTCCACACTTAAAGTGATAACATACAGTATTTGTCTTTCCCTCTCTGACTTAATTCACTAAGCATAATAACCTCTAGGTCAATCCATGTTGTTGCAAATGGCAAAATTTCATTCTCTTTATGGCTGAGTAATGTTCCATTGTATATATATACCACATCTTCTTTATCCATTCATCTGTTGATGGACACTTATGTTGCTTCTATGTCTTGGCTATTGTAAATAATGCTGCTATGTACATTGAGGTGCATGTATATTTTCAAATCAGTGTTTTTATTTTATTTGGATATGTATCCAGAAGTGGAATTGCTGGATCATATGATAGTTCCATTTTTAGTTTTTTTTGAAGAAAGTTTATATAAGTGTTAGAATAAGCTTATCTTTGTCTCCAAAAACTTAGCAGAGCTCTTGATAGGAATTTGCATGACACATGTCGATCCATTTGTGGAGAATGAACATATATCTTCAGACTCGCAGTCCATAAACACAGTATGTCTCTGTATTTATTTATTTAGTAAACTTGTTGTGTTTACAAAATAAACAAATACACTTGTATTCTTAGTTTAAGCCTAAGTGCTTAATTTTCTTTGGAGTGATTTTAAAGGGTATTGTGCTTACTATTTCAGTTTCTACATATTCATTGTTAGTATATAGAAATTTTTATTATTTTTTTGTATTGCTCTGTGTCCATGACCTTGCTGAACTCAATTATTAGTTCTCAAAGTTTCTTTTGTAGATTCCTTGGAATATTCTACATAGTCAATCATGCCATCTTCAAACAGGAAGAGTTTTATTCCTTCCTTTCCAATCCATAAGCCTTTTATTTATTTTTCTTGCCTTACTGTAGTCAGTACAACTTCCAGTACTATGTGGAATGAGTGATGAGAGTGGACAGACTTGCCTTGTCCCCATTCTTAAGGGGAAGACATTTTTTCTTTTATCTGTAAGAGTAATGTTAGCTGTAGGTTTTTTATAGATACTTATCAGATTGAGGGAGTTCCCCTCTACTCCCAACTAGCTGAGGGTTTTTATCATGAATGGGTGATGGGTTTTGTCAAATGCTTTTTCTACATCTATTGGTATGATCATATACATTTTCTTCTTTAACCTGTTGGTGTGCTGGATTCCAACAACTGATTTTCAACTGTTGAACTAGCCTTGCATAACTGGAATAAACCCTACTTTGTCATGGTATATAATGCTTTCTTTACATTGTCAGATTTAGGATTTATATCTAAGTTCATTACAGATATTGGTCTGTCGCTTTTTGAGTTTTTGTACTGTCTTCAGTTTCATTATCAAGATGATATTGGACTCATAAAATGAGTTGAGAAGTGTTTCCTCCTTTCTTTTATTTTCTAAAAGAAATGTGTAAAATTGGTGTTAATCCTTCTTTAAGTGCTTGCTAAAATTCTCCATGAAGCCATATAAGCCTGTGGATTTCCTTTTAGGAAACAATTTTTTTTAATGGTTATAAGATCATTCTGGTTAACTTTTTCATCTTGGTTGAGTTTTGGTAGTTTGTGGTTAAATTGGTCCATTTCTTTAAAGTTGTCCAGTTCATTAGCACAAAGTTGTTTGTAGTATTTCTTTATTATCTTTTCACTTGTTGCAAGATCTATAGTGATATCCCTTTTTTCATTTCTGATATTGGTAATTAGTGCCTTCTCTCTCTTTTATTTATTTTTTTAACATCTTTATTGGAGTATAATTGCTTTACAATGGTGTGTTAGTTTCTGCTTTACAACAAAGTGAATCAGCTATACATATACATATATCCCATATCTCCTCCCTCTTGCGTCTCCCTCCCACCCTCCTTATCCCACCCCTCTAGGTGGTCACAAAGACCGAGCTGACCTCCCTGTGCTATGTGGCTGCTCCCCACTAGCTATCTATTTTATATTTGGTAGTGTATATATGTCCATGCCATTCTCTCACTTCGTCCCAGATTACCCATCCCCCTCCTTGTGTCCTCAAGTCCATTCTCTATGTCTGCATCTTTATTCCTGTCTTGCCCCTAGGTTTTTCAGAACCTTTTTTTTTTTTTTAGATTCCATATATATATGTGTTAGCATATGGTATTTGTTTTTCTCTTTCTGACTTACTTCACTCTGTATGACAGACTCTAGGTCCATCCATCTCACTACAAATAACTCAATTTCATTTCTTTTTAAGGCTGAGTAATATTGCATTGTATATATATGTGCCACATCTTCTTTATCCATTCATCTGTCATTGGACATTTAGGTTGCTTCCATGTCCCAGCTATTGTAAATAGTGCTGTAATGAACATCGTAGCACATGACTCTTTTTCACTTATGATTTTCTCAGGGTATATGCCCAGTAGTGGGATTGTTGGGTCGTATGGTAGTTCTAGTTTTAAGGAACCTCCATATTGTTCTCCATAGTGGCTGTATCAATTTACATTCCCAAAAACAGTGCAAGAGGGTTCCCTTTTCTCCACACCCTCTCCAGCATTTTTTTTCTGTAGATTTTTTGATGATGGGCATTCTGACCAGTGTGAGGTGATACTTCATTGCAGTTTTTTTTTAACATCTTTATTGGAGTATAATTGCTTTACAACGGTGTGTTAGTTTCTGCTTTATAACAAAGTGAATCAGTTCATATGTTCCCATATCTCTTCCCTCTTGCGTCTCCCTCCCTCCCACCCTCCCTATCCCACCCCTCTAAGTGGTCACAAACCACCTAGCTGATCTCCCTGTGCTATGTGGCTGCTTCCCACTAGCTATGTATTTTACATTTGGTAGAGAAAAGGGAACACTCTTGCACTGTTGGTGGGCATATATACCTCATTGTAGTTTTGATTTGCATTTCTCTAATGATTAGTGATGTTGAGCATCCTTTCATGTGTTTGTTGGTAATCTGTATATCTTCTTTGGAAAAATGTCTATTTAGGTCTTCTGCCCATTTTTGGATTTGGTTGTTTGTTTTTTTGATATTGAGCTGCATGAGCTGCTTGTAAATTTTGGAGATTAATCCTTTGTCAGTTGCTTCATTTGCAAATATTTTCTCCCATTCTGAGAATTGTCTTTCTGTCTTGTTTATTGTTTCCTTTGTTGTGCAAAAGCTTTTAAGTTTCATTAGGTCCCATTTATTTATTTTTGTTTTTATTTCCATTTCTCTAGGAGGTGGGTCATAAAGGATCTTGCTGTGATTTATGTCATAGAGTGTTCTGCCTGTGTTTTCCTCTAAGAGTTTGATAGTGTCTGGCCTTACATTTAGGTCTTTAATCCATTTTTGAGTTTATTTTTGTGTATGGTGTTAGGGAGTGTTCTAATTTTATTCTTTTACATGTAGCTGTCCAATTTTCCCAGCACCACTTATTGAAGAGGCTGCCTTTTCTCCATTGTATATTCTTGTATCAAAGATAAGGTGACCATATGTGCGTGGGTTTATCTCTGAGCTTTCTATCCTGTTCCATTCATCTATATTTCTATTTTTGTGCCAGTACCATATTATCTTGATTGCTGTAACTTTGTAGTAGAGTCTGAAGTCCGGGAGCCTGATTTCTCCAGCTCAGTTTTTCTTTCTCAATATTGCTTTGGCTATTCGGGGTCTTTTGTGTTTCCATACAAATTGTGAAGCTTTTTGTTCTAGTTCTGTGAAAAATGCCATTGGTAGTTTGATAGGGATTGCATTGAATATGTAGGTTGCTTTGGGTAGTATAATCATTTTCACAATGTTGATTCTTCCAATCCAAGAACATGATTTATCTCTCCAACTGTTTGTATCATCTTTAATTTCTTTCATCTGTGTCTTATAGTTTTCTGCATACAAGTCTTTTGTCTCCTTAGGTAGATTTATTCCTAGGTATTTTATTCTTTTTGTTACAGTGGTAAATGAGAATGTTTCCTTAATTTTTCTTACAGATTTTTCATCTTAGTGTATAAGAATGCAAGAGATTTCTGTGCATTAATTTTGTATCCTGCTACTTTACCAAATCCATTGATTAGCTCTAGTAGCTTTCTGGTAGCATCTTTAGGATTCTCTATGTATAGTATCATGTCATCTGCAAACTGTGGCAGTTTCACTTCTTCTTTTCCAATTTGGATTCCTTTTATTTCTTTTTCTTCTCTGATTGCTGTGGCTAAAAGTTCCAAAACTATGTTGAATAATGTTGGTGAGAGTGTATAACCTTGTCTTGTTCCTGATCTTAGAGGAAATGGTTTCAGTTTTTCACCATTGAGAACAATGCTGGCTGTGGGTTTGTCATATATAGTGCCTTCTCTCTTTTATCTTTGTCAGTCTTGCTAGAAGTTTGGCAATTTTTATGATTTTTTTCAAAGAATCAGCTTTTAAACCAAAAATTTATTTTCTCTATTGTTTTCCTGCTTTCAACTTCATTGATTTCTGCTTAATCTTATTATTTCCTTCCTTCTACTTGCTTTGGGTTCATTTTGTTCTTCCCTTTTTAGTCTAGTTTTCTGGATTATTAATCTGAGACTTTTCCTCTTTTCTAGTATCAAACTTTAGTGCTATAAATTTCCCTCTCAGAAATGCTGCCACTGCATCCCACATATTTTGATATGTTTTATTTTCATTTTTATTTAGTTCTATGTTTTGTTGTGGGGTTTTTTTTGGAGTTTTTAAAACTTCTTTGAAGACTTCTTTTTTAACACATGGATTATTTTGGAGTATAGTTTTGTAAACTTCCCAGAATTGGAGATATTCCTATTGTGTTTTGTTTTGTCTTTATTGATTTATAGTTTTATTCCATTATGGCTGGAAAACTTATGCTGTATGATTTCAGTTCTTTTAAATTTGTTGAGGTATTTTTAATGGCCTTGGATATGGTCTGTTTTGGCGAGTGTTCCAGGGGCACTTGACAGTGTGCATTCTGCTGTTGTTAGGTGGAGTATTCCATAGTTGTCCTGTAGGCCTTGTTGAGCACATTATTCACATCTTCAGTATTTTTGCTAATTTTCTGTCTAGTTCTCCTTTAGCTGGGTGTCGAAATTACCAGTATTTTTGTGGATTTGTCTTCTTCTCCTTTCAGTTCTATCAGTTTTTGCATCATGTATTTGAAGCTCTATTGTTTGGTTCATACACATTAAGAATCTCAGTGTCTTATTAGTGAATGATACTTTTATCATTATGTACTATCGTTCTTTTTTTCCTAGAAATTTTCTTTCTCCTCAAGCCTATTTTAGCTGATATAGTAATAGAGCAGGACTGTATGGGGCTTGTGCAGGACAGATCCCACCCCGCATGTCCTCCATCTGCCTTTTGTCTATAGGAAAATTTTAGCCAAAGAACAAACTTAATCAGATAAATGAAAAAATACAGAAGCAAAGAAAAGCAGTCAAACAGGACAAAATGATAATAGTTTAGCCATTAAACAACATCAAGGACATTTAGTCCCCCCTCAAAAGCTATAGCTAATATTCTGAGCCATATCCTTTGAGCTGTTTTGCAGATACTGAAATCCCCATCAGGTGGAAGAAGTTAACTACATGGTGACTGGGCTGTAGCCATGACATAAGCTGCTCCATCTTACACAATTCCAAGAACTGACCTCAAAGAAATGGAAACAAACCAGTCCTGGAATTGAAGATTAACTGTACTTAAGACAATCAAGATGACGCTGATCAGACCACTGCATGACCAATTTCAAGACGACTGTCAGAGCTGACTCCTGTTCTGCACAAAGCCCCCTCCCACCACCTATACACTCCTGAAACCCCTTTAAAATCTCTTGCCCCGTGATTGGCAGTGGGGAATTGGTCCTTTGGAACATGAGTCCACCTTTTCCCCAGGATTGCTGGCCTCCTCAATAAAGCTGTCTTTCCTTTTATCCAACATTTCTCTCTCAGTATCGGATTCTTGAGGGACGAGCAGCTAAACCTGAGTTCAGTAACAATATTAATATTGTCACTCCTGCTTTTTGAAAATTAATGTTAGCATGATATACCTTTTTCTATTTGTTCATTTTTTACCTTCCCATGTCATTGTGTTTGAAGTGAGCTTCTTGTAGACAGTATAGATCTGGGTCTTGTTTCAAAATTTTCTCTGCCAGTCTCTGTCATTTAATTGATTTATTTAAACCATTTACATTCAAAGTAATTACTGATATGTTAGGACTTTAGTATACCACTCTATTGTTTGTTTTCTGTTTGTTTCTTCTTTTTCTCATTCTTCCATTTGTTTTCTCTTGGCTTCCTGTGGGTTCCCTAAACATATTATTAGGATTCCATATTGTTTTATTTATACTCTTCTTAGTATAGAGCTTTGTGTAGTTTTCTAGATACTATAATATATTGGGTTAGCAAAAAGTTTCGTTTGGTTTTTTCCATAAGATGACTCTAGTAGTGCTTAGTTGTCTTTAACTTCATTTGAAACAATTTTGTTAGATTGTATTGTGAAAGCTGTCATATCAGTGTGCGTTAAAAAAAAAGAAACACCAAAATTGGTGAATTTTTGTGTAGCCATTTTAATATTCAAGATGGAAGAAAAAAAGCAACATTTTAGCATATTATGCTGTATTATTTCAAAAAAGGTAAAAATGCAACTGAAACGCAAAAAAAGATTTATGCAGTGTATGGAGAAGGTGCTGTGACTGATTGAATGTGTCAAAAGTGGTTTGCGAAGTTTCATGCTGGAGATTTCTCACTGGATGATGTTCCATGGTCAGGTAGACCAGTTGAAGTTGATAGCCATCAAATTGAGAACAATCAAGGTTATACCACACGGGAGATAGCTGACATACTCAAAATATCCAAATCAAGCATTGAAAATCATTTGCACAAGCTTGGTTGTGTGAATTGCTTTGATGTTTGGGTTCCACATAAATTCAGAAAAAAAAACCCTTCTTGACCATATTTTCTCATGTGATTCTCTACTTAAACATAATGAAAACGTTAAGTTTGTAAAACAAATTGTGACGGACCATGAAAAGTGGATACTGTACCATAATGTGGAATGGAAGACATCGTGGGGCAAGTGAAATAAACCGCAACCAACCACACCAAAGGCTGGTCTTCATCCGAAGAAGGTGATGTGTATATGGTGGGATTGGAAGGGAGCCTTCTATTATTAGCTCCTTCTGGAAAATCAAACGATTAATTCCAACAAGTACTGCTCCCAATTAGACCAACTGAAAGCAGCACTCTACGAAAAGTGTCCGGAATTACTCAAAAGAAAATGCATAATCTTCCATCAGGATAACGCAAGATCTCATGCTTCTTTGATGACCAGGCAAAAAGTGTTACAGCTTGGCTGGGAAGTTCTGATTGCTCCAGACATTACACCTTCAGATTTCTATTTATTTCGATCTTTACAAAATTCTCTTAATGGAAAAAATTTCAATTCCCTGGAAGACTGTAAAAGGCACCTGGAAAAGTTCTTTGCTCAAGAAGATAAAAAGTTTTGGGAAGACAGAGTTATGAAGTTGCCTGAAAAATGGCAGAAGGTAGTGGAACAAAATGGTGAAAACGTTGTTCAATAAAATTGTTGGTGAAAAAGAAAAATGTGTCGTTTATTTTTACTTAAAAATCGAAGGAACTTTTTGGCCAACCCAATACATAAGCAATTTATCATAGCCTACAGATATCAGACTCTTACCATTTCACATATTGAAATTTTACTTTCACTTAGGTATTTTTACCTTCTCTACTTTCTGAATATAATTGTTTCCAGCTCCACAATTGCTGTTGTTATTATCTTTGCATCAACCATCAGATATGATCTTAAAATTCATAGGGACAAGTATATTAATATTTTATAAATATACTTATAAATATGGATAAAATATATTTATCCATATTTTTACCCTTTCCATTGTTCTTTCCTTTCTAAATCTTTCATTTGTTATCATTTACTTTATGTTTGGAGATCTTCCGTTATCATTCTTTTGGGGTGGATCTGCTAGCAACAAATTCTCTAAACTTTTCTTCATCTGAGGATGTATTTACCCTTCATTCCTGTAAAATTACAGGAAGTCACATTTTCACCAAGTGTAGGGTCCCCAGCACCCAGATCTGCATGTATATGAGATTAAAAATAAGATCTAGGGATCATGTTGTTCTTCAAGTGTTAAAGTTCCTAACCAGTGTACCCTCCTCTTTCTACCATTCTGAGTCCTTTTATGATTGTCTGTTGAGTTATTTTCAGGTTATTTAGTTGTAGTTAGAGGGTAGGGACAGGGAAAAGTGGGTCTATGGTACCTCTTCCTGGAATGGCAGGTCTAGAGTGCTTTCTGAGGACAAGCTTCATCATAAGCATGTCAGAGCAATCTCTGTGTACACTTGGGCTGTTGAAATTTCTTCCATCCTCGCATGCCTGGAAGCTCCCCATCCTACTATCTTTTTTACATTCCAATTCAGGGCATTCTCTGACTCCTCCATTCATACCCAACTAAGAGATACAGCAAAACACTAGTGGTATAAAATTTAGAAAACTTGGGCTCCAACGAATGCAGCTGCTGTGTGAACTTCGTTAAGTCAGACACCTAATTCCTCTGTGTCTGTTTTGTTATCTTTAGAATAAAAGGTTTGGATTGAATCAGTACCTTCCAAACGCCTACAGGGTTCATGCAGGTCATAGAAATAAATGAAGCCTAACCAGGTCTAAGACAATACAGAGTGGTGGGGTCTGTGGCAAACAGGAGAGTCCTGCCCGGTGTAAAGACATTCAGGTCAAATCTTTAAAATGCCCAGTGAGGGCCAAATCAGTACACAACTACTCCTGCCCTTTTCAGAAGCTAGAGAGATGAGAATAGTCCTGGTGCTGACCACATTGTTCAGTCCAGTCCCCAGCAACTCTCAGGAAGCTCTTGATTTCTTTATTGTTTTAACACAGCAGTATAACCCCAGGTATATTCAGTCACCAGGAGTGGTGTGTACCTTTCAGAAGTTGTGTGTACCTTTCAGAAGAAGAAGGAGTAGCTGTATGCATTTGGCGTACATTTCTACCCCATGCTCTACATTGGTCTCTGTCTCAGGGACTCAGTGACAACTCACTGAGTCCTGGCCCCTAAATGGAACAGAGAAGGTATATGGCATATTAACTGGTGCAGCACATCGTGGGGGAAGCAGGAGTAGACTGAGCCTGGGGAATACCTGGCTGCTGCACGTCTTGCCATCCTTGAATACAGCAGCTGTTAGAGAACGGCCTGCACGAGGGGCCCAAGAGCTGGTGAAGGGCCCTGCTCTCTGAGGGTTGATTTATGAACTCCAGGCTCTGTAGCTTTACTTGCAAACAGCCAAGATCTAGAAAGAGCCCATCAACAGGTAAATGCATAAACAAATTGTGGCCCACCTATATGATGGAATTCAACTCAAAAATAAAAAGAGACCAAGTATTTATACACAAAACAGTATGGATGACTCTCAAAATAATTGTGTTGAGTGAGAAAAGCTAGACAAAAAAGAGTTATATTGTATCATTGGTTCCCTGTATAGAAAACTCTGGAAAGTGCAAATGTAACAAATCTTTGATGACGGAAAGCAGATCAGTGGCTGCTAGGGAGAGGAATGAAAGATTAAAAAGGAGCACAAGGGAACTTTTGGAAATGACTAATAAGTTCACCCTCTTGATTGTGGTGATGTTTTCACAGGTGTATACATACTTCAAACTTATTAAATTGTACACTTTAAATATGTGTATAATTGTGTGTCAATTATATGCCAGTAAAACTTATACTTTTTTAAATTAAAAAAAAAGACATAAGAAGGACACTCTTTGTTCTTGTCAGTTTTGTTGTTGTTGTTGTTTTTAAATCATGAAGACGAGGTGGTATCTTTGTTCCTGTGGCTCAGCGCATACCCATCACAAGGCAAAACAGCTGATTTTATCTTCCTGCAGATTGTGTGTCTGATTAGTTGGTCAGATAACATCTCTTCCTCCAATCAACATTTGGTTTGCAGGGAGCTCCACGACAATCCAAAAGTCTGTTAATAACCCTGAGAAGAAGAGCCCCACATGATCTTGGGAGCCATGGCTGCCTTCTTGAGGGAGAGGCAGCTGCTGGCCTGCCCAGGGCTCTGAGGGCCCTGGAGGGAAGCTTGTCTGAGGAGCCCAGAGGAGACAGAGCCCAGACCTCACAGTGACCTGGCCAGCATGCCGGGCAGTGCACTCAGGTAAACTGGTCTTCCTTTCCCTTGCTCTGTGTTTCAGGTCTCCTGGGGGAATGTGACGGTCTCTTGGCCCAGCAAGTAAAATGTGTCCCCCACCCTCAGGAGGACTGTCACCCCTCCTGTGGCTCAGATCTTGGGCTAAATTTCAAGTTATATCATCTGGGTCTGGGACCCCATGTGGCGTATTCCTCGAGGTCACTGCAAGCTGCAGTTGGCTACAAGTGTCTGAGCCTGCCTCCACCAGGCCTGAGAGCAAGGACTCCACCTCAGCACACAGGACTAGACCCTGCCTGGATATAGTAGAGGGCATTTTGTGGCTGAGAATTGGAAATGCAGGGAGCCAAGTCATGGGTCAGTCTCACAGCGTGAGTGGGAGGAAGGGCCTGGAACATAATGCTCTTGCCTTCCTGGTCAGTCTCTCTCACTGGTCAGGCTTTCTCACTAGTCACTGCTCCCTCATTGGTCAATCTCTCTAATCAGAGCCTTGCTCTTTTCATTTATCCCAGAAATGGTTTTTGAGTGCTTACCATGTCCTGGGAGCTGGGGGTTTGATGGAGATATAATGGCAGCCCATCCAGTGCACATCTTTGTAACCTGCTTGAACACAGATAACATGGGTCTTGCACCGGGAAGGTCTAAAGCTGAGAACGTCCTGCCATGCCATGAGGGTTTGTCAGTAGAGCTCCTTGAGACATTTGTTGTGAACAGACCCAGAACTGATCCCTGACAACTATCTTTTTCCTCACAAACCCACCAAAATATCCAGGCTTATATTCTCCTTTCGATTCTGACATTTTGAATGTGTGGATGCATGTGTGGAGCAGGAGGTATGGGAAGACAGGAAGTCAACTTTGCACTGAAACAAAATAAATCCAACATTCAGCTTCTCAAATAAAGTGAGAAGCTAAATCATTCCACATAGTCAGCCCCATGCAAAGTTGGGACATTTCCAAACTGAGCACATGATTAACATTGAGGCAACCAGAGACGTGTAACATCGCAGCCCAACACCATCAGTCTGCCAACAGCCAGGGTCTAGCGAGGGCTGGACACTCAGGGAAGCATGTCTACATGCTTCTAGGCCAGGGACACCCAAGTCCCACCTGCTGTTTATGACCTGGGATGGGTTCCTAAACCTCCAAGCTTCTGTGTTTTCATATGGGAATGAGAATCAGGCATTCCAGGATTAGGAAAGTTTCTACACATGAGAGTTTTATAGCCTGGCCAGGAGCACTTGCTAGATGTGAGCATCCTGATAAAGTAGGGTCCACACATTCAGCCCCGGAGTACATAATACTCAGAGCACAAGTTATCCATCAGAAGTCATTCTAACCAAGGCAAACTTTTCACTTATGTTTCTCTGAAAACATAATCCAGGGCATACCAGAGTGTGTTACAGGGACCCCCAGTAGTCCAAATATGCTAATAAAACCACATTTCACTACCAAAAAAGTGGACATATCTATTTTAATAGCTGTGTTTATTTTAATACAAATTAGACAAACAACAATTATAACAAAAAATTATGTTCTATACTGTATCCTACTAATACCACTTAGAACAAGGTTATGTTGAGAAAAATGAGCTGGTTTAAAGAAAATAGGAATTCATATCTCTTAGACACAACAAAACATTGTGAGAGAGGTACTGAATAACTAATGTTTGGGAAATTCGACTTAATCCATGCATGATTTAAAACATTTCCCTTTATTCCCCTGTTCCCTCCTCCAACTGGTGCCCCTTCAAACCTGCGCACAACTCCACACAGGATGGCTGGAGCCAGAATTCTCCTCAAACTGTCAGGGAGGGCTGATTAGACAAAGTCTGAATTCCGTTCAAGGGGTGGGGGAAAGGAGGTGAACACACTTAAGATGAAACCTAATAAGTTGTGTTCTCAGATAAATAACAATAATTTGTTTTAAGACTCCTATAGAACCGCAAGTTCCAATAGAACTTCCAGTGATGATGATATAAATGCCCTGGGTTGTCCCAGATGGTGGCCACCAGTCACATGTGGCTTTTGAGCACTTGAAATGTGGCTAGTGTGATGAGGATCTGAATTTTTAATATTATTGCATTTCAATTAATTTAAATGCAAATAGCCACGTGTGGCTCCTGACTTCCATTTTGGAGAGGGAGCTCTCGGTGGCCTGCTGGTTGCTCCTGGATACTGAAAGCAAATACTCCTCAGTGGCAGGGGCCTTATAGTGTTAGTTAGGCAGTGGTAGGGAAGCAATGGGTTTAAACCAAAGTGTGCTTTGTTTTGTAGAAACTATTAAATGGCAGAATGTTCCAAACACCTGATGATCCGAAAAGGTTACAGTACATTCCAAGTCAACAAGATACCATAGTGTGAGCAAACAACCAACCACCTGCTTGCTTGCAGTTTTTGGCAACCTAGAGTAACCTTTGCCTCATTACAATACTTACGGCTGATCAGTCTGCCCTTTCATGAATATGCATACCCCCAGGCTTAACCCTGCCCCACCCTCCGCCCCGTCCAACCACATGGGGAGACAGTGCTTTGAGAGCTATCTCCCTGCCTCCCTACTTGTCACAATTAATAACTACTTCTGCTTTAATCAAAAGCACTTGTGTGTTCATTGGCCGTGCACCCCAAGCAATGGACACATGGCGTCTGCTAACAACAGCTAGGTCAGATCTAACTATTTGTGTGTTTTATAGCAACAAAATGATCCGTCATTGATTAATAGATACACGCTACTATACATAAAATAAACAACAAGGATTTACTGTATAGCACAGGGAACTCTATTAAATATCTTGTAATAATCTATAATGGAAAAGAATCTGAAAAAAATATATACATATATAACTGACTCACTTTGCTGTGTACCTGAAACTAACACAATATTGTAAATCAACTGTACTTAATAAAAATAATAATAAAAAATTTTAAAAATGACCCATCGTTTCTTGGGGGTAAAACCCTGGTCTTGGAGCCAGGAGTCCCTGAGTTTTTTGTTCTCCATCAACCAATAACTTTATATCGATTCCAGGAAGTAACACTCTCTCTCTCCTCCCTCTGCCTCTGTCTCCCTCTGTCTCCCCTTCGCTCATAAAAGAAAATTCCCCTCCTCAACATCAGCACAGCCCTGTTTCCTGACTAAACTCTGCTTTGTGCCTCTCTTAGGACTATTTTTATTCTCATTTATTTCTTTGTGGTTATGCTGGTTTATTATTCACTAAAATAATTAATGATTAAAGGGTCAGAGTTTATTTTTGAAAGACTTACTCTCTCAAGGCAGAAATTTAGATCTGTGCCCTTTCTGTGAAATTTTTGGAATTAGTTTTTCTAAATCTAGAGAATATTTGATGGCACCCAGTGTTCTCTTTCTTGGTCACATAAATACACACATATCATCATCATATCCTCTGGCAGTTTTCATTACTTATAATTAACCAGCAACTTTTTTCTTGTTAGGTCAGAATTAGGTCTAAGGTCATAGAAAGATATATTATGCTGTTAACTATAAAAGCTTACAAAATAATAGATGTATTTATACATAGAATCCTAATATTTTGGTTAGTGTGTGTGTATGTCTGGAAGAAAATTCACCAATATGATGAACTGTGTATCTTTTGGAATAGAATCGTGAATAATTTTTTCTTCACTTTCTTCTTTTATTTAAATTTATGAAGTTATTTTAATATTCCAAGTTATATATTTCAATTTTTATTTCTAAAAGCTTCTAACTTTAGAAATGATTTGTTCTCAAATCTACAGTTTTTCTTTTTCATCTCTTTGTATTTCACAAATGAACACACTTCTCTATCTCTTAGCTACACATATCTTTTTAAAATCTTCATCTTACTCTAGTAACTCAATTTCCTCTGATGTAAGTTCTTGTGATGTTTCTCCCTCTCTCTCTTTCTCTCTCTCCCTGCCTCTCTCTCTCTTTCCCCAATGCTGACCAAGGTAGGCATTCCTTGCTTCACCCTTAGGAAACAGGAGGTGGGAAGGGGGTCATCCTGCTGGGTGGCTCCTGTGGTCCCTCTATACTACCTGAGCCCCAGGCCCCTCTGCTTCAAAGCACTGGTGACTTTGGTATTGATCCCACCTTTCGCAGTGTCCTTCAGAGACTCCGAGTCTCCTCTCCATCTTTCAGTGGCTCCTCACAACCTACTGTCTCCATGCTTGCTTCTCTTCTGAATTTGACCATTATTACACTGTATACTTTTGCATGAATTTGGCGGTGGGTGGGGGAACTGCAGCATGTGCTCAGCCTGCTACCTTGAAACAATTTTGTAATGAACAAAGTTAATACTTTTTACAGAAAAAGTTTCGTGACTATGTTCCTTTTGTTGGCCTTCTGAGGGATGGAAGCCAGGTAGGTCAGAATTATTCAGGTGTTGTCATTTGGCCCAATGAGATTCCACAGAAGCCCTTGGTCACTGCATACTGCCTGTATAGGACTTAGAAAGGCACACCCATGCCTGGCCATCCTCCACGGCACTGTCCCTGCTGGCCCGGACCTGTTGGTGAGTAGCTGACCTTGCTCTGCTCCACAGCCGAGTCTGTGCGAACCCAAAGGGAACACCTTTCCCTTTGAAAGCTAGGTTCTAAAAGGGAGCGTCATGGGGTCGGGAGGCCACAGTGCTTGCCAAGCAGTCTTTGCAGGCTCGGTCGGTGGCTGCCATGCTGCTGTCCCTGCCATCTCTCTGGGCTCAACAACAGAAGCAGAACCCATCAGCTAGCCACCTGGATTCCCAGTTCCACTCTCTGGGATTCTGGTTATCTTCTGGACCTCAGGGCTCATCAGTGTCTTAATTGACGTTTATGGATCACTTGGGAAATCTTTAATGAAAAGCTTTGAGAGGTAAACAGCGTTCTCAGTTTAACGTAATACAGCAGACTATTGTGGAGAAAGCTTATTTAAATTCGTCACCCAGGATTTAATATCTCAAATGCAGTCATTTGGAGATGCAAAGAACTGGCCCCAGAAGCCCAGTTAGCCCAGCACCTAAGGGGCCAAGCAGGGCTGAGGAGCCGGGAGCCCATCTGCCCACACACCTAGAGGGTTGGCTTGCCTGCACACCTGAGCACTCTTGCCCAGTCATGCTCACCAGCTGGGATGGGGGCAGCTCACTTCACCCCTGACAAGGCCATTGGACAACTCCATCCCAGCCCTTCAGCCCTGTCTGCAAGGCTTGAACCTGGCAAAAAAAACAAAAACAAAAACAAAAAACCCAGCAAGTGAACGGGATGTTGTTATTCAAGCAGTAGCAAGGGGAGGAGACAGGTTACGGGTGGTTGATTACAGGTGATTGGTTTTCATGAAGGTGATGGGCACGTGGCTAACTTACAGGGGGTGATTCACAGGTGAGTGATTTAATGATTGACTCATGGGTAATTGATGTACAGGTGGGTGATTTACAAGCGAATGGTTTGCACTCTGCAGAAGTCTCAGTCAGCCCAAATCACAGGAAACGGTGTTCTCTGCATCTAGCTGGTTTCACGGGACAAAGCACTCAAATCTCTGCTAATCAACCATGAGAGGAGGAAGGTGTTGCAGGAGGGGCGGAAGGGGCGGGGAGGTGGGGGGGGGCGGGGCTGTGCCTGTTCTGAGAGGAGAAAGGAACCTCCTTGTCAGCAGCTTCAGGCAGAAAGGGAATGGCTTTGTCCCGGGGGCACAGGTGTCACCCTGAGTCTCATGGTCACAGACAGCAAGCCTCAGCTGTCACGTGGAGGAGGGTGGGACATAGTAAGGGGCAGGATTTATAAAGATCACTGTTTTCTGGTAGCACAGGGCTCAGATAAGTTTGCACACAGTCAAACCTAAAAATTGTAGACTGGAGGCTCCGGGGCCTCATCTTTTGCTCTGCCTTTTGGCCTTGTTGGTTTGGATGAGTCCCCATATTTACAAATCAGATTTTGTATCAAAATCCATGGCCTGTTTAATTTTGGCCCCGGGCCCACCCATGGGTACTCAGTGCCAGGCCTCCCTTGGCCCAGCTGCCCCAGCCACCTGGTGCTGGTCCTGGAGGCAGGGCAGCCACTTCCTCCCTCAGTCTCCTTCAAGATAAAGCTCCGGCTTCGCGCCCATGTACGAAGTGCAGCTAGGTGCTGGGACCCACCAGGTGCCCCCGTCCACATGCAACACGAGGGCCCCCAGGCCTGGGGTCAGAAGCCTCATTGCAGAATCACATGAGCCCATCTTGGGTGGTTCCAGGTGCACCTCCCGGGGCCAGCGCTGAGAATGCTGGGGGGCAGGCAGAGCTCCGCACCCACAGTCCTCTCCTGACTATGGCAGCAACCCCACTCAGCCCAGGTGGCTCCCATTTCCGGTAAAGACAAAACACAAAAGAACCTCTCCAAAGCTGTGTTCTATAGCACATGACACACTAGAACAGGGGCATGGGAGCGAGGGTGCTCCTGACTCATTTTCCCCTCCTATAAAACAAGCAGGTTGGCCAAGAATCCAACCCTTACAAGGTTGGAAGTGCCATCAGCACTGACATTCTGGGTGTTTAAAAGCCAGTCCCAACTCTCAGGTTTTACTAAGACTTCACATTGAGGGTCGGGGCCTGCTTTGAAGGAGAGCTCTGTTGCACTGAGCACAAACACGTACTTTTCTTCTGATGTCTACTGACCACATAACTGCACAGGAAGAGCAAGGGCCTGTGAGAACAAGACAATTACAGGCCCATTCCTCTTTTTGTTTGTTTTTTTTTTTTTGAGCTCAGCCACTGAGAAGTTTTAAAATACTCTGTTTTAAAAACTCTGCAGTTATTTTCAGAATCCTCCAAACACCGCTGGAAATAAATGATGTCAGAAACAGAGAGTATTTTATTTACAGCTCTAGTGAGACCCTAAAAACAGACCCCACTCTCCCTGCACAGGCTCCCCACCCCTCAGGAGAGTTGGGAGCATGGCCTTCCATCTGCCCTCACTCCTAGCCCCACCAAGCTGGGGGACAGGAGAAGTGTGCACACCAGTTATGATATGATATGTTACGCATCACGTAAAGGGAACAAAGACTTCTTGATTTTCCCATGTGGGGTAAGAGCTGTTTCTCTCAAAGGCCAAGGAAGGCAAGCAAGAGGACTCCATGAATTTCTCTTCTGAAGGTTCATTAGGGGGCAGGCCAGGCTGGCTTCTGCAGTGAGCACAGCACCTTCTCTGTTGAGGCCATACAGCCGGGCCTGTGGTCCAAGGCAGCCTGCAAACAGGTGTGGTGTGACTTGAACAAAGTCTTGTATTGTTTGGGGGGAAATATTCAAGTATCTGCTAATTGGAGAGTATAATATAGTGATGAGCCCCTTGGACCCATGGCCAACTCTACAATGACCAGCTAATATCTCATTTTACCATGTGTTATAGGCTGAACTGTGTCCCCCACAAAATTCATATGCTGACATTCTAACCCCCAGGACCTTAGAATGTGACTATTTTTAGAGATGGAGTCTTTAATAAGGTGATTAAGGTAAAATGGTGTCTTTTTATGGACGGGCCTTAATCCAATATGACTGACGTCATTATAAGAAGAGATTAGGACACAACACACACAGACAGATGACCATGTGAGGACACAGGGAGAAGATGG
Source organism: Stenella coeruleoalba (assembly GCF_951394435.1). Classification (NCBI taxonomy): domain Eukaryota; kingdom Metazoa; phylum Chordata; class Mammalia; order Artiodactyla; family Delphinidae; genus Stenella; species Stenella coeruleoalba. Next base: position 34,109,512 of record NC_137153.1, on the reverse strand, counting down.
TCGTCTACAAGCCAAGGAGAGAGGCCTCAGGAGAAACCAGCCTTGCTTACACCTTGATCTCAGACGTCCAGACTCCAGAACTGTGAGGAAATAAGTTTTTGTTCTTTGAGCCACATCATCTGCAGTATTTGTAAGGGCAGCCCAAGCTGACTAGTACACTATCTCTACACTCACCCACTGCCCTTGCCCTGGGTGATTTTGAAGCAAATCCCACATAGGGTGATTTGTTCTGCCATACAGTTTTGGGTTTTTTTTAAGGAATACAATTTATTTCCAATTATATCAATATAAAACTGAGGTTTTTGGCTCCACTTAGAAAAGCAGTCCTGGCCACACAAAGGATTCTGGTGGAGTGCTGGTTGGAGCTGGAGCCCTGCATGTTCATGGACTCAAGAGGAGGTGCCTGCGGAGGACAGGATGGCTGCCTCCCTTCTCCCCTCTGGGTGATTGTGGCGTCCCAGGATTTGTCAATTCCCTTCGCCAAGCTGACCAGATGAGTAGGAAAAGAACGTTGGATACAGAGGCTCCTGGCCAGCCCTTACTTCACATTTGCCCCATTCAAACCATGTGCCCTGCATGGCCAGCACAGTTTCTCTTGCCAATAGCACTGACCTGCTGGGGAATGGTGTGCCCCTACTAGAACCTGGGGAGATACCAGAGTCCTGAAACCAGAGGCAATGCAGTCTTACTCTGACCTGCTATGACCCAAGCCAGTGGTCCAGATGGTGGGCAAAATGGTGCAATTTGCTGGAAGATGTATGTGAGATAGAAGCTTCAAAAACTTGACTCTGTCATAGACCAAGAAATGGGGAAGGCCTTGCAGCAGGGTGTCAGTGTTGAAATCTCTAGCCCATCACTTACCAGTCGGGTGTTGAGGCGTCTGAGGTGCCACGCCTGAGTCTGCCCCGTGTAATGGAGACTGAGAGAGGTAATCCGAGCACAGCCCGGGAAAAGCCATCTCCCAGCACGTGGCAGTCTCTATCACCCCCACCCCTCTGCCTACCACAGCCGGGCCACAATCCCCTTCCTGGCCTCTGATCTCTGAACAGCGCAGGAGCAGCCCCTGCTGAGGACTAGAGCTCTGCAAGCTGCATTCCCGAGGCGCCAGCAGCCTCCCTGACCTCAGCCCTGCTGGCCAGCTCCAGGTTGGCTTCTCCTTGTGGCAGCCCGTGGAGCCTGTCCTTTCTCCAGCTCCATGTGGACCATGCTCGTTCCCCAACCACCAACACATTCATTCACCAGCTAAGAGCCACTGAGAACTCCTGAGGGCCCAAGAAGTAAACAGAGCAGGCCCGTTGTGGTGGAACATGCATTCTACTCTGGAAAGACAGGAAATCAGGAAAGAAACAAAACAATGCAGAGTAACTAATGATCAGAATAGCTAACGCTCAAGGTGACAAAGACAACAGAGGCACAAGCCAGGTGGGACTCAAGCCAGAGTAAGGATCTGGGCTGCATGGGAAGGTGTAGGTGGGCACTGAAGGGTAGCAGCTTACTGAGGTATAAATAACTACAACACACCATACATACTGAAAACGTAGAGTGTGATAAATTTTGACATGCATATACATTGGTGATATCTCCACTAATAGAGCAGAGTCATCGTTCACCTCCAGAAGTTTCCCTCTGCCTCTCTGCCATCTCCCAGCCCCTCCCTAGGCAACTACTGGTGGTCTTCCCATCACTATAAGTCAGCTTGCATTTTCTACGATTGTATATGAATGGAATCACATGGCAGTCTCCTCTCTTGTTGAGCTTCTTCACTCAGCATAACTTGTGATTTAGCTGTGTTGCTGGCCATCTTGGTGACTGATTCCTCCCTGTTGCTGAGCATCAAATGTAAAGATGGAGCACACACGTACTCCAGGCTGCAGAGGGACAGTCGGGTGTTCCAGTTCTTGGCTAGTCTAGGGAAAGCCGCTGTCAACATTTGTCAGTAAGTCTCTGTGAGGACTGCTTTCATTTCTCTTAGGTGAACACCCAGAAGTGGAATGGCTGGGTCATAGGGTAAATATACATTTAACTCTGTAAGAAGCTGCCAAAATGTTTCCCAAAGTACTCACACCATTTTGTATTCCCACCAGCAGTGTGAGAGTTCCAGTTCCTCCACATCCTCACCAGCACTTGGTGTGGTTGGTGTTTTAGCCATTTCACTGTGTGTAGTGGCATCTCACTGAGGTTTTAATCTATATTTTTGTAAGGACTAATGATATTGAGAGTTTTTCATGTGCTTGTTTGCCATCCATAGCTTTTCTTTGGTGACGTATCTCTTTAGATCACTTGCTCGTTTAAAAAAATTGGTTCATGTTGTTACTATCGCATTTTTAGAATTCTTTATGTCTGGATACAAGTTCTTTATCAGGTATCAGTTATGGTTTGTCTTCTCATTCTCTCAAGAGTGCCTTTTGAAGTTTTTAATTTTAGTGAATTCCAATTCATCAGTTTTTAAAAATGTTTTGTGCTTTTGGTGTTATATTTAATAAATCTTTGCATAGCTCAAGGTCATAAAGATCTTTTTAAATTTTTTCCAAAAAGTTTTACACTTACAGGTTTTATATTCGGGACTATAATCCATTTTAATTTGATTTTTGTATATGGTGAATATGGATGAAAGTTTTATTTTATTTTTATTTATTTATTTATTGCGGTACGTGGGCCTCTCACCGTTGTGGCCTCTCCCGTTGCGGAGTACAGGCTCCAGACGCGCAGGCTCAGCGGCCATGGCTCACGGGCCCAGCCGCTCCGCGGCATGTGGGATCATTCCCGGACCGGGGCACGAACCCGTGTCCTCTGCATCGGCAGGCGGACTCTCAACCACTGCACCACCAGGGAAGCCCCCAAAAGTTTTATGTTTTTACACATGAATATCCAACTGTTCCAGCACCATTTGTTGAAAAGATTATCCTTTCTTCACTGATTTGCCTTTGTGATTTTGTTGAAAATCAGGTGCGCATATATGTGTAGGTCTGTTTCTGAGCTCCTTATTTTTGTTCCATTTATTTATTATTCTATCTTGATGCCATTAGCACACAATCTTGGTCGCTGTTGCTTCATATGTTTCAAAATCAGGTAGTGTTAACCTTCCAACTTTGTTCTTTTTCACAGTTGCTTTGGCTGTTCTAGGTCCTTTGTGTGTGTTCCCACATGAATTTTAGAACCAGTTTTTCATATCTACCCCCCAAAAAACCTCCTGGGAGTTTGGTTGGAATTGCATTGAATCTGTAGATCAATTTGGAGAACTGACATTTTAACAACATTGGGTCTTTCAACCCATGTCTCTCCATTTATTAGTCTTCTTTGATTTCTCTCAGCTTAATACAGGTTATATAGGTCTTTCACACCTTTTATCAGATTTATTCCTAAGTATTTCATAGTTTTTGGTAGTATCATAACTGTTAATGTTGTATTAATTGTTGAAAGTTGAACCATCCAAGAATTCTTGAGACGAATCCTACTTACTTAGTCAAAAAAGATTATCCTTTTCATATATTGTTGCATTCCATTTGCTAATATTTTGTTTAGAATTTTTGTATTTTTGTTCATGAGGGATATTTGTCTCTAGGTTTTGTGGGGTTTTTTAATATCTTTGGCATAGGATAAGGGCATCAGAATTATTTGGAACAGTTTGTATAGAACTGGCATTATTTCTCTCTTATCTAGAGGAATTCACCAGTGAAGCCATCTGCACCTGGAGTTTTGTTTCTGTGGGAAGGTTTTTAACTACAAAATAAATTTTTTCATATATACAGGGCTATTCAGCGTATCTATTTCTTCTTAAGTAAGCTTTGGTGAGAAGCTTTGGTGGTTTGTGTCTTTCAAGTAATTTGTCCATTTCATCTAAGTTATCAAATTTATTGGTGTAAAGATGTTTGTAATAGCCCTTTAAATCCTTTTAATATCTATGGAACCAGAATTGATGTCATCTCCCTCATTTGTGATACTGGTATTTGTGTCTTCTTTTTTCAGTCTAGCTAGTGCTTTTTCAGGGTTTTAAAAAAAATTTTATTGGGGTATAATTGATTTACAATATTATGTTAGTTTCAGGTGTACAGAAAAGCTAGTCTGTTATACAAATACATATATCCACTATTTTTTAGATTCTTTCCCCATATAGGCCATTACAGAGTATTGAGTAGAGTTCCCTGTGCTATGCAGTAGGTCCTTATTAGTTATCTATTTTATATATAGTAGTGTGTATGTGTCAATCCCAATCTTCCAATTTATCCCAATCCCCCTTACCCCCTGGTAAACATAAGTTTATTTTCTACATCTGTAACTCTATTTTGGTTTTGTAGATAAGTTCATTTGTACCCTTTTTAGATTCCATGTATAAGCAATATCATATGACATTTATCTTTCTATGTCTGACTTACTTTACTCAATATGACAATCTGTAGGTGCATCCATGTTGCTGCAAATGGCATCATTTTGTTCTTTTTTATGGCTGGGTAATATTCCATTGTATATATGTACCACATCTTCTATTTTCAGTTTCTAAGGAAACTCCATTCTATTCTCCACAGTGGCTGTACCAGTTTGCATTCCCACCAACAGTGTAGGATGTTTCCCTTTTCCCCACACTCTCTACAGCATTTATTGTTTGTAGACTTTTTAATGATGGCCATTCTGACCAGTGTGAGGTGATACCTCACTGTAATTTTAATTTGCATTTCTCTAATAAGTAGTGATGTTGAGCATCTTTTCATGTTTTTTTAACCATCTGTATGTCTTCTCTGGAGAAATGTCTATTTAGATCTTCCACCCTTTTTTTTTTTGTTTTGTTTTTGTGGTACGCAGGCCTCTCACTGTTGTGGCCTCTCCTGCTGTGGAGCACAGGCTCTGGACGTGCAGGCTCAGCGGCCATGGCTCATGGGCCTAGCTGCTCAACGGCATGTGGGATCTTCCCGGACCGGGGCACGAACCCGTGTCCCCTGCATCAGCAGGTGGACTATCAACCACTGCGCCACCAGGGAAGCCCTCTCGTTTTATTTATGGTTTCCTTTGCTGTGCAAAAGCTTTTAAGTCCCATTTGTTTATTTTTCTTATTCTAGGAGGTGGATCAAAGAAGATCTTGCTGTGATTTATGTCAGAGTGTTCTCTCTAAAAGTTTTATATTATCCGGCCTTATATTTAGGTCTTTAATCCATTCTGAGTTTATTTTTGTGTATGGTGTTAGGGTGTGTTCTAATTTCATTTCTTTACATGTGCCTGTCCAGTTTTCCCAGCACTACTTATTGAAGAAACTGTCTTTTCTCTTGTATATTCTTGCCTCCTTTGTTGTAGATTAGCTGACCATAAGTACATGGGTTTATCTCTGGACTTTCTATCCTGTTCCATTGATCTATATTTCTGTTTTTGTGCCAGTACCATACTGTTTTGATGACTGTAGCTTTGTAGTATAGTCTGAAGTCAGGGAGCCTGATTCCTCCAGCTCCGTTTTTCTTTCTCAGGACTGCTTTGGCTATTCGGGGTCTTTTGTGTTTCCATACAAATTGTAAATTTTTTTGTTCTAATTCTGTGAAAAATGCCATTGGTAGTTTGACGGGGATTGCATTGAATCTGTAGATTGCTTTGGGTAGTATAGTCATTTTCACAATGTTGATTCTTCCAATCCAAGAACATGGTATATCTCTCCATCTGTTTGTGTCATCTTTTTTCTCTTTCATCAGTATCTTTTAGTTTTCCAAGTACAGGTCTTTTGCCTCCTTAGGTAGGTTTATTCCTAGGTATTTCATTATTTTTGATGCAATGGTGAATGGGATTGTTTCCTTAATCTCTTTCTGATCTTTTGTTGTTGGTGTATAGAAATGCAAGAGATTTCTGTGTAGGTTTTTCAGTTTTATTGAGTTTCTCATGTATTGGCTTCTGGTTACATTGATATTCTCTATTGTTTTCCTGTTTTACTGATTTTTATTATTCATTTTCTTATGCTTACTTTGGATTTAATTTCTTTCTCTGCTAGTTTCTTAAGGTGGAAGATGAAGTCATTAATTTGGTCTTCTTTTCTAATGTAGGCTTAGTGCTATCAATTTCCTCCTAAGTATTGTTTTAGCAGTATCCCACCAATTTTCACGTGTTGTATTTTCATTTTTATTCAGTTTGTTTTCTAATTTCTCATTTGATTTCCTTTTTAATCCATAGGTTATTTAAAAGTGTGTTACCTCATTTGCAAATATTTGGGTGTTTTCCAGATATCTGTGTTTGACTTCTAATATAATTCCATTGTGGTTGGAGAATGTCATCTGTATGATTTGAATCCTTTAGAATTTATTATCACTCATCTTAATGGCCCAGAATCTGCCTTATTATGGACCACGTACACATAAAAAGAACGTGTGCTCTGCTGTGGGTGGAGTCTTAGAAATGTTAAGCCAAGCTGGTTGAGAGTGGTGCTCAAGTCTTATGTGTTCTTAGTGATTGTTGTGGTCATGTCATGGAAACAAGAGGGACCTTCACCCAAAATTTGGTTTGGATATTGAGACTGATGATGTGTGTGCACACACACACACACATTGCAAGAGGATAAAAAGGTTTGTTTCTCACATAGGAGGTTTTAAGATCCAAAACAGATTGAGTGAGTGGGGAAAGGAGACTGGCTGGGAAGGGAGACTGGCTTAGGGTTTTTATGGTGGGTTAGGGAGTAGGGTCAAGATTCCACTTATAGCATGAATTTCCCATGGTGCCAAGGGATGGAGCACTAGGGCTTCTTATCAGCATGACAAGATATGCAGAGAAGAAGAGGGAGGGTGAGACTTAAAAGCTGTCAGCACTCAGACATCAAAAATGGAGTCAGGAGCTTCCCTGGTGGCGCAGTGGTTGAGAGTCCGCCTGCTGATGCAGGGGACACGGGTTTGTGCCCCGGTCCGGGAAGATCCCACATGCCTCGGAGCGGCTAGGCCTGTGAGCCATGGCCGCTGAGCCTGCGCATCCGGAGCCTGTGCTCCGCAATGGGAGAGGCCACAACAGTGAGAGGCCCGCATAACGCAAAAAAAGAAAAAAAAAATGGAGTCAGGCTCTATTACAATGGCTTTCTGTCTACATGCTCTGCCATTTATTCAAATAGCTGACTGTGATTGTGAATTTGTCTATTTCTCTTCTGTTTTCCTCCGCATTTCAAAGTTGTTATGAGGGGTAGAAACATTTAGAATTGTACCTTTTCTTGGTGAGTTGACCTGTTTTCATTATGAAATTATATCTTTGCCCTCATAATAAGCTTTGCTCTGAAACCTGCATTGTTTGATATTAATAGTCACTGTAGCTTCCTTTTGATTGATGTTAGGATGGTATATTTTGGTCCATCCTTTTACCCAAACCTATTTGTCTTTATATGTAAAGTATGTTTATTGTACACAACATAAAATTGGATTTTTTAATCAAATGTGACAATTTCTTCTACTCAAAGTGACCAGACCATTTATATACCATTACAAAACGTGGTTATTGATATAGTTAGGGTTAAGTCTATCATCTTGTAATTTGATTTTTATTTATCTTATCAGTCCTTTGTTCCCCTTTTTCTCTTTTCTGCAGTTCTGTCCATTTGAGTTCTAAACCAAGAGCTCTGTGGCCCTCAGCATTGGTGTGCTGACCAGCATTGTGCAGTTGGCCTGGTGTGTTCACCACTGGACATTGTCCCTCCAGTCCACGATGCTGATGCTTTAGGGTTGGGGAGGGGTTCCCTATCTCCCCCATGAGCTCATGTGGGGCTCAGCAAAAGGAGCAGTGGGTGTTTCCTTTCAGTTTTCTGCCACAAATATGTCTTGACCTCCTCTCCCTCCTTCTTTCTCTCCCTGTATATATACATTTGGTATTTACTTAATTTTAGTTTTAAAATGCGTGTGTGTGCAAATAGAGACAAGTATAGTTTCCATCTTACAAACAGATTGTGTACTAAAATTATTTAGTAAGCCATGTGTTATGGACTGAATGTTTGTGTCCCCCTCAAAGTTCATGTTGAAGCTCTAACCTCCAATGTGACTATATCTGGAGACAGGGCCTTTATGGAAGTAATTAAGATTAAATAGGTCGTAAGGGTGGGGCCCTGGTATGATAGAATTCGTGTCCTTATAAGAAGAGGAAGAGAAAATAGAGCTCATTTGCTCTCTCTCCACATGCACACAAAGAAGAGATCATGTGGGCACACATCGAGATGACGGTGCCTACACACCAAGAAAAGAGGCCTCAGAATGAAACCTACTTGCCAGCACCTTGATCTTGGACTTCTGGCCTCCAGAACTGTGATAAATAAATATCTGTTGTTTAAGCCACCCAGCCTGTGGTATTCTGTTATTGCAGCCCAAGACACCATGTGTTTTATTTCCCAAAGAAAGGACATAACATCAAGGCTGAGCTCCCTGGCTAGAGTATGAAATTGTTTATGACTTGGAAATATAGTGCTAGAATAGCATAATCTGTTACTCAGAACCTTTGGGGATGCTTACTTTTGTTTCTCCAAGTTCTCCCGGGTCATGGAGAATCAACCAGCCCTTTAATAAAAGGCACATTTCAGATTTGAAGCTGTTCAACCTGAGTGGAGGCTCACATACCACAGCAGACACCAGAGAGTGGGCTGCGGGGAGCCCTCCAGGACAGAATGAGAATGAAAAGCAGAGCCTGCAGCTCACCACCGTGGCCCTGCAGGGGGAACTCAGGGCAAACCTGGACGATGCTGCTGTCCCTGTCCTGGGAAGCCTGTGCTGGGCCTGGAAGCTGCTGTGCGGGAGGCACCAGGCGCAAGGTGGGTCTTTTCCATTCCAGTAATCCTATAAGTAGCAACAAGCTACTGCAGACTTCTACTCACAGGGAGAGTTTTACTTTTGGCAACAATTCATTGTGCAGCAGCTGTGTTCATCGACAGTTGTTCTGGAAGGTGTGGGATACAGAAGACGTCCTTAAGGTCTGCCCTCAGGAGGCTTTAACCGAAGTATGACACATGAGACAGACACCCAAGATCTCCTATGGAGGTCTGGTGAGATGTTCCTGCCAGCCGCATGACAGAGCTCAGTGGAGGAGAGACTCCAAGGGTGTTGCAGGACTGTGAGCAGCTGGGGGCAGAGTTAGGGTGGGCGAATCATGTCCCAGCAGCCAAGTCTGAAGCTGAGGGACACGTCTGGCAGGTGTGGCCAACCACCGAAAGCCTCAGACTTCAACACAGGGGATTAAGGTTTACCTGGGGGCTCCAGAGAGCCACTGGGCATTTCTGAGCAGTGGATGAGGCTGGGCGTACAGGGCCCCAGAAGACCAACGTGCAGGATCCCCCCTGGGGTTGTAGCTTGACCATCAACATCACTGGCCTGTCCCTCTGCCTCAATACAGCAACAGAGCTGCTTCCAGAGGGCCATCCCCACTTGTAGGGAGGACCTGGCTGCTCCTGGAATCGGAGTGAGGCAGACTCTGCTACTTGGGGTCCCAGGCGGTAAGGTACCCACCAGCTCCTCCTCCAAAGATGTGCTGGGGGAAGTGGGTAAGTGCTCAGTGATGCTGTGGTGTGAACAGGTATTCAATCTGTCCAGGTGTTCCAACCCAATCTCTCCCCCTTGCCCCACCAGAAACACACCCCCTAGTAAAGGAATCTGACTGTTGCCTACTCAGAAATTCTGGAGGAAGCTTGGGCCCTCACAGGTGTTTGCATCCAGGGGCTGTTACGACTACCTGTGAGCCACTGCTGGGTTTCCAAACGTCAGCCATCTGCCTTCGCAATTTTTACCATTTGCTCATGTGCTTATACCTTTAGTTACTACCATCTTACCACCAATTTTTACCATTAGCACCTGCACTCTTACTTGCTTAAAATGATTTAAATAAATTTGCTGTCTGAAAAGGTAAGCTGTGCATTACTTCCATCAATAGAAAACCAGTAACAGGAGCCACAAACAGACAATGACAAAATGAACACAATGAAAATACACGATGTCATTACATCTGTAATGACAGATGTTAACAATGGCCTGTTCTACTTTATCACAGAGGAGAGCACACACCAGGGCATGTCCACTTGGCCCGGGCAGCAGCACCAAGAGCTGACAAGGGATGAGGTGGGCAGCCCCCATATGCATCCCCAAACCTCACCCGCACACCCTCTGGGAAGCTGTGGGGAGGCAGGGAGGCTGCTCTGCTTTCATCAGCCAACTGGACAGGAGTTGAGTCTCAGGGGTTGGCATTTTGTGTGATGACCATAAATGACGTTTGGGGACGCCTACGACAACTGCAATGTTATACACAGCATCTGTGGGCTCCAGTGGTGACATAACCCCTACACCACATTCTTCACTGAAGGAAACACTAAACTGAAGTCAGAGATTAATTAACACAAAGATACAATTTTCTCATCTCAAGGTGTGGGACCCCCTCAAGTCTACCCAAACCCCAGGCCCCAGTGTGAGCCCCCATTCCTGCTGGCCAAGCTGCAACTTTACTACTGCATGTTACCCTGTGAGGCCACTAGCAGGTTTCCTGTCTTTCACACTGTGCTTCAGACACCCTACCACAGTGGTGGTGCAGCCCTGCAAGGGCCAGTGGGCCTATCCTGCCATCCACCGAAGCCAGGGGTCTGAGACCCGAGGCGGGCCCCTCCCAATGGTGCATGTGGATTCTGGAGGAAGGGCCATTTCAAGCCACTATGGATGCCTGTCCTGTGCCTGGTGGATTGATGTGACAGAGTAAGGAAGCCCAAAGGGCAGCATAATGAATGGAGCTGTGTGCGCAAGGGTCCAAGTCTGTGCGAGCCAGGGAGCCGTCACCAGTGATGGGCATCACTGTTCAGCCTCCAAGGGTCTGATGCCTCCAGGGCTCTGCAATAGAATGGGGGCTGCCCTGGGTATGAAGGAGGAGAATGCCTGAAAACTGGGGCCAGGCCGCCTGAGATCCACAGCCTCAGCTGCTTCTCTAAGAGGTGGGACCTTATCACACGTCTGACCCATCCCAGCTGCTGTCTGGACACAAGGACCATGAGCTACCCAGTGTACTGTAAAGCACCATCTAAAGTGTTCATCACCACACTCAGGAATCCCTCAGCTAAGGATACTTACCCTCAGACCTGTCCCGCTGTGTGGTCCCAGGAGTTTCTCCAACACTCTCATTCACTTACCAACCATCTCAGGCCACCTGCCGGTCTGGGGACCACAAGAAAGGAGTTTGAAAAACCAACGTCCTGTTTCCCCCAAAATATTTTTTATTCTTGCTTACATTTGTGTTTCCAATTGTGAATAAAAAATGCTTAGAAAGTGGTTACAAAACATCGTGAACCGGACACGAGGTGTGGGCTCGCCTTCTCTGCATGAGATGACACGGGGCCTGGCGTCTGGGTCTGGGTCGGCCTGCCTGGGCTCAGTCGGGCTTCTCACTTTCAGAATCTAGAAAACAAAACCGCCACAGCTCATTACAGGCCTGACGCGGTCACACGAGGCCCTGGAAGTTGGAATGGCGACACCAGAGTGGTCACGCTCCTTGGAGGGCTGGGCTGCCGGACCATGACCCAGGCACTATGCATACATACCCCGGGCTGCCTCTGCCATCTGGCCACCTTCCACACTGAGCAACCGCCCAAACCAGGCAGGGTCTTGCAGGGCCCACTGCCCTGGAGAGCAAGGTACCTCTGGCTCCACGGGCACAGCAAGCAGAGTCTGCTTGCCGACCTGCCCGGCCTCTGCTCAGAGCTAGCGCTGAGGCGGAGCACTGCACGTGGCCAGGGGCACAAAGCCTGACTGCATCTCGGTGGAAATGCAGGACCAACAGACCAGGGCTGCCACCCCAGCCGCGGGGAGCCGGAGGCACCACGACCCCCAGCTTGAGTACACGCAGAACACACGCAGGGGCACCAGCTGCTGACCATAAGGCCATCAGGGCCGGCGAGCCAGGAAAACATGCTGAATTCCACGGGGCCCTCCCCAAATCCGCACCAAGGCCCTGCACCTACAGGACAGCAGAGCCCCTCAGGTGACCCCAGGGCAGGTGGCCCAGCCCCCCACCCAGCTCTGTCCAAAGTGAGTCACACAAACCTGGCTTTCTGTGAGACAGCCAACATGGACAGGGGTCAGAGACACCATTTAGTTGGCTGTGAGACTCATGCCCTCCATGGGGCAGAGTCCACTGTACATCTACATGCAGTTCAAATTCAGAGTTTGAAAGCCGAGTGAACAAGCCAACCTAGGCCCGAAGCCACAGAGCTGGCATGGGGTTCCCGCCCAACAGCCCACTCTCGTCCTCTGAGCCATGTCGGCTCAGTGTCAATCACACCCGGCTCCTGCCAGGAAGAAAGTACCTGCCACTCAGCCCCCAGGCCCCTCATGGCCACCCCGGCCTCCTGGGCAAGGTGTTGACAGCAGGCATGGAGCTGAGAGTGAAACTGTCAGGACAGGGCAGTGCTGCCTGCCAGGGCTACCCACCCCATGCTCCCTTTGAGACTGGCTGTTCAGCTTTTACGTGGACAGAAGATAAGAAAAAGATGTTGTTCCACACTGTTTTCAAGCAAAAATGTTTATTTTTCTCCTTCAAATATACAATCTCTTGGGGAGTCTGTGCCACTGACCGTTCACATACAAGGGCAGGACTCCAAACCACATGTCTGGTACAGCAAGGGGAGCGGGAAGAGGGCGGCTTCCACCACCCTCAGGAACCAGGCGCACATAATTCTCAACCCAAGGACCAAGGGGCACATTACAGAGAACAGAAATCTCTTACTATAGTATCATGGCCTGGCAGAAGAGTCTGTATAATCACCTAGAAAATTCAATTCTAACTGAATTGATGGAATAATATATTTAAATCAAAATAATTCAGCCAGTCCCAGTAAAGTCCCAAAGTACAGCAGAACTATACAATTCACAGCTGGGCAGCCCAACCAGTGGCCTCCCAGTGGGAAATGGGAAACATCTTGGTCAGTGAGAAGCAGGGCCTTCAGCTCCCACCCTGTGCTGTTTGGTGCCTGTCTGGGATGAGCCCCACTGACATTTCCAGGAGAGGAACACTCCCACCCCTAGCAGGGCAACCTCAGTGCCTGGAGAAGTCTGGAGGCCAGAGGTGGGTGGAACAGCCTGTGAACACATGGCAAAGCTAGGCCCAAGTGGCCACAGGCCTCAGTGCAAATGACAGAAAAGGAAGGCAGGTCAGTAGGAGAGTTGGCAGGCCCCCAGAGCAGAAGGGGTCCACTGTCTCTGCAAAGCAGGCGGCCTGCCTGTGCTCCTGCACCAGACACACACTTGTACCTCCCCCACACTCACAGCAGCCCTGCGGGCTTTGGGTCATGAGGGCGTGTCTGCTTACCTAGCGCTTTACAGCAGGTTCCACAGAGCCAAACACAGATGCTAACATTCCTGACTAAGAGACCAACTACCAGTAGCAATGCACTGCCCCAATAACCATGCATCCCTGGGCAGTTTGCTGGCAGTGCCCGTGGCACTGCAGTTGAGGGAGTGTGTCCATCTGTTTGCTATCTATGACCATACAGCTGGAGAGACCTCGTTTTATGAGTACAAAGCAGAACTCTTCTAGCATTTGCAACTCTTCAATATTCAAGGTCACTAGTTCAATTTCTTTTAAAGCACGTACAACAGAAAAGTCAAGATCAGACTTTAGCTTCAGATTTTCAAACCATTCATGTCTCTGCAACTTAACAAGGGAAATAGAGATATCAATACACAAGCCAACTGTAAATGAAATACATCTTTTCTGATACATGATCTTTTAAAACATCTCTTTCCATCAGGGAATGGAAAAGCTGGAATTCAAGGCACTGTGCTTCTGCAGGGTGATTACAATGTTCTAACCATCAACTCAAGTACAGGAAGTGAGTGCAAAGACGGCAAGTGTGGACCATGGGAAACTAAGAGGGAACAAGGTCTGCAGCAATAAAGAAAGCAAGGACTGCCGCCCTGGCTGGGCACCCATGGGCAGGCGGGGCAGGACTTGGAGGCCAAACCACAACCTGACTCCTCTGGGCTATTCAGTTCAGTATGTTCCACTTGGCAAGTGGTGAGACAGAGGAGCTATGTGATCCGCAGCCTGGGGCCAGGCATGCTGACCATAGGTGGCCACAAGAACATGGGGAGTGCTGGCGTGCCTGTTGCACCCAAGCCTGGCCCCTCATCGAGGCTCCAGCTGCCTGCTTGGGCTGCCCAGGGCCCCCAGGACACTGGAGCTGGGATCAGGCTTCCATACTGGCCCAAAGGCAGTGCGTAGGGCGGGGCTGGGAGGCAGGAGAGAGCAGTACCTGGCATGGGCACAGGCTGGGCTGAAGCAGCTCCAGGAATGACCGCGGTGGGTAGAGGGCTGGGTGCCGGGGCCAGACATGGCATCCCCACTGCTGGTCGAGACGTGTTCATCTACAAGACAAGAAACGTGGCTTCAATCAGCTAGCCTCCCTCAGTGGCCTTGGGGGTCCCCACAGTTTCTCCATCCTCAGGAGAGGGTGGTCTCAGGACCTGACATGGGGCACCTTTAATGGCTGATGCCAGAGTGGAAGCACGCAGCTGGGAGGCAGCCACTGTCCCTCCCTCCTTCCACAGAGCTGCAGCCTGCCCACCTCTGGGCCACATGCCCCGACTGTCCACAGGCCAGAGTGGGCTTCAAAGCAGACCCCGCAGGACATGAACCCTGAAGTCGCACTAAGGGGACCACACACCCCAACCCAAGGCCTCCTGCTTGACTGGTCAGTGCCATTATGGCAGGACCAGAACAGCTGGGAGCTGTGCAGGGTTGTGTGCCCAGAGATCCGGAGTCAGTGGCAGGGCAGCCCTTCTGCTCTCTGCACCTCAGGTATAACCCCACAGGAGAAGCAGCACAAGGACTGGGAAATGAGCTGTGATAGCTGGTGAGGCCAGCACGGCCGTGATGCAGAAACCTGATGAGGCTACTGCAAGAAAACAGAGTAGGGCCCAACAGCCTTCAAACTGTCTAGACAAAATGTTGGCAGATCTAACCAAGCAACTATAAAAAAAGATAAAACATCAGAGCCAAGTGAGGTTTGCCCCAGGAATGCAATGATGTCCCAGTAGAAATCACTGCATCTCACCACAGTTACATCCCAAGGGAGAATTCCATGTGATGCTCCCCACAGATGCAGGGAGAGTGTCTGAGGAGTTCCACCCTGCTTCATGGAAAGCACAGCTGCTGAAGCTGGAGGGTGCCTCCTCCATCTGGAAGGGCCTCTGCAGAACCCACAGCCAACCCTGTGCCGACAGTGAAATGCCAAATGTACTTCACCCAAGGATCCCCCTGTCCCTGGCCAACACTGTGTGGAAAGTTCCAGCCAATAAAAGAAAAGGAATAAGGGGCACAGACTAGAAAAGAAAAAGGAAAACCATCCTTATTTGCAGATGACAAGATCGTGTATGGAGAAAACCCAAAAGAGCAGACAAACCAATTTCTAGAACTAAAAAGCACAGTTAGCAAGATTGCAGGCTACAAGGAACAGAAAACAACCATATTTCTATATACTACCAACATATAACTGTAAAGGGAAATTTTAAAGCAATAAAATTTACAACCACGTTCCAAAATATCAACTATCTCAGGGTAAATTTAATGAAAGCTGTGTAACACCTTTACACTGAAAACTATAAAACTTTGCTGAGAGAAAATTAAAAAGACATAAACAAAGCAATGCCATGTTTATAGAAAGACTCACTACTGTTAATGTGTCAAATCTTACCCAGATGCTTAAGAGATGCAATACAATTGGAATCAAAGTCCCATAAGGCTATTTTGTAGGAATATACAAGTTGTTTCTAAAATGTAGGTGGAACTATTAAAGACCTAGAAAAATCAAGAAATTCTTGGGAAGGGACAAATTAGAAGTATTAACAAACTATACATAAAATAGATAAGCAACAAGGATTTACTGTATAACACAGGGAATTACACCCAATATCTTGTAATAACCTATAATGGAATATAATTTGAAAAAAGAAAGTAACCACTAGCTAAGGCTTCAGCAAACAAAACCAGCAAATGCTGGGGAAGGGGAGAATCTGTTTTCCAGAGTTATCACTTATAACATTCAGATGTCCAGTTTTCAACAAGAAATCACAAAATCTTTACAAAGAAAATGAAAAGTATGATCCATACAGAAAATGAAAAGTATGATCCATATTAATTTTCATTAATAGAAAATGTTCCTGAAGAAGTCTAAACACTGCACTTACAAAATAAAGACTTTAAATCAACTGCTTTAAATATGTTCAAAGAGTTAAAGGAAACCATGGACAAAAAGAAAACCAGGAAAATGATTCATCAACAACATGAGAATATCAATAAAGTGACACAAGTTATAAAAGGAACCAAATATTAGAGCTGAAATATTAGAGCTAAAAGGTATAATAACTGAAATTAAAATTCCACTAGAGAAGCTCAAAAGCAGATTTGAGCAAGAAGAATAAAGAATCAGCAAACTTGAGACCACAGAATTGAAATTATCAAGTCTGAGAAACAGAAAGAAAAAAAAAAAGAATGAAGAAAAGAAAAGTATACAGAGCCTATCAGGGAGAAGAGAAAGTGAAGGACAGGAAAAAATACTTGAAGTAGAGAAAGAGAAGACTGTCAACCAAGATTCTACATCCAGCAAAATGAACCTTCACGATGAAGGAGAAATTAAGACTTCTGGATAAACAAAAACTAAGGCAGGTTGTTACTAAAAGATATGCCCCACAAGAAATGCTAAAAGAAGAACTTTCATTTCAGGCTGAAATGAAAGGATAATAGACAGTAACTCAAAGCCATGAGACGAAATAAAGAAAGCAACTACACAGCTAAATACGTAAGCCAACACTATTATACTTTTGGTTTTAATTCCTTTTTTCCCCTATATGATTTAAAAGAATGCATTAGATAATAATTATAAATCTATGTGAATGGGCACACAATGTATAAAGATGCAATCTGTGCAAAAACAACACAAAGGAGGAGGGATGGAGACATATATGAGGAGAGTGTTGAAACAAAGTTGGTATTACTCAAACTAGGTTGTTATAAGGTTAAGATTTTAATTGTAATCCCTAAGGTAACCAATAAGAAATTAACAAAAACGTATGCAGAAAAGTAAAAAAAAGGGGGGGGGGAGGGGATAAAAACCTGTAGGACATACAGAAAAAAAAAATAGTTAAACCAGCATAAGTCCTTTATTAACCATAATTACTTTAAATGTAAATGGATTGAACTCTCCAATTAATAGGCAAAGATTGGCAGAGTGGATAAAAAAGCATAATTAATCTATATGCTACCTACAAAACACACACTTTAGATACAAACACACAAAGAGATTGAAAGTAAAAGGATGGAGGAGAGGAGATCAAGATGGCAGAGTAGGGGCTTCCCAGGTGGCACAGTGGTTTAGAGTCCGCCTGCCGATGCAGGGGATGCAGGTTCGTGCCCCAGTCCGGGAAGATCCCACATGCCGCGGAGCGGCTAGGCCCGTGAGCCATGGCCGCTGAGCCTGCGCGTCCGGAGCCTGTGCTCCGCAACGGGAGAGGCCACAACAGTGAGAGGCCTGCGTACCGTAAAAAAAAAAAAAAAAGATGGCAGAGTAGGAAGGTGCTGAGCTCACTTCCCCCCAAGAACACATCAAAAATACATCCATAAAGTGGAGCAATTCTCTCTGAAAACAAACTGGAAATGGACAGAAATATTCTTCTAAAACAAAAGCTGTAAAAGAAAGATCCACACGAGTCAGATAAGAAGGGAAAAGAGCTATCAGGTTGGGATCCAGGCCCACAGAAGAGGAGGGGGATATCACCACTAGGAGATCCTCCCTGGGGACTGAGTGGTTTGAACCACATATTGGGTACCCCAGCCCTGGAGTCCAACATGCTGACATTCACATTACAGGGGTTCCAGAAGGAGACAAGTCTTCTTACTGGTTTGAAAACTAATAGGACTTCGAGGAGGGCTGTGAGAAACCTAGACCTGGCTCGTGACACAAGCTTGCTTACTCCCAGGAATGAGGTGTAGAATGGAGATTAAAACTGCCCCAGAATTCCGGATGGTTTCATGAAACCACTTAGCATGCATCCAGCTCATCTACCTCTGAAGAGCTTCCCACTAGGTTGAAGGCTGCCATTGCTGAGGAAAGTGTGCAGTTGGGGATGGAACTGACTCAGACCCAACACTGCATATAAATGGGGCAAGGGCAGCCTTTGCTGGCACTCACAGAGGCAGCAGATCAGGAGCTGTATGGAGCTGACTAGCATTCTGCGACTGTCCCAGTGTACACCCTGGCCCACACCAGGTGCCCACTGCAGCCCTTTGCTCCAGCACTGTGCCCCCTGGAGCAAAAGTGCCATTGCTGGGAGAGGGGAGAGAGCACACTTAGTGGGAAAGGAGCCAGCTCGGACCCCACCCCTGCTTCAGCACCTTGGGATGAGACCCCACCCCTGATAGGGCAGTGATGACCACTCAGCATAGAAGAAGCTTCAGCTCACACATGGCTCTGGCTCTAACCCCTCCATCCCCAGCCCCACCACCCAACAAGTTGATACCAGACAGCATATCCTGGGGGAAGACATGACCCATGCTCACTTCAGATCCAGCTCTCGCACCGAAACTACTGAACACATGCAGACTGCATAGAGATGCTCCCACACAAGTACAACCCTTCAAGACCGAGATAGATAACTGTTTCACGTAATTTTATAGAGATAAAAAACATTAAGCGAAATGAGAAAACAAAGGAATGTCTTTAAAACGAAAAAACAAAGAAAAAACTCTGAAAAAACAACTAATGAAAGAGAGAAAATTTACCAGATAAAGAGTTCAAAGCATTAGTAATAAGAATACTAACTGAACTAGGGAAAAGAATAGATGATGACAGAGAGAATTTTAACACAGAACTAGAAAATATAAAAACCAGTCAGAACTGAAGAATGAAATAACTAAAATGAAAAACACACTAGAAGGAATTAACAGACGGTAATACGTAATAGAGAAGAATGCATAAGTGATCTGGAAGATAGAATAATGGAAATCACCCAATCAAAACAGTAAAAAGAGAAACAAATTTTTAAAATATGAGAACAGTTTAAGGGACCTCTGAGACAACATCAACCATGCTAACATTCACATTATAAGGGTTCCAGAAGGAGAAGAGAGTTGAAAATGTATTTGATGAAATTATGGCTGAAAACTTCCTGAACCTGGAGAAGGAAACAGATACCCAGGTACACAGAGTATCCCAAACAAGATGAACTGAAAGAGACACAGACCAAGATGTATCATAATTAAAATGGTAAAAGTTAGAGATAAGGAGAGAATTTAAAGGTAGCAAGAGAAAAGCAAAGAGTCATGTACAAAGGAACACCCATAAGTCTATCAGCTGATTTTTCTGCATAAACTTTGCAGGCCAGAAGGGAATGGCATGACATATTTATAGTGCTCAAAGGGAAGAATCTACAACCTAAGACAATCTACCCAGCAAGATTATCATTCAGAATTAGAAGTGAGATAAAGAACTTCTCAAATAAGAAATAACGAAAAGAGTCATCAATACTTAAACTAACCCTAAAAGAAGTCTTAAATGGTCTTCTCCAAGTGGGAAAAAAAAGGCTACAACAAGATGTAAGGATTTATAGGAAAGGAAAAACCCCACAAGTAAAGGCAAATATATAGCAAAGGCTGTGGATCAATCACTTAACATAAGCTAGTACAAAGATTAAAAGACAAAAATTGGAAAATAAACTATAACTACAATCAACAGTTAAGGGATAAACATGAAGATGTAAAATATGACATCAAATACACAAAATGTATGGGAGGGGAGTAAAAAAATGTA
This sequence comes from Stenella coeruleoalba, assembly GCF_951394435.1. NCBI lineage: Eukaryota > Metazoa > Chordata > Mammalia > Artiodactyla > Delphinidae > Stenella > Stenella coeruleoalba. The sequence goes on along the minus strand of NC_137153.1, from coordinate 34,089,756 downwards.
GATCCTTTAGAATGTGTTTGAACTTAAATAACGACCAGTTTAAAACAAGCAGATACATAGGTCAACATATATGAAACCCAAGGTAACCACAAATCAAAATCCTACAATAGATACACAAAAATAGGGAGAAAGTAACACAAGCATGCCATGATTTGATAAAGAAAATAATCAAACCACAAGGGAAGAAACTAAAAGAAGAAGAAAATAATATAGAATGACAAAAACAACCAGAAAACAAGTAACAAATGGCAGTTAAGTACATACCTATATAGAATTACTTTAAATGTCAATGGACTAAATGTTCCAATCAAATGACACAGAGTGGATGACTGGATAAAAAACAAGACCCATCTATGTGCAAGAGACTCTCTTTAGAATTAAAGACACACAGACTAAAAGTGAAGAGATGGAAGGAGCTATTTCATGGAAATGAAAACGACAAGAGAGCTGGTAGCAATACTAATACCTTGCAAATTAGACTTTAAAAAAAAAGTCTACAAAAAAGACAAAGAAGGATATTATATAACGATATAGTGATCAATACAAGAAGAGAATATACGTTTATTAATATGTATGCACTTCATATAGGTGCAACTAAATATGGAAAGCAAATATTAACAGACATAAAAAGGAGAAACTGACAATAATAGAATAATAGTTGGAGACTATAATGAAATATTGGTCTTAAGTGACACATTAGACAAATTGGACTTAATAAATATATATAGGACATTCCATCCAAAAACAGCAGAATATACATTCTTTTCAAGTGCACATGGAATGTTCTCTAGGATAGATCACATGCCAGGCCAAAAAACAAGTCTCAATAAATAGAAGAGAACTGAAATTACATCAAGCTTTTTTTTTCAACCATAACAGTATGAAACTAGAAACCAAGTACTGGAAGAAAAATGAGAAAAACACAAACACATGGAGACTAAACGACATGTTAATAAAAGAAACAACAGATGAATGAAAAAATCAAAGAGGAAATCAGAAAAAAACGAGACAGATGAAAAAAAACGCAACTTTGCACAATCTACAGGACGCAGCAGAAGCAAATATAAGAGGGAAGATTATAATAATACATGCATACCTGAGCATACAAGAAAAATCTCAGATAAACAACCTATCCTCCATCTAAATGAATTAGAAAAAGAACAAAGCCCAAGTTAGCACAAGTAATACCTAGTGAAGAGCCAATACCTAGTGTAACAAACTATTGTTACAGAAGAGCTAATACGTAGTGTAACAAACTATTCCAACAAAATGAAGGAGGGAACACCCCCAAATTCATTCTACGAGGCCACCATTACACTGATACCAAATCTAGAAAAAGACATTACAGAGAAAAGAAAATTACTAGTCAATATCTGTGATGAATATAGATGCAAAAATCCTCAAAAAATATTGGCAAACCAAATTCAATAATATATAAAAAGGATAATACACCATGATCAAGTGGTATTTATTCCACAGATTCAAGGACAGTTCAATATCCACAAGTCAATCAGTGTGATACACCACATTAACAAAAGGAAGGATAAAAATCACATTATCATTTCAATAGACACAGAAAAAGCATTTGACAAAATTCAACTTCCATTCATGATAAAGACTTGCATCAAAGTTGGTATAGAGGAAACATATTTCAACATAATAAAGGCCATTTATGACAAACCCACAGCTAACATCACGCTCAACAGTGAAAAGCCAAAACTTTTCCTCTAAAATCAGGAACAAAACAAGGATGCCCACTCTCGCCACTGAGAAGTAGTACTGGAAGTCCTAGCCACAGCAGTCAGACAAGAAAAAGAAATAAAAGGCATCCAAATTGGAAAGGAAGAAGTAAAAATGTCACTATTTGCAGATGACATGATGTTATACTCAGAAAATTCTGAAGTTCCATCAAAAAACTATGAGAACTAATAAATGAATTCAGTAAAGTTGCAGGATACAAGATTGACATACAGAAATCTATTGGTTTTCTAAACACTAATAATCAACTATCAGAAAGAGAAAACAATAAAACAATCGTATTTAAAATTGCATCAAAGAGAATAAAATACCTAGGAATAAACTTAACCAAGGAGGTGAAAGATCTATAACCTGAAGACTCTAAAACATTGATGAAGGATATTTAAGATGATACAAACAAATAGAAAAGATATTCCATGTTCCTGGATTGGAAGAATTAATACTGTTAAAATGGCCATACTACCCAAAGCAATCTACAGATTTAATTCAATCCCTATCAAATTACCCATGACATTTTCCACAAAACTAGAACAAATAATTCTAAAATTTATATGGAACCAAAAAGGCTCCCAATTACCAAACCAATCTTGAGAAAAAAGAACAAAGCTGGAGGTATCACACTCCCCAACTTCACATTATACTACATAGGTACAGCAATCAAAAGAGCATGGTACTGACACAAACACAGAAACATACATAATGGAACAGAATGAACAGCCCCTCCCAAAACCCATAAACTTATGGTCAATTAATCTACAACAAAGGAGGCAAGAATATACAATGGGGAAAAGGTAGTCTCTTCAGTAAGTGGTGCTGGGAAAACTGGACAACTACATGTAAAAGAATAAAATTAGAACATTCTCTAACACCATATAAAAAAATAAACTCGAAATGAATTAATATCTTAAATAAGACTGAAACCCATAAAACTACTTGAGGAAAATTTAGGCAGAACACTCTTTGACATAAATCAAAGGAATATTTTTTTGGCTCTGTCTCCTAAGGCAAATGAAACAAAAGCAAAAACAAACATGGGACCTAATTAAACTTAAAAGCTTTTGCACAGCTAAAGAAACCTTTGGCAAAAAGAAAAGACAACCTATTATTGAAAGTGAGAAAATATTTGCAAATGATATGACTGATAAGGGGTTAATATCCAAAATACATAAACTGCTCATATAATTCAATATCAAAAAAACAAATAACCTGATTAAAAAATGGGCAGAAGACTTGAATAGATATTTCTCAAAGAAGACATACACATGGCCAAAGGGCACATCAAAAGATTCTCAACATTGGTAATCAGAGAAATGTAAATCAAAACCACAATGAAGTATCACCTCACACCTGTCAGAATAGCTATCATCAAAAAGACCACCAATAACAAATGTTGGCAAGGATATGGAGAAAAGGTTACCCTAGTACACTGTGGATGGGAATGCAAATTGCAGCCACTATGGAAAACATTATGGAGGTTCTTCAAAAACCTGAAAATAGAACCACCATATGATCCAGCAATTCCTTTCCTGGGTATATATCCATAAAAAATGAAAACACTAATTTGAAAAGATAAAGTGATCACAGCAGCTTCATGTACAATAGCCAAGATATGGAAACAACCTAAGCAACAGATGAATGGATAAAGAAAATGTGGGTTACATATATAATGGAATATTACTCAGCCATAAAAAATGAAATTTTGCCATTTGCATCAACATGGATGGACCTGGAGAGTATTATGCTTAGTAAAATAAATCAGAGAAAGAAAAATATTGTATATGATCAGTTATATGTGGAATCTAAAAAATAAAATAAACGAATATAACAAAACATATAGATTCACAGATATACAGAAAACAAACTAGTGGTTACCAGTGGGAAGCTGGAGGGAGGGAGGGGCAAGATAGTGGTAGGGGATTAAGAGGTACAAACTAATAGGTATAAAATAAATAAGCTACGAGGATATATTATACAGCACAGGGAATACAGCCAACATTTTATAATAACTTTAATGATGTACATCTATAAAAATACTGAATAACTATGTTGTACACGTGAAACTAATAAAATAGTTTAAATCAACTGTATTTCAATTAAAAATTCTTTAAAAAAAGAAAAAGAAAGTGAAATGATGGGAAAATAAACTCCTGAGAGATGATCCAAGATGGTACAGTGGAAGGAGCTTGGGCTTACCTCACAACAAAACCACAACTAACCGCTGAACAGCCATCGATAAAAAAGACTGGAAGCTGCTAAAAGAGATATTCTACATCCAAAGATATAAAGAAGGAACCACAACAAGATCGTAAGGGGCACACTCACAATATAATCAAATCCCATTACCCTGGGTGGGCGATCCACCAACTGGAGAACTATTATATTGCAGAAGTTCTCCCACAGGAGTTAGAGTTCTGAGCTCCACGTTAGGTTCCCCAGCTGGGGGTCTGACATCAGAGGGAGGAGCCCCAGAGACATTTGGCTTTGAAGGCCAGGAAGGCTTGATTGCAGGAGCTCCACAGGACTAGGGGAAGTGGAGACTCCACTCTTGGAGGGTGCACACAAGGTCTCGCATGTACTGGGACCCAGGGCAAAGGCAGTGACTTCACAGGAGCCTAGGCTGGACCTACCTGCTGGTCTTGGAGGATCTCCTGGGGAGGGGGTTGTGGCTGTGGCTCTCCCTTGGGATGTGGACATGGGTGGTGGAGATTTCAGGGAGTGTGCAGCTACATGAACTCTCAAGGAGGCAGACATCTTGCTTGGGTCATCAGCACCAAGACCTGGCCCCACCCAACAGCCTGTAGTCTCCAGTACTGGGACGCCTCAGGCCAAACAACAGCCCTACCCATCAGCAGACAGGCTGCCTAAAGACTTCTTGAGCCCACAGCCACCTCTAGACACATCCCTTAACACGGTTCTGCCCATCGGCCCACCAAAGTGCCAAGATCCAGCTCCACCCACCAGTAGGCAGGCACCAGACCCTCCCACTAGGAGACCTGCACAAGCATCTATACCAGCCTCACCCACCGGGGCAGACACCAGAAACAAGACTACTACAATCAGGCAGCCTGCAGAACTGAGTCTGCAAATACAGGAATTTGTTCCAGACAAACAAGATAAAACCCCAAAGAACAACTAAGCAAAGTAGAGACAGGCAATCTACCAGAGAAAGAATTCAGCATAATGATAGTAAAGATGATCCAAGATCTCAGAAAAAGAATGGATGCACAGTGTGAGAAAATACAAGAAATTTTTAATAAAGAATTAGAAAATATAGAGAACAACCAGAGTTGAAGAATACAATAATTGAAATGAAAAATATACCAGAAGGAATCAATAGCAGAATAAATGATGCAGAAGAACGAATAAGTGAGCTGGAAGACAGAAAGGGGGAAATCACTGCTGCAGAACAGAATAAAGAAAGAAGAATGAAAAGAAATGAAGACAGTTTAAGAGACCCCTGGGACAAAATTAAATTCACCAACATTCACATTACAGGGGTCCCAAAAGGAGAGGAGAGAGAGAAAGGGCCTGAGAAAATATTTGAAGAGATAATAGCTGAAAAATTCCCTAACATGAGAAAGAAAACACTCACTTAAGTCCAGGAAATGCAGAGAGTCCCAGGCAGGATTAACCAAAGCAGGAACATGCCAAGACACAGTAATCAAATTGACAAACATTAAAGACAAAGAGAAAATATTAAAAGCAACAAGGAATAAGCAACAAATAATGTACAAGGGAATCCCCTTACGGTTATCAGTTGATTTTTTTTTTTTTAATCAGTTGATTTTTTCAGCAGAAACTCTGCAGGCCAAAAGGGAGTGGCACGATTTAAATGAAGAAAGGGAAAGAATATTCGACCCAGCAAGGTGCTCATTCAGATTCAACGGAGAAATAAAAAGCTTTACAGACAAGCAACAGGTAAAAGCATTCAGCACCACCAAACCAGTTTCACAACAAATGCTAAAGGAACTTCTCTAGGTGGAAAAGAAAAGGCCACAACTGGAAACAAGAAAATTACAAAATGGGAAAGCTCACCAGGAAAGGCAAACATACAGTAAAGGTAAGAAATCATCCACACACAAATAGGATCTCTAAACCCATAATTGTGAGAGGAAGAGAGTACAAATGCAGGATATTTGAAATACATTTGAAATTAAGAGCTCAGCAGCTGAAAACAATTGTGTGTGTGTACATATATGTGTGTGTGTGTGTATACTGCTGTATCAAAACCTCATGGTAACCACAAACCAAAAATGTATAATAGATATACACACACATAAGAAAAAGGAATCCAAATACAACAGTACAGAGTCATCAAATCACAAGAGAAGAGAAAAACATAGGAAAGGAAGAAAAAGACCTACAAAAACAAACCCAAAACAATTAATAAAAGGGCAATAAGAACATATGTATTGATAATTACCTTAAATGTAAAAGGATTAAATGCTCCAACTGAAAGATACAGACTGGCTGAATGGATACAAAAATAAGACCTGTATATATGCTGTTTATAAGAGACCCACTTAAGCTATAGAGACACATACAAACTAAAAGTGAGGGGATGGAAAAAAGTATTCCATGCAAATGTAAATGAAAAGAAAGCTGGAGTATCAATACTCATGTGAGACAAAATAGACTTTAAAATAAACACTGTTACAAAAGACAAGGAAGAAAAAAAAAAAAAAGACAAGGAAGGACAATACCTAATGATCAAGGGATCAAGCCAAAAAGATATAACAGTTGTTAACATATATGCACCTAACATAGGAGCACTTCAGTATATAAGGGAAATGCTAACATCCATAAAAGAAAAAATTGACAGTAACACAATAATAGCTGGTGACTTTAACACCCCACTTTCATCAATGGGCAGATCATCCGGACAGAAAATCACTAAGGAAACACAGGCCTTAAATGACACATTAGACCAAATGGACTTAATTGATATTTACAGAACATTCCATCCAAAAGCAGCAGAATACACATTCTTCTCAAGTGCACATGGAACATTCTCCAGGATAGATGACATCCTGGGCCACAAAACAACCCTTGCTAAATTTAAGAAAACTGAAATCATTTCAAGCATCTTTTCCAACCACAACGCTATGAGATTAGAAATCAACTACAAGAAAAAAAACTGCAAAAAATACAAACACATGGAGGCTAAACAATATGTTACTAAATAACCAATGGACTACTGAAGAAAGCAAAGGGGAAATCAAAAAATACCTAGAGCTAAATGAAAACAGAATCATGACGATCTGAAACCTCTGGGACACAGCAAAAGCAGTTCTAAGAGGGAAGTTTATAGAGATACAAGCTTACCTCAGGAAATAAGAAAAATCTAAAATAAACAACGTAAAGTTACACCTAAAGCAACTAGAGAAAAAAGAACAAAACCCAAAGTTAGTAGAAGGAAAGAAATCATAAAGATCAGAGCAGAAATAAATGAAACAGAGACAAAGAAAACAATAGAAAAGATCAATGAAACTAAATCCTGGTTCTTTGAAAAGATAAAGAAAATTGATAAAACTTTAGCAAGACTCATCAAGAATAAAAGGGAGAAAGCCCAAATCAAATAAAATTAGAAATGAAATTAGAAATGAAAAAGGAGAAGTTACAACCAATACCACAGAAATAAAAAGGACCATAACAGACTACTACTACTACTACAACCTAAAAGAAATGGACAAATTCTTAGAAAGGTACAATCTCCCAAGACTGAACCTGGAAGCAACTGAACATACGAACAGACCAATTACAAGTACTGAAATTGAATCTGTGATTTAAAAAACTCCAAACAAACAAAAGTCCAGGACCAGAGGGCTTCATAGGTGAATTCTTTCAAACATTTAGAGAAGAGTGAACACCTATCCTGAAACTATTCCAAAAAGTCGCAGAGTAAGGAACACTTCTAAACTCATTCTCTGAGGCCACCATCACCCTGATACCAAAACCAGACAAAGATATTACAAAAAAAGAAAATTACAGAACAGTATCACTGATGAATACAGATGCAAAAACCCTCAACAAAATACTAGCAAACCAAATCCAACAACACATTAAAAGGATCATACACCATGATCAAGTAGCATTTATCCCAGGGATGCAAGAACTTTTCAATATCTGCAAATCAATCAGTGTGATACACCACATTAACATATTAAAGAATAAAAACCATATGATCATCTCAATAGATGCAGAAAAAGCTTTTGACAAAATTCAACACCCACTTATGATAAAACCTCTCCAGAAAGTGAGAATAGAGGGCACCTACCTCAACATAATAAAGGCCATATATGACAAACCCACAGCCAACATCATTCTCAATGGTGAAAAACTGAAAGCATTTCCTCAAAGATGAAGAACAAGACAAGGATGTCCACTCTCGCCACTTTTATTCAACATAGTTTTGGAAGTCCTAGCCACATCAATCAGAGAAGAAAAAGAAATCAAAGGTCTCCATATTGGAAAAGAGGAAGTAAAACTGTCACTGTTTGGAGATGACATGATACTATACATAGAAAATCCTAAAGGTGCTACCAGAAAACTACTAGAGCTCGTCAATGATTCTGGTAAATTTGTAGGATACAAAATGAATACAAAGAAATCTGTTGCATTTCTATACACTAACAATGAAAGATCAGAAAGAGAAATTAAGGAAACAATCCCATTTGCCATCACATCAAAAAGAATAAAATACCTAGGAATAAACCTACGTAAGGAGACAAAAGACCTGTACTCCGAAAACTATAAGACACTGATGAAAGAAATCGAAGATGACACAAACAGATAGAAAGATATACCATGTTCTTGGATGGGAAGAATCAATATTGTCAAAATGACTATACTGCCCAAGGCAATCTACAGATTCAGTGCAATCCCTATCAAACTACCAGTGGCATTTTTCACAGAGCTAGAACAAAAAATTTAAAAATGTGCATGGAAACACAAAAGACCCTGATTAGCTGAAGCAATCTTGAGAAAGAAAAATGGAGCTGGAGGAATCAGGCTCCCTGACTTCAGACTATACTACAAAACTACAGTCATCAAAACAGTATGGTACTGGCACAAAAACAGAAATATAGATCGATGGAATAGGATAGGACATCCACAAATAAACCTACACATCTATAGTCAATTAATCTAGCAGAAAGGAGGCAAAAACATATAATGGAGAAAAGATAGTCTCTTCAATAAGTGGTTCTGGGCAAACTGCACAGCTACCTGTAAAAGAATAAAATTAGAACATTCTCTAACACCATATATAAAAATAAACTAAAAATGAATTAATGACTTAAATAAGACTGAAAACCATAAATCTCCTAGAGGAAAACATAGGCAGAACACTCTTTGACATAAATCATAGCAATATAGTTGCAAACTTTAATACTTCACTTTCAATGAAGGATAGGACAACCAGATACAAGATAAGTAAGGAGAGGACCTGAACATCACAAGCCCATTAGGCTTAACAAACATTTACAAAACATTTCACCCAATGAGAGCAGAATTCTGCAGTGTAAGCCCTGACAAGTAGCTTTTCTTTCTTTTTTTTTTTTGTAATGCAAGTGCCTGACTTAAGCTTTGATTTCCTGAGGCACCCACTTCAAAGAAGCCATCTCAAATAATAACACTGCCAGCCACACAACTAGATAAAGACCTACCATCCCCTTCACCCACCCCCATCCGAGCTCCTGTAATTTAGAGATCTCTGATTGATTTTAAATAACTGACCATTTGGCTATTTGCCTTTTTCTTTTCTTCTTGCACTTTAATTCCCACTCTTACATTTTAAGTTCACAAATAAGGAATGAACTAGTGAAACTCCAATAAAAGCAGAACCCCAGGCCTGCCTGTCTGTTTCTCTCACCCTCTCTCTTTCTCTCTCCCTCCTTGCCACCTCACTATGTAGCCCCAGGTGTGTCATGTAACCCTCCCCTCCAGACCGGTAAGTAATAAAGCTTGTCCTTTCCACAGTTTACTGATGATTATTGCTGAAGAATCTTGCAATCATATTAAGAACCACGAGAGTTGGTCCAGCCATATGACTGGTTCTGACAGGGGAACCCAGGCCCAGGTGAGTGCTCCCAAGCATTTCTAGCTGATAGCATCACTATTGATAGACTGAGGGTGGCACAAAACAAAGACACATTCTTTTAAAGTGCACAGGGAACATTCTCCAAAACAGGCCATATGTTAGTCCACAAAACAATTTTAAAAGATTAAAATGATACAAAGTATCTTTTCTAACACAATGAATGAAATTAAAAAAAAAATTAAACTAGAAAACTGGCATATATGTAGAAAGTAAACAATGCACTCAAACAACCAAATAGCCAAAGACGTAGTCACAGGGAAATCAGAAAACACCTTAGAACAAATGAAAAGGAAAACACAAGATACTAAAATCTATTACATATAGCAAAAGAAGTGTCCAGAGGGAAATTTATAACTGCAGATGTCTACATTAAAAAAGAAGAAAGATCTTAAGCCAATAACTTAACTGTATACCATAATAAACTGAGATAAACAAAATACAAAATAGAAAAACAATAAAGGAAAATCAACAAAACCAAAAGTTGGTGTTTTAAAAAGATCAAAAATTGGCAAAGTCTTTAGCTACCAAACTGGATAACTCAGATGAAATAGACAAATTCCTAGAAACACACAAACTTCCAAAACTGACTCAAGAGGAAATAGAAAATCTGAATAGACCTGTAACAAGTAGTGAGATTGAATTATTAATAAAAAACCTCTCAACAAAGAAAAGCCCAGGACCAGACGGCTTCCATGGTGAATTGTACCATTTAAAGAAGAATTAACACCAATATTTCTCAAACTCTTCCAAAAAGTTGAAGAGGTGGGAACACTTCCTAACTCATTCTATGTAGCGAACATCACTCTGGTATCAAAGCCAGATAAAGACATCATAAGAAAAAAAATTACAAATACCTGTGATAAATACTGATGTAGAAATCTTCAGTAAAACATTAGCAAACTGGATTCAATAGCATATTAGAAGGAGTATACACCATGACCAGGTGCAACCCTGCAAGGATGGTTTAATATATGAAAATCAATCAATGTAACACACCATTAATGGAATGAAGAGTTAAGAAAACCATAATTCAAAAAGAGTCATGTACCAAAATGTTCATTGCAGCTCTATTTACAATAGCCAGGAGATGGAAACAACCTAAGTGTCCATCATTGGATGAATGGATAAAGAAGATGTGGCACATATATACAATGGAACATTACTCAGCCATAAAAAGAAACGAAATTGAGCTATTTGTAATGAGGTGGATAGACCTAGAGTCTGTCATACAGAGTGAAATAAGTCAGAAAGACAAAGACAAATACCGTATGCTAACACATATATATGGAATCTAAGAAAACAAAATGTCATGAAGAACCTAGGGGTAAGATGGGAATAAAGACATAGACCTACTAGAGAATGGACTTGAGGATATGGGAAGGGGGAAGGGTAAGCTGTGACAAAGTGAGAGAGTGGCATGGACATATATACACTACCAAACGTAAAATAGATAGCTAGTGGGAAGCAGCCGCATAGCACAGGGAGATCAACTCAGTGCTTTGTGACCACCTAGAGGGGTGGGATAGGGAGGGTGGGAGGGAGAGAGACGCAAGAGGGAAGAGATATGGGAACATATGTATATGTATAACTGATTCACTTTGTTATAAAGCAGAAACTAACACACCATTGTAAAGCAATTATACTCCAATAAAGATGTAAAAAAAAATAGAATGAAGAGTTAAAAAATATGATCATCTTAATTAATGCAGAAAAACCATTTGACAAAATCCAACACTCTTTCATGACAACAGCACTCAACATACTAGAAATAAAATAGAATTTTCTCAGTATGGTAAAGGCCATATATGAAGAAACCCTTGTTAACATCACACTCAATGGTGAAAGACTGAACATTTTTCCTTTAAGATCAAGACAGAGATGCCCACTTTTTCCATTTCTATTCAATATAGTACTTGAAGTTCTACCCAGAGAAATTAGGCAAGAAAAGGAAATAAAAGGCACCCAAACTGGAAAGGAAGAAGTAAAAGTATCTCTGTTCAGAATAACATTTCTTATATGCAGATAACCCTAAAGAACACACACACACACACACACACACACACACACACACACACACACAAACTGCTAGAACTAATTTATGAATTCAGCAAAGTTGCAGGGTAGAAAATCAACACATCAAAATCAGTGGCATTTTTTTTTTTTTTTTTGGCTGCTCCACGTGGCATGTGGGATCCTAGTTCTCCAACCAGGGATCAAACCTGCATCCTCTGCATTGGAAGCATGGAGTTTTAACCACTGGACTGCCAGGGAAGTCCCAGTTGTATTTTTATACACTAGCAATGAACAATCTGAAAAGAAAATTAAGAGAACAATTACATTTAAGCACAAAAAAGAATAAAATACTTAGGAATAATTAAACTAAGGAGTTGAAAGACTTACACACTGAAAACGGCAAAACATTGCCAAAAGAAATTAAAGAAGACATAAGTAAATGGGAAGACATCCCATGTTCGTGGATTTGAAGACTTAATATTGTTAATATGTCAATACCACCCAAAGCCAATCTATAGAGATTTGATGTACCCCTATCAAAGTCTCAATGGCATTTTTTCAAAAAATAGAAAAACTCATCCTAAAACTCGTTTGGATTCTCAAGGGATCCCAATAAGCAAAACGGTCCTAAAAAAGAACAAAGTTGGAAGACTCATACTTCTTGACTTCAGAACTTACTGCAAAGCTACAGAAATCAAAACAGTGTAATATTAGCAACATGACAGACTGTACACCAACGGAATAGAATAGAAAATCCAGAAATAAACCTTTGCATATATGACCAATTGATTTTCAAAAAGGGTGCCGAGACCATTCAATGGGAAAAGGACAGTTTTTTTCAACAAATACTGCTGGGACAACTAGATATCAACATGCAAAAGAATAAACATGGTCTCTTACCAAACACCATATATAAAAATTAACTCAAAATGGATAAAAGGCCTAAACATAAGAGCTACAATCATTAAACTCTTAGCATCTTTAGAGACACTTAGAAGGAAACATGGGGGGAAAGCTTTATAACGTTGGATTTGGCAATAAATCATTGCCAAATCCAATGACATAGGCAACAAAAGAAAAAATAAACTGGAATTCATAAAAATGAAAAAGCTTTATGCATCAAAAGACATTATCAACCGAGTAAAAAGGTAACTCACAGAATGGGAATTATTTTTGGAAATCACATATCTGAAAAGCGATTAATATCCAGAATATAGAGAGAATTCCTCCAAGTCAACAACAAAAAAAGAAACAACTCAATGAAAAAATGGGCAAAAACCCCTTCCACCATGTGAGGATACAATGAGAAGTCTGCAACCTGGAAGAGGCCCTCACCCTTGCATGCTGACATCCTCATGTCAGACGTCCAGCCTCCAGGACTGTGAGAAATAAATATCTGTTGTTTATATTTAAAAAATAGGCAAAAGGCTTGAATTATTTTTCCAAAGAAGACATACAAATGGCCAATAAGCTCATGAAAAGATGCTCAACATCACTGATCATTAGGGAAATGCAAACCACCTCACACCTATCAAGATGGCTACCATGAAAAAAATCAGAAAATAGAAAGTATTAGAGAGGATGTGGAGAAACTGGAGCCCTTGTGTACTGTTGGTGGGGATGTAAAATGGTGCAGCTGCTCTGGAAAGTAGTTTGGTGATTCCTCAAAAAATTAAAACTAGAATTACCATATGATCTAGTGATTCCACTTCTGGGTATATACCCTAAAGAACTGAAAGCAAAGACTCAAAGAGATATCTATATACCCATGTTCATAGTAGCATTATGCACAACAGTTAAAAGGTAGAAGCAACCCAAGTGTCATCAACGGATGAACGGATAAAACAAAATGTGGTATGTACGTACAATGGACTATGACTCAGCATTTAAAAGGAAGGAAAGTCTTTCAAGACACTGATGAAAGAAATCAAAGATGATACTAACAGTCCACCTAGAGGGGTGGGATGGGGGGCTGGGAGGGAAATGCAAGAGGGAGGAGAAATGGGGATATATGTATATCTATAGCTGATTCACTTTGTTATAAAGCAGAAACTAACACACCATTGTTAAGCAATTATACTCCAATAAACATGTTAAAAAATTAATTAATTAATTTTTTAAAAAGATGATACAAACAGATGCAGAGATATACCATGTTCTTGGATTGGAAGAATCAACATTGTGAAAATGACTCTGCTACCCAAAGCAATCTACAGATTCAATGCAACCCCTATCAAATTACCAGTGGCATTTTTCACAGAAGTAGAACAAGAAATTTTACAATTTGTATGGAAACACGAAAGACCCCGAATAGTCAAAGCAATCTTGAGAAAGAAAGAGCTGGAGGAATCCAGGCTCCCTGACTTCAGACTATACTACAAAGCTACAGTAATCAAGACAGTATGGTACTGGAACAAAAACAGAAATATAGATCAATGGAACAGGATAGAAAGCCCAGAGATAAACCCACACACATATGGTCACTTTATCTTTGACAAAGGAGGGAAGAATATACAATGGAGAAAAGACAGCCTCTTCAGTAAGTGGTGCTGGGAAAACTGGACAGCTACATGTAAAAGAATGACATTAGAACACTTCCTAGCACCATACAAAAAAATAAACTCAAAATGGATTAAAGACCTAAATGTAAGGCCAGACACTATCAAACTCTTAGAGGAAAACAGGCAGAACACTCTATGACATAAATCACAGCAAGATCCTTTTTGACCCACCTCCTAAAGTAATGTAAATAAAAACAAAAATAAACAAATGGGGCTTTTCTGAAAAGAAAAGAAAAAGAATCCCAGACATCTGAACAACAGAATTAGCAGAGCTGACCGACAGGGCCTGGCCCAGCACAGATACTGAGAGCTGATGTGGTGGAGTCTGGACAGAAGAGTAGAGACTAGCCTGCCCAGGGCTTGAGGTGCAGAACCTGCAGGGCCTTGGGGCTGTGTTATGAATTCTCAGTTCTGTCCCAGAATAATGGAGAATAGATTTGAAGAGTTAAACTCATGGAGGTGCAGTGTCAGGAGGTTACTACAGAAGAGGAACAAAAGTTCAGACTGGGAGTGTGGACGTGAGAGGGAATGAAAGAGGATGACCTCAAGCACCTGTGGAGCAGTGGTTGACAGCTTGGGTCAAAAATCCAGTCCCAGCAAGTTTTAAAGAACTGGAAACACACAAAATCTGTTCTCTTATCACAGTGCAATTAGGCTTAAAAAATCCCCAGAAAACCACTATCAAAAAGCTCATGAGGAAATTAATAACTATATTACCTCAAATCACCACGGAAATTATAAAATATTTTGATCAGAGGTTAAAGAAAATGCTACATATCAAAACCTTTGGAATGCAGCTAATACCACTAGAAGGAATTTTATAGCCTGAATGTCTGTATTATAAAAGAAGAAAGGCTCAAAATCAATGCACTACACATCTCAAGAAACTTTCTAGAACAAAAAAGTAACCCAAAGATAGAAGAGAAGAAATAAAAGGAAGAAGCTAATGAAATATACAATAAAGAATTACCATCAAAGTGATGAGCTCTTTGAAAAGGCGAATAAAATATATAAATTCAGAGAAATCACCAATATCAGAATGAAAAATCATCACTGCAAATCCTGCAAACTGTGAAGAGAAAATATTATAAACAACTTTATACCAATTAATTGGAAAACTCAGATAAATTTAGAAGTGTATCAAATTGTTAGAAAAGCAGTATTTAACAGAAAGAAGAAATAGAAAACCCAAATGGTACTAAAACTGTAAAAGAAATTAAATCCAAAATGGAAACCTTACCCTCAAGGGATGTAGACATGGGTGATAAATATGTAACAGCAAAATGTCAATCATAGCTCATAGGTAGAAGGTACCTGAGAGTTCACTGAAGAATTTTCAATCTTTTGTATGTTTGAAACTTTTTGAAGTAAAAGATCATAGGGGAGCAATCCCACTCCTGGGCATATATCCGGAGAAAAACATGGTCCAAAAGGATACATGCACCCCAATATTCACTGCAGCACTTTTTACAATAGCTAAGACATGGAAGCAATCTACATGTCCATCAACAGAGGAATGGATAAAGAAGATGTGGTACATATATACAACAGAATATTACCCAGCCATTAAGAAGAATGAAATAATGCCATTTGCAGCAACATGGATGGACCTAGAGATTGTCATACTGAGTGAAGTAAGTTAGACAGAGAAAGACAAATATCATACAATACCACTTATATGTGGAATCTAAAATAAAAAATGATACAAATGAACTTATTTACAAAACAGAAACAGATTCACAGACTTAGAGAACTGAACTTATGGTTACCAGGGAGAAGGGTCCGGGAGGAATAGGGAGTTTGGGATTGACATGTACACACTGCTATATTTAAAATGGATAATCAACAAGAACCCACTATATAGCACAGGGAACTCTGCTTAACATTATGTGACAACCTAAATGGGAAAAGAATTTGAAAAAGAATAGATACATGTATATGTATAACTGAATCACTTTGATGTACACCTGAAACTAAGACAACATTGTTAATCAACTATACTCCAATAAAAAATTAAAAGTTAAAAAGAAAAACAAAACCCTCCTGGCCCAGATGGCTTCACCAGTGAACTTTGCTAAACATTTCAGGAAAAAATAACATAATCTTGCACAAACTCCTCCAGGAGACTGAAAAAGAGGGAATACTCCTTCAAGTAGGCTTTGAAGTCAGTGGTCCTAATACAGGAACAATTCACACAACAAAACCTAAGACAGCAGCTCCTCACTTCTGCCCCACGTGGTCTGGGGCACCTGAGCTAAAACTCAATAAGGGGTGTCCCCTGGGTATGTCGTGCAGACCCCACCCACTTTGCCAGCTTGGGCTCTGGTGGAAGACAGGTTGAGGTGGGCTCACCAGGATGAGGCCACACCTGCAAGCTGCTGGCCAGTCCCACCTAGACACTGTCCAACACTGGGCTAAGGCCTGCTGCTCAGAGGTTCTGCTGAGATCTGGAGTCACAGCTTCATTCCCATTCTGTGTCTTCGACTCTGGGCAAGCCCCGCCCCGCCCCCCCACCCCCCACCCCGTGTCCCACTTACAGCCCGTGCCTCGCCAGAGGCCGGGGGCCAGCCTGCCATGGCCTCCATGTCATGCAACTTCTGCGTCTGCTTCAACTGGTTGAGTGACGGCTTCAGCTGTGTGGGCCCAACTGTCTTGCTTGTCCACTCATCCACCAACTTGTGCAGGTCGTCCGTGAAGGTGCCTTTCTTGTTGTTGCTGTTGTTCACCTGCGCCTGGATGTGCAGGGCAGGTTGGGGGCCCGGCTCAGGGCCCGGGACCAGGCTGCTGGTGGAGGACCCTAGAGAGCACACACAGGCCAGGGTTGGTGACACCACACGCCAGCACCACTGGCTGGCTGCAGTCATTCATACAGTGGTCTCGCTTAAGCCAGGCAACACCTTGCTTCAGGAGATGGTCTGCATTGGGGGGGTCCATGCAGTTTTAGACACAGTGGAGCAACCTCAGGGGACTGGGCATTGCCAGGCAGCCATCACCCATCTCATCAGCCAGGGGACAGGATCCCAGCTGCTGGCAGCCTCACTCAGCATCCTCTGTGCCCACACTGCCCAGGACCACCAGACCCCCATGTGAGAGAGTTTAGAAAACTCCTGGTGCAGCTGGACACAGACTGGGGGCAAATTCCTCACGCTTCTGCACTCTCAGCTCTAATATGAGGATTCAGAGGTGGTTCAACAATACTTTAGGCAGAATGCTTAGCAGCTGCTGCTATCCTTCCAGCAAAGGGAAAATGCTTGCAATAGGCTGGATTGCTGATGTTTCCGTGAATGATAATGACTTGGTGATTTGGAATTTAAGACACAGAAATCACGCCTCTCCTCACCAGAGTGTGTAATAACAATAAAGGATACAAATACCCAGAGCCTTCCGACATGGGTCTACAAGCTTGGTGCCAACGGAGGGGCTGATGCCTATCACAGGAGGAACTGGGAGGCCCGGCTGCCCGGGAAGGCCTGGGGCTGTGGCTTAGGTGGAGCTGGACAAAGGTGAGCGCACTTCGCCACTTCACTCAAAGATCTTTTTTAATGACCAAAACAGGACTTTTAAATATTTTTGAATTGTGTCCCTTTCCTTCCCCAGCACATAATTTCTTATTGGCAATTTTGGATAAACCAATTTTTAAATTTTCTGCATTAAATAAATAACCTAATGACCATCTCTTCAAACAAGCCATTGCAATATGTAGTTTACTTTAGAGGCTAGCAATGAAACAGCACAGACACAAACAGTTAAACATTAGTGATGAGATTTTACACACGCTGCTATTTCTACATGAACATTTCAGCCAGAAAAGAAAAACAGATAAATTAAAAAAAAAAAAAAAAGGCATGAGATGAGAGCAGTGGGCGGCCCAGGTAAACTGATACCCATTTTGTCCTGGCATCTCTCCTCTGTGAGGGGCACTCATCTTTAGCACTTCAAGGAAATACTCATTCCTACGGTTTTGGAAAAGGAGCCAATTAATGATTGGTAATATGTGGATGTTCCGGAGAAGGACAGCCTGTTAGATGTGAACTGGCAAGAATGCACAAACTCTAGGAGCCATGGAGACTCAAAAGGGCGCCCGAGGGCGGCTATCTCGCCAGGCGGAGGCCAAGCAGCACCTGTGAAGGGTGGGCGCAGAGCAGGCCCACGCCCGGCCACCCGCTGGGCCCTTGGCTCCCGGTCTAGTTGCGGAAACCCTGATGCACACTAGCGACAATAAAGCCCATGCGATGGAAGCGGACAAGGGGTAAAAAACCCGATAATTACGACTGCTGTGCTCTTTGCCTAGACAGAGACGCTTCAAGGCAGACCCTGCAAGGGAAGAAGAAATGACACAAGACCACAGGGTTAGGCAGGACAGCACACATGGGGGACAAGCCACCACACTCTAAGCAAAAGTCATCAGTGTGTGAGGAGGAGCAAAGGCCAGCAGTTCAGAGAGAAGGGACCAGCCTCCTGGGCTAACTGGGCGGCCCCCAAGTCAGTGTGGAGGTTCACACGAGCTTCGCCGAGGGGCGGAGGTGCAGGGCCAAGCCCCAAGCTTCAGGTAGAAGTGTGTGTGTCTCTAGAAGCATATTCAAAAAACAAAAGAGAGAGAGAGAGAAAGGAGAAAAAAAAAAAAAAGCAAAGCACACTGCTTGGCTTTCAAATGTAAGGTTTCTGGGAGCCCCGCTGGTTGAGGCAGGAAACCCACTAAGAGTCAGCCAGGAGAGCTCTCAATGGAGCAGAGCCTAGCTCTGCCCAGAGGGAGGCCCATGGGCAGTTTTCCAAGTGCAAAAAGATACATTGTTTTGCAGGTTTGAGGCCAATCCCAGATCCTGGACAGCTGCCCTGAACAGGCCAGTGGCAAGTGTGGTGAGGAAATCTGAGGGATCCTATCTAGAGAGGTGGGAGGCAGGGCCGACCCTGATTCTCTGTATCGCTGCTGCCTCATCTGGTATTCCAGGTCCACTGGGGCAGGGCGAGGCCTCTTATTGCACCATGACTAATGCTGCCAGGCCCTGTGCTCCCCAGAGGCTGTCTGTGCTAAGACAGATGGGCAGTGACTTTAGTGTCTGGCACTGACAGTCAGTGCCCACCTGGAGGGCAGATGAGTTGCCTGGGAGGGGCTGCTACACCCAGCTTACCCAGTGGCATCCCAGGGAGCCAAGCAGGCAAACGTGGGATGGGCAAGGACGGCTCAGGTGTCCCCAAGGTCACTCAGCAAGGCCACACTAGCACGGAGGGTGTCTGTGCTCCGGCCCACGGCCCCGTCGCCTGGAGCACAATTCCCTGCACACCCCATACTCCCTGGAGGGTGCCCGCCACACAGTCATTCCTAGCACTCTCGCTGTGGAAGGCAAGATGCTGCCTCCTGCATTTGGGGACGGGGACAAAGGCTCCTTGGGGAAGAGCTGTGCCCACTGGGCTCAGAAACCTAGCTCAAATTGAGTTGCACTTATTTTTGCTCATTCTGTTGTGTTCTATGAGGCTGACTTGATAAAAAGGGAGGTGATATTCTGTTGGGGTCTCTAATGTGCTAATAAAACCAAAAAAGGCCAGCAATCCAGACTGACTGATTCTCAGTGGGAACTTTGAAGTGTTTTTGCTGGTCTGTGTCCTGTGATGGACCCCAACTGAGAGCACAAGGCCCTCTGGGGGCTCTGAGGCACGAAGGGAGGAGGGTCCTGGGCTCTGTGAGCATGCAGGGCACCAGATGAGTGCACGTTTCCTAGTCAGATTCCTGTGGTTGTAGCGTCCTCTGGGCCGTAGCAGTCCCCTAGAGATGACCCTGGGACATGGGACTAATCACTCTGCCAGGTCCCTGCAGCCTCACAGTAGCAGGTTCTTTCAAAAGGCTTCTCTGTGCCTGCCTGGCACCTCCTAGTGCAGCTAGAGCTCTGCATTCAGAGCTCACAGGAAAGAGAACACGCCAGCCAGCCCCAGGAGCTGCCTGGTCAGGAGTGCTAGACAGAGCCTGGGCCTGCGATCAGGGCCCCAGACCGACCTTCCCGGGAACCCAGGGTCAAAGCCATCGGCCACCAGGACACGGTGCTCAGAGCCAGAGAGCGATACCAGCCCACTGAGACCTCCACACCCTCACCGGACACAGCCCGAGGAGATGGAGCACGGATAGCCCCCAGCCTTCCATGCCCTCGCTGAACACAGGCCCTGAGATGACCAGAATACAGACAGCTCCCAGCCCTTAGGGTGGACCTTTAAACACAAACCAACCAGATTCGGGTCCCTCCACACTGAGGCCACACTGTCCGGCTCAGTGCAGAACCACAGCTGAGCAGGCATCGTGTGGCTAACCAGTCCATACTCACACCAGAGCCCTTGTCCATCCTCAGGTGGCCACTTGAATCTCCTCCCCCGTGTCTGTGCCCTGGCCTGGGTCCTGCCCTCAACACCCACCACGCAGACAGATTCTGATGAACAAGCCTCCACCCAGCCCTGCTCAACCCGTACTGTGCTAGTGTATACATCGAGTTCCTGCCTACAGAGCCAGCAGGCTACAAGGCAGCAACACAAGGGCACGAAGGCCACACAGGACCCACAGAGGGCCCACATGGGACCCACAAGGGGCCCACTTACGGCCCACAGGAGGCCTACAGGGGACCCACGTGGGCCCACAGGAAGCCCACATCAGGCCCACATGGGGCATAATGGTTTTAACCAGCCCCACCCCTGGTTTCCCATGAAGAGTGAGTCTTCCCCTGTAGGACTTCCGTCCTTAGCCAAGGCTTGGCAAGAGCTGGCTTAGAGGCCCCAGAACGACTCAGAGAAGCTTCCACAAGGGCAGATGCTAGGGACGCAGGGCTTGGCAGCCTCTCCCAGCTGTTGGGAAAACTGTTCTTCCCAGACTGCAAAGGAGCAACACACTGGATGACCTAAAGCCTTGTCCTGGTGCAGCACGTGTCTGCAGGAGTCGCCCACAGAGCCACCAGCCACCTGCCCTCACAGCCAGGCCAGGGGTCTCAGGCAGCACCCAGGCCTGTGTGCAGTGAGGCCCCCACACCACTTTGCTCCCACATTCACTTTGGCATGGAAACAAAGGCTGCTCCTGGTGTGGACGGTCAGCACTTCGGGCACCCAGTGCCGTCTAGACCCTTGGACCGCTCAAGGGACACCTCAAGTCCCAGAGTATCCGATGCGGGCAGACTGCTCAAGAAGTGGGCCAGGCCCTGTAGCCACGACCACACCTGCTGTTTGTCAGTGTTCAAATACTAACGAAGCTCACGGGAACTGGGGCCCGCAGCCTCAGTGTGGACCAGCCAGGGGCCTCCCCACCTTCCCCGTGACAAGAGGGGTACCTCCAACGGTCAGCCTTTCACCTGACAGTGGCATTAGACACTCTGTTCTGGCACCAGAAACAAATGGCCTATAGAGCCAAAACATCATTCCGGGCGTCTCTGTATCCGGCCCCCTAGTCTCGAGCCAAGACAAGTGCTGAAACTCTCCTGTGCAGCATGAACAGGGAAGCAGGATGTGTCTCGGCTCTGCCCTAGGGTGACTCCACCCTGAGCTTCACTCCCCAGCTGGCACAGGGCCTGCCCTTCGGACAGCTCGACCTGAGTGGTCGTAGGGTGGGCTGGGGCTTTGTGAGGGGGTGTCTCCTCCCTGGGTGACCTCCCCTGCCTGAGTCCCCACAGGGAGAGATGAGAACACTCCCAGGTGAGGGAAGGACCTGGGGGCTGCACAGCAGCCCCTGGGGGTCCCAGAGACAAACTTGCTACAGCATGGGCACCTGGCCTGCTGCTGATGGACACGTGCGAAAAACACAAAGCAGACCCCATCGTTCTACATGCACAGAGAAAGTCCTGGAAGGGTACCCGCACCTGCCTCTGTTCAGATGAGGAGGAGCCAGAGGCAGGGAGGATCAATGGGTCTGACAACAGCTTCTGACTAACAGCACACAACCACTTCTGAACACGACCACGCACCCCCACCCCGCACCGACTCCAAGCTTCCCTGAACCCTCCACTGGCCGCAGGGAGGGTTCTGTGCCCAGAGCCTCAGCCCCACATCTGCCCTTCCCTGCGGGCCGGCCTGCCTACTGCTCCGACGGCTGGCCTGTCCCGGCACCCGCCCCACAGAGGCGTCCAGGCTTACCCTCCCTCCCCCGGCTCTCCATCCTGTGCATGGTTGCCTCACCCACCCCAAGTTACCTCCTCACCTCCTGAAGCTGCCTGCAGCTCCACCCCAGTCGCCCCCACCCATCTCCAACCTCTCTCATCTTCTCTGAGCTTCAATGAAGCTGGGACCTTCTTTCTGTACTCCAAAGCTTAACACAGGTTTTATTTTCCTAGCGTCTTGGCTCCTGTTCAGTTCAAGGCAGCAAACTGAAAACCCTCTTTTGGCTTTAGCTCTGGGCTGGGCTAGCTGCCCCCACATCCCCAAAGCCGTGGCTCTCAGCACCCAAGTTCAAGCTCCCTCCAGCCCTCGCAGCCAACCCAGATCCCACCGAGTGGGCACACTTCAGGGTCTTCCAACTGCTCTGCATGCCCTCCTCTCTACAATCTTTGCCCAAAGTCCCCCTGCCTCTCAGCCCTCAGGGGCTGCAACCAGCTTTGAATCTCCCTCCAGTCTCTCACAGCCATGTACTCAGTCTCCTCTCGGACCACAAAGCTCCTTGGTCACCCAGAAACCAGCAGACTGAGGACCCCTAGAGGGCTTGGCAAATGCCAGAGCACGTGGGACAGGAGGGGGTGCCCTGGGGCATCCCACCCCGTTAGAGCAGCAGGAGCTCAGGCTGAGCCTGCACATGCCCCCCGTTGGAGGCCTGTGGGCGAGAGGGCCCAGGGCAGGAACCCACAGCACAGCCTCGGACCAGCAACCTCAGACCATGTGGGGGCCAAGCTGTGGCCCGAAGACTAGGAACTCAGCCAAGGTGTGCCTAAAAGGGCCAGGGTGTGAAAACGAGCAGTACCATCAGATTCACAGCATCAGAGGGAATAAGGCCTTACAGGCCAGCAGGTACCACGACCTAAAATCAACCCGCCTAGGCCTGGTCCCTGTCTCCACCAAGCCGTGCCTCACACGTTCCTTTCCTCCTGGCCACAGAGACAGAAGTAAAACATAAACGCTTTGTCCCTACTGTGCCTCAAAAAAAATTTTTTTTTATCCTGGAACAAGAATTAACGATGCAAATGAAAACCCTTAGAAAAAAAAAGAACCACGTGGGTAGAAAAGTAGCATGGCAATGACCTCAGGGGCGAACATGGTGCTGGTCACTCGCACGCTTTTATTCTAAGTGCCCTGCTCTGATCTGCTTCCCATGCCTGGCCAGCCACCCTCCCAGCAGTGACACACATACTTGTCCGACCATGAGACACCTGGAGACCCAGGTGCCCTCACCACAGCTTCTCAGGCAAGAGCCAGGCACACACGGGCAGAAGAGGACCAGTGAGTGATGCCGTGAGGTAAGCAGGGAGCCAGGATGCATGCAGGTCTCCCAGCCCCCCACCCAACTTAGCAACTAACCAGTAGCCCCATGACACTCGAGCTGAAATAGGGCCCCTGTTAGTGGACAAGAAGCACTGGGCAGTCCCTGAGCATTTCTATGTGGTCCTATGCCTCCAACCTGTCCCTCCCACAGGAGGGTGCCAGAGTCCCTCTGATGGGGATGGACACTGAACGCTGATGGACGGCTGCCATGGACGTGGCCTCAGATCACAACAAGCACAATGTATCTTTATTGTACCAGCAAAAGCCACATGCCCTAAACCAGCATGTACAATCCAACTGGTTAAAAGCTTAACTTTTCCGTTGAAAAACAAAAACCTGAAAACCTCACAGCTTTTGAATCATTGGCCAATTGATCTGAGGAATGAAAACGATTTTGGACAGCCTGAGCAGATGTGCCACTCCTGGACATGGAGTCCTTGGGTACTAGGAGGGTGTTCCAGGGAGTCTGACTGGGACTTGAGTTTTGGTTTAGCAGAGCTTTGAGGAACTGAATAATTGACTTCATCTCTGAGGTCGGTGAGATGAGAAGGAAATACACCAAGTAAAGTGCTCCAGCTAGAGACAAGACCAGGAGGGGCCGGGCCCAGAAAGGGAGGCACAGCAGGAGGCTGGGAATCACATCTCTCAGGGTTAGAGATTCCTGACATGACCAGAATGGAGAGGGGGGCTGGGACATCCTAGCTGGAGCACGTTCTCTCAGCATTTCCACATGCAGGGAGTGGGGCAGTGGGTTAACAGTACTGGATGTTGTGATACGGCCCTTGTACAGAAGTTACACCCTCCAGTGACCTTCTAGAACTGTCTCAGCTTGCTACATGCATGTCTTCAGAGTCCAGACACGTGTGAAACACACCATGCGTCTAGAGAAGGCCGGGGTTGTCTTTTTGTTGTCGCTGGAGCTGGGGACAGCGGACGTGTAAATTTGCCACAATCGCAACAGAAATAAAACTACGTCCAACATAAAAAAAGAAAAAAACACTAAACAAACGAGTGACGAGAGAAATGCAGAGCACCTGGGGGCCTGGCGGCAGAGCGCCCAAGGCCAGGAGTGGGTGAGCCACTGCACATGCTTTTGGTGTCCGGGCATGAGCCAGCCAAGAGCATGCACTGGCGCTTTCTGGGGCCAGAAGGGTGGGCATGGACGGGGTTCCGTTTCTTATATTAAATAAGTGATTTCAATGGGGTGGGGTAGGTGTCCTACAGAATGTATGGAAGGTAATGAAGACAGGGAGGGGCAGGGGAGAAACCAAGGGCCAGGAGGTGATAAAATACAAAAGAACAAATACAGACAGATGGACACAGACACGGGTCCACTGAGGAATCGAGCGCGAGGTTTGCTACTAGACTTATAGGTCACTCTCTCAGACGTTGGGTGGTAAACCGTCCAGCCTGCAAATGAATATAGAGGGAAGAAAACAAAGAGACAGGCATCAAGTACAGTCTCTGGGATTCCTCCTACACACCACAAGCCATATCAGCCTCTTCACTTAGCATCCACGGCTCCACCTAGCCCAGCCCAGAGGACCACAGCCACTGACCATGTAATGCAAAGGAGGCAGTGTTGGAGCGGAAGAGAAGCGGACCCCAGGAGAGCGTGCGGGGCAGGGTGGGGGGTGGGCACCGGCAGCGGTCACCACGACTTCTCTGGACAGAGATGGTGGGGGGTGGAGCACCTCATCGCGTAGCTGCTACGTCCACGGCAGCGGTGACGAGCATTTCCTCCTCAAGGCCAATCTCCCAGCTCGAGAGCTGTGCCCTCGTCCCCCCAGCTGGCCCTCCTGACGGAAGGA
This sequence comes from Stenella coeruleoalba, assembly GCF_951394435.1. Taxonomy (NCBI): domain Eukaryota; kingdom Metazoa; phylum Chordata; class Mammalia; order Artiodactyla; family Delphinidae; genus Stenella; species Stenella coeruleoalba. The sequence continues at coordinate 34,064,080 of NC_137153.1, read as the reverse complement.
CCCATGTTTAGTGGGGAATGGGGTGGGACGGGGTGGGCTAGTGCCTGGGAACCGGCGCAGAGCACGCAGCAGACGCCACATCTGACCTCTCACTGGTCCTGGCGCCTTCCCCAGGCCGGCTCTTGCAAAGCGCACCTCCCTCTGAGCTGCTTACAGCAAGACTCGACGATGGGAAGGCCATCCACTTTTTTCATTCAAAAGCTACGTCTATTATTATTTTCCTTAAGAAGCTGTCGGCAGCCTTGGCCGCAGCTCACGTCCCCTCTATGCCACACGGGCCCTATGAGGCTAGCACATGCTCGGAGACGGGCGAGCTGGGAATCACCTGGGCCATGCGCTCCGCCTCCATCACTGGCCAAGCCGGAGCAGATGTCTGCAGTCAGGGAGGCCCGCACGGAGCAAGGCTGCTGGGTCTGAACTGCCTTCCCACATGGGTCTGAAGCTGCTGCGGGCCCTGCCCCAGCTTGGGCAGGGTCCTTAGCAGGAGGGGCTCTGCTGCAGTCTGACAAGTGACCTGGGTTGGGGGGAGAAGGGGTGACAGGCACGATGAGGCACCACAGGACAGACCAGCCAGCTCAGGCCATGTCTATCCTCCCTGCTCTTTGCTGGGTGACCTTGGGGAAGCTGAGTCCCTGCAGGCAACGGGGGCATGGCTGGGTCGCCCACGTGGGGGTGTCAGGAAGATCAAAGAAAACGACCACTCTTTCTACTAATCACCAACACTGTGCCAGCCTGTGTTGTGCAAGTGCAGTGAAAAGACCACAGCACACCTGGAGATGCACACCTAGGCTCAAAGGGGACCTGTGGATTTCCTCACTCTCATAAGTCTCATGTTAGCTTTAGGAATTGGCATGGAATTCATGTAGTTTTGTGTAATCCTTGTAATCCTTGGATGTGTACCCTGCAGGTTATCTGTAACATGGAGAGGGAGGGCTTAAGGTTAACTGACTGCTGGCTTCCTACCTGGCGCATTTGGGGATTTCAGCTCCCTGGGTCCCCACCCCAGAGTGTGGGGGCTTGGGGTCAGGGTGCACTCTCAGTGCCTGGGCACTGCGGTTAAGGGCTAGGGGTGGGGGAGCCTTACCATCCTCTCCCCCCCACCAAGGCAGCTGTTCGACCCCCTCTGTCAGGGGGTGACATATGCCTGAGAAACGGGGTCAGAGGAAGCAGCCTCCGTCCCAGGCAGCATTCTGCAAGGAGGAGCACACTGCAACCACAGGTGGCCGAGGACTCCGCGAAAGCCTGCCCCTCAGTCCTTCCTTCCCGGCAGGAGGGGCAGAGGCCCGAACTCTCCCAGGCCTGAAACGGCTTCCCTGCTCCAGTGCAAGGAGAGTCAAGAAGCGCTTTTTCAGGACCTCGTGCCTGCCTCCCGCCTGCCCGGCTCCCACGCATGAGGGCGGCCAGGAGGGCCCTGGGCCAACCTGTGCTGGAGGCCACGACCTTGAGCTGCTGCACCAGGGGGTTCAGCAACTTCCCCGCCTTCAGCTTGCTCTTGCTGGACCTTCTCCGGCGGCCGACTGGAGGTGCCGTGTGGAAGAGACCCAGGTTGGGGGGCAGCGGCTTGCCTAGGCGGCGGTACAGTGCCTCGATCTCCTGCTTCTGTTGACTCTGTAGCTCCGAGATCTCCTTCAGATGCCTGCAGGAGGGAAGGGAAGAGGGAAGCCAGGTGGGCATTCTGCTTGATTCCAACACGAGGCCCCTGCAGGAGAGCCTGGGGCTGGCAGGACAGGTGTGAGGAGTGCGGCGGGGAGCCCACAGGGTAGCCTGGGCAGATGGGCCACGCACAGGGGACACGGGGGCATTTAAACATCACTTTCTGTTTACAGCTAAGCCAAGTGGGAGTATCACTGGGGGCCTCTGGCATCAACACACCCAGCAATAGAGAACTGCACGAAGCCCAGCCTAAGGAGAGTCAAGTTTTCTGATATCCAGACTTGTGACATTGCTATGTTTTTTAGTGGTAGGGGGAGCGGTATGAACAACTTCACACATTTATGCTTACAACACAAACCCTAACCATGAACATGGGTGAAGCAACAAATAATCAGTGCTCAGAACTGGAGGGCTGCCTCAGCTTATCAGGCAAATAAGTGTTACTTCCTCCATGTGAGGGAACAGGGCCCAAGAGGCCTCTCAGAGGAGAGGAAGGCTGCACAAGCAAGTCTACAGAAGACATGTTATTATCCAGGGACCCAGGGCTCCAGCCCTGGCCAGTGGAGCTTCCAGCTCAGGTTGACCCCACAAGCAACATCATCCCTGGGAATAGAGTCGAGATGACAGGTCACGTGGGTAGGAAGCTGCCATGACGACTTGGGTAGAATCACTGGCTGTGGGCAAGGGCAGTTTCTAGAACAGTCCAGGAAAGGGCCCGGTGGTCCCTGCTGGCCTTCCTCAGGGAGCATGCAGCTAGGACCAGTGTTGGGGCAGGGGAAGGGGAGAGCGGGGCTGAGGTGAGGGCGGGGCTGGGGCTCTCCGTGCAGAGCCAATAGTGGGAGAGAGAGGCACGGGCTCCTCCTGCCCACGTCTCCCATCTCTGGGCCCACTCCAAGAGCCCATGGCCACTCCTTCCCAAGGACTCCAGCCTCTCCCCACCTTAGTAACTGTACAGTGGGGCGCTCTTGCCCTGAAGGAGACTTCACGGTGTAGCTGTACCTCAGTGACCCTGACCACAGCAGGGGCAGGTAGAACTTGCAGGGGGAGAGAGCGAGTGTGAGCAAGGCCTGTGTGTGAGGCCAAAGGATGAGGGGAGGTGTGGTCCTCAGAGACCAGGGACCAGGTCTGAAGGCAGGGACATCACCTGTACCCTGTCACCCGGCCCAGGCAGCTCAAAGTGCACATGGCAGGACCTGGACTTCAGCTGCCGGACACTTCCCTGACACCATGGCCCGGACCCGACCTGGTCCGCAGGACCTACTTCTCTCGAAGACTCTGCAACTCCTTCCTGATATCAGCATCCTCGATCTCTGAGTCATTGTCACTGCTGATGTAGGAGGACTGGGAGTGGAAGGAGGTCACGCTGATGGTGGGGACCTTCACGCCCATCCTGCTGGGTGTCTCCAGGCCTGGGGAGCCAGCCCGAGAGGACCTGTGCAGGAAGGCAGTGGCCTTCTTCACAAAGTCACTGGCCACACCACCACCGCTGCCAGGCAGGGAGGTGTGCTTCTGCATGGAGGGCCTCCTTCGAGGGCACTCGTCCCCAGAGTCACTGGACATGGGCTCGCCCATGCCAACCTCGATGGAGGAGGCTGTCTGTGCCCGCCGCACAGCCAGCTTCATGTCTGGGCTGTGGGGGGCCTCGTCCAGGTACACGTCAGGTGGGGCTGAGTACCGCAGGCTACTGGGGGAGGCCAGAGTCCACTCATCCTGGGTGCTGACCACTGAGAACCGGCCCACAGTTTTGGCTGGCGAGCTGCCATCCTGCTGCCCTGGCCACTTCTGAGGGGATCCCGAGATCAGAGTGCTGTGTGTCTGGGGGTGGCTCTCCAGGCCACGCTGAGTCAATGTCCCCGGGCAGCTCTGCGTGGACTCGGCCAAGGTTTCCCCAGGGACCCTGCCGCTCCAATCTGTGGGCTCCAGACGTGCAGGGATGGCAGAAGCAGGGGCATCCTTGGGAAACAGTGGAAAGGAAAAGATTCCACACAAACACCATCAGAGAGCAAGCCCGCCAACCCACTGAGCGTCTCACTGGAGAAAACTCCTTACCTGGGGGACACTGGGTACTACGGGCGAATCTGAGGCCACCTGTCCTCCTTCACAGCCCAGCATGCTGCTCAAAGATGATTCTGCTGTAGGAACATCAAAATCATTACTCAGGCTGGTACAGTGAACAAGGGCAGGAATGGCCCAAAAGCAGCCAGTCAGAAGAGAAAGGGAGTGGCACTGAGAAGGTGTGTGCAGCTAGGAAAACGAAAACTACTGACATCCTAACCCTGTCACTTCACAGGAGACTCCCTAGAACCCAGAAAAGCAGGGAGACATCAGCCCAACACCACTCAGGTCCCTGAAGACCCCTGCTCCAGACCCTCAGGCACAGCCAGGCCCTCTACATACCTGATGACTATCACCTGTCTCACCTGTCCTCTCTAGACCCCTGACGATGTCACCCTGTCTCACCTGATATCTCTATCACCTGATGGCATCACCTTCTCTCTCCCTGACATGTTCCGATGATAAAAGGGTCTTATGAGGTCCTGGAAAATCAGATCAATAAGGCTAATTCCTAACCCTGCTGCTCCAGTGTCTAGGGAAGGTCCCCGTCATCTGAGGCTGTCTCAGTTCCCCATCTACAGGTGATATTTCTGATCAGCCTTCCCAGGTTGCTGTGAAGAGTAAACAACAGAAGCAGAAGGACCTCATGTGTGGGAGTCTGGCCTGAGCTGAGACCTGCACACAGCAAGAGAAAGCTGAGGCTGTGCGTTAACCCGAGCCGGACTGACATGCTGTGGGGGGTTGGGGGTGGTGACAGGGGCTGACAGAGCCTCCAGCCAGGCTGGGGGGCTGCCCCCCTCACAGATTCCTGGGAAGACCTAGACCCGTCTGTCATGCAACCCCAACCCTAGGCAACACATGACACTCCTCCCCACGTGCCTGTGGCAGGGATCCTCCAACCTTGCTTTGCACACTTCCAGGGACAGGAGGCTCATTACCAACAGCTCTGACTGCCAGAAAAGTTCACCTCTTCCAAACTAGAATCTGTCTCCTTAGAACTCTCCTATGAGTTTTGTACTCTGGAAGGTTCCAGCACTTGAAGTCACTGATGCTGCAGAAGGAGGCCCATGGTACACATCTCACGGACAGAAGTCAGGAGATGGAGCAGGCACTCAGGTACAACCTCTCGCCTTCTCCCTTCCCCAGCACACTCCTGCTTCACCCCATGACCCTCATCTTCCCCAGGTAAACATCATATGCTACAGCTTCTGACCCCAATTACAGCTGCCTCACCCCTCTCAAGTGTGGCATCTATAAGAGAATGCCCTGTCCACGGGTCTAGCCAGAATCCAACGGTCCACTCCCCTTGCTCTGTGAACTGGGGGGCTGCGCCTGCCACTGACACACACCCAGGGTCCCGTTACAAGGTCAGCTGGATCCTTATCTTGCTAATCTCCCAAGGAATTCCAGGCCAAGAAGGAACCAACACCTTAGAAGGTCAGACCAACTCCCTTGGGCTGAAACACAGGTGTTCAGATAATGAAATGAGAACTACAGCGAGAGTCCCTGCAGAGATGCCTAATACCCAGGAGCCACGGAGGAAATCCTGTTTCAGAACTTCACAGATGGCTCCAGCCTGGCAGCTCCCGTGGACCTGCTGGAACTCCCCAGTCCCAGCCCTGTACTCTGTCCAAAATAGAAACAGTCATCTTGTAACCTTCTACAGAAATGCAAGCTAGGGGTGTCCACCAGAATATATTGAGAGCACTGGGGGGCCAGAGAGGCCCTGATAACATCCCAACACGCAGTCAACAGGGCGTTCACCCATTTCCACAGACAGAGGACTTTCTCTCCCTGGAGTGTGAATACATGGTTTGTGCTAGAACTCAGTGGGTTTTAACTAAGGCTTTATCGTGATGAGCTCCTGCCACATCCGGGTCCCATCCAAGATGCTGTGGGGATGAAGGGTAAAGAGGCAGAATGTTTCAGAGTAAGGAAGGCTGGTAGCGCCTATGGCTTGTTACCTGTCACCGGCAAGGACGTGGCCTGCTCCAACGTGGCATCTAACCCAAGGGCTGTTTCTGACTTTTCCAACTGAAGAAAGAAACAAAAAGGAAAGAGCTGTGAGCCTCACTTGCTAACACCTCTGCAGCAAAACTGCAAATCCTCTCCCCCAGTCCAAAGGCTGGGCTCCTCCTCCCTAGGCCACTCGAGCAAAACACGCACGGGTGGGTCAGGCAGAGGTCCCCGAGAACAGGACGGCCTGGGCTGGGGTAAGGCGGCTCTATATGGCCAGGATGCCTGCTGGCCTGGGTTAGAGTCAGTCCCCGCCCCTGTCCAGACCCCCACCTGGGGACAGTGCCTCTGGGTGAGGTGGTACTCACCGCAGGCTGGGGCAGCAGGGCCAGGTCACCCCCAGAGGCCTCTGTGCGGGGTTCGTCCCCTCTTGGGGGCTCCGGGGTGAAGTCTCGGTCACCTGCCTCCACAGGGGTCCCGGCCAAGGCTGAGGAGGTGGGCACATGCTCCTGGTAGAGCAGAGTCCGCAGCTTCTCATCCAGGCTCTTGATGGTGCTGTCCACGAAGCCCACCCTTGGGGGTGGCCCTTCCCCATCTGACTCCAAGGCTGAGGGCGGCTGAGGGGGGGCAGCAGGTGCCAGCGGGGGGCTGGGAAGTTGGGGAGTGGCCAGGCTGATGGCCCCCACCACAGAGGGGAGTGGAGGAAGGGGCTGGCCCAGGGTGGGCTGAGGGGCCCCGCCAGGGGCACCAGACACAGGAGCCAAAGCCAACAGGGGCTCCCCCCTGGTGCTGGGCTCTCTGGCTGAGCCAGGATCCCCCGGACCCGTGGAGTGGGATGGGGCCTCCAGAGATGGGGCACAAGGCCCTCGGCCTGTGCCAGGGGCCTGTGCAGCAAGCTGGGCATCATGAGTCTCCACTGGTAGCCAGGGGGTCTTATGCTCACTGGCCGGCCCCTGAGGGGTCCCTGGGACCCCTGCCTGCACGGCAGCCCCTGTTGCTGGCTCTGGCTTAGGACTGGCAGCTGGTGGGGCCATGTCTTGGGGCACAGCAGTCACGGGAGGGGATGATGGCACCAGAGGGGATGGTGCACCACCAGGAGGGTCCCTGGGGCCTGCTTGGCTCAAAAGCTGCAGACTGGCCGAGAAGCTGGGCTTTTCCTTCGAAGACAGCTGGTCTTTGGAGAACGCTGGATCTAGAAGAAACAGGGAACATGCCTCTATACTAACCTATTCTGGTCCTATCTACCTGGCACTTCGCTAGCCAAAAAGATGCTTTCTATGAGCTGGCGGTGCCCTACACACCAGTCCTCTCTCCTTTGCTCAGACATGCCAACGTCATGCCTGTGCTGGCCTCTGCCTGAGACATCTTGCACAGGTCTTCCCGCAGCCCCACTTCCCACCTCAGGCTATGCACCAGCAGTGTCCCATTCAGCTGCACTAGCATACCCACACCTTCCTTCTGATTTTTCTGTAGCACCAAGCCATCAGGCATAACCCATCACCTGTCTGTCGACTGTCATTCCAGCTCCATAAAAATATGGCTCTGGTCACCCTTGCACTGGTCCATTCCACAAAACTGTAAAATGAAATTATAAAATCTAAGTAGTGAGCTGTACACACTCTCCTGCCCTGGAGTGAGCAGGAACTTCTGATGAACCAGACACCGTGCTTTGGTAAGATCAGAAGCTCAGACCAGAGAGAGGAGATCAAGATGGAGGAATAGAAGGACACCTTCTACTAGTTCACCTCCCCCTATGAACACTTCAAAAATATATCAAATATGGAGCAATTCTCACTAAAATCAAACCAAAGACTGGCAGGAAGACTCTTATACAACCAAGGCAGTAAAGATCCACATGGAGTTGGGTAAGAAGCGATCAGGTCAGAACCGGCACCCCTAGGAGGGAACACAGTAGAGAGGGATTACAAGGGCTTGGAGATCCTCCCTGGGGAGTGAGCCGTTTGAACACATATTGGGCTATAACAATCCTAGAATTCACTTGTGAAGAGTGTGAACACTCTTGCTTACTTCTAGGAACAAGACAGAGGAAGCAGATTGAAACTGCCTGGGACTCTGGTCAACTGTTCCAACACGTGCCCTAGCCCACACTGAACACCCACTCCGGCACCTCTAGCTCCAGCACAGCCTCCCACTAGGTCAAAGGCTGCTGTCACGGAGTAAAGTGTGCATTTGTGGGAGACAGAGCTGGCTCTGACCCAGCCCTGCATCTGAATGGGGTGGGAGCAGCTATTACTGGTGTTCACAGAGGTGGCAAATCAGTCTAGACTGGAGCTCTGACTGGTGTGCAGGGACAGCATCAGCACACACACCGGCCTACATCAGGCACCACTCAGACACTCTTGCTCCAGCATGGATCTCCACTGGTGCAAAGGTGCCATTGTCGGGAGGGTGAAGAGCACACACTTAGAGGGGAAGGAGGTAGCTCAGACCCCACCCTCAGGGATTCGGCTCCAGACCTCGGGACCAGACACCGCTCCTAAAAGGGCAGTGATGACCACTGAGCTTAGAAGCAGCCCCAGATCATATCTGGCTCTGCCTCCACCCTCTCCATCTCCATCCCCACCTACCACCAAGGTGATACCAGTCAGCGCACTCTGGGGCAAGACATGACCAATGCTCACTTCAGATCCAGCTCTCCCGACAAAGCCACTGGGCAGACAGACTGCACACAGATGCTCCCACACGAGTACAACCCTCCAAAACCAAGACAGGTAACTGTTTCACCTAATTTCATAGAAACAACGTTAAGCAAAATGCAAATACAGAGGAATCTGTTTGAAATGAAAAAATGATGAAAATAAAGAAACCTGAAAAATCAACGAATGAAACAGAGATAAATAATTTACCAGAAAGAGTTCAAGGCATTAGTAAAAAGAATGCTAAATGAACTAAGGAAAAGAATAGATGAACACAGTAAGAATTTTAACAAAGAAGTAGAAAATATAAAAAATAAACAGTCAGAGATGAAGAATGCAACAACTGAAATGAAAAACACACTAGAAAGATTTAATAGCAGACTAAGTGATACAGAAGAATGCATAAGAGATCTGGAAGAGAGAATAATGGAAATCATCCAATCAGAACAGAAAAAGAATATAAAAAAATGAGAACACTTTAAGGGACCTCTAGGACAACATCAAGCATACTAGCATTTGCATTATAGGGGCTCCAGAAGAAAAAAGAGAGAGAAAAGTGTCAAAAATGTATTTGATGAAATTATGGCTGAAAACTTCCTAAACCTGCAGAAGGAAACATATCCAGGTACAGTAAGCAGAGAATGCCCCAAACAAGATTAACTGAAAGAGACACACACCAAAATGTACCATCATTAAAATGGTAAAAGTTAAAGACAAAGAGACAATTTAAAGGCAGCAAGAAAAAAACAGAGTCACATACAAAGGAACACCCATAAATGTATCAGCTGATTTTTCTGCAGAAACTTTGCAGGCCAGAAGGGAATGGCATGACATATTTAAAGTGCTGAAAGGGCAAAATCTACAACCTAGGATACTCTACCCAGCAAGATTATCATTCAGAATTAAAAGAGCAACAAAGAACTTCTCAGATAAGGAAAAACTAAAAGAGTTCATCAATACTTAAACCACCCTAAAAGAAGTCTTAAAAGGTCTTCTCCAAGTGGGAAAAAAAAGGCTACAACAAGATGTAAAAATTTATAGGAAAGGAAAAATCCCACTAGTAAAAGCAAATATATAGTAAAGGCTGTGGATCAGCTGCTTACATAAGTTAGTACAAGATTAAAAGACAAAAATTAGAAAGTCAACAATAACTACAATAAACAGCTAAGGGATAAACATGAAGATGTAAATATGACATCAAAAACACAAAATGTGGTGACTTCTCTGGCAGTCCAGTGGTTAACGCTCCACGCTTCCACTGCAGGGGGCACAGGTTTGATCCCTGGTCATGGAACTACGATCCCGCATGTCACTCAGCATGGCCAAAAAAAAAAAAAAAAAAAAACACAAAATGTGGGGGAGAGGAGTAAAAAAATGTAGATCTTTTAGAATGTGTTTGAACTTAAATGACTACCAGTTTAAAACAAGTAGATACATAGGTCAACATATATGAACCCCAAGGTAACCACAAATCAAAATCCTACAATAGATACACAAAAGATAGGGAGAAAGTAAGACAAGCGTACCACTAAGGAAAATCATCAAACCACAAGGGAAGAAACTAAAAGAAGAAGAAAAGAATATAGAATGAAAAAAAACAACCAGAAAACAAGTAACAAAATGGCAGTTAAGTACACACCTATATGTAATTACTTTAAATGTCAATGGACTAAATGTTCCAATCAAAATACATAAAGTGGATGACTGGATAAAAAACAAGACCCACCTATGGGCAAGAGACTCTCTTTAGAGTGAAAGACACACAGACTAAAAGTGAGGAGATGGAAGGAGATATTTCATGGAAATGAAAATGATAAGAAAGCTGGTAGTGATACTCATATCTTACAAATTAGACTTTAGAAGAAAGTGTAGAAAAGACAGAGAAGGGCATTATATAATGATATAGTGATCAATACAAGAAGAGAATATAACATTCATTAATATATATGCACCCAATATAGGTGCACCTAAATATGGAAAGCAAATATTAACAGGAGAAATTGACAATAGAATAATAGTAGGAGACTATAACACCCTACTTACATCAAGGGACATATCATATAGAAAGAAAATCAATAAGGAAATAGTGGTCTTAAATGACACATTCGACCAGTTGGCCTTAATAGATACATACAGGACATTCCATCCAAAAACAGCACAATGTACCTTCTGTTTAAGTGCATGTGAAACATTCTCCAGGATAGATCACAGGCTAGGCCACAACAAGTCTTAACAAATTTAGAAAACAGAAATTACATCAAGCATTTTTTCTGACAACAAAAGTATGAAACTAGGATTCAATTACAGGAAGAAAAATGGAAAAAACAAAAACATATGGAGATTAAACAATATCCTATTATAAAAACAATGGGTCAACGAAGAAATCAAAGAGGAAATCAGAAAACATCTGGAGAAATGAAAATAAAAACACAACTTTCAAAAATCTATGTGACACTGAAAAGTGGTTCTAAGAGGGGAGTTTATAGCAATATAGGCCTACCTCAAAAAGAAAGAAAAATCTCAAATAAATAACCGAATTTACTGTCCAAAGGAATTAAAGAACAAACAAAGCCCAAAGTCAGCAGAAAAAAGAAATAATAAAGATCAGAGAAGAAATGAATAAAACAGAGACCAAAAAACAACATAATAATCAATGAAAACAAGAGATGTGTTTTTTTTTAAAAGACAAACAAAATTGATAAGCCTTTATCCAGGCTCATTAAGAAAAAAAGAGAGAGGACTCAAACAAAATAAGAAATAAAGAGGAGAAATTACAACTGATATCACAGAGGTATGAAAAATCATAAGAACAGTTATACAGCAACAAACTGGACAACCTAAAAGTGGATAAAAAGTCCTAGAGCCACACAATCTTCTAAGACTGAATCAGAAAGAAATAGACAATCTGAGTAGACTGGTCACTAGTAGTGAAATTGAATTCATAATCAAAAAACGCCCAGCAAACAAAGGTCCAGGACAAGACAGATGGCTTCACAGGGAAATTCTATCAAATATATAAAGAAGAGCAAATACCTAGCCTTCTCAAACTATCCCAAAAACTGATGAGGAGAGAACATTCCCAAATTAATTCTACGAGGCCACCATTATCCTGATACCAAACCTAGAAAAATATACTACAAAAGAATTACAGGCCAATAACAAGCATATAAAAAGATGTTCAACATTGCTAACTATTAGAGAAATGCAAATCAAAACTACAATGAGGTACCACCTCAAACCAGTCAGAATGGCCATCATTAAAAAGTCTAAAAATAATAAATGCTGGAGAGGATGTAGAGAAAAGAGAACCCTCCTACACTGTTGTTGAGAATGTAAGTTGGTGCAGCCACTATGAAAAACAGTATGGAGGTTCCTCAAAAAGCTAAAAATAGACTTGCCATATGATCCAGCAATCCCACTACAGGGCATATATCCAGACAAAACTATAATTCAAAAAGATACGTACACCCCCTACGTTAATAGCAGCACTATTCACAATAGCTAATACATGGAAACAACCTAAATGTCCATTGACACATAAATGGACAAAGAAGATGTGGTACAAAAAAAGGGAAGAAGTGGTACAGATATACAATGGAATACTACAGCCATAAAAAAAAGAACAAAATAAGACAGCAGAAGCAAGAACTACAATACTACAGCCTGTGGAACAAAAACCACACTAACAGAAAGACAGACAAGATGAAAAGGCAGAGAGCTATGTATCGGATGAAGGAACAAGATAAAACCCCAGAAAAACATCTAAGTGAAGTGAAGATAGGCAACCTTCCAGAAAAACAATTCAGAATAATGATAGTGAAGATGATCCAGGACCTCGAAAAGGAATGGAGGCAAAGATTGAGAAGATGCAAGAAATGTTTAACAAAGACCTAGAAGAATTAAAAAACAAACAGAGATGAACAACACAATAATTGAAATGAAAAATACACTAGAAGGAATCAATAGCAGAATAATTGAGGCAGAAGAACGGATAAGTGACTTGGAAGACAGAATGGTGGAATTCACTGCCATGGAACAGAATAAAGAAAAAACAATGAGAAGAAATGAAGACAGCCTAAGAGGCCTCTGGGACAACATTAAAAACAACAATATTTGCATTACAGGGGTCCCAGAAGGAGGGGAGAGAGAGAAAGGACCAGAGGAAATATTTGAAGAGATTATAGTCAAAAACTTCCCTAACATGGGAAAGGAAATGGCCACCCAAGTCCAGGAAGTGCAGAGAGTCCCATACAGGATAAAAGCAAGGAGAAACATGCTGAGACACACAGTAATCAAATTGGCAAAAATCACAGACAAAGAAAAATTATTGAAAGCAGCAAGTGAAAAATGACAAGTAACATACAAGGGAACTCCCATAAGGTTAACAGCAGATTTCTCTGCAGAAACTCTACAAGCCAGAGGCAGTGGCATGATATACTCAAAGTGATGAAAGGGAAGAAACTACAACCAAGATTACTCTACCCAGCAAGGATCTCATTCAGATTTGATGGAGAAATCAAAAGCTTTACAGACAAGCAAAAGCTAAGAGAATTCAGCACCACCAAACCAGCTCTACAACAAATGCTAAAGGAACTTCTCTAAGTGGGAAACACAGAGAAGAAAACGACCTACAAAAACAAACCCAAAACAATTAAGAAAATGGTCATAGGAACATACATATCAATAACTACCTTAAATGTGAATGGAATAAATGCTCCAACCAAAAGACGCAGGATTGCTGAAATGATACGAAAACAAGACCCATATATATACTGTCTACAAAAGACCCAAATCAGACCCATGGACACATTCAGACTGAAAGTGAGGGGATGGAAAAAGATATTCCATGCAAATGGAAATCAAAAGAAAGCTGGAGTAGCAATACTCATATCAGATAAAATAGACTTTAAAATAAAGAATGTTACAAGAGACAAGGAAGGACACTACATAATAATGAAGGTATCAATCCAAGAAGAACATATAACAATTATAAATATATATACACCGAACACAGGAGCACCTCAATACGTAAGGCAACTGGTAGCAGCTATAAAAGAGGAAATCGACAGTAACACAATAATAGTGGGGGAACGTAACACCTCACTTACACCAATGGACAGATCATCCAAACAGAAAATTAATGAGGAAAAACAAGCTTTAAATGACACAACAGACCAGATAGATTTAATTGATATTTATAGGACATTCCATCCAAAACCAGCAGATTATACTTTCTTCTCAAGTGTGCACAGAATATTCTCCAGGACAGATCACATAATGGGTCACAAATCAAGCCTTAGTAAATTTAAGAAAATTGAAATCATATCAAGCATCTTTTCTGACCACAATGCTGTGAGATTAGAAATCAATTATAGGGAAAAAGAACAAAAACCACAAACACATGGAGGCTAAACAATACATTACTAAATAACCAAGAGATCACTGAAGAAATCAAAGAGTAAATCAAAAAATACCTAGAGACAATGAAAACACGATGATCCAAAATCTATGAGATGCAGCAAAAGCAGTTCTAAGAGGGAAATTTATAGCTATACAAGCCTACCTCAAGAAACAAGAAAAATCTCAAACAATGTAACGTTAAACCTAAAGGAACTAGAGAAAGAAGAACAAACAAAACCCAAAGTTAGCAGAAGGAAAGAAATCATAAAGATCAGAGCAGAAATAAATGAAATAGAAACAAGGAAAACAATAGCAAAGATCAATAAAACTAAAAGCTGGTTCTTTGAGAAGATTAACAGCATTGATAAACCATTAGCCAGGCTCATCAAGAAAAAGAGGGAGCAGACTGAAACCTATAAAATTAGAAATGAAAAAGGAGAAGTTACAACAGACACCACAGAAATACAAAGCATCCTAAGGGACTACTACAAGCAACTCTATGCCAATAAAATGGACAACCTGGAAGAAATGGACAAATTCTTAGAAAGGTATAATCTTCCAAGACTGAACCAGGAAGAAATAGAAAATATGAACAGACCAATCACAACTAATGAAATTGAAACTGTGATTAAAAATCTTCCAACAGGGCTTCCCTGGTGGCGCAGTGGTTGAGAGTCCGCCTGCCGATGCAGGGGACGCAGGTTCGTGCCCCGGTCTAGGAAGATCCCACACGCCGCGGAGCGGCTGGGCCTGTGAGCCATGGCCACTGAGCTTGCGCGTCCGGAGCCTGTGCTCCGCAATGGGAGAGGCCACAACAGTGAGAGGCCCGCGTACCACAAAAAAAAAAAAAAAAAAAATCTTCCAACAAACAAAAGTCCAGAACCAGATGGCTTCACAGGTGAATTCTACCAAAGATTTATAGAAGAGCTAACACCCATCCTTCTCAAACTCTTCCAAAAAATTGCAGAGGAAGGAACACTCCCAAACTCATTCTACGAGGCCACCATCACCCTGATACCAAAACCAGACAAAGATACTACAAAAAAAGAAAACTAAAGGCCAATATCACTGATGAATATAGATGCAAAAATCCTCAACAAAATACTAGCAAACAGAATCCAACAACACATTAAAAGGATCATACCCCATGATCAAGTGGGATTTATCCGAGGGATGCAGGGATTCTTCAATATACGCAAATCAATGTGATACACCATATTAACAAATTGAAAAATAAAAACCATAGGATCATCTCAATAGATGCAGCAAAAGCTTTTGACAAAATTTAACACGCATTTATGATAAAAACTATCCAGAAAGTGGGCATAGAGGGAATCTACCTCAGCATAATAAAGCCATATAGGACAAATGCACATCAAACATCATTCTCATTGGTGAAAAACTGAAAGCATTTCCTCTAAGATCAGGAACAAGACAAATATGTCCACTCTCACCACTATTATTCAACATAGTTTTGGAAGTCCTACACATGGCAATCAGAGAAGAAAAAGAAATAAAAGGAATACAAACTGGAAAAGAAGAAGTAAAACTGTCACACTTTGCAGGTGACATGATACTATACACAGAGAATCCTAAAGATGCCACCAGAAAACTACTAGAGCTAATCAATGAATTTGGTAAAGCTGCAGGATACAAAATTAATGCACAGAAATCTCTTGCATTCCTATACACTAACGATGGAAAATATGAAAGAGAAATTAAGGAAACACTCCCATTTACCACTGCAACAAAAAGAATAAAATACCTAGGAATAAACCTACCTAGGGAGACAAAAGACCTGTATGCAGAAAACTGTAAGACACTGTTGAAAGAAATTAAAGATGATACCAACAGATGGAGACATATACCATGTTCTTGGATTGGAAGAATCAATATTGTGAAAATGACTATACTACCCAAAGTAATCTACAGATTCAATGCAATCCTTATCGAATTACCAATGGTATTTTTTACAGAACTAGAACAAAAAATCTTAAAATTTGTATGGAGACACAAAAGGCCCTGAATAGCCAAAGCAGCCTTGAGGGAAAAAAACGGAGCTGGAGGATTCAGACTCCCTGACTTCAGACTATCTTACAAAGCTACAGTAATCAAGACAGTTTGGTACTTGCACAAAAACAGAAATATAGACCAATGGAACAGGATAGAAAGCCCAGAGATAAACCCACACACATATGGTCACCTTATCTTTGATAAAGGAGGCAAGAATAAACAATGGAGAAAAGACAGCCTCTTCAATAAGTGGTGCTGGGAAAACTGGACAGCTACATGTAAAAGAATGAAATTAGAACACTCCCTAACACCAAACACAAAAATAAACTCAAAATGGATTAGAGACCTAAATGTAAGACCAGACACTGTACAACTCCTAGAGGAAAACACAGGAAGAACACTCTTTGACATAAATCACAGCAAGATCTTTTTTGGTCCACCTCCTAGAGTAATGGAAATAAAAACAAAAATAAACAAATGGGACCTAATGAAACTTAAAAGCTTTTGCAAAGCAAAGGAAACTACAAACAAGACGAAAAGACAACCCTCAGAATGGGAAAAAATATTTCCAAACAAATCAACGGACAAAGGATTAATCTCCCAAATATATAAACAGCTCATGCAGCTCAATATTAAAAAAAAAAAAACCCAATCCAAAAATGGACAGAAGACCTAAATAGACATTTCTCCAAAGACGACAAACAGATGGCCAAGAAGCACATGAAAAGCTGCTCAACATCACTGATCATTAGAGAAATGCAAATCAAAACTACAAGGAGGTATCCCCTCACACCAGTCAGAATGGGCATCATCAGAAAATCTACAAACAACAAATGCTGGAGAGGGTGTGGAGAAAAGGGAACCCTCTTGCACTGTTGGTGGGAATGTAAATTGATACAGCCACTATGGAGAACAGTATGGAGGTTCCTTAAAAAACTAAAAATAGAATTACCATATGACCCAGCAATCCCACTACTGGGCAAATACCCAGAGAAAACCATAATTCAAAAAGACACATGCAGCCCAATGTTCATTGCTGAGCTATTTACAATAGCCAGGACATGGAAGCAACCTAAGTGTCCATCAACAGATGAATGGATAAAGAAGATGTGGCACATATATACAATGGAATATTACTCAGCCATAAAAAGAAACGAAATTGAGTTATTTGTAGTGAGGTGGATGGACCTAGAGTCTGTCATACAGAGTGAAGTAAGTCAGAAAGAGAAAAACAAATAACGTATGCTAACACATATATATGGAATCTAATCAAAAAAAAAAAAAAGGTCATGAAGAACCTAGGGTTAAGACGGGAATAAAGACACAGACCTACTAGAGAATGGACTTGAGGATATGGGGAGAGGGAAGGGTAAGTTGTGACAAAGTGAGAGAGTGGCATGGACATATATACACTACCAAACGTAAAATAGATAGCTAGTGGGAAGCAGCCATATTGCACAGGGAGATCAGCTCTGTGGTTTGTGACCACCTAGAGGGGTGGAATAGGGAGGGTGGGAGGGAGGGAGACGCAAGTGGGAAGAGATATGGGAACATATGTATAACTGATTCACTTTGTTATTAAGCAGAAACCAACACACCATTATAAAGCAATTATACTCCAATAAGGATGCCAAAAAAAAAAAGATGTGGTACATATATACAATGGAATATTACTTAGCCATAAAGAGGAACAAAATTGGGTCATTTGTAGAGACGTGGTTGAATCTAGAGACTGTCATACGGAGTGAAGTCAGAAAGAGAGAAACAAATACCGTATATTAACACATATATGTGGAACGTAGAAAAATGGTACATATGAACCAGTTTGCAGGGCAGAAATAGACACACAGATGTAGAGAACAAACGTATGGACACCAAGGAGGAAAAGCAGCGGGGGGTGGGGTGTGTGTGATGAATTGGGAGATTGAGATTGACATGTATACACTGATGTGTATAAAATGGATGACTAATAAGAACCTGCTGTATAAAAATAAATAAATTAAATTAAATTTAAAAAAAAGAAAAGCAAGATGCAGAAAAGTGTGAATAATATGACCCTGTTTTTGTAAAACTATAAAAACTAAAAATATTTCATGTACATCTATATATGTGTCTATACAATTATATGAGCATTTTTTTAAAAATGAAAAAAGAACAAAATAATACCATTTGTAGCCACATGGATGGAACTAGAGATTATCATACTAAGTGAAGTAAGTCAGACAAAGACAAATACCATATGGTATCACTTACATATGGAATGTAAAATATAACACAGGGCTTCCCAGGTGGCATAGTGGTTGAGAGTCCGCCTGCCGATGCAGGGGACACAGGTTCGTGCCCCGATCTGGGAAGATCCCACATGCCACGGAGCGGCTGGGCCTGTGAGCCATGGCCGCTGAGCCTGCACGTCCGGAGCCTGTGCTCCGCAATGAGGGAGGCCACAACAGTGAGAGGCCCGCGTAACCGCAAAAAAAAAAAAAAAAAAAAAAAAACTATATATATATATATAAAACAAATGAACTTATCTTCGAAACAGAAATGGACCCACAGACACAGACAACAGACTTACGGTTGCCAAGGGGGAAGTGGGGTGAGGGAGGGATGGATTGGGAGTCTGGGATTAGCAGATGCAAACTATTATATATAGAATGGATAAACAACAAGGTCCTACTGTATACCACAGGGAGGGAACTATATTCAATATCCTATGATAAACCATAATGGAAAAGAATATTTTTAAAAAAGAATGGTTATATAACTGAATCACTTAGCTGTAGAGCAGAAATTAACACATTGTAAAACAAATACTTCAATTAAAAATTTTTTTTAAAATGTAAATTACAGGCCAATATCTATGATCAATACTGATGCAAAATGTTCAAAAAATATTAGCAAGTCAAATATCAACGTAATACATAAAGGATCATACACCATGATAAAGTGGGATTTATTCCATGGATGAAAGAATCCACAAGTCAATCAGTGTGTTACACCACATTAACAAAAGGAAGGATAAAAATCACATGATCATCTCAATAGACTCAGAAAAAACCTTTAACAAAATTCAACATCCATTCATGAAAAAAACTCTTCTCAAAGTTGGTACACAGGGAACATATCTCAACATAATGAAGGCCATTTATGACAAACCCACATCTAACATCATACTCAACAGTGAAGAGCTAAAAGCTTTTCCTCTAAAATCAGTAACAAGACAAGGATGCCCTCACTGCTTCTATTTAACAGAGTACTGGAAGTTCTAGCCACAGGAACCAGACAAGAAAAAGAAATAAGAGCATCCAAATTCGAAGGGAAGAAGTAAAATTACCACCATTTGCAGGTGACACACTATATATAGAAAATTACAAAGTCTCTACCAAAAAACTATGAGAACTAATAAATGAATTCAGTAAAGCTGCAGAATACAAAATTGATATACAGAAATCTATTGCTTTTCTATACACTAATAATCAAGTATCAGAAAGCAAGAAAACAATCCCATTTAATATTGCACCAAAAAGATTAAAATACCTAGGAATAAATTTAACCAAGGAGGTGAAAGATTTGTAATCTGACAACTATAAAACATTGATGAAGGGGAGAGACCTTCAAGATGGCGGAGGAGTAAGACATAGAGATCACCTTCCTCCCCACAAATACATCAGAAATACATCTACATGTTGAACAACTCCTACAGAATCTAATGAACGCTGGCAGAAGACCTCAGACTTCCCAAAAGGCAAGAAACGCCCCACGTACCTGGGTAGGGCAAAAGAAAAAAGAAAAAACAGAGACAAAAGAATAGGGATGGGGCCTGCAATTCTGGGAGGGAGTGGTGAAGGAGGAAAAGTTTCCACACACTAGGAAGCCCCTTCACTGGTGGGGATGGGGGGTGCCGGGGGGGAAGCTGTGGAGTCACAGAGGAGAGCACAGCAACAGGGTTGCAGAAGGCAAAGCGGAGAGATTCCCGCACAGAGGACCGGTGCCGACCAGCACTCACCAGCATGAGAGGCTTGTCTGCTCACCCACCGGGGCGGGTGGGGGCTGGGAGCTGAGGTTCCGACTTTGGAGGTGAGATCCCAGGGAGAGGACGGGGGTTGGCTGCGTGAACACAGCCTGAAGGGGGATAGTGTGCCACAGATAGCCAGGAGGGAGTCCGGGAAAAAGTCTGGAACTGCCTAAAAGGCAAGAGACCATTGTTTCCAGGAGCGCCAGGAGAGGGGATTCAGAGCACGGCCTAAACGAGCTCCAGAGACGGGTGGGCTATCAGCGCAGACACCAAAGTAGGGGCCAGGAAATGCTAAGGCTGCTGCTGCATCCACCAAGAAGCCTGTCAAGTGCAGGTCACTATCCACACCTCCCCTCCCAGGAGTCTAAGCAGCCCACCACTGCCAGAATCCTGTGATCCAGGGACAACTTCCCTGGGAGAACACACGGCGCACCTCAGGCTGTTGCAACATCACACCAGCCTCTGCTGCTGCAGGCTTGCCCTGCATTCCATACCCCTCCGTGCACCCAGCCTGAGTGAGACGGAGACCCCTAATCAGCTGCTAATTTTAAACCCCGTCCTGTCTGAGCGAAGAACAGGTGCCGTCAGGCGACCTACATGCAGAGGCGGGGCCAAATCCAAAGCTGAACCCCATAAGCTGTGCAAACAAAGAAGAGAAAGGTAAATCTCTCCCAGCAGCCTCAGTAGCAGTGGATTAAATCTCCACAATCAACTTGATGTCCCCTGCATCTGTGGAATGCATGAAAGGACAACGAATCATCCCAAAATTGAGGCGGTGGACTTTGGGAGCAACTGTAGACTTGGGGTTTGCTTTCTGCATCTAATTTATTTCTGGTGTAATGTTCATCTTATTTCAGTATTTAGAGTTTATTATCATTGGTAGATTTGTTTATTGATCTGGTGGCACTCTTCCTTTTTAATATATATATATTTTTTCTCTTTTTGTGAGTGTGTATGCGCATGCTTCATGTGAATTTGTCTGTATAGCTTTGCTTTTACCATTTGTCCTAGGGTTCTGTCTGTCCGTTTTTTCTTTTCTTTTTTATTATTACTTTTTTTTTTACTTTTAATAATTTATTTTTCATTTTAATAACTTTATTTCATTTATTTATTTATTTTTCTCTGATTCTTTATTTTTCTCTCCCTTTTCTTCTGAGCCATGTGACTGGCAGGGTCTTGGTACTCTGGCTGGGTGTCAGGCCTGTGCCTCTGAGATGGGAGAGGTGAGTTAAGGACATTGGTCCACCAGAGACCTCCGGAATCCATGTAATATCAAACAACAAAAGCTCTCCCACAGATGTCCATCTCAATGCTAAGACTCAGCTCCACTCAACGACCAGCAAGCTACAGTGCTGGACACCCTATGCCAAACAACTAGCAAGACAGGAACACAAACCCACCCACCAGCAGAGAGGTTCCCTAAAATCATAAGGTCATAGGCACCCCAAAACACACCACAGGACACAGTCCTGCTCACCAGAAAGACAAGATACAGCCTCATACACCAGAACACACACACCAGTCCCCTCCACCAGGAAGCCTACACAACCCACTGAACCAACTTTAGCCGCTGCAGACAGAAACCAAAAAAACCCAGGAACTACGAACCTGCAGCCTGTGAAAAGGGGACCCCAAACACAGTAAGTGAAGCAAAATGAGAAGACAGAGAAACACACAGCAGATGAAGGAGCATGGTAAAAAACCCACCAGACCGAACAAATGAAGAGGAAATAGGCAGTCTACCTGAAAAAGGATTCAGAATAATGATAGTAAAGATGATCCAAAATCTTGGAAATAGAATAGAGAAAATACAAGAAACGTTTAACAAGGACCTAGAAGAACTAAAGAGCAAACAAACAGGGATGAACAACACGATAAATGAAATTAAAAATTCTCTAGAAGGAATCAATAGCAGAATACCTGAGGCAGAAGAAAGGATAAGTGACCTGGAAGATAAAATAGTGGAAGTAACTACCGCAGAGCAGAATAAAGAAAAAAGAATAAAAAGAATTGAGGACAGTCTCAGAGAATTCTGGGAAAATATTAAACACAATAACATTCGAATTATAGGGGTCCCAGAAGAAGAAGAGAAAAAGAAACGGACTGAGAAAATATTTGAAGAGATTATAGTTGAAAACTTCCCTAATATGGGAAAGGAAATAGTCAGTCAAGTCCAGGAAGCACGAAAGGCCCATAAAGGATAATTCCAAGGAGAAACACGCCAAGACACGTAATTAATCAAACTATCAAAAATTAAATACAAAGAAAAAAGATTAAAAGCAGCAAGGGAGCAACAACAAATAACATACAAGGGAACCGCCGTAAGGTTAACAGCTGATCTTTCAGCAGAAACTCTGCAAGCCAGAAGGGAGTGGCAGGACATATTTAAAGTGATGAAAGGGAAAAACCTACAACCAAGATTACTCTACCCAGCAAGGATCTCATTCAGATTCAATGAAGATTTTAAAAACTTTATAGACAAGCAAAAGCTAGAGAATTCAGCACAACCAAACCAGCTTTACAACAAATGCTAAAGGAACTTCTCTAGGCAAGAAACACAAGAGAAGGAAAAGACCTACAATAACAAACCCAACATAATTAAGAAAATGGTAATAGGAACATACATATCAATAATTACCTTAAATGTAAATGGATTAAATGCTCCAACCAAAAGATATAGACTGGCTGAATGGATAAAAAAGCAATACCCATATATATGCTGTCTACAAGAGTCCCACTTCAGACCTAGGGACACATACAGACTGAAAGTGAGGTGATGGAAAAAGATATTCCACGCAAATTGAAATCAAAAGAAAGCTGGAGTAGCAATTCTCATATCAGACAAAATAGACTTTAAAATAAAGACTATTACAAGAGACAAAGAAGGACACTACATAATGATCAAGGGATCAATCCAAGAAGAAGATATAACAATTGTAAATATTTATACACCCAACATAGGAGCACCTCAATACATAAGGCAAACGCTAACAGCCATAAAAGGGCAAATCGACAGTAACACAATCATAGTAGGGGACTTTAACACCCCACATTAACCAATGGATAGATCATCCAAAATGAAAATAAATAAGGAAACACAAGCTTTAAATGACACATTAAACAAGATAGACTTAATTGATATTTATAGGACATTCCATCCAAAAACAACAGAATACACGTTCTTCTCAATCCCTCATGGAACATTCTCCAAAATAGATCATATCTTGAGTCACAAATCAGCCTTGGTAAATTTAAGAAAATTGAAATCGTATCAAGTATCTTTTCCGAACACAATGCTATGAGACTAGATATCAATTACAGGAAAAAAATCTGTAAAAAATACAAACACATGGAGGCTAAACAATACATTATTAAATAACCAAGAGATCACTGAGGAAATCTAAAAATACCTAGAAACAAATGACAATGAAAACATGACAATCCAAAACCTATGAGATGAAGCAAAAGCAGTTCTAAGAGGGAAGTTTATAGAAATACCACCCTACCTCAAGAAACAAGAAACATCTCAAATAAGCAACCTAAACTTACACCTAAAGCAATTAAGAGAAAGAAGAGCAAAAACCCCCCAAAGTTCGCAGAAGGAAAGAAATCATAAAGATCAGATCAGAAGTAAATGAAAAAGAAATGAAGAAAATGATAGCAAAGATCAGTAAAATTAAAAGCTGGTTCTTTGAGAAGATAAACAAAATTGATAAACCATTAGCCAGACTCATCAAGAAAAAAAAGGAGAAGAGTCAAATCAATAGAATTAGAAATGAAAAAGGAGAAGTAACAACAGACACTGCAGAAATACAAAGGATCATAAGAGATTACCAAAAGCAACTGTATGCCAATAAAATGGACAACCTGGAAGAAATGGATAAATTCTTAGAAAAGCACAACATTCCGAGACTGAACCAGGAAGAAACAGAAAGTATAAACAGTCTGATCACAAGCACTGAAATTGAGACTGTGATTAAAAATCTTCCAATAAACAAAAGCCAAGGACCAGACTGCTTCACAGGCGAATTCTATCAAACATTTAGAGAAGAGCTAACACCTATCCTTCTCAAACTCTTCCAAAATATAGCAGAGGCAAGAACACTCCCAAACTCATTCTACGAGGCCACCATCACCCTGATACCAAAACCAGACAGAGGTCACAAAGAAAGAAAACTACAGGCCAGTATCACTGATGAACACAGATGCAAAAATCCTCAACAAAGTACTAGAAAACAGAATACAACAGCACATTAAAAGCATCATACACCATGATCAAGTGGGGTTTATCCCAGGAATGCAAGGATTCTTCAATATATGTAGATCAATGTGATAAACCATACTAAAAAATTGAAGGAGGAAAAACGATATGATCATCTCAGTAGATGCAGAAAAAACTTCTGACAAAATTCAACACCCATCTATGATAAAAACCCTCCAGAAAGCAGGCATAGAGGGAACTTACCTCAACATAATAAAGGCCATATATGACAAACCCACAGCCAACATCGTTGTCAATGATGAAAAACTGAAACCATTTCGTCTAAGATCAGGAAAAAGACAAGGTTGTCCACTCTCACCACTATTATTCAACATAGTTATGGAAGTTTTATCCACAGCAATCAGAGAAGCAAAAGAAATAAAAGGAATCCAATTCGGAAAAGAAAAAGTAAAGCTGTCACTGTTTGGAGATGACATGATACTGTATATAGAGAATCCTAGAGATGCTACCAGAAAACTACTAGAGCTAATCAATCGATTTGGTAAAGTAGCAGGATACAAAATTAATGCACAGAAATCGCTTGCATTCCTATGCATTAATGATGAAAAATATGAAAGAGAAATTAAGGAAACACTCCCATTTACCACTGCAACAAAAAGAATAAAATACCTAGGAACAAACCTACCTAAGGAGACAAAAGACCTGTATGCAGAAAACTATAAGACACTGATGAAAGAAATTTAAGATGATACAAACAGCTGGAGAGATATACCACGTTCTTGGATTGGAAGAATCAACATTGTGAAAATGACTATACTATCCAAAGCAATCTACAGATTGAACGCAATCCCTATCAAACTACCACTGGCATTTTCACAGAACTACAACAAAAAATTTCACAATTTGTGTGGAAACACAAAAGAGTCTGAATAGCCAAAGTAATTTTGAGAAAGAAAAACGGAGCTGGAGGAATCAGGCTCCCTGACTTCAGACTATACAACAAAGCTAAAGTAATCAAAACAGTATGGTACTGGCACAGAAACAGAAATATAGATCAATGGAACAGGATAGAAAGCCCAGAGATAAACCCACATATATGGTCACCTTATTTTTGATAAAGGAGGCAAGAACATACAGTGGAGAAAAGGCAGCCTCTTCAACAAGTGGAGCTGGGAAAACTGGACAGCTACATGTAAAAGAATGAAATTGGAACACTCCCTAACACCATACACAAAAATAAACTCAAGATGGATTAAAGACCTAAATGTAAGGCCAGACATTATCAAACTCTTAGAGGAAAACATAGGGAGAATACTCTATGACATAAATCACAGCAAGATCCTTTTTGACCCACCTCCTAGAAAAATGGAAATAAACACAAAAATAAACAAATGGGACCTAATGAAATTTAAAAGCTTTTGCACAAGAAAACCATAAACAAGACAAAAAGACAATCCTCAGAATCGGAGAAAATATTTGCAAATGAAGCAACTGACAAAGGATTAATCTCCAAAATTTACAAGCAGCTCATGCAGCTCAATATCAAAAAAACAGTCAACCCAATCCAAAAATGGGCAGAAGACCTAAAGAGATGTTTCCCCAAAGAAGATATGCAGATTGCCAACAAACACATGAAAGGATGCTCAACATCACTAATCTAGAGAAATGCACATCAAAACTACAATTGGGGCTTCCCTGGTGGCACAGTGGTTGATGATCTCCCTGCCAATGCAGGGGACACGGGCTCCAGCCCTGGTCTGGGAAGATCCCACATGCCGCGGAGCACCTAGGCCCATAAGCCAAAACTACTGAGCCTGCACGTCTGGAGCTCGTGCTCCGCAACAAGAGAGGCTGCAACAGTGAGAGACCCATGCACCGCGATGAAGAGTGGCCCCTGCTCGCCGCAACTAGAGAAAGCCCTCGCACAGAAACGAAGACCCAACACAGCCAAAAATAAATAAATTAATTAAATTTTTAAAAAAAGAAAACTACAATGAGGTATCACCTCATACCATTCAGAATGGCCATCATCAAAAACATCTACAAACAATAAATGCTGGAGAGGGTGTGGAGAAAAGGGAGCCCTCTTGCACTGTCGGTGGGCATGTAAATTGATACAGCCACTATGGAGAACAGTATGGAGGTTCCTTAAAAAAATAAAAATAGAATTACCATACGACCTAGCAATCCCACTACTGGCATATACGCTGAGAAAACCATTATCCAAGAAGAGTTATGTACCACAATGTTCACTGCAGCTGTATTTACAATAGCCAGGATATGGAAGCAACCTAAGTGTCCCTTGACAGATGAATGGATAAAGAAGATGTGGCACATATATAATGGAATATTACTCAGCCATAAAAAGAAACGAAATTGAGTTATTTGTAGTGAGGTGGATGAACCTAGGGTCTGTCATACAGAGTGAAGTAAGTCAGAAAGAGGAAAACAAATATCGTATGCTAACACATATATATGGAATCTAAAAAACAAACCAAAGAATGGTCATGAAGAACCTAGGGGTAAGACGGGAATAAAGATGCAGGCCTACTAGAGAATGCACTTGAGGACACAGGGAGGGGGAAGGGTAGGCTGGGATGAAGTGAGAGAGTGGCATGGACATATATACACTACCAAATGTAAAACAGACAGCTAGTGGGAAGCAGCCGCATAGCACAGGGAGATCAGCTCGGTGCTTTGTGACCACCTAGAGGGGTGGGATAGGGAGGGTGGGAGGGAGACGCAAGAGGGAGGAGATAAGGGATATATGTATATGTATAGCTGATTCACTTTGTTATAAAGCAGAAACTAAAACACCATTGTAATGCAGTTATACTCCAATAAAGATGTTAAAAAAAATTGATGAAGGATTTTAAGTTGATACAAAGAAAGAGAAAGATATTGAATGTTCCTGGATTGGAAGAATTAAGTGTTAAAATGGCCATACTGCCCAAAGCAATCTACAGATTTAATTCAATCCCTATCAAAATATCCAGGACATTTTTCACAAAACTAGAGCAAATAATCCTAAAATTTATCTGGAACCACAAATGATCCTGAATTGCCAAACCAATCTTGAGGAAAAAGGACAAAGCTGGAGGTATCACACTCCCTGCCTTCACACTATACTACAAAGCTACAGTAATCAAAACAGGATGGTACTGGCACAAAAACAGACACATATATCAGTGGAACAGAACAGAGAGCCCAGACACTTATGGACAATTAATCTGCGACAAAGGAGGCAAGAAAATACAATGGAGAAAAGATAGTCTCCAACAAGTGGTGCTGGTAAAACAGGACAGCTATGTGTAAAAGAATGAAATTAGACCATTTTCTCACACTATATACAAAAATAAACCCCAAATTGATTAACGACTGGAAACCATAAAACTCCTAGATGAAAACATAAGCAGAATACTCTTTGACATAAATCTAAGCAATATTTTTTTTGATCTGTCTCCTAAGGCAAAGGAAACAAAAATAAACAAATGGGACCTAATTAAATGTAAAAGCTTTTGCACAGCAAAGGAAACCACTAACAAAATGAAAAAACAACCTTCTGAATAGGAGAAAATATTTGCAAATGATATAACAGATAAGGGGTTAAATCCAAAATATATAAATAGCTCATACAACTCAATATGAAAAAAAAACCACCCAATTTAAAAATGGGCTGAAGACCTAAATAGACTTTTTCCCAAAGATGTACAGATGGCCAGTAGGCATATGAAAAGATGCTCAAAATCACTAGTGATCAGAGAAATGCAAATCAAAACCACAATGAGATATCACCTCATACCTATCAGAATGGCTATCAAAAAAAAAGACCACAAATAACAAATGTTGGCAAGGAAGTGGAGAAAAAGGAACCATCATACACAGTTGGTAGGAATGTAAATTGGTGTAGCCACCATGGAAAACAGTATGGAGGTTCCTCAAAAAAATAAAAATAGAACTACCATGTGATCCAGCAATTCCTCTCCTAGGTACATATCTGGAAAAAATGAAAACACTAATTTGATGTAAAAGATACATGCACCCCCAATGTTCATAGCAGCATTACTTACAATAACAAAGATATGGAAGCGACCTAAGTGTCCATCAACAGATGAATGGATAAAGATGCATTATACATATATACAAGGGAATACTACTCAGCCATTAAAAAGAATGAAATTTTGCCACCTGCAACAACATGGAGGGATCTGGAGGGCATTATGATTAGTGAAATAAGTCAGAGAAAGACAAATACTGTATATTATCACTTATATGTGGAATCCAAAAAATAAAACAAAACAAATAGACTCACAGATATAGAGAATAAACTAGTGGTTACCACTGGAGAGAGGGGAAGGATAGGGGAGGGGGAGGGGCAAGATAGGGTTAGGGGATTAAGAGCAACAAAATACTATGTATAAAATAAGCTACAAGGATATATTGTATGGCACAGGGAATATATCCAATATTTTATAACAACTTTAAATCAACTATAATCTATAAAAATATTGAATCAGTATGTTTTACACTTGAAACTAATGTAATATTGTATATCAACTACACTTCAATATAGATAGGTAGATAGATAAAGTGGAGATAATAATTAAAAAAAAAAAAAAAAGAAGCTCAGACCAACAGCATCCTGTCAGGGGCTGGAAAGGGATCCTGGTAGGAAAGTACCCTGGGAACCAATTGGTAGAACATAGCTCAACAGTATCCCACCTAGGACCTCTCAGAGCCTCTGTGCGCTCACAGGAGTGGGAAAGTTGAGAGGAGAAAACAGGATGCAGAGTTTCCAATACTTACTTGGTCTTCGAGTCTACTTGTCTTTTTAAAAACAACAAACTTTCTCCTTTTAATAACACAAACAAAATTTACAAAACGAAAGGTTTTAAAAGCTTACCAAAAAAAATGATAGTGGGGGAGAGTGCCAGGTTCCTAAGCCCCCAGACTCACATTGCCCCTCCCCAGCATATGTAACATAACTTTCACATTTGTTTTTCTTTAAAGCACTGCCATGCAAGTATGTGCTCTAAAACACCACAGTTGAGTTTTGCCTGATTCAGAATATTGTATCAGTGAACTCACACTGCATTTATCCTTTCCTGTCTGGCTTCTCTCTCACCATTATATCTGGGAGATTCATCCATTTGGGTGTCTGTAGACTGTTTCACTCTAGGACTCTCCCATGACTCACTAGTAATTGTGCGGCTGATGTGCTCTGGCTTGCTGCAACTTGGAGTGTGACTAATACTAACACACAACAGTGAGTGTGCCTGTGCACACTGCAAAGCTGTGCAAAGCTGCTGGGTCAAAGAAGCTTCAGCCTTCAGGAGAGGACACTAACCGGCTTCCCAAAGCAAGTGTGCCAGTTCCCCCTCCCATAGCAGCCTCTGAGCACTCCTGGGGCTTCCTACCCTCCATAGGTCATCCTGGAGAGTGTAATAGGATCTTAATATGATTTTGTCATTTGCTTTATTGTGGTAAATACACTCAACAGGAGATCTACTCCCTTAACATTTCAAGTACACAATACAGTATTGTTTTCTATAGGTGCAATGTTGTACGGCAGATCTCTAAAATGCATTCATCTTGCCTAACTGAAACTTTATACCCATTGAACAGCAACTTCCCATTTCTGCCCCCCACCCAGGATCTGCCACCCACCCTTGTACTCCGGGCTTCAATGAGTTTGACTACTCTACCTACCTCATAATAAGTGGACTCGTACAGTGTTCGTCTTTTGTGATTGGCTTACTTTGCTTAGCATAATGTCCTCCAGGTTCACCCATGTAGTCACAAATGGCAGGATCTCCTTTTTTAATGCTTAATAATATTCCATTGTAAGTAAATACCACATTTTCTTTATCCATTTGTATGGTCAGGCCACTAAAGATGGCTGTTCTCTTGCTCTCTGTACATCCCCTGCCAGAACAGTGCCTGCTTCACCTACACCCTACTCACATGACTGACCTTCCGACATACTTGCCCCAGGCCCCAGCTATCAAAGAGTGGTGAGGGGGCGTGCCCTTCTGTTGGTTTCCCTAGTAACTAATAAGCCAACCTGATATAATTTCCCCTTTAACTGGCAATCTCCCCTTCCCCCTAGGAGCAAAGGCTGCCACCACGTCCTGCCCACCATGTGCCACACACGGTAGGGTGTTGCTCCAGGACCTTGCTTCAGACATGTAAGCTCCCCCATCAATTAAATCACTGATGTCTCTGTTACTGACTCTGGGCTCTTTCTCTGGTCTTAAGGCTGGGCAAGTGCAGGCCTTGTAGCCCTCCAGGGTGCAGCCCAACACCATTCATCTACTGACTGACATTTAGGTTGTTTCCATATCTTGGCTATTGTGAATAATACTGGAATGAACATGGGGGGTGTGCAGATTTCTCTTCAAGATAGTGATTTTACTTGCTTTGGATAAATACCCAGAAGTGGGACTGCTGAATCATATGGTAGTTCTGTTTTTTCTTTTTGAGGAACCTCCATATTGTTTTCCACAGTGGCCACACCATTTTACATTCCCACCAATATGCACAGGGTTCCCATTTATCCACATCATTGCCAATGCTTCTCTTTCTGTTTTTATTTTTTTTATGATAGCCATCCTGACAGGTGGTGAGGTGGTACGTCATTGTGATTTTTATTTGCATTTTCCTGATAACTAATTAAATTGAGCACCTTTTCTTATCTTTATCTGGTTATCCTCTGTAACAACATACCTGTCCTAGCCCCTTGCCTATTCTATTGAGTTATCATTCTTTTCCTTTTGATTATAATAGTTCTTTACGTATGCTGGATGAGAACCAGCTTTTGTTGGTTATAAACATTGTAAATATCTTCTCTCACTCTGTAATTTGCCTATTTGCTCAATTCGTGGTGTCTTTTGATGAACAATAGTTCTTAATTTTAATGTAGTCAAATTTAACCAAATTTTTGCCAGTCTTTCCTTTAGAGTTTTTTTGTGAACTTTATTATGTCTACACTGGAGTCATAAAGATATTATATTCTCTTATATTACTTTGACATTCACAATCTACTTATAATGAGTTTGGTTTATGGTATAAGTTTAGAAACAAGGATGGTTTTCCCCCATATGGACAGCCTATTGCCCTTTTTTTTTAAGAACATCCTGTCCCCATCATTTAGCAGTTAGGCTTTTCTTGTCAACAGAGATATGGGCTTGCATCTGGGCTTTTACTCCATTGTTCAATTTGTCTATCCTTGTACCAGTATCATTTCGCGGCTGTACGTTTACGTAACTGGTCATGGCATTCAATAGAACAGTGTCCTTCCCCTGGAGAGTGTTTTGGTTTTTTCCGGCCTGTGCATTTCCACAAATACTGTATAGTCAGCTTATCGATGCCCATTAGACTATTGTTAGAACTTTTAACAGGGAGACTGGGGAGAGTGGTGAGCCTGGAAAGGGCATTAAAGCTCCATGCCCTTTCCCAATGCCTTGCCTTATGTATCTCTTCGTCTGGCTGTTGATTCATATACTTTAGTATCCTTTTATAATAAATTGATGATCTAGTAAATAACATGTTTCTCTGAGTTCTGTGAGCAATTCTAGCAAATTAATCCAACCCAAGGAAGGGGTCACAGGAACCTCTGATTTATAGCCAGTCAGTCAGAAGTACGGGAAACAACCTGGACTTATGATTGGCATGCTGACTTACGAGGGCATCATTGGAAACTCCAGTTTGTAGCCAGTTGGTCAGATGCACAGATAACAACCTGGGCTTATGACCGGCATCTGAAGTGGCGGGTGGTCTAGTGGGACTGAGCCCCTTACCTGTGGAATTTGATTCTATCTCCAGGTAGAAAGTGTCAGAATTCAGTTGAATTCTCAGACACCTTGCTGGCATCTGAGAACTGCTTGTTGGTGTAGGGAAGTCCCCCTCCCCCACACACACACACACAAAGTTGGAATTGGGTCAAGGAACCCATTTACAATGTCCTACTCTACACTGCACTATCGAAGACCTCCAGTAGGATACTAAAAATCAGTGGTGATAACGGGTATCTTTATATTGATCTGCATCTCAAAAAGAAAGCAACATATCACCATTAAGAATATTTGCTGTGGGGCTTCCCTGGTGGCGCAGTGATTGAGAGTCCGCCTGCTGATGCAGGGGATATGGGTTCGTGCCCCGGGCCGGGAAGATCCCACACGCCGCAGAGCGGCTGGGCCCGTGAGCCATGGCCGCTGAGCCTGCGCGTCCGGAGCCTGTGCTCCGCAATGGGAGGGGCCACAGCAGTGAGAGGCCCACGTACCACAAAAAAAAATAATAAATAATAATAACATTTGCTGTTGTTTTTTAAATAGATATCCTTTGTCAGATTAAACAAATTCACTTTTATACCTATGTTCCTATTATTTAAAGTCATTAATAGATGTTGACTTTTATCAAATGCTTTCCTCCATCTATTGAGATGATCACATGCTTCTTTAATCTGCCTCTGGCAACCACCATTCCACTCCCTGGTTCTATGAGCTCAACTTTTTTTTCCCCCCCAAATTCCACATACAACTGAGATCAAGAGTATTTGTCTTTCTCCGATTGGCTTATTTTACTTAGCATAATGACCTTCATTTCATCCATGTTGTCACAAATAGCAGGATTTCCTTCTTTTCGTGGCTGAATATTCCATTGTCTGTAGTTACCATGTTTTCTTTATCCATTCAACTAGTGACACTTAAATTGTTTCCATATCTTGGCTACTATGAATAATGCCGCAGTGAACATGGAGGTGCAGATATCTCTTCGAGACAGTGATTTCAGTTCCTCTGGATAAATACCCAGAAGTGGGATTGCTGGAACATATGGCAGCTCTATTTTTAAGGTATCAGGTCTTAAGTTTAAGTTTTTAATCCATTTTAAGTTGATTTTTGTGAGTGGTGTGAAATAGGGGTCCAATTTCGTTTTTCTGTGTTTGGATACCCAGTTTTCTCAGAATGATTTATTGAAGAGACTATCCTTTCACCCACTGTGTATATGTGGTGCCCTTATCATAGATTAGTTGACCATATATGCTTGGGTATACTTCTGGGCTCTCTATTCTGTTCCACTGGTCTATGTCTATTTTTTATGCTAATACCATATACTGTTTTGATTACTACAGCTTTGTAATATAGTTTGAAATCAGGAAATGATATACTTTGTTCTTTCTCAAAATTGCTTTGGTTATTTGGCTTCTTTTGTGATTCCATATGAATTCTAGAATTTTTTTTTCTATTTCTGTGAAAAATGCCATTGGAATTTTGATGGGGATTGCACTGAATCTGCAGATGGCTTTGGGTAGTATAGACATTTAATTCTTCCAATCAAAGAACATGAGATATGGTTCCATTTATTTCAGTCTCTTTCATCAATGTCTCATAGTTTTCAGTGCACAGGGCTTTTATCTCCTGGTGAAATTTAATCCTGGGTATGATGTTATTATAAATGGGAGTGCTTTCTTAATTTGTTTGTTAGTTTGTTATTAGTTTATAGAAATGAAACTCATTTTTGCATATTGATTTTATATTCTGCAACTTCACTGAGTTTATTAGTTCTAACAGTTTTGTTTTTGTTTTTGTTTTTTTTTTGCAGCACGCGGGTCTCTCACTGTTGTGGCCTCTCCCGTTGCGGAGCACAGGCTCCGGACGCACAGGCTCAGTGGCCATGGCTCGCGGGCCTAGCCGCTCCACAGCATGTGGATCTTACCGGACCGGGGCACGAACCCGTGTCCCCTGCATTGGCAGGCGGACTCTCAACCACTGCGCCACCAGGGAAGCCCTCTAACAGTTTTTTGATGTAGTCTTTAAGGTTTTCTATATATTAGATTATGTAATCTGCTAACAGATACAATTTTACTTCTTCCTGATTGGGATGCCTTTTCTTTTTTTTTCTTGCCTAACTGCTCTGGCTAGGGCTTCCAGGATGATGCTGAATAGAAGTAATGAGAATGTGCATCCTTGTCTTGTTCCTAAACTAAGAGCAAAAGCTTTAGCTTTTCACCATTGAGTATGATGTTAGATGTGGGCTGGTTGTATATGGCCTTTATTATGTTGATGTACATTCCTTTTACACCTTATTTGTTGAGATTTTTTTAATCATGAAAGGATGCTGAATTTTTTCAAATGCTTTTTACTGCATCTATTGAGATGATCACAAGATTTCATTTTTCATTCTGTTAATGTGTTGTATCACATTTATTGATTTGCTTATGTTGAACCATCCTTGCATCTCAGGAATAAACCCCACATGATTATGGTGTATGATTCTTTTAATGTGCTGTTGACTCAATTTGGTAGTATTTTGTTGAGAGTTTTGGCATATAGATGCAATATAGATTCATGAAGGATACTGGCCTATAATTTTCTTTTCTTGTAGTAGCCTTGTCTGGCTTTGATATCAGGGTAATGCTGGCCTAGTAAAATTAGTTTGGAAGTGTTATCTCCTCTTCAATTTTTTTGGAAGAGTTTACAAAGGAATGGTGTTAATTCTTCTTTAAATATTTGGTAGAATTCACCATTGAAGTTATCTGGTCCTGGACTTTTTCTTTGTTGGGAGATTTTTGATTACTGATTTACTCTCCCACTAGTTATAAGTCCATTCAGATTTCCTATTTCTTCATGATTCAGTCTTGGTAGGCTGTATGTTTCCAGGAATTTATCCATTTTTCTAGGTTATCCAATGTTTTGGTGTGTAGTTGTTCATGTTATTTTCTCATGATTCTTTGTATTTCTGTGGCATCAGTTGTAATGTCTCCTCTTTCAATTCTGATTTTATTTTCTTAGCCTAGCTAAAATTTTGCTGATTTTGTTTATCTTTTCAAAAAACTAGCTCTTAGTTTTGTTGATCTTTTCTATATTTTTTCTAATCTCTATTTCTGCTCTGAATTTTGTTGTTTCCTTCCTTCTGCTAACTTTGGACTAATTTTGTCCTTTTTCTAGTTCCTTGAGGTGTGAACTTAAATTGTTTATTTGAGATCTTCCTTGTTTCTTAATACAGGTTTTTATCACTATAAATTTCCTCTGAAAATTGCTTGTGCTGAATTACATAAGTTTTGGTATGCTCTGTCTCCATCTTCATTTGTATCAAGATATTTTTATTTCTTTTTCTATTTCTTTCACCCATTTGTTATTCAGAAACGGGTTGCTTAATTTCCACATATTTGTGCATTTTCCAGCTTTCCTCCTGTTATTGATTTCCAGTTTCATACCACTGTGGTTGGAAAAGATAAACTGATGTGATTTCAATCTTCTTAAATTTGTTAAGACTTGTTTTGTAATCTAACAAATGATCTATCCTTGAGAATGTTCCATGTGCACTTGAGAAGAACATGTACTCTGCTGCTGTTGGTAGAATGTTCTGTTTACATCTGTTACGGTCCATTTGTTCTAAGTGCCACTGAAGTCCAATATTTCCTTATGGATTTTTTGTCTGGAAAGTCTCTCCATTATTGTAAGTGAAGTACTTAAGTCCCCTACTATAAGTGCACTGCTGTCTATTTCTGCCTGAAGAGCTGTTAATATTTGCTTAATATATGTAGTTGCTCTGATATTGGGTATATATATTTACAATTGCTATATCCTCTTGATAAACTGACTTCTTTATCATTATATAATGACTTTCATTGTCTCTTGTCATAGATCTTGACTTACAGCCATTTTGTCTGATATAAATGTAACTGCCCTGCTCTCTTTTGGTTTCCATCAGCCTGGAACATATGTTACCATCCTTCAGTTTCAGCATATGTATGCCATTAAAGTTGAAGTGAGTCTCTTGTAGACAGCATATAGTTTTGTCTTTTTTTTTAATTCATACCACCACTCTATATTTTGATTAGAGAATTTAATCCATTTACATTTAAAGTAATTATTGATAAGCAAGGACTTACTATTCCATCTTCTTGTTATCTTACTGTTTCGTAGTTCCTTTCTTCCTTTCTTTCCAGCTTCCTTTGTGATTTGATCATTTTCTGTAATGGTACACTTTGTTTCTTTTACCTTTTATGTATAGGTATTTACTTTGTGATTACCATGAAGCTTACAATAAAAATATAGTTAAAACAGCCTATATACTTACCTTTACCAGTGAATTTTTTACTTTCTTGTGTTTTCATGAGGCAGGTACAGTGGTGATGAACTCCCTCAACTTTTGTTTGTTTGGGAAAGTATTTATTTCTCCTTCATTGCCAGTTAAAGTAGTATTCTTGGTCACCAGGGTTTTTCTTCAGCACTTGGAATATATCACTCCACTCTCTCCTGCCCCACAAGGTTTCTTCTGAGAAACCTGCTAAAAGCCTTTTTTCATATAAAACGAGGTGTTTTTTTTTTCCCTCCTGCTGCTTTCAAAATTCTGTCTTTGATTTTTATAGCTTTATTATAACGTATCTTGGTAAAGCCCTCTTTAAGTTAAATCTACATGGGGACTTAAGATATTCACGTACCTGGACGTACATGATATCTTCCTAAATTTGGGAATTTCTTAAAATAAGCTATCTGCACTTTCTTTCTCTCTCCTCTCCTGGGACTCCCACAATGCAAATATTACTTACTTGATGGAGCACCATAATTCACACAGGCTTTCTTTACTTTTTTTCATTCCTCTTTCTTTTTTCTTCTATGACTGGATAATTTCAAATGACCCATCTTCAAGTTCACAGATTCTGTCTTCTGCTTGATCAAGTCTGCTGTTGATGCTCTCTACTGCATTTTTTTTTTTTAATCTCATTCACTGTATTTCTTCAGCTCCAGAATTTCTGTTTTGGTCTTCTTATGATTTCTATTTCTCTGCTGAACTTCTCATTTTGTTTGTGTATTGTTTTCCTAATTTTGTCGTGTTGTCTACATGTGTTTTCTTGTTGCACACCAAGTTTCCTTAAATCAAGTTTGAATTCTATGACAATTCATAGATCTTCAATTCTTTGGGGTCAGTTACTAGAAAATTATTCTGTGCCTTTTGGTGGTGTCATATTTCCTTGCTTTTTCATGTTTCTTGTAACTTCGTATTGATATCTGTGTATCTGAAGGAGCAGTCATCTCTTCTAGACCTTACAAACTGATTTTGGTGGGGAAGACCTTCACATGCCAGTGGGTGCAGGGACACTGGCTGGGTGGGGTATATTGATTACAGGTACAGGGCAGGCCCAGCAGTGTAGTCTCTGTGTGGTTCCATCCAGCTGAGGTGAGCACTAGCAAAGATGGCAGGGGTCCTCAACTGCAGGTGGCTGCAGTGGCTGTGGAGGCTGTTGGGATCTACAGTGGTAAAAGTTTCTGAACACCTCCTGATCTCTTTTTCTCCCATGGGGATTTTGTTGTTGAGGGGATACCTCTTGGCACTGGGCCCAGCTTGTGGGCACCCTCCTGGCAGTGGTAGCACTGGTGTTTGATGTATAGGTGCTGATGGCACAGAGACAAAGCAGAGGTCTGGAGTGCAGGCACTCACAGAGCAATGATGGCTCCAGGTTCTGGGGTGCCGGCTAGCGCACAATGGTGGTGGCTCTAGTGTCTCAGGTGCAGAAGTGTGGTAGCTTATGGTAGCTACCATGGAGCTGGTATCGGAAGCATGGGTGCAACAGCAATAGCCAGGCTTCTGGGGTCTGGGGTATGCACAGGGTTGGGGGAGGCAGCTGGCAGCCCTGGTCCCAGAGCAGCAAGAGAGAAGCTCCTTCCAGGGGAGGGGGAAATAAGGTGCAGCAGCATCTCCCTCCCTGGGCTGTTTCGTGGTGGTGATGGCTGTTGGTTACCTCGATGGTGAAAGCTCCCAATGGCCTCTGTGGAGTACACAACTGGGGCCCATGCCAGCTAACACTACAGGGTCCTCTGCCGTGAAAGCTGTGGGGAGCCCACAGCTGCTATGGGGGCTGTTGAGGTCCTTAGCAGCAAAGGCTAATGGGGCCTCCATAGAGCAGGCCACTGGGGACCACAATGGCACTGGCAATGTGGCTGATACAGATACCTCAGCCTTCTTTGTTCCTTGCCATCTCCTGACATCTCATCTAAGCTCATCTCCCACAATCCTTTCTGTGCAGTTATTCTCCGTTTTTGCTCCACTGTGTCCTTAATTGGACTCCTGAGCCATCCCACAGCTGCTTCCATTTATGGATCAATGTCCAATT
This sequence comes from Stenella coeruleoalba, assembly GCF_951394435.1. Taxonomy (NCBI): domain Eukaryota; kingdom Metazoa; phylum Chordata; class Mammalia; order Artiodactyla; family Delphinidae; genus Stenella; species Stenella coeruleoalba. The sequence goes on along the minus strand of NC_137153.1, from coordinate 34,025,996 downwards.
GCTTTTATGGGAGGATGAATGCTGATATCACCTACTTTGCAATCTTGCTGATGTCACTCCTCCCCCATTATCTTCTGAGGGAGGGTCTATTTAATCTGTTTTTTTTAATCTGGCCAGAATTCTCCACTCCTCACATGAATCTTTTGCTCTTTTCCTTTTTTCTCAACAATTATCACCTCTTTTCCAACATTTGAGCAAGTCCACCGTTCTCACCATCATAAACATGTTTCAGGTTTGACTATGTAGCATTCATCCCCTCCCTCATGCAGCAGCACTCTGAATTTCCTCTAGGGAACCACTGTCCAGGGATGTGCATGTAACTTGGGCACAGGTCAGTCTGTGCATTCCAGCCACCTGTCACATGACTGCTTTAGAGACAGATATTATTCCTAGTTCTGCATTGTGGAGTTAGGCCCAGAATTTCTGAATCCTTCTGAAAAGGGAGAACTCTCTTTCCTGACTATACTTGAATCTGGAAGTCTATACACTGAGCTGTTCCAGCAATCTTGCCACAACAAAGCATAAATGTGAGAAGGTTTTTAATTACTGATTCAACTTTTTAATGTTTATAGCACTTTTCAGATTTTCTCTTTCTTCTTATATTTCTCCAGGACAACATCCATACCAGTTTTCATATTTATGGGCATGGAGTTATACAGAATGTACTCTTATCTTTTTCTTAATGTTTGTCAGATTGTAGCAATGTCCCTCTTTTTCATTCCTGATATTGATTGTGCCTTCTCTCTTTCCTGCAGTCAGTATCACCAGGGGCTCACCAATTTTATTTGCCACTTCAAAGAACCAGCTTTAAGCTTTGTTGACACTCTATTGTATATTTATTTTATATTTCATTAATTCAGGCATTTATCTGTTTTATTTCTTCCTTTTAATTGCATTCAATTTTCTCGTCTCTTTCTAACTTTTTACAGTGGATATACTTTGATTATCGATTTTTAGCCTTGTTGCCTTTCTAGTATGGACATTTGAGGCAGCAAAGTTTCTGCAAAATATAGATTTAGCTGCAACCCACATGTTTTGATAAGTAATATTTTCATTTGCATGATTTTCATATCATTATAATTCAGCATATTTTCTCAATTTCCACTATATTTCTTCTTTGCTTCATGAGATATTATAGATGTAATTCTTAACTGTCATACATGTCGAGACTTTAGGTATCTTCTTGTTTTCAAATTCTAGCTTACTGCCAACTGTAGTTAGAGAACATGCATTGAATAATTTTGATCCTTTTTAATTTGAGATTTGCTTTGTGTCCTGCATATGGCTAATTTTAAAATATTCTTTGTGGACTTGAAAAAATGTGCATTCTTCAGCTGTTGGGTGTCCTACATATAGAACAAGACTGCTAATTCTATTGCTGAAATCCTTTATATCCTTATTGGGTTTTGTCTTCCCATTCTAAAAGTTAAAACTCCCATGATGATTATAGATTACTCTATTTTTTCATTTAGTTTTGTTAATTTTTGCTTTATATATTTTGAGGCTGTGTTATTAAAAGACATGCAAATATAGAATTACTTGATCTTCCTGGAAAGCTGAATCTTTCACCATTACTTTTTTGTCTTAAAGTCTATTTGTCTGATATAAAAAGATCTACTCTATGGGACTTCCCTGGTGGTCCAGTGGTTAAGACTCTGCACTTCAACTGCAAGGGGCACGGGTTCGATCTCTGGTTAGGGAACTAAGATCCCACATGCCACACAGTGCAGAAAAAAAAAAAAAAAGAGAAGAAAAAGACAAGATCTATTCTAGCTTTCTTTAGGTTAGTATTAGCATGCTCTTTACTCTTCACCTTTTGTAGTCTTACGCCTTAGTTTGTTATTGGTTTGTTCTCTCACATTTTGACAACCTTTGATATTTATTTCATTTACATTTAATTTAATTACTCATTTGTTGGGGTTAAAACTATCATCTTAGTAATGACTTTCTATATTTTCATCATGTTCAATGTTGCTTTTTCTCTCCTTCTTTGTCTTTTGGTTTGTAAAAATTCTCCCCCATCCACCCATTCCCCATGAGTGTGAAAGTTATCTACTATTTTACAACTCTTACAAGGGTATTCTATAGACTACAATATACATTCTTGATTTCGACCCTCTTCCCCTACAGTGCAAGAACCCAGGAGCCCTATGAGTACAATTCCCTCCCCCTGATAAATATGCCCTTATTTTCATGTATTTTAACACAACAAATATATTTCAAATCTCATAAGACATTATGTTTTTATACAGTCGACATTCCTTTAGACCTGCCAATGTGTTTATAATTCCATTATTTTTATTCCTTCCTGTATTTCTGACCTTCCATCTGGGGTCACTGTTGTTTTGCCTAAAAATATCCCCCCTGGTATATCTTTGTTTGAAATATGCAGGTGATAAATCCCTTTAGTCTTCATTTCATATTATGTAGGACGATACCACCAGGTAGAGATTCAAGGTTTATGCTTATTTTCTTTAGCACTTTGAGGATAGCAGTATTCCTTGGTCTACTGGCAAACACTGTATCTAGTGAGATGGGAGCTGTCCAAATCAGTACCTGCTCTTTCCTCTAGCATCCTTTAAATTCTTTGATCTGCCTTTGGTATTCAGTACTTTAACTATAATATATATAAGTGTAGTTTTTCTCTCAGAGTTTGGAGGGCTTCTTGAATTTGTGTCTTAATGCCTTTCAATTCTCTGCATTACCTCCTAAAACTTGATTTTGTCTCATTCTTCTACTTTCTGGGACTTGAATTATATATGTTTAACTATCTCATAGTAACCCCTACATTCCTTAGCTCCTCTTTTGTTTTTCATCAGTTTTGATATCATTATTCTACTTTAAGTATTTTCTTTTAAGTTACCTTTCAGTTTGCTAATTCTCTCTCCAGCAGTGTACAAACTATCCAGTGAGGTCTTAATCTTAACTACTGTAACTTTCAGCTCCAGAATTTCCATTTGAGTTTGTTTTTGAAGGGTGAATTTTTTGGTTCGGTTTTTTTGGTACACTTTCCAATTCTCTGCCAAAAGTTTCACTCTAGTCATTTATTTATTTTAACACTAAGTAAGCAGTTATCTGTCTGGTAACTCCACTATCTGGAGCCCCTGAGAGTTAGCTTTCTTTGTAACTGTTGTTTGGTTTTTAACCACTATGTTGAAGTATAATTGACATGCAATGAATTGTACATATTTATAGTGTAGAGTTTGTAAGTATTGACACAGGCATATAAGCAAAACTTTCACCACCATCAATATAATGTACATGTCCATCATTCTCCCAACTATTTCTTCATGAACCTTGTAATCTATATCTCCCTTCCTTTCCTACCACAACCTCATTCCCAGACAACCACTCGTCTGTTTTCCATCCCTATAAATTAGTCTGCATTTTCTAGCCTTTTACATAAATGCAATCATGTAGCATGCATTATTTTTTTGTTTGGCATCTTTCACTGACGTATTCTGAGAATCACCCATACTATAATGAATGTCAGTTGTTCATTCCTTTCTATTGCAGAGTAGTGTTATACGGTATGGATAAATCACAATATGTTTTTCTGTTCATGTGAGCTATTGCTACGTTCCGGCTATTATAAATAAAGCTGCTATGAACATGCTGTGTAAGTGTTTGTATGGACATCTGCTTTCATTTCTCTTGGATACGTACCAAGGAGCAGAATAACTAGATCCTATGGCACTTGTATGTTTATTTTTAAAAGACATTACCAAATTGTTTTCCAAGGTTCTCCAGCTGTTTTCCATTTTATACAGTGTATAAGAGTTTCAATTCCCCCACATCCTCAGCAACACTTGGTCTTTTAAATTTTAGCTATTTTAATAGGTGTGTAGTGGTATCCTCTTGCGATGTTAATTTGCAGCTTCTTACTGAATAATTACCTTTTCATATACTTATTTGGCACCCACAAATCTTAGGTGAAGTGTCTGTTCAAATATTTTTGTTAGCTTGTTTATTTTCTTCTCACTGCATTTTGAGAGTTCCTCATATTATCTGGACACAAGTCCTTTATTGCATATATGGTTAACAAATATTTTCACCTAGTCTCTGGTTTCTCTTTTCATTCCCTTGCTGTTTCTCAAAGAGTAGACATTTTGAATTTGATTCATTTACCAATTTTTTTCTTTTGCAGATCATGCTTTGGTGCTATATCTAAGAAATCTCTATCTAACCCAAGGTCACACAAACATTCTCCTGTGTATCCTACTATAAGTTTCATTGTTTTCAGTTTTACATTTAGGTTTACATTCCATTTTGAGTTGATTTTTGTATATAGTGTTAAGTATGGATATTCATTTTTCACATATGAATGATCAATAGTCCTAAGACTGAAAAGATTGTCCTCTCTTCACTGAATGTTCTTTGAAATGTTTATAAAAAATTAAGTGTCTCTATGTGTTTGGGTCTATTTCTGGACTCTATTTTATTCCATTGATCTATTTATCTGTATTTATACCAATACCACACAGTCTTGATCACTATGGTTTTATAATAATTCCTGAAATCAGCTAGTGTTAGCATTCCAATCTACTTCTCTTATTTCCAAATTCCAATGGCTTTTACATTTTCATAGGGTTGGCTTTTCAATTGCTAGAAAAACACTTCTGGGATTCTTGTGGCAGCTGCATAAAATTTATTGATTAACTGAGAAAGAATTAACTCTGTAACAATACTGTGTCTTCTGACCCATGAATAGGGTACTTCTTTAGGTCTTCTTTGGTTTCCACCCACATTGTTTTGTAGTTCTCACTGCACAGGTCTTACATATACCTTATCAGGTTTAACCCTATGTAGTTCATATAGAGTTTGCTAAGGATGTTTATAGCTGTTGAATTTTGTGAAATTCCTTTTCTGCATTTATTGAGATAATCTTATGAATTGTCTTTCCTATCAATAAGGTAAATTACATTTCTTTCCTATTTCCTATAGTTTTTTGGACATATGGAATACAGTTGTAGTAACTGTATTAATGTGCTTGTCTGCTAATTCTTACAACTGTGTCAGCTATGGGTTCATTAGAATGAGGAATTTTTCTCATATTGTCCTGCCTGGTAATTTTGATTGGATACCAGACAATGTAAAATTTGCCTTCTTGGGTGCTGTATGAATTTGTATTCCTAGAAACATTCTTTGTTGTGGGATGCAGTTAAGCTACTGTGGCTTGATATTTTCAGATCCTGTTCTTAAGTCTAGGGCTAATTATTCCCCACAACTGAGGCAAGGCCCTTTTCAGTACTCTACCCAATGTCCCTTGAATTATAAGTCCTTCCAGCTAACTGGTAGGAACAGACATTCTGGTCCATATGAGCTTTAGTACCATTCCCTCTAATCCTTTGGGGGTGCTTCATTTCCTGGCATTGGCTAGTTTCCTCACATACATTACTCTGCAAAATAATCAAGGGGAATCCTCTGTCAATCCACAGACTTTTCTCTTTGTGCTGCTCTCTCCTCTCCAGAACTCTACCCAGCCAACTCTTGCCCTCGGGCTTTCTCAGACTCTCAGGTCAGTCTCCTCACCACAGGTAGTCCGCTGAGCTCTACCTGGGTCCCTCCCTCCATGCTCTGGGATGTAAAAACTTTCTCAGTGCAGTCAGCTGAAATGATCATAGATTTTTTCAGGGATCAATGTCCTTCACTGCCTTATGTTCAAAGTCTTAAAAAACATTCTTTCATATATTTTGCATGCTTTTTTAGTTGTTTTGAGGGAAAATAAATCCAGTGCCTATTATCCATCTTGGCCAAAGTAGAAGTCTGAGGGTCTCTTTTATTGTCTGTTGTTGCTGCTGCTTTCCTTTCATGCTATCTTGCCTCATTATCAACATATATAACATATATATATTTTTTTCACTTTTTAAATTATCATACAGTAAAATGGAGTTTTTCTTTAGGTGTAGAGTTCTGAGAACTTTAGCACCATATATCCATAGAATTATTACCATAATCAATACAGAACAATTCAGTCACCCCAAAACAATGTGATTGGTTTATCCCTTTATACTCACATTCTCCCCCTACCTCTGACTCCATGCAAACACTGATCTGTTCTCTATCTATAGTTTTTTTGAGAATGTCATTATAAATGGGATTATACAGTATGTAGCCTTTTGAGACTGGCTTCTTTCACTCAGTAAGCCTTTGGGGTTCACTCATACTGTTGCATGTGTCAATAGTTGTTTCTTTTTCAAAGCACCATAGTTTGTTTTTCCATTCACCCACTGCAGGATATTTGGGTTGTTTCCAGTTTGGGCAATTAGGCAACTGAACTGCTATAACCACTTATATATGTGTTTACTGAACATGATTTTTTATTTCTCCTGGATAAATACTGAGGATTGAAATTGTTGTCATATACTAAGTATATCTTTTATTTTTAAAATGCCCAACTATTTTCCAGAATAGCTATACCATTTTGCATTCCCACTAACATGAGAGATCCAGTTGCTCCACATCCACACCAAAACTTAGTATTGTTAGCTTAGCCATTCTCACAAGTGCGTGGTGATCCTTCACTATGGCTTTTATTTGCATTTCCCTGGTAGTCAATGACATTAATTTTTTTTAATGTGCCTAACTGCTATCCTTATGTTCTCTTTAAGGAAGTGTCTATTCAAGTCCATTGTCCATTTTTTAGTTGAGTTCTTTGTTTCCTTACTGATGAGTTTTGAGAATTCTTTATATATTTCAGGAACAAATACTATGCTGAATATGTAATTTGCAATTATTTTCTCCCAGTCTGCAGATTGTCTTTTCATTCTCTTAACAGTCGTTTTCACAGAGCAAAAGAGTTTTATTTTGATGATGTCTGATTTATCCATTTTCTTCTTTTATGGGTTATGCTTTTGGTGTTAGATCTAACGACTCCCTGGCTCAGGTCACAAAAGTTTTTCTCCAATGTTTTTTTCTAAAAGTTATAGTTTTACATTTTATATTTGGATATACAATGAAATTTGAGTTAATTATTATATAAGATGTCAGGCATAGGTCAAGGTTCAATTATTGCATATGTATAAGCAACTAGTCCAACACCATTTATTGAAAAGACTATCCTTTCTACATAGAATTGCTTTTGCATCTTTGCCAAAAAATCAAATGGCCGTATTTCTATGGATCTATTTCTGGGCTTTCTATTCTTTTCCACTTATCTATGTGCCAATCCCTTTGCCAATACTGAGCTTTCTGGATTACTGTAACATTAAAATAAGCCTTAATACTGAGTAGTGTGATGCCTCCAACTTCATTCTCCTTTTTCAAAACTGCTTTAGCTATTTAAATTACCTTTGTACTTCCATATAAATTTTAGAGTCAGAGTGCCTATATCTGCAAAAATGATCCTGTTTGAATTTTTATTGGTATTGCATTAAATCTATATATCACTTCGGGAAGAACTGACATTTTTACTATGTTGAGTCTTCCAATCCATAAACATAGAATGTTTCTCCATTTATTTAGGTCATCTCTAATCCATTTCATCAATATTTTATAGTTTTCACCATACAGATTCTGTATATGTTCTGTTACATTTATAGCTATTATCTTTTTTTTTGAGCCACTGTAAATAGTATTCTTTCAAAATTTTAGTTTTTAATTGTTCACTGTCAGCATAGAAATATAGTTATTTTTGTTGTTGATTATATATCCTGTGATCTTGCTAAACTCTCTTACTTGTTCTAAGAGTTGTTTGTTGTTAAGAATGCTTGTGATTTTTTCCACATAAAATCATATTAGCTGCAGAGACAGTTTTATTTCTTCCTTTTCAATCCACATGCCTTTTATTTCTGTTTCTTGCCCATCTGGAATCTAAGATTTCTAGTGTGATGTTGAATAGGAATAGAGAGAGTGGACATCTATGCCTTGATCCCAATCTCTGGGAAAACACATTTAGCTTTTCACCACTAAATATGATGCTAGCTGTCAGTTTTCTGGAGATGCCCTTTATCAGGTTGAGGATGTTCCCTTTTATCGCTAGTTTGCTGAGCATTTTTATCATAAATGGATGCTGTATTTTGTCAAATACTTTTTCTGTATCAACTGATATGATCATGTATCTTTCCCTTTGTAGAGAAAGGAAATTCCCATTGACATTATATGGTGAATTAATTGATTTTTGAATATTGCCTTCCCAGGATATACTCCACTTTGTTATGGCATATTACTTTTTTTATAAATTTCTAGATTTGACTTTTTGATGTGTTATTGAGTGTTTTTTCCCCCTCTATATCCTTGAAAGATTAGCATCTGTCACTCTTTTTTTGTACTGCCTTTGTGTGGTTTTGATATAAGGGTGACGCTGGCTTCATAAAATTATTTGAGAAGTGTTCCTTCCTCTTCCATTTTCTGGATGAGACTATATAGAATTGGTGTTATTTCCTTTATTAAATGTTTGATAGAATTCACCAGTGAAACTATCTGGGCCTAGAAAATCCCTTTGGGAGATTTTTTTGATGCAAATTCAATCTTGTTAATAGGAGTATTCAGGTTATCTATTCCACCTTGGATGAGTTTTAGTAGTTTGTGGCTTTCAGAATTAGTCTGTTTCATCTAAGTTGTCAAATTTATGTGTGCAGGTTTGTTCATAGTATTCCATGACTAGTATCCTTTTACGCAAGACCTGTAATGGTCTCCTTTTTTATTCCTGATATTGGTATTTTGTGTCTTTTTCTTTGTCAGTCTTACAAGAAGTTAATCATTTTATTAATTCTTTTCAAAGAATCAGTTTTTGGTTCCATTGTTTTTATTATTGTTTTTGTCTCAAATTTCATTGATTTCTGCTCTTTATTTCCTTCCTTCTGCTCGCTTTGGATTTTGTTCTAGTTTTCCTAATTTCTCAAAATGAAAGCTTGGGATACTGATTTGAGATCTCTTTCTTCCTCTAATCATTTAGTGCTATAAATTTCCCTTTAATTACTGTTTTAGCTGCATCCCACATATTTTAATATGTTGTATTTTCATTCTTGTTCATATCAAAATGTTTTCTGATTTTCCTTGAGACTTCTTCCCACAACAATACTGGTAAGAAAGGGCAAGCGCAGAGCCCTTTCAGCACACACCTGTGCAGCCCATGTGCCTCACCTGCACTGTGAAGGTAACTGGCAGGCCCAAGCCTAAGTGCCACCTTGACTTGGCTCATTTGGTGGAAAACTAGGACAGGGATACAGACAAGGACACAGCACCACAGACTGCTCTGCATTTTGGGGCAACAGTGCAGGGTGAGGCCCTTGCACTTTGCTGGGCACACAGCACCTGCTGGCAAAACATGAACACAGGTAAAGCCAGGCTGAGGACAATGAGGTGATGTGGAGCAATACACAGGAGGCACACCTAATTATCAAGGAGGAAGATTTGAGGGGTTCTGGCTGCTCATACCTTGGCTGGTGTCTGGCTGCAGGGAGCTCAGAGGAAGTGGGGGTGAAGATTCGGGGGCCTCTGCTGCTGGATGCTCAGCCACTGGACAGATGATAAACCACCTCTTCCCAGTGTGAAGGACTAAGAGGCAGGGCAAAAACAGCTGGTGAGAGTGAGCAGGTTTCTCCCAAGGCTGGCGTGACCCCTCCCCACCAGCACCAGACCTGCCGTATGGGGATTTGGGGAACTCCTCTCACACCAGTGGGGAGGATGTGCAACCCACTCAGGGGGTCCTCACTGGCAGAGGCTCTCACAAGTCCCCCCAGCACAGGCTTATGTCCCAGGACACCTGTGGTGCATCACTGAAGGGGTAATGCTGGCTGGGGGACCAGCAGACAGCAGCGAGTCCACACAATGCTCCGTCCCAACCCAGGCCAGATATGGCTTCTCAGACAGGGCAGCTGTCCCCCAATGGGGGCATGCTCACCACACACTCCAGCACTCCCCCCCCGTGTGGTAGTCAAAACCCCTTACAATATGCTCATTGTGGGACTCTTATCAAATGCCTGCTGGAAGGCAGAGAAGGGACAATGACAGATATGCCTCCTCCAAATGCATGTCTGATTGGCAGGTGTAGCCTTGAAAGGAGACATACCATTTTGCTGATACACCGGGGCATTCGCTTGGGGTTGGCGACTCTCCTGAAGGAGGTAAAGGATCAGAACTCAGCAGACTGCGTGGAACAAGAACTTCCTTCAGAGCACAGCACTGCCTCAAATCATCTGAGGGGCCTCAGGAGCTTGGACATTTCTAACTGAACTGAAGGCGCCCACCCTCCCAGCCACCTCACCCAACACTGCATGGCCTACAGGCTCCTCCAGCAGGCGACATCACAGTGTTGTACTCACAGAGCCTGGAGCTGGGGGATAAGCAGGCCCAGACCCTCCTGGGACCTCTTACCCGGGACTTACCTCCCCAGAACCCAGGCCACAGGTGCTGAGGTGCGGCGGGCTCACCCCAGGGTCAGAGCCACGGTCCACATCCGTGTCCTCACTGAGCATGTCCTCTGCCTTGTCCATGACGTCCTTCATCTGCTCAATGAATGTCTCCCGCTCAGCCTGCAGGATGAAGTCGTGCTCTACCTGCAACAGCACATGCAACCCTGCTGGTAGGGATGTACCTCGGGCCACTGGCCACACTGGGTCTTCACTGATTGATTTGCTTGACTTCTACTCTGGACTAAACCCAAGAGGGGAGACACAGCCAGGGAGCCCAGTTCCCAACATCAGGGCTGCACGGTTCAGCAAGAGAAGCCACAGCTTGAGAAGCAGGCCCTCCAGGTGATGGGCCAGTGCTGCCCACAAGAGGCAGCCACCTGCAGAGGCGGGAGGACAGGCAAGGCTGGCAACCAATATTCTCCTCAGTGGGGTTGGCAGGCATGCGCCCAAAGGACACAGGGAGACAGCCTCACAGTCCCAGGGGAAGGGCCACTGACTCATCTGACCAGGCAGGACACCTAGCCTCACCATGTAGGTAGCAATCTCGTCAGGTGCATCCCCATCCAGGTCGAACTTGAACGTCACCATCTTGTGGTTGTGGGTCTCCAGCTGGCACTCCACCATCTTGTCACCCGTGTTGCACACCTACAGGACACTGAGGCAGTGAGACCAGGGAGGAGGCCGTGCCTAGCCAGCCCTGTCTTGCCGGCCCGTTCTGCCTGGCTACTCACATTCAGGATGGTCAGCCGGGGCCGGCTGGCTCTCTCCTGGCGGGAGCGTGCACGCGTGGACCTGCGGTGATGTTTCCGAGCGGCCTTGCCTTCCAGCTTCCCCCCACCAAATGCACCTTCACAGCTGTCACTCATCTCTCTTCCAGAAGTGACGTCAGAACCTCCGTAGCTACGCAAAAACCAAGAATGTTACAGTACCCAAGGGAAGGGCCTGCAAGCCTGCCTCACGTGGAAACTTGGCTTTTTGGGAAACAGCCAGAAGATTGACTGTCTGGGTGTGCTCACCTGGAAAACCTAGAGAGTCTAACGCTGGCCATGCCCAGGAGAGAGATCCCTGAGCCCGCTGCCCTTCTCCCCCTGTAACATCTGTCCCAGGCAGTGTTGGAGTCGTAGAGAACACATGGCCTTTCTGACCCAGGACCTAAGTCCTCTCAGCTCCTGGCCTGTGAATCAGGCTTATTCGGCTTACAGTAAATGTCAGGATTAAGACACAATCCTCCCCCGTGCCTCGGTTCCCCCATCTGTTCAACAGCAAGGGGAACACACCAGCCAGATGCAGCTGTTGTAGGATTTGAGGAGACTTTGCGGAACACCGAGTTTGGTGCTGGCATTACCAGAAGGGTGGGACACAGGGTCACTTCCTGTAACCAGTTCCCTCCCCAAATGCAACATTCTCCGTGCCTGAGGTGCTGGGAGACCCAGGATGTGGGCTGGACTCTGCCCTGCCCTCCAGGCCTCCCCACGGTCCCCAGACCTGCTGACTCTCTGTCCGCAGCCTCTCCCTTCTAGAAGGTCCTCGGCATTGCAGACCAGCACAAGGACCCAGAACACAACTGACTACCAAATTTCAACAAGCACTGACAAAGACCCCACAGGAGCTACCTGAAGCTCCACCACGTCAGACTTGGAAATGAGCGACATTGTTAGAAGCCCTGACACATGAGGGCAAAGTGTGCCATTACCTCTCACAGCTCTGAGGGAGGCTTGGCTGCTTGTCCTGCGAGGCCTGCTCCTGAAATAAAACCATGGAAAGGAGGACAGGTCACATCCATTCCCCCGCGACACAGACGCATCAGTCTGCTGTCTCCCCACCTCCACAGCCCAGCCCGCCACCCGCCTCCTTCTGACTGCAGCAAGCAAACCACGCAGGGTGGCAGGAGTGAGGGGTTTTATGTTAACGCTTGGAGCCAAGCAGATTTCTAAAAGCTGGGGCCACCCCCTTTCCAAACACGCTAACCCACTTTGATCATCCCCATGAGGGAGCACATGGCCCAGGAAGAATTGTCACAGGCCTTCCCATCGCCTCCAAAGAAAAGCACTCTGAATCCATGTGTAAAAATCATGGTCTCCAGCTGGATGTGTCATTAAAGAAAGTGTGACATCCAGGGACAGCAGAGGAAGATAAGAACAGCACCCATGGTGTCCCTGAGTACATGCTTCCACCTTCCCAAGGGCATCCCCGACTTCTAGGGCTGAGACCCAAGGTCATGGCACAGGAGGGCTGCCGTGGTGCTGGGATCAGGGTGACGGAATGGGGGCTAAGCCCCAAGGGGAGGGCCACACACCTCCGGGGGCAGCTCCACTGTCAGCTGAACGGCTGGGCAGGGACCAGTGATCCCAGGACCGCTGGGCAGTGGCAGGTTAGCAGGTGGCAGGAGCGCAGTGGTCTGGACAGGCAAGCTCTGAGCAGCTGCCATCACTGTGGGGGCCAGGGAGCCGGGGAGCTGAGGCAGGAGCTCAGGGGCAGTAGGCGGCAGCACTTCTGGCAGAGGTGGGGAGAGAACGGCAGCAGGCGCAGGCACTGTGGGGACCTGGGTGGTGACATCCACGGCATATGGAGGCGGGTGGCCAAGCAGGATCTGGGGGCACAGAGGACAGGGATGCAAATTGGGGTGCGGGCCATGGCATTTCCTGAGGGTCCCGGACCAAAGCAGGCACTTCCACCATCCAGGCAGGTGAGCAGGAAATGCAGACATCCCTCTCCATCCACCCACACCCCACAGACAAATCCAGGAATGTTTGTATGCAGATTTAATGAAACAAACAAGAACGGACACTCTCATGTCCCCATCTGTATAAAATCAAACCTAAAACTGCACTTCATCTCGGAACTTCTAGCTGAGTCAGGCTGAGAAGCTGTAAGTATGGCACACACTTAGCACCTGTCTGGGCTCCGTGCCACCACCCTACAGGGCCAGGCCACCACGCTACTCCATCCAAGCCTCCTGTCAGGTCAACACCTGCATTCCGGGGCTTCCCTGGTGGCGCAGTGGTTGAGAGTCCGCCTGCCGATGCAGGGGACATGGGTTCGTGCCCCGGTCCGGGAAGATCCCACATGCCGCGGAGCGGCTGGGCCCGTGAGCCATGGCCGCTGAGCCTGCGCGTCCGGAGCCTGTGCTCCGCAACGGGAGAGGCCACAACAGTGAGGGGCCGCGTAACGCAAAAAACAAACAAACAAATCCTGCATTCCAATCCCAGCCATGGCAAGAGGGACTGTGGACCTATGCCTTCCATGGGGTGACTCAGGAGCTGGACCAGATTCCCTACTGTTCCCTCTTGAAAAGCTCTCATGGGGGAAGGCTAAGACAGGCTAAGGGCTCCAGTTCGGGGTTGAGGTTGGGAATGGGAATGACCCGCCACCGGGCCTGCTGGTATGAGACCAATAAGACACGTGGTATGTGGGGTAAGATGCGAAAGCCAAAGCCTAGCCGAGGAGCCCTCTCTCCTGGAAAGACACCCCAGCTGGTGCATTCAGGGGAGTCTCTTCCCTCAGCGCAGGGAAGCCTCTGGGCGGCCAGACAAGCTCATCAATCAACTCCAGACCCTCTGCCAGCCGGACCACAGAGAGGCCACCAGGCCTGGCCAGTGACCTCTAAGCACCCAGCACCTTCTCCAGCCACTGGCTGAGCCAACAACCCAGTGCCAACAGTGTGCCAGGCCAGCATGTGGCGTCAGGCACGGGCCCAGCAATGACACCACAGACCCCCAGGCCTCCACTCGGCCCTTGGCTTTCCCCAAATGGCCCTGACCCGAGTCAGTGTTACTCCAAGTAACAGACCAGGGAGGTGCCTGCTCAGGCAAGGCACTGGACTGATGCACCTCCTCACACTGGTTTTCAAACAAACACCAGCCTACTGGTCAAGGAAAATCGTCCCTTCCTTCTCCGAGTACAAATCCCTTCTTCCGCACCATCTGCGGAAAGGCCGCAGGCTGGGCAGGGAGCTGGGCCACAGTGGGGTGAATGGACAGGGCAGCCACACCCGGTGGACAGAAACATCCAGGAGAATCTGTGCATACTTAGGACACAGTGCCTTACTCTAGAATGGATTCAGTACAAAACGAGCTAGGGGGACACCTGGCCCCTTAGCACACTTCCAGAATGAATCTTCATGACCAAATCAAAAGGGCAGGAGCCTGAGCTCAAACGGCAAAGGACACGCCCAACAGGCACAAAGCTCTTGAGGATTAGAGCCAGGGTGGGGCCAGGTGGGAGGGCGCCCAGGTAAGAGGCCCTGAGGTGGGAGGGCTCCCAAGTAAGAGGCTCCCTAGGTGGGGGGATGCCCAGATGAGAGCCTCCCCAAGGTGAGAGCCCCCCACAAGGTGAGAGCCCCCCACAAGGTGAGAGCCCCACGCCAGCTCCTCTCCTCACGTGAGGGTGGATAACTGCCCTGGAGCTCCAAAACACGCATGGGCTGCGCAGGTGCGTGGAGCCACGGGGAGGTCCGCCCAGCCAGCAGGGTGCGTGTCCCTGTATCCCTTCCCTGTCAGCCCAACAAGCTGCCCATGGTCCCCACCTGATTCTGAGACATCATCCTTGTCTGCCATGACTGCCTTGGAACCAATAACCCATGTACACCCAGCACTGCCCAGTCCACAACCAACAGATCCCGTCAGAACCCCATCTGCCTCATTTCCCAGTTGCTGAGATGGGGGTTACCCGCCTTCTTTACTTTGACAGGCAAAAAGACAGGCAGCGTGAGCCTCTCCAGCGTCCACGGAGTGGCTGACACAGCTGCACCGAGACTGCCAACCCTATCCAGGTGAAGGCAGGTGCCACAATGCCCAGGAGCCCCCCCACCACAAGCAGCTGCTACTGACACTTGGGAAGGAACCAAGAGTGGAGCTTCTAGCCACCCCAATCCCCAAGGCTCCTAACACGTGCTGGGAGGCGAGAGGAGGCAGCAGACACCCCCCATGCTGGATGAGACGCTGCAGCCATGGGACAGAGTTGCCTGCTTGTCCATTCCCACTCTGCTACCGGGGTCAAGGTGCTGAGAAGGAGCAGAGGTCCATGAACTCCTCGTGTGCTAAGGGGTCTCCCAGTGCCTAGAGGGTGGGCCCTGGCCAGCAGGTGGGTTACCTGACTCCCAGCACTGGCGGCCGGAGCAGCCTGCTCGGCAAGGCGGGCAACACTTGGCTTGTGGGGTTGTGGCAGCATGGGGGGTGCCGGGTGGGGAGGGGCAGCCCGCACATTCTGCGCTGCATGGAGGGGAGAAGGCGGGACGTCGCTGGGCACCATCTGCGGAAAGGCCGCCGGGTACACAGGCTGGGCAGGGAGCTGGGCCACGGTGGGGTGAATGGACAGGGCAGCCACACCCTGTGGAGCCACAGCCAGCAGAGGGATGCCAGTAGCAGTGGCCGCCACGTTTGGCACGATGGTCTGGCATGGGACGGCCAGTGGTGCCCCTGCAGGGTGGGGCAGCTTGACTGTCTGCAGAGGCAGGGCCGGTGACGTGGGCAGGGGAGCAGTGGTGGCACTGAGTGGGAGGCTTGGCAAGATGACAGCTGGAGAGAAATACTGAGAGGGGGGAGGCACGGCGGGCCCACTGGTGGCTGGCAGGTCAGGAAGGGCTGCAGGGAGGCTGTCGACTGTGGCCAGTGGAGCGATGGGGGGGACAACAGGAAGTGGAGGCATCTGAAAGAGAACAAGCATGTCAGCCCCACCAAGACTTGGCCGTGTCTGCAGCACATCTGCACTGGGTGAGAGGGTCCACGTCACCCACAGCTTCTGCCCCAACACACTTTTGTGTAGCTTCTATGGAAGGGAACAAAAACAAACCCAATTTAAATGGAACCAAGTGTATGATACCATCAAAGAGAAGGAAAGGCAGGAGGCCTCAGAAGGGTGTGGGGTGCAGACATGACCTTCAAGACAGCCCCACCTTCAGCACCACCTCAAAGGGGCTCAGGCTGGGCCATGCTGAGGCTACTGCTAGGTGACTGCAAGGACATCAGGGGTTATAACAGTGACCATCAGATTCACAGCTTTGGCATGTTCTCATTCAGAAAGACCAGGACTGCCAGAGCTACCGGACTGGCCCCAAACATCTGAAATTACTTTGCCTGATTCCCTCCAATCTGTATAAATTCACACTGAGACCAAATTCTTCAACAGGTTATCTCAAGAAAAGCATATCTTCCAGCCCCTCCTTGCTGGCCGAATGCCCCTGTGCCATGCATCCTGGGAGACAGCAGCGTCTCACAACAGCAGAGCTCTGGAACCTTCAGTGTCTGCTCGTCCATCCTGGAGACATCTCGTGGATCTAGCCCTTCAAACATTTCAGCAGATTCTCTGACAGTTCTCTCTAAAATAAAGCTTTTCTGGTTGCGGGCACACGAGCATTGCATAATATGTGCCTTTGTGTAATTATAAGACAGCGAAAATATGCAAACTGACCTCTGTGTATTTGAAAAGCAACTAAATGCCCGACCACCGGGAGCAAGGTGGTGGGTGAACTAGATGATGAAAGTGACTCCAATGCAGGAGTAATGAGGACAAGGCTGGTGACAGGCAACTGCTGACATGAAAGAACCTTCTGGGTGGTGCCTATAAACCGCAGGAACACTCACAGCTTCACTTCCCATCCTAGCTCTGCCAACACACTATAATGGGATCCATGAAACGAAAGCCGTCCCGTGATCAAGGTTCACTGGAAACATGCATGACCACTGACAGCATTAGCCTGAGTGACAGCACCCAAGCATCAACCACGTGCTATCAAGTGATACTGGTCCCGTGATGCTCCCCCGAAGACGGGCATCAGAAGTCACTTTTACAGTCAACTCTTCTTTGTAGCTGGCGAGCTGCTCGGCTGTCCCCTGGACTCGCAAGAATCCACGGTCAGCACAGCCTCGAGTAGCTCTGTGGAGGACGGTGACTATAGCTACGTGCTCACAGCCCCATCCTGGCTTCTCTGGTCTGACTCTGGACTAAACCTTTCCCCATCCTAGATGCATGTGGGGCAGAAGTCAAAGGCAGGAGAGCACGGCAGCCCAGCCGCCCTGTCATCAGGGAGTGTCTGTCTCTTGAGGGACCCGTGTGCCCTGAGGACAAGGAACAGCCAACCAGACTGGGGGAGAAGGTGAGGCTGTAGGGCAGGGGACAGAGAGGTACCTGTGGAGGGACTTGAGCAAGTGGCTGCAGGGGCGCCGGAGGCATCTGGAGGGGCTTCAGCTGAGCAGGGGCCACCACCTGGGAGGTTGGAGCCAGGTATGGAGGCAGGTTGGGGGGCACCGGCTGGAGGGGGCCCACAGGCTGTGGGGCCAGGACCTGTGGCAGGGGTACCGGCTGGGTCACGTGAGGAGGCTAGAAAGAGAGAGGGGCTTCTCTTAGACCAGTGCCCTCCTGAGATACACCTATGTACTTAGACACAACAGAATATATCGACTCACACACATGCACACACACACATACCCACACACATGTTCAAACACCCAGGCTGGAGCCCGGGACACACAGATCTGGGAGGACCACTGTGTGCAACGGGGACCTTCTGAGTGCTGCGGAACCCTGAACTCCACAGACACAAGAGACCCACCCCCACTCCCATCTACACCCTGGGCCCTGGGGAACTGCAGAGAAGGCGTATAGGGGGTCTGGACCTGCCAGGAGGCTCACAGACACTGGGCTCAGGCCAGCCAATACGGATGGGCAGGGCCTGGGGAGACCGAGGCACCCATGGTACCCATAAAGAGGGGCAGCCAGCACTCACCTGGTGGGCGGGGGGTGTGGGCTGGCCTGGGCCTGTCGGCACAGGGGCACTGGGCGGCGGCAGCCCAGGGGCGAAGCTCATGGCCGGCTCCGGGAAAGGCTGCTGTGGGAGCAGAGGGCGGGCGGGGGGCGGGATGGAGGCCACCGACAGGCCAGGCTGCAAAAAGCACCCAGAGCCACACTCAGGAGCTGTCCTAAGGAGCCCTGCCAAGCACACACTCACCATCTCCAGGGACCCATCTCTCACTCCCCGTGCCTGCCATCCTGCCAGGGACCCTTTCCGAGGAACATGATGCAGCAGAAGCAAGGTGTGGAGGTCCCTAAACCAAGAACAGCCACACCTCCCAACCAGGGAATGTCCTAGAACTTCAGCTCCACAGAATATCATGCTGTGAGAAAAGATCATTAAAAGAGATTTGTGGAAGCTTGGAAAACGCTTGTTATGACATTAAATGAGGGAAAGATAAAAAGGTATACGTGTCTTGTTCATAAGACAATATAAAATGTGTACATGTGGATATATTCACAAACAGAATATGGAAACGTGGGAATAAAACGTGGGACAGAGCTGGAGAGAGGGGTGCCCTGAAGAGCTGCGAGTCTCCCATGACTCACCCATCAGGAAAGAAACAAGGCCACAGACGTGAGCCCTCACCGCCAAGCACAGCATAGACATGGACTAGGAAAGAGTCAGAAATCTGAGTAGTGGATGTTTGATGCTATTAAGAACAGCTGCTAACTTGTTCATTTTTAGGTGCAATAATGGTACGGGGTTTTGTTTTCAGAGTCTTGATCCTGAAGAGATATAGACTGAAATATCTTGGGGCAAAACATCTTTCTGTCTAGGATTTACTTCAAAATAGTGGGGATGTGAGAAGCAGGTGAGAGCTATGGAAAAAAACACAGAGATGACTTCTGAAGGTGAGAGCACATCGACATCAGAAAGTTCTCTCACTTGTTTTCTAGATGAAACACGTGATTTCCAAAACCATTATCACTCATTTCATCTTCTGCAGTAAACGCTTTATGAAAAGCAGCATGGGGTAGAATGGAATCTCTCCTTTGCGTTCACTTGAAGCCACAGGGTGGAATGAGTCACGTGAGCACGTGTTCCTAGAGCCGCAATCCCTAGCCCAGCAGGAGTCAGGAGCTCAGGCAGCCTGGAGGCCTCAGAGGAGCGGCTTGTACTCCTGACTCCACCGTCTGTGCCACTTCTTCCCTGGGTCCCAGGGGCAAATCACCATGGCAACCCTCCCCAGGAGCCCTCAGTGCACCCTGGGGACCCCTTCTGTCCAAGGTGTTTTTGCATAAATAGGCAAAAGATGGGAGAGAACACTCCAGCCAATTTTGGGTGTATCCTGGCCAGGCCCTCGACCTACCTGTGCACGGGCATTCCGGCCTGTGAGCCAAAACTAGGACAGGGGCAGTGCTGCAGGGACCTGGGTGGAGAGCACACTGTGGGGCCAGGGAAAGTATGATCCTGCCCTAGAGGGGATGAGGGCCGGTGGAAGGTTCTGGCTCAGCCCTAGCATGGGTGACCTAAAGCCGAGAACCACTGCTCTGAGAAGCAGGTGGCCTTCTCATAAATGAACTCTTCCTGCTCTAAAATCATATTTCACTTAATTTTGTGAAACGAGTCAAACTGCAGATGAATACTGGGTTCCAGTCAGCAGAGGCAAATGCTTCAACTGCTTTTCCAAAGGGACTTTCTGAGCCTGAGCAGTCAGGAGGGGAGGGAAGAGAGACAGAGGTGGCCAGAAAGGCTGGGGCCCGGCACTCAGCAGCCCCAAAAGGCAGCCGCAGTGTGACAGTGCGTGATTGAAAGCACACGTGAGAGCGTGGAGTGAGAGCACATGTGAGAGCACATTGGGAGCCACTGTAACGTGAGGCAGGAGACGCTCTTCGGGCAGGGGCACTGGCCCTGACCACTTCTGGGCCTGAGGGGCATCTAAATCTCTCTCTGGACCCCTCTCCACAGCCTGGCTCAAGGGCAACTTCCCTGGGACTGACCATTTGGGACTGGGAAGCAAGCAATTGTTTTGCTTTCTTTAACATTAAAAAAAATCAAAATAAAAAAACAAATGCTAAATGTGACTCCCTCATCTAGCAATTTCCATCTCATCTAACAAATTATTCCACAGGCATAAAGAAGCATGAGGCCCTTTCAATCCTACTTCTCAAACATCACTGAAAATGCTTCCCGTGATTTGGTCGTTTCCATACCTCTAACTTTTAACAGCTGCATATGTGGTGGAGAAATGCCAGGAGATACTTAACACTCCCTCAGTGAAGCCAGACACTGAGACAAAATCAAAGGCTTCATTACTATAAATGATGCTTTTCTGTCACCTTTGCGACAGTCAGAAGTAACTTTTCAGGCCCAGCGTCAGTCACAGGGCGGGACCTTGCCAGGTTTATCACAGCTTTGCAAGCACTGGGTGTCACTGGGCTCTGTTTCCAGTATTTTCTCATCTGGCAGGTCTTTGAGGGTACACCATAGGCTGCTCCAGCCTGCAGCCCTGCAGTTACTGGCAAGGATGGACCTCCCACGGGCCTGCTTTTGCATGGCTGGGAACTGACAACAGGCCAGCACCAACTAGATGGACCATCACAGACTCTAGTCCATGTGGACAGGAACTCTGGCCAGAAGGGGTGGGCTGACTCACCACGGCAGGCTGCTGGTAGGCCCCCAGTGAGGGCAGGCTATGTGGCAGGACAGGCCCGTCACTCACGCTCACAGGGGGGCTGCACACACACTGGGCGGGGGGCTGCACTCCATCCACCAGCGAGCCCAGCACAACGCTCTGCTGGCTGCTCTGCGAGTCCGAATACACCGTGGAGCCCTGGCCACTGTCAAACGTGCTGTCCGCTGGGGAAGGAGGACAAAAGCACAGCTCAAAGCGGGCACCCCCAAACATCACCCCCACAGCACTCCAGCAAGTCTCAGGGAACGCAAACATGGGATAGCTTGTCCTCGTGTTTTCTTCTGTAAAACAAAGACTTGGTTACATTTCCAGATCACATACATAATAAATGTGTGTCATTAAAAAAAATCAACTAAAGAACGGTACAGGGGGCTGTAATTGTACCACCCAGCAATGGCCCTGGCAGCCTGCCCACACACTGCCTGACATCTGTTGGTGCTCACCATGGGCCACCATGGATCCCAGGTGGGTACCTTGCACCACCCTCTGTAGGCAGGACAACTTCCACCAGCTTACAGATAGGGACCTCATCTGGCACCTGACCTGGCCTTGAAAGTGAGCACTTTCAGCTCTTCAAAGGCACCAGATGGAACGTCCAAGTTAGGAAAAGCTACAGTCATGTGGAGGAAAGAACTACCACCTGAGTTTTATAGCAGGGGAGGGAGGTCTCAGGACCCTGACCACCTCCACTCACCACAGCAAAGAGCCTGAAGTAGGAAGACCTGGGTCCAAATCTAGCCCCTCGCTTCACAGGCCCAGGTGTAACGTGGTTGGAAAACGGGGCGGACGAGGTGCCTGCCCCACAGAGAGGCCATAAAAGGGGGACCCGGAGAGTCCACGGCCCAAGGCAGCCCCCCAAGAGGCCAGCCTCACCCAAGATCAGCCCAGATTGGCCATCAAACCCAGCCTGGGTGGAAGGAGCTGCCTGCACATGGGGGCACAGACGAGACTGCCACGGCCCACAGGCTGGTCTCACCAAGCCTGGGAAGACACCTGGGAAGACAGGGCGCCTGCATGGTCATGCCAGGCAAGAGTGAAAAGCAAAAACCTGTTTGAAGTGGCACTTTTGTTTTACTGCCTCCAGGTTCCAAAAGCTACATAAGCATTAGGATTTGTCACCTATGAACACCAAGCTATTTCTATGGGGCACCTTTTGGCCTACGTGTCCATTTGTAATTTAAACAAATAAAGTAAAAGAGGACTCTTGTTGGCTTTGCAACAAAATAATTTTTCCCAAGAGCTGATCAGAACTTATTTTGACCCAGGAAGACTTAAGAATGGTGAGGTTTGATTGTGCAAAACAATTTACCAAGTGGCTCTGAGTTTTGATGAGGTGGCTGGTAGTCATTGCTACTTAGAGACAGAGACAGCATGTGCACATGAGAGACAGAGTGTGGGCACACGAGACAGAGACAGAGAGGTGAGTGCATGAGAGAGAGTGTACAGACCAATTTCAGGTACAGTGACTCTAACCATATATGTGACACTTTATATTTTTAAAGTGAATGTGTTTATTTGTATAATAAAAATTATTTTTAAAAATCACTTTTAACCTATTGACAAATTGTGTTCTCACAGTCACAGATGCTGGCCCAGGCTTGAGCCTGATCTGGTTAGCTGGTGGGCAGCTAACAGAAAACAGAGTGGGGAGTCAAAACATATGATATTTGCTGCACCTTCCAATATATGAAAGTGTGTGTGTGCCCATCTTGTTATCTAAGACCAGGTCCCCTCCAGTGATGTGTGTGCTGCTTGCGTCTACATTAGTTCATCTTTATGAAGCACAGTGTGGTCCAGCCGGCCCCAGGCACTGCGGCCAGAGGGATGGCTGAGCACAGGCTTTCTGTTCTGACCCACTGCAAGGTGCAGAAGAGCATGTGCAGGGTGCTGTGGGTTACAGATTAGAGGGAGACACAGGGGTGCCCACGTGTGTGCACGTGTGCCCATGCGCCTGTGCACATGCACTCGTGTGGGTATATTCTACGTGCACGCATGTATGTATGTATGCATATGCATGTTGAGCGTGTGTGTGGTAGACTGCAGGTATAGGTTACGTCTGGAAGTTATTATCTCTGGAAGTTAAAGTTAAAAGACTTAAAACATCAGTGACCTCCAGGGAGGAAAATTAACTGGTTTCTGCTGTATACCCTCTTGGATTTTCTGAATTTTATAAAATGTGACTAAATATAGTCTACTTTAGAGAAATTACGGTAAATAGGTAAAACTGTTTTTGAGAAGCATGGCCACTACGTGAAGCACACTCATTCTTAGTCAGTCAGGAAGGGGATCTGTTTGCAGACAGAACGCCCACCCTAAACTCATCTGTTGATTCACATCTATGCAACGGGTCGAGCCTGTGTCACAAAATCTTACCACAGCAGAGCATTTTCTAGGTCACAGACTGTATCTGTTCAAAGTTCAACAAAAGGAGATTTCTTAATTCCTGTCCTAGAAATTTTTCAACTAAAAATTATGTTTTCAGAGTGTGTAGTGGTATGTCAGGAGTGGAAAGCCTTTTCCTGCAAAAACTTTATGCTCTTGAACTAATTTTTCGGTTCATCAGAAAATGGAGTGATGACGTGGCGATTCTGTTCTCCAAAGCAAACTTGAGCAGGTAGGAGAGAAGTAAACAGTAGGCAACCTATCTCAAAGTGATGGCCAGCCAGCCGATGGTTTGAATTCAAACAGCCTGCTTTGAAGAATGTTTAGCTATTTTACTGATAAAGAAAGGATGTAACTATTAAATAGATTACACAGACTATTTTGGTCTTTCCACACAAACAACCTGAAATAGTGGCTTGGGCAGGTGGCTCAGCTCTCCATGCTTATTCACAGAACAGACAGAAAAGGCTACATCCCCCATCCTCAGCTCACGGCTAAATTTTTAGGATACTGAGGACTTCCACTTAGACATGGAGAAGACACAGGATTCTTCATTCCAGTGGTCTGAGATGAAGCCAGCTACAAAGTGACTCCCACCAATCCATCAGTGACACTCTCTGGGAAACACACTAAAGGTCTCAAAGGTTCAGTACCAGAAGGGAGATAACCCTGGGGACGGACAATCCGAGCAGCAAAAGTCACAACCAAGACCACGGCATGACTAGAGGCTGCAGCCACTGGCAGCCCCAGGACCACAGCATGTGGCACAGACGCCTCCACTGGTCAGCGACTCCAGGCCTGAGGCCCAGCCCTCAGGTTCCCTGTGAGGCGGGGACTGATATATTCCAGACGGGATAAGTAGCTGAACTAAACAAGCTCTATCCCTGCTGGCTCGGGGGGCGCAGGAGGTTCTGGGTCTCCCTGGATATTTGTCCCCCACCTGTCCTGAGAAGCTGGACTTCAGGGAGACTTAAACCCCTCTGGGAACAGATCTCTTTGCAACGTGGGGATGCTTCCAGTGCCCTCCCTGGAAGAATGTTTGCCCACACCAATCATTCATACCCGCGGGGTGGGCTAAGGGGAGGGCAGCAGGGCAGGGGGGCCCTGGGGCGGGCAGCACTCACAGGCCAGGGAGGTGGCGCTGGCCGGCAGCGCAGGGGTGAGGAGGTGCTGGTCGGCCTCGGGCTCCTCCAGCTCTGGCGGCCCAGCCTGAGAGTGGTAGGTCACCTGGACCTGCAGGGGTGTGGGTGGGCCCCTGGCCTTGTCAGGGCTGCCGGGGTCCCGCTGCTCCTGGGGCTGCAGCGCTGGCCAGATCCTCTTCCGCCGCCACTGGATCAATGCCACACGGTCACGGATGGACTTGGCCACAATCTTCACATCACTCTCGTGGAAAAATCCTGACTCAATCTGCAAAGGAAATCACCGTGTCATGACTGGGATGGGCCCCACCCACATGCCCCACTACCAGGCAACCCTGCCGTATGCACCGCCGCCTCCTGCTCGTGGGGTCTCTGCCCAAAGTCCCCTCCTCGGGTCCCTCACCCCCATCACCAAGCTCGCTCCTCTCGTGGACGCTCTCGTCATCCCGTAAGTAAATATCCTCCCGCCATCGACTGCAGATCCACAGGGAGAGTGACCATCTAAACCTACACTGACCCGGCTCCTGGTCGGCGGCAACACAGCAGATGCTCGTAACCATGGGCTGGATGTGTGAGGGAGAAGGGAAGAACCTCATCTGCCTCTGGCAGGGCCAAAACTCAGAGTGGCCCCTCACTGGCTGGGCTGCAGGGCTTTCATGGAGCCCCTTTCTCAGGCTGGCCGAGGGCGGGAAAGAGGTCCTGGCTGCCTCTGTGTGCTCAGGGACAGGGACAAGTAGCCTCAACCAGTCCTCAGTGCTGTCCTGGACATTCTCTGAGAAGTCACAGAGGCTGGGGGAAGGAGGCACATTTAGTAACAAGAGACCAGAAAGGTGTGTACCCATGCCTAGCAAAATTCTGAACCCAATTTTCCCAACGGAGCATTTGAGAGCGTTTGTAAATGAATCAAGGATCTCCAGGAAACATCAGAGTGCTCTCTGAGAATATTTATGGCAAAACCACAAAACGGCGGAAGCCAGGCTCCTCGCCGTCACTGTGGGATTCCCCATGTGAAACAGGAGAAAACCAGAGAACAAACCTTGGGGCGCTGGCATCATGTGAACTCACGGTTTTCAAAGTACAACACACATAAATACACCAGATGTAGATGTGAGTGTGTACATTTATGGTGTAGCATGTGCTTCTGAACCGAGTGGGCCCAGGCCAACGACCGGAGCTTGGCCGCTGTGAGAGTGGGTTCAGGCTTGCAGGGAAAGGGCGAGGGGAGCTGGACATCTCACTGTGCCTGAAATCAAGGACATGCTCAGAAAATGACAGACATGCAGGACAACATGGAAGCTAGCACCCAGGGCCTCCCACTGGCTGAATCTGGGGCATTCTGAGCACCAAAATAAACAGTGATGTATGATGGTTTGAAGGACGTGTCTACAAATGCACACAGGAGAAATGAAAGTGATCTGTGGTGGCAGAAGTGATGGGTTTGCTGCCAGAGTGAGGGTACACAAAGGGGGGCCACATACATGCAGTCTCTGTCTCTCTGTCTCTCAATCTATCTCTCAGCCTCTGTCTCTCTGTCTCTCAATCTATCTCTCAGCCTCTGTCTGTGTGCCTCCCTCTGTCTCTGTCTCTGTCTCTATCTCTCTGTCTCTCCCTCTGTGTCTCTGTCTCTCTCCCTCCTGTGGATCACCTGCTCCCATGAAGCCATGTCATGAGCTGCCCTTTGAATGTCCCACCTGGCTGGGAACTGAGTGTCCCGCCACCAGTCAGGTGAGCAAGCAGACACAAACCCTCGGCCCCAGTCGGCCCTGGCAGACACACTGGCTACACCTCATGAGGGGCCCTAAGCCAGAAGCACCTGCTGAGCTACTCCCGGATACCTGACCTCGGAGACTGCGCAAGACCATAAGTGTGTACAGGCCTGTGTTTGGGGTAATTTGTTGACAGCGATAGGTAACTCACCAATGGAGCATACAACCTACTGAATAAAAGAGAAACTGTGAGTGCACACAGATATAAATAAGCGCAAGCCTGGTGAAAATGGAATATTTACGTAGTTTCAAGGTACCTCCCCACAAAATAGTTATTAATTATAACTGCACATGGACACCCCTGGCAGAAACCCTCAACCACGTGATCTCAGGGAGTGTCCTCAGTGGGCTGACCGTGGTGAGCGACCCTGATCTGCGCTCTTGCCATGAAGGCATCACTGGACAACTCGGACCCTGGGTGGGGCTGGGTTGCTCTCCCAGTTCTGACAGCCGAGGTGGCTGTTAGGAAAGTCCCTGTCTGTGGGAAACAGACACGGGTCTGGCCAAAAGAAGTCACCTTGAACAGTTCTGTTCCACATTTGCAACTTTTCTATAAGTTTGTGATTATTTCAAAAGACTCATTTCAGAAGACAACTCCATTTGACAGAATGAACTGTGCTGAAATCCTGCAGACATCCACCCTGAGGCCCCCGCCAGGCTCAGACCAGGACGGGGAGGTGTGAGCAGGGCTGGGCACGTGGCCAGGACTTGCTGAAGAGGCTGAGCCAGGGTTCAGCACCCACCCTCAGTGCCACCCCCACGTGGCTGACCTGACCAGAGGCCGCTGGAAAGAAAGCATCCCACAGACACGCTTGCCTGCCATTTCTATTTTCTGCCCATGACCCATTTTCCCTTCCATCTCCATTTTCACAGTCACCCCCCAGTGATCCTCTCCAAGGTGTTTCTTCTATTTTTTCCCAAACAGCAGAGAATTTGGCCACACTGGAACATCCTATTATCTGGAGGCTGTGTAGGAGAAGGGCTGGTACCACAAACACGAGAATCCCTGGGCTAGGCTACAAGTTCCCTCCCCTCCCACCCTGGGGGTCTACACGAGGGGTCACTTCCAGATCAGAGCCAGCCCAGGTCCCCAAAGAGTCCACCCTTCTCTGAGCCCTGGGGGCATCTTTGTTCTGATCCACATTCACACAGGCCTCCCCACTGCATCCCCCACCCACCACCGGCACCCTCCCCACGCCCCCTGCTGGGGGGAGATGGTAGAGGGAGAAGAGAAAGCTATCCCATCGGCCTGCCTCATCATCTTCACCACTCAACAGTCAATAAGCTCAGGTGTTAACAACAGGGCAGCCCAGACCAGGTGCCAAGTCCTAGAACTGGCAGTGCAGTGACACCCCTATGCTTTCAAAGCACTTCCTTTGTAAGGTTACCATCTGTTTATGATAACCAACACTGGTGTTTCATTCGTAGTCATCTCCTCTTCAAATTACTTTAAGTTTTGAAGAAGTGTGTGTGTTAAGTTAAAGCTATCAGCAAGTGAACACCCAGCTGAGCAACCTGGGAGTTGTGAGCTCTGAAACTCTGCCCAGCTGGGGCTTCCTCGGGGTCCTAACACCTGGCCCAGGGACAGCCCAGGAGAGGCCCAGGCAGCTGCCATTAGGACCCCAGGGAGAAGGAGAGCCCCAGACCCCAGGGTTGGCTCTGGTATTTACGGATGGGTGGGAAGGGGAGGGGAGTAGAGGGAAAGTTAGACCCTGGCCAACGGCTGCAGGACCAGCACTGACCTGCAAGGACCAGCCAGGAGCCAGGTCTCGCCAGGGTTCAGGAGCAGCAGCCAGTAACAACCGGGGCACTCACACAGGTGGAAGACCCCGTTGTGTGAGTGCGGCCACTTTCATCACAGGCACTCCAGGGCTCTGGGCTCATTCTGTTTCTTAAGCAGAGTGTTGGGTATGTGTTGTTTTTCTATTATTCCTTAACTGAACACAGCGGTGCACCTTCTGCAAGGATGGCATACAGCACAGAGGACGTTCCCCACAAGAAGGCGCTTTTAAAGGAGACAGAGGAAAGGGAAGGGGGAGGCGTCAGGCCCAGGGCCTGTACTGGGAGCTCTTGGAGACACCTCCCACCCGTGAGTCCAGTCAGGTGCCAGGGACTTGGTGAGGACCAGGCCGTGGCTACAGGCACAGGCATGTACGCAAGGACCTGGGGGCTGGGCAGCATCTGTGCTGCGGCCAGGGGCCAAGGTATTTTCTATGTCGAGGCAGAGAAGGGATGAGTCCTCTCAGGAGGGCGGGCAGGTCCTGGGAAGGGGCCCAGGCCATGTTTGGGTACCACTGTCATATAACCGAAGAGTGTCTGGAACAGAACCGAGAACAGAGCTGGAGCTGGAGGAGGTACCTGGTCCAGCTGAGATGCAGATGGCACAGGCTGTCTGGGTCCCAGGCGCCTCCAGGACAGGTCACCACGTGGAAACTGTGTGCCCTGTCATTCTCACGCCATCGCTATGCAATGCTCATGGGGGAACGAGAACACTGCTCTCCACCTGGGCTTCCTGAGGTGCCTGCACCTCGACAGACACACCCCCTCAAGGCTGTCCAGGGACCCACCTCATCTCCATGCAGGCCTAGCCAACCCCCCCGAGGCCTCCCTCTGCTCCTCCTGCCCCCGGGACACCTGGAGCTGCTAGCCAGGTACCCCCAGTCCCCGCGGTCCCTCCAGGACACTTTCCATATGCAACCCACCTTCCTAAACCTCAGCTCACAGGATACCAGCCTGCACACCACCTTGATCGTTACTTATGTTTGTGCTTTAAACTTCAGCAGAAAGCATGGAGAGACCACAGTGTCGCGGTATGGAAAAACAGAGATCCTGAATTATAGGACTGATGGGCTGGTAATTCTCTTTTTTTTTCTTTTCTAATTTTTTAATGTGGAATCTAAAAAAATAATACAAATGAATCTATATACAAAACAGATATAGACTCACAGACATAGGTTACCAAAGGGGAAAGGGAGGGGAAGGGACAAATTAGGACGATGGGATTAACAGATACAAACTACTATACTAAAATAGATAAGCTGGTAATCATCTTAATGCAACTCTCAACAAATATGTAGCAGTTCAACAGTGCGCACTATGCAAGGTCATAGAAAGATCCTCCCAGAAGCACAGAGCTAAATGATACTGTTAAATCCGATTACAGCAGAGGTGTCTGTTTCTAGGCCCAGGAATGTGACCAGCAGCTGAGAAGGAGTCCTGACACGGGCTCCGTGCCATTAGCAGGGCGTCACACCTACCACACATGCCATCAGGGGCACAGGCTGCTGTTCAGTGGAAGGCAGGGTCCTGACTGGCCATGCACCTCCCACTCCTGTCCTGCCCTAACTTGCTGCAACTACCTAAACCAAGTTCCATGGACCCCTCACCTGACACATGCCCAGTCCCCTGAATTCCCCTTGGTCCGTGGCTCCCACACCTTACATGGCATGGCCAGCCTCAATTTCCTTATCTGAGCAGAGCCTCACTGAGCAGTGGTCAGCACAGCCTGGCCCCGCAGATACGCCCCCCACAGGAGCCTGTGCAGGCAGCCTCCCCTCCACCTCTTGTAGCCCACCTTCCAGGGCCATGCTGGGGTCTTTCCCTATCAAATTACCAGTGGCATTTCCCACAGAACTAGAACAACATAATTTAAAAAATTTTATGTAACCACGAAAGACCCCGAATAGCCAAAATAATCTTGAGAAAGGAGAACAGAGCGGGAGGAATCATGCTCCCTGACTTCAGACTATACTACAAAGCCACAGTAATCAAAACAGTATGGTACTGGCACAAAAACAGACGCATAGATCAATGGAACTCTGGAAAGAAAGCCCAGAAATAGACCCATACACTTATGGTCAATTAATCTACCACAAAGGAGGCAAGTATATACATTTGAGAAAAGACAGTTTCTTCAATAATTGGTGCTGGGAAAACTGGACAGCTACATGTAAAAGAATGAAATTAGAACACTCTCTAACATCATATACAAAAATAAACTCAAAATGGACTAAAGACCTCAATGCAAGATTAGATATTATCAAACTCCTAGAGGAAAACATAGGCAGAACACACTTTGACATAAATCGCGGCAATATTTTTTTGGATTTGTCTCCTAGAGTAATGGAAATAAAAGCAAAAATAAACAAATGGAACCTAATTAAACTTAAAAGCTTCTGCACAGTGATGGAAACTATAAACAAAACAACAAGACAACCTACAGAATGTGAGAAAATATTTGCAAATGATGCAACCAAAAAGGGATTAACTTCCCAAATATACAAACAGCTCATATAGCTCAATACCAAAAAAAACAAACAACCCAATCAAAAAAATGGGCAGAAGACCTAAGCAGACATTTCTCCAAAGAAGACATACAGATGGCCAACAGGTACATGAAAAGATGTCCAACATGGCTAATTATTTGAGAAATGCGAACCAAAACTACAATGAGGTATGACCTCACACTTGTCAGAATGGCAATCATCAAAAAGTCTACAAATAATAAATGTTGGCAAGGGTGTGGAGAAAAGGGAACCCTCCTACACTGTTGGGGGGAATGTAAATTGGTGCAGCCACTGTGGAGAACAGTATGGAGGTTCCTTAAAAAACAGAGTTACCATATGATCCAGCAATCCCACTTCTAGGCATTACCCAGAAAAGACAAAAGCTCTATTTCAAAAAAAAAAAACACATGCACCCTAATGTTCATAGCAGCACTATTTACAACAGGCCAAGGCATGGAAACAACCTAAATGTCCACTGACAATTGAATGGATAAAAACGATGTGATACTGTATATACATAAAGGAATATTACTTAAATAAAATAAAGGAATATTAGCCATAAAAAAGAATGAAATGATGTCATTTGCAGCAACCTGGTTGGACCTAGAGATTATCACACTAAGTGAAGTAAAGTCAGAGAAAGACAAATATCATACAATATCACTTATATGTGAGATCTTAAAAAATGATACAAATGAACTATTCACAAAACAAAAATAGACTCACAGACATAGAAAACAAACTTATGGTACCAAAGAGGAAAGAGTTGGGAGGAGGATAAATTAGGAGTTTGGGATTAACAGATACACACTACTATATATAAAATAGATAAACAATAGGACCTACTGTATAGCACAGGGAACTATAGTCAATATACTGTAATAACCTATATTAGAAAAGAACCTAAAAAAGAACACACACACACACACGTATACATGTATATACACATATACATAACTGAATCACTTTGCTGTACACCTGAACACTGTAAATCAACCATACCTCAATTTGTAAAAATATATTTTATTGTATTAATTTAAAAAAAAACCTACTGGGGTCCAGGGAATCCACTTGTAAAGACTCCATCAGCCATACCCTTGTGACTTACTACATTTTTGATAGATGTGCTATTTTCAGTGACACATTTATTTTAAAAAAGAGAAAAAAAGGGCATGCATTTCTGTGGTTATGACAGGCACAGCCAAGCACTTACTCTCCTGCAACAAGCATGCATATTTTCACTCTTGCTCAGATTTTCCAGTCAAAACCAGCGTCTTATTTCTCACGGATACTTCTTTCCCTCTGTGATACAAAACATCTCTATTCTCCTGCTCTCACCAGGCCCTCCAGACCACAATCCTCCACAGAAACAAAGTGAAATAAAGATCAAACCCAAAGGCCCACACCTGCACAAAGTTAGCAAGAATCTGGTCCAAACAGGGCTCTTCCTGCTATGCTAAAGTCCCCAGGGATCTCTCCGACCAGTCCGCGATATCCTTTCACGGCACCATTTCCAAGGTGATGTCCTACATCTGTGCAGCAGGGTGATTCAGACCTACGTCCTTCACAGCTGCACTCGACCAACAGGGATCCTTGTTCCCAGAACCGCCCACCCACTGCAGGACCACACTCCCTTTCTGACTTCATTCTAATCTTTGGAAACCACACGCTTTCAAGGAACGCACCCAGATTTGCCAAGGAACGAGCACACATTACCATTTCCTGCGCCACGTCATCCGGCGTCTCCCTCTCCAGGTCAAAGGTGAATTCTATGGCCCCATTGTCCTTGGGCTTGCCCTTCAGTTTCTTGGGGTCCTCAACCCAGAGCCGCAGGGCGATTGTGGACTTCCTGCCATGGTCCTCCTCGGCCAGCTCCACCCTCACACCTGTGTCCTCCGCGAAGAAGGCGTGGCTGAGCAGGTCCTTGATCTCGTACCTGGGGAGGGGATGGCTGTCAGGCAGGACAAAGGCACACTTGCTGAGGGGGTCCTGGACATGGGGTGCAGGGGCCACGACCAGCCCAGCTCCCTCTAGAAAGTCTTCTGACTGTACTACCCACTGGGCAGTATCTGCCCTCGAGGGCAGCACAAAACAGTACATCTCCATTCCTTAACTCCCAGGGGAAGAGAAAAAACCTACTACTGAAGACATCTAACTGCATAATACGTAAGCCTTCTTTTTTTCTCTCATTATAAAAATTAAACATCCCCACTTTTAAGAGACTTGGGTAATTCAGAAAAGAATGTTTGAATCAGGCTCTGCACTGTGTAGTCAAAGCCTGCTGAGGTGCCAGGGAGCTCTCAGTTGTCACAGGATACCTGGCTCCAGGTAAAACTGAACTGGACCCAGAAGAGGCAGGCCCCCACCTCCCCAGCTCACCACCCGAGGGACCCTGGCCTCAAGGAAGCAGGGACATTTTCAGCGGCTCCTCAGCACGGTAATGGGGGGTGGGTGTTGCCATGCTAACCACTCTGCCGCCCAAATCCACATCCCTAAATGCTCGTCTAGTTCCCGTCTCTGGCACAAACAGATCCCTGTTTTGTCCTGGGACCGGCTTCCTCCCAGCATCCTGTCTGTGGTCACCGTGGCCTTCGAGTTCCAGTGGCCCATCCCTGATTGCTGCTGAAGACAACACATCCCACACGCAGCCCAGACAGCCACCATGAATGAAAGGGGGAGAGTAGGGTGAGCAACCCTCAGGGAGGGTGACAAATGCCTGTGGGGATCCTGGGGAAGGTCAGGAGTTAGGGCCCCTGGGGGTGCAGAGGTCACAGCCCTGGGGGCTCTGTCTGTCCTGGTTTGGGAGGTGGTCTCTGTACTTTCCTGATGTGATATACTTTTCACAGTCGTTTAGTATTTTTGTTTAAAAAACAAAACACGATAACCTGCAGGGGGCAAGAGAGAAGGCCTGGGGATCAGGACAGGGCCCCAACATGAGAGATGACAGAAAAGGACAGTGATCAACGCTAGGCACAGAATTGGGGGAGAGGGCATGAGCTGGGTGTGCAGGGGCAGGCAGGGCACATGAGGAAGTGAGGAAGAGGTATGTGGGGAGAGGAGGAGGAGGAATGGGGAGGGTGGCGAATGGGCAGGAGAAGAAGGGCAGGGGGGAGAAGGAAGAGAGAGGGAGGAGGGAGGGAGATGGGAGAAAGGAGGAGATAGGGAAAGAAGGGCCAGAAGAGAGGAAGGAAGGAGAGAAAAGGGAGGGATGGAGGGATGGGGAAGGAGGGAGGGAAGGAAGGAAGGAAGGTAGGACGGAGTGGGGAAGAGAGAGAGGAGGGAGGGAAGAAAGGAAGGAGAGAGAGAGGGAGGAAGGAAGGATTGGGGAGGAGAGAAGAGGGAGGAAGGGGGGAGGGAGGGAAAAAGGGAAAGAGGGAGGAGGGATGGGGGAGGGAGGAAGGAAGGAGGAAGGCTCCGAACACACACCTAGCATCCTGGCTGACCAGCTGAGG
This sequence comes from Stenella coeruleoalba, assembly GCF_951394435.1. Classification (NCBI taxonomy): domain Eukaryota; kingdom Metazoa; phylum Chordata; class Mammalia; order Artiodactyla; family Delphinidae; genus Stenella; species Stenella coeruleoalba. The sequence goes on along the minus strand of NC_137153.1, from coordinate 33,992,189 downwards.
AAGGAAGGGCCCTGACCTGAGGTGGGAGCTGGTCTGCGGGGCATCTCAAGGGCTCTGACTTGAATGTGGGACTTTGAGATGGGTCAGACAAACAGGTGCATGAAAGACGCAGCCTGGAGCTGAGAGAGAGGGGAGCCTGGCATGGGGGTGTCCTCCAGGCTGGGGGGATGGATAGACTTGCTGGGGACAACACAGAAGAAAAGCAACAAGGGAAGAATGAGGCCCCAGTAGCGCCCACACTCCAGGCTGGGTGGGCGAGAAGCAGCCAGCCAAGGGGTTGGGGGCTCTAGGACAGTCCCCAAAGCCAGGGAGCATGTTCCAGGCAGCAGAGCTCAGGCAGGGACTGCCCACCAACCGCCCAGCAGGCCTCTTGGGACCCGGTATGCCTGTGGCCTAAAGTGGCCTATCTCCAACACTCTTCTTCTTTTGGGAAGCGATTTCAGCCAGAGCCACAGCCCAGATCCAGTGCTGCCTGGGAACTCACCTTTCCTCCTTGTTTTTGCAGATACACTCCCCAATAATCTCCTTGATTTCAGGATCATGCACTTTCTCAAAGCTGGCCGGCTTGATGCCCTGAAGATGACATGAGCAGAGTCACCTAATACCAAATTGGGGTCTGTTTCTTGCGCACCTCACACTCACCCCAGCAGAAGAGAAGGCAGGAAGTGCATAAGCCTTGTTTGGGGTTGGGGTTGGGGTCGGGGGGGCTGTTTCAGTCTAAGTCCCCACTGAAGGGCTGTCGGGAGTAGTGAGGTCTGGGGAAGAGAAAGATTCAGGGGACACTCAGAGCAGACATCAACGATGCTCACTCTGCCCAACCCAGCTCCCCACAAGGGAGCACGTGCACTCTTACTGCACAGCAGAGGGGGCGGGAGAGGCGCACCTGCCCAAGGCCACCCACCAGCCAGCCAGGGCCTCCCATGCCAGCTGCCCAGAGGGTCTTGGAGGCTGGACAAGGAACCCTAAAGAGCTGGCCTTTCTCACCACAGCCCCCTGGAGGGTGCAGAGGTCACTATGTGGTTGCCGTGGCTGGCCCCACTGTGGTCACCAGTGGGGCTGACTTCCAAGGCCTGGTGGCTTGAGGGGGCTGCAAGCAAGCATCTGTGCCACGGAATTCCACAGCCAGCAGCCACATCAGATGCCTTTCAGGCAGCGGGAGCAGGAGGTGACCGAGCATTCATGCTGACCAGAGACCCAGCGGGTGCTAGGGGTGTGCAGCCAGAGGCATGGGGGCAGCAGCGTGTCAATCCCACAAGCAGACAGGATTCCGGGAGAAACAGGGGCTGGACTGCCGGGCTTATCTGCAATCTGTTCAGGGTGGGGTTTGTGGGGAGGGGATCCTGGTTTTTAAACATTTTGAACACAGTGAGGGCTCAACCGTCATGTTCTTCCTCCTTCAAAACGACTTTGCCTTCAAAGGTCTTGTCCTGGCTTGTTTTTTTTGTTTTTTTAAAGCATACGTTTTCCCACAGAAAGGGATGGGGGAGAGGGGAGGCGCACCCCCAGCCGAGGGGCAGACCTGGGAGTGCAGTATCCCCAGCAGCTCCCACCACCCGGCTGGGGCCCCATGGTGCCCACCAAGCCCCTGCCCACGACCCCTAGCCATAACCAATGGGGGTCAGGTTATGCCTGACACGCAGGGGAGTCTGTGCAGCAACAGACACAGCACGCTGGGTTTCAGAAGCAGATAAGGGGTCCCCCTAAGATGAGAACCCCGTACCACACCACTGAAGCCAACAGAAAAAGTTTACCTATGCCAGAAAGAAAGGCCACAGTCCTACGGGGGTGGGGGCAGGTGGTCTGAGAAAGTATAAATACAGGTAAGTGTGTGCGTACACTGTCATTTAAATCTCTGGAGAGCTGAGGCCCCCAAAGCGGGTGAAGAATGTGCCAGAAGAACAAGTGGCTGTTTTGAAGGGCTCGCGTCTCTGGGCTCCGAAGCACAGAGTTGGGGCAGCTGAGAACTATGGGCACCAAGACCCCAGGAGACCCCCAAGGACAGGAGCAGATGCTGGAGGCTGGACCAGTGTGTGGGCGTAGCGTGAGGGCCCAGAGGACCCAGAGCACACGGGTGTTATTGCAAACAGAGGAAACACCAAGGATCAGGGGATGCACCTTTCATCTGATTTCCTCAAGGAGGCAAGGTGGGGCCGAGCCTAGCTTTACCCAAACCAACGTGGGTCCACGTAGGAGCCACGGGACCCTGACTAGTGTCCTGTCTCCCAGGGCCTAAATGGGAGGCAGCAGGGCTGGTGGAAGAACCAGAGTGGCCGAGGAGCATGTGCCCAGGGGACTCAGTCCCTGTCTCCCCAAGCCCAGCAGAAGGACCACCACCCCATCCACATGTGCAACCAGAACCAAGGTCAGCAGCTGCTCCACCTGCACCCTGGGCACCAGCACCCCTTCAAGGCCTGGCAATGCAGCTCTAACCTCCCTTGGGTCCCTCCCCTGTCCTCCTGGAGGACCACTGCCCACAGCCGATGGGACCACCTCTCCGGTCAGCACCACTGGGGAGCTGCACGCCTATCTGTGGGTCTCTGACCCATGCCCACAAGTGCTGCCAACCAAGGATTCTCCCTTCCCACCTTGCACCCTCAGCGGCACACAGGAGGGGCTCAAAGCAAAAAAATGACCAACAGATAACTTAGAATTAAGAACCAAAGGACAGAAGCAAGCTGCAACCTGCGGGAAGGGCTCAAGGTGAGGGCGGGATAAGGGCGGGCACTCTGGAGTGGCGGAACCATGGCTCCTCATGCTTCTGCAGAAGTGAGGAGGCTGCATCGGGGGCGGGGCGAGGCAACCAGCACTCGGGTGGTGGGGCCTTGGGGTCGCAGGTGCAAATGGACAGTGAGTTACCAGGGCCCGGAAAAGCCCCAGCCCCAGCTGCCCTGCCCTGGATGCTCCCCTTGCATGCCCCACCCAGCGGGACAGCCACAGGGAAAAGAACAGGATGCTGTTTTCACAACTGAAACCATCCAGTTAAAGCCTAGGGACATGCCGGAAGATGGGAAAGCCAGCAGCCCCCAGGTGGCACAGAGGAGGGGTTCTATGGACAGGCGGCCTGGGCACCTCCTGGAGAGGCCCCTTCGGTGCTCCAGCCCCGCAGCGCTGCGTGAGGCCCCAGTGACAGCCTCCAGGATCCGCCCATGACCCACATTACAACTGCTGCTACTCCACCGCAGCTCAGAGACCTGAGTTACCCACTAAGCCTCTATTTCCCCATCTGTAAAACGGCTTCCTTCCCGTCCTCACACAGCTTCTGCGAGGATTTTACAAAGCACACAGAGCCCAGCGCGGGACGCACAGCCCGTCACAGGGGCCGGTGGACTCACACAGGTGACCTTCCTGTAGATCTGGGCAGCGTTCTGGCACTCTGAGTAGGGGTACTCCGAGGTGGCCATCTCCAGCATACACATCCCGAAGGCGTAAACATCCACGGACTCGTCGTAATGCTCCTCGTACATCTCTGGCGCCATGAACTCGGGGGTACCTGCGCCCAGGAGCAAAAGATGCAGGGTCAGTGGTCACTGAGCCCAGGAGACCCTTGGGCCTCTCAGAGCCCCACGCCTCCTCCCCCATCCACAAGCCAGGGCTGGCCCTGCCCCCATGCTCCTTGTCATTGGTCCTGGAATGCAGGATTCAAACAGGATTCTGCTTTACTGACAGAAGTTCCCCAAACTTCCCCCTGGACCCTCCTGATTCCAGGTTGGATCACTTCACAGCGCCATCCCCTGACCACAGAGCTGGGAGACCATGACTTCCCAGGAGACAGGGTTTGTGCCAGAAACGGCAGAGGTGCCTCTTTGAGGAGGCAGAAGCCTGAGCACACCCGTCCCGGCCACAGGCCCAGATAACCCCAAGCAGACGGAAACGTGTGGCCACCACAGAGCTCCTTAAACTGCAAAACCCCAGAAAGCCTCCCATGTCCCTAGACAAGCAGAGCACCCAGCAGCCCAGACGGCGATCATCTTCGCTGAGGATGGCTGCCTGGGGACAGCTGGGCAGGCGCCATTCACCTGGCAGGTAAGAGCTAGGTGTTATGGTGAGAACTGCCCATCCATTCTAAGCACAAGAGATTTTAAAATAACGCCTACTCTGAATTTTTAAGGCCATGAGAGACTCACATAGCCAAATAAGCCATATATACGACTGCACATGCAGGCTGACCATCCCATATAAAACGATACGCACAGACCAAAATGACTCATCTAGGAGGTGGGGTTATGGCTGCTTTTTCCTTTAGTTACACTAGGCTGATGTTTTTAATTTTCCTGTAACAAACATTTGCTTTAAAAATCACAAACTCCTTTTATTAAAATAGGTCCAGTTGAGCACCTGTCAAGCTGAATGCAAAGACAAGGGGCCATCAATTTCAATAAGGCTGCTTTTAATTTTCACTTCTCCATCTTTGTGGACTTCGGAAGATTCTCAAAATGTTCCAGTTTTCTTGAAAAGCAGATGCAAAACAGCACACACTATTGGGTTAAAAAGCATGGGGGGTTGTGGGGGGGCCTGGGATGCAGAGAGATTAAGGGTGATTTTAATTTTTTCTCCTTTACCTATAATTTCAAATTTAAGATGTACTATATGTTTAGTAAAAAAAAGTTAACAGTTTGGGTAAAAAAATGGGAAAAACAAGAATCTATGTTACGATTTACATACACGCATAAAGAATTCCAGAAGATTCCATCAGAAATAATGATGAGTAGAGAGAAAACAGGAGTTCAAGGGACCCTGCACAAGGAATTTTTCATCCTTTTGGGCTTTTGAACCATATGACTGTACTGAAAATTTTTTGCACTTGGCTATATGCATCTATAGGGGAAGAGGGAGAAAGGAGCCTCAGGGCTGCTGGCAAGAAGCTGGGAGCTGAGCTGGCCTGGGGGGACCCCACTCACCTGGTCAGGACTCCCACTCACCCAGCTCAGTCTCTTCTGAGACCCTTGGGAACCAGGAATGCTGCTTTACAAGAAATACCCCAAGGCCCCCAGATGTCCTGGCTTTCGGGGGGTGGGTAGGGTGGGCAGTGGGTGTGTGGGCCCCAGCTCCAATCCGGGATGGTGGGGGATGCCAATTCTGCGCATGCGCTTGGGCCACAGACACTGAACCTTTTTCTCTTTCCTTACAATGTAGCCATTTAAATTTAAATGTTAAGAAGAGAGACACCTGTCTTTCCAGGGACCTCTGGGCACACCTCCTCAGCCCCATGGCCCTGCATCCCCCACGTCCCAGCCTCCATGGCTGTGAACACCTGCAGGAAGGACTGCGCCCACTTCACCTCCACCTACTCAGGACCCAGCACAATCGCAGTGAGAGCACACCGTGACAGCATCAGATCCAAGTGGCCCTCAGGGACAAACCCCACAAGGGTCACGGACAGCATCTGGGAGGCTGCCACCCAGATGTCTCAAGTGGGCTACGTCTTATCTGCACAAAACCTCTCTGACGGCTGCACCCAGAATGGGTCCACAGCATCGACCACCCCTCAGGTACCCTGGACACAGCACGGAGGGGAAAGCGTCATCCTGCGGGATCCCCCACCTGACCACAGACCCCCCCACACTCAGCTGAGGCCCCTTGCTGAGGCCAGGGCCTTGCTGTCCAGGACCTGTTTAGATGCGTTAATCAGCCCCCACTTACGATGAGTGTGGAGTCTCGTGGGCTCCGGCTGAGCAAAAGGTGGGGTGATCAGGGAGCCCCATGAAATCAGGCACCCTTTGTGGGGCTCGCTGTGCCTCCTGGAAACACCCAGGCTTCATCTCACCCGAACAACTGGAAAGTCCATTTCCAAGAGGGAAAAGAGGCACCGAGGAAACCCCCACTTCCAAGGCCGAATCTGCAAAACCTGCCTGGAAACCTCCAGCAGCTCACAGGCCTGGGGGTGTGCCCCACAGCCAGACCCTCACCTGCTCCACTTATTTCACAGATAGGGAACTGAGGCCTGGGTCAACCCTTGCCCTACCACTCAGCTTCCCTGTTCAGCCGGAGGCCCCATGTCCACAGGGCACCCCCCGTGGCCACCCTGCCCCAGATGTCACATTCCAAACCCACTACCCTGCCAGAGAAGTTTCCAAATTCCCACCGGTTTCATTTTCCACAAACAGGTCAAGTTCTGTCTCCAACCATACAGCAAAACCATGACCTCGCAAAGCCGAGTCACCCTCTCATTCTGCTCATGTGGGAAGAAGCCCTCGCGTCACGGCACGCAGGAGAGCCTCTCCCGATCCCACCTGATCCAAGCTTCCAGAGCCACATCCTGGAGCCACCTGACCCTGCAGCACACTGGCATTTTCCAGACATCTTGAACCCCGTGAATGGCTGCCCCACAGTCCCTCCAAGCACTCTCTTTGCAAAGCCTGGAGGGGCTCCCACCGGGCCTGGCGGACACATAGTGCCCACTGTGTATCAGGACCACACCAGGACCCCACACGGGGCTGGCACGAGCTGCAGACCATCTCCTCATGGCAGCTACAGCCACAGAGCGGCTTCTCAGAGGAGGACAAGAAATGCAGAGGCAGGAACGGCCAGCAAACCGCCATCCACGTGGAATCCCTCAGCCCCCATGCCCCACACGCTCACTCCGTGCCCCAAAGTACCCCAAGGGCTCCTTTCTGTGGGCCTCAGGGCCTGGGGCACCCTACCCACCCCTCAGCCCACTGAAGCCAGCTCCAGCCTCACTGACCACAAAGTCCCCACATCCCTCTGTCCTCCGGTCCTCCCTCCCACTCCCAAGTACCCACAGTGCTAACAGCCCCTTGGTGCCAGTCAGCCTCACCACCCAAGGGACAGAGCCAAGGGACTCACAGGGCATCCAGGGCGGCAGCCCGGCAGAGGGGCACAGGAAGGGAGCAGAACTAGCGCACCCCACTCTTGCAGGACGGTGACCCCGAGGGGCGGGGAGGTGCCCTGGAGACGGGCCTACCTATCACACTCTTGGCAAAGGATGCTCTCTTGAGGGTGGCCAGGCCCAAGTCTCCAATCTTCACGGACCCTGTGGGTCCGGTGATGAAGATGTTGTCGCACTTGAGGTCCCGATGGATGATGGGGGGCGTCCTGGTGTGCAGGAACAGCAGGCCCTTCAGGATCTGCCGGCACCAGCTGCGCAGGACCTTGGGCTTCATCACCTTGAACCGCTTCAGGTACCTGCGGGTGGGGGTGCGGCTCACCGACGGCTCGTGTGGGGAAGGGGCTTCCAGTTGCTGGGGGCTGTGTATTTATCACCCAAACAGGGGCACTTCTGAGAGAGGGGTGCTGGCCACACCAGCCGGGACCACCCCAAGCAGATATGGACGCCTGGGGCCTCAGCCATCGCGACCCTTGGGCCCTGGGTCAAGCCCACCCCGAGGCCCCGGCTGGCTGGGCAGGTGGCATGCTCACGTCTTCAGCGTCCCCGAGGTCATCAGTTCAGTCACCAGCACGATGCACCGCTTCCCCCTGGCACTGGACTCCCAGAAGTCATAGAAGCGCACAATGTTGGGGTGCTGCAGGCCCTTCAGCATCTCAGCCTCCTCCTTAAACCGCTGCCTCTCCAGTTTGGTGAGCTTCCGGTCCTAGGGAGAAACACACACAGGCTGAGAGGGACGCCCTGCGCAGCCTCAGGCAGAGGCCTTCCAGGGAGCCAGGGCCAGGAATCTGCCAGGCCACTCGCTCGTCTCCTTCCACACAGAGCACAGCAGATGGAAAGGACTAGACATCTAGGGTCGAGGGAAGTCTGACCCAAGTCCTTCCCCTCTTTATCCACAGAGAGCAGAGCAGGTCTCTGACTTAGAAAGCCGGCACAAGCTGCTCCTGGCTCTCCAACATCTGCAACATAGGACCCTGAAGCCTCATTGACCCTGAATGAGCTCCTCCTTGCTCAAGAAGGGCTGAGGCAACATGGTCTCGGGAACCAGAGACACCTCCAAAACCCACACTGCAATACTCATGACCTTCTCCCCTAAAAACAGCTCTGAAACCTTGCTCCCTCCACACCTACTTACTGAGTATTATTAAAAGAAAGAAGCATCCATTTACTTCTAATTTACACGTAACTTTGAGAATACGTTCACAACCACAGCAGATGACAACCGGAAAATCAGGAGATGCTGACAAGAGACAAGAACAGAGAAGAAGAGCAGAGTTCCAGCCATGCCCGCATCAGTCCCAGAGGACGTGGCAGACACACCTCCTGGGGCCTGGGAACACCTGCACCTTGAGCACTAAGCTGGACCTTAAGTTTAAGTGGGGAACTATAACACCATCATCAAAGTACTAGGAGTCACCTCTGGGGTGTCGCCCGTAAGTGTGCTCCAGCCACATCTTTGGAGGAAGACCACTGACACCCGCAGCACATTCCAATACCGCAAGCACCTTGTCTGTCCCCACCCCATCTGCTCCAGCATTTCCCTGACCCCCATCCATCACCAACCCTGCCCCCTGCCTCATCCCACCCCTGCAGCCTAGATCCTGGCCCTTCCCTTCCTAAAACCTTCCAAAGGATTCCCACCTCAGAGCACTCAGAGCTCTGTTGTTTTCAACTTCAGCTCATGGATGAATCTTACCTCTAGGGACCCCAGCATGGCCTTCTCCCCGAGCCTGAGTGTGCACCCCCAGTGTCACCTCCATCACGGCCCAATCAGCCCACAAAGCCCATGCCTTCACCCTCCCACCAGGAGGACTCTCAGAAAGAAACATAAATACAAATGAACACAAAACGTCAAGTTTTGAGGAGTTCTAGGAGAACAGAAATAGATAAATCTGGACAAATGGAGGAAGAAATCAGAGCTGAAAAAAATCACAGGCCAAAACCCCTCGGGTCCTTTGAAAGACCTCAGAGGACATCAAGCCAGGCTCCAACCAATTCAAAGAGAAGAGGAGGGCCCTGGAATCATGACAAGATCAGCTGGTTAAGGAATTCTATCCCAAGTGGCACTGTACCCATTAGGCATCCTCCCTCCCACCAGGCCCACCCCAACAAGCCCTCATCAGACACTCCACGCACAAGTGGAACTGGACAGCATAATCACCAACACAGCAAAGACATACCAAGACTGATCCCAGAAAAACAAATAATTCAGGGACAAAAGTGACTTCAAAATAAAATCTAGTTCATGTCCTCAAAGATCTAAGAGGCTGACACACATAGATAAGAGCAGCTTCTACTTAAAAAGGAACAATCAAGGAAGAGATTTTGCAAATTAAAGCTCCATGTTTTAAGAATAAGATGTTCTGTAATCTAATGAAACACTAAATACAAAAAAGTAACCATTTAACCAAGACAATAACATGGAAACATGTTCTACTCATCAAGAGTGATGCTCTGTTTCAGAAAATAAGTCAAGCCACCAACGTATCCTCAATACGTGTATTTGACATGGGAGTCACATCTAGAATACAGATGGAACTCCCATACCTCAACAATAAAGACATGAACAGCAAAGTCACAAAAGAAGATGCAGAAATGGTCAATAAGCACATGAAAACATGCTCAGCATCATGAATCACCAGGAAAATGCCAATTACAAGCACAAGATACCACTTCACACCCACCAGAAGGGCTAAAATAAAAAGATGGATCATTCCAACCACTGGGCATCTGAGAGCAGCTGATCCCTCTGGGCACACAGCTGTTGGAAGTGCAAGCTGGCACAAGCCTCAGTGAGCCCTTGGCGGGTTCACCCCTGCTCTAGATCCAGCCACTCCCCTCCAAGGTAACCACCCCAAAACAAAGGATTGAGAGCAGCTCCATTCACACTATCTCCCAAACTCCAGAAAAGGCAGAACTCACAGGTGGGGTTGAAACCAGAACAAGGGCTTGCCTCTTTGGTGGGGGAAGATGCAGGAGCTGAGAACCTGGGGGGGTGTGGGGGGCGACGGGAACACTCGACATTGTAACAGAGGACGAGGGTTACACCTTCGCATGCATCTGTCAAAGCTCATCAGCTATGCACTTAAGATCTGTGTTTCATTATGTGTAAGTTATACCTCCATTTTTCAAATGTAAAAAATAAAGTGAAAGCATCTGAAAACCAAATGAGAGAAATAGAAGAAAAACATCAAGAGGCATGAAAGAACCAGCTGGAAGTCCTAAACAACAAGGAACAGGAGTTATACGAGCAGAAAACAGATATCAGCAAGGAGGAAGATAGCAGAATAGCATTTCCCTGAGCTAAAAGAAGAACTATTTAGAATAAAAGCATGTGCCGAGGCCAGGTCAGAGTAAATGAAAAGTGACCCCCCTCCAGTCTCATTCCAGCAAAAGTGAGATTCCCAAAGACTGAGATCAAGTTCTACCTGCTGAGGAACACCCAGACAGGCATCCAGTCTCACCGGCAACACTGGCAACAAACCTGGAATTTGGTGCCGGCTCAAATCTGGAATTCTATCACCAGCCAAAGGGACATCAAACCACGAGGCCCAAAGACTTATTCTCAGACACTCGAGAACCCAAAGGTTACTTCCCAGCACCCTAGGTGAAACAGCTACTGGAAGTGTTTCTGCAAAACACAGAACAACACAGAAAGGAACCTGGTGAAGCCAACTCCACTGGCCCACGACGGACGACTGAACTTGGCTGCACGAGGTGAAGGAAACCAGAAAGGACATGGGGTTGCCCCACTGTGCCACTCCCTGCCCCAACAGATAGCTTTGGGCGATGACATCTCAGTTATATTTCAGTTACTAGACCTTCCAATGGTCTAGTCACTGATTCTAGAGGAAACTCACAGGATTATTTATAGTTATAATAAAAATTGTGTCTGCCAATATTTCAGCATCAACCAACAGCAAAGTTAAAGATTTCATTATATTATAGTTCGGAGCAAAAGGTTCACGTCATAAATAACATAACTAACAAAGCTAACATATGTGCCCTGCATATGCTATAGTTTTCATTTTTAGATGCCAGCTAAACACGATAAATCCAAGACCTGAGTATAACACAAAAGTCAGCTCTTTAATGACAGCACCTCTTGGAGCTGGACTGGGTGTGGAGGTGGGAGGGAGCATACCTTATTTTATGTTCTAAGCCACTGCGCTATTTTTAACTAGGTGACACACCGCTTGATAATTTAAAAGGTCAGTTGGCATGTCCTCAGAGAACTGCCCAGAGCCGCCGCAGTGTGCTGCCCAGCGTCCCCCTCTCAGAGCTGGCCGGGGTCCTTTTCCCTGTTTGTTGATTGCTGGCTGGCCCCATTAGCTCAGTGACTCCATGGAGGCAGGACCACCCCAGTGACTGATGCATCATCACTCTTTATGGGGTGAATTCAGTAATTGAGGTGCTGGGGGCTCAAGTCATGAATCAGGATAGGAAGAGGGCACCTGAGCCCTTTGAGAACCCCAAATCCTGCCAAAGTCAGGCTGCTCTTGAGGTCTGGTGTGGAGTGGTGGGCTCTGGCTGCTCACATAGTACCGCTACGGGACAGTTCACCCCCACCACACAGGGAGGTGAGTTCTCTTAGACCAGCCTCCCTCCCGCCAGGTCCCTGGTGGTGGATAAATTATTGGTAAATTATTTATTGGGTAAAGATGGCGAGAGTCAATCAGATTATAAAGGATAAAAGCATTCTGGGACAATGCTGGCTCTTGTCTCCTATAGGGAAAAGGTCCAGCCAGTCACAGATGGCACCCTCGGAGTGGGGACAGGGAGGACGGGTGGTCAAGGTGCTTAGAGGAAGAAAGCCCCGGGTCCGACAGGCCCTCCCAGGTCACCCAGGGACCAGCTCTGCCACCTCCACCAGTGAGGGCTGAAGCCATTAGACGCAAATGGCCACACCGTCTGCTCGCAGGGGATTCTGCGACCATCTCCTTTCGCCAGGCAAAGCCCAACCAACCCTACGATGAGTAGAGCTGCCCGGCGGCCCTGAGTCCTGCCAGGGAAAGGCAGGATCCACACACACAGTACAGAGACGGGACATGAGTAGCAGGGAGAGAATGCCCAGAACAGCCAAAGTCCTGGGGGTGGCAACCTGGACCTCGCTCCAACCCCATTGGGTCATAAAACAAAAGAAAGCCTCAAGGGTCTTTGTTGAGAACAGTCCCATGTACAGGGAATCACTCCAGGACAGGGGCTCTGGGGACAGAATGGGCCCAAGGGTGGGGGGTCACTGGCCCCGCCTAGTGTCTCTGCACACTCTAGGCCCCGGATTCCATTGGTGGGAAGAGCCTTCCCAAGTCTAGAGGATTTGACCCAGGCTCAACCCGCTGCAGAGCTGGCCCATTCCTCACCACTCTTTCACCATGAAGCAGAGAGAAGGCGCAGAGTCTGGGGTCCAGGTAGGTGCACAGGGAGCGGAGATGTCAGTGGAGAAGAAGAGGATGCTTGGTCCCCCGAGTCCTGCTTCTGGCGAGGGTCATGTACCTCTCTCAGTCACCAGATGGTCACTGAGGCTCTGGGCATGCAGGAAAGGGCTGTGGACAACCTCGGGGGGAAGGGAGTGGCAGGCAACAGATAAATATACAATTACACTGCACCAAAAAACACAGGAAAGGGATAGGAGGGTGGGGCAGCTAGGGGCACCCCTGAACCAGAGAACACCCCCATGGCTTGGGGAGAAGGGCAGCCCCCACCTACCTAGGGCACTGGCAGGGTAGGGATCCCAGGAAGAAGCATCCTGTATGAGGGAGCGAGGTCCCAGAAAGAGTGGGCTGACTGTAGTTTACGTCAGCACAGGGGCTGGCGGCTGCAGGGACAGCAGGCAGGTGGCTCACTGGGGACGTCCTGACCTCTCAAGAGCTGAGCTCCACCAGGTAAGCAAAGGAGAGCTCTGGACAGAGGGTAATATCTCACGCTTTGGGTTGTGACCTGTTCCCTCTAATATTTAGTGTGGTTTTCTGGAAGATAAAGGTTATTTTATTTTCTTTTCTTTTTTTAATTTAACATCTTTATTGGAGTACAATTGCTTGACAATGTTGTGTTAATTCCTGCTGTACAACAAAGTGAATCAGCTATATGTATACATATACCCCCATATCCCCACCCTCCCTATCCCACTCCTCTAGGTGGTCACAAAGCACCAGGCTGATCTCCCTGTGCTATGCGGACGCTTTCCACTAGCTAGCTATTTTAAATTTGGTAGTGTATATAGGTCAATGCTCTTCTCTCACTTCGCTCCAGCTTACCCTTCCCCCTCCCCGTGTCCTCAAGTCCATTCTCTACGTCTACGTCTTTATTCCTGTCCTGCCCCTAGGTTCATCAGAATAAATTTTTTTTTATAATTCCACATATATATGTTAGCATATGGTATTTATTTTTCTCTGACTGACTTACTTCACTCTGTATGACAGACTCTACGTCCAGCCACCTCACGACAAATAATGCAACTCTGTTTCTTTTTATGGCTGAGTAATATTCCATTGTATGTATGTGCCACATCTTCTTTATCCATTCATCATCTGTCGAGGGACACTTAGGTTGCTCTCATGTCCTGGCTATTGTAAATAGTGCTGCAATGAACATTTTGGTACATGACTCTTTTTGAATTACGGTTTTCTCAGGGTATATGCCCAGTAGTGGGATTGCTGGGTCATATGGTAGTTCTGTTTTAGTTTTTTAAGGAACCTCCATACTGTTCTCCATAGTGGCTGTATCAATTTACATTGCCACGAACATGCAAGAGGGTTCCCTTTTCTCCACACCCTCTCCAGCATTTATTGTTTGTACATTTTTTTTTTCGTAGATTTTTTGATGATGGCCATTCTGACCAGTGTGAGGTGACACCTCATTGCTGTTTTGACTTGCACTTCTCTAATGATTAGTGATGTTGAGCATCCTTTCATGTGTTTGTTGGCAATCTGTATATCTTCTTAGGAGAAATGTCTATGTAGGTCTTCTGACTATTTTTGCATTGGGTTGTTTGTTTTTTTGATATTGAGCTGCATGAGCTGTTTGTATATTTTGGAGATTAATCCTTTGTCAGTTGTTTCATTTGCAAATATTTTCTCCCATTCTGAGGGTTGTCTTTTCGTCTTTTTTATGGTTTCCTTTGCTGTGCAAAAGCGTTTATGTTTCATTCAGTCCAATTTGTTTATTTTTGTTTTTATTTCCATTTCTCTAGGAGGTGGGTCAAAAAGGATCTTGCTGTGATTTATGTCAAAGAGGGTTCTTCCTATTATTTCCTCTAGGAGTTTTATAGTGTCTGGCCTTACATTTAGGTCTTTAATCCATTTTGAGTTTATTTTTGTGTATGGTGTTAGGGAGTGTTCTAATTCCATTCTTTTACATGTAGCTGTCCAGTTTTCCCAGCACCACTTATTGAAGAGGCTGTCTTTTCTCCATTGTATATTCTTGCCTCCTTTATCAAAAATAAGGTGACCGTATGTGAGTGGGTTTATCTCTGGGCTTTCTATCCTGTTCCACTGACATACATTCCTGTTTTTGTGCCAGTACCATACTGTCTTGATTATTGTAGCTTTGTATGTAGTCTGAAGTCAGGGAGCCTGATTCCTCCAGCTCTGTTTTTCTTTGTCAAGATTGTTTTGGCTATTCGGGGTCTTTTGTGTTTCCATACAAATTGTGAAATTTTTTGTTCTAGTGCTGTGAAAAATGCCATTGGTAGTTTGATAGGGATTGCATTGAATCTGTAGATTGCTTTGGGTAGTAGAGTCATTTACACAACGTTGATTCTTCCAATCCAAGAACATGGTATATCTCTCCATCTGTTTGTATCATCTTTAATTTCTTTCATCAGTGTCTTATACTCTTCTGCATACAGGTCTTTCGTCTCCTTAGGTAGGTTTATTCCTAGGTATTTTATTCTTTTTGTTGCAATGGTAAATGGGAGTGTTTCCTTAATTTCTCTTTCACATTTTTCATCATTAGTGTATAGGAATGCAAGAGATTTCTGTGCATTAATTCTGTATCCCGCTACTTTACCAAACTCACTGATTAGCTCTAGTAGTTTTCTGGTAGCACCTTTAGGATTCTCTATGTATAGTATCATGTCATCTGCAAACAGTGACAGCTTTACTTCTTCTTCTCCAATTTGGATTCCTTTATTTCTTTTTCTTCTCTGATTGCTGTGGCTAAAACTTCCAAAATTATGTTGAATAATAGTGGTGAGAGTGGACAACCTTGTCTTTCTCCTGATCTTAAGAGGAAATGCTTTCAGTTTTTCACCACTGAGCAAGATGTTGGCTGTGGGTTTGTCATATATGGCCTTTATTATGTTGAGGTAAATTCCCTCTATGCCTACTTTCCAAAGAGTTTTTAACATAAATGGGTGTTGAATTTTGTCGAAAGCTTTTCCTGCGTCTATTGAGATTATCATATGGTGTTTATCCTTCAATTTGTTAATATGGTGTATCACATTGATAGATTTGCATATATTGAAGAATCCTTGCATTCCTGGGATAAAACACACTTGATCATGGTGTATGATCCTTTTTCTTTTTTTAAATTTATTTATTTATTTATTTTTGGCTGTGTTGGGTCTTCATTGCTGTGTGTGGGCTTTCTCTAGTTGCAGTGAGCGGGGGCTACTCTTCATTGTGGTACGAGGGCTTCTCATTGTTGTGGCTTCTCTTGTTGCAGAGCTCGGGCTCTAGGCGCACAGACTTCAGTGGTGTGGCACATGGGCTTAGCTGCTCCATGTCATGGGGGATCTTCCAGGGCCAGGGCTTGAACCTGTGTCCTTTGCATTGGCAGGCAGATTCTTAACCACTGCGTCACCAGGGAAGCCATATGTATTATCCTTTTAATGTGCTGTTGGATTCTGTTTGCTAGTATTTTGTTGAGGATTTTTGTACATATGTTCATCAGTGATACTGGCCTATAGTTTTCTTTTTTGGTGACATCTTTGTCTGGTTTTGGTATCAGGGTGATGGTGGCCTCGTAGAATGAGTTTGGGAGTGTTTCTCCCTCTGCTATATTTTGGAAGAGTTTGAGAAGGACAGGCGTTAGCTCTTCTCTAAATGTTTGATAGAATTCACCTGTGAAGCCATCTGGTCCTGGGCTTTTGTTTGTTGGAAGATTTTTAATCACAGTTTCAATTTCAGTGCTTGTGATTGATCTGTTTATGTTTTCTATTTCTTCCTGGTTCAGTCTCGGAAGGTTGTGCTTTTCTAAGGATTTGTTCATTTCTTCCAGGTTATCCATTTTATTGGCATATGGTTGCCTGCAGTAATCTCTCATGATTCTTTGTATTTCTGCAATGTCGGTTGTTACTTCTTTTTCATTTCTACTTCTGTTGATTTGAGTCTTCTCCCTTTTTTTCCTGATGAGACTGGCTAAAGGTTTATAAATTTTGTTTATCTTCTCAAAGAACCAGCTTTTAGTTTTACTGATCTTTGCTATTGTTTCCTTCATTTGTTTTTCATTTGTTCCTGTTCTGATCTTTATGATTTCTTTCCTTCTGCTAACTATGGGGGTTTTTGTTCTTCTTTCTCTAATTGCTTTAGGTGTAAGGTTAATTTATTTATTTGAGATGTTTCTTGTTTCTTGAGGTACAATTGTATTGCTATAAACTTCCCTCTTAGAACTGCTTTTGCTGCATCCCACAGGTTTTGGGTCATAGTGTTTTCATTGTCATTTGTTTCTCGGTATTTTTTTATTTCCTCTTTGATTTCTTCAGTGATCGCTTGGTTATTTAGTAGCATATTGTTTAGCCTCCATGTGTTTGTTTTTACAGGTTTTTTTCCTGTAATTGATATCTAGTCTCACAGCGTTGTGGTCAGAAAAGATACTTGATATGATTTCAATTTTCATAAATTTACCAAGGGTTAATTTGTAACCCAAGATATGATCTATCCTGGAGAATGTTCCATGAGCACTTGAGAAGAAAGTGTATTCTGTTGTTTTTGGATGGGAAGTCCTATAAATATCAAGTCAATCTTGTTTAATGTGTCATTTAAAGCTTGTGTTTCCTTATTTATTTTCATTTTGGATGCTCTGTCCATTGGTGAAAGTGGGGTGTTAAAGTCCCCTACTATGAATGTGTTACTGTCGATTTCCCCTTTTATGGCTGTTAGTAGTTGCCTTATGTATTGAGGTGCTCTTATGTTGGGTGCAGAAATACTTACAATTGTTATATCTTCTTCTTGGATCGATCCCTTGATCATTATGTAGTGTCCTTCTTTGTCTCTTCTAATAGTCTTTATTTTAAAGTCTATTTTGTCTGATATGAGAATTGCTACTCCAGCTTTCTTTTGATTTCCATTTGCGTGGAATATCTTTTTCCATCCCCTCACTTTCAGTCTGTATGTGTCCCTAGGTCCAAAGTGGGTCTCCCGTAGAAAGCCTATATACGGGTCTTGTTTTTGTATCCATTAAGCCAGTCTATGTCTTTTGGTTGGAGCATTTAATCCATTTACATTTAAGGTAATTATTGATATGCATGCTCCTATTACCATTTTCTTAATTGTTCTGGGTTTGTTTTTGTAGGTCTTTTCCTTCTCTTGTGTTTCCTGCCTAGGGAAGATCCTTTAGCATTTGTTGTAAAGCTGATTTGGTGGTGCTGAATTCTCATAGCTTTTGCTTGTCTCTAAAGGTTTTAATTTCTCCGACAAATTGGAATGCTATCCTTGCTGGGCAGAGTAATCTTGCTTGTAGGTTTTTCCCTTTCATCACTTTAAATATGTCCTGCCACTCTCTTCTGGCTTGAGAGTTTCTGCTGAAAGACTGGCTGTTAACCTTATGGGGATTCCCTTGTATGTTATTTGTTGCTTTTCCCTTACTGCTTTTAGTATCTTTTCTTTGTATTTAATTTTTGATAGCTTGATTAATATGTGTCTTGGCACGTTTCTCCTTGGATTTATCCTATATGGGACTCTCTGTGCTTCCTGGACTTGATTGACTATTTCCTTTCCCATGTTAGGGAAGTTTTTGACTATAATGTCTTCAAATATTTTCTCAGACCCTTTCTTTTTCTCTTCATCTTCTGGGACCCCTATAATTTGAATGTTGGTGCATTTAATGTTGTCCTAGAGGTCTCTGAGACTGTCCCCAATTCTTTACATTCTTTTTTCTTTATTCTGCTCTGCGGTAGTTATTTCCACTATTTTATCTTCCAGTTCACTTATCCATCCTTCTGCCTCAGTTATTCTGCTATTGATTCCTTCTAGAGAATTTTTAATTTCATTTATTGTGTGGTTCATCATTGCTCTTTAGTTCTTCTAGGTCCTTGTTAAACGTTTCTTGTATTTTCTGCATTCTACATCCAAGATTTTGGATCGTCTTTACTATCATTACTCTGAATTCTTTTTCAGGTAGACTGCCTATTTCCTCTTCATTTGTTTGATCTGGTGGGCTTTTACCTTGCTCCTTCATATGCTGGGTATTTCTCTGTCTTCTCATTTTGCTTAACATACAGTGTTTGGGGTCTCCTTTTACCCGGCTGCAGGTTCATAGTTCCCATTGTTTTTTGGTGTCTGCCCCCAGTGGGTAAAGTTGGTTCAGTGGCTTGTGTAGGCTTTCTGGTGGAGGGCACGGATGCCTGTATTCTGGTGGGTGAGGCTGTATCTTGTCTTTCTGGTGGGCAGGGCCATGTCCAGTGGTGTGTTTTGGGGTGTCTGTGGACTTATTATGATTTTAGGTAGCCTCTCTGCTAATGGGTGGGGCTGTGTTCCTGTCTTGCTAGTTGTTTGGCATGGGGCGACCAGCACTGGAGCTTGCTGGCTGTTAGGCAGAGCTAGGTCTTAGTGTTGAGACGGAGATCTCTGAGAGAGCTCTTGTCAATTGATATTATGTGGAGCCGGGAGGTCTCTGGTGGTCCAATGTCCTGAACTCAGCTCTGCCACCTCACAGGCTCAGGCCTGACACCAGGCCAGAGCACCAAGACCCTGTCAGCCACACGGCTCAGAAGAAAAGGGAGAAAAAAGGAAAGAAAAAGAAATAATTAAAAAATAAAAATAAGATTATAAAAATTTTAAAAATTATTAAAATAAAAATAAAATTCAGGTATTCCACAGATGCAGGGTACATCAAGCTGACTGTGGAGATTTAATCCACTGCTCCTGAGGCTGAGCGCTGAAATTTCCATTTCTCTTCTTTGTTCTCACAGCTCCTGAGGTTCAGCTTTGGTTTCGGCCCCACCTCTGCATGTAGGTCGCCCTCAGGCATCTGTTCCCCACCCAGACAGGAGGGGGTTAAAGCAGCAGCTGATTAGGGGGCTCTTGCTCACTCATGCTGGGGGGAGGGAGGGGTACAGTAGTTATAATTGGAATGCGGGCGATCCTGCGGCAGCAGAGGCCAGCATGACGTTGCAACAGCCTGAGGTGCGCCATGTGTTCTCCCAGGGAAGTTGTCCCTGGATCACGGAAGCCTGGCAGTGGCGGGCTGCACAGGCTCCCGGGAGGGGAGGTGTGGATAGTGACCTGTGCTTGCACACAGGATTCTTAGTGGCTGCAGCAGCAGCGTTAGCGTTTCATGCCCGTCTCTGGGTCCGAGCTGATAGCCACAGCTTGCGCCCATCTCTGGAGCTCGTTTAGGTGGTGCTCTGAATCCCCTCTCCTGGCACACCCTGAAACAATGGTGTCTTGCCTCTTAGGCAGGTCCAGACTTTTTCCCGGACTCCCTCCTGGCTAGCTGTTGCACACTAGCCCGCTTCAGGCTGTGTTCACGCAGTCAACCCCAGTCCTCTCCCTGGGATCTGACCTCCGAAGCCCAAGCGTCAGCTCCCAGCCCCCTCCCACTCTGGCAGGTGAGCAGACAAGCCTCTCAGGCTGGTGAGTGCTGGTCAGCACTGATCCTCTGTGCGGGAATCTCTCCGCTTTGCCCTCTGCACCCCTACTGCTGTGCTCTCCTCCCTGGCTCCAAAGCTTCCCCACCCACCCACCTACCCCCACTCCCGCCCCCGCCCCCATCCCCACCAGTGAAAGGGCTTCCTAGTGTGTGGAAACTTTTCCTCCTTCACAGCTCCCTCCCAGAGGTGCAGGTCCCGTCCCTATTCTTTTGTCTCTGTTTTTTCTTTTTTCTTTTGCCCTGCCCAGGTACATGGGGAGTTTCTTTCCTTTCGGGAAGTCTGAGGTCTTGTTCAGTAAGTGTTCTGTAGGAGTTGTAGGAGTTGTTCCACATGTATATGTATTTTTGATGTATTTGTTGGGAGGAAGGTGATCTCCCCATCTTACTCCTCCGCCATGTTGAAGGCCCCCCCTTACTGTAGTTTTAAAAATAAATTCACTTCTTTTAAACTCAAGTGCTCTCCTTAGCCACATCTAAGCTATAAAATACGTGAACTCACAGAAGAGGGAGGTATGCTTTTTCTAATCCATTTTAAAACAAAGGCATCAGAGAGCGTGTACTCTAGAGCACGAGCTCGCACCTCTCCATTCTTTGATCAAAGAATACAGTTTTCCTTTGCTTCTGAAAAAATAAAAAATAAAATAAAAGATAAACTAAACTAAAATAAAATAAAGGCATCGTTATTAAAGTATAAAGTCCTCCTACCGCTGCCTTAAGATGGTATCCCACTTCTGAGGAAGCGTAGACCCAACATGAAGGGTCTATGGAGTCACAGAAAAAGAAAGATCCCACTGGGCACGGACTGAGAGTAAAATCTCAGGGGACACACAGGTCAGGGAGGGTCGGGCACTCCAACACTCACACATTCTTTGTCATGGGTGCCAACAAGCTTGTAATTCCCTGAGGAGGAAACATGAACATCACCATCCAGCCCCTCACTGCTATCATAAATAATACCATCTTCTTTGGTGTGGGGCAGTAGATTTAGGTGCACAAATGACTCAAAATTAAGGGCCTTTGCTCTTCTAAGGCCACCCAGGCCACTGCCCTTCCCACAAAAGGCAGAGCCACCAGCAGCAGCAAGGGCCCCACTGGGCCCCGCCCCTTCTGCCGCCTACAGAAGGACTATGTAAAATTAGGTGCCTTCACCACGTGTGAGCTGGGATCCAACTATGTCATAAGTTTAAGTAGCTATAAAGGACGTCATCTCCAGCATACTGTAAATACCATTATTATTTTAATGCTCTATGAAATGGTTCCATGGAACTTCATGGTCTTCCAGCTATATTATAAAAATACACAAGTGCAGATTCTTATTTCCACTCCACAAACCTAATATAATACAGTTTTTCCTGAAAGTCTTTATTGATCACCTGGCCACACTTGTCTGTCATAAAATGATGCACGTTGGAATTTAGGGTTTTTATTTCCTGTGGTCATACTGCTTTGAGGGCCAAACGTTTTTCTTCTGCGCTGCGTTATTATTACAGAAGAGTAGTGCATAGTTGATCAAACAGATAACAAACTTTTCTGAACACGCAGCTCTTACTGAGCCAGGTGGAGCCTTTTCCCTAACACTTCACACATTCTCCGTGGGTGAACCTTAATTATCACTCAACTGAAGCTGAGCCAGCATCAGTTCTGTTCATCTCTGGTTCACATCAGCCAGCAGATGGGGTGAGGGAGCAGTTATGGTTCCAGCACAGAGAAGTTCTTCAGGACCAGCCGGCAGCCCCATCAGGCCTCCTCCATTTCTATGGACATAGAGTGTGTCACCCCGTCTGTGGGAGCCCCATTCCCAGACCCTCACTAGGGTCTAGAATTACTTTTTACTCTGGGCAGGGTCAGAGGTGAGGTCCAGGGCGGGTGGGAGGTGACCCCTGCCTACCCTTTAGGAAGCCCCTATCCCTGGCATGAACACAGTGGGTCAGTTTTGGGACAGGCCCTTTGTGCTGGGCACCCCTGGGGTGGAGGCCTCTGCCCCATGCCCCATCCCAGGCTCTGGGTCATGGGCAAGCTACAGGACCCCACCCATCCCAGGCCCGCCCACCCTCCTCATCACAGGACACAGACCAGGCCATGGTGAGAAGCCAGCGGGAGCTGTCATACTTGGTAGGGACAGGTGGAGGAAAGGAGCCCAACAGAGGAAGAGGACCGGGTGGGGGATGGGGGATATCTCTAAGAGAGCAGACAGGCTGGGGGGGGGGGCAGGGGGAGGAGGCAGCACCTCATCAGGGACACAGCCACAGCCCACCAGCATCCCCAAGAGCAGGAACTCGCTGGGCAGGCCCGAGCCTTCCTGCAGTACCCACCCCCAAGCCCTCCACCCCACAAAACCTTTTATGGGACCTCAGGCCTCACACGGGCCACAGACAGACCTGAACCAGCCCACAAACAGTCCCAGGTAATGACAGATGGCCACGGCCAAGACACACTTCCTCCCGTCACAGCGGCCTTGAACAGGCCTCCCTGGCAAGGCCTGGGGAGTCAGCCCTCCACGGTCCATCTAGTCCCTCCTGGCCTGGCCATGGGGTCTTGACTCTACAGCTGTGGTCTCATCGCACTTATTCCCCCTCCATACAATGGGAAAGGATGGAGATCTAGTGGGGGTGGTACCAAACTCAGGTCCGTTCTCTCCTAGAAGCAGGCGGACAAGGGAAAACAGGGCAGTGGGGCAAGGGAAACCAGGAGGCCAGGGCAGCAGACCCATGCAGGACGATGACAGCCAAGGGAGAGGAGGGAAGGCTTTGCTTTTCTCAGGGGAACATCTGCTCTAACCCTGGGACCCTGGGCCACAGCAGTGGGTCATCATGGTGTGAAATGCAAACAGGAGGCTGGTGAGCATGGGAGTTGGCAAGAGAAATCCCACTGGCCACTCCCTGCGTCAGCCCTGGCTCCCCTACAACCTCCCAACCAGGAGCACTAGCCTGAGGTGGCCCCAAGGCCCAGCAGGCAGAGGCTGGGCGGCAGCCACCCCTACATCTGACCACACCACGAGTCTGGTTTCTAGGAAGGGCTGGCCCCACCCCAGGCCACTTCTCCACAGGGACACCTAAAGATAGATATGGACGCACCACAGACACGGGTCAGCCGAGATGAGCACCTCAACCAAGGACAGCACCTGTGGGGAGGAGCAGGCAGGACAGCAAACACTGCCCAACACCAGGGCTGGGCTGTTGACCGGTCACTCCTCTGGGGCCTCCTCATTGGCCCCACTTCCTGTACAGGGTTCCCCTGTGGCTGGGGCACCCTAGGGTAGCAGTGGGGTGCAGGGTCCTTGTAACAGTCTGCTGAATGCTGTGGACACTCCACCAGAAAGTAAAAAGTATTTACCCTCCCCCACACACCTCCAAGCCTGGGAACATGCAGACCTGCAGTGCTGCCTGCTCAGGAGCAGAGAGGAGGGAGAACCCAATGCCTCCTACTGCAGAAGGCCCCATCCAGCCAAGTCCTCTAAGCCCCACCCCAGAAAAACGTGGCCCAGACTCACTCCTCTCCTGTCCAGAGGCCCTGGGCAGCCCAAGTAATCTGACCAACAGAGGTAAGATGACCTCACGGGCCAGGCTGCAGACCGATGGCCTCAGGCTAGTGTCTGCTGAGTGAACATGCTCCCAGGACTGAAACACCCATGGTGTCCCTCTGGGCCAGGCACTGCTCCAGGGTACAGGGCAGGGGGATGCCCCTCTGGGCCAGGCGCTGTACCAGGGATGCAGGACAAGAAGCTGGGCCTGTTCCTCTGGGCCAGGTGCTGCACCAGAACACAAGGTGGGGGGAGGCACTGACAGATGGACAATACATGCGATCAAGGCCACAGAGGACCACAGAGGCTCAGCGTCGTCTGGAATGAAGGAAAGCCCAGTGGCTCCCATCTGCTCCAATCCTGTGAACCAACTCCTTGGTTCCTCCCCAAGATGGCAGTAAAAGCCCTGGGGCCACAATCAAAACAAGACAGCAGGCACATGGGGCACATGCGTGTGAAATGAGCAATAAGGTCTGGGTCTGACTCCTCTGAAGAGAAGGGAGCCCCACATTCAGCACATTCTCCCCTAGAGTCGTGTGGCCTAAGACAATAGCTACAAGCCACATGTGGCTATGAGCACTTGACATGCAGCTGGTCCAAACTGAGATGTAATTGAAGTGTAAGATATACACTAGATTTCTAAGACATAGCATTTTTAAAAGGAATTTTTAAAGTCTCATTAATAACCTTACATTAATTAGGGCTGCTCCTTGAACAATATGGGGGCTGCGGGCACTGACCCTCCACACAGTTGAAAATCGACATACAAATTTACAGTTGGCCCTCCATATTCATGGTTCTACATCCATGGATTCAACCAACCACGGATCGTGTAATACTGTGGCATGTATTTAGTGGGGGAAAAATCCATGTATTAAGTGGACCCATGCAGTTCAAACCCGTGTTGTTCAAAGGTCAACTGTACATATTAAAAAGATATTTTTGGTATATTGAGTTAAGGAAAATATATTATTAAAATTAACTCTACATGCTCTTTTTACACTTTTTTTTTTTTTTTTGCGGTACGCGGGCCTCTCACTGTTGTGGCCTCTCCTGTTGCGGAGCACAGGCTCCGGACGCATAGGCTCAACGGCCATGGCTCACGGGTCCAGCTGCTCCGCGGCATGTGGGATCTTCCCGGACCGGGGCACGAACCCGTGTCCCCTGCATCGGCAGGCGGACTCTCAACCACTGCGCCACCAGGGAAGCCCTCTTTTTACACTTCTAATGTGGTTATTAAACTATGTATTACACATATGGCTCACAATACATTTCTGTAGGACCAGTGTTGCTCTGCCTCAGAGCATCGGCACTATGCAGTAGACTAGACACTGAAAGGCTGGGCAGAGCCTCAGTAGTCTGACAGGGATTGCTGAGGAAGAGAGGCCTCAGAGAACACCCAGGCTTTAGTCTAGTCCCCCCAGGAGGACAAAGTGCTAGGAAAATGGATAAAATGGAACAGAGCAGCCCTCACAAAGGCTGAAGCTCAGCTTTGAATCAGCTCAATTTCAGACTGGATTAACATGATCTCCTCTAATTCTAACTGCCTCTGGGAACAAAAGTAAATCTTCTCTAGAGAAAGACAAAATCACCCACAACCTCCCTCAAATACCTCCGTAAGTTTTAAACACATAAATCTGAAATGGCCAGGCAGACTAGGAGACTAGGCCAAATGAGAGAAAGCCGAGAGAGAAAAAAAGACAATGGCAATGAACTACAAGAGGACCCAAATATTATAGTTATTAGACACAGACTATAAAATCCTAATTAGTGTGGTCCAGAAAATAGATAGTGAGACAGATAATTTCACCAGAACTAAAATCTATGGAACAGGAATCAAATGGAAGCTAAAACCAAGAAATGAACCTGGGAACTCAATATATGGGTTTAACAGCAGGTTAGACACAGCTAAAGACAGGATCAGCAAACTGGAAAATAGGTGAGTACAAAGTATACAGAGTGTAACATGGAGGCAAATGGATGGACAATACAAGAAAGAGGATTTTGAAAAACTCATAGAACACAGTGAAAAGGTCCAACCTATGCATAAATGGGGTTCTGGAACAAGAGGGCATAAAGAATGGAACAAAAGGAATATGTATAAAATAACAGCCCGAAGTTTTCCAAAACTGAAACAAGACATCCAGA
Organism: Stenella coeruleoalba; assembly: GCF_951394435.1. Taxonomy (NCBI): domain Eukaryota; kingdom Metazoa; phylum Chordata; class Mammalia; order Artiodactyla; family Delphinidae; genus Stenella; species Stenella coeruleoalba. Next base: position 33,966,867 of record NC_137153.1, on the reverse strand, counting down.
CATTGATTCAGTAAGTACTATAAACCCTAACCAGGTTAAATACAAGGAAAATCACACCAGGGCACATTGCAGCAAAACAAACCTCCTGCAAATTCAAACACACAGGAAAATCTTAGACACAATATCACAAAAGGCAGGCAGGGGTAGGTAGATGAAATTCCACATCCCAAGACCCCTGCCTTGCCCAGGATGTGGCAGAAGTTCTAGTTCATACCAGGCTTTAATAACCAAGGATACATTGTTGTAGTCTCTAGCTGGACTACTAAAAAACTTAGAAAAGAATGCATAACAAACTTTCTAAGTACAAACTCTAAACTGCCCAAAGCCCAGAGCTCTACGATTGGTTCGTCCAATAACAAGGCAGACACACCTGAAACCACACCTCAGTTGTTAAAATTACCACTATGTGGATACACAAGTATGCAATGAAATAATGACCAAAAATTACAAATACACAGTGAAATGAAGTAAAATGAAATGACAGGTGAAATAAGCACACCACCCCAATTATCCTGCTCTCTGTCACCCTCCATCCTGCCCTCCTGGGTTATCCAGCCCTACAGCCCAGGTCTCCCCAGGGCATACCTGCAAAAGACAACCATCTTTGTGGCCCCAGTAACCTATGGGACGATGGTATGGTCTTCCCAAGATCAGAACAGAATCCCAAATCCAATGCAGAGCTAGTGCTCAGTGGGGCACTAGCTCCTTTCTGTAGGAGGGTTTGCTCCCCGGGGGATGGTAAAGCCACCTCCCCATTTCACGACCAAGACGTAGAGATGCCACGTCTGGCATCCCACAGGGGCTTCTCTGCCTCCACCTGTTATGTCTCACCTCCAACAGCTGGAAAGGCTCCTGAGGCCCAGGAGCGAAACTCTGAGGTCTGACACCCTGTGAACTCAGGGTCGGGAAAGCTGGTGTCAGTGAGTCTCTCTCCTTGTCACTTACACCCTGATGGGTGAAGAAATGCCTCCAGCTCCTCCACACCTGTATCTACCTCTCCCTCAGGCAAACATTTACCAACAGCCATGACCTGCTGTGCAGCCACACGCTGGGCTCACTAAGGTGACCTTAAGACAAGACCCCTGCCTTTGGTGCTCAACCCTATGAGCCATGCAAGTCGGTGCTGCCCCCATTTTACAGAAGAGGAAGCTGAGGCTCAGAGAAGCTCAACATCTCCACAAGCAGCAGGTCAGAACGCGACACCCAGCCAGCCTGGCTCCCATTGCCCCCAGGTGTGTGCGGGCTCCTGGGAACACGGTTGACATGGGTGAAGCATGGCTGCAGAAGACGGGCAGATCTCAGAGTAGGATGCACACATTGCTCCAGGTGGGGAGGCCTGAAAGAACCCAGGACGCATGCACAAGCAGAAAGCAGGGTGAGTTCCCGAAGTTCACCCTCCAGCTCACCCTTCCCAGGGCTGCTCTGCAGATAACCAAGTCCTGCTCATACCCCTTCCCAGACAGCCTGCCGCAGTCAGCATCCAGGCTGTGGCGGGCGTCATAGCCACCAGCACAGGATCATGTGGCACCTGGCCTCCCCCACACCCATCCCAGCTGCACTCACTCCAGAGTCTCTTTACCCGGCCCCAGGAGCACAAACAGCTCCACCTCCCCCAGACCCCTGGTTCTCCCCAAATACACAGGCAGGAACATCACAGTGTGGAGAGACGGCAGGGAGAGGTGGGGATGCCACTCCCCATGAGGGACAGTGCCCAGAGCAGTCAGCACGTCAGCCACCTGGCCACGGGGCCTGCCCACCCAGGTACGTGGGTCAGAGCCCTGACTCTACCCAACTCCACCATCCTCACAGCACAAGCACAACCCCCCTCCCCACCAGAGCCCAGAGCCTTGAGAAAGTGACAGAGCTCTTCAGTGACCTTCAGCACCCTTCACTCCTCATACCACACGTGGGCTCCTCCCTTGCTGTGCCGCAAGGCACCCACAACTCCCTAGGTCAGGGCCAGGGCTTAGGCATCACGTGACCCACATGAACCAGCCCCATCGGCTTCCTTGCCACTGACATGCGGAACCTCCTTGTGTGGTTCGGCAGCACAGGAAATGCCTAAGACCGGTGTAGATACTCGGCCAGTGTAAACCACAGCATACAACTCATTCGCTCACGGCCTTCTCTGCCGGGGTCACCATCATCTCGTAACTCTTTGCAACCATCCTCCCTCTGACCCCTGACCCAGGAAGAAGCCTGGCGGAGGGTACCCTGCAAGGCCACTGGGCAGTGGTGACCCCAATGCTCATAGCACCCTCACTAGACTACCAGAGGCAGGTGCCTGCCCGAGGCCACACAGCCGGACGCTCAGCTCCCTGCAACGCAGGATTTGTTGCCTCTGCCAGGCACAGCTGTCTCCTCTGAGCTGCTCCTCCTCAGCAACGCACCCCAAACCCTACGTCTGAGCAGCCAGGCAAGTGCTGAGCACAGCCCGACTGCACGTGTGTGAAGGCGCACACGCAAAAGGACACGGGTAGGAGCGGCAGAGACACATGCAGGAGCAAGTGCTTACACTTGGACCAGTGACAGGAGTCAGGTGTTTCTCCCCCGTAAAAAGCTATTTCCTCTACTGTATTTAAAATATTTCTCAGAGAATACAGCATAAGAGAGTGGCAGATAATGTTAACACAAAAACTCCATTTTCAGTTGCTCATGCCAGCAGGCACCGCAATCCAGGAAGCGCACCCACAGCCTGTCTCGAGCCCTGCAGCTCCCACCTGGGACTCTCACTCTTGTGCTCCCCCCCCCAGGGAAGTCATCCAAAACCACGATGCCTGTGTGTGTGTCTGGAATTCTTCACTGGATGGTTATTTATAATTTCGAGAAATAACCAGACATCCCAGGACAGGCGTGGCAGCGGTGATGTGGGTCATGTGGTCCACAGAGCAGTTACAAACCCCGATTACTGAGGAAAGTGGTGAGGCAGGTAAGGGTGAAAAGCACCAGGCTGGGATTTCATAAAATTCACACAGTGAGAACAAAACAGCCAATGAGAATGGGGGCTGCATTCAGGGAGGAGGGCACAGGGACTTTTTTCTTCCTTCCCTCTGTTTCCTCCATTCTCTGCGATCTGCTGAACTTCATGAAACTAAAAACAAAAAGCACTCACCAGCTACACCCCTGGACCATGTTCTGGGCAGCAGCAATGCTTACTTTTACTGCAAGGCTATTTTCCTCCCTAGAGTGAGGTTACCATGGCGTTTACTTCAAATGCTCCCTTTGGCATCTGTTCTATAAACGGCTTTGGGTTTGCGCCGAACGCACTCACTGGAGACAGAATTCCTAATTCTGTAAAACCCACAAATGCTGAATGCTTCTTCCTGTTGAGCTCCATCTCCTCCAGAGGGCAAAGAAGAGGGACCAGTCCAATCCCCCTGAGTGTGCACTGAACACTTACTGTGTGTTGCTTAATGGGAGACGAGACCGTCTGCGGAAGCTGGGGGGAACTAGGGTCCTGCCTGTCAGGGACGGCAACTGAGGTCCCCCCAGAGATCTGGGCAGGTCTGACCTTGGGCAGGTCTGCACTTGGGAGTTTATTTGAGAAGATAAAGTACAGCAGACTCCTGATAATAATTCAGGGGGGGATGACGTTTGTTAGTCTACTTTTCTGTCCTATTTGTAATTTCCATGATGATAAGTCAGCAATAACAATTGGGATGTTCTGGCCCTCAGTCAGTACCAGTGGCCTTGCCTCTGATTTGGATGCCCAGGGCATGACCTTTCCAGGGAGACCTGGGCAGGCATGGGCATCATGGGCAACGCCATGGCCCCCTGCAAGCTGTCATCACCCCCACTTGGAAGATGAAGAGATGATGGGTCAGCGAGCAGCTCTTAGTCACCCTGGGGTGCAGCACACCCAAGCCACCTCCCCAACAAGGAAACCAGGAGAGGGGGCTGGACTCCCTCCCCGAGGGGCCACAGCTCCCCACCAATGGCAGCAGATGCACTGTGGACCATCCTCAGTGACTGTTCGTCAAGGGCAGGCCCGGCACACGTCAACCCCAGCACTGGCTCACGGGAAGACCTGTCCACCCCATCAGCCATGTGGCCACCAGCCTCCCTGGCATCCCAATCAAGGACACCTGGGAACCCACAGCCCCCAGCCACAATGTCAGGGTGTACCAGGGCCAGACAGGGCAGATCCCATGCCCCTGGGGTCTCCTGGGCATCCCAGTAGCAACCCCGGCAAGGGGTGAATTTGTGTCAGGGCAGGTGCCACACATTGGGGTCACCTATAATCGCAGCTGTCAAGACCAGGGTAACGGAGGGGTACAGTCCAAGCCCCCAAAGAAACGATGGAAGAAGCTGACCCCAGATATCATGCCATCCATGGGCCTTGGGGGGACAGGAAGACGTCTCAGAAGGAGATGTCTAGCAGAAGTGCCCAAAACCACCCTGGTGGGATCAGTATCCTCATCTGTAAAATGGGCCCTGGGCAGCATCACAGGAACTTGCTGCATTAGGCTCCACACAGGGCCAGGGCTGGGTTGGTGCCCCAAAAGCAAATGCCCCGGGTACTCCCAGTGAGCTATTATCATGACCACTGGCTCAGGCCCAAGGCTGAGGGGCTTCAGTCAAACCACTTCACATGTCCAGGCTCACCCCTGGGTTTCTCCTGTTGTCCAGAGTCACTGCCTAAAGCCCCCAGTACAATCTGTGGACCCCATGATCTACGGCCCCAGAGGCTGCTCAAAGGAGCCAGCATCTCTGAGTGAGTCTACAGGATCCCACGGGGAAGGGCCTGCATCTACACAACCACAGGGTGGCTCTCAGGCCCAGTGCCCCCCAGTGCAAAGGCCTCCTTGAATGCTGCCCCCAGCTCTGTCTGTGTAGTGCTCACTCAGAGAGTAAAAGTCAAAACCAAAGATAAAATAAAAATCTCTCTGCAGTGCCAAAAATACCTCCCCATGGGATGAGGAGGCAGGCACCGGTTTCCACAGCAGCAACTGTTGCTATGGATACAGGGCTCCTGCCAGAAAGCGGTGGGGACAGAGATGGGGCAGGGGGACTAGTGGGGGAAGGGAATACAGCAATGGGATATGGGGGGACGGAGATGGGGTGGAAGAACAGAGAGGTACCAGCAGGGGGCAGGAGAGACAGGCTGGTCAGCTGGAGGGAGGGACCTGGCCAACCCTGGCCCTCATGCCCCCCATCACTGGTAAAGCTGATGTGCAAATACAGACTTTGGGGAGGGAGGTCGCTAAACAGTAATACTTGTACCAGAACGGAAGGAGGAAAACAGGATCTCCCACAAATGTGAACGCTTTTCTAATTTGAGCGCAACAAGTCCAACATATTCCCCCAGAGAGCCTTGATTCCTACTATTCACTGACTTGTCTCACCTAAAACTGTTACCTCCTATGGGCTGAGTTTACTCTCGGCCTGTAGTGAGCAGCAGGACGGCCCTCCAGGAGGGAGCCCGAGGGAATGGCCATAGGACAGCTGGCCGTGGCCTCTCCTGCACTCCCTCTCTCCCTGCCATGGAGACCCCAGCCCTGGGAGATCCCACCTGGCAGGTAAGTTCCCCTCAGCTCTGTGACGGGCAGATGGGGGCACATGTGCCACCAGCCCCAGAGCCAGGTCCTGGGCAGGAGCTTTTAGAATAGAACCCTAAGGGCCCAGAGGTTCCCCACTGTGCACAGGCTTCCGTTCACAACTCTCCCCAGAGGCCTCCCTACCCCTCCGTGGGGCCACAGGCTGTTCATCACATGTCACAGTTGGAGGCTTCACTACTTTCTGCCTCCCCCAGCAGTGATGTGAGCCAGGAGGCTGCCTGCATGGACAGGTCCCCAGGAAGGGGCCACGGCCACTCTCTGTCTCTACTGCTCCCACCACCTCACATGCAGCTGTCAGGCCCGTGTCCCTGAACCCTGTTTTCACATCAGCCCCCAAGAGCCTGCAACAGCCCCTCATACCCATTGACCAGGTTATGACACCGCCGGCGGCTCCAGCACTCAGGCCAGACACATCTCTCCCCAAGCCAGCTCTCCCCCTACACCCAACTGGGGGAGCACGGTCCAGAGGCACCACCAGTGGCTCCACCCACAGCCCATAAACCCCCTGACACTCCTCCCACAGGCAGCCTCTCCTGGCCTGCTGGGTGTCCAGCCCCGAGCTGTGCTCTGTCCACCAGGAGGCAGGCTGGCTACCTTCCTGTCACTGCTGTACAAGCTGCCACCACTACAGCCCAAACAGCACACATTCTCCCAAAGTTCTGGGGGGCCAGAAGCGAGAAGGCAGACTCATGGGCAGAGTCAAGGTGTCACACATCTCCCTGCTTCCTTCTGGGGTTCCATGGAGAATCCATCCCCTTGTCCAGCCGGTAGAGGTCACCATGTTCCTCACCTCATGGCTCCTTCCTCCGTCTTCTGTAGTCATGTCTCCGTAGGACCCTCCTGCCCCCTCTTATAAAGGACCCAAGTGATGACCCTGGGTCCACCTGGATAATCCAGGATCATCTCCCACCTCAGGGTCCTCAATCCAACTGCATCTGCAAAGTCCCTCTAACCACATAGGTGGCATATTCAGAGGTTAGGGTATAAGGCCGTGGACGCCTCCATAATCTAGCTTCCCACACCCCTTCCTGGCCCACCTGACCCTGGGCCTGGACCCAGCAGCCGCCTACTTCAGGCTGCCTTCCAACCTTCTCTGGGGCCGGCTGTCACCCAGCTTCACACCTGATGTTGTGGCAGCAATGCCATCTTTTTTAATTCATCTTTCCCCTCTCAAAATGAAGAAGGAAGCCCCACATGGGCCCTCTTTCATCTACATCCCGACTATCACTGCCCACACAGGCGCCATCTGTCCACGTTGCCATGCCTGTGTCCCCTCCTGGCCACCCACCTTCCTCTGGGCCACATCCCGCCCACCAGGCCCAGTGCCCTCACTCCAGCTTCATGTCACAAGCCAGGTTCAGCAACGTGTGCTCAAGGCCCCCGAAAGTGCCCCCGACCTGAGTCAGACTGGCTGGCCCCCTTCCCACAATGCCCAGGAAAGGCCCTTCCAGGTCCGGCAGTGGGGCCTCCAGGCTTGCCCCGCCCCAGCAAGACCGTGGGTACTCTGAGTGGCCGACAGGAATCCCAAGCAAAGGCAGCCCAGGGCAGTGGAGGACATCTCCAGCAAGCACAGCCTTCATGGGCCTCAGAGAAGAGCCAGCCTCCTGGGGCAGCAACCCAGGACTCAATGAGAAACGTAAGCACACACGTTAGCACGGGGCCTCAGTGAGCTTTCAGGAAATTGCTGTAGCTGTTATCACGACCGTTAATAATTATACTCAGAGGCAAGGCCCTTTGAAACCTTCATAATTCAACCTCCACCAAACTACACCTACCCTTCTCTCTGCCCACAGTAGTTTCCTTCCTCCAAAGAGAAAACCCAGCAGAAACCCTTTGTTGAAAGGCCATCAGCCATGGAACACCTGCCTGGAACACCCACCCCCTCCCCAGGAGCACAGAGGCCCACTGACAGTTCCTGCCCCGCCCAAGGAGAAAGGCTTCACCGCCTGGTAGGGCGGTGGCCCTGACTCCAGAGCCCTGGAGGCCTGCTCCCCTTCGGCAAGGCTGCCTCAAAGGGCCTGTCTTTCCCACAGAGGCGCCCACGGGGCAGGCAGGCCTCTTCTCTGGCACACAAACCCAAGATGACAGACACAAATGCACACCAAGGCCAGCAAGGCCTGATGGGGCTTCTTCACCGCACACGCAACCTGCATAAGCCACAGCCAGTGGTGGGGAAGCCAGAGTCAGGTGCCACTGCTGCCACATGCAGGCCACAAGGGAAGGACTATGGAAGCAGGGCCACGGGGGCAGGGTCATGGGGGCAGGACCACAGGAGCAGGGTCATGGGGGCAGGGCCACGGGGGCAGGCATGCAATGACAGCCATGACAGCCCAGCTAAGCCCACCAGGGCCTGACAGTACTGGCCAGCCACAGACCCCTCTGCTATAAGTCTGGCACCTGTGCCAAACCCTGGTCCCCCGGCTCTTCTGCGCTCCTCCGCAGGACCTGTGGCCAGGGGTTTGTCCCAAGTCACATCTGAAGGGCAAGATCCCACTGTGACCTCTGGCCTGGCCAGCCCCACTCACAGAGGCCCAGCCTGGCTCCAGGTGGAAAGCTGGCTACGCTGCCTCCGCTCTGTCTTGCCAGATCAAGGACACAAAGGGCCTGCCTCAAAAATGCATCTATAAAGCTCTCCAGGAAGCAGCCAGCAGGGCCAGAACGTTCCAGAGTCACCATCTTGCTCCCCTCCAGGAACAGAGCAGGGCTTTGTCTTTTATTATCACCGTCATCAAATATTTACAGAGGCTGACAGACATCTCAGGCAGGGCAGCCGTGAGCCAAACACCACACTTCCCAGGACAGGCGGAGGTGCAGGCGAGTAGGCAGGGCAGCCAGAGGGGTGAGGTTTCCTGCAGGGCAGCCACTGCTCTCTCCGACTGGAGCAAACATGCCCACCCTGGGTCTGGGTCCTTGTTGTCTGGACACAGAACCCAGAGCAGGCTGCCTCTATGCTGTCCCCACTGCAAGAAGTACACAGGAACAGGCTGAAGGGCTCTCCACACTCAGGACTCAAGAGCAAGGGAGTGAGCGGGCACCCATTCCAGCCCAGGCAAGCAGGGGCCTAGAGCTGCCAAGGACAGGCAGAGAGCAGCCCCGGACCCCCACGCCCACCTTAGCCTCCTCCCTCCAATCCGTTACAGTCCAGACTGGAAACTACCCAAGTCTGTCCATGGATCGACAGGCAGACCGTGAACACCTACACGGTAGAAAAGGGACCGACGGCCGATCGGTGCAGCCAGGGCTGAGTCCCAAAGGGCATACTGACATGTGTGGGCAGCAGACACAGAAGGCTGAACACACACTGTGTGATCTCCGTGCAGGCAATTCTAGGGCAGGCAGGCGATCTACAGGACGGTAGGCGGGCAACAGGACCCGGGGCCGGGGTTACAGGGAATGTCTGCCTCTGCCAGCTAGGGCTCACGACGCACTGACCTGCTCTGTAGGCTCCAGCAGTTTGACCGCCACGATAATAAAGCAATGCCCCTCTACTGTTTAGCATTTTATTTTCCTTTACTTTCAAAGAATACCATCTATCCCTCTCTTCCTAAAAACTCTTTCACTGTTTATTTTCATCTGCTTTTGCTTCATTTTATTTCTAACTGATAGCTTTTAATGTGTTTTGCCATTGTCCCTAAACTCATCCTGTCCTCTTCCTCTGAAGTATGCCTAGCTGAGTTTATTCACTTCCAGTGTCCTCTTTAACCTTCTTTTCACAAACAGCAAACGCAGTCATCTGTGCGTACCTCCTCTCAGGCTGAGCCGGGTCTGCGGCCACAGCAACCAGACCCCAGCACGGGCAGACCACCTGAGGGCCCCACACCAGTCCTGTATGTATCCCGGGGTGCTATCCAGGGGATGTTAACCTCCAACTTGCAAAAGCAGCTAAGCAAGATGGAGAGGGCAGGCAAGCCCTTCTGAGGCTGGGCCCCAAACGCCAGGAGACAGTATAGGTGGGGAAGGTGGATCCGCTGGCATCTAAAGGCCAAGAATCCCACTCACAGTCAGGGCCACCAATGCCTGGGAACACCCTTGCCTCTACCACCCCCAGGAACCAGCCCCCCCGTGTGACTCCAAATCACTCACAGCACCACACCTGTGCTAACAGAGAAGCCTCAGTGTTCTCCATCACCCCCTGGTTAAACCAGAACCCCCAGCCGCCCAGCCTGGCCACCCAAGACACCAAGAGCCAGCCACCCTCCCCACACAACACAGCCCCTACCCCTCTCCACGAAATGGCTCCTCCCCAACTGATAACCTTCTCCCCACGTGGTGGCTCCAAGTTCAGGACCACTCAGCACACACACAAGGCCCACAGCCCAGAGTCCTCACCCAGAACGCTCAGAGGCCGCTATCATGGGGCAGAACCACCCCAATCAAACGTCCCTAGGGAAATGTCTGGAAGCTTGTCAAAGCACAGACAGCCACCACTGAGGGCAGCTTTTGTCCCCCTAGGAGCCCAACAGTCCAGGTGACCAGGCCAAGACCTACAGCATGCAGGGTGGGGGCAACCATCCCAAGCAAAAGCTAGAGCAGATCGTTCACATATGTCATAGGTCTAGTGCATAGCCAGGGAGAGGCGGGGGTGCTGCTTGGGTCCCCAGGGCCCGAGAATGTGCAGACATCGAGACTGTTCCATAGGGTCCCCTAGAACCAGCCCACTCTGCCTGTGGCTGTGGCCATCCAGACCCAGACCTTTGGGAACATGCTTCCAACTGGGAACACAGGATGGCCCCAAAGACCTAAGAGGATGCAGGGGGTCTTTCAACAGTGGCAGGGGACCCTCGCAATGCTGATAACCAACAACCCTGAAGTCCCCTTAAGTCAATTACTGCTATTGCACAAAAACACTTGAGGATGGAGTATTTCCAAAATCCAAGCACACGTGGGCCCCCACCACACCCAGGAAGGCACCTGGTGACTGCACCCCTGCCCTGCTCCCCATCCAGTCTCCTCCACCCTTCAAGCTTTCAATGTTCTTCCAAAAAAGCCAAATTTACTCTCCTTCTTGAAACTCTTAATTAGAGAGAAGAAATGCCACAGAACCTGTCAAGGTAGGTGTCAGTGGATTGCTGCCGGCCAATGCAGCAAAAGGACTTCCTGGCTTGAAGACACAGCCCAAGAGCCAGCTCCTTCTGGAGGACCACAGCAGCACGCAGGCTGAGAAGCTGCATCCCACAGGGTGCAAGGGGAAGCACCCTGACGTGTCTGGCCCCAGTCTGGAGATGACAGGAACATGCAAAAACCCGGGCCCAGCTGTGGGCAGGGCTGGGTGTGAGCCCACCCTGAACTCACCCCCAGGGGAAAGCGGAGGCTCGTGGATCCAGTCATCCCAGTGGTGGGCTCTCACCACAGCTCAGGGAGGTGGGAGCTGCAGGCCACGTGGTGATTCACCATCACTGCACACGTTAGCACAAATGCTACAATTATGACTTTGCAAAATACCCAGAACATAAAAAAGAGACAAGAAGGGCATGTACCAAAGTGAAAACAGCTACGTCAGAGGAAAGAGATTTGAGGCAGTTTTTTCTTTTTCAGGTTTCAGCATCTGTCATGTCCGTCACCCTAACCGTAACTTAGGTAGCTTGAAACGTCCCCCCCAAAACCCCACAGTGGCCTCCCCATCCATCGTCCGCCACCCCCTCCATCCTCACAACCCCCACTCATTGGAGGAGGTCCAGGGCTAGCACGTTGGGGGGAGGGATTGTTCTAGATTAAAACTGACACGACAACCAAATGCAATGCATGACTCCTGACTGGATCCTGGCTCCAAACAGGAAAACCATCAGGAAGGCGCAGTCCACGTCAGACGTGTGGCTGACAGCACCCAAGTTAGATCTGAGTGTGACACTGAGCTATGGTTTTGTAGGAAAATGTCCTCACTCCTATATGAGATGTGTGCTGAAGTTTTCAGGGCCAGAATAAAACATATGCAGAGGTACAGAGATAAAGCAAATGTGGCAAAATGTTTACAGCTGGTAACTCCAATTTTCCCATCCATGTTTTTCAAAATAAAAAGTTTGTGGAAAAGTGTAAACTGGATTGCTGGCAGAGAGGAGAAAGCTCAGAGAAAGAGGAAAGAGGAGAGGGTAGGGCCAGTGGGTAGACAGCTAGGAGGCCATGTCACAGGGTCCCAGCCACAGACTCCTGGAGGTGAGAGGTGGAAGGAGCAGGGCATGGCAGCCCCTGGAGGCACCTAGAAGCAGTAGGGTATGTGGGTTGTTCTGTTCGGAAGACAGGCCCGGGTGGAAGAGGGCCTCATCAAACATGGGCACCAATCAGATCTTGGAGGGATGAGGTAATGAGCACCAATAAGATCTTGGGGGGATAAAGTAACCAAGACAGACACGGGCAGGCACCCCTCGCACTCGCCCACTGCCTGCCACCCCTGTCTACCAACAAAACCCACTGTGCCCAGCCCCAGGGAATAGATCATAACCCATCTATGCCATCAAGCCTTTCCCAGATGCTCTTGCAGCTAAGGGAGACCACACAATCTCATTGTAACCAGAAAAACCAAAGAGGCTTACTGGTAAACGTTTTCCTTTATGGATTAAAATATGGACACCTTACCTAACCTCCACCTAACCACCTGCTTGCTTCCTGTCTTCAAATATGGTTGTGATGCCTGGAACTATGGCAGCCTTTCTGCCACCATGAGGCGACAAGACTGGGGACAAATCCAACAAGGCTGAGGAAAGCAGAAGAGAAAGAGGGACAGCACCTTTCTCCCTGCCAACATTGCTGAGTCACTAGGGCCCTGGACAGGCATCCCCAGATTTCAGATTCTGGGGATGATCAAAAGTCTGCACTGCTTAGCCACACTTGGTTTGCAGCTAAGAATTTTCCCAGCTTATCCACTCCTGAGAAAGCACACAGACAGCCAGGAAAGCAGGAGGCCTGGGGGAAAAAGTGGACATCAGGAGGACAAGTCCTTCCAGGCAGCTTCTGGCCTGAGACAGGTAGGGAGTCTTCTCAAGGGCAAGGCCAGCTTTCCATGTCTAGATCCAAGTGCTGACAACAGCACCACCAATAAGTGAGATGGGAACCCCCATGTCTGCAATGTCTGCAACGCAGCCAAGACATGCCATGGGAACACTGGAACTCTATGTTCCAATGTTGGAACTGTTGGAACTCTACCAACAGTCAGCCAACACTCCTCGGAGCCCATCCTGGTCCCATGAGATCTTCGCAAAACTAAAGAAAAGGGGGAAGGGGTGCAAGGCCTCCCACACCCTGTCAAGAGCTTCACAACACAGCGAGTATTTTAAAGGCTCTGAGAAGTCCCACAACAGCAATTCATGCTTGACCCAGCACTCTTCAAGCCTATTTAGTAACACCCCTTTCCAAAGCAACCCTCTGAACACACATGCAAAATGACAATGCAGGGGAGAAGCAGGAAGCGTGCCACCAGCTGCTGTCTCTCTGTGTGAGCTTGGATGTGAGCCACCTTCCCTGAGTCTCCTTCTCATCTATGAAAACAGAGTCCCAAAACTTCTCTAAGTGGTTCTGAGGACCTGATAAACTCACACATGGGTCCAGACATCCAAGAAAGCCCTCACCATACCAGGCTTCTTTCCTGCCCTCCTGCCCATGGCCAGCTGACAGCCTCCTGCCAGGGAGGCCCCCGAAGCCAAGCCAGGACAGCCCTGTGCAAACCACCAGAACTTGGGGGCACCAAGCCTCGCCCAGCACCGCTCTCTACTCCACTGGCTCCTCTGCCCATGTGCCTGGGCAGGGCTCATGCCATGCCATCTTTAATTTCTGGAGCCACCATAGAGAGACCCCACTCCTGAACACCTGAGAAATACGCCCAGCTCAAGGGCTGACCAGCCTGGGTCCTCAGGGAGGTGGCGCTTGAGGGGGACCACTGTCCAGTCCTCCTGACTTGTGCCATGAAGACCGCTTGGCACAGAAGCCCCTGGAAGCAGATGCTCAGGGAGCCCACAATCCAGGGCCACCTCTCTATGGCCAAGGATGCTCTGCCCAGACTGCAGCCTCCCCCCAGAGCACGGCTGGGCAGGGCTTTCTGGAAAACCCCTCCAAGAGGACCGGAACACAAAGCACAAAGACAGGAATGGACCCCAAACCAGATCCTCTCCTTGCAAACCAATAAATTGCATTAAGAGACACTCTAGAAACAAATAAAAAGATAAATTTTAAAAGCAGTGATGGGACTTCCCTGGTGACGCAGTGGTTAACAATCTACCTGCCAGTGCAGGGGACACGGGTTCGATCCCTGGTCCGGGAAGATCCCACGTGCCGCAGAGCAACTAAGCCCGTGCGCCACAACTACTGAGCCTGCTCTCTAGAGCCCATGAGCCACAACTACTGAGCCCATGTGACACAACTACTGAAGCCCACGTGCCTAGAGCCCGTGCTCTGCAACAAGAGAAGCCACCGCAATGAGAAGCCCACGCACCGCAACAAAGAGTAGCCCCTGCTCACCGCAACTAGAGAAAGCCTGCACGCAGCAAGGAAGACCCAACACAGCCAAACATACATACATACGTAAATAACTTTATATTTAAAATATATAACTAAATAAAAATAAAAGCTGTGACACTTAGTAACTATAGCTGTATTTATAAAATACATGGGGAAACAAGAACTTGAAGGTAATGTGCAAAAATAGTAAGTAGTTATATTCACTTGAATTATGAGTAGTTTTTTCATTTCTGCATACTTCTTTAATGTAGCTGTTATGCTGCTTTGTTTTGCTTTTTAATTAATGAACTACTTTTTTAAAAGAAGTTCTCGGCTTACAGAAAGATTGAGCAGAAAGTACAGAGTTCCCTTGTACTCCCTCACACCTGCACACAGTTTTCCCTATTATTAATATCTTGCATTGGTGTGGTACTTTGTTATAACTGGCATGCCAATATTGATATTATTATTAACTAAAGTCATTGTTTATATTATGGTTCTCTCTTGGTGTTGCACATTCTATGGGTTTCGACAAATTTATAATGACATGTATCCATCATTATAGTATCACACAGAATAGTTTCACTGCCCTAAAAATCCTCTGTGCTCTACCTATTCATCAGTCCCTCCCCACTAACCCCTGGCAACTACTGATCTTTTAACTGTCTCCACAGTTTTGCCTTTTCCAGAATGTCATATAGTTGGAATCATACAGTATGCAGTCTTTTCAGATTGGCGTCTTTCACTTACTAATGTGCATTTAAGGTTCTTCCGTATCTTCACATTGTTTGAAAGTTCATTTCTTTTTAGCGCTGAATAATATTCCACTGCCTGGATGTACTACAGTTTATCTGTTCAACTACTGAAGGATATCTTGGTTACTTCCAAGTTTTGGCAATTATGAATAAAGCTGCTATAAACATCTGTGTGCGGGTTTTTGTGCGGACATAAATTTTCAACTTATTTGGGTAAATACCAAGGAGCACGATTGCTGAATGATATGGTGAGAGTGTGAAGTTTTGTAAGATGTCGTCATACTGTCTTCCAAAGCGGCTGTACCATTTTGCATTCCCACAAGCGATGAATGAGAGCTCCTGTTGCTCCACACACTTGTCAGCATTTGGTGATGCCAGTACTCTGAATTTTGGCCATTCTAATAGGTGTGAAGAGATATCTCATTGTTTCAATTTGCATTTCCCCAATGAAACATGATGTGGAGTGTCTGTTCATATGCTTATTTGCCATCTGTGTATCTTCTTTGATGAGATGTTTGTTAAGGTCTTTAGCCCACTTCCCCCCACCCCCACCCCCGAGCTTTCCTCTGTTCAAGAAGCCAAGGTCAGAGGCAAGGAGGGGACCATGGTTCTGTGTTCCCCTTCCGTGACCCACAAAAAAGGTCTTGGCCTATTTTTTTTTTTATAATGACGAATTTTTTCTCTGAACTTTATTGATTTATTTTATTTATTTTTGTTGTGTTGGGTCTTCGTTTCTGTGCGAGGGCTTTCTCTAGTTGTGGCAAGCGGGGGCCACTCTTCATCGCGGTGCGCGGGCCTCTCACTATCGCGGCCTCTCTTGTTGTGGAGCACAGGCTCCAGAGCGCAGGCTCAGTAGTTGTGGCTCACGGGCCTAGTTGCTCCGCGGCATGTGGGATCCTCCCAGACCAGGGCTCGAACCCGTGTCCCCTGCACTAGCAGGCAGACTCTCAACCACTGCGCCAAAAATAGGGAAGCCCCTATTTTTTAATCTGGTTGTCTGGTTTCTTATTGTTAAGTTTTAAGAGTTCTTGGTATATTCTGGGTAACAGCCCTTTATCAGATAGGTGTTTGACAAAGATTTCCTCCCAGTCTGCATCTTGTCTTCTCATTTGCTTATAGGCCTTTGCAGAACAGAAGTTTTTCATTTTAATGAAGCTGAACTTAGAAAGTTTTTCTTTCATCGATCATATCTGTGGTGTTGTATCTAAAAAGTAACTGTCAAACCCAAGGTCACCTACATTTTCTCCTGTTATCTTCCAGGAAATTTACAGTTTTGCATTTTACATTTAGGTCTATGATCCATTTTGAGTTAACTTTTGTGAAAGGCATAAGGTCTGTGTCCATATTCATTTTTTTGCATGTGGATGTACAGTTGTTCCAGTACCATCTGTTGAAATGACCATCTTTCTCCATTGTGTTGCCTTTGCCCCTCTGTCAAAGGTCAGGTCATATATTTATGTGTATCTGTTTCCGGGCTCTCTATTCTGTTTCATTGATCTGTTTCTCTATACCACACTGCCTTGATCATTTTTCTTTTATTCTTTTCCAAAACTTCTGACATAAATTGGAGGTAATGATCAAGTATTCCAGGAAATCTTAGAATTCAAGTCTCTCAGGAACAGAACTGGATATGAAAAATACCTGAAGCGGGAAAACCTACAGCTGACTCAGGTTGCCAACCTCAGATAGGCTGGGCTTCTGCATCCTCACCAGGGGGCCTCTCCACCCAAAACACAGCTCCTGGATTGTCTGTGGCCAGAAGCAGATCCTAATATGCTTCTTAGAGATTCCACCTGCTTCACTCACACCCTTTCCTTATCTGCAGCTCACCAGCCAGGTGCTCAGGTAGAGCTGCAGGGGCACAGGCCCTCAGTCTGCCTGCACCTGGAGGCCCCTGGGCCACCCCAGGGGCCCACCTCCAGCCTCAGGCAGGCCTCCCTGCTCCTCCAGGTTCAGCTTGCTCTCCACTTCAATCTCAGCTTCTTAAACTGTTCATCTGCAGGGTGAGAAGAGGCTTAACTCTGAGTGCCCACTCTCAGCAGTGCTGCACACTCGGTGCTGAATGTACCTCTCCACAGTCCCCATTGCACAAACAGGTAAACCGGCGTTCAGAAAGGCGGGTGCCCTCTCTATGGCCTCCCCACTGGGAAGCTGTGGGGCTGGGGTCCGAATGCAGCAGGACGCGCTCCCACAGTGTTTGTATGCACTGCACGGTGTGCCCTGCCTGGCTGCGAGGCTCCTAAGCGCCCCTTCCCACCACCTCAGGCAGAGGCTGGCACCGTTCAGCCACGGCAGACCACAAAGGAGACCCGAGCCTGTGGCCTGAACCCCTGCAGGACGGAGTCAAGCTCTTCCCCATCTAAGTGGTGACCTACGGCTCCGTGTTCTCACCTTCGGCATCATCCAGCTCCAGCCTGAAGCCAGCCCAAGCTACTGGCCCCAAGAGATGCCTACAGCCAGGCAGAGGGCTGCTAGGGTCAGCCATTCTGGAAGGTGAGTGGCAGACACCCAACAAGTCCAGCCAGCCCAGGACCGCAGGACAGTCTCTCCACAGACTGACTCCCTTGCTTCCTGCAGGCTTCTCGCAAACACCCCTCCTCTGTGAGAACCTGGCTCTCCCACCATGACTCTCCTGCTGACTGTGGTACACCAGGGCTGGAACCAGGACACATGCTCAAAAAATGCCTGCTGAGGGCTTCCTTGGTGGCGCAGTGGTTGAGAGTCTGCCTGCCGATGCAGGGGACACGGGTTCGTGCCCCAGTCCGGGAAGATCCCACATGCCGCGGAGCGGCTAGGCCCGTAGCCATGGCTGCTGAGCCTGCACGTCCGGAGCCTGTGCTCCGCAACGGGAGAGGCCACAACAGTGAGAGGCCCGCGTACCGCAAAAAAAAAAAAATGCCTGCTGAGCCAATAAACCACACCAGCCTGCGCTGCTGAGCCTGGGCACGAGACCCAGCATTGGGAACCCTAGGGAACGTCCAGTCTCTACGCTTCTCTTATCAATTCTTTCCCTTGCCACCATAATGTTCCAGCTAACAGTCCACCAGCAAAGCTTCACCCACCTCAGAGTTACCCAGTCACCACCTGGAAATGGCACAAGAGGTGGGGAGATGCTCACCAGCCCTCCACCCAAGTTAGACAGTCTGGGCATCCCCCCCTCTGGGGTCCAAGTCACTGGGCAATTCAGGCCTGAAATGCTCAGCCTGGTACCCTCACACGCCAGAGCCCTGAGGATACCTTGAGAGGCACACACTCGGCCACAGGAGCACCTGCTTCCAACAGGGAATAAGCTGCAATGCCCAATGTGCCCACAGTGGTGACCCACAGCTCGGGCTGCTTGTTCATCATTGCTGACCACACTCCCCTCCCCAACAAAGCGTGGGGATAGGGGAGGGGCCTCTGGGTTCTGGATGCCCACACTTCTGCACTGATGGGCCCCTCCCCAGTGCATTTCACAGGCCTCTCAGGAAGTTGGCACCAGCCTTTCTCACCAACCAAACTAGAACTGTGGTCAAGATGACACATGAGAGGCTTCCCTGGTGGCGCAGTGGTTGAGAGTCTGCCTGCCGATGCAGGGGACACGGGTTCGTGCCCCAGTCCGGGAAGATCCCACATGCTGCGGAGCGGCTGGGTCCATGAGCCATGGCCGCCGAGCCTGCGCGTCTGGAGCCTGTGCTCCGCAACGGGAGAGGCCACAACGGTGAGAGGCCCGCATACCGCCAAAAAAAAAAAAAGATGACCCATGAAACATCATTTGGGAAAGCAAGCTCAGTGTTGACACCCAACTGCTTTCAAATTACACCTCTTCCAACAAAATTGTGCCCTTAGAAGATTTTTTAAAAATAAAAATATAAAAGCAGGGGGACTGCCAGCCAAATTGAGTTGAGCCCTTTCTAAGCATCTTGCTCCAGCAAGTGAGCACCATCTCCTCTGCACACCCCCTCATCTCCCCATGTCAGCCAGATCGGGCTGCTTGTGGCTCCTCTGAAAGCAACACCTGACCCTCCCACATGAGGCCACAGGGGAGACCTCTCAACCCTGGGCCTGCGGCTGCCCAGCACCACAGGGCACATGCCTGGTCTATGAAAGGCGATGATGCACCTATGTGGTCAGGTGTGTGAGCTCAGCACCCAGTACAGCTGGGGCACCCACAGCCATGGGAGCGGTGCCAGACCACACCAATAGCAGGCAGACCTGGCCACCCTCTGAGGACAGCAAGGGGACCCGGCATGCTCAGCACGGCTGCACACGACAGGCGCCTACAGGCATTATCCACTGCCAGGGTGCAGGAAGGTGACACAGAGGTCTGGTTGTGGTGGGTGAGTTGGGAAAAAACGAGTCCTCCGTGGCCACACGAAGGAGACATCAGCAGATCCTGTGGTCCCCACATCCACAGCCTCTCCCTGGCCTGGAGTCCAGGCCATCACCACCCCACGGGAGCCCAGGGACCTCTGGGCAGTGCAGAGCAGCAACAGGACAGCTTCATGATGACACCTGAGGGGTCCAGACACCTGTCCCTGGCTGATGGGGGCTCAGGCCCCATGGTACCTCTTCAGGACTCTCATGGCCCTCAAAGTCCCTGCAAGTACTCCAGGCAGAGGGTCAATGACTGACACCTCCATGAGGCTAAATGACTCCCACACTGGGCACAGGCCAGGACACAAGCGAGGGAAACATGAGTTGCGGGTGGAGTCCCCCAAGAGGCCGTGCCCAACCCTGTAACTGCAGCTCAAAGCAGCCTTCTGTGAGCAGGAGGCAGCACAGAGGACCCTTGGAGACAGGGGCCTGCTGATGGGAGGGGGCAGCACTGACCAAGGGGGCTGAAAACCAAGGCTCTCTCCAAGTTCTCGAGGAAGACACTTAAGCAGGTGGTCCAGGAAAGGCCAACAGGCCGCCTCCAATGAGGCTTCTGGACACTGGCTGGGATCTGGGTTGGCTGCATTTTCTCTGCTCGGAGGCCCCACCCCTGGCTCAGAGGCATCAGCAGGTGAGAGAGGGTGCCTGAGTCACCTGAGACCATGTCAGTGGTCTACACCTACCCCCACCCCAGGCAACCCAGAGTCAACCAGAAGCCTCCAGCTATCCCGTGCACTGTCTGACAGGATGGGGTCTGTGAGGGGCCAGAGCTGGCCACAGGGACGTGGGAAATGTGAGCCAGAGTAAAGGCAGTGCTCTGGGTGCATTTGTACTTTCCCTGTTGCTGTTATGTGTCCTGGTGCCAGAAATGAACATTCATTCAAAAGAAAACAGAAGGGGAGGTAATATTTTTAAATGGCTTCCCCCCAAAAATCAATGTCAGCTTCAAACGTCTGGAGAATTCAGGAGATGAAAACACCTCGCTGCCCTTCACTGTGATATGAACACATATTGCCCTTTCTGCAAAGCTCTTTCAACACTAAATTACAGAAGGAAACTTGAAGTCGTGGGGATCTTACATCCTCCAAGCCAGACTTATTAGGTCCAAAAATGCGGCCTTTCCTCCCCTTGGCAGGGAACCCTGGAAAAAGCAAGCGGGTGACACTGTCTCAGTTCTGGGGGAGGCAGGCAGGTGCCAACATCCCCCATGGTCCCAAGGTTGAGAGGAGGAAACAGACTTTTGAGGGTCGACTTCCAGGGCATTCCAAAGATGCCAGCTGAGGAGCTTATGGGGCTTGGGGAAGGGAGGGTTGGAGGGCAGTAGGAATACTGCAAAGCTCCCCGTACTGAAGGTCAATGCTCCTGGCAACCCACCCTCCAGTGGGAGCCCTGATGCTTGGGAATTCTGGGGGCTGGGTGGAGGATGAACATCTCCACCCTGTGCACTAGGAAACCCCCTCCCCAGGCGCAAAGCCAGCACGCCACCTGTCGCCCTCCCTGGTGCTTGCTGGTCCGAGAGGACTAACCTGGCGCCCTGCCCTCCACCCTTATCTCCTCTCCTAAGGACGGCCATGCTAGGTGGCCTCTTCCCATGATGCTGCAATCCCCCTCTACCATCTGTATCCTCACAGGTGACCTTGGTGGGCTCTCAACAATAAAATGGGGGAAACAACAGCCTCCTGTTTGGTGAAAAGGAGAGTGCACACACAGCAGGCTCTAGGCTGGTTCCCAGCCCCCCCTGGTGTAAAACCCTCTCAGACCTACCCATCAGAAGGCAGCTGACCCTAACTGCTGCATATCAGCCCTCTTGCTGGGGGAGATACAGGAACAGCTTCCCGGCTGGCATGGGGCCCCCAGTAACTACTGTATAAGAAGCAAAACCAGACAGATTAGAAGCCATCTCCCACTTTCCTACTCCCACCCAGAGTACAGGAGTAAAAGCCCCCTGGACAGCAGCCAGGCTCCACTCCGGTGCCGCTCTGCTTAGGGACCCAGAGGCAGAACAGCTTGCCTTGCCTTAAAGGGAATGGGAATTAACAACCTCCTCCAAGGGTCACATGCGCCTGCAATGCCTCAACCAGATCAGCTGGGCTCTGCTGCTGAGGTCTAACTCAGCTCCCGCCTGCTGCAGCACCCCCACTCCTGTCCTCCACCCGCAGAGGCATTCCGCAGCAGAGCACCAGTGGGTGCTTGGAGTGCCACACCAGGTCACTTGCAAGAGCGAGAAGGCGAGGAGGGAAGGCACACAGCCACACTCTGGAATCAGGAATCCTCTTTTCCCTCTCCGGTCTTCCCTTTCCGGGTCCTCTCTCCCCTGTGCGTTCACACACAGCAGTGATGCCCAGCTCACTCCTATGCCATCCCAGCACACCATCCCCAGGGCCCCAGACCACAAACCACTGAGGCCACCCCTCAGCAGGTCCCCGAACCTGCAACCGCGAGGGAGGGGAGTTCTCAGTCCCTCTCAGTGAGGGACTCGATAGGCCACCCCGGCTCCACCATGAAAAGTCCCTATTTCCACAACAGAACCAAGGAGCTGTGAGGAGGGGTGGTCTCCGAAGCTCTTTGTCTCAGGAGAAAGGCTGAGGACAGGTGGACACTGGACAAATTAGCCAGCTCACATATACACACACACACAGGCCACCCTGCAGGGGCCCAGAGGACAAAGCAACCAAATCCCACTTCTGAGCCAAAAAGGCAGGCTGCCTGCAGTGTGGCAGGCGGCCTGCATCAGGACTGGCAGGCCCAGCTAACTTTCCAGGGCGCTGGGGTAGGCTTACATCCGCATGGCCAGCTCTCGCAGAGTCCAGCCCCATGCCTGACAGCTGTTCCCCCAAACAAGGGAGGGCCAATAAACACCCACTGTGACAGGTGCTGCCCCAGCTTCCACGGCCGGCCCAGGACAGCCTGAGTTACCGTTTATATAATCTTCCAGGGCTGGGGCTGACATAGCCAACATGAGGGCAAGGTTATGAAAAATGCAAGTCCAGAGCCTTTGCATCCACAAAAACCAAACCTAAACAAAACCAAACCCCACCTGCATTTGACATGACTGGGTTTTAAGACTTCTCACATATCCATTTTGTGAACTAACGGGACATAGTGACAACACTTCCACGCTTTGCCCCAGAGGCGCCAGGGCCCACCATCCCTCACCATAAACAGACCCCAGGTGAAAAGCCCCTCAGACATCCCCAACTGGGGCATCCACACTCTGCAAGACGCAGTAAGGTGCTCATTTAAGAGCAGCTGAGAGTCCCCCAAACCACCCTGTGACCACTTGGACACAGGGCCCTGCAGCCCACACACTGCTTCTGCACAGACACAGACGATCCAGACAGCCTGGGTCAGTACAGCCCAGAAGAAGGAGCGGCACTGATCGGCACTGAAAGACACGCCCTCCAAGTGCCCAGTCTCCATCATGGGCCCACATCGTGCCACACTTAGACACCACACACTGGGAGATCCGACCTCCGTCACCCAGCCATCACCACACAGACCACCAGCGCAACGAACCACCCACCCAGAGGGTGACACACAGAGGGCCGCTGCCAAGGGTGGCTAAGGCCAGGCATGGCCCGATGCCAGAACGCACTCGCCCACCACCACCTGCGTCCATCTCGCCCCTCACCTGCAACTCGCACCAGGCTACCTCCACCCAGGTCTCCGTGTCCAGCCCCTTGTAGACCGTCTTGAAGGAGCCGCGCCCAAGCTCAATGTCGAACTTGAGGAAGCGGCCGTCCAGGGAGGTGGCCACAGCCTTGAGGTCGTCCTCGTCGTCCTCCTCCTCCTCGGGCTCCTCCCGGCGTGCGCGCCCGAGCTCTGGCCTCGCCTCGAGAGCCCCCACGTCCTCCTTCCTCGCGGCCGCCGCCGCCTCCTCCTCTCGGGGACCGCCCACGGGGGCAGGCGCGGGCGAGGGCGCGGGGTCCGGGCCAGGCTCCTGCGTGCCCGCGGGCTCAGGGCCGGGGTCGGCAAGGTCGCCCAGCGGCGCGGCAGGCGCGTCAGGAGTGGGGACTGCCGGGCGACCGCGGGCGCGCTCGGCGATGAGGCGGCGCGTCTTGCAGAATAGCAGCACCCTTCGCTGCAGCGGCTGCGGGGGCTGCGCGCCCGGCGACTCGGCCCCCTCCAGGCCCAGCGGCTCCTCCTGATCAGAATCCACCACGCTGCGTCGCAGGAAGCGCTGGGGCCCGGGCCGCGCCGCCCGCGCCCGCGGCACCGCCGCCGGCTCCGCCATGCCCGCGGGCCCCGCACCGCGCCCCGCCTCCATCAGTGCGCCGGGGGCGTCTCGGTGGCCGCCATCGTAGTCCATCTCTGCGAGCAAGGACACACAGGCCCGTGTGAGCGCGGGCCTCGCCGCACCTGCCCGGGACGTGGGATAAGACAGCGCCGCCCCAGGGCCCACGGCCTGCCCGCCCCGGCCGCGGAGGAGCCTGCTGGGCTGTCCCTGGGGCGGGCGGGGGAAGGGGGGCTGCAGACCGGACCAGGAGGCTGGGCTGGATGGGAGGGAGCCGTGCCCTGCTCAGGCCTGGGCCGGAGAAGAGCCCTGCTGGGCTGTCCCGGGGGACACGAGGGAGGCTGCAGAAGGGGCCGGAAGGCCGGGGAGAGGGGCACCTGCGCCCTGCCCAGCCCCGGGGAAGGGGGCCTACTGGGACGTCCCTGGGAGGTGGGGGTGGTTAACACGGGGCCGGGAGGCCCGGGCTGGGGGAGTGCCCTGGGCCGCGGAGGGGTGAAGGAGGTTGGGGAAGAAGGAGGTAGTGGCCAGGCGGCGGCTCCACAAAGGACGCTGCCCGGGGCGCAGGAGGGGCGCGCGGGGAGGGGGATGCGGCGGCGCGGCGCGCACACAAAGGCGGCGGGCGGGGGGCTCGGCACTCACAGGGCGAACGGGCGCCGTCCATGCCCGCGGCTCGGCGGCCCCGGCGGGCGAGGCCGCGCTCAGGGCCAGGATCCGCGCTCGGGGCTGGGGTCTGCGCTCGGTCCGGGGTCGCTCTCAGGGCCGGGGTCTGCGCTCCAGACCCGGGTCACGCTCGGTGCCGTATCGCCGCGCTACTTCCTCCAGCCAGCCCGCTGCGGGGCCGCGCTCCCGGGTGCTGCTTCTGCTCCGCGCCGCTGCGCTCCCGCACCGGCTCAGACCCTGCGCGCGAGGAGGGCGGGGCATTCGGCTGCCCGCCCCCGGCCGGAGCGGCGGGGCGGGGCCTGGCACGCCCACCTGTCCTCCGGCGCGCGCGGCCACCTGCGGGCCAGCCCCCGGGGCCGCGCAGGCCCACTGCGGCCCTCATGTTCCCCCTCCGGCGGGTACTGCTGGCCCCTGAGGATCTTTGGAATGCCCCATGCGGCTGCTGGCCGCGAATGGTCTGTTATCCCCCCCTGCAAACCTGGCTTGGCCATCCTAGTTTGTCCACCTGGAAAGGCTGCCAGTTCCAAGACTCGGTCAGTCCAGGAAGACACCCTGAGTTGCAAGCCTATCCGTTTCAAGCCTGTCCATGATGACGTGCCTAGGCCTATCAAAGGGAAAACTGAGAAGGGATGGAGCTAAGCATGTTCCAGACAGACGCATGCAAGCCAGTCTGGCTTCCACCGTTCTCCCTGGGACATACTCGTGGCAAGTGGGCATCATGCCTGCCTGGTAATGGAGGAGATGACTGGCAATTCACGTCATCACCGGCAGACTGCTGCCCACCGACAGCTGGCAGATGTACATAATACGGCAGTAGTATCCCCACACATTGCAGCGGCAACCTAGGTGCTGGGGGACTACAGAGGACCTGTCCTTGACTCAGCGCTATGTGCTCTCTGAGCCCACAGAGGTAGTTTTGGGCAGCCCTGTTTGCATACCTCTCATGACAGGGAGCTCACTCTCTCTGCCGGCCCATGACCCATGAGAACACAGCTAAGCAGTTAGGTCACAGTTCGCTCATCCATGAGATGGACATAATGGTCAGTGCACAGCTGGTGTTCGACAAATGCTTACAGAGGCAGGGAGGAAAGGAGACAGGGCCTACCCTCTGCCTCTGCTCCAGTCAGTCCCCAGCAAAGCCCACTGGTAGGAAGGTCAGGGTCTGGCCTTGCCCCCAGGGAGCCCCAGTCAAGAGGTACTTTTGAGGATGCGTGTGCCTTTCAGTGGGCTCAGGGGTCAGTCTAGTGGTCAGACCCAGTACAGCCGGGCCACCTCCCTGAGTGCCCCCCACAGGCTACTACATGGGGAGGTGGCTCCTCACTTGACCATGTGGGGCCCACCCCAGGGCAGGTGAAACAGTGGAGAACCCAGGTCCCATAAGGGGACAGGGGCAAATGGGGGGACTGTGCCAGGAGAGCAGAGTTGGAGGCAACAGGGGTATCTGGGGGTGATGGGGGCAGCAGGGGTGTCCTGGGGTGATGGGGGCAGGGTAGGCTTCTCAGGGAACTGAAGGAAGGGTACTGGGGCAGACAGATGGAGTGCGGGTATATGGACCTCGCAAGCTTGGGCTCTTAGGCCCTGGAACCTCCTGCAACTGGGTGGGCAAATAATGGGGCCCCTGGGACTCTGGCCACTTGAGGAAGTCTCCCCATCCAGTGGGGGCCGAGAAGTTCTATAACACAGTTTTTTTCCTCTCTTATAATAAGATGATATAACATTTCTTTTACTCTGTTCTCTGTAAAAATTTGAAAACATGTTGATTTTTTAAATAACAGCTTCATTGGGATATAATTTAGATACCATAAAATTCACTCTGTGTACAATTCAGTGGTTTTTAGTATATTCATAGAGTTGTGTGACCATCACCACTGTCTAATTCCAGAACATTTTTTATCGCCCTCAAAAGAAACCCATGCCCATTAGCAGTCACTCCACATTACCCCTCTCTCAGCCCCAGGCTAGCAGTAATCTACTTTCCGACTCTATAGATGTGCTTATTCCTAGCATCACATATAAGTGGAATCATACAACAGTCCTTTGTGACTGGCTTCTTTCATTCAGCATAATGTTTCACTTAGTCCACATTATAGCATATATCAGTACTTCACTTCTTTTTGTGGCCATATTGATTTTTTAAGAGCAAGTACTCATTAAAGAAAGTTAAGATAGAAAAAGTAGAAATAAAAACTTTTTTAAGTTGTTACCCAAGTGTGATCCCATGGCACCTCCTGTGGCAGGCACATGTCTTTCCATGTGCAGCTGTCCACTCAGGAGACACTCAGAAGGCTTGCATCAAATAACCAAATAATGGGGACTTCCCTGGTGGTGCAGTGGTTAAGAATCCTCCTGCCAAGGCAAGGGACACGGTTTCAATCCCTGGTCCAGGAAGATCCCACATGCCGCGGAGTAACTAAGCCCGTGTGCCACAACTACTGAGGCTGAGCTCTAGAGCCCGTGAGACACGACTATGGAGCCGATGTGACACAACTACTGAAGCCCACATGCCTAGAGCCCATGCTCTGCAACAAGAGAAGCCACTGCAATGAGAAGCCCACACACCGCAATGAAGACTAGCCCCCACTCGCCACAACTAGAGAAAGCCTGTGTGCAGCAACGAAGACACAACGCAGCCAAAAAATAAATTAATTAAATAAATAAATTTATTTTAAAAAATAATAATAACCAAATAATGATTCAAACCTTTTCTTTCCTATGCAGCAAGTTACCATTTAATTTTACACAGGTAGGCTCACACCAGATGCTAGGTTCATATCCTAGCTGGTTCAGTCCAGAGAATGCGGCTTCAGCCCTCAGATGTCCTAGAATGTGCAGGTGTTTGAAATCCTCTACCCATCACCCTGCTGAAGTGAGCCTGCTGCCAGGTGTGGGGGTTGCTATCAACACTCAGGCTCCCCTCAGGAACCACTCCCAAACTGCACCACTCAGTTCCTGGCCCTCAGGAATTTTGTTTTAATGGACACAACTTTTAGAAACAACTTTTAAATTTTTCTGGTTAAAAGTCTGAAGAAGAACAGCTAAGACCACTCAGTGGTCATTCCTACCCATTCAGTAGCCTGAGCCATGGGGGTGCAGATCAGTCTCAGTGGGGAACTGCTAGGTGGGCACAGAGGGCACCTGCACACCTTCAGACCAGCCTTCGACCTCTGCAGGAGTTGCGGTAAATTCGGGAGCTGGAGCACTGCGTTCGCCGTGACTGTCATCCTTGTTCACAGCCCGCCCTTCATTCTCAGCCTCTTAAGCACTCGGTAGAAGTAGACGGGGTGTGACTTCCTCTGGTTGCTCACAAGAGGTGATGTCAGTGTCCACCACCTGAGACCCACTGAGTGAGCCCTCTTTTAGTGTCTCAGAGCAGGATTGAAGTTGATCTGCAAAGAGAAGGACCAAGTGGCCCTAGAGACCTGCATGGATCACGAAATATGGAGACAGGCAGAAGAAAACACAGGTCATTTTCCACGTTTTCATCTCTCCTAAAGCCCCAGGAATTTTACCTAGGGATCTTGAGTAACTGATAGCCATACAAAATGGGGGTGGGTCACTGAGCCCAGCGGGTGGTGGGGCCTCAAGTAAGTCATGCTGCTGAAATAATAATAATGATGATGATCCCCAGTGCTGAGCTAAGTCTTTGCAGGAATTCTCTTGTCTTGCCCCACACTGTCCTAGAGGGCCCTGTTATCAGATAGGAAGCAGCAAAGAGGCAAAGAGACTTGCCTGAGTTAGTCGACCGCAGGCAGTGGGCCCAGAGGTGAACGAGGCCAACTTACCCACACCCCACAGTGAGCTGCCTCTCAGCCTGCAACGGCTGCCATCCAGCCTTTTCAGGACTTTGTGGCCAGTCCTTGCCCATCGACTTTCGCTAGCTCCAGGGGCCGGTCTTCGGCAAGCTGGCACATTCTCCATCGTGCCAGCTCTCTCTCATCCTCTCTTAGCACCTCTGTCCACATGGCCCCTGGAGCTCTAGCTCTGCTGGCTCTGCTGTCACATGCCCATGACCCAATCCACCTTCAGCTCCACCCCATATAGCACTGGGGCTGGGAGTCTGTGCTCCACCTCTCCCAGCCCCCAGCGACTTCAGGGAGGCATTGCCAGAGGAGGTGCTGGTGGCAGCAGACTGGAAGGGGCTGCCATCCACATCCACTGGGGAAGGGGTAGAAAGAGCTCTCCATCAGGCTTCTTTTAGTCCCCAGAGCCAGTCACACAGCTCCACTCCCCTTTGAGGAAGCAGCCAGAGCGCAGCAGCTTCCCCTTCTACACTCCCAATCCCCCGGGGGCTGAGCATCCCCTGGGGTGGCTTTCCCTCCAAGCTTCCTTCTGTCCATACCCAGAGTGTGAGCTGCAGTCTGGGTTTCAATGGGAGCAGAGCCCCCATTGTGCTCACTCAGCCCTGCCAGCACCTGGCATCTAACCCCTGGTATTGAATGGATTTCCACCCAGTCTCAGCCTCAGCTCTCTCCTCAACTCTAAACTCCTTCCTCTTAGGGGGTCCGTCTTAATGGGCAGGCCGAGGAGTCAGGACCCTCCTTCAATTCTAGCTTGACCTCAGGCCCAACCACATCTATCCACTGCCCTTCAGAGCAGCCACATCCCAGTGAGGCCCCAAATTCTGGGCTATGTTCTCCTCTTGGTCCTGATGGTGCATGCCAGCCCTTGCTCACCGTGGATCCGCTGCCTCTGTCTCATCCTGCTGCCCAAATGGATTCACTGAGCAGATTGGCCCAGGCCTCCTGGAAAGCAGTTCACAGTTGGAGCAAGAATCTAAAAAATGTTTATACCCTTTAAGTCAGTAATTCCCTTTTGGGGAATGTGTACAAGTGAAGTGACCAGCTATGCAGATAGTGGTGCATAAAGATGTTCACTGAAGGGTTGTTTATAATAAGCATTAGGAATAACGTAAATTTTCAGCAATTGGAATATGGCTCAGTAAACTGTGTTATTCCTATGTAGTCAAATATGATGAAGCCATTTAAATGCGCTTCATGGAGTTTTATAATGAGGCAGGAGATAATTTGAAGTGACAGTGCACAGGAGAAAAACCGGAAGGGAACACACCAAAATGTTAGCAGTGGATGCTTCTGCTTTTGTGCATTTTTCTGCACTTTGGACAAGAGGCAACTCCACCTAATGTCTGGCCTGTGTCTTTGGGAAAGAGGGGCACACTGACCCAGGAAGGGTCTAGAGGCATGGATCCGATTCAAATCCTGGCACCACGCGTTGGCCATGACCTTCAATTCATTAATTAAGTTCTCTGAACTCCAGTTTCCTCAGTCACCAGGTGGCAGTGGCACCCAGTTCCCAGGGTTGTGAAAGAATTGCTAAAGGAATCCCCAGGCGTCCAGCAGCCCAGTAGGACTGAAACATGATAGCCATCCTGGACTCTGGCCACCTCCTGCCTTGCCACCTGTCTTCTTGCCGGTGGGACCTGCCATGGAGAGAGGAATGGCCCCGATTCAAGAGAGCCATTCAATCCCCATTTCCACAGGGGGACATGGAGGTTTGAGGTCTTAGTGATTTGCTCAGGACCACAGAGCTAGCCAGTGGAGGGGCAGACATGTGGGCTCGTACAGACAGAGCAGAGAGGAGCATGGAGAGCCAGGTGCCACAGTGGCTTGGCAGGGGTCCTCAGACCAGAGCCACGCCACTGTCCAGGGCAGGTTCTGACCGGTGGCCGAGTCAGGTTGTCCTGCCAGCTGGGGTAGCTGACTACCCCAGGGGTTCCCAGGGGTCTCTCCCACCCAGAGTTTCCACTTTACACTCAGTGGGCCCCATCAGCCCCCATCAGCTCCCAGGGGAGCCACACAATTTTCCATGTGATGCAGAAGAGGCATTTTCCTCTGGCTAGAGACTCAGCCTGCTTGACTTGGGGTTTTCCAGCAGACCCGGCTCGAATTGCAATGCCTGCCCCTGGGGATGCCTGTTCATTCAGAATGAAGAGGTGCCCAGGTGACATAATATGTCATCAAACACCTGTCGAGTCTACTGGGGGCCAGGCCCAGTGCACACAGTGGAAAATGGCCACATCACGTGAGGAAGCACTGCCTGTCTTTCAGCTATGCTTCCTTCTGCGGTGGCTTCATGCACAGTCTGACCCTTCCTGGAGAAGGCACGCATGTCCACCAGCAGCGCCACGTCGAAATTCCCAGCTTTTCCCTCCATAGCCCTAGAGAAAGCTCAAGAACGGAATGTCTTTAGCTGACAGGTCACGTGGTCATCCCTGAACCACCCCTGTAGACAGGGCTGGGATGTTCTGATGTGCCAGACTGGGCACGTGTCTCCCATGGGTCCAAAGACTGCACGTGGGAGGAGGGCTTGTTCCAAAATAAGGGGAAGCATCCCACCTACACCCTGGCGTTGACCTTGGGGAAGCAGGCTTGGTTCCCCTTTGAAGAACTGCACCAACCTCCAGGGAGCCCCACGCACGCTTCCTACCCTCGTGGCCTCAGTTTTCTCATCTGCTAAATGGCTCACCTCATCACGCCACGCAAGGGAGAATGCGAGGCCCCAAGACAACCTGGCACACAGTAGGTGCTCATTAAACACTAATGCCGCCCTCCTGGGCTCAGTGCTCCGCACACACCTGCCAAAGAAGCAGGTCAGAGCCGCTGGGGCCATCAGGCTGCAACATGTTTTTCTAGAAGGTTTTATGTGAACTACACATCCAGGAATGAAGTCACTGATCAATAACCCACAGCAGTGACCCCTCAATTAACAAATACTTATCGGTCTTAGAGACAGAATTGCCATTTTGCAAGATAATTGAGCACCAATGACCAGAAGCATACTCTGCTTTGAATAAGGACCTGAAATATGACTGGCATCCACAGGGCATCAGCGGGGTACTACAGGCAGCCTCAGGGCCTGGGGTGATCTCTGCATCATTATCACAGGGACAGCCAGGCAGGAGCTGAGCCCTAGAGCCCACAGGATAAGGATGTGGGGCATAATGTGCTGTGTTGGGGCTTGACATGTTTCTGGTCTGTGTCTCTGAGGATGTGAGTGGTGGTGGGGGGCGGGGGGCAGGGTGCCTTGGTTCTGAAGCTGAGGGGCGGAGGCCAGCGCAGACACCAGCAAGAGCAAAGTAGGTCTTTTAACAGGAGGAGAAACCGAGGCTCAGAGATGAAAAGGGCAAGAGCATACAGTGAGCAGGCTACAGAGCCAGGGCTCCAGGTTCAAAAGAGGCTTCGTCTCAGCTAGAGGGAGCTTTCCATGAACATTCGTCAGATGTGTGCGTGTGTTGGGGGGAACTTCCAGACACAAGAGCAACAGGGGACTGGGCAGGGAAGAGAGAGGGGGGATTTAAAAAGGAAAGGTAAAAAATAAAAATAAAATTAAAAATAAAAAGGAAAGGTAGGGGATTTCCCTGGTGGCACAGT
Organism: Stenella coeruleoalba; assembly: GCF_951394435.1. Lineage (NCBI taxonomy): Eukaryota > Metazoa > Chordata > Mammalia > Artiodactyla > Delphinidae > Stenella > Stenella coeruleoalba. Next base: position 33,935,492 of record NC_137153.1, on the reverse strand, counting down.
GGTTAAGACTCTGTGCTCCCGATGCAGGGGGCCCGGATTTGATCCCTGGTCAGGGAACTACATCCCACATGCATGCTGCAACTAAAAGTTCATATGCCACAACTAAGGAGGCCACGTGCCACAACTAAGGAGTCCATGAGCCACAACTAAGGAGTCCACCTGCCACAACTAACACCCGGCATTACCAAATAAATAAATAACTTTCTTTTTAAGAAAAGGAAAAGTAAAACTGACCAAATTTTAAAATACTAAGAAATAAGATCAAAAGGCAGGCATTTCCTTGAGGAAAAAGATTCACAGCAGATACAAAAGGTAAGGGGAGTTATCATTAATATGCAAAAACTCATATGAGTCAATATGGGTTCAGTATGAGTGGAAAAATCCAAATTCCCAAAAGAAAAGAGAGTGAAAGTCACGCTCAGACAAGCACAGAAAGTCATGGAATGTGTAGAACCACAGTTTCATCTCGCCAGGAACTGTCATAAGGCAAGACAAACAGGCATCTTCACGTGGAGATTAGCAGTCCTGGTTTAATAATAAGGTCCGATGCAGACAGGCAAGCTGTGAGCAAGTCAGTTGGTCCAACCTTTCAGGAAAGCAGCTTGGAAAAGCCTCACACTTATTCTTACTTTGATTCACTTTTGGGATCTACCCTGAGGAAAGCAAAGATTTAGACCTAGAGTGGTTTACCTTAGAGTTACTATAAATGCCAAAAGATTGGAAATGACAAAATTCCAGGGGGAGGCCTGGGTGACCCTTCATTATCCTAGGCCAAAGGGTTTATGATCACTTGTTACTGCAGCAAATGTGGACTGATACACTCCACACTGGATTCCTGGCACAAGAAAGCTTGGTGGATCCTGGAAGCTCAAGGAACAATTGTTAAAAGAGCAAATAAAGGAATGATCTCAAAGAAAATACACCAGATATCAGCAGTGGTTATTTCTATTTGGGTGAATTCCATTTTTTGCTTTTATGCCTTTCTGGCAGCCACAGCTGTACCATGCACTCACCTGCTTGGCCAACCCTGAATCAGCTGCTGAGTCAGAAGTTTATGCATTTGTAATTGTGTCAGATTTTGTCAAATCGCTCTCAGGAGATGTCGTACCAATTTACACTCCCACCAGTGATGTAGACATGCCCACAAAGCACATTAATTGACTTTTGCATTAGGAGAAACGCCATATCCCAGCAAGGCTTTAATTTCCATGTCTCCCATCATGCGTGAGCTCAGCCTCTGCCCGTGGGTCCAGACCAGTTTTCTTTTCTTTGAGCTGTCCTCATAGGGGCTGATGTCTCCCTGCCCTGCCAACCCCCAGAACACCTTCACTCAGCTTCTGAGTGGCTGGCTCTGTCTCTTCCATCAGCCATAGGGTCAGAAGTCACCTCCGCAGAGAGGTGAGGTCCCTGAGGGGCCCACAGCCCTGCCTGAACTCATCCTGATCGAAGCATCTGCTTCTCCGTAATAGACACTCAGGTCCCAGCCCAGGGACCCTGCCCTTCTGGTGCTGGTACCTCCATCTTCCCAGCAGGCCCTGAGCCAGTTGGAGATGAATCTTTGCTAACTGACCCATCTCACTCTTCTGAGCTCCCCACTGAGCAAGGCCTTTAGCCTCAAGACAGAGGCCTGTATGTGGCCATCAGGAGTGTGGCCTGGACTCAAGTCCAGCCCCTGGGCCACTGTAGGCCACACCACCCTGAGGGAGAGATGCCTAGGCTGCAATAAGTTCACCTCTTGCGCCTCAGTTTCCTATCTGCCAACCCCCAATGTCACCATAAATATGACAGAGCAGACATCTGCAGTGCTTCCAGTAGGCAGCCTAGGCCAGAACATAGGAGGATCGGTCACTGCAGCTCTAGGCAGCTAAGGACCACGCCCCTGAGCTCTCCATCCTCCCCCAGATTATGCTGGGGCTGGGTCAGCGTCTCCCCTCCCAGGGCCCACTGTCAGCCTGTGCCATGGTTGGGGTGAGGGGCTGCTGGATTGATCAATTAGTCCATGCCTGGTCCCTGCCAGCCAGACCCCCCACTCCGTGGTCCCCATGGCTGCCTGCAGCCCATGTCCGGCTCCGGTGGTAGAGGCCAGCATCCCCCACACCACATGGACTGATGACTGTGGGCAGTGCTGACTGGAGTCCAGGGTGTTCTCAGGGTGGCACCTGGAGAGGGGCTAGCATGGTCCAGGGGTGCACAGGGACCGGCCATTCACAAAGCACCAGCACCAGCATTCACTCGCGGGGTCCCAAGGTAGCCTGGCCCGAAGGAGGTGATCTCCGCAAGGGCAGGGACATCCATCAGGTCACCTCAGCTGGGTCTCCGTGAGGCTGCATCCTGCTCTCTTCAGAGTGACCCAACCCCCCTCAGTCCCTCCCTCCCTGCAGCTCGGGCAAGCCAGGGCGTGAACACCTGCTTTGAGAGCAACAGCTTGGGACTCCATTCACAGCAGCATTTTGATCCCACCTTTTCCAACAAGAATACAGCATAGGACTCAGCATTCCGGGAGCCCAGCAGGTCTCTCACACTCCAGCCGCTGCCTGTTTCCCTCCACAAGGAGGTGCCGGCTTCCGTGTCCTCAGAGGCATTTTCTACACATGGACCCTTTCCCTCCTGGGTTTGCCCAAGTGGGGGCAGGCCAGGCACGCTGCTGCCTCACTTTCCTCAAAATTCTGGACATTGGTTTGTCTATTTATATTGTAAACACTTTCTACTGCAAAATGCAAAACAAACCCAGAAACATGCATTAAACAGACTGAAGAATCATTACAAAGTACACACTCACGTGACACCTGCGGTGATGCCAGAACTCTGTCCTCCTGGGTCCTGACACCCCAGAGGTGGCCCCAACCCTGCTTTCACAGTAATCACAGCCTGGATGCTGTTTTGTTGTCTGTCGTTTTGCTACCAAATGAACACCTGCAAACCTTGCATATGACTTTGCCAGGGCAAGGGCAGGGCAGGAGAGGCACCGGGTGAGCCTTTCCGACCTCAAAACCACAAGGGCCCAGGGAGCCTAGCTCGAGTCTGAACGCCCTGTCTGCAATGTCATGGAGCAGGGCGTCACGCCCAGAAGTCCTGCTGCTGCTTCCACTGAGAGCGTCCACAAGGCCTGTGGTCGGTGTGTAGGTGCCTGCAGCACGGAGGACCATGGCCCTATACTCCGTCACTCAGGTGACACTGATGGGCTGTTTGGGGAAGGTTGCTCAGAACATCCTAGTGAGGGTTCCCACACTTCCCTTGGGCCTGTGCCAGCAGGGGAGCTGCTCTCATGGTGGGCAGTCCTGGGGGGCCGTCCCACTCCCCCCAGCGCTCCCCGGGGAACCTAGCCCAGCCAATGGGTGAGTGGACCTTGCTGTATTCACGCTCATTGAAGACCATCACTTCCAGTTCACCCTCCTCTGTTGATGGCCACGTGGCGTTTTGTTGCACCATGTGCCATGTTTATCTTCCCAAGCCCTGTTGCGGGCATTTTGATGACTCCATCCTTTTGCTTCTTCAAAAACAGAATAACCTGTGGAAATGCAGCTCATGGGGTAAATACCTAGACGTGGAGTCAGCTAGCCCCAGCACCCCTATCCACACCAAGGTCCCATCCAGGTCCCCAAACTCAGCTGAAACTAACAAAGCCTGTCGGCCTTGGCTTTCACCAGCCTGCCCTGCTGAAACGGGAGGCCACACCTCAACTCTTCAGGGTCTGCACATGGTCCTCCCACTGGCAGGGTGGAGGCCAGAGCCAGCCCTGTGAACTCTCTCACAGATGGGGCCTCTCTCCCTCACTCCCACCTCGGAAATCACCTCGCACCCACCTTTTCTAGTATTTAAGGCATTTTCTTTGAGCTAAGTGCTTGCATCCCCATAAACATCTGCTACTTCTTCTCTTATGTCTTGACTGAAGCAGTGTGCTATCAGAGAAAGTTCTGAGAAGGGGACTTCACCTATAACCCCACCTCCCAACCTGACAGCCACCATGCTGTGCTGTGTCCCCTCTAGACTATTCATGGGCACACGTGTTTCAAAGTGTGTTCATTCATTCCTTCAGCAAACACTCACTAGGTCTTTCCTAGTGGGTCCAGGACCCAGACCAGAACAGTCTAGTCACTGATGAGGTTCAAAGACCAATTCCCACCTGATCCAAGCAGTGTCCATGTTCATCGCCGACTCTGCAGGTTCCCTGTGGAGGGGGGCTGGGAGGCGAATGGTTTCCCTGGGAGCACCGAGCCTGCAGCCTTGCACCCTCATCTTCTTCCACAGGAATTTAACACAAATGGCGCGAGGCCCTGCAGCCACAGGTGGAGGCAGCCAGGAGGCTCAGCGGTCTTGAGCGGGTGGTGGCACCCTTCTCCAGCCTCGGTTTCCCCACTTGCAAGGTGAGGACGGGCAGATGAGTGAATGAATGTGGTAGTCTCTGCTCAGAGGATTAGAGGATGGAAAGAAGGGAAGGAGGGAGGGAGGGAGGGACACAGAGAAGGAGGGAAGGGAGAAGGTGGAAGGAAGGAGGGAGGGAAGGGAGGAAAGATGAATAGGCAAAAAGACAGGATCACGATCTGTTAAGGATAAACTAGGAAGTTGCCCCCGTATGGTCAGCTGTGAAACCCTGGGCAGGTTCACTGACCTCTCTGAGCTCTCCTTGTTGACCTGCAGGATGGAAACTATAATAATAGAGGGGAAGATAGCTTATCCTGGATTCCCAGCACCTGGAGCTCCCAGACCCGGCACTGTTCTGGCATTTTTCTTGTCTGTGCACTTTAAGAAGCACATCGTGGTGCTCAGTGCCCAGTCATGGTCAGCTCGTGATATACACCCCGCTGTGCTGGGCTCCTCAGGGTGGGGAGGTGCTGCTTCCATCTGACTTCACCCTAAACTCACTGCGGATCAGCAGTTCAGTCGCAGGGCCAATTATAAAACAGTGTTTATTTGTTATTTAGTTGAATAACTTAATCTACTCTGAGGTACTGTGTGTACCTCTGGAGATATTTTTTGAATGCATGCATGTTGTGCATGACAGAGAAAATCAACATCATCTGGTCCAGCCCCCAGCTGATACAGGAAGCCCCTCCCCGGGACCTGAGGGGTGACAGCCAGCCCTGCTGGCATCTCTCCAGGATGGGAGCACACGGCCTTCAAGATGCCCAGACTTACTGCAGACCTGATGTTCCTGTGCTGTAACTGCCCTGGGACAGCCAAGCAGGGTCCCAGAAACAGTGAATATCCCCATCCCACCTACATAGCCAGGCCCCCAGCTGTGCTCCTGTCTGCCACATTGCAGTTTTCCATCACATCCCCCGACCTAGCCCCAGAGAAAGAATCACAGTGCGAAATGAATGAGGACATGAATTTGACAGAAAGCTGGAAATATGTGGAAACTGGGCAGAAATGTTTAAGAATGCCCTGGGCTGGGGGGCCAGAGTTGCAAGGACATGACCAACCCTCAGCCACCACATATCACACTGAGCAAGAAAGTCTTTTTTTAATTGAGACATCACTTACATGCCATAAAATTCCCCTTTTAAAGCGTACAGTTCGGTGGTTGTTAGCACATTCACGGACTTATGCAACCATCACCACTAATCCAGAATGTTCTCGGCACCCCCAAAGGATACCCCGCCCTCCCGACTGAAGCAGGGAGCACGATGGCCTTCAACTACCACCACCTACCTCTTCTACTGAAGAGATGAAACAAAACTTAGAAACGATGTTTGCACTGAAGACCAGAAAAGGAGATACTACAAGACTGAAGACAGAGGTAAGCTAAGAAACATCCAGAGCAGTGACCAGCCCAAGTTCTTTGAAAAGTATCTCAGAGATGTCAACTGTTCTTTCAAGATTCAGGATGGACAAGAAGCAATTGACTGGCTTCTTGGTTTAGCTGTTAGTCTTGAATATGGAGATAACGCTGAAAAATACAAGGATCGGGTACCTGATAATGCACAAAATGCTGACAATGCAACTGAAAATGCAGAGCCCGGGATCAATTTGGATGTAACTAATCCTAATTTTAGGGCTGGTGTCATGGTCCAGGCTAACCTTCAGAGTCAGCTCATGGTGGTTACCTGGCAGTGCTTCAGGCAATTCGCATTTTGGTCCAGGAGCCCTGACACGGGATGTAGCTGCTAGCACAAACCCAGCAGAAGAGGGCTTGCCTGTTGGTTTAGACAAGTATATTCTTGGTTTTGACACAAGAGACGTGGTCCTTAATGAAGCTGGTCAAATTCTGCACTTGCTGCATATAGAAGAGCTCAGAGAGCTGCAGACAAAAATTAATGCAGCCAGAGTGGCTGTTCAGGTGATTACTGCTGATCCAAAGACAGACCACAGACTGGAGAAAGTTGGAAGATGAACATTTTAGAACTTTAGCTTCCCCTTTACCTAGTACTCTCTGGCATATATTTGGAAATCAAATACCACATTTTCAATGGAAGAATCCCAGAAATTTGACTATGTCCTAGAGAGCTACCATCATTGCCTTTTCTTTAATAAAGTTTAGGAAAGTGGAAAACAAAAAATAGATCCTGTACCCATCAGGCAATCACTCACCACTCCAGGCCCCCCAGACCTTGGCAAACACGAGTCTACTTTCTGTCTCTGGATCTGCCTATTCAGGACATTTTATATAAATAGAATCATACCATACATGACCTTTTGTGCCTGGCTTCCTGCACTCAGCATGTTTTCCAGATTCATCCACATTGTAGCATGTACTGGCACTTCACCCGTTTATGGCTGATTAATATTCCATTGTTTGGATACACCACATCTTGTTTAATCCATCATCCAATGGTGTATGTTTGGGTTGTTTCTGTTTTTTGGCTATTATGAACATTCGTGTACACGTTTTTGTATATATCTAAGTGGAGTTGCTGGGTCGTAAGGTAATTCTGTGTTAACTGTTTGAGGAACCACCAAACTGTTCTCCACAGTGGCTGCACCGTTTTACCTTCCCACCAGCAGTGTATGAGGGCTCCAATTTCTCCACATCCTTACCAACACTTATTTTCCATTTTTTCTATTCTAACCATCCCAATGGGTGTGAGGTGGTATCTCACTGTGGTTTTGATTAACATTTGTGATGTTGAGCATACTTTCATGGGCTTACTGACCGTTTGCATATCTTCTTGGGAGAAATGTCTATTCAAGTCCTTTGCCCATTTTTTTTTTTTTTTTGCGGTACGCGGGCCTCTCACTGTCGTGGCCTCTCCCATTGCGGAGCACAGGCTCCGGATGCACAGGCTCAGTGGCCATGGCTCACGGGCCCAGCCGCTCTGCGGCATGTGGGATCTTCCCGGACCGGGGCACGAACCCATGTCCCCTGCATCGGCAGGCGGACTCTCAACCACTGCGCCACCAGGGAAGCTCCTCTGACCATTTTTGAATCGGGTTGTTTGTCTTTTTGTGGTTGAGTTTTAGGAGGTCTCTACATATTCTGGACACTAGACCCTTGTCAGATCTGTGAATTGCCAATATTTTCTCCCATTCTGTGGGTGGTCTTTTCACTCCCTTAATAGTGTCCTTTGATTCCAAAAGTGTTTAATTTTGATGAAGTGTATCTGTTTTTCCCTTGGTTGCCTGTGCCCAACAAAACCTTTGACTAAATTCTCCACGCTCCTTAGACAAAGTCCTGTGCCCTCTCCCTGCTCAGTCTCCTGGACAGCAGGCCCGTTCTCAGACCCTGGTGCGCTGCGCCCCCTGGTGGCGCCTGGCCATTCAGGACACGTGCGCGATCCAGGCAGCAAGGCACAATCAGGCTCTGAGGGCATCAACGTTAGATGTGACAAAGCAACATCTGTGCTCAAGGCTACTTTCTTCCTCTGGGAAGAGAGAAAGAGGAAAACATTGCCGCTTCCCAGTCCCAGACACAGCTGACCACTGGCCATCTCTCTTTGCATCCTGCCCACTATACTGTGAGGTGAAGATTCCAGTCCCCACTCTACAGAGGAGGAAGCTGAGGTTTGGGGAAGTGCAGTAAGTGCCCAAGGTCCAGAGTTACTGATGAAGCTTCAGGGACGAGCTCTTTCATTTATTCTTTCAACAAACATTTGTGAGGATGTATCCCCACAAAGACCCCAGCTGAGCCCTGACCAACTCAGTCAGGGACAGACTTAACAGGATTGATGCCATTGGGAACTTCAGGCCAGGACTCCAAGGATCCTGGCCCGGGGTCTGGGGTCAGCATTTGGTGGGGAGCGTGGAAGAAGGGATGTCGTTGTTCCGGGGCTGGCAGCCCAGAGCTGAATGCTGACTGAAGAAAGCCTGGGAGGGAGATATCAGAGGCCTCATTGGTCCTGCTCCTGCTGTGAGTGGAACCCATTGCCCATGGAGCTCCCGAGTCCCCCGAGAGCCAGCCAGGTGGGCCCCATCACCCGACAGAAAAGTCAAGAAAAAGTGCAAAGTGCAGGATGGTGAGAACGCGGCCCTGCCCTCATCTGTGTGTATGGACAAAGAACCTTGGTCTGTGTCTGCTTCACTCCTTCCCAACAAGAGATTCCAGAAGGAAACCCAAGACCCAAAGGCAGTGGTTTCCTGGGTGTGGGTGCACTGAGCAGGTGGAGGCAGGCACGAGGGGAGGCCTTCTTAAAGTGCCTGAGTCACCTGAATATGACTTTCCAAAAAATAAATTAAAAATAAAAAAGAATGATCAAAGTGTCCTAGAATTGATTGAGGTGGTAGATACACAATTCTGAATATACTAAAACCACTTTAAGTGGATAAAATGTATGGGGTGTGGATGCTTTCTCAAGCAAGCTGTTAAAAAAGGGGAAATTTTCTGTGGTCCTGAATGTTCTCCGTGAAATGGTGGGAAGGACGGCACGAGTAGTGGGCTTCCACTGGCACAGACGGGCTGGGACACCTCCACGCATAGATGTATTTGCAGGCTCAGGACCGCCAAGGGGTGGCTGAAACACAGATTCCTGGCTCTTCTCCCAGACCATCCAACTCAGCAAATCTGGAACAGGGGCCTAAGAATCTGCATTTCTGAAGTTTCCTGATGATGCTGGGCTGGTCCTGGGACCCACTTTGAGAATTGTTGGCCCAGACAACCTCTGGTAGCACTGGGTACTTCTGGGGGCAGGTGTGAGAGGGAGAGGTTTCACCACACACCGTTTTGAATTTCATACTGTGGGATCAGGCTACTTAACAAAAAATACATAAATAAGATTTAAACTTAAACAATAGTTAGAACTTATCAGAATTAGGTGTGTGTTGGGCTTCTCTAGTGGTGCAGTGGTTGAATCCACCTGCCAGTGCTGGGGACACAGGTTTCAGCCCTGGTCCAGGAAGATCCCACATGTCGCGGAGCAACTAAGCCCATGCGCCACAACTACTGAGCCTGCGCTCTAGGGCCCGTGAGCCACAACTACTGAGCCTGCGTGCCACAACTGTGAAGCCCCTGCGCCTTGAGCCCGTACTCCGAAACAAAGAGAAGCCACCGCAATGAGAAGCCCGGGCACTGTAACGAAGAGTAGCCCCCACTCGCCACAACTAGAGAAAGCCCGCGGGCAGCAACAAAAACCCAACACAGCCAAAAATAAAATAAATAAATGTATCCAAAAAAACCCCATTCTAACTTTAAAAAAAAAAACGAATTAGGTGTGTATAGCAGAGATGGCTAAGTGCACTCCACTATCCTTTCTCTTCCTCTATCATAGAAACTTTAGTTGGGAGCATGGATGGATACCTGGAACAGAAAGTACATCTCCCTAATTCCCTTCCATCTAGGTATAGCCACGTGGCTAAGTTCTGACCATAGATGTGAGTGGAAGTATCCAGAAACTTCTAAAAAGTGTCTTAGAGAGTTCCCTCGTGGTCTAGTGGTTAGGCCTCAGCACTTTCACTGCCGTGGCCCTGGGTTCAGTCCCTGGTCAGGGAACTAAGATCCCGCAAGACGCACAGTGTGGCCAAAAAAAAAAAGGAAGTGTTTTAGAGTGGAGGATGCACACTTCTTCCTCTCTTCCTCCTTCCTGCTGGATAGATGCAAGCATGATGGCTGGAATTCAAGCAGCTATTTCGGCCACAAGGTGGAGACTACGTACTGAGACGAGCAGAACAGGAAGTTAGGAGGAAACTGGGTTTCTCACAGCATGGAACTGCCACACCAGGCTCATCCTGCTTGCCTTGGGACATCCTCTACATGATAAGAAAGAACATCTTTCTTGCCTAAGCAACTGGTATGTTGGGGTTTGTGTTACTCATAGTCACACTTACCCCAAGCATATAAAGTAACTGGCACAGCATCTGGCCCATCACAAGCATCCCAGCTGAGGATCCTACCCAGTCACACATGTATGACGGGAGTGGAGTAGAAATGAACCCAGGCCTGTAAGCCTGGGAGGGAAGCTGACACAAAGAAGACCACGAAATTCCACTGCCCCACCCCAGCCCTGGCCCAGCTATTGGTCATTGGTCCTTGGTCTCTGAAGGCCAACACCTAACAAAACGACAAGTGTTAAGCCACATGTTTTTCTGACTGTACGTTTTGCCAATTCAATTAGATTTTCCTCTTGTTGATACTGGAGTGAGTCTTCATTTCCTGACCATCTGCTGTTTGGGTGGCAGGAAAGTCCTCTGAGTGCTAGAGGAGAAGCCCAGATTGAACGTGCTCCACGGACGCCCCAGGAGCAGAGGGACTGATGGCAGTGTTCCCGGGGAGGTCCCGACAGCCGCACCACACACGGGGAAGCTCAGGCGCTGCAGCCCCCGGTCCGAGCCTGCGTGGAGTTCTTCCCACTCCAGGCGCTCGTAATATTATTCAGTTTAAAAAGGAAGGAAATTCTGATACATGATGCAGCATGGTTGAACCTTGAGGATTATGCTAAGTGAAATAAGCCAGTCATAAAAAGGACAGATACTGTATGATTCCATGTGTATGAAGCATCTACAGTCATCACATTATAAAAACAAAAAGTAGAATGTGGGGTGCCAGGGGCTGGGGGAAAGGGAATGGAGAGTTAGTGTTTAATGGGGACAGTTTCTGTCTGGAATGATGAAAAAGGTCTAGAGATCTTTTGTACAGCAATGTGAATACACTTAACACTACTGAACTGCACACTTAAAAATGATTAAGTGGGGGCTTCCCTGGTGGCACAGTGGTTGAGAGTCTGCCTGCCGATGCAGGGGACGCGGGTTCGTGCCCCGGTCCGGTAGGATCCAGCATGCCGCGGAGCGGCTGGGCCCGTGAGCTATGGCCGCTGAGCCTGCGCGTCTGGAGCCTGTGCTCTGCAACGGGAGGGGCCACAGCAGTGAGAGGCCCGCGTATTGCAAAAAAAAAAAAAAAGATTAAGTGGTAAAAAAAAGATTACCTACCTGTATCTATATTGATAGATCTCTTGTATCTCATTGGTCACAGACCTTCTTGGAGAGTATCTCTGTGACTGTGTCAATCTGTGTCCAGTCAGAGGGTAGGGACCACACAGTGACCTGAACAGGATGTCTAATAGGCCCAGTTGGTAAGCACTGATGAGACATAAAAGAAAGCTCCAGGGAACCCAGGGCTGAGGGACGGCACTGGCGGAGGCCAGCTTGGCAGGAGCTAGGCCTCAATGGAGAAGGCATGCCTGAGCCCACTAGGTGTCAGGGAAACCTGCTGGTTTGTGTGGGCCAGGCCGGTCTGCAGCCACCATGGCGCAGGCGCTGTGCCTGGTGGCCAGGTACATAGCAAGCTCAGGGCATCAGGATGCAGGTGGGGGCTGAGAGGGGGAAAGCTGAATCTAGAGGCCTTGGAAAGGTAATCACCAGGGTGGGGCTGCAAGGTCACAAGGGAATGTCATTTGGGGTGCATGGCTGGGCACCAAATGTGCTGACCCCCACACCTCAGACCCCCAGGCATCAGAGCCTCCTCTCCCTTCCACCCCTCCAGTGTCCTGAACTGGGGGAGCCTGACATTTTGCTCACCAGGAAGGAGAAATGTCCAAGGGTATTTGGAGCTCAGGGGCGATGAACTGGTACACTGACCTTGGGAGAATAAGAGGCCTCCAGTACAGGATGCCAAAAGAAATAATTGGTAAAATAATATAAAATTATTATTTTATCTGAATTTATCTGAATAAAATCTGATAAATTGGACTACATAAAATTGAAAACTTCTGCTTATCAAGGAATGGGCTGCTGATACACAAACAGTACTGGTGAATCTCAGAAATATTTGGTGAGTGAAAGAAGCCAGACATATAATAAATGAATCCATTTATTTGTGGTTCCAGAACAGGCAAAGCGAATTAGAACAGTGGTGGCCTCTGTAGTGGGGGGGAGAGGGCTTGACTGCACAGGGGCCAGAGGAAACTTTCTCGGGGACAGCAATGTTCTAAGACTTGATATTCGTGATGGTCCATCTAAACAGTTCTCAAAACACATCAGTCTGGACCTCCAAGATGAGTGCTTTCTTGGTGTATGTGAGTTATAATTCACTGCTAACATCTAACGCATATTTTACCCTGTCTAGCCCTGGCTGGGGAGGTAGCTCCAACACGGGCTCTCCCTGCAAAGTTCAGAGAAGCAAGACCAAGGCCTGAGGCCGCACGGCCCGAGGGCAGAGGCCAGCCTTTAGACGAGTGCGTCCCTCGGGTTCCCTCTGCCCTCCCCAGCCCACACCCCGGCGACTAACTTCTGCATCCAGGAGCTACCTGCACACCTCTGGCCACCCCAGCTGACACAGGGCGTTCCCTAAGGAGTGTGTGATGGACAGTGCACTCAGTGGGTGGTGGGCTGGGAGCAGAGGCCACCTTCGGTGGGGGGGGTTCCTCGGTATCACTGGGGGGCTATGGGCATCATGGAGGCCTTGGACATCATGAAGGTCATGAACATCACAGGGGCCATGAGCATCACTGGGGACATGTACATCACAGAGGGTCATGGGCATAATGGGGACCATGGGGCCTGTGGGGGTCATGGACATCATAGGAGCCATAGGCATTTGGGACCATGGGCATCATGTGGGCCATAGATATTATGGGAGATATGGGCACCAAGGGGGCCAAGGACATCATGGGGTGTCATGGACATAATGGGAGAACATGGGCATCACAGGGACTGTGGGCATCATGGAGGAAACGGACATCATAGGGGGATATGAGCATCATGGGGGCCATCAGCCTCTGGGGCCAGTGAGGTGGGAGATGTCCCCAGCCTTAGGCTGGGCTCTCACTTTGGCCTGAGTGGGTGGTGCCCAGGAGCCCAGGGTTATCCCCGCCCCATCCCTGGGGATGCAGAACCAGGACCCTGGCACTCTCTGAAGCATCCCTGATCCTACCTGGCCTGCGCCCTCTCCTGCATCCACTCCTGGGGAAGCTTAGGGAATGCTGGGAAGCTGTCATCTGAGAGGGGACAGTGAAGCCAATAGACGTGCCTTTGACTAGGGATCAAAAAGACCAGCAACACTTTTTAAGTTGTTTCTTTTAACGCTTTTGTCTGGTTATAAAATAATGTAGGAAGTATACACACAGAACTGTAACTGACAGAGGCAAGTCCTCTAAAAACAAAAGGCGTTTTTGTTATGCCATTTTTGTTATGGATGAAGAAAGAAGCCAGCGGGCTTACAAGGTGTCACATGCCCACTGGAGAAATCTTGGTAAGTCAGCAAAGGTGATTAGGAGGAAGACCTCATCCTACCACCCAGGGAAAACCATGGTTAACATTTCAGTGGTTTTTTTCTAAGGAAGTGTGTTTGTATCATTGAAATCACTTAATTTGGCGACCTCTCCCCATAACAGTATAGTGTCAGCCATAACAAGCTGCCCTGTAAGCATCTCTTGCAATGGTTACATGATATTCTATCACGGAGGGGCCACAGATTATCCTTTCCCTGGCAAACATTTAAGTTGCCTACAATTTTTCATTACTTCACATAATGCTATGGTGAATTATTCATACTGATTTTATCATATTAAACAATATCTCTTTAGAATAGATTCCCAGCAGCAAAGTTATTTGGGTCAGAGGATATAAATATTCTGAAGGTCCTTGATGTACATTGCCAAATTGTTGTGTGGAAGAGTCAGTCACTGGGTTTGCAGATGCTTCTCGTGTAGCAACTGTGGAAATTTGTGTACATTCAGGGTTTGTTGGTCATTGTGAATCATGGTTTCAACATATAGGTCTTTAGCTCTGAGGCTATTTTTTAAAATATGTGGTAGCCGTTTATATTTCTTTTGATTCACTGGCAGAGACAATGCTCAGAGTTTGTCCAATTATTTTCTTGGCCCCATACATCTGGGTGTGATCACATGACTAATTCTCATGTGTGGGAGGAAGTGACCTGCTACTAGATTGAAATATGCTGGGTCCCTGGGCACCACTTGGTTGAAAAGCAGGAGAGCTCCCTTACCCACATCAGGTGTGTGAGAGTGAGAAATAAACCACTCTGTATTAGCCACTAAGATGCTGGGGTTTATCTGATACCACAGCAGAGTTTGGCCTCTCGACCAAAATACTCACACTTTTAGTTATCTATCACTTTGAAACAAATAAGTGGCTTTAAAAAATAATCATTTAGTGTCTCTAATAGTTTCTGTGGGTCAAAAATTCAGAAGTGTCTCTGCACAGTGGCTCTGGCTCAGGGCCTCTTATGAGGCTGCAGTCAGATGTCAACAGGGGCTATAGTGTCACCTGAAGATTTGAGTGGAGCTGGGGATGCACTTCCAAGGTGATTCACTCCCTCATGGCCAGCTGGTACCGGCCGCCATTGCTTGGAAGCTTCAGCTCCTCCCCACACTGGGCTCTCCTCAGTGCTGCTTGAGCATCCTCACAGTATGGCACCTGGCTCCCACAGGGAGAGTGATCCAGGAGAGAAAGGCAGAAGCCACAGTGCCCTCTATGACCAAGCCACAGAAGTCACACACCATCACCTCTGCTGTAATTTATTGGCCATATACACTAGCTCTGATTTACTGTAAGAAGAGACTACAGAAGGGTGTGAAAATGAAAGCAAAGATTATTGTGGCCATTTTTTTTTTTTTTAATTTTTGGCTGCATTGGGTCTCCATTTTTGCACGCTGGCTTTCTCTAGTTGCAGGGAGAGGGGGCTACTCTTCGTTGCAGTGCACGGGCTTCTCGTTGTGGGGGCTTCTCTTATTGTGGAGCATGGGCTCTAGGAGCGCGGGCTTCAGTAGTTGTGGCTCATAAACTCTAGAGTGCAGGCTCAGTAGTTGTGGCACACGGGCTTAGCTGCTCTGCAGTATGTGGGATCTTCCTGGACCAGGGCTCGAACACATGTCCCCTGCATTGGCAGGTGGATTCTTAACCACTGTGCTACGAGAGAAGTCCCTTGTGCCCATCTTGAGGCCAGCTATCTCACTCCCTAAATCTGCTTTAGAAATTTATTCTTTAGAAAAGTCATGCGTATGTGCAAAGATTTAGGTACCAGGAGAGGATGATCATCGCAGTATTGCTTTTAGAAGCAGAAGAAAAAGGTGGGGGGACATGAATTCCATAAAGTTGAATAAGGCATAATATGACATTAAAATAGAATCATATGCAGTCATATGTTGCAGAAGAATTTTTATGACATGGAAAGTTGTGTTTGTAACATAATTAAGCAACAAAATAAGTAGAATGATTCTGTTGTGTAAAGAACATGTCTTTATAAAAAAGCATAGAAAAGGTATGAAAGGCTAGAGGTCTGGGGTAATCTGGATTATAAATGGGCATGTATCCACACACCTCCCCTTCAAATGTGAGTGGAGGACACTCTCCCACCATGTTCATCTTGGGCTTGGCCAAATGGCTTGCTCTGGCAGCAGCATCAGTAGCCGATCCCAATCCTAAACCTTCAGAGGACTTGCATGCTCTTCTTGCCAATCTGGGAGCTCCGGACTCCCAACAGGAGAGGAGCATGCCGAGGAGCATGTCCCAGGAGAATGGGAGACATGTGGAGCACACCTGGACCACACCTGAAGCTGAGGCTGAGCCCCATCCAACCCACAGGTGCAAGAGCAAGACGTACACCCTCACCCTCCTACACCTCCTAGTATTCCCGATGGCTGTGACTGATGATACAACATCAAACTAGGAAAAGCTGTTATTCCTGCATGATAGAATCATTTTCTTTTTTTTCTCTTACCTTCATTTTCTAAATTTTCTGAAATGAACATAATATTATATTATTATATTAACTAATTATATATTTTATTCAATATATTCATTATATAATATATTACATTTTGTTATTTAATTATATTATTTATATACATTTTATTGTTTATTTAAATGTTTTTATTATTTTATATAAAAAGTGTGTGCATGTGTGTGTATGTGTGAAACAAGGTTTGGGGACGTTTAAAAAGAAAACCTTGCCCTTAAGGCCACCCTGTCTCTCTGTTCCCTGCCTCCTGCAAATGCACGGTAACCAGCGATAATCACAATGAACATTTTGATATCCTGTCTTTTCTCTGAAGTTACATTGTAAACACTCTTTTTGTTACTATATGTCCTTCATGAGTAACATTTACAGTGATGACAGAATATCCCACCAAGTGAATGTAACAGCATTCTCATGTGTTTTACCTGCTGGAAATTTAAGTTACAGGCATAACTTGTTTTTACAGTGCTTTGCTTTATTGCACTTTGTAGATACTGCATTTTTCACAAATTGAAGGTTTGTGGCAACCCTGCATCAGATGATCGTTAGCATTTTTTAGCAATAAAGTATTTTAAAATTAAGGTATGCGCATTGTTTTTTTAGACATAATGCTATTGCACACTTAATAGACTACAGTATAGTATAAACATAGCTTTAATTTGCTCTGGGACACCAAAAAATTTGTGTGACTCACCCATTGAGATGTTCATTTTATTGCAGTGGTCTGGAACCAAAGCTGCAATATCTCCAAGGAGGTCTGTATTTCAGAATTGTCGTTTAGTGAATGTGTGACCATGAATATATTCATGCATGTGCATTGTGTTTTTCCCTTTGCTTCCCAAAGATAAAATCACAGACTTGAGACACACAGGAGGGGATGCATATTTTACTCCCTCTTGATATGTATTTAAAAGTTTGCCTTCCAGAAGAAATCAGCCAATGTACCTCTCCACCAGCTGTACTTACAGGTGTGCCGGCCTGCAGAAGACACCACAGATCACCCACTGCATGTCCCTCAGGAAATAAGACCTGATTTGATTCTAGAGTGTGGGGGGCAATTTGCCCATCCCACCCTGTATCTATGGGTAGCTAATGAGATGTAAGCAGAATTACTGAGTGAGTCATCTGGAAAGCTCCTTAAGAGGGGATAACTGGAAATGAGCCCTTTTTGCCCCCATGCCTGCTTTTTGTTGTGATGGTTGGATCTCCAGCAGCCATCTTGGGCCATGAGGCTATTTTGAGGATGGAAGCTCCACACTATGCAAGGCAGAAAAGAAAGATTCCCCCTACTCCCTCCTGCTGAGCTGACGTTGCACTGTTGCATATCCCAGCTACTCTGTGGGTTTTGTGAAACTGTGTGAAGTCTCTATCTCATTGTATTATATGCAGGCAAGACTGAACTCTCCTACAGATGTCTGGAGTAAGCTATGGTGTAGTTTTTTGGGGGGCACATAATAAGCACGTTACAGCAGAAAAAATAATAATAATAATACTGTGGAGGAGCCATGCCAGCCTTAGATTTCCTGTCTCCAGGCTTGTTTCAAGGTGCGAGTAAAATAAATCCAGTATTAGTTAGGTCTTTGAATTGTAGACCTCTATTACTAGTAACTGAGCTACTTCTTAACCTCTCCAGAACATTACTAGCATTGGCTTTAGCACATTACATTTTTTAAAATTATGTATAGGTGTCAAATAAGACTTAATTGTTGCTTAATTGTGCATTTTTGGAGGAACATTACAGGCAGAAGGAGTAGCACAAGCAAAGCTGTGCTAATTGGGAATGACAGCCGTTTTCAAAAACACAACAGTCACTTCCTGGGGCACGACACCGTCAGATTTCATCTTACTGAGAGGGTTTCAGGTAAGACATAAATGCACGTCACTCCCATCATGGAGAACCATTGAGGCAGAGCATCCCTATGGAAACTCAACCTGTGTTTTCACGTTTCCAGTCTCTCTCTCCTCTCTTGCTCCCTCTCCCCCTTTTTCCCTCTCTCTCTAACAGTTTTAGCAGGAGAGGGATCAGCGAGTCCCCCGCCCAGGACAGGGTGAGTAACTCACATAAAAAGGGACAGGTTGCACAGCTTGGAGAAAGAGCTGGAAAACTGACACCCTCAGAGCAGGACAGCCCAGCCCTGCTGGCACTCTGTGAAAGGCTATTTCTCTCCTCCCTGCATTCAGACAGAGACACATCATCCAGCCCAATAAATGTCCCTTTGTGCTGGATGGGTTTCCATCAACTTATGAGATGTCTTTAATGAGAGCTGGTTGTACTCTGCCCGGCCTCTGCCCAGCAACAGGCCTGCCAGCCCGGACACCATAAGAGCCAGCAACAGGAGATGGACGTTGTGGGGAGACACCCCGGAGTTTTTAGCATCTGCACAGTGCAGACAACATCCACGGGCTAGACAGGCAGCTGGCCCCATGGAGAGGCCAGTGGGTCACATGCAGGGCCTGGCTCTTGGACCTGCCTTGAATATTCAGCTGGAGGCCCCAGTGGTCTGGTGGTTCGGCCCCCAAGCAGTGGTGGCCCCAGAACCAGCCCCTGGGGTCAGCCAGCTCCCATCCCACTCCATGTCAGACCAGGAGGACACACCTGCTTCCTACCTGCTCCTGAAGGGACAAGGGTCCTTTCCTTGGGCAAGCCAATTCACCCCTCAAACCTCCACACCCTCTCCCTTAGATGGGAGGTAGCAGTTGGGGAACTGAAGTGGAATATCTCAGCTTCCAAATTCTTCTCATCAGCCTTAGCTGAAAGCAAGGAAAGAACCGGGGGTTAGCCAACCAAACAGGATTCAAGAGAGACTTGAAAGAAGAGGCTGTGGGGACCAACATTTTCAGACCGAGAAGCACAGCCCAGGCATTACAGCAGGCAAGCAGCGGCCAGAGGGTAACGGGCACCATCCCGCTCCCTCACCTCGTTGCCCTACAGTTGTTCTTAGCAAACAAGGTCCTCTGGGAACCCCTGCTTTTTGACAACATAGGCTTTACCAGGATGAAGGCAGCCTTGCTATCCGTTGGACCAAATCTGCTCATCAGCTGTGAGAAATGACCGATGACAGGACATCACCTGGTCATCGGGAACCCAGCCAGCATGAAAACTGTGTCGGCTAACCCTGGAACCTATACAGGATCCCTCTTTAGGACTCTTTTCTTCACGGATTTATGCAAGTAAAATAACTAAAAATGGTGTCTTTGCAGTATAGTCATTTCTAACATGCTACACTGAGGAGTCACTTTTTCCACAGCAGAAGACACATGCCCCGTGCTGAGGGGCAATTAGTGAGTGCATCTGTGCAAAGGTGCCAGGACCATGGCGGGTGCTCATAAGTGGGGTCTTTTCCCCTCTGCACCCCTCAGTCAAATCCACTTGACTCAAATTCCAACGCTGGGGCTCCGAGTGGGGTCCCCAAAGCAGCCACACCAGCCTCCCTGGGACCTGGGTAGAAATGCAGGGCATGGGCGGCAAGTAATATCCCTCAGCAGTTCTGATGCTGGCCTAACCAGGATCAGAACAAGGATACCCCTTTGGATGGCACTGCATGATGTCCGGCAGGCACAGGGGCCAACCACTGTCCCCTCCCCACCTCAGAGCAGGAGAGATCTACGCCTGGGCTCAAAGCCCCCACCCTGTTGTGGCTCCTAGGGCGTTTGCAGGGGTCTCCCTAAGGAAAGTGAAGCCATGGGTCAGCCTGAGATCTGAGGTGGGCCACGCTTCTCCAGGGTAGACAGGAAAGGGTCTGAGATGGCTGAGTGCTCCTGCAGGACTCACCCCAGCCTCGCGGTAGCTCCCAACACCCGTCTGGGGTAGGTGGGGTGGACTCAGGAGACCTGGGTTCAAATCTCAGCTCTTAGAGCCTTAGTTTCCCCACATGCCGAATGGGTTCATAGTGAGACAGTGCACACCAAAGCCCCATACCAGGGTCCCTTAGCAACGCCTGCTAGTTCTATCCTTGGCTTCTCAGTGGCAGTGTCTCCACTTCTCCACAACCTGTGGGAAGCCGTGGGTGCTAAAGGAGACAGCCCCCAGCCTGAGCCTCAAGAGCCTCAGTGGGGGTGGGGGTCGTGGAAGGTGGTGGGAAAGACCTGGGGATGCAGAAAGCATGCCCTCAGGGGCATCTGGAGGTTTCCTGGAGGAGGCAGCCCCTAGACTTGGATAATGAGGAGACTGACCCTGGGCCGGGAAAGGCAGGAAGGCGGGGGGCTTCGGGCTGGGTATGTGCGGGCCCCACCAGTCCCTCAGCAACTTTCCTCTGAGCGCCTGTGTGGAGGTTTCAGACCCAGTTTACTATGGAGGAGCCATCGCCTGTCCACAGGACCTCCTCGTGGCCTGAGTCTGGGCCTTTTGCCCAGCTGGCTCCCTGGACAGGCCAAGGCTAGCAATCGACCTTCGGGAGAGGAAGGGGGGTACTTAGACTAGACCTGACCTGCCAGCAGACACCTCTTTGCCAAACCACAAGCCACCTACCCCAGCAGAGCTCCAGACACCTGTCCTCACTCCCACGCTTACCCGTGGCCCAGTGGCTTCGTGGTCTGAGTCAACGGTCAATGTCAGAGCCAAGAATATAGAGCCCCATCATTAGTGGTTTGCAAAGCACGGGCTTGGCCGAGCCAGCCAGGCTGAGGGACTCCTGGAGACTGGACAAAGCGCACATGGCCAGGGCATGCCCCGGGCAGCTACCAGGTGCGGGCTGAGGGTTAGCAGTACCTGGGGTTTTGCGTCTGTGGTTGCGGGGGAGGGGGCAGTCAACACACAAACAGCAAGCATGGTGCTTTCAGGAGCTGACCCAGGGCACGGGGTAAGGGAGGCCAGGGGCTACTGCAGACAGGTGGTCTACAATCAGAGGTTATGAAGAAGCTGGCCACATGGAGACCTGGGGGTAGGATCTTCAGGTTGGGAATACGGGGCGTGCAAAAGCCCTGAAGTAGAGATGAGTCCAAGGAACACACAGAAGGGCAATGGGCAGGGTGAGGAGGGGGGAGGATGTAGGGGTTTCAGTTGTACAGGTTCCAGGAGTGAGGATTTTCATCAGAAGACTTCAGAGGGACTTAAGCTGGTCAGTGATATAATCTGATTTACTTTTTCAAAATAGGATTGCGGGGAGGGATGAGTGTTTTAATCTGTTATATGTCCTGTGTTTATAGAAAAAAATACCTATTTATCAATGAAAAATATAACATATAAAAACTAGGACTGAGATCAGCTGTATCAGGAAAAAGAACAAAATTACAGTACCCTAAAACAAGATAGTTTGTTTTGTTTTGTTTTTTCACATTTAAGAAGTATTGAAAGGACAGCCTCTTCAATAAGTGGTGCTGGGAAAACTGGACAGGTACATGTAAAAGTATGAGATTAGAACACTCCCTAACACCATACACAAAAATAAGCTCAAAATGGATTAAAGACCTAAATGTAAGGCCAGAAACTATCAAACTCTTAGAGGAAAACATAGGCAGAACACCCTATGACATAAATCACAGCAAGATCCTTTTTGACCCACCTCCTAGAGAAATGGAAATAAAAACAAAAATAAACAAATGGGACCTAATGAAACTTCAAAGCTTTTGCACAGCAAAGGAAACCATAAACAAGACCAAAAGACAACCCTCAGAATGAGAGAAAATATTTGCAAATGAAGCAACTGACAAAGGATTAATCTCCAGAATTTACAAGCAGCTCATGCAGCTCAATAACAAAAAAACAAACAACCCAATCCAAAAATGGGCAGAAGACCTAAATAGACATTTCTCCAAAGAAGATATACAGACTGCCAACAAACACATGAAAGAATGCTCAACATCACTAATCATTAGAGAAATGCAAATCAAAACTACAGTGAGATATCATCTCACACCGGTAAGAATGGCCATCATCAAAAAATGTAGAAACAATAAATGCTGGAGAGGGTGTGGAGAAAAGGAACACTCTTGTACTGCTGGTGGGAATATGAATTGGTACAGCCACTATGGAGAACAGTATGGAGGTTCCTTAAAAAACTACTAATAGAACTACCATAGGACCCAGCAATCCCACTACTGGGCATATACCCTGAGAAAACCATAATTCAAAAAGAGTCGTGTACCAAAATGTTCATTGCAGCTCTGTTTACAATAGCCCAGAGATGGAAACAACCTACGTGCCCATCATCGGATGAATGGATAAAGAAGATGTGGCACATATATACAATGGAATATTACTCAGCCATAAAAAGAAATGAAATTGAGTTATTTGTAGTGAGGTGGATGGACCTAGAGTCTGTCATACAGAGTGAAGTAAGTCAGAAAGAGAAAGACACATACCATATGCTAACACATATATATGGAATCTAAGAAAAAAAAATTTCATGAAGAACCTAGGGGTAAGACAGGAATAAAGACACAAACCTACTAGAGAATGGACTTGAGGATACGGGGAGGCGGAAGGGTAAGCTGTGACAAAGTGAGAGAGTGGCATGGACATATATACACTTCCAAATGTAAAATAGATAGCTAGTGGGAAGCAGCCGTATAGCACAGGGAGATCAACTCGGTGCTTTATGACCACCTAGAGGGGTGGGATAGGGAGGGTGGGAAGGAGGAAGACGCAAGAGGGAAGAGATATGGGAACATATGTATATGTATAACTGATTCACTTTGTTATAAAGCAGAAACTAACACACCATTGTAAAGCAATTATACTCCAATAAAGATGTAAAAAAAAAAAAAGAAGTATTGAGGTAGGCAGCCTAGGGAAGGCCTGTGATCCAAGCATTGGGGACACAGGCTCCTTCTGTCTTTGGCTCTGCTGTGTGAGACTACCATGCCCAAAGTCTCATGGTCCAATATAGCTGCTGGAGCTCCAGCCATTACAGCCACATTCCAGCCAATGCGAAGGCAGAAATAATAAAAAATGGCATACGCCCTCTGTTTAAGGTCCTTTCCCTAATGTTGCACACCGCTTCCATTGCCAGAATGTAGCCACACGGCTACCCTTCGATGCAGGAGAGGCTAAGAAATGCAGGAGAGACCCCTATTCTGGGAAGCCATTTGCTGACCTAAAAAGCAGGAGCCTGTGACTAAGAGAGAAGGGAAGAACCAATAGTAGGGATGACCACTCTCCCTGCCACCTTTGCCCTGCTCCTGGGGACAAGGACTTTGCTGGGCATAGATACCCATAGATGGCAAGTGGAGTCAGCCCGTTGGGGACTGGGAAGAGACCAATGCAGAGACAGGCAGGACAGATGGGTGGATCAGGGCTCCACAGAGGAAGCTGCATCTCACTGTTCTCTCTCCACAGTACTGGGTGGGCACCTCCAAGCCAGCTGACCTGCCTCTCACTCGCTCTGTCGATAGCTACATGACAGTCCAGAACATGATGGGCACAACTCAGCGACAACCTCATGGGGGGAACTCACTTTGTTTTGGGGTTGAGGGCCTTACTGTGTGACTTTGGGCATGTCACGTCTCACTAGAGGATCAAGTGAGGTGGTGCATATGCCTGCCTGGGTGCCCATCTCATGTTACTAGTCCATTACCATGCTTGGCCCAGGCATGTCTGCATGACCTTGGCCAGTGTCTCCCCATCCCTGTCTTTAAAACGGGGGTGATGACAAAGAACCTCCTCACAGGCCTGGCCTCCTTCCTCTGTCCTTCTGGAAATGGGGTGGCAGCCCTGCCCTGCCTCCCGGCTCTGTGCACTGAACTGGTGGGAGCAGCGGTGCCTGGAAGTGCCTGACAGAAATGCAGAATCCTAGGCCCACCCCACTGCCATGAGATGGTTCCCCTCAGGTGGGTGGCGGGCAGGTGGGCCACCAGCTCCCAGGGAGTGCCCATTGCCCCAGGCTGTTCTCCTCCTCCCGCTCCCTGGTGGTGGGCATGTGTGGGCCAGCCTGGGCCCTGGCAGAGACAAGAACTATAGCTGCAAAGCCAGCCTCCCGGGGTAGGGTTGAGCACAGGCCTGCTTCACTCAGCCTGGGGCACCTCAGACATGCCACACCACGTTTCCAACCTTGGTCTCTCTCTCTCTCTCTGTAAAATGGAAATGCCATCTCTGTCTCCTTGCCTCTCACGAATGGAAAAGGGCCAGGGATTCAGCCACTTTCAAAGGTTCCCATTCATGTGGTCTATCTGAATGCACATCTTCCCAGATCCCAGATGACATAGTCATGATCTCCCCACAGTAATTCAGGGGCACAGGCAATGTTCATCCCCCTCCTGGTGGTGTGTTGGGTGAAGTGGGGCCCAGGCCCTTCTAGCCATGAGACTCCCATCCCTCCTGATGAGGAGTGAAGTGGGTCAGGCATCCTGGTCTCTGTCTCATCCAGGGCATGAAGCCACTGCCCTAAGAGCCACCAGACTCTGGGGCCTGTTCTGGGTGATGTGGCCCTTGGCTATCACTCGCCAGCAGGATTTCAGCACCTGCTCAAGGTGGCAGCATGAGGAGGGGCTTAGGTCAAGGCCACCACCACCCTCACTGCCGGGAGCTGGTCTGGGCTTCACCTGGGCTGGGTCAATTCATCTTCACAGCATCCCCATTTTACAGACAGTAAATGTATCCCCAGTCACACAGCTCAGAAGGGGCAGGTGAACTCAGCATCATGCTGCGTGTGTGCGTCTGCACATGTACGTTGGCTGCACATGCAGCCTCTCTATCACGTGTGTCTCTCTGCTGGAGCATAGCTGCTGGCCCTGTCCCTCCCCAGCCCACCCCGTCTCCTGGGACATTACCCAGTGGTCACTTCCCCATGGACCCAAGCCTCGTGGTCAGCATCTGGGAACCGGCCTTGGACAGTCATGCTGGTCTCTCCAGCATTAGAATTTGAAACCAGGTAGATGTGGGGACACACAGTAGGCACTGCCCCTTTCAGTCTGTCCTGGGAACAATCTGGTAAACAGACACAGCATAGGCAAATGAAAATGACAAAGCAGACAAGGGAAGTCCCTCCCTGAGGACAGGCATGCCTGGAGAATGAGACCCTGCCCAGGACTGACCAAGCCCCCCACAGGTCTACCCTGGGAAGGTGAAATGCCTGCCTGGGTCCCTGGTGGTCAGTACAGAGCACAGTTACAAACCCAGGTCTAAACGCCCAATTATTCCACCACGATCTTTCCTGGCTTCCGCCTTTTGGACAGAGGGAATAATGAACCTCAGCACAGAGCTGCCATGTGGCCCACATGAGAGACCCCTATGACACCCACAGAAACCCTTTCACTCAGCAAACAGGCAGGAACAAAGCCCTCTCCTCCCACCTCTCTTCTCCTGCCCCATCCCCACACCTGGGGCCTCCCCTGCAACCTCAGAGCCCTCTCCTGGCTGCCCTCTCCCTGGCCCCTCCAGGAGCCAGCACTGCCCCTAGGGCAGAGAGGCTAGTGCTTTTGTATGAATAATACCAACTTAAAAACTCTGGATTTCCAGCTGCTCATGAATAGTTAGTTAGCTGTGCGTTATGTGAGAATAACAGTAACTACTACTTGTAATGGCCACCATGCCCAGGCCTGATCAGACCCCCAGGCACTGCTGCGTCCCCACTCATGGTGGCTTTGTGAACTAGGACTGAGGCAGTAGCCACCTCTGTGAGCCTCAGTTTCCTTAGCTATGAAGTGGGCCAACAGCAGTTCCTCCTTCACAGGACGGCTGTGTGTGGGCAGAACTGATGTCCCATTGGGATGCATTGGGCCCTCAGCGGTGCTGCGACTGGGCAGGCCCTGCTCACACCTGCACAAAAGGGAGGGCTATTGGTCTGAACTGTGGGCTGCAGGACTTCAGGGCTAAGGTCAGGACAAGCTCCCAGGGCAGCCCATACAGACCCTAGACACTAGGCCCCCACCATGGGCAGAGCACTGAAGAACCAAATCCAAACACCTCATTGAACAGAGAAGGAAACCAGCCACATCATACAGCGGGCGAGCGCCCGGCTGGGTTCAGCCAGTGCTGTGGGCACCCCACAGCCTCCAGCCTGTCCCCCACCACAAATGGTTTGGACATGCCAGCAGGTCAGGAGGAGGACCTGGTGCAGGGTTTAGCGGAAGATTCCTTTTTCTGATAAATCTCCAGGGTGACTTGCATTTTCCATGCCTTCTATTTCACTTTCAAAACTCCCTCTAGCAGCGGGGGTGAGGCTCTGGGCAGGGGGAAACAAGGAGGGTCCAGTGTGGAGGGCAATCACAGGTTAGACAGGCACTAGGTTACAACGCCCATGGGTACCCACCTGCTGGCTGGGTAGACTAGCCGGGAGAGCATCCAGTCCACTCTTACAGGACTGCACAATCTCCCCAGTTCTGAGCGTGGCCCTCCTGGGTCTCTTCCCAGCTGTGCCTCAGTTTCCTCCCATCATGTGAGGGGGTAACACCTGCTTCCCAGGGCTGTAAGACAAAAAGTGATGCACCTGGCCCCACGCAGGGCTGTCCCATGCCACCTCCCATCTGCCCCAGAAGTCCTGTTCCAGCCCACAGCACCTAGAACAGGGCATGGCATACAGCAGGCACTCTGTGGTTACAGGATGAATGAATGAACCTCCACCTCCAGGCCAATGTAACTCACTATCTCCTGACCTTGGGCACCGCTGCTTACCCTCTCTGGTCTTTGGTTTATGTGGAGGGAGAAGGTCATGCCCACATGGCCTTGGTCTCCCTCGCAGGCAGGGAAGCTGACGCACAGAGGTCAAGCCACCTGCCTGAGCCACTCTGCTGAAGACATCAGCAGACACCGTGACAGACAGCGGAAAAAGGGCAGGGGTGGGGAGGGGGAGGGCGGCTCGACTAGGAGTGAAAAGCAGGTGGGCCTGGGAGCCGGGTCAGGGTCAGGACAGGAGAACACAGAGGCCTGTACTTTCGCATACCTGCCAGGGGAGATAATGCCTGGCCCCTCCGTACCTGCCTGGCTTCTGGGAGAGGCCCGCGTCCTGGCCGACAGAGCCAAGGGCTAGAGGAACCAACACGCTCAGGCCACCCCCGACGGCTGGCACGGGCACACACAGGGTGCCACCCCAAACAAGGGGGCCCTGCCTGAAGACACAGAGGCTGCTTCATGAGGGGCAGCGGCGGGCACTGGCACACAAAGCGGGCCCAATCTGTGGTGATCCGCTCTCTGCCTCCCCCTTCCCTCCCCTCGTGAGTGCGTGGGAGGCCTTCATGCCCCCATTTCCTAGACGAGAAGGCCGAGGCTCAGAGGGTGTGAGACCCACACGACTCGTTGACTCAGGTTCCGGGTGCGGGGCGGACGATGTGTTGGCGAGACCTGCAGTGGGGCCCCCGGGGTGAGCCTCACCCCGTTAAAAAAAAAAAAAAACAAAACCCACACCCGCGGGAGCGCCCTTTCGCCTTCACAGCGCGTTCGGCAGTTAGCGAAGCGGCCGGGGAAAGGCCGGTTCTTGTCCTCGTTTTATGGATTAAAAGTGTCCACGACAGGAGCACAGAGGGCGACGTACTTTACCACGAACACGCGAGGTCCGGGGCCTAAGAGTGCCGAAACGCAGCGCGGGATTCCGCGGCCCTTGCCGCCCACGCTGGAAAGGAGAGCGGCAGTCTAGGACCAGCCAGCCAGGCCTCCAGCCCCGGCCTGGGGGCGGAGTCTGAGGGCAGTGGCGTGCGCTGGGCGGGCCGGGGGGCGGGCCGACGGGAGGGGGCGCTGGTACGCAGCAGGGTCTCAAAGGCTGAGGCGCCGGCCGCCCTGAGGCCCGGAGCAAGGCTGACCCAGCGCCGCACCATGGACTCGCGACCCGAGGAGTATGAGCTCAATGGCGACGTGCGCCCGGGCTCGCTTGGCTCCCCGGACGCTTCGGTAAGCACCCCTACCCCCGTGGCGCTCTGCGACCTTGGCCGATGCCCGCCCTCTCTGAGCCCGGCGCCAGCGGCCCCTAGGGACCTATGGGCGCCGACCAGCTGCGCGCCGCGTCCTTAATGAGGGTGGCGGTGGTCGCCACGCCCCGTGCGTTCCGCCCCCTACCTGCGCGGTCGGGGGCCCCAGCGGTGGCCCTGGGGCTCCAGCCACCCCGGAAAGTGAGCGGGGGCGGGGGCGGTTGGCAAAATGCCGGACGTGGCCCGGGGCAGGTAGCGCCCACACCGAGCTGCACAGCCGAGGGGCCTGGGCGCCACCTTCCCTCCTCCCCCCGCCACTTCCCGCTGGCCCCTGTGTTCCCGGCTCCCACACCACACTCCAACTTTGCCTCTCCGCCGGCTCGATGCGCGCCCGGACTGGGCGGAGTGGATCTCGGCTTCTGGGCCCCAGGCCAGCAGCGGGCAGACAGTTACGTCACCCACGGTGTCCACGGAGACCGCACAGTCTTGTGCGTGCCCTGATGGGGAACTTGGTGCCACTGTGGCCCCTCTCCTCTCTCCACCCGCACGAGAGGCTCTATTCAGAGCCTGCCCTGCTGGCCTGGAAGCACTGTGGGCATGGGGCAGGCCCTGGCAGTGGTCCCATATTACAGCTGGTACCCTCCCACCCTGGGGTCCTGTCCCACTGGCAGGGCCAGAGTAGCGGTTCCTAACTGGCTTTGCCTTGGACTAGCACTTCCCCAGGGCCTCTGTTTACGGCGCAGTCCTGAGCACGGCCCTCCCAACTTGTTGACTTTGGACGTTCTTTCAGTTTCTGACCCCCCGGGGATGGGGGTAGGGACGGTGGCCAAGTGCGCCTGACTGAGGCAGAGACTGGCCCTGCTCAGGTGTGGGTGACCAGTCCTAGGCGATGTTGTAGTAACAGGCCACGTTTAGGGGATGGGGGCAGAACATGTGGGGCAAGCAAGGCCTTGGACTGGGGAACGGGCCCTCAGCAGGCAGGATGGGTGTGCTCAGGGATCACTGCGTTCATTGGCATTGGCTTTGGGACCAGTTGCAGTTGCTGCAGCCCTGTACCACTCAGTCTGAGAGCTGAGACCGGTCCAGACGGAGAAGCCACGGCCAAAGTGCTGAACTCCCAGGGGTTGGTTCTGAAGGCAGGTGGGAGTGGGGTCAGGAAGGCTTCCTGACCAGTGGGGACATTGGCACTGGAATGGGGTACAGGTATGCCTGGGAAGGGCATCCCAGGCAGGGAGAACAGTGAGAGAAAGGCCCAGGGGCTGGACCACCAAGTATCAATACATTGGAGCTGGGGAGCTGGAGGTGGTATGGGAGGTCAGACCTTGCCAGCTATGGAGGCCATGGAGGGGCTGGAAGCTCATGTGACCGTGAACACATTCTTCCAGGGTGGCTCCAGTCACAGGCAGGGAGGCTCTGGGAGAGATGGTCAGTACTGAAGGCTGCTCTGCTCACCCTGCCTGGGGCCCAGGCCCACGCAACACTGCTCTCCAGCCTTCGCCTTCCCCTTCCCACCCTCAGGACCTGCCTCACTGTGTTCTTGAGCACATCACTCTGTGTCTCAGTTTCTCATTTGTGAAACGGGGTGAGAGTAGTGCCTCCCTCAGAGGGTTATGGTGAGGATTAAATGGGCTAATGCGTGTGAAGTGCTGTAGGAAACTGGGCACACAGCGTTGTTAACATTCCTGCCTGCCACACAAGACCCTCTCCCAAAGATGAAGCCCAGGCAGGGTTTGGAAAGGGCAGCACCTTCCCTCAGGTGCAATCCCTGTGGACAGGCATGGCCCTCCCCCTGCACCTCACCTGGCTTTTCCACAGCCTTCTCTCCCGGCGGTCCCTCCCTGAATCTGAGCCCCAAGCTCCTGCTTGAGGAGGGGTAGAAAGGCTTGCTGGGAGGAGGGGCAAACCCAGGATCTTCAGATGTGTCCCCACTTAAGCAAGAGCCCCAGACAGCAGGGTGTGTGGGCTGGGTCACCACTATGTCCTTGGCTGCAAGAGGACTGAGTGGGAGGCCCAGGCCCAGAGCCGCCATCAGTCTCAAGACGCCCTGCCATGCGGCCTTGGGCAAGTGCAGACCCTCTCTGAACCTCAGTTTCCTCCTCTGTGAAGTGGGGCAGGATCACTCACCTCCCAGGGTGGCTGGGCTCAGGGAAGAGTTATATGTGTAATCCATGGGCAGATGAGCCCTGTCGGGCCAGGGTGGTGGGGGAGCTCTGCAGATGTCCCCCTCCCCGTGCCCCATATCCCTATGGCCTCCACACAAGGCCCGTCTGCTCAGATGCCCCGCAGGAGTGAGTCGGAGTCTTCACTAAGTCAACTCACTTTCGGCTGGCAGCAGCAGGAATAGTAAACATCAATTTTATTGTGAAAATAAATGTGGTCCTTGACTGTGTCATGCACGGGGATTTATCTCAGGGGGCAGCTGCGTTGGACCCTGCAGCAGACTCTGGGACCACAGCCAGCTGAGGACACAGCACGGAGGTGGCAGGACAGGGTGCAGTGAGGCTCCTGGGGCCACATTTGGGCTTGGAAGCCAAGTCCTGGGAGGGAGGGGTGCGTGCACAGCCTCAGCTGCTGGGGGAAGGTTGCTCCTTTTCTCTTAAACTTTTTTTTTGGCTGCGCTGCACGACATATGGGATCTTAGTTCCCCAACCAGGGATCGAACCCATACCCCCTGCATTGGAAGCATGGAGTTTTAACCGCTGGACCTCCCGGGAAGTCCCAAGTTTGCTCTTTTTCTCATTTCTGCTTTCCTGGCAGATCCCGAGGCTGGTGGGGTCTTGGCCGTGTTCCAAAAGGCAGCCCTGATGTGGCTGCGGGGTTACTGCTGGCCATTGCTGAGTCCACAGGAAACGGGACTGCCCAACCCAGCCCAGCTGCAGCAGGGAACCCCCCCGCCCCCCACCCCAGGAAACTTCCTGCCATGAACTCAGACATGGAGCAAGAGACATCTCGGGGCTGGCTGGGTGCAGACGGTGTGGGGACAGTGCAGGAGTAAGCCAGTGTGACCTGGAGCAGGTGGCTTCATGCTGAGTCCGGGTGGTGGCCACAATAACAGCTTATGCCCCGCACTAGTGGGTCAGACAAGGGACACCCCAGGTCCCAACAGATCCTATTCAGTCAGTTCTGAGGTCCCAGCCAGAGGCAAGGACGCCAGAGCCCGCACATCCACTGTTGCCCACTGAGTCCAAGGGGAGGGGCCTTATGCAGAAGTGGCTGCGATAGCCCAGCATCTGGAGCTGGACCTCCAGTGCACCCCGGGTCTCACTCAGCTCATGCATTTTCTGGGGCTAGTACTTTCTCTTCCTTGTTATGGATTTTTTAAGTGGAATTAATTACAAATTGGTACAGTTCATTTTGGAGGCAACCTTTCAAAGTGGTGAAGCCTGGGTGGTGAGAAAGAGGAACATCCAGTTCTGCCCTGCACCAGCTGTGCTCTGACCAGCCACTGGGCCTCTGAGCCCTTCATTCACTCCCCTTTATGTGCCCATTTTATAGATGAGGAAACTGAGGCACAGACCAGGCATTCTGTTGGTCCGTGGTGTGGCAGGATATGGAGATGATAAAGGATAGGTGCTGATGGAAGGCCCACACCCCAGCTCCTCCCAGGGTAGCTGATGAACCTCATAGATTTATTGGGGGCTTGGTTCTACAGATATGCAATTGGGCTCTGGGAGCATGGGCAGGAATTCCCATGTGGGCTCCTTGTTCCATACTTGTACATGGGGTTTGGAGTCAGTGGCAGAGTTGGGGCAGGAAGGATTGGTGGAAGTCCATAACCAAAACCCTGAGGGGTCCTGCAGGGGTTCAGTGGGCCATGGCCCTGGCCTGCCCTTGTCTCCCAAGGGAGCAGAGAGTGTACAGGCAGGAGGCTGGGGGTGGGCCAGACCTACTGGGCCCAGCTGTAGGCCACAGGCAGCCCATCCAAGCCCAGGGTGGACTGGAGGATGCATTGTGCTGAAACTGGGTTCTCTGAGTACCACAAACCTGCTTTGAATCCTGCTTCTGTCCCAACTCCCCTCCCTGTCCAAGCTGAGGTTGCCCAGCAGTGTGACCCTGGGCCAGGTAGCCTGGGTCCCTGCAAGCTGCCTACCAATGGCTGGGATGAGACCCTCTGTCCACAGAAAGTGGGCTCAAGGAGCCAGCCCTGTGGGCATCTGCCGAAGTCAGCTCCCTCCCCACAGGCTCCTTCCTGGCTTTTAGGGGAAAAAGTCTGGCAGCCCCAAGCTTACTCAGCTTCTGGGATGCCGTTGAGGTTTCAGGGAAGTCCTCTTGGCCCTAGGGACACATTAAACTGGGTATTTGTTCCCTGCACTGCCCAGGTCATGGGCAGGGGTCTCGGTGAGAGGGTCCCAGCATGGCTTCTGGCAGCTGGGTGGGCAGGTGGGCTGTCCAGGCCCATAGAGCTCCGCACCTGTGAGAGGTGGGCTCTGACCGCCCCCCCAGCCCCAGTGACCTTCTCAAGATAGCAGCCTCCCTGGGATTCACCTGTGCAGCAGTCACCTCTAGGGCCCAGAGCTCCCTCCACAGCTCAAAGCCCCTCCACAGAAGGCCTAGGACACGAGGTCAGGCATGGGAGAAGCGGATCAGCCCTGCAGCCTCCTCCCCACCCAAGCCCCTACCACACAAACCTCCTGGGCTCTCTGACCAGGGTGGACATGAAGCTGTGCCATGTCCTGCATGGCCCTAAGCTTTGAGGTGGAGAGGCTGGTTCAAATTCTGATCTGCCCCTCCCTCACAGTAGCCCTGGGTGAGCCCCCCTGAGCCTTAGTCTCCCACTCTATAGAATGGGAGAACAGTGCTCTTTCTCAGTGTTAGTGGGGGCACTTGGTAGGTTGTAGAGCTTCCCAGACTGTGGCCTGGGGTGTACAAATGGGGAAACTGAGGCCCAGTGAGGGGGAGCGTGTTGTCAAGGCTACACTGCCAGGCTATAGTGAGCTGGGGCTTGACCAGAGCTCCCCTCACCAGCCCCCTGGCCTGCAGCCTCTGGCCAGCACTCCTTATCACTGCACAGGTTGAACAGGAAGCAGATGGCCGTATGGGCAGGAAGTGCCCTGTATCATGAGGGGCACATGGCCTGGGGCCCTTGCTTCCTAACTGGGACCCTGAGACAGTGGCCAGATCCCCCAGAACCTCCTGGCATGTTTGCTCTGTGGCCCTGTTGCACACATGGGAGACTGAACCCCAGAGGGGCCTGGCTGTCCTGAGGTCACTCAGCTAGAGCCAGGGGCTGGGGACTTCTGAGCACTCAGGCTCACAGATGACCCAGACCCCAGACCCCCACTGCAGGCCCCAAGGGGACTGTCGTGTCAGCTCTCAGGGCTTCTGAGCCCTGGGACCTGGGTTCAAATCCCAGTGCAACCCTCACTTGCTATTGGCTTTGGACAAGGTTCCTCCCCATATAGCCTCAGTTTACCCTCGGTAAATGGGGCGTGAGGACGGGGGACTCCCTGGAGGAAAGCACCTAGCTAAAGGGTGAGTAAGATGATGGGCTGTGCCCTGGGCACCCAAGATGGAGGACAGCGGGGCACAGGCACCCTGTGCTGGGGGCACTGCTGCTGATGGTGTCATTCTGTATTTGAATGTGCATGTGGCTGCATGGACATAAAATATTTCAACAGTTCAAGAGAGCTCAGAATAAAAAGGAATTCTCCCTCCTCCTCAGAAGCCTCCGCAGTTAGCCTGGATGTGTACATATGTGTGTGTATGTGTGTTTGTTAATGCATATATACATATGTATTGTATATGTGTGTATACATGCGTCTGCATGTGTGCTCATCTGTGTTTGTGCATGTGTACTGTGTATACATGTTTGTGTGTGCTTACACACATATATGTATTGTGCTTGTGTGTAGATGTGTATTGGGTACTTACGTGTGTGTGGAAGACATTTTGGCACTTCTGGTTTATGAAACATAGGGGCACATGGCCAGTGGGCCAGTGTCTCCAGGATGCCCACACCCAGAGGAGCACACACATGGTGAAGCATGGCCAGATGGGCCGCTTTGCAAGAGCAGAGCTGGGAGACAGTCTGGTGCTTTTGGGGGGGAGGGCACAGACCCTGGGGAGGAGTGGTGTGCCTTGGGTGTTCTTGGTCCAGGGGTGTGGCCCACCCAGATGTGACTGCAGCTGTAGGCCTGGCATGGAGAGGCAAAGGGGAGAGTTGAAGAAAGAAAGAGGAGACCTCAGGCTGCACGTGGAATTTCCCAAAGAGCAGGCCAGGGCCCTGGGTCCAGTGGAGGAGGCTTTCCCTGGGGGCTCTTGGGTCTAGAATTTTAAACCAAGTAGATTTGCTACTTAAGAACAACTGACACTGAGGGAAAGCAGGACATAGCAGAGCCGCCTACGTTCCTGTCCTCCCTCCTGGGCATGTTATTCTAGATTAAATTTAAAAGACATAATGTAAAAATGATGACCCCGCCCTTCTGTAGTTCTGTAATTTCCACGGTGAAATATCTCCAGCTGCAGAAGGTAGAGGCTTGCCCTCCCCAGAACCCCCACCTCCCATCCCTGCCTCTTTCATGACTCTAGAAACAAGATCTGAATGGCCCCAGGAGGCCTAGTGGCTCAGGGATTCCTGTGGACAAGTGGCCAGGGCTGAGGGGTACAGATTTGTCCTGGGAGGTTGGGGAGGGGCCTGGCCAGGGGCAGCTTGAGGAGAGCAGATGGGCTGGATACAAAGAGGAGGCCTGGCAGCTTACAGCTGGCTTCAAGTGAAACAGCCGCCCCAAGAGGTAAACTCCAGTCCTGGGAGGGGTCTTTGTGGCCTGGACTCCAACCTCGGAGGCAGACCTTCTCCTGCCTAACTACCCTCCCCCCTCCTGCCCTGGGACAGAAGAGCCTATCCTACAGGGGGAGTCAGCTCTGGGTGGGGCCCTGGGGCATGGAGGGCCCTTGGGAGGGACAGGGGCCCTGGCCTTGAGGACTGGGGATGTTCTCAGGCAGAAGTGAGGGAAGTTATCAGAACTTGTGTTCCTGTTTTATCAACGTGAACATGAAGGCAGAATGAGCCCTGGAGATCCACTGTGCAGCATGTCGTGACCAGTACAGCACTCTAAGGGTGATATTAGTATTATCACAAATACTAATAATAAAGGGTCAGGAGAAGACTCTGGATGTGTGGTGGCCTGGATGTGGTGATGGTGTCACAGTACACACTTAGCTCCAAACTCTTCAAGTTGTTCACGTTTATTAGGTACAGTTTTTTTTGTTTGTTTTTTTTTTTTTGCGGTACGCGGGCCTCTCACTGTTGTGGTGGCCTCTCCCGTTGCGGAGCACACGCTCCGGACGCGCAGGCTCAGCGGCCATGGCTCACGAGCCCAGCCGCTCCGCGGCATGTGGGATCCTCCCAGACCAGGGCACGAACCCGTGTCCCCTGCATCGGCAGGCGGACTCTCAACCACTGCGCCACCAGGGAAGCCCTAGGTACAGTTTTTGTGTGTCAATCACACCTCAGTAAAGTGGTTTTAAAAATTTTTTTAATAAAAATTAAGGAAGAAGCTAAGCTCAGTTGCATTGTAGAATGCTGAGGCATCTGTTGAGCACCTGCTGTGTGCCTGCACAGCTGGGAGATGGCCTGGGTGGATCGGCCATCCCAGGAAGACTTGTTTCAGGTCTGGGCGAGTATGCAGGGATCTGGAATCCAGATGCCGTCATGTCACTTCCCGCGCTGGCACCAATCACCTCCTGGAGAGGAGGGCAGGCAGGGGCATGCAGGGGAGGCTGCCAGACAGCCCCGCCCATGGCAGGCAGACAGTTGGCGGCATTTTCCCATCTAACACCAGAGTGTGTGCTAAGGTTGTGTTTTGTTTCCTTTCTCTTCCAGGACTTGATTCCTAGGGTGGGTCTTGCAGGGGCTGCACAGCCGTCTCTGGGCCTCTTGTTCTATTAATAAGCACTTTCCTTTTGAGCCCTTATCTGGGCCCTCACCTGCTGATCCGATCAACCCCCACATCCCTGGGAAGGAGACCAGGCTCAAAGGGGGGGACACCAGGGTGGGCCCAGGCCTGCAGCCCCTGCCGCAGAGCCCAGGCTGACCGCCCCCCTCCCTGCAGCCACCCCGCTGGGGCAGGAACCAGCCCATCAACATGAACCATTATGCCAATAAGAAGAGTGCGGCCGAGAGCATGCTGGACATCGCACTGCTGTTGGCCAACGCCTCCCAGCTGAAGGCTGTCATCGAGCAGGGCCCTGGATTCGCCTTCTTCATCCCCCTGGTGGTCCTCATCTCCGTCTCCCTCATGCTGCAGATTGGTGTGGGCGTGCTGCTCATCTTCCTTGGTGCGTGCCTGGGCAGGGGGCCCCAGCAGTGGGAGGGCCCTGGGGTACCCCTGCTCCACGGTCAGCTGATTCTGCCTGCACGCACCTTGGGATGCGTGACTTACCCCACTGAGTGTTTTCCAGGCCCTCACAGAGCTGCACGGGAGCCCTGGCCCTTCTCACTAGGCACGTAGTCCAAAATGTAGCTCCCACCGTGGCCCCCAGAGGGACCCCATGTCTCCATCTTTCCACTCACCCAAGCTGAGGACACAGGAAAGTGTCATAACTATACTAAGAGTTGATATGTACTGGGCACCTACTGTGTACCCTCTAGACCTTATGGCGGTCCGTAGGGATTAGGTGGTAGTCCTGCCCCCAAGGTGAGGGTCAGGGCTAAGAGCAGCAAGAGCTTTGGGCTCCCCACAACCGCTGCCTGGCTGTGTGACCTCAGGCAGGTCACACGACCTCTTGGACCTCTGTTTCCTTGCTTAGAAAGTGGACATAAGGACAGCCTTGGGTAGGTGTGAGGATGGCTAGATTATCATTGCACCAGCACTCAGAAAGGTGCTTGCCTGTGCACGTTCGGCACATTGTGCCTTAAAATCCAAGCCTGGGCCTGGGCCTCCATGCCTTCCACTTCGTGACCAGACACCAGGCCCCTCTGAGCTTCTGTTCACTGAACAAGGGGGAGTGCAGTGGTCAGGCCACAGATACCAGACTGCCCAGGCCAGAGCCCACTGTCTGTAATGTATTAAGGCAGCCATGTCTCTCTCTGGGGGACAGAAGAGGGCCCCTTGGTGTTGCACAGCCCTGGGCAGTGTCTGCTCCCTCTCGCCCACAGTCAAGTATGACCTCAACAACCCTGCCAAGCATGCCAAGCTGGACTTCCTCAACAATCTGGCCACCGGCCTGGTCTTCATCATCGTCGTAGTCAACATCTTCATCACTGCCTTTGGCGTCCAGAAGCCCACGATGGACATGGCACCCCGGCAGTAGGGGCTCGGGTGAGCTGTCAGGGCCGACCCCGGCAGGGTCTACACGTGGCTCCACCACGAGCCCACCCACTCACCCCACTGGGCCACCGACCCAGCATGGGGGACTCAGGGTCTTTCATGCAGAGCCCCTGTGACTGCGTCTGCCCTCACCTGGGCCTTGCAGGGTGGGCACCCCTGGCCGTGTGCAACCCCACACCACACTCAGCCCACTGTCCTCGCTCAGAGAGACCCAGCGCCTGCCCAGGGTCACCCCACTTGGGAGCAGGAGCCACAAGGGAGTGGAGTGACCCTCATAACACACTCAGCAAGCCCCTACTGTAGGGCCTCAGACACAGGCAACCCTGATTGTCATGAGGGCAGATGCAGAAGGTCAGTGGGTCTGGCATGTGTCATGTGTCCAGAATCTGGAGCCCTGGCCAGGGCTGCACGACACAGGTCCACCCACCCTTGGGTCCAGCAGTCCTCGGGCCTGCCCCAGAGGAGAGGTGGGTGCCACAGACGACTGTCCATCCACTAGCACAGCAGAGTGGACGGGAGACTGTCCCTACACAGCAAGCACCTATGTGTCAGGGGCATACTAGAAAACCTTACACATTGACCAAGTGGACGATGCCGTGAGATGCTGGGAGCAGGGCCTTTGTGTGGCCCCATTGTGAGCATCTGGCCTCCACTTGCCCATGCCATTGCTATTGGCCCCACCTGGCATCTGATTCACTGCCCAGCTGCTGGCACCAGTTTGTTGTGAAGTCTGTCCCCCGTGGAGGCCTCTGGATGCCAGCCTGCTCCCTCACTCATTGCATGATGACTGGGCCACTTATTAATCACCTGCTTGTGTGCCCCAGACACAGTCCTGACTCTCCCCAAGCATCAGCCTAGCAAGGAGACCTTGTGGGCCCCACGGCACATG
Source organism: Stenella coeruleoalba (assembly GCF_951394435.1). Classification (NCBI taxonomy): domain Eukaryota; kingdom Metazoa; phylum Chordata; class Mammalia; order Artiodactyla; family Delphinidae; genus Stenella; species Stenella coeruleoalba. The sequence goes on along the minus strand of NC_137153.1, from coordinate 33,897,496 downwards.
TCCACCCGCCGGTCCATGCTCTCAGGGGGCCCCTATCAGAGCGTGCTGGGACCCGGCTTTTAAATCCTGACAGTGACCCAGGAGGGGAAACTGGGGCTCTCCCAGGTCAGAATTGGGCTGTCTGATTCCGGAGTCGGAGTGACCCCAACATTTGTGGGCTGGTTGCCAGACACAACACTGAGGCAGGGTCACCAGAACAGAACTGGAGGCCCCTCTGGCCTTGGCGACCCTCATGCCTCTCCTCTCCCTTCTTTGCAGATACCCCCGGATCGTGCCTGGCCGCAGCTGCCTAAACCCAGGAGGCGCCTTGCCCTTGAGGCCCACCCTCCTGTGCGCGCATTCCCCCAAACCGCCACAGCCCAGGCTGGCCCCGCTGGACTGCATCCAAGCAAGCCACCCACGGTCAGGCCACTCTGGCCAGCACAGGGCCTGCCCCATCCTCAGCTGCTCCTCCTCCTGGAGCATGGCGCGGTGAGGCCCAGAAGACAGAACTGTAGAGTCCTCAGCAAGGGTCGTCGCTGCCGTGGACATGCAGCAGGCCCAAGCATGGGGGGACAAGAGGCTGGCGCCGTCTCAGGACATTTCCAGAGGGACGAGGAGGCGCCTGCCCTCTGCCAGTGCAGCAGTGTCCTGGCCTCGTGTGCTGCCCACCCTGAGTGACCCATGACCTCTGCACTTTCTGACCCAGGACCATAGACCACCAGAGACCCTGTGGGACCCCCACCGTGGCCACTGACTCAGGCCTCACACCCTCTACCAGCAGTGACTCGGCAGGGCCCTACCCCTCCTTGGCGGTCTGAGCCCCCACTTTTCTAAGTACAAGTAACCAGTAAAGCTGATGCTCCTCCTCATGTGGCTCCCAGTGCCATCCTCCCCTCCCCCAGGCCCGGGTGCTGTGCACCGTGCCCCTCAGAGCACCAGCCTGTGCAGGCCTCCTCTCTCTCTCCCCACAAGCCTGTGACCTTTGTGGGGAGCAGCCTCTGTTGGCATCTCCAGACATCACCCCCATGTGTCTTCGGGGACTGGTGACCCCTGACCAGACCCTCATGGAAAGTTCCAGCACTCCCACATTTCCTGCAGTTTGCATGCCCACACAGGTCCCTTCTGCACCCACAGGACTGGCTCACCTTGTGGCGGTGCTGGGCACTGCTGGTCAATCGGGCCAAGGGGACTGAGGAGAGTGGGGCGGGTGCTGAGCAAGCCTCGACCCTGCAGAGGCACCAACAAGGGCCAGGTGCTGTCTCGGGGGGGCCTTGGGGCCACATCTCACCTGGCTGGGCCCTCGAGCTCCCTCAGTCCACCCTGTGGCCTCTAGGGCCTGAGCCCTCACTCTCTGCCCCCTTGTCGCCTCCCTTCTGACTCCTGCTGGCCCCACCCCCTCATCTCCTTGAGGCAGCAATGCTCTTACTTGGTCCTCTCTAGGTGAGATACCTGAGAATCCCCTCCAAGCAACTGGAGCCCCGGGTGGGGATGCAGCCCCCAGGAGCTCCCAAGGCCCCTCCCCCATCACTTCTCTTGCCCTCTCCACTCTGAGCCTGGGGCAGCTCCAACACCTTGTTCCTTAAGACATTCAGGTGACCCCACAGACTCTTCTGTGGGGCTGAAAATTCAACTCTGCACAAAGTGATTGATAAACAGGAGTGCTTCTGGGTGAGATGATCTAATCCTGGGCTTTACTTTAAATAAATAATCCAGGAAAAAACATAGGGAAATGGATGAAATAAGATTGAAAGTGCTAGTGGCTGCAGAGCTGGGGCCAGCTCTCTGCTCTTCTGAGTGTCTGAATGTCCCATAAAGAAAGTTTTTAAAGGTGATCCACATATGGGATGAGGTCCATGAAGAAGCAAGACCAGCAGGTAGGCAGTGGGTGGACACATGTTCCCAGAGGATCCAATGAACCTGGGGCCACCCCAGCCAGAGGGGTCAGATGCAGAGCTGTGCAGGTGGCTGGGCCCTGGGAGCAAGTGGTACAGAGGACCACCTCTCCTGCCGCTCACTATGAGCACATCTTACCTTGGCTGTCTTGTTATTGCCAGGAAGCAGCAGAGGTCAGCCTCCTGGCTGTGAACCTTCCCTACCACCTGGCCCTCATGGTGGGTCCAGGATGGTGTCCGGGCCCATGCCCCCAGGTCCAACCCTGCCCAGGGCCCAGCACAAGTGGATGCTGCCCAGCACTACGTGCCTGGTATAGCCTGAAGCAGTCTGTGGCTTGTGGTATGGGCTGGCTGGCAGCCACACCAGACGGATGCCAGCCTGTGTGGACCATGGACGTGGCCAACAGATGGCCTAGTTCCTCCTTTGGCCAGGACAGGAAGCTGGCCCAGATGTGGCCAGAGAGGTTAAGCCCCAGATGGCTGGACTGGGTCCCAGGTCACCAAGCCAGGCTGGCCTCCACGGGTGCTAGGGGCACTGGGGACAGGGCATGACAGTGGGTGGGTCTGTGCATCCCAGCCCCCTACAGCCCCTACCCCAGCTGCTGCCCCAACAGGTACACGTGACTGCCCCCCCCGCCCCCCCACCAGCACCCAGGCTCATGCCTCTACAGTTCCGGCGCCCTGATCCTCACTCCAGATGTCTTCCTGTCTGAGGCCCATGGCACGTGCTGCTGCTCTCTCGGGTCAGGGCTGTGCCCTGAGGTCTTCCCCACTGGCCCTCCTGACCACCACTGCTGGTCACTGTCACGGTGGGCCATTTGGGTTTACTCTGCCTTTGGTGCCATTGGCTAGCGTCACTGCCCACAGTGTCCCCCTGGGGCCCATATCTGAGCCCTGACTACCCCTGCACCGTCTGGCCCAAGACCAGGGCTGCTCCCTGAGAAGAAGGGTCCTGCCCACCATCTCCCTGAAGGCTGAGGAAGCTCTGCCTGAGCTGGGGGAGGAGGTGGACCCCTACTCATACTTGCACTTCTATTTGGTCTGACCTGGCTCTCCCACTGGTTGCAACCACCCACAGCCTATGTCCCCAGCACTGTGTCTGACATACAGTAGGTACTTAGTAAACATCTGCAATAGATTCACTCCTCCTCGAGTTCCGAGCCCTGTGCATGTGTCACAGTGGCCAAGGGATGGACAGAAAACCGAGGCCCAGAGAGCGAGTCAGGGCCAAGCCAGACCCAGAGGGGTGAGACAACCCTCAGGGAGTCCTCCGAGACCCTAACACATCCACTGCTTGTTAACTACCCCCTCTGCCCTACCATGCAGCTGCCCCACCCGGGGACACTTCTCTGCCCTCCCTGGGGATGGCAGAGACCCTTAAGGAGTAAGAAGCAAGGAAACATACGTGCCAAGTTGGGGGACTCCACAGAGGGACACACAGGGAAGTCAAGAGCCGGGGAGCTCTCAAGACTGATGCTCTGGGACCCAGGACCGGGAGGGAGCCCCAGGAAAAGACAGGCTGTGGTGCACGAGCCCTGAGGCCACGTGAGCTGGGGCTGGCCTTGAAGGAGTGTGGGGTGGTCAGTGCAGGGGAGGGGGCAGTCATGCAGAGCTTGTTGAGCAAGCTCTGGGGGCCTGTGTGCTTAACCTTCTTACTGTAAAAGATAGATGATGACTGATGGATGGATGGATGACAAAAAGATGATAGATTGATGGACAGATGGATAGATGATGATAGATAGGTAGATGATAGATAGACAGATAGATGATAGATAGGGGTAGGGATAGATGAGTCATCCCCAGGTCACCCCTGGCAGAGTCACCAGATGAGGAAGTAGCTCTGTGCCAATGGAAGCCCAAACAGGACCCCTCTGTCCCTCCGGGAACCCTTGTTCTTGTCTCCTCATTTCTCATGTCCCCTGCATGTGTCCAAGGACACCACAGTTTATTCCTGCCTGGCTCAAACCCTGGGAGTATTCTAGGTCCGTTTCACTCTACAGGTTCTCCTTCCCTGACTCTCCATCCCCACTGTCCACCCTTCAAGGCCATGGCCCACTTGACCTGGGTGGGGGGAGGACAGGGTAAGTCAGGGGGCTCTGAGGAAGGTAGGCCAGGATGGGATGGGGGCCAGTGGACCAAGAAGGTGGACTTTTGCTGCAGGATTGGGTCTTTCCTCCTTCCCACACCTGCCACACCCACCTACCCATTTCCCTCCCCTCTCTCTCAGGCACCTTCTCTCCCACCTGCCTTTAATTGAACTTAGTTCCTCTTTTCTCACCACATTATTTATAAAAATCAAGGAGCTGAATGTTTTAACATTTTTCTTCCCTTTCTCTCAAGTATTTATTTCATGGGAAACTAAGCTAAGCTGCTGGACCTGTGTGTGGCCCAGGGGAGATGCCCCATGGCAGCCCCCTAGGCCCTGCCCCAGCCCTTGGTGTCCTCAGAGGGGAGATGGGGCTCCAGTCCTGCCTCCAGGTGGAATGAGAATTGAGGTCCCAGCTGCCACGTGGCCAGCGATGAGGAAGGGCCCCTGCTCCATGCTCCCAAACCCCCATCCAGTCTACAAGACTGGGGTCCCAGAGCCCATACAGCAGGGACCTGACCCAGCGCTTGGTGAGGCCTGGGGTTTATGCAGAGGTTTTGGGGGCACAGGGTGAGCAGTATCTTCTCTGAGATAGTCCACAGAGCACTGACCTGGCGGGAACTGGATATAACAACCCCGGATTCCAACAGTGTCAGCACCCACACCTGAACCCTGTGCCCTCTCCCCAGAGGGAAACCCTGCATTGTGCAAATTGCAGTTGCATTTCTGGTTCCACAAACACCAGCCTGTGACCTCACCCGGCCTGAACCACATCACTCTGGCAAGAGTATCTAGGGCCCTGACTCCCTCCATCACAGGTCCACTACTCTTCACACACACACCTCCTTCTTCACAGATACACTTCTCCCAAATGCCCGCATCACTTCCGTCCCTCCCATACTCCTCACACCCTCCCTCATTCCTCTCCCTACACATGGGGGTTCTTCCCCACCCCAGGCAGACTGGAGATGGGACAGTCATCCCAGCACTGTGATAGCCAGGATGAGGAACTACTCTTTTCTTACTAGAGTTTTTGGGGGACTTTCCTGATGGAGATGGCATTTTACCAAAGACCCAGTTGAGTAGATGGGGGGATGGAGGGCGGATGGTTAGTAAAGAGTGTTCCTGCTGAGGGAAGAGCATGTGCAAAGGTGCAGAGGCATGGATCATGGGCAGTTCCAGTTGTTGAGGTATGGAGGTGGGGACGGGGGACAGAGGGTCAGGGGGCCAGCAGGGGAGACTGTGGCCCATGGTGTCTTTCACACCCTGATGGACTTAATGCATTCCATGTCATGGTCACTGACTGACAAGGTGGTTGGCAGGGCGTGGCCTCATGCGGGGAGGTACTGTGCCTAGACATGGATGCCCCATTGTTCTACCTCCCTCAGTCCCAGCCCAGGAGTGCAGGCATTGTATGGCAGTAACCAGCCAGGGGCAGGCAGATGGTGGACGGGCCTGGCTGCTGGTCTGGGCTGTTGTCGCAGACTTCAGCTGCAGGCACGGAGTCCAGGCACAGTCGAGGAAGGGGCCGTTGAGGCAGGGATCCACAAAAGGGTCCAAGAACAGCCTGAGCTCGGGGGCTGCTTCGGACCTCCAGGGCAAGGCCTTGGTAGGTCATGGATGGAAGGAGAAAGTCAGCAGTCACAAGAAGTAGCCCAGCTCGAGCCAAGGGAATAGGTGTCCTGGACTGTCACAGCTCACCAGACGGGTCCTGAGACCTGGGACAGGCACTCACCGCCCCCCACTCAGGGGATGGAACCCTGCCACAGGGTCTCACAGGTCTCGGGGGGTGGACAGTACCCAGGACTTCCCTGCCATAGGCCTGCGGGGCCTGTCTCTGGGATGTTCCCTCAAAGGTGCTGTCTTAGTTCGGGGCTGCTATAACAGAGGCCACAGACTGGGTGCTGTATAAACATTTATTTCAGGGGGTTGGAAGGCTGAGATCAAGGCACTGGCTTATTCAGTGTTTGCTCTGCCTGCACCCTTCACACAGTGGCCTCATTTACTTTTACCCAGATGTCTCTATCACCTACAGTCAGGCGTCTGTCACCTCCACCCAGTAGTGCCCTTTACCTAGTTGTGTCTGTCACTTTCACCGGGCATGTGTCACTGTTACCCAAGCGTGTCTGTCAGAGAGCAGGACAAGCATCAAGAATACCCCAGGCGGGCTTCCCTGGTGGCGCAGTGGTTGAGAGTCCGCCTGCCGATGCAGGGGACATGGGTTCGTGCCCCGGTCCGGGAAGATCCCACATGCTGCGGAGCGGCTGGGCCCGTGAGCCATGGCTGCTGAGCCTGCGCATCCGGAGCCTGTGCTCCGCAACGGGAGAGGCCACAACGGTGAGAGATCCGCGTACCGCAAGAAACAAAAACAAAAACCAAAAAACAAGAATACCCCAGGCATCTGCCCAGGAAGCAATTACCCTCAGAATCAGAATCCTGCTCGCTCACAATGGATGGAGGGGCTACAGACTGGACAGGACATGCTGGGCTGGGCCTCAGGGGTCTGCTGACCTCGAGAACCCCTGCCACCTTCTGAGCTCAGAGTCTGGAGCAGGTGCAGGGACTAGTCCCCTGGTCTGGCTGGCCAATCAGGAAGGTGGCCTCCAGTGTCTCTGCAGCAGTAAGGGCCAGTTTACATGGGGAACTGTCTGCAAGAGACCTGGAGTGCGGTGCACATTCACAGCCCTGAGGAGGCTGGGAGGGAGTGGGCACGTTCACAGCATCCCTAACCCTGGACCCTGAACAAGATCAAGAGGAACCTTCACGTGGTGCGCAGCCATTGGGGGATCCGTTCAGCCCATTCAGCTCAGGGTGGCACCTGTGTCCTCCCCACTGAGCACAGACAACTGCACTCCTTTCACCCAATGGGAGTCTGTCCCAGAGAGAACATGCATTAGCTATGCCTTCCAGCAAAGTGGTAAATTCATGAAGCAATTTCCAGAGAATAGTACTTGGAACAGTGCTATCCAGCTCAGGATATCCATGCTCAAGGACAGGTCCCAAGGTTGTGTCCCTTTTTACAGATGGGTAAACTAAGGCTCAGAATTCGGAGACACACACCCACAGCCTGCAGTGCAGAGATGGAGGAGCGAGTGGGAAGCTGCACTGTCCCAGGCTTCAGGGCAGAAAGGAGAGCTCCTATGCCTGGCTCTCCCTTGCCCTGGCCCTCACTTTAATGGCTGGGCATGCAAATGAGTGAACTAGCTCATGAGCTGGCTGAATGAATCAGCCAGAGACCATGTCCTGAAGCTGATTCCTCTGCCTCCCATCTTGTTTCCTTCCCACATGCTCTGAGAGACTAAAACCTGGGAGTGGAACCCCTCCTGGGGCCCCAATGGTAGCGTCGTTCCTGGAGTCAGGCTGTGGGTTCCTCCGGAAACCCCCTATGGAAAATGCAAGCTCATGATGATTCTTGGGTTGACAAACATACTTCTGTTTCCCCAAAGAGGCTGGAGAGGGACGAGCTGACAGGGTGGGGGCAATGGGGAGAGGAGCCCATCAGGGGCCAGGCCCAGGCCCTGGCAGCCCACGCCTAGTGCGGTGCATGTGTGTATCTGAGCACTGTGCACGTGTACATGTGCACACTTTTCGTGTATGTGTGCATGTATGTTTGTATGCCTGTGTGTGCATGTGTACGTGTGTGGGGAGGGCACTCTTGGCAGCTGTGTGGTCCTGGGCTCTGAGCTTCCGCTCCCTCATCAGTAATGAGGGTGGTGACAGGGGTCCACATAAAAGACAGGTGCCAGACAACCACAGCCTGCAGGAGGGTAGTAGGCACTGGGGACGTGGCTCACAGGGCCCCCAGAGCCAAAGGCAGAGCACACTCTTGGACGTGTACACTCACCCTCTTGCGTCCACGAGGGACATTCCCATGACAAGATCCTGAGCCGGAGGCTGGCAGGTGAGACAAATAGGTACAAACACCCTGGTCAAGGGGACAGGCCCATGTCCCCAAGACAAATACAGGGGCTCAGCTCTGAGGACAAGGTGCTGGGTATGGCCAAACCCCAGGCTGTTGGGGGAGGGCGTGAGGAGCCAGAGCCCAAGACTTCAGATGGCACAATTACATTTTTCACCTCTAAAAGTTCTAGAAGTTTTTGTGGACTCTTTTTTTTCTGTCTCAACCTCCTCTCCACCTGGGATCAGGGACAAGACTTTGTGTTCATTTCTAGGCTCTGACCATATCTGTGTCAACTGAACCCTCCCCAGACCCGCCAAGCGCGGGTCATCACCTCCCGGGGGGAGGGGCTCCATTTCCAAGATAGTAGTAGTATGAGGGGCCTCCAGGGCCCAGGATCTGGGTGTTGGCTCTGGTGACTGGACAGAGACAAGGGGGATGATAGGGGAGGGGGTATCTCCTTGGGACATGTCACAGGAAGGGAATGAAGATGGTGGTGGAGCCCCTCATGCACTGGGTCCCCCCCCTTTCCTGGCTGAGTGATCTCTCCTTTCAGTCTTAGATTCTTCATCAGGAAAGCAGGGACAGCAGCCCACCTCCTGGGGCTGCTAAAAGGAATCAAATTAACACATGCTGGCACTAGGTATCATGAGGCATTTGGTTGGCGCCCCTCCATGGCCCAGGGCTCGGGTAACAGAGCAGCCCAGTGCGCCCTGTCCATCCTCATCCTCACCACCTGAGGCTGAGGGCTGGGGAAGGAGGGAAGATGGGCAGGGGCAGGTGTGGGGACCAACAACACCCAGGCAGGGGATGGCAGGAGGGGTTCAAGGTAGGGAGTTCTGGAGAGAAGTAGTGGAAGGTGGCCAGGGAGGGAGGGAAGGGGAACACATGGCAGGGGATATCTGGAGGTGGGCACTGGGGGACACAGCAGGGGCCATCTGGGGCAGGTAGCCCACATGGAGGGGTGAGGCCCAGGCCCACAGGGGTCTGAGAAGGCGGCCTGAGCAGGACCTGGGTCTTGGGTTGGACTCGGGAAGCCAAGAGCCCACAGGGTCAGCCCCAGTTACACATGCTGTCATGTCTTGTGTTGGAATCATCTAGAAAACACTCCTGAGAGAAGGGATAAGACTCAAACATTTAATATTGTTGAGCACCTTTGTACAGTGAAGGTAAAGTGCTGGTTACATAAGTTATACACAGTGAGAAATAAACACTTAGAAAAATCAGCCAGCCCCAGGGCAGCAAGCAGCCAAGGTGGGCAGGGAGGGGATCGGTCAGAGCCCCCCCAGGTCATCTGTGAGGAAGGCCAGCAGGAAGCGGCTGACGTGCCTGTCGACGATGACAGGGGAGAAGCCCAGGACACGCCTGGCCCCTGGCAGCACCTTGGGGTCTGGAAGACAAGGGGGTCTCAGAACCCATCGAGAAGGCGCCTTCTCTCAGCCTCATGGCATCGCCAGCCCCACACCTGAGTGATGTGGGGTCCCCATGCCGAGTGGGCCTGCTTGGCACTGGCTCCCCACACAGGACCTTGACAAGGTCAGCAAGGCAGGAAAGGAACCGCAGGACTGCCACGCTGGGCCACAAGTAGGGGGCCTCAGGTGTAGGCCTCCGTCCATCCGGCAGGGCTCTGCCCCATGGTCTGGAGAGGACTGGGCTGAGGCTTGGCCAGGCAGCACCCACCTGGGGGGCAGCAGTAGACGAGGAGTGCCAGCCCTGCGGCCAGGCCGAGACAGGTCAGGAAGGCCACGGGTCCTGGGGAGAAATGCACGTGAGCAGCTCCCCAAGCCCAGGAGGGTGGGAGGGGTCCAGAGGCCTCGAGGGACAGGCTCACACCCTGTGCTGGGGTCAGCTGGGCAGGGACACACCCAGTGAGCACCCTGAGGGGGTCTGTCCAACAGGAAGCCAGGAACGGAACCCGACTTGGAATGGAGAAGCCCCCAAGGCAGAGATGGAGCCTTGGGTGGGGAACAGAGAGAAGGGACATGGGAGGCGGTTACCCCTGTCACTGAGCTCACGGCCTGCGGTGCCCGAGTCTAGCTCTGTGCAATCTGAGTTCTCTGGAAACAAAATCACAGGGTGCAGTTAGTCATGGGTGGGCCAGAGGGTAAGGTGGTTGCCCCGCCCTCGGGAAACCAAGGGGGCTGTCGAGCCCCCTCCCCCAGACCACCCAGGCCCCTCAGGTTGTGCCCGTGCTAAGCCCTCCAGGCTGTGTTTGGGGTAAGTCAGCGCCAGACAGGGAACCCTGCACAGTTTTGTGTCTTCTCCTTTTGTCCACTTCATGAGAACTTGAGGACCATGGAGTAGGGGGTTCATTGTTCCCTGGCAACCACAAGGCACCAAACACAGCGCAAACACCTGCCTGTCCGAAGTCTGATGATGTTGATGTGAGGGCAGGGCGCTCTTTCCCTTTCCCCAGACCCCACTGGGGCTCCCCCTAACCAGCCAGCTGCCAGACAGCCCTGAGGGCACCCTGGTAGGTACTTGACTCCAGGCAGGCTGTGTGGTCCTGACCTGTGGTGACAGGACCGTCCCATGCTGGAGCTCAGGGCCCAGTCCTGCCAGCCTGTCCTTGGGGGCAGGGACACTAGCCCCAGGTCCAGCCGAGTGGGCTGAGGCGAGCCACCTCTTCCCTCCTGGCCTCCAGCCTCTCATCCGAGGACTGAGGGACAGTAGCCACTCCTCCTGGGGACCTGGGTGCAGAGGCCTCAGAACTGAGCTGCCATCCTCGCTTGTACCTTCCCTGCACCCAACCTGGCAGCTCAGAGGACCCATCGGGGCTCACAAGCCTCCCGGGCCCACAGGCCAGACCCTCTAAACCAAAACACATGCGTCTTGGACCAGCCATCTGTGTCAGAAACTGTTCTACAGAAACAGCCATGCCATGAGGATCTACCTGGGCGAAAGTGGACACAACCTGCGTCGTGGGGGTTGGGGGGGTCAGTTCACTCAAGGCCGGTACAGCCTACAGCCGTGAGCTATTTCTGATCAGAAGTGTAAGGGTTCCCAGATTCATTAGATTACAGAGGGAAGGGCAGAGCTGCATGCAAGAGATGCTACCTTTTGTGTAAAAACTGGCACAAGAAAAAGGGAGACAGAGGGACAGAGAGACAGAGACAGAGAGAGGGAGACGTGGAGACAGAAACATCTATATTGTCTGAAATACTCTGAGGGCCATACAAGATGCAACCAGAGGGCAGTCTCTGGTGAAGGGCCGAACCAGAAGATGCCGAGGCCTGGGGACTGGGACACGCACTTACGCAGGGCGTGCCGGCTGGGCAGGCAGCTGTGCAGAGGCTGGGCATGGATGTACAGGGCCCGGTAGAACTCCTGGCAGTCCCGCTCACCGCTCCGCTGCAGGTGGCCCAAGAGGTCGCAGAGACGCACTCGCAGAGATACCTTGGGGTTCCGGAACTGGAGGAGGAAGGGGCACAAGACAAGGTCAGGCTGGAGCACTCTGGGCTCAGCACCCAGCCCCAGCTTCCTCAATGGCTGTGATACCATCTAGGTGCTTGGAACATGCACGGGGAGGTAGCAATTGCTACCACAGCCTCATGCACTCCCATGTGGCACCCAAGACTGTGCTGCATGGCCACTAAGCCTTGCACTCCCACTGGAGGCCAGGACACGTCAGCAAGAAAGATGGCGGTGACATTATTCCAAGTGTGGAAACTTAGTGGCTTGCTGACTTGGTTTTCCCATTTGTAAAAAGGGAATAATAAACCCACATGGTAGGGTCATTACAGGGAATCTCTGAGGTAATGATAATTTCTAGTTTACACTCTACAGGAATGTGATTCAAGTTTTAAAAAATAAATCAAGGGTTAAGGAGAAAAAAAGGTGGCTTTTTTGATGTGGTTGACTGAAAAATATGTGGTTGTAAAGGTCAATGGACAGGGTACTTGGCATTGACCCCCAGAACCTGGAGGCCATGGCTCGGTGCTGCCACCTGGTGGTGGTGTACCATGCTACAAGGAACTAGAGTCAAACCACAAAGGTACAGAAACTGCAAAGCAAAGGCAGATGTGCAGCAGAAGCCATGGGTACCTATGAGGAAAGGAACTGTAGTTTTGTGTGTGGAGGAGTTTCCTTTTTCTCATGTAAACATATGAGCTTTTCAAATTGTTTTTTTACAATGAATGTGTATTCGACTTTTAATTACAAGATATAAATTTGAGCCCCTACTTTTTAACTCACTGTACTACTTCTGTAACTTAAGAAGCATCTGGGCCAGTAGCAGGGTCCGTGTTGATTCTAGTTCTGTTGAGGATCAATCTCACCTGTCCCTAGGAGAGACCCCAACCCTCCAAATAGTTCTGCACGTGAAACTGTTACCCTGTGCCAAGGCAGGAAGCTCAGGTCCAAGAGGAGAAGAGCTCGCTCAGTCACCCAGATGGGAGGCAGGTCCTGCACCCCAAAGCCTCGGCTGGTCTCTAGCACCCACCCCCAGCCCCATGGGGGAGCCAGAGAAGTGGGTGGGGCGAGCAAGGAGCACCCACTCTCACCCAGTGTCCCTGAATAGGATGGGCCAGATTACACCCAAAACGTTTGCCCACTTTGAACTTTTGGAAGATTCAGAGTGAAGAGCCCTATGGCACTGGGTAGGGCCTGTCTGGTATCCCTAATCCCCTCCCACCCCAGCACTCCCCTTGTTCCCCCTCCCAGGTTTGTCTCATGTTGTGGCATGTTATCACATGTCTCCTGTGATCCTCCCAGCATTCTGGAAGGGGCCAGAAGGCCTGATGACATATAAAGAGACTAGGGCTCAAAGAGCTGATGTTCTGGGCCCAAGGTCACCCTAAGGAGACAGGTTTTCACCTCCAAGCTGTCCTGCCCCCCGCTTCTCCCAGCCCAGAGAGGAAAGGGATGGGAAAGCAGCCTCAGGTTCCTTGGCACCTTTTCTGCATCCTTGTTGCTGAGTATCTGGGGGTAGTAGCGGTTCAGCTGGAGGATAATCCTGTCCACCTGCTGCTCACTCAGGCGCCCAAGGCCTGTGAGGAAAGGCATGTCCTGGACCAGGCGGTCACAGTAGGTCTGCTCTGAAACAGAAGCATACAACACAGAGGGAATGAGCCAGCTCAGCCCAAAAAGGGGGTGGCGAGACCCACACACCATGATGCAGCCATGGCAGGGACCCCTCGCAGCAAGGTCCCCATGCCCACCGAGAGGTGTACCAGCTGTAAGCATCTGGACAACTGCTGATATCCCAGCTCACGAACAGCCCAGAGTTCCCCCATGTCACGCCAACACCCTTGCCAGAAAGTGGGGTGGGTGGGTGCAGTGATAAAGGTTCAGACTGCTCAAAAGCAGAGCAGAGCCTCTGGCTCCTATCTTTTATGCCTGAGAGCTTATTGCAAAAAAACTCAGAAGGGCGAAGAATCTGCTGTCTGTTGGGCCCCCTCAGTGCCCTCTGGAAATAGCCAGGCCCGAGGAAGGGCACAGGCAGCCTGGAGAAGGCCCAATATCAAAGCTCCTACAATCGCTGTTGTTGTTTGGAGTGGCCTGTGCTGGCATGGCCACCAGACACAGTGTATCTGCAAGGCCTTGAGAAGCTGACACCAACAGCAGACCAGCATGCTTGCTGCCCAGGAGGCTGGGGAATGCCTTTTCTTTTGTTTTTTCTTTCAGAGTCACCATTAAAGCATCACTGTTGCACTATCTTTCCCATTAAGAATGTCCCTTAGAATGACAAGTCTTTAAAGGCAAGGGGTGTGGAGAGGTTGGTGGGTAGTTGACAAAGAAATCTCTGAATCTCTGAGGGAGGGTCCCAAGTTCCTGCAGCACTAGCTGCCTGAACAAGTGCACCACCTTACCTACCTGTGGCAGCTTGTCCTGTTTCCTGGTGGACCCAGGGGATGGGGGTAGGCAGAGCTGTATAGGAGGAGAGTTTTTGTATGTGACTGAGGTTAAGTTGGTATCAATTCAAATTAGATAGCTGTAACTTTAGGGTATTATGTATAATCCTCATGGTAACCACAAAGAAAATGTCCATAGAATACACACAAAAGGAAATCAAAATGTGTTACTACAGAAAATCAACACAAAAGACGGGAAGAAATGAAGGAAAAAAAGCTATGAGACATACAGAAAACAAATAGCAAAAAGGCAGAAACAAGTTATCCCTTATCGGTAATTACTTTAAATGTAAATGGATTATACTCTCTAATCAAAAGACTTAGATTAGCAAAGTGGATTTGTAGTATCATGATTTATAATAAGAAATATATATTTGATCTTTGTCCCAATTCCTGGCACACAGTTTCTAAAACCCAAGTAATTTCCTAAGTGATGAGAGCTGTGAAGGTGGAAGGATATCTTTTGTTACTCATAACAAGCCCCTTCCAACCTCATCTGACTTTGTATTAATGAGGTGATTTTGGGAAAGCCCCTAAATAACCACAGGGTGGGAGCTGATTACGAGTGGAACCGACCACGTAATTCGAGGGGTGGAACTTTTAGTCCTCCCCATCTCACTTCCCCCTGCAATGTCTGGGGAGGGGAGAGGGGCTGGAGGTTCAATCAATCACCAGTAGTCAATGATTTAATAAGTCATTCCTACCTAAGGAAGCCTGCATAAAACCCCCCAAAAATGGGGTTTGGAGCACTCTAAGTTACTGAATATGTGGAGGTGCTGAGAGGATGGCCTGTCTGGGAGGAGCATGGAGCTTCCATGCTTTGCTTCTCACATGCTTTGCCCTATGCATCTTTTCCATCCGGATGCTCATTTGTATCCTTGAAATACCCTTTGTAACAAACTGGAAATAGTGTTTTCCTGAGTTCTGTGAACTATTCTAGCAAATAGGGTCACAAGGAGAGGGTCATGGGAACTCTGATTTATAGCCAGTCAGTTAGAAGCACAGGTGACAACCTGGATTCATTATTGGCATCTCAAGTGGGGGCAATCTCGTGGGACTGAGCCTAAAGTTAACCCATGGGATCTGACACTATCTCTGGATAGATGGTGTCAGAATTGAATTAAATTATAGGACTCCCAGTTGGTGTCCACCAAAGAACTGGAAAATTGCTTGGTAGGGGGAAAAACCCACACATTCCATAACCAGAAGTGTCAGAAGTATTGAGAAATATAAGCGTTGTATGTAAGAGTAGAAGAGAAACAGAATTTTTTTCCTCTCAGGATTTAAAAAACATGATTTAACTATATACCATATTCAAAAGACTCACTTTAGGTCTAAAGACAGAAAAAGGTTGAAGGTGAAAGAATGGAACAAGATATTCCATACAAATAGTAACCAAAAGAGAATTTACATTGCTATACTAATATGAGAAAAAACAGACTTTAAGGCAAAAGCTGTTATGAGACAAAGAAGTACATTATATATTAATAAAGTAATCAATCACCAAGAAGTTAGAACATACATGTACCAAATATCAGAGCCCCAAAATATTTAAAGCAAACATTGGCAGAATTGAAGGGAGAACTAGAAAGCTTTATGATAATAGCTGGAGACTTCAACAGACCACTTTCAATAATAGAATAACCAGACAGAATATCAATAAGGCAATAGAGGATGTGAACAGCCCCATAAACTAATGATACCTAACAGACATAGACACAACACTCCACCCAACAGTAGCAGAATATACACTCTTCTCAAGTGCACAGGGAACATTACCCAAAACAGACCACAAAACACAGTTAACCACAAAATGTGTCTTAATATATTTTAAAGGGTTGACATAATAAAAGGATCTTTTCTGATCACATGGAATAAAGCTAGAAATCAATAACAGTAGGAAAACTGGAAAATTCACAATTATGTGGACATTAAACAACAAATGCATCAAAGAGAAAATCACAAGAGAAATCATAAAATACCTTGAGAAAAATGAAAATAAAAATACAGCATACCGAAATTTAAGGGATGCAGTGAAAGCAGTACTGAGAGGAAAATTTACAGCTATAAATGTACATACTAAAATAGAAGATCTCAAATCAATAACCTAATGTTACATCTTAAGGAACTAGAAAAGGAAAAGTAGACTAAACCCAAAGCTCGTAGAAGGATGGAAATGATAAAGATTAGAGTGAAGATAAATGAATAGAAAAACAATAGAAAAACAAAACCAAAAGTTGGTTCCAGAAAAATCAACAAAATTGGCAAACCTTTAGCTAGATTAACAAAGAAAAAAAGAGAGGAGATTCAAATTACTAATATCAGAAATATTACTATGAATTTTACAGAAATAAAAAGGATTATAAAAGAATACTGTGGACATTTATACCAACAAATTGGACAACCTAGATAAAATGGACAAATTCCTAAAAACACACAATCTACCGAAGCTGAATGATGAAGAAACAGAAAATCTGAAAGGACTTATTACTAATAAGGAGATTCAATCAGTAGTTAAAATGGTCTCAACAAATAAAAGCCCAGAATCAGATGGCTTCACTGGTGAATTCTACCAAACATTTAAAGAACTAATACCAACCCTTCTCAAACTCTAAAAATAAAGTTACCACATGATCCTGCAATCCTACTCCTGAGCATGTATCTGGAGAAAACTCTAGTTTGCAACCCAATGTTCATAGCAGCACTATTTACAAAAGCCAAGACATGGAAGCAAGCTAAATGTCCACTGACAGATGAATGAATAAAGAAGATGTGGTATATATACATACACAATACAATATTACTCAACCATAAAAAGAATGAAATAATGCCATTTGCAGCAATATGGTTGGACCTAGAAATTATCATATTAAGTGAAGTAAGTCAGAGAAAGACAAATACCATATGATATCACAGTTATATGTGGAATCTAAAAAAATGACACAAATGAGCTTATTTACAACACAGAAATAGACTCACAGACATAGAAAACTTGTGGTTAGCAAAGGGAATGGGGGAGATAAATTAGGAGTCTGGGATTAACATATACACACTACCAAATATAAAACAGATAAACAACAAGGACCCACTGCATAGCACAGGAAACTATACTCAATATCGTGTAACAACGAATAACGTAAAAGAATCTGAAAAAATATATATGTAGGGGGCTTCCCTGGTGGCGCAGTGCTTGAGAGGACGCCTGCCGAAGCAGGGGACACAGGTTCGTGCCCCGGTGCGGGAGGATCCCATGTGCCGCGGAGCGGCTGGGCCCGTGAGCCATGGCCGCTGAGCCTGCGCGTCCGGAGCCTGTGCTCCGCAACGGGAGACGCCACAGCAGTGAGGCCCGCGTATGGCAAAAAAAAAAAAAAAAATATATATATATATATACACATATATATATGTATGTATGTATGTACATATGTATAACTAAATCACTTTGCTGTACACTTGAAACTAACACACACTGCAAATTAACTATATGTCAATTTAAAAACTTAAAAAAAGGAATAAAATACTTAGAAATAAATTTACCCAAGGATGTGGAAGACTTGGACACTGAATCTACAAAACATTGCTGAAAGAAATTTTAAAAGACACAAATAAATGGAAAGACACATCCCATGTTCATGGGTTGGAAGATTTAATATTGTGAGGATGACAATACTACCCAAAGTGATCTAGGAATTCAGTGTAATCCCTATCCAAACCCCAATAAATGTTTTTTGTTTTTCATCCTAAAATTCAAATGGAATCTCAAAGGACTTTTATGGCCAAAACTATCCTGTAAAAGGAAAGAAGGTGGATGACTCATACTTCCTGATTTCAAAATTTACCACAAAGCTACAAGAATCAAAACTGTGGTACCAACATAAGGACAGACATATAGAACAATGTAATAGACTAGAAAGTCCAGAAATAAACCCTACTTTGAGTGGGAAAAAAAAGAGTGAAGACAACCCACAGAATGGGAGAAGTATTTGCAAAGCATGTATCTGATTAGGCATTAATATATACAGAGAGAGGAGATAAAAAGAACTCCTATAACGCAACAACAAAAAATCCTATAAAGTAACCAATACAAAAATGAGCAAAAGACTTGCAGAGATATTTCTCCAAAGAAGATGTACAAATGACTACTAAGCATATGAAAAGATGCTCAACAACACTAGTCATTAGGGAAATGCAAATCAAACTACAATGAGATACCACTTCATACACATTAAGGTAAAATAAATACATGGAGAGAGAGGGAATATGAATATGAGGATGAGGAGAAATTGGAACTCTCATGCATTACTGGTGGGCATGTAAAATGGTATGGCCACCATGGAAAACAGTATAGCTATTCCTCAAAAAGTTAAACAAATACTTCAGCAATTTCATTCCTCAAAAGAACTGAAAGCAGAGACTCAAACAGGTATGTGCACACCAAGTTCAGACTAGCATTATTCACAAAAGCCAAAAGGTAAAAACAACCCAAGTGTCCACAGACAGATGAATAGAGAGACAAAATGTGGTATATATACAATGGAATATTATACAACCGTAAAAGGGACAGAATTTTAGTACATGGATTTGACAACATGGATGACTGTGAAAACATTATGCTAAGTGAAATAAGTCAGACACAAGAGGACAAACGTTGTATGATTCCACTTACATGAACTATCTAGAATAAGCAAATTCTAAAGACAGAAAGTAGAATAGTGATTATCAGAAGCTGAGGGTAGGGGAGAAAGGGGAGTTATTGTTTAATGGGCACAGAGTTTCTCTTTGGGATGATGAAACGTTCTGGAAATGCATAGTGGTGACAGCTTCACAACATCGTGCATGTATGTAATGCCACTGAAATGGTTAAAATGGTAAATTTTATGTTCTGTATATTTTACCACATACATACATATAAAGGTGAATGGATAATATGTTAAACTGTGGTTCAGTTTAGTAAGTTACAATGGAATATAATTCAGTGATAAAAGGACCTATGAAGTCACAAAAAGACCTATGAAGTCACAAAAAGACATGGAGGAAACTTAAATGCATTTTGCTAAAGGTTAAAGAAGCCAATTTGAAAAGGCTATATACTATATGATCCCAAGTATATGATATTCCAGAAAATGCAAAACTGTGGAGAACAGTCAGAAGATCAGTGGTTGCCAAGGGTTAGGGAAGAGGGAGGGATAAATATGTAGAGCACAGATTTTTAGCCAGGTAAAACTACTTGTATGATACTGTAACGGTGGACACAGGACATTATGAATTCTTCAAAACTCATGTAATATACAACATAAGAACTTTAGTTAGTAATACCTGAAGTTATTAATATTCTATCAATATTGGTTCATTAAGTGCAACAAACATACCACACAAATGCAAGATGTTAATAATACAGGAAATGGGGTGTGGGGACCCTCTGTGCTATCTGCTCAATTTTCTAAAAACTAAATATGTTTTAAAAATAAAATCTATTAATTAAAAAGAAATCCTATTTGGAAATTCCGTAGCTGAATTTTAAAGAAGGAAAATGAGAGTCACAGAAAGCAGATGAATTCTTGGATTGGGTGGGGTTCCCTGGAAAGGAGCATGAAGGAACTTTCTAGAGTGATAGAAATGTTCTGTCTTGATTAGGCCTGGGCTGGTTGTTCCATGGGTGCATTCATTAGTCAAACTTATATAATTATTCATTAAAAATGAGTGTATTTGTAAGTAAATACTACCTCAATAATGTTGATCTTTTTAAAATAGGGTCATTGAGGCGGAACAAGTGGGGCCCCTTCCCTGATTTCTTCCATGGGGCCAACTCAACAGACTGTCTTTCTCTCTCCTCCTCCTGGATGGTCTTTTCTCCCCCAGAATATGAATTTCTATCTTCTGATTCTCCGAGCCTCTGAAAGTCAACCTTGAAAATGGACTTGTCAGCAGCTCCAACTTGGTGAAGAAGCCATGGACAAGGAATGCAGAGAGACCTGCCACCACCACACGGCCGGACCCTCCTGGCCACCTGGCTTCAGCACCTACAACCTCTCTGATTAAAAAGTTAATATTGGCCATAGTTCATGGAGTGTGCCCCAAGCTTGGGCATTCTGTGGGCTCTAGGCATACAGATAATCGTCATTCTTCCATCAGCTCTGCTACACAAGCATGACTACCACCCCTATTTTCAGAAGAAGAAACTGAAGCACAACGAGTAGGCTTATCTAAGACCTGCCTAAGACCTCAACCAGCTAGGGAGTGATGTATCGAGGTCAGGACCCAGGCACAGCACAGTGTTGGGGCCAATTCTTGACATCTAAATTTTCTGCCTCTCTAATCAACCTACTAATTAACTATGCAATTAGCTGCATCATGTCTGTTCCTGGCCAAGCCATAGGCTGTCTTGCCCAGCACTACCAGTGTGTGCACGTGTGCATAGTGCCAGCACACACTAAGCACTCACTAAAGAGTTTGGGAATGAATGGACGTAGGTCCAAGGCTCAAGGGCAAGGGCTGTCAGTGGATGCTGGCCAGCATCTTGCAGTGGCTCCTCCTACCCTGCAGGCTGCTAGCCAGGTGGGGCCTCCATTGCCTGCAGCTGCCAGGCACGATGGAATAGCCTGGGGGCCAAAGCTCTGGGCTCTGCTGTGCGCTGTGCACACCAACCACACCCAAGCAGCCATTCAGAGGCATGAGAAAGCACAAGAAAGGAAACCACTTTGGTCCCAAGTGCTGATAAACAGTCCCAGACAGTTTTTACAGGACAAAGGAAGAGGAATGCTCTGGCATAAAATTCACCAGACCTTCACCAGCAACCTCTGCTAAGCCCTACCTCCCCCATCATCTTGCCCTCCTGGCAGCACCACAACCATGGACACCGCCGCCCACCCACCAACCTGTTAGCCTGGCTTGGCAATAGAGGCCCTGTGGGAGCTGGCCTCACTTGCCCTCACCGGGCCTCCCAGGCCCCTGAGCCATTCCTGCACAGCAACCCCCAACTGCAGTGTACTGCCCAGGATTCCCGCCCTTGGCACAAGAATACCTGTCCCTGTGGTTTCCGCCTGGCTAACTCACGCTGACTGCCCTCCCGCCAAGAGACCTTCCTGAGCTCCCCTGCCGCCCCACCCAAACCAAAGTCCAGATGCTTGGACCGCAACCTCCCCTCCCAAATTGAATCTCCCAGAATCCCCTCCTGTCCCAGTGCCCAACCTGGCCTCAGGCATGGAGTTGAGATGGCACACTCCCCAGCACACCACAAGGCAGGGACTGGTTCTGCAGCAACAGCAATTGCTGCAGTGACACTCGGCCAGTGCTGGCCCTGAGCAGACGCATCAGGCCCCACACACTCCCTCTGCAACCCTTTGTAGAGGCCCCAGAACCAACACAAGACAGTTTCCTGTTGGTGCATGGAGACAGTGAGCCAGAACTTGAGGCCCGCAGCCTTGCAAGCCTGCCCATTTGACCCTCCCAGGCCTGTGCTCTCTGGGCCCCAGTTCCCCATACCAAAAATGAAGGGCTCTGAGGGAAGAGGTCTCTAGAGGCCCAGGACACAGAGATGGCAGGGAGAAAGGGGATTGATGGGCCTGGGCAGGGTCTAGTCCTGGCTCTGCCACTGACTGCCCTAGCAGTCTGGGGCACCTGCCCAACCTGACACTTTATTTCCTCATCCACACATAGAGATATTCCACTTTTCCCCATACAGCGGTTCTCAATGGGAAGCACCTGATGCAAGACCAGGTGCACAATAGGTACAACAGACCCTGGAACAATGCAGCGGTTGGGGGCGCAGCTCCCTGAGCAGTCGAAAATCCACACATTACTTTACAGTCAGCCCTCCATATCCATAATTTTGCATCCAAGGATTCAGCCAACCTGAGGTCATGTAGTACTATAGTATGTATCGAAAAAAGTCCACATATAAATGGATCCTCACATTTGAAACCTCAAAGGGTCAACTCTACTCAGAAACAGCAGCCACAGATAAAAAGAATTCAGAGAGATGACGGGAATGCACAGCAGCTGGGGTCTCTTCTGGCTAAGGCTGGGACACTGGTGTCCTGGAAATCACCAGGTTCCTGCCCATGAAATCCTATTTGTGTGCAGGACTCAGGCTGGAACTCCAGTGAGTTCTGGGGAGAGAACAGGGACTTCTGGGGCCTTCCTGGCCCCATGGGCCACCCCTAGGTAACTTCTACCTCATGAAGCAGCCTGACCATGCTGTCATGGGCTCTGTCACCAGCCTGTCTCTCTCATGGAGCTTCTCCTACAGGGAAAGGTCCATAGGGAAGGGTCACCCTGCTCAGTTAGGGTCAGGAAGGTGGTGGGCAGGTCCCCACTCCAGAGAGGTCCTTGGCGGATGACTGGGCTGGAGAACCCATCCAGGGAAAAGAAGGAGGGACTGGGGCAGTTCAGTATGGAGCACAAAGCCTTCGGGGACCGAGTCGGTATCCACAATTCCCCTGGGCCTGTCGCTGGGCAAGGGGTGCAGCCTGGGAGGCACCACAGAGTCCCATGGGTACCACACACTGCCCAGGTATGCACCACCTGTTGGGCATTCTTCTCAGGTAGCTGTGAGGACGGAGTGTCTATATTTCCTGATAGAAGCACAGTAGAATCATTTTTATTTTCACCTCCCACTGTCAGGCCTCAACCCTACCTCCCCCACCCGCCCATGCAGCATCTACCCACCTACAGACGTGCACTGGCCGCTGCCCTCCCGGAACCACCCACGACGTGGCCCCCACCCACTAGAACCTTCTTCCATGGCCTGACCTGGCCTCAGAACCATCCCAGGACCAGCCTCTGTCCCCCAGAACCCTCTAGGGCCTCACCTGGCCTCGCCGTCCAGACCCCTCCAAGGTGGGGCCCCCAACGCTCAGAAGCCTCCAGGGCATGACGTGGCCTTGCCCAACAGAACTCTCCAGGGCTTGTCCATGGCCCCCGCCCCCAAGAACCCTCCAGGACCCGGAGTGGCCTCGCCCCCCAAGAACCCGGCCCCGGGCCGCGAGCCGGCCTACCGTCGTCTCGTCGACAGGACACTTAGTCACGGGCAAGGTCACTCGCCGCCGCGAGGAGCGGCCCCCGGTGTGGCATCGGGACACCCGGACCCTATGGGCCACCATGGCCGCGCGCCCGTCCCTGTATGGCAGGCACGACCCCGGACCGCTCTCACCTGTCATGGCGGCGGCACGCCGTGCACCCAGCTGACCCGGCCAGTCCCCCTGCCGCCGTCAGTCAGCCTGGCTGTCCGGCCGCTGCCCGTCGACCCCTGTGACGACCGCCCGCTCTTTCCCTGTGAGCCCCGCCCCCGGCATCGTCGCGGCTAAGCCCTAACCCCGCCCTCACTGAGCCCGCCCCTTGCCGATAGGCCCAGTCCGTAGCGTCGGCTGCGTCGCCTCGAGGGCTCTAAATCCACATCCCTCACTCGAGCGCCGTTTCCGGACGCGTGGGCTACGAACGCTGCCGAGCCCTTAGCCCCTCCCCTCACTGGGCCCGGCCTTCCGAGCGCCCGGGGCATCGGCTTTGTCACTGCGAGAGCTCTAAACCCCGCCCTCACTGAGCCCCCACCCTCGCGGACAGTAGCTCTGTTGCTGCCACAGTTCTTGAGCCCCGCCCCTCGCTGAGCCCGGTCCTCATCAGTTACTGGGCCTCCAGAAGCCTTAAACCTTGAGCCTAGCTCCCGCCCGCAAGCGGAACTCTCAGCTCCACCTCTCACTGAGTTCCGCCGCCGCTGTCCTGGGCTACGTCACCACCAGATCCCTGAGCCCTGCCCTTTTCCACGAGGCCCCGCCCCCGCCTGCGTCGATGGCGTCGCCGCGACCACTCTAAATGCCGCCCCCATTCTAAGCCCCGCCCCTCCGGCGCCACCTACATCGCCGCGCAACTCTGAGTCCCGCCCCTCACCCGAGCCTCACCCGGGTCTCTGGCGCAGCCTCCTTTACACCCTATGTTCTCCGTCCTGGCCTTTACCCGCTTTGGACCCGTTCAGTCTTGGCCTCACGGGGCGGCCAGGGTCCGGACCTGGATGAGCGCTTCCGGGCACAGTCCACCGTGCCCGTGCGCCGACCCCCCACCCCATGAAGGAACTGGAGGATGGGTGCAGCTGTCGGATGGAAACCCCAAAACTCTTGGACCGACTCGTGGTGGTCACCACGGGAACCATCCCCGCTCCGAACACTGAAAGTGAGTCTGGCCCGCCTTACCGGAAAAGCCCAGCCGGGTCCTACCCCAGTCCGTGGGACAACACGGGCAGTGCCAACCTGGGGCAGGAGGGCTGTATAGCATGACCTGGGGGTGCACTAGGGGAAGTCCAGGCCTGCTCGAGGTCCCACGGGCGCCCTCCTGGAGGGGGCCTCCTGCCCACCAGTGGAACTGGCCTCACACCCCCTCCCCCATTACTCTGCATCCCTCATGCTGGGTCATGACTCTGCAGACCAAAAGTGTTGCCTGTGACATCCCAGTAAACATAAATGTTACCCACTATTAAGCCATTAGGCACTGCAGCACCCCCCTTGGGGGGAATTCAGGACGGAGAAAAACAGGATACAGGACCCAGATAGATGAGATGCATATCTGAGGAATAATTTCAATAAGCTCAGATTCTTGTATCTTCCCAAACAGAAAAGCACTAAGATCATTAGCTTGACATGTCTGTTTTTGTGATTAGTAATCTTTTGATATTCAACTACATGGGTTTTTTGGGGTTTCTTTGTGTTTTTTTTCTTCAGCAAAAACTCTTGTGTATCCTGGCTCCTGTCAACTGGAAAAAGTGCACAACCTAAAAGTTGAGAATTATGTTTTATTTGGTAGACTTTCTGAGGATTTCAAGCCTGGGAGGTAGCCTCTCAGATAGCTCTGAGGGACTGCTCCAAATAGGTAAGGGAGGCGCCAGGATATATAGGAGTTTTGCAACAAGGACCAGGTAGTTGGGACATCAAAAGATTACTGTATAAGACTTCCCTGGTGGAGCTGTGGTTAAGAATCCGCCTGCCAATTCAGGGACACAGGTTCGAGCCCTGGTCCGGGAAGATCCCACATGTAGCGGAGCAACTAAGCCTGTGCACCACAACTACTGAGCCTGCTCTCTAGAGTCCATACTACTGAGCCCGCACACCACAACTACTGAAGCCCGCACGCCACAGCTACTGAAACCCCTGCACCTAGAGCCTGTGCTCGGCAACGAGAAGCCAGTGCAATGAGAAGCCTGTGGACCGCAATGAATAGACCCCACTCACAGCAACTAGAGAAAACCCGTGCGCAGCAGCCCAAAAATAAATAAATAAATAAAATTTATGTTAAAAAAAAAGATTACTGTTTGTTAAAGAAAACCAGGTATCTCAAGTTGATGAATTTAGTGCTTTTCTTTGTATGGGAAGATGCAAGAGTCTGGGCTCATCGAAATCATCCCTTTGATGTGCACCTTACCTATCTATGGCCAGTATCCTTTTCTTTCCCATCCTGAGTCCCCTGACGGTGCACTGCTGGGATTGGCTGCAGTGGCTGAGGGTTTGGGGAGTAAGGGGCAGTCCGTTTGTCTGCATCCTGAGTTCCCTCAGCGCTCTCCATAGGGGGCAGTGGTAGCGGCTGATGACTGCAACATCCTTTTTTGTGTGTGTGTGGTACGCGGGCCTCTCACTGTTGTGGCGTCTCCCGTTGCAGAGCACAGGCTCTGGACGCGCAGGCTCAGCGGCCATGGCTCACGGGCCCAGCCGCTCCGCGGCTTGTGGGATCTTCCCGGACCGGGGCACGAACCCGTGTCCGCTGCATCAGCAGGAGGACTCTCAACCACTGCGCCACCAGGGAAGCCCACTGCAACATCCTTTTATGTTTACTGATACAGCAGGCAACATTTTTCATTCACAGAACAGAGCTACCTAAGAGGCTGTCTCCAGGGCTATAGTCCTCACTAGGGTCCCTGAATAAAACATAACTGGCAACTTTCAGGCTGTGTGTTCTTTAAAAGTCAACAGCTCCTAGCATTTACTTCTCTTAGTTCCTTTCACTCTCTAGGAGTAATGTCAGTGGCATAAGTGTGGGGTCTAGATGGACAGAGGACACAGTGAGGAAGGGGGGCTCCTAGGCCAGACTCCTTCCTGGGTGGCCAACATTCCATGCCACTCCCACCAAGGGACAGATAGGGAAACTGAGGCTCAGAGCAGCAGATTTCTGGACCTTGCCCCTGTTCAGCAATGACAGGGCCTCCGAAGTGCAGGATTTGCTAGAGGGACCCCACTCCCTGGCAGACAGGCCCTGTGCCCCTCGGGATGTGCATGCCAGGCAAGCTAGGGCAGGGGATCCCCACCCTGTGAGTGGCAGCAGACGCTCAAAGAGTCAATGGGTGGGCCCTGGGCACTCCCCTCCCCAGATGGGGCGGGGACTGTGTGCAATGTCTCCCTCCTTGCCCACTGCCCCACTGCCACTGCACGATTCGGATCGAAAGTGAACACTCAGGAAGTTGGGCCATCTGAGGTGGGAGGGCGGGCCTCCTGGGGACCCTCCCCAATCTGCTGAATACTGTGGGTCTCACATGCAGAGCGAAACATCTCCCTGTGTGGACTTACTGGTGCGAACTGACGTTGCTCCCCACCTGTCCCTTAACATCCGGGATGCACTGGCCCTGACCCTCACCCCCACCCCCACTGCTTTCACTTCTGACTTTTGCTTCCGTAGAATTTTGTAATCTTGGCATGCTTTATGTGATCAGAAAGTAAATACAAGTTTAAATCAGGCAGGGAGAGCTCTTCCCACGTGGTGTCTGCACTTGCCACTTGCCTGATCTCCTCAGGACTGCCCTCCCCTCCAACATGTAGGCAAAGTCAAAAAGCAAACAAGAAACTGGGACATGTTAGCAGCTCATCTCCCTAATTAATAAAGAGCTCCTAGAAATCAGAAAGAAAGCAGTCAACATTCATATACTCAGAGAAAGAAGAAATGCCTAAGGAGCTGCTCAGTTTCATTCATAATAAGAACATCGTGTTCCATGGGTACAACTGGCACAAATCCAAGATCCTGATCAGACCTTCTGTGGGCCAAGCCGTGAGAACACCTCACCACAGGGCACCACCACAGGCTCCCCATCCTGTCCCCCCAGGCACTTCCTGCTGCCCATCTCCCTACTAGAATGTCAGCTCCCAAAGGCAGGGCCACATCTACTTTGGTCACAGTGCCAGACTTACAGCAGGTGCTCTGTAAATGCACTTAGAGCCTAACTAGATGAGCTGAATAAAGCGGCAAGCACAGGCCAGAGGCAGGAGGAATGCAGGGTGCCTGTGGGCTGAGAAGCAGCCTGCCTGGGTAGAGCTGATCATGCGAAGGGTTGGGGTGGGTGATAAAGGGCCTGAACACTGCGGAGGTGCAAGGGCATTCTCATATGGCCAAGGGCCACAATTCATTCATTCAATCATTAATTTATTTAGTAAATATCTCCTAAACACCCACCATGAGCCCAACGAAGAGGTAGATTGTCACTGGGAGAGCAGAGGAGCCCTGATCCCATGGAGCTTCCATCAATAGCAGCAAAACACATCTGAGTGCAGGTGCTGAGTGTTGTGAAGAGCAGGAGGCTAGAGGCTGCCTGGGGAGGCTACCAGCCTCCAAGGTGGCCCCTCACATTGTTACAGAACTCAGGTTTGGCTGCTCACTGCTCAAAAGTCAATAACTGAGGACCAAGTGTCGATAGAAAGAAAAGGTGCTTTATTCTGAAAAGCCAGCAATCTGGAGAGAAGGTGAACTCTTGTCTGGAGCCCAATTCCAAAGATTCTGCTCAGCCATGACAACTTTTAAAGGGAAAAAGGGGAAACGATCTCAGTGAATCATTAATGTAAGAGGTCAGATTCATCGTCATTTTTCCATTGCGTGCAGACCTGCTGGCTTCTGATCCTTTGGATGCTGTCTTGCTCACATGGTCCCCCTAGAACTGGATGTTCCTTTGCCCATGTGGTCTGCCTTGCAAATGTACCAAGGGTAAGATAGAGGTAGAGAGTCAGTCATTCTTTAACTACATAATTCTTCATCCTTACTCCTTTTAATCCAGGAATGAACCCATTAGACTAGGCATTGTGTACATCCAGTAAAGCAAAACTCAGGAGCTGTGTTACATGTTGCCTAGTGAGCTCATCTTTCTGATTAAGGTCTGAGGAAAACAGGGGTGAACAAATGGAAAAGGGGCAAAAGAGCTGCTGCAACATACTGGGTCACACCCCTGTGCAGTCTCCTCCGCAGCAAATCAGGCCAGTCTTTGTGACTGGTGAAATGTGGCAGAGGTGATGGTGTGTGACTTCTTTGGCTGGGTCGTAAAGGGGACTGTGGTTCCTGCCTTTCTCTCCTGGATCACTGTCTCTGGGGGAGCAAGCTACCATGTCATGAGGATGCCCAAGCAGTGCTGAGGAGTATAGGGAGGAGCTGGACCCCCAGCCAACAGCCAGCATCAACTTGCCATGAGGGAGTCCCTGGCTCCAGTCAAGCCTTCAGCAGAAAGCCTGTCCAACATCTGACAGCAGCCTCAAGAGAGATCCAGAGACACAGCCACCCTGCCAAGCCTCACCTGAAACTGTGAGAGATAATAAATGATGATTATTGTTTCGAGCAGAAGGGTGAGGTCAGGTGGTGACAGGCAGGTCACACAGGGTAATAGAGGCCAGGCAGCTGGGAGCTGACAACATGAGGGTTATGAGCTGGGGAGGCGGGGTCGGGGAATGGAGATCTGCTGTGATTTATATGTTCTAAAAATAACCCCCTGTACACACAAAAGTATTGAAAGCAGGGTCTCAAAGAGATGTTTGCACACCCCTGTTCAAAGCAGCATTATTCACTGTAGCCAAAAGGTGGAAGCAACCCAAGTGTCCATCGAGGGATAGATAGATAACCAAATGTGGCATATACATAAAATGGAATACTATCCAGCCTTAGAAAGGAAGGAACTTCTGACACATGCTACAACATGGATGAACCTTAAATACATTATCCTAAGTGTGATATTACAATTTATAATGAGAAATATATACTTGGTCTTCATTCCAGTTTCTAGCACAGTTTCTAAAATGCTTAATATTTCCTAAGTGGTAAGGTAGCCAAAATTCGGTCTCTGTACCCTGGTACCGAATTGAATCGCAGAAACAGAGTTTTGGGTGAATTAGAAAAGAATAGCTTGTTGGTGGGAATGTAAATTGATACAGCCACTATGGAGAACAGTATGGAGGTTCCTTAAAAAACTAAAAATAGAACTACCATACGACCCAGCAATCCCACTACGGGGCATATACCCTGAGAAAACCATAATTCAAAAAATACATGTACCACAATGTTCATTGCAGCACTATTTACAATAGCCAGGACATGGAAGCAACCTAAGTGTCCATCGACAGATGAATGGATAAAGAAGATGTGCCACATATATACAATGGAATATTGCTCAGCCATAAAAAGAAATGAAATTGAGTAGTTTGTAGTGAGGTAGATGCACCTAGAGTCTGTCATACAGAGTGAAGTTAGTCAGAAAGAGAAAAACAAATACCGTATGCTAACACATACATATGGAATCTAAAAAAAAAAAATGCTTCTGAAGAACCTAGGGGCAGGACAGGAATAAAGACGCAGACGTAGAGAATGGACTTGAAGACACGGGGAGGGGGAAGGGTAAGCTGGGACGAAGTGAGAGAGTGGCATGGACATATATACACTACCAAATATAAAATAGCTAGTGGGAAGCAGCCGCATAGCAAAGGGAGATTAGCTCAGTGCTTTGTGACCACCTAGAGGGGTGGGATAGGGAGAATGGGAGGGAGACACAAGAGGGAGGGGATATGGGGATACATGTATACGTATAGCTGATTCACTTTGTTATACAGCAGCAACTAACACACCATTGTAAAGCAATTATACTCCAATAAAGATGTTAAAAAAAAAGGAAAAGAATAGCTTTATTGTTTTGCCACGAAAACGGGGCCACAGCAGGCTAATGCCCTCAAAACTGTGTCCCAACCTGGAGGGGATAGTGAGTTTTATAGTAATGGTTCAAAGAGGAGAGTGTGATCATCTTGTGGACATTCTTCCAATTGGTTGGTGGTGAGGCAGTTGGGAGTCAGCATCATCAACCTTCTGGTTCTAACCGGCCTGGGGTCTACCTGCTTGTGGGCAGCATACAGTTAACTTCTCCCACGTGATGGGGGTTTCAGTACCTGTAAAGCAGCTCAAAGATATTGTTATGTATATCCCTAGAGGGGAACCAGGACCACTGTTTCTTGACTGCTCCTCCCTTGTCTCCACATCCCCTCCTTTCCCTGATTAGCAACTGTTTGAACCTGCCCTTTGGAACTCAGGGAAGGTCATGGAGGCTGAATGAAGCCTATTTCCTGTAAGCAAGAAGTGGGGGGCATAGAAGGACTTTTATGCCCAGGAGCCCCACAGGGTCCTGCTTGGTTTCAATAAGAGAGAAAAATGTGTCTTTTGTTATGTTAATGAGGCAACTTTTGGAAAGTCCCTAGGTCACCTGAGGATGAAGGTTGATGGCCAGGGGAACTAATATTGTGATTAGAGGGTTGGAACTTTCAGTCCCACCCCCTTACCTGGACTGGCAGAGGGGCTAGAGGTAGAATCAATAACCAATGGCCAATGATTTAATCAATCTTGCCTACGTAATGAAGCCTCCTAAAAACCCCAAAAGGATGGGGTCTAGAGAGCTTCCATGTTGGTGAACTCATGGAGGTGTGGGAAGAGTAGTGCATCCAGAGAGGGGACAGAAGCTCCACACCACTTTCCTCATACCTTGCCCTATGCATCTTTTCCAACTGGCTGTTCCTGAGTTATGTCCTTTTATAATAAACTGGTAAACTAGTAAGTAAAATGTTTCTCTGAGTTCTGTTACTCTAGCAAATTAAGTGAACCCAAGGAGGAGGTCATTGGAACCTCTGAACTATAGCCAATTGGTCTGAAGCACAGGTGACAGCCAGGATTTGTGATTGGCATCTGAAAGGGGGGGGCAGTCTTGTGGGACAGCCCTTAACCTGTGGAATCTGATGCTATCTCTGGGTAGATAATGTCAGAACTGAGTTGAATTGTAGAAAACCCAGCTGGTGTTGAAACCATGCACCTCAGATTGGGACTTGAACCCACGTGGCTGGGGCTCTAACCCGGCCAAAACCCTCAGTCTTCCAACCAATATCACACACCTGGTTTCAGGACTTAATGAAGCTCAGGTTCTTGATATCTCATGGCAGAAAGAATTCAGTGAGAGACAAAGTATTAGGTAAGAAGTAGATTTATTTAGAGAGAAACATACTCCACAGAGTGTGGGCCATCTCAGAAGGTGAGAAAGGCACCAGGGTATGGGGCTCTCAGTTTTTATAGGGGTGGGTAATTTCATAGGCTAATGAGTGGGAGGAGTATTCCAGCTATTTTGGGGAAGGGTGGGGATTTCCAGGAATTGGGCCACTGCCCACTTTTTGATCCTTATGGTCGATCTTGGAACTGTCATGG
This sequence comes from Stenella coeruleoalba, assembly GCF_951394435.1. Lineage (NCBI taxonomy): Eukaryota > Metazoa > Chordata > Mammalia > Artiodactyla > Delphinidae > Stenella > Stenella coeruleoalba. The sequence continues at coordinate 33,866,338 of NC_137153.1, read as the reverse complement.
CACCTGTGGATGTGTCATTTAGCTTGCTGATGTGTTACAGTGAGCATATACTGAGGCTCAAGGTCTAGTGGAAGTCGACTTAACCATCATCTTGGACCCATTTGGTTCTATTCAGTTTGTCATGTCCTCGAGCTATGTCATTCTTTCAAAGGTTGTGCCCTGCCCCCTTCCCTCTTGTTTCAGTGTCTGGAGAATTGCTTGTTGGATGTGTGGGGAAACACCCTACCACACTGGAAATTGGGTGCTCATGATGCCGAAAGCTTGGCCTCTCTGCACCAGTGCTGAATCGAATCTCGGAGACAGAGTTTTGGGTGAAGTAGAAAAGAATAGCTTTATTGCTTTGCCAGGCAAAGAGGGACAAAGGGGCTCCTGCCTCAAAAAGCTATGTGTCCCAACCCGGGAGGATTTGATGAAGGGTTTTATAGTAATAGTTAAAGGGTGGGGTTGCTGGACAAGATTAGGGTGTGTGCAGGGCTTGCACTCCTTTAATCTCATCTCAGGTGGTAGATCTCCTTAATCTTTTTTTTTTTTTTTTTTTTGCGGTACGTGGGCCTCTCACTGTTGTGGCCTCTCCCGTTGCGGAGCACAGGTTCCGGATGCGCAGGCTCAGCGGCCATGGCTCACGGGCCCAGCCGCTCCGCTGCATGTGGGATCTTCCCAGACCGGGGCACGAACCCGTGTCCCCTGCATCGGCAGGCGGACCCTCAACCACTGCGCCACCAGGGAAGCCCTAGAACTCCTTAATCTTGTTGGGTTTCTCTGGTCTAATCTTGCCTCAGTTGGTTTCTTGGCTGCTCCTTCTTTGATTAGCAACTGTTTGAATCTGCCCTTTGGAACTCAGGAAAGGTAATGGAGGCTGGGGTCTTGCCTACAAGAAATGGGGGACAAAAAGGCTTCTGTGCCCAGGAGCCCCACAGGGTACTTCTTGGTTTCACTCAGAACACAAAAGACTGAATGAAATTGTTCTCAGAGAGACAGCAGTGATGTGTCTGCTGACACAGAAGCAGTTTATTTAGACAGAAGCAAAGCAGAAATACACACCTGGAGAAAAAGGGGGTGGGCATCCCCCCTAATGAGGAGGAGCAAAGTAAAGAGGTGGTTAAATCATTTATATGGGGGCAGTTCTTCTGGGTCTTTGTTCTCCTCTGGCCAATTATCTCGCTTCTTTTACCACATCTGACCTTGGGGACCTTCCTGATATGCATGCACATCTTTTTGCCAAGATGGATTCCAGCGCAAAGGCTAAAGGAAGGTTTGACAACACCTATTATTGGATAACGCCCCCTCCCTTTTTAACCCCCAAGGAGCCTTCCTGTGCACGTGCAGTTGGGGAGGTTTCCTTGCCCTCAGGAGTGATACTTGTGGTTATCTTATCTCTTTACTCAGCAGAGCCCAGCTCCTGCCATTAACTTTGTCCTTGGAGTGTCAAGGAAAACAAAGCTCCAGTTTACTCCACTTGACAAACCCCAGCTGCTCAGCCCAGGGGCTGTCTACCTCCTACCTCAAAATAAGCTAGTCACAAAAGGACAAATAATATGTGATTCCACTTATATGGGGTACCTAGAGTAGTCAAAGGCGGGTGCCAAGGGTTGAGGGAGGGGTGGAGGAGTTAGTGTTTAATGGGAACAGAGTTTCTGTTTGGGAAGATGAAAAAGTTCTGGGTGTGGATGGTGGTGATAGTAGCACAACAACGTGAATGTGCTTAATGCCACTGAACTTTACACTTAAAAATGGCTAAGATAGGGGCTTCCCTGGTGGCGCAGTGGTTGAGAGTCCGCTTGCCGATGCAGGGGACACGGGTTCGTGCCCTGGTCTGGGAAGTTCCCACATGCCGTGGAGCAGGCTGGGCCCGGGAGCCATGGCCGCTGAGCCTGCGCGTCCGGAGCCTGTGCTCCGCAACGGGAGAGGCCACAGCAGTAAGAGGCCCGCGTACCTCAAAAAAAAAAAAAAAAAAAAAAAGGCTAAGATAGGAAATTTTATGTTATGTATTTTTTACCACAATTAAAAAAAATAAAAGTAACCCTCTGGTAGCTGTATGGGAACTGACTCTGGGGCCAGGAGGATGGGGCTTGAATGGAGGAAGGGAGACCAAGGGGCAACCAGGAGGAGACTACTGGAATGGTTCAGGTGAGAGGAGGAGGCTAGAACCAGAGTGGTGGTTGTGGAGGTTGGAGATGGGGTGTGTTGCGGTTGAATTTGGAGGCTGAACCAAAAGAACTGCTGCAGGATTGGTTATGGGATCTGAGAGAAAGTGGGGCTGGGGTTTTGGGCCAGGGGAAGGCGAGGGAGAGAGGTAGAATGGAGAGTTCTTCTCTGGCACACTGACTTCAAGAAGTGTGAGCATATCTAAATCCTGGACTGCATGGCAATAGTCTGGGCCCAGGCCATAGGAAACCAACAGCCCCTACTTCCTGTTTCTGGGATATCTACCCTTCAATCCCAGCCACCACGCTTGAAGAATACTCAGGCTACATGTGGTGTTTCCACCTAGAGCCCCAGCTGAGGTCCCAAACAACTAGTTTCAACTATTAGCTGTGTGAGTGGTCGCCTCTAGAAGATTCCAGCCCTGGACTCTGCTAACTGCAGCTGTGGGGGAGGCATGTCCGCAAGAACCCACAGAACCAGGAGAGATGACAACATGGTGGCCACAGTTTAAAGCCACTGAGTGTTGGGATGACTCACTATCCAGCAGTGGATAAATGGGACACATAGGTAACCACATTGTTGAGGAAATGACACATGAGGTACAATTTTTTCCCAAATGCTGTGCCCCAACTGCTGGGTAATGAAGTCTCCCTTGTGACATCTTAGGCTGATTCCGCACAGCTACTTCTGGGGGCAAGAATGGCACTGTTCCAATATTTAGGTCTGATTGGTATTTCTCTGATAAATTAGCTGTCATAGCATTTGAAAACCATGGGACTCGCCAGCACTGTATGTGAAAGAGCTGATGCGGGATGATATGGTAGTCCTGGTGTTGTTCTCACCTGCCTGTTCCCTCTCCTTCTGCACACTCAGGAGAGTCACTCTCCTGGCCCCTGAGGTCAGTCTTGTTGATGTGTCTTGCACAGAAGTGAGGTGTGTCCCCTCCAGGCCAGAGGATTGCATTGCTGGTCGAAGAGGCTCCAGCATCCCTTCCCCTTCCTGGAGACTGTGGAGGTGCAAGTTGGAAAGGGGCTGCTCCACCGGTGAGGCACTACGACTCCACTGAGCAGAGCCCCTGCTGATTGAACTGGACACACAATGTGAACAAGGAATAAATGATGTTGTCTGAGCCCCTGAGACTTAGGGGGTTGCTATGGACTGGAAGCCCTAACTTCCAGTGTTGGCTATATTCGGAGATGGGCATTTAAGGAGGTAGTTAGAGTAAAATGAGGTCCTAAGGGTGGGGTTCTGATCCCATAGGATTAGTGTCCTCCTAAGAAGAGACACCAGAGAGCACTCTTTCCCTCTCCCTCTCTCTGTACATGCTCCAAGACCATGTGAGGACATAGCAAGAAGGTGGCCATCTGCAAGCCAGTAAGACAGCCCTCACCAGAAAACAAATCAGCCAGCACTTTGATCTAGGACTTCCAGCCTCCAGAACTGTGATATAAATCTCTATTGTTTACATTGCCCAGCCTGTGCTATTTGTTACAGCTGCCTGAGCTGACTGAAACAGAAGTTGTTTGTTTCGGCAGCACAGTCTTGCCTATCCTGAATGATATAACAACAGTGGTTAATGTTTCTTGAGCTAAGAAGGCAAGTGTGGGAGTGAGTCATGTGGCCTGCAAGGGAGGGGGCACAGCAGGTGCTAAGGCCCATCGGTGGGGGTAAGCTTGGCATTTTGAGAAACAGCAAGAAAAGGTGTTCACTCCTCTCTCTTCCTAGTACAAGCTAGAATTGGTTTTAGGGGAGATTTGGGGCTGGCTCCCCCTCCCCCTTCTCCTCTGGTGCTGAGTGAAGTCCCTCTGCTCTGAAATGCCTGTGAGAGAACGTAGCTCTCTTCCTGCTCCTTGGCAGGCATGTCTCCCAGTCCAGCTGAGACTCCTGGCCATGGTATAGATGGGGTCAGGGCCCAGCATGCTGCACCACAGAGGCCTCATGCCCCACAGCTCTCCTGAGCAATGGCTTTGATGTCCAGCCTGCACCCTTTCCAGCTGGGCACCATGTCCCTTCCTTCCTGCCCCTGTAGCACCTTGTGGCCATCTGGACACCTATCCCTGTAACTCTCAGCTATTGGGAGTTGGAGCAGGATGGGGCCATCCCCTTTGCACCACTTCACCCCAATCCTCCTGTCCTCTGCTCCAGTAGCCCAAGGTTAGGTACCTGGGACAAAACACACACCTCCTGTTGAAGGCACCCCCAAACCCTCATGGCAAGCCTCCCATCACCTCATTCTGATAAGGGCATGGAGAGGGCCTGGTGGAGTTAGCACTTATGACAGGAACTCAGAATCTTGCCCAGTGTTGCTGAAGCCCCGTAAGGAGCCTAGCGGTTTCTGACAGCATCCACACGCATCAAGATCACACCCTGCAGGATCGGGGTGAACCTTCCACCCCTGCCTGGCCCCATAAAGTTGAGCCCACAGGCCCCTTGGAGGCATATAGTTGAGGGCCACTGCTTGCCACTCCCAGAAAAGCTGGAGAGGGCCTGAGTCTACCAGGGACCCCCACAGCGTGAATGCTGCATTGTCTGGTTGAGGGCTGGGTCTGAGCTTACCCACCCAGTGTCCGCACACGTGACCTCCCCACCACCGACCGGAGCACCACACACTCCCTCTGGCCTCACAGTTCCACTCTGGAACCCACCTGATGGAAAAGTATCCCAGAACAGAAAGGATGTTGGTACCAGTGTGGCAGCTGAAAATGTGAAACCACCCAAGCGCCCCCTGCTGGGGGCTTCCCAAGTGAATCAGAGGACAGATGGACTGTCCTGTGTGGCCTGTATCAAGATGTATTTGTTAGTGATGGAAACCATGACAAACGTGGCTTCAGGGTAGCACAGGCTCCCGAGGACCACCAGCTCTTCTTTGTCAGGCTCCACCCCTCATGGCCCCAACGTGGCTGCAGGGCCTCCAGGAAGCAGGAAAGTTCAGAGGGCAAACATCAGTGAGGTTTCTCAATGGCCAGAGATCACACCCCAAATCTCAGAAGGCTGGAAGTCAGATTTCAACTGGCCCAGGAGAGAAGTGGAGTCCAGCTGCCTCCCCTCGTTCAATGGAATGCAGCAGTAGTGACCCAGGGTGACTTCTGAGGCCCTGACAGGTAAGATTTGCACTCGGGACTCTCACTGTGGAATGCCATGATGTGAGGAGGTCCAGGCCACTTGAGGCGGCCACCACCCCATGAGGTCTCGGCTGACATCTGGCAGCAACCCAGCCAGCCTTGGATATGACCCAGTGCGTGCCACCAGCTGCCCACAACCACATGGGAGAAGCCCCAGTGAGCACTGCCCAGTAGAGCCTGGCAAACCTGGAACCCCGAGCTGTAATAAGAAGGAACTATAGTTTTATGCTACTACACTTGAGGTTTTCATTATGCAGGGACTGAAAATTGAGACAGTGATTTTTACCCTTGCTGTTTTTCAAAGTATTGTTTATTTCATACCCCTTACCACAACTTTACAGATAATAGATGCAGCACCCCAGCTGGGTCCCTGCTTATAGATACAAAGCAGCCAGCTGTAATTGTTGAGAAACCTGCTGCCACCTTCCCACTCTGCTATGCAAAACTAGACGTGCTTAAAATGTCCCCCGGTCTCTTCAAAGGAACCTGACTAGAGGGAGGCTGCAGCTGGTTCTGCGAACCTCAGCAGTGGTTTCAAGGAAGCCTATCTATAAAAACCACTACAGCTGGGCTCCCCTGGGACAGACACCCCCCAAATAGGGTCCCCAGCTCAGTGCCCTGAGGGAATCCCTAAACCCGGAAGCTGATTTCACTGACCAGTCTTGAGCTGGACACATGTTGAGATGCAGTGGCCGGCTGGTGGGGTCAGCCTGGCCCTCCCACTGTGGGCTCTGGCCTCCACCTTAGTCACCCCGGGACATAGGCTGCAGGCTGTCTGAGCATTCCCACGGTTGGCCTGGAGGCAGGCAGCATCTGCCCTGGGTTCGCTGTATGCACCATCACCTGGGCACGTGGTGAGCTGGTGGGACCACTGGGGGTCCAGGGGTCCTTGTCAATGCCTCGGGCCATGCTGGCCAGCTCTCTGGTCCCCTCGCCAAGGTCTCTGCAGGAAGAGGAGGTGTGAGCCTGGGGGCAGAGCGGGGGCCCCATTTAACCCCAACTCTGCCACCATGCAGGGTACCCTGGCCCTGATCTTCAGCAGGCCTGGGATAGATTGCTGCCCCTAGATGAGGGCCCCCGTTTCCTCTTGCCTTGCACCCAAGGAGGCCCCTCCATCGGTGCCCCTCCCTGGGCCTCAGGCCCCTCACTCATACAAGGGGGATGACTCAAGGAGCATCACACCCACCTTCCAAGGGTGGGAAGGGGCTTCCTGGGGCTTTGTAGAGGAAGGGAGCTTATTCAGAGTGTGTGTAAACTATATGCACCAGGATGCCCTAGGCAGAGAAGGGACACTGGGCCCCCAGGAACATTCTGGAGGACACCCTCGCACTTGCCAGGCTCTCCTCTGAGTCTGGGACCAGATCTCCCACCTTCCATATCTTCAGTTCCCTAGTGGCCTCCCCTAGCCCCCAAGCCACAAACCCACCCATTCTCCAGGCTGAGAAAACCCTGGCCCCACCATTGTCCACCTGGCCCTGCTCCCATCTCCCGTTTACACTGGACTTTACTTCCTGAGGCTGCCTGGCTGCTTCCTCCCCTTAAGATGCTGTCTCTCTCCTTCCCCCCCAGTATAGGCTCTCCTAATCTGTTCACCTCAGGCATCACTTCTTCCAGGAAGCCTTCCCAGATCTATGTTGCCACCCACACCTAGTTCTCAGAAAAGCTCTAGGCAGTAGTAGGACTTAAATTATCTGTTGGTTCAATGAATATGTGAATGAATCAATTAATTAGTGGAGAGGAAAGTCAGCTTAGTGAGCAAGTCCATGGACTTTGGAGCCACAGAGCCTGAGTTCAAACCTAGCTTCATGCTTAGTAGTTACGTGATTCTAGACAAGTTTCTTAAAATGGGATAAAAATAGTGCCCACTCCCATGGTTAGAACAGGTAATATTTGGAAAAGCTAAGAACAGTGCCTGGCATAATGTGAGTGCTGGGAAGTGTTTATGAAATAAAAGTAAGGTCAAGGGGCAAACCTCACCTTACTAAAGACGATTTCACCACCAATCAGTGGGAGACCTGGGGTATCTGGGCCTTGCCTAGGATGGCACATCCTGAGAGGCAGCAATTCCTTCCCCTATTCCATTGGGGTTTCCCAATTGAGACACAAGACAGTGTGTCACAGGTGTATAATGGGGAGAGGGTGCCACAGGGCAGCGGGCAATGCAGAAAATTCCAAACCTGCCAAGGAAACGTGACTATATGAAAAGGATGTGCACTAGCAAGACAACCCCAACGCAACTGAAACAAAAAGGAAAGTGCTTGCAGCCAACTGACAGGTAAGGGTCTCTTCCATAATGTACACAGAGCTTCCACTATTTATGAGAAAAGACATCAGCAGGAGATTCAGCAGAGCAAAGTGAAAGTGACTAAAACCAGCAATGCAACTGCTAAGCAAAGGTATGGAGAAAACACTCTTTCTCAATGTTAAAGAAATGCTGATGAAAACCACCTATGTAACTCACCCCTGCTAAGTAAGCGATGGAAAACAAATCATTAACACTCAGTGACAGTATAGGTGTAAAAATGGCTCAACTAGCGCCAGGTTCCTGGAGAAAGAATTTGGTAATAAAAATATTCGGACTACTTGGCCTAAACAGTCTGTTCCTAGGATTGCCCCAAAATGTCATCTCAAAAAAGAAAAACAGCTCTAAGCACAAGCATTTACCCAAACCTGAGCACAGCAGGTGAAGTATCTGGAGCATAGCTCCAGGGGCCTCAGACCACCATGGCAACACAATGACAAGTCAAGGCAGGTGGAAAGGGCGCAAGGCGGCATTTCTGCCATGGCCATCATGACCTAGGCCTAATGTGTGTCAAAAGCTCAAGGGAAGGAGGTAGGAAACCAATTCCTTCCCACAGGCCTCGCCACTCCAGGAGTCAGCTAGGCCCGGTACATTGAGTGTGGACATGGGACCAGACAGACCCTCGCCACGCCTGCACAAGGCCACCACCTCCAGCGCCTCAGTTTCCTCACGTGCACACCAGGATCAAGAGCAGAATTAACAACAATGGCTGGCACTCACTGAATCTGTACTCTGGGCCCAGTCAAGGCCATTGACTTGTATCACCTCAACAGGGCCAGGAAGTGAGCCCTGCCATAATCCTCACTGTACAAGGGAGGAAAACGAGGCATGAGCAGTTGTCACACAGTGAGGCGTCAGGCCAGGGGCAAGCACTTGGTTCCCTGGGAGGTTCCTGTGGGGACAGGCTGAGGAAATGAGCAGACTGCCTCTGCGACGCCAGGGCGGGGCAGAGAAAGCACTAAATGGGCCAGAACATCTGTGCAGAGAGGAGGCACTTGGAGAATAAAGGGCATGATCAGGACGCAGCACAACAGAGCTCCAACCAAGAAAGGACTGGAGCCCATAGGAAGCATAGGTCCAGATGACGCAGGGGAACGGTGACCCCTGAGGTTAGCAGACGGGGACAAGAAACCCGTTACACTATTCTCTCTGCTTCGTGTATTCGTGAAATTTCCCCATAATAAAGTTTGAGAAAAGATTACCTATGAGCTCAGAGTGATACAAAAACAACAAAACAAAATGAGAAGGAAAGGAAGGAAAAAACAGAACTCATTTTCATTCCTCATACAGGGAATAACAGAATCGCAACAGAATTAAAATCATTATTCTGTAAACCTCAGGGCCCAAACCAATTCTGGCTGGAACATCCCTGGATGCTAAGGCCACAGGTCAGACGTCATGGGGGCAGCAGAGTGACCCTTAGCAGGGTCCCTTCTTCATCTCCTGACAACGGACTCATCTCAGTCAAGAGCGCCCAGTCCTCGTGCCTGCAGGGCGACAGCCTGACCCATACCTGTGATTCATACCAGCACCGCCCATGGGGCACCCACGTGAGAAACGCTGCCCGAGTGCAGTCATGAGGGAATGTCAAGACAGTCCAGAACACGGTGTCTGTAGGTGACCACTGGCCTAGAGTCTGCAAAAGGCAATGCCGCCCAAGACAAATATCCTGCCCCATTTAAGGAGCCCAGAAACCAGGCAGCCCTGGGATCCTGGGGTCAGAGGGTGCTCACTCAAAGCTAGCAACAACCCTGGGAGATGTTCTATCTGCAGTCCGTGTTCAGCCAAGATTAGACTCCTTGAGTCAAAAGGAAGTATGTAAGAAATGTCCTTGTATTGGTTCATAAAAAGTGTGTGTGTGTGTTTTTAAAGAGAGACAAGAAGAGATAGAAACTGAGAGACAGAGGAGCAGGGAGGGAGATGGGAGGAGAGACCAAGCTGACAGGGCACCGTGGGTCCTGCTGAAGGGTAATACTCGTGTCCAGAAGCTTCCTTCTCTAGACAAGGGGTGACAAGATAAAGAAACAGGGTGGAGGGCAACTTTAGGCACTAGGGTGCAGGGTCAGACACGGGTACTAGAAGGACCATCAGCCCCTGTCTTAGGGATGGGAGTTGAGGCCCTGGTGAGCCTGAGCTCGCAGCATGCTGGGGCCTCCCTGCCCTCACCACTGCCCCACCGCCCCGTTGCTCTGCCCATGCCCACGTGGTGAAGCTGTGGTTGTCGTGAGCCTGGATGGGCTGGATCCTGGACTCGCCACTGATGCTGCGTTTGTTGTTGAGGCCCTTGAGGCCGAGGCAGGCGGCCTGTACTGTCTCTAAGTCCTCGTCTCTCAGCTGGAACCACAGCTGGGCCGCCCTGGAGAGAGATGGGGGAAGGACATTCAGGTGCACGTGTGTCCAGGACACCACCTGCAAGCCTCTGCAAGGCCGATAGTACTTTAGGGCCATACAGTTCCTGAGCAATTACTCAGCTCTGCTGCTGTAGGGAGAGAGCAGTCATGGATGATGAGTAAATGTCAGGAAAACTATACCTACAAAGACAGGCAGTGGAAAGTTCTTGAGATGAATCAAGCTGATGGTGGCACAACACTGTGAGTGTAACTAATGATCCTGAATTGTGCACTTAAAGATGGTTAAAATGGTAACTTTTATATTGTAAATATTTTACCACAATTTTAAAAATAGCAAAAAGAATAAAAGGATAGGTTTCCGTGAAGGAAAGTAGAGGTGGGCCAGACTCCACCTGCAGGCCCTAGTTAACCGTCGTGTAGTCAGCCCTTCATGTCCACACAGAGCAGAGCATATACTGCGTGTGTGCACAGTCTGCAGAATGAGACAATCCCCTGTGTACCTGTCACCTGTCTTATGGAAGACCAAGCGAGTGAGCCATGTGCCCTCCACGGCCTCAATGCTCTGTGAACAGCAAGATGCCAAGATCCCAGCAGCCCCGCTCCCTGACACGCCCAGGAGTCTCGGAGTGACTTGCAGGTGCCCTGCGGCAGTGCCAGGTCACTGTACCTGTTGGATCGCCGCTGCTCACTCCTCTTCACACACTTCATGAGGCAGCAGGTGAGGAAGGCCATGGACATGAGCATGATGACGGCACAGCTGACGATGGAGGAGATCACGGCCACCTTGAAGCCGAAGGTTTCATAGGGAGGCACAGCTGCGAGTGAGACAAGTCCAGCTCTTGGGCCCAGCCTGCCCTCAGGGAGCCCTGTTCCATGGGGGAGGCAGGGAGGCGCTGGCAGCTGAGGTGAAGGTCTGTGCAAATTGTTGTAGGGAGTGGGGCTATCAGGCAAGATTGCCCCCCAGGAAGGGGGTGTTTGAGCAGGGTTTTGGAGGGTGTGTAGGAGTTTTTGCCGGCACACTGGGGGAAGCTCTGACAGCGAGTTCAGTGATGATAGTCCCCTTGGCTCCCACCCACTGCAGACTGGGCCCCTGAGACCAGAGGACAGCAGACAACACACAGTCTATTTTCACAATGCCTCAAGTGGGTAAAAACCTACGGGGGCCTAGGTGCTTTCTCGGGTCACTTTCCAGGAAGGTGCAAAAGCAAGAAAAATGCCAGTGTTTGGGGTCAAAGGGCCTTTGGCACATTATCAGCTGTGTGACCAAGAACTAGCTATGTACCAAGAACTACTTCTATCAGGTTCTAAATGATGTTCTTGGGAATCAAGGCCCAGGATGCTAATTTGAACAACACTGCATACTCTCCCCTGTAGTGGACACTGATCACGCTCCCCAGTCCCTAGTCCCCCAGCCCTAGCTGGACACTGGCCGTCCAGACTGAAGACTACATCTCACAGCTTCCCTTGCAGCTACATGTGGTCACATGACCATACTCTGGCCAGTGGTGAACAGGGTGGAGGAGTGTGGGACAACTTCTAAGAGCCTTCCTTGCCCTGCAACTCATCCTGTAACAACTGCCTGGATCATGCAGTTGAGATCATGCCTAACAGAGCCATAACATGGGAAGGACTTGGGTCCCCACCGTGGGGTACCATACAAGGCTAGGACTGCCCATCCTGAGGGCCATGGGCAAGAGAAAGCTCTCATAGCCCCCATTATCTTGGGTTTTCTATCTCTTGGAGTCTAATCCTAACAGACACTCTCCTTCTCAGAGATTCAACCACCACATGAGTATTTTAAAGGCTCTGAGAAGTCCTGCAGTCTATTAACCCGGGCTTTTCCAAATTATATTGACTATAGAGCCCTTTTCAATGCACAATACACATTAACACAATATATGTATCCTCACTTTGGAAAATGCTGTGCTGGGTATTATCCTTTAACATCCTGTATAACAAATACAACTAGAAAACCATCTCCTCCCCCAGACTGGGGCCCCATGGCCAAGCAATCCTATTCCCCAGTTCTAGAATTCTTGGCGCACGAAACATCCTATTAATGTTTGCTGCATGTGTGTTTGAAAGAACGTAGTTTTCTGCTTAACAGATGAAGTACTAGCTCAGACAGCACAAGTAACCTCTTGGAGATGACAGGCCGAGTCAGTGGCAGAGCTAGAATTTGGAGCAGCTGCTAGGATTTGAGTCTACACTGCTGACATGGAGCCCCAAGGGACCACCAGCACTGGGAACAGGACCCTACACAGACGCCCATGGAACTTTCTCTGTGGACACCCACACCATCCATGTGACAAAATCAGCAACCCCCCACCAGGGGTCGCTGCTGAGCTGGGTGCGGCTCACAGGGAATGGGCCTCACTCTTGCACATGGGGGTCTCTGAAGACCACTCAGCAATGCTCCCCTTCCAGACACAGGTGAGGAGGCCAGACCCCACCATCTGGTGGCCCGAGGGGCAGTGGAACACGATGACAGTCCCCACAGAAGTACCGTTCCCACGAAGTACTTGGAAGGTGCCCTGCAGGGGTGGCTGCACTTGCACACACATGCCTAGGAGAGAAGAGAGGAGAGACAGAGTGAGGACCTCACCCTGGAGGGCAGGGGCTTGGCAGGAGCCCTCACCTGGGACAGGCATCATTGACCCAATGACCACACGATGCTCTGGAGAAGGTCACACAGCCACCCAGACAATTGGAAGTGGCGTCCGTGTGACTAGTGGCTTGGGAACAGAAGTGGAACTAACCCCTACATTAAGTGAAATCTAGATGCTCTGAAGACCATGGTGTTGATAAAAGAAACACACATCTAAAGACAATAAAAGCAAAAGGACAATTATTACCCAAGTGCAGCTCAAAAGGCAGAATCAAGGGGGAAAAAAAGGAGAGAGATCAACAGATGTGGTTTCATTAAAAGTAAAACACAAAAACTTTTGTTACTCTCTAATAACTGAAAAACAAACAAACTCAGATGAAAAAATTAGGAAGAGGTATTTGGAAAACATAGGGCAAAGGTTCAACACCCTTAATTTATAAAGAGATCTTACACGTCAATAAAAGCTGAACATCCAAGTAAAGCAGAATGGACTGGTGTGTGAACAAGTAAATCACGAGATACAAGTAGCCAACAGACATGAAAAAATGCTTGCCCTCATAGTAACTGAAGAAACACTAATTCAAATGAGAGCTAATCTTTCACTCCTCCACTTGGCAAAAAGGAGAAAAAAAAAAAAACATGTGTGAAGTTAGCAAGGGCCTGGGAGCCACTCCCCTCAGACTTGCTGGTGGGGGCACAGATCCAAACCTTTCTGGACAGAGTCTGGTAAAGTGTATTAAGAGCTTTATGCTGTGTATACATCTGAGAATTTAGCCAAAGAAGTAGTTATGCATCTGCTGCCAGGATTTCTATACCAGGATGTTTGTCTACACCCACATCTCCAGCTGTGGGGATCAGTACAGTTAATCAAAGTACATCTGACATGAATGCCAGCAATGCTATCCTAAAGTGTTACAATGATGTCCTTATATAAGGACACAGAGGCACTCTGGATAACGTGGGAATCACAAGCATTTTAATAAAATTGTAACAATGCCAACAGCTGGCACGTAGAATTTACTGTGCTGGACGCTGTTCCAAACGCTGTACGTGCATTAACTCATCAATCCACAAAATACCTCCCCACTTGACAGGAAAGCAAACTGAGGTACAGGGTGGTTTAATCACTTCCTGAAGTCACACAGCTCCTATGTTGTAGGGTAGAGATGTGGAACCACACAAGGAGGCTCTGGGCCTACCGTCTCAACACACGCGTGTGACAGATACATCACGTGTCCCTTGTGTCTGGCTTCCCTTGCTTAGCACAATGACGGGAGAGGTGCCGTGCTGCGTGTGTTGGCAGCTGTCCATATTTATGGTGGAGCTGAGTCCCGTTGTATGGATGCCCTTGTTTGCTTCCCTGTTCCTGCTGATGGGTGTGTGAGTTGTTTCCGGTGTTCAAGAATACGGAATGAAGCTGCTACCGATGTTCTGGAGCACACCTCCTGGTGCCTGAGTGCAAGAGGCTCTTCCTCCTGCTTTTCTGGAACTTTCTGATTTTTAGCACTGTATACTACTAGTGTATAAAGCAGTGAGTCTCAGACAAAAGGGAGACTGACCAGAGGCAGCGTCTGTGTCCAACTCCCTCCACACATCCGAGGCCTAGGTGGGAGCAGTGGTGGGGATTCGGACAGAGGCTGGCACTGCCCAGGCTAAGGACCCCATTATTCCACACCAACCCAAGACAACCCTTCCCCTGTCCTCCACGGGATACCTCCAGCTAGGACTGTCCCCTGGGCACCAGGCACCGATGTCCAAAAGCCCACTCGGCCTGCCACATCCAGCCAAGCTCCTGCACTGGCCAACCTGCTCATCACTTGGCCTGCCCCATTCTAACTTTGATGTTAGCCACTATGCCCTCCATCCTTTACTTGTTCCAGCCCCCAAACTTGGAACCTACCTGGACTCTTTTTCTCAATCCACAACCAATTCACCAGCAAACTGTGTGGGCTCTGTTTTCAAAATATATACCCAGAATATCTGTAGTGGGCTGGAGAGTCCTCCAAAATCCACATCCACCTGGAAGCACCCATGAGGGGGATGCACTGTGGAATGCATGGTACCCCATTTCACATAGGCTGTGGGGACAGAGGACACCCGGAACTGCCCAAGGGCAGCAGCTGTCACTCAGGAGGGCCACACACATGCACTCACACACCCCGTGATAGTGCTTCACATGTCTGTGCACAGCCAGCCCTGCCCAGAGGGGAAACTGAGGCTCAATGAGGTCGAGCCACCCCTTGCATGGCCCCATTGGCCCTACCCCACTTAGGGTGAGGGTGTTAACAGGGCAGTGGCAGAGCCAGGCTTCAGCCTCAGTCTTGCATTCTGCCCTTGGAGGCTAAGGCTCCTGGACCCTCGCTGTGGGCGGTGACACTGAGGGACAGCGTTTGGCTGAGATTGGCCAAGCCCCCCCAGCTCTGCCCTACCAAGAACCTGGGGGGTGCCTCACCAGGCTGAAATGCTGGGGGGAGGGGTGTGAGCCTGGGTGGTCCTTGTGGTTTGTGTACCTAGCAGAGATGGGGGGCTGACATTCGAACAGCACAGACAACGCTGGGCACCTCATGGATACTTCACTGTATTTCAGCCATATGAGGAAGACCATCCACCTCCATCTCACAGATGGGGAAACTGACGCAGAGCAAGGCTGGATGACACGCTGAGGGTGGTGGGGTGGAAGTGTGCTGGGCCACGGCTGCCATGTAAACTGCACATCTGGGAGGATTCAGGCTTCCCTGTCTGCAGATGTCCATCATTAGTGTCACACTAACAACGGCAACGCAGGTCCGATAGAAACATCTGGTTAAGAAGGACCCCAGTTCCTGACCTCACGCAGCACTCAATCATCTGCAGAGGACAGCAGGGAAGAAATTGTTATTATCGTCATTTTAACATGAGCAACCAAGCCTGGAGTGGTGGCTGACCTGCTCAACACCCAGAGATAGAGAGGGCACCCGCAGACAGGACTGACGCAGAGCTTAAGATTCCTAATTAACAGCAGAACAAGGGAGTGTGGGTATTTGCAACATACATGTAACAGAGCATCTTTCCTACATAAACAGCACTTACGTAAGACATGACAAAAATCACAACACAAAAAATGGTTAAGTTAGAAAAGAAAAATATGGAAATAGCCCCAAACCAGGGGGCAGAGCAATTAATTAAGAAAATTAAACAGCATCCGCATCAGAAAGGAAGCAGCAAAACTTCTCTATTAAATGACATGATCCTGTATCGAGAAAATCCCTAGGAATCTGCTAAAAATCTACAGGAACTAATAAATGAGTGCAGCGAGTTGGCAGGATACAAGATCAACACACAAAAATCCATTGTTATTTCAGTACAGTGGCAATGAGCAAACTAAAAATGCAATTAATAAGACAATTCCATTTACAAGAGCATCAAAAAGAATAAATTACTTAGGAATAAATTTAACAAAAGAAGTGCAAAACTTAAACTCTGAAAACTACAAAGCATTGTTGAGAGAAATTAAAGAAGACCTAAATAAATGGAAATACATCACGTACTCATGGGTCAGAAGACTTAACATGGTTTAAGATGGCAACGCTCCTCTGCTCATCTACAGATTCAACATGACCCCTAACAGATCCTAGCTGCTACCTTTGAAGAAATTTATAAGCTGATCCTACAGTTCATAAGGAAATGCAAAAAGACCTAGAATAGCCCAAACAGCAATCTTGAGAAAGAAGAACAAAGTTGGAGGACTCGTACTTCCTTATTTCAAATTCTACCACAAAGCTACAGTGATGACGACAGCGGCACTGGCATAAAGAGAGACATATAGTCCAATGCAAGGCTTTAGACTCCAGAAATAAACTCATATTTACAATCAACTGATTTTCAACAAGGGTGCCAAGACAACTGAATGGGAAGAGAATAGTTTTTCAACAATTGGTGCCAGGAAAACAATACTTACATGCAAGAGAAGAAAGTTGGAGCTCTCCTTACATCATATACCAAAATTAACTTAAAATGAGTCAAAGACCTCAATATAACAGATAAAACTATTAAAAAAAACCCTTAGAAGAAAACATAGAAGTAAATCTTCCTGACCTTGGATTAGGCAATGGTTTCTCAATGATACCAAAAGACAAAAAACAAAAGAAACAGATAAACTGGACTCCATTAAAATGAAAAAATTTGTGCTTCAAAGGATACTATCAAGAAAGTGAAAAGACAACCTACAGAGTGGGAGAAAATATCTACAAATCATCTATCGGATAAGGGACTGTACTTAGAATGTATAAATTATTATACTGAATTATAAAAAGACAACCCAATTTATAAATGGGCAAAAGATATGAACAGACATTTCTCTAAAGATATACCAATGGCCACCAATAAGCACATGAAAAGATGCTCAACATCATTAGCTTCAGGGAAATGCAAATTAAATGCACAGGGAGGTACTTTTTCACATCCGCCATGAAAAAGACACATTAAAAAAAAAACCAAAACAGATGATAACTGGTGTACCAAGAATGTGGAGAAACTGGAGCCCTCACACACTGCAGCTGGGAATGTAAATGGGGCAGCCGCTTTGCAGTTTCTCCAACAGTTTCGCAGAGTATTTCCAAATGATGCAGCAATGCCCCTCCTAGCAATATACCCAAGGGAAAGGAAAACACATCTACATGAAAATTTGTACACAAATGTTCACAGCAACAATATTCATAATAGCCAAAAAGTAGAACCCACCTAAATGTCCATCAACTGATAAATGGATAAATAAGATATGGTCCACCCATACAATGGAATATTTCTGGAAATAAAAAGGAGTGAAGAACTGACATGCTACATGGATGAACCTTCAAAACACTATGCTCAGTGAATGAAGCCAGCTACCAGAAAACCACATATTGTATGATTCCACTCATATGAAATGTCTACAATAGGCAAATCCAGAGACAGAAAGCAGATCAGGGAGAGGGGGAGTTGGGAGGTGACCTCGAAGGGTCTAAGGGATGCAGGGCTTCCTTTTGGGGTGATGAAAATGTCCTAAAATTGAGTGTGGTGATGGTTGCACATATCTGTGAATATACTAAAAATTGTGACTATACATCAAATTGTACACTTTAAATGTACAATTTAAAGGTGTGAATTGTATGGCACATGAATTATACCTCAATAAAGCTGTTAAAAAATTCAGGGGAGAGATCTAGCGGCTGCCTTCCCCAGCTCAGGCTCCAAAATGGGAAAATCCTTCGCCAATTTCATGTGCAAGAAGGACTTTCATCCTGCCTCCAAATCCAACATCAAAAAAGTATGGATGGCAGAACAGAAAACATCATATGATAAGAAGAAACAAGAAGAATTAATGCAACAATATCTTAAAGGACAAGAATCATATGATAATAGATTGCTTATGGAAGATGAATGTGTGAAGAATGGCCTTAATTTCATGTATGAGGCTCCACCAGGGGCTAAAAAAGAAAACAAAGAGAAAGAAGAAACAGGAGAGACCGAATACAAATTTGAATGGCAAAAAGGGGCCCCACGAGAAAAATATGCCAAAGATGACATGAACATCAGAGATCAGCCCTTTGGTATTCAGGTTCGAAATGTGAGGTGCATTAAATGTCACAAATGGGGTCATGTCAATACAGATCGAGAATGTCCTTTGTTTGGTCCTTCTGGAATTAATGCAAGTTCAGTTCCCACTGATGGCTCAGGACCATCGATGCACCCCTCGGAGTTAAGCGGAGATGAGAAACAGTGGGTTTGCACTGAAACGAAACGTACTGGGGAGAAACTTGACCGCAAATGATCCATCACAGGAATATGTTGCAAGTGAGGGTGAAGAAGATCCAGAAGTCGAATTTTTAAAGTCACTCACAACCAAACAAAAACAGAAACTTCTCAGGAAATTGGATCGACTTGAGAAGAAAAGAAAAGAAAAAGAGAAAAGGCAGAAAAGAGAAAAAGCTTCAGAAGAGCAGAAGTAAACACAAAAAACATAAAAACAAATCCTCCTCCTCTTCCTCTTCCTCCTCTGGTGGCACTTCAGAAAGCAGCAGTGAGAGTGACAACAAAGGAAAAAAAAAAAATACAGAGGGCTTCCCTCCTGGCACAGTGGTTGACAGTCCCGCCTGCTGATGCAGGGAACACGGGTTCATTCCTCAATCTGGGAAGATCCCACACGCCGCGGAGCGGCTGGGCCCGTGAGCCATGGCCGCTGAGACTGCGCGTCCGGAGCCTGTGCTCTGCAACGGGAGAGGCCACAACAGTGAGAGGCCCGCGTAACACCAAAAAAAGAAAAAAAAACAGAAGAAGAAAAGAAAGAAAAACAAGCATTCAGGGAATTACAACAGTGGTTCTGGAGAGACGGACAAGTCTAAGAAGAGAAAACTTGATGAAGAACGTTCTAGCAGTCACAGTAACAAGGAAAAGCCTAGGTTTTTAAAACAAGAGAGTTCTGGGGAGAAGAGCAAATGGAGGCATTCTGATTCTGACAGAAAGCCCAGAAGCCATAACCAGAGTCCAGAGGAGAGAGGATCTGGAAGAAATGAGAGAGGCAGCAGGAGCCAGAGCAGGGATGAGAGGAGTAGGAGAAGCCGAAGCAGAAGTCATGGTGGTTACAAGCCAAGAGAAATAAGAAGACGGCCACGGCGAAGTCCCAGTGAAGAGTGGGACAGAAGAAATGACACCAGAAGCCATGGCACAGATAGACACAGAGGAGGGAAAATGCACAGAGCATTGTCAGGAGACAGGCGCACTAGAGTGATGCAAAGAGAATGGAGAAGTAGAGAATAGAGACTTGTATGTGACAATAACCTGGAAATAAAAATATCTCCACTTTCTTCTTGAATACCTTTAGTAAGGGCTAAATTATGTACTATTGTCTTTCTAATAAAAAAGCTCTATTTTAATTTTTCATCTCTGTAAACTGTTATATTAAGTACAAAACTACATGAATCCCATAAGAATGAACTTGGCAAATATTTTAAGTGATCTATTTTGGGGCTGTAAAAATATTTTCTGTTCATTAATGTTTCTTGTGCCCTATACTAAAACAAAAACCCCACATAACTGCGTGACATTTTCTTTGTTCTGAAACATCATTAAAAGAATGACAGACAGTAAAAAAAAAAAAAAAAAAATTCAGGGGAAATATTTATTTCAATTAAAGCAACGCAGATTTGAAACCTAAGTTATTACTTTTGGCTTCTTAGCTTGGTCAAGATCACAAAGACCAGGCCACCAGGTTGGTGAGGGTGTGGGGAAAGGGGTGCATAACCCCTGGGGCAGAGGGCACAGCAGGGAGGACCTGAGAGGCTGTCCTGCCCTGTAGCAGAGGACAGGCAGGTGCTTGCAGGCAGGAAGGGGTGGGGAGCCTGAACTGGGAGCCCCAGGGAGACAGGGCAAGGAGGACACCGCACCCACCCTGAGCCTCCAATCGGACATTTCCTGATTACCCTCACTGGTCTTGGGTCCCCTAGTACTCAGTAGTACAGAGGGATGCCAACTTTGATTCCAGAGTATAGGCCCTTAATTAATCACCACGCTTTGTCTCCATAGGTGCCAAAGCAGGAATGAATGAATGCATGCATGAATGAATGAATGAACAAACTAACAGTTGAAAGCTGTGATCAACACTCCCCCAGGAAGAACCTCTTTTCTTTTTCAGGATCCGTGGACTTGGACATGTGCTGTTCTTCCAGCCAGGGAAGCGGACTGGGGTTTTGGAACTGGGTAGACACAGCAGGGCAGCCACGGGCCAGCCACGTGGCCCCTTCCCCAGGGTCACCGGGCAACCAACACTTCCCAGTCCCCAATTTAGAGCTGCTACTTCTCCATTCTTCCATGGCTAAGCATCTTCTTTCTCCCGGGCCCCATATGGCCCTCAGAGAAGGGAGGCCCCTGTGGGGGGATCAGCAAGGGTGAGAGCTTTGTGGACACTTGTCTGCCCAGCACCTGCACCAGTGCCTGGCGAATGAAAGGAGGAAGGGATAAACTTGTATTCATCTTTTAAAGATGCAACTAGGACTTTATCAAAAAAGTAAGATGCCTTGAGGGAGGGACGAAGAGATGGCAAGAGATATGATGAAGCAGGCCTACTGAAAAGTTATGGCTAGGCTAGAGCTGGGGGGTGTGTGGTTATAAATTCTTTCAACTCTGTGGTATGTTTGAAAAAATTTTAAGTGTGGGGAGAACGCCTCAAGCGTCACTGCTGACTGCCTGATATGCCCCAGCTGGCCTGCCAAGCCATGAGGGGTGGCTGTCCAGCTCCCTAACCAGAGCACAGCCTAGACCCTGCATTACCTAATGGCCCTGGCATGGAGAGTCACAGACAGGAGAAAAAGCTCCAGAAACAGAGGCAGCAGGCTGGTTCTGCAGCCAAACATGTCTGGGTGTAAACCACACTTAACCAGCTGGGTAACCGGGTCACCAGTCTGGTCCTCTGACCCACCTGTAAATGCTGCAGAGGGCAGGACAGGGGCTGACTGAGATGATGTGCAGCTCCGGCTCCAGCCAGGAAACCACCACTGTCGTAGGGAAAGGGCTCGCCTGTCAACAGCCACATCCTGTGCTGCTGCTGGGTTCCGCTATGGTTAAGGGTGCCCATCGTGACACAGCACTGCAGGCTATTTCACCACCCAAGGGGGTCACACGTCTTAAAAGACAGAACTAACCCCTCACCCCAAGAGGCCCAGAGCCTGTCCTGTCTCCTGGAGCCTCATCAAGGTGGGAGGGTGAGAGGTGACACCACAGAAAGGAAACAAGACTGACCTGCAGATGCCTGCATGGTGTGCATCAAACTGAAGACTTAAGGGAAAGGTACAAGAAAATTTGAAGCACAGGCCCAACGAAAATGCCGCTGCCCCATTAACTATGCACTCTGCATGGCCGGGGACAGGCCATGGACTCGGAATGGAGGGCTTTAAATGCAGTCATGGCCTCTCTCCCCAGGCCTCGTACTCTGCGTTTCCAGCCAGCCAATACAGGGGTCTCACGCCCATCAGAGGCAGGGAGCCCCTGCTCCTAGCATAAGTGTATTGTTTGAACGGTTCTTCTTTTAAAAATGAAAATGAAAGGTCAGAGGAAATAACTCTGGTAAGGAAGGGTAGAGGGAGGATGAGCCTTGCCCATGGCCCCCTCCTTGCAGTGACCTTTCCCCTACCTGGGAGGCAAGGAGCTCAACCCCCAGTAATCCAAGAGCCCAACCAGGCTCAGAGAGAAGGCAGAGAAGCCAAGTGGGCCTGGTCTGCTAGGAACCCAAACCCCACCCAGCCCCTCTCCACCAAGTCTGACTCTGCTCCACCACCTCTAGCCTCAGTTCCTGGACCTGGTCCTTGCCTTGCTCAGACTCATCTTCCCAGCCTGCAAAATAGGGTGACCTGCCCCCCGGGGTGACAGCAGTGGGACCACCTGGTGGAGACCTTAAGCCTGTGCCTGGGAGCTCAGGAACGCCGCCTAGGAGGAGGCTCAATACCTCATCCTACCCCCCACCCCAAGTCCACAGCACCCAGGATACCTGCACCTGCCACCCCTACCCGCCACCCGCCAGACTCCAACAGGATGGCCTGCATCCCTTCTCTGGGCCTGGAAGGCCAGCAAACACTTTGGGCTGGGCCCATTTTCCAGATGAGGAAACTGAGGCCCACAGACTTTTGAAGGCCCCAGGTGTACACTGGCAGGGCCCCCACCAGACCTTTCTACAGGACTTGTGACACGTAGCCCAGATGGGGCAGGAAGGTGGCACAGCATCAAGGGACTACAAGGGCTTCAGTCTACCCATCTTCTAAGGGTATTCCATGAAACCACCAGCTGGCTCCAGAGACCACATCCCCTAACCACAGCAAACTCAGCCTCTGCTCACACTCCTCACTGCACCCTCCACAGCCTGGAGACCCCTGCACCCCCTAGCTGGGCCCCCAACAGTCCCTCCCCACACTTGGTGTCTAAGAGGCAAATCCTACCCCCTCCATACCCTGCTGAAAACCCTCACAGACACCCAGTTACCCCTGTATACCCTTCCTAGGACTGGTCCCCAAAGGGGACCACCCCAGCTATCCTTTCCTTCCAGCCCTGTTGCCTGGCCCCGTCCACTTGCGGCCCGCCTCAGACACTGGATGCTACACTTCCCCAGCCTTCCTTTGGCTGGACCCCTGCACCCCTCAACCTCTGGTGCATTTTTTTTCTCTGCACCCTGCATGATACTATCTTTTTTACTATGTACAAATAAATCTCAGAGGAGAGGAAAAACAACAGAAAAAACAAAGGGAATGGATTTGATGCAAGCAAGATACAAAACAAAAGCAAACCCTATAGGCTCACTGGACAGTAGAGAGGCAGACCTGCCCATCAGTGTTCGCCCAACACTCCCAGCTCACTTCCCAGCCCCAGGCAATGCTCTCTCCCACCTCTAACACACAGGGGGTGCATGGCCTGACCTAGACAGCCTGTCCTCCCAGCCCATGCCTCCCCCAGCCTGCCTGGAAAGTGTGGGTGAGAACAATCCTTGCTTGTTAATCTTTTATCTGGAACCTTGGACCACAGGACCATCCCTCCCATCCTCCTTTCTGGAGCCAACATGGCCCCCAAACCCTGACCTCACCCGCTGAGACCAGGTAAATAAGTTACCTTTTATGCTGGCTGTGACTGTGGACAATAGGTACAGTGGGGAGATGGGGGGAAGCAGGCCACTGGACCAGCCCACTATGGGCCTGGGTCCCTGTGGGAGTAGAAAGTCGCTTCTGAGTCTCAGTTCTGAGTCTCAGTTTCCCCAAGTGGAAAGAGGAAACCGCAGGAGGAATTTCTCAAAGAGAAACTAAAGAGTGACGTGTACAGAGGTACTCTATGGAGAGTGGGACCCCCCAAGACCGCAGCAGTGGGGACAGCCACATGCAGAAGGCCCATGCCCAGGTCGTGTGTCCTGAGGCAGGTGCAGGGTTCAGAGCTACTGCAAGCCTGGCCCTTGGGAGACCCGGGTCTCCCAGGCACTTCCCTGACAGCAGGTCAGCTCACACACCCAGAATATATATTCTCCTCCAGAACATAACCAGGTAAATTCCAAACCAAACCAGGAAGAGCGCACTTCCCCATTCCCCCCAAATCTCTCAGGGGAGAACATCGAGGCTCCAAGGAGCCTCGTTCATCCAGCAGCTCTGCCTGTACCATGGTGGGAGGCCAGAGCTGGGCCTTAGGGGCACATAAGCCACATTTAGATTCCCACCTACACTCTCTGGGCTTTGGTCTCCTCCATGAAATGGGCCCAGGGCTGGCCCAGTGGCTGGGCGGCAGGAGTGAAGCGAAGAGGCTGTCCACAGAGCACGTCCTCACCCACCCAGCAGTCCTCCTGCTGCCCCGTTTCAGGGGCATGGGGGAGGGTCACCTCTGGCCACTGGTCTTCCTCTGGCAGGGCCGTGTTCCTGGACAATCTCCTCCATCAGGGAGTGCTGGAGCTGCCCTGGGAACAGGGCCAGGGACAGGCCAGGGGCCTAAGGGCAGTGGGAGGGTGGCCTCCCAGTCAGCCATTCAGAGCAAGGCCATAAAAATTTAAGGCCTTGCTCTGAGCCGGCCTTCCCCCACCTGCCTCTCCCCGGTCATCGTGCACGGGAGATGAGGGGAGAATCCTAGGACTCTGTGTCTGACTGGACTCTCATACCTCCTCTAGGAAAAGCAGAATAATGTGCCCATTTTACAGACTGCAGGAAAAACACCCACCCCATTGCTGTGTTTTACACAGTGCCAAACTGTCTCTAAAGACCCCCACACCCATCACTTCACTGCCCCACAAGGAGAGGTGGGTGCACATTTCAGAGCCCAAGAGACTGGGGCCATGGGGCAGAGGAGTGGATGAGTCAGCATTACCTTGGAGCAGAACCATGCAAGGGTGGGTGCACTGGGCCCTCCCTGGCTCCCCCTGGCCTGTCCACAAGCCTGGGGCAGGTATACAGGGCCCACCACTTAGCACATGGAGAAACTGAGGCACAGAGATACAGAGACGCACCGCAGGTCATTGTGTGTGGGGGGGTCCAACCCTAAGTTCCTGGGAAGGACTCACAGGCTGGGACCCACAGGGCTCACATCTGGGAGGAGGCTGAAGAGCAGCCGGTCAGAAGTAGGGCTGGGGCCAGGCTTGGCAGGCCAGAGGGCAGGAACTGGATTCTGAGACCCTCTTTCCCCCAGGAGAGTCCTCTGCAAACAGCCTTTTGTATGTAGTCAGGGCCTCCCCTTCCCTGTCCTTGGCTGACCTTGGGCAAGTCCCTCCACCTCACAGTGGACACTCACCTCCCCAGGCAGTGCTGCACAACTTGCACACACATTGTCCTCTTCACACACGGGGCAAAACACCAAATTCAGGATTGGGCATCAGGCTGCCCGAGGGAGTCAAAGAAAATAAACCGACCCCACCACACCAGGGGCAGTATCAGGTCTTAGCTTCCACACCACCAAGCCACATGCCTCTGCTTTGTGACTTACTTCCCTGGGCCTGTTTCCCCATCTGAGAGGAAGCCAGCATTCCCCCCAAGGTGGCAGGTGTCACTGTTTTAAGCATGACTGGCTGCATCCCGGGGGTGTGTGTGTGTGTGTGTGTGTGTGTGTGTGTGAGACCTGTGCCAGCCTGCTCTTTCAGGCCCAGCTTCCACTTGTGCAATTCAGCGCCTGGCCTGGGGCACAGGTGTGCAAAGACCCTGAGGTTTAAAGGGGAGCAGACAGTGTGCCCTAAAGTGAGTCTCCAGGAACATCTGCGGCTCAAGGTCCGGCTTTATCTTTGTTTCTAAAAGGGTTAGATTTTAGACGCATTCATGGAGCAAGGCCGACATTCGAATCCGGGGCTTCAGCTGCAATCCCCCTATCCGAGCAAGGCAGGAAGGTGAACCCCCTACAAAACAATCTCGAAATCAAACATTGAAGATAACAGCCAGCCCACCCCTCCTTCCGGAGACCCCGGAGCCTCACCACAGGCTCGGCTGCAGCGGGACCTTGAGCAGTCACTCCCCTCTCCCAGGTTCAGTTTCCCCGCCTGTGAAGTGGGGCTGGGGAGCTAGCTGAGGATCCAGAACACCTCCCTAGGTGAGGCCAGTTTCGATTTCCCCACGTCCGTCACACCGACATCCCCCGCACTGAGGCGGCCCCCACTGGGAAAAGGCGCGCACCTGGGTTGGCGGGCAGCTGGACGCCGCCGCCTGGTTTCTGGCCGCTTGCCGCTGGGCTTCGGCTCCGCTGGGGCGCCTGCTGGGCGGACGGAGAGCGTCGGGGAGGTTTGTCCTCCGACTGTGCGCCTCACCGCGGCAGTGCCGCACCCACCGCCCCCGCGCAGGGCTGTGCCCCCCGCGCCTCAGCTTCCCCGTCTGAGAAATGGGCGCAGAGCCCCGCTCGAGGTCTGCGGCCTCGGCCCTCACCTGTGCAGTTCCCCGGGGCGGGCGTGGCGTCCCCCATGCGCCCCCCAGGCCTCGCCCTGCGGCTGAGGGTCGTAGCCTCCTCGCGCATCCCTGCGCGCTCCGCGGCGTTCGGCCAGCCTGCCGCACAGGGGCCAGCGGGGGCGGGGCCGCCCGGTCACGCCCATCCAGGGTTGAGGGCGGGGCCGACCCCGCAGGAACCCAAATCCCCGAGGGGCGAAGCCAGCAGAGCGGGAAGTCTCGCTCCAGGGCTTTGCGTAGGTGTTAACCTCTGCCCCTGCGCCTCCGACCACCAGGGCCCCCCACAGACCAGGTGTTCTCGGTGAGTAGCACATGTGAACCCCATCTGCGTCACTGTGGGTTAGGCCCTCTGTGGTGGGTGTCGATATTGTAGGTCCTAGTGAGGGACCTCCGAGTCGTGGGGGTCAGGATTCAGACCTCCAGGGTCTGGCCCTGGCCTTACACACCCGGAGGGCCTGCCCTCTCCTTGCTCCTCCTACCCAGCTCCCTCTGAAGGGGCCCCTGGCTAGGCTCAGAGCTGCGGCCCGCCCCTTCCTCTTCCTAGGACCCCACCCAGCCCAGGCGCAGCACCCCGCCCAGGCCCAGGCAACCACTGAGGGAGCTCTCAGACAACAGACTCAATAGACGCCCCCCCTCCCCCCCACTCCCCGGCCAGGGCATCTCAGGGCAGCTCCTGATCAGATGACCAGCCCGGTAGAGCTGAGGGAACGTAAGTGGAGGATTCCTGGGTCTATCTTCGTTTGCAATCCTAGTCTAATAATGGATCCTTATGTCTATCTTGGTCTACACTATCTATTCTAATGGTGGATCCCTGGATCTATCTTGATCTCCACTACCTAGTATAATGGAGACTCCCTGGGTCTGTCTTGGTCTGCACTTCTAGATTAATGGTGGATCACTGAGTTTATCCACCATTAGACTAGGTAGTGGTGACCAAGATAGACATATGGCTCCATCATTAGACTAGGAGTGCAGACCAAGATAAATCCAGGAATCCATCCTCAGAATAGGTAGTGGAGAACAAGAGAGACACATGGATCCAACATTTGAGTACAGACCAAGATAGATACAGGGATCCTCCATTAGACTAGGTAGTGGAGACCATGATAGATCCAGGGGTGCACCATTAGCATAGGTAGACCCAGGGATCCTCCATTACTAAGTAGTGGAGACCGATATAGACACAGGGATCCACCATTAGATTAGGAGTGCAGGCAGGCTAAGATAGATCCAGGAATGCATCATTCGACTAGGAATGGAGACCAAGGTAGACCCTGGGACCCTCCATTGGACTAGGTAGTAGAGACCAAGATAGATCCAGGGATCCAACAATGGGCTAAATAGTGGAAACCAACCTAGACACAAGGATCCACTATTAGACTAGCAGTACAAACCAAGAAAGACCCAGGGATCAAACATTAGACTAGGAGTGAATACCAAGATAAATCCAGGGGTCCACCATTAGGCGGTTAGTGACAGAGAGAACAACTGATGCAAGGCCTTGAGATCTTAATTCTTTGGAAGCTTGAGGTATAGCCAGAAGTCCAGTGTGCTCACCCCTGCAAGTCTGTGAGGTGGCCCAGCTGGACAGGCCTGGCTCTGGAGTGCCTGGCAGGTGGCAGCGAAGAGGTAGGTGTCTTGTGGGACAATAGAGCAGGGTTCCAGCAGGCCAGCCCCTCCCCACCTTTGCTTTCGTAGCCTGGTAGAAGCTGATGTTCAGTGTGATACATAAGGGCCCTGCCCTTTCCTGGGTCAGAGTTGTTTCAACCCATAATATCTAATTCCCACTTCAGACTTGTGGGTCACACATAATGACTTTCTTCATTTCCCTTGATGTGAACCAAGCATGTATGTCCCATCTGCCACATCAGGAAGCCGGGTGAATCCACAGGGCCCACTGTGATCTGCCCCCTTCAGACCACACTCAGGGACATGGGACCCCAGAATTCCCTACCACATGGCCCCGTGCCCACCTCTGGGGTCTTGTGACCTTCTCATTGGCTCTGGTCTTTTGTGCACACCACTGTACCCAGGACAGCTGCCTGTATAGGTGCATGAGCAGGGCTGGGAGGGGAGGTCTGGTGTCGCCCTTGAAACTACAGGATAGAGCTGGTGGAAGCTGCCTGCGGGCTGCCTACAACACCACACGCTGGCCCAGGCCTGGTATGTGTATGCATCCTGGGGCTGCTGTAACGAGGTACCACAGACTGGTACTTTAGGACTACAAAAATGTGTAATCTCAGGGTTCTGGAGGTCAGAAGTCTGAGATCAAGGTGCTAGCAGGGCTATGCTCCCCCTGAAGGCACTAGAAAGGGTCTTCTCCATGCCTCTCCCCAGCTTCTGATAGTTTCTTGGCAATTTTCATACAGCTGTTTTGTCCCTTTGTGCATATCTGTCTCTGTGTCCAAATTTCCCCTTTTTATAGGAACGCCAGTCCTATTGGAATAGGGCCACCCTAATGACCTCACTTTAACTTGATTGCCTCTATAAAGACCCTATTTCAAAATAAGGTCATGTTCTGAGGTACTGGGGGTTAGGACTTAATCACTTGAATTTTGGGGAGGGCAAATTTCAGCCCATAACAGCCTATAACATAACAAGAACGAGACAACATGTTTTCTTGGCCATCTGTGGCATGGTTACACGTTCTGGGTATTCAAGCATGGGGCGCTGGCCTCCGTTTGTACCGTTAGGGAACTGGTGGTGGCCTGAGACTTCTGTCACACGCTACAGGAAACTCTACACCTCGTTCTACCTCAGAACACCCACTTGTGTCAAAGACATCTTCAGAAGCAGTGGTAGGCACTGGGTTTGGTTCTGGAGGTGGAACCTCAGTCATTATGAACCTTGATCTGGACCACCCCATCTACCTTTTCTGGGACTTCTTGGAACAGCGTGCTCCTGGAGAGCACCAGCAACACCTACCGTGGGTAGGGAGGGAAACTGAGGCCGGGGAGGCGAAGGCACTAGTCTACCACAGACTCAGACCGCTTGGGCCGCCACCTCGCCCCCCATCCATGTCAGGGATCGTGGTTCTGACAAGCATCC
The DNA here is from genome assembly GCF_951394435.1 of Stenella coeruleoalba. Taxonomy (NCBI): domain Eukaryota; kingdom Metazoa; phylum Chordata; class Mammalia; order Artiodactyla; family Delphinidae; genus Stenella; species Stenella coeruleoalba. Next base: position 33,837,374 of record NC_137153.1, on the reverse strand, counting down.
CGTGCCTGAGCGTTAGTATTCTCATCTGAGGGATAGAAAAGATCCTGCCACCCTCCCAAGGTGAGGGAGACTGTGACATGGTCAAGGATGGAGCATCTCCTGAAAGCTGGGTTACACAGGCCCTGCCAGTGTTTGGACTTGCTGCCATCCCTATCTGCCCCGCAGCTCTCCAAGTCCTGGCCCAGACTGGGAGCAGTGCCTGTGCTATGCCAGGCTGGTGTCTCCTGGCCCTCAGGCCTTGGCCACCTACTCAAGGGAGCCCTCCCTAATGCCCTTCCTGGACAAAGCCATTCCATGCTGCATGACCTCAGGCCTGTGAAGCAGACAGGACATAGGGCTCCCTGGTGGAGGCAATGGCGAAGAGGCAAGACGCACTAGCAGAGACACTTGAGGAACTGACCGAAGCCTTGGCCTCTCTGCATTTGGGGGTCCAGCCCCTACCGCATTACCTCTTCCCCATCTGCGTTGGTATCTGGGAGCACAAACAAACATTTGTTGAATAAATGAACTGGCAGGAAGGAACCAGGGAGGTTCGTGAAGGGGGAGGGGTCTGGAAGCTCTAGGTCTTGGTGTTCTGCTCTATAAAATGGGCTTACACACATGCTACCAGGGACTTTGAGGGGATGATGAAGATCTGGCTTGGGGGTCTCCTCTTCCCTCAAGGCTTAGCCTGTCCCAGAGAGCCTTCCTCAACTTAATTGTCCTGACACAGCATCCACAGGCCATGGTGGCGGGGTGGGGGGGGAGGCGTTGGTCATTGGTGTGTTTCCCTCACATTGGATAATCACTTTAGAAATGTAAAATGCTTTTTGTTTTTCTTTAAATGTTCCTCATTTTTTCCACCACTCAATATAAAAATAAGATTTTTATCCTAAAAACCTCTCATAAAGGACCAAATCCAGAAAATTCCATCCCAAAACAAGAGTCAGGGAAGCAGGGTGGTCTCATGGGCTTTGCCTCTTTTTTAAAAAAATTATGTTTTTAAATTAAGAGCGATTATTTTAAAAAGTAATCTAAACTTGTAGCTCCAAAGAGCTGGGTATTTGGGGAGGGAATTTTCCCCAAAATATTTTCTGCCAGGCTGTTTGGCATCCTCCACACACACTAGTCCTCTGGCTGCTCCACAGGAAAGCAAGAGCTGGTCCTCTTCTGTAGGGAACCCCTGGCTGGAAACCCACTCCCCACCAGGGCCCAGGCTCTGACCACTGGGATGTCCTCCCTGGCCCTAGGTCTGTACAAGTGAGGCTTTCCTTGGCTTTCAGGAGGGAGACAGGTGAATCACCCTAGGTGACATCAAGCCACCACCCACAGGTTCACAGTGATGGCTTGGAGACATGTAGCAAGGAAGCTGGAAGGAGGCAGGCCTATGGGCTATACGCTTTCCTAGGGGGGCAAAAGCAGGTGGTGGATTCACAGAACACATAGGACCAGGCCCTCCTGAATGCCAGGCCTGCTCAGCAGCCAGGACACAGGGGGCACAGGAGGGGCAAAGGCTGATGGGCTGCTTCCAGGGCTCCTCCTCCACCTCTGGGCAGCCAGACTATGGGTCAGTTTTTCCTGCCTCTTGACTCTTCTCTGAGTTGTCTGAATCGTTTACAATAAGCACGAATCTATTCTCTCACCAGAAAGCAGGAAACTCATAAAGATTTTAAGGGTGGGATACATGTAAATGATAACACACATTCACAGGACAGTTCTGAATTCTACCTGTCAGTACAGATATGGACTGGCCCCTCATTAGCAGATGGGGAAGCTGAGGCTCAGAGAAGTGGAACTGTCCTATCTAAGGCCATTTGCCAGCTAGGAGGATGCCTCATGACTGTGGTCTGAGGGCTCACTCATAATGATAGGGTTTGGCTGTGCCCCCGCCCCTGCCGGGTCGGGGCAGGGGTATGTTTTCACAGCCAGAAGTTTTCCTAGGTAAGCCTGGGGTAAGAACTACATAGGCGGGTCCAGGGCAATCCAGAGGCTTAGTGGTTATGAGCCAGTTAAGCTTCTTTGATGCCATGCACCTGCGCAGCCAGCTTGGCGGGAGCCTGAGTCCCCAGTCACAGAAGTATGAGAGCCTGCCTCCCCCTGCCTAACACAGACCCTGTGGCCTCTCGGCCCTCATCAGCCCCTCAGGCTCAGGGCATTTTAGCTACTTCTGCAGCCTGCTGGTTGACTTTGGGTAAGCCCTGCTCCCTCTCTGGGCTCCTGTCTCCTTCCCACCTCCTCCCAAGCCACACCTGCCGAGGCTGTGGCTCAAGGGCACCTCAGAGGCCCAGGCTTGCAGCCTGGCACATGCCTTGTGGGAAGGCATCCCCTGGGCCTCCTAGGGGGTGGTGTCTCACAAGGCCTGGAAGGCTGGCCAAGGCCATCCGCATGGACAGATTGGAGAGACCTGGCCTGGGACAGGTGCTTGGAGGGCTCCCATTTCACAGATGGGGAGTCTGAGGCCTGGGGAAAGGGTCTGTCCCTAGCAACACAGCTCATCCCCAAGGCCCAGCCTCTGGGGCCTGACATTCTGGCTCTCTGTGCCTCTCAGTTTTCCCAAGATGGGCATGTTAGCACTCCTCATACCAGGACCAAAGGAAGGATGAGATGTACAGTGCAAGTCCAAGTATGTGAGCCCCATAGTCAGGGCTAGTAGGAGGGTCAGGACAGCAGAGAGCAGGAAGGGGCTGCTCTGAGTCCTACAGGCTGTATACCTGCTCTCACCTCCTCACTCCCTGTGCTGACAGCTGTGCTTTTCCAGTAATCATCAGGAGCGCTTTGCTGTCCCCATTTTACAGGTGAGAAACTGAGGCTCAGGCCTGTGAGTCACACATTTGCTAAGTAGCTGCTTTAGTCAGCTGCAAAGGATAGAAACCCAGCGTCAACCCAGAGGAGATGGCTGCTGGCAGCTTCAGAGTTCAGAGGGAAGTCCTTGAAGCTCAGGATCCCAGAACAGGGGAGCAACTCTTTCAGCATCCCAACACCTCGTCCCAGAGATGCACTGGACCATGGGTTCATCCCTGGACCAATCGCTGTGCCAGGCAGAGGCACTCGATGAGCCAGGGTTCCAGGAACCTGTGGCTGCATAACCACAGATACCGTTTACAACAGCAACAGTCATTTCTGCTCATGAATCTGCAGTCCAGGCAGGGCTCAGCACCTTGGCTCTGATCCACGGTGAGACTCTACTGGAAAGGCATCCCAGAGCATTGGCACCTCTCCACAGGGCTGCTGTAGCTTCCTCATGGCATGATGCTGTCTTCTAGGAGCAAGCATTCCTTAAGACAGGGAGTGGAAACTGCCTGTTTATCCAGGCCTTGGCCTGGAATGTCACTTCTATCGGATTCTATTCATCAAGCAGCCATGGAGCTCAGGTCCAACGAGTAGAGACAGACCTCACCTTTCATAGAGAGGATCCTCAGCAAATTTGAGGGCCACAAGCACTAGGCCAGACTCTTCTTGGGTGTCTGATGTGCACCTGCACACTAGCAGGCCATTCCAAATTAGAGAGCTTAGATCAGATTCAGACCCCAAAAGCAGGTGTGACCTTACTGAGTTCTGATAAAACACGCACAAGCAGATGCAAACACAGGAGGACTGGAGGACACTAGTGCATGGTGTTAAGTGCTGACAGGGGATACAAGTAATGTGTGTGTTTTTGATGATTGTCCACATTTTCTGAACTGTTCAGAGGAATGTACACTCTATTCGTCTGGCCTTGGGCTGTAACGATGCTATCTGAGGGCAGGCGGTCAGAGCCTATAACCAGAGACAAGGTCATCTCTCATGTACCCACGTGTGGAGTCCTGATTATTGTGCCCAGGAGTCTTCCTTCCCATCGAGACCCAGCTCGGCCCAGGTGGTTCCAAGCTCATGTAGATCTTGGATATTGCTGTACTCTTTTCTCCCCTGTCCTCTGTACCCCCATGGTCCCGGTCCTCCTGGAGACCACCTTGTTCTCAGCTCCTTTGAGAGGCTCAAGGAGTGCCGGGGGAGGCCAAGGCTAGCCCATCTGGTGAAGGCCAAGACGCTGAGGGTGCTGCACGGGCTGGATCTCTTTGTATCTCTGCGCTCACCGGGGCCCCTGTGCAGCAGACAGTCTGTCAACTGAACACTGTGACCCTCTGTGGGGAACATGCCCCTTCAGCCTTCAGAGGACTGTGAGTGCAGAGGTCCTGCCTTCCCTTGCTGATGGCCACCACCTCTTAAAACCAGACTCAAAAGGTGATTAGGTTAAAAGGTCCCTGCCCAGCTCTTCCTTGACTCCCTCTCTTATTCCATCCAGTCATCAAATACCTGCTCCTGCCTCGCTCTGTGCCCCATGCTGCTGACCTCTGTGATCTCTTGGGTCCACAGGGCCCAGGAATAAAGCCCTCAGTTAAGCTGACTTTCCTTGCAGTCTACCCAGCCCTGTGGCTCTCCTCGTGCTTCCACAATTCACTCAGGTGCCACTGCTTCCAGGAAGGACTCCTTGCCTACCCAGGCTGGCTTGAGGCAGACCATAGGCTTGCGACTCCTTCTCTCCCACCCAATAGAGAGATTGTACCTGGAGTGCAGGAACCACACCTTGTTCATCTCCTTGGCCCCAGAGCCCAGCACAGGCTGAGCACAGGGCAGGTGTCACTAACTGTTTGAGGAATCTGAGAACGAGAGATGGTCCAGGTAGAAAATGTTGGTGACACCTTGGGCAAACTCCTGCTGTTCCTTTCTCTCCACTCACCAAACTGAGCTGCGGATCAGATTGTGGAATTTGGCATCAGTGACCTTAAGCTCAAACCCTGGCACTGCTGTGGTGACTTTGGGCAGGTCGTCTGTGACAGATGCTGCCTGTGCCCACCATGTCTCCTCTGCTAAGCTCACTCAGGGCCCTAGGCCCAACTCCCAGCTGCCTGAGTCTCCCTCTGGGGTCTTGTGTTAGTCATGTCTTTTATTTTCTATGTTCTGATGCTTTGACACAGGCCAGGCTGACCCTGGAGGGATGGCCTCCGAGTCCTAGAGAGAGTAAAGCAGTTGCCATGAGCACATCTTTCATATGCAAACCAACACATCCAGAGCCAACGCCACAAGCACCTCACACTCCAGACCAGTGTCCACCCGCCCTAGTCACCCCAGGGCCAGGTACCAGACAGCTAGCCTCTGTGCCCTGGTCCACTAAAATGATTCAAACTGGCCAATCCTAAGCCTGCTCACGTTGCTCACTCGTTCCTTCCTATGGAAACCACAGTAAAGGCTCTCACCACATGTCCCCCTCTCCCTCTGCCTCCTGAGCAAACCTGGTGCTTCCCTGTGTGGCCCTACATGGTGCAGTGTGCTCCCAGCCCCCTGGCCCCTCAGGCAGGTTAGCTCTGAGGCACTGGTTCTATACAGTGAGAAAGCCGGGCCCTGGGGCTCTCCTGTTGAACATAAACGGTCACAGAACATCAACATCAGACAAGGTCACTCTGAGACAAAGAAACAATCAACTGTACCTATCCTGGTGATATAAGTGGCTGCTGCTTTGTTACCAGTTACAACTCGTGCTTCCCTTCATTCCTTATGCTTTCTAATAAAACTTATTGATACTCAAACATAGAACAAGCCCCACTTCCTAACAGCATCCAGTCCAGCTCTGCTTCTCTGAACCTCTTCAAAATTGCCTTACATGAGCCCCAACCCTACTCAAGTCCTCCCTAACACCATTGCACTGAGATGCCTTACGATTTCGCGTGGCAAGTGTTTCACCTCACCTCATCACGGCAGGTCTAAACGACCCTGGCGTCATCCTGGGGTCTCTGCTGGGACAGGGTGAGTGGCACACAGGCTTCCCCTACAACCAAACTTCAGTTGCCTCCAGACCTAAGTTGCTTGATGCCACACTCTGTGTATCAGTGTCCTGGGGCCACTACAACAAAGTATCACAAATCAGGAAGCTTAAAACAACGAAGGAATCTTTGGCCTTCCTTCGCTTGTAGCTGCACCACTGCAATTCCGCCTCCACCATCACATTTCTGTGTGTCCTTTTCCTCTTCTTTTTTTTCTTTTTCTTTTTTTATAGTACACACCTTAAATATATGTAGTTTATTGTGCATTAATTATACACCAATAAATCAGTTAAGTAAATCATTAAATTATTTTGCAATTTTCCTGCTTCTGTCTTGAAAAAATAATCTGGAAATATTATACCTCCAAAATAATAGAGAAATATTTAGCAAGTCTTTCCCTCTTCTTATAAGGACACCAGTGATTGGATTTAGGGACCACCCTAATGCAGTAGGACCTCATCTTAACTAATTACATCTGCAAAGACCTTCTGTCTTGGTCACATTCTGACATTCCAGGTCAACATGAATTTTGGTGGGGGACACCATTTAACCCATCATAATCTACCCTTTGACCCCCTCAAAAGTCACTTTGGTCCCACTTTCAAAATATATCCACCCCATCCCAACATCTCCCAAAGTCTTAACCCATTCCTAAAGGGAGAAAAAGGAAGGAACGAAGGAGTCACTGGTCCAAAGCAAGTCTGAAGCCCAGCATGCACATTCCAGTAGATTTCAAGGCCGGCAAATAATACTTTGTGGCTTGATGCTCTGTCCTTTGGGTGCATGAAGGTGGCCCTGCTCTCTGGCGCTTTGGCAGCAGCCGCATCCCACCTTCTCTGGTCTCTGCCTCTGCATTCATGGCTCTGCCCTCCAAGCCATTCTTTCTTCACTTCATTTCATCTCTGGGCCTCTCAATCTAGACTGGCAGAGTTTCCACTAATGTAACAGTCTCAAAAGCCTTGTTGGTCTTCTGCGTAATTCACAGGGAGCTACACCATCAGGTAAGAGGCTCCACAGATCTTTCCTGAATAGCCCCATCTCTCTTCCTGCATTCCGCTGGGATGGTGGAGTATACCCGCAAGTCACAGATGTAATCTCTTCAACACTAGGTTCTCCCACAACATCTTTGGTGCTGTCTTTAGACCACACTTTCTGAACAGTGAATTTCCTAATTTTAACAGGCTGAGGACTTCCCAAATCATCAAGTGCTGGTTCCTTTTGCTTAACAGTTCCTTCTGCAATTTATATCTTTCCTCTCAGATTTTACTACAAGCAGCAAGGAGAAACCAGGCCATATCATTCATATTTTGCTTAGAAATTTCCTCAGCTAAATATCCAAGTTCATTCCTTACAATTTCTACTTTCCACTCAACCCTAGAATACAATTCAACCAAGTTTCTGCTGCTTTATGGCCTGTCCTCCGGTTTCCAATAATTGACTCTTCATTTCCATCTGAGACCTCACCAGAAGCACCTTTCATGTTCATACTTAATACCAACATTATGTTCATGACCATACATGTATTCTCTGAGACAATAGAAACTTTCTCTACATTCTCCTCACTTCTTTCTTTTCTTTTTTGGAGGTTCTTTTTTTTTTTTTAATTGACGTATAGTTGATTTACAATGTTGCATTAGTTTCAGGTATACAGCAAAGTGATTCAATTATACATACGTATATATCTATTTTTTTCAGATTATTTTCCCTTATAGGTTACTACAAAATATTGAGTATAATTCCCTGTGCTATACAGTAGGTCCTTTTTGTTTATCTATTTTATATATAGTAGTGTGTATATGTTAACCCCAAACTCCTCATTTATCCCTCTCTCCCACTTTCCCCTTTGGTAACCATAAATTTGTTTTCTATGTCTGTAGGTCTATTTCTGTTTTGTATATAGGTTCATTTGTATCATTTTTTCTAGATTCCACATATAAGCATTAACATATGATATTTGTCTTTCTCTGTCTGACTTATTTCACTCAGTATGACAATCTCTAGGTCCATTCATGTTGCTGCAAATGGCATTATTTCGTTCTTTTTTATGGCTGACTAATATTCCATTGTGTGTGTGTGTGTGTGTGTGTGTGTGTGTGTGTGTATAGATCACATCTTCTTTATCCATTCATCTGTCGATGGGCATGTAGGTTGCTTCCATGTCTTGGCTATTGTAAATAGTGCTGCAATGAACATTGAGGTGCATGTATCTTTTCAAATTATGGTTTTCTCCAGCTATATGCCCAGGAGTCCTCACTTCATTTTAACCTCTGTCTCCCCAGAATTGCCTTTATTGTCCATATTTCTACCAACAATCTCTTCAAGGAAATCTAGGCATTTTCTATCATGTGCCTCAAAACTCTTCCAGCATGTATACATTACCCAATTCCACAGCCACATTTTTAGGTATCTGTTATAGAAGCATCTCCCTTCCTGGTACAAAATCTGTGTTAGTTTTCTAGAGCTGTTGTACACATTTCCAAATTTAGTGGGTTAAAACAACAGAAATTTATCCTTTCAAAGTTTTGGAGGCCAGGGCCCTGAAATCAAGATGTTGTCAGGGCTGTGCACCCTCCGGAAGCTCTAGGAAAGGATCCTTCCATGCGTCTTCCAGCTGCTGGCCACTCTGGGTGAACTTAGGTGTTCCTTGGTTCATAGCTGCAGCGTGCCCATCTCTGCCTCCATCATCACAAGGCCTTCCCCGTGTGTCCCCTCCTCTTCTTATAAGGACACCAGTCATAGGACTTAGAGCCCACTCTATTCTCATCTTAACTAACTACATCGGCAAAGAACTTATTTGCAAATAAAATCACAGTCTGAGGGTCCAGGTGGACATAGATTTAGGGTGGGGGATACCATTCAACCCAGGACGCCAACTTGTGTGGGCTTTTTCCCTTCTCTGCTTATTCTCCATTCCCCTCCTATTCTTCCTGTGTTGCCTCCCAAATAAACTCCTTGCATTCAATCCGTGTAGCAGGATCTGCTACTGGGAAAAAACTACCGAAGACACAGGGCCCCCTGCTGTGAGCCAATGGGGACCCACCTAAGACATGCCCGCCCCCACCCTGTGAGCTACTGGCAACCCATTTAAGACATAACTCCTGGTGCTGAGCTACAATGTCCCCCTCTGTGAGTGGAGTGAAGATAATGGCCCTTTCCTCTGAGGTTTCGGGAGCACAGAGGAGAGAATGCCGTAGGGCTCTGGGTTTAGGACCACACACAGGGAATGGCCACTCCCTACTTCTGGGAAGCGGGGTGCTTTGGGAATGACCCCAATATTTTTCCTTGCAGTGGATGGGCTACTCTTTTGTCAGTTTTCCAGTGCCCCTTGGGGGCAGATGTCGTTCTGGGGGGCTATAATGTGCTTTCTGAGTTCTGATAGAGCACAAGGAAGTGGAGCTCCCTCTCCAAGATGGAGATTCATGGGATGGTGGCATGTGCATTGTGAGCGGGCAGAACTGGAGTGCTTAGGACCAGGCTCCCGGGGCAGGCCTGGCCCTGGCAGGAAATGGAAGATTTTTGTCCCTCTCAGGGATACTGCCAGCCTGGATTCTGCTGGGGAGAGAGGGTCAAGGCAGGACTTTTTGGAGGGTGCAGGCTGGTCCCTGCAGATGGGGTCTGCGGGGTGGGGCAGGGCCATAGAAGAAATCAGACTCCAAAAGAACTGTATTCTCTCATGGCTGCTTCAGGTGAAGTCAGAGGTGGGTTTCTTCCTGCCTCTGTTCTCCCATCCTGGTTTGGGCTCCCCGGGAGGCCCTTCCATCCCATTCCAGGATGGCCCCCTCCACCCTCAAGCGGGGGACTATCTTAGGTCACATGGCCATCTTGGACCAACCCCAGCAGAGGGAGCGGGAGAGCTGGTCAGTGAGCCTGTGCCACAGGAGGGCTAGCTGGAATCCTTCCCCTGTAACCTTCACTTTCTAGGATCTTGGGGCCAGATGGCCCACCCAAGCCACCAGCTCTTCTCCTTGGCAGGAAATTCCCTAGGCACTACCTGGTATTTGCCATCCTGCTGGTCAGAGAGGACCAAGTCCAGTTTGGGGACAGCACAGAGGGGCCATCAGGAAGGTAAGACAAGGCTGAGAGAGCAATGTGGGTGTGCCACTATCCTCAGGGATCCCTGGTATGCTCCCATCAGTGGGGGGGCCACTGAGGCCCAGCAGACAGCGGCTTGAGCACACCTGGGCTTTGAGGGAGATGGTGCGGGTGCCATGGGACAATGGCTTCCTGGGGCTGCAAGGACCTCCATCAGAGCTTTGCACCTGTGAGCAGGGCACCAAGCCCAGAAATTTGTTGGGTCAGCAAGACCAGGCCTGGTGGGCCTTGTGGCCAGGAGGGCGGGGGAGGCCAGCTTTCTAGGACGGAATGTGCAGAATGTAGGGTGGGAACCTGGCTGCTCCCCCATGGCCTGCCCTAGCCCCAGTTATTTCTCTGGCCCTTTTTCTCTCTGTTTTCTCTCTTGTAAATGGGGGGCAGTGGTGGGTGTGGGAGGGTATGTGACCAGGGAGCAGCCTGGCCTCTTGTCACAGCTGGTTGCCTTGGGACCATCTGGAGCTCCTCAGATCACTTGGAGGACTTAGGAATACCTGGAGCCCCCAGGGGACACCTGGAGCCTCACAAGGACCATCTGGAGCCCCTGGCGACCATCCGGGGCCCCCTGAGACAAACCGGAGACCTTTAAGGATCCCTGGGGCCCTTAGAAACACCTGGAACCCCTCAGGACCACCTGGGGCCCTCAAGACCACCTGGAACACCTTGTGACCACCTGGAGCCCTCTGGGACCACGAAGAGCCCCTTGGAGACCCCGCGAGGAGGGGGAGGTGACTGAAAGGAATGGGCGGTGGGGGGTCCATAGTGCAGCCACCCTCTGTTGCCAGCTGGGCCTCCCAGAAGGATCATTCAGAGAGAGCTCGTCTGTAGAAACATTGCAGTGGCTCTTGGGGAGGCGAGCCCACCCTCTTTCCTAGATGCCAAGCACCTGGACTAGCTGCTCACAGGGGCTTGGATTCTAGGGCCCTGTCAGACCCCAGGAGGTGGGGAGGCCCTTTGAGCATCTGGGGTATGAGGGCTAGAGCCCCCCAAGGCCTGGGCTCTGAGGTTTAGGGTAAGCAGGGACTTCAGGGGCTGATCCTGCCCCTTCCATGTGCACAGTGGTCCGCTGTCCCCTTGGAGGGTGGTGACGGATGGGCACAGGTGTACGGCGGACCCACCTGGGTCCAAATGCCCCTCTGCTGATTTCCTGGGGCATGGCAGCCCCTTTGGGTCTTGTGTGCTGGTTTCTGCAACGGGACCAGACATCTGAGGAGGAATTGGCTGTATGTCCTGGAGACCTGGGGACCTCAGAGGAGGCAGGAGAGCACTGGGCCTTTATGATCTCAGACAGCCTCTGTCTCTCTCTGAGCCTCGATTTCCCCATCTGTTAAAAGAAGATTCCAGACCCAAAGTGCTCTGGGGCTGCATGGCAAGAACAAAGTCTCTGAGCTTTCACCCAAGCTGTTGGCAAATATTAACTGAGCACATACTCTGTGCCAGGCACTATTGTAGGTACTTCATTCTGCTCTCAGAACTTCTGTTCTAGATGAGGAGACAAAGGTTAAACAAGAGAGCAAATACCCCAACAAAAAGTAGAAAGACTGGGGCAAGGGCTCTTTGTTGAGGTTCACGGAGCAGACTCTTGCAAAGTCCTGCAGGAAGAAACCCCAGACAGACAGAACAGCATGTGCAAAGTCCCTGAGATGGGAAGGAGACTGGTGTGTTCTGAAGGTCCAGTGGCTGGAGCCTGGTGACCTGGGGTGCGAAAGGAGCAGTGCGGGGGCGCCGGACAGGAGAAAATGAGGCTGGAAGTGTGACAGGGCCAGAGGCTACAGGGCCTGAGTCCAACCCCTGAGTCCCAGAAATCCAAGTGGCCGGCACACAGGAGGTATGCCAGCAGTGCCTGCTGCATGAAGAAATGGACAAAGAGTGAATGAGTGACTCCTGGCTGGGTCCCTAACTCACTGTGTGACCTTGGGCAAGTGTATTTCCCTCCCTGGGGCTTAGTTTCACTGCTACTAAGACACCCTGAGTTGTCATTATTTTCAGCGAATGGCTGGGCTGGGTGCCTGGCTGCAGCAAACCCTTGTGTATGTTGGCTCCTTCCTCTTCCCAGGACTGTGAGGGACACGGCCAGCATCCCCCCTGGGCCTAGTGGGGAATGTGTGTTCCCCAGGCTGAAGAGGAGCAGCCCCTGGGGGCACAGAAGACCCTCAGCTCAGGCCTTTGACTCCTGTGACAGTTGGGTACTTCAGACCCTTTTCCTGCCCCGTCTGGCATTCTTTAGGACCCCAGAGGCCCCAGGGCCCACCTCCTGCTCCGCCCACTGGCCTCCCTTCTCCCTCTGTTCAAGGGATGGCCTCCTGTCCTGCAGGGTTGGGGGCTGGACTTGGGGAGGAGGAGGAGGAGGGACAGAAAAGGAAGGTCAGTGGAGAGGCTGAAAGCCAGTGTGTGTCCAGCCTCCACCCTCTGTGTGTGGGCAGTGCAGAGTGCCCAGGCCTCAGGCTATGGGAGCAAGATGAAGGTAGACAGAGGTGGGCAATGTGCAGGTAGGAAGAAGCCCAGGCCCAAGGGTCACCCAAACACATGGTGTGGAGACTCCAGGCAGGCAGCCTGCTTCTCAAGTCCTTACTGGGGCATCCAGAGGACCAGGCCAGATGCCCCAGCCGGAAGGGTCCCTGGGGACAGACCTGCCTTCTGGGGCCATGCACCGGCCACCCACCCCATGACTTCAGACTCCACAATAGTTATTAACATTTATCAGGATATTTCACACGAACACCTGAGTTTCTTTCATCTCCTGAAAAGCTGGAAGCTCTGGCCACACAGGTCCATGCCTGCGTGGGGACAGCTGGCAGAGGCTCCCCTATATCACCATGCCTGCTGGCCTCCAGCATGCCCGTCATGGGGGTCTGTGTTGAGACTTGCTGGAGACACAAGGCCCTGTCTCCAGCTCTGCCCTGGTTGCCCCCATCGCAGCCAACTGGATCTGTTAAGACCCCCAAGCCTGCCCCGTGGCTCTTGCCTCCTGGAGCATCACCAAATGAGACCCCGTGGAGACCCCATGACCAGGCCTTGTCTCCCCCATGCTCCCTCTGCTCCTTGCTGTGTGTCACTGGCTCCTCCAGGCCTTGGTGGCCCTGCACTCAACTTAGGCACCCTTCCTGCAACCCCTCCCCCAGGGTGTCCTGGCTGGGAGTGGGGCTCCTAGGGAACTCCTGCCACACCCCCTGCCATGCCCACTCCCCTTCCCTGCTTCTGTTCCTCCCCTGTGGCTGCACACCTTCTCAATGTCTCAGTGGGAATAGCCACTCCAAACAGAGGGATTTCCTTTCCTCTGTGTTCTCAGGGCCCAGCACTGTCCAAAATGGACAGCGAGGACATTTTTCCGGGTCCTGCTGCAGCCACAGCCTTTGGGACGCCTCCTGTTTTCACCCTTGTAGCTGGCCCCAGGACATATGGACTGTGATGGAATATAATGTCCTGGTGTACCCCGAGCTGCTAGGGACAGAATGCCCACCTCGCCAGCCTTCCGATGTGCTGACTGAGGACAGGACCCTCCTGAAATTACTGTGGAAGCTTGCGTGCCGGGCCCCCCATGCTGTTGGCTGGGAGAGGATAGGGCTCAGGTCTGCCCTGGGGCACAGAGAGCTCACTGGGAACCGGCCACGGGGACCCTGGGCGGGAACCCACAGTGGGGGCTGCGGGTGAGGACCCTGGATGGGGGGCCCAGTCTTGCCCCCTCAGACCCCAGCAGAGTGGCACCATGTCCAGCAGGTCAATTCCAGCTGCCCACTAGGTCTGGAACTGTGGGACTCTTGGGGGCATCCTTTCTGTGACTGTTTCCTCAACTGTCAAGTGGGAACATCCTGGGGTTTAGGTGAGACTGGAGTATTACAGAGTTGACCCTGAGAAGGAGCCCCACTAGGCCCATGCTCAGTCAGTGCATGAGGCAGAGAGCAGAGCTCCGAGGGAGAAGGGGCAGGACCAGCGGGAAGAGGCCGGCTGGGATCCAGGTCCCTTCAACGCCTCTGACATCTGCTGTCCCTGCCTTGGCTCCATGGGCAGGGACTTTGCTGTATTTTCTTGAGTAAGAGCACAGTTGGAAGGGCCTGGCCTCCCCTTCCCAGTGGGCAAGTTGCCGGTATCAAGCAGCTTCAGAACACCCACTGCAGGTGGTGAGCTCTCACAGGTGCAGCATTGAGGCCCAGGTATGCAGCAGGTATACAGCTGCAGCAGCATCCAAGCATAGCAGGGTGGGTATGTGGGAGACAGCGCTGACTCACACCTAAGCTCACCTGTGCCCTGCCCACCTCACCTGGGTCTCTACTTTACCCGTGTCCTGTCCTACTTCACCTGGACCCTGACCACCTCACCTGGGCCCTGCCCACTTCACCTGGGTCCCAGCTCACCTGTGCCCTGAGCACCTCCCCTGTGCCCTGTCACTCCTTGCCTGGGCCCCACCCCTGCCTCACCCATGACCAGTCATCCATTTCTGGCTCCCACAATGACCCTCTCAGCCCACAGGTATGTGCCCTGCAAGTCTGCCCATGGCTGGGCAGTGACAGGCATCCCCGCAGGGTGCCTTGCGGACGTTAGAGGGATGGGGGTCCCAAGGGACTGGACACCCCTCAGTCATCAGTTCCTAGGTCCCTCTGCTCTCCTTCAAGGCCCTCGGGGCTCTGGTGCAAATAGACCTTCCCGACATCTTTGTGAGTAGCCAGCACTCCCACGATCCTGTATCTAAGTCTGGCTCCACTTGCTACCGGGGCAAATGGCCCTGTCTACCTCACTAGCATGACCAGGGACACAGAGCAGGTCTCCAGGCATGGTACCTTGTCTGAGGCCCCGCTGTCTAATGCCGCTGCATCCTGGGGCAACCACAGGGGTGTTACTTGCACCCTGCAGGCCTGGATTGGGGTCCAGGGCGTCATTACCGGCTGTGCCCATCTGTTACCCTCATTCTCCAGCCAACCAGGCCCACTGTGGGGAGACCCTGCCCCAAGGCTGTGTCCACCTGTTGGCTGCCAGCATTTATTTATGTAGATAAGCACTGTCCACCACCGACCAGGGGAGGCAGGCACAAATCTCAGGCCACAGATCACGACGCCTGTGTGGTCCCCCTGTAGTTTCGCAGCATGGCTATTCAGGAACCCACCACTCGCTCCCTTGGGCATCTCCAAATGGGGTGGCGAGCTACGAGGTGGCACAGGGTGTGCCCAGTCCCCGGGAGAGGAAAGAGGAGAGAGGTGGAGTCCGGGGGGCCAGTATGGTTCAGCTCACACGGATGTAGATGGTATAGATGGGTGGGCAACCATCAGGAGGGGTGGCATGACTGCAGACATCCACCAGGTGTCCTGGGCACCACCCATGAGCTCCTTCTGTCTTCTGGCGCAGATGACCCCTCACTGCCCACTCAGATGGAGTTTTCTTGACAGTCACCCCACGCCCCGCTCTGGGCCACACTGCTGGGCCTGCAGGCAGAGGCCCAGGTCTTTGAGGGACGGGCTGGGTGACCCTGGGCAATTGGCTGCCCCAGTTTGGGCCTCATTTTTCTCCTCTCTGACGTGGAGGAACCCTCCAGGGCCAAGTGCTATGTGGCCTGTTGGTCCCTCAGCAATCCAGGCTCCCTTCATGCCTGCATGTGGCCTGATGCCACCTCTCAGATGAGTACAGGCCCTGCCACGGTGGCTGTACAGCTAGGAGACACGGCAGAGACTCAGCTCATGGGGCAGCTGGGGCCTGGGGCTGCTGGGCCCCTGGGCTGGCCTGGGCCGGGTGCCCGTGGGCTGCTGAGCTCAGGGCCTCCAACCACTGCTGCTGCAGCTCGGCGGACGGGGCACTCAGGTACAAAGACTGCTGGGCCTGCTGCAGCTGCCACATGTGTCCAGCATCCAGCCTCTCTGTGGGCTCTGGCACACTCACCCTGCAGCCAGAGAGGGGGATGGCATGCAGCAGCTGGCCATCCTGCAGGAAAGGAGAGGAGCGTCAGCACCCCGGCCTCTGGAGTCCTGGCATCACTAAATACCATCTCCCACAAGTGGGCAGCAGAAGGGTGATTCTGGACAGCCGGGGAAACTGAGACCCTAGGGTCACATGAGCCACCCACCACGTGGGGTTGGGCCCAGGCTGCATGGCCCAGGCCTATCTGGGCGCCGCGGGCTTGAGGCTGTGGGCTGCCAGAGCAGGGTGGACCCCCACCCCCAGTGTGGCCCAGCGGACAGAGGACACACCTGGCTGCCTCCTCGAAGGTGCAGCACCAACTCCAGGGAGTCCGACTCAGAGATGGCAGCCCACACCTTGCTCCAGGCTGTGCCGCCATCCGACACCAGCAGGGGGCCACAGAGCAGGCTGGGCGGGGGGTCCACAGTGGCTGGCTTCTGGGGACACAGAGGACAAGTCAGGTGGAGTCTCCCTTGTAAGAGCCACTCCCCAGGAAGCACCAAGGCTGAAGCTCTGGGGGGAGAGAGGAGGGGGAGACAGACTGGACAAGGCCTGGGCCAGCCTGAGCTTCCCCAGGGTCACTGCAAGGCCACTTGGGATTGGGCTGGACTTTCTAGGCAGTGAGACCACAAGAAGGGTCAGGACAGAAATAAAGATAAGGTAGGAAAAAATGGAACAGCAGGGAACCAGAATGTGGCGGCTGTTGATGATTTCCCTGTACACACACACACCTCTCACACGTAACATCACACACACCACACACATTCACATCCTCCAGGACTAGGAAGAAATAAGTTTCTGTTGTTTAAGCTGTCCATCCTGTGGTATTTGTTATACAGCCTGAGCTGACTAATGCACCATCTAACTCCTGAGTGCAAACGGTTCCCAAGCTCTCGGCCATGACTGGATCCTAAGAGCCCAACACGCACACACGTGATATTTGGCATTCAGCTGCTAGCTGCTCTCAGTGGCCTATGGACCCAACTGAGCCCTACCAGTCCTGGTCCCAGGGAAGGCGACAGCACTAGGAGCACAGTCTGTCAAGGCTTCTGGGGTCTTGTGTCTGGAAGGCTCACCCAGCCCACCCACCTCTGTGCTCTGCTTGGGCTCCAAGGGCTCCTCGAGGCTGGGGCTCGAGGGGGCCACCGGCTGGGTCAGGAAACACTCTCCGCAGACACGGCTCTGCCTGCCGTTCTCAGCCTTGAACTCGGAGCACTTCCCACAGATGACCTGCAAGACAAGGGCACCTGTGACCCCAATGCCCAGGGACAGAAGACTATCCAGAAGGAGGCTGGAAGGAGAGGTGTAACGGCATGTGGAGGGGAAGGGCTTGTCTGTGAGACATGGGAGTCGGGAGCCTTGTCCACAGGGCAGAGACCCCAAGTCTGGCCCCTGCTGGGCCTCCAGAGCCTGCCTTCTTGCTCAGAAGTTCCAGGATCCAGGGGTCTGTGTGCATGGAAAGAAGATTTGGAGGAGGAACTAAGCACATGGAGGTCCCAGCAGCTGGCCTCCTTCCACCTGGACTCACCGCCCCACACAGCTTGCAGTGGCGCTTCCTTTTGGTGATGGAGTTGAAGGTCTCGCCGCAGCTGCTGCAGCCCTGCTTCTCCTTGTCACGTCTGATCTTAGAGGACCCTCTCCTGGGCTCAAGCTGTGGGAGGCAAACGGCTGCAGTCAGCTTCCCAGCGCATGTGGAGTGGCAGCTGTGCGATACACAGGCAACGCACATGCAGGGCAAGAAAGCCAGACGTGCAGAAGGGAATTAAGCAGGAGCCACACTGGCCATGGCCCCCTGCCCAGCCTCACTCCCCAGAAGCTGCCCTGCTGTCACACGGGGTGAGATCCCAAGGGGAACAGGAACTCTATGCTTGGAATGACTTGTCCCACCACGGAGGTCAGTGACTTTGCGTGTCTGCAAAGATAACCACCGGAACCCACACTGGGGGAAACGGTGGCTGCTCTGCACAGGAGCCCAGACGCCAAGGACTGGGGTGTCTGCACCCAGCATCCAGCCAGGTGGCCCTTGCTTCCATGCTCTGCCCTTTATTGGACCCCAGAGCATGGTCCCTGCTCCATGCCAGGCACTCAGAGGTGTGCAGTTGCCCGCCCAACACGTGTGAGAGCACTCTCCAGGGGTGGGAGCAGGGTCAGGGGCTGGACTCCCTTCTCTATCTCCTCCGATGCTGCCTGAATTTCCCACAAAAGAGGGCAGTGATGAGTCCTTTCAGCAAGACAACGGGAAGTCATGAAACATGGTGTGTGTTCAGAGAGGTTAGAAGATCTTTAAGACTAGTCACAAGAACACACTATAAAATGCTTTTACTTCTTTTTTGTTTGTTTGTTTGTTTTCTTTTACGTTTAAACAAGCTGTTTTGTGTAAGATTTCTCAAAAAGTTTTACAAGAACCACATCAAACTCCTTGGAGCAAAGAGGAATTGGAGAGTGGCAGGCAGCGGTGGGAGAGAGGTTTTCATTTTATTCTATCACTTCACTTTTTTTTTAAAAAAGTATTTATTCCTTTTTTAGTTAAACATATTTACAAATTTTAAAAAATCTAATGCAGTCTAAAACTAAGGAACAGGTATATAAATCATACACGGGAGGTAGATGTCAAGGCGACATGTTGGAAGACTGTTTAAAGGTGTCAAGTTATATTGCTAAGGGAAACAAGCAAGTTGCAAAATAATGTACAGTAGCGTATAATGTTTATACCAAAAAGAGTACGTGCATGAAAAAAAGACTGGAAGGAAGCACACCTGATGATCTTATTGGCTGTTTGGGGTAGAGTAACTCTTATCTGACTCTCTTATCTGGATTTTCTCAAGTGTTCACCGAGAACAGCTTGTGAAAGAGGAAGAAAACCAATAGACACGTAGAAAAGCAAACCAGCCACTCACTGACCAGCCCCCCTAACCCCCCCACCTCCTGCCTCACATTCCCATTGAGGACTGTGTTCCCTCTGCACTGTGGACAGCGGTTTGAGAGCTGAGTGAGGGAACCTATGTGGTCCACTCTGACTGCCTACCCCTGGCCATAGTGACATCAGTCGTGTCCAGGACCCCAGCCCCACCAGATGCAAGGGCTTGGGAGGTGAGCAGGAGGCAGGAGGGAGTGAAGGTGGGAGTGGGCACCGACCATGCAGGGTGAGGCTGGCGTGGGGGCTCAGTAGCGCTGTCTGATTAGGTTTCCCCATATGATTAGGAGTGGTGCAATTTGGGGGACAGCTCCCAGGCCCTTGCCCTGCCCCTCATCAGCCATGAGACCCTGCACGAGTCACTTCTCCTCTCCAAGCTTGGTTTCCTCATCTGTAAAGTGGGGTGAGGAACCGCCCCTGGCCCTGAACCCCGTCACAGCACAAGAATCCTGACTGGTTTTGCTGATCGCCCTTATGTTACCATGGCTCTCAGGAAATGCCCCGTCCCAGCCCCTTAGCATTTCCTCTCTGTGTGGGTAGGGGGCGCTGGGGTCCCAGCAGAAAACACAGTCAATTCACCACAAACTTAAGATTTTAAGAAATGTCACAGATATGTATCAAATTCCCCAGGATGTCAGAACTAGAATGGCTACTGGAAGTGCTTGTCTCAACCTCTCCCTTGCACAGATGGGGAAACTGAGGCCCAGAGACACTTTTTCTGTTTAAAAGAGAAACACTTAAAATAAGTTTAACATTAGTGTTTCTGAGCAGAATAAAATGACGTCTGAGATTTGTTTTAAAATATTCCAGAAGAAGGAAGAGTATGTGGGGGTGGGGTGAGGATAGGGGTGGAAAGACAGATAAAACAGGAACAGCACAAAGCTGAAGTTGCTCCAGGCTGGTGTGGGGGTCTCGCTGTCTGTTAGTTCTACTTGTGTGTGTCCAAAGCTTCCCTAATAAAAATTTGAACAAAATAAGCTAAAAATATGTTTAATATAAACTCTGCAAGTTTAAGGAGAAAGAGATGCACTGGTTGGGGGTGAGGGAGACAGAGGGAGGGGCTTGGGCATTGGAGGCTGTTACGGGCTGAATTGTGTCCCCCAAAAGTCATAGCTTGCAGTTCTAACCCCCAGCACCTCAGACGGTGACTGTATTTGGAGAGAGGGCCTTTAAAGAGGTGATTAAGGTAAAATGAGGTCACTAGGGTGGGGCTTAATCCAATATAACTGGTGTCCTTATAAGAAGAGGAGATTAGGACATGGTCACACACAGAGGCAAGACTATGTGAGGACACAGGGAGAAGATGGCTATCTACATGCCAAGGAGAGAGGTCTGTGAACAAAAAAAGAACAAAGAGTGCCACTCATCATCCAGTTATATAAGGGTTAAGATGCACCCACTGCAGTCACCCACGACAGTGCACCCGGGAGGGAATTCAGGATGAAAAAAACAAGATGAGGCATTCTGTGTGTTGGAGAAACAGGCCCCAAGATAGAGAGGCACATCTCAGAAAGAATTTCAGTGACCCCAGATTCTTGCATCTTCCCATGCAGAGAAAATCACTTAAAAGTATTAACTTAAGATATCTGTTCTTTGTGATATAGCAGGAATCTTTTACCAAAATGTATGCTTGACTACATGTATTTCCTAGCCAAAAAATTCGTACATATACTGGCTCCTCCCCTCCCTCTTACAAGCAGTTCCTCAGAGCTGTCTCCCAGGCTATAGTCCTCAGTAAGATCCTGAGTAAAACTTAAATCCAACTCTAAGTTGAGTGTTTTTCTTTAAGTTGACAGGCCTCAGGAGAAACCAGCCCTACCAACACCTTGATCCTGGACTTCCAGCCTTCAGAACTGTTAGAGAATAAGTGTCTGTGGCACTTTGTTAAGTAGCCTGAGCACGCTAATTCTGGCCTATGCTTCCAAGCTCTGCTGCCTCTGCTCATAGACCCCACTGCGGGCCCCACCACTGTGAGGCCAGTGCTGGACCCCTGGTACGAGGAGCCCTGGGACCAGCTGGTGCCTCTGAGGGTGATAGGGACGCTTGCTCTGCCCAAGACCCCATCACCCTCCTCCTCCATCTCATGACCCCTGACCCCATGGACACTGGGTGTAAGAAAACCTTGGGCCCCCTCTCAGTTTATTCCATGCAGCTCAGGACCACAGAGCCCTGTGGGTGGAAAATGGGTGGCACAGACCCGACAAGCAATACTGACGCTCCCCACAGCCACATGCCTTACTGGAGGCCACCCCTGTCACCCGGCCTTGGCTGCCAGCCACACTCTAGCCCTGAGGCACATCTGTCTGCCCCACTCAGGGCTCCTTCCCTTGAGACCATCTCTCAGGACTGCTGGGGTTCAGACATGAGAAGAGAGAGGAGGGGCCATCCCTGGGTCTGCTGTGGCCCAGGAGCCTCAGCCCTCTACCAACCTTCATGGTGACCCTGCCATGCCTGTTTCCAGGTGAGGACACCAAGGGCACTGGAGGTGGGAGTGGTCAGTGGCAGGTGGCTGGATCTGCGTCTTGCCTTCAAGCACTTACATGTGCTGCAGAACCTGGGCTCTCCAGACCCTGCGAACAGCGCTGCACAACTGCTGAGAACACAGGGAGGCCATGGGGGCTACTGGGGCATCCCTGAGGGTCAGGGCTGCCCACAAGATGGAGGAGAGGCTGTAGCGGGTCAGGGGTATGTGGCCAAGAGCTCAGGTGCTGAAGGTCAGCAGGGACCCCGTCCTGGCCAGAGGGACCAGAGGACAGTTCCTAGAGCCGGGCATCTTGGGGCTGGGGCTTGGAAGAGCGACCCATCCTGGCTTCCTTTTTTTAGGCTGCAGTTCGGTGATCAGACAGGGTCTGACTACCAGCTTTCTTGGCTGGGTACCAGCTTCCTCGGTGCTGAAGACCGTAAGCCACCATGGCCCATGCTTGATGCGGCTCCCCCAGGCAGTTCCCGACACCAAGGGCTGGTGACCAGGTGGCTGAGGTGAGCCCACCTGCATCGTTGAGGACAGGTCTTCCTGGCCAACCATACTTCCTTTTTGGATGAGGCTATAGAATAAGTCAACCAAAGGGAGGGGCTCAGATTTTCTTTTTGGATGTGGAGACATTGGAAAGGCCTGGGCCAAGTCTAACCAGGGAGGTGTGGCACCGTGGCTTCCCTAGTAACAGCCAAGCGACTTCACCCAAAGCGCTCCAAATGCGCAAGTGTGGGCGTGGGAGGTCTGTGCCGAGGGCCTGTTTTACTCAACGTCTTCTCTTCAGCAGATTCACTTACAAAGCAGGGAAGCAGGAGGAAAATTCAGGGAAGAATTGGGTCCCAAACAGTGGCCCTGCCAACCAGCCTCAGAAGATGGAGCCACAGTTATCATCAGTCCTAAAGGGTGTGGACATAGGCCTGGGTCTTAGGCCTGGCCCTGTGGTGGGTGCAGCCCAGGCCCTCTGCCCTTCACAGGCAGCCCTGTCCTGGGCTTGGGGTGGAAGGGCGGCACTAAGTTTGTGCATGCTGAATGACGGGTGGCAGGGATGGGGCCTTTCACGACATCGTGGAAGGGTCCATATGTTGCCATGGTGGCTCTGGAGCCCAGGGAGGCCTTGACAGTTCTGTGCTTCCGTGAAGAGAGACGCAACTTTTGCAGAATGGGGAAGTCTTTGTATTCTGCAAGACTCCCTTGCAAAACTTCCTGGTTTGGGTTTAGCTTTTCTTAGGAAAGAGGGCCTAGTGGGAACTGTGTGTCTGAGGACAACACCAGGAAATCAAATGAGCACACCAAGAGTGAGTTTACATTTCCTCTCCAAAAGCTTACATCTGGCATGTTGTAGCAAAGATCACTCTTTCTAGTGCCAGAATTAAAACCCACTTTGGGGTACTTTCCACAAATATCCACTGAGCACATCTCGGACTCGCCCTGTATGGCAGGAGCTTCACGGAGCTGCCCTCCTGGGTCCACCAAAACCTGTGCTCATCAGAAACACAAATGAGAAAAACCATGGCCGGGCCATGTGTGCTGGGGCCGGAGCTGCAAGTCTGTTGCTGACGAGCGTTTGTCTGTTGTAGGGCCTGGGCCTGGCTTGGGGTGGATAAAGGGACTGGGACAAGGAGACCTGAACTTGAATTGTGATCCCAAGCATTTGGCAAGTCAATGGTGCTGCAGAGCCCTTGGAAGGCTGAGCCCCTGTGTAGAAGAAGGTGGGGTGGCCCGCATATCCACTGGCTGGGCGTCGCCATCGATGCGCAGCAAGTCTGCAGCCTGGCCTGGGCAGACCCCTGGACCGCGCTGAGGCCCTGAGCCTCAGGGGCTCTCAGCTACCTTTTCACCTGTCAAAGGAGTTGGGCAACTAATCGGAGGGGCACCCGAGTGGCCAACAGACACCTGACACAGCTCCTCTCTCTCTTCTCCCCACCCAAGGGAAGGTGAGGGCAGAGGGGGAGGAGTTGCCCAAGGCCTCATGTCAGGACCCACTCCACGTGTTAAAACATTAAACATGGGACCTTCAGGTCCCTTCCAGCTAGAACATTCTCCGATGGGCACTGCCCGTCGTGTGTGCCAGCCCCACCTCCTGCTCCTCTGTCTCTGCCTGGGCACTGGATCTTCCTCAGCCCTGTCTCCCTGACCACACAGCCCACAGCCACTTCTACTTTACCCCGCATCCACGGACTAAGGCCTGCCCGTGGACTCACCCTACAAAGAGTGGGGGTTGCTCACGGCAACCTTGATGCCTTCCGGCATGCCCCAGGCCAAGGGTCGGATAGCAGAGGGCCCTGCAGGGGGTCCAGCTCAGCTCCCCTGCAGAGACAGGGAGAAGCAGTGCTTCATGCAAAGGGCCATCATGGAGGTTGTCAGAGACCCTGGCCAAGGGACCCTGGAGCTGATTGGAAAGCTGAAGAGGCCCCATGTGTCATTCTTCTCTGGGCAGTTAGTTACACAGATGAAGCTTGAGTGTGCAAGCTGCTTTTCATGATGTTCCTAGACGTTCCAGAAAGGAGCCCAATAGCACACTGCCAGCCTCACACGCACAGTTTGGTGATTCAGAAAGCTGATGGTGGGTTGCTTCATGTGAGAAACACTTGTCAGTGACTCTGGGGTCAGCTGCGAGGGCTTCACAGATGAGGCCTTGGGGCACAGCAGGCATAATTGAGGCATTCTGCACAGAGGGGATAGCAGGTGCAAAGGCCCTGGGACATGGCCAGGTGAGGTAGGCCAGGGCATGGTGGGGGAGGGTGGGCTGAAAGGAAGGCAGGGCCAGACAGAGCCACAATGCAGGAAGCCCCTCAGGGAGTTTGAGGGGCTGTGACAAGACCATCTCTCCCCTGCTGGTAATGCTGCTTTCAGATTTCCTGACTGAGTTCAAACAAATTAGCACAGGCTCCCTCTGGCTCTCGCAGTGCCACCCTGTGGCAGCAGTAGCACTCAAATAAGGGGGTTCCCTCCTCTCACTTGGTCCCTGAAGCCCATCATGCCCTAGAAATGCTCCATCCCTCCATGGGAGCCCAAAAACTCCTCAAGGTTTTCCCAGTGCCTGGCAGTCAGAGACACATCGGGTCAGGGGTCGTGTGGTGACCTGGCAAAGCTTCTGCTCTTGTAACAGAGCAGGGGACTGGAGCATCTGGGCACACCTGTTCTGGGGCCTCAGCTGGGGCCCAATGCTACCCAGCAGCATGGATTGTGTGGGAGGAGGGGACTAGTTTTCTTACTAAAAATCTAAGCCAGTACAGGGACATTTACTCCCCGTGAGGAGCTAGACATCCGTCCCTCCCTCTGCTGCTGTCCCAGGAAAGTCAAGTCCCACCACAAGGCCTTTGAGGCAAAGGCCAGGTCTCCTCACCTATCAAGCCCGTTTCCTGTTCCTAAAATGGGTTGACCCTAACAGGTGCCAACCCAGAATGGCTGTGATGACCAGCAGGGTGGCCCTCGTAGCCAGAAAAGAAGGAGCTCTGCAAGTTGGTGCGAAATTCAGGCAGACTTTGCTGTCCAACTGGGGAGCACCTGCCACCAAGGGAGTGCTGGCCCAGATGAGGGACGTGAGAAAGAGAAGTCAGGGGGAGGGAAGGAGAGGCAGGCCCAGTGGAGAGAATGTGGGGGCTGGACCAACCTACCCATGGAAGAAGTTCCGCTTTAGGAGCAAAGCCCCTGTTAGGGGTCAGGCTGGGGCTCAGGCCTCCACTCATTCCTTCTGAGCCCGGAAAACTGAGGGATAGGGCAAAGCGAAGATGCCCAGGAGAATCCCCTCTCAGGATGCAGGGTACAGCACCTCCTTGGTAGTCTAGGCTTATAACTGTCATCAGACTTCACGACTATTAGGCCCAGTGGTTAATAATGATGCTTCCCTGTACTGGATACTCACTGCATGCGAGGCGCACATATTTACCCTGTTACTAATCTCCCAAACTGACAGAGCAGGAGGGACTCCGGCATAGTCCCGGGGCCTGGCCCTGTCGGGGTGGGGACATGCACACAGGCTATCTGACCCTGGACCACGCCTTCTCCGCCCACATTGACTGAGCCTCCTGAGGGCCAGGTACCGCCTTGATCCACATTTCATCCAGGCATACTTTACCTGTGGTAAAGAGCACAAGTCTTCAGAAGAACTCAGCTGTGTAACCTTCACCCACCCAAGGAAATGGACATTTGGGTCCCAGCGGGCTTGCCCCAGCCCTCCACCAACAGGCCCCAGAGGCCATCACTGTGAGGACCCAGGTCACATGGAAGGGGGAGGCTAAACCCTCACCCTCAGGTCACCCTGGTCTGACCCCAACTTCCACCTCCCGCCCCTGTCAAAGCTGGGGGGGGTCACTCACCCCTGCAGCACCCCCTCCACCAGTGGCTACCGCTGCAGGCACCTCTGGGTTGGCGCTCACCATCTGGAGGGGACAAGACAGCTGGCATGAGCAGAGGTCTGTGGCCACAGGCTGACATCCAAGGCAGTGCTGGAATGCCACCATTCCTTCTGTCTGGTCACAGGGTCAGGAGGAAGACTGTCGGGGCCTGGTGTTTGCTATGACTTTGGGAATCTGTCCTCCCTGGCCTGAAGGCATCTCAGAAGAGTTATCATTTCCCAGCTGGGGTGGAGGGCGGTGGGCAGGTATGAACCTCCTTGAGGCCCACCAGGCCTAACCAGCTGCATCACACCATGTGAGGTGGCCCTGGCCTCTAGCTGTCCTCAGGCATCTGTGGAGAGCTCGGTGCCCTGCCTTCCACGGTCAGGCTCTGTCTCTGCACCAACTTTAACGGCAGGTATGGGGTGGGGTGGGGGGTTCTGTTTCCAGGTCACCTCTTTTCAAGGTAGGGGACAGTACTTTCCCTGCCCGGGGACAGCACAAAGTTTTCTTCTAAAATAGTCCAGAAAGCAGACAAAATGGAGATTTGATGGAAATATTAAATGGATAATGAGGTGGCCTGTGGCCCACAGACCAGTGAGACCACAGGGAGGGCCACCCCGGCCTGGTGTCTGGGACTCAGGGCTGCTCAACCAGGCTGGGCTGGGTATCTCTTAGCTTCAGGGATGTCCCTGAGGCATGGAGTGAGGGACCCTCACTGTGAAGTCATGTTTGGTTGTACCTAGACAGAGGGGATGGCCAAGGCCTAGGGTGGACCCATCTGGCCCTGGGGGGGGATCCTGCTTCCTGGCTCCCCCCAGGCCTGGGGACAGCTTCGCATGGGGAGCAAGCTACCCCTGCTGACAAGATCACAGCCCCTAGGTGCATGTGATAGGACAATGCCTCATGTAGCAGCTGTATCCAGGCCTGTCCTTCCCTCCCTCCTGTCCAAGCACTGACCATCCCAGCTATAAGGTACAGGCGTCCCCACATGGATGCCCAATAAAGGTGGGCATGAGGAGAGCATGGGGACCAGCTTCCCCCCCAAGCACCAGTCCTTGTGCAAAGGGCCTGGGTTGCCCCAGGGACACTGGCACTCACAGGCGGGTCTGGAGTGAGAGAGGAATCCTCATCCTGGCCGAAGGAGCCACTGAAGGCCTTGAAAGTCTGGCTGTTCTGCTTGTGCTTCTCAATGGTGGCCTCAATGACCTGAAACAAAACCACAGAGAACAAGGGCCCTCAGAGAGCATTCCAGGAGGGTGAGGACAAGGGTCCCGTGGTCATTGCGTTCTCCCCTGACCAACAGCCTCACATGTCCTCTGAGATGAGGAAACAAGGCTCAGGGATGTGATCAGTGACTGACCGGGTCCCCACTCCAATCTCCATGGCTCCCAGTGCCACCCCACATGCAGTTCTTCAAGCCAAGGGCAGATGCTCTTGGAACAGTTTATATGGATTCGAGGCCACGTTTCCATTCCTGCAACAGCATTCCCATCTAATATCTGTTTGAATTTCCTTTTTCTCTTCTCACTCAGATTTCTGTCTTATGAATTTTGGGAGCCACGAATGGTGGCTAACCATCACTAATGGTTAGCGTTTGGCCTGGTGGTGGTCTGCCAACCCCAGTCACTGCCTTGGCCTCCGCTCTGACGTGGCCCTCCTGACCTGTGTCCCTACCATGGCTGGTTCTGAGCTGAGCCTGCTCTGGCTGCCCCAGGACACTGCCTGGCCTGTCTTTGGAAGCACAGGCTCCGTTCTGGAAGTCAAGCTGCTCGTCCTGCAAGACCCACCTCTCCTGCCAGCCACGGAGAGAAAGGACAACACGGACCTACCTTGGAGCTGCCAGACAGTGGAGATCCTCCCCAGGGTGAGGGCACCTCCCTGCATGTCCACCTCCAGGCCTTTATGTTTATTTGTTTACTGGGGAGCCCCAAATAAGAGAATGGATTCAAAGGTTTGTGGAGTCTGAAGGTGCTTATAAACTTGGTCACCCCATCACTTCAAGGTGGATAGATGGGTGGGTACTACCTGGGGGGGACACGGGGCCATCCCATCCCTTGCTCCAACATGAAATGGCCATACCACTCAAGAATTTGGTCATTGGGTTACTTTAAAACTTTAGGAGCTTCACCTGAATCCATTCTTTCTTTTCCTCTTCTGTCCTATAAAAGCCAAAAGAGTATTTTATTCATTTAGTCTTGGATACTGACTCTAAACCACCTGATTCCTCTCAGCCCTGAAGTACATGCCTGTGCTGCTCACTGCCTGGAAGTGCAACTCACGGCTTGGGAGAGTGGCCCCAAAGGCTCTGGAACACTGTGGCCAGTATCACCAGGTGCAGTCAGGCGAGGTCAATTGTGGCCAGGTGGAGTTAAGTGTGGCCTTGTGGGTGCAGGTAGGGTCAGGTGTGGCCAGATGAAGTCAGATGTGGCTAGATGTGGTAAGCTTGGTATGCAGAGCCCTCTGCAGTGGATGTAAACCAACACTTCGGTGGGCCACAATGGGTCATTGCAAAGATCTCACGTCATTGGCGGAAGTGAGAGATGGGCTCTCCCAAGCCCCGCCACAAGTCATGCACCATCTTACAGGGTAGTGTGACAACAGCCACCAAAATGTAAAGTGGACATGCTACCCTTTGGCCAGCAATTTTACTTCAGGAATCTACCAGATGGACGTAACGACACATATGTACAAAACTTGGTTCATGGACACTGCTTGCAGCACCATTTGCGACAGCAAGACCCCAGAGGACCTAGGTGCCCGTCAATGGGAACCAGCCAACGATCATACTGGAAAATTATGCTGCTTTAGAAAATGGTGCTCATATATGGGATGATTTCTGATAAATTAAATGAAAAAAGCAAGATGCAGAACAGACTAGATAGAAAATGGTCATCTGTGCTTTAAAAAATAGATACAGGGCTTCCCTGGTGGCACAGTGGTTAACAATCCACCTGCCAATGCAGGAGACAAGGGTTCGAGCCCTGGTCTGGGAAGATCCCACATGCCGTGGAGCAGCTAAGCCCACGCGCCACAACTACTGAGCCTGCATTCTAGAGCCCGCGTGCCACAACTACTGAAGCCCATGCGCCCTAGAGCCCGTGCTCTGCAACAAGAGAAGCCACCGCAATGAGAAGCCTGCGCACCACAACGAAGAGTAGCCCTTGCTCGCTGCAACTAGAGAAAGCCTGCGCACAGCAACAAAGACCCAGCACAGCCAAAAATAAATAAATAAATTTATTTTTAAAAATAAATAAATAAAATTAAAAATAGATACATATGTATGGGGACAGAAATTCCGGAAGGATACTTCAGAGATGGTTAAGAATGTCTGCTGGGGGTGGGGAACAGGGGGTGGGCAGAGGCTTAATTTTCATTGACTTCCCCTTAGTACTGTTACATTTTAAACCACAGATAAGCGAGTAAAATGAACACAAACACATCGAAAGTTTATGCAGTTTAGAAAAGGAAGCCATCTGCTAAAATTTCAGGTCAAACATATTCACACAGCAGCAGACACCAAGGCAGCTGAAACCTACCGAGTTTGTAGCTCCAGGGACCTTTTCTTTCCAGTTATGATGAATGTGTAGGCTGCATTTGACTTGACGACATCCTGCACCTGAAGGCATACAACAAAGGACAAAACAAAAACAGTAGGTCACTTTTAGCGGGTCCTGAACTGTGGACTCACACTCTCAGACTTGGAGGTCTTTCCCTGAGAAGGGGGGGCAGAGGTGACCCAGTGAGTCTGCAGGGGAGTGCTCAGCTTAGGGTCATGGTTGCTGCGGGCCACTCCGTGAGTCAGTCCATCGTGGAGGGTGGACCACCGACCTGCTCAGGCAGGGCTGGGACCACTCATTCACTGTTCTTGGAACTGTGCCGGCCAAATCTGCCTGCTCTCAGGGCTTCCCAGGAAGTCAGCCCCAGTGCCTTTCCCCACAAAGGTACCCACAGGCACTCCCGACACAGGGATGGGAATCTTAGGAGAAGAGCCAGGAGGATCTCCACTACTCTGCCGGGGTTTCTGAGGCCCCATGGGCAGGTACCTTCTATCTGCAGGTGTCTGCAACAGGGAGCCTTCCCTCATCCCCTCAACACTCTACTCCCACAGCCCTTGGGAGTAGATGTGGCCCACAGGCTGGCCACTGTCAGAAGGGATTTTTTTTGCATCACTAATGCAACCCTTCACTTTTTAGAATAAAGAAATACTTTGATTTAGCCAGTATTTTTGGAGTTCCCGTTAATTCAAAGCACTCTCCCACAGAAGAGGGGGACTGACTCCAGCTCCAGCAGCCCCACAGCACGAGACATCAATGGACGCAAGGAATAGGGACAGCAGGGACAACAGGTCATCTGGACCTTGGGTACAAGTGCCTGCAGAACCTCATCTGGGCTCCAAATTGGTGCAGGAGTGGAGAGAGCATGGACCAAGGACCAGGGAACAGGCAGGATGGGCACCCCATCTGCATTCACCCCAAGTTTCCCTTAGAGTCTGTAAGTGGGGCCCTTAGGGCTAACTTCACAGGGGACAGGAGATGGCCCAGGTCCTGGCATTGCCCTTCA
The DNA here is from genome assembly GCF_951394435.1 of Stenella coeruleoalba. Lineage (NCBI taxonomy): Eukaryota > Metazoa > Chordata > Mammalia > Artiodactyla > Delphinidae > Stenella > Stenella coeruleoalba. The sequence continues at coordinate 33,807,338 of NC_137153.1, read as the reverse complement.
TCCTGCCAACATGAAGCCGGCAGCGCACTGGCCGGTACCCAAGTGGAGGGACAGGGGATCCTGCCCATTCAGCCCAGGATGCTAGGCCAAGGCGCCCTCAGAGATGTTCCCCCATACCTGGGTCAGGATAGAAGTAAGGCTCAGAGAAGTAGTCAGGCAACCAGTTGCACAGCAGTGAGTACTTTGGTGGCTAAAGCGCTGTGTCCCTACACCTGCTCTGTGCTTTCTCAGGGGAACAGATCGGTGGGAGGGGCTCACCCACCTGGAGGTCGGAAATGTCCATCTTCTCCCGGACACTGAACTTCTGGCCCATGAGCCGCAGTTTGGGCACGCAGTAAAGGATCATGCTGTTGAACTGCGATAGTGACGGGCACGTATGGGGTGAGGGGCGTTTGACTCCACAGAGGAGCACCCCAAGGAGGAGGTGGGGCGTGGCTCTGGCAAGAGTGGGCAGGGCTAGGCGGGGCTGGGCTGAATGTGGGAGTGGTGAGGGCATGCTGGGGGTTGGACTGGGGGAGCGGCTTAGTGGTGGGGCGGGGCTCTGCAACTGATTGGGCCTGGGTTGGGTGAGGGTGTGGCTGAGTGGCTGGGTAGGCCCAGGCTCTGCCGCTGGGCTGGGTGTGGCGTGGCAGGGGCGTGGTTCTGCAGCTGGGCTGGGCAGGACTGGGCAGGGCTGGGTGTGACCGGTTGGGGGCTCACCAGGAAGAGGTGGCGGTCCTGGGTCGTGCCATTCTTGGCTGATAGCTTCTGGATGTGGCCCTCCTTGATCAGCTCGTTCGCAGGGTTGACGATGTCCTCCTCCCCACCTAGTCTCTCGTATACCTCCAAGAGCTTGTGCATTTTCTCCTGAGAGAGACACGGGGCTCAGGCAGCTGCACAACCACAGGGATTGGAGGCCTGCCAGGGCTGGGGACCCAGAGGTGTGTGGAACCCTGCCCTGCAAGTGTGGTCCAGAACCAAGGAGGGACCACGATCCTGCTGACAACGGTGGGAGGGAAAACACGGGCCTTGTAGAACAGAGGTTCAACTTGCAGAGAGTAATAAATAATAACAACAGTTAGCACCACTGCTATGTGCCACACCCTGTTCTAAACACAATGTGGGTATTAATTAATTTAATTCTAGCACCGGCCTTAAGAGGCAGATGCCATTACTATCCTCAATCTATAGACAGAGAAACTGAGGCACAGAAAAATCAAGTGAGTTGCTGGAGATGTTTCAGCTAGAGAACTGGGACTGGCTCTCTTAGCCTCCACAGTGAAGGGCATTGGGTCAGAGGAGATACGTTGGGCAGCTGCAGCTTTTGCCCTGGACAGTCATCCCTTCTTGTGGTAGCCTTACCTGGTTTCCTGCTCCACCCTCAGATGGCCCAGGGCCATGATGAGACCAGACCTCTGCCTACCCGCAGGTCATCGCCCTCTGTTCTCGAGACTGGTTGTGTGGTCATATGGCCAACCCCCACCCTTGTGGTGTGAGGGGAGAGGGTAGGCAGCTCATTGCTCCAGCTCTGGGCCAAGAGGCCATAGGCCCTGACCAGGGGCTTGAGCCAAGAGTGAAGGAGTGAACTCAGCAAAAGGCAGAGCTGAGCCCACAGGAACCTTAACCCAGCAACAAGGAGCATGGATCCACCATGCTACAGCACCACTGCCCTTGGACCTGACCAATCTTAGCCTGCACTCCCTGGAAGCAGGCTGGTTTGGTAGCTCTTCTGCCTCTGGTATGGAAACAGGTGGTAGATGTGGGCATGGGAGCAGGAGGGGGAGCCAGCACGGAGAGTGAGGAAGAGCAGGCTAGGCAGGGCCAAAGGGCCTTGTGTGTACTGGGGGCTGGGCGTGCAGTGGACATGTAGGAGAGCTAATGTGTGTACCTGTGAGGCAGTGGCAGGCCAGGAGGCTTCTGGACAGGGAGTGACAAAATAAGCAACCCATAGAAAGCTCTTAGTAGAGAAGTACGGACCGGAGACCAGGGAGATTGGAGGTGGGGAGGTTGGGGGGTTGGTCCAGGTTGAGGGGATTAGGGATGGACAGGTGGAAGCATGAAGAGGGTCCCATGAGCCCACATTGATAAGCCTTCCCCCACACCTGACCAGAGCCCCCTGCCGGTCACAGAGGCCTCACCAGACTTGGAGCGAGAACTGCCACACAGTGGACATGCTATTGTGGGACAGGAGTCCACCCCAAGCCCCTCAGAGATGTAGGCCCGTGGGGGCTCCTCCATGGGCTCTGTGTGAGCTCATGACCACAGAGTTCCATGAAGCAGCTCTTTCTCCTCCATTAGATTTAGTCTTGGGGAGGAAGAAAAGGGGAGATTAGATAAAAAGTATCTAGAGTGAAATGTCACCTGTTTAGGTTGCCATGGGTGCCCCACTGTGGGCCTGACCTCAGGCGCATCTGGTCTGGGGGCTCCAGACCCAATCCCGGGGACAGGCAGGTAATGAGGACACAGGACGTGGACCACACATAGCAAGAGCTGCCCCAAAACAGGCGGCCCGTCTCTCATTTCTCCTTTTTGAGAGATGTGGGGTCAAAGAAATATTTCACTTTCTTTTTCCTCTCAAACAACAGCAGTGCCCATGTGAAAGTGAATAGGTCTCAGGACTGAGGCAACCAGGGCTGGGTAGGGACTGTGGCGGCCTGGAGAGCCGGCCCACTTAGGGGGCACCTCGCCTCGTCCCAGGTTTTAGTGTGGGCCTGGGGTTTTCAGAGTTTTCCAGTAAAGCCAGGAATTTGGATTCTCCTGTGAAATGACCTGATCTCTAATTCTGGGCAAGGATTTAGAAATTCTTACACCATGTCCAGGCAGTGTGCAGGCCAAACAAGGGCCTCTGAAGACAGGGCCCACTGGGTCAAAAGGCATTGGTATGGGCTAGGAGGCCTCCCCATCGGCAGAGCCTATTACTTGGGGGCGTTAGATCAACAAGAGGACACCATCTCCTCCACCTTCAGGCTGTATTTGGAGGTGGGGCCTTTGGTAGGTGATTAAGTTTAGATGAGGTCATGGTCATGGGGTGGGGGAGGGGTGGGGCATGATGAGATTAGAGCCCTATTAAGAGAGACACCAGAGAGCTTGCTCTCTTTTTTTGCCATGTGAGGGCACAGCGAGAAGGTGGCTGTCTACAAGCCAGGAACCAAATCCGCCAGCACCTTGGTCTTGAACTTCCAGCCTCCGGAACGGTGAGAGTGAATGTCTGCTGTTTAAGCTGTCCAGTCTACAATACTTTGTTAGAGCAGCCCCAGCTGACAGAGCTTCAGTGAGTGAATGAACGAACAAATGAATGATGCTAACGCCAAGAGCTAACACTAAGTTATGCCAGGTCCTGTTCTGAGCACTTCACGTAGAGTGATTTAATCCCCACAACAGCCCAATGAGACAGATTCTGTCAGTGACCTCATTTTACAGATGGGGAAACTGAGGCATGGAGCGCTATATAACTTACCAGCAATCACCAAGCTAGTAAGGGACAGGCCTGTCTGGCTCTCAGTGGAGTCTCTGTCTTCCTGGGGGACAGGTGGGTGAGTATGCATGCTGACAGTACCTGGCCCACCCTGTGCCCTCCCTGCCCCAAACTACTGGTCCCTTGGGCATCTTCCAGGGTCGCCCACACTCACCATTTTCCGAATGGCAGCGTTGGAGTGGTTGGCAGCTGTGGAGATGAGCTCCAAGGACCCTGCAGGAAGAAGACAGAGTCAAGCTGCAGGGCGCCTGGTGGCTCCTCGCCCCACGAGGCTTAGTGTCAGGTTCTGCCCTGCTCCTGCCCTTTCTCACGGTTGTACCAGGCTGCTCATGAGACCTGGCCCTGGGTGTGGAGGTGTGACCCTGCAGATGCATCCCATTTGCTGGGGGTCCGCTGGGGCTGGCATGCCACTCCCCTGTGCAGACCTTGCCCCATGCTGCCTGCCAGCTGCTCCCCATGCACCAGGAGCAGCCTTGCCAGCCTCATAAGGTCCTCCGTGAGGGCTAAGCTCTGCCAACACTTAGCAGCCCCCTCCACAGAACCATCATCCACCCCTCGCACTGCAATGGGGGCAGGGGCGGTTTTCCCTTACACTCAGACTCTCAGTCACCTCCTTGTTTAGGGGTCACTTGGAGCTCTCTCCGTCTCTCTGTCTCTGTCTCTCTCTATCTCTTTGTCTCTCTCTTTCTGTCCCTGACTCTCTGTCTCTCTCAATGTGGGTTTTCAGCAGGGGCCCCAGCTCCCACTGCCCAGGAGCCCCTCAGCCTGTGGCCGGCTTGGCTCACTCTCTGCATCCTTCCAGTCTGGGGCATCCTCTGGGAGCCTCTTCAGATAGTCCTTGAGCAGCAGCTCATAGCGGGGGACCCTCTGCACGGGCTCCAGCATATGGTGCTGCAGCGTCAGGTTTCCGCACATCTCCTGCTTCTGTGGGGGAGATAGAGGCAGTGTGGGGCACCCATGGACACACATGTGGATCCCCTAGGAGGCTGCCTGGAGTACTGTACCCAACTGACTGCAGACCACATCTTACAGCAGAGGAAACTGAAGTTTGGAGAGGTTGAAGGATGGAGTAAGGAGCTGGACCCCAGGCAGGCCTGCTCTAGACCCAGCGCTGGCCTTTCTATACACATCCTCATTGGAGGCTGTTCTGTGGGAACAGCTGGGAGGGGTGAGCGTGCAAGGAGTGCAGGCAAAAGGGGAGAAGGAAACACTCTGATAGTATCAGAGCTATCCTCTCTGGGGAGGGACAGGGATGCTGAGACATGCAGGGGGATCTAGGACCCTACGCTGAGAAATCATGGGTGACCTGATTACAGTGGGATCTGGGGAAAACACAGAAAGTTATCAAGGGGCCACCCCAAATCCGAGCCTGGCCTCCAAACCCTCAGCACAGAGGGACTCTGTGCCCATTAACCCTTCAGGGTACAGTGAGGAATGTAGGTGCACGTATGCATGTGTGAACACATGTATGTACACATGTGCACATGTGCCTATGTATTACGTGTGCACATGTATGCATGTATGTGCATGTGGCACATACTTGAAATATTTTTTAAAGAATTACTTTATTTAAAATTGGTGAATGTGGCTAATTAAAACCCCAAAATTTTGTATGGAAAACAAAATCATACATAAAGTTAAAAAATAAAACATCAATGGAGAAAAATAATTTGCAACACATTTGACAGTTAACAGCTGACATTCTTAACATATAAAAACCTCATGAATCAGTAAGAAAAAGACCAACATGGCAGTAGACAACAGCAACTAGAGGTGTGAACAGGCTGTTTGCAGAAAAAGAGAAAGAAAAGATCAATGCAACATTTTCCTAAGTGCTTCCACTAGCCATTGAGAGATGCTGTGGAGGGAGACCAGCATGTTTGGATCCAGGTCCTATTGAATAATAGTTTCTGATGACATAGATCACACAAACTTTTTTTTTTTTTTTTTGCGGTACGTGAGCCTCTCACTGTTGTGGTCTCTCCTGTTGCGGAGCACAGGCTCCAGACGCGCAGGCTCAGCGGCCATGGCTCACGGGCCTAGCCGCTCCGCGGCATGTGGGATCTTCCCTGACCGGGGCACGAACCCGTGTCCCCTGAATCGGCAGGCGGACTCTCAACCACTGCACCACCAGGGAAGCCCCGCACAAACTTTTTGAGCCACGATTTCCTCACCCATGAAATGAGAATGATGATTTGTCCCTGGAAGTTATTTTAAGGATCAAAGCATCAATAGAGCATCTGGACACATCCCACAATTTTACTGATTTTCTCCATGTTGAAACACAAAGCCAGCACTGTGCCCGTGAAGCAGAGGTGGGACCGCCCTACCTGAATGCCTTGGACAATGTCCTTAAATACCGGTGAGCGCTGGGTCCAGGTGCTCACCAGCTCCACGGCCCGGTCAAAGTTCTTGACATATTCACCATACATCTTGAGGAATGGGGCCAGCTTCTGCAGGATGTCTCCAAGCCGGGGGTTTGTGTCCCTTTGTGGGAGAGTGAGTGAGATCGTCAGGCAAACAGCCCCACTGAAGTGCCAGGGTGAGACAGGGACTTCACCAGGGAGCTATGGGACAATGGCCTGACTCCCAGCTCTGTGTGATGGTGGGCAAACTGGTCACCTTCCCTAAGCCTTATTTTCCTTCCCTGTATCACATGGGATGGAAAATAGTGTGTTACCTAGAGGATCATGTAAAGTACTTCAACCATGCAGTCATAGAACGATTGCTCAAAACCAGGAGTTGTTAGTAATAATGGAATCTCTTTAATGATGAGCCACAGTTATCAAAAAGAATCAAGGAAACCCCATTATACTTCTTCTATATGAGCGAAGATTAGGAACAATGAAATGGGGCAATCTAACTCTGGCAATGTCATGGGAAAGCAGCACTGTGTAATAATGAATGGTTCGGACAGGGATTTGGAAATAAATTTCAAGGAGCAGAAAATATATTAATAACCTTTGACCTTAGAACTGTGGGGGATTTATCCTAAAGAAATAATCAAAAAGAAGAAAAAAAGGCATATGCATAAAGTCATCCTCTGCAGCATTACTAGGAACATGCACTCAAAGGCCCACCACCTGTGAAGACGGATGGGCAAGCTGCTGGACTCTCGCACCCTTATTATACAAGGGGTGTCTGTGTGCTGACAGTCTCTCCAGGGCCTTGAGGAGAAAACTTATATCTAGCAGGTGTGCACTGCATCAGCCAGAAAGCCAATCTAGCCCTGAGCTTTAACCTCATGGCCTTGGACACAGTATAACCTGCTCTTCAGGTGGAGCATGTCTTTCTAAATATTTACGAATTGCCCTGGACCCCTGCTGAGCCTTGCAGGTGCAGGGACAACCCCCAATCAAGCCCCCTGGCCTCTGTGTTCTCCCTGGCCTGGCTGCAGCTTGGAAATGGCCTCTTCTCTTACCACAGAACCACACACTGGCTCAAGCCAGGCCAGTGAAGAGGGGAGACAGCAGAGACCCCAAAGCAAAGCTGCAGCAGCACCCGGAACAGAGGGGGAAGCACATAATATGGAGAATGGCAAGCTGGGGGCCATGCCTGTAATGTTTTATTATCATTTCTTACAGTTGGGCAGTCCCTCTGCTACAAATGAACAGAAGCGGCAGAGGGACAGAGGGACAGCCCTCTGGAGACACTGCTGAGGAAGAAAAACATCTCATTTTTTAAAGCAGAGGTGCAATATACACTAGGAGGGAAAATAAACCAATAAGCACTGTCTATTCACTGGTGTTTGCAGATGGCAAACCTCATTTAAATTCCACAAAGCCCTGAGCAGGTATTAAAGTCCTTTTAATTTGCAGATGAAGAAGCTAAGACACTGAGAGGGCTTGGGGTCAGGGTTGGCCCAGGACCCTACCGAAAGAGAGCCCAGGGCGCTATGAGACAGGCTCCCCAGGTATCTCCTGGCTTTTGGGCATACAAACCCCAGATTTAGAGGCTGCTTGGCAGAGAGTATTCAACAAAACCACTGCAATAGTGTCACCATGACCCTCAACCACCAAGGGCATTGGAGCCAAACTCCCTGGGAGATGCCAGCCCCTACACTTCCCAGGCACCATGAGCTGCACTTACCACTCATTCGTGATCCGTGTCTGCAGCTCAGGAAGGAGGAACTTCCCGTGGAAGCAATAGATGGAGGAGATGTTAGAGAAGATGCCTGTGGTGACTTCCGAAGGGATCCCTGCTTCCATCAGTCGGGTGCAGAAAACCTGGGCACGGAGAAGCCCATGCAGTGGTCGCTGAGTGTGGGTCACTGCAGATGGTTACGATCATGCTTCTGCTGCAGGTATGGGAGCTCAAGAGAGGCTGCCATTGCCTTATGTTTTCTTAGTGAACCTTCCACTTCATCAAACTGGCTCAAAGAACCTTATGGTCTTAAAGCAAGCTTACTTATGGCTAAGAATTGGGGGTGAGGCAGGGACAGTCCCCTCTAGATGGGGACAGGCCATCTTTCTTCCATCTGCCCATCAAGGGAAGTGGATGGTCCTGATTTCCTTTCTTTGCTTTGTGAGCTACAAACAGAAGAAGCACCTGTCAAAACCCAGTTTCTGTTGCAGTTTTACTTCCTGTGCTCATAAACCCTACGTTGCCAGGTGGACAGGGAGAGTGCCACCCACTTTCCCAACTATTTATGCAGAAAGATGTCCAGAGGCCATTTACATGCTCAGATAATTTAACTGCCAAGAAGAAAAAAACCCCAAAGTGACTGGATGAGACAATTGCCCCAAAGCCACAAGTTCTGAAAGCAAAAACTAAGACTTTCTGGAGGAGACTTAAATTTGTCCAAGTTTTAGTATTCATGTCAGTCATACTCCAACTGCAAGCCCTAGCCAATGCTAAGAGAGAAAGTTTGCCTCTGAAACTGTCCACTGAAACTCTGGAAGTGGACAAAGGCAGGCCCAAGCCAGGAGGGCTACCTGGTCTAGCAGGTGTAGACGCTTCACGTAGGTCTCCTCAGTATGCAGCAGCTCCTGGGCAATGTGGAGCAGCTTCTGGGGCTCAGCGCACTGTGAAGAGAAGAGCCATAGCTCACCTAGGGAAGATGAGTTTTGGGGAGGCATGATATGACAAAGGCTACCCGCTGTATGCCAGGGATGACCAGGGGAGGCTGCTGGGACTGGGATGTGGGGCTCAGTTCTCGCAGATGGAATTTCCAGGGAGGTTTCTGGGGAAGACATAATAGTTTCTACCAACCCCCCCCCAAACCTTCTGCAGCCCAGAGAGAACTCTATCTTCCCAGGGCTTTAACTACAAAGGAGCTGCAATAGCCACATCAAAATATATCGTGGAGTGACATCAGCAAGGTGGCAGATTAGAAAGCTACAGGCCCTCCCAACAGGCACATGAAAAGATGCTCCACATTGCTAATTATTAGAGAAATACAAATCAAAACTATAATGAGGTACCACCTCACACTGGTCAGAATGGCCATCATTAGAAAGTCTACAAATAAGAAATGCTAGAGAGGGTGTGGAGAAAAGGGAAACCTTCTACACTGGGAATGTAAATTTGTGCAGCCACTATGGAGGTCCCTCAAAAAACTAAAAATAGAGTTGCTATATGATTTTGCAATCCCACTCCTGGGCATACGTTCAGACAAAACTATAATTCAAAAAGATACATGCACCCCAATGTTCATTGCAGCACTATTTACAATAGCCAAGACATGGAAACAACCTAAATGTCCATCAAAAGATTAATGGATAATGAAGATGCGGTACATATATACAATGGAATATTACTCAGCCATTAAAAAGAATGAAATAATGCCATTTGTAGCAACATGGGCTAGAGATTATCACACTAAGTGAAGTAAGCCAGACAGAGAAAGACCATATGATATCACTTATATGTGGAATCTAAAATATGACACAAATGAACTTATCTATGAAACAGAAACAGACTCACAGACATAGAGAACAGACCTGTGGTTGCCAAAGGAGGGGGAAGGGATGAATTGGGAGTTTGGGATAAGCAAATGCAAACTACTATATATAGAATGGATAAACAACAAGGTCCTAGTGTATAGCACAGGGAACTATATTCAATATCTTGTGATAAACCATAATGGAAAAGAATATTTTAAAAAATATATATATGTATATATATAACTGAATCACTTTGCTGTGCAGTAGAAATTAACACAGCATTGTAAATAAACTATACTTCAAGAAAATATATTAAAAAAAAAAAAAGAAAGTTATAGGCCCTCCTTCCCCCACACATGAGTTAACAATATACAAACAAGAATACCTCTGTGGAAACTTTAGAGACCAGCTGAGAAGCTACAGTTTCCAAGGCATTGTAAAACTAAGAAGAGATTCTATCAAATAGAGAATGAAAATTGGCATGTTTGGAACACCCTTTTGTGTTCCTCCCCCATGCAGCATAGCACAGCACAACTGGGAAGAACCGCCCCTCCCCCCAACTAGGGCTCCTCCCTCAGGATGGAAACAAAGGAGTGAACTGTGCATCCAAAATTTTGGCTCATCTGGAAGCTGCCTGAGGGACTGGTTTCTGTCTTGCCTGATTTGTAATGCTGTCATGACCAGCGCCAGAGTTTGAAAACAGGCAAGCAGCATGTTAGAGCTGATGTTCTGCAGGCAGATGCCAGGGGAGCAAGAGATCAGAAAAATTTTAATAGGTCTTAGAAATTCCAGCCTGATTGGCTAAGGTTTTCCCTGCACAAAGCCAGCATGCAAAGACTGGAGAGATGGTTGTTTTTCAGATGCCCAAATTCCAGCAAAAAATTACAAAGAAACAGGGAAACACAGTGTGATTAAAGGAATAAAATAAAATTCCAGAAACCAAACCTAAAGAAACATAGCCCTATGAGCTGCCTGTAAAAAATATTAAATACCTGTCATATAGATGCTCAATGAACTAAAAAAGAACACAGACAACTAAGTGAAATCAGGAAAGTGATGCATGAACAGAATATCAATAAAGAGATACAAACTATTTAAAAAAAAAGAGCCAAACAGAAACTCTAGAACTGAAAATTGCAATAACTAGACTGAAAAGTTCAAGCTAGGTCATTTGAAATCATAAATCAGAGAAGCAAAAAGAAAAAACAATGAAGAAAGCAAAGAGAGCCTAAGAAACTTATGGGATACTACCCAAGGGACCAATATATGCATTTTGGGAGTCAAGTACAGCATACTTGAAGAATTAGTGGCTGAAAATGTCCCAAATATGAGGAAAGAAATGGATATATGAATTCAAGAAGCTCACATAACTCCAAATGGGATAAATCCAAAGAACCACACTGGGACACATTATAATAAAAAAAAAGGGGGGTGGGGTGGGAAGAATGGGATGATATATTTAAAGTGCTGAAAGAAAAATAAAACTGTCAACCAAGAATATGTATCCAGCAAAGCCATCTTTCAAAAATGAAGAAGATGATACCAAAACCAAATAAACATATCACAAAAAAAAGAAAATTACAGGCCAATATCACTGACAAACATACATGCAAAAATCCTCAACTAAATACTAGCAAACCGAATCTAACAACACATTAAAAAGATCATACACCATGATCAAATGGGATTTATCCCAGGGATGCAAGGATTCTTCAATATACACAAATCAATTAATGTGATATACATATTAACAAATTGAAGAATAAAAACCATATGATCACCTCAACAGATGCAGAAAAAGCTTTTGACAAAATTCAACACCCATTTATGAGAAAAACTCTCCAGAAAGTGGGCATAGAGGGAACCTACCTCAACATAAAAAAGGCCATATATGACAAACCTACAACCAACATCATTCTCAATGGTGAAAAACTGAAACCATTTCCTCAAAAATCAGGAACAAGACAAGGTTGTGCACTCTCACTACTATTATTTAACATAGTTTTGGAAGTCCTAGCCATGGCAATCAGAGAAGAAAAAGAAATAAAAGGAATCCCAATTGGTAAAGAAGAAGTAAAACTGTCACTGTTTGCAGATGACATGATACTATACACAGAAAATCTTAAAGATGCCACCAGAAAATTACTAGACCTAATCAATGAATTTGATAAAGTTGCAGGATACAAAATTAATTCACAGAAATCTCTTGCATTCCTATACACTAACAATGAAAGATCAGAAAGAGAAACTAAGGAAACAATCCCATTTATCATTGCAACAAAAAGAATAAAATACCTAGGAAAAAACCTACCTAAGGAGGTAAAAGACCTGTACATAGAAAACGATAAGATACTGGTGAAAGAAATCAAAGATGACACAAAAAGATGGAGAGATATACCATGTTCTCGGATTGAAAGAATCCACACTGTGAAAATGACTATACTACCCAAAGCAATCTACAGATTCAATGCAATCCCTATCAAATTACCAAGGGCATTTTTCACAAATTTTACAATTTGTTTGGAAACCCAAAAGACCTCAAATAGAAAAAGCAATCTTGAGAAACAAAATTGGAGCTGAAGGAATCAGGCTCCCTGACTTCAGACTATACTACAAAGCTACAGTAATCAAAACAGATGGTACTGGCACAAAAACAGAAATATAGATCAATGGAACAGGGTCAAAAGCCCAGAGATAAACCCATGCACCTATGGTCACCTAATCTATGACAAAGGGGGCCAGAATATACAATGGAGCAAAGATAGCCTCTTCAATAAGTGATGCTGGGAAAACTGGACAGCTACATGTAAAAGAATGAAATTAGAACACTCCCTAACATACACAAAAATAAACTCAAAATGGATTAAAGACCTAAATGTAAGGCCAGACTGTATAAAACTCTTGGAGGAAAACATAAGAAGAACACTCTTTGACATAAATTGCAGCAAGACCTTTTTTGACCCATGTCCTAGAGTAATGAGAACAAAAACAAAAATAGACAAATGGGACCTAATGAAACTTAAACCTTTTGCACAGCAAAGGAAACCATAAACAAGACGAAAAGACAACCCTCAGAATGGGAGAAAATATCTGCAAATGAAGCAACTGACAAAGGATGGATCTCCAAAATATACAAGCAGCTCATGCAGCTCAATATCAAAAAAGCAAACAACCCAGTCCAAAAACGGGTGGAAGATCTAAATAGACATTTCTCCAAAGAAGATATACAGATGGCCAACAAACACATGAAAGGATGCTCAACATCACTAATTATTAGAAAAATGCAAGTCAAAAGTACAATGAGGTATCACCTCACACTGCTCAGAATGGCTATCATCAAAAAATCTACAAATAATAGGACTTCCTTGGTAGGGCAGTGGTTAAGAATCCACCTGCCAATGCAGGGGACATGGGTTCGAGCCCCGGTCCAGGAAGATCCCATGTGCCACAGAGCAACTAAGCCCGTGCACCACAACTACTGAACCTGCACTCTAGAGCCCGTGAGCCACAACTACTGAAGCCTGTGCACTTAGAGTCCATGCTCCACAGCAAGAGAAGCCACCACAGTGAGAAGCCCACACACCTCAATGAAGAGTAGCCCCTGCTTGCCGCAACTAGAGAAAGCCTGTGCACAGCAACGAAGATCCAAAGCAGCCAAAAAGAAGAAGAATAAAAAAACTACAGACAATAAATGCTGGAGAGGGTGTGGAGAAAAGGGAACCCTCTTGCACTGTTGGTGGCAATGTAAATTGATGCAGCCAGTATGGAGAACAGTATGGAGATTCCTTTAAAAACTAAAAATAGAACTACCATATGACCTAGCAATCCCACTACTGGGCACATACCCAGAGAAAACCATAATTCAAAAAGATACATGCTCCCCAATGTTCATTGCAGCACTATTTACAATAGCCAGGACATGGAAGCAACCTAAATGTCCATGGACAGATGAATGGATAAAGAAGATGTGGTGCAATGGAATATTACTCAGCCATAAAAAGGAGCAAAATTGGGTCATTTGTAGAGACATGGATGGACCTAGGGACTGTCATACGGAGCGAAGTAAGTCAGAAAGAGAAAAACAAGTATCGTATATTAATGCATGTATGTGGAATCTGAAAAAATTGGTATAGACGATCTTATTTACAAAGCAGAAATAGAGACACAGATGTACAGAACAAACGTATGGATTCCAAGGGGGAAGGAGGGGATGGGATGAACTGGGAGACTGTGATTAACATATAAACACTATTGATATTATGTATAAAATAGATAACTAATGAGAACCTACTGTATAGCTCAAGGAACTCTACTCAGTGCTCTGTGGTGACCTAAATGAGAAGGAAATCCAAAAAAGAGGGGATATATGTATCTATATAGCTGATTCACTTTGCTGTACAGCATAAACTAACACAATGTTGTAAAGCAACTATACTCCAATTCATAAAATAAAATAAAAAATAATAAAAAATTTTTAAATGAAGAAGAAATTAAGACTTCCCCAAATAAACAGAAGATAAAGAGTTCATTACCACTAGACCTGCCATACAAGAAATGCTAAAGTAAGTCCTTCAAGTTGTGAAAAGATGGTAGATAGCAACATGAAGCTGTACAAAAATATAAGGTTCTTCAATAAAGGTAAATGCATGAACAAATATAGTAACCTGTACTATCATAATTTTGGCAGTACAGTAACCTGTACTATCATAATTTTGGTAGATAGCAACATGAAGCTGTATAAAAATATAAGGTTCTTCAATAAAGGTAAATGCATGAACAAATATAGTAACCTGTACTATCATAATTTTGACAAAAACATTTAAAAACTATAAATCTATGTGAAAGTGCATACTATATATATAAATACATAATTTGTGACATCAATAACATAGAGTGTCTGGGAGGGGGAGCTGTAAAGGAGTACAGTTTTTGTGTATCATTGAAATTAAGTCTTGTTCAGCTTAAAATAAAATGTTATACAGATGAAAAGATGCTCAACATCACTAATTATTAGAAAAATGCAAATCAAAACTACAATGAGGTATTACCTCACACCAGTCAGAATGGCCATCAGCAAAAAGTCACAAAAACTAAATGCTGGAGAGGGTGTGGAGAAAAGGGAGCCCTCTTGCCCTGTTGGTGGGAATGTAAATTGATACCTCCACTGTGGGGAATAGAATGGAGTGTCCTTAGAAAACTAAAAATAGAATTACCGTATGACCCAGCAATCCCACTACTGGGCTTATACCCTGAGAAAACCATAGTTCAAAAAGACACATGTACCCCAATGTTCATTGCGGCACTATTTACAATAGCCAGGACATGGAAACAGCCTAAATGTCCTTCGACAGAAGAATGGATAAAGAAGATGTGGCATATTTATACAATGGAATATTAGCCATAAAAAAGAACAAATTGGGTCATTTGTAGAGATGTGGATGGACCTAGAGTCTGTCATACATAGTGGAGTAAGTCAGAAAGAGAAAAACTAATATCAAATATTACCGCATATACGTGGAATCTAGAAAAATGGTACAGATGAACCTATTTGCAGGGCAGGAATAGAGATACAGGTGTAGAGAATGGACGTGTGGACATGGGGGAGGGGAAGGGGAGGGTGGGATGAATTGGGAGATTAGGTTTGACATAAATACACTACCATGTATAAAATAGATAGCTAGTGGAAACATGTGGTATAGCACAGGGAGCTCTGCTCAGTGCTCTGTGATGACCTAGATGCGTGGGATGGGGGTGGGTGGGAGAGAGGTGCAAGAGGGAGGGGATATATGTATACATATAGCTAATTTACTTTGTTGTACAGCAGAAACCAACATAACATTGTAAAGCAATTATACCCCAATAAAAAATAAAAAGCAGATGGAAGATCTTTAAAAAAATAAAATACTATAACTATTTTATGTAATTGCAATAGAAAAAATATATAGAATATACACAAGAGGCAATGAGAAGGGACGCAAAACATATTATTACAAAAAAATCAATTAAACTTAAAAAAGGAAAGCAGTAAGAGAGGGACAAAAAAGCTACAAAACATACAGAAAACAATGAAAAAGGCAATAGTAAGTCCTTCCCTACCAGTAATTACTTTAAATGTAAATGAATTAAACTCCCCAATCAAAAGACATGGATTGATTGAACAGGTTAAAAATAAAATCCAATTATATGCTACCCACAAGAAACTCACTTTAGATTTAAGGACATACATAGGCTGAAAGTGAAAGATGGAAAAAGATATTTCATGAAAATGGTAAACAAAAGAGATCATGAGTGGCCATATTTACATCAGACAAATGGACTTTATGACCGTTTTTTTTTTTTTTTTTGCGGTACGCGGGCCTCTCACTGTTGTGGCCTCTCCCATTGCAGAGCACAGGCTCCAGACGCACAGGCTCAGCAGCCATGACTCACAGGCCTAGCCGCTCCGTGCATGTGGGATCTTCTCGGACCGGGGCACGAACCCGTGTCCCCTGCATCGGCAGGCGGACTGTCAACCACTGCGCCACCAGGGAAGCCCCAGACAAATGAACTTTAAATAAAAAAACCATTACACAATACAAAGAAAGACATTATATAATGTTAAAAGGACCAATTCACCAAGAAGATATAACAGTTATAAATATTTATTCATCAAACCTCAGAGCTCCTAAATATATGAAGCAAACTTTGGCAGAATTGAAGCAAGAAACAGATAACAACAGAAGAATAGTAGGAGATGTCAGTACTCTACTTTCAATACTGGATAGGACATGCAAAACATCAATAAGGAAGCAGGGGATTTGAATAATACTGTAGAACAAATGAACCTAACAAACATATGCAGAACACTCCATATAACAACGGCAGAACATACATTCTTCTCAAGTGCACACAGAGCGTTCTCCAGGTCAAACCACGTGTTAGGCCACAAAACAAGTATTAACAAATTCAAGAAGACTGAAATCATATAAAATATCTTTTCCAATCACAACAGAATGAAACTAGAAATCAACAGCACAGAGAAAACTGGAAAATCCACAGATTTGTAGAAATTAGACAATACGCACTTAAACAGGAGTCAATAATAGAGATTAGAACAGAGGTAAATGAAACAGAGGGTAGAAAAACAATGGGAAAAAACCAACAAAACTAAGTTGTTTTTTGAAAAGATAAACAAAATTAACAAACCTTTAGCTAGACTTACCAAAAAAATGAGAGAGAACTCAAATAAATAAAATGAAAGAGGAAATATTACAACTGATACTACAGTTGAATACAAGGGATCAGAAGAGACGGCTCTGAACAATTAAATGCCAACAATTGGATAAGCTAAAAGAAATAGATAAATTCCTAGAAACACACAACCTACCAAGACTGAGTCGCGAAGAAATAGAAAATTTGCACAGACCGATAACAAGTAAGGAGGTTCAATAAGCAATAAAAGTCTTCCCAACAAAGAAAAGCCCAGAAACAGATAGCTTCACTGGGAAATTAATACCAATTGTTCTCAAATTTTTCCCAGAAAATTAAAGAATAAGGAACACTTCCTAACTCATTCCATGAGACCAGCATTATCCTGATACCAAAACTTTGGGGCCTTGTTGACCCTGGAGGGACTCTCCCTCCCAGGGGTTCGCGGATTCCTAGAGATGTAAAGGATTCGCTGGCAAGAATGTCTTTCAAGTGCAAACCAGCCCATCCAGAGCCCACACCCAACCACCTTCTTTATACTTGCTTTCCCCTATTCCCCTGCCCTAATTACGCGAGCTATCCAGGGACAGCCCCTGTGCACAGAACCCACTGAAATTATTCAAACTGGCCAATCTTAAGCCTGCTTACCCTGTCTCACCCATCCCTTTCCTCAGAAACCACAATAAAGACTCTACTGTAACTTATATAGTATTTGTACATCAACTATACTTCAATTAAAAGAATAAAATCATTACATGATTAAAAAAAGACTCTTGCTCACAATTTCCACTCCCTCTGCCTCCTGCCCTACCCTGGTGCTTTTCCCTCTGGTTCCCCATGGTGTGGTGTGCCCCCTCCTCTCGGGAACTATGAGTAATAAACTGTCTTTAAATGGCAGTCATCTCCTGATTTGTGGGCTTCACCATTCCTGAATAATAATAAAACTTAGCTTAAAACATGCCCCCAGCCCACTCGCTGAGAATTTGGCTTTCGACAGTGCAGGCCTGTGGCTGCCCTTTGCCCACGAAGCCTGCCTCTTGATGCGGCCATGTTAGTCCATACCATCTCTACCAGGAGCCAGCAGGTCCGACCCTGGCCAAATGCCACTTGTGCTTGTCTTGGGACCCAGTCACTCGCAGCTTACCTACGCTGTTCTCCTCCCATGCACAGGTGGTCTCTCTAAGCCGGGGCTGTCGGCTTTACTTCCATGTCCCCACAAGTCCCAGTGTAGAGCCCAGAGCCCAAAATGCTAAAGGGACACAGATGAGCTTTCTTGCAAGGCCGAGCCCCCACGGGCGGGCACACCTGCTTCCCGGAGCCATCTGCACGGGGCTCCCCTCGCGTGCCTGGGCTCCCTTCCTGCCTCTGCCACACACCATGGGAAACCCTGGGGTTTCCCCATTCATAAAATAAGGTGACAAGCATGCTGTCTTCCTCACGGGGGCTCTGCAAGGCAGGCAGCAAGCACTGGCAAAAAGTGGTGGCAGCACTGTTTCCGCTAAGTTGGACCGCCACAGCCACCCTGGGGTGGGGTCCCTGTGCCACCGTGGGGCCATAGAACTAAGGCTTGGGAGTGAGATCATTGTCTGATATGTCAGGGAGATCCCTGCCTGTGTGGTCCTTCCCCAGAGCCTGCCCATCAACCCATAGCAGGGGCTTCTCTGAGCATGGTGTCTGAATGTACACCCTGCTACTGGCACCAGGCCTGGGTGATGGCACTGTAAACCTCAAATACCCTCAGAGGAGAGCTCTGCAGCCCCTGACGCCTGGGACGGGAAGGTGGCCTACCTTGGCTGGATCCGCGTCAGCCCTCAAGGGGCTATTCTCGGGTTCTGGCTCCTCACTGCTGCCCTCGCCCATATCGCTATCGGCCTCCTCCCGTGGGGCCTTGCCACCTGGGGCTGTCTCCAGGTGCAGCCCTTTGATGGTGGGGCCTGGGCCCGCCTCGCTGCCGTCCTCGCAGGAGAAGTGCTCGCCGACCACGCTGCAGGAGGGGCTGTCTATCCCGCTGTCCCGGTTAGGGATCTTAGTGCCGCTGCTGGGCTCACTCACAGAGCCCACGTCCCCCGCAGAGGCCTGGCTGCCAGGGCTCCCGGAGGCAGGGTCACCACAGTGGGCTCCAGGCCCAACAGGGAGCGCTCGGAGCTTCCCCGGGTCTGTGCTTGGATGCTCCAGGGAGGAGCTGCTAGGCCCAGCATCTGGCTCCCCCCGGGTGGCAATGGGGGCTGGGGGCATTGAGGACACCCCTCCTGGCTCCATCCTCAAAGTTGAGTTCTCTGAGCTCTGTGAGGCGCTGGCCGGGGTCTTCCTGTCAGGGAGAAATGAGCATAGTCAATGCCAGCTGGGCCATGGACTAGCCCCCAGGTGGGGCCCTCTGGAGAAAATCAACATGGAGGAGGGGGGCTGGGGCTGAGTGTGAAGTGAACACCCTGGTCAGCCTCAGCTGGGTCCTGACTAGGCAGGCTTTGGGGCAATGGCAAGTGGAAAGCATTTTATTCTAAAAATAAATTTCTTCATTAAAAAAAGAAGGAAGAGAGAGAGGGAAGGAGGGAGGGAAAGAGTGAGAAAGAAAGAGAGAGAGAAAGAAAGAAAGAGAGAAAGAAGGAAGGAAGGAAGGAAAGAAGGGAGGAAAGAAGGAAGGAAAGAAAAAAGAGAGAGTGAAAGAAAAAAAGGAGAGGGAGGAATGAATTCTGTAGCGTGAAGCTACCTGCCCCTCAGTGAATTCAGAATATGTGTGTAAACGAACAGCAATAACCACCGTGAGCACAGTGAATCTGGTCTGTACTGTGCTTGGGCATCCGTGGCACTCTATCCTACCACGTAGCTCTGAGGTGAGGCAGGATCCCCATCGAGACCCTCCCTCAATATTACTGTCGATATTCTGTCTGACAGGTGACCTGTCATTTTCCAGAGACCTGGAGGCTGAGGAGGCTGGATCTTGGTTCCCAATTCCTCTTCCTGCTAAGCACTGGAGCTACTTCATGCCCTCACATGGTGCCTCTTCTGGAAACCTTCGTGGAGGAAAGGCACCTTCAAGTGTCAGTCTGGGTGCAGAGAGGGTCAAAGGTGAGACTAGACTGGGAGGAGATTGACGTTCCCCCAAATCTTCCACTTGAACCCCCAGTGGAGCTGCAGAGGAGGTCAGGGACCAGGAGCGGCAGTCACTTATTCCTGGGCAATAGGTGGGTTACCTGAGGCTGTCAGACTCCGCAAGGACACTGAGGTGGAAGGGTGGGTGCCAGGCTCCCTGCTGGCTGTGTTCCGGGTCCTTTGTGTGGGCCAGCCCAGGCCTTGCACAGGGTTGGAGGGCTGGGGGGATTTGCTGAAAATCTTTTTCTTGCCCAGCAGTTTTGAAGTGGAGCAGTTCAAGAGGTTCTAAAAAAAAACGTGAAAGGAGAATGAAAACCACCTTCTCCGCTGGCACTTGGAGCAGCATGGATGACAGACCCAGTGCTCAAGGGAGAACATGGAAGGGCATCTTCATGCCACCACCCAGTGCAGGAGACCCCCGGGCAGGTCATAGAGGTCTGCGGGTGGATGGAGCATGGCTGAGTCCCTGGCCCCCGTGCAGCAGCTTCTAGGCCCTGGCTTAAAACTGGGACCAGAACTGAGCTTGTCCCCAGTCATGCAGTGACTCAGGGAGAAAGGGTCCCCTTGAGTGTGCAGTGCCCACTGTGTCTGAGGAGAGCTGGCTGGCATCTACACGTGCCCTCCCAGACACAGGCACTCACTCAGCTCTGCTGCCAGTGGCTTCTTCACACATTCCCTTCCTCCCTTGCTAAACAAAATAAAGAACCATCAGTGGAGGTGCAGTTTCCCCTCCCTGCAACACACACAACCAAAAAGGTGTCCTGAAGCCTGACCCTCGGCCACCCATGCAGCAGAAGGGCCTCTGGTCAGAGTGTGCTCAGAAGAGAAGCGTGAACCACCTCTGTGCGTGCGTGGCCTTGAGGGCTGGCGAGGCCCCAGGAGTCAAGCACCAACTCCAGCCTCTGTGATAGTCTCCTACGCTCTTGCCTTCCAGTGCAGTCAGATTTCTTCTGAGTGGACCTTTTTTTTTTTTGTGGTACGCGGGCCTCTCACTGCTGTGGCCTCTCCCGTTGCGGAGCACAGGCTCCAGATGCGTATGCTCAGCGGCCATGGCTCACGGGCCCAGCCGCTCCGCGGCATGTGGGATCTTCCCGGACTGGGGCACGAACCCGCGTCCCCTGCATCGGCAGGCGGACTCTCAACCACTGCACCACCAGGGAAGCCCTGGACCTTTCTTTAAGTGACACCAAAACAAGTGCGGGGCGCACATTTAGTATTGGCTACTGCCACATTCTTAAAGAGCTTAATGGGGAGAAATATCAAGATTTCTAAACAGAAAATGCATGTTTTGCTACATTTTTCTCATAGCACAGGTGATAAACTCCAGTTTCTGGAAATCAGACATGACACAGCAGTCAAAATACGCCAGATGGAATGCAGGCCACGCTCAGCTTTGGTGTGTCCAGTGCAGTCATCTGGTGCCAGGTGGAGCCTGCTGCAATCACACCTCAGGGATTCCTGCTTCTGGTCAAGATGGAATAACAGAAACTGGAGATACTCTCTCACTGGAAACAACCAAATCATGGATAAAACATACGAAACAACAGTTGACAGACACCTTACACCAGGCAGCAAAGCGCGGTGCTCCTGAGAGGTGGGCACAAGTGCAGTGATCCCTCTCTCACCCCAGCTTCCTGCCCAGAGAAGGGGATCTCAGGTAGACCCCTGAGTAAGGAGACAGAGCTGGGAGTCCAGGAATACGAAGGCAGCTGGAGGTCAGAGGATAGAGCACTAGAGAGAGAGCTGCACAGAGAGAGCGCAGAGAGCTGACAAGGGCCCTCGGAGATGGCTCAGTGCATGTGTGAGGAAACTGCAATGCTGGAGAAAGATCTACTTGAGAGGGTCAGAGGGAACATTACCTGGTGCTCACACAGGGCAGGGAATATGCCTGTTTCCACCAGCTAGACTGGAAACCCCAAGATCCACAGGGAGTTAGAGAACTTGGAAGGGTCTTGCCTCAGTGTGGGGCATAATTAGCCCCATGGTGAGCTCTGCTCAGGTCCCACCTAACAAATACTGATGAATTTTAACAGGAAAGTCCATCTGTTTACAAATGACTTAACTGCCTCCCTAAACAATGCCTAAGGACAATTATAAGAGCACAAACATATTCAGCATCCAGTAAGGTGAGATTTATAGTGTCTGGCATCCAACCAAAAATTACCAGACACAGAGGGCAGGAATACACAACCCAGAGTGAGGAGAAAAAGGCAGTGAGTTGAAATTGAACCACATATGTTACAGATGTTAGAATTACCAGACAAGACAAGGTCATTAAGGCAGCAGCAGTTACCCGCATTATATTTAAAAGGTCAGTAGAAACATGAAGAATAAAAAAAAGATGCAAATCTAACTTGCAGAGATGAAAACCACACAGTGTGTGATCAGACCCACTGGAAGGGATTGATGGCAGATTAGATATTGTAGAAGAAAAATTAGTGAGTTTAGAGAGACAATAGAAGCTATCTAAAATGAAAGAGCGAGAATGAATTGTGAGATGTGGAAAAACTTTAAGCAGCATAATATCTGTGTAACCAGAATATATATGTGGAGTCTCAAAAAAAGAGTGAGCTTGAAAAATATTTGAGAAAAATAATGACCAAAATTGATACCAATTCTACACAAATCTTTCAACCATTGAGGGGAAAAGAGAATACTTCTGAACAACATGGATGAATCCAGAAATAATCGTTGCCAGGTGAAAGAAGACAGACAAAAGAAAAGGCACCTACTTTTTTCTCATTTACATAGAATTCTAGGAAATGTACACTAACAGGTGCTGCCAGAAAGCAGACAGGGATGTTGCCTGGAAGGAGGGGTAGGTGTGGTGTGGGGGTTGCAACGGAACACAGAGAAGCCTTCAAGGGGTGACAGCTATGCTCATCATCTTGGCAGTGGCGACACTTTCACAGGTGTATATGTGTATGTTGAAACGTCAAATTGTACATTTTAAACATATGCAGTTAATTGTATGTTGATTATACCCTGTGGAAGGTGATACCTCTGAGCTGTGCAAACTTGGTGAGTTGCTGACACTCACCAAGTGTCATTTTCCTTGTTACAGAAGGGACAATGAATCATGTAGAGGAGGGTGGTGAGGGGTGTGGCAGGCCCAGAGGCTGGGGAGACTGGCCTGCCTGGATGCCCTTCAAAGGGAGGAAGTGTGCCTTTCCTCTGGAGGCCCTTTAGCCATGACCATCTTATCTTCCAAGGGTTTTAGTGCAAGGGCAGCTGAACCATGCTCGGCCAGACTGGGAAGCCCAGGGCTCAGCATAAAGACATCCTCCAGGGAGCAGAGTACGTGGTGGAGGAAGGTCCTCGTTGCAGAGCAACCTTCCTAAAGATCAGATGACCCTCTGATCTGATTTGGGAAGCCACAGGATACAGCCCACAGCCTCGCTTACCTCAGGACTGGTCTCCCTGCTGCCTGTCCAAGGCCAACGTGAGTGCAGGGCAGGCCAGTCCAGTTCCAGCCTCCCTTCCACACTGCTCAGAGGAGCCGGGGGCTAAGGTAGGGTTGGGGGAAAGGAAACACATGTTCAAAGGTGCCCAACATACACACATATAAACACACACATGCCTCCACACGTGTATACACATATGCACATGCACACATACACAAATACATATAAACATATATCCAATTATACATACACACCCACACACCCCATGTGCCAGGAGATGTGCTGAATGCTTTTGTACCCTTGCTCAGTCACAATCACCAAGGTGGGTGACATTCCATGTTTCAGACAAGGACGCCAAGGCTGACCCTGGCCATGCTGGCCTGGGGTAATCAGCACCCAGGAGCTGGGTCCCCCAGACATGCTGCTCTGAACCCCCTGGACTGGGATCCGGGCTCATTCTGACATGCCCAAGGCCAGGGACGTGTAATCACGGAGGAGCCAAGGAGCATTTGTCATTTCTGTCTTCCCAGCCACTCAGCTCTCCCTTTAGAAGCCCTGAGCTGAGGGAGCCCACCCTAGGTGAGTTGAGCCTGCTGCCGAACTCAGGACCCAGGGCCCCTGACACCCGAGGCTGCCACCACCTAGCATCAAAGGCCCCAAACCTGGGACTGGGGGAGGTGTGGGGACTGGAGAAGTACAGAGAAATTAAATGTGCCCCACTCTCCAGTGCATTGTGGCCCGTTAAGTGACTCCATCCACAGTAGCCAGTTGGATGGGGTGGCATGAATGCAGTGGTGTCTGCCCTAGAGTCTCTGAGCCACTTGGTAGCTGCCTGAGATGGGCAGGGATAGTCTTACCGATGGGCCACAAGTCCGCTTCACCTGCCGCTGGACGTCCCCACCTTGGAAACAGTATAGGAACCCCCACTAAAACCACCATTATGCCCATCTCACTTGCTGCCTGTCACCTGGTACCCTGGAGGCCCCACGTGGGCAGAGACCTCGGCTGTCTTGTCACTGACATGGCTTAGTGGCCCCGGCACGTGGGGCCCCAGCTGACAGCTGGCAGCAGCCATCAGATGTGTGAGCCTGAGAAGAAGACTTTGAAACAGTTCCAGCCCTCACTGGCGACAGTCCCAGAGAAACCCTGAGTGAGAGCCATGGGAATGCACCCCACGAGCCCCAGAATCATGAGAGATGACAATCCTTGGTGGGGTTGCTCTTTACCCTACCATGTCCAGGTGGTTGGTTACGTGAAGGAGGGAATTCAAACAATACTGGAAGCACCATAGGGCAATACCAGAAACTGCTGTGCTGCACACACCTGCACACAGGTTGCAGGCTGGGAGACAAGGCTGCAGAAACCCACAAGGCTGTATTAGCAGTGACAAAGGTCTGGCTGCGCTGGCCATGCCAAATGTAACAATCAATGACATGTCAGCAAAGCTGCCCAGGGACCCAGGGGTGCCTGCACTCCAGTGTCAGGATCCAGAAGCGCAATACTTGCCTTGGGGCCTCAGCCCTGGAAGCGCTCTGGCTGCAGCTGGTACAGTCTGCGTTCTCCATCCTGTGTGCTGAGAACACAGAGATGGACACAGGTACTGTGGGGTGCCACATGCTTCAAAATTCGCTGGGGTCAATGGGACCTCGGGGCGGGATAGGGCCAGCAGAGTGGGGAGGAAAGGAAACGGATCAGCACAGCACCATCCCAGCTTGCTGGGACGCCCTGATCAGATGTTCCCCAAACAGTTCACACCATCACTTTAAAAAGTTACTGTTATTTTTTTAAACCTCATGAGTGATGGGTCATTTTTTTTTTTTAAAGAAAACCTAGATATTATGGAAAAACAAAAAAGAAGCAAAAGTTACCTGTCCGTTCTAGTACTGGGATACTGGTGAGTGGGCAGGGGCCTGCGGGCTGGACAGCAGGGGTGTGAGGTAGGTGGGGGTCCTAACGCTCCTAGGTGTGCTGCAGCTTTTCTTAGAGAAGCTGCATTTGTTTCAACACCAAATTCCAACATGAATCCCTTATGTCCTCAAGAACGCATTTCTCCCAGAAGAACTGAAAGCAGAGACTCGAACAGATGTTTGCCCCCTGTTCACATGTGAACAAAGGTTCAGAGCAGCATTTTTCACAGTGGCCAAAAGGTGGAAGCCTACTTCAACATGAATGAACCTCGAGGAAGTGCTGAGTGAAACAACCCAGACACAAAAGGATAAATATTAAGATTCCGCTTGTGTGAGGTACCTGGAGGGGGCAAATCATAGAGACAGAAAGTAGAATGGTGGAGCTGAGACTGGGAATGGGGAGTTAGTATTGAATGGAATAGATTTTCATTTTTGAATGATAAAAAAGTTCTGGAGATGCATGGTGACAATGGTGCATAACAACGTGAATGTACTTAATGCCACTGGACTGTACACCTAAAAGTGGTTAAAATAGTAAATTTTATGTTATGTGTATTTTACCACAGTAAAAAATAAAAAAGCTTTTAAAAAAAGGAATGCATTTCAGAAAGGTTTGCATAGAAAGTTCTGTAAATTAGGGTCAAAGTGACAGTGATTCAAAAGCACTGAAAACTTACTCCCTGCCCTGCATTCCTGTCATCCTGGGCCTCAAACCCAGGCTTTTTCTCCACTCACCCACCCGGAAGCCTCGAGGCCCACAGTGACGTGCGGTTGTGGCGAGGCCTGGCCCTGAGCAAGAGCTGCCTGTAAACCTCTCACCCCGCTGCTGATGCATCGTCACCCTGTACTGCCCACGCTACTCCTCAGGAAACATGGCCCCCAGGGCAGGGCCTCGAACAGACCTGGGGGGTGGTTGGATGGTTGGACTGTGGCCCACGCTCTGCGTGGCTCCGGCTCTGACCTCGGCCTCCAGACCGTCTTTTGGTCCCCCACCTGACAAGGTGAGGCTCAGAGACGGCTCATGGCCCAGCACAGAACATGGGTATCATTATTAGAGGCTCAATACATGATTGTGGGGAAAATGCAGGATGATTTCCCAGTTGATTACACTCCTGAGACCACAGGTGCCTCACTGGGAGGGAGGTGGGAGGGCTAGAGCCCCCTGCCCACCAGGGAGGGTCAGCCAACTCCAGCTATGGAGGCCCTGCCTGGACTCCTCCCTGCTCTGACCCCAGGCCATCTTCTTGGGCCTGTGGGGGCATGACAGCCCCCATGGATTGCACGATGCATCTTTGGCCCTCCTGCGTGGATCCAGGGAGGCAGCAGCACAGTGGGCCTGAGGCCCTGCATCCAGAGTGATCAGTTTCTACCACTTATTGACCCGGTAACCAGAGATAAGCTCAACTTCCCCAAACCTCAGTTTCCTTGTCTGTAAAATTGGACCCAACAACAGTCCTGCAAAGGTTCTTAAAGCTTGAGGCAGTGCACAACACTCTACCCTCAACTGGCCATGTCATACATTTTTAGTGGCCCTAAATGACAAACATGGGCAGGACACCTCACCAGGGTGATGGCCTTCAGCCATTAGCATCGCCTGAAGCTCCCAGGTCCCCTGTCACAGGGCCTGCTCAGCTGCCGTAGGAGTTGTGTGAAATCACACAATGAG
This sequence comes from Stenella coeruleoalba, assembly GCF_951394435.1. NCBI lineage: Eukaryota > Metazoa > Chordata > Mammalia > Artiodactyla > Delphinidae > Stenella > Stenella coeruleoalba. The sequence goes on along the minus strand of NC_137153.1, from coordinate 33,780,744 downwards.
CCCAGTAGTGATGACGTGTGCCCCGAGCTGGATGGACAGAAACTCAGGGAACGCACTGGGTGCAGTGTAAGGAGCTATGACAAGAGGGGTTACATGCAGGGCTGCATTGTGCGCAGATTGGTTGTGCCTGGGAAACAGACCACTGCACTGTTTCTTTCTTTTTTTTTTTTGGCTACGCTGCGTAGCATGTGGAATCTTAGTTCCCTGACCAGGGATCCAACCCATACTGCCTGCGTTAGCAGCATGGAGTCTTAACCCCTGGACTACCAGGGAAGTCCCTGCAGTGTTTCTACTTAATCTTTTTACATATGTATTTACTTAATATTTTTCTTATTTCCTATTTTTAAATTTTCTATACTTATTTCTGTTTCATATTTTGTTTCTGTTTTTACTTTCATCTAGAAGGAGTATAAATATAAACACTACAGACACTGTACATTACCATACATTAAAAGCAACTATAAAAATAAAGTCACAACCTTTGAAATAAAAAATAAATCCTTCCTTGCATAGGCAGGTAGATGTGTGATAAAGCAAATAGAATCTCAGGAGGGGACATTGTAAAATTCTTGGAGCTTTGCTGTATGTTTGAAATGTTTTGTAATAAAGCTTTGGGGGAAAAAAGTTGATCTCTGCAGTACCCAAGACCTCCAGGCCCACACTTGGGGTGGGGCAAGGGGGGCTCCTTGTTCCATTCTGACCTCCTCCATTGGGCACCCTGGGCTCACTACATACTTCTCTCTACTTTTGATTATGTTTGAAATTTTTATTTAAAAAAGTAATAAAACAAAACAGATAAGAACTTTCCAACAGCTTCCGATTGACACTGAAATCCTTGAGCACAGATGTAACTCTGCCGCTCCTTCCACACTGAGCCACCTCAGGGGCCTTTGCAAGGTGCTCCCTCTAGAGGAACAGCCTGGCGCAGCTCCCTGAACTCACTCCCTGCTCTGTGACAGGCCTTCCCCAGATGAGGCCGCCCCTCCTCCATCCCCGCTACTCCTCCAGGCTCACCCACACCTCCCACCTCCACTCCCCACTGGCTGCAGCCCACACAGATGGAAATCTCACCTCCTTCACATGGCCCCACCTGGCAAACAGCAGGACTCAGTAAGCATGTTCGGTGAGGAAGTGAATAGATGAATTTGAATCGGCATCGCAAGCAGTCTTATTTCCCTTCTAATATGTACGTTTACATAACCATACAAAAATGTCCTCTGGCTGAGTCCAAATTTTGAAAATATAAAATGCAAATCAATATTACAGAAGGTCAAATCCCACCTCCTACAGTCCATCACTCGACAGCCCCACAGTCGTCTCATCTAACTTCACAGTGACCCTGTTAGGTAATTACAGCGAAAGGGACACCCAGACAATGGATTCACCTTCCTAAAGCCACACACCTGCACCAGCAAGAGCTCTGTGTCCTGGGCACCGAGGGGCTCCAAGTGGGCCCCACCAAAACCCCCAGAGCTGATGTGTAAGGACAGCCACCATCCACTTCACTGGGGACCTAGGTGACCAGTCATCACACATGGGGGCTCAGACAGAGGGGACAGTATCCCAGACAGACGGAACAGCATTACAGACAGAGGAAACAGCATCCTAGGCAGAGGAAACAGCCTCTCAGGCAGAGGGAACAGAGCCTCAGACAGAGGGAACAGCATTGCAGACAGAGGGAACAGCATCTCAGACAGAGGAAACAATGTCCCAACAGGGGAAACAGCATCCCAGACAGAGGGAATAGAGTCTCAGACAGAGGGAACAGTGTCCCAGGAAGAGGCAACAGCATCTCAGGCAGAGGGAACATTATCTCAGACAGAAAGAACAGTATCTGAGGCAGAGAGACCAGTGTCCCAGACAGAGGGAACAGCATCAGATACCATCAGACAGAGGGAAGAGCACAACGCAAATAAGAGTCAGCCAGGCCATCTGAAGAGCTGACAGTGTGCCTAGGTGGGTGAGCCCAGAAAGGGAGGGGATGGGACCTGGTTGTTGGAGCCAGGATGGATCTCATAGCTGTGGGTAGCCAGGGGGTCATGCAAGTGAGTGACACCCCATCCAGGTTTGGATTTCACATCTCGGCTATGGTTAATACTGCCCCAAGGTTACATTTTTACCCCTATGTTCACCCACTTTTTCATGGACCTGTTTCCTCATCTGTCAGTGGGGTCATCAGAGCCCATCTGCAGAAGGTGGCAATGAGGCAGCAAGGCAGGTGCTCCTGGCACTGGATCAGCAACTCTTCCATGGTCACTGTTCTGGGTCCAGGGACACCCGTCACCCTAGGTTCTCAAGGGACTCCGGGCAGCAAAGTCTCACCCTTCCTCTGGGGCCTCACTACCACATCTCAGCTTTAACCCCAACAGACCTACCACAGTCCAGGCTTCTGTGTGTGCAGAGCACACAGTCTTGTCCAGCTTTGCGAGGCACTGCATATTTGGAGGTGCTGGTTTTTGTGCGGAGACAGACATCAGCCCGAGGAGCGGAACCAGGGCCTCTGGCCTCCTGCACCCAACCAGCTGGAGACAAACCACTTCCTCCCCCTCCGCACCCGGCCCCACCCAGCCCCAGGGCCACTTGCCAGTCAAGCTGTCAGGCTCCAAAGGTTTGAGTTTGCCCGGCTTGGCGTCTTGCAGTCCATGGTCTAGGGCAAACGGTGGGCCTCAGTTTCTCTGTGACCTTCAGCTTCCTCTCCTGAAAGAACGGCGGAGCGAGGTCACCCTGGGCTTTGTCTGAGGACTAATCCAAATAATAGCAGAGCTGCCCCAAGCACATCCAGCCTCCAGGGGGCTGTGCTCACCTCCAGAGCCCGGCACCACTCAGACCCCAGTTCACATACAGGAAAGCTAACTGGTCGAAGCATCTGCCCAAAGTCACAAGCTGGGGGAGGGGCTGCAAGCCAAACGTCCCAGTTGGCCACGAACACCAGCAGGGCACCAGCCACCTGCTGCCCCATGCTCAGTTTCCCCTCTCCAGTGGGGTCTCAGAGAACCCCAGGCCCAACTTGCCACCTCCCAAGGGGACCCCACAGCACCTCACCGACTGCAAGAAGCTGTAAATGGGCTGGTGGTCAGCAACCACAGGGACTCCCACACTACAAACCCCAGAGGATCCTGGGAGCCAAGTGCTCTGGGTGCAGTCGCGCCCTAGAACATGTCCGCTCTGTACAACGGGCACAAACACAGCTGCCTCTGGTACCCCATGGCTGCCCATGAGCCTCCCCCAGTCTGCGAGCCTCTCACAGGTGGTCCGCCCACCACCCTGCACTGTCTGGGCACAGTGTGGGATTCTGAGGAGGCCCTCATGGGCTTGGCCTTCCTTCCTAGTAGCACTATCATGGACAGGCCCTGTCTGTCAGTACCTAAAATGCAGATTGCAGAGGAATCTTCTGGAGCCCCACCATGTGGAAAGGCCTAGCCCCCTAGGGACCGTGTTTGGGACCATTCATCTGTCCTCCGTAGGCCCAGCCTACTCAGGGACCCTGGCCTCAGGTTCATCTTTGCTAGAGTCTAAGCCACTGCAGATGACACCCAACACTGTCCTGGCAAGTGTGCTTGTTTGCTGTTCGATGATGCCCACAATAACCTGACTTGTTACAAATCATGCCAGAGGCACCACAGGAAAACAAAGGGACACAAGACATCACTCAGCGCCACCACGGCAGCTTCCTGCCTTGAAAACATCCGACCCCGAATGGGTCCTGCTCTGAACTTCCCCTGACCCTGAAAGTACCCCTTACGGGACCAGCACAGGCTCTCAGGGCTGGCGAAGACCCCAAAGCCAGCACCACTCACCTGTCTTCTGCGGCACACACACTTCTCTCCAGGACTGACTTCAGACAGCAGCAAAACACAACTTCCTTTTGCTGGTTTTCGCAATATGGGTCACTAAACGACAGTGCATTTGCATTTCCGCACTATCACACATCCAAGCTCACTGGTTCTCCCCCTGCCTTATTTGCAAAAATACAGCCCAAACCGGCTGGAACGCTGTCCAAGGCCCAGGCCATCCTGGCCTGTGTTGGTTTAAAGTTTAAGAGGCTGCTTGGGTGTCCCTGAGTTGTTCTGGGCGTGGAGGCTGCAGCCATTCTGCCTCTGCCTCTGTGGGTTTTTCTAAGCAGACCTCCAGGCACCTGTCGTTCAGACCCTCAGAGAGGGGTCGTCAGTGGGTTCAGTGCCTGAGCGGTGGGGCTGGCCCCAGACCACGCAGGCAGTGGCCCCTAGATCAAAGAAAGGGCCCAATGGGCCCCCAGAGGCTTCTTCAGGTCTTCTTTGGTGGGAACGGTGAAAATGGCCACAGACGGTGGGAAAATTGAGAGGTCCCACTGAAAACAGATTATTTCAAGATGCTCCCGGGGTGAAGCCAGTCCCCCGCCACTTCCTGAGGAGACCTGTTCCACAACGGATACTCCAGCCCAATCCAGTTCCCCCCCCCACCACCAGCACCCACAGGAAGGGCTCCATGACTTCTAGGGTGAAAGTAAATATATAAAGTTCCAGGATTCCTACAAGACTTAGACCACGAATTCTGACTTAATTTAATTGATGGATTCTTCATCCAGGCTTACATGCTTTTTAAAAAACAAAGCAATTTCTCTGGGCCTTAGTTTCCTTGCTGTTGCAGGGGTGTCACCATAGAGCCCCCCTCAGAGGCAGTACCTAACACACAGGGATCACGTTGAGTGTAACGAATGAAACCATCGAAAGGGCCAGTTAATGAGATAATTTCTCCAGCCCACTCTGACCTCCCTTGGCAGGGCACACAGCCATGTTTCTCCACGAGTTCCTAAGTGATGCCCACACCAGCTGGAGAAGGGACATGCTTCCGCCCTCAGTTCTACTAAATATTTACCCGTTGTTTGGGAGGGGGTAGGCTGAGACATGCTACCCACTTTCACCTCCAGATAGTCTTCCTTTCAACCAAAGATCTGAAGAATTGTACAGCTAGGACACTGATGAGCTCTTACTCACCTCCATGAATAATTGCAGTGAAAGCCACCATGCGCCAGACCCTAGGAGTATGGCCACCCTGGACCCAGGCCCAGCTCTAGGATACATAGGTGCATCTCCCTCCAGGAATCTGAAGACCAAGGTGAGGATGAGTTCCATCTGGCCCCCAGCCATTGCTGAGGACTCAGAGTAGCCTGGCCAGCAGGTGACAGAAGACAGGGTGGCCTGTGTTTCAGGGGCACCTGGCTTCACATCCTGGCTCACAGGTTGTGTGACCTCCACACGTCACTGAGCCCCTCGGAGCTCCAATTCTTCTCATAAAATGGAGATAATACAGGATGCGTGGTTGGAGTTTTTGTGAGGAACGAGAGCCTGGCCTGTGGCAGATTGACCACTGGAATGCTTCCAGCCCAGGCTGGGAAGGACAGTGCCTGCCACCATCCTCCAGCACAGCCCTTCCCCTTGTTGACATCCCTCAGACAAGAGAGTGGCAGGGGGACTCCGTCAGGACATGGAGACCCAAGCCCAGACTCTGCTGTACAGAACTGACCTAAGAAAGCAGAGATGAACCCTGGCAGCACAGCAGCAGACCAGGTATAATGACCCAAAGGTCATGTGGTGGCGGGGCTTGGCCAAAAAGCAGAACTGGGGTGAAGTACCCTCTCACCCTGAGATGGGGGTCTCCACTGGGAGGTGACACCATCCAACAAGAAGTGTGCTTGTGGCAGTCGGCTCCCAAGATGGTTCCTGGTGATCCCACTCTTCTGCAGCCACGCCCCCTTTGAATAGGGTTGACACAGTAATGCAGCCAATAGGACACTGCAGAAATATCGAGGGTGACTTCTGAGGCCAGGTCACCCATCACATTGCAGCTTCTGCCTTTCTCTCCTGGGTCAGTTGCCCTGGGGGAGCCAGCTGCCATGTCATGATAGTGCTCAAGCATCTCTGAGGAGAGCCCCATGTGTGGAGGAGCTGGGCCCCCAGCCAACAGCCAGCACCAACTTGCCATGAGGGAGTGAATTACCCAGAGTCAAGTCTCTGGGTAAGACTGCAGACTCACAAGAGACCCCAAGCCAGAGATAAACTGTATCCAAATTGCTGACCCACCAAAACTGAGTTGGTAAGTGTTTACAGTCTTTTTAAGCCACTAAGGTTTTGGGCATTTTGTTATGCAATAATAGATAGATCTGTTATGCAATGATATAATATGGTCATCAGGAAATGGGCATCACCTTAAGGTCAGGGGGCATCAGCCCAAAGTGAAGAGGTGACTACAGGGTATTAATGGTACACATTCCTATTTCTCTATCCAATTATTTCATCAGTGACCCAATGGTCCAAATTGTTTCCTCAACCTTGAAGGGTTCCCTGGTAACAATGGTGAAGATTCTGTCATTCACTCTCGATGGCCCTGAATAGCTTCACAAATCAGAGGCTCTTCAGGGGAAGGCCAAGTGCCCCAAACCGTCATCCCTCTGCCCGTCCATCCTCCAAAGGGGATGCTCACTCCTCCCCCAAGCAGCTCACTGCACAGGGGGCAACACTGATCAGGAGGGCTCCCCCTACAGCCCCTGCTCTGCCCCAGAAACCCCCAGGCCCACCTACCAGGACAGCTGGCAAGGACCTGGGGGCGGCCCTAGGTCTGAGGCAGGCAGAAGAACCCTGAAAGCAGTCACCGAAAGGGACTTGTGTGGAACCAAAGGCTGGAGAGAACGGGTGAGCAGAGACCTTTCTACCAGGGGGAATGTTCACTCATTTCACTCAAGAGGTGATCCAAAGGGAGAGTGCCTCAGGCCAGCCATAAGAAACTGGTCTTGGGGACATTGAATGGGGCAGAGCCCACATCCCGAGGTGGGGCTGCTGCCTAGCTCTCAGCCCTCACAGAGGAGAGTATGGGGCAGTCTCCTGGAATAAGGGACAGGCTGGCGCGGAACCCAGGAAGGTCTTGTGATACGATTTATTTTGTGTTATGATCCCTACTCATCTTGTGTGAAACGCATAAGATTTAAGCTACATTAAGTAATTCAAGATGGAGTCACAGTGGTGAACGTGAGTTTCCATACTGGTTGTTTTGAAACGTCCAATACAGGACTGTGAGCGTGATACACTGAGAGTGCAATATAGATAAGGAGCTTGTTTGGCAACATCCTTGGAAAGATTTCGGGAACAGAGGGGTGACTAATAGAGACAAAACTCCCTGGGGTGTAACCATGACACCTTACTGACTTCTTAAAAGTTGAGACCACTGAACCAAATGACTTAAAGGCTCTTTGCTGGAGGACCCGCCTGCACGCTGCTGAGAGCTGTTCCAGACGGACCTGCCGGAGGCTCTGTTGGAGCAGAAGCGACTTTCCACTCACAGTTGTCAAGACACCAGCTGCTGCTGGTGCTGAGATGCCTCCTTCCGGGACTTGTCCCTGGAGTGGTTCATTACCCCCTTTCCTGTTTTCTCCCTACTTTGACTAAGCTCTGTTGTGTGTTGATTGTGTGCAATAAACCGAGTGATTCGTGAATTGAATGTTAGCTACGTTTCATGTATCTCCAATCCCGTGATTCTTACCTGACTTTACTGTTGTGCCCTTCAACAAACAGGTCTGTACGAAGAACAGTGGAAAGCGTGAAGAAAGAGGCCTTGGGGGTTAAATCCAGGGTTTATGGAGTCTCTATAAATTTGTTTGTCTCTCTGTACATCTGTACATTAATTTCCTGCCCAACCCTGAACTCCCTGGTTCTCCATTCACTCCGAGAGTGCTGTGTCCCAGCTTGAGGAACAGAGGTCATCCAAAATGAGTATTTTTTGTGTGTGTGTGGTACGCGGGCCTCTCACTGTTGTGGCCTCTCCCGTTGCGGAGCACAGGCTCCGGATGCGCAGGCTCCGCGCCCATGGCTCACGGGGTCTAGCCGCTCCGCAGCATGTGGGATCTTCCCGATCGGGGCACGAACCCACCTCCCCTGCATCGGCAGGCGGACTCCCAACCACTGCGCCACCAGGGAAGCCCGAAAATGAGTATTTTTATAGTATAAAATATTGAACATGAAATGGCCACATCTGGTTGTTTCTTATTTGCACTTCCTTGAGTGTGAGGAGTACAGGACAGTACCGCCTCCACTTTCTTCTGGAGAGTGAAGTGACCACATCTTATCACTCCCGACCTCCCCGGCTGATGGTGGGCCATGTTGTCAACACTGGACAATGGGAACGACATGCCCCCTTCAGGCCTGGCCTCTCAAAAAATGCCCACGCAATCTTCCAGCTCCCTCTTCCCCATCTGCCAGGCAAATGCATGGAAGTCAGGCCAGGAGCCACCAGATGGAGAGGACTGGACCCCAGACTGTCGATGAGCTAAGCTGGACCTTTGTCCCCCAGAACCCATTCTCCCTGGGGACCTGAGTTAGGGCTGGTCACAAGGGAAATTTGCCCATGATCGGGGAGATGAAAGTGAAACGGTGCCTCCCTTTCTGGAAGTCATTGTGATTAGATGAGAGAGACCCAAACAGGAGTGCTAGCAGGTTCCAGCTCATCCCCATTCCTCTCTCTCTCTGTCCCACTCCGCATCTCCCAACAACCACCATCAACCCAGCCCCAGAAGCAGGGTCACAGCCTTCCTCGAGTATCTCCACCAGTCCCCCTTCATGGTTCTGGTCTGCTGGTAGGACCCTTCTTTCCCGGCTGGTATTTAGTAAGCACATGCCTGAGCAAGACTCTGCCTGGGCTGGATTTGTGGGGTAACTTGGCACCCACAGGCCCACCCCAAATGCTGCTCAGAATAAGATCAACCACCAGGGTGCATCCTCCGGTCATGCAAGGGTGTCCCTGGCTGTGGACATCAGATGGCCCCAGAATGTGCAGGATCAAATGTGTGGCCAGGCCTCACTGAGGTTTTCCTGCAGACACAGAGGCCAGGGGACAGCAAAGGCACTAGCTCTGGGCAAAAGTTACCTCTCACCTATACTGTATGTGTCATTGAGCTTTGCGATCATATCTAAGCCCCGTATGAGACTCTGATGTTTAAGACTCTTTCCCATGGGGACAAATTCAGAGTTTACTCATAGCCGCCAGCAATGGAAAAGCCCCTGTTAGAAAAGGGGGTGCCTAACCCACCTGTGTACATTCTGAGTGGACGCTCAGAGATCCCATCAAATCCTCTAAGCAGAGCAGAGAACAGAGCCTCCCGTCTCCTTGTCACCAGGAAGTGGCAGGGCTGGGGGTAGCCCTGTCTTCTTGCCTGTGCTGATCTGAGATGACCTAGCTCTTGCTGTCCTTCAGTACTGTAGGTGCCAGCGACCTCTCCCAGGACACTCTTGTGAACCATCAGGTGGACACTCTGGACCAAGGGTGTTGGGCAATTGCTGCTTCAGTACTGGGCAACTTGGGAGACACACGGAGCAGCCACTCTTCTGGGTCCTCCAAGAGCTGTCAGCCCACTGGTCTCCCATCAGAGCCCCTCAGCACTGCTGCTGGCCCCTGCATGCACTCCCTGCCCCACGGTCCTCTCTGTGTCCTTGGGGATCAGGCAAAAACCACACGCCAACACCACTTCAGTGTCTCTGATGGCGTATCCTGTGCCAACACAATGACCCAGAGCAGGCATCAACAAATCCCTCCTCACCGGCCAGGCAGCAGGCAGTCCTCACGGCACAGCAGTATGGAACCAAGAAAATGGCCTGCAAAGTGGTCCTGACCAAAGGGGAAAACTGCCATTTTCCAGGACCTTTAAAAATGTTTTTCAGAACATTGAAAATCTCTCACTGTTGCTATAAATATAGAAAGATGAAAAATGGTAAAACCAACATTTATTCAATATGCCGTGACAAGACATTAGAAACATTAAGACAAGGTGTTTTATTTCCTTGTATAAAAACTTATACAAAGAGAACCTAATTCTCTCTTCTATCATTTAGTAGAACTCTGGGCATGTATAACATTAAAATCCAATATACTCCAAGAGTGAAACCTAATGTAAACTATGGACTTTGCATGATTATGACCTGTCAATGTAGGTTAGTCAATTGCAACAAAGGTACCACTCTGGGGGAGGTGCGGGGGTTGTTAATGAGAAGGCTATGTATGTGTAGGGACAAGGGGTATATGGGAATATCCCTTTTCCCTCTTAACGTTGCTGTGAAAGAAAAACTACTCTTAAAAAATAAAAGCTTAAAAAAAAATTTTTTTAAATACAATACACTAAATATAATATGGTACCCCAGATTGGATGCTGTGAAACCTGACTACAGACTGCAGTTTATGGTATTCTACCAATGCCAATTTCTTGACAAATGGAACCTGGTTTTGTAAATGCCCGTGCTGGAGCAAGCTGGGTGAAGGGTATAGGAACTTGTATTATCTTTGCAGCTTGTCTGTATATCTAAAATTACTCCATAATAAAGAGATTATAAATTCAGTACTGGATATTTTAATGAGATGGAACAGTCCTGTTGCGAGGCCATGAGCAAGTTAGGCTTTCTCACAAAATCTTGTCTCTTATGGCATTTCACATTCTAAATAACTTCCTGGCTCATGTGTCAATCAGTGAGGCAGCATGAGGGACAAAAGGATGATAAAACCAGCTACCAGATGTAAAGTAATTTGTTTGCTGTTTATCAGACTTATACATGTGGAGTTAGATGAGTTAATCTGACAAAACCTAAATTTGGTTTTATTCCAAAATGGTTCAGTTTTTTTTTCTGTTTTTTTTTTTTAAGATTCAGATGGCTGATCTGCCATCAGATGAGTCATTCTCCATCATTTAGTCCAAATAAGGGTGTTGGGGGTGGGGGGTGGTGAGTGGAACTGTGGAATGATCCAGAAGCCAGTAACTCTGGGCAAAGGGCAGGAATAGATAATCATAGAAAAGGAAATGTGAGTGGTTCTTAAACGCCTCACACATAATGAGAGAACTACAGATTACAGCCACACTGAGATACATTTTCTCCCCGTCAGATTGGCAAAGACTGGAGGAGGGGGGAGGTGAGGCTGTGGGAAGAGGCTCCTTCCACATGGTGGATGGGAGGGTGAAAGGACACATATGCCCTGAATTCAACTCTCCGGAAATCAGTTCTGCAGGCACACAGTGTTGCCCAGGTACACAACAACAGTGTGCCAGGTGGTTCCCTGCATCGGGGCTGGTAAGAGCAAGTCTGGAAACAACAAAGACCCACCTAGAGAGGACTTGCTAATAAATCACATGGCCACCTGCTAACTGCAGAGGGAAATTTACACAATGGGGGGATCTGGCAAAGCGACCTCAAAGGATGATGCAGCTAGTCACTAAAATGAGATGACCAGAGCCTGAGTGACACAATGGGAAGTACCTAGCCACAAAACGTTCCATCCGTGAGCTATGAAAGGTTTTTTTTTCAAATGGTTCTGACCAAAAAAAGTCTGCCTATGTATACAGAGAGAGACAGCAAATATGGGGAAATATTGACACTTGGTGAATCAATTCTTACAATTTTTCTGTAAGTTTGAAAATGTTTAAAAACAGTTTAAAATGGTTATCTATAGAGAACAAGAGGAAAGAGGTGAATGAAGATAGGGGTAGGAGTGAGACTTCTCTTGTAGCTTTTTGTTTTTTTAGCCATATAACCATATAACCTAATTTTATTTTAATCATTTTGTAAGACTAAGATAATTAAAACAAACAAAAAGATTCTACTTCCTCTCATGGCTGTCTCTATGACAAAGCACAGAGCCAAGACATGAGATAGCACTCCACAGGCACCAAACACTGGAGGTTGGCTTGGAAAGGGTCAGAGTAGTGCCTGAGGTGCACCACTCCCCCACCCCCCACCACCTTGTGGGAGGCAGTCTGGAGCCTCGACCAAAACAAGGATGACAATACACAGGTCACCCCCTTCCACACAGCTCTGCCCGCTCCAGGTGTCAATCCTTCATGTTCACACAGATGAGCAAGGACATGCAGTACAGTCATATTTGTAATAGGGGAAAATTGGAGGTGTTCTGGATGTCCAACAATAGAGAACCAGTTCAATAGATTACCACAGCACAAGTCTTACTATAAAATATAAAATGATTTAATTTATTAAGTAAAATCATTACTATAATAATAAGATTAAATTAAATAAAAAATCAAGACAGTGTGATATTAGCATAGGGATAGAGAAATAGATCAATGGAACAGAATAGAGTCCAGAAATAGACTCACATTCACATGATCAAGTTGATTTTCAGTGAAAGTGCCAACACTTGTCAATGGGAAAGGAAAACCCTCTCAACAAGCTGGAATAAGTGGTTATCTACATGGAAAAATGAACCTTGACCCTCCACTCACACCACACACATAAAAATAACTGGAAATGAATCACAGTCTTAACTGTGAACAATAAAACTAAAAAGGTTCTAAAAATAAATAGTTGAAAACATTCATGCATTCAAGGTAAGCAAAGATTTCTTAGGCTATAAAAGGCACTAGCCATGTAAGAAAAACTTGACGAACTGAACTTCATCAACATGAAAAACCTGTGCTCATCAAAAACCTGTGCCCATTAAGAAAATGAAAATGCATGCCACAGACTGAAAGCAAATATTTGTAATACATCTACCTGACAAAGGACTTGTGTCCAGAATATATAAAGAATCCCTACAAATCAATAAGAAAAAAGACAAATGATCTAACAAAAAAATAAATTTGAGGAAAAGACTTAACGAAGCACTTGACTAAGAAAAGTTATCTAAATGGGCAAAAAGCACATGGGAAGGTGCTCAGCATCACCTTTATCAGGGAAATGCAAATTAAATTCACAATGAGATATCACCATGCCCTACCAGAATGGCTACAATGAAAAATACTGACAATACTAAGTGTTGACAAGAATGCTGAGCAAACAAAACTCACACAGTGCTGGGGGAAGCAGAAAATTGTACAACTGCTTTGGAAAACTGCTTGGCATTTTCTTATGAAGTTAAACATACATTTGCCCTGTGACCCAACAATTCCACTCCTAGGGGAGTCTACCCAAGAGAAAAGAAAACATCTGTCCACACAAAGACCTGGTCACAAATGTTTATAGCAGCCCTATTCATAATAATTCATAACTGGAAAAAACCCAAATGGCCACCAACTGGAGAATGAATAAGTGAAGTGTGGTATAGCCATAATATGGAATTAAAAGGAATGAATTACTGATATACCAGTGATATGGATGCATCACAAAAGAAGCCAAGCACAAAAGACTAATTTAGATGAAGTTCAAGAACAGGTAGAACTCGTCTATGAAGTTGAAGTGTGGTTTATCTGGGGCTCTGTGGTGAGGGTGGGTATTAGTTTGCTTGAACTGCCATAACAAAATTCCATAGAAACAACAACAAAAATTTATTATCTCAAAATTCTAGAGGCTAAAGTCTGAGATTCATGTGTCAGCAGGGCTGGTTTCTCCTGAAGCTTTTCTCCATGGCTTGGAGATGACAGTCTTCTCTCTGTGTCCTTACATGGTCTTCCTTCTGTCTGTGTGTGTCTATGTCCTAATCTCTTCTTCTTATAAAGACACCAGTCATATTGGATTAAGGTCTACCTGCAAGACCTCATTTTAATTTAATTACCTCTTTCAAGGCTCAATCTCCTAATATAGTCACTTTCTGAGGTGTTGAGGATTAGGATTTCAACATATAAATTTTGCAGGACACAATACAGCCCATAACCTCCCTTAAGAATGAGAACAAGGCAAGGATGTCTGCTTTCACCATTCTTATTCATCAGAGTAGTGGATTCTCTAGCCAGTGCAATAAGGCAAGGCAAGGAACTAAAATGCATACAGAACAGGATGGAAGGAATAAAAACATCCATATTTACAGATGACATGATTGTCTACAAAGAAAATTCCAAGAATCTACATCATACTCACTGGTGAAAAACTGAAACCATTTACTCTAAGATCAGGAACAAGACAAGGATGCCCACTCTCACCACTTTTATTCAACATAGTATTGGAAGTCCTAGCCACAGCAATCAGACAAGAAAAAGAAACAAAAGGAATCCAAATTGGAAAGGAAGACATAAAAATGTCACTGTTTGCAGATAACATGATATATACAGTAAGTCCCCTACATATGAACCTTCAAGATGGGAACTTTCAAAGATGAGAACATGCATTCCACCAATGTTAGGTGTGAGTGAAATTGCAGCTTGCTCTTTTTCTCCTATTGCTGATGGTCTTTCAGTTCTACTATCTCCTACCTCCTCTCCCTCCTCCAGTCAGTAACTCTTCTTGCCTGTTTACTTGATGCCAGCCCCTGTATGCCAGCTGTTGTACTGTACTTTTCAGTTACTGTATGATTAAAAAGTGTTCTCTTTGTTTTTTTTTGTTTGCTTTTTATGTATTATTTGTGTGGAAAGTATTATAAACCTATCAAAGTACAGTACTATATAGCCGATTGTGTTAGTTGGTTACCTAGGCTAACTTTGTTGGACTTACGAACAAATTGGAGTTATGAATGCATTCTTGGAATGGAACTTGTTTTCATGTTGGGGACTTACTGTATAAAAAATCCTAAAGATGCAACCAAAAACCTATGGGAACTAATGAATGAATTCAGTAAATTTGCTGGATACAAAATTAATATATGGAAATCTGTTGCATTTCTATACATTCACAATGAACTATCAGAAAAAGAAATTAAGAAAACAATTCCATTTACAATTGCATTAAAAAGAATAAAAATATCTAAGAATAAATCTAAACAAGGAGGTAAAAGACCTGTACTCAAAAAACTCTAGACATTGATGAAAGAAATTGAATACAACACAAACAAATGGAAAGGTATACTGTGCTCATGGATTAGAAGAATTAATATTGTTAAAATAACCATTCTACCCAAGGCAATCTACACTTTCACTGCAATCCCTATCGAAATACCAATGGCATTTTTCACAGAATGAGAACAAATAATTCTAAAGTTTGTATGGAAACACAAAATACCCTGAATAGCCAAAACAACCTTGAGAAAGAAGAACAGAGCTGTAGTTATCAAGCTCCCTGACTTCAAACTACACTACCTAGCTACAGTAATCAAAACAGTATGTTACAGGCACCAAAACAGACACATAGATCAATGAAACAGAATAGAGGGCCCAGAAATGAACCCACAATTAAATGATCAGTTAATCTATGACAAAGGAGGTAAGAATATACAATGGGGAAAAGATAGCCTCTTCAATGAATGGTGTTGGGAAAACTGGACAGATACATGCAAAAGAATCAAACTGAACTATGTCACACCATATACTAAAATAAACTCAAAATGGTTTAAAGACTTAAATGTAAGACCTGAAACCATAAAATTCCTAGAAGAAAACATAGACTGTACCGTCTTTGACATCAGTCTTAGCAATATTTATTGGATATATCTCCTCAAGCAAGAGAAACAAAAGCAAAAATAAGTAAAAGGAGCTGCATTAAATTAAAAACTTTTGCACAGTGAAGGAAACTATCAATAGAATGAAAAGGCCTCCTACTGAATGAGAGAAGATATTTGCAAACAATATATCTGATAAGGGGTTAATATCCAAAATATACAAAAAATTCATACAACTCAACATCGACCCAATTAAAAAACAGGCAGACACTGAGGTTGCTTCCATGTCTTAGCTATTGTAAATAGTGCTGCAATGAACATTGTGATACATGACTCTTTTTGAATTATGGTTTTCTCAGGGTATATGCCCAGTAGTGGGATTGCTGGGTCATATGGTAGTTCTATTTTTAGTTTTTTAAGGAACCTCCATACTGTTCTCCATAGTGGCTGTACCAATTTACATTCCCAGCAACAGTGCAAGAGGGTTCCCTTTTCTCCACACCCTCTCCAGCATTTATTGTTTGTAGATTTTTTGATGATGGTCATTCTGACAACAAATACCGTACGCTAACACATATATATGGAATCTAAAAAAAAAAAAAAAAAGGTTCTGATGAACCTAGGAGCAGGAAAAGAATAAAGACACAGATGTAGAGAATGGACTTGAGGACATGGGGAGGGGGAAAGGTAAGCTGGGACGAAGTAAGAGAGTAGCAGTGATATATATACACTACCAAATGTAAAATAGCTAGCTAGTGGGAAGCAGCTGCATGGCACAGGGAGATTAGCTCCATGCTTTGTGACCACCTAGAGGGGTGGGATAAGGAGGGTGGGAGGGAGACGCAAGAGGGAGGGGATATGGGGATATACGTATGCATATAGCTGATTCACTTTGTTGTGCAGAAGAAACTAACACAACACTGTAAAGCAATTATACTTTAATAAAGATGTTAAAAAAAAAAAAATGGGCACAAGACCCGAATAGACATTTTTTCCAAAGAAGACATACAGATGGTCAACAGACACATGAAAAGATGCTCAACATTACTAATCATCAGGGAAATGCAAGTCAAAACCACAAAGAGATATTACCTCACATCTGTTAGAATGGCTGTTATCAAAAAGACAACAAACAACAAGTGTTGGCGAGGATGTGGAGAAAAGGGAACCCTCATGCTCTGCTGGTGAGAATATAAATTGGTGCAGCCACTGTGGAAAACAGTATGGAGGTCCCTCAAAAAATTAAATATAGAACTACCATATTGTACAGCAATTCTACTTCTGAGTATTTTTCTGAGGAAAACAAAAACACTAATTTGAACACCCCTATGTTTATTGCAGTGTTATCTACAATAGCCAAGATATGGAAGCAACCTAAGTGTCCATTGATAGATGAATGGATAAAGAAGATGTTTCATACACACACGCACACACACACACAATGGAATGTTACTCAGCCATAAAAAAAGGTGAAATCTTGCCATTTTCAATAACATGGTTGGACTTTGAAGGTATTATGCTATGTGAAATCATTTGGACAGAGAAAGACAAACACTTGCACAAGTGAGTCCTGTGCCCGTACCCCTTCCACTCACTGGTCACATGGGGCACACATGCAGCAGGAACTGGGGGCACCTGTCAGACTCCAAGGATAGGACAAAGTGTCCAGTACTGTCATTCTCCTTTCCACAAGGCAGGCGAGAGCCACAGAAATGATAAACTCGCCAGGCGGGAGGCTGGGATGAGACTCCAACAGGTTTTGGATGGGGAGGCAACTTAGCTTTCAGGCCCCAAGACAAATCCTAATGAATATTCTACTTATCAATAGACAAGACCCAGGAAAGGAAAATGGGAATCTTTCCAGACCCACAAAAACCTCGCCATCTTTGGGTGGTGAGCTTCTGGGAATTTTCATTCTCCTCTTAATGCTTCTCGGTAATATCTAAATTTCTACGAAGTACATTCATTGTATTTGCAATTGGGAGAAAAGCCAACCTATTTAAAAATAAGAGAATAAAGGCTTCTCCATTGCTGTTTTGATATTCCAAACCTCCAGCTATTACATAGTCAGAGCCAGCTGTCTCCACGTCTGTTTACGTATGGAAATTTTAATTTCTACTTAGCTGTCCTAAATCTCTCTTAGGAAAAATGCG
Organism: Stenella coeruleoalba; assembly: GCF_951394435.1. Lineage (NCBI taxonomy): Eukaryota > Metazoa > Chordata > Mammalia > Artiodactyla > Delphinidae > Stenella > Stenella coeruleoalba. Next base: position 33,763,327 of record NC_137153.1, on the reverse strand, counting down.
GTCAAGAAACCCCAAAAGAAGGGACTCTGAGTGTAATTCTGCTTTCTGAAAACACGTTTTTACAAAAAGTTTTCTATGTTGCTCTAAACTGAAAGTGTGTTTTGTTCAAAGGCCTAAAATATTTCCTACATTGGGCACTGCCTTGAACGTCACCCACCTTCACCAGCAGTCAGGCAGCTAGGAGGGTGAACAGACCAGCACCTGGAGTCTGTGAGGCCACATCCTGGGCAGGTGACAGTGGGAGAGCCCCTTCACACCAACACAGGGCTACGGGGTGGGCAGTGAGGAGCTGATTAATCATCATTCGCTTTACTTTCTTATTAAAAAAAAAAAAGAACTGCTCTAAAAATATTTGAGACGAAACTTAGCCATCTCAGCCAAGAGGAGCCTTTGGCATTGCACTGGAGAAGCAATCTCAGCCTCAAACCCTTGGATGAAGTGGCATTTAAGAGCTTTCCAGACAGCACAGGATAATTACAGAGAGGCCCTGGTGTGGGCTGCAATGACATTCAAGCCTGAAGTGGAAGCAACCTCTTATCTTTAACAAAGAGCTCTGATGATCTACACTGAAAGGAAAGTGCTGTGTCCAGAGTACATTTTTTTTTTTAATCCTGTAAGAAAAAAATATCACTGTGTAAACAGAGAGCTATATGAAGGAGTAAGACAATAAGAGTGGCTTTGCCCCACTCTTCAGGTCTAGGTGTCTGGATACAGGGTGATTCCAACATTGTTCTGGCAACTGCACAGCCTCAACCAGAGCATGGCCGAGCCCAGAGAGGTGCAGGGTCTCCCCTGTGTGCTCAAGATCAACCCACATTAGAGTTAGCCAGGTGGCATTTGCACAGTCACTTGGACCCTTCCTTTCTTGTTCAGCTCCTTAGTCTCCGCTCCTGATTAACCAAAGGCAATTCAGAAATCAACAGCTCTGCTTATTTAGAGGGCTTTGTTTCAGGGCACTGCTGTGCTGGAGACTCTGGGAGAAGGTAACTAGAGAGAACTGGAATCTACTCACAGCACCACTGTCCTAGTAAGAAAGGAGGGAAGGGAGGGGAGAATGGGGAGAGGGAAAGGGAGGGGAAGGGGAGAGGACCTGAGTGTCCCTTAACAGAGGTCTAAAGCTGAGGGATAGTGTCAGGAAGCGATAGCAGGCTGGGAGCATCTGCCCAGCCCCCTGCAATTGATTATTTCTTAAGCAGCATAGTTTATTTTGCAGACAAAATTTTTTGGAACTTGGTTTAAGACAAAGGATCATGGAGAGAATAGAGAACAGATGCCCCCTTTGCCATGGAAGATCTTAGACTCCCGTACACGTGGGGAATGGGGAAGGGAGGAGGGACCTTCTCTGCAGCAGCTCCTGACCTTAGCAAGGTTACCATTTCAATGGTTTCCTGCAGACACTCCCTGCAAACGCTGCACATGCACAGTTGGACACAGGCCAGGCTCCCCCCTACACCAGGGTTCCCTGACCAATCACCTAGGACAAAAAAGCGACAGCCACACTCTCCTGGACCCACGCCGGAGAAACAGCACAGGCCGCTGAAAAGTCACAGCCTGTTGACCAGGAAGCTTACATCTCAGAGGTCAGCGGTTTTATCCAATTTGCAGCCTGAGCACCAGCTATGAGGGGTCCTTTAGACACGATGTTAAGAACATGGGAGTCGACAGATATAACCCCACATCTGCATGGGACAGCAGTTTCTTTTAGGATGCTATAAGTTCAGTGTAAGATGCATTCAGCAAAAAATTCTAGCCTCATCCAGCTTAGTCCACGTGAAATATTCTGAGATGCAAAATTATGTACTAGGAGAACACAGGCCTTCCTCACTTATCCATTCAAGCATATATCACTAGTAACTTTTCATTTTAAAAGCCCCAGGTGGATCTCTAGAAAGCCAGTTGGAATTCCCTCTAAACACGCTCAACGTAGCCTTTATCTCCCAGCCAGGCCAAGGGGGAGCGAGTCGTCCACCCCCACGGTGTCCCCTCTCCCTTGTTCCTGCAGGGGACAGGGGACAGAGTGCTGGGAGGGACAGCCAGGAGGATGGTCATTTAGGGTCTCCCACTCCTCAGACCCCCTCTGAGTGGGCTCCTTGGGTCTGTTTCTGGGTTCCATTCTTTAGACTGAAGAATGTTCACAAGCTCTGATAGCTCACAAGGGCCTGACCTGGAAGTGGGGAGGAGGCTCGGAGTAAACTGGCCAACACTGAACTCACAGGTACAGAGCCTTCTCTCTCCCCTGCCTTCTTCCAACACCCGGGCTCTCAGATGGCTAGGCTCAAGTCCAGAACTCCCACAGAACTCGGTCATGGGGCTTCACGCGCCCGCCCCCCTCCCCACACACACAAGTTCTGTCTGCAAATACAACCAGCTTTTACACTGTATTCACCTGCTTCTCTCTCTCTTTTTTTTTTTTTTCAGTACGCGGGCCTCTCACTGTTGTGGCCTCTGCCGTTGCGGAGCACAGGCTCCAGATGCGCAGGCTCAGCGGCCATGGCCCACGGACCCAGCCGCTCTGCGGCATGTGGGATCTTCCCGGACCAGGGCACGAACCCGTGTCCCCTGCATCGGCAGGTGGACTCTCAACCACTGCACCACCAGGGAAGCCCCGCAGGGACCTGCTTCTCTTTATCCTGAATACTTTAGGCTAAACCAAATCCTTTCTGGAACAAGATGGGAAGGAAGGAAGGGAGAAAGGGAGGACGAGAGAGAGGGAGGAAGAGGGGGAGAGGGAGGGAAAGAGGGAGGGAAAGAAGGGAGGAAAAGGGAAAGAAATGAGAAGGAGGGAGGTCAGCTAGCTGGTTAGTGGTTGGGTAGTAGCTGGTTGGTCAGTTAGTCAAACCCTAACAGGGATCTTGCCTGTGGCTCTGGGACAGAGGATGGCTGAGAGCCTCTCAGGGAGAGTAGAGGGAGGGCAGGGGGGACCACACCCCTTGGCAGCACACAGAGGGCGAGGGCACAGCAGTGCACACGAGGAGGGTGCTGGCTCAGAAGGGATGGCTTCTCGGTTCTTCCCGGGAAGATTGCTGCAAACACTGGTGCCTCACCGCTCACTGGACACAGTTGGCCCACGCAGACATCTGGCGGCCCTGGGTGGGCTGGGAGTAGACAGCTATGGCCGAACTACAAACCTGGTTCTGGGGAACCCCTCCTCTGGGTGTCCTGGAGAAGGTGGATACCCCCAAAGCTGGCCCGAAGCTACTGGACTGAAGCAGAACTGGAGCCCAGGAGCTTGGGTTGGGTGTCCCCTCAGCCCTGGCAGGTACTTCAGTCAGACAGACTCCACCTGCCGTAGATTGTACCCCTCAGCTCCTTCTACACACAGCAAGCCCCACTGGACAGCTGGGGGAACTGAAGCACTAGCCTAAGGTCATGCGGTGGCAGGGGCCACCATCACCTGGTTGTGTGCCCCCCCACCAACTCGCTTGGCAGGCAGACGTGTCCTGCTCTGAGCCCCCCAGACCTGTGTGAGCTGGTCTGTTCCCAGTGCCTAGAGCAGGGCCAGGCCCCCCACAGCCCCAGCTGAGGTCACCAAGTGAGCCACTAAGGGCCTGAGGACCAGCTGTCAAGACCCCCTGAAGTGCAGATGAGGAAACTGAGGCCCAGCCCAAGCTCTTCTTCATGGGGTCTCTGTCAGGATCCAGCCCAATCCGACTAGGCTTGGACCCTTGCCTACACAGAGCAGACCCTGCGTCCAAAGCCAGCTGGCCTTCAGCTGACCAACTGGCTAGACATAGGGGCCTGGAAGGAAAAGTCACGCCTGCCAAGACATGTTTAACTTTTCTGCACAATGTAACCTCTCGTAAACAACCTATCTGGAGCTGGGGTGTGCTGTCATTTGAATTGAGTCTGTGTACATGTGTGCACAGACACAATACACATAAGCATTCTTTTCACTTCAAGCTGATTCAAGCAAGCTGATTCAACCCAGTCACCCTAGAAATCCACAACAACAGTAAAGAAGTTCTCACTGTCCCGATTCACAGATATAGAGCAGGAAACACATCACCAAAGAGCCAGGGACAGCCTGGGGTCACCAAGGACCCGGGAATGAGCACCTTACAGCCTCTTTAAAGAAAAAGTCCCCTTGCCCACATTTATCTGAACGGCTGGTTTTCCTCATGTAAAAGAAAGTAAGTAAGTAAGAAATAAAAAGAAGACAACCGTGGAACCTAAAATGCATATTACTAGGTGACAGAAGCCAATCTGAAAAGGCTACATGCTGTATGATTCCAACTGTGTGACATTTCAGAAAAACTACTGGTGTTCAGGACTTGCCAGGGGTTAAGGCAGGAGGGATGAATAAGTGGAATACAAAGGATTTTTAGAGCAGTGAAACTACTCTGTACAATATTATAAAGGTGGATACCTGCTATGATACATCTGTCCAAGCCCATAGAATGTACACACCAAGAGTGAACCCTAATGTAAACTGTGGACTCTGGGTGATTATGATGTGTCAGTGTAGGTTCATCAGTTGTAACAAATACACCACTCTGGTGGGGGATGACGATAATGGGGGAGGCAGGGAGCAGGGGCAGGGGAGTATATCAGAAATCTCTGTACCTTCCCCTCAATTTTGCTGTGAACATAAAACAACTCTTAAAAAAAATAAAATCTATGTTTTTTTAAAAGACAATCCTGACATCTGAAATGGGGTCCCTGTTATCATGGCAACCTCAGGAAGTGGTATTTCTAAAGCACACACTCTATTCCTTTCCCATCCATTTAAAAAGAAAGGAGAAGACTGAGGGAAATCCAGAATTAGACCACGTCCCATTACAGAATCCAACATCCTGCATTTGTTTAACAAATATTCTGGACAATTCCATTCAAGAGCCAGGGACCCTTCAGCAAAGCCAGCCCGGGTCATCAGCCTAGACCCAGTGTGCTGAGATGCAGGGGGACCCCCTCCTCAAGTCACGCGGCAGCAGTGTTCCATCCCCCAGCCCTACAGCCCTGGAGAAGAAGGAGCACCCAAGGAACCCAGAGAAGTGACCCACCTAGGACTTCACCACCCGAAACGAGAAAAAGTCTCCCCTTTTCAGACACCCGTCTACTCACCACCTTCCCTTGAGGAGGAAAACCAAGAAATACGGAAACAAGCAGAGCCAGGGGTTCTCCACAGGCCTGTGCAGCGCCATCAGCCACTCCTGCCTGGGACAGCTTGCAGGAGGGGACCCCAGGCAGATCACCAAGAAGCAGGACACCGCCCCAGGTTCCCACACTGGGGTGGGGCTGGCCTCCTCCCTCTGGGCACGCTGTGCTGTGGGCAGTCAGTCCAGGGTGAGGCTGGCAGGGACCCCACAAACTCGGGGCTGGTGGTCTGGAGTGGCCCTGCCTGCCGGTTTCGGCCCTCAAGGGGCCTCAGTGGCACCCACGGCAGCCTCTTTTCTTCTCCGTCTTGCAGCTGCAGGGAGACGCTGAGCCCTGACAAAGCCCGCCTGCTCCTCCAGAGCCAGCAGGAGGGGTGAGGGGAGTGCAGCCCGCAGCCCGCAGCCTGGGATGCCCACTGTCACCATGGCAACAAGGAAGGGTGTGTGGGGGGGTGGGCGACAGGCTAGTGGGACCTGTAGGGCCAGGGAGTCCATACAGTCATGGGCTAAGGAGGGAGCCCCAGCAGGTTGGGAGGAGCCTTGTTTCTTGTTCTGAACCACCACCCTCCCTCTTGCAGACTTTTTAGAAAGTTCTGAGGCAACAGGGCATTTAAAATGTTTCATCACCACAATGAACCCCCTTTTGTAGTGTGTGGACACTTAATACATGCCTAGGTAAGCATACAGGGAATATGCATCTGCTTAAAGAGTTCTTTGGAGACCATGGGGGTGTGTGTGTGTGTGTGTGTGTGTGTGTGTGTGTCCCACACTCAGGCTTACCTCCACCCTCACATTTTACCCTCACACTTGCCTGCACCCGTCAGTTTGGGGGAAGCTAACTGAAACTTTGATCCTTAGGGCATGTCAGCTCCCCTGAGCCCTGTCTGTGAATGTGACACAGACTTGTTTATTTCCTGTCGCAAACCTGTAAGATGAGTACTGTTATCACGGAGTTTTCTGCCAAGGAAGCCAAGGAGATAAGTGCCCCCCTGAGGTCATTCCCTCTGTAAGTGACAAGCCTGGACTGAATGGCCACGTCACACACTGTTGTAAGTGCCGAAACCACGACCAGCAAGCACTGAGCAGACATAGGGCGTGGGCGTGAAGTAGGCAGCCCGGCCCAGGCCAGCCATCGTTCCTGGCCTGGTACCTGAAGCCTTGAGCAGCTGTGCCTCAGCTTCCCACCAGGTCTGTCCTTCACCCCCCATGCCTGTGATCTCACTAAATATCTTCGTAATTCAATGTCCAAGGCCTTCAAATGCCCACTGAGGTCCCCTTGGCGAGGGACCTGGCAGGACACAGAGGGTCTGAAACCCCAAAGTCTTCACTTCTCACCCTGTGAATTTATCTATACATATACACATGCAGTAGCATTACAACGCCTTGCAAAGAGAATGTGCTAATATGTTACTTATGAAATTATAAATAAGTGCAATGAAGAGAAAACCTTTTAAAGGAAAAAGATGCCCTGAGTGCAGATGAAACCCAGGTTCAAGTCTCAGCTCGCCCCTTGTCTGACCAGTGACCCCATCTTCTCATCTGTAAAGCGGAGATCTTGCTAGTGGGGCGCACTCCAGAGTTGCCGGAGGATTCCATGGGGTGCTGATGCATCACACTTCAGTGCAGGGCCCAGCTCACAGCAATTACCCAGTTAATGCCAGCATGCCAGCGTTTACGTGTGTTTTTTTATTTTCCAACCAGAATCTACAATATCTTGTTTTAGAAAGTGGTTCCCTCACCCCACAGTATATTGCAAACGTACCCCTATTTGTAAATACTCTCCTATAGCCATGTGATTCTTTCTGCCCCAGCCAGCGCTGCTTCCCCTGGGCTGAGTTGGTGGAGAGCGATGGAGAGCTTCTCTCCTGCTGCTTCTCCACCCTCTGCCCCTTCAGCCCGACACAGGGTGGAAATGGGTGGAAACTAGCAATCAAGCAATTTCTCCTTCTCTGATGGGCACCTCTCTCTCCCCTAGCCCTGAACCACAGAACGCACCCAGCCTTAATTGCTTTCATAACACCACGAACAATGACCCATTTTACATGCTCACATGGATGGAGAGATTACTCTGAAGTCAGGATAACACTTGCTGTCCAGACTATGGAGGCCTAAAACCCTCTGGATCTCATGGTTCATCACACGCCCACAGTCTAAGTCTGTCAGGTTGGGCTTCCCTGCAGTCCCACGTTTCTGGTGTGCTCTCAGTTCTCATGTTGGAAAAGGACAGGCAGCGTGGCAGGCATTCTTCGCTCCAATTCCATGATGCCTGTGACCCAGAATGCCAGCCTCCTGGGGCCACTGTCACTGTCAGTGAGGGACATGCACACACACGTGTGCTCACATGTGAGTGACATGCATGCAGTGTCAGGGACAGGAGGTAACACGGCTCTTCTTGTCTCATCCCCTGGAGACAGCTCCAAATGTCCCAATGTGGTCTTTACTGTGCCCGGAATATCCACAAATAAAAACACAGACTTGTGAGCTAGGAAAAATGCCATTGTCTCACTAAATGCTCATTTGCTCCTGAAGTGCTGATGCACAATTGTGTAGCCATTAAAATAATTAGGAGGGTTGTGTAGCAGTATGGGAAAAAAGGCAGAGTCATAGAAACTGAATTACCACTTTGTAAAACCAACTTTTGCAAATGAGGAGGGGACGAAGCAACAGTGGATTGTACAAAAATGGTCTTTTTTCTCATGCTGTTGTGATGAAAACTACGTAATAAACAAAAACCAGGAAAGAAGGGAATTTCCTCTGTTTCCTGAGCAGGAATTATGTTTGACGTGCTTTCCACAGGTGGCTTCATTTAATCATACAAATCCAGGTCTTTTCACCCAAAGCTAGCACCCAGATGTCTCTCAGAGAAGGGCTTCTTTGCAATCTAAAATATCAAAGGGGGCCAGCCCTGCAACATTTCTGGGGTTCAACCCCAAGTCTTTCCCTGGGAGGAACCCCCCACCCCACCAAGAAGGGCCGACCTCATGCAAGCCCGTCCAGATGTCGTCCGATAACTCATTCCCAAGGGGCCTGGACACATGGTTGACTTTTTTGTTAAAAAAAACTTCAGCAAAAAATGGTGTCTTTTATGTAAGGTTTGAGCAGTGTGATTTTCCTGTGGCATGTAGAAAAAATGGCAGAAATACCATAATTCCAAGCATTTATCTGCTGGGTTTAAAAATATCCAAGCAGCTGTCCCGTCAATGGAATGTTTCTCCTTTGCTAACCAGGAGAATAAAGGGCAGAAATGCTTTGTCCCCAGAAAGCATTTTCCCTTGACATGCTTTCTTTTCTTTGCAGCGTTTGCCTGTAAGCTTTTGACATTTCATAGAAGCACAAATCAAAGCTTCCTATCACTCAGCAGACTCAGTCTCGTACCCACTCCTGCCAGCCCCCACCCCATGGGTCTGATCCTGGAGGAGAAAGAACAGGTGGTGGCACCAGTGCATTCCAAACTCCTGTGCTAGTGGGATGAGCTAGCATAACGCACACCTTCAGCATCGGGTGTGTGTCAGACCTGCCGGGCCGACAGCCCAGAAATCAGCCTCGCTTGGACATGCTGAATCAACCACCCAGACACACAGGAACTCTGAATAAACTATTACTGTATATCAAATATAAATTAAATAAAAACTGTTTACTAAATATTTACATACTGAATACGTAATGAATAAGTCGTTTTGAACACTTGGTGCGTGTCAGGCCCTCACATGAGGATATCATCATTTGCCCCCAGAGAGGTGGGCATGATTAATTCCATTCACAGATGAAGACGTGGCAAAGCGTGTAAAATGCCTCAGGAAGAGCAGTTCTGGGTGAGATAGCGGTAAGCGCCTCCTGACTCAACAGTTCAGCCCTCCTTCCTGAGTTCCTGGTCTCACCAACCTCGGCGGGGGCACCAAGGCTGGCCCACCTGGGTCCTACCCTGACAGCAGGTGAGCAGGAGCCACAAGCACACCCACACACATGTACACACCCACACACACGCACATGTGTGCTCCCACCCCACGTGCCATAGCGCTCTCCTCAATCTCTCGGTTCCACCACAACAAACCCAGACTTCTCTAAAGGATGGTAACTACGAAACTAGGAGACAAACTGCGCCAGGCCTGTTTTAGGCTCGGAAGGAAGCGGTAAGCCAAACTGACGCAGGAAACCTAGAAGCAGCAGGACAGACACGTCCTGTGCCATCTGATCCTAACAGCCCTGATGTGAAGCCAGCCTCCTAGCACGGCTGCCGGAGGCCAGCGCCTGGCTCCCCTCCTGCCCTGGGCCACACGACTTAAGGCTGGCCAGTCCCCAGTGGGCAGGACCTGGTGAGCCCCTCTCTCCCAGGGAGGCCCAGGCCCAGCTGCTCAACCCATCAGCCTGGGGACACCAGGGTCTCTAAGTAAGAAGCCCTTCCCCAGGTGACTTCAGGAGTGCCCCCACACCTGGTAGCCTGGACCCCCTCCCCTTGATGCCCTTACATTCCATCTGGTGACAGTGGTCCCTGGAGCACGGTGCTGCGGCCTGAGGATGGATGGATGGATGGAGGTGGCCACCACAGCCCAGATGAGGGAAGCCTGTTATGTTTGCTAAGGCCTCATCCATAACATGGGAAAGACGGACACTCTGCGTTGCTCCAGACAGTGCCTCAGTGGGAACGACATGCACACCTTCACAGGAGTTTTGAAGTTCAGGTCTGTGCTTCGCTGCCCCAGGCCCTCCTGCTCCCTTCCCAGCTCTGGCCTCAGCTCCGAGCTCTTGGGTGATGCGTCCCAGGTCTCTGATCCTCTCATTACTGTCTGTGCTGCTGAAACACACAGAGTTTGCTCCGGGCTGGGGGTCCTCTGCCACCACCGCTGACATGTTTTCACCATGAACTTAAACAATGGCAAGTGCAACTTCAGCCACGGAAGTTTAATGCTCTAAGAATATAGTGTTTAAAACCCGGACCAACTCTTCCTTGGAAAAAACAGCATATTCCAAATCTCGATTTTGGACACTTCCTTCACTTAGCCAAGAAGAGCACCAGTGGACAAAGAAGCCCATTTAGACCCTTCCCTGATGTCCCCAAGCTTCAGATTCCATGTGTACCTGCAGGGGGGCTGGGGGCTTGAACCTGAGGGCAGCCAATCCCACCTGGCCTCCAGCTGCCAGCCTTTCACCCTGCAGCCCAGTGCATCTCAGCCCAGTGCAGACCACCTGAGCTCAAACAAACAAACAAGATGGGGCTTGTCAATAGAATTCAGGACTTGACCTGGAGGAGCTCCTACTTGCCAAAGCTGGAATAATTCGAGCAACAAAATTAATGACGGTGTCAGATTTCAACCCCCAGAATAAAATAAATATCCATGAATCTGTACTGATACTAAAAACTGAGGAGAAGAGACAGATCTTCCTTCTAGAATTTCAAGCAACAAATGGAGATGGGAAGAGGGACACGAGAATCTCCATCAGGCAAACACTAGGAACAAATGCTGTAGACAAAATGTCCCAGTGGAGGCAAAAGGCAATGGGGAAAATGTGAAGAGAAACAGGATGTGCACCGTCTCCCCCAATATACTCATCAACTACGAAGGCAAGGGAGGAACATTACAGCAGAGAAATTTAACCAACTTAACGAAGTGATCAAGCTAATGTAACCAGGGATATGCTGAGTCACAGATGCCCTAATAGGATGCACTAAGGGACCTTCAAGATGGCAGAGGAGTAAGACATGGAGATCACCTTCCTCCCCATAAATACATCAAAAATACATCTACATGTGGAACAGTTCCTACAGAACACCTACTGAATGCTGGGAGAAGACCTCAGACTTCCCAAAAGGCAAGAAAATCCCCATGTACCTGGGTAGGGCAAAAGAAAAAAGAAAAAACAGAGACAAAAGAATAGGGACGGGACCTGCACCAGTGGGAGGGAGCTGTGAAGGAGGAAAGGTTTCCACACACTAGAAGCCCCTTCGCGGGCGGAGACTGCGGGTGGAGGAGGGGGGAAGCTTCAGAGCCACGGAGGACAGCGCAGCAACTGGGCTGCAGAGAGGGCAAAGCTGAGTGATTCCCGCACGGAGGATCGGTGCCGACCGGCACTCACCTCACCAGCCTGAGAGGCTTGTCTGCTCACCGCCCGGGGGTGGGTGAGGGCTGGGAGCTGAGGCTCGGGCTTCGGAGGTCAGATCCCAGTGAGAGGACTGGGGTTGGCTGTGTGAACACAGCCTAAAAGGATGCACTGAGAAGGACACAACATCGTGACTGTGATATTTTGCCAAAATGCATAATCTCACTCCAACCATGAGAAAATGGAGGACAAGCTCAAACTGAGGGACATTCTGTAAAAACAGAGATCGGTTTAATCTTTAATCCAGATCAGAAAGGCAAGGAAAGCCCCAGGTATCATGACAACCTGGGGGAGATTCAGGAGAAATAACGAATGTAGTGTGGGATCCCAAAATAAGAAAAAATGTCAGTGAGCAGTTTGGCAACATTCAGAAAAGTTCTGGCATTTGGTTGATAATATCATTCTATGGTAAATCTGCTTGTTTTGATCATTGTACTATGGTCATTAAGAGTCTATATTAGGGGGAGATGGGTGAAGTGTACTTGGGAACTCAGTAGTAGTGTTTCAACTTTTCTTTAAGTCCTGGCATTCAAGGCTCCTCAGTATGGCTCCAGCCTTCTCTGGGACCAGAAACACATTTTCTTTTTTCTAGTAACAGGGCATTTAGTTCGGCCTTTAGGAGGAAAGCTGTTCTAGTTAAAGTAAGGTCGAGGGCCACACCTTGTCTCCTCGACCCTTCACACCCATCCAGCTCAGAGGCCTGTCCTCAGGGACACCCTCCTGCCCCACCACCCACATGTTGGATAAGACTCCTTGTTGTCTGAGCCCTGGGGCACCCTGGTGGATGCCCAACAGCAGTGACTATCTCTTGACTGTTCTTTGTGCCCACATCTCATCTAGAGAGGCAGGAAGATGGAGCGCTTAGGGACTGTGTGTCCTTGGGCAAGATACTTACCCTCTCTGAACCTCCATTTCCTCATCTATATCATAAGAACAATAAAAGAACCAACCTCTTTTGGTTACTGGAAGGATTAAAAGAGGCAGCACAGGCAAAGGTTTAGTACAGTGCCTCTTATTGGTGCCACAACGATATCATCTCTCCTTGGAGCTGGTGTCCTTGGGACTGTCTGGACGGCACCTAACAACATCTCCCCAGGCCACCATCACAACCCCTTTGAACCTGGAAGTGAATTTAAATAGACCACAGCACATCCTAGGCACCCTGGAGCAAGTATGTGGCCTCACATCACATCACTCCTAACATTACTAAGCTCGCATTCAGATACATCTAGGAGTAAACCCGAAGTGAAAACACTCCAATTTTCGGTTGTCAGAAACTCAGAAACTGCACAAAACCCACCCCCAAGGAGGTAAGGCTGCTTTTCTGAGTGACCCTGGAGCCTGTTTACAAAGCTTCCACAGGCTCTCTGGGGGAGAGTGGGTCCGGAACAGCACTGAGCTCAGAGCAGCCACTCAAAAATTTGTAAAGTCTATTAATATAAAAAATCAGGGCTTCCCTGGTGGCGCAGTGGTTGAGAGTCCGCCTGCCGATGCAGGGCACACGGGTTCGTGCCCCGGTCCGGGAAGATCCCACATGCCGCGGAGCGGCTGGGCCCGTGAGCCATGGACACTGAGCCTGCGCGTCCAGAGCCTGCGCTCCGCAACGGGAGAGGCCACAACAGTGAGAGGCCCGCGTACCAAAAAAAAAAAAAAAAAAAAAAAAGTCAATATTGGGGCTTCCCTGGTGGCGCAGTGGTTGAGAATCTGCCTGCTAATTCAGGCGACACAGGTTCGAGCCCTGGTCTGGGAGGATCCCACATGCCGCGGAGCAACTAGGCCCGTGAGCCACAGCTACTGAGCCTGCGCGTCTGGAGCCTGTGCTCCGCAACGGGAGAGGCCGCGATAGTGAGAGGCCCGCGCACCGCGATGAAGAGTGGCCCCCACTTGCCACAACTAGAGAAAGCCCTCGCACAGAAACAAAGACCCAACACAGCATAAATTAATTAATTAATTAATAAACTCCTACCACCAACATCTTCTTTAAAAAAAAAAAAATCAATATTAATCCAATTCCTTAACCCAACCCTTTGGAGGAATCAGATAGATGTTATCTATTCTAAAGTGCTTTGTACTTGTCTCAAAAACCAAATCCTACGATGATAGATGCAAGGTACACCCGCAGACTCATTCATTGTATATACTAAGCTATGATATGTTTATTAATGCTTAGCAAAATAAACATGAATATGTCTAAAAAAAAATTTGTGGAATGAATGATCTCAGAACTCTTAAGAGGTCTCTAGAATCATTTAATTCATACACACCTCCTCTTCATTTCATACCTGTTGAATTATTTTAAATGTTTTTGTTGTTGTTGTTTGTTTGTTTTTAACAATAGCCAAGCCAGGAAAGATTGGTGAAACAGATGAACTAGGGCCATTTGTAACTACAGCAGCCAGCCACTGGTCTAGCCTGCCAACGTGTGCCAAGGGCAGGACATCCCTGCCCTTCAGCTCAGGCACCCCCAACCCTGCACCCCTGAGATTTCTCAGTGAAAATCAACAGCAGCAAAGCTCTACCCCTGCAGCACCTCTTCAATAGTAAACACATCTGAATAAAATGTCTTAGCACCAGCTGATCAGGGTATACATAATTGTGATGCAACATTATAAATAATCTAAATCATGGCAAAGTCTGTATAAAGTTTTTAGATTTAACATAGAATAGGGGGAAAATCCAAATGCAAACCCACAGTTCAACACCACGTTTATGTTGAAAATGTCACAAAGATGGCCAAAAAGGGCTGGGATAATGAATATCCCTCCTGCCCCCAAACAATTTTTCTTCAGAATCTATGCTATTTCATCTTTTTGATGAAGTGTGAGGAAAATCTATGGAAAGACTGTAGAAAACTGTGAATGTAGGAGACAACTAATAATAATTCAAACGATCCTTTTCCATAGAAATAAAAATGAACCTTGCAGGTGGAAGGCAATGGATTTTTGCCCCGTGGACAAATGGCTTTGCACTTATCTGTACATTCACTTGGGCTCCCCTTACTGCCTAAACATATGCTGCTGAACCATTTCCATTGGGAAATTTCAGGGGAGTGGAGGGTGGGGCGGTGCCTGAGCTAGAGGGCTGGAGTGTCTTTGTGATTCTCAGATCAGATCTTTGGTATGTGCTCACTTCATATCTGTGTGAGTCATGTTACCTTTTCAAAAAGTGAAAATTCTCTGAACACAGATTTTAATGAAGTGCCCAGACCTAGCATTTAACTCCACCTGGTTGGGACTGTTCGCCCCCAAATGGGACTATGCTCTCACAATCCCCTATAGGATCACAGAACCAAGGCCTTAGCACCGCAGGTCCTAAGGTTAACCCCAAGCTTAAAGGCCCAGGGACCCCCAGTCAACTTCCCTTTAGAACACCTATAAATTCTAAGTTGTAGAAATATCTGGAAAGTCTAGAAGAGTAAGGGCATTGGACATTCTGAAGACTGGATCTTACCAAGCTTGTTTTTTGAAAAGGACGTATAAAAACCCATGGTGAGGGCTTCCCTGGTTGCGCAGTGGTTAAGAATCCGCCTGCCAATGCAGGGGACACGGGTTCGAGCCCTGGTCCAGGAAGATCCCACATGCCGTGGAGCAACTAAGCCCATGCGCCACAACTGCTGAGCCTGCGTTCTAGAGCCCACGTGCCACAACTATTGAAGCCCGTGTGCCTAAAGCCCGTGCTCCGCAACAAGAGCAGCCGCCGCAATGAGAAGCCCGCGCACCGCAACGAAAAGTAGCCCCCACTCACCGAAACTAGAGAAAGCCTGCATGCAGCAACGAAGACCCAATGAAGCCAAAAATAAATAAATAAAATAAATAAATTTATTTAAAAAAACCATGGTGTTTTGATTTGCATTTCTCTAATAATTAGTGACGTTGAGCATCTTTTCATGTGCCTCTTGGCCATCTGTATGTCTTCTTTGGTGAAATGTCTGTTTAGGTTTTCTACCCATTTTTTAATTGGGTTGTTTGTTGTTTTGATATTGAGCTGCATGAGTTGTTTGTATATTTTGGAGATTAATCCTTTATCCGTTGTTTCATTTGCAAATATTTTCTCCCATTCTGAGGGTTGCCTTTTCATCTTGTTTATGGTTTCCTTTGCTGCGTAAAAGCTTTTAAGTTTCATTAGGTCCCATTTGTTTATTTTTATTTTCATTACTCTAGGAGGTGGGTCAAAAAAGATCTTGCTGTGATTTATGTCAAAGAGTGTTTTTCCTATGTTTTCCTCTAAGAGTTTTATAGTGTCCGGTCTTATATTTAGGTTTTTAATCCATTTTGAGTTTATTTTTATGTATGGTGTTAGGGAGTGTTCTTATTTCATTCTTTTACATGTAGCTGTCCAATTTTCACAGCACCACTTATTGAAGAGGCTGTCCTTTCCCCATTGTATGTTCTTGCCTCCTTTGTCATAAATTAGGTGACCATATGTGTGGGTTTATCTCTGGGCTTTCTATCCTGTTCCATTGATCTATATTTCTATCTCTGTGCCAGTACTATACTGTGTTGATTACTGTAGCTTTGTAGTATAGTTTGAAGTCATGGAGTCTGATTCCTCCAGCTCCGTTTTTCTTTCTCAAGATTGTTTTGGCTATTCATGGTCTTTTGAGTTTCCATACAAATTGTAAAATCTTTAGTTCTAATTCTGGAAACAACCTAAATGTCCAACAACAGATAAATAGATAAAGAAGATGTGGTACATATATACAATGGAATATTACTCAGTCATAAAAAGGAACAAAATTGGGTCATTTGTAGAGATGTGAATGGACCTAGAGTCTGTCATACAGAGTAAAGTAAGCCAGAAAGAGAAAAACAAATATTGTATATTAATGCATATATGTGGAATCTAGAAAAATGGTACAGACGAACATATTTGCAAGGCAGGAATAGAGATGTAGATGTAGAAAATGGACATGTGGACACAGGGGTGGAAGGAGAGGGTGGGACGAATTGGGAGATTAGGTTTGACATAAACATACTATGATGTGTAAAATAGATAGCTAGTGGGAACTTGCTGTATAGCACAGGGAGCTCAACTCAGTGCTCTGTGACAACCTAGATGGGTGGGATGGGGGGGTGGGAGGGGGGGTGAAGATGGAGGGGATATAGGTATACATATAGCTGATTCACTTCATTGTACAGTAGAAACTAACACAATATTGTAAAGCAATTATACTCCAGTAAAAAAAAAACAAAACCCAAAAAACATAGTGTTTATTGGTTCTAAAAGATTTTCTGTAGGCTTCTCAGAATTTTCTACATACAAAACCACATCATCTGCAAATAGAGATGGTTTCACTTCTTCCTTTCCCATCTAAATGCCTCAGACTGAAATGCCGTAGACTGAAATTCATATGTTGAAACCAGTATGATGGTACTTGGAGGTGAGGCCTTTGGAAGGTGATTAGGTCATGAGGGCTGTGTCCTCATGGGATTAGTGCTCTTATACAAGATACTCTAGAGAGCTTCCTCATCCCTTCCTCCAGGTTAGGTTACAGTGAAAGATAGCTGTCTCTGAAGCAGGAAATAGGCCCTCACCAGACACCACATCTGCTTGTGCCTTCATCTTGGACTTCCCAGCCTCCAGAACTATAAGAAATTTCCAAATATCTGTTCTTTAGAAGCCACCCAGTCTATGGTATTTTGCATACCAGCCTGAATAAACTAAGACATAAAATTCTGCTTACTTACAGTTGGTTATGTTCTACAAAGTCAACTCAAACACCGAATCAGCAAATACGGAACTGCTGTTCCTAAGAGAAATATAGGGTTAGGATCCCACTAGTCTCATATGACACTTTTCCATCAACCAATCCATACATAGTCTTTTTTATATGTATTTTTGTTTAAAGACACCTGATTTAATTTATACTGTTGATTCGTTCATGAATTCTCAGTCACCAGAACATAGCTCATGCCTGAATGAAGTTCGTATAACACACATATTTTCTCCCCAAGACACATCGTAGTGTTTTTGCACTTAGAAACACCAGTCAGCCCTTCAGCACTACTCTGGGGGCCACTTTAAACAGTAAAATCACCAACAAAAAGCACAAAAATGCTTAAAATGTGGCATTAAATAGACATCGAAAAGGAGTTTACAGTATGAGAGCTGAAATAAGAAGGAAAAGTGTCCCCTTGTTTGACCTCAGCTGGGAACATTTGTGTTGGCCACTCAGATGTCAGCTGCTCGGCACATTTCTGTGAATGACCACAAAAGCACAGCAAGTGTTGATTTTGGAGTTACACATAAATTTTAACAAGCAAGTGGATATGCAAATATGGCATCCATGAATAATGAGGATTGACTGTATATTGATTGATTTTTGTATATTAAACCAACCTGCATTCCTATGATAGGTCTAACTTGGTCATGGTGTAGAATCCTTTAAATGTGCTGCTGGATTCTGTTTATGAGGTTTTTTACTGAGGATTTTTTGAATCTATAGTTGGCCCACCATATCTTAGGGTTTGAATCAGTGGATTCAAACAAACGAGGATGGGAAATATTTGAAAAAAATTCCAGAAAATTCTGAAAAGCAAAACTTGAATTTGCTGCACCAGCAACTATTTACATAGCCTTTACACTGTATAAGGTATTATAAGTAATCTAGAGATGATTTAAAGTGTACAGAAGGATGTGTGTAAGTTATATACAAATACTATACCATTTTATATACAGGACTGAAGCATCCTCAGATTTTGGTATCCATGGGGGTGGGGGGGCTGGAGGGAGTGTGTCCTAGAACTAATACCCCAAGGATACTGAAGGATGACTGTATATTCATAAGAGATGTTGGTCTGTAGTTCTGTTTTCTTGTGATAGTTTTTTCTGGTTTTGGTATCAGAGTAATTCTGGCCTCACAGAATGAAATGGGAATTGTTCCCTCATGTTCTAATTTTTGAAGGGTTTGTGAGGAATTAGTGTTAATTCTTTAAATTTTTGGTAGAAGTCACCAGTGAAACCATTAGGTCCAGGGCTTTTCTACGTGGATGGGTTTGATTACTGATTCAATCTCTCTATTTGTCAGGGGTCTATTCAGATTTCCTATTTCTCCTTGAGTCAGTTTGGTGTCTTTCTAGGAATTGGTCCATCTCTTCCAGGTTATCCAATGTGTTGGTGTACAATTGTTCATAGTATGCCTTTATAATCTTTTTTACTTCTCTAAGATTGGCAGTAATATCCCCTCTTTCATTTCTGATTTTAGTAATATGATTTTTCTTTCTGTTTTTTCTTAGTCTAAGCGTTCATCTATTTTGCTGGTCATTTAAAAGAACCAATTTCTTGTTTCAATGATTTTCTCTATTTTATTTTCTATTTCTTATATTTCTGCTCTAACCTTTATTATTTCCTTCCTTCTGCTTGCTTTGTTTCTTAAGTTTCTTAAATGGGATGTTTCTAAAAAACAGAACAGGTCCCTCCCTTCCTCAAAACCCTGCCATGGCTCCTCCCTTTTCACTGTGGCCCAGAAGAACCCCAGTGAGCTGGCTGTAGACACCTCCCCTACCTTTTCTCCTGGGACTCCCCTCAACCCATTGTGCTGCAGGGATATTGTTCCTCTTGTAATCCCCCTGATGAGGCACATGTGTTCCTACCTCAGAGTGTAAATGCCCTGCAAGGAGGCATGTCACATGTATCAGCTTACGGGCAACCCCTCACAGAGGCCTTCTGGGGCCACTCTGGTTTCTACCCATCCAGAACTTCCCACCCCATCACCTCTTTTATTCCCAGGACTCATCACCATCTGATCTAATCTTGTTTATTTGCTTCCTTTACAACCTATACTCCGCCATGTGGGCAGCTGAGCTGGATCTTCCACAGAGCCCCCATCACACCCAATTGTCCTTGTCACTGTCTACTTCCACTGCCCTTAATCTTACCAAAACCAACCAGCTCTTCCCTGCCACTGAGCAGGGAGATCCTTCTGACCGCTCGTCTCCCCTAGCCACTCCTCCCATCCAGGGCCTTGTTTCATTTCCACACAAGCTCTCCAAAGCCAGCCTTATCTTGTCTACTTGTTTCCCACCTCTTCCAAAATGTAAGCTCTGTGGCATCCCAGGGCCAGAGCAGCAGGCTGAGTGTTCAATGATCAGGTATGGCCACTGCTGCTCCCTGCCAGCCTAGGAGACCCAGTGATTCTGATTGTGTCCAGCTGGACAGCCAGTGTGGATGTGTGAGGGTTCCCTGACCTTAGAGGCCTTCCCAGAGCCAGAGGTGATCCACCAGTGATGCTCTCCTCAGTGGTGGCAGGGTCATTGATAATGTGACCTCCCACATGTCCCCACCTGGGGACCCTCACAACCTCCAGAGGCTGAATGGCTCTCAGACAAGTCACAGATTGCGCCAGGTCACTGAGTCCAAGGTGGGTGGCCCACTGGGGTCCAAATCCAACCCCCTCCACCACCTCCCAGCCAGGTTCTAGGGTTCTTAGGTGGGGGCGGGTGTTTTGCAGACCTACTCTGACCCCTCTCCCTTCTCAGTTTCTCTGGGCCTCTCCCTCACTCAACTTCACAGGGACTCAGCCCTCCTCCTCAGCCCTCTTGCTGTGGGGGGAGGGAGCAGGAGGTTGAAGGAGGGGAGGAGAGGGTGAGAAGGGCCTTGGGGGGAAACTCCTGCCAGACCCTCCCCCATTCTCCCCCCAGAGCCCCATCCCCTGCCTGGGCTGCCCTCCCCTGTCCCACTTTCTCTCATCTCCCCACCCCTGTGGACAGATCACATCAGCAGCCAGCACAGGGCATTATGGGACTAAAGGAGCATGCTGAGCACACGCCTGTCCTGAGAGGGACTCCTACCCTTGTCATCACCACCATTACCATCAACCATCAACCTTTACCTCCACCATCACCACCACCACCACCACCATCATCATCACCATCACCAATGCCAGGCCAAGGTGAGGGGTGTGACTTTGATGAGCTCTCAGGAGAGGAGGGAGAGTGTGGGGAGAAAAGAGGTGGCCCCAGGAGGATGGTGCATGGGATGTGCAATGCAGGGAGGACTGAAGTGTGCGGGCTGGGCCGAGAGCAGGCCATACACTTATCAGCGCCCCTGCCCTTGGCAGGGTGGGGTTTCTTGTCACTTGGTGTTTTGCTTTCCAGAGCCCATACCCTAGTAGTGATGTGCCCTGCAAGCATGCAGGCAGATATATGTAAAACTAGCCACTGCACCAGTGAGCTCAGAGCTCCAGGCTGTACACACCACCAAAACCTCCACACAGCAAGAGCCTCTGCTTCTAGAATGATGTTCCAGGGTCAGCAGAGGCCATCATGACAATGTGCAGCTTCAAGGTCAGAGGTCATCACAGCACCCTGCAAGGGGGCTGGAAAAAGAGGTCAGGGAGGCTTTCAGAAATCATTACTCCCACACTTATCCCCCATCTCAGCCAGCCTGTGCCAGGAAATGGGGCCACAGAAGAATGAGGAACCAGACAGATGAGGTTCCTGTCCTCAAGCATGGGGCTCATGTTCTTGCGAGGGAGACAGAATAAACAAATGAACCAGACGGTTCTGGACACAGGCACTATTCCCCTCCACCAGGAAGCCTACACAACCCACTGAACCAACCTTAGCCACTGGGGGCAGACACCCAAAACAATGGGAATTATGAACCAGCAGCCTGCGAAAAGGAGACCCCAAACACAGTAAGTTAAGCAAAATGACAAGACAGAAAAACACACAGCAGATGAAGGAGCAAGGCAAAACCCCACCAGACCCAACAAATGAAGAGGAAATAGGCAGTCTACCTGAAAAAGAATTCAGAATAATGATAGTAAAGATGATTCAAAATCTTGGAAATAGAATAGAGAAAATACAAGAAACGTTTAACAAGGACCTAGAAGAACTAAAGAGCAAACAAACAGTGATGAACAACACAATAAATGAAATTAAAAATTCTCTAGAAGGGATCAATAGCAGAATAACTGAGGCAGAAGAACGGATAAGTGACCTGGAAGATAAAATAGTGGAAATAACTACTGCAGAGAAGAATAAAGAAAAAAGAATGAAAAGAACTGAGGACAGTCTCAGAGACCTCCAGGACAACATTAAATGCACCAATATTCGAATTATAGGGGTCCCAGAAGAAGAAGAGAAAAAGAAAGGGACTGAGAAAATATTTGAAGAGATTATGGTTGAAAATTTCCCTAATATGGGAAAGGAAATAGTTAATCAAGTCCAGAAAGCATAGAGAGTCCCATACAGGATAAATCCAAGGGAAGAACACGCCAAGACACATATTAATCAAACTATCAAAAATTAAATGCAAAGAAAAAATATTAAAAGCAGCAAGGGAAAAACAACAAATAACACACAAGGGAATCCCCATAAGGTTAACAGCTGATCTTTCAGCAGAAACTCTGAAAGCCAGAAGGGAGTGGCAGGACATGTTTAAAGTGATGAAGGAGAAAAACCTACAACCAAGATTGCTCTACCCAGTAAGGATCTCATTCAGATTTGATGGAGAAATTAAAACCCTTACAGACAAGCAAAAGCTAAGAGAATTCAGCACCACAAAACCAGCTTTACAACAAATGCTAAAGGAACTTCTCTAGGCAAGAAACACAAGAGAAGGAAAAGACCTACAATAACAAACCCAAAGCAATTGAGAAAATGGTAATAGGAACATACATATCGATAATTACCTTAAAAGTAAATGGATTAAATGCTCCCACCAAAAGACACAGACTGGCTGAATGGATACAAAAAAAAGACCCGTATATATGCTGTCTGCAAGAGACCCACTTCAGACCTAGGGACACATACAGACTGAAAGTGAGGGGATGGAAAAAGCTATTCCATGCAAATGGAAATCAAAAGAAAGCTGGAGTAGCAATACTCATATCAGAATTTCTGGAGACTGAAAGTTCAATGAAGAAAGCAAAATAAGGGAAGGTGATGGCGATGTGGGAGGGAGGGAGGCTCTGACCTGCAGAGAATGGGAAAGGCTGAGGGAACAGCAGGCACAAAGGCCCCGAGGCAGGAACAGAGATGCTTGTGACCTGAGCAGGAGGCTGAGGCCGTCCTGGAGTCCTTGTCAGCCTAGAAGAGTCTGGGTTCTGTTCTAAGAGCTGTGGAAAGCCCTTATAGGGAGGACAGATGACTTACAGGTTGAAAGGCTTCTGGCTGTTGGGTGGGGATGCACTGCAGGGAGCCTTGAAGGATGAGGGTATAAGCAGCAGAACATAGGAAAAGGTAGCATGAGTCAAGGGGGCCAGTGCAGAGGTGGTGGGAGTGGCCTGGAGTGAGAGCTGGGGACCAACCGAAAGTTCCCAACTTGAACATAGGGAAGGATAAAATTCATCCTGACCGTGATGGGAAGCAGGAAAGGGGCTGAGCAGCGTGAGGCTTTGCCCATCTCCTGAGGTTGACCCAGATGGCAGAGGAGGAGAGAGGAGAGGGCAGAGACGGTGGGGCAAGACAGAGAGGGACAAAAGGAAAGGGGAGAAAGGGAAGTCATCACAAAGAGCCCCTGGATGGAGTGCGGTGTTAAAAAGCATTCTGAGTCCAGGTTCTGGACCCACAGGGAGGTGTCCTGAGACCTGTGCTGTCAGTGTTGATAGGGGACTGTGCGGCCATGACTGTGGGCCCTGCCTGCCTCTCTCATAGGGAATCCCAGCTCTGTGCACAGAGCTGCCACAACACTCACTGTCGACTGTCAAAAGGCCCCTGAGCCTGAGCCCCAGCCCTTTATCAATGAGCTCAGTGGCCTTAGGAAAGCCTCAGTTTCCCTGTCTGTAAAATGGGCATCCCCTAACCTTGAGCACTTGAGAAGAAGCCATGTGGATCCAGTGAGATTGGCAGCACCCTGGGGATGTAGGTGCATTCTTCACACCAAGGGAGGGATGGAGACCTGCTCCCCCTGCCTGACCCTGCAGACATGCACCTTTGTGAAGACAGAACTGACACCCCCAGTTTCGTGACTCTGGGTCAGAAGAAAAGTAATAAGCCAATCCCAAGGCTGGGTGAGGGCCCTCGGGGTTCCCGCCCTGGCTCTGCCCCTTGTTTTGTGGCCTGGGCAGATGAGAGACTCATACGAATTGGCACCTGGAAGGCCCAGTGCCTGCTGCAGTGAGCACCCCATACCACCCCTTCATTCACTGTCCCACCTGTCCATACCCCCCAAGAAGCCCCTCCCCCTTAAGTGGAGACCACATGCCTCCTGGATCCTGTCCCTATCATTGTGGAGGAGTTGATGGGCAATGCCTCTTAAAGCACCTGGTATACCGTAAGTGCTCAATGAATACTTCCCTTCATCTCCTTAGATTCATTCACAGACTGTCCTTTTACCAACAGAAGAGGCTCCCATCCCAGGGGGCACATATGTTTACCAGATACACACTGAGCCGCCCAGTGCCGGGCCTGGGAAGTTCAATAGGCGACTGGGGCTGATCCAGTCACACGCACCCCACACAACAGTGTCAAGAGCAGAGTCCTCAGCCTGCGCCAACCCCAAGCCAGAGGTGTTGAGGCCCTGCAGGCAGCTCCCAATGAACTAGTTTTACTCCTAAAATTACATCTAACACATGGTTTTGACAAGACCCTTTAGAATCAAAGCTCCCTTCAACATTTATAGTTAAGGCATCTCAGGCCAACTCTCATGAAATGAGTTAAAAGACCGCAGAGCCTTGTGACTCAAAGACAGTGAATGAACACACGGGGTGAACCAAAGTGACCTTGTGCACTGCCCTCCGCCCCGTCCCTGCTGACCCCTGAGTCATTTTGCTCAGGTGAAACAATTATTCACTGTTTAAATCTTCACAATTAAATCTTCCCGTTATGTCACTGATTTAGGTCAACCTACATATTTGAAACCCCAAAAGAAATGGTTTTAGGAACTGCTCAATAGCTGAAACACATCCAACCTTATTACCAAGTTGGAAAAGTTGCAAGAGGCAAAACGGTTGATGGATTTTCAAAAAACCCTTCGCCAAGTTCTTACCCAATAGAATTACAGTGCTGGGGCTTCGGCAGAGCCAGGGCCTCTGGGGAGGAAACTGACTCAGAAATGCCACTTGTTGTGGCTTAATATATATCCACAGTTCTTTGACTCTCTCCTCTCCAAAAGGGGGAGCCTAGCTCCCCTACCCTTGAGTGTGGGCTGGGCTTAGTGATTCACTTTTAACCAAAGGAAAGTGGTGGAAGTGAGGTGATGTGTCTTCTAAAATTAGGTCATAGGAAAACCTTCTGCCTTTCTCTCCTGGATTATTCATTCTGGAGGAGCCAAATGCCATGTCATAAGGACTCCCAAGCAACACTGAAGAGAGCCCTGAGTGGGGAGGAGCTGAAGCCCCCAGCCAACAGCTGGCCATGAGGGAGTGAATCACCTTGGAAATGGATCCCCAGGCCCAGCCAGGCCTTCAAGTGAGACTGCAGCCCTGACCAACATCTGTACCTCACGAGAGACACAGAGCCAGAACCATGCTGCCAAGCTGCTTCTGAATTTTTGACCCATAAAAACTGGGGGGATGATAAATGTTTACTGTTGTTTTAACTACTAAATTTTGGGATAATTTGTTACACATCACTAGATTTGTTATACACCATTGAACGGTGGCCACTTCTC
Organism: Stenella coeruleoalba; assembly: GCF_951394435.1. Classification (NCBI taxonomy): domain Eukaryota; kingdom Metazoa; phylum Chordata; class Mammalia; order Artiodactyla; family Delphinidae; genus Stenella; species Stenella coeruleoalba. Next base: position 33,738,581 of record NC_137153.1, on the reverse strand, counting down.
TGGCTAGAAAAGTACAAACAAGGAGGTCCTTAGAACTTGGAGCTGAGATCCTTTAACTTGGGGCCCTACCCAGATTCCCTTCACTCGCCAGTGGCCCTCACCCCCTCACCCCCAGCCTCCCACTATTGAGAGTGCTGGCTGCTCTCAGCCTGCACTGCCCATTACACTTCACCCCTCATCAGACCTTGGCCAATGACTGATGGGGTATCTGTGTTGTGTCATTCATTCTACCATACCCTGTGGATTGGGCTGAGGCTTGGCCCTGGCAGAGACCCTAACCTGGCATAACTCCCTCTTTTATGCCACCCTGTACTACTTCCTCCAGAGAGCCCTCCTCAATAAGTCAGTGGCACAAAATTCCCCTGCCTGTCCCAGTAGGACGTGTGTCATCTTAGAGAGAAGAACCCAGTTGCTATCATGTGATAAAGCCTGGATGAGAGTCCAACTCTAGCTCTTTCCACTCCATCACATTGCCTCCCTAGAACGTGGCACGTGGCAGACAGTGTGTTTATTGAATGAGAAGGTGCTAACAGCCTCTGGGCTTTAAAATACTTCATGGGGCCTGCCTGCCAGAGACGGGGTAGGAGTTCAGCTTTAGAGTACAGGCCCTTGAGAGCTGGAGGGCCACGTGGGGAAGTGGCAGTACATGACCTGTGTTCCGCTCGGGGTCCTGCCGCTGACCACTGCATGGCCTCAGACACGTCCCTGTGCTCTGAGCCTCCAGCTTTGTATCTACAGAGTGGGGGTCATGTGGTAATCTTGCTCTAGCAAAGCTGCTGTGAGAAGGAGGCCATCACCCTGCTTCCAGCATAGCAAGTACACCCTGACCACAGAGACGTCTTATAAATTCATCCCAAGAACTAGATGGTGCCTGCCACAGAGCAGGGATCCATGGTGTGTGTGAAACAAATGAATGAATGAATGAACACAAGGGATGGTCTCTGCAAGCTCAGATTACCATCTCACAGGAATGGATCTCTGTGAGGGGAGGGGTGGCTGCAGAGCAGGACCCTCCCACCCAGAGCCCAAGGGTAGCATTAACTCCTCCTCCCTCCAGCTGTGATCCTCTGTCCTCTCCTCCAGGGACATCTTCATACTGCAGGGAAAGATCCAGTTCTCTCCACTCCCTTCCCACTGCTTGGATATCCATCAGCAGATACAGATGTCTAATGATGCTGGCCACAAAACGCTGAGGGTGAGGGAGACAGAGGGACAGAAAGGAGGAGTGAGGATGGTAGGGACAAGAGCAGAGGCGGCTTCTGTGGTTTCTGAGGCCAAGTCCTTCGAGAGTCTGTTCTCTCTCAGTTGTGAAAAACAACACTTTCTACAGCAGGAAACAGCTTTGCTGCTTCTATTTCCACACTTCAAAGGTGGCTTCAGCAATGAAAGGTGGCTTAGCTGACGTCCGCATCAGCACTAAGGCAGGACACAGGTGCAGAAATGGCTTTGCATTGAGGATTTCTCTTTGGGACCTAATGACTTTGCTGAGGGTCTTTCACAGGATGGTGCTGACAAGCCAGGGCTGCTCCCACCTGACAGGTACAAACTCAGGCTTAATTTCCTGCAATTCTGGGAGACTTTTCTCTTTTCACATCAACTTTAGCTTTGGAGTTTAGCTGGGTACTATGATGATCTACAATGAGAGATTTAAATGAAAGGGTCAGAGCGATGTGACAACCGATGAGGAGGCAGGTGAGATGCAAAGACTTGAGAGACTCCACGCACCATTGCTGCCTCTTAATATGGGAAGGGGTTACCAGCCAAGGAAAGCAGCATCCTCTAGGAGCTAGGAGGGATCCTCAGCTGACAGCCAGCAAAGAAATGGAAATCTCAGTCCCACCACCTCAGGGAACTGAATTCTGCCAACAACCCAAATGAACAAAGAAACAGATTCTCACCTGGAGTCTTTGGAGGGAGCGCAGCCCTGCCGACACCTTGATTTTAGCCCCTTGAGGCCTAAACCCGACCTCTGACCTAAAGAACTGTATGAGATTTAAGTTTGTCTTGTTTTAAGCCACTAAGTGTGTAGACATTTATTACAGCAGCAATAGAAAACTAATACAGGATTTTTCTTGGAACTAGAGAATTTATTGAAAATTTTATCTAAAATACTAAAAGCCCCAAAACTAAGACAAATTTGGAAAAGAAGACCAAGTGGTGAAAAAGTGAACAAGTGGGTGTAGTGGGTTGAATCATGTCCCTCAGAAATGTATGTCCAAAGACATATCCCTGTGAGTGTGACCTTATTTGGAAATAAAGTCTTTGCAGATATAACTAGGTGAAGGATCTCAAGATGGGATCATCCTGGATTAGGATGGGCCCTAAATCCAATGACCAGTTTCCCTTTCAAGAGAAAGTGTAGAGAGACACATAGAGAGAAGGCTGTGTGAGTACGGAGGCAGGGTTGGGAGTGATGTGGCCACAAACCATGGGACGCCTGGAGCCACCAAAAGGTGGGAAGAGGCAGGAAGGAACCTCCCCTAGAGTTTCTGGAGGGAGCACAGCTCTGCCGACACCTTGATCTCGGGCTTCTGGCCTCCACACTGTGAGAGTATAAATTTCTGTTTATCTCCCCAAGTTTGTGGAAATTCGTTGCAGAAGCCACCAGAAACGAATACAGTAGGGGAACATGTGCTATAAAATTCCAAGATGTGTTATACATAGTACTGATGTATTATCACAGACAGAGACAAATGACAAACAGATCAGACCAGAACGCCTTGGCATATACCTGTGTGGAATGAAAAGCGCTTATCACACAGATATGGCTCTGTAAACCTGGGGAGACGAACTCAGCTCGATCGTGAGGTGTTATCTTTCTTATGCATGGCTGGATATGGCTTATTAATGCTTGTTCAGAAGTGTTGCAACTTTGCTCATGAGAATATTGGCCTGTAATTTGCTTTTCCCACATAAGGCAAATTATGTGGGATTTGTCAGAGTTTAGCATTAAGCTTATGTTAGCATCATGAAATGAAAGGCGAGTGTTTCTTCCTTTTGTATATGTATATATGTTGGTAAGTTTGTGAAGTATTAGAATTATGGGTTCCTTCCCAGGCTGGTAGCACTTTCTGATAAAATCATACTGGGATTTTTTTCTGTGTGGGAAGATTTTTAATTACTGATTTTATTTCTTAGTGGCTATAAGATTATTCAGGAATATTTCATATTGAGCCAGCTTAGCTATCATATTTTTCTAGATATTTATTTCATCTCGGCTTTCAAATTTACTGGCATAAAGATATTTTTAATAACCTCTGGCTAATTTTAATTTTTTTAACTGTTTGTGGTATTATTATCTCTTGTAAATAGAAATAAAATAGCAGGAAGAGCTGGAACTTACTAACAGGGCCACTGGTGCAGCGATATTTACTGAAGCCTTGCTTTTAATTGTCAAAAATCAGATGTCCATAACTTGGAGAGGAAATTAATGCACTGTGGTATATTAATACAATGGAATGCAGTACAGCAATAAAAAGGAATGAACTAAATCTACACATATCAACACGGATGAATTAATAAACACACAGTTGGATGAACAAAGCGAGTTCCAGGCTTTATATACTGTATGAAGTCATTCGTGTGAATTTAGAAATGAACGCTTGCACTTACATTGAAAAACTAAGAAAGCATGGGCTGCAGGAGAGCAAATTCATGATGATGTTGTTTCTGGAGATGGAGGGGTGTGGCCTGGGAGTGGAGCTTGGGCACTGCAGCCTTGGAATGACTTGGTTCTCAAAAGAAAACCTGAAGTAAATATGACGCAGCGAGAGAGGGGCGGCACAAAATGTAGTGGAAAATATTTTACAGGAACAAATGATTCTCACTTAAGCCTAAAGTTTTCCATTTGGGGCAGTTTTATGTTCCTACAGATTTTCTTTTTCCCCAGACGACTTCTAACTGTTATAGAAACTGATTGGTTGTTTGTTTTTTATTTTAAGGTTCTCCCTGGCTAATAAAGGCAGTTCTTTTGGGCTTGGTCCCTCTTGACAGAGCTGTAGGGCACTGACTCCGTGCTGGCACACCGGATCTAGGCCTGCAGTCCCGGCTCTCTGGCTTTGCCAAGGTGGCTTTGGAGGTGACACCACCCACCTGGGCTCTCACTTCTGCCAAGTCAGTCCCAGGGAAAAGCCACCTTCATGCATCCTTGCAAATGGTACCTCACTGAGTTACCAGAGGCAGCCCACTTAAACCCGCCCCTTATGAGTGCTTGTAGAGCCCTGGGCCAGGACAGTCGCATCCTGCCCAGGTCAGGGAGGCATCTAGTTCCCTGGGCCGAGGGCAGGGCTGGCTCAAGTGTGACTAGATGAGACTTTCATTCCAAGTTCAACTTAATTCAGCAAATATTCCCTGGAGCCTCCTCTTTGCTAGGTACCATGGGCAAGAATAGGATGCACTATATGATTTGTAGGGCCCAGTGCAAAATGAAAATGTGGGCCTATTATTTAAAAAGCAGGAGAAGAGGACTGTACAAAACTTCTTTTCTTCCATGGTCTCTCTCTTAACTTATCATGATGTCTTATATTTGCTATATAATTTCATTTATAATAAAGAAAAACTCAAAATTTAAATTATTAGCATGACTTTTACTGTTAATCTTTATAGTATATAATGCCAGTTTTAAATGCAAATATAAGAGCATTTAACTCACCAAAATTATACAAATTCACACAATCTGTATTTTGTAGCTCATTCCTGACGGATGGCACTGCAAGCTGGACCAAGGAAGGTTGGAAAGAGGAAGAGAGGGTCCCGAGCTCAGAGCCAGCTGAGTGAACGCTCCTGGGCTCAAGGTATTTGCAGGGGTACAGACCTTCATGGGTACCCGGGCCGCCCTCCTGCCTGCTTGGGGGGCCTCTGAGGAAATCAGGGCCTCTCCATTCCCCATGGCCATCATCCAAGACGTTTTTAAACCTCAGTCACGCTCAGAGCCTGAACTGCTGCAGCACCTCCCATCCTCCTGCCCCCGCGCCCCAGGGTATGTACACCTGACCCCAATCCACCACACCCATACCCAGCCTTCCCGGCCAACAGGACCTGTTGCTATGCCAGGCAGAAGGTGACAGGGGAGGCTGGGCAAGGCCTGGGCACCAGGAAGAACCTGTCCCAAGGAAGCAGGAGAACAGTCAGTGGTAGGACCACTAGAGACAACACACGTGCTCCATTGTCATGTCTGCCGCCACTTACAAAACACAAGGTCAAAGGTGAATGTATTAAGATCACAGATGGTGACAGCAGAGCATTCAGTCAGGTGCAGGGACCTCCTGAGTAAGCACAGAGGCCTGATGACTACACAGATTGCATCCACCCTGACTAAGCAATGAGAGGGGATGGGATCTCGGCCCCCAGTACTCCTCTAACAGAGCAGGTAATAATACAACTGGATGGTTGTGAAACAATGGGTTCCGCCAGCCCATCATGATCCGTAACCTACCCATCTCCTGCCTCACATCCCACTGTTCCCTGAGCAGCTGCTCCTCAGAATCACACTTAGAAAGAGCTCTTGTCACCCCTGCTTGCTCCTGTTCTCATGACAGATACTGCTAGCTGATCCTGGCACAAGCTGCATAGGAAACTGCAGAGTCCAAGGCAGAAACGGCGAATTGATCCCTGCCTAGGCCTAAGAGAGAACTGCAATCCCTCGCACAGCTATCAAGGCAGCCAGTACTGGTCAAGGTTGCCCTCAAAATGACCCCCACCTGTCAGCCAGTTCAAGCCTGCATTCACCTGTCTTCTGTCTTTGTACATTCTGTTCCCACCCCAGCGTGGTTGTTCTACCCTTCCTCTGGCTGATTCTCCCTCATCAGTCAAGACTCAGGAGCCTCTCCCTGGGAAGACTTGCTGCCTCGCTGGGCTGGCGTGGCACCCATTACCCCCCTGATGCACCATGATTCCCATTGTTTCACAACCATCCGATTGTATTATTACCTGCTCTGTTAGCGAGTACTGGGGGTCGGGACCCCATCCTCTCTCCTCATTGCTTAGTCAGGGTGGCTGCAACCTGCATAGTCATCGGGCCTCTGTGCTACTCAGGAGGTCCCTGCACCTGACTGAATGTTGTCAACTACAGTTGGCGCTCGCTATGGGCACTTGCCATCTACATCTACAAGGATTAAATCATGTGCTGCTGCAGCTGCTGACCTTCAACACCCCCTGAAAGGAGTTCGGGGTGGAGAGCAGAAATGAGGCACTCTGTGCTCTGGGAAAAACTGGCAGACAGGTCTTCAGATAGGTAGATAGTTTCAGGAGCTGATTTTATGAGCCCAATTCTTATACCTCCTCATGTCTAGAAAAGCACTAAAATCCTTCATGGTGATATCTGCTCCTCGTGACTAGCAGTAACCTTCAAGAGACTCGCAGAAACCTTCTACAAAAAATACGTGCTGGATTACATGTACTCCCTCTTCACCAAAATCACATACATACTGACCTTCCCCCCTACCTCTTTGGAGCAGTTTCTCAGAACTATCTGAAATGCTGTCTCCTGGGATATAGCCCTCATTTTGCACATTGTGCACTTCTTTAAGTTGACAATGCTCTGCTGTCACCATCTGTGATCTTAATACATTCACCTTTAACCTTGTGTTTTGTAAGTGAAGGCAGACACGACAATGGTTCTGATGTGGGTGTCCTGCTGAGAAACACACATACACTTCCAAGTCCCCCAGCTGGGTCCTGGGCACCTGCCTTAGGTTTGCTACCTCACTTGTGGGGCTGCACCTGCCCAGCGAACCCAGCACTGCCTGTACTTTCCAAACACAGAGCCTTGGTCAAGCGTCTCATTTTCCTCATCTGTAATGTGAAGATGATCATTTATACCTTACCAGAGCCTAAATGGGGTCTTCAGGCCCCAGCATTGCCCCACACTGCTGGCCCAGTGTTCGTGCTTGGGGACAAACCCTGCTCAAGGCCCTGAGCCAGCACAGGGACAGCCAGCCACTTCCCAGGACCCAGGCCCATGTCCTGGTCAGTGTTCTCAGCACAGGGTCTCCTGCTCCCCACCCCCGAGCTCCAGGCTACTGCGAGTGCCCACATGCTTCTGTGTCCAGCCCCTCTGAAATGCAGGCCACATAAAGCCCAGCTGAGGAGACTAGGGAGCACACAGTGACTTCCAAATACCAAAAAGATGTCAGGCCAGACTGTGGCCACCTCCTTCTCCAGTGAATCAAAATACTCTCTGCTTAGTGCTTTTCCCAACAGATAAGAGCAAATGGTAAAGCTGGCTCACACCTAGATAACACTCAAGCTGCATCTGCCCTGTACTTGGTGCTTTAAAACCAAAACTTGGGCGCCTTCCCCAAAGCTAGGGAGGCACCTGTTCTCAGGGTTGTAGAGGCTCAGAAAGGTGAAGCAGAGCATCCAGGTCACACAGCCAAGAAGCAGAGTACCAAGGCAGCTGGCCTCCCCTCTGTGCCTCAATCACTCAGCTGTGATGCCTCCTGGAAGGGAGGAAGCAAACATCCTCTCTTCAAAGTGGGGAAGTTCCAACTCTTGCAGCAAAGTTGTGTGGTCGAAGGATGGGAGTGGTCATGGTTAAGAGGTACTGAGCTCTTCACCTGCACTGTCTCATTAGAACCCCACAACCCTGCTCTTTGAGATGGGCTCCATTATCAGCCCATTTGAGTTGGAGAAACTGAGGATTAAAGAGCTTAAACAACTTCCCTAGGTCACGCAGCTAAGAAATACTGTTTGTGACTTCTAGGGTTATAGTATTAACCACAAGATGAGTTCCTGAGATGGGCCCTGTGAGCAGAGGACGTTAGCTAGACATCAGCCCAGAACTGAAGTGTTAATTACAGCTGAGTGACAAGGTCAGCCTTAGTAATAAGCCTGAGATCCTGGTAGTATTTAATACCTAACCTTTCTCCCTGGTCAGGTCCTCAGCATTAGAAACCTGAAACACTTCTAATAATACATCAAAATAGTGTCTTTCAAAGTGATTCCTTCTGCCAAGTATAAATAAGCCCCATACCCCACAACATATGCTTGGGAGAACTGGGTTTTGCAAGGCTTGTCAGGCCTTTACTATGCAAATGTCTCCAAGAAGGAGAATCACCAAGTAGCTGCTCCCAGAATTTTGTGACTAGTCCCTTTTACCCAGGAGCGGCTGAGGGAATGAGTGCCACATGGAACAGTTTAGGACAGCATTTAAGACTGACACGTGTTTATACCCTGTGAGTGTGGGGAGAGAGGGGGGAAAACATGCCAAGATAGTTTCTGAATCTAAGAAATAACTCATACCAACCTGGAGTCGTCAAGCCCTCAGGTCTGCAGACAGTCATTTTCAGTCATCTCTGACATTCCAGACATACTCAAGGGAATGGCTCTGGGCTGTGGTTGGCTCAGCTTGGAAGGTCAGCAAGTAAAAGGTGCTTATTAACCATTGGTTGATAAATGCAGTTGGTAAGTAATTAGACCAGGTCCCTGCTGTCTAATTCTATTTAAGTCAAACTGATCTATGCTAATGGAGGTCAATAAATTGGATGAATCCAATATAGTACCTTCTGAAGAGATTTATGACAGTCAGCTATTTCTACACACAATTGTGACCTGATTCTCTCAGAATTAAACCTTTCAGTGTTTCAGGATGCATTCCTCTTATGGCCTGGGAATTGCAAATCAAAACAACAAAATACTATGTCCACATCAGATGGGCAAAACTTAAAAAGACCAATACTTCATGTTGGCAAAGATGTAGGGAAACAGCACCTTGCGTCTATTGATGATGGTGAGAAATGGAATATTGCCTGCTGTATCAGTAAACAAAGAATGACACAGTCCTCAGCGATTGCAGCCACTGCCAATGGTGAGCGGTGAGCCCTGAGGGAACTCAGGAAGGAAAAGAACACCTGCCATCTAGCAGCCACCAGACTGCAGGCACTCCCTGTGGTGAGCCCTGAGGAAACTCAGGATATGAAAACATAGGATACTGACCCCAGATAGCTGAGGTGCATATCAAAGGAACTGTTTCAGTGAGCCCAGACTCTTGCATCTTCCCATACATAGAAAAGCGCTAAATTCCTTAACTTGAGATGTCTGGTTTTCTTTCATTAATAATGATCTTTTGACGATCAGACTACCTGCTCTTGGTTGCAGAATTCCTGTATATCCTGGCTCCCTCCTCGTCTCCTTGGAGGAGTTCTCTCAGGGTTACATGAGATGCTGCCTCCCGGGCTTGAAGTCTTAAAACTTTCCACCGAGTAAAACATAACTCTCAACTTTTAGGTTGTGAAAACTTTTTTAGTCAACAATGGGAAACAAAGGTCTACAGGCTTTTCTGTATCTGTTTGTGATTAGAAGACACTAAGGAGCACGTTTATGTGGCCCATTTGAAAAGTAAAAGCAAAACCTAAAATAAATTTAAGAAATAAAATATTTAGGTTGATTGTAAATTAAACTAAAAAATTTTATGAGTTGATTTTTTTTTTTTTTAGTTGAAAGCTTTGTTTTTAACCTCAGTTTATCAACTCAGATATTCATGAGTTAAGAATCTCTGTGCTATCCTGATGGAGCTTCTTCTGTAGACTTACATCATTGTGATCTCGGGTGGCCTCAGCCTGCAGTGGCTTGAAGCAGGATTTCTTGTTCCTGGCCAGAGATTGAAGTCAGGCCAAGGCAGTGAGACCGCTGAATCCTAGCCACTAGACAGTGGCCAGTGACAAGGCCCTGGCCCATATGGCTTTGCAGAAAATGAATTTCCACAAAGAAACAGAAAGTAGTGAAACAAGTGTTTATTAGGAGGGAAAAGAGTATGTGTGGATAGACATACGGGCAGACTCAGAGAGAGAGTCCCGCCCTTGTGTAGTTTGAATCACTTACATGGGGTATTTATTTCTTCCAGGTTTCCTTTGGCCAAACATCTTGTTTTGCCTGGTTCTGAGTCTGTATTTGGTTTATCTCAGGGTCCTCCCATGTGTGCATGTGCATCTCTTAGCCAAGATTGGATTCTAGCAAAGAGGCTTATGGGTAGGTTGACATCACTCCCTTTTTGACCTCCAAGGAGCCTTTCTGTGCGTGTGCAGTTGGGAAGGTCTCCTTGACCTTGAGAATGAGAAATATGTGGTCTCTTTCTTTTATCTGGGCAGGGCTCAGCTCCTCTCTCACTCCCGCTATTTTGGAGTATCTGTCCATAGGGGACAAACTCCAGCTGCTCACACTGAGGCCCATCTATCTCCTGCCTCAGCTGGACACTTCATAGAGTCACTAGGTGGTTCCTTTACTCATAGAACCATGTGTTAGATTTGTGGGGAAGAACTATAAGACAGAGCTACTAAACTATTAAAGACCTAACAGTCAAACTTTTTTATTCTTCGGTATTGTTATACTCCAACTATCTGTACTATGGTGTGATAGCTTAGGCGTGAATATAATTTGAATTTATGAATGGTAAGAGGGTGTCTAAAATTCAGAATGAGGCAGATCCATCTACTCTGACCCTAAGCATGGCCCTAAAGAAAACTACTTGAAGAAATTGGATTCAAAGATTACAGGCGGGGAATTTTTGCAGTATGTCCATATTCAAGTGGAGATCAAAGAAGCATTGACTGACATGACAACTATGGGCTGAGCAAAAACTCTTTTTAAAGGGGCTATCTTGAAGATTAGGATTCAACCATTGGAGGAACTACAGTGATATAGTTTACAGTGGAAGAAATCATAACATGTGAATTCCTTAAATAAAAATGTATTGACAAAAAACTGCATTTCAACAGTGCCAACTCTAAATCTGGACTATTCTTTACCAAAATATATGGTTCACACATACCTCTTTTAATTTTTTTCCTTTGGCCCATTATTTCTTTTCTATATGTTTTTAAGAGAGCTTCCTTATTTAATGTTTCACTGACATGAATATTGAAGTACACTTATATGTACACATTGTCTACACACATAGCATATGTAAAACGTATACAGTACACCTCATACATAGGAAATGAAGTATTTTCATATATTTAGCAACACAGGAAATGTGGGGGAAAGTACAAGAATGTTAAGTGCTGTAGATTAAAGATAATCTATTTTTATTAGTAATGTTTGGCTTGCTTGAAATTCAATTTCTTTAAAACTATGCTGGACATCCTACCTGGTATCTGAAGGCTGCTGGAACAGAAGCCTCCATCTCAGGTGCCTGCTCTTCTCAGAAAGGAATTTATCTGGAATTTATCCCCTGATCCACCTATGTATCTCCTCCAGCCTCAGTTGTGTTTGATTGTCTAGCCTTGCTGAAATGGTAGTTTAGGCCTGGGCATGTGTCCAGCCTTGGCCAGCACAGTTTCCTTTGGGTTGCTGAGAAGTTTTCTGTGAATTTAAGAAGAGACAAAAAGGAGTTTCTCCTCAAAAGTAATGCAGAAAAATCCATGATGAGCAAAATATCCAAATCTTAAATAAAGGCAGGATACATCAGAGCTGGGATGAGGATGTGGCAGTGAGGGGAGCAACTCAGTGGCAGTCTGTCCTCACTGCACTTCTGTGACAAGTCTTAGTGGTAAGCAGAAGCAGAAACTGAGTGCTTGAGTCCTTCCAGTGAAGCTCAGCTAGAGAGATTCTAGGAGTGGAGTTGATCTCAAGGACTCCTGAAATATTTGACAAACCTCAAAGGATAAGCCCAAAGAAATCCATGCCTAGACTCATAATCAATCTGCTAAACATTAAAGACAAAGAAAAAATCTTGAAAACAGAGAAAAACAATATGTTACCTACAAAGGAACAAAGATGTAAATGATAGGATTTCTCATCAGAAATCATGGAGACCAGATGGAACTGGTGTAATATATTTAAAGAGCTGAAAGAAAAGAACTTTTACCCAAGAATTCTATAACTACTGGTAGAAAATATCCTTCAGGAATGGAGATGAAATAAAGACATTCTCCCATGAAGGAAAACTAAGATAATTTATATCTAGTACACCTGCTCTAAAAGGATTACTAAAGAAAGGTTTTCAGACAGAAGGGATACGATATCAGAAAGAACCTGAGAACATCAGGGCTAAAGGAAGAGCAACAGAAATGGGTGAAAATAATAGACTATTGGATTCTTTAAAACATGTTTAATAATTGAAAAAAAAACATTGATGAGATTTTTCAAAATATATAGATGTAAAATATAGGATAACTATAATATAAAGAGTGGAGGGAAAAAGGGATTGATGTGGTGGTAAAGTTTCTATTCTCCTCTTGAAGTGGTAAAATTCTGAATCTAAATAGACTGAGAAGTTAAGTGTGCATATTACAATTAGTGTCAAAATGTAACACTAAAGAGTGCTCAAATACCCAAAAGAAAGTAGGAAAGAGGGAAAAGATTAAATAAAAGCAGGTATAATAAGTAGAAAGCAAATAATATATAATGTATATATAATAATATAAAACTAAACTTAAATACAAACATATCAATAATTACATAAAATGTAAATGGTATAAACACACCAATTAAAGGACACATTGTCAGAATGGTTTTTTTGTTTTGGTTTTTTTTGGGTTTTTTGCGGTTCGCGGGCCTCTCACTGTTGTGGCCTCTCCCGTTGCGGAGCAACAGGCTCCGGACGCGCAGGCTCAGCGGCCATGGCTCAAGGGCACAGCCGCTCTGCGGCATGTGGGATCTTCCCGGACCGGAGCACGAACCCGTGTCCCCTGCATCGGCAGGCGGACTCTCAACCACTGCGCCACCAGGGTAGCCCAGAATGATTTTTTAAAATGACCCAACTATATACTGTCTACAAGAAACTCCCTTCAAAAATATGTGATTTAGGGGGGACTTCCCTGGTGGTCCAGTGGTAAAGAATCTGCCTTCCCATGCAGGGGATGCAGGTTCAATCCCTGGGCGGGGAACTAAGATCCCACATGTTGCAGGGCAACTACGCCCGTGTGCCACAACTACTGAGTTCATGCGCCTCAAATAGAGAGCCCACATGCTGCAAACTACAGAGCCCACGTGCTCTGGAGCCAGCACGCCATAATTAGAGAAGAGAAAACACACATGCCACAACTAGAGAGAAGCCCGCACACCACAACGAAGAGCCCGCGTGCCCCAGTGAAAGATCCCACGTGCCTCAACGAAGATCCCACTTGCCACATTAAGAACTGATACAACCATAAAAATAAAATAAATAAATAATATAAATGTTAAAATATGTGATTTAGGAAGACTAAAAGTAAGATTATGGAAAAAGATTTATCATATAAACAAAAACTGGAGTAGCTATATTAATACCAGATAAAACAGACTTCAGAGAAAACAGAGTTATCAGGAAAAAAAGGGACATTACCTAATGATAAAAGGGTCATTTTATCAATACATAACAATCCTAATGTATATGCAATTAAAAATAGTGTCAAGGGCTTCCCTGGTGACGCAGTGGTTGAGAGTCCACCTGGCGATGCAGGGGACACGGGCTCGTGACCCGGTCCGGGAAGATCCCACATGCCACGGAGCGGCTGGGCCCGTGAGCCATGGCCGCTGAGCCTGCGCGTCCGGAGCCTGTGCTCCACAACGGGAGAGGCCACAACAGTGAGAGGTACGTGTACCGCCAAAAAAAAAAAAAAAAAAATGGTGTCAAAATATAGAAGCAACATTTGACAAAATTGAAAGGAGAAATAGACAAATCCGGGATTATAGCTGGAAATTTCAGTATTTTTTAGTAATAGATAGAACTAGTATCAGAAAATCTACAAGGACAGGAAGGAGGTCAAGATGGAGGATCAAGAGAAAAAAACAGATGGAGGATTAGGAGGAAGAGGAACTCACCTCCCACCATGAACACATCAAAAATACATCTACATGTGGCACAATACTCACTGAAAACTAGCTGGAGACTGGCAGAAAGACTGTTGTACAACCAAGGCTGTAAGAAAGATCCACACAGAATTGGGTAGGAAGGGAAAATAAGTGATCAGGTCAGGACCTGTGCCCCTGGGAGGAGATAAAGAAGAGGACGGGATTACACGGGGGTGGGGGGGGGGATCCTCCATTAGGGAGTGAGCAGTTGGAGCCACATAGACACCCCAGACCTGGGGTCTGACACTGGGAAGACTAGTCCCTATAGCTGGTTAGAAAACCAGTGGGACTAAGAAGAGGGCTGTAAGAAACCTAGACTCCATCCAAGAGGAGTGCACACACACTTGCTTACTCCTGAAACAAGGCGGAGAAAGCTGATTGAAACTGCATAGGACTCTGGATGGTTTCCTGCAACCACCCTGGCATGTGCCCTAGCCAGAGCTGAGCACCACTCCAGTCCCACTTGCTCTTTGGCATAGCTCCACACTAGGGCAAAGGCTGCAGTGACCAAGAGGAGTGCTCAGTTGTGAGGGATGGAGCCAACTCTAACCCAGAACAACATCTGAATGGGGCACAGACAGCTATTACTGGCACCTACGGAGGCAGTGCATCAGAAGTGGCCTGAGACTCTGACTGGAGCTGAGACTGACACAGCCCATGCCCAGATCCACACCAAGCACCCACTGCAGCACTCCTCCTATCTGGATGAGAGTGCCAGTGCTGGGAGGTGGAGGAGCACACACTTAGGGAACAGAGCCAGCTTGGACCCGACCCTCAGGGCTTCCCCTCCAGCAACTTGGGACCCACCCCCACCCCCAATAGGTGATGTGGGCCACTGAGCAGAAGAAAAGCACCTGCTCACACCTGGTTCTGGCTTTAGCCCCTCCCTCTCCAGCCTCACCTCACCAAGGTGATAGCTATCAGGACACTCTGGAGAAAGATGTAAATCATGCTCACATCAGATCCAGCTCTCTCACACAGAAGCCACTGAGCAAGTGCAGGCTGTATAGGGATACTCCCACACAAGGATAGATAACTGTGTCACCTAATTTCATAGAGAAGAGAAAGTCAAACAAAATGGAAAAAAAAAAACAGGAAATTGTTTGAATTGAAAGAAAAAACCCTTAAAAAACAACTAATGAAACAGAAATAAATAATTTATCAGATAAAAAGTTCAAAGCATTAGTAATGAGAATGCAAACTGAATTAGGGAAAAGAATAGATTAATAGAGTGAGAATTTTAACAAGGAACAAGAAAATACATAAAAAATTTACCAGTCGGGGGCTTCCTTGGTGGTGCAGTGGTTAAGAATCCACCTGCCAATGCAGGGGACACAGGTTCGAGCCCTGGTCCAGGAAGTTACCACATGCCACAGAGCAAATAAGCCCGTGTGCCACAACTACTAGGCCTGCGCAATAGAGCCCGTGAGCCACAACTACTGAGCCTGCGTGCCACAACTACTGAAGCCTGCACACCAAGAGCCCGTGCTCCACAACAAGAGAAGCCACCATGATGAGAATCCCAGGCACTGCAACGAAGAGTAGCCTCCTCTCACCGCAACTAGAGAAAGCCCACACATAGCAACAAAGAGCCAACACAGCCAAAAATAAATTAATTAATTTATTTTAAAAAAATAACCAGTCAGAACAGAAGAATACAATAATTGGAATGAAAAACACACTACAAGGAATTAGCAGCAAACTAGATGATGCAGAAGAGTGCTTAAATGATCTGAGAGATAGAATAATGGAAATCACCTAATCAGAGCAACAAAAAGAAAAACAAAATTTAAAAATGAAAACCATAATTCAAAAAGAGTCATGTACCAAAATGTTCATTGCAGCTCTATTTACAATAGCCAGGAGATGGAAACAACCTGAGTGTCCATCATCGGATGAATGGATAAAGAAGATGTGGCACATATATACAATGGAATATTACTCGGCCATAAAAAGAAACAAAATTGAGTTATTTGTAGTGAGGTGGACGGACCTAGAGTCTGTCATACAGAGTGAAGTCAGAAAGAGAAAGACAAATACCGTATGCTAACACATATATATGGAAAAAAAGAAAAAAAAAGTGTCATGAAGAACCTAGGGGTAAGACGGGAATAAAGACACAGACCTACTAGAGAATGGACTTGAGGATATGGGGAGGGGGAAGGATAAGCTGTGACAAAGTGAGAGAGTGGCATGGACATATATACACTACCAAACGTAAAATAGATACCTAGTGGGAAGCAGCCGCATAGCTCAGGGAGATCAGCTCGGTGCTTTGTGACCACCTAGAGGGGTGGGAGGGAGGGAGACGCAAGAGGGAAGAGATATGGGAACATATGTATATGTATAACTGATTCACTTTGTTATAAAGCAGAAACTAACACACCATTGTAAAGCAATTATACTCCAATAAAGATGTAAAAAAAAAAAATGAGAACAGTTCACAGGACCTCTGAGACAACATCAAGCACACCAACATTTGCACTGTTGGGGTCTCAGAAAGAGAAGAGAGAAAGGGGTTAAAATGTAGTTAATGAAATTATGGCTGACAACAGCTTGAACCTGAAAAAGGAAACAGATATCCAGATATAGGAAACAGGGTCCAAAACAAGATGAACTGAAACAGACCCACACCAAGACTTATAATAATTAAAATGACAAAAGTTAAAGAGAATTCTAAAGGCAGCAAGAGAAAAATAAAGAGTCATATGCAAGGGAACCCCCATAATGTTATTAGCTGATTTTTCTGCAGAAACTTTACAGGCCAGAAGAAAGTGGCATGATCTATATAAAGCACTGAAAGAGAAGAATCTGCAACTTAGGATACTCTACCCAGAAAGATTATCATTTAGAATCAAAGGAGAGATAAAGAACATCCCAGACAAGCAAAAACTAAGAGTTCATCAATAATAAAACTACCTTAAAAAATGTTAAAGAGTCTTCCCTAAGTGGAAAAGAAAAGGCTTTAACACGAAGTGTCTATAAGAAAGGAAAAATCCCGCTAGTAAAGGCAAACATATAGTAAAAGCTGAGAATTGGACACTTAAAAAAGCAAGTTTGAAGACTAAAAGACAACAAAATTGTAAAATCAACTGTAACTAAAATGAACAGTAAAGGGATAAATATGAAGATGTAAAATGACATCAAAAACACAAAATGTGGGGGAGGGAAGTAAAAACATGTAGATTTTTTAGAATGCATCTGAACTTAAATCACTACCAGTTTAAAACAAATGGATATAGTTATAGACCAACATATATAAACCCCATGGTAGCCATAAATCAAAAACCTACAATAGGCACACAAAAACTAGAGAGAAAGGAACACAAGCATACCACTAAACAGAATCATCAAACCACAAGGGAAGAAACTGAAAGATGAACAGAGAAGAGTGACAAAAACAACCAGAAAATAAGTAGCAAAATGGCAATAAGTACGTACCTATCAATAATCACTTTAAATGCCAATGGACTAAATGCTCCAATCAAAAGACATAGAGTGGGTGATTGGATAAAAAACAGGACCCACCTATATGCTGCTTACAAGAGACTTACTTCAGAGCTAAAGACACACACAGACTGAAAGTGAGGGAATGGTAAAAGATATTTCATGCAGATGAAAACAACAGAAAGCAGGGGTAGCAATATTCATATCAGACAAAATAGACTTTAAAACAAAATCTATAACAAAAGACAAAGAAGGTCACTATATAATGATAAAGGGATCAATAAAAGAAGAGGTTATAACACTCATTAACATATATGCCCCAATACAGGGGCACCTAAATATATAAGGTAAGTATTAACAGACATAAAGGGAGAAATTGACAATAACAGTAGGGGACTTTAACACTCCACTTACATCAATGGGCAGATCATCCAGGCAGAAAGTCAATAAGGAAACAATGGTCTTAAACGACATATTAGGCAAGTTGGAATTAATAAGTATCTATAAGACATTCATCCAAAAACAGCAGAAAATACATTCTTTGCAAATGCACGTGGAATATTCTCTAGGACAGATCACATGCTAGGCTGAAAAATGGGTCTCAACAAATTTGAGAGGATAGAAATTATATCAAGCATTTTTTCCAACCATAATGGTATAAAACTAAAAATCAATTACAGGAAGAAAAATACGAAAAACACAAACACGTGGAGACTAAACAGAATGATACTTAAAAACCAATGAGTCAATGGAGAAATCAAAGAGGAAATCAAAAAATACCTCAAGACAAATGAAAATGGAAACACGACTTTCCAAAATATATGGGATGCAGCAAAAGCAGTTCAAAGAGTTTATAGCAATACAAGCCTACCTCAAAAAACAAGAAAAGATCAAATAAACAACCTAACCTACCATCTAAAGGAATTAGAATAAAAAAAAAATCCTAATGTCAGCAGAAGGAAGGAAATAACAAAGATCAGATAGGAAATCAATAAAATAGAGACACACACATCCCCCAAAAAATAGAAAAGATCAGTGAAACCAAGAGCTGGCTTTTTGAAAAGATAAAGTTGATAAACCTTTAGCCAGGCTTATCAAGAAAAAAGAGAGAGGACTCAAATAAACAAAATAAGAAAAGAAAGAGGAGAAATAGCAACTGATATCACAGATATACCAAAAAATCATAAAACAATACTATGAACAGTTATACGCCAACAAATTTGACAACCTAAAAGAAATGAACAAATTTTAGAAACATACAACCTTCCAAGACTGAATCAGGAAGAAATAGACATTTTTTAATAGACTGATTACTAGCAGTGAAATTGAATTAGTAATCAAAAAACTCTCAGGAAACAAAAGTCTAAGACCAGATGGCTTCACAGGGAAATTCTACCAAACACAAAAAGAAGAGCTAATACCTATCTTTCTTAAAGTATTCTAAATAAATGCAGAGGAAGGGATACCCCCAAATTAATTCTATGAGGCCATCATTACCCTGATATCAAAACCAGACAAACACACTACAAAAAAAGAAAGTTACATACCAATATTGCTGATAAATATGGATGCAAAAATCCTCAACAAAATATTAGCAAAACAACTTCAACACTATATAAAAAGGATCATATACCATGATCAAGTGAGATTTATTCCAGGCATGCAGATTTGGATCAATACCCATAAATTAATCAACATGATACACCACATTAACAAATTGAAGAATAAAAACCACATGATAATCTCAATAGATGCAAAAAAAAATTTGACAAAATTCAACATTCATTTATGATAAAAACTCTTATCAAACTTGGTATAGAGGGAACATATCTCAATATAATAAAGGCCATTTATGACAAACCCACAGCTAACATCATACTCAATGGTGAAAAGCTAAAAGCTTTTCCTCTGAAATCAGAAACAAGAAAATGATGCCCCTCTTGCAACTTCTATTTAACATAGCATTGGAAGTCCTAGCCACAGAAATCAGACAAGAAAAAGAAGTAAAAAAATGCAAATTGGAGGGAAAGAAGTAAAACTGTCACTATTTACAGATGACACGATACTATATATAAACCCTAGAGTCTCCACCAAAAAACTATTAGAACTAAAATGAATCCAGTAAAGTTGCAGAATACAAGACTAATATACAGAAATCTGTTGGTTATCTGTATACTAATAGTGAACTATCAGAAAGAGAAAGCAAGAAAACAATCCCATTTAAAATTGGGATAATTTTTAACCCCCCAAAATAAAATATCTAGGAATAAACTTAACCAAGGAAGTGAAAGACCTGTACTCTGAAAACTATAAAACATTGATGAAGGAAATTGAAGGTGATACAAAGAAACATATGTATCCAGTATTCACCAATTAGAAGAAATAATATTTTAAAAATGTCCATACTACCCCAAACAATCTACAAATTTAATGCAATCTCTACCAAAATACCCATGACATTTTTCACAGAACTAGAACAAATAATCTTAAAATTTATATGGAACCACAAAAGACCCTAAGTTGTCAAAGGAATCTTGAGAAAAAGAACAAAGCTGGAGGTATCATGCTACCTGACTTCAGACTATACTACAAAGCTACAGTAATTACAATAGTATGATATGGGCATGAAAAAACACACATATATCAATGAAATAAAATAGATAGCCAGAAATGAACCCACACTTACATGATCAATTAATCTGTGACAGAGGATGCAAGAATATACAATGGAGAAAAGACCATCTCTTCAGCAAGTGGTGTTGGGAAAGTTGGACAGCCTCATGTAAATGAATGAAATTAGAACTCTCCCTCACACCATATTTTAAAAAAACTCAAGGTGGTTTAAAGACCTAAATATAAGACATGGCACCATAAAACTTCTGGAAGAAAATATAGACAGAACACTCTTTTGACATAAATCATAGCAAAATTTATTTTGGATCTGTATCCTAAGGCAAAGGAATCATAAGCAAAAAAAATAAATAGACGGAAACTATTTAAACTTAAAAGCTTTTGCACAGAAAAGGAAACCAGGAAAATGAAAAGATAATCAACTGAATGAGAGAAAATATTTGCAAATGATATGATCAATAAGGCGTTAATATCCAGATATATATAAACAGCTCATACAACTCAATATCAAAACAAAACAACAACATTAAAAAATGAGCAGAAGATCTGAATAGACATTTTTCCAAAAACATATACACATGGCCAACAAACACATGATAAGATGCTCAACATTGCTAATTATCAGAGAAATGGAAATCAAAACCACAACAAGATACCACTGTACACTTGTCAGAATGGCTACCATCAAAAAGTCTGCAAATAACAAGCATTGAAGAGGACGTGGAGAAAAGGGAACCTTTGTACATTGTTGGTGGGATTGTAAATTGGTGCAGCCACTATGGAAAACAGTATGGAGGTTTCTCAAAAAAACTAAAAATAGAATTACCGTATGATTAAGCAGTTCCACTTCTGCGTATATATCTGGGAGAATGAAAATACTAATTCAAAAAAGATACATGCACCCCAATGTTCATTGCAGCATTATTTACCGCAGCCAAGATATAGAAACAACATAAGTGTACATCAACAGATGAATGGGTAAAGAAGGTGTGGAGCATATATAAACAATGGAATATTACTCAGTCATAAAAAGGAATGAAATTCTGCCTTTTGCAACAACATGGATGGATTTGGAGAGTATTATGCTTAGTGAAATAAGTCAGACAGAGAAAGACAAATACTTTATGTTATCACTTGTACATGGAATCTAAATAATAAAACAAACCAGTGAATATAACAAAAAAAGAAATAGATTCACAGATATAGAGGACAAACTAGTGGTTATCAGTGGGTTGAGGGTAGTGGGGAGGGGCAAGAGAGGGGTAGGGGATTAAGAGATACAAACTACAATGTATAAAATAATTAAGTGGGCTTCCCTCGTGGCACAGTGGTTGAGAGTCTGCCTGCCGATGCAGGGGACACGGGTTCGTGCCCCAGTCCGGGAAGATCCCACGTGCCACGGAGCGGCTGGGCCCGTGAGCCATGGCCTCTGAGCCTGAGCATCCAGAGCCTGTGCTCCGCAACGGGAGAGGCCGCAACGGTGAGAGGCCCGCATACCGCAAATAAATAAATAAATAAATAAATAAGCAACAAGGATATATTGTACAGCACAGGGAAGTAGAACCATTATTTTGAAATGACGTTAAGTGGAGTATAATCAGTATGTTGTACACCTGAACTAATATAATATTGTAAATCAACTATACTTCCATTTAAAAAAAAAAAGAAAATCAGGAAGGATATAGAGTAAATGAATGACACCATCAACCAAATGGAACTGACATTATTGAAAAATCCTCCCAACAGCTGAAGAATATACATTCTTTTCAAGTGCATATGGAACATTCACAAAGATAAATCTTACCCTCAGTCACAAAGCAAGGATTATTTTTTTAAATTTGAAATAACACAAAGTGTCTTCTCAGACCATATGGAATTAAACTAGAAATCAATAAGAGTAACACAATAGGGAAATTTCCAAACACTTGAAAATTAAACTATGCACCTTTCAAATAATCCATGGGTCAAAGAAGGTATCTCAAAGGGAATTAGAAATATTTTGAACTGAAAGAAAATAAAACTATTCATACATCTCAAAATGTGTTGGGGGAGACCTTCCACGTGGTGGAGGAGTACGACGTGGAGATCACCTTCCTCCCCACAATACATCAAAAATACATCTACAGGGCTTCCCTAGTGACACAGTGTTAAGAATTCACCTGCCAGTGCAGGGGACATAGGTTCAAGCCCTGATCCGGGAAGATCCCACATGCTGCGGAGCAACTAAGCCCATGTGCCACAACTGCTGAGCCTGTGTTCTAGAGTCCACGAGCCACAACTACTGAGCCTGTGTGCCACAACTACTGAAGCCCACCTGTGCTCCACAACAAGGGAAGCCACTGCAATTAGAAGTCCATGCACCACAGGGAAGAGTAGCCCCTGCTACCTGCAACTAGAGAAAACCCCACACAACAATGAAGACCCAACGCAGCCAAAAATAAATAAATAAAATAAATAAATTTATTTAAAAAAATACATCTACTTGTGGAACAACTCCTACAGAACACCTACTGAAGGCTGGCAGAAGACCTCAGACTTCCCAAAAGGCAAGAAACTCCCCACGTACCTGGGTAGGGCAAAAGAAGAAAGAAAAATCAGAGACAAAAGGATAGGGACGGGACCTGCACCAGTGGGAGGGAGCTGTGAAGGAGGAAAGGTTTCCACACACTAGGAAGCCCCTTCGCGGGTGGAGACTGCGGGTGGCGGAGGGGGAAGCTTCAGAGCCACGGAGGACAGCGCAGCAACAGGGGTGCAGAGGGCAAAGCGGAGAGATTTCCGCACAGAGGATTGGTGCTAACCACCACTCACCAGCCTCACAGGTTTGCTGGCTCAACCACCGGGGCAGGGAACTGAGGCTCGGGCTTCAGAGGTCAGATCCCAGGGAGAGGACTGGTGATGGCTGCATGAACACATCCTGAATGGGGGCTAGTGTGCCACAGCTAGCCAGGAGAGAGTCCAGGAGAAACTCTGGACCTGCTCAAGAGGCAAGAGACTATTGTTTCGGGGTGCACGAGGAGAGCGGATTCAGAGTACCGCCTAAACGAGCTCCAGAGACGGACGCAAGCCGGAGCTATCAGCAAGGACACCAGAGATGGGCATGAAAGTTTAAGGCTGCTGCTGTAGCCACCAAGAAGCCTGTGTGCAAGCACAAGTCACTATCAACACCTCCCCTCCAGGGAGCCTGTGCAGCCTGCCACTGCCAGGGTCCTGTGATCCAGGGACAACCCTGGAGAACACACAGTGTGGCTCAGGCTATTGCAACCTCACACCGGCCTCTGCCACTGCAGGCTCACCCCGCATTCCGTACCCCTCCCTCCACTCAGCCTGAGTGAACCAGAGCCCCTTAATCAGCTGTTACTCTACCCCGACCTGTCTGGGCGGGAAACAGATGTCCTCAGGCAACCTACATGCAGAGGTGGGGCCAAATCAAAAGCTGTACCCCAAGAGCTGTGTGAACAAAAAAGAGAAAGGGAAATCTCTCCCAGCAGCCTTAGGAGCAATGGATTAAATCTCCACAATCAACTTGTTGTACCCAGTATCTCTGGAATACCAGAATAGACAATGAATCATCCCCAAATTGAGGCAGTGGACTTTGGGAACAACTGTAGACTTGGGGTTTGCTTTCTGCATCTGATTTGTTTCTGGTCTTATGTTTATATTACTTTAGTATTTAGAGTTTGCTGTTATTGGTAGATTTGTTTATTGATTTGGTTGCTCTCTTCTTTTTTTATATATAGATATATAGTTTTTTCTCTTTCTCTTTTGGTGAGCGTGTATGTGTATGCTTCTTTTTGTGATTTTGTCTGTATAGCTTTGCTTTTACCATTTGTCCTAGGGTTCTGTCTGTCCTTTTTCTTTAAAAATAGTTTTTAGCACTTGATATCACTTGTGGATTTGTTTGTTGATTTGGCTGCTCTCTTCTTTCTTTCTTTCTTTTTTTAAATTACTTTTTTTTTTTTTGAGGTACGCGGGCCTCTCACTGTTGCGGCCTCTCCCATTGCGGAGCACAGGCTCCAGACGCGCAGGCTCAGTGGCCATGGTTCATGGGCCTAGCCACTCCACGGCATGTGGGATCTTCCCAGACTGGGGCACGAACCCATGTCCCCTGCATCGGCAGGCGGACTCTCAACCACTGCGCCACCAGGGAAGCCCTATTTTACTTATTTTTAATAATATTTTTACTTTTTATTTTAATAACTTTATTTTATTTTTTCTTTCTTTTTTTCTCCCTTTTATTCTGAGCCATGTGGCTGAGAGTGTCTTCATGCTCCAGCCGGGTGTCACACCTGGGCCTCCAAGTTAGGAGAGACTAGTTCAAGACATTGGTCCACCAGAGACCTCCCAGCTCCATGTAATATCAAACGGTGAATGCTCTCCCAGAGATGTCCATCTCAATGCTAAGACCCAACTCCACTCAATGACCAGCAAGCTACACAGCTGGACACCCTGTACCAAACAACTAGCAAGACAGGAACACAACACCACCCATTAGCAGAGAGGATGCCTAAAATCATACTAAGCCCACAGACACCCCAAAACACACCACCAGACGTGGTCCTGCCAACCAGAAAGACAAGATCCAGCCTCATCCAACAGAACACAGGCACCAGTCCCCTCCACCAGGAAGCCTACAAAACCCACAGAACCAACCTTAGCCACTGGGTCAGACACCAAAAACAACAGGTACTACGAACTGTAGCCTGCAAAAAGGAGACCCCAAGCACAGTAAGTCAAGCAAAATGAGAAGACAGAGAAACACACAGCAGATGAAGGCACAAGGTAAAAACCCACCAGGCCAAAGAAATGAAGAGGAAATAGGCAGTCTACCTGAAAAAGAATTCAGAGTAATGATAGTAAACATGATCCAAAATCTTGCAAACAGAATGGAGAAAATTCAAGAAACGTTTAACAGGGACCTAGAAGAACTAAAGAGCAAACAAACAATGATGAATAACACAGTAAATGAAATTACACATTCTCTAGAAGGAATCAATAGCAGAATAACTGAGGCAGAAAAAAGGATAAGTGACCTAGAAGATTAAATAGTGGAAATAATTACCACAGAGCAGAAAAAAGAAAAAAGAATGAAAAGAATTGAGGACAGTCTCAGAGACCTCTGGGACAACATTAAATGCACCAACATTCGAATTATAGGGGTCCCAGAAGAAGAAGAGAAAAATAAAGGGTCTGAGAAAATATTTGAAGAGATTATAGTTGAAAACTTCCCTAATATGGGAAAGGAAATAGTTAATCAAGTCCAGGAAGTACAGAGACTCCCATGAGGTTAAATCCAAGGAGAAACATGCAAAGATACATATGAATAAAACTATCAAAAATTAAATATGAAGAAAAAATATTAAAAGTAACAAGGGAAGTTCTCTGCCATTGGGTGAGGCGCGGAGGGAAGTGGAAGGCCGCCCAGGTGGGGCCCGGGGGACCCGGCCAAGTGGGTGCTGGGAGTTGCGAGAAAAGAAACGTCATCATACTCTTCAATGTGGAAGGTGAGCTTTTCGAGTTATCGAAAGTGTTCAGAGAAGACGCTTTTCCTATAGCTTAATCATTCAACAGGCACTTATTAAGTGCAAAATAAAGATGGGTACTTTGATGCTGAATATGCAGAATCTGTTTGAGCAGCTTGTATGCCGGATGGAGATTCTCAGTGAAGGAAATGAAGTCCAATTTATCCAGTTGGCCAAGGACTTTGAAGAATTCCGTAAAAAGTGGCAGAGAACAGATCACGAGCTGGGCAAACACAAGGATCTTTTGATGAAAGTAGAGACTGAGCGTAGTGCTCTGGATGTTAAGCTGAAGCATGCACGCAATCAGGTGGAGGTAGAGATCAAACGGAGACAGCGAGCTGAGGCTGACTGTGAAAAGCTGGAAAGACAGATTCAGCTGATTCGAGAGATGCTCATGTGTGACACATCTGGCAGCATTCAACTAAGCGAGGAGCAAAGATCAGCTCTGGCTTTTCTCAACAGAGGCCAACCGTCCAGCGGCAATGCTGGGAACAAAAGACTGTCAACCATTGATGAATCTGGCTCCATTTTATCAGATATCAGCTTTGACAAGACTGATGAATCGCTGGATTGGGATTCTTCTTTGGTAAAGACTTTTAAACTGAAGAAGAGAGAAAAGAGGCGCTCTAGTAGCCAACAGTTCATTGATGGTCCCCCCGGACCTGTAAAGAAAACTCGTTCCATTGGCTCCACAGCAGACCAGGGAAATGAATCCATAGTTGCAAAAACTACAGTTACTGTTCCCAATGATGGCGGGCCCATTGAAGCTGTGTCCACTACTGAGACTGTGCCATGTTGGACCAGGAACCGAAGGAAAACAGGGACTTTACAGCCTTGGAATAGTGACTCCACCTTGAGCAGCAGGCAGCCAGAGCCCAAAACCGACACAGGCGGCTCCAACACTCCACAAAGCAATGGAGGAATGCGCCTGCATGACTTTGTCTCTAAGACGGTTATTAAACCCGAATCTTGTGTACCATGTGGAAAGCGAATAAAGTTTGGCAAGCTATCTCTAAAGTGTCGAGACTGTCGACACTCATCCAGAATGTCAGGACCGCTGTCCCCTTCCCTGCATTCCTACCCTGATAGGAACACCTGTCAAGATCGGAGAAGGAATGCTGGCAGATTATGTGTCCCAGACTTCTCCAATGATCCCTTCAATTGTTGTCCACTGTGTAAATGAGATTGAGCAGAGAGAGCTGACCGAGACAGGCCTGTATCGGATCTCAGGCTGTGACCGGACAGTAAAAGAGCTGAAAGAGAAATTCCTCAGAGTGAAAACTGTACCCCTCCACAGCAAAGTGGATGACATCCATGCTACCTGTAGCCTCCTGAAAGACTTCCTTCGAAACCTCAAAGAACCCCTTCTGACCATTCGGCTAAACAAGACCTTTATGGAAGCAGCAGAAATCACAGATGAGGACAACAGCATAGCTGCCATGTACCAGGCTGTTGGTGAACTGCCCCAGGCCAACAGAGACACATTAGCTTTCCTCATGATTCACTTGCAGAGAGTGGCTCAGAGCCCAAGCACTAAAATGGATGTTGCCAATCTGGCTAAAGTCTTTGGCCCTACAATAGTTGCCCATGCTGTGCCCAATCCAGATCCAGTGATAATGTTACAGGACATCAAGCGTCAACCCAAGGTGATAGAGCACCTGCTTTCACTACCCCTGGAATACTGGAGTCAGTTCATGATGGTGGAACAAGAGAACATTGACCCCATGCATGACATCGAAAACTCAAATGCCTTTTCAACACCACAGACCCCAGATGTTAAAGTGAATTTACTGGGGCCTGTGACCACTCCTGAGCATCAGTTCCTCAAGACTCCTTCATCCAGCTCCCTGTCACAGAGAGTCTGCTCCACCCTCACCAAGAACACTCCCAGATTTGGGAGCAAAAGCAAGTCTGCCACCAACCTAGGATGACAAGGCAACTTTTTTGCTTCTCCAATGCTCAAGTGAAGTCACGTCTCCTCTTACTTGCCAGCGTTTACTGACTACAAGGAAGGGCGCACCTGTACTCTCTGCTCTGCAGCCTCCTGTACTCATTACTACTTTTAGCATTCTACAGGCTTTTAATTGAGTTTAATTGTGCATGGGGGTTTTATGAAAACTATTTATATCTCCTTCTCCTCAAGTAATGTAATATCAACACCTTGTGCTGTCTTCGGGAGCTTTTAGATGGGAGGTCTTTACAGGGGTAGAAGTGGGGTATGGAATTCGCTGTGATTCTTTTGGGGGCTGGGGATACATCCCTTTGGCTTAAAGCCAAATTCTCTCATGTAATGACCTTTCTCTGGTGTAATTTCCATGAGACAGTGGTAGAAGCCCTACCTCTTTGGTAAGATTGACTTGTCTCAGGGTGGGGAGTGGGAGGGCAGGGTAAAGAAAGGTTTTGACAGAAGATTTAGGATGGCTCCTTCGAGAACTTGGAAATTCCCCTTCCCCCATTATGAACTGAGCCTTCATAGAAATGGGGTACGGTGAGGACTGAACTAATAATGGGAGTGTGCTTAGCTTTAATTTGGATTGATTAGATTTAATAGTGTTAAGTGGCACAACCTTGTAAAAGTGATACTACAATTTATATTTATTTCTAATTGGCCTCTGGCTGGACTTTGGGTTTGGTTGGGGTCAAAGCCAGTTTGTTCTTAAGTTGAATTCATTCTGATGCTTGACAGCCCCCACCCCCTTGTCCATTTAGAAGCCCTGCTTCTAAAAGTCAGTGTTCCATCTGTTTGGCACTCAACTAACAATTAAGAGTAGGCTATAAGGGAGGATTGTCAATATTTTGAGTGGCAAGAAAAGCCACAGTCATTTTGTCTTTGCACTTTGGATACTGAAATCTTCCTGTGTAACATAGCTACATCTAGATAAATGTGAGCTTTTTCGTCTATGAAAATTATTTCCAATGTCTATCAAAATGCTTTTTTTTATAGAATGTTTCTGACCCATAGTGGCCTATAAAACATGTATTTGGAATAATATTTGGAAAAAAGTAAATAGTTTTTTTTCAAAATGAAAAAAAAAAAGTAACAAGGGAAAAACAACAAATACCATACAAGGGAATCCCATAAGGTTAACAGCTGATCTTTCAGCAGAAACTCTGCAAGCCAGAAGGGAGTGGCAAGACATATTTAAAGTGATGGAAGGGAAAAACCTACAGCCAAGATTACTCCACCCACAAGAATCTCATTCAGATTTGACAGAGAAATTAAAACCTTTACAGGCAAGCAAAAGTTAAGAGAATTCAGTACCACAAAACCAGCTTTACAACAAATGCTAAAGGAACTTCTCTAGGCAGGAAATACAAGAGAAGGAAAAGACCTACAATAACAAACCCAAAGCAATTGAGAAAATGGTAATAGGGACACACATATCGAGAACTACCTTAAATGGATTAAATGCTCCAACCAAAAGACATAGACTGGCTGAATGGATACAGAAACAAGAACAGTATATATGCTGTCTACAAGAGACCCACTTCAGACCTAGGGACACAGACAGACTGAAAGTGAGGGGATGGAAAAAGATATTCCATGCAAATGGAAACCAAAAAAAAAAAATGGAGTAGCAATTCTCATATCAGAGAAAATAGACTTTAAAATAAAGATGAGGGCATCCTTGGTGGCACAGTAGTTGAGGGTCCGCCTGCCAATGAAGTGTACATGGGTTTATGCCCCAGTCTGGGGGGATCCCACATGCTGCGGAGTGGCTGGGCCCGTGAGCCATGGCCACTGAGCCTGTGCGTCCGGAGCCTGTGCTCTGCAACGGGAGAGGCCACAACAGTGAGAGGCCTGTGTACCACAAAAAAGAAAAAAAATTAAAAAATAAAGATGATTACGAGAGACAAAGAAGGACACTACATAATGATCAAGGGATCAATCCAAGAAGAAGATATAAAAATTGCAAATATTTATGCACCCAACATAGGAGCATCTCAATACATAACGCAAATGCTAACAGCCATAAAAGGGTAAATTGACAGTAACACAATCACACTAGGGGACTTTAACACCCCACGTTCACCAATGGACAGGTCATCCAAAATGAAAATAAATAAGGAACACAAGCTTTAAATGACACATTAAACAAGATGGACTTAATTGATATTTATAGGACTTTCCTTCTAAAAAACAACAGAATACACTTTCTTCTCAAGTGCTCATAGAACATTCTCCAGGATAGATCATATCTTGGGTCACAAATCAAGCCTTGGTAAATTTAGAAAATTGAAATCATATCAGGTATCTTTTCCTACCACAACGCTATGAGAATAGATATCAATTCAGAAAAAATCTGTAAAAAATACAAATACATGGAGGCTAAACAGTACCTACTAAATAACAAAGAAATCACTGAAGAAATCAAAGAGGAAATCAAAAACACCTAGAAACAAATGACAATGAAAACATGACGACCCAAAACTTATGGGATGCTGCAAAAGCAGTTCTAAGTGGGAAGTATATAGCAATACAATCCTACCTCAAGAAACAAGAAACATCTCAAATAAACAACCTAACCTAAAGCAATTAGAGAAAGAAGAACAAAAAACCCCAAAGTTAGCAGAAGAAAATAAATCATAAAGATCAGAACAGAAATAAATGAAAAAGAAAGGAAGGAAACAATAGCAAAGGTCAATAAAACTAAAAGGTGGTTCTTTGAGAAGATAAACAAAATTGTTAAACCATTAGCCAGACTAATCAAGAAAAAAAGGGAGAAGACTCAAATCAATAGAATTACAAATGAAAAAGGAGAATTAACAACAGACACTGCAGAAATACAAAAAATCATGAGAGATTACTACAAGCAACCATATGCCAATAAAATGGACAGGCTGGAAGAAATGGGCAAATTCTTAGAAAAGCACAACCTTCTGAGACTGAACCAGGAAGAAAGAGAAAGTATAAACAGACAAATCACAAGCACTGAAATTGAGACTATGATTAAAAATGTTCCAACAAACAGAAGCCTAGACCCAGATGGCTTCAAAGGCAAATTCTATCAAACATTGAGAGAAGAGCTAACATCTGTACTTCACAAATTCTTCCAAAATACAGCAGAGGGAGGAACACTCCCAAACTCATTCTACAAGGCCACCATCACCCTAATACCAAAACCAGACAAAGATGTCACAAAAAAAGAAAACTAGAGGCCAGTATCACTGATGAACATAGATGCAAAAATCCTCAACAAAATATAGCAAGCAGAATCCAACAGCACATTAAAAGGATCATACACCATGATCAAGTGGGGTTTATTCCAGGAATGCAAGGATTCTTCAATATATGCAAATCAATCAACGTGATACACCATATTAACAAATTGAAGGAGAAAAACAACATGATCATCTCAATAGATGCAGAGAAAGCTTTCGACAAAATTCAACACCTATTTATGATAAAAACCCTGCAGAAAGTAGACACAGAGAAAACTTATCTCAACATAATAAAGGTATATATGACAAACCCAGAGACAACATTTTTCTCAATGGTGAAAAACTGAAACCATTTCCTGTAAGATCAGGAACAAGACAAGGTTGTCCACTCTCACCACTATTATTCAACATAGTTTTGGAAGTTTTAGCTGCAGCAATCAGAGAAGAAAAAGAAATAAAAGGAATCCAAATTGAAAAAGAACTAAAGCTGTCACTTTTTGCAGTTGACATGCTACTATACAGAGGGAACCCTAAAGATGCTACCAGAAAATTGCTAGAGGTAATCAATGAATTTGGAAATGTAGCAGGATACAAAATTAATGCAGAGGAATCTCTTGCATTCCTACACACTAAAGATAAAAAATCTGAAAGAGGAATTAAGGAAACACTCCCAGTTACCATTGTAACAAAAAGAATAAAATACCTAGGAATAAACCTACCTAAGGAGACAAAAGACCTGTATGTAGAAAACTATAAGACACTGATGAAAGAAATTAAAGATGATACAAAGAGATGGAGAGATATACCATGTTCTTGGATTGGAAGAATCAACATTATGAAAATGACTATACTACCCAAAGCAATCTAGAGATTCAATGCAATCCCTTTCAAACTACCAATGGTATTTTTCACAGAACTAGAACAAGAATTTTCACAATTTGTATGGAAACACAGAGGACCCCAAATAGCCAAAGGAATCTTGAGAAGGAAAACGGAGCTGGAGGAATCAGGCGCCCTGACTTCAGACTATGCTACAAAGCTATAGTAATCAAGACACTATGGTACTGATACAGAAATAGAAATATACATCAATGGAACAGGATAGAAAGCCCAGAGGTAAATCACGCACATGTGGTCACCTTATCTTTGATAAATGAGGCAAGAATATACAATGGAGAAAAGACAGCCTCTTCAATAAGTGGTGTTGGGAAAACCAGACAGCTACATGTAAAAGAATGAAATTAGAACACTCCCTAACACCATGCACAAAAATAAACTAAAAATGGATTAAAGACCTAAATGTAAGGCCAGACACTATAAAACTCTTAGAGGAAAACATAGGCAGAACATTCTGTGACATAAATCATAGCAAGATCCTTTTTGACCCACCTCCTAGAGAAATGGAAACAAAAATAAACAAATGGGACCTAATGAAACTTAAAAGCTTTTGCACAGCAAAGGAAACCATAAACAAGGTGAAAAGTCAACCCTAAGAATAGGAGAAAATATTTGCAAATGATGCGACTGCCAAAGGGTTAATCTCCAAAATATACAAACAGCTCATGCAGCTCAATATCAAGAAAACAAAAAACGCAATCCAAAAATGGTCAGAATATCTAAACAGACAATTCTCCAAAGAAGATATACAGAATGCCAACAAATACATGAAAGGATGCTCAACATCACAAATCATTAGAGAAATGCAAGTCAAAACTACAATGAGGTATCACCTCACACCAATCAGAATAGCCATCATCAAAAAAATCTACAAAAAATAAATGCTGGAGAGGGTGTGGAGAAAAGGGAACCCTCTTGCACTGTTGGTGGGAATGTAAACTGATACAGCCACTATGGAGAACAGTATGGAGGTTCATTAGAAAACTAAAAATAGAACTACCATACAATCCAGCAATCCCACTATTGGGCATATACCCTGAGAAAACCATAAATCAAAAAGAGTCATGTACCACAATATTCATTGCAGCTCTATTTACATTAGCCAGGACATGGAAGCAACCTAAGTGTCCATCAACAGATGAATGGATAAAGAAGATGTGGCACATATATACAATGGAATATTCCTCAGCCATAAAAGAAACGAAGTTGAGTTATTTGTAGTGAGGTGGATGGACCTAGAGTCTGTCATACAGAGTGAAGTAAGTCAGAAAGAGAAAAACAAATACCGTATGCTAACACATATATATCTAATCTTAAAAAAAAATTAAATGGTTCTGAAGAAACTAGGGGCAGGACAGGAATAAAGACGCAGACATAGAGAATGGACTTGAGGACACACGGAGGGGGAAGGGTAAACTGGGACAAAGTGAGAGAGTAGCATTGACATATATACACTACCAAATAGCTAGTGGGAAGAAGCTGCATCGCACGGGGAGATCAACTCGGTGCTTTGTGACCACCTAGAGGGGTGGGATAGGGAGGGTGGGAGGGAGACACAAGAGGGAGGGCATATGGGGATATACGTATATATGTATAACTGATTCCCTTTGTTATACAGCAGAAACTAACACAACATTGTAAAGCAATTATACTCCAAAAAAGATGTTTAAAAACATGTGTTGGATGAAGGTAGAATAGTGTTAATGTGGAAATTTATAGCATTGAATGGTTATGTTTGAAAAGAAGAAATGTCTGAAATCCATCATCTGATCTCCAACCTTGAGAAACTAGATTAAGAAGAACAAAATAATTCTAAAACAAGGAGAAAGTAAACAATAAAGATAACAACAGAGGGAACATAACTCAATATTTTGTAATAACCTATAAGGGAAAAGAATCTGAAAAGGAATATGTGAATCACTTTGCTGACCACCTGAAACTAACACAACATTGTAAATCAACTATTTCAGTTTTAAAAAAGAAAAAAAAAGATACAGCAGAATTCAAAGAGATTGAAAACAAAAACATTAGAGAAACGTGATAAAACCAATAGCTCGCTCTTTAAAAATATTAACAAAATTTTGAAAAATTTAGGAAGACTGGCAGAGAGAGACAGGAGATGTAAACAACCAACATCAGGGATGAAAGTGGGACTACACTACAGAACCTACAGACATTGAAAGAGGAGTCAGAAAAATATTATCTTTTCTTTTGAAGTATAGTTGCTTTACAGTGTTGTGTTAGTTTATACTGTACAGCAAAGTCAATCAGCTATATGTACACATATATCTCCCCTTTCATGGATTTCCTTCCCATTTAGGTCACCACAGAGCACAGAGTAGAGTTCCCTGTGCTATACATTAGGTTCTCATTAGTTATCTGTTATATACATAGTATCAATAGTGTATGTATGTCAATCCCGATCTCCTAGTTCATCCCACCCACTCTTCCCCCTTGCTATCCCTACTTCTGTTCTCTATGTCTGTGTCTCTATTTCTACTTTGCAAATAAGATCATCTATACCATTTTATTAGATTCCATATATATGCATTAGTATTTTTTTTTCTCTTTCTGACTTACTTCTCTCTGTGTGACAGTCTCTAGGTCCATCCACATCTCTACAAATGACCCAGTTTCATTCCTTTTGATGGCTGAGCAATATTCCATTGCAAATATGTACTTCGTCTTCTTTATCCATTCCTCTGTTGATGGATATTTAGGTTGCTTCCATGTCTTGGCTATTGTAAATAGTGCTGCAATGAACATTGTGGTGTATGTGTCTTTTTGAATTATGGTTTTCTCTGGGTATATGATTAGTAGTGGGGTTGCTGAGTCACATGGTAGTTCTACTTTTAGTTGTTTAAGGTACCTCCATATTGTTCTTCATAGTGGTTGTATCAATTTACATTCCCACCAACACTGCAAGAGGGTTCCCTTTTCTCCACACCCTCTCCAGCATTTATTGTTGGTAGATTTTTTGATGATGGCCATTCTGGCCAATGTGAGGTGATACCTCATTGTATTTTTTATTTGCATTTCTCTAATAATTAATGATGTTGAGCATTTTTTCATGCATTTGTTGCCATCCATGTGTCTTCTTTGGAGAAATGTCTATTTAGGTCTTCTGCCCATATTTGGGTTGGGTTTTTTGGTTTTTTGGTGTTGAGCTGCATGAGCTGTTCGTATATTTTGAGATTAATCCTTTGTCCATTGCTTCATTTGTAAATACTTTCTCCCATTCTGAGGGTTGTCTTTTCGTCTTGTTTATGGTTTCCCTTGCTGTGAAAAAGCTTTTAAGTTTCATTAGGTCCCATTTGTTTATTTTTGTTTTTATTTTCATTACTCTTAGCGGTGGGTCAAAAAAGATCTTGCTGCGATTTAAGTCAAAGAGTGTTCTTCCTATGTTTTCCTCTAAGAGTTTGATAGTGTCTGGCCTTAACATTTAGGTCTTTAATCCATTTTTAGTTTATTTTTGTGTATGATGTTAAGGAGTGTTCTAATTTCCTTCTTTTACATGTACCTGTCCAGTTTTCCCAGCAACACTTATTGAAGAGACTGTCTTTTCTCCATTGTATATTCTTGCCTCCTTTGTCATAGATTAGGTGACCATAGGTGTGTAGGTTTATCTCTGGGCTTTCTATCCTGTTCCATTGATCTATATTTCTGTTTTTGTGCCCATACCATACTGTCTTGATTAATGTAGCTTTGTAGTATAGTCTGAAGTCAGGGGGCCTGATTCCTCCAGCTCCATTTTTCTTTCTCAAGATTGCTTTAGCTATTCGTGGTGTTTTGTGTTTCCATACAAATTGTGAAATTTTTTGTTCTAGTTCTGTGAAAAATGCCAGTGGTAGTTTGATAGGGATTGCATTGAATCTGTAGATTGCTTTGGGTAGTATAGTCATTTTCACAATATTGATTCTTCCAATCCAAGAACATGGTATATCACTCCAGCTGTTTGTGTCATTTTTGATTTCTTTCATCAGTGTCTTATAGTTTTCTGCATACAGGTCTTTTACCTCCTTAGGTAGATTTATTCCTAGTATTTTATTCTTTTTGTTGCAAAGGTGAATGAGATTGTTTCCTTAATTTCTCTTTCTGATCAGAAAAATATTATCTTAAAGACAGACAGCAATAGAGAACCTCAAAGGACTAATGAACTCCTATCCACCCCACAAATTCAGGGGGAAAAGCTGTCTGTCCTCTAAAGCTTTCCTTCAATACAACAGCATTTCATTCTTCAATACAACAGCATTTCATTTCATTCTGACCCCCCAAAATATGTTTTATCTATCCTACTTTTTAGCAACTTAACTACCAATACAAGGCACTGCTGTGAGCAAACAAGTCTTAGGTTCCAAAATGGCTTTTATTGTTCTTTTCTGTATACCTGTATCTCCAACAGAAACTGTTTAAAACAATGTTTCTCAGATATTGGGGACCAAAAGTGATTTTAGTTGAGTAGAGGGAGGTGGCACTTCAGTAACATCAAATCATTTCTCATTTATCCTTCTGATTAAGGGGAAAACCCTCATGTTAGTGTGAACTTTTAACACCTAACACTTGTCAATCACCCCTTCTTATTTTAATTAACATCAAGCTTGAGACCCACCACCTTGCAGACAGTACTAGTTAGCAAGAATAAAACCATTACTTTGCTTCATTTATATATTCTTTCTCTCACTTCTATTTGTGGAAGTGATATTAGTTTTTCATTTCACTGTTGGGATATAGCTTCTTTTTCTTTCTTTCTTTCTTTTTTTTTTCTTTTCTTTTCTTTTTTTTTTTGGATATGTTGGACCTTCGTTGTTATGCACAGGCTTTCTCTAGTTGCAGTGAGTGGGCTGCAACTAGAGCACTCTAGTTGTTGTGGTGCATGGGCTTCTCCCTGTGGTGGCTTCTCTGGTTGCAGAGCATGGGCTGTAGGTGCAGGGGCTTCAGTAGTTGCAGCATGTGGGCTCAGTAGTTGTCACACACAGGCCATAGAGCCTGCAGGCTTCAGTAGTTGTGACTCACAAGCTCTAGAGCACAGGCTCCATAGTTGAGGCACATGGGCTTAGTTGCTCTGCTGCATGTGGGATCTTCCCAGACCAGGGATCTAACATATGTCCCCTGCATAGGCAGGTGGATTCTTTTTTTTTTTTTTAACATCTTTACTGGAGTATAATTCCTTTACAATGGTGTGTTAGCTTCTGCTGTATAACAAAGGGAATCAGCTATTCATATACATATATCCCCATATACCCTTCCTCTTGTGTCTCCCTCCGACCCTCCCTATCCCACCCCTCTAGGTGGTCACAAAGCACAAAGCTGATCTCCCTGTGCTATGTGGCTGCTTCCCACTAGCTATTTATTCAACATTTGGTAGTATATATAAGTCCATGTCACTCTCTTTGTCACTTTGTCCCAGCTTACTGTTCCCACTCCCCATGTCAGCAAGTCCATTCTCTACGTCTGCATCTTTATTCCTGTCCTGTCCCTAGTTTCTTCAGAACATTTTGTTTTCTTTTTTTGTTTTTTTAGATTTCATATATATGTGTTAGCATATGGTAATAGTTTTTCTCTTTCTGACTTACTTCACTCTGTGTGACAGACTCTAGGTCCATCCACCTCAATACAAATAACTCAATTTCGTTTCTTTTTATGGATGAATAATATTCCATTGTCTATATGTGCCACATCTTCTTTAGGCAGGCAGATTCTTAACCACTGCACCACCAGGGAAGTCCCTACTTTCTTTTTAAAATATGTTGAAGTAAAAAACAGAGAAACATTTAAAAAAATCATCCCATTTCCGTACAAATAGTACTTGGATATGGCAAAATTATAAAGGTACTTGAAGAAAAGTTGGTGTAAGGAAATAATTGAAGTCTGTGGAAAATTGAATTAAATAATATTATCAATATGTCAATTTTACCTAACAGATATTTAAGTCAATTAAAAGGAAAGTAATATTTAATAGTAGGGCTTCTTTCTTTGTCTCCCCATTAAGTTGGAATAAAAATCAAACGTACTTGCTGAGTCTTTAGCATTTCATTAAAAGACACTGGAGCAATAGTGAAAATAAGTGATTTTAAATGTCTTTCCAAAGAATTCTGGAGAATCTGTGTTAATTTGCTATCTTGATAGCTTATAAAGCCACTTGACATTATCCACAGTTTTAGTAATCAATCTCTCTAGGTAATCTATCCTAGATCAAAAACCTAACAAAATTTCTTTTTGAATTTTATTTTATTTATTTTTTTATACAGCATGTTCTTATCAGTTATCCATTTTATGCATATTAGTGTATATATGTCAATACCAACCTCCCAATTCATCACACTCCCACCCCCACCGGCTGCTGCTTTCCCCCCTTTGTGTCCATACGTTTGTTGTCTACATCTGGGTCTCAATTTCTGCCCTGCAAACCAGTACATCTGTACCATTTTTCTAGGTTCCACATATATGCATTAATATACGATATTTGTTTTTCCCTTTCTGACTTACTTCACTCTGTATGACAGTCTCTAGATTCATCCACATCTCTACAAATGACCCAATTTCATTCCTTTTTATGGCTGAGTAATATTTCATTGTATATATGTACCACAACTTCTTTATCCATTCGTCTGTCAATGGGCATTTAGGTTGCTTCCATAACCAGGCTATTGTAAATAGTGCTGCAATGAACATTGGGGTGCATGTGTCTTTTTGAACAGTTTTCTCTAGGTATATGCCCAGCAGTGCGATTGCTGGGTCATATGGTAATTATATTTTTAGTTTTTTAAGGAACCTTCATACTGTTCTCCATAGTGGCTGTATCAATTTACATTCCCACCACCAGTGCAAGAGGGTTCCCTTTTCTCCACATCCTCTCCAGCATTTGTTGTTTGTAGATTTTCTGATGATGCCCATTCTAACTGGTGTGAGGTGATACCTCACTGTAGTTTTGATTTTCACTTCTCTAATAATTACTGATGTTTAGCAGATTTCATATGCTTCTTAGCCATCTGAATGTCCTCTTTGGAGAAATGTCTACTTAGGTCATCTGCTCATTTTTGGATTGGGTTGTTTGTTTTCTTAATATTGAGCTGCAAGACCTGTTAATATATTTTCGAGGCTAATCCTTTGTCCGTTGATTCATTTGAAAGTAATTTTTCCCATTCTGAGGGTTGTCTTGTCATCTTGTTTATAGTTTCCTTTGCTTTTCAAAAGCTATTGATTCATTAGGTCCCATTTGTTTATTTTTGTTTTTATTTCCATTACTCTAGGAGGTGGATCAAAAAAGATCTTGCTGTGATTTATGTCAAAGAGTGTTCTTTCTATGTTTTCCTCTAAGAGTTTCATAGTGTCTGGCTTTACATTTAGGTCTCAAATCCATTTTGAGTTTATTTTTGTGTATGGTGTTAGGGAGTGTTCTAATTTCATTCTTTTACATGTAGCTGTCCAGTTTTCCCAGCAACACTTATTGAAGAGGCTGTCTTTTCTCCATTGTATATTCTTGCCTCCTTTGTCATAGATTAGGTGACCATAGGTGCATGGGTTTATCTCTGGGCTTTCTATCATGTTCCATTGATCTATATTTCTTTTTTTGTACCAGTACCATATTGTCTTGATTGCTGTAGCTTTGTAGTGTAGTCTGAAATCAGGGAGTCTGATTCCTCCACCTCCATTTTTTTCCCTCAAGACTGATTTGGCTATTCGGGGTCTTTTTTGTCTCCATACAAATTTTGAGATGATTTGTTCTAGTTCCATAAAAAATGCCATTGGTTATTTGATAGGGATTGCAATGAATCTGTAGATTGCTTTGGGTGGTATAGTCATTTTCACAATATTGATTCTTCCAATCCAAGAACATGATATATCTCTCCATCTTTTGGTATCATCTTTAATTTCTTTCAACAGTGTCTTATCGTTTTCTTCATATACCTCTTTTGTCTCCCTAGGTAGGTTTATTCCTAGGTATTTTATTCTTTTTGTTGCAGTGGTAAATGGGAGTGTTTCCTTAATTCTTCTTTCAGATTTTCCATCATTATTGTATAGGAATGCAAGAGATTTCTGTGTATTAATTTTGTAAACTGCAACTTTACCAAATTCATTGATTAGTTCTAGTAGTTTTCTGGTGGCATGTTTAGGATTCTCTATGTATAGTATCATGCCATCTGCAAACAGTGAGAGCTTTACTTCTTCTTTTCCAATTTGGATTCTTTTTTTTTTTCTTTTTCTTCTGTGATAGCCGTGGCTAGGACTTCCAAAACTATGTTGAATAATAGTGGCAAGAGTGGACATCCTTGTCTTGTTCCTGATCTTAGAGGAAATGCTTTCAATTTTTCATCATTAAGGATGATGTTTGCTGTGGGTTTGTCATATATGGCCTTTATTATGTTGAGGTAGGTTCCCTCTGTGCCCACTTCCTGGAGAGTTTTTATCATAAAAGGGTGTTGAATTTTGTCA
This sequence comes from Stenella coeruleoalba, assembly GCF_951394435.1. Taxonomy (NCBI): domain Eukaryota; kingdom Metazoa; phylum Chordata; class Mammalia; order Artiodactyla; family Delphinidae; genus Stenella; species Stenella coeruleoalba. The sequence goes on along the minus strand of NC_137153.1, from coordinate 33,698,721 downwards.
AATCTTTTTCTGCATGTATTCAGATGATCATATGGTTTTTATTCTTCGCTTTGTTAATATGGTGTATCACATTGATTGATTTGTGTATATTGAAGAATCCTGGCATCCCTGGGATAAATCCCACTTGATCATGGTGTATGATCCGTTTAATGTGTTGTTGGATTCTGTTTGCTAGTATCTTGTTGAGGATTTTGGCATCCATATTCATCAGTGACATTGGTCTGTAGTTTTCTTTTTTTGTAGTATCTTTGTCTGGTTTTGGTGTCAGGGTGATGGTGGCCTCATAGAATGAATTTGGCTGTGTTCCTTCCTCTGCAGTTTTTTGGAAGAATTTGAGAAGGGTTGGTGTTAGGTCTTCTCTAAATGTTTGATAGAATTCGCCTGTGAAGCCATCTGATCCTGGACTTTTGTTTGTTGGAAGATTTTTAATCACAGTTTCAATTTCATTACTTGTGAGTGGTCTGTTCACATTTTCTATTTCTTCCTGGTTCAGTCTGGGAAGGTTATACCTGTCTAAGAATTTGTCCATTTCTTCCAGGTTGTCCATTTTATTGGCACAGAGTTACTTGTAGTAGTCTCTTAGGATTCTTTGTATTTCTGCAGTGTCTGTTGTAACTTCTCCTTTTTCATTTCTAATTTTATTGATTTGAGTCCTCTCCCTCTTTTTCTTGATGAGTCTGGCTAATGGTTTATCAATTTTGTTTATCTTCTCAAAGAACCAGCTTTTAGCTTTATTGATCTTTGCTATTGTTTTCTTTGTTTCTATTTCATTTATTTCTGCTCTGATCCTTATGATTTCTTTCCTTCTGCTAACTTTGGGGTTTTTTTGTTCTTCTTTTTCTAATTGCTTTAGGTGTAAGTTTAGGTTGTTTATTTGAGATTTTTCTTGTTTCTTGAGGTAGGCTTGTATAGCTATAAACTTCCCTCTTAGAACTGCTTTTGCTACATCCCATAGGTTTTGGATCGTCATGTTTTCATTATCATTAGTCTCTAGGTATTGTTTGATTTCCTCTTTGATTTCTTCAGTGATCTCTTGTTTATTTAGTAATGTATTGTTTAGCTTCCATGTGTTTGTGTTTTTTTTCGTTATTTTCCCTGTAATTCATTTCTAATCTCATAGCATTGTGTTCAGAAAAGATGCTTGATATGATTTTAATTTTCTTAAATTTACTGAGGCTTGATTTGTGAGCCAAGATGTGATCTATCCTGGAGAATGTTCCATGTGCACTTGAGAAGAATGTGTATCCTGCTGTTTTGGTTTGGAATGTCCTATAAATATCAATTAAATCTCTCTGGTCTATTGTGTCATTTAAAGCTTGTGTTTCCTTTTTAGTTTTCTGTTTGGATGATCTGTCCATTCGTGTAAGTGAGGTGTTAAAGTCCCCCACTATTATTGTGCTACTGTTGATTTCCTCTTTTATAGCTGTGAGCAGTTGCCTTATGTATTGAGGTGCATATATATTTATAATTGTTATATCTTCTTCTTGGATTGATCCCTCAACCATTATGTAGTGTCCTTCTTTTTCTCCTGTAACATTCTTTATTTAAAGTCTATTTTATCTGATATGAGTATTGCTACTCCAGCCCTCTTTTGATTTCCATTTGCATAGAATATCTTTTTCCATCCCCTCACTTTCAGTCTGTATGTGTCCCTATGTCTGAAGTGGGTCTCTTTTAGACAACATATATATGGGTCTTGTTTTTGTATCCATTCAGAAAGCCTGTGTCTTTTGGTTGGAGCATTTAATCCATTCACGTTTAAGGGAATTCTTTCCAAAGAATTCTGGAGAATCTGTGTTAATTTGCTATTTTGATAGCTTATAAAGCCACTTGACATTAGCCACAGTTTTAGTAATCAATTCTCTCTAGGTAATCTCTCCTAGATTAAAAACCTAACTAATTTTTTTAAATAAAAAATAAATTCAGTAGCTGAGACACATGTATTAGAAATAATACATGCTCAAAAATCACAAAAGTTTTCTACAATATAGAGAAATCAGTACACTTATTGAGCCTTCCTGAATATTATAATTTCAATCCAATGAAAATTTCACACATTAAAAGGTAAGTAGAGGGCTTCCCTGGTGGTGCAGTGGTTGAGAGTCTGCCTGTTGATGCAGGGGACACAAGTTCGTGCCCCGGTCTGGGTGGATCCCACATGCCACAGAGCGGCTGGGCCCGTGAGCCATGGCCACTGAGCCTGCACGTCCGGAGCCTGTGCTCCGCAACGGGAGAGGCCACAACAGTGAGAGGCCCATGTACTGCAAAAACAAACAAAAAAAAAAAGGTAAGTGGAAATGAAACAGACTTACACAAATTATTTATCCCTGAATTTCTTGATCATTTCCCCCAAATAAATAAGATTTGATTCACATTATAGTATTATTTTGAGTTGCATACCAGAATTTATTGAACAGATATTTATTAAAACTAGAGTTATTTGTAAGTAGAGTTCTCAAAATTAATCTATTAGTTGATGAACTTATTTATCAGTAAATTATGCGAAAAATTAAAAATGCCCACTGCTAAATTCTCTGCATGGCTCACGACTGAGCCCCCCTTCATATCAGTGTCTGTTATTCTTCCCACCTATTAAGTGGAGGAGAAAGGTAATAAGCCAATAGAAAAGACAGACAGAAAAAAGGAAAATGTGACTGAGAAGAGAATGACACCAGAAACTTCATGTCTCCTAGAAGATCTCCTTTAACGCCTCAGTTCAAATCCTTCTTTTTAGAAACCTCTTAAATGTAGGGGACCCTGGACTTTGAACTAAATTAGATCCTAACTTCTTATTTTTTAGTTATATATTTACTTGTTTTTACATCATAAATATACCACACACTTCAAACATCATTTTTTTTAATTTTCAAAAAGATATAAATTGAAAAATATTCTCATTGGCTTTGCTGATAATTTACTGACAAATAAGTTTATCAACTAGCAGATTAATTTTTCCCACCCACAATACAAATTTTAAAATCACCTTAAATAGTTAAAAACAACAACTACTACAAATATTCCTAATGACATTTTTATTTGAGTTGAGTTTAATCTAGGAAATTACCAGAGAAGTTTAGTATTTTTATTATTTTGAATCTCCCTATTCAAGAGCTTAGTAACTTTCCAATTGTACAAGTATTTGTTCTTTTTTTCAAGTCTGCTTAACAGTTTTCTTTATAGGTCTTTGTGTTGGGGGGGTCCCCACGACCACGATCAGGTTAATGATTCACTAGAATGACTCACAGGACCCAGGAAAGCTGTTATACTCATGGTTACTGTTTATTACAGCAAGAAGATACAGATTAAAATCAGCAAAGGAACACAAAATAAGTCTTAATAAATTTTAAAAGACTAAAATCATACAGATATAATTTCTGTTCAAAATGAAATAAAACTAAAAATTAATAAGCATAAAGAAAACTGAAATTTTCAAAACCATGTGAAAATTATAAAACACACCTGTAAATAAACAGTGAATCAAAGAAGAAATCACAAGGGAAATCAGAAAATACCTTGAGACAAGTGAAAAACCCAAAAAACGCAGCATAACAAAACATATGGGATGCAGTGAAAGCAGTGTTAAAGGAAATATATGGCTCTAAATGTGTACATTAAAAAAGAATAATCTAAAAAAATCAATAAACTAACAGTATATTTTAAAGAAAAAGAATAAACACAAAGCTAGGAGAAGGAAGGATATAATAAAGAATAGAATGGAGTGAAACAAAACAGAGAGTATGATAGGATATCATATGATATTGCTTATATGTGGAATCTAAAAAAATGATACAAATGAACTTATATACAAAACAGAAATAGAACCATAGACATAGAAAACAAACATATGGTCACCAAAGGGGAGTGAGGGGGAAGGACAAATTAGGAGTTTGGGATTAACATACACACTACTATATATAAAATAACAAACAAGGACCTACTGTATAGCACAGGGAACTATACTCTCTCTCTCTCTCTCTCTCTCTCTCTCTCTCTCTATATATATATATATATATATTTTTTTTTTTTTTTTTTTTTTTTTTTTTTTTTTGCAGTACACGGGCCTCTCACTGTTGTGGCCTCTCCCGTTGTGGAGCACAGGCTTTGGACATGCAGGCTCAGTGGTCATGGCTCACGGGTCCAGTCGTTCCACACTGTGTGAGATCTTCCTGGACTGGGGCACAAACCTGCATCCCCTGCATCGGCAGGCGGACTCTCAACCACTGCGCCACCAGGGAAGCCCTATACTCAATATTTTGCAATAACCTAGAAGAGAAAAGAATCTGGAAAATATATATATATATATATATATATATACATATATATATGAATCACTTTTTTGTACACCTGAAACTAACACAACATTGTAAATCAACTACACTTCAATTTAAAAAACAAAAGGGGGCTTCCCTGGTGACCCAGTGGTTAAGAATCCATTTTGCAATACAAGGGACACTGGTTCAATCCCTGATCGGAGAGCTAAGATCCCATATTCTGCAGTGCAACTAAGCCCGCGTGCCACAACTACAGAGCCTGAGTTCTGCAACTACAGACCCCATGAACTCTGGAGCCCATGCACCACAACTAGAGAGAAGCCCGCCTGCCACAACGAAGAGCCCATGAACCACAACAAAAGATCCCCAATGCAGCAACTAAGATACAGTGCAGCCAATAAATAAATAAATAACTATTTAAAAAATTAAAAATGAAAGGATATGGTTAGCCCTAAAAGAATAAACCACTGACAAAATCAACAAAGTTGAAATTTGGTTCTTTAAAAGATCAACAGAATTGACAAATTGACAGAATCAACAAATGTTTAGCTAGACTGACAAAGAAAAAAGAGAGAAGACAAATTACTAAAATCAGAAATGAAAGTGAGGACATTACTACTGACCTTACAGAAATAAAAAGTATTATAAGAGAATATTATGAACAATTTTACAAACAACAAAGTGAATAACCCAGATGAAATGGATAAATTCCTAGAAAGAACTATGAAAACTGACTCAAGAAAAAATAGAAAATCTAAATAGACCTATAACTAGTAAGGAGATTGAATCAGTTATCGAAAACTTCCCAGAAAGAAAAGCCCTGGACATAATGGTATCACTGGTGAATTCTATCAAACACTTAAAGAAGAACAAATACCAATCCCTTTCAAACTCTTAAAAATAAAAAAGGAGGACACACTTCTTAACTCATTCTATGAGTCTAGCATTACACTGATATTAAAGCCAGAAAAAACACTACAAGAAAATTACAGGCCAATATCCTTTATAAATGTAAATGCAAGGGAAGAGATATGGGAATATATGTATATGTATAACTGATTCACTTTTTATAAAGCAGAAGTTAACACACCATTGTAAAGCAATTATACCCCAATAAAGATGTTAAAAATAAAATAAAATAAAATAATTCATGAAAAAAATATATATAGATGCAAAGATCCTCAATAAAATACTATCACGTTAAATTAAGCCGGACTTCCCTCGTAGCGCAGTGGTTAAGAATCTGCCTGTCAATGCAGGGGACGTGGGTTCAATCCCTGGTCCAGGAATATCCCACATGCCAAGGAACAACTACACCCATGCACCACAACTACTGAGCCTGTGCTCTAGAGCCCGCAAGCCACAACTACTGAGCCCATGCACTGCAACTACTGAATCCTGCGTGCTCTAGACCCACGTGCCACAACTACTGAGCCCGCATGCAACAACTACTGAAGCCCATGTGCTTCGTGCCTGTGCTCCACAACAGAAGAAGCCACTGCAATGAGAAGTCCACACACCACAAGGGAGAGTAGCCCCCACTCGCTGCAACTAGAGAAAAGCCCGTGTGCAACAACAAAACCCAATGCAGCCAAAAATAAAATTAAAAATTAAAAAAACCTAAATCAAGTCACATTTTAAAAGGATTATATACCATGTCAAGTGCAGTTTATCCCCAGAATGCAAGGGTGGATCAAAACATGAAACCCAATCAATGTAATACACCACTTTAATAGAATGAAGGGAGGAAAAAATACTTTATCATCTCCACTGATGCAGAAAAAGCATAGAAAAAAATCCAACACCCTTTCATGATTTAAAAAAAAAAACCCTCAACAAACTAGAAAGAAACATCCTCAACATACATGAAAAACCTACATTATACACAATGGTGAAAGACTGAAAGCTTTTCCTCTAAGATCAGGAACAAGACACAGATTCTTATTCTCACCAGTTCTATTCAACATAGTACTGGAACTTCCAGCCAGAGCAATTAGGCAATATAAAGAAATAAGAGACTCCCTCTTGCGAGAACACCAGAATCACAACTAGCTGCTGGACAGTCATCGACAGGAAGACACTGGAACTCACCAAAAAAGATACCCCACATCCAAAGACAAAGGAGAAGCCACAGTGAGATGGTAGGAGGGGCACAATCACAGTAAAATCAAATCCCATAACTGCTGGGTTGGTGACTCACAGACTGAAGAACACTGATACCACAGAAGTCCACCCACTGGGGTGAAGGTTCTGAGCCCCACCTCAGACTTCCCAACTTGGGGGTCTGGCAATGGGAGGAGGAATTCCTAGAGAATCAGACTTTGAAGCCTAATGGGAATTGATTGCAGGACTTCGACAGGACTGAGGGAAACAGACTTCACTCTTGGAGGGCACACAAAAAGTAGTGTGCACATCGGGACCCAGGGGAAGGAGCAGTGACCCCAGGGGAGACTGAACCAGACCTACCTGCTAGTGTTGGAGGGTCTCCTGCAGGGGCGGGGGGGAGGGCTGTAGCTCTCAGTGGGGACAAGGACACTGACAGCAGAAGTTCTGGGAAGTACTCCTTGGCATGAGCCCTCCCAGAGTCTGTCATCAGCCCCACCAATGAGCCCAGGTAGGCTCCAGTGTTGAGTTGCCTCAGGCCAAACAACCAACAGGGAGGGAAACCAACCCCACCCATCAAGAGTCAAGTGGATTAAAGTTTTACTGAGCTCTGCCTACCAGAGCAACAGTCAGCTCTATCTACCACCAGTCCCTCATATCAAGGCCCTTAGATAGCCTCATCCACCAGATGGCAGAGAGCAGAAGCAAGAAGAACTACAATCCTGCAGCCTGTGGAACAAAAACCACATTCACAGAAAGATAGACAACATGTAAAGGCAGAGGGCTATGTACCAGATGAAGGAACAAGATAAAACCCCAGAAAAACAACTAAATGAAGTGGAGATAGGCAATCTTCCAGAAAAAGAATTTAGAATAATGATAGTGAAGATGATCCAGGACCTTGGAAAAACAATGGAGGCAAAGATCAAGAAGATGCAAGAAACATTTAACAAAGACCTAGAAGAATTAAAGAACAAACAAACAGAGATGAACAATACAATAACTGAAATGAAAACTACATTAGAAGGAATCAATAGCAGAAAAACTGAGGCAGAAGAATCGATAAGTGACCTGAAACACAGAATGGTAGAATTCACTGCTGCAGAACAGATTAAAGAAAAAAGAATGAAAAGAAATGAAGACAGCTTAAGAGACCTCTGGGACAACATTAAATGCAACAACATTCGCATTATAGGGGTCCCAGAAGGAGAAGAGAGAGAGAAAGGACCAGAGAAAATATTTGAAGACATTATAGTCGAAGACTTCCCTAACATGAGAAAGGAAATAGCCACCCAAGTCAAGGAAGCGCAGGGAGTCCCATACAGAATAAACCCAAGACACATAGTAATCAAGTAGGCAAAAATTAAAGACAAAGAAAAATTATTGAAAGCAGCAAGGGGAAAATGAAAAATAACATACAAGGGAACTCCCATAAGGTTAACAGCTGATTTCTCGGCAGAAACTCTACAAGCCAGAAGGGAGTGGCATGATATACTTAAAGTGATGAAAGGGAAGAACCTACAACCAAGTTTACTCTACCCAGCAAGGATCTCAATCAGATTTGATGGAGAAATCCAAAGCTTTACAGACAAGCAAAGGCTAAGAGAATTCAGCACTACCAAGCCAGCTCTACAACAAATGCTAAAGGAACTTCTCTAAGTGGGAAACACAAGAGAAGAAAATGATCTACAAAAACAAAGCCAAAACAATTAAGAAAATGGTCATAGGAACATACATATCAATAATTACCTTCAACGTGAATGGATTAAATGCTCCAACCAAAAGACACAGGCTTGCTGAACAGATACAAAAACAAGATCCATATATATGCTGTCTACAAGAGACCCACTTCAGACATAGGGACACATACAGACTGAAAGTAGGGGATGGAAAAAGATATTCCATGCAAATGGAAATCAAAAGAGAGCTGGAATAGCAACACTCATATCAGATAAAATAGACTTTAAAATAAAGAATGTTACAAGAGACAAGGAAGGACACTACATAATGATCAAGGGATCAATCCAAGAAGAGGATATAACAATTATAAACATATATGCACCCAACATGGGAGCACCCCAATACATAACACAACTGCTCACAGCTATAAAAGAGGAAATCAACAGTAGCACAATAATAGTGGGGGACTTTAACACCTCACTTACACGAATGGACAGATCATCCAAAATGAAGATAAATAAGGAAACAGAACCTTTAAATGACACAATAAACCAGATAGATTAAATTGATATTTATAGGACATTCCATCCCAAAACAGCAGATTACACATTCTTCTCAAGTGCGCATGGAACATTCTCCAGGATAGATCACATCTTGGGTCACAAATCAAGCCTCAGTAAATTTAAGAAAATTAAAATCATGGCAAGCATCTTTTCTGATCACAACGCTATGAGATTAGAAATGAATTACAGGAAAAATAATGTAAACACAAACACATGGAGGCTAAACAATACATTACTAAATAACCAAGTGATCACTGAAGAAATCAAAGAGGAAATCAAACAATACCTAGAGACTAATGATAATGAAAACATGACGATCCAAAACCTATGGGATGTAGCAAAAGCAGTTCTAAGAGGGAAGTTTATAGTTATACAAGCCTACCTCAAGAAACAAGAAAAATCTCAAATAAACAATCTAACTTTACACCTAAAGGAGCTAGAAAAAGAAGAACAAACAAAACCCAAAGTTAGCAGAAGGAAAGAAATCATAAGGAACAGAGCAGAAATAAATGAAATAGAAACAAAGAAAACAATAGCAAAGATTAATAAAGCTAAAAGCTGGTTCTTTGAGAAGATAAACAAAATTGATAAACCATTAGCCAGACTCATCAAGAAAAAGAGGGAGAGGACTCAAATCAATAGAATTACAAATGAAAAAGGAGAAGTAACAACTGACACTGCAGAAATACAAAAGATCATGAGAGATTACTACAAGCAACTCTATGCCAATAAAATGGACAACCTGGAAGAAATGGACAAATTCTTAGAAAGGCACAACCTGCCAAGACTGAATCAGGAAGAAATAGAAAATATGAACAGACCAATCACAAGCACTGAAATTGAAACTGTGATTAAAAATCTTCCAACAAACAAAAGCCCAGGACCAGATGGCTTCACAGGCGAATTCTATCAAACATTTAGAGAAGAGCTGTCACCTATCCTTCTCAAACTCTTCCAAAATATAGCAGAGGGAGGAACACTCCCCAACTCATTCTACGAGGCCACCATCACCCTGATACCAAAACCAGACAAGGATGTCACAAAGAAAGAAAACTACAGGCCAATATCACTGATGAACATAGATGCAAAAATCTTCAACAAAATACTAGCAAACAGAATCCAACAGCACATTAAACGGATCATACACCATGATCAAGTGGGGTTTATTCCAGGAATGCAAGGATTCTTCAATATATGCAAATCAATCAACGTGATACACCATATTAACAAATTGAAGGAGAAAAACAACATGATCATCTCAATAGATGCAGAGAAAGCTTTTGACAAAATTCAACACCCATTTATGATAAAAACCCTGCAGAAAGTAGGCATAGAGAGAACTTTCCTCAACATAATAAAGGCCGTATATGACAAACCCACAGCCAACATCATCCTCAATGGTGAAAAACTGAAAGCATTTCCAGTAAGATCAGGAACAAGACAAGGTTGCCCACTCTCACCACTCTTATTCAACATAGTTTTGGAAGTTTTAGCCACAGCAATCAGAGAAGAATAGGAAATAAAAGGAATCCAAATCGGAAAAGAAGATGTAAAGCTGTCACTATTTGCAGATGACATGATACTATACATAGAGAATCCTAAAGATGCTACCAGAAAACTACTAGAGCTAATCAATGAATTTGGTAAAGTAGCAGGATACAAAATTAATGCACAGAAATCTCTGGCATTCCTATAGACTAAGGATGAAAAATCTGAAAGTGAAATCAAGAAAACATTCCCATTTACCATTGCAACAAAAAGAATAAAATATCTAGGAATAAACCTACCTAAGGAGACAAAAGACCTGTATGCAGAAAATTATAAGACACTGATGAAAGAAATTAAAGATAATACAAATAGATGGAGAGATATACCATGTTCTTGGATTGGAAGAATCAACATTGTGAAAATGACTCTACTACCCAAAGCAATCTACAGATTCAATGCAATCCCTATGAAACTACCACTGGCATTTTTCACAGAACTAGAACAAAAAATTTCACAAGTTGTATGGAAACACAAAGACCCCGAATAGCCAAAGCAATCTTGAGAACGAAAAACGGAGCTGGAGGAATCAGGCTTCCTGATTTCAGACTATACTACAAAGCTACAGTAATCAAGACAGTATGGTACTGGAACAAAAACAGAAATATAGATCAATGGAACAGGATAGAAAGCTCAGAGATAAACCCACGCACATATGGTTACCTTATCTTTGATAAAGGAGGCAGGAATGTACAGTGGAGAAAGGACAGCCTCTTCAATAAGTGGTGCTGGGAAAACTGGACAGCTACATGTAAAAGTATGAGATTGGATCACTCCCTAACACCATGCACAAAGATAAGCTCAAGGTGGATTAAAGATCAAAATATAAGGCTAGAAACTATAAAACTCTTAGAGGAAAACATAGGCAGGACACTCTATGACATAAATCACAGCAAGGTCCTTTTTGACCCACCTGCTAGAGAAATGGAAATAAAAACAAAAATAAACAAATGGGACCTAATGAAACTTAAAAGCTTTTGTACAACAAAGGAAACCATAAACAAGACCAAAAGACAACCCTCAGAATGGGAGAAAATATTTGCAAATGAAGCAACTGACAAAGGATTAATCTCCAAAATTTATAAGCAGCTCATGCAGCTTAATAACAAAAAAACAAACAACCCAATCCAAAAATGGGCAGAAGACCTAAATAGACATTTCTCCAAAGAAGATATACAGACTGCCAACAAACACATGAAAGAATGCTCAACATCACTAATCATTAGAGAAATGCAAATCAAAACTACAATGAGATTTCACCTCACACCGGTCAGAATGGCCATCATCAAAAAATCTAGAAACAATAAATGCTGGAGAGGGTGCGGAGAAAAGGGAACACTCTTACACTGTTGGTGGGAATGTAAATTGATACAGCCACTGTGGAGAACAGTATGGGGGTTCCTTAAAAAACTACAAATAGAACTACCATATGACCCAGCAATCCCACTACTGGGCCTATACCCTGAGAAAACCATAATTCAAAAAGAGTCATGTACCAAAATGTTCATTGCAGCTCTATTTACAATAGCCCGGAGATGGAAACAACCTGAGTGTCCATCATCGGATGAATGGATAAAGAAGATGTGGCACATATATACAATGGAATATTACTCAGCCATAAAAAGAAACAAAATTGAGCTATTTGTAATGAGGTGGATAGACCTAGAGTCTGTCATACAGAGTGAAGTAAGTCAGAAAGAGAGAGACAAATACCGTATGCTAACACATATATATGGAATTTAAGAAAAAAAATGTCATGAAGAACCTAGGGGTGAAACAGGAATAAAGACACAGACTTACTAGAGAATGGACTTGAGGATATGGGGAGGGGGAAGGGTGAGCTGTGACAAAGTGAGAGAGAGGCATGGACATATATACACTACCAAACGTAAGGTAGATAGCTAGTGGGAAGCAGCCGCATAGCACAGGGAGATCATCTCGGTGCTTTGTGACCACCTGGAGGGGTGGGATAGGGAGGGTGGGAGGGAGGGAGACACAAGCGGGAAGAGATATTGGAACATATGTATATATATAACTGATTCATTTTGTTGTGAAGCTGAAACTAACATACCATTGTAAAGCAATTATACTCCAATAAAGATGTTAAAATGAAAAAAATAAAAGAAAAAGAAAAGCTGTTACAGTGGAGGATTACTGGACTGAATGTCAATATTATGACATAGTATGAGTGTGTTTCATGTTTGATAATTGCAATCATTGTTGCTTTTGTTGTGGTCATCCATTTACAATGCTTGGTGTCTGTTTATTTATCTCTTGTAAAAATAAAATACAGTGTGTGTGTGTATGTGTGAAAAAAAAATAAAAATAAAGCCAAAAAATAAATAAATAAATAAAAGCCACCCAAATTGGAAAGGAAGAAGTAAAATGATCTGTGTTGATGATATGATCTTATATGTAGAAAACCACAAAGATTAAATAAATAAATGCAGAAAAGTTTTAGGAATCAAAACCAGGAGTGAATCAGGGCTGATCCAAACTCTGGGATACTCAGAGTTAATCCTTTACTGCACAGGCCATCCCCTGACATTTAGCCTAGATTCTCTTACAACAAAATGATCATATTTGTCTGAGCATCTGTATCTAGTATAGCATTTATGAACCAGATAGCAGAAGTCTCAATACAAATATGCCAAACATTTGGGGGAGTCAGTGTGGGGTAGGGATAGATTGAAAGAACAACCAACTTATTCTAGAAAGCCATTACATACATTTTCAAATTTCTGTACTAATTTACTGACATTTCTCCCGTTGATCCACCAGTATTTGCACCTTAAGATCATCTGAAATAGACATTTAGCATAGAAATTAGCTTATAGCTAACTAAATCCAGTTCTTCCTCAAGCCCATCATTTTTCATTGGTATTACATCTTGAGGAGGTTTTAACTCAATTTCCCAATACTTTTGATCATCAATATGAGGATTATCACATGATTTATCTGAGTACAGTTGTTGAATCTTACCAACAATGCCAGTGTGACACCTTATTGCAGTGTGGATGTAGTACCATTCAGTTTCACTAAAGAACAAACAGAGTAAGAATTTCAGTGGCATTTACTAAGCCTTCTCAACAAAATAGGCCCATGCCCGCATACCAGATAACATTATGGACAGGCGTCATTACAACTGGCCATGACTCAATTATTTCTGGGTCCCAAATCAACGAGGATGTTGTGGGTCACTCTGCCTCCGTTGACAGACTAGACTGAGACTGGTTTCCATTGCGTGCTTTTATTACTTCTTTTCTTCTTTTGAGACTAGTGTGATCTTTTTCTTCTTACTGAGGTATACCTGATTTACAATATTATATAAGTTTCAGGTGTACAACAAAGTGATTCACAATTTTTAAAGGTTATACCCTATTTAAGTTTTTGTAAAATATTGGTTATATTCCCTGGGCTGTACAATATATCCTTGTAGCATATTTATTTTACACATAGTCGTTTGTAGCTCTTAATTCCCTACATCTATCTTGCCCCTCCCCCTTCCTTCTCCCCACTGGTGACCGCTACTTTGTTCTCTATATCTGTGCTTATTGTGGATGAAGACGGTTTTACTACTTTTTCTTTTACTCTTCCTACTATCTTTGTGCATAGATGGTTTTCTACCTTTTACTGTATATTTGCCTTTACCAATGAGTTTTTTCCCTTTCATAGTTTTCACGTTTCTAGTTGTGGCCTCTCCTTTTTCACTTAGAGAATTCCCTTTAACTTTCTTGCAAAGCTGATTTAGTGATGCTGAATTCTTTTAACTTTTGCTTGCCTATAAAACTTTTGATCTCTCCATCAGACCTAAACAAGAGCCTTGCCAAGTAGAGTATTCTTGATGGTACGTTCTTCCCTTTCATCACTTTAAATATATCATCCCACTCCCTTCTGGCCTGTTGAATTTCTGCTGAAAAGTCAGCTGAGAGACTTATGGGAGTTCCATTGTATGTAACTTATTGCTTTTCCCTTGCTGTTTTTAATATTGTCTCTTTAGCTTTAATTTTTGCCATTTTAATTACAATGTGTCTTGGTATGTTCCTCTTTGGGTTAATCCTATATGGGACTCTCTGTCCTTCCTGGACTTGGATGTCTGTTTCCTGTCCCTAGTTAGGGAAGTTTTCAGCTATTATGTCTTCAGGTAGGTTCTCAGCACCTTGCCCTCTCTCTTTTCCTTCTGGGACCTCCATAATGTGAATAGTAGTGTGCTTGATCTTGTCCCAGAAGTCTCTTAAACTGTCCTCATTTCTTTTTCTGTTCAGTGTCAGTGATTTCTACTACTCTGTCTTCCAGCTCAGTGGTCTGTTCCTCTGTATCATTTAATCTACTGTTAACTCCTTCTACTGTATTTTTTATTTCAGTTATTGTATTCTTCATCTCTGTTTGATTGTTCTTTATATTTTCTAACTCTTTGTTTAAAACTTCTAACTTCTTGTTCCGTGTATCCATTCTTCCCCTGAGTTCTTTGATCATCTTTGTGATTATTACCCTGAACTCTTTCTTGGGTAGATTGCCTATCTCCACTTCACTTCTTCTTCTGTGATTTTATCTTGCTCCTTTGTTTAGAGCATGTTCCTCTGTCACCACATTTTGCCTAACTTGCTGTTTTTATTTCTATATATCTGGAAGGGTCGGTTATGTTTCCTGACCTTGGAGAAGTAGCCTCTTGTAGGGGACATCTTATGCATCGCAGCAGCACACTCCCCTCTCATCACCAGAGCCATATGTTCTAGAGGTGCCCCTTATGTGGGCTGCATGGGTCCTTTTGTTGTGGTGAGCTGACTACTGTGGGCAGTCTGGTAGGCTTTGTTGGCCCTTGGTCTAGTTGGTTGCCAGGCCTTGCCTTATGTGGAGGCTGCCAGCTGCTGTTTGGCAGGGGCAGGTCACAAGGCAGCTGACTGCAGAACCCCAGGGGAGTCTGGGGCTAGTGCTGGCTCACTGGTGGGTGGAGTTGGGATCCAGGAGATCCTGGTGCTGGTTCCCACCCACTGGTGGATGAAGCCTGGAGCTAGTGCCTGCCCACTGGCAGGCAGAGCCAAGTCCTGGGATCTGGCTGCAAGGCTCAGGGGTCCCAGAGCTGGTGTCACACTGCTGTGGGTGTGGCTGGTTTCTGACACAGCTGGTTGTGGGGTCCAGTGTGTCCTGAAGCTTGTGTTGGCCTGCTAGTGGGCAGGGTCAGGGCTCAGCCAGTCCCAGGGCTGGTGCTGGCCTGCTGGTGAGTACGCTGGGTCCATAGGTTGTGGGACCATGTTTGTCCTGTGGCTGGTGTCTGCCTGATGCTGGGTGAGGCTGGCCCTGAGACTAGAACAGGTTTGCTTATTGGGTGGAGTCTGTGCCCAGCTGGTCCCAGAACAGTCCCAGAGCAGGATTTGGCCTGCTGGTGGGTGGGCTTGGTCCACAGGTTACGGGACTGTGTTTGTCCTGCAGTGAGTGTCTGCCCACTGTTAAATGAGGCTGGTTCAGAGGCTAGAAGAGGCTTATTGGTGGGGGCAGGGATCTGGAGCTGGTACCTGCCCACTGGTGGGTAGAGCTGGGTCCTAAGTTCTCTGGCTGCAGGTCCCTGAAGGTCCCAGTTCTAATGCCTGTGCACTGGTGCACTGGTGGGGCCAGATCCCGGGCCCTCTGGTAGCCAAGGCTGTGTCCAAGGACAGCTGTGGGCTCAGAGAGTCTTCAGGCAGCCTGTTTGCTGGTTGGTGGAGCTGTGTCACCAACCAGTTAGTTGCTTGTCCTGAGGCATCCTGGTACTGGTGCCTACAGGCTGTAGGGCAAGGGTGGGACTTGGTCTGAGGCTGCTAAGCCAGAGGGAAGATCCAAAATGGCACTTGGCAGCAGCAGTGTCCCAACAGAATAAGCTCCAAAAAGGGGCTTCCACTGGTGCCTATGTCCTCAGGGTGAGCTGCAGTTGCCTCCTGCCTCTCTAAGAGACTCTCCAGATCAGCAGGTAGGTCTGGCCCAGGCTCCTTTCAAATTACTGCATCTGCCCTGTGTCCTGGGGCATATGAGATTTCGTGTGCACCCTTTAAGTGTGGAGTCTCTATTTCCCCCAACTCTCTGGGACTCTTGAAAGTAATCTCCACTGGTCTTCAAAGCCAAACATTCTGGGGGCTCATCTTCCCAGTGCAGGACCCCCAGGCTGGCCCCTCTCACTCTTTTGGGAGGACGTTTGCAATTGTAATCATTCTCCTGTTTGTGAGTCACCCACCCAGGGGTATGGGACCTGACTACATAGCAACTCTGCCCCTCCTACTTGTCTTGTTGTGGTTCCTTCTTTATATCTTATATCTTCTTTATATATTATCTGATAGGTGGTGGTCTTTTTCATCAATTGTTGTTCTATAAATAGTTGTAATTTTGGTGTGCCCATGAGAGGAGATAAGCTCAACGTCTTTCTATTCTGCCATCTTGGCCAATCCCTCTTGTGTGTTTTTACATACCAGGGCTTTTCCCTCCTACAGGAACAAAGAACTATCAATTCACTATTAAACCGCTGTTCTGAGGATTGTATGCAACATTACATGTCCACTTATTGAGGCGTCTCTTTGCTTATGTGTGTCGTAAAGTGAGTTCCTTGGTCTGAAAAATGTGACTTGGCAGTCAAAATGGATACAGTATCTTCTGTTGGGTTCCTTTATGGTATTTTGAGCATTTGCATCTACCAAAAGGTAAGCAAAGCCCAGTCCAGAGTCAGTGTCTATTCCTGCCTGGACCCATTTATACCCCCTGAGAATACTGGCAGTGATCTCATATAGTCCACTTACAGCTGCATGTGGGATCTCCAAATGGGCATCAACATGTTCTACTTTAATGTGCCCCTTTAGTTCCTAGAGTGGTTTCATAGGGCCATGCCCTACATTAACATACATTTAATAGTCCAATTTTCCATGGCCCTTCTGCCTAGTTATATGTCAAGTTTATTGTCCACTGCCCATGAGTCAGTAAAAACCCACGCTGAAGGGCTTTTATCATTTGTGTTTCAATTATTTCATTACAACAAGAGAACAGCATGCGGTTCAGCCCATTGAGCTGATTTGTTCTCCAACTAGAGTTTTTCCATCAGTCAATCGTAGTGCACTGACCTTCCAGCCACTATGCTGTCTGTCTACCTTGGCACTGCCATTTGTAAACTAAATGGCTCTTTATTAGTCAATAGAGAGCTGTGGACCCAGCAGGTGCTCAGGTGGTTCCAAAGCTGCCTTAAAGGAAAGAAGGCCACCTGCCCATGAATATGATGAGTACTTCCTTCCCTTCCCCCACAGCACGTTCCTGTATAAACCATTTCCGTATTATTTTGGAACTCTTCTGGGCACTGCCTTTCTTGTATTAGAGTGTGTCTCTAATATCACCCAACATATTATGGGTATTTCAGGTTTCAAAATTATTTTATACCTTCACTCATAGGGGTAGCGTCAATTAATAACAAATCACAAGCTAGTAATTGTGTCTCAAACAGAATACATGGTACCACCATGCCTGGAAATTTTCCAGTCCAAAATCCCAGTGGTTGCCACTGGGTGGCACTCATGGGCTTTTGCCATGAGCTCCAGTCTGTGTTAATGCTCCATGAGCAAGCAAGCCATCCTCCTTCTCCATGGGCCACACAGGGCTATTGTACAGAGAATTTTTAGGTACCAGGACTCCAACTTCTAATACGTCACTAAAGTGGTCATCTCTTTGTCCACCAGACATCCAATACTGTTTCAAATTAACAACCTGTATGGGCTCAGACAATTCCGCATTTCCCATTAATACAGTTTTATGTCTTCTGTTTTACAATACTAGGTAGGGGAAATGACTTCCAGTCAGACATACTATCCATTGATAAATGCATTTAGGTAAAAGAGATGCAACCACTTCACATAAAGTCCATTCAAACGTTCCAATTTTCCTCCAAATTTTCATCTATCAAACTATCAATCATTTCTTCCTCTATCCTCCCAATCTAACTGTAGCCCCCATCAGGACCTCACCACCAAGTTTTGAATCACAGTGCACAGGGGTCCCAATGTCAGGATGTCCCAGAAAAGTTTCTTCTCCAATGCCCGGCCAATTTTCCCCCATATATCTGCATGGCCTTGAGACCCTAAGTGGGGACTGGGTCAGAAGACACTGATCAATACTGATCCAGAATAATTTGCTGGACCATCACCTCCAGTGACTCAAGATTAGATTTCTCATAGTCATCTTTGTCTTCTGGTTTTTAATTCCTCCAAAATAGAGTAAATAGAGCATATTTGTTTAGGTCTCTTCAATGTTGGGGGAGTAGCAGGGGTTCCTGTTGGTCCATCCAACCTCCATTAGTGTTGCATTAAGACTTTTGTTTCAACTCCATCAATGTTCATTTTATTCATTCTATTTCTTAACTGTTTAAAGATTTCCATGCTTCTGGGAAAAATCCCTTGACTATCCCCAAATTACTGGTTTCAATAATTTCTCTGTGTTGTCTCCCTGCCACCTGGACTACCTTCTTGGTTATCAGGATTCTTAGAAGTGCTTGTTATTTTTTGTTCCAAAATAATTTTTCCCTTTGGTCATGTCCCTGAGGCTAGTAGCCATAGCTCAGATCAGCTGAAATACAAGCTTGACAAACAGCATCAGGTTCCCCATTCAAAACTTTCCTTTAATTTCATTTTAGCTATTCAGACAATTGTATAATTAATTTGTTTTTCTCATTATTTTGCATTTTCTTATATATTTAGTAAGCCAACTTCTCAGGCATTGGGTCTATCAGTTCTAAATTCCATTGGTAACTTTTACCTCTAGTAATTGATCACAGCACAGCTACTGCTTCATACCATGGGTATCAAAGTTTCATTAACACCACTCCTTCAGCCTTCCTCTTCCAAAAGGATGCTTTCATAGTGTTTCAGTAAGTCAGGATCACTACAGCCCAAACCCCACTTCTGATACCAAGTGTGTCAGGGATTTCCCAAGGCCACCCTCAGGTTTGGTGATTTGCTAGATGATCTTACAGGACATAGAAAAGTTGCTATACTCACAGTTATAAATTATTATAGCAAATAGATACAGATTAAAATCAGCAAAGGAAATAGGTACATAGGTAGAGTCCAGGAGAAACCAGGTGCAAGCTTCCAGTTGTCCTCTCTCAGAGGAGCTGCACAGACAGCACTTAACTATTCCTGCAATAATGAGTGACAACATGTGTGAAGTGTTACTAATCAGGGAAGTTCACCAGAGCCTTGGTGTCCAGGAATTTTATTGAATGTCTGTCATGTAGGCAGGGAGCACCTTAGTCTTCAGCCCATCCGGATATCAGACTGACATAGCATATCCCAGAGCCCCAGGCAAACAAAAATAGGCATTCACTATAAACCACACTGTTAGCATAAATTATCTAGCATGGCCCAAGATCCTGGGTAAACAAAGACATTCTTATCAGACAGGATAGTCCAAGGGCTTAGAAGTTATCTGCCAAGATCCAGTCAAGGGCTACTCATTTCCTTGGAATGTGCCAAGTTTAAGCATCCCAAGATTTCTGAGTTAACCCCTTACTACACAGTCCTGAATACTTGTGGTTAGCTTCCTACTAGGTATTATATATTTTTATTTGCTAACTCTATTACTTATATTGTTAAAGTTATTTGTGCATATATATTAATATACCACACTACTTTCTGAATTCCCTTACTAGTTGTTAAATCTGGTTTTCATGGGTTTCCCAGGTACACAATTCTGTCACTTCCAAACACTTATAGTACAAGTTTTCTGATTGCTGCCATAGGCTAAAGTAAAAAATCAAGAAAGTATAGTTCCTGATATTTATGTTACAAATTCTTATCATAAGATTATTTTATAATCATTGATATTCTATTAATTTCTAGAATGCCAGATATCACTTTCATTCTTTAAAAGTACAGGAAGGCATTAAGACCAACACAGTTCATGAGTTTTCACTACCTTTAGCTCCTGTGTGAATAACATTTTTGCTGCTTTCAGGTTCAACCAGAGTCTGTATATTTAATGTTAGATGGATAAAAATAAGGCTCTAGAAAGGTTACCTTGAAAATAATAAAATCTAAACCTACAGAAGAACATTTTAAATACACAGATGATTTGACCATGCCATCTGCATCCTTGTCTCCTTCTCCAATGTCTTGGCTCACCCCCTTTCTAGGAAATCAAATCATAGCCTTAGCCGGCCTCTATTTCTCTGGGCCTTTACATCTAAATAATACTCCTTTATGCTGTATCCTACATGTATTGCCAGAGCATCATTCTAAAACACAAGTCTGATTATGCTCTGAATTCTCTATTTCTTATGTAAAATTTAAATCTTAGCACAGTACAGAACTTTACAACCTGACACTAGCTTTGTCCTATCCAGTACCTACTCTTATCATACAAACCTACTCGATATTCCCCAAACATTTCATGCATGTTGCTATGGACTGGATTGTGCCCTCCCCTATATTCATATATTGAAACCCTAACCTCCAAAGTGATGGTTTTGGAGATGGAGCCTTTGGGAGATAATTAAATTTAGATGAGATCATAAGTGTGACCCTCACAATGGGATTAGTGTTTTTACAAGAAGAGACACCAGAGCATTCTCTCTCTCTCTCTTCCATGTGAGGACACAGTGAAGACAGCCATCTATAAGCCAGGAACAAAGGCTTCACCAGAGAGTAACCATGCTAATACTTTGATCTTGGGCTTCTAGCCTTCAGAACTGTGAAGAAATAAATTTCTGCCGTTTAAGTCACCTAGTCTATGGTATTTTTTTATGACAGCCTAACAATTTTCTACCAATTTCAATGTGTGTGTGTGTGGAGGGAGAAGAGTGGTTTCACCACCAACAAGCAAATCTTGGACACCAGCTGAAAGTCCTACAGTTTAACCCAATTCTGACACTATTTACTTGGAGATAGCATCAGATTCCACAGGGTAAGAGCTCAGTCCCACATGACCGCCCTCTAGTTCAGCTGTCAATTGCAAGCCCGTGTTGTCACCTGCACTTCTAACCGTCTGGCTACAGAATGGAGGTTCCCATGACTCCCTCCTAAGATTTGATTAACTTGCTAGAGTGGCTCATAGAGCTCCAAAAACCTGCTTATTCACTGGATTACCAGTCTATTACAAAGGATATAAATCAACAGCCAAATGAAGAGATACATAATGTGAGGTCCTGAACAAGGAAGCTTCTGTCCCCGTGGAGTTTGGGATCCAGCGTGGTGGCATGTGGAACCATTCTGGTTCTCCAACCCAGTTCTCCAAAGCCCCTCTTTTTGGGTTTATGTGGCGCCTTCATTATATAGGCATGATTGATTAAATTGTTGGCCATTGGGTTTTTCTTATAAATCACAATATTGCACAGCTGAAGCTGACCAAGAAACACGTTTATATCCCCCAGAAGGAGTGTTTGCTGTTCCTCCTGTTTATTTCTGCCTAGAGGTCCCTACTCATTTTCAAGACCCAGGTCAAATGTTACCTCCGTGATGTAGCTTTCCTGACTTTATTTTTCCTCCCACACATACAGGACCTGCAACATAACTGTGGCCCAGTACAAATGAAAATTCATGACCTCGTATTCAGCAAGCAGCAAAAAAGTGCTGTGAAAGGTACCAATACAGAAAGTGCTTTTCTTTCTTCTGCTTTCTCTTGCTTGTTTTTATTTGCTACCTAATGTCATTCTAAGTAAAGAAAAAATAAATTTTAAAATTATAGTATGAATTTTACCATTTGTCTTTATATTATGTGATGCCAGTTTTAAATGCAAATATAAGAACATTCAGCTCATATGCAGGATCACTGAAATTACACAATCCATTGCTCATACGTGCGTACAGATTCCATTCTTACCTGGGCAGAGGAAATGCTACACAAACTTAGGTCAACTGTTTCTATTTCACTTCTTGATACACTCACATTCTGCCAACTCTTTCATCTTTCTAGTGAGTGAGGGAAAACTAAAAGAAAAGCATCCGTGAGCAGCCCTGTCTTCCCCTTTCCTTCCATGGCATCATTTTCAGCTAAGTGGTTGGCCAACGTGGGGGAAGAAACACAGATAAGAAAGAATAATGATAGGTCATTGATGTTCCCTTGAAGCCACTGTCTTCTTTCTGTGTTTGAAGCAAGTTCTGTATTTAAAGAAAGTTCTGCTTGAAGTAGCTCTCAGGCAGTTCCCCCCAAAGCCCAGTTCACCCAGCTGTAGCCTTCACAGGCTTACCTCATACTTCTCCACTTGGCTCCTTTGGCTGTACACCCAAGCCCTCTCCATGCACGACTACACCAGACTTGTTCTGTTGGGCAAGAGATGCGTCTCTCACTGGGCTTCTCTGAGGGCCTGGCCCTGTCCTTCCCTTCATGTGCCAGGCACTGTGCTAGGTATGGGCATGCAGCTGTCAGCAGCATGACCAAGGCCCTGCTCTCATGGGATTTGTGTTCTATAAGGACAAGCTGGAGGTCGATGGAAAGGAGAAGAGAGAGAAAATAGATAAACAAAAAAGCATGGTAAGTGCAGTACCACTGCTCCCCAAACCATGCAGGGTGTCGGGAGGACAAGGCAGCAGCAAGAGGTCCCATGAAGCTCGGACAGGAAGGCAGAGAGGAGGAGCCATCAGAAAGGTTGAGATGAGCATCCTGCTGGAGGAACACAGCACCCATATCCCTAAGTGAGTGGCAGCTGGTGAAGTGGAGCATGCAGGAGGAGAGGGGTCCGTCCAGGCCAGGCAGGACCTCTGAATAAGGATAGGACCCTCGAGCTCCTTCTCAGAGCAGTGAGGGCACTGAGGGATGTAAGCTTCAGGCCTTCCACCTGCCTTATTTTTTGTGGATCACGGTAACTCCTGGTGGGGAAAGCATGGAGAGTCAGCTCAGGAGATCTTGATGGTGAGCTGGCTGAAGAGGTGGCAGTGGAGATTAGAGAAGGGGAAGGAATCCTGTAGTCAGCACACTGTGGGCACCACAAATACTCTGAGTGCATCGCAGTAAGGTCAGAGCTGTCAAGCACTTCTCTCTGGGTAGACTTTCTAAGTTGGGCAGGTAGTTATATACTCCTGTCTTCAGTCCTCCCTCAGATGCTTCTTCCTCCAAAATAGGGGTTGGCAAAGCACAGCCCAGGGCCAGAGCCAGCCTGCCACCTGTTTTGGTTCTACCTGTGATATAAAATGATTTTTACATTTTAAAATTGTTGGAAAAAATTAAAAGAAGAATATTTCATGAGGTGGGAATTATATGAAATTTAAATTTCAGTGCCTTTAAACAGTTTTATTGGAACACAGTCACACCCATTCATGGACGTACTGCCTATGCCACTTCGTGCTAAAAGGACAAGTTGAGTAGTTTGTGGTCCACAAGGCCTAAATATTTACTCCCTGGCTCTTTACAGAAAGTTTGTCAATGCCGCTCTAAAACCCTGGGAGAAGGCAAATCTTTCCTTATCACTTAGTAACGACCAGAGATGAACATAAGGAAAGAACACAGTGGTACAGAGGACAGCATGCACTAAGGCATGGAGATAGGAATGAGGTCAGTATCCACACACACCAAGAGCTCACTCTGTAAGAAAGACCCTGTGGGGACTTCCCTGGCAGTCCAGTGGTTAAGACTCCATGCTTCCAAAGCAGGGGGCACAGGTTCAATCCCTGGTCAGAGAACTAAGATCCCACATGCCACAGGGCATGGCAAAAAAGAAAGAAAGAAAGAAAAAAAAAAGATAGGCCTTGTGGAGGAGGGAATGAGAGTAGATGGGGTGAGTGGGCCATGTCTTTTCAGGAAGGGGCAGAAGAAGGTGTTGTTGTGGTACCATTTGCAATCTGAACCATGGGCTTAATGTGGAAGCCAAGCCACAGAAGGTCTCAGGAGGCCACTATGTCATTCCAGCAAGATGTGAGATCCTAAAGGGGCAGATGAAAGATGTATCCAAAAGTGGAAGCAATAAGAATTGGTTCATCTTCAAGGAATTCATGGAAAAGACTCTGACAAGTACAGGTTTCTGGTAACTGACTATACTGCTGAACTGAATGAATAAGCATTTTCAGAACTCTAATGGAAAACTGATGAATTCATAAAAGTGCTAACAGAAGATCAAGATGAAAAAAAAAATTAATTACATGAGACTGAGTGAACTGATGAGGATGATTATAATTTTTGTGACTTTCTGTTTGAATAAAAAAAAAAAATCCCACAAGGACTCAGAGGCAAAAACTATACAAATCAATTTTCACTGCAAAGTAAAGGAGCTGTTACAGTGGAGGATTACTGGACTGAATGTCAATATTATGACATAGTATGAGTGTGTTTCGTGTTTGGTAATTGCAATCATTGTTGCTTTTGTTGTGGTCATCCATTTACAATGTTTGGTGTCAGTTTATTTATCTCTTGCAAAAAATAAAATACAGTGTGTGTGTATGAGTTGTGGAAACAAATTTTTAAAAGGTTAAAAAAAAAAAGAATTGGTAACTGACTGCTTAAAGGAAAAGAGAAAGAATTGAGTCAAAATTGACTCTAGTTTCTAGCCAAGTTTGAACTGGGGAAAAAGGATTCGCCACAGAGAGAAGAAATAAAACTGGTTTAGGTACAATGGAGGTGAGGTAACAGTGAGACAATTAAAAATATCCTTTAAGCAGACATGAACTAGAAGTCAGGACAAAGAGTCTAGATAAAATTCTAGGCAGCCATCAATTAAGAAACAAATGCAGTCTCCAGGGCAAGAACTTGAAGCAAGGAAAGCCACAGAATAAGCCCTGGTTTCTATTAGAAGGTTAGAGGGGAAATCCATAGGAGGAAAGAGAAGAAGCAGAGACCAGAGAATCTGGATATTATCACAGCACAGAGGCAGAGGGAAAAGACCCTCAAGAAAGGGCCATCACTGTAGGGGTCAGAAGGCATCCTGCAAGGAAGACTTCCTGTCAACACCTTGCAGTTAAGTGTGAGAAGGAAGGTGGAGCAGACAATATGGAGGTAGATAGTCGTGACCAATGATGGCACATGGAGAAGAATAAGGGGGAAATCACCAACACGAATGCATGTGTGTGAAAAGAATATTAAAGTTAAATTACTAAGTGAAAAGTTAAAATTGTAGTCTAATATCTCACAGTAGAGGAGAAAAGAAAAACAGATTAGAGTTTTTGTTTTTTGTTACTAAGAAAAAGATTAAAGTCACACTATAACAAATTTTAGACTTCCATAAGAAAATAACTGACAGAGATGAAGGTTGAATTGAACATTACATAATTAAGAATCCAATTTTACTGGACCTGATACGAATAAATAAAACATATACCAGGTTTATTACTTTTTTCCCTTAAGTTTTCAAATTGAACAAGGTAATCTTAAGTTATATCCCACATTAAACTAAAGAATTTAGGTTTAAAAGCTGGAAAATAAATTAACAAGTGATAAGGGATAGGACAGAGATCAAAGACAAAGAGAGAACACTGATATCACATAGACAGATGGAGAGGGATCACTCACATGGAAAGCAGAGTATTTGCATAAAGCTTACTTGCTCTCAACACACATTCACTGAATGTGAACTACACACAATGTACAAATTAAATGAGATATTGCTCTTCCTTCAATAGATTTACTGTCTAAAATGCTGTATTTATAAAACAGAACCTATTTTCTTAGTGAATCTGAGAAAGAACTCTAGTAACCTGATTTACTTTATAATCATTCAACCTAGGGTTTTGTTGACTCCATAATAGCAAATCTACTGGTTGGAACCAAGGGGGTAAAAAAAGCACAGTCTAAAACGTAAATTCCATAATGATTTTAACTCTCAGCCGTGTATGAAGAAAAAATCTTCGTTTTGTGCCAGGAAAAGCCTAAGCTCCTAAAGTTCTTACATCTGAATTGTGGAAGACAGAATCCCTGATGTTATCCATATTCAGCAAGAGGAACATCTTGAGAGCTCCTTCCCAGTTAGAAGCTTTGCTCTTCTCTCTACTTCTCAAATACAGGCAGAAAAGATAACTTGTAAAATGTAAAAACTAAGTAATTGGAAGAGAGAGAGAGAGAGGAAGGGAAAAGGGAAAGAAGGGGGAGGAGGAAGAGAAGGAGAAAAGAAGAGAGAACACTACCTAACACCCTAAAATGACCTGATGAGGACTTTTCCTTAGATTTATTTTTGTTTCCTTACCATTTCTGTGGTCTTCAAAAATGAGTCATAATTCAGCTGCACACATTAAAACCCCCACAAAAACACTACATTTTATTTCAGCTTGAAAGTAGACATGTGATTTGGAGTTTTAAAGTAATATAGAACCAAGTCATACTTTCTCCCTTCAAGATCCACTTCAAAGCTATTTATGATGTGTCAGCTCTGGTGTGAGGTCAGCCATTTGCACATCATATGACACAAGTTTAATTATGGGAATGTTAGAGAAATATAAGTAAATTAAAACTGTGCATCTCAGAAAGAAGGTGCACATTCCCACAGAATTCATTTATGATTCTTTTATGGAAGTTATGTCACTGAGTCCAAGCTCACACTGCACGCTGCATGACAGGCCGATAAATCGGGAGATGAGGTGTTGAGGCAAGGAATAGGACTTTATTTGGAAAGCCAGCAGACCGAGAAGATGGCAGACTAGGGTCCCCCACAAAAAAATCTTACGGGTTCTGGATGCCAGTTTCTTTTATAGAATCAGAGAGAGAGAGGCAGTGAATAAGTTAAGTAAAAAGGGCCATCAGTCTTGCAAAACATCTCCTGGAATAGCCAGCCTTGGGGAGGGGATGTGTTAATTTCTTCCTTTCCGCAGCCATTCACAGGTGGGCAGGGTCAGATTGTCTCCCTATGAGCTGAACAAAGGCACTTTAGTTTCATACTCAGGCAGAGGGGCAGGGTTCCCTGAGGCAGACCATTATGTATGATTATAATAACAAAAGGAATGAAAAGCAAAGGTTAAAGTCAAAGAAACAGATCCAACATGGGGTCGAAATTGGCTCATCCCTGTTACAGTTAGACATTGAAAATGGGATATATTAATCTGTAGAAAGATAATTGTCCAATCTATGAATAGTCACAATTTATTTCCTATACTAAGGAATGCCAAATCCTAATTAGATGCTCCCCTTTTGCTGTTTTTAGGCATTTATACAAAAATACTAAAACTGTCAAGATTTTTTTAAAATGGAACATAATTTTTAAACTGTGCTTAGCAGCTAGATCTCTGAAAACACCTTTCAAAATAGAAATAGGACATTTTTGAAAAGTGATATAGAAATTAAAATTAGCTGTTTAAAGAATTATTTCTGCTTCTAAAATGGAGTAACACAAAAACAGATGAAGTATATGAAACAATTATTTTTCTGACATTGGCTCTCAAAGGTGAAGGAAAATGACCCTGAGAGAGGGGAGGCAAATAAGGAGAGACTTATGACTGCCCACAGTTCACTGCCTGGAGAGACCATCCAGGGTTCAGCAGGAGGAGGTGACTCCAGGGGGCACAGGTGGTCCACCTGAGTTGAGGAGAAGGAACTGAGAGTCTGGGGAGAACAAAGCCACTAGAGTTTACAGAGCACAGTGCACAAGAGGAGAGAACTACATGGAGAAAGAGCTCTGAAGAATTCCAGAAGGTTCCCTTAGAATACTGAGAACTGAGCAGTGTGTGAATGTGGGGATGCCAGCCAAGGCTAGGGAAAGAAGCACGAGTGAGGAGTGAGAGAACAATCACCAGAGATTTGCAAGCCTGGGAATAGTTCCTGCTCCACCAGTCAGAAGAGAAAACATTGCAATTCTCAGGCTATTAGATAGGGTACTCAGGAGGGTACTTCCTTGGTGGTATAGTGGAATCAGCCCTAGAACAAAGGTTGCTCCGGGTTGTTACCGAATGCAATTCACGTGCCTGACTCACAGTGAGGCCAAATATACCAATACATCAGCATTTAGAAAAGAGAAAAGTTTATTGCAAGGCCAAGCAAGAAGAATGTGTGGCTCATGCTCAAAATCCCTGAACTCTCTGATGGTTTTTAGGGAGAAGTTTTTATAGGCAAAATTTGGAGTGAGGGCTGCAGGGTGTGTGACTTTCTTCTGACTGGCTGGTGGTGAGGTAACAGGGCAGTGTTCCAGGAATCTTATGTTTAGCCTGAAGTTACCATCCTCTACCTGGGTGAGGGCCTTAGTTCCTACAGAAGAACTCAAAGATATTGTTATGTATATTCCTTGAGGAGGAACCAGGACACTTCCCCAAGGTTACACTATTGTTTCTTGACTGCTCCTCCTTTCTTTCTGCATTCCCTCCCTTCCCTAATTAGCAACAATTTGAATCTTCCCTTTGGAACTCAGGGAAAGTCAAGGAGGCTGAAGCCTTTTGCCTGCAAATAAGAAACGGGGGACACAGAAGGGATTTGTACCAGGGAAGGTCCCACAGGGTCTTGCTCCATTTCATGGTCTTACATAACATCTCTCAAGAGCAAACCTTGAAAGATCAAACTGTTACCAAGTGACTTAGCTGCATCTCTAAACAATGTTCACTCATGTTCACAGGAACCCAAAATTAGCCAGCATTCAGCAAGGTAAAACTCACAGTGTCTGGCATGCAAAGAGTTAGGAAAATATGACCCATAATGAGAAGAAAAAACCCAATTAATAAAAATAAGCCCAGAGATGATACAGTTATTAGGATTAGCAGATAAGGACATTGAAATAATTATCGTAGCTGTATTCCATGTTCAATGTTCAAGAAAGATTGCACAGGTTATTAGGGATAGGAAAAATATGAAAAATACCAAAATCAAGCTACCTAAAATGAAAATACAATCTCTGAGATGAAAAATACTGGATGGGACTAACAGCAGATTAGACAATAAAGAAGAAAAAATGAGTGAACATGAAGAAATAGGAGCAGAAACTATCCAAAGTGAAACACAAAGAAAAAAGATTGAAAAAAATAAATGGAGCATCAGTGAGCTGTGGGGCACATTCAGTCAGATTAATACACATATAATCGGAATGAAACAGGAGGGAAGGGGGCAGGGCACAAACTTTAAAGGAATGACATAGCCCAAGGACATGACATAAACTGATTAGAACAAAATGGGTCCAAGATGGCCGACAAGTTGACTTCCATTAGACCTGAGCCTCAGTATATGCTCACTGTAACACATCAGCAAGCTAAATGACACACCCACAGGCACCATGACAGTTCCAAGGCCGACCATAAGGATAAAAAAGTGGGCAGTGCCCCATTTGCTGGAAATCCCCACCCCTTCCCAAAATGGCTGGAATACTCCTCCCATTTATTAGCCAATGAAATTACCCACCCCTATAAAAACTGAAAACCCCATACCCTAGTGCCTTTCTCACCTTCTGAGATGGCCCACATTCTGTCTGTGGAGTGTGTTTCTCTCTAAATAAATCCACTTCTTACCTATCACTTTGTCTCTCACTGAATACTTTCTGAGATGAGACATCAAGAACCTGAGCTTCATTAACTCCTGAAACCAGGTGTGTGATTTCGGTTGGCAGACTGTGGGTTTTGGCCGGGTTCGAGCCCCAGTCAGGGTTTTGGCCAGGTTTGCGTCCTGGCCACATGGGTTTGAGTCCCAATCAGGGTTCTGGCCGGGTTAGAGTCCTGGCCTCGTGGGTTCAAGTCCCAATCTGAGGTGCACAGTTTCAGGAGTCCCTGTAGGAAAAAAGAGGTAAGGGGAACATTATTGGAAACAATAACATCCCCCAAATTTCCAAATCTGATAAAAACTCTAAACCAGTGGTGCTCAACTGGGGGTGACTTTGCCCTTGAGGACATTGGCAATGTCTGGAGTCATTTTTGGTTGTCACAGAGGAGAATAATACTGGAATCTAGTGGGTAGAAGCCAGGAATGCTAAACATCCTATAATGCACAGACAGCCTCCACCAGGCCCCATAGTGCTGAGACTGAGAAACTCAGCTCTAAATCCGCCGGTCCAAGAAGCCCAATCAGCCCCAAGCACAGAGAGAGAGTGGGGGAAAGAGAGAGAAGAGAACAACATGAAAGCATGTCATAATTGGATTGCCTTAATCTGTGATAAAGAGAAATCTTAAAAGTAGCCAGAACAAAAAGGCATATTATGTCACAAAATCAAAGATAAGAATGATAATGAACTTCTCTTCACAAGCAATGAAAGCCAGAAGATAGTGCAGCAACATCTTTAAAGGACTGGGGTCTAAATGTGGGGCTGTAAACCTACATTTCTATAATCAGCAAAAATATTTAGAAAACTTAGGCAAAACAAAGACTTTTTATGATATAGTGAAACTGAAAGAATTCATCTCCAGCAGATTTGTAGTATAGGACATAATTTTTAAAGTTCTTCAGGAAGAAGAAAATCATATCAGGTTGAAATCTGTGAGGAGAAATAGACAAATCACAATTGTAACAAGAGATTCCAACACCCCTCTCTGAACAACTGAAAGAATGAGTAGGCAGAAAATCAGGAAAGGCATAGAAGACTTGAACAAGACTTGAACAATATTATCAATCAGCTTGACCTAGTTGACATTTATAAAATACTCCACCCAACAACAGCAGAATACGTATTTTTCCAAGTGCACATGGGATGTTTACTGAGACAGGCTACATCTGGGCTATAAAACAAGTCTTGATAAACTTAAAATAATTTAAATCATACAAAGTATGTTCTCTGATCACAATAGAATTACCTTAGAAATAAATATTAGAAAGATATCTAGAAAAAAACCAAATACTTATGAAACCAAGCAGGACCCTGTGGGACTCCTGGGCACAAAAGACTTTCTATGTCCCCCATTTCTTGTAGGGAATAGACTCCAGCCTCCATGACCTTACCTGAGTTCCAAAGGGCAGATTCGAACAGTTGCTAATCTGGGAAGGGAGGGGATGCAGAGACAAGGGAGGAGCAGCCAAGAAACAATAGTGCAGCCTTGGGGCAGGGTCCTGGTTCTGCCTCAAGGGACACACATAACAACACCTTTGAGCTCTTTACAGAGCTAAAACCCCCAACAGGTAAAAGATGTTAGCATTCTTCATTCCAGAGAAGACCACCTGAGGCCAGATTAAAGGAACCAGAGAAGTTCATCAGGAGACTACCTGAGACCAGATTAGAGTGCAGGCCCTGCACACACCCTAATCCTTATCAGCAACCCTGCCCTTGAACCGTTACTATAAAACTCCTCACCAAATCCTCCTGGGTTGGGACACACAGTTTTGAGAGGCATGAACCCACTGTGTCCCCCTTTTCCTGGCAAAGCAATAAAGCCATTCTTTTCTACTTCACCCAAAACTCTGCCTCTGAGATTTGATTCGGCACTGGTGCACAGATGCCGAGTTTTCAGCAGCCGTTCTAAGTCAAGGTTAATTTTTTCCTATGGATATCTGATTGCTCTAACACCATTTGTTGGAAAGACTATTTTTCCTTCATTGAATTGCCTTTGAATCTGCATTAAGAATCAGCTACCCATACTTGTGGGGTTATTTCTGGAGAACCTCTTCTGTTCCATTGACCTATGTGTTTATTCTTGCACCAGTACCACACGGTCTTGGTTACCATAGCTATGTAAAAATCTTAAGATTGCTTCCCAATTTATTCTCCTTTTTCAAAGTTTTATTAGATATTCTAGTTCCTTTGACTTTCCAAATACATTTAGAATAATATCATCTATATTGACAAAATCTTGCTGGGATTTTGATAGAAATTGCCATAAATCTGTATATCACTTTAGAGGCAATTGACATCTTTACTATGTTGAGTCTTCCAAACATGAACATATTATATCTCCATTTATTTAGATGTAGTTTGATTTCTTTCTTCAGAATTTTGTAGTTTTGAGCATTGAAGTTCTGTGCATGTTTTCTTATATTTACACCTAAATATTTCACCTCATCTTGAGCTATTGTAAATGCATCCTTAAGTATGATCCTGTCTGTAGGTTTTGTAGATAACTTTTATGAGGTTGAAGAAGTTCCTTTTACTCCTACATTGCTGAAAGTTTTTATCATGAATCTGTATTGGGTTTTCTCAAATGTTTTATTTTTTGCATGAATTGAGATGAACTTATGATTATATATTATTCTATTACTATGTATTACATGAATTGATTTTTAGATATTAAAATCACTTTAGAATAAATCTCACTTGGTCCTGGTGTATAACCCTTTTTATGTATTGCTGAATTTGACTTGGGAATATTCTGGCTGTGATAAGACTGGATATTGTACTAAATTTTTTTTCTTGTGATGTCTTTGTCTGGCTTTGGTATCAGGGTAATAATGCCCTCATTGAAGAAGTAGGGAGTCTCCCTCCTCCTCAACTCTCTGAAGAATTTGTGATATACTATTATTATTTCTTCTTTAAATATTTGATAAAATTCATCAGTGATGCCATCTGGGCCATGCTTTTCTTTGTGGAATTTTTTTATTCCTAATTAAATAATTCCTACTTTCCTTGTTATAGGTCTATTCAGATATTCTATTTGTTCTTTTTTTAAAAATATTTTTCACCTCCTTTATTTTAGCATTGGTGTTTTGACTATAGGTTTTTTTCTTTTTTTAAGAATTGGGGACTTCCCTGGTGGTCCAATGGTTAAAAATCTGCCTTCCAATGCAGGGGACGTGGGTTCAATACCTGGTCGAGGAAATAAGATTCTACATGCCATGGGGCAACTAAACCCATGCACCACAACTAGAGAGCCTGCATGCTGCAACTACTGAGCCCATGCACTCTGGAGCCTGTGAGCCACAACTAGAGAGAAGCCCACTCGCCACAGTAAAGAGCCCACTCGCCACAGAGAGTGGTCTGTGTGCCACAATGAAAGATCCTGCATGCTGCAAGGAAGATCCGGCACACCACAACTAAGACCCAATGCAGCCAAATAAATAAATAATTGAAGTACAGTTGAATTACAATCTTGTGTTAATTTCTGCTGTACAGCAAAGTGATTCAGTCATATATATATATATATATATATATATATATATATATATACATACATGTATATTCTTTTCCATATTCTTTTCCATTATGGTTTATCACAGGATATTGAATATAGTTCCCTGTGCTATACAGTAGGACCTTGTTGTTTGTCCACCCTATATATAACGGTTTGCATCTACTAACCCCAACCTCCCACTCCATCCCTCCCCACTGCCGTTGGCAACCACAGGTCTGTTCTCTATGTCTGTGGGTCTGTTTCTGTTTCGTAGGTAGGTTCATTTGTGTCATATTTTAGATTCCACATATAAGTGATATCATATGGTATTTATCTCTCTCTTTGTGACTTACTTCACTTAGTATGATAATCTCTAGTTCCATCCATGTTGCTGCAAATGGCATTATTTCATTTTTTTTAATAGCTGAGTAGTATTGCATTGTATATATGTACCACATTTTCTTTATCCATTCTTCTGTCAATGGACATTTAGGTTTTTCAGATATTCTATTTCTTCTTGACTCAATTTTGGTTATTTGCATCTTTCTAGGAACTTGTCTATTTTAACAAAGTTGTCTATTTGTTGCTATAATTAGTTCAGAATATTCTCTCATAATTGTTTTGATTTCTGTAAGGTCAGTTGTGAAGTCCACTCTTTCATTTCTGGTTTTGGTAATTTGTGTCTTGTCTCTTATTTTTTTGGTTAATATAACTAAGTTTTGTCAATTTTGTTGGCCTTTTCCTAGCATCAAATTTGGTTTCCTTGATTATCTCTATTAATTTTTTTCTGTGTCATTGATTTCTGCTTTTAATATTTATCATTTCTTTCCTTCTATTTGCTTTATAATTGTTTGCTCATTTTTTCTAGTTTCCTATGGTGAATGCTTGAGTTGTTGGGTTGAGATACCTTCTTTCTTTTTTGACTTAAGGCAGTAAATTCCCCTTTAAGCACTGCTTTCACTGAATCCCCTATATTTTGATTTGTTGTGTTTCTGTTTTAATTGAGTTAAATCTTTAAATTTTAATCTTCTGCTATCTTTTTGGGGGCCATGAATTATTTAGAAGTTTAATTTACAAATACTTGAAGTTTTCCCAGATTCTTTCAGTTATTGGTCTCCATTTTAATTCCATTGTGTTCAGAGAACATACTTTGCATAATCTTTATCTTTTTCAACTTAGTGAGGCTTGTTTTGTGTCTCAACATATGATCTATGCTGGAGAATGTTCCATGAATTCTTGAAAAGAATATGTATTCAGCAGTCATTGGTGTATGTTCTGTAAATGCTACTTAAGTCAAGTTGGTTGATAGTGTTGTTAAAGTCTTCTTCATCCTTTCTGATTTGCTGCCTGGTTGTTCTTTCAATTGCTGAGAGTAGAGTACTGAAATTTCCAACTATTATTTTTGAATTGTGTATTTCTCCTTTCAGTTCTGTCGAGATTTGATTCATGTAAATGGGGACTCTGTTATTAGGTGTGTGTATTTTTAAATTTTTATATGTTCCTTGTGTATTGATAATGAATTGCCTCTCTTTGTCTCTAGTATTATTTGTTTCCTCAAAGTCTACTTTGTCTGATTTCAAGACAAACTAGAATATAGGCCTTCCGGTTCACTTGTGGTTATTATATGCCTACTATATGTTTTCCACACAAATTTGTTTGAATCTAAGATGTGTCTATTGTAGAAAACAAAGTTATATCTTGATTCTTCATCCAGTCTCACTATCTGTGCCTTTTAAGTTGGATGTTTAACACACTCATATTTAATGTAATTATTGATATGCTACCTTTTTCTACCTTTTTTTTGCTACCTTTTTTCTATATGTCTCATATCTCTTTTCTTCTTCCATTCCTCCTTTACTATCTTCTTTTGTTCTAAATGAAACTTTAGAGAGCACTATTTATTCCTCTATTGACATTTTAACTATTTTTTTAGTTATTTTATTAATGATTGCTCTAGGGATTACAATATGCATCTTACCTTATCACAGTTTACTTTAGAATAATACTAACTGAAATTTGGCCAAATAGAGAACATCTGCTCAAATTTATCATTTCTTTCCCTGGCCTTTACACTATTATTGTGACATTTATTGCATTTATATATATTATAAATCCAATAATATAGCTTTAAAATGTTATGCATTTTAATTAAGAGAAGAAATGAGAAAAAATACATATAGAGCCTTTGATATTTACTTATGTATTCCTTCCTTTCTTCCTGTGTATTTCAAGTTACTATCTGGTATCATTTTCTTTCAGTCTGAAGGACTTTTTCTGTATTTCTTGTTAGGCCAATATGCTAGCTCCTCTTGGTCTTTATTTATCTGGAAAAAGCTTTTCCCATCCTCATTTTTAAAGGATAGTTTTGCTGGATATAGAATTCTTGTTTGGCAATCTTTCCTTTGGCACTTTAAATATGTCATTCTACACTTTTATGTTTTCCATTGTTTTTGATGAGAAGTCATTTTCTCATTCAAGTGTATGTCATTTTCCTCTTGCTTTCAAGATTTTCATTTTGTATTTGGCTTTCAACTGTTTGGCTATGAAGTGCATGGTGTGGATCTCTTTGTGTTTATCCTTCTTGGATCTGTAGGTTAACGTTTTTCATCAAATTTTTGAAATTTGGCCCATTATATCTTCAAATATTTATCTGTCCCTTTCCCTTTCTCCTCTCCTCTGAGACTCCCATTACAATTATGTTGGTACACCTGATGTTGTCTCACAGATACCTGTGGCTGTCTTTAACTTTCTTCAATCTTTTTTTATCTTTGTTTTCAGATTAGACAATTTTTATTGATCTATTATGCTTGCTATTTCTCTTTTAGGCATCTTAATTCTGCTTCTGAGCCCCTTTAGTAAAAGTTTCATTTCAGTTATTGTAATTTTCCATTCAAGAATTTCCATTTGGTTCTTTTGTATAACAACACCTTTATTGAGAGTCTCTAGTTGTTGAGTGATTGCTGTAATGCATTGCTCTAGTTATTTAAATATGGGTTCCTTTAGCTATTTGAATTTATTTACAATAGCTGTTTTGAAGGCTTTGTCTGCTATATCCAATATCTGGGGATAACCAGAGCCAATAGCTATTGACTCCCTTTTTTCTGAGTATGGGCCACACTTCGTTGTGCCTTTGCCTGTCTTATGATGTTTTATTGAAAATATAATGTATTGTAGCAACTCTGGATTCCAATTCCCTTCTCTCATGCATTATTGTTGTTGTTTTGTTTGTGTACTCTGTCTCCCCAACAGTGTATGGTTGCTGATGTATCTGCTCAGTTGTTTGTTCTTATTTTTGTGTTTAAGCCCTCTTTCCCAGGTTTTGTCCTGGTGACTGCATAGCTTAGCATTCAGGTAAAGGTTAATCAGATTGTTCTCAGAGCTAATGAGGTTTCCACCTTCTGCTGATGGGTCTGTGTGTGGGCAGAGGAGCACCTTCTAAGCTCAAGTGACTTTCAAGTGTACCTTGGCTTTCACATTCCACTGAAATCTCTTGCATCTTCACTCCATAAAAAGGCATACTGTGATGGCTGGAGATGTGCAAATGTCTTCAGTCTGCTGTAGTCTTTCTCATACATGTGCACACACTCTGGGATATGTTGAGTTATCAAGTTCCCATTGCTGTCTCACCTCCTGGAGCTCCCTAGTAAATTCTCAGCTTTCCTTCTGGTCCATTGCTTGCTCAAAACGGTCCTGAACTGTTAGCAGAGCTTCAGGTCTTCCCTGATCACTTGCTAATGAGATCTACTTTAACTGAAATAACTCCAGATCAAGTGAGATCTCTCTAGCAGTGGAATCAAAGGTGATAGTTTTCTTGCCCTGCCTCCACATTTTAAAAAATAAATTTATTTATTTTTGGCTGCATTGGGTCTTCGTTGTTGTGCGTGGGCTTTCTCTAGTTGTTTCGAGCAGGGGCTACTCTTTGTTGTGGTGTGCAGTCTTCTCATTGCAGTGGCTTCTCTTGTTGTGGAGCACGGGCTCTAGATGCACGGGCTTCAGTAGTTGTGGCCCATGGGCTTAGTTGCTCCGCGGCATATGGGATCTTCCCGGACCAGGGCTCAAACCAGTGTCCCCTGCACTGGCAGGCAGATTCTTAACCACTGCACCACCAGAGAAGCCCCTGCCTCCACATTTATTGAACTATGATGATGGGAGGTGACAGCAGCTTCCCCAAGAAAGAACGTCCATGCTCTTGCTGTTTGTAATTGAATTTCAGTAGTTTTCATTGATAAAATTTTCTCAGTTTGATGTGTGCACTTGGTGAATTTCCAAGCACTGAAATAGTTGTTTGACAGTTCTGACAGTTTTCTCCAGCTTTGATAAATGATTTTTGGGAAGAGGATGTGTGGACTTGCTAACAGGATCATGTCAAAAATCCAAATAGCAAGTGTGCAGGCCTATCCCAGCGGTCAGGGGGCAGGCAGGGCATGGGCATCATGTGGCTCATGTACCTGCTGAGTTGGCTGTTGCTCTTCATCCAGGTGGCCTTCATCATGCTGGCCATTATAGCCGGACTCTACTACCTGGCAGAATTGATAGAAGAATACACAGTGGCCACTCGTAGGATCATAAAATACATGACCTGATTCTCCACAGCTGTATCGATTGGCCTCTACATTTTTGAGTGCTTCCCCACCTGCATGATTGGCATGGGTCTCTGCACCAACCTTGTCTACTTTGGTCTCCTCCAGACCTTCCCCTTGGTCATGCTGACCTCGCTTAACTTCATCCTGTTGTATGGGTTAGTGGTGGTGAATCATTACCTAGAGTTTCAATTTTTTGCAGAGGAATATTATCTTTTCTCAGAGGTCCTGGCTTATTTCACTTTCTGCCTGTGGATAATCCCATCTGCATTCTTTGTGTCACTGTCGGCTGGGGAGAACGTCCTGCCCTCCACCATGCAGCCAGGAGACGATGTGGTCTCCAATTACTTCACCAAAGGCAAGTGGGGCAAATGCTTAGGAATCCTGGTTGTCTTCTCCTTCATCAAAGAAGCCATTCTACCCAGTCGGCAGAAGATATACTGACCCCCTGGGGAGGGGATGCTGGGGCAAGATCAGGAGAGTCAGGCTCCTGGGCCTCTGCACTAGGTGGGGGCCAGTAGCTAGAAGGCACCTTCCCCCAGCCCTGGCCCTCCTTCCCTGACTCCCCCAGATGCCCCCATCCCCACCCTCCTCAGGAGGTTCAGCTTGGCTCAGATCTGATGCTGCCAGAGGCTGAGACTTCAGAGAGCACTAGGGAGGATGCTGTGCCTGCTTAGCCAGGAGGCCGTGGTCCACCTTTGGAGGGCAAAGGCTGAGCTCCTGTGGCCCTCCCGCCCCCTCCTGTGATGGGTCTGGAGTTCTGGCTCAGCCAGGGCAGGCAGGGCAGGGGCCGTGAAGCTGGAGAGCAGATGGTGATAATTGCTGTGGCAGATGGCCGTAGGGAGGGGCCGTGGCTTAGCACTCGTAAGAGAAAGTTTCTGCTGTTGAACTGCGATTTCTGTCCAAGTGCTGATTGCCATTTGAATAAAGATGCTAGATGGCACTGTTTGCCATAATACCCTGAAAAAAAATATCCAAAGAGTACTTTTGTTGCAAGAATTCTCTTGCAGTGCTAGACATTGTTTATCTTTACTCACCATCCATTTCTACATTTATTCTTCTACTCCTTGTGAAGGGTGGGAAGGTTGAAAACTACATCTCCCAGAGACTTTTGCCCTTAGGAGTCTGGATTGATTGACTAGGGTTCTGCCAATAAGATGTGATTGCATGAGATATGGAAGGCAGAAGGGAGGAGGGTGCCATTCTCTTGGCAGAGATGGCACTGATGTGTAGGTTCTGGCAGATGTGAACTTTTGCAATGGCCCAATTCCATATCCCACTCACTTTCACCCAGTTTCATGGGTGTGGCAGCTGTGACCTTGGCAATGGTTTCATGCAGCTTCTTGATCTCTGGATTACAGCTGCTATGGCAGGACTCTGAGGCCTAGTCATAGCCCCACCGACTTCAAATCTTAAAGTCCTTTCCATGATTTTGCAAGCAACTGATTCCCTGTATTAAATCCCTATCTGTTTGAAACATCTAGAGCGATTTCTATCTCCTGAACTACAACTTCATCTATACAATTATATTTTGGAGACTTTGGGATGATTAAACTCTTCTTTTAGGCAATGGTTACTCTCCCTTGAGGGGCTATTATCCAGGTCTGACTGAGAAAATCACATATCACCCATAGTTCCTGGACTGGGATGTGGCAACCATATGAGACTTGGATTGCCTTCATTGGGCAAGGTTGATATGTATTTTATGTAGGTGTGGGCATTATTTAAAGTGTGTATATGGGAAAGGGGTGGTGAGAAGAGTTGTTTGTTGGTGAAATCTCAAACATTTCAGCCCAGATGCCCAGATCCCAGCTGCATGGAGCCTGGGAGGTGAGGATTGGCCCCTTGTTTGAGCTTCAAAACTGGGAGGTTGGCCCATCTTCCATCAAAACTCACATGATGGGGGAATTCTCCCAACACAGGAAAGGGTTCTGATCCTAGAGGCCCAGAAATAACACAGATTTTTCACAGTGGTAGTTGGATGAGAGCCTGGAAAGATGGGGAGGCCACATGGGGGAGCTATGTTTAACACAGCCTTGGAAATTCATCTGGAAATGCCATGTTGGCTGGGGATCCAGGAGGACCCAGAGGTGGAGTAAGACATGAAGAACAGTTTAGGTGGCAGTGGGGTGATGATGATGAGTGAGAGTGTAGATTCCCCTCCCGATCTCCCAGAGCTCAGGGGTTCAAACCCATGGCCATATCATTCTCTGTTCCTCAATTTCCTCATCTGAAAAATGGGGATAATAGCTAGGCCATTAGGCTTTTGTAAGGATTAAATAAGATAAAGCAGGCACATGAGAGCAACCAATGGATTCATTTAAAACAAGAAGTAGGTCGA
Source organism: Stenella coeruleoalba (assembly GCF_951394435.1). Classification (NCBI taxonomy): domain Eukaryota; kingdom Metazoa; phylum Chordata; class Mammalia; order Artiodactyla; family Delphinidae; genus Stenella; species Stenella coeruleoalba. The sequence goes on along the minus strand of NC_137153.1, from coordinate 33,658,785 downwards.
AGCAGGAGGTCAGAATTCATGTCCACTAGCAGGGACAGCCACCCAGAAGTCAAGTGGCACTCAGATGATAGCTATTCAGAGACAGGTAAATGACTTTTTTTTTTCGTCTTCTCATGTTTTATGAAGGTAATATCATTACAACATTAAAACACTTGAAATTTTTTATCTTAAAAATTTCAAAATAGACCCAAAAGTCAAGAGCATAATGTAGCACCCACCCAGCTTCAACTACCATCAACAACTTCTGAAATTTCATTATCCTCATCTCCCCTTTTTTCTGGAGTATTTGAAAAAATATGTTAACCATCATGTTCTCCACTTGTACATACTTGCAGGTGTATTTACATCCAAACAGTCATTTTTCTACATAATCACACTTTAAATTAACAATAATTCCTTTATCAAAAATGTTTAAAGAAAAATAATTCCCCATACTCCCATCACTATTTAAACCACAGTGACTCCACTTCTCTTCCAGTTCTGCAGGAAGTGTGCAAGGCCCAGCTCCAAAGTTCCAAGCACAGGAACTCTCTCTTCTGTTTCTTCCCCCTCTTAAAATTGTATCATGTTCAGTTCCATGTAGCCCCACTATCTTAACCAGGGGAGCTGGGTGAGTTAATATACCTTTAAAAATACCTTACGACCATTTAGCTCTTATGAATATTGATGCAAAAATCTACAATGAAATACTAGCCAACCAAATTCGGCTGCATATTAAAAGGATTACACCATGACCAAATGGAATTTATTCCCAGAATGCAAGGATGATTCAACATATGAAAATCAACCAATGTATCACATTAACAGAATGAACAGGAAAAAAAACCCACACACATGATCATTTCAATTGATGCAGAAAACCTTTTGACAAAGTCCAACACCCTTTCATGATAAAAACACTCAACAAACTAGGATAGAAGGGAACTTCCCCAACATGATAAAGGCTATATATGAAAAAATCCACAGTGAACATCAAACTCAATGATGAAAGACCTAAAGCTTTCCCCCTAAGATCAGGAGTAAGACAAGGATGCCTGCTTTTGCTACTTCTTTTCAACATAGTACTGGAAGTTCTGGCCAGAGCAATTAGACAAGAGAAAGAAATAAAAGGCATCCAAATTGGAAAGGAACAAGTAAAATTATCTTTGTCCATATCTTATACATAGAAAATGCTAAAGATTCCACACCAAATAAACAAACCCCGAAACCTATTAGTGCTAATAAGCAAATTCAGAAAAGTTATAGGATACGAAATCAACACATAAAAATCAGTTGCATACAGTAACAATGAACAATCTGAAAAAAATATTTAGAAATTAACTTAACCAAAGTGGGTAAAAACTTACAGACCGAAAATTACAAAACACTTCTAAAAGAAGTTAAAGAAGACATAAATATGGAAAGACATTCTGTGTTCATGGACTGGAAGACAATATTGTTAAGATGTCAATGCTACTCAAAGCATCCTATAGATTCAATGAAATTCCTATCAAAATCCTAATGATTTTTTTGCAGAAATTAAAAAAAAATCCTAAAACTCATATGGAATCTCAAGGGACCCCAAATAGCCAAAGCATTTTGTAAAAGAACAAAGTTGGAGGATTCACACTTCCCTATTTCAAAACTTACTTCAAAACTACTGTAACCAAAACAGTGTGGTACTGGCATAAAGATAGACATACAGACCAGTGGAAAAGAAATTCTAGGGAATTCCCTGGTGGCTCAGTGGTTAAGAATCTGCCTGCCAATGCAGGGGACATGGGTTTGATCCCTGGTGTGGGAAGATCCCACATGCCGTGGAGCAACTAAACTACTGAGCCTGCACTCTAGAGCCCATCTGCCACAACTACTGAGCCCACACACCACAACTACAGAAGCCCACACACTCTAGGGCCTGTGTGCTACAACTACTGAAGCTGTGTTCTGCAACTACTGAAGCCCATGCACCTAGAACCCGTGCACCACAATGAAGAGTAGCCCCCGCTCGCCACAACTACAGAAAGCCCATATGCAGCAATGAGGACCCAATGCAGCCAAAAAAAAAAAAAGGTCCACATCAAAAAAATAAAATTAAATTAAAATAAAAAAATAAGAAGAGTGTAAAAAAAAAAAAAAGCAAAAAGAAAAGAAAAGAAATTCCAGAAACAACCCCTTGCATATAAGGTTGATTGATTTTTGACATGGGTGCCAAGACCATTTAACGGAGAAAGGACACTCTTTTCAACAAATGGCACTGGAAAAACTGGATATACGGTATATGTCTGAACCCCTAAGGCCTGGCACAGAGTTTATCAAATGAATGACATTTGGGTCAAAGACTCATCCTACATTACACAATATGAATACGTGGGGGATGCCATGCCATTTATTCTGCTGTCAGTTGAGCTAAGTATGCCTAGGCAGGGAGTCACCAACAGGGGATGGCTTTGCTCCTTGGTCTACAACCAGATAGCCACAGGCAGAGAGGAGACAGGATTCCAGGAGGAGGAGGGACGTTTGTGAGCACCCAGAGCTCCTGAGCAAATAGCAAAAAAGGGAACCTAATAGCAAATAGCCTTTGAGCAAATAGCTTTGGTAGCAAAAAAGTGGCCACATCTAGGCCAGGTCCCAGCCCGGACACTTGTGTGCATAAGCATCCTGCCCCTTTGCCCTGGATGGGAGGAGTGGGGGACCCGGAGCCTTTGCTTATGAAGGTAGAGCGGGTTTCTGAGAAGATATCACTTACCTTTGCCTCCAGGCTAATGGTCACCCAGTCATTCTTGGCAGGGGGGTGCACCATGGGCACCCAGCACCCCAGTGTGACAAAGGCCTCCATTCTCCCATGTCTTCCATCCTGGTGAAGGGGTATAGGGTCCAGGGAGGGGGATAATAAGGACAGCCTGGTCTCTGCTGAGTCCTGAGCCCCTGCAGGACCCTGGCTGGAGGCCCTGGTGTGTGGGTCAGGAGACTGCTGAGGCCTGGTCAAGGTCCCTGCCTCCTGGAGCTGACATTCCAGGAGGAGACAAAGGTGCAAACGTGAATAAGCACAACATGCAGGATGCCACGGAGGAAGATAAAGCCAGGAAGGGGAACAAGTCATGAGGGCAGAAGGGCCACTTCCCAGAATGTGAAGTGTCTTGGGGGGTGGCTGCTGTAATTAGGCTTTGCCTCTGGGAGGGGGCTATGATCTTAAGTTTTGTGCCCCACCAAATTCACACATTAAATCCTAACCCCCAAGGTGATGGTGTTAGGATGGTGGGGTCTTTGTGGGTGATTCGATCATGAGGGTGGAGCCCCCATGATAAGTGGCCTTATAAAAGAGACCCCAGAGAGCTGCCTAACCCCTCCTGCCATGTGAGGACACAGTGAGAGAAGAGGAAGCCAGTTCTCACTAGACACTGAATCTGCTGACACCATGGTTTTGGACTTCCAGCACCTTAAGAAATAAATGTCTTTTGCTTATAAGGCTCCCAACCGTGGTATTGTTACAGCAGCCTGAATGTACTAAAGGAAAGAGTTTTGAGCTGAGGGGGTATGACTTGCCTTGGGCTAAGGATCCTACTGCTGCTGTTAGAGAAAATATAGGGTGAGGGGGCTGGGGGAAGGCCAGTGAGAAGATGACTACAATAGTCCAGTTGGGAGGCAATTGGGTTCGAGCCAAAGAGGGGGCAGTCAGGAAGGCAGGAGGCCAAGGCTAGTTCTGAGTCTGTCGTTTGCTCACAGATTGACAAATCAGATGGAGTGTGTAAGAAGCCAAAGGTGATAACTAAGGATTTTGCCCTGAGCCTGTTTTCTCATTTGTAAAACATGTAGCATAAGCCCCACATCCCGGGGTATTGGGAGGACTCGATGAAATGATGGAGGGCAAGCACCTGGCAATGTTGGAGGCCCAGTTGGAGCCCAAAAAGCAGCAGACCTGCTTCTCTTATCTTTGCCAATCCCCTATTCCAGCAGCCTCACTGGCCATTTCCTGTGCATCTTCTGGGTCTCCACTCAGGTGTCATATCCTCAGGGAATCTCTTCCTGATGACTATTCCCCCAACACTGTCACACATCATGGCTCCTCCAGTGACAGGTCCTCTGTCCCCAGCACCTATGAGAGTCCTTGCCTGTCCCCTTCCACCACCACCCTGTCTCCAAGTTCTAAGCTCCATGGTCAATGCCTGCCTGCACCAGATTCCCACAGCCTTTTCTCTTCTCCCTCCTCAGGCCAGCCTCATATGAAGGCATGGAGTTGGGTGGGGGTTTGGGGTTTGGCCAGTTTGGGTCAGAAGGGGCCACCAATTCTCAGAGCATCTTCCTCTTATGTTCCTTCTCCCTTCTTTTCCCTAGCATCTCTCGCACTTAGACTGAATGGTGAGCCTAGGCCTGAGGGTTTCCTAGGACTTGGGACTCTCAGCTAAGACAAGGACAGACAGGCTGATTGGGCATCTCACTCCTACTACTCCTACTTTAATTTCACAAGTAAAATTATGACATATTCTCCTCATACAAATAAAACATGAAACCACTAAAAGGAATCAGGGCTCCTTAGAGAAATGGCTGATTCCAGGTCTGGGCCCAGAGTACAAGATGATCCTGGAACAACTTTGCTAGAATGTAAGAAAATTCTTAAAAATCGTGACATGTTGAAAGGATACAAAGCCAGCTGGTGGAGCTCCCACTGGCCAAATCTGCCACATCTGAGCATCTAAGTGAATATGGAGAGTAATGGATTATAACTCATTAAGTAAAATAAGAATCCACAGATCTATACCACTAATGAATGTAGTATCTTCCCTAGAGTACAAAGTTAGTAGGTGGAAAAGGAATGATGGAAATAGAATAGTCTGATATATACACAACCAAATATAAAATAGATAGCTAGTGGGAAGCAGCCGTATAGCACAGGGAGATCAGCTTGGTGCTTTGTGTCCACCTAGAAGGCTGGGAGGGAGACGCAAGAGGGATGAGATATGGGGATGTATGTATATGTATAGCTGATTCACTTTGTTATACAGCAGAAACTAACACACCATTGTAAAGCAATCATACTCCAATAAAGATGTTTAAAAATAATAATAAATAAATATATAGAAAAGAATAGGCTAGTAATAATTCCTTTAGGCAAGAAATATCAATGAAAACTACTGAGTTAAACGTTTAAGGAGCTCAGCCTAAGCCATTTTGTGATCTAATCCTGGCTACAATGCTTGCCCTTGAACAGGTCTCAGTAATTAATGATCTTAAGGGAACAAAAGAATGCAGAAACATTACCTGCTATCAGGCAAGAGAAGTAACAATAGCAAAGATAATATATCAGTTGTGAAGACTGCCAGTTATCTTTCAGTGGTAAAGGTTAGCCTGAAGCACTCAACCACCAGATCAACCAGAACCTAAGGGATGATGATGTTGACCTTTTCTGACCCTGGTGACTTCAATCAACTAAAGTTTGGATTCTGTCAACTGTCAGCTGAGCCCCTTCATGAATATGCATGTACCCTCAGCTTACAACCTCCCCAATTTTACTGTTCTGGGACATGCTGCTTTAGGAAAGATCCCCGGTGTTCTCCTTACTTGCTGCAAGTAATAAATCCTTTCTTCTCCTGATTAAAAAAAAAAAAAAAAGTCTAAGGAGCTCATATAACTCAATATCAAAAAAACAACCCAATTAAAAAATGGGCTGGAAACTTGAATAGACATTTTTCCAAGGAAGACATATGGATGGCTTACAGGCACATGAAAAGATGCTCAACATTGCTAATTATCAGAGAAATACAAATCAAAACAACAGTGAGATATCACCTCACACCTGTCAGAATGGCTAGCATCAAAAGACTACAAACAACAAATGTTGGTGAGGATGTAGAGAAAAGGGAACCCTTGTACACTGCTGGTGGGAATGTAAATTGGTGCATCCACTGTGGAAAACAGTATGGACGTTCCTCAGAAAACTAAAAGTAGAACTACTACGTGATCCATTAATTCCACTCCTGGGTATATATCCGAAGAAAATGAAAACACTAAATTTGAAAAGATACAAAGTGCCCCAATGTTCCTAGCAGCATTATTTACAATGGCCAAGATATGGAAACAACCTAAATGTCCATCAACAGATGAATGGATAATGACAATGTGGTGTACACACACACACACACACACCCCCAATGGAATACTATTCAGTCATAAGAAAGAATGAAATTTTGCCATCTGCAACAACATGGATGGACCTAGAGGATATCGTGCTAAATGAAATGAGACAGAGAAAGACAAATACTGTATGTTACCACTTTTACGTGGAAACTAAAAAATAAAACTAGTGAACATAACAAAAAAGAAACACTCACAGATGTAGAGAACAATCTCTACATCTGGGAGAAGGATGTACATCTGGGGAGAAGGAAGGGGGGAGGGACAGGACAGGGGTAAGGGATTAAGAGGTACAAACCACTACGTATAAAATAAAGCTACAAGGATATATTGTACAGCACAGGGAATATAGTCAATACTTTATAATAACTATAAATGGAGTATAATCTTTTTTTTTTTTTTTTTTTTTTTTGCGGTACACGGGCCTCTCACTGTTGGGGCCTCTCCCGTTGCGGAGCACAGGCTCCGGACGAGCAGGCTCAGCGGCCATGGCTCACGGGCCCAGCCGCTCCGCGGCATGTGGGATCTTCCCGGACCGGGGCACGAACCCGTGTCCCCTGCATCGGCAGGCGGACTCTCAACCACTGCACCACCAGCAAAGCCCGAGTATAATCTTTAAAAATTGTGAATCACTACATTGTACACCTGAAACTCATGTATTATAAATCAAGTATACCTCAATAAAAATTTTAAAAGCTTGAGGAGTGACAGGATATTTGCAAAGTCTGAATTGTCTTCTCACAGGATAGTATCAATGATTACAAAGGAGTATCCAGCAGCATCCGGGCCATGGGTTTGCGAGTCTCCTGACAGGATTCTGTGAGAATTTAGCACCACCTCGTTGATATTCCAGCCAAAGTGCATAACCTAATGTAACCGTGGGGATGCATCGGTGTGTACATCTCTGGCCTGCACGCCTCAGAAAGGTCAAGGTCATAAAGACAAAGAGGGAGAAAGTCTCCCAGATTGAGGGACAGTAAGGACACCTGACTGCCATTTGAGGCGTGACCCAGGACCGGGTCCCGGACCAGAACCCACGCTACGAGGGTAGCGCAGGGAAGCCATGCTGGATTCGAGGCCCCGTCAGTGTCGGCGGTCCTGAATTGGATCATCGTAGGAGGCATGGAAATGCCTAATTCTTAGGAAACACGCACGAGGCATTTCGTATTTAGCTGGGGCGAAGGCGTCTCTTCCGCTAGCGGTTTGACCATCTCCCCAACTGGATACGTCCTGGGCTCCGCAGGCCTCGCCCGTCTGAACCGTCGGGTTATAGTCCCCACCGCCACCCAGCCCGCCGTCCCCGCGACGCCCCGAGCGCTCCACGTAGGGTGGTTCAGACCGGTGGCCGGCTCCACCCAGCCCCTGCACATCGCAGTCCGCGTCCTGCCGATGACCTACCGCACCACCTACCCACACCTCGCAGGCCCGGGGGCGGGCACCGGAAAACACCAGTTTCCGGCTCCGCGACGGCGGATGCCCTGGCCAATCACGGGCGTGGGCGGGCGGGCGTGTGGAACTAAGGGCCTTGTAGTCGGCGCGCTGGTGGGACTACGACCCCCACAATGCTCCGCGTGGCAGCAGCGGAGGCTACAGCATTGGAAGGGGCCTCCCGGCACGGGGCGCGGGCCAATCACGGGCGGGGGAGGACGGGCGCTGGGCGCGACGGGCCTTGTAGTTGCCGCGGGCGGGACTATGGCCCCCACAGTGCCCCGCGCGGCGGCGAGCTCACGGCGGCTGCGTGGCGGCGGCGGCCGGGGCGCCGTCGGGTTGGGCGGCGGCGGCGGCGGCGGTGGGGAACCCGGCCTGAGCCTCGGAGCGAGTGGCGTGACTCCGGCCGTGGTCACCATGTCCGCGCCGTCCGAGGAGGAGGAGTACGCGCGGCTAGTGATGGAGGCGCAGCCGGAGTGGCTGCGCGCGGAGGTGAAGCGGCTGTCGCACGAGCTGGCCGAGACCACGCGTGAGAAGATACAGGCGGCCGAGTACGGGCTGGCAGTGCTCGAGGAGAAGCACCAACTCAAACTGCAGTTCGAGGAGCTCGAGGTGGACTACGAGGCCATCCGCGGCGAGATGGAGCAGCTCAAGGAGGTAAGGAGCAAGGGCCGCCGGCGCCACGCCCTCCGCGCCCCCGGCCAATCCCGACCCCGGACTGACCTCAGCTCTGACCCCAGAGCCGGCCCTTGACCGTGGCCAAGACTACCCCCGAGCGGACCCCCAACCAGCCCCCGACGCAGGCCAAACTGACCCCTGACCCTGGGCCGGGTCGACTCCCCAGCCGACCCCTGACCCCAGGCAGCCCGGATCAGCACCGGGGCGCCCAGCGTCAGTGTGCTTGGCCGGCCGGGAGGCGGCCCTGCGGTGGGTGGCGGGCCCCAAGTGTGGTGGGCGATGCGCGTTCTAGAAACTCTGGCCTCCGCGGCAAGGGCTGCGGTGGAACCGTGTGGTCAGCTTTTCTGCTACTGATGGCAGGTCTCGGGCACGGTGGGATGGCGTCCTCTGCGGTGTTTGATTTTCTGAGTGCGGGGGATGGGGACGTGGGATGGATGCAGGTGACCGGCTGGGAAAGACCGGGCGTGTGTCTCCATCGTCTCCAGGCACATCACCTCCTTTCTCTGGGCGCAGCTGCCTTCAGAGGTTTCAGCGCCGGGAGACCAGGAAAAGGCGAAGTCGGGGGCTTGCCTTGAATGTGTTCATCACAGCTGGCGGGAGTACCCCACAGCCTCTCCCCATGCTCAGCTTGCAGACCACCCCGCTAGTTACTTCTCTGTGATGCAGTGCTTCTGTCCACTTCCCGTCCTGGTTGCCCTCCCAGGCCCTTCCCTGAAGTTGGGGGACAGGTCTGTGGGTGTTTGTCATGGATAAGCCTTGTGTCTCCTGTGTGATTTTTACTCCGGGGTGAGCAGATTGGACCCCCAGGCTGCCAAAGAGCCTTGCAGCGAGAGAGCTGTGCAGTCCTGCCGTGAAATAATTCTCTTGGGTGATTTAAGCACCATTTTCTCTCAGTCCTCCTTGCCTCCCCAGCCTTGTTGTGGGGGTGGGGAGGGAGAAGTTGCTTCCTGGGTGGAACACCCAGGTTTGGATCCAGGTCTTGCCTTTTGCTGGTGATGTGGCTATGAGCAGGAACCTTAGCTTCTTCCTCTGCAACATCCCACCCAGAAAGGGTTCGTCTGCGGCATATTTAAAAAGCCTGGACAAGGTGTTAGGTATCTAGCCTGTCAGTGCCTGAGATAGTCTGCCCCTTCCCTACTTGATTCTTATCTTGTCCAGGTAGGCTCCTGGCCCTTGGTCTCAGGATCCACCATGCTCGCTGCTTCCCGGACTGCCCACCTCCCAGCACCCCACTCCCAGTGGCCTCAGGAAGGTGCCTGGGCTATTTTGAGCCTCCGTGTCTCACTGGGTAGACCAGTTGGGTCCCCTTCTGATAGTGCAGGGAATTAATTCATGAAGGTACTTAAATCTATGCTTGGTGGAGCAGGTGCCCTGTAGAAGACAGATAGGGGCCCCAGGGAGGGTGATGGTGGAGCTCATTCGACCCGAGGTCTTGTATCTGTCAGCAGGTATTGGTACCTACTCCAAGCCAGGTTTATCTGGCACTAGATCTACAAGAGGGGTGACATGTGACCCCTCTGGCAAGGGCCTCATCTTAGTGTGTGGGGTAGGGGAATGTGCCCAAGATGGAGGGATGCTGAGGGGGCCTTGAGAATATGGAGTGGGAGACATTAGGCTCACCCTCTGCAGCTCAGAGGTGAGCCTGGTCTTTCCTAGCCTCTCCCCTCAGAGTTCATAGTGAGCTCCCACTGGCAGCATGTGCAGTCCCCTTCTGTGTTCACAAGCTCGAATTCACGTCCGCTGTAAGAGCAGACCAGAAGGGAAAGTTGCACAGGAATTAATCATTCCCTGCTTAGGGACCTTTCAGTTGTCAACTCTTTACTGTCACAGACATTTGGCCAGTGTAAGAATCTTGACTCAGTTTTGTGGCATGTGTCTGGAGGATGGGTCCCCAGTGGAATTGGGAAGATGGTATATTGGTCTCCACAGGTGTTCTTCAGGTGGCTGCTTGCTTAGTTTGATGTTACCGTCTGGCTCTCGCACACACTGGCCACATGGCCTTGGACACATTGTCCCACTGTCCTGAACTTCAGTTTCCCTCATTGTAGGTGGGATGAGAACAGTTCAGCTGGAAGTCTCAGCAGAACTAGAGGAAGGTGCATCAGAGTCTCAGTAGATGTTGCCAGAAACCTCACACCAGTTTACTCAAAGCCATGCCAACACAGGCTCTTGTCAGCCTCTCTTAATTCTTGTTATTATTATACTTGGAAATATTTACTCTTATTTTAAAAATCAAGATTTAAGGAGACCATATCTGTTGGGTCTTTTTAAAATTTTATTTGTTTTCTTCTGTAGAGAGATGAGCCATCTTCATTCTTTTAAAACTTTATTTCTTTAACTAAAGTGGGTTCAGTTACTAACAAATTATGCTACGAACAGAGGGGCCTGTATTCCTGTTGAGCATTTGTAGATAATACTGTTTTAGAGGGAGAGAAGCTGGCTGGTCTGTCCCAGGTGACTGGGTTGTGACCAGACCTGAGGGAGGGTCCTCTGTGGGGCCAGTGGCAGTGGTGCTGGCCCTGCAGCCTTTCTCACATGGTGAGTGTATGTGTGTCTGTGTCCTACTGACACCATGGTGTGCGGGAGGAAGGGTACCCACTGGCCCATTTTGCCTAACCATTTTGCTAGTGATTGAGCTTGGCTTAATAAGGGCGCTGTATGTCACAAGTTCTGCCGTGCCCCCTTCCCCACCATGGTGACAGATTTTGGTCAGCCATGTGATGTTTCCTGTCCTCAGTAGCCATGGAACATCTCACTCTGTGTCCTTAGCTGCAGTTTGAAAAGGACAGGTGTGCTGCCCTTTTCAAGACAGTTCCTGCCTGCATGGCTCAGGCAGGTACCAGGAGTGAGTGGTCCTTGTAGGTTGGGAATGTGAGGGCTGGAGGGCATGCCGCAGGCAAGTGGTGGGGGTCGTGGTGCAGTCTCAGCCCCACCCTCGCTTGGCTCCCAGAGAGAGCAGGAAGACAAAGTCTGGATGCCCTTGCTGACTTATGTGCTACCTCGGGATCTTGTCTGTGCAGTATACTTATATCCCAGGGAAGCCGCGGGTGGAATTTGGTGAGCTGAAGCCTGTCACAGGCTGGGACTGGTGCCTGGCACACAATAAGTGCTTACGCAATAAGTATGTGTTGGCTGGTGTCATTAGCTCCTTCCTTCCCTCCACCTCACCCAGGCCTGGATCCCCTCCCAGCTGTCCCTGTAGTCACCTTGTCTCTGCTCCTTGTTCTCGCAAGGTCTGGAGTGGCCCTGCTTCGTGTCCAGAGGGCGGCCTGAGCCTGCTGCCTGGGGCCTCTGGCCTGGCTCAACCTACACTGCTCTCTGCATTCTGGTTGCCTTCACTGCCCTCACCATCCCTGCCTCTTCCCAATCTTGGATCTTGGAAGCTCTGCCTGCCCTTCAAGGCCTGGACACTTTTCAGAGCCTCCTCTGGACTTGCCTGAGCCCAGCTCCCAATACCTGGATATCCCTCCCATCCTGCAGGCTCTGGCTGCATGAACAACTGTGGCAGAGCTGGTGGGAGCAGCTGCTCTGTCCTCTTTGCTTCCTCCTTCCCATCCCTCTTGTAATTTCCTCTCTCAGAGGATGGGGAAACCAAGGTAGGGATGGGTGTGAGTGATTGAGGAAGGTCCAATAGCTCAGACCAAGTTGGAAGTTTTCTTTGGGCACCAGGTTCCTGTCCAAGTCTGTGTAGAAGTTCCGGCCATGAGCTGGCTTCACAGAGGAGGGTGGTGTGAGGGCTGCCGCTCAGGCCTCGCCCCTGTTGGTGAGCTGTTCCTGCCATAGCCTCCGCATGCCCCACCGACTCCTGCAGTCCTCATGCCATCCCTTGGAGTCACCACCCTGTTATGTCTGTTGTACTGCTGGGGAAACCGAGGCATAGAGAAACTGAGTTTCACTCAAGGCTCTGAGCCTAGGAAGCCTGTCCCCAAGAGAGCAGGCACCTGTGGAGGAGGGAAGGGCAATTGGAGGCCTCTGTGCAAGGCGCATCCTTCTCAAGTGTTTGTTTTGAGACAGGAAAAGTCCTGATTTGGACTAAACCCTGTGAGGATTCTGCTCATCTGATACCACCCTAGAACTTGGAGCAGAGAGCCATTGGGGGTTGGGAGACTCTAGGAGACCTGTGGGCCTTTCAGGGCAAGCTGTGTGGTGGTCTGCTGTCAGCATGAAGAAGCCTGACTTGTGGTGGAAGTGGGGATCCAGGGAATCCTGGAGGTGCTGAGACAGCCCTGCTCCCAGGGGTCTAACAGCTGGGAGAGGCAGCTACCAGCATCCAAAGGCAATGACCACACGCCCCACTGTGGCTGCATTGCTGGGCATTCCCCACTTTCCTGCCTGCAGAGCTTGTGTCTGGCAGGGCGTTGTGAAGCAATCTTGAGGGCTCTTCCATTTTTAAAAATTCCCAAGACTCCCGTGTCACCTGGCATTCTGTCTTCCTGCAGGGCCTGGGGGTTAAGCAGCTGCGTACCTCAGTGTTCTCAGGGTGTGACTTTGGATGGGTGGTTGGACACACTATGAAGGAGCTGCTTTTCCATAACTGGTGCAGGAGGGAGGCCAGGCCTAAGAGTGGCACTGCCTGGGCAGGTGAGGAGGTACTGCATGTGCTGTCCAGGGCTGTGGTTTCCACACTTTGGCTCCAAGGGAGCAACTGGACCCTTCCTGGGCCCTCAGGAGCTATGTGGCCCTGGAGGAATGGCTCTTCCCTCACGATCAGGCTGGTGTACCTGGGGCACTTGGGCAGGTAGTGACCGAGGCTCCTTAAGTTTGAGCAGCTGCCTCAGAGAGAGCCACGGCCAGGTAGACACAGACTCCTGCTGGGCCTTCCCACCTCAGGGACCCCAACCCCTTACTGTGAGGGAGGAGAGATCAGTTTACCCTTGTCAGTTTGGGGCAGCCACCCCTCAGTCAGACCTGCTTCTCCACATCCGTGCACTGGATAAAGGGCCACTACACATGCTGAAGGTAAAGAAAGATTTGGTTTCTTCTTAGACAGCAAAGCGAAGGTGGCTAGCAGGCAGGGGCTGGCCAGGACCCTGCAGGCTCTGATGGATGAGACTCTCCTGGGCCCCAGGCCCCATACTGTCCAGTGTTTGAAGTGTGGCCCCTCAAGCTGTCCCCCAGAGCCGGAGAGGGCCCCGTGTGACTGCCCAGCCGCTGTCCTGGGCATCAAACCTTTCTGTCCCAGCCCTGCTGTGCCATGGGAGGTGGACTGACAGATGGGGCTGCAGGGGCAGGGTGTGTCTCGGGGACATGTGGTAGAACAGGCAGTCCAGGCTCAGGTAGGTGATGACATCAAGGAGTATCGGGGCCTGGCTTCTTCTTTAGAGCTTAATATGCTTAAAAAAATTGTTCATTCACTTTAAGAACATCAAAATGTAGAAATGAGCATGTCTCTGTAGGAATTATGGAGTATGTATGGGGAACTACCGGGTTTTTCTACTTGCCAGCTTTTTTCTTCCTGTGTATGTATGTGAGATACATATGATCTATAAAAACTAGAAAGTGCTTTGAGCATCTATAACAGTTGTTTTTAAAAAGACACAGAGTTTGGTGTTATTCTTTGAGTTGCAGAAAAGTAGGTTTCATTCAAGTGGTCGAAGACCTGGAGGTTTCCATGGGTTTGGAAGGTTCTGTGCACTTCCAGTCTATTGTTGTATCATGTGAAATAATTGTTGTAGTTTGAGTTTTATGGGTTTGCTTTTTTAAGGCAGTTTTTCTGCACTGTTCCCCTCCTAAAGGTCTTCCATCTTTAGGGGAAGTTTTAAGCATAACCAGAGCAGAGAGATTGGCCTGTGTGTTTTCGCGCCCACTTTGGCAGCTCCAGCTTTGGCAGCCTCCGTTCTGTGCCTCACTTCTACTGTAAGTACATTGGTGTGTTGTGTTGAGAAAGTAATCTGTGATTCTGTTTTTCTATAAAAACAGAATCACAGATTAATTTTCATACCTCACAAGATTAACAGTGACTCTTTAATGTCATCTTCTATCTGGTCAGCGTCCGGATTTCCCTGTTTGGCTCATAGTCGCTTTACAGTTGTTCTGTTTGCATTGGGAGCCAAGCAGGGTCCACTTGGTGCACCTGGCTGAGGGCGCCACTGCTTACAGGGCCTCATGTGACCATCCTGAGGCTACCCGTCCTGCTTCCCCACTGGCAACCTGGAGTAGCTGTCCCCGCCCCCATGCAGGCCAGGCATCTCACTCTTGTCTTGTCTTTCCTTTCTCTTTTTTAGGAAATTGGCCACAGTGCTACCTTCAGCTGATACATGTCCTTGCCCTTGCACTGCTGGGTCATTGTTGCCCATCCAGTTCATTCATTAGACCAGCTTTTATTGTGCCGCTGAGGCTCGTGGTCACCTGTCAAGTGTATTCTGACTGTGGTGCTGAGAGGTGTCCAGCTCTCTCTGAACCAGGAGGGAGGAGCTCTCTTTGTCCCAGTTCCATAGGTGAGGATGCTGGGGCTCAGAGTGAGGGCTAACATCCCACACTGTGTGCTAGCAAGGCTTGACATGATCTTGAGTGGTCCTCTCCCTGGGCCTTGGTTTCCTTGTTTTAGGCCAGCACATCCCTGAAGCCCTGGCAGTGGACCAGATTCTCCCTCAGTGATGGTGTCAGGGCAGGCCTGGGACCTCACCCTTCTAGCTCCTGGGGTCCCCTGGGCATTCTCCTCCCACCTTCCCCCTCACATCCTGCCCCAAATTCTCTGCAGGGGTCCAGGCTTCTCCACCGACCTGAGAGATTCCCTGGGTATTGTAGAACTGTGACCCAGGATGATCAGAGGGGATGTAGGCCCCTGGAGTTGCTGCTCCCAACAGTCATGAACCCGAGGCAGTACCTAATGTTGCCCCATTGCCGGTTTGGAGAGGCTGGAATTGCAGTGAGTCCAGCAGCAGCTGACAAGCAGGTCTGCATTCTCATCAGCACTTAGTGTTGTTGGTTTTGTCATCGTGGCCAGCATGGTGAGGGAGAAAGGGTGTCTCAGAGGGTTTGATTTATTTCTTATGGGAGCAGTCAGCTCTGCCATAACACTGTTTTTTTTTGTTTTTTGTTTTTTTTTTTGCGGTACGCGGGCCTCTCACTGCCGTGGCCTCTCCCATTGAGGAGCACAGGCTCCGGATGCACAGGCTCAGCGGCCATGGCTCACGGGCCCAGCCGCTCCGTGGCATGTGGGATCTTCCTGGACCGGGGCACGAACCTGTGTCCCCTGCATCGGCAGACGGACTCTCAACCACTGCGCCACCAGGGAAGCCCCATAACACTGATTTTGAAAATGCAAATTTTTTCCAGAGTGATTGATATTTGAGGGAACAATATGAGCATAATAAGAGTTATGTGTGATTTTGTCCTCAGAAAACACCAGGTGAACACAGAACCTGCACCCAGTGACCCACCCACCTGCATCTGGTGTGACTTTCCATCTCATTTCAGAAGGCCTGCTTTCCCCCTCTGGAGAAGTCATATCCACGGGCAAACCTCAGGGTTTTGTCAAGATAAAGTGCCATGTGTTGCAGCATTTATGTGTTTTTAAACTACCTGACACTTCTAAAACTCTGCTGCCTTTTTTCATTAATTTAAAAAAATAAACTGCTTTAGGGCTTCCCTGGTGGCACAGTGGTTGAGAGTCCGCCTGCCGATGCAGGGGACACGGGTTCGTGCCCCAGTCCAGGAAGATCCCACATGCCGCGGAGCGGCTGGGCCCGTGAGCCATGGCCGCTGAGCCTGCACGTCCGGGGCCTGTGCTCCGCAATGGGAGAGGCCATGGCAGGGAGAGGCCTGTGTACCGCAAAAAAAAATAAAAAATAAAAATAAACTGCTTTAGATCCCCTGGCTGAGGTGTTTGTCAGGCATCTCCACTTCAAGGTGCTCTTTCATCCTTTCCAAACTGCACAGCTACCACCCTAAGGACAAGGCGGGGGCAGGAGAGGGTCATGCTCACTGCCTTGAGGGGAAGCATGTACATACATTGTTCGGAATTTTTCCCCATGGGAGACATGTCTCTTCCCAGTTTACTTGTTTATTCATCCATTCATTTATATTGGTATGGACTCACGGATATTTATTTTATATTTGGGCTTTATTTTGTTGCTTAGCTTGTTACAGCTTTGGCCCCTGGCAGCTCTTTCATTTGGCTCCTGTGCCCCTTCAACATACCTATCATTGTGATTGTTTCCTTCCTTCCTCCCTTCCTCCCTCCCTCCCTCCCTTCCTTCCTTCCTCCCTTCCTTCCGGAGAGCCTCTTTACTTTCTGGTGCTACAGGGTTCTCCAGAGGCATCCTGTATGTTCCCTGCCCCAGTACAAGAGTAAGCATTCTCCAAGGAATCCTGGTTCCTTTTATTGGAGAATGGTATTAGAAGCCAGGATCTGGGTGCTGGGTGTTTGTTGCTGCTGGAGTGTCCCTGCTTCTAGGCCCTCTCAGCCAACAGAGGCAGGAGATAGATCTGGCCCACATATACACACACATCTATAAACATTTCTAGATGTAGTCACATGTATTTATATTAAGCTGAACATGAGTTCCTACTGATGTCTCCAGCTCTGATCTATCACCACGTAGATCATTCCCACCACCTCCCCTTGCTTATCTGTATGTAACCTCCCTCCACCAGAGAGACACCTGGCTTCCCCATCCCCCACACAGCTCCATTCCAGCACACATCACAGTAGTGTCAGAACTGTTGACCTATACCCCTTTGTGAAATAATTTATCAACTAGAGTATAGTGCTCACGTGCTGTTCTTTTTGACTTCAGTCTTATATACTCCACTGATTTCCAAATACATTACTTAAGCAAGCACCTTATTTGCTATCCCCTTCAGTGAGGTGGTTTCATCTATCTGTAACACAGATTGTTTTACCACATTCTGTGTTCCAGCCTAGGATCCCCATATGTCCTAAATGATTTTTTAAAAAAATTTTATACATTAAGGTTCACTCTTTGTGCGGCAAAGTTATCTGGGTTTTGACAAACAAGTAGTGTCATTTATCTACCATTACAGTATCATACAGAATTGTTTCACTCTGTTAAAAAAATCCCCTGTGCTTTATTCAACACCACTCCACCCCAAAAAAAGAACCCCTGGCAACCGCTGATCTTTTACTTTCTCCATAGTTTTGCCTTTTCCAGAATGTCATATAACTGGAATCATATAGTATGTAGCCTTTTCAGATTGGCTTCTTTCACTTAGCAATATGTGGGTTTTTTTGTTTTTTTTTTTTTGCAGTACGCGGGCATCTCACTGTTGTGGCCTCTCCTGTTGCGGAGCACAGGCTCCGGAGGCGCAGGCTCAGCGGCCATGGCTCACGGGTCCAGCCGCTCTGCGGCATGTGGGATCTTCCCGGACCAGAGCACGAACCCGTGTCCCCTGCATCGGCAGGCGGACTCTCAACCACTGCGCCACCAGGGAAGCCCCAGCAATATGTGTTTAAGATTGATCCATGTCTTTTCGTTGCTTATTAGCTCTTTTTTTTTTTTTTAAATCACAGAATGATATTTCATTGTTTAGATATACCACAGTTTGTTTATCCATTCAAAGTGGGCATCTTGGTTACTTCCAGCTGGGAGCAATTATTAATAAAGCTGCTATAAAACATCCATGTACAGGTTTTGTGTGGACATAAGTTTTCAGCTCCTTTAGGTGAACACCAAGGAGTGTGCGACTTGCTGGATCACAGGGTAAGAGTATGTTTAGTTTTGTAAGAAACCGCCAGACTGTCTTGCAAAGTGGCTGCACCATTCTGTATTCCTACCAGAAATGAATGAGAGTTCCTGTTGCTCCACCTCCTCACCTGCATTTGGCAGTTACTAGAGTAGGTGTATAGGGGCATCTCATTGTTCTCATTTGCATTTCTCTGCTGACATATAATGTGGAACATGTTTTCATGTTTGTTTGCTGTCTGTGTATCGTCTTTTGTGAGGTGTCTGTTCTGATCTCTTGCTCATTTTAAAATTGAATTGTTTGTCTCCTTATCATAGAGTTTTAAGAGTCTTTTATCTATTTTAGATACAAGTCCTACTTTGCAAATAAATAACCCAGTCTGTGGTTTGTCTTTTCATTCCCATAATAGTGCCTTTCACAGAGCAGTTTTTAATTTTTTTAAATTTATTTATTTTTATTTTTGGCTGTGTTGGGTCTTCGTTACTGCGAGTGGGCTTCTCATCGGTGGCTTCTCTTGTTGCGGAGCACGGCCTGTAGGCATGCGGGCTTCAGTAGTTGTGGCTCGCAGGCTGTAGAGCTCAGGCTCATTAGCTGTAGCTCATGGGCTTAGTTGCTCCGTGGCATGTGGGATCTTCCCGGACCAGGGCTCGAACCCGTGTTCCCTGCATTGGCAGGCGGATTCCCAACCACTGCGCCACTAGGGAAGCCCGAGAAGTTTTTAATTTTAATGCCATTTTGTTTTCATGTTAAGATTGTCCTCACCAAACCCAGGTCATATAGATTTTTTGCCTATGTTTTTATCTAGAGGTTTTATTAGTTTTGCATTTTATATTTAGATCTGTGGTTCATTTCAGGTTGATTTTTGTGAGAGGTATAAGGTCTTTGTCTAGATTCATTTTTCGCACATGGATGTACAGTTGTTCCAGCGTCATTTGTTGAAGAGACTGAACTTTCTTTATGAAGTTGCTTTGCTCCTTTGTCAGTGATCAGTTGGCTGTATGTGTGTGGGTCTACTCCTGGGAGTTCTGTTCTGTTGCAATCATCTGTGCAATTATCCTTTTTCCAACACCCTGCCCTCTTGAATGTATGTTGCTGATTTTATTAGGTTTCTGTCTTTTTATGTGTTAATGGTGAATCTTTCCCTTAAGCCCTGTGGTTTTTGTTATGTGACTCGGCACACCTGACTGGGATCTGCTGGCCTAGGTCTTCAGCCCTGGGTTGGCAGGGTTGGTCCTGGTCATCATCAATTGGTGGTCCTTTTTTTTTTTTTTTAAATCTTGAGAAAAAGTAAAAACAAAAATCACTAGTACAGTTGGTTAGATTTTTGATAGAAGATGAGTATGATACTTCTCTGTGTCTTTGTGTCACTGTTTTTAAGGTGGTCCATGGGACCTTCTGTTTGAGCAGCTCAGTCAGGGTTGACTTTACTCCTGGGAAACCACCCAGAAAGCTGCTTAACTTACTAGCCTTATGCATTTGACCCAGGCAGTAGTTAGGGGAGGGGTGTGGACTCAGCCACTGCTCAGACCTGGGATTGGGTCGCAATTGGCCGTTTACTAGCTGCTTGCCCCACAGGCAGAAGCTGGTGGCTAGGTCCCTCCAAAACTGTGACAGACGCATCCCCATCTTCGTTTCAGGTACCTTCACTATTATTTCAGGTGCTCACCACCCTATGTGAGCCCCTTTCCAGCCTGCCAGGCCTCTAGGTCTGGCCCTCTTCTCTGGTGCTAGGGTCAGACTCCACCCCAGAGATGCCCGCCCAGCCTTTCCCTATGCCAGCTCTGACTCTTCACTACCTTTGGAATAGGTCTGTAGGGACCCACAATGGATTTATGGTAGGTGTGGGTGGTGTTTACGTGCCAGGCCGCCAAGTCTGCATCTCTCGCAGACTCTCACTACCAAGCACACCTCTTTTTCCTCATGTTCTCTCAGCATCAGTGTCTCACCTCCACTGTGGGATGCCCCTTTGTGCCTGTACTGGTTGAAGTCTGGAACACATATCTGTTTTCAGGACCCACAGGAGCCTGTGAGGCTTTGGGGAGAGGTAGCGTGCCTGGGCCAAAGGCGCAGGGCGGAGGGTCAGGTCCTGATGTGGCACTTTCTTTGGCTGCGATTTGCACAGTGGCTGCTGCAACTTAAAGCAGTGTTGGTGCTGTTGTGATTGGGCTGAGAAATGGCCCCGGGCAGTCTACTGGAGGGTGTCCAGGATGAGTCAGGAGTGTTAGGCTTTCATGCCCAAGCTATGATGAAGTGAGCCATGTGTGCGTGTGTGTGCATGTGTTCACATGTGTGTGTGTCACAGACAGCACAGGAAGGATCCCTGCAGGCCTCACTCTTCTGGGTGACCTCGATGTGTGCAGGTTGGAGGGGCGAGGCTGGGAGACCAGGTACCTGGCTTCAGTACAGGGTCTCAGCCGCCCACCCTGAGCCTCAGATTCTCACCTCTTTTCATGAGCAGTGCAGCATCCTTGGTTCCTTGGGGTGTGGGAGTCCTTCATGACGGGGACTTACCCTGCCAGGGTGACTGTGACAGAATGCCAGACATGGGGGACACTTGGCTCCTGACACCCTTTATCTCATCATGGCTACAGCTGCTGACAGGCCCGTCTGCCTTCCAGAGCCTCTTAGGGCAGATGTGAGAATTGAATCATCATTGCGGCCCATGCCCATACATAGTTCCATTGGCTCCACTCTCGTCTCTAAAGCTGCAGACCTCTGGGTTCTTGAAGGGACATGGCCTGAGTTAGAGTCTCTGGCTACTTGCTGACTGTGAGGCTTGCTGGATGTCCCTTCCTAAATGGGGCTAATAACGTGAGGACATGTGTTGAGATTAGAGATGAGGTGAGAAACCGCAATCCACTCTCCTGGTGTTTCCAGCCAGGTATAGTCCCGGCTGCTCTGCCTACCAAATGTATTCTGAGGCTTGGGATAGATGGGAGCTGATCAGCTCCCTCGACTGCAGGCCATTGAATAGAGGTTTGTGTCGGGTAGCCAGCTGCCTCGGAAGACAAGGGCTTGTCCCCAGACCCCAGGATTGACAGAGGAGCCAGGGTCTGTGGGGAGTGCCACTGGCTACAGGGCTCAGCTGGCCAGAAGCCTGTCTGCTGACACTGGGGCAATTAGAGTGTAATCTTCTCTAAATGGCACCGATTCTGGCTAAATCCCTCCTGCTCAGGAGTGGATTCCCAGTTTTCTAAAAGCAGCTTAGTGTTTGGACACTGCCCAGGGCAGCTGGGCTTTGTGGTTGGTGATGGGATGGATGTGGACCTGTGGGACAGGCGTGGGGGTTGGGGGTGATCCCTGGGTGAGTACCACACCTTGGGGCCAGTTTTTCTGATCCCTACAGCCAGTGTGCAGGTGCTCTGACGGGAAACTAAGACAGGAAGCCACACAGTGGGAAGGGCAGGCCAGTGGAGAACAGCTGTCACACACGTGCCCCTCCTGGGCCTTTGGGGGGAGTCTGGGACAGGGTTGGGCCCTTGGCATGCTGATCTGATGGATGAGGCTTGTTTGCTTGGGCAGGGTGTATGCAGGTGTGCTTGTAGCCTCTGTTCTGCTCCAGTTCCCAGGTGGAACCCTCATCCCCAGGAGGCCCCCATCCTCTCCTGCAGGGGAGATCTGTGCAGCCTTCCCCAGCTCCTCCCTGCCCTCCTGCCAGGTGAGGCTGCTGGGGGCTCCTTGGAGCCCAGCTCCACCTTCATCCCACCCCGCCCTTCCCAGCTCTGGGAACTACTTTGCTGCAAAGAAGAAAAGTTGTTTTTGGAGTGAGAAGCCCTGTGGTGCCATTCAGGGGAATCATCTGACCTCGCTGAACCTTGGTTTGCTCAACTGTGAAATGGGAGTGATAAGTTTCTACTTTGCGTGGCTGTTGTGAAGATCAAATAAGATTCACACCCACCTCGGTCACCTTTGCGGGGTAGCCAGGCCTTCCCAGGCTGCCTCCAAAAATGTCTAGAGGCCTGGGGCCATGCCTGCCACCACCTGTCTGTTCAGGAAACCTGTGAGACAGGGAAGAGGGAGTGGGTCTGGGGTAGGTCCTTCTTGGAATGGAAGGTGGGAGCAGATGAGGAGCAGATGAGAAGAGCTGGCTGAGGGTGGTGAGCTGAGTTCTCCCATGGAGTGCATGGGGTGTCCTTTTGTGTGGGTTTGCAGGTCTCTGAGGGCCTGTGTAGGGAATGGGTCTGTTTCTGGTTTCTCAGCTGGCTTGGGTTCCCTGGGAAGCTCATGCAGAGCCAGTGTGGTGTATTGAATTTCCTGCACGCCAGGATCACCAGGGAGCTTTCAGAAATTCCAAAACATTGGCCACACCCAGAAGGATCAAACAGTTTCAGGGTGGGACTTGAGCATCAGGAGATTTCATGTTTCTGGAAGGATCCCAGTGGGAAGATGCATCTGGGAAACCTATCATGTTACTGCAGCTTATGCTAGGGATCTGAACCCTCCCTGGCCACATGGGTGGACTGTCATTCTGTACTTCTGCACAGCTACAGGATTTATCCGCATCTCTCCACCTTGGTGCACAGTGAGGGCCCAGGAATGCCCTTGGCTGTGTCCACGTGCTGGCGGGAGGGCCTGCCTCTTTGTCTGCTTCCCGCGGCCAGGTCATGGGCCACTGGCTACCCGGGGCTGGTCCTGGAAAGGACCCCTCTCTGGAGGTGTGCATGAGCCACAGGCAGACCCAGGTAGAGGGGTGAGCCTAGGAGCTATTCCTGCTGCCAAGTCATGGGGGTGTGTCTCCTGCTGGCTGGGGAAGAGTGGTAAAGAGGAGATGCCTGCAGGACCTGCTTCCCAGCTCCCGCAAGCACCAAGCCTCACCCAGCACCCCTACTACCTGTCCATTCACTGGACCTTCTGTCCCTGTCCACCCACTTGTGATGTAGCCCTGTCACCCCCTTGCGGTGTCCCCACATCCTCCCTATTCTCCTGTCAGTCCGAATATATTTACTGAGTGCCATTCTCTCGCTGGGAGTGGGCTTGCCCACTCCAGGCCTATACCCAACTTAGGAGGCACAGACTCCTTAGGCACAGGCCAGGCATGGGGTGCTGTAAGGTGCACCACTGCTTGCATTCCCACAGGCCCACCTTCCTTGTGTGAGAAGCCACCTCACCCCCACTGCCCTGGCCTGCACTATGTGTCCAAGGGGTTTGAACCCTGCCTCCCCCCAGCCCAGCTCTGCATCTGTGAACTCAAATGGTAGAGCACCAGCCCTAGGATGGCTTTCTGTAGGGAAGGTGGAAGGTCCCAGAGTAGCCCCTGACACTTTTTTTTGCCTGTCCCCTGCTGTCCCTGGGGCTGACTGCCCTGAGTGCCCCCCCCAACCCAGGCCCCCTTGACCCCTGGTGACACCCTAGGTCTGAGATATGGCCTGATAGGGACCCAGTGGGGATGTCACAGGGCTCTGTTCAGCCCTCCAGAAGGTTCTGTCCTTGTGTGTGAGTTTGGCATGTCATCCTCCCTCCCCACCTTGGTTTCTCTTCCTGGAAGCTGCTCCTGGCCAGTTTGGTCTCACCCACCTGTCGGAATTTGGGTGATTCACTGCGAGGCGAAACTGAGCCCCTCTTCCAGTGGCAGACTGCATTGTTCAGGTACACCTCTGACAGATGCTTCTGGAGTGACAACTCTGGCTACTGCCCAGAGGATTCTGTCTGTAATCAGCTCTCATTTTAAAATTGGGGCATA
The DNA here is from genome assembly GCF_951394435.1 of Stenella coeruleoalba. Classification (NCBI taxonomy): domain Eukaryota; kingdom Metazoa; phylum Chordata; class Mammalia; order Artiodactyla; family Delphinidae; genus Stenella; species Stenella coeruleoalba. The sequence goes on along the minus strand of NC_137153.1, from coordinate 33,635,243 downwards.
ATTTACCTATTACAAGACACAGAGTTGTTTGTGCTCCTGTGGCTGCCCTGCCTGAGGGTTCTCCTCACATGCCTTCCAGTCCACCCCATCCAAGACAGCCCTGCCAACCTTCTGCTGCAGTGATCAGGTTCTTTTCTAGACTTGCATATTGACGGGCTGCACCCAGGTGGCCTTTTTGTCTGGCTCCTCTGAAAGACATCAGAGCTGTGAGTGAGTGTTGGTGGTGGCTGTTCTCTCTGAGCAGCAGTGCCTGAGTCGTATGCCTGAGTCACCAACACCTCCCCTTGGAGGACATCAGGGTCACCTGTGCAAGGCTCTGTGTGGACCTGCATTCTCAGTTTCCTCGGTGATACCCGAGGAACAGAACTCACTTCCTTTTGTCTAGGACAGATACACACAGTTGGCCACCCTGGTCCCTTGGCCAAAAGGCCAGCTCCTCTGCAGGCTCTGCCCCTTTATTTAGCTAGTGCTTGAGGGTGGCAGGGCTGTGCCAGGAGAGAGGTAATCTCCATAAGCTATGTGAAGTAGGACCAAGGACCAGCACGACCAGCCTCAGCCAGATCTGGGGATTAACAAGCACTGCCCCAGTAAGCTGAAACATTCCAGATTCCAAGCTTGAGACTGGCAGGGCTGACTGGCAGGTGGACCTGTACTTGGGAAGGTACATTTCTGGCTCCTGGTGTGATTCTTAGGTGTGGGCAACTGAACAGCAGAGTCATGGGTCCAGGTGCTGGTTCTGCCTTCCAATCTGTTACGCCTCTTTCCTGCCTTTTCTGGCAGTCCCACCTGGGAAGTCATATGGAGTTGCTTGTTCTCAGAGTTCAGTTTCTTACCTGTGAAAGGAGATCCCTCCTGTGAGAGAAGCTAATGGGCTCATGTTGACACAGATTGTGAAGTGCACAGGCCTCGGGTTATTGCCCACCCTCCTGGGCTTTTCCCACCTGGTTCATCTCTTCCCTGGACTCCATCAGAGCTGGAAGAGGGGCCTGGGAAAATGGGCCTTGGAGCCACTCTGTTTCTGTGTGCTGTGTGAATCTCAGGGTCTTTCTCAAGGACATCTGTCCTGGATGCATCCTTATTGATTGCCAGCTCTAGCCCTTTTTATGCCCCTCTCTCCCTACCCCATCCGGTCCCCCATCCAAGCTGGTACTTTGTAGCTGTTGTAACTTGTTTCTCTCCAGTTGCCAGCAAGACTGTGTTCCTGCATGGGGCAATTGGAAGCATATGGCCCAGAGTGAGCATGCAGTCCATTTTTTTGTCCCATTTCCTGGCTGGACCTTGCATTCTTATGTCAGGTTTTTGCTGAAGTGCATTTATGGAAAGTTGATCTCTCATTGTCTCTCTGATACCTTGTTTCATTAGTAATGAGTAATTGGTCTCCATGGGCTATATTGAGATCTGGGGTACATTTGGTTTGTGTTTTGTTAATCTTATAACTGTACAACATACAGTAAAATGCACAGACTTTAAGTGCATGTGCACACCAACCCAGGCACATTTGCATCCTGCTTCCTGTTCTTTCTTATCACCAGGAGTGGTGGTAGCTAAGGTTCTGAGCATCTCACCTCTAGCATTGTACATTTAGATAACATTGCAGATGTTGCATCTTTTCAATGGTTTGTTTCTATTTCAGTATGCAGTTTCATAAATCATTTTGTTTACTTTTTGAGATATAGTTTACTTCCTATTTATTTTTAAGCCCTATTATAGTTTTGACAATGGTTAAAATTAGTTTTTATTGGAGTATAAAATATAGAAACTACACAGATCATACTTTTACAGTTTGATGTTTCCATGCAGCTCCACAGATGGAGCAAGGAGCATGTTGTCAGCATCCCAGAGACTGTTCTCTAATGCTTGTTCAGGGTTAATAATTCAGACACTGCCCCATACATTGATCTTACCTGTTTTCGACTTACTCTGGGCAGTCCTACGGACCTTGGGTTTTGTGTGTTCACTCAGCATTTTCTATCTAGAGACACTGTTGCCTGAATTTGCAGATTGTTGGCACTCATCACTGGCAGGGTTCCATGTGGACACACCATGCTTCCTTACCCAGGTTTGTGCTGTTGGACTCTGTGCCTCTGTGAGCATGCATGTAGATAGCACCCAGGGTGGGCACTGGCATTTTCCATGTTAAATTCTGGCCTTTCTGATCTGTGTGTCCTAGTCGCCATCCTGATGCTAGTTTGCATTTCCCCGTGGACCTTTCCTATGTTGACTGCCTATTTGGAAACCCTCTTTTGTGAGGAGCCTGTTCAGGACCTTTACCCTTTTTTCTGTGGGGTGTCCACTTTTTTCTTCCTGGTGTGTCAGAGTTCTTAATATATTCTGGACATGGATCTTCCTGCCCTCCAGCAATAGTTCTGACACTGGTGCAGCAGAAGGAGCTGGTGTGAGGGGGTAGGGATGGCCCAGAGTCCCAGCTGTGCTTCTGCCCAGGATAGCTGAGCATGATAGCTGACAGCTTGACATGGCCCTGGCCTCTGGGACCCTTAGTTTCTTCCTCCATAAAATGGGAACCAGAATTCTCCTGAGAACTTTGAGCTAGGCATTAAGTGAAATAATAGATTTAAGGAAAATTATAAGAGTGGTAGCTATTATTGTTACTAATATTAATCTTTTTTTAAATGGGAAGAGACCTTACACCTACTAGGACGGGTAAAATCAAAAGACCAACAGTAACAAGTGTTGATGAGGCTGTGGAGAAATCAACACTGGAATGGAAAATGATACGCTGCTTTGGCAAGCAGTTTGGCAATTCCTCAAAGTGTCAGACATCGAATTACCATGTATATGTACCATCGGTTCACTCCTACATATATACCCAGGGAAATGAAAATATGTGTCCACACAACAACTTGTATTCACAGCAGCATTATTCATAGCAACCCTAAAGTGGAAACAACACAAATTGTCCGTCAGCTGATGAATGGATAAATAAATGTGGTCCGTCCACATTTACTGTATTGTAATACTATACAATGGGATAATATTTGACAGTAAAAAGAAGTGAAGTGCTGGTACACGCTACAACATGGATGAACCTTGAAAGCATTATGCCCAATGAGAGAAGCCAGTCACAGAAGATAACGTGTTGTGTGGTTCCCTTTATATGAAATATCCTGAATAGTCTAAGCCATAGAGACAGAAAGTACATTGGTGGTTCTTAGGGTCTGGGGGAGGGGAGCTGGGGAGTGAATGCTAATGGGGAATGAAAATGTGGGTTATGAAAATGTGAAATTAGATGGTGGTGATGGTTGCTCAACCCTGTGAATCTACTAAAACCCACTGAATTGTACATGTTAAATGGGTGAATGTTATAGTATGTGAATTATACCTTAAATTTTTTTTCATTGGAGGCAAAGGGGAGAGAGTCTTTTTGTTAAATCAGCTGGATAAATTGCACTATTGCTCTCAAGTAATCCCAGAGGATTTGGGGATTACTTCAGCCTTATAGCTGTGGTGTCCCAGACACATGAGCTCCAAGTGACAAGTCAGGCACCTTACTTACCCTTTTAGGTTCAGCCCTTCTTGTTAGCCTATTTATCATTTTCTTTGAATATCATTTTCTGGTTAAATTAATATTCAAGGTTAATGTTTTTTGATGTTGAGATTATAAATGTAATTTTTTTTTTAAAGTACGTTTTCCTAGCCTAATTTAACTTGGGAGGATTGGAGATTTCTCAATGACCTTTTTGGAGGTGTTTCTTAGCGCATTTTCTGGAGAAAATTAGACAATCAGACCTGCAGACAATACGGAATTAACATATCCTTTCTTCTGTTTCTTTCTTCCAGTCTCTGAAGTGTGGTGGGAGGTTATCTTGCCTTGTCCTTTTAAGTGGAGTGGCTCTAGTGCTTGTCCATTATTTATTAACGCGTTCTGTTCCTTGTTAAGTTGGCTCTCATTTTAAATCTGTCTAGGTAGATTTACTGCAGCTATAGGTGCTCTTTCTATGAAATTAAGAAAGAAAGTTACCATATCCATTTTTCTAAAACTTCAGTTGAGGAGTGGATTGAAAGCATCTTTGTGCAGATGACATTCTTACATCCTTTCTAAACATTAGTTTGTCTGTGACAGGGATGTTGATAGTTCACCTTCTGACAGCACTATATGGTTTACTTACTGTGCTTGCTTATCCTGATCCTGGACAGGCGCCAAAGCAATATTTTTAAATTGAATTAAATTAGTGCCTCTGGTTTTGTGTTCCTGGGGCAGGTGACTGATTCTCAAGGTGGACTGTTGGCTTCTGTTTGCTGAGGTCTCACCTAAGTTTTTGCATGCACAGTCAGCCCAGGTGTCCTCGGACACCCCCCCACCCCCACCGGCTTTTGAAGGAAGGATTTGTGGAGCTCCTCTGAGCTCCACAGGGTGTCCATTGAGCCTGTGATGACTGCCCCTCCCTCCCCTCCCCCCATCCTGTCTTGTGCTGTGAGTGGATGTGGAAGTGGACAGAGAAGTCCCAGGTTCCAGTCCTGCAGCACAGTTCAAAGTTCCAGGGAGTGGGGCAGCAGGGCAGAGGGGACTGGCTTACAGCTCCCTGTTTTAGGGGCATGTACTTTTCCTATGGCTATGATCATCACCAGCTTGAGAAAATACACTAACTTAGTGGCTTTTTTTTTTTTCTTTTGTTTTGGGTTTTTGTTGTATTACTTCCCCTTTCTAAGACCTTTGCCTCATTACTTTGTTCAGTTTCTGTTTCTTTTTATCATTAATATGGATTTTTAGTGTAACCCCTCCCGCAGCACGGTACTGCTTTGGCAGTGATCCCCAAGTTCTGATATGAGATGTTTCTATTTTTTGTTTATTTGGTTTCCTGTTGTTTGTTCTGTATGCCCTCTCTGGTCCAGACATTACTTAAGAGACCAATTTCCATGTGTTTGGGTGTGAACTGATTTTATTTAATAGCTTTTATCTTCTAGAACAGTTTTAGATTTACAGAAAACTTTTTGAAATGTATTTAAAAATTTTTCTTCTACAGTGATGCACACGTATATGTAGTTATATTCCCTTTGTCAGATTACTGTGATATCACTCTGTCCCATTGTGATACCATTTCCTTAGGAAAAAGCTTGAAAGGAAGCGTGTGCCCTTCAGCCTTCTGTTGAGTCTTCTTTACGTTGATGCTAATTCTGACTCATTTGAACCCCAGTCGAGTTCTTTGCCAGTTGACACATTCTTGCATGTCTACCATTATACAGTATTTTGTACCCGGCTGTTTTGGCCAATGAATTAAGTGTTGATAGGTTTAATCAACCTTTGAGAGACTTTAATCTCCTAATGCTATAAAATCTTTATCTCATAATGTTATAGAGCTTGTTATCTGTGTCCAGTTCATAAGCCTTAGTCCCGTTTTGAGGTTAATGAGGCTCACGTGGTTTCTTGGGGCTGACAACCTCGCACAGAGAGTGTGTGGCCCCATATCACAGGTCCCCCCATCATGTCTTCTTTCCATTTCTCAGAGTTGCCAGATCCCCCTTGACTCAACCGAGTGGTGAAGCCCTGTGGTTTGTATGTACTAGTTTTGGGGTAGGGGGAAATCCATCAGCCGTCAGTATCTGCTGAACAACTTCTGCGGCAGTCTGTACTGAACTTGAGTTACTGGTTCCTCTTCCTTACCTAGCTCCCTGCATAAGGATTGGGAGGGAGGCCAGCTCCCAAGGCTGCTCCTTCCTGCTTCAGAGCAGAAGCAGACAACTACGGCTTTCTACTGATTAGTAAGTGCTCTGTGCTCCAGGTGGGGCTGAGCCTGGGCTGCCAGGTCCAGTAGGCACAAGTGTGCCAGCAGATGGTGACCATGTGGAGTGATGACTGGAGGGAGTCCTCCCTCCCTGAGCACCAGCTGCCATGTGGCCCAGCTCTGCCCCAGGCTGGTGCCCTGCACCTTGGGGTTCTCAGCACACATTTGCTCTGAGGAGCTGCTTCCCAGGGTGAGGTTCTGGTAGGGACACCACTTAGAACCAGAAAAGAAGTGAGGGACACTTTAGGGACTTCTCACTCTGGTTGGGGGATAGAGAGAGGCTGTGGTGCTGACTGGTTATAGTAATCAAGACCATTCGTGAGCTGAGGGTGGGCGGTGTTTCTGTCCATTCAAGTGGTTCCCCAGGATGCCAGGCTTTGGAGTCCCAGCTGGGATAGAACTGGGTCCTGAGGGCCTGACAGTGTTGGCTCTCCTGGTACCACTGGCACCCACCTGAGGCCAGACACTCAGTAAGCATGCTCTTGCTAAAGGCAAACTGAATGCTACCTGGAAAGATCCTTGTGAAGCTAGCCGGTGGGGTTTCCTATAAGCCTGCACAGGAAGATGATGTGGGGTGGGTACATAATGACCATACCCAGCCCCTGGTCCCAGGAACAGGATTAGGAAGGAAACCCAACAGAGGGGCTTGGATGGGCAGCTAACAGAAGTCGGGAATTTCCGGGATGCCCACACCCTGCTTGGTAGCCCTTCAGGAAGAGGTGGGAACTGCTGTGAGTGGATAGGGCTGGGTAAGCCCAGGAATTCCAACAAGCAAGTTGAGAATCCCAAATCCCAAGCTTCATTGTGAAAACTGCTTCCTGGAATCACGCCTTAACTCCTGGAAATGCTTATTAGTCCGGTTCTCCTCGTTTGACATGTATTGTGCCTGCTGTATCAGATCATCACCCGAAAAACTGGTTCACCTCTTGGTGGATATCAAGCCAAAAGACACGACCAAGCCAAAGAGCAGGAGAAGGAAGGGTTTATTACTTGGCAGCAAGTAAGGAGAGTACCAGGGATCTTTCCCAAAGCAGTGTCTCCCTGAACATCAAAATTGGGGAAGTTTTTTGTTTTTTTCTTCTCTTATTCAATATTATTTTCACTTTATTACTCAAGAATATTTCTGAGCTGGATAGTGTGGCAGAACCCCTATCAGATTTGTCAGTGAAAAGAGGCAAGAGGAAATGTAATTCTGCAGGCAATATAATATAGATACAGTTTTAAAGAAAAAGGGCAAAGAAAATGTAAATGTGGTCTGTCTTCTTACCTATAAAGAAGGTAGGCACAGGAGTAAATTATTTTTTATGTTACATTTATTTCTAAAGGTTTATAAGATATGATTTTAAAATGGGTGTATTTTATGGTTTCTATATTAATTGATACAGACATAGCAAAATACCTATGTGTATAAACTATTTGGCCAGTATCTGCTCACTTCATACCTTTAAGAAAGAGAATATAAGGTTATTTGCAATAATAATTAACTAGTTAATAATGTAAAGCAAGCTAAGTTTTTTTTTTTTTGTGGTACATGGGCCTCTCACTGTTGTGGCCTCTCCTGTTAAGGAGCACAGGCTCCGGAGGCGCAGGCTTAGTGGTCATGGCTCACGGGCCTAGCCGCTCCGCGGCATGTGGGATCTTCCCGGACCGGGGCATGAACCCATGTCCCCTGCATCGGCAGGCGGACTCTCAACCACTGCGCCACCAGGGAAGCCCAAGCTAAGATAATTTTTAAAGAATGTTGACCTGAAAAAGTGTAATGATTCTCAGTGTAGGCGTTCCTGTGTGGAACAAATTATGTGTGAATTACAATACAGTTTAAAAGTACACATGCATATAACTATCCTCTAAAGAGCCTTATAATTTTTGAAGATAAATCTACCACATTTCTGAATAATGTGTTTCAGTCCATAATAATCATCAAAAAACGATCAAGGCTGCCTTCCACATAAGGCGCCCTCTGCTGGACAATATGGGGAAATGAAGAGCTCCGTCAAAATGACACTTTGCCATATGCATTGTGAGATTATGCTGCACAGAAAAGAAGTTCGATTCCTAAGTGATGTTACACTGTATTGAACAAATATAGAGAATTCAACAATCATAAAATTCCCTCAAAAATTGAGGAAGTTTTGGGCTTCCCTGGTGGCGCAGTGGTTAAGAATCTGCTTGCCAATGCAGGGGACACAGGTTCGAGCCCTGGTCCGGGAAGATCCCACATGCTGCGGAGCAGCTAAGCCCGTACACCACAACTACTGAACCTGCGCTCTAGAGCTCGTGAGCCACGACTACTGAGCCCATGCGCCGCATCTCCTGAAGCCCGTGCGCTCTAGAGCCCGTGCTCTGCAACAAGAGAAGCCACCGCAGTGAGAAGCCCGCACACTGCAAACGAAGAGTAGGCCCCGCTCGCCGCAACTAGAGAAAGCCTGCACGCAGCAACGAGGACCCAACACAGGCAAAAATCGTAAACAAAAATAAATAAATTTATTTTTTTTTTAAATTGGGGAAATTTTAAGATAATATCACATGCATATTCATGAAGGTTGGGCAGTGTATGCATATTCATAAAGGGACCAGAGCAAAGGAGAAATCAGCATAGAATTGGGGCACAGATCGATAGAGTCCAAGCATTAGTTGGAAGTCACAAGGGTCAGAAAAGGTCCATATCATCATCCCTTAGGTTCCATTTGATCTGTTGGTTGAGCACTTCAGGCCAATCTTTACCATTGAAACAGAACTGGGAGTCTTTACAAATATATATTATCTTTGTTATTATTACTTCTCTTACTTGATAATAGGGAATAATTTGTTCCCGCATTCTTTTCTTCCTTTAAGATAATTACTGAGACCTGCTCAAGGACAAGCGCTGTGACCAGGCTTAGATCACAAAATGTCTGTGGCCAAAAATGGCTTCTCTTATGTCAAGAAAGCCATGCCTGATTCTTTCTCCAGGGACCCCCTACCCTCTCTGCTAACAAGATGGCCAGGCTGGGTCAGGAAGAAAGGTCCTCCAGAGCAGCCCTGTTTGCAGCCTGGTTCCCACTGCTGCTTCTGCCCTGCTAGGGTCAGGAGCCAGGCTTGTGCTCAGTCCCCTCATGCAGACTTGTTTCTGGCCCCTTGTAGGTGTGTCAGAGACTAAGGATCAACCTCTTTGAGCTAGGACTGGTAACCCGTGCTCATTGCAGAAATGCTCACATTGTTCTCTTGATGGGAAGGGGAGTGGGCAGTGAGGACACTGCAGAGCAGACTCTCACCCAGGGTCACTCTTCAAGCCCTGGCAGTCTTCATAAGTGGGCTCAATGGGGCTTATTTCACCTGGGGCTCAGGGCCCATCAGCTGGCTTGGGACTGGACATTCTACACACAGCCCAGTTTACAGTTGGGCTCAGCGAGGGGAGGGACTTGTCCAGACTCACAGCCAGGATGGAGCAAAGGCAGCAGATGCCACAGTACTCATACCTTCTTTCCTGCCCAGTGAGTGCTAGGGTCTGCCATGGCCGAGGAGGAAGGGGCCTTCTTGTTCAGGGCTCAGAGGCATGGCATAAGGACCCAGCTCTCCTCCTAGCCCACCTTGTCCTGCCCTGGGCTTTCGTCATGGCCACCCCTGCACCTGCAGCACCCCTCATCCTTCCAGGCACTGATCCGATGCACATTTTCTCCTCTGCACCTGGCTTAGGGATGGGCCCCTTCAACATACACTTAATAGTTTTTCTATAGTGAGCCACAGAAAGTGGATGCCAGGTGATGACGAGGTGCTGGCCCAGACTAGGGGTCAGCAAACTGCTGCCTGAGGGCCATATTTGGCTTTCAGTCTGGTCTTGTAAATAACATTTTACTCATTTTTGCCTCTGTTGTCTACGGCTGCTTTCACACCACAGCATCAGAGTTGAGGGTCCTTGCAACACACCCCATGCCTGTGTGACGGTTAATTTTGTGTGTCAACTTGGTTGGACTAAGGGATGCCCAGATAGCTGGTGAAACATCATTTCTGGATGTGTCTGTGAACATGTTTCTGGAAGAGATTAGCATTGATTCAGTAGATGCCTCCTCAAGTGTGGGCAGGCATCATCCAATCCATTGGGGGACTGATTGGAACAGAATGTGGAGGAAAGGTCAGTTCACTCTCTGCTTGAGCTAAGCTGTCCACCTTCTGCCTTCAGGCACCGATGCTGCTAGTTCTCTGGGCTTTGTACTCAGACTGATTACGCCACAGGTCTACAACTTGCAAACAGTAGATTGTGTGACTTCTCAGCCTCCGTAACTGCCTAAGCCAACTCCTATAATAAGTCTCCTCTTATGTATATCTACATATATTCTCTTGCTTTCATTTCTCTGGGCATCCCTGACTAATACAGATTTTGGTGCTGAGAGTATGGAGCTGTTTCAGCTCTCTTCCTGTTTGACTCCCTGTTCCCTCCCTCCTGTCCTTGTGTCTGCCCTGGATGCCCCACCCAGAGAGCCTGTGTGGCAGCCGGGGCTTCTCTGGAGGGACCTTCTGTGTCCGAGGGGTCCTGAGGTCTGTGCCCTGATCCAGGCAAGTTAGGGAGAGGCGGATGGGGCCTTTTACCTGGAAAGTCCACAGACTCCCTGTGGACACCAGGCTCTTGGTCCCTGTCCAGTCGCTGACCCCCGTGTGGGCCATGTGGGCCTCACACCCATGGACTGAAGGCAGAAGCCCCAGCGTCATGCTAGCCTGCTTCAGCTTTCCCATTTAGCTGTGCTCCAGTACAACTTTAACTGTAGAATGAGGCTTGGACCAGACATGGGCCACAGTGTGCTGACCTCCATTCTTCTCATCAGGTGGAAGAGGCAGGAGGGGGGCTGTTTGTCTACTGGTGGGTCCCAGCCCTTGGTGGAAGCAGAGGTTTGGTTTGTTGCATGAATGTCCTCATGGGAGTCTGCTCCCTGCCAAGACCCCACCCTCATAAACAGTTGATGGTCCACTAGTTGTCACCCTCCCTACACTCACTCCATCCCCTCTGTGTCCTGCTCTCTGGGTGCCCTGTGCTCTGGACCATGCGGCCCTCGATGCCTCACTGCCAACACACCGAGATTGGTGGCTGCACTGGACAGCAAGGTGGGGCCACCCGGAGCCTGAACTTCGTGACAGGAACTCATCCTCTCTTGTCTCTAAGGGCTCCCGCAGTGAGACTTCAGGCTTGAGGGAGGGAGGGTCAGGGTGGTACCGGTCTCGTTTACCAAGGTGTGCAAGTGCCCTGGTCTCTGAGCCCTCACCACTGTTGCCACTCCACAGAAACTAGGCAGCATGCTAAGTTACTTGGGGAAACCTCCAGGCCTGACTCCCATCCCCACCCAGCCCCTCTGCTCCCCACTTGGGTCTTCCTGCCCAGGCTGTCCCTGTGGTCTCTGAGACTCTCAACTCCTCCATTCTCAGAAAGTGGCTCCTGATACTTCCCAGAGAGCCTGGGATCTCCTGCCTGGCATGTGCTCACACCGTTCCCCGGGCTTTGGCCCCTCTTCCCACCACATTTGGCTTTGAAATCTTACCCCTGGAACCCTGCAGCTCCCCTTCCTGGGCTGAAGCTTGCCCTTGGCCCCCTCCCCATTTGACACATGCAGCCTCCCCCACCATGTCTGATTCTGGCTCCAGGTGTCCACATAAATGTGGATGTACTTGAAGCAAGGCCCAGCGTGACCTCACAACTGAGCTCACTGGACCTGGGAAGCTTCGGAGCAGTGGGCAGGGTATGGGCTGCAATCCTGTGTCAGGAACAGCGTCAGCCAGCTCGCAGCTGGAGCAGCCCTGAGGGGACATCACAAAGGCACTACCACCGCCGCCTCAGAGTCAAAACAGGCACGCTGTGGTCCAGGAGGTCGTTGCCTTTCTTCCCCAGAGTGGCCAGGGAATTTTGTGGACAGACCTGGGATGGAGGCCAAAGCTGGGCCCCTGAGCTGCCCAGAAACTTTTGGAGGCCCTCCAATAGGCACCGGCCTGGGAAGTGTGCAGTGAGGCGAGGACAAGCATATCCGCAGCTGGACACCCCAATCACATGGTAAATGGTGCTGCTCTGAGCGCTTCCTGGGATAGGGAGGCAGGTTTTGAGATAGACTCAAGCCTGCACATGATGGTGCAAGGTGGGAGTAAGGATGCTTTGGTCAGAAGAAATTCAGACAGGTGGGCTGAGTGACCAGGGGCATAGATAGTCTCCACTTCTCCCAACTTCAACCTCCTGTCCTGTGAGCTGGGGCAGTGAGCATAAGGGTGAGGTCTCCAGGTTGATGCTTCAAAGACATCCAGGTTTTTGTCTTAGCTTTATTGAAGTATAAGTGAAATACAATAAATTGCATATATTTAAAGTATTCAGTTTGGTAAGTTTTCATATAGGTGTATACTCATGAGGTCCACAGTGTGATCGAGATAATGAAGGTATTCATCATCCCCACGTTTCCTCATCCCCATTTGTAATTTCTTTCCTCCTCATCCCCAGGCGACCATGACATATACATTTGTTTGCACTTTCTAGTTTTAAATAAATGGAATCATACAACACATACGATTTTTTTTTTTGGTCTGGCGTAATTTTTAGGTGTACCTTTGTTAACGTGCATATCAATAGCTATTCCTTTTTGATTGCTGAGGAGCATTCCATTGTGTGGCTGCTCCACACTTTTTTTTTTCCCCTACACTTTAAAAAATCTATTTTCCTATTGATGATCATTGGGTTGTTTTGAGTTTTTTGTTTTGTTTTGGCTGTTACAGATATACACATTCCTATATGAGTCTTTGTGTAGACAATATGCTTTCATTGCTCTTGGGTAAATACCTAAGAGTGGATGGCTATGCCATATGTCAGATGTATGCTTAACTTTTTAGGAATCTGCCAGATTCTTTGCCAAAGTGGTTGAACCATTTTACTCTCCCCATCAGCAGTGTAGGAGAGTTCTAATTGCTCCACCCTCATGCCAACCTTGATAGGGTCAGGCTTTTTTTTTTTTTTTTTTTTGCAGTACGTGGGCCTCTCACTGTTGTGGCCTCTCCCGTCGTGGAGCACAGGCTCCAGACGCACAGGCCCAGCGGCCATGGCTCACAGGCCCAGCTGCTCCGCGGCACGTGGGATCTTCCCGGACCAGGGCACGAACCCGTGTCCCCTGCATCGGCAGGCAGACTCTCAACCACTGTGCCACCAGGGAAGCCCCTCTTCTGCCCATTTTTTATTGGGTTATTTTTCTTACTGAGTTTTGAGAGTTCTTATATTCTGGGTACAAATCCTTTATCAAATGTCTGATTTGCAAACATTTTTTTCCCAGTCTATGACTTGTCATTCTCTTAACTTGCCTAACAGCATAAATTTGTAGTTTTGGAGTCCAGATTACCAGTTTTCTCTTTCTGTGGGTCATGTCCAAAGTCACCAACATTTTATCTTGTTTTCCCCTGGAAGTCTTATATTTTCAATGTTTGAGCCTATGATCCATTTTAAATTACTTTTCATATATGCTGTAAGGTATGGATTGTAGCTCATTTTTTTATATAAGGATATTCATTTATTCCATCATCATTTGTTAAAAGATTATCCCTTCTTCACCAAATTGCCTTTGTACCTTTGTCAAGTCAGTTGGCCATACGTATGGGTCTATTTCTCGATTCTCTGTTCTGTTCAGTACCTCTGTTTGTCCATCTTTATGCCAATAGTATGCTCTCTTAATTACTATAGCTTTATAATATTGAAATCAGTTAATGTTAGTCCTACTCCTTTGTTGTTCTTTTTCAAAGTCATTTTGATTGTTCTAGGTCCTTTGAATTTCCATAGGAATTTTAGAATGAGATGTTCAGTTTCTACCAAAACAAATACTGGGATTTTGATTGGCATTGTGATGAATTAAAAGATCCACTTGTGGAGAATTGACATCTTAACAATATTGAGTCTTTTGGCCCATGAATAAGTATATCTCTCCATGATTTAAATTTCTCTCAGCAATATTCTGTAGCTTTTAATGTATAGAGGTCTTGCACATCTTCTGTCAGATTTAATATTTTTAATGCTATTGTAAATAACATTTAAAATTTTTTCACTTTCTGATTGTTCAATCCTAGCATATAGAAATAAGCTTGATTTTTGTATATTAATCTTGTGTCTTGCAGCCTAGCTGAACTCACTTATTAGTTCTAGTGGCTTCTTTGTAGAATTCTTTGGATTTTCTATACAGACTGTTGTGTGATGTGTAAATAAAGACAGTTTTACTTCCTCCTTTCCAATCTAGATGCCTTTGGTTTTTCTTGTTTCATTGCACTGTAGGCTGGGAACTCCAGTGCAAGGTTGAACAGAACCAGGGAGACTCAGTTTTTCGTCATTAAATATTAGCTGACAGGTGTTTGGAAGATGCCCTTTATCAGGTTGAGGATGCTCCCTTCTGTTTGCTGAGAGTGCTTATCAGGGATGAATGTCGAATTTTGTCAGGTTTTCCTGCATCTTTTGAGATGATCCCATAGATTTTCTTTTTTTGTCTTAATATACTGAATTACATTGTTTTTTTCCTAGTGATTGCTAATCAACACTACATTCTTTGGATAAACCCCTCTGGATCATGGTTCCTTATCCTTTTTATATATTGGTAGATTTTTTTTGTTTTGTTTTGTTTTGTTTTTGTTTTTTGCGGTACGTGGGCCTCTCACTGTTGTGGCCTCTCCCGTTGCGGAGCACAGGCTCCGGATGTGCAGGCTCAGCGGCCATGGCTCACGGGCCCATCCGCTCCGCGGCATGTGGGATCTTCCCGGACCGAGGCACGAACCCGTGTCCCCTGCATCGTCAGGCGGACTCTCAACCACTGCGCCGCCAGGGAAGCCCTATTGGTAGATTTTTGTACTGTCTTTGGTTTTGGTTACAGGGTAATGCTGGTCTCATAAAATTAGGTGGAAAATATTCCCTGCTTTTCAGTTTTCTGAAAGAATCTGTGTACAGTTGGATTTATGTTGTTCTTAAATGTTTGGTAGAATTCACCAGTGAAGCCATCTGAGCCCAGAATGTTCTCTTTGGGGATTTTAACTACACATTCAATTGCTTTAGTACATATAGGACTATTCAGATAATCTATTTCTTCTTGAGTGGGCTTTGGTAGTTTTTGTCTTTCAAGGAATTTGTCCATTTCATCTAAGTTGTCATGTTTGTTGGCATAAAGCTGCTCATGACATTCCCTTATTATGCTTTTTAATGTTTGTGGTGCTCCTTACCCCCACCCCAGTTATTCTGGCTAGAGATTTATCAATTTGATTAATCTTTTCAAAGCACTTGCTTTTGAATTAATTTATTTTATCTATATTTTTTCTATTTCATTCGTTTCTACTCTGATCATTATTACTTCCTTTTTTTCTTTGAATTTCATGTGCTCTTCTAGTTTTTTGTTTCTGTTTTTACTTTTCATTGAGGAAAAACATACAAAGCACAAAGCATAAGTGTGAACTTCCAGATGCTAAACACACCCATATAACAAACACCCAGATCAAGAATCAGAACATCTCCAGCCCCAGAAGCCTCTTTCAAGGGCCCTCCCCCAACCCAACGGTCACCACTGCCCTAATACCAGCAGAGATTAGTTTTACTTATTCTTGGAACTGTATATATAAATGGAATCATACAGTATATCTCTTTTGTGTCTGGCTTCTTTCACCCAATATTATATGAGATTCGTCTCTGTTGTCTAAATAGCAGTAATTCACTCATTTTCATTTCTGTGTGGTATTTCATCATGTGACTATATCATAATTTTTCCTTCTGTTGACAAAACTTGGGAACTTTCTGGGTTTTTTGTAAATAATGCTCCTATAAACACGCAGGGTCAGAGAACAGGTGTGTGCTTAGTGTTAGTAGATAATAGTTTTCCTAAGTGGTTGTACCAGTTACACTCCCACCACCAGAGGATAAGAGGTCATGAGGGCTTTAGGCAGGGCATAACAATATGTGTCCTAGTCCACCATCCTGCTATCCAGTGTTTGTTGAGCAACAACAAACAGTGAATACACAAGCACACAGCTGAAAAGAGAGACAGTTCTGACTGGGGCTGGCTGAACTCTCATCACATACCATGTGGGCCCAAAGACTAGCCGTAAACAAGAAACAGCTCCTCCCTAAGTAATACACAGTCTATAAGGAGGGTTTAAAACCATGCTCCCAGTGGGGTTTATAGGGTCTGTGTTTAGTACAGAATTTGTGTCTGGGACATAGAGGTGAGGAACATGGCAGCCACCAAGCAGGACTTGAAGGCCTTCATCCCTCGGTCTGTAGAAGGCCCAGAGAACATTTGGGCTAAGGCCTGGAGGAGTGTTGTCTGGAGAAGACGAAGCATGCATGGTGAGCTGGGGTGAATGTGGGGCTCTTAGGAGCTTTGCACCTGGGGCCTAGGCTCTTAGCCTTGTGAGCCTCAGTCGTCTCATCTGTTAAAAGGGCTTAACCCCACAGGGCTTTTAGCTGTACCTTGAGCTTTGTGTCCATTACCTGGTCTAGTTTTTAAGATGGGAGTGAGGTTATTGATTGGATTGGTGTTTGGTTTTGTTTTTTGGGTTTTTTTTCCTGTAACATACTCATTTAGTGCTATAAATATCCTCCTAAGTCCTTGCTATAGTGACATCCCACAAATTATCACATTCATTTCATTTTCATTTAGTTAAAAATACTTTCTAGTTTCACTTTTGATTTCTTCTTTGACCCATGTGTTGGTTACGTGCCAAATATAATATTTGAGGATTTTCTAGAGAGCTTTACATTATTGATTTCTCATTTAATTCCCTGTGGTTAGAGCAAATTCTCTGTATGGCCTGAATCCTTTTGGGGCATGTTTAATGGCCCAGAATATGGTTTGTCTGGGTAAATGTGTCATTGAAAAGAATGTGTGTGCTGCTGCTGTCGGGTGGGAGATTCTACACATGCCAATTAGGTCAACCTAGTTAATAGTGTTGTTCATGTCTTCTGTGTCCTTACTGATGTTCTGTCTACTTGTCCTATGAAATCTTGAGAGAAATATGAGGAGCTGGATGTTGAACTCTCCCAACTATAATTTTGGATTTATCTATTTCTCCTTGCAGTTCTATCAGTTCTTTTTAAATTCTATAGTTACTCTGATGTTTTTTTTAAGTTATCCTTTCTTTTTATGTATGTATGTATGTATGTATTTATGTATGTGTGGCTGGCTGTGTTGGGTCTTCATTTCTGTGCGATGGCTTTCTCCAGTTGTGGCAAGCGGGGGCCACTCTTCATCACGGTGCGCAGGCCTCTCACTATTGCGGCCTCTCTTGTTGTGGAGCACAGGCTCCAGACGTGCAGGCTCAGTAGTTGCGGCTCACGGGCCTAGTTGCTCCGCGGCATGTGGGATCTTCCCAGACCAGGGCTCGAACCCGTGTCCCCTGCATTGGCAGGCAGATTCTCAACCACTGCGCCACCCGGGAAGCCCAGGTCTATCAGTTTTTGCTTCATAGAATTGTAAGGTTCTCTTTGTGACTTAGACTCCTTTTTTTGGCTGTGTTGGCTCTTTGTTGCTGCACGCAGGCTTTCTCTAGTTGTGGCGAGCGGGGGCTGCTCTTTGTTGCGGTGCATGGGCTTCTCATTGCAGTGGCTTCTCTTGTTGCAGAGCACGGGGTCTAGGAGCGTGGACTTCAGTAGTTGTAGCACGTGGGCTCGGTAGTTGTGGCTCACGGGTTCCAGAGAGCAGGCTCAGTAGTTGAGTTGCTCCACGGCATGTGGGGTCTTCCCGGACCAGGGATCGAACTCGTGTCCCCTGCATTGGCAGGCAGATTCTTAACCACTGCGCCACCAGGGAAGTCCCTAGACTCCTTATTATTATGAAATGACCCTCTTTGTTGCTGGTGATATTCTTTGCTTTGAAATCGACTTTATCTGATATTAATAGAGCCATTTCAGCTTTCTTTCTTTTTTTTATTAATTAATTAATTTATTTTTGCTGTGTTGGGTCTTCGTTTCTGTGCGAGGGCTTTCTCTGGTTATGGCGAGCGGGGGCCGCTCTTCATCGCAGTGCGCGGGCTTCTCACTATCGCGGCCTCTCTTGTTGCGGAGCACAGGCTCCAGACGCGCAGGCTCAGCAGTTGTGGCTCACGGGCCTAGTCGCTCCGTGGCATGTGGGATCCTCCCAGACCAGGGCTCGAACCCATGTCCCCTGCATTAGCAGGCAGATTCTCAACCACTGCGCCACCAGGGAAGCCCCTCAGCTTTCTTTTGATAAATGTTAGCGTGGTTTATCTTTTCTCATTCTTTAACTTCTTTGAACAACTTTAACGGCTTTATTTATTAATATAATTCACTTACCATACAATTCACTCATGTAAAATGTATGGTTCATTGGCTTTTATATTCAAAGTTGTGCATCTATCACCACAACCAATTTTAGCACATTTTCATTAGCCCCAAAAGATACCCCTTTAACTGTCACCCACTCCAACCTCCCAACTCCACCCCCCGCCATGGGCAACCGTTGATATGCTTTCTATCTCTATAGGTTTGCCTGTTTTGGACATTTCATATAAATGGAATCATAAAATATGTGGCCCTTTGTGACTAGCTCTTTTCACATAGCAGAATATTTTCAAGGTTCATATATGTCGTACCGTGTATCAGTAATTCATTTCTTTTTATTACCAAATAATACGCTATTGTATGGATAGACCACATTTTATTTATCCCTTCATCAATTGCTGGACATTTGGGTTGTTTCCACTTACTGGCTGTTATGAACATTTGTGTACAAGTTTTAGTGTGGATATATATTTTCTTTTTTTTTTTTTTGAGTCTATACCTAGGAGTGGAATTGCAGAATCATATGGTAATTCTGTGTTTAACTTTCTGAGGATCTGCCAGGCTGTTTTCCAGAACAGCTGCACCATTTTTCATTCCCACTAGCAATGTATGAGGGCTCCAGTTTTTCCATACCTTCACCAGCACTTGTTATTTTTCTTTTTTTTTAAATTTTATTTTTCAATTATATCCATCCTAGTGGGTGTGAGGTGCTATCTATTGTGGTTTTGACTTGCATTTCCCTAATGTCTGCTGATGTTGAGCATCTTTTTATGAGCTGATTGCCTTTTTTTTATATGCTCTGGATACTAGACCCTTATCAAATGCAAAATTTAAAAATATTTTCTACTGTTGTATAGGTTTTTTCACTTAATAGTGTCCTTTAATACACAGATTTTTAAATTTTTATGAAGTACAATTTATCTATTTTTTTCTTTTGTTACTCACGCTTTTGGTGTCACATGGAAGAACCCATTGCCAACAAGGTCATGAGGATTTATCCCTATTTTCTTCTGAGAGTTGTAGTTTTAGGTCTTCCATTTAGGTCTCTCATCCATTTTGAGTTAATTGTTATATATGATGTAAGGAAGAGATCCAGCTTCATTCTTTTGCATGTGGATTTCCATGTGTCCTAGCACCATTTGTTGAAAAACTATTCTTTCATCACTGAATTATTTTTGCACCCTTCTCAAAAATCAATTGACCACATATGTGAGTGTTTATTTCTGGACTCTTCTGTTCTGTTGGTCTATATTGTCTATCCTTATGCCAGTACCACACTGTTTTGATCACTGTAGCCTTATATTAAGTTTTGAAATCTTAAGTTTGAGAATTTCAAAACTTAATATGAGTCCTCCCACTGTGTTTTTTTTTCAATATTGTTTTAGCTGTACTGGGCCCCTTTCAGTTCTGTATAAATTTTCATTTCTGCCAAAAAAGGTCATTGGAATTTTGATAGAGATTGCATTGAATCTCTTAATTATCTTTTAAAGGGATTTACATAAGAAGAAGAACAAGTCTTTTATATTTACTCACGTAGTCACCATTTCTGGTGCTTTTAACTCCTTGTAAATCTAGATTTCCATCTGGTATTGTTTTTCTTCTTCTGAAGGATTTTATTTAGCACTTTGTAATGCATATCTGCTGGTGATGAATTCTTACAGATTTTGTATGTCTGGAGTCTTTATTTCACCTCTATTTTTGAACAGTTCTCACTGGGTATGGAGCTACAGTTAATAAGTTTTTTGTTTTGTTTTTTCAAGATGTTGCTTCTCTGTCTCCAGGCTTGTCAGAGAAATCCTGTGTCATCCTTATGCTTCCTTCTCTATAAGTACTGTGTCCTTTTTCCTCTGGCTGATTTTAGTTTTTTTTTTTTTTCCTGCATCACTGGTTTTAAACAAGTCTGTGATATGTTTAGTGCAGTTTTCTTCTTGTGCTTGGAGGTTGATGAGCTGCTAAGATTTGTGGATTTATAGTTTCCATCAAATTTGGAAAAATTTCAGTCATTATTTCTTGAAGTTTTTTTTTATCCTCATCTCTTCCTCTCCCGTAGGGACTCTTAACTACCGTGTGTTGGGCTCCTTGCAGTTATCCCACAGCTCGCTCACACTGTGTTTGGTGTTTTAGTCTTTTTTTGGTCTATGTGTTTTATTTTGTGTAGTCTTATTGCTGTTTCTTCAAGTTTACTAATCTGTGTTGTGCAGTTTTCCGTTAGTCCCATCCAGTGCCCCTTTCATCTCACACCTTGCAATTCCATCTCCTCTATCTTTGGTTGCTGCTTGGCATGGCTCAGTGTTCCTGAGCCTGTAGAAATCAGTCCTGCCCCGTCTCCCGGCTCTGTCACTGTGTCACTCTGTCCTCTCCTTTCCTCGTGGACTGGCTTCTCTGCCCCTTTGCAGGCCCAGCCACCAGTGATTGGGTGCCAGGTTCTGGGTTTCACTGTGTTGGGAGATGGTGCGGTTGTTCCTGTGTGTGTTCATGTGCTTTATTCTGGGATATAGTTTGATCCTTTCAGGTTTTGCCCTTAAGCTTTGTTGGTCGGGACCAGAGAGCATTTCCCCAGCTCCACTTTGCCCTGACCTGCAAGGGCTCTACCTGCTGCCTGTGGGTTAGGGCTTCCCTCTTGCTGGTAGGAACAAGTGCTGCTTACAGCCTCTGTCCCTATGGGTGGCGTTTCCTGGCTTCGGTGGCTTCCTCACAGGCTTGCACTGACTGTCCCCTGCGAGGACTGAGGGCCCCTCTGTTCAAAGGTCTACTGCCTTCACTGCCTTGTCCACTCACTGTCTTCCAGTACCACCTCCTTCTCTCAGTCCTGCCAGGCCTCAGTTTCTTTCTGCACGGTGGCTGAAGTTCCTTCCTGGAGGAGTGGGGGGTGTCACGGAGCTTACCTGTGCCCTGCCTCTCACTATCTGGTGTTCAATGACTTGAAAACTATTGCTTAGTCACATAAACTTCCCAGTTGTTTTTAGTTTTCCACATGGGAGGGAGATCCAGACTCTGAGTGTCTTGTCTTGGCAGGGAGGTGTAAGTCTCCAGCTCCATTGTCTTTGAAAAGCTGCCTGGGTGCTCATGGGCCCCAGGCTGGGAGCTGGGTGGAGGTGAAGATTCAGGCCAAGGTGTGAATGTGTGTGTGTGTGTGTACACGCGCATGCGTGTTTAGCCATCCCACCTCAGGATAGCCTCTGAGGATGACATGGTGCCTCAGGAGATGTTGGTGCTCCAGCTCGAGATTCAAGGGTGTGTTCTGCTCTGTTTACCCCGTTAGGCTTGTCTGGAGGTTTGGAGAGACACCCATGACCTGGCTGATGCTTTCCAGTACACCTGCCCCATGGGTTGGGTTCTTCCTGCACTTCTGGCAAGTTCTGGTTCGCCCAGGGCTGGTGTGCAGCTGGGGGTTGGGGCTGCCACCCAGGATACGGCAGGTCCTATGTAGACACAGATTTATGCTTTAGTCTTTCCCTGGGACCAGGATGGAAGAGGTGGAGGACAGCAACAGAAATCATAGAGCTGAGCTGACTTGATTTAAAAAGGAGCCTGTGTCTTCACAGAGCAGGTTGTCAGTGGCTGAGAGCAGATGAACAAGACTCACTCTTGGGAGGGAGAGCAGTTACCCTGACCATACCCTACCCTACTTTATTTAGCCAGTCCCCTGCCGACAGAGAAACAAGACGCTTTCTACATTTTGATTTTTTATATTACAAACAGTCCTGCTCAGTAACATCCTTATACATGGCGTTGCACGTTTTCCCAGTTGTTTTCTTGGACTAAATTCCTGGACTTCATATTAAATAATAAGTGAATGAAAATGTTTCTCTTTCTCTCAAGAGATAAAGGCATCATTTTCTTTGCTCTTTAGGAGCCCTCTCTTTTATTTTTCTTCTGTGAGCCAGGAGCCCTGTAAAGAGACAAGGTCTCCCCTCAGAGGTCTGCATGGGGTGGCCAGTGGGAAGGGAGCCCCTGGGGAGGACACACACTACAGGCCTATGTGGGTCACGTCCTGGCTACTGTGATGGTGCGGGTGAGAGGGAAAGAGAAGCAAAAGTGCTTACTAGGGGCCGTGACACCTGGGGGGACACGGCACGATGGCAGGTCCGAGCCAGCCGGGACCTGGGGCGTGGACTTGGGCAGGCCAGCACCAATCCTGGTTGTACTTGCCCATGGGGGCTCCTCCCTGAGCCAGCCACATGCTCCTTTGCCTCTTACAGCCCAAAGCTCCTGCTGGGTCTGCGGATGGTGGGTCCTCTCTCCTCTGGTATTTTTATCTCTGTGCTCAGGCCCTGGACAGGTGGGCAGGGTCTCCTGACTAGGACACACATGGGGACCTGTTGGCTGATTCTGAGTGTTCTGGTTCACACTCCTGTCCCTTCACTTGTGCCAGGCTTGGGCTTCCGCCTTCCCAGGCCTCCCCAGGCACAGGTGTCTCCCAGGATGAGTGAATCAGGATCAGGCAGGGGAAGGGCACTTCCCTGAGTCTCGGTTTCCATATCTGGAGGGAGACCTCAGACCCACCCTGGTTCTGGGGGCTTCCCTTCCTGGCCCCGAAGTGGGGCCAATCTGCTGATGGGGGCCACACTGGCAGAGATGGTGGCTGGGGCTTCTTATCCCTGCCTCACCCCAGTTTCTCCAGCCCGTCCCTCTATCCCATCCCACCAGGGCTCCTCATTAGCTCCACTCCCAGCTCTTCTGTAACCTCACAGCCCTCGTGTAGCCCTTAGGTATCTTGCTCCTCCTGTGTCCCCTTCTTCCCCCACGTGTCTGGCCACAGGGTTGCCTCCAGGCTCCCTCTCAAGAGCATCTCATCTCCTGCAGGCATTTGGACAGGCCCACACGAACCATAAGAAGGTGGCTGCAGACGGCGAGAGCCGGGAGGAGAGTCTGATCCAGGAGTCAGCTTCCAAGGAGCAGTACTATGTGCGCAAGGTGCTGGAGCTGCAGACAGAGCTGAAGCAGCTGCGCAACGTGCTTGCCAACACGCAGTCAGAGAACGAGCGCCTGGCCTCAGTGGCCCAGGAGCTGAAGGAGGTAAGCAGCAGAACTAGGGTGGGCTGCTTGACTGTGGGTGGGTGGGAAAACAAGCCAGTGCTTCCTGGGGGCAAGGCCACCCACAAGTTGTTCCACTCCCAGCCCAGTTTTATGTGATTCATGGTGGTCCAGGAAGGGCTGAGGGTGGCAGGATCCCAGCTCTGCCCTTGGGCTGATGTGAATCCTGGGTTCCTCATGTGAACAACAGAATTATAGTGTCCACCTGCCAGCTCATGACAACAAAATCAGAAGGGACCACCACAGATAGCTCCTAGGATCAGCTCGGCCACTGACAGGGGCCTGGCCATGAGAGGCCTGGGCCGGTGGAGAGGGGAGGGCAGGCATCTAGTGCCCTCTGAGAGAGGTGGGAGGGTGGACCACCATTCGCAAGATGGGGTGGGACAGCATCAGGGGAGCAGCAGAAGTCTACGTGAGCTGCAGTCCTGGCTGTGGCCTTGAGGGGGGGTCCCTGGTTGTTAGAGCCCACAAGTTCTCATTAGGAAGGGCAAGAGGCCTTGTTCTGGGCTGTGGGAAGACCCACTCTCTGGCCTCTATTCTCCTGGTTTGGGGCGGGGAGGGGGGAGCAGTGACAAGTGACCAGAACAGCAGATGGTTCTGAGTGGTGGGCAGCTCTGAGGTCGACACCTCAGATGTGAGGATGTATGACAGTCAAGGTCCCACAGGGCTGGGAGGGGACACTGGCAAGGTTTGGGGCAGAGCCCAGGATCCGGCAACAGTGGGGAGTAGTCACCCACCCTGGTTTGGGATCAGAGATCACCAAGGCTTGTGGGCCTGGGAGGAACTTGGCTGGATCCAGGGGGAGTGCATGATCTCATTTCCTCCCACAGGAGCATTCTAGTCAGGGTGGGGAGAAGGGGCCATTGGAGCTGTAGATTTGACCACCCAAGTTAGAGACTAGACTCTTTGCTGGCTAAGCACCCTTTTCCAGAAGAGCCAGTAGAGGTGCTCTGCCCAGCCCAGACTCATTCTGCTCCTTCCCCCTTCTAGAGGGGGCAGTCAGGAGCGTGGCGGGGGACTTGCTGACTACTGGCTTTGGTGTCAGGAAATGAGCTCAGCCAGTCCTACACACTGCTATTAAAGAACAGGTCTGGTTGGGCCAGGATTCCTGCTGTTTCTGTTAGTGCTTCAGGAGGAAGCCTTCCACTCCCCACCCCCATACACCCTCAGTTCATCTTTCTCCTGAGGCCCCACCTGTGCCCCTGATCACTGTAGGAGCTCTGTAGGATCACTGTGGAGCCATGCCAGGTTCTTGGTTGGAGTGGAGGCTCTCCATCACTGCCTACTCAGACTAGAGCCCTGGTCAGTGTCCCCATGATTGCTGGCTCTGTCTGAACTCCGCGCCCATCCCACTCAAGTTACTCTTCTGCTGGTCCTGGCCCTGCTGCTTCTGCCTGAGCTGCTCTGCTGAGCTCCTCCATGGCCGTCCCCCATCCTACAGGAGGCTTGCGCCAAGGCTCGGGCCTGGCTGAGGAGGCTGGATCATGAGGACACAACACCAAGCACTGTCCCTGATAAGCACCAACCTGTACCTGTCTTGGTGTGACCCAGCCGAGGAGGCTTTGCACAGTCACCATAGGAGATGCCCCTTCCACAGAAGGTCATTTCCCTCCCTGTGCCTGGTCCTGCTTCCGTCCATGTTCAGTGACTGATGGGCCAGCTGTGCTGTGCCCTCTGACCCCCACCCCCATCCCCATCCTTCCACCCTGCGATAACTGGCTTAGGGGTTCAATCCCCCATGCCCAACTCTCCAAGAGGAACTTGTGGCCACCATCATGTGACACGTGTAGCAAACATGCTCAGCATGTGAGACAGTTCCAGCTACCCCATAACTTGTCCTCTCAGTGACGCTGTGGGCATCCACTTACTTCCCCCATCTCACAAATTGGGAAGCCAAGGTGCAGAAGGTTTGGCTACATGCCTAAAGTCAGTGGGTCCTGACCTCTGCACTGTGAATGGACGGGCCCTGTCGACTTCTGTCCTGGGACATGGCCTTGGGCCCCATTTTGCAGATGGAGAAGCAGAGACCCAAGGAGCTGGGCACAGCCACAGCTGGCTGGAGGCAGAGTCAGGTCCTTGGCACATGCCAAGGCCTTCCACGGATTTGCCTTGGGAATGGAGGAGTGAGGGCTTCCTGGCGAAGCAGGACTGTGAGTTGTGGAGGGGTCAGCAGCATCTGCCCAGTGGGACCCCCCACTAGGAAAAATCTTTCTGTCCCATTGGACCCTGGCCTTGCTTTCCTGGTGGACTCTGCACATGTCAGGCCCTGCACAGGCCCAGGAGTAAGTGACAAAGATGTCCCAGCAGAAGTTATGTCGGCTGTCATCTCCCCTGTCCTGGCTAGGAGCCAGGAAAAGGCTTATTTCCTGCTGTGGTGGCATCTGGGCCACCAGGAGCTGCTGGAAGAAAGCAAGGTGTTTGGCCACAAAGTGAGGTGGTGGGTATTGGGTGAGGGGCAGCAGCCCCGTGCTCCAGCGTGGAGTGGACAGGCTTGGACAGAAGGACACCTGGCTCCAGAGCCAGGGCATGGAGTTGTCACATGAGCAGACAACCCAGAGGTTGCTAATCATCCAGATTCCTCGCTTACTAATTCTGCCTTCCACCCAGCCCTGGTATACAGCTCAGTCTGGTTTTCTACCGCCTTACAGCAAGGACCGCCTTTCCACTGTTTCTTGTTCCCTCCTAAGGCCTTACTGGGAGCACTTCTAACTACCATTCGTACCTCTTCTAGTGTTATTTTGTGATGGTATATGCATTCCCTAAGGCAGCTGAAGATTTCTCTGTGACTCTTCTCTGAACCTCACCAGAGTCACCTGAAACAATTACATTTCTCCCAATAGTCTCAAGGCAGTCTGGCCTTTTCCTGTCCTCCTCAAAGCTCTTCCAGCTTCTGGCCATCCCCACCTCCACAGCCACTTCCACATATTCAGGTATTTGTTACAGCAATGTCTTTTTCCTGGTATTAAACCTATATTTGTATATTTGTTCTTTCGGGCCACCATAATAGATTGCCACAAACTACTGGCTTAAAAACCACAGAATTTTATTCTCTAAGATTTTCTGTGTCTGAAATGAAGGTGCTGGCAGGACCGTGTTCCAGGTGGAGCCTCTCCAGCTTTTGGGTGCCGGCAACCCTCAGTGTTCCTTGTCTTGTGTTCACGTTGCTCCGGTCTCTGCCTCTGTCTTCACCTTCTCCCTGTGCAGGCTCCACAGCTCTGACGGGGCTGGGGCATCCCTCCCACCTCCACCCTGGCCTTACATGGGGCCACAGGCCTTTCCTGGGGCTTGGGCTATGGCCTCATGGCTAAACATCTTGTCCTTTCCTCTGAGGGAAAATACTGACCAGCTTTGGAGCGCTCCTGTGCAGGGCGGTGCTCCCTCCCTGTGCCTTAGTTCCAGCTGTGCCGTGATGGGGCTTCTGCAACATGGGGTAC
Source organism: Stenella coeruleoalba (assembly GCF_951394435.1). Taxonomy (NCBI): domain Eukaryota; kingdom Metazoa; phylum Chordata; class Mammalia; order Artiodactyla; family Delphinidae; genus Stenella; species Stenella coeruleoalba. The sequence continues at coordinate 33,608,775 of NC_137153.1, read as the reverse complement.
TGGCTGCTCTGCATTCCAGACTCCCAGACCTGACTTCAGTACAACACCCCTCCTCACTTACTCAGGGCCTCACTCAGCAGCAGCTGACACCAGTTGGCCATGTGTGTGCTGTGCGTGGGCGACTATACACGTGCCTCAGTGAACAAGACAGAGCCTAGAGCAGCACCTAGCACAGTTGGTACTCAGTAGTGAAGGAGTGGGTGATGCCCCTCGGGGCAGTCAAGCACCAAGTGCAGTGCCAGTATGGAGACAGCGCCAGTGAAAGGTTTTCTGAGCCACACAGAGGCCACATGTTGTTCAGGTCCATTTCTGTGAAAGGCAAATCCACAGACTGAAAGAAGATTGGTGGTTGCTAATTGGTGTGTGGTTTCTTTTTAGGGTGATGAAAATGTTCCAGAACAGGTAATGGTGCACAGCTCTGAATAAGCTATAACCACTGAATTGTACACTTTCAGTGGGTGAACTTCATGGTATATGAATCATATCTCAATAAAAAAAAACAAAGACGATTCCTGTGCAGGAAGACTGTGTAAGGGTTCAGCTCAGCAGAGGTTTCTGGTGCAGCCTGGGCACATAGGTTCCGGGGTGCAGAGGGCTTCGGCCTAGGCAATCAGGCTGGCCCGTGGTCTTATCTCTTTCTGTGTTCTTTCTGTCCACCTCAGGACCACTTGTTTTATTGAGGGGAGTTGTTAAATTTTAAATAAAGCCCATTTACATTGTTCGTGACCAACAGCTGCCCCTGCCCGCTGCCCCTGTCTCACCATCTTACCTCCTGTGTCCTCCCATACTGAGAGTGGGCAGGTGGTCTCAGCAGGTGCATCAGGCCAGAGTGGGCTGAACCACACCAGGTGGGGAGCAACCAGCTTGCCTTACACAAGGTGGATGCAGCAGGCATGGTTCTTGTATAGCAACCATTGTGTTAGTGAGGACTCTCCAGAGAAGCAGACCAAAAGGGGTGTGTGTGTATAGAGAGAGAGATTTATTGTAAGGAATTGGCTCCCTCAGTTGTGGGAGCTGGCAGATCCAAAATCTGCGGGTTGTGCCAGCTGGCTGGAGGCCCAGGGAAGAACTGATGTTGCAGCTTGAGTCTGAAGGCTGTCTTTTTTTTTTCCTCAAGGCCTTCAACTGACTGGATAAGGCCCACCCACACTATGGCACGTGATCTGCTTTACTCAGTGGGTCTACTAATTTAAATGTTAATCTCATCTAAAAGATACCTGAATGGCGACATCTAGACCGGTGTTTGACCAAATATCTGGATGCCAGGACCTAGGCAAGTTGACGCTAAGATTAACCATAACAGTCAGTTGGGTGGTTAACAAGGGAAATGGCCAGAGTCGAGGTGTATGCAGAACTTTGTTAGGAAGCAAGTAAGTATATGTTTCTTCCCATTGCCACTCACACTGTTATTTTGTTTATTTTTGCCTAATAGGAGTTTTGGTTTCCGGGGGCCTTGCATTTCTCCAGTCAGTAACTTGGTGTGTTTTTTCTGGTGTTGGCTCTTGGGTACCTCCTTGGGTCACTTATTGAGAAGACTGCATCAGTCCATTTACTGGAGATTTTGGTAGTGAGCGTTTGTCACGAGTGCTTGACACATATAATGACTCACTCCCCTCTCTGTTGCTTTCTTGAACTTTTTTTCTTATTGGTCCTATTTCATTTTACCAATCCAACATTGCCGTTCCGTGTGTACCTATATGGAATCTTAGTGTATGCACGGATGTGATCACAGGAAACCTCAGCACCAGCAGAGAGGCCAGTGTGCTGGGTGAGGAGGACAGAGTGAGCTATGGGGCCCAGTGGGTGATGGCGCTTCTAGCCGAGGGTCCAGGTGGGGCGGTGTTGGCCTGGGGGTGGTGGTGTTAGGTCTTTGCAGGCATGTGGGGGAAGCTGCTTGGATTGTTGGGAACAGGGATGTGGGGAGAGATGGAGAGTTTGTCTAGGGGATGATTCTGCCCCCATGGCACACTGGCCATGTCTGGAGGCAGTTTCAGTGGTCACAACAGGGGTGCGGGCTGCATCCAGTAGGCAGGGCTCAGGTCGCTGCTAAGCATCCTGCAGTGTATAAGATGGCCCCAGAATGTGGGCCAAGGGACCCAGGTCCTGGCACACGGCGCATAGTAGCAGCCGGTTGAGAATTCCCACCAGTCTTGAGTGCACAGTTAATGACAGGTCTGCACTGGCCTCTCTCCGTGCATGATATCTGAATCCTCAAGGCACCTCGGAGGCAGGAACTCCTTTTTTAACAACTTTATTGAGATAATTCATAGCCCTTACAACTCACCCACTTAAAGTGTACAGTCAGTGGATTTTAGTATAGTTACAGATTTATGCACCATCCCAAATCAATTCTAGAATATTACATCATTCCAAGAAGAAACCCCGTTAGCAGTCACTCTCCATCTCATCTTCTCCTTGCCCCCCAGCGACCACCCATCTGCTTTCTATCTCTGTGGATTTGCCTATTCTGGACATTTCATGTAAGTGGAATCTTACAATACAATACATGACCACTAACACCTCTTCTTCTACTCATGTTGTTTTCAAGATTTATTTGTGTTACAGCATGTTATCTCATCAGTTGGGGGACATTTGAGTTGTTTCCACCTTTGCTATTGTGAATAGTGTCTGAACATTTGTGCACAAGATTTTGATGGACGTGTGTTTTCCTTTCTCTCGAGTGCATGCCGAGGAGGGGCATTGATGGGTCAGATGTTAACTCTGTGCTGAACTGTTCGAGTAGCTGCAGACTGTTTCCACAGCACTGCACCATTGTACATGCTACCAGCAGCATGTGACCGAGGAACTACTCTGAACCCCATTTTACAGATGAAGAAACCAAGGGTCAGAGCAGGCTGAGATCCTGCATTGTTCACTGCAATACCTCACAGCCCAGGGCCCCAGCTCCTCGCCAGGTGGCCACATCGGGCACCAGAGCAGGCCTGGGATTCCAAGTCCCAGCTGTATGACCACTATGGTGGGCCTGGCTGCACTGAGCTCCTCCTGCCCAAGGGGTGGTGAGACCAGCTAGGGCAGGCTGCTCACACCTGCCTTCCTCCTGGCAGATCAACCAAAATGTAGAGATTCAGCGTGGCCGCCTGCGGGATGACATCAAGGAGTACAAGTTCCGGGAGGCCCGCCTGCTGCAGGACTACTCGGAGTTGGAGGAGGAGAACATCAGTCTGCAAAAGCAGGTGTCTGTGCTCAGGCAGAACCAGGCAAGTATCTGGGCTGGGCAGGTGGGACAGGTAGGTTGGCTCTGGGCCACGGCCCTGGCCTAACCCTCACTTTCACTTGGCAACACTTTAAGTCACCTGACAAATTGGCAGTGTGGATGTGTTCTGATTTCCGTGGCATCTCTGGTGATGAGCAAGTCTCATGCTTCTGCACTGTTCATACCACGTGCACGTGTGTCCCAGGTGTGGGCTGACCATTTCCTGTGTGCACCTCATGCCTGTAACTCTCTAAGCATCCGTGTCTTCCCAGCTGTGTAGTCAGCACAATGGTGCTTCTTCCCCATTCCTCAGGCATAGAAGAGTGTTGACCTCTTTCACAGGTGGAGTTTGAGGGTCTCAAGCATGAGATCAAGCGTCTGGAGGAGGAGACCGAATATCTCAACAGCCAGCTGGAGGACGCCATTCGGCTCAAGGAGATCTCGGAGCGGCAGCTGGAGGAGGCGCTGGAGACGCTGAAGACAGAGCGGGAGCAGAAGAACAGTCTGCGCAAGGAGCTGTCGCACTACATGAGCATCAATGACTCCCTCTACACCAGCCACCTGCACGTCTCCCTGGACGGCCTTAAGCTCGGTGATGACGCCGAAGCCCTGGCCAATGGCTTTGAGCACGGTGGCCTGGCCAAGCTGCCGCTGGACAACAAGACCTCCACGCCCACCAAGGACGGCCTTGCTCCACCTTCCCCCAGCCTCGTTTCTGACCTCCTCAGTGAGCTCAACATCTCTGAGATCCAGAAGCTTAAGCAGCAGCTAATGCAGGTGAGCGGGTGGGTAGCCCCACCCCACCCAGGTCTTGTCACAGCCCCGGGCCTTGGGCCCACGTGCACCATTCCCACCTCCACTCCTGTCCCCCATGGTGTTGGTCAGACCTGCTCGTCACCAGGACAGCGCTTTCCTGACACTTTGTCAATGCTATGCACCTTCTTTTACTTACGTTTCTTTTACATAGGTAATTCTGTATTGTTAACCTAAGTGGAATTGCAGCATTATAGGTGGAAGGTGCCCAGAGAATTAGGTTTCTGGTTACAAGTTTGGGCACCACCAGAGGTTTTCTTATGTCGCTCTGAGGTCCCTGTGTGTAGTTTCCCATGCTGTGTCCTGTAGACACGTCACGTCAGGGTTTCCTGCCCCGACGGAACAGAATCCCAGGGTCTGCACCACAGCCCCTTGGTTCACTGCATGTCTCTGAGGAGGGACTCACCAAGCCCCGCAGCATCTGGGCACGGGGAAGAGCCATCATAGCCCCACACATGACACCTCCACCCGAATTTATCACAGAGAGGCTAGCAGGGTGATGGTCATGGCATGGATGGGGTCACTCCTGGGACTGTCCAGGGGTCTTCTGAGCGCAAGTACTCCTGTGGGCTGTTGACGGGCCTTTTCTGTGCCTTCGCAGATGGAGCGGGAGAAGGTGGGCCTGCTGGCAACGCTGCAGGACACACAGAAGCAGCTGGAGCAGGCCCGAGGGGCCCTGTCGGAGCAGCACGAGGAGGTGAGCCGCCTCACAGAGAACCTGAGTGCTCTGCGGCGCCTGCAGGCCAGCAAGGAGCGGCGGACAGCCCTGGACAGTGAGAAGGAGCGAGACAGCCATGAGGATGGTGACTACTATGAGGTGGACATCAATGGGCCTGAGATCCTGGCCTGCAAGTACCGTGTGGCCCTGGCAGAGGCTGGTGAGCTTCGGGAGCAGCTGAAGGCGCTGCGCAGTGCACACGAGGCCAGCGAGGCCCAGCACACCGAGGAGAAGGGCCAGCATGAGGCCGAAAGCCAGGCGCTCACTGAGAAGGTCTCCCTGTTGGAGAAGGCCAGCCGCCAGGACCGCGAGCTCCTGTCCCGGCTGCAGATGGAGCTGAAGAAGGTGAGCGACGTCGCAGGCGAGACACAAGGCAGCCTGAGCGTGGCCCAGGACGAGCTGGTGACCTTCAGTGAGGAGCTGGCCAACCTCTACCACCACGTGTGCATGTGCAACAACGAGACGCCCACCCGTGTGGTGCTGGACTACTACCGAGAGGGCCCGGCTGGCGCCGGCAGCTGCAGCCCTGAGACCCGTGGGCGTCGCTCACCTGTCCTGCCCAAGGGGCCGCCTGCCTCAGAGGGTAGGGCCAGGGACAGCAGCCCCTCACCTGGCTCCTCACTGCCCTCGCCCCTGAGTGACCCACGCCGGGAGCCCATGAACATCTACAACCTGATCGCCATCATCCGTGACCAGATCAGGCACCTGCAGGCAGCTGTGGACCGCACCACAGAGCTGTCGCGGCAGCGCCTGGCCTCACAGGAGCTGGGCCCAGCTGCGGACAAGGACCGGGAGGCACTCATGGAGGAGATCCTGAAGCTGAAGTCGCTGCTCAGCACCAAGCGGGAGCAGATCACCACGCTGCGCACGGTGCTCAAGGCCAACAAGCAGGTGTGCACGGCGCTCGGGTCCATCAGGGGCAGGCATGTGGGCGGGGGGTTTCTCACCCTCCCTGGCCTCCTGTCCGTGCTGTTCCTGCTACTGAAGGAAAGATGTGAGAAAACCTCACCTCAGTGCTGCGGGGAGGGGCTGAGGCCTTTGAGAGGGCTGGCTGGGGCCTTGGTCTGTGGCACTGAGGCAGCAGACCTCTCCTGGCGCCCCTCACCTGCCCGTCTTTTGCATCTCTGACCCCCTAGACAGCAGAGGTGGCCCTCGCCAACCTAAAGAGCAAGTACGAGAACGAGAAGGCCATGGTGACCGAGACCATGATGAAGCTGCGCAACGAGCTCAAGGCCCTCAAGGAGGACGCGGCCACCTTCTCCTCACTGCGTGCCATGTTCGCCACCAGGTAACGCTCACTGCTCCTTTCGCTGCTCAGCAGCCCAGGGGCCCAGTTTTGTCTCCACTTTACGCCTAAGATGAGAAAGTTGGAAGCAGAAAGCTGAAAGAGTGGGTCCTTATGGCCAGGCTGGAGGCATGAGCTTCGAAGGAGAAACAGGCAAGTGGGCAAGCCAGTGATAACAAATGAGTTTGCCCCCAGAACTTGGTGGGAAGTTCATGTATTTAGAAGGAAGGTTTCCCTCCCAGCAGGGGCGGGGTCTCAGTGCTGCCCCTCTGACCCTACCAGTTAAGAGTTTGTGGGGGTGGCAGGCGGCGTCTTTCTTTAGGCCAGTCCTGTGGTCAGGAAGCCGGGCAGGTGCAGAGCTGGAGGCTGCTTTTGGGGCCTGCTTCTGGGTGTTTCCCTATTCAGAGAGGCATGGTGCCATCTGCTGGCCAGTGTCAGTCAGGGTTGGGAGGCTGAGGCTCTGGGTTAAACAGCGTTGAAACTGAGCTCAGGGCCTACTTTGCCTTGTGCCAGGGTGCTGGGCACTCCCTGCATTTCAGCGATGTGGGAGGAGGGGGCAAAGACAAAGAAAGAAGCTTCCAGGCCTCTCTGGAAGCTTTCTTTCCTCCTGGGCAAAGTGCTTGGGAAAGATCTCAGTTAGTCCTCAGCACATAGTATGTTGACCCTTGCTTCCTCAACTTGTTTTATTTAAAAGCCTGACTTGTCAGATGGTGCCAAGATTGCAAACCTCGGGGCAAGGGTTAAAACTTGCTGATGGTCCTTGGCCTTGGTGGATGGGGGTGTAGGGTGGGTGTGCCCACCATCCCCTTCACCCAGGCCGCACTCCCTCCCTCAGGGACAGGCCCAGGATGGGCATTTCTCTCCCAGCTCCTTACCTAGGTGGGGAGCATGTGCCACAGCTCAGCAGATACTAAAATAGGGCTGTTTATGACATCCACATGTGCTTTTCCCAGGCTCTGGTTAGCCATTTGTTCTAGACTTACTAAGCACCTACTGTGTGCCTGGGCTATTCCGGGAGCAAGCCAATTCCTGCCCTCGGGTTTATCCCCACATCCTGAGAGCCAAGTGATATCACACCTCCAGCCCGCTGCCCCTGAGCCACCTGGAGGCCTTGAAGGGCAGCCACCACCTCCTTTAGTGAAAACTGGCTTCAGAGAGCCCCTCCCAGAGAAAGCCAAACCTCAGAGGGGCACATCCTCTTCGTTTCTAGCCCAGTGAGCAGATGGGGTCTGCTCACCTTCTGGAGCCCTCAGTACGGGAGCCATGATCACACACGCCGCTGGCTCTCCCAGGTCCTTCAGCCACGCTCTTGCCTCTTGCGTCCCTGCAGGTGTGACGAGTACATCACACAGTTGGATGAGATGCAGCGGCAGCTGGCAGCTGCTGAGGACGAGAAGAAGACACTCAACTCGCTGCTGCGCATGGCCATCCAGCAGAAGCTGGCGCTGACCCAGCGGCTGGAGCTGCTTGAGCTGGACCATGAGCAGACCCGGCGAAGCCGCGCCAAGGCCACCCCCAAGGCCAAGCCTGGTACCCCGAGCGTAAGTCACACCTGCGCCTGCGCTAGTGACAGGGCTGAGGGTGCTGGGCTTGCTGCCCAGGTGCTCTGTGGCGAGAAATATAACGTTTACTGCGATTAGGGCCGCAAGGGTACACGCTGCAGCTAACCTGCCGCATATCACCTGTCCGCTTCACCTCAACTAACCTGGCAGCAGCGGGACCATGGTGCTAGGCTGGTCTTAACTGTGACTAATGCACAGAGGGAAGAAGTTAGCAGAGGCAGCCTGCTTCTCCACCTGGACACTGCAAGCTTTGTGTCTGTTTCTCACCCCTCGGGACCACCCTTCACAGCAGCTGCTCTCTTGGAGGGGTGGTCAAGGTGGGGTTGGAGCCATCTGTCCTCACAAAAATGTGGCTTCCCAGGGCCCGCGTGCCATTGGCTCTCACTGGGAGGGGCAGAACTTGCATTGAAACTTGCATGTTCCCTGCATGTGTCTAATGCAGTTGTACTGCCCCGGCACCCAGAAACCAGTGTTAGAGGTTCCAGCCTGAATCCCAGGTGCGGCCTCGGAGGACACTCTGTGCTTGGTACAGATTACGGAGACAATTATTTTGTAGTTTGCGCGGCATCTCGTTACAGTTTATATTTGGGACAGAATTACAGAATTCCTTCCCCTAAACCCAGAGGAAGAGCAGCCCTGTGTCCCATGTCCTCCAGCCCAGGCGTACACGTGCTCAAGAGGCCCAGGCATACCTAACCACACCCCAGACCAGAGCTCAGCAGCCTCAGCTTCTCTTTCTGAGATTTGTACGCTTGTCCGGCGGCCTGCAAGGTGACAAATCGGCAGGCCAAAGGCTTGGGTTTTTTCTAATGAGAAAAACTTCCCAAGTGCCTGGCCAGACCTCTGTCCTCACAGGATGCCCATCCTTTTGTACTTAGAGTGTCCCCAGCTTCCAGTTGGATTTTTTCACTCTCTGCCCATTATCAGGCCTTCCTCTCAGGGGGCTTCAGACTACAAGAAACAGGGCTGTGGAAACCCCCAACCTGAGCTTGAGTTACCAGCGGGCCAGGCTGAAATGAGGGACTGGGTTCCACACCTATTAACTGAAGCCCAGCCTGGTGTAGGAAGGGAACCTTGAATGGACCCAGGGCTAGTTTCAGGATTCACAGTAGGAGGAATATGGTTCTTGATCATCAGTGCAATTCCAGAGGTGGTGACAGGCAGGAAAGGCAGCCATAGTACTCCCCCATGCTCAGAAGCTGCACCCACACCAAGAGCTTTGGCAGCCGAACTTCTCTCAGTGTTTCTCTCCATGTCATCCTTGGGCCCACCAGTCATGAAGGTGCAGTCTTCCTGAATAGCTCTTTGCCTCCTCTCTCTGGGGCCCAGAGGGGGAATTTTCATTGTCCCTGCACACTGGTATCTGCCCTCATTCCACTCTTTCCCTTAATTCCCAAGCATGTCTCAATTCCCACCAGATGCCAGGTGCTACCCAGACCAACTTGGATTTGGCAAACTGCGGAGTGAAGATACACAGGATGGACCATACCTGTCCCTTCTGTGTGCCTATACCCAGCTCCAGGCTGTTTTGCAGATGGGATGTCAGATCTTGGATTCCCCTCCCACTTGAGAAGATGTCAGGCCATCTCCCCTCTGCAAGCAGGACTTCCAGGGGCGTGGCTGCCTGCTGGTGCCGCATACTGCTTCTGCCTCCTTGCCAAGCCTGGCACACAGCTTCTCTCCATACTTGTAAAGTAAAGGGTCTTCATGAGGTACTCGGGGCCAGCGGCGCCCCCTAACATATGCAGGTCTTCTCTGCTGCCAACTAACACACCCATGCCCTCACAGCTCGGTGAGAGCTTTAGTTGTCTGACGGGTGACCGGTTCTAACGTTGTCTTGTTTTCTCCCATTTTCAGCTGTAGAGTAGCTGCTGGGAGGACTCGGCCGCCGGCCCTGTCACACTGCAGCCCCCTCCCCTCCTCTCCCATGGGCCCACGCAGAGGAAGGAAGGGCAGCCTAAAAGTCCACTTAGAAACGTTTTTGGATATGCTACTGCAATTCTTTTCAAAATAGCATTCCCCAAATTTTTAATGGCAGAGGAAATAAAAGCTTTAATGTTGAGAATGCCGGCAGCTGCTGCTTGGAAAGGCCTTTGTACAGGCGCTGAAGAACCTGCTTGGACAGCGACCACCAGGCTTGCTTAGGAACCCTCTAGAAACACTCACCACTGGGGTCTCCCTATTACAGATACTCCTTTTTTACCCAATCCACCTGTGCACTTTTGATATTTTGATATTATATTTGCTTCCTTCATCCCTGGCGTAGAGATGGTCTCAGATGCCGTAGTCTGTCTCGTGGTCCTGTAGCTCCCAACGGTGTGTTGATCTGTTATCAGCACATGGCACAGGTGTGTCCTCCTAGCGTGTAGCTCTAGACTGTTTAGGTGAAGGCTTCAACTTGGTAAGGAGCCCGGCTAAATGTATCCATGCTGTGGTTCAGCAGCCTTTTAATTATACGGCATTGTGGTTCGTGTTTGAAATTACAGATTTTAAATGCCATTGTTCATTAAGAAATCCAGGGTATTCGGATTCTGGGGTTTTTCATATTGTATTATTATTATTCTTAGGAATAGTTCAATGTAACAAGAAGAAAACTTGACCTTTGCTCTGGTTAAACAGTAAAAGGCACTTGAAAACAAAAAGATAAATTATTGAATGAGTAGTATTACCTACAAATTCCAGAATTTTCTGGGTTTTAGGACATTGTGAAGCATGACTGATTAACAGAATTTTATACAACTGTACCAGTGAAATTCCAAATTGGAATTGTTTTGTTACTCCGGTTGTTGTGCCAAATTGTGGTACACTTAGAAAATTCTACAGTCGTCGATTTTTAGGGTGTTATATTTCAACGCCTTTTTGTTAGTAATCATTGCCAGTAGTGCCTTCATCAGTTTAGGGAGGTGTTCCAGCGTAGTTTATTCTCTAAAATGGACAGTGAAGAGCTAGTTGGGAATGTTGAAGGCCAGTGTGGACCAATCAGTGTGAACAGGTGCACACCTTCTAACCTGACCCTGGGCATCTTCATTGAGGGAAAGAAAACAGCAATTGTGCAAAATTCTGTTAGTCAGTGATTCTTTACTGTGCAGATCCTTGCAAATTCAGGGGCTGAGAAAACGAAAGTGAACACAAACCTTGAGTGTGCTTTGGGAACCAAATGGACTTTATGGGACAAGCTAAGCAAGCTATGTGAACAACACGCCACGTTTGTGAAGAGTGGGGCGGGTGGCAGGGGAGCCGGCACCGTCGGCCTCGTGCATTGGGGTGAGGGCTAGCCATAGTATTCTTTGCAAATGTGAGAGAGAGACATTATATATTCTCTTGCTTGGTGTAACTAATCACTGTTAATTTCAGGAAACAGAAGTCACTAAAGCTCCTTAGCAAACCAGATCTATGTCCTGTCCTGATTTGCTGAGTGAGGTTGTGCAAGTGGTCAAATTGGTACTCAAGGAGGAGGAAGAAAAAGTGTCCTCTCTCCTCCAAAATACAGGACAAATTATAATAATATAAGTAGCAAGAATAGAAGAATTCTGTTTCCTGGAATAAGCATTTTTATTCCTAGTTGTAGGGACCCCTATTTTTACCTTCTCTTACAGTGTTGATTCATAAGAAATAATGTTACATTTACAAAAACTTCATCTGTACGGGGTATTTATTTGCAATGATGTCTGTGTACTGTATTTTTTCTGTGCATTACCTTAGTGTCAGAATGTCTTTATTTTAAGATCATATGCATGTTCTCCTGCCAAGGAACCTTTACACAGACCCAAACAAACAAAAATGCCTTCAGATTCTGAGAAAATGAGGCACTGCATGGAAAAGGAATAGGAAGGAGAAATCAGTCACAACTTGGGACACAGACATATGGTGCAAATGTCTGTAAAGCCAGTGCACATAGGAACAGTGGGCCTGGGTAAAGGGTCACGTTGGTAGGACCAGTAAATAAAGAATAATAAAAAGACAAAGCACAAAACTTGTTCTCTGTGGCTGCTCCGACCCCCTGCTCCAGATGACTGTGGGTCCAGCAATGCACTATAATTCCAGCACCTAAAACAAGAAAACCAGCCTGTCGTTAACCCTGGTGGTGGAAACTGGAAGCAACCTGAAGCCCATCTCAGGAGGCGTGGGGGGAAGGGGAGACAAGGGGTGCCTCCCGTGACGGGCGTCAGGTGTCATGAGCACCCAGCAGCGTGGCAGTGAGAGCACATTGCCTTTGCATTGTACTGACTAGGAAGCAAAGAGATTTGCATGACGAGGGATCATTTGCCCTCCAAACTCTTGCTCGTTGTGCCCAGGAATGAATAGGTGCAGGCAACAAGAGTTACTTGTTTGTCAACACAAAACCATGTTCACCTGCAGGAATGTGTTCAAGGCACGCTGAGCCCGTCCCAGTGATTGCTTGTGAGTGTGAGCATAGGGTACAAATCATGTCTGAGGGAATAGGAAGTCTTAGGGACAGTTTGCCACCTTTCCTTCTGATGGTCTCAGTCAGGCCTGAGTGATTTCACCCAAATCTCAGGGCTTCCCTTGGGGAGGCTGTCTGAGGTCAGGATCCTGCTACCCTGGCATCTCCTCTCCACCCGGAGTCTCCCTTGGCTTCATGGTCACTGAGAGGCCCCCTCCTTCTGACAATCCCCACCCATCCCACTTTAGTAGCATGGACCCATGTTCAGTTTGAACCTTTCTTTCCAAAGAGAATTGTTTTTGTAACTCAGGAGCTAGAAGGAGTCTTCTTTCCCTACTGTCCTGTCATCCCAGCAGTTCCCTGGAAGAGGTTGGGAAGAGAGCCTGCGACAGATCTGGAGGAGACCCCCAGGAGGAGGGGGCATTGGCAGTGAGCTGAGCAGGGCAGGCTCTTTTTCAGGTGGGGATACCACCCGGTCCTCGGCCCAGTCCTGCTTTTTGGGGTGTTTGATTTGCACAAGCGCATATGCTGAGGCCTTCCCTACCCCTCAGTGTGCTTCAGGTCCTTGAACATGTGCTTCTTCAGGAGTGGCAGGCTCCTGAGTGGGTGGGGTCCTGGGGAGCCTGTGGGAGGGGGCAGTTGGAGCTGAAAGGCTTTCCACTTGGTCTTCCTTTCCGAGAGGGAATGTCCCCATTCCTGCCACCTCCTCCATCTCCCTGCAGTGATTTTCACCCCCACACACCCAAGCAGGTTACCAGAGCTGGAAACAACAGCGCCAGCTTGGAGACACTGCCTCCTGCCTTTGGGAGCCTCCTGGAAAAACAGATATGCCTTCAGTCTGACATCAGACTGGTGTGGAATTTTGGCAGGGATCAGATGCCATCAGGTTCGCCTCTGTGCTCATCTTTCATGTGTGCCCAAACAGAGCTGGAAGAGCGATGTGTTATCATTTTGTCAGATTTCTTGTGGGAAAGCACACTGGCTCTTGTGAGTTCACCTCAGTCATCCATGAACTTGCCTTGGTAAGCCTAGGTCCCTGGAGCGGAGGCTCCCTCCTCCCCGCCACCCCCCCACCCACACACACACAGCTCCTCCTCCTAAGCAAATGGCAGTGCCACAGTACCTTACCCACAGAAAAGGCCTCCCTGCCTGGATAGTATGAGCACACCCCCTCGTGGGCCTCCATGAGAACAATAGGAATCAGTGGTCACACCCACACACACCAGGATCCATTTTCATCTCTTAAGGAATCAAGATTTGTTTTATTTACCCTAAAGTGTTTGTGAAGTATAGCACACATACATAGGAGTGCAAGCAAGTGTCCAGTGGCTGTATATTTGCAAAATGGACACACTCTGCAGCCACCATCCAGATGAGAAAGCAAATGAAGACAGGCAGTCCCCCAAAGCCCTCGTGCTTTCTGCACCCACTCCCTTTCAGGGATAACTCCCTGAGTCTGTCAGTTCAGGCCACTTGTGCCATTTTCTGTACTTTATATAAATGGAAGCATACAGTAGAGACCCAGACCTATAATAGATTTGCTTACCAAACTACATTTGATTTCTCACACCATCATCGAACTATGGTTGTCTCACTTTTGATTCAAAGACATAAATCGATTGTAAAATGACGGGAAAAGTTATTCCATGCAAACAGTATCCAAAAGAGAACAGGAGTGATTCTACTAATATTAGACAGAATAGACTAATTAAGACAAAAATTGTTACAAGAGACCAAGAGGAGCATTATATAATGATAAAAAAGTCAATTCACCAATAAGATATAACAATTATAAACATATGCAACAGACAACCGAGCCCCCAAATACAGTGATAATACAAATTACAGAATACAAAAGAATAGACAAATAGATCGATGGAACAGATTAAAGAATGGTACTGGAACACCTGGACATCCACATGCAAAAAGTTAATCTAGACTCAGACCATAAACGCTTCACAAAAATTAACTAAAATGGGGCTTCCCTGGTGGCGCAGTGGTTGAGAGTCCACCTGCCGATGCAGGGGACGCGGGTTCATGCCCCGGTCTGGGAAGATCCCACATGCCGCGGAGCGGCTGGGCCCGTGAGCCATGGCCGCTGAGCCTGCGCGTCCGGAGCCTGTGCTCCGCAACGGGAGAGGCCACAGCAGTGAGAGGCCCGCGTACCAAAAAAAAAAAAAAAAATTAACTAAAATGGATTGAAGACTTATACATAAAACTCAAAATTGTAAAACTTCTAGAAGATAACATAGGAGAAAATCTAGATGACCTTGGGTTTGGCTTTTTAGATACAACACCAAAGGCATGATCCATGAAAGAAATAATTGATAAGCTAGGCTTCATTGCAATTAAAAACTTCTCCTCTGCAAAAGACATTGTCAAGAGAATGAGAAGACGGCTGTCTTCTGGAAAGAAGCTATTTGCAAAAAACATAAACGTTTCATTTTGGATAAAATAAAAGGGAATACTCTTACACTGTTGATGAGAATGTAAATTGGTGCAGCCACTATAGAAAACAGTTTGGAGGTTCCTTAAAAAACTAAATATAGAGTTACCATATGATCCAGCAATCCCACTCCTGGGCTTATATCTGGAAAAGACAAAACTCTTAATTTGAAAAGATACATGCATCCCAGTGTTCATAGCAGGACTACAGTAGCCAAGACATGGAAGCAGCCTAAGTGTTCATCAACAGATGAATGGATAAAGAAGATGTGGTGTATATATATATGCAATGGACTATTACTCACTGTAAAAAAGAATGAAATAATGCCATTTGCAGCAACATGGATGGACCTAGAGATTATCATACTAAGTAAAGTAAGTCAGATAAAGACAAGTATGATATCACTTATATGTGGAATCTAAAAATTAGTATAAATAAGCTTATTTACAAAACAGAAACAGACAGACAGAAAACAAGCTTATGGTTACAAAAGGGATAGGGGAGTGTGTGTGTGTGTGTATTCTAATCACTTTGCTGTAAACCTGAAACTAACATGGTATTGTAGGTCAGCTATACTTCAATAAAAATAAATTCAAAAAAATTTCAGAATACCTTAATACCGTAATGGTAGTGTGTAAATCACTTAACTCTAGTATAAAAGCTAAAAGACAAAATTTAGCCACAATAATTTGTTAATGGTACACAATATAAAAATATGTAAATTGTGATATCAAAAACATAAAATGGGGGTGTAAAGCAGTACAGTTTTTATGTGTGATCAAAGTTAAATTGTCAATTAAAAATAACTGTTTTATGTAAGCCTCATGGAAACCACAAAGCAAAAACCTATAGTAGAAACACAAAAGATAAAGAGAAAGGAATCAAAGCACAACATTACAGACATTATCAAATCACAAATGAAAATAGGAAGAAAGGAACACAGGAATTACAAAGCAGTCAGAAAACATTTAGCAACATGGAAATAGTAAGTCCTTACCTATTAACAATTACTAAGTGTAAATGGATTAAGTTTTTTAATCAAAAGATACAGAGAGGCTGACTGGGTTAAAATTGAAAGGAAAAAAAAAAAAAGACCCAACACCCTACAAGATCCTGCCTGTAATCAGTCCAGCTTTAATGACAGTTGTAGACTGAAGGCAAAGGTATGGAAAAAGATATTCTACGCAAATGGAAACCAAAAGAGAGCAGGGGTAGATATACTTCTGGCAGACAATATAGACTTTAAGTAAAAAAATGTGACAAGAGACAAGGTCATAAATAATGAAATAATGATAAAGGGGTCGGTCATTAAGAAGATATAACAATTGTAAATAGGTATGCACCCAACATTGCAGCATCTGAATATATAAAGCAAATATTAACATGTGAAGGTAGAAATAGATAGCAATGCAATAATAATAGACTTTAATATCCCACTTTCAAGCATCCAGACAGGAAATCAGTAAGGAAACATTGGACTTGAACTGCATTTTAGATCAAATGGACCTAACAGATATATACGAAACATTCCATCCAACAACAGAAGATATACGTTGTTCTTAAACACACATGGAACATTCTATCATACATTAGGTTACAAAACATAAGATCTTAACAAATTTAGGAAAACTGAAATCATAACAAGTATCATTTCTGACCCTAATGGCATGAAACTGGAAATGATTGACAGGAAATTTCACACACACAAAAAGGGAAGTTAACACACACCTGTACAACCAGTGGATCAAAGAAGAAATCAGAAGGAACATCAAAAAGTGTCTTGAAACAAATGGGAAAAAAACATACCAAACTTATGGGATGCAGAAAAAGCAGTTCTGAGTAGGAAGTTTGTAGTGATAAGTGTGTACATTAAATAAACAACCTAGGACTTCCCTGGTGGTCTAGTGGGTCAGACTTTGTGCTCCCAATGCAGGGGGCCCGGGTTGGATCCCTGGTCGGGGAACTAGATCCTGCATGCATGCTGTAACTAAGAAGTCTACATGCTGCAACTAAAACCCAGTGCAGCCTAAATAAATAAATAATTTTTTTTGCTGTACACGGGCCTCTCACTGTTGTGGCCTCTCCCGTTGCGGAGCACAGGCTCCGGATGTGCAGGCTCAGCGGACATGGCTCACGGGCCCAGCCGCTCCACGGCATGTGGGATCTTCCCGCACCAGGGCATGAACCTGTGTTCCCTAGCATCGGCAGGCGGGCTCTCAACCACTGTGCCACCAGGGAAGCCCCAATAAATAAATATTTTAAAAAAATAACCTAACCTTACATGTCAAGGAACTAGAAAAAGAAAAAGCCCAGCATTAACAGGAGGAAGGAAGTAGCAATTATAAGAGTAAAAATAAATGAAATGGAGATTAGAAAACAATAGAAAAGGTGAACAAAACAAGAGCTGTTTTTTGAAAAAAATAAAATTGACAAACCTTTAGCAAACTTACTTTAAAAAGAAGATGCAAACAAAGTCAGGAATGAAAAAGGAGGCATTACAACTGATACTACAGAAATACAAGAATCATAAAATACTACTATGAACAATTATATGCCAACAAATTGGATAGCCTAGAAGACAGATATAAATTTCTAGAAACACAACCTACCAAGACTGAATTGTGAAGAAATATAAAATCTGAACAAACCAGTAACAAGGAGATTGAATCATAATGAAAAACACCCCAACAAAGAAAAGTTCTGTACCTAAGGTTTCACTGGTGAATTCTACCAAACCTGTCAAGAATTAATACCAATCTGTCTCAAGCTCTTTCAAAAAATTGAAGAGAAGGGAACACTCCCTAATTCATTCTATAAAGCCAGCATTACACTGATACCAAAGCCCAACAGGGACGCTATAAAAGAAAATTACAAGCCAATACCTCTGATGAACATAGATGCAAAAATCCTCAACAAAGTCCTAGCAAACCAGATTCAACAGCACATTAAAAGTTCATCAAGTTGAATTGGGATTTATCCCTGGGATGCAAGAACAGTTCAACTTACATAATAAATGTAATATACAACATTAACAGAATGAAGGAAAACACATGATCATCTCAACTGAGGCAGAAAAAGGGACTTCCCTGGCAGTTCAGTGGTTAAGACTCTGCGCTTCCACTGCAGGGGACGTGGGTTCAGTCCCTGGTTAGGGAACTAAGATCCCACATGCTGCACAGCATGGCCAAAAAATAAATAAAAAATATAGAGGCAGAAAAGGCATTTGACAAAATTCAGTATCCTTTCACAATAAAAATAGCCAACTAGGAACAGGAGGAAACTACCTCACCATAATAAAAGCCATATATGAAAAAGCGACAGCAAATATCCTACTCAGTGGTGTAAGACTTGAAAGCTTTTCCTCTAAGAGCAGGAACAAGACAAGGATGCCCACTTTCACCACTTCTATTCTACAGAATTGGAAGTTCTAGCCAGAGTAATTAGGCAAGGAAAAAATAAAACAAAAGTCATCCAAATTGGAAAGGATGGATTAAAATTTTGTCTGTTTGCAGATGATATAATCTCATATGTAAAAAAACTGAAACGTTTGCACAGAAAATACTGTTATAATTAATAAATGAATTCAGCAAAGTAGAATACAAAGTCAATACACAAAAATCAGTTTTGTTTCTATACACTAACAATGAATAATCTGAAAAGGAAATTGAGAAAACAGTCCCATTTACAATAGAATCAAAAATAATAAATACTTAGGAATAAATTTAACCAAGGAGGTGAAAGACCTGTACACTGAAAATTATAAATCACTGATGAAAGAAGTTGAAGAAGGCACAAACAAATGGAAGGAAAATCCTGTGTTTATGATTGCAATAATTATTCTTAAAGTATCCATACTGCCCAAAGCAACCTATAGATTCAGTGAAATCTTATGAAAATTCTAATTTTCACTGAAAAAAAAAATCCTAAAATTTGTATTGAACCACAATAGACTTCGTGTACCCAAAGCATTTTTGAGAAAGAAGAACAAAGCTGGAGGACTAACACTTCCTAATTACAAAGATATAATAAAATAATATCATACTGGGACTTCCCTGGCCGTTCAGTGGTTAAGACTCCATGCTTCCACTGTGGTCGGGCACAGGTTCAATCCCTGGTCAGGGAACTAAGATCCCGCCTACCACATGGTACAGCCAAAAACAAACAATATGATACTGTCATAAAAAGACACACTGACCAGAGAACTCTGTTCCATTAGAAAGTCCATAAACCCACACATATATCGTCAACTAACTTTCAACAAGGGCGCCACGAACACACAATGGGGAAATGATAGTCTCTTCAATAAATGGTGTTGGGAAAACTGGATACTTACTACAAAAGGATGAAACAGGACACATATCTTTCATTATTTGAAAAAATCAACTTGAGAGCGATTAAAGACTTAAATGTAAGTAAGTCCTGAAACCATAAAACCATAAAAAAAGCTCCTTGACATTCATCTTGGCAGTCATTTCTTGGATATGACACCAAAAGAACAGACAACAAAAACAAGTGGGATTACATTAAACGAAAAAGCTTCTTCACAGCAAAGGAAACGGTCAACAAAATAAAAAGGCAACCTACATAATGGGAGAAAATATTTGCAAACTATATGTCTGACAAGGAGTAATATTCAAAATATGTAGGGAATTCAATGGGGAAAAAAAGTAACCTGATTAAAAAGTGGGCAAAGGACCTGAATAGACACTTTTCCAAGGAAGACATAGGTATGCCATTAGGTACATAAAAAGTTGCTCAACATCACTAGTCATTAGGGAAATTCAAATCAAAACCACAATGAGATATCACTTCACACCCATTAGGATGGCTATTATAAAAAGACAACAGATAACAAGTGTTGTTGAGGATGTAGAAAAAAGGAAACCTTTGTACACTGTTATAGGAATGTAAAATTGGTACAGCCATTAAGGAAAATGGTACGAAAATTCCATAAAATTAAAAACAAAACTGCCGTATGATCCAGTAATCTCTCTTCTGGGCTTTTATCCAAGGGAAACAAAATCAGTATCACATAGAGATTTGCAGTCCTGTGTTTATTACAGTATTTTTCACAATAGCCAAGATATGGAAACAAGTTAAGTGTACCTTGGCAGATGAATGAAGGTAATGTAGTATATACATACAATGGAATATTATTGATCCGTAAAAAGAAGGAAAGCCTGCCATTTGCAATGACATGGATGAACCTGGCAGGCATTATACTAAGTGAACTAAGCCAGGTAGAGAAAGATAAATACTGTGTGCTGTCATTCATATGTGGAATCTTAAAAAAAAAAAAAAATGTCTCATAGAAGCAGAGTAGAATGGCGGTTGCCAGGGGCTGGGGCTGGGGAAAATGGGGAGATATTGGACAAAGAGTACAAACTTTCATTTATAAGATGAATAAATTCTGGGGATCTAATGTACAGTGTGCAAATTAAATATGTAAAGCTGTATATAATTGGATCAGCATATAGTATAGATTACTATAGTTAGGAATATTGTATATATAAAATTTGCTAAGGCAGTAGATTTGAAGCTTTCTCACCACACATACACACACAGAGGCACAAAAGGCAACTATGTGAGGTAATGGATGTGTTAATGGTAATCTTTTTACAATGTGTATGTATATCAAATCATTGCATTGTACACTTTAGATATATACAATTTGACTTGTCAATTATACCTCAATAAAGCTGGAAAACAAAATGACTGAAAGGGGAGAGGATAGAGGTGTAAAAGGAGCAAGCTTTTTTTTTTTATGTTATTGCAGTTAAGATGGTATAAATTCAGATTAGAATGGTATAACTTTAGGATGTTAAATGTGATCCTCTGGTAAACTTAAAAGAAAATATCTATAGAATATACACAAAAGGAAATTAGAATGAAATTTAAAGATTTTACTACCAAAAAATCAACTAAACATAGAATAAGACAAAAACACAGAAAATGAGGACGAAAAGGTTATAGGGCATAAAAACAAGCAAACAAAAAACCGCAATGACAGAAGGAAGTCCCTCTTTAATTACTCATTAATTACACTTAATAAGTAATTAAGTGTAAATGGATTAAACTCTCCAATCAAAAGACAGATATTGGCAGAATGGATTTTTAAAATGATCTGACTATATGCTGTCTATGAACAACTCAATTGAGATCTAAAAACACAAAAAGAAAAGGATATATGCAACAACATAGGAGGATCTTGAAGTCATTATACTAAGTAAAATAAGCCAGTTACAAAACGATAAAAATGCTGTATGATTCCGCTTACATGAGGTACTTAGGGTAATCAAAATCATAGAGATAGAAAGTAGAATGGTATTGCCAGGGGTTGGGAGGAGGGGGCAAAAGGGAGTTATTGTTTAATGGGTACAAAGTTTAAGTTTTATGAGATGAAAAGAGTTCTGGAGATGGATGGTGTTGATGGTTGCAAAACATGAATGTACTTAATGCCTTTCTACTGTACACTTAAAAAAGGTTAAGATGGTGAATTTTAGGTTATGTGTATTTTACCACATTTTAAAAATTGGGGATAAAAAGATGCTCAACATCATTAATCTTGGGAAAATGCAACTCAAAACTACAGCGAGATACCATCTCATACCCATTATGATGCCTACTATCAAAAAAAAAAGGAAAATAATGTATTGATAAGGATGTGGAGAAATTGGAACCCTTGTGCACAGTTGGTGGGAATGTAAAATGGTGTAGTCAATGAGAAAAACAGTACGGTGGATACTCAAAAAATTAAAAATGGAAATACCACATGATCCAGAAATTTCACTTCTGGGTGTGTATACTCAGAATAATTGAAAGCAATATCTTATGAAGGTATTTGTACACCAATGTTCATAGCAACGTTATATTCGCAGTAGCTAAAATGTGGAAGCAACTCATGTCCCTTAATGGATGAATGGTTATGCAAAATGTGGTGTATGCGTACAATGGAATACTATTCAGCCTTAAAGGTAAGGACATTCTGACATGCTACAACATGGGTGAAACTTAAGGACATTATACTAAGTGAAATAAGCCAATCATAAAAAGACAAACACTGTATGATTCCACTTATGAGGTACTCAGAGGAATCAAAATCATAGAGACAGAAATAGAATGGTGGTTGCCAGGAGGCTGTGGGTTGGGAAGGATGGAGAATTCTTGTTTAATGGGTATAGAGTTTCAGTTTTACAAGATGAAAAGAGTTCTGGAGGTGGGTGATGGTGTGGTACATAACAATATACTTAATACCACTGAATTGTACAATTAAAAATAGTTAAGATAGTATATTTAATGTTATGTGTATCTTACCACAATAAACCACTTTCAGTAATTGAAAGAACAACTAGGCAGCTAATTGGAAAGGATAAAGAAGATTTGTACAACACTTATCAAGCAACTTGACCCTAGCTGACACTTATAAAACACCCAACTGTAGAGTACATATTCTTTTCAAGTATTCATGGAACATTCTTCAGCACAGTCCATATTTTGAGACACAAAACAAGTGTTATAAGGTTGAAAAAGCTAGAAATTATACAAGGTATGCTCTCTGACACAATAGTATTAAAGTAAAGGTCCATAATTGACAGTAATATGAGAAAGCTCAGAATATTTGGAAATCAAAAAACTCACTTCTTAATACTCTGTGTCCAAAGAAGAAATTAGAAGGAAATTTTAAAAATATTTCTAACTGAAAGAAAAGAAAAATGCAACAAATCAAAATACAGGAGATGCAGCTAAAGAAGTGCTTAGGGAAATGCTTTAAACACTTAAGTCAAAAAGAAAAAAACGTATGCCAAACTAACAATTGCTTAGGTTGTTAAGAAAGTATAAAAAGAAGTATAGAGAATTACCTGGAGATCCAGTGGTTAGGACTCTGCGCTTTCACTGACGTTCAATACCAGGTCGGGGTGACTAAGATCCCACGAGCTGCATGGCCAAAAACAAAAAAGTACATTTATCATAACGCAAATAGAATGAAGGAAATTATAAAGATAAAAAGCATAGGGAGAGAGCAAGATGGTGGAATACAAGGACATGGAGCTCACCTCCTTCCATAAATGCATCAAAAATATATCTACATGTGGAACAATTCTTGCAGAATACTGGATGCTGGCAGAACTCATACAACCAAAGCTGCAAGAAGGATCACCACATAACCAGGTAGAGCAAAAGAAAAAAAAAAGGAATCAGAAGGAGACCTGCACCCCTGGGAGGGAGCTGTGAAAGTGGAAACATTCCCTCACCCTGGGAACACCCTTCCCCTGCTGGGAGGTCAGCTGGGACAAAAAGGGAGCTTCAGAGGCTCAGAGGAGAGTGCAGCAACTGGCTTGTGGCAGGCAGAACAGAAAGAGACCAGCACAGATGGTCCTGGCCACCTGGCTGCACGCCCCAGCCTGAGACGTGCATCTGCTGTTGCATGCAGGGGCTGGTTCCTGAAACTCAGGCTTCAGCAGACAAACCTGGAGAAAAGACTGGAGTTGGCTGCATGGAGACAGCCTGAAGGGGCTGGAGTGTGACTCAGGCCATAACTGGGGGTGTGCACAGGATGAAGCCCAAATCCCCCATAGAAACCCCATTGTTGACACACATGAAGGGAGGGGCAGGGCCCCACCATAGCAGTCTCATTTTCTGCGTGCTCACAGCAGGCACAGCTCCACCTCTCTGAGCTCTGGGAGCATGCCCATGGTTGCCTACACATGGAAGTGGGGCTGAAATCAACCGTGTCTGGTGGCTTTGCAACTTTGACTGATTTATGCTGCTGGTGCCTTTGTAAGCTCAGTCCCTGCAGGACATCTTAGCGAATTACTGGTGCCCCCACGGCTGTGGGAGGTCCAGAGTTAGCAGCTTCAGGCTTTGTGGGTGTACGCACGCAGAGGCGGGGCCAGGGTCTATGCTGATTCTGTAGCACCTATGGTGGGTCCAGATGTGCGACTATGCATGACTACAGTGGGTCCCAGTGCCTGACTTCAGTTCTGCGCTGGTGGATTTAGGAGCACAGTGCCTGAGAGACATCTGGCCAATTGCCTGCATTCCCACGGCTGAGGCGGGGCCAAGGGCAGTGCCAAAAACAGTGTACTTTGTGCACGTGCACAATGGATAACAGATGACACAACAGAGCGCACTTCCCAGTGGAAACCTCCTGTGGAGGAATGCTCAGTGGCTTCTCTCCCAGCGGAAGTTCCACCTACTTCACACTGCAGCTCAGAAACAGATCTGTGGCTTCTACTCCAACAACTAGGGAGCAGACCCTGCTCCTGACAAGGCTATAACAGCCAAAGAGCAAAGAGGAGGCCCTACTCAACATCCAGTGCAAGCTCTATTCAACATAACACCAGTCACACCCCCTATCAAGGGGATAATGGCCAGCACACCCAGAGGAAAGATGTGGCAGGCAACCATACCTAAAACAGCCCTCACACCAAAAATGTTAGATTCATGCAGCCTACACAGGGACACTCCCACTTAAAAACAGCCCTTCAGGACCACAGTAGATAATTGTTTCTCCTAAACTCAGAGAATCAGAGAAATATAAGTAAAATGAAGAAGCAAAGGAGCCACTCCCAATTAAAAGAACAGGAGAAATCCCCTGAGAGAACAAAGAAAGAGACCTTTCCAGTCTACTAGATCCCAAGTTCAAAAAGGAAGTAATAAAAATACTGAAGGAATTAAGAAAGGCTATTGATAGAAATGTAGATCACTGTAAGAAGGAACTAGAAAGTATAAAGAGTAACTAAGTACAATTAGAAAACTCATTTGCCGAGATGAAAGCTGAGCTAAAGACAATAAATAGCAAAGTAATGTTGAAGAACGAATAAGTGATCTGGAAGATGGAATAATAGAAATCACCCAATCAGAACAGCAGACAGAAAAACAAATGAATAAAAAGAAAGAAAGCAATATACGAGATCTATGGTATAATATAAAGTGAGCCAATCTACGCATAATAGGGATCCCAGAAGAAGAAAGAGAATAGGGGATCAAAAAGTATTTGAAGAAATTATAGCTGAAAACTTCTCAAACCAAAGGAAGGAAATAGATATCTGGGTACTGGAAGCAGAGGGTCCCAAACAAGATGAACCCAAACAGACCTACACCAAAACATTATAATTAAAATGGCAAAAGTTTAAGATAAAGAAAGGATTCTAAAGGGAGCAAGAGAAAAACAAAGAGTCAGTTACAAGGGAACCCCCATAAAGCTATTAACTGATTTTGCTACAGAAATGTTGCAGGCCAGCAGGGAGTGGTGAGATATATTCAAAGTCCTGAAAAGGAAAAAACCTGCAATCTAGGATACTCTACAAAGCAAGATTATCATTTAGAATAGAAAGGGAGATAAAGAATTTCTCAGACAAGCAAAAACTAAAAGAATACAGCAGTACTAACCCTATCTTAAAAGATATATTGAAAAGTCTTCTCTAAACAGAAAAGAAGCCAGAATCTATAGGAAAGAGAAAATCACAACTGGAAAATAAATCACTTAAATAAGCCACTACATAGAATTTTAAAAAAATAAATTGTGAAAGCAATGATAACTACAGTGAACAGAAAAAGGATAAACATGAAGATGTAAAAGAGGACATTATAACAACAGAATGTGGGGGAGAGGCGTAAGAAAGTGTAGGTCTTTTTTAAAGAATGTGTTTGAGCCTATATGACTACCAGTCTAAAGCAAGTAGATATAGTAATTTGTTAATATACTCGAAAAACAGGGTCGCCACAAATCAAAAACATACAATAGACGTACAAAAACCAAAACTAAACAAGAGAACTCAAGCATAATACAAAAAGTAATCAAACACAAAAAGAAAAAAAGAAAAAGGAACAAAAAACAAATACAAAATCAATTGGAAAACAAGGTTTAAAATGGCAATAAAACACATCTATCAATAATTACCTTAAATGTCAATGGTTTTAATGCTCGAGTCAAAAGACATAGAGTGGCAAATTGGATAATAAAACAAGAGCCTACATATGCTGCCTATAAGAGACCCACTTTAGGGCAAGGGACACACATAGACTGAAAGTGAGGGGATAGAAAAAAGATGTTTCATGCAAACGGAAATGACAAGAAAGCCGGGGTAGCAATACTCATATCAGGCATAATAGACTTTTAAAAAAAAAGGCCATAAAGAAAGATAAAGAAGGACACTATATAATGATAAAAGGATCAAGAAGAGGATATTACACTCATTAACAGATGCAGCCAATATAGGAGCACCTAAATACATAAAACAAATAGTAACAGCCATAAAGGGAGAAATTGACAGGAATACAATAATAGGAGACTTTAACACCCCACTGACCTCAATGGATATATCTTCCAGACAGAAAATCAGTAAGGCTAGAGATCCCAAATGAAACAATAGCATAATTGGACTTAATTGATATCTTCAGGACATTACATTTTAAAAAAACGAAAATACACATTCTTCTCAATGCACATGGAACATTCCCTAGGATAGACCACATACTAGGACACAAAAACAAGCCTCAACAAATTTAAGAGGATAGAAATTATTTCAAGCATCTTTTCTGACCACAATGGCATGAAACTAGAAATCAACCACAGAAAGAGAAACAAGAAAAAAATACTTATATGGAGGCTAAACAACATACTACTGAAAAACCAATAGGCCAATGATGAAATCAAAGAGGAAATTTAAAAATACCTTGAGACAAATGACAATGAAAACACAACCATACAAATTCTATGGGATGCAACAAAAGCAGTCTTAAGAGGGAAATTCATAGCCATACAGGCCTTCCTGAAAGAGCAAGAAAAATCTCAAATAACAATCTAACCTACCACCTAAAAGAATTAGGGAAAAAAAGCACAAACAAAAGTCAGCAGAAGAGAGGATATAGTAAAGATCGGAGAGGAAATAAATAAAATAGAGATTAAAAATAGAAAAAATTAATAAAACCAAGAGCTGATTTTTTGAAAGGGTAAACAAAATCAACAAACCTCTGGCCGGCCAGGTTCACCAAGAAGGAAAGAGAGAGGACCCAAATAGACAAAATAAGAAATGAAAGAGGAGAAATAACGACTGATACCACAGAAACACAAAAAAACCTTAAGAGAATACTATGAAAAATTATGTGCCAACAAATTGCATAACCTAGAAGAAATGGAAGGGTTTCTAGAAACATATAGCCCACCAAAACTGAATCAAGAAGAAATAGATAATTCAAACAGACCAGTTACTAGAAGTGAAATCGAATCTGTAATTTAAAAACCTCCCTGCAAACAAAAGTCCAGGACCAGATGGCTTCACTGGGTAATTCTACCAAACATAACAAAGAAGAACTTATACCGATCTTTCTCAAACTCCTCCAAAAGATTGAAGAGGAGCGAACACTCCCAAAGCCATTCTCTGAAGCCACCATCACCTTTATACCAAAACCAGACAAAGACACTACAGAAAGAATGAAGGAAGGAAGGAAGGAGGGAGGGAGAGAGGGAGGGAGGGAAGGAGGGAGGGAGGGAAGGAGGGAAGGAAGAAAGAAAGAAAGAAAAGAAAGAAAGAAAGAAAGAAAAAGAAAGAAAGAAAGAAAAGAAAGAAAGAAAAAGAGAAAGAAAAAGAAAGAAAATAAATTACAGGCCAATATCTTAGATGCAAAAATTCTCAACAAAATATTAGGAAACCAAATCCAACAGCACATAAAAAGGATCATACACCATGATCAAGTTGGATTCACCCCAAGGTCACAGGGATAGTTCAACATATGCAAATCAATGTGATATGCCACATCAACAAAAGACAAAAACCATATGGTCATCTCAGTAGATACAGAAAAAGCATTTGATAAAATTCAACATCGATTCATGACAAAAACTGTTACCAAAGTGGGTATAAAGGGAACATATCTCAACATAATAAAAGCTATTTATGGCAAACTCACAGCCAACATAATACTCAATGGTGAAAAGCTGAAAGCCTTTCTGCTAAAATGTGAACAACACAAGGATACCCAGTCTCACCACTTCTCTTCAACATAGTATTGGAAATCCTAGCCACAGCAGTCAGACAAGAAAAAGAAATAAAAGGCATCCAAATTGGGAGGGAAGAGGTAAAATTGTCATTATATGCAGAATGACATGGTATTATATATAGAAAACCTAAAGACTCCACACAAAAACTACTAGAACTGATAAGCAAGTTCAGCAAGGTAGCAGGATACAAGATTAACAGACAGAAATCTGTTGCATTTCTTTACACTAACAATGAAGTATCAGAAAGGGGAAGTAAAAAACAATCCCTTTTAAAAATTGCATCCAAAACAAAACAAAACAAAACTTTGGAATAAAACTGACCGAGAAGGTGAAAGACTTACATGCTGAGAACTATAAAACGTTGATAAAGGAAATTGAAAATGATTCAAAGAAATGGAAAGGTAGCCCATGCTCTTGGATTAGAAGAATTAATATTGCTAAAATGGCCATACTACTCAAAGCAATCTACAGACTTAATTCAATCCCTATCAAATTACCCATGACATTTTTTACAGAACTAGAACAAATAATCCTAAAATTTATATGGAACCATAAAAGATCCAGAATTGCCAAAGCCATCCTGAGGAAAAAGAACAAAGCTGGAGGCATAACCCTCCCAGACTTCAGGCAATACTACAAAGCTACAGTAATCAAAACAGCATGGTATTGGCACAAAAACAGACATGGATCAATGGAACAGAATAGAGAGCTCAGAAATAAACCCACATACTCACAGTCAATTAATCTTCAACAAAGGAGGCAAGAATATACAATGGAGAAAACATAGTCTCTTCAGCAGGTAGTGCTGGGAAAGGTGGACAGCTGCATATAACTCAATGAGGTTAGAACAGTCCCTCACACCATACACAAAAATAAACTCAAAATGGCTTAAAGACTTAAGTATAAGACACGTCACTGTAAAACTAGAAGAGAACATAGGCAAAACATATTCTGACATAAATTGTACCAGTGTTTTCTCAGGTTATTTTCCCAAGGCAATGGAATAGAATAGAGAGTGCAGAAATAAAACCTCACATATATAGTCAAGTGATTTTTGACAAGAGTGCCAAAGATCTTTGATGGGAAAAAGACAGTATTTTCAACAAATTGTGCTGGGAAAACCCAGCACATGCAAAAGAATGAAGCTGGACCCTTACTAATGCCATATACAAAAATTAACTAGGAAGAGGATTCTGGGAAGATGGTAGAGTAGGAAGGACCAAGAATCTGTCTCCTCACCTGGACAACAGTTGCAGTGGCAGAATCTGTCTGATATTACTATATGGGACCTCTGAAGTCTGTTGAAGGATTGCAACTTCCAGGAGAAGGCTTAGATCATAAATTGCTATCAATTTCAGCTCTTAGCATATTAGCAGCTACCCATCAACCACCCACAGCCACATGGCAAGCAACTGTACATATGTTTCTAGAGCAGATTGCATACAGCATGTGGGAGCAAGGGTGGGTAAAAGAGACCCTGTCTTCCAAATACTGGAGATCTGTGTTCTGATTGCTGCTTCTGATCATAAACGTGCAAAGATGTGGGCAGCCGTTGTTGTTCCATCTCCTCCCATTGTTGCAATTCCCTCCTCCTCTGGCTTAACTGACTTCCAGAGATTTAAAGGGCTAGCACTCTTCCTCCTGCCTCTTCTTTTTTTTTTTTTCTTTTCCCCCTTTCAGGAACCAGACTTTCAAGACTAGGACATTCGAAAACAGCTGCATATGTGAGGAAAATTACAATAGAAAGTGACTGTGCATGCCCAAGGAAAGGCTCAGAAAAGACCTAAAAAAACCCGTTAAGTTTACACCTCAGACTGATCCTCAGCACAGAGACAGCCTACAAGAATAAAAATAATAATAACAGAAAGTGGCAAACTCTGGGAGAGGGGGAAATCTCATTTAGCACATTTTTAGATTCAAATGTTCAGTGTTCAGCCAAAAAAAAAATCACAAGATATACAATGAAACAGGAAAATATGACCCATTGAAGTAAAAAAAAAAAAAATAAGTTAACAGTCTGTTCCTGAAAAAGAATTAATGGTTGAGGGACTTCCCTGGTGGTCCAGTGGGTAAGACTCTGTGGTCCCAATGCAGGGGACCTGGGTTCATTCCCTGGTCGGAGAACTAGATCCCACATGTGTGCCACGACTGAGTCCACATGCTGCAACTAAAAAGGCCCCTCATGCCACAACTGAGACCCAGTGCAGCCTAAGTAATAATTAAAAAAATTTTTTTTAATTTAAAGAAAGACATAATGGTTGATATTATAGGCAAAGACTTTAAAACAACTGTCTTAAAGGTGCTCAAAGAACTAAAGGAAGATGTGGAGAAAGTTTTAAAAAATGTGAACAAAATGGAATTATCAATAAAAAGATTTTAAAAACTGAAAAGAAACCTAAAAGAAATTCTGGAGCTAAGTGAAAAAGAAAAATTCACTAGAAGGATTCAAAGGCAGATTTGAACTGGCAGAAGGAAGAATCAGTGAACTTGAACATAGGACAATGCAAATTATTGAGACAGGAACAGAAAGAAAAAATGATTAAAGTGAACAGAACCTAAGGGAGTCCTGCAAATTGAAAGGACACTAGATAGCAACTCAAAGCAGTGTGGAGAAATAAAGTTCTCAATAAAGGTGAATACATGGGCAATTATAAAATCTAGTATTATTGTAACATGGTTTGTAACTATACTTCTTTTGTTCTACATGATTTAAGAGACTAATACATTTAAAGAAAATAAACAATTATTAGTGTAAAAGCTAGTATTACTGTAACTTTGGCTTGAAACTCCAAATCTTGTTTTCTAAATAATTAAGGAGACTAATGCATTTAAAAGAATTATTAGTTTATGTTTGGGCGCACACAATGTATACAGATGTAAATTGGTGATATCACAACTGAAAAGGATGGGGACAGAACTGTAAAGGAGCAGAATTTTGTATGTTATTTATGTTGCTATAAATTCAAATTAAAATGTTATAACTTTAGGATCTTATATGTAATCCCCATGGTGACCACAAAAAGAATAGCTAAGAAATATGCACAAAAGAAAATAAGAATGGAATTGAAACATTTCACTGCAAAAAAACAACTAAACACAAAAGAACACAGGATTACAGGAAATGAGAGACAAAAATAGCCATAGGACTATAGAAAACAGAGGTCTCTCCTTGTTAATAATTACTTTAAATGAAAAGGGATTTAACTTTCCAATCAAAAGATAGAGATTGGCAGAATTTATAAAAACACATGTTCCAACTATATGCTTCTATAAGAGACTCACTTGAGATCTAAAGACACAGACAGGATGGAATGTGAAAGAATGGGAAAGATATTACATGCAAATAGTAACCAAAAGAGAGCAGGAGTGATTATACCAATATCAGACACAATAGACTTTAAATCAAAAAAGATTACAAGAGACAAAAGAATCTTAACAAAATACTAACAAATATAATTCAGCAGTTTATTAAAAAATTTATACACCATGACCAAGTGAGATATATTCTTGGAATGTAAAGATGGTTCAACGTATGAAAACTGATGAATGTAATGCACCACATCAACAAAATGAAGGGGAAAAGCATGTGATATCTCATTGAAGAAAAAGCAATTGACAAAATTCAACATCATTTCATGATAAAAACACTCAAAAAATAGGAATATAAGGAAACTATCTCCACATCATAAAAGCCATATATGAAAAATCCACAGCAAACATAACACAATAGTGAAAAGTCTTTCCCTATAAGATCATAACAAGGCAACAATGCCTGCTTTTATTACTTCTATTCAATATAGTACTGGAAGTTCTAGCCAGAAATGTCAGGCAAGAAAAAGAAATAAAAGGCATTCAAATGGAAAGAAAGAAGTAAAATTATCTCTTTTTGCAGATGATATGAACTTATGTGCAGAAAATCCTAAAGAACCCACAAAAAAGATCTGATAAACTGAGCAAAGTTTTAGGATACAAAATCAATGCACAAAAATCTGTTGCTTTTCTGTACAAGAACAATGAACAATCTGAAAACGAAATTACAAAAGCCATTTCATTTATAATAGCAACGAAGGAGGTAAAAGACTCCTTCATTGCTATTATAATTTAATGAAGGAGGTAAAAGACTTGAACAACAAAAACTACAAAACATTGCTGAAAGAAATTAAAGAAGACATAAATAAATGGAAACACATCCCATGTTTATGGATTGGAAAACTTAATATTGTTAAAATGTCAGTATTACCCAAATCAATCTACAGATTCAATGCAATCCCTATCAAAATCTCAATGACGTTTTTTGCAGAAATAGAAAAACCTACCCTAAAATTCATATGGGACTTTAAGGGACCCCAAATAGCCAAAACAATCTGGAAAAAGAAGAATAAATGTAAAACCTAAAACATTAAACTGTTAAAAGGAAACATAGGACAAAACTTCATGACATTGGATTTGGCAGTGATTTCTTGGATATGACACCAAAGGCACAGGCAACAAAAGAAAAAATAGACAAATTGGATTTAATTTAAATTTTTTAAAAATTTGTATATCAAAAGTCTTTATCCACAGAATGGGAGAAAATATTTACCAATCACATATCTGATAAAGGATTAACACCCAGAACATAAAAAGAACTCCTAAAACAAAAACAAAAAAACAAACAACCCATTTGAAAAATGGAGAAAGGACTTGAGTAGACACTTCTCCAAAGAAGATTTTCCAATGGCCAATAAGCACATGAAAATATGCTCAACATCCCATCAGGGAAAAGCAAATCAATACTATGAGATACCAGCTCACACCCCTTAGGATGGCTACTATCAAAAAACAGAAAAAAAAAAAAAAAAACCACACAAGTGTTGGCAAGGCTGTGGAGAAATTGGAATCCTGTGCACTGTTGGTAGGGATATAAATGGTACAGCCACTGTGGAAAACAGAACGGAAAATGAAAAATTAAAAATAGAATTACCATATGACCAAGCAATTCTATTTCTGGGTATATATATCCAAAGGATTTGAAAGCAGGTTCTCAAAGAGATATTTGTACACCCGTGTTCATAGCAGCATTATTCACAATGGCTGAAATATGGAAGCAACCCAAGTGTCCACCACTGGATGAGAGGATAAACAAAATGTGGTATATACATATACTTAGCCTTAAAAAGAAAGGAAATTCGGACACATGCTTCAACATGGATGAACCATGAGGACGTTACTGAGTGAAACAAGCCAGAGACAAAAGGACAAATATTATGATTCCACTTATGTGAGGTACCTGGAGTGGTCAGATCATAGGGACAGAAGGTAGATAAGTGGTTGCCAGGGGCTGGAGCAGGGGAGAATGAGGAGTTATCACTTAATATGTACAGAGTTTCCCTTTCATAAGATTAAAAGAGTTATGGGGATGGATGGTGGTGATGGCTGCACAACAGTGTGAATGTGTTTAATACCATTGAATTGTACACTTAAAATGGTTAAGATGCTAAATTTTATATTATGTGTATTTTTGCCATAAAAAAACTAAGAAAAGAAAAGTTACGTTGAATCATATCACTCCCGTCTAAAAATTCCTCCACAGTAGCGGGGTAGGTTGTGTGTGTCTGGAACACATATGGGAACACTGTACTTTCTGTTCAGTTTCTCTGTAAACCTAAAACTGCTCTAAAAAATAAAGCTTATTAATTAAAAAAAATTCTTCCATGACTTCTTAGTGCACTTAAACAAAGACCCCGCCTCCTCATCCTGCCTTCCTTTGCCCTTCCCGCCTAACTTCAGTCCTGCTGGCCTTCGGTCCCCTGAGCAGGCTTCTCCCTGGATCACTTCTCACATCCCTACTGTCGATCTGATACCCCCCTCCCCCATTATAGCTCTCATTCCTCTCTACTCTGGGGTGACATGCACAATGCCCCACCATGGGCCTCAGACAAACCAGTGGTATTTTTCTTCCTGGGAATGTATATACAGTGGTCAGTCTCAGGAGGGCAATTTCCACCCAGGCGGCATTTGGCACTATTTGGAGACATTTTTGGTTTGGGGAGTGTGCTACTGCCCCCTATCATAATCCAGCTCTTTTTCATTACTGCCTACAAGCACTTGCATTATCCAGTGATTCAAGGAAGTTCCATTGTGCTTTGGATCTTCTCCCCAAGTCCCCAAAACCTCCTCCCTCACCGACCCCTGCAGGGGCTGGCTCTGGTGACCTGCCTGCTTCTTATACTATACTGGCGAGGCCTCCTGGGCATCTTCTGTTCCCCCCTTCAGTCTCTTGGGGACTTTGCTCTGTTCCTGCCCTTCACGCACCACTAGGTCAAGCTGAGTTCTGAACCCAAGTCTCGACTGTGTATGTTTTCTGACACCAGGGTTTCATCCTCACTGCTTCAAGCGTGGGTCTTCACTCCACCCTGGTCCACTGCTCTCTGGCCCAGGCGAGGGCCAGTTGCAATCCTGCTGAACCACAGGCAGGCTGAGCTGTTTCCTGACCTTCTCTCGGCTATAGAGTTGCTCACCAACAGGGCGCACTGGCAGGGAACACAAAGTCCAGGGCACCCTGCTGGGCACGTGAGGCTCTTCCCTCCTTCACTTTTGCTAAATCAGGTAAATCAGCCAACACCCTCAGCCCAGTCTGCAGGCCACCATGTATCCCCAAGGATGGCCTTTGGCTCTGCCTTTCACAGTACCCCCAGAACAGACACCACCTCCTTCTCCCGATCTTGTGCCATAGTCTTCTACCACGCTCATTCTCCTTGCTCATCACTTCTTAGTCACTGACTGCCTAGAGCACTCCTGAGAAACACCATGCACACTCGGCGTGGCAAAACGGCAGTGCTACATGCATGTCCCAAGGGGAGAGAGAGAAGAGTTTGGTTTCATTTACTCATTCATTCATCCATTCACTGGACAGGTATTTATTGAGTACTTACTGAGAGCTAGGCATGGCTGGACACTGGAACACACGGGCACCGCAGTGGCTGGGCAGTTATGGGGTTAAAGTCCAGTGTAGGATGGCGGCAGACATTGAAGAAATATACAAACAGGGCTTCCCTGGTGGCACAGTGGTTGAGAGTCCGCCTGCCGATGCAGGGGACACGGGTTCATGCCACGGTCTGGGAGGATCCCATGTGCCGCGTGGCAGCTGGGCCCATGAGCCATGGCCGCTGATCCTGCGCGTCCAGAGCCTATGCTCCGCAACGTGAGAGGCCTGCGTACCACAAAAAGAAAAAAAAGAAAGAAAGAAATATACAAACAAAAAATGAACTTGTGTGGTGGTAGATATATACATCCTCCCCATCCCCTGGTAACCACCATTTTACTCTTTTTTTTTTTTTTTACAGCTTTGATTTTTTTTTAAATTTTATATTGGAGTATAGTTTATTAACAATGTTGTGTTAGTTTCATGTGTACAGCAAAGTGATTCAGTTATACATATACATGTATCTATTCTCTTTCAAATTCTTTTCCCACTTAGGTTATTACAGAATAACCAAGAAGGACCTACTGTGCTATACAATAGGTCCTTGTTGGTTATCTATTTTAAATACAGCAGTGTGTATATGTCAATCCTAAACTCCCAATCTATCCCTCCCTCACCTTTCTGCCCTGGTAACTATAAGTTCATTCTCTAAGTCTGTGAGTCTGATTCTGTTTTGTAAATAAGTTCATTTGTATCATTTTAGATTCCACATATAAGCAATATCATATATTTGTCTTTCTCTGTCTAACTCCACTTAGTATGATAATCTCCAGGTCCATCCATCTTGCTGCAAATGACATTATTTCATTCTTTTTAATGGCTGAGTAATATTCCATTGTATATATTTACCACATCTTTGTTATCTATTCATCTGTCAATAGACATTTATGATTTTTTTTTTTTTTTGCTTTTGCGGTACGCGGGGCTCCCACTGTTGTGGCCTCTCCCACTGCAGAGCAACAGGCTCTGGACACGCAGGCTCAGCGGCCATGGCTCACAGACCTAGCCTCTCCGCAGCATGTGGGATCTTCCCGGACCGGGGCACGAACCCATGTCCCCTGCATAGGCAGGCGGACTCTCAACCACTGCACCACCAGGGAAGCCCGACATTTATGATTTTTTTAAAGATTCCACATACGAGTGATATCATATAGTACTTGTCTTTCTTTGCTTGATTTATCTCGCTTAGCATGATGTGATCAAAGTCCATCCATGTTGTTGCAAATGGAAGGATATTTTCCTTTCTCATGGCTGAATAATATTCCATTGTGTATATATATTATACCATATCTTTTTATCCATTCATCCGTTGATGGGCATTTGGGTTGTTGTCATATCTTGGCTATTGTGAATAATGTTGCAATAAACATGGGTGTGCATATATCTCATCGAAATTCTGTTTTCATTTCCTTTGAGTGTATACCCAGAAGTGGAATTGGTGGATCATATGGGAGATCTATTTTAATTTTTTGAGGAACCACCATACTGTTTTCCGTAGTGGTTGGACTAATTTACCTTCCCACCAACAGTATACAAGGGTGCCCTTTTCACCACATCCTCTCCAGCACCTGTTGTCTCTTGTATTCTTGGGCATAGCCATTTTAACAGGTGTGAGGTGATATCTCATTATGGTTTTGATTTGCATTTCCCTGATGATTAGTGATGTTGTGCATCTTTTCATGTGCTTGTTGTCCATTTTTGCCCATTTTAAATTGGGTTTTTTGTTGTTGTTGTTTTAGTTCTTTATGTATTTATATATATTTATGTATTTTGGATACTAACCCCTTATCTGATATTTGGTTTACAAAAATATTCTCCTGTTCTGTAGGCTGCCATTTCATTTTGCTGATTGTTTTTCTTGCTGTGCAGAAGCTTTTGAGTTTGATGTAGTCCCATTTGGTGATTTTTGCTTTTGTTGTGTGGCATCATGTCCAAAAAATATCATTGCCAAGACCAATGTCAGTGAGTTTCTTTCCTTTTTTTAATGTTTTATTCTAAGAGTTTTACGGTATCAGGCCTTTGTTTCCATGTTTAAGTCTTTGATTCGTTTTGAGTTAATTTTTCTGAGTGACATGAGATAGGGGTTCAACATCATTGTTCTGCATATGTTTCTCCAGTTTTCCCAGCACAATTTGTTGAAGAGACTATCCTTCCCATATTGGGTGTTCTTGGATCCTTTGTCAAATATTAGTTGACCATAAATGCTGGGATTTAATTCTAGTCTCTTTATTCTGTTCCACTGGTCTATGTGGCTATTTTGTGCCAGGACTCTATTGTTTTTATTAGTGTCGCTTTGTAGTATAATTTGTAATCAGGAAGTATATTACCTCTGGCTTTGTTATTTCTCCTCAGGATTGCTTTAGCTATTTGTGATTGTCTGTGGTTCTACACAAATTTTAGCATTGTTTCTTCTATTTCTGTGAATGCATTTGTTATTTTGGTGGGAATTGTATTGAATCTGTAGATGGCTTTGGGTAATATAGTCACTTTAGCAATATTTATTCTTATGATCCATGAACACAGGCTGTCTTTCCACTTGTTTGTGTCTTTGATTTCTCTTTTCTTTTTAAAATATTTATTTATTTATTTAATTTATTTGGCTGCACTGGATCTTAGTTGCAGCATATGGGATCTTCCTTGTGGCTTGTGAGCTCTTAGTTGTGGAATGTGGGATCTAGTTCCCTGACCAGGGATAGAACCTGGGCCCCCTGCACTGAGAGTGCAGAGTCTTAACCACTGTGCCACTGGGGAAGTCCCGTATCTTTGATTTCTTTCTGCAAAGTCTTGTACTTTTCATTGTATAGATCTTTCACTTCCTTGGTTAAATTTATTCCTAGGTATTTTTGATGCTGTTTGAATGGGATGGTTTTCTTTCTTTTCCTGATTTAGTGTAAAGAAATGTCACTGATTTCTGTAAGTTGACTTTGTAACCTGCCACTTTACTGAAATCATTGATTAATTTCAACAGGTTTTTCATTGACTTTTTTGGGATTTTATATATAAGATCATATCATCAGCAAACAGCAACAATTTTACTTCTTCCTGACTCACTTGGATGAATTTTATTTCTTTTTCTTGCCTAATTGCTCTATCTATGACTTCCAGTACTATATTGAATAGGAGTCGTAGGAGTGGGCAACCTTGTCTTGTGCCTCATCTCAGAGGAAACCCTTTCAATTTTTCTTCATTGATTACAATGTTACCAGTGAGTTTATCATACATAGCCTTTATTATGTTAAAGTATGTTCCTTCTATACACAGTCTGTTAAGGGTTTTTATCATGAAAGAATGTTGTATTTTGTGAAATGCTTATTCTGCATCTATTGAGATGATCATGTGATTTTTAGCTTTCAGTCTATTAATGTGATGGATTACATTTATTCATTTGCCTGTGTTGAATCCTCCTTGCATTCCAGTGATAAATCCTACTTGGTCATGGTGTGTAATCCTTTTTAATGTATTCTTGATTCTGTTTTCTAATATTTTGTTGAGAATTTTTACATCTATTTTCATCAGGGATATTGGTCTATATTCATCTGTATTCTTTTCTTGTGATATCCTTGTATGATTTTGTTATCAAGGTAATGCTGGCGTTGTAGAATGAGTTTGGAAAGGTTCCCTCTTCCTCAGTATTTTGGAAGAGTTTGAGGAGGACTGGTATAAATTTTTCTTTACATGTTTGGTAGGATTTATTGGTAAGGTTGTCTGGTCCTTGAGTTTTTTGTTTCGGGAGTTTTTGTTTTTTTTTTTTTTTTACTGACTCAATCTCTTGACTCGTTATTGGTATGTTCTGATTTTCTATTTCTTCCTGATTCAGTCTTGGTAGGTTGTGTGTTCCTAAAATGAATCCTTTTCTTCTAGGTTGTGTAATTTGTTAGCATATTATTGTTCATAGTAGTCTCTTACAATTCTCTGTATTTCTATAATATCAGTTGTAATGTTTCCTCTTTCATTTCTTTGTTTTTTCATTTCTAATATTATTTATTTGAGTCTTCTCTCTTTTTTTCCTTAGTCTAGTGAAAGATATGTCAATTTTGTATCTCTTTTAGAAGAACCAGTTTTTAGCTTTGTTGATGCTTTCTATTGTCTTTCTGGTCTCTATTTTATTTCCACTCTGATTTTTATTATTTCCTTCCTTCTACTAACTTTGGGATTAATTTGTTTTTTCTCCCTAGTTCCTTAAGGTTTAAGCATAGGTTATTTATTTGGGATCTTTCTAATTTCTTAAAATATGCATTTTTTGCTATAAACTTTCCTCTCAGAAGTGCTTTTGCTGCATCCCACAAAATTTGATATGTTATATTTTTATTTTCATTTGTTTTGGGATAATTTTTTATTTCCCTTTTGATTTTTAAAATCTATTGGTTGTTTAGAAGTGTGTTGTTTAGTTTCCACATATTTGAATATCTACTCACCTTTCTCTTGTGTTGATTTCTAATTTCATGTGATTGTGGTCAGAGAAGATAGTTGGTATGATTTTAATCTTAGATTTGCTTAGTTTAGTTTTGTGGCCTATGATGTGATGTATCCTGGATTATGTTCCATGCACATTTGAAAAAAATGTGTATTCTTCTGCTGTTGGATAGAATGCTCTCTATATGTCTGCTAAGTCCATTTGTTCTAAAGTGTGGTTCAATCCCAATGTTTCCTTGTTTATTTTCTGTCTGGATGATCTATCCATTGCTGATAGTGAGGTATTAAAGTCCCCTACTTTTACTGTGTCATTGCCTATTTCTCCTTTAAGATCTGTTAGTATTGGCTTAATATCTTTTGGTGCTTAGATACTGGAGGAGTATATATTTATGGTTGTTATACCTTCTGAAATACTGACTCCTTTATCATTATATAACATTTTTAGCTTGAAGTCTATTTTGCCTAATATAAGTATCAGCTACACCTGCTTTCTTTTGGTTACCATTTGCTTGGAATATTATCTTCTGCCCCTTCACTTTGAGCCTGTTTGTCTTTGGAGCTGAAATGAGTGCCTTAAAGACAGCAGATAGTTGAGTCTTGTTTTTTAATCCATCCAGCCACTCTGTGCCCTTTGATTGGTAAGTTCAAACCATTTACATTTATGGTGATTGTTGATCTATGAGGACGTACTACTGCCATTTAATCTTTTGTTTTCTGGTTGTTTTGTATCTCTATTGTTTCTTTTTCCTTGTGCTTCTGTCTACCTTTTTAAGTTGGTGGTTTTCCATGATGATTTGCTCAGTTTCCCCTTTCTAAATGCTTCGTGTTTTTTCTCTAGATTTTTGTTATGTGGTTACCATGAGGTTTGTATAAAATGTCTCATAGATAAAATAGTCCTTTTCTGCTGAAAGCAACTTGTCTTCATTTCCCCACACAAATTCCATTCTTTTTCCTCCTCCCACTTTATATTTTTATTATCACAAATTATTCCTTTTTATGCTGTGCCTTGCTTGCCAAATTGTAGTAGCTATAGCTATGTTTAATGCTTTTTTCTTTAACCTTTATGATATAATTAAGTGTTCAACACTCTATTCTAAAATAAAGTTACAATTTTCTGATCCTGTCTATTTACCACCTTACTCAAAGTTTTTTGTACTTTTGTCTTTTCATTTCAGGTAGAAGAGCTCCTTTCAAAATTTCTTGTAAGGCAGGTCTAGTGGTAATGAACTCTCTCAGCTTTTGTTTCTCTGGGAAAGCCTTTATTTCTCCTTCATATATGAATGATAACTTTGCTGGTTAGCGTATTCTTGGCTGGCAAATTCTCTCTTTCAGTACTTTGAGTGTATGGTTGCACCCTCTCTTGGCCTGGAGAGTTTCTGTTCAGAAGTCTGCTGATAGTCTAATGCGGGGCTCCTTGTAGGTTACTTTCTTTTTTCCCTGGCTGCTTTTAAAATTCTTTGTTTATTATTGACTTTTGACAGTATCATTTTAATGTGTTTTGGAGGGCGTCTTTTTGCACTGAGATAGTAAGATGATCTTTTAGCTCCATGGACTTGTATGTCTAGTTCTTTTCCCAGGTTTGGGAAGTTCTTAGCTATTATTTCTTGAAATAATCTCTCTGCCCCCTTCTTTTCCTTCATGTATACCCATTAATCTTATGTTGGCTCTCCTAATGGAGTCTGATAACTCTCCTAGTGTTTCTTCACTTTTAAAAAGTCTTAGTTCTCTCTCCCCTTCCACCTGAATCATTTCTAGATTCCTATATTCCAGGTCACTTATTCCCTCTTCCATCTGATCTGCTCTATTTCCAATGCTTTCTAATGTAGTCTTCATCTCCTTTATTGACTTTTTCAGCCCCAGAATTTATTTGATTCTTTCTTTTTAGAATTTCAACACCTTCTGTTTATTAATTTTATTTCTAAGTTCACTGAATTACTTTCTGAGTTTTCTAATCATTCATTGAATTTCTTCATAACAGCTATTTTGAAATCTCTATCAGGAAGATTCCAATCTTCTGTGACATTGACTTTGGTTGCTGGAAAATTGTCATTTTCCTTTTGTGATACCATATTATCATGATTTTTCACGGTGTTTGATGAAATATGCCTTTGCTGCCACATTTGAAGTATCAAACCCCTTTCTTATTTTGAAAAGATTTTGCTTACTTTGATTTTAACAGTTCAATGGGTTGGCAATTAGAGGCCTTTCTTTTGTTTTACAGCAGGTGGCACTATAGCAAAAGTTTTTGGTTTCTCTTACCTGTGCCGCCTCTTGGCTGTATTTGGAGCACATGTTCCACCTTCTACCTCTTCCGCAAGAGGGGTTGCTGGCACCCACATTGCTGCTTGACCACCAAGGTCACTAGTGACCTATCCAGTTCTGGAGTAGTTGGGGTTGCAGGCCCCCCACCACAGTGTCTCCGGGGATCTCAGGCATTGCTGCAGGGGAGGAGGGTTGTGGGGGCATTTAAAATTTTTTAAGTAACTTCCATTCTGATTTCCATAGTGGCTGCACCAGTTTACATTCCCACCAACAGTGTACAAGGGTTCCCTTTTCTCCACACCCTTCCCAGCATTTGTTATCTCTTGTCTTTTTGAGAATAGCCCTTTAACAGGTGGAGGTGATATCTCATAGTGGTTTTGAATTGCATTTCTCTGATAATTAGTGATGTTGAGCACTTTTTCGTGTAGCTGATGGCAATTATAATACCTTCTTTGGGAAAATGTCTATTCAGGTCCTTTGCCCATTTTTAAATTGGATTATTTGGTTATTTTGCTAATGAGTTGTGTATTTTGGATACTAACGCCTTATCAGATATAAGGTATTTTCTCCCATTCCAAAGGTTGCCTTTTCATTTTGTTGATTATTTCTTTTGCTGTTCAGAAGCTTTTTAGTTTAATGTAGTACCACATGTTAATTTTCGCTTTTTATTGCTGTGCTTTTGATGACATCCAAAAATCCATTTCCAAAGACCAGTGTCAAGGAGCTTTTTCCTTATGTTGTCTTGTAGGAGTTTTATGGTTTCAGGTCTTGTATTTAGTTTTAGATTATTGATTTTAGATTTAGATTATTGATTTTAGTTTTTTCTTTTTTCTGCTATATGCATTCACTGCTATAAATATGCATCTAAACATTGATTTCACTGCATCCCACAAATTTTGGTAAGTTGTATTTTCATTTTTTTCAAAATATTTAAAAAATTACTCTTGAGATGTCTTCTTTGATTCATGTGTTATTTAAAGTTTGTTTTTTAATCTTAGTTCACTCATGCTGCTATAACAAAAATACATAACAACAGAAATTTATTTCTCATAGTTCTGGGGGCTGGGAAAGCCAAGATGAAGGTGCCAGCAGATTCAGTGTCTGGTGAGAACCTGCTTTTTGCTGTGTTCTCACATGGGAGAGAGCTCACAAGGGAGCTCTCTGGGGCCTCTTTTTTAGAGGCACTACTCCCATTCATGAGAACTCTACCCTCGTGACTTAATTACTTCCCTAAGACCTTCACCTCCAAATGCCATCACGATATTCAGGATTAACTTTAAAATTATGAATTTGGAGGGTCACAAACTTTCAGTCTAAAGCAAATCTGCATGTATTTTGGGATTTTTCAGCTATCTCCTATTATTGAATCTAGTTAAATTTCACTGCGTCCTGAGAGTGTACATTGTATGATTTCTATTCTTTTAAATTTCTTAATGTGTTTTGGCACCCAGAATGTAGTCTATCTTGGTGAATGTTCCATGTGAGCTTCAGAAGAATATGTATTCTGATGTTGTTGGATGAAGTAGTCTACAGTTGTTAATTACACCCAGTAGATTGATGGTGCTGTAGAGTTCAACCATGTCCTTAATGATTTTTTACCTGCTGGATCTGTCCATTTCTGTTAGTAGGATGTTCAAGTCCCCAACTATAATAGTGAATTCATCTATTTCTTCTTGCAATTCTATCAGTTTTTGCCTCATATAGGCTGATACTCTGTTGTTAGGGGACTTCACATTAAAGACTGTTATAACTTCCTGGAAAATTGCCCCCTTTTTCATTATGTAATCACTTCTTTATCCCTGATAACTTTCCTTGCTCTGAAGTTTGCTGTGTCTGAAATTAATATAGCTATACTCACTTTTAATTAGCGTTAGCATGGTATCCCGTTACTTTCTCCATCCCTTTGTTGTTCTTTTAAATAATATAGAAATCAAAAAGTACAGTTACAAGAGACTGTTATAACAATATTAGATTTTAGAATTGCCCATGTATTTACCTTTATTGAGATCTTTATTTCTTCGTATGGCTTTGAGTTTTGTCTCCTGTTCTTTCCTTTCAATCTGCAGGACTCCCTTAAGCATTTCTTGTAGGACAGGTCTAGTGGTCATAAACTCCCTTAGCTTTTGTTTATCTGAGTGTCTTTTTTTATTGATTAAATTTTATTGTAAGGAATAAAAAACAATGTAATAAATATATCACCAATCATGTACATATACAGTAATATATATAGTCATAATTCCTTTTTAACTAATATGTTTGATATAAATGATATTTCTGCTGTGCTTAAAACCATCTTTTATAAGTTTAAAGTTTTTCTTTGCTGTCTTTTTCGTTTGTTGGGATTTTCTTTTTTAAATATATATATATTTAATAATCACAGTGTGCATGTGATTTTTAAATTTTTATTTATTATTTATTTTTGGCTGCTTTGGGTCTTTGTTGCTGCATGCGAGCTTTCTCTAGTTGCAGCGAGTGAGGGCTACTCTTTGTTGCAGTGCACAGTCTTCTTATTGCGGTGGCTTCTCTTGTTGTGGAGCATGGGCTCTAGGTGTGTGGGCTTCAGTAGTTGTGGCACGTGGGCTCATTAGTTGTAGTTCATGGTCTCTAGAGTGCAAGCTTTATAGTTGTGGTGCATGGGTTTAGTTGCTCCACAGCATGTGGGATCTTCCCGGACCAGAGCTTGAACCTGTGTCCCCTGCATCGGCAGGCAAATTCTTAACCACTGTGCCATGAGAAGTCCCTTAAATATTTTTTATACAATTTTTAAAGGTTACATTCCATT
Organism: Stenella coeruleoalba; assembly: GCF_951394435.1. Classification (NCBI taxonomy): domain Eukaryota; kingdom Metazoa; phylum Chordata; class Mammalia; order Artiodactyla; family Delphinidae; genus Stenella; species Stenella coeruleoalba. Next base: position 33,564,908 of record NC_137153.1, on the reverse strand, counting down.
TACAGTTATTACAGATATTGGCTATATTCTCCGTGTTGTACAATACATCCTTGTAGCTCATCTTACACTCAATAATTTGTACCTCCCACTCCCCCAACCCTATATTGCCCCCTCCCACTGTAACCAGTAGTTTGTTCTCTATATCTGTGAATCTGCTTCTTTTTTGTTGAGTTCACTAGTTTGTTGTATTTTTTAGATTCCACATATAAGTGATATCATACAGTAATCTGTCTGACTTCTTTCACTTAGTGTAATGCCCTCCAAGTCCATACATGTTGCTGCATCTTCTTTATCCATTCATCCATCAGTGGACACTTCAGTTGCTTCCATATCTTTGCAATTGTAAATAATGCTGCTATGAACATTGAGGTTCATGTATCTTTTTGAATTAGTGTTTTTGTTTTTTAAGGATGTATATGCAGGAGTGGAATTGCTTGGTCATATGGTTCTATTTTTTGTTTTTTGAGAAACCTCTACACTTTTCCACAATGGCTGCACCAGTTTACATTCCCATATTCCCCAGTGTGTGAGGTTTTCCTTTTCTCCACATCCTTGCCAACGTTCATTTTTTGTATTCTTTTTAATGATAGCCATTCTCACAGGTGTGAGGTGATATCTCATTGTGGTTTTGATTTGCATTTCCCTGATGATTAAAGATGTTGAGGCTCTTTTCATGGCCTGTTGGCCATCTGCATTTCCACTTTGGAAAATTTCTGTTCAGTTTCATTTTTTACTTGGGTTGTTTGTTTTTGTGGTGTTGAGCTGTACAAGCTGTTTATATATGTTGGATATTAATCCCTTATTGGTCATATCATTTGTAAATATTTTCTCCCGCTCACTATGCTGTCTTTTCATTTTGTCAATGGTTTCCTTTGCTGTGCAAAAGCTTTTGAGTTTAATTAGGTCCCATTTGTTTGTTTTTGCTTATATTTCCTTTACTTTAGGAGACAGATCCAAAAAAATTGCTGCAATTTATGTCAAGGAGTGTTCTTTGTTTTTCTCTAGGAGTTTTATAGTATTTAGTCTTACATTTAGGTCTTTAATCCATTTTCAGTTTGTTTTTGTGTATGGTGCTAGAGAATGTTCTAATTTCATTCCTTTACATGTAGCAGTACAGTTTTCCCAGCACCACTTATTGAAAGATTGTCTTTTCTCCTTTGTATATTCTTGCCTCCTTTGTCATAGGTTAATTGATGATAAGTGCATGGGTTTATTTCTGGGCTCTCTATCGTGTTCCATTGATCTATGTGTCTGTTTTTGTGTCCGTGCCATATTGTTTTGATTACAGTAGTATAGTCTGAAGTCAGAGAGTATGACTCCTCCAGCTCTGCTCTTCTTTATCAAGATTGTTTTTGCTGTTCAGGGTCTTTTGTGTTTCCATACAAATGTTTAAATTATTTGTTCTAGTTCTGTGAAAAATGCCATTGGTATTTTGATAGGGATTGTATTGAATCTGTAGATCACCTGGAGTTGTATGGTCATTTAAACAATATTGATTCTTCCAATCCAAGAACACAGTATATCTTTCCATCCCTTTGTGTCTTCAGTTTTGTTCATCAGTGTCTTATAGTTTTCTGAGTACAGGCCTTTTGCCCCCTTAAGTAGGCTGATTCCTAGGTATTTTATTTTTTGATGCAATGGTAAGTGGGATTATTTCCTTACTTTCTCCTTCTGATAGTTCATTGTTAGTGTATAGAAATTCAGTAGATTTCTGTATATTAATTTAGTATCTGGCAACTTTACCAAATTCATTGACGAGATCTAGTAGTTTTCTGGTGGCATCTTTAGGAATTTCTATGTATAGTATCATGTCATCTGCAAACAGTGACAGTTTTACTTCTTCCTTTCCAATTTGAATTCCTTTTATTTCTCTTTCTTTTCTGATTGCTGTGGCTAAGACTTCCAAAACTCTGTTGAATAAAAGTGGCAAGAGTTGGCATCTTTGTGCTGTTCCTGATCTTAGAGGAAATGCTTCAGCTTTTCACGATTGAGTATGTTAGCTGTGGGGTTGTCATATATAACCTTTATTATGTTGAGGTAGGTTCCCTCTATGCCCACTTTCTGGAGAGTTTTTTTCATAAGTGGATGCTGAATTTCATCAAAAGCTTACATCTATTGAGATGATCATATGGTTTTTATTCTTAAGTTTTATTCTTAATGTGGTATATCACACGGATTGATTTGCAGATATTGATATATCCTTGTATCCCTGGGATAAATCCCACTTTATCATGGTGTATGATCCCTTTAATGTATTGTTGGATTCTATTTGCTAGTATTTTGTTGAGGATTTTTACATCTATGTTCATCAGTGATATTGGCCTGTAATTTTCTTTTATTGTGGTATCTTCGTATGGTTTTGGTGTCAGGGTGATGGTGGCCTCATAGAATGAGTTTGGAAGTGTTCCTTCTTCTGCAATATTTTGGAATAGTTTCATAAGGATAGGTGTTAATTCTTCTCTAAGTGCTTGATAGAATTTGCCTGTGAAGCCATCTGGTCCTGGACTTTTGCTTGTTAGGAGTTTTCTAATCACAGATTCAATTTCAGTACTTGTAACTGTTCTGTTCATATTTTCTATTGCTTCCTGGTTCAGTCTTGGGAGATTGTACCTTTCAAGAATTTAGCCATTTCATCTAGGTTATCCATCTTATTGGCATGTAGTTGCTTGTAGTAGTCTCTTATTGTCCTTTTTATTTCTGTGATGTCCATTGTAGCTTCTTTTTCATATCTAATTTTATTGATTGGGACCCTCTCTCTGTTTTTCTTGATGAGTCTAGTTAAAGGTTTATCAATTTTCTTTATCTTTTCAAAGAACAAGCTTTTAGTAGTTGATCTTTTCTATTTTTTCTTTTTTTAGTCTCTATTTCATTTATTTCTGCTCTGATCTTTATGATTTCTTTCCTTCTACGAACTTTGGGCTTTTTTTGTTCTTTAGTTGCTTTAGATATAAAGTTAGGTTGTTTATTTGAGATTTTTCTTGTTTCCTGAGGTAAGCTTTTTTAAAATTAATCTTGGGCTTCCCTGGTGGTGCAGTGGTTGAGAGTCCGCCTGCCGATGCAGGGGACATGGGTTCGTGCCCCAGTCCGGGAAGATCCCATATGCTGCAGAGCGGCTGGGTCCGTGAGCCATGGCCACTGAGCCTGCGTGTCCGGAGCCTGTGCTCTGCAACGGGAGAGGCCACAACGGTGAGAGGTCCGCGTACCACACACACACAAAAAAATTAATCTTAATTGGAGTATAGTTGATTTTCAATGTTGTGTTAGTTTCTGCTGTACAGCAAAGTGAATCAGTTATACATATACATACATCCACTCTTTTTTAGATTCTTTTCCCATACGGGTCATTAGAGAGTACTGAGTACAGTTCCATGTGCTATACAGTAGGTTCTTGTTAGTTATCTATTTTATATATAGTAGTGTGTATATATCAATCCTAATCTCCCAATTTATCCCTCCCCTGCTTCAGCCTTGGTAACCATAAGCTTGTTTTCTACATCTGTGACTTTATTTCTGTTTTGTAAATAAATTCATTTGTACCATATTTTTATGTTCCACATATAAACGATATCATATATTTGTCTTTCTCTGTCTGACTTACTTCACTCAGTATGACAATCTCTAGGTCCATCCATGTCACTGCAAATGGCATTATTTAGTTCTTTTTAATGGTTAAGTAATATTCCATTGTATATGTGTATCACATCTTCTTTATCCATTCATCCATCAATGGACATTTAGGTTGCTTCCATGTTTTGGCTATTGTAAATAGTGCCACAAAGAACATTGGGGTGCATGTATCTTTTCAAATTATGGCTGAGGTAAGCTTGTTTCGCTATAAACTTCCCTCTTAGAATTGCTTTTGCTATATCCCATAGGTTTTGGATCATCATGCTTTCGTTTTTATTTGTCTCCAGGTAGATATATATATATTTTTTAATTTAAAAAAAATTTTTTTTTTTTTTTTGCGGTACGCGGGCCTCTCACTTCTGCGGCCTCTCCCGCTGCAGAGCACAGGCTCTGGATGCTCAGGCTCAGCAGCCATGGCTCATGGACCCAGCCGCTCTGCGGCACATGGAATCCTCCCGGACCGGGGCACAAACCCGTGTCCCCTGCATCGGTAGGCAGACTCTCAATCACTGTGCGACCAGGGAAGCCCTCTCCAGGTATATTTTGATTTCCTCTTTGATTTCTTCCATGGTTGTTTAGTATCATATTGTTTAGCCTCCACATGTTTGTGTTTTTTACAATTTTTTTTTGTAGTTGATTTCTAATCTCATAGTGTTGTGGTCAGAAAAAATACTTGATACAATTTCAATTTTCTTAAATTTAAAGAAGCATGTTTTGTGGCCCAGCATGTGATCTATCCTGGAGAATGTTCCATGTGCACTTGAAAAGAATGTCTATTCTGCTGCTTTCAGCTGGAATGCTCTATAAATATCAGTTAAGTCCATCTGCCCTAATGCCTCATTTGAGGCCTATGTTTCCTTACTGATTTTCCGTCTGGATGATATGTCCAGTGATGCAAGTGGGGTGTTAAAGTCTTCCATTATTATTGTCAATTTCTCCTTTTATGTCTGTTAACAATTAATTGCCTTATATATTGAGATGCTCCTATGTTGGGTGCATATATATTTACAGTTGTTTTATCTTCTTCTTGGATTGATCCCTTGATCATTATGTAGTGTCCTTCTTTGTCTCTTGTAATAGTCTTTATTTTAAAGTCTATTTTGTCTGATATTAGTATTGCTACACCAACTTTCTTTTGAATTCCATTTGTATGGAATACCTTTCTCCATCCCCTCACTTTTAGCCTGTCTGTGTCTCTAGATCTGAAGTGGGTCTCTTATGAACAGCACATATATGGGTCTTGTTTTTGTATCCATTCAGCCAGTCTGTGTCTTTTTAAAAATTATTTATTTATTTACTTATTTATCTGCATTGGGTCTTTGTTGCTGTGCATGGGCTTTCTCTAGTTGTGGCGAGTGGGGGCTACTCTTTGTTGTGGTGCATGGACTTCTCATTGTGGTGGATTCTTGTGTTGCAGAGCACAGGCTCTAGGCATGCAGGCTTCAGTAGTTGTGGCACGTGGGCTCAATAGTTATGGCATGGGCTCTAGGACTCATGGGCTTCAGTAGTTGTGGTGCGCGGGCTCAGTAGTTGTGGCTTGTGGGCTCTAGAGTGCAGGTTTCAGTAATTGTGTACACAGGCTTAGTTGTTCCACAGCATGTGGGATCTTCCCAGACTAGGATTAAACCCGTGTCCCCAGCATTGGCAGGCGGATTCTTAACCACTGTGGGAAGTCACAGTCTGTGTCTTTTGGTTGGAGCATTTAATCTGTTTACATAAGGTAATTATTAATATGTATGTTCTTATTGCCATTTTGTTAATCGTTTTGGATTTGGTTTTGTAGGTCTTTTTACTTCATTTCCTCTTTTGTTCTCTTGTGATTTGATAACTTTCTTTAGTGTTGTAGATTCCATTTTCTTATTTGTGTGTATATCTATTATAGATATTTGGTTTGTGGTTACCATGATTTTTTGATATAGCAGTCTATATATATATATACATAATTGTTTTAGGTTGCTGATCTCTTGGTTTCAAATACATTTCAAATATCCTGCATTTGTACTCTCCTCCTCTCATGATTATTGGTTTAAGATATCATATTTGTGTGTGGATAATTTCCTACCTTTACTGTATGTTTGCCTTTATTGGCAAACTTTCCCATTTTGTAATTTCTTGTTTCTAGTTGTGGCCATTTCTTTTCCACCTAGAGAAGTTCCTATAGCATTTGTTGTAAAGATGGTTTAGTGGTGCTGAATTCTTTTAGCTTTTGCTTGTCTGTAAAGCTTTTGATTTTTCTGTTGAATCTGAACGAGAGCCTTGCTGGGTAGAGTATTCTTGGTTGTAGGTTTTTCCCTTTCATCACTTTAAATATATTGTGCCACTCCGTTCTGGCCTGCAGAGTTTCTGCTGAAACATCAGCTAATAACCTGATGGGGATTCCCTTGTATGTTATTTGTTGCTTTGCCTTTGTTGCTTTCAATATTTTCTCTTTATCTTTAATTTTTGTCAATTTGATTACTATGTTTCTCAGCATGTTCCTCCTTGGGATGATCCTGTGTGGTACTCTCTTTGCTTCCTGAACTTGGGTGACTGCTTCTTTTCCCATGTTAGTGAAGTTTTCAGCTATTATCTCTTCAAATATCTTCTCAGGCCCTTTCTCTCTCTCTTCTCCTTCTGGGACTCCTATAATGCGAATATTGGTGCATTTGACGCTGTCTATTTACATTTAAGGAAAATTTTTTAAAATATAGATTCCGTTCTTTTTTTTTAAAGTATTTATTTATTTATTTAATTTCTTTGGCTGTGTCACGTGTTAGTTTTGGCACACAGGTCCTTCGTTGTGGCATGCAGGCTCTCTAGTTGTGGTGCATGGGCTCCAGAGTGTGCAGGCTCAGTAGTTGTTGCACAAGGGCTCCAGAGCACATGGGCTCAGTAGTTATGGCACACAGGCTCTCTAGTTGTGGTATGTGGGCTCTAGAGTGTGCAGGCTCAGTAGTTGAGGCACGCAGGCTTAGTTGCCCTGCAGCATGTGGCATCTTAGTTCCCCGACCAGGGATTGAACCCACGTCCACTGCATTGGAAGGTGGATTCTTAACCACTGGACCACCAGAGAAGTCCCCATTTAAGGTAATTATCGATATGTATGTTCTTATTGCCATTTTGTTAATTGTTTTGGATTTGTTTTTGTAGGTCTTTTTTCTCCCTTTCTTCTTCTTTCATTCTCTTGTGATTTGATGATTATCTTTGCTTTTATGTTTGGATTCCTTTTTCTTTTTTTTGTGTGTGTGTATATCTTTCACAGATTTTTGGTTTGCAGTTACCAAGTGGATTTTGTATAGCCATATATATATTAAGTTGCTGATCTCTTAATTTCAAATGCATTTTAAAAACCCTGTATTAGTTCTCTCCTCCCTTCATGACTGCTTTCTATGTTATCATATTTTACATCTGATTGTTTTATGTATCCCTTAACTGCTTTTTGTGGATATATATGATTTTTCTACTTTTGTCTTTTCACCTCCCTACTAGCTTTAGTGTGGATGATTTCTTACCTTTACTGTATGCTTGCTTTTACCAATGAGCTTTTTCATTTTGCAATTTTCTTGTTTCTAGTTGTTGCCTTTTGCTCTTTGCCTAGAGGAGCTTCTTTAACATTTCTTGTAAAGCTGGTTTGGTGGTTCTGAACTCTTTTAGCTTTTGCTTGTCTATAAAGCTTTCGATTTATCCATCAAATCTGAATGAGAGCCTTGCTGTGTAGAGTTTTCTTGGTTATAGGTTTTCCCCTTTCATCACTTTAAATATATTGTGCCACTTCCTTCTGGCCTGCAGAGTTTCTGCTGAAAAGTCAGCTGATAGCTTTATGGGAGTTCCTTTGTATGCTATTTGCTGCTTTTCCCTTGCTGGTTTAATATTCTCTCTTTATCATTAATTTTTGTCGCTTTAATTACAATGTGTCTTGGCATGTTCCTGTTTAGGTTCATCTTGTATGGGACTCTCTGCGCTTCCTGGACTTGAGTGATTGTTGTTGTTGTTGTTTTCCCCCAGGTTAGGGAAGTTCTCTGCTATTATGTCTTCCAATATGTTCTCAGGCCCTTTCTCTCTTCTCCTTCTGGGACCCCCATAATGCAACTATTAGTGCATTTGATATTGTCCCAGAGGTCTCTTAAACTGTTCTCATTTCTTTTCATTCACTTTTCTGTTCAGCGGCAGTGATTTACACTACTCTCTCTTCAATTCACTGCTTGTCCCAGAGTAAGGTCTGGCCTGCTGTGGGCACACTGGTTCTGCAGGCTGTGGGATTGTGGTTTTCTTGCATTTGGTGTCTGCCCCCTCGAGGGTGAGGCTGGTTTAGAGGCTAATGCAAGCTTCCTGGAGAGCCAATGCCTGCCCCCTCATAGTGGAGCTGGGTCTTGGCCTGGTGGGCAGGGCAGTGTCTAGGGGCATGTCTAGAGGCACATGAGATTTTGTCTGTGCCCTTTAAGAATGAAGTCTGTATTTTCCCCAGTACTGTGGGGCTTCTGATAGTAAAGCCAAATGCTCTTGGGTCTTGTCTTCCTGGCACGTGATCCCAGGGCTGGGGAGCCTGACGTGGGGCTCAGAACTCTCACTCTTATGGGAGAATCTGTTCAATATAATTATTATCCAGTTTGTGGGTTGCCAACCTGGGGGTATGGGACTTGATTGTATCATGAGTCCACTGCTCCTACCTGTCTTGTTGTGGTTCCTTCTTTATGTCTTTGGTTGTAGAAGATCTTTTCTGGTAGGTTCTGTCTTTTTCATTAATGGTTGTTCTGCAGATAGCTGTGATTTTGGTGTGCTCCTGAGAGGAGATGAGCTCAGGGTCTTTCTACTCCACCATCTTGGCTGATCTGTATCAGAGAGTGTCTTAATTTCTCCCTCACTTTTGCAGGACAGCTTTGCTGGATATAGGACTTCTGGTTGACAAGTTTTTTTTTTTTTCTATCACTTTGATATATTGGTCCATTTTCTTCTGGCATCCAGAGTTTCTGATAGCAAATCGGCTGATTTTGAGGATCGATTGTATGTGACAAATGACTTCTCTCTTGCTGCTTTCAAGATTCACTCTGTCTTTGTCATTTGACAGTTTGATTATGTGCCTTGGTGTGGGTTTGAGTTCATTTTACTTGGAGTTGGTCGAAATCTTTGGATATTTATGTTCATGTATTCCATCAAATTTGGAACATTTGCAGCCACAGTTTCTTCAGATATTCTCTGTGCCCCTTTTGCTCTCTTTTCTCCTTCTGGTACTCTCTCAATGCATATGTTGTTCTGGGAGATTGTATCCCACAGGTCCCTTAGGTTCTGTTCATTTTTCTTGAATCTTTTTTCTTTCTGTTTTTCAGCTTCAATAATTACCATTGTCTTGTGTTTAAGTTCACTGATTGATTCTATCTTCTGTCTGCTCAATTCTGCTTCTAGTAGTTTTTTCATTTCAATTATTGTAATTGAACTAAAATTATTTTAATTATTATAGTTGAACTAAAAGTTCTTGAATTGCTTTTTAGCTTCTCTATCTCTTTATTGTTCTTTCCATTTTATTCATACATCATTTTCTTGACTTTCTCTATGTCTTTCTTTAATTCTTTGAGCATTTTTAAGACAGTTGTTTTAAAGTCTTTTTTCAGAACAGTTTCTGTTGGTTTATTTTTTTCCTTTGAATGGGCCATACTTACTGTTTCCTTATATGATTTTGTCAAACACTGGACCTGTGAATCTAATAATGTGGTAACTCTGAAAATCAGATTCTCCCCCTTCCCAGGGTTTGCTTTGTTATTATTTTTGTTTTTTAGATTGTTGTAGGTCGGTTTTTGTGCTAAGAATTAGCCTGAGGTATAAACTTAAGGTCTTATCTCAGATTGTGTCTTTCCTTGGGCTTACACAGTGACTTTCTAATTTCCAGTATACACAGTTGCTATCGAATGTCCTAGTCTTTAATATGTTTCTCCCAAAAGGGCAAAAGAAAAAAATGAATGGGGTGGCATCACGCTTTTTACTCCCTTACAAGTCATTTCAGCAGAAGGGGGAAGGGCTTACAATGAGGAGGTGTAAAAATAATGGCCACCCACCTCCTTGTACCTCTGTGATCAGAGGCAGCAATTAGTGATCAGAACACAGATCCCAAATATTTGGATGACATGGTCCTTATTGCCCAATCTGACTTTCTAGAACAAATGCATAGCTGTCTGCTATGAGTCAGGAGGCTGGGGGATGGGTAGCTACTACTGTGCTAAGAGCTGAAATTGACCAAAATTAACTGCAATTTACCATTCAAGTTTGCAATAGACTCTAAAGTTACCAGATAGTTACATCAAACAGATTCTGCTAGTGTAATTGTTGTTTGAGGGGAGATAGATTCCTGGTCCTTTCTACTCCCATCTTCCTAGAATCTTCTTTCTCTCCTTCACTTTTTTTTTTTTTTTTTTTGCAGTATGCGGGCCTCTCACTGTTGTGGCCTCTCCTGTTGTGGAGCACAGGCTCTGGACGTGCAGACTCAGTGGCCATGGCTCACGGGCCTAGCCGCTCCGCGGCATGTGGGATCTTCCCAGACTGGGGCATGAGCCCGTGTCCCCTGCATCAGCAGGCGGACTGTCAACCACTGCACCACCAGGGAAGCCCTCTCCTTCACTTTTGAAGCTAATTTTTCAGAATACAGACTTCTTGGTTGATGGGGTTTTTCTCTCAACACCTTACATATTTCACTCCATTCACTTCTTGCATTGTTTCTGAGGAGGAGTCAGATATCAGTCTTACCTTTCCTCCTCTATAGGTAAGCAATTTTCCCCTCTGGTGTCTTTCAGGATTCTCTGTTTTTAATTCTCTGCAGTTGAATATCATATGCCTAGGTGTAGTTTTATTTTGGCATTTAACCTGGTTGGTGTCCTCTGAGCTTTCTGGATCTGTGGTTTGATATCTGACATTAATTTGGTGAAATTCTCAGTCATTACTGCTTCGACTTTTGCTTTTGTTCCTTTTGATCTTTCTTCACTTTCTGGTATTCCCATTATACATATGTTACACCTTTTGTAGTTGTCTTCTGTATTCTTTTTTTTTTTTCAGACTTTTTACTCTTCACTCTTCAGTTTTGGAATTTTATCTTGACATATCCTCATGCTTAGAGATTTTTTCATCAGCTGTATCCAGTCTACTAGTGAGTCAATCAAAGACATTCTTTCTCTGTTACAGTGTTTTTGATCTCTAGCATTTTCAAAATTCTTTCTTAGATTTTCCATCTCTCCATTTACTTTGTCTACTTTACCTATCTGTTCTTACATCTTGTCTACCTTTTTCATTAGTGCCTTTAGCATGTTAATCATTGTTATTTTAAATTCCTGGTCTGGTAATTCCAACATTCCTGCCATATCTAAGTCTGATTCTGATACTTGCTCTGTCTCTTCAGACTATGTTTTTGCCTTTATTATACCTTGTTTTTGTTGAAAGGCAGACATGGTGTACTGGGTAAAAGGAACTAAATAGGTCTTTAGTGGTATAATATAAAATGTGGAAGTGGGGGAAGTCTTCAACAGTCCTATGATTAGGTCTCAGTTTTTTGTGCGCATGTTGACCTGGGATCTGATCTTCATAAGTAGCTCTCAGTTTTTTCCCCAACTTAGGTGGGACAGGATGTTTGGAGGGGGTTGAGAGTGGGGTAGTTCCCTTCTCCACATGGAAAGCTAGAGGGGGTTGAATTTGCATATTACCCTTGCCCCAGGTTGGTTAGACTCTAATAGAACCCAAATAGGTTAGGCTCTGGTAAAACAGTTTCTCCTGAAGGCAGACCTTTTAGGAAGTACAGAATGCTCTGTGTGTTTCAAAATGATTACTTTTCTCTTCTTCCTGCTGGAAGCACAAGGGGATTTTTCTCCAACATTCGCTGTGAGAAACCTGCTAGTGCTCCTGGAGGTAAACTTACAAAAAGTGTGGAGGCCCCCAGTGAATGGGGCCTATGGAGTTTTTAATCTCTCATACTTGTCCACACTGAGCCTCCAGCAATTAGTCAATTACAATTCAGGTTTTCCTACCCAACATTGGTTCCTGCAGATGTCTCTGCCTGAGGGTTTCTATTCCAGTAAGCTGATTCTCTGTATCTGCCTGTCTCCCCAGTTTTTGTGGCAGTAATTTGCCCTGTGACCTCACTTCCTCAACAGAGCTAAGATTTGTTGATTTTCAGTTTGTTCAGCTGTTTACTTGTTAAGATAGAGTGACAGTTTCCAAGGTTTTTACAAGTCAGACCAGAAACCAGAAGTCCTATTTTTAATAGGCAGCACATACATATGTACAAAATTTAAAAAGGAAAAAAGGTTACACAGAGTATACAAGGAATTTTTTTTTTGCTAGCATCACATTTTACTCCTAGTATGTAACTGTTACCAATTTCTTGTATCCTTTCAGAGATACCCTATGCTCATAGAAATATTTGGCTGATTAGATATGTATGTTTGTGTTGTATATTTTTATATGAGTGGTATCATAATGTACACAGTATCTTAAAATTTACCTTTCTCATTTAACAACGTATCTTGGAGACATTCTTCCTTTGTAATAGCTGCATAGTATGTCTCTGATGGATAATTTAGATGTTTCCAACTTCCTTTATTTTTTTTTTTAATCTGCTATGTGCATTGCAGTTTTGTGACTTTTGTTGTGCTGAGATTTTCTTTTTAGTGGTATTATGTACATTCATAATGTACATTCACCACCCTCCATCTCCGGAACTTTTTCCTCTACCCAAACTGAAACTCTGTAGCTTTTTAACACTAATTCCCTGTTACCCCTCCCCCCAGTCCCTCGAAACCACCATTCTATTTTTGTCTCCATGAGTTTGACTACTCTAGGTATTGATACCTCAAGATTTTAATTTTTAATGTAGACAAAGTTATCAATCTTTTGTTTGATGGATTGTACTTTTCTGCGTTGTCTAAGATGATAATGATGCCCTGGGATGCCCTTATTGGAAGGGTTGGGCCTCCTTAGTCATGCTGTGGCACCATCACCCTTTCCCCTGTACTTTCCTGGAGTGTAAAAGCTGGAGAAAGGAGAAGGTGGATGAGGAGCAGAAATTCTGGGCATCAGACCCCAGGAGAGTGACTAATTCATGTAATAGCATGCCCAACGTCATCATATCCCTGTGTGGAAAGAGGCCAAGTTCCCACCAAGGACTCTTTTTTTTTGGGGGGGCGGTATGCGGGCCTCTCACTGTTGTGGCCTCTCCCGTTGCGGAGCATGGGCTCCGGACGCGCAGGGTCAGCAGCCATGGCTCACGGGCCCAGCCGCTCTGCTGCATGTGGGATCTTCCCGGACCGGGGCACGAACCTGTGTCCCCTGCATCGGCAGGCGGGCTCTCAACCACTGCACCACCAGGGAAGCCCCCTCCAAGGACTCTTGACTCACCTTCCAGTCAGGATACCTTGGAGTTGGTGGGATTACCTGAGGTCAGCAGTTCAGGTGGCCTGAATATCCTGGAGTCCACCCTCAAGAACACCTGCCTAATTCTATGTAGTTGAGCATCCTGAGGCCACTGCATGCAGAGCTTTATTATTTTTTTCTAATTACAAAGATAACTCATACTTTGTACGCAAAATTCAAATGTTACAGACACATGTAGTGTAGTCAGTGCACATCACCTGTGGTCCCATCCCCAAAGAAAATCTCAGTACACAGCAAGGCACCTCTTTTTTTTTTTTTTTAGGTTTGTTTGTTTATTTATTTATTTTGGCTGTGCCAGGTATTAGTTGTGGTTTGTTTGTTTATTTATTTATTTATGTAGGCTGCGCCGGGTCTTAGTTGCAGCACGTGGGATCTTTGTTGCGGTATCTTTTAGTTGCTGCATGCGGGATCTTTAGTTGCAGCATGTGGGCTTCTTAGTTACAGCGTGCATATGGGATCTAGTTCCCTGTTGAGGGATCCAACACGGGCCCCCTGCATTGGGACTGCAGAGTCTTACTCACTGGACCACTAGGGAAGTCCCAGGCACCTATTTCTTGATCATTTTTCTTTTCCATTCAAAAACAAACACCTATTTCTGTATTAAACATACCATGGCCATCTTTCCATATTCATACATAGTGATAGATCTATCTAATTTAAAAAGTATTGAGAATGTATTCATTTAAATTTTTATTACAGAAGTGTTACATGAATACATACACTTTTATTACAGAAGTGTTACATGAATACATACAACATACAAATATAAGAGGAAAGTGACATTCTTCTTTCGTTTCTCCTGCTCTCCTCTTCCCAGATGGGAAAATTTCCTTTCCCTTTTCTTTGCATTTACACACAGACACAACACATACACACACACACTTGTTTCACTTAACCATAGACCTTGAACATCTTTCATGTCAGTACAGATCTAACTCATTTCCTTACTGCCTGTATAATTTTCAAGTATACCATAATTCAATGGTTCTGGAATTCATGTGGGGAAGTTGTTAGAACACGGGTTGCTAAGCCCCCCTGCAAGTCTTCTGCTGGGGTGGGCTGGTGCAGCCTGAGGCTGTCCTGAGGTGCCCACATTGGGAACCAAGTCCTGTCCATCACTCTTGTGTTTGTACAAACATCCTGTACATGTCTCTGAGCACTGAAGGGAGGGTTTTGTAGGGTAATTTGTAGGCATGGAAATGGATCAAACGGGATTAGCTATAGCTACAATACTTTTAATGACATGGCCAAACTGGGCTCCAACAATGCAGACCCTCTCCTCCACAGTGCACACATCCTGCCTGTGTATACCACCCATATCAAACACTGTGCAAAATTGCTTTTATTTTGCCAGTTTGATATATATTTTAAGATATATACTTATTTTAATTATTTAATTATGAAAGAAGCTGAACAATGAATGCCTTCCTTTTTGTGAACTTTTAATTTTGGATTTTAGATTTATAGAAATGTTGCAAGATAGTACCAAGTTCCCAAATGCCCTATCCCAATTTCCCTCCACGTTAACATACCTAACTATGGTACATTTCCCAGAACAAAGAAATTAACAGTGATCCATTACTAATAACTAAACTCCAGATTTTATTTGGATTTATTTATTTATTTATTTATTTATTTATTTATTTATTTGGATTTATTTGGATTACCAGTGTTCCCACCAATGTCCTTTTCTGTTCCAGCATCCCACATTGCATTTAGGTGTCTTGTCTCCTTAGGTTCCTCTGGTCTGTCCATGTCTCCTATGACCTGGGCAGTTACAAAGACTCTTGGTCAGTTATTCTGCCAAATGTCTCTCAATTTGGGTCTGTCTGATGTTTTTCTAATGATTAGACAGGGATTATAGCTTTAGGGGTGAGGGGAATACCACAGAGGTGAAGTGCCTTTCTCATCATGTCATGTCATGTCATATCAAGGGATACATGATATCGCATGCTTCCTTCAAAAATAAGAACTGTTTAGTAAGGAAAATTCCAGACACACATAAAAATAGGAAGAATAGAGTAAGTACTCATCACTGGGCTCCCAGTCACTAGTGTTTTGCCACTTTGGTTCTGGATGGCTGTTCAATGTGGTTGGAAGATGAGTTTCCCATCTCACCTTTCTTCCTTTTCTCTTCTCCTCTTTCCTTCCTTCCTCTCTCTCTCATTTCCTTTTTCAAACAGAAAGGTGACACTGATTAACTGTGGTGGGAATCTAGCTGGGACCTAGATGGAGGAGCATAAAGCATCTAGGCAAAATGTCCTCATGTAGGAATCCCAGCTAATGATGGCCTTTTGGTCTTTGCTTCACTTCTCGCTTTTTCTTGAAGAGGTGACTTGTCCAGCCTAGGGTACCCTTATTATTAGCTTGGACTCTAGGATCTGAGTTAAAGGAACCCAATTCAAATTGTTTAAGCAAAATACAGAATTCACTAGCTCAGAAAATTAAAATCAACTGAGTTGGACTCGATCCTCTGGCTCACTTTGTGTCCCCTTTCTTGCCACTTTCCAGCTGTTTCCCCTCTGTTGCTGCCACCTGTGGTGCCTGGATCACTGCTGACAGCATGTGGTGACCCCCCCAGCTTCTCAGCTGAGGTTGATTCTCCCCACAGTCATTTCAGTGCAAGCCAAAGGCGTGCGCTTGGTTGGACAAACCTGGATTACTTCCCTGCGCTTCCTGAACCAACCACTGGGAACGTAATTCTTGATTGCACAGCCTTGAGGCTAGAATCAAGTTCATTTAAGTCAGACCACACGGGTTAAATAAAGGAAAAGGTACTTCCCCTAATAAAAACTGGGTTGATGCTATAAAAAAGAAGGGAGTGTGGATCCAGGGTATGAAAAACAACTGATAAACCCTGTTTATCTGGGACCCCTTTCTCTTGTCTTTCTTTTCCAGCCTTTCCTTCTCCCAACCCCTGCAGATGAGCCCACTCTCCTTTGTGTCCCTCACTGTTTAACCCACCATGATTCTTTCAGAGCATTTGTCCCTTTGATAAGGTGGGTGTGGTCCACCCTAGGAGCATCTGTGGAGAATTTTTAAACAATCATAAAATCAAGATTTAATCTTTTAAATAACCATACACTAGTAATTCTAAACAGTGTCAGTGATAAAATGTTCCTTGAAAAAAAACCCCAACAAACCAAGATACAGAACATTTCCAGCACCACAGAGGCTTCCTTAAGGAAATGGTTTTTTTTGTTGTTGTTTGTTTGTTTGTTTGTTTTTGCAGCACGCGGGCCTCTCACTGCTGTGGCATCTCCTGCCGTGGAGCACAGGCTCCGGACGCGCAGGCTCAGCGGCCATGGCTCACGGGCCCAGCTGCTCCGCGGCATATGGGATCCTCCTGGACCGGGGCACGAACCCATGTCCCATGCATCGGCAGGCGGACTCTCAACCACTGTACCACCAGGGAAGCCCAGGGAAATGTTTTGATACTTAACAATCTGATCCGAATTCTGCATTCACAGATGCTGAGAAAATCTCAGACATGTTTAGAGATGTCTGAGAAAATCTCAGACACCCCCACCTTGTGGGGGTGTAGGAAGGCCTTCTCACCCTTTGTGAGCGTCCCCCCCCCACCCCCCCAAGTAATCCCCCAGTCCCCTTGGGGATTACTTACCTCCAGGAGTGGGCTGTTTCTGCCCCCATTTCTTGACCATACCTGGAGTGGGGCCTGAGCCTACCTGCGCCAGTCCTTTGGGGCCCAGGGTGGGGGAGATGTTCAAAGCTATCAGCTCATTTTCCTGACTCACTAGCTTCATTTCACTACTATTCCCAAGGCCTTGCCAGGTGCTCTAAGCTGTTCTCAGAGTAGGGTCTGCAGGTCTCTCCTTGTTGAACCACATACCTGAGGCTGGGTTTTCTTCATATACTTCAACCCTAGCAATATATTGCAACAGATTCAATGCAGAAGCAGATGTGAGACTCCAGCTATCTTCTATGAAGCCAGACTTTAAAGAGATTTGCAAAAATGTGAAACATTTGCCACTCTTCTCTATATTTGGGGGAATTATAGCTACGTTTTAAAAAAGGGTAATGTTTAAAATGAAAATAATTTTAAAAAATGTTTTAATTTATAATATGGTAAACATAGAAAGATATAAGCCATATTAGCAAAAACTTTTTGAGGCCTTCAATCTGTTTTTTTTGCTTGGCCACACCACACAGCTTGAAGGATTTTAGTTACCTGACCAGGGATTGAACCTGGGCCCTTGGCAGTAAGAGCATGGAGTCCTAACCACTGCACTGCCAGGGAACTCCCGTCAATCATTTTTAAAAAGTATAAAATGGTTTTGAGAGTAGGAGTCTGAGAATCGCTAATCTAATTTAATCCTCATAGCAGCTCTATAAGGTGGTATCATTAGTCCCACGTCAACAGTGAATAAATTGAGGCCCAGAGAAGGGAAGAGATCTGCCCTTCGCTTCACTGCCATTAAGTGGTAAGGGCAGAATTCAGACCTCCTGCTCAAGGTACATCCCTCAAGATTCAACGAAACCTACTCCTCCTGTAGGCAGATAGGGTAGGGGAGGTCCCCGGAAAAAGAAATCCAGGCATGGCTTTCTTTTTAATACATGGACTCCCGTATTTTTAAAAAATTTTTTATTTATTTATTTTTGGCTGTGTTGGGTCTTCGTTTCTGTGCGAGGGCTTGCTCTAGTTGCGGCAAGCGGGGGCCACTCCTCATCGCGGTGCGTGGGCCTCTCACTATCGCGGCCTCTCTTGTTGCGGAGCACAGGCTCCAGACACGCAGGCTCAGTAGTTGTGGCTCACGGGCCCATTTGCTCCGCGGCATGTGGGATCTTCCCAGACCAGGGCACAAACCCGTGTACCCTGCATTGGCAGGCAGATTCTCAACCACTGCACCACCAGGGAATCCCCTGGGCATGGCTTTCTTGACATAAGAAAAGCCATTTTTGGCCTAAGTCATTTTAAGCCTGGCCACAACGCTTGCCCTTCAACAGGTCTCAGTAATGATCTTAAGAGAAAAAAAGAACAAACTATTATCAGGCAAGAGAAGTAACAGTAGCAAAGATAATATATCAGTAGTAAAGACTCTCAATTCTGTTTCAATGGTAAAGAGTAGTCTGAAGTGCTCAACTACCAGATCAGCTGGGACCTAAGGGATGATGTAGACCTTTTCTGACCCTCATGACTTCATTCAACTAAAGCTTGGACTCTGACTGCCCAAGCCCTTTATGAATACACATGTTACCTTAGCTTAAAACTTCCTCAATTTTGCTCTTTGGGGAGACACTGCTTTGGGAAAAAGCCGCAGCATTCTCCTTACTTGTTGCAAGTAATAAATCCTTCCTTCTCCCACTCTTTGTCTTCTGGCTTGACACCCACCAAAAGGCAAAGCCAGTTTTTCAGGTAACACTCCGACAAGAGCGCCATTTAGGAGTCCGCTTGCCTCTTTGAGCTACGTATCCTCATTTGTAAGGTGTGGACCACAATGTTTCCACTTCCTGGGACTACTGGGGTGATTCTGCATCAGGTAAAGAGCAAACGAGGATATTAATAACCCGCTGAGTGAGAAATGTATCCCATTCTACAGAAAAGAAGGCTGAGGCCACATGACTAAGCGGGCTCCAGCTCTAGGGACCACCCGCCCCCGGCCCGCCTGGACCATCCCCTTCCAAGCTCCCGACTTGCCTGGGCGTCCCCCGCCCCCAGCCCCACTGGGACCCCCCGGCTCCTAGCGCGCCAGTACCGCTCTAACCCCAGCCCGCCTGGACTCATGTTCCCCACCAGGCCAGTGCTGGTCGTCGGGTAACAGACGGCTCCGCCCGCTTGCCTCACTTCCGGCGCCCAGGCCGGAAGCCTCTCTTCCGGTTCTCAAGATCGCGCTCCGGAAGTGAGTCACTCTGCCAGCACCTAAGATGGCCGCCAGTCCATCCACCACCGTGGTCAACAGAGGAGAAGCGGGAGCGAACCCGGAAGTTGCCCGGCTCGGCCATGGGAGATGTTGGGGGCGTGGCTTCCGGCGGCCAGCGCCTGCGAGTGCGGGCGGCTGGGTCTAGCTGAGGCGGCGGCTGACAGGAGCTCCTCCCCGGTCGGCTGCGGCTGGTTCCTAGGCGAACCCGTGGCCCTCAGCTCGTGGCCCCGCGAGGCTCCAGGGCCGCACCGTGGGATGGACGAGGGGAAGATGGACGAGAATGAATGGGGGTACCACGGTGAAGGCAACAAGAGCCTAGTGGTGGCCCACGCACAGGTGAGCGGTTGACTGTCGGCGCGGTTCAGGGCCCTTACCCTACTCCCGGTGGGTTCCGCGTCCCCCAAGCACCCCCTCCCCTCAGGTCGGTTCTGCATCCCCTCAGGACCCATTACCCCCGGATCGGTTCCCCAGCAGCCCTCCTTCCGGTCGGTTGCGCGTTCCCCCAGTGTCACTGCCCCGCGATAAGTTTCGCGTCCCCCCAGCATCACCCCACCCCGTCGGGTCAGTTCCGCGTCCCGCTGGTATCACCGCCTTCCCCCAGATCAGTTCCGCGTCCCCCCAGCGCTCTCCTCCCCCTAGGTTGGTGCCATGTCTCCCCAGCACTCCCCTCCCTCCAGATCGGTTCACTGTTCCTCCAGTGTCACCTTTTCCCCCCGGTTTTGTTCCGCGTCCTTCCAACACTCCCCATCCCGGCCTCACACGGTGCCGCCTGCGACTGCCCAGCTGCGGTGAGGCCGTCCCGAGTAACCTTAGGGAAGATACAGGGTACGGGCAAGGTCAGGAGAAAGAAGCAAAGTGCTTGGGGTGCTGTTACCTCCCTGAGATGCAGGGAATTGCTGTTCTCCTGCTGCTGTTGTTAATATTAGTGGAGCATTGTCTACAGGTTCTTCTCCAGAATCTTTTAGAATTGAAAGAATTTCCCTTTCTTAATTCAGTAAGGAAGAGAGTTTCAGAGAGTGCAGTGACGACTCCCAGTGAGTTGAATCCAGGAAGAGAAGCTTGTGGATTTGTGTGAAGGCCCAGATCTCTCTGACATCTTGCTGTCTAATGCAACCAGGCAGGAATGTGGTGGGCTGGGGGAGGAGTGATAGGTGTCACTGAGGGCTTAAGAGTATGGGAGTTGCAGTTACACAGAGCTGGGCAGAATCCCAGTTCTACCACTGCCTGGCTCAGGCTCAGTTTCTGCATTTTCAAAGTGGAACTAGTAACAGAATCCCCTTTGCGGAATTGATAGAAAGATGAGGAGCTGGACAAGTTATGCAAGTGATAACTATCATCCACCTTGGACTTGGCGGTTAAAAGCGCTGACCCAGCCCAACAGCTCCCGTGGGGAGCTCATCTTCCAATGCCTCAGTAAGATTGCATGGTATATCATCATTTTATGTAAAGCTAATTAAGGCTTCTTTTGGCTAATGTACTGAGTTTCAAAAGTAGCCTCAGATGAAGTAGCAAGTTCCAGACTCAGCGTAAAAGAACACCAGGCCTTGGGCCCTCAGATGCCTTCTCCATTGTCCCTGACAAGCATGTGTCTACCCTTCAGGGCAACTGGCCCCTTCCCTTCCCTTGTTGCACAGCCCCAGGTGTTAGGGTCATGTTTCTTTTTCCTTTTTTTCCCCCCTTCTAAACTGAGTCATCAGGGTATCCTGTACCTGTTCTCTTCATTCTTTATTTAAAATCTAAATTTGCTTTACTATGCTCATTCCTGCTTGGTTGTTGTTAGCTCAACATTTGAATTTGAAGATTATCATCACGAGTAGTCTTGTAAGAAAAGGTTCCCACCAAGTGAAGGCGCTGAGTAAAGGGAGAACTCTGACCCTTGCGTGTGGAGAAACCTTTGTGCTTTGCCTGGGCCTTGAGGGAGGACAGAGCCCTGGAAGGCAGCTTTCAGGACCCTACTGTGCCCAAGGAGAGGGTGTGTGTGTGTGAGTGGGATAGAAGAAGGTGGGTGAGCACCAAGTATTTCTGCTCCCATGGGTGGACTCTCCAGACCCACCTCGTTCATTCTGAAGTAGAGGGTGACCCTCACCAGGTTTCTTTCAGATCGGGAGACGGTCTCTTTCTCAGAGGGGGCATCGTCTACTTTCAGAATTGAAAGGTCCTTAAAAAGTGATGAGTCTGTCCCCTCTCCTTTCCAGTGTCAGAACCCGACATACCTTCAGCCAGCCAGTCCTGAGGCCTGGCATCTGCACTGAAGGAACATGGGATAAGACACAGACAGACAGCCTTCCAGGCTGGTGGGTTGGGAGGCTTCCAGGAGAACAGGACTTGAAAATAGGGCCTGGATATGGAGGAGCTAAGTGCAGGCCGAAGGAGGCCATAGCGTGGTGTGTGCTCAGGGTTGGGCAGTAAGAGATGACAGTGTGAGGCCTGAACCATATGCCAGTTCTTGACAGGTTGCTGTCAGTTTTCCTGTGGCCCAGTGCTCAGCATCCTTGGGTCCAGCTGTGCAATTTAACCCTTTCCCAGGCACTGGCCCTTGGCCCTGGCACTGACCCTCTGAGGTGCTCTAAGGCTGTGGCCAACCTGACACTGTACTCTAGTGGGTGCCTGGAGTCCCCGGCACTGACCCTGTGGGGGGTCTTGGGCAAGGACACTTCCCTTGTGGGCATGTACTTTCCTTTCCTTACTGTAGCCCGAGGGTGCTGTCACTTGTTCTAGTGGCTGTGCCAGTTCATGCTGAGCTGTGGTCACGAAGCCTGGCGCTGCCCTCAGGTGCGCTGCTGCCAAGTGGGATTTCTCTCCGTGTGGTGGTGTTGCTTTTACATCTGCAGTGACTCTTCTTTACCTTGGTCTTGTTCGCTTTGGCTTGGCATCCTGTCCTGTGAAGGTCACTGTAAGTCTGGTTTGTCATTTGATCTCGTATGTGCCTTCAGTGTGGAGAGTCACCCAGGGCAGGCCAGGCAGACTCCTCCCCAGGCACTGAGCTGCCTTCCAGCTGCCCTCGCCTCTGGGGTGCAGGGCAAACAGGGGCCCACTCCCTTTATCACACTAAGCTGTTGTGATGTTTTCCTCCTGTTGACAGAGATAACATGAAAGACCCGCCAACCAAGATCTTTTATCAAAAGTTTGTTCCTGATCTTTCAGGTTTTATAGCCTTTCTAAGATTCTGATTGGGCTTCAGATCCTTTCTGCAATTGTTTTGATGCCCTGGGGTGTTTGTCCTGAAGATATGGGGTTCAGGCAGTCAGGAGCTGTGTGTTTCTCTTCTCTTGTGTTGTAGGATTTGTAGATCATACTTCTTAATGGAGCTGTTGGAAGCAAATGAGTTGTTCTCTCTTTTTTTTTTTTCTTTCTTTCTTTTTTTAATGGCGTATTCCCAAGTCCTGGGCTAAATTTTCTCCTGAATCTAGTATAAGGAATCTTAACGTTCTGTTGCCTATAGTATTTTTTTTTAACAAGTAACTTATTCTGCATTTGAGAGTTTTAATGATATTCATACAGGTTGATACAGCTGATGTGACTTCTTGGTGATGTCTCATTGGAGAGCTGTGCATGTAGCCCTGTCTTTATTCCTGGGATCACCTGCAGTTGAAAGGTTAGGATTTGTTATTTCCAAAATATATTCCCTTTGGTGGTTTCCAGTCCTGGCCTTGGTGAGTGCTGAGCTCTGCCTTTCTAGCATGTAGGGGTCTGCTGGTCTAGGTCTGGTATCCTAAGGTGGCATGGTCACTTCCCCCGCCCCGACAATACCTTCTTCCTCCTCAGCAGAACTCAGGACAGCAGCTGCCTCTTTTACCAGGAAGGTAAGGAAGGTTTCTGTGTCTGCTGCAGAAGGACGAGACCACAGCACTGGGTCACCTACCTCTTGGTTTGTTTGGACACCTGCTCTGTGGCCATCGTGTGGCCTTGGAGAACCTGGGGTCCTTGAAGGCTCCACTCTACGCACCCTCACTGTGCATTCCATGCATTTGTGGTGTGTCTTTATAAAACATTCTGATTCTCTTCTGACTGTTGGATTTTCCATCCTTTAGGGACCATCTGAACACCTCTTCTGCTGCAGCCCCTAAGTGTCCTTCCCCCAAATGTCACCTGGGCTTACACCTCCACTGTCCTGTCTCCTACCTCACAACTTGCATCCGTGTCTGCTTCAGTCCTGAGGCAGCTGTGGGTCCATACAGGCAGGTGAAACATGGGATGGAAAATGTCCTGCCCATTCCAGACACCTGCTGTCCCCACCTGTGGTCTCCACCTCCTGTCTGGCCTCCCTTTGGAGTCCTTGGCCCCCCTTTATGACAGGGGTTCCCAACCCCCGGGCTGTGGACCGGTATGGGTCCGAGGCCTGTTAGGAACCAGGCCGCACAGCAGGAGGTGAGTGACGGGCAAGCGAGCGAAGCTTCATCTGCCGCTCCCCATCGCTGACATTGCTGCCTGGACCACCCTCCCCGCCACCCCCTGGCCTCCGCCGTGGAAAAATTGTCTTCCACAAAACTGGTCCCTGGTGCCAAAAAGGTTGGGGACAGTTGCTGTATGAGATGTCTCGAGTCACCCTCCATCTGTTCTGTCTGAGGCTGTCAGCCCAACAATGCGTCCCACACCTTGTCCCTCTTATCCTTCTGTGGGCCCTGGGGTGTGTTTCTGGTTGTCTCTGGTCAGCAGAGGCAAGTGACTTGGCTTGGTATTCTGTCACGGGTATTCTGATGGAAGACCTGGGCTGTGCCCGAGTGGGGTGTCTGTGGGTGGTGGCCTCACTGAGAAGCAGGGCTGAGCCATTTTGGGATGCCTGGGGCAGCACCCTGCGGGTCGATTCCTTCTGCTGTTGTTGTGTTTATCTGTCTCCCTTTCCCTTGAAAGTTGCGTGATCTCTGCTTCCCTGGGGTCTTCTTGGGGTCCCATCCTGGGTTATATCCTCACTCTGGTGGAAGACCTGACTTGGGCTTGTCCTCCAGCAGTGAGGCTTCAGCGACTGATCACTTCACACCTTGTCTTTGCCAAGAGGCCCTGGAGTCTTAATTCCACCCACAAGTTTCCTTCCTTGGGCTTCACATGGGCAGGTGACCCTTTTATATATTGTTTTTGTGGTCTTTTATTTTTATTTAATACCAATCATTTGTTCCTCTCTCTGCCCCAGAAAATACAGAATACTAGAAGGAAGAAAGTAAAAAGCATCCAATGTCTCCCTACTAAGAAAATAATTTTTGTTAACACTTGGTGCACTTCCTTGTATTATATGCTTTTATTGGGTACTTAAGCATCCTTATCTGTCTGTTTTTGTTTTCTGCTTTTTCACTCAACCCTACAGCATAAATATGTAGATAATTCTTCACACAAGTTTTCAAGGCTGCAGAGCACTTAGGCAGCCAGAGTTCCTGTGCTGTCAGACATTCACATTGTTGTGCTTTTAGAGCTGTTGTGAGCCAGGCTTTGCTGATGTCTTGGCGTTTTGAGGACTTGGGTGGGTTCTCAGAGGGGATCGAAGGAGCATCTCCTAGGCCTCGTGGTACATGACATGCCAGTACTCCCCCACCCCTGCCATGGCCTGGGACCCTCACAGCACTGAATGCTTTCTATTCCTTTTATAAGTGGCGTGTTGTACGTTTTGAGGTTGTTTAATGTGTATGTGTTTATATGTGTCATTTCTCCATTCACTGACTTTTTCAGTTTGTTAAAATCTTTGATTTTCATCTAGTGTTCCACGGTATGAGAGAGCACACCATGATTTTCTGTCCTCAAGGACAGAGAAGGTGTGGCCCCGGCCTAAGATTCCCTGTCCTGCTTTGGAACAGGGAAGAGCTGCTTCTGCCCCAGACTGTGCAGAAACTCTTGTTAAGCCCCTCTTCTTAGTCTCACCCCTTTCTCTTCGTTCTTAGCATTTTAGCCTAGACACTATGAAGAGGATATGTTTTAAAATCTGGTTTCAGATATTTAGTTTAAAAGGAAAGGAGTTGTTTCCTTCACAACTGGTTAAGACCTTGTGAGCTTGCAGGGCCCTGGTGCTTACCAGATTATGCGTTGATTTCAGCTCCTTCGTGGGAATCTCCCTGTGGGTGGCTGGATCAGTCCCACTCCATGCCATGGGTGGCCCTTGGACTAACTGCGTCTTTGTGCCAACCAGGGCTGGTGAGGTTGATTTCTCACCTTTTCTCTGCTATCCACTTGAATAGGTGTTGTCTGGTCCCATGGCCAGCCTCGTGGCATGTAACAGGGCCACCAACCCAGCCCAGTCAGACCTTTACAAGGGGCAGTTAGCACTCGCCGTCCAGAATAGGTGTGCCCACTGAGTGCTTGAGTTTGTGGAGACTGGCCTTCAAGGCTGACACTGCGGCTCCTATGGGGCAGGTGGGCAGTTTCTGGTGACGGTTTTAAATGGGTCCCTAGAGAAAGCAGTTTTCCTTGAAGCAGACACAACATGACACTCAGAATTTCTTAGCAGGTCTTGAGAAACAGTGAAGTCCAGGTGAGAAGTGAGTGTGCTTTTAGGGGGGCTGAGTTTCTGGAATGTTGCCTAGAATTAGGGTTTCTGCATATCAGCTTTTGTTTTTCCTTGAATTTTTTTTTTTTTTTTTTTTTTGGTGGTACGCGGGCCTCTCACTGTTGTGGCCTCTCCCGTTGTGGAGCACAGGCTCCGGACATGCAGGCTCAGCAGCCATGGCTCACAGGCCCAGCCGCTGCGCGGCATGTGGGATCTTCCCGGACCGGGGCATGAACCTGTGTCCCCTGCATCAGCAGGCGGACTCTCAACCACTGCGCCACCAGGGAAGCCCTTTCCTTGAATTTTGATGGACTCCTTGGCCAGTTGATGCCCATGATCGAATATTGATGTCTGCCTGGATTTGGGAGGGGTTAGGCCCATGTACACGTCCTCGACCTTTGCTTCCCCAAGTCTGAGCTTGGGGCTCAGGGAGATGATGGATGTCTGGGGTTTTGAGAAGAGTGTGCGTCATCTGAGTGGGGCAGGAAGTGCCAGGGGGTCTGTGGGCTAGGGAAATGGATCTCGTCTCTATGGGCCTTCCTTGCTCTCAGCCATGTTTTGGGTTCTAAAGCTGCACTTTCTGAGCCTCTTCAATCACCAGCTCCTCCCACCCCACCTAGATCCCAGTGCTCCAGACAGTGCCCGAGCTCCTGCACCTCTGCTCTCCTTCTCCTGTTCACTGCTTCTCCCTGAGCACAGTCCAGGTTCCCGACCCAAGCCCTTCTGCCTGGAACTCCCTATCTCCATGGGAATGGTTTCCAAAGTTGTCCACATGGAATTATCTCCCCCATTACCAAGGCTCTACAACACATCCAGGTTATTTCCTTGGAGAATCGCCATTTCAAAGGCTGCACTAGTTTAAAAGGTTATTTTTTTCCATTTTTTAAACTTTTGTTTTTTAACATTTTTGTAATGTATGTTATATGAGCATTGTAAAAAATTGGAAAACCCAAATAAACAGAACTTTAAAAAATAAGTTCCCAGTTGGTGCTACCTGGACACGCGGTTACCTATTCAGAAGCCCTTTCAGACAGTTCATACAAACTCAGCATGCACATACTTTATTTAAAATTTTTTGTTTTACAAACTTTAAAAAATGAAGAGTAATAAATCTACAGAAAAGTGGTCAGATCATATGTGTATATACAGCTTGATTATGACAAAATACATGGACCCGTATTCTCATGACCAGCCCCTTCTAGAGCCTTTCTTAGGGACCATCCCACCTGCCAGAGATCTTAGTCTTGTCTGTTTTTGAGCTTTACATAAATAGAACTATACCCATGCATCATTCTCTAATACATACACACACAATACACACACACACACACACACACACGTGTATGTACATATTTATATAAAGATAGGTTAATTCTATAAGCCCTATTCTGTAATCTTTTTCATTTATCAGTAGATGATGACTGTACCTTTGTGTCTGTAAATACGGATCTTCCTTATTTTCTTGTAAATGACGGCATAGTATTTCATGGTCTGGAATATGTCCCTCTGTATTTAACCATCCTACTATTGTTGGATGTTTAGGTTTCCATTTTATTTGGAATTATAAACAGTACCTTTATATGCAGTAGCTAAAATCTTCTGTGCATCTTTAATTAAGATAAATTACTGGGAGTGGACTGGCTAGGTCAGAGAGCACAGGTTTTCCTGGTTGCTCTGTGTCTCCAGACGTGTGGCCCAGTACTGGCCCCCACCTCCTCCCCGGGGCACTGGCTGCCTGTGGGGCTTCCAGCATCTGCACTGCTGAGGATGGCTCCTTATCCACAGCCACCCACCCTTATCCCCGGGCTTTGGGTGGGTACTAATCAGACTTTGTTTTATTTTCCAATAGCGTTGTGTGGTGCTTCGTTTTCTGAAGTTTCCTCCTAATAGGAAGAAGGTAAGATCAGTGGATTTGCCACCCAATCATTAAAATAATTATTTAAGAAAACTTTGATTTTTTTTCTGATGCAGAAGTTTTAATGCTAACTTTAGAAATTTGAATATGATACAAGCATTCAATGCCGAAAGCAGTGTGTCCATCTTTTGTGCTGGATTCAGCACTTTGACCTGCTGGGGTCACTATGGGTCATCATGGTTAGTCCCTGGGTACTGAGCCAGGAGCCTCCCTGACTAGTTCAGAGAGCTCTGCTTGTGGCTGGGGAACCCAGGGCCAGGTCTTGGCTTTGCCTTGGCGATTTTCTTACACCCTGCTGCCTCAGTTTCCCCATCTGTGGAATTGTATCAATGAAAATGAAGTCTGTGATGCTGTGGTAGACAGTCAGTGTTACAAGTCACAACAGGCAGTTCAGATGGAGCCTTGTGTTTCTATTCACTGAGTCAACCAGGCAGAGTACCGTGGACACCCTCAGAAAGCCATTGTTGTTCTGTTGTATGCCTGCTGACCACTGAGTTGCAGTGTTTCTCTACATTGAGGCGGGATGTCATTGTGGTGTTTATCTAAGTGGTCGCAGCGGTCAATATGGCATAGCCCTGTGGGAACCTTTACTCTTTCATGGTCTGGGGGGAAGGAGGGAGGTCCAGAGGGGCTAGGTGTGAGCATAGGCTCTTATCTTAAAAGGGGAGAAGAGGCAGGAGCTGCACGTCACACCCACACAGTGGGGGCAGGGCTGGTGGTTG
The DNA here is from genome assembly GCF_951394435.1 of Stenella coeruleoalba. Classification (NCBI taxonomy): domain Eukaryota; kingdom Metazoa; phylum Chordata; class Mammalia; order Artiodactyla; family Delphinidae; genus Stenella; species Stenella coeruleoalba. The sequence continues at coordinate 33,536,912 of NC_137153.1, read as the reverse complement.
TTGGGTGATGAGTAGAAATTGGGCTCAAGATCAGGGTGTAGGAGACATGAGTCACCACCTCACCTCGTTTGAGTTATGGAGAAACAGCCAGAAAAGAAGGTGAGGTGGATGGCTGATGGGTATCAATGGTGGCTGATTGTGCAAACGAAGGGCACACTTGCAGGTTAGCTTCATAGAAAGAAAAGTGGGGACTGTGGGAGAAAGCTGGGGGCTGCCATCACAGTGGGGCTGCAGTGAGATCTGGGGACAGTGTGGTTAGTGCAGAGAAAGATGGCACAGGATGGGAGGGTGCAGCTGCTGAAGAGAATTGTGCAGGGTGGTTCTGTTTCTGTGGAATCCAGGTGGAAACTAGAAACATCTCGGAGGCTGCCTCTAGCCCCCCTCCCCTCCCCTCTATCCCCACTCAGGGTCTACAGAGCCTAGCCTCGGTGAAGGGCCAGCGTTCTCTGGATGCCTCTATTTTCAGTTTTTCCTGTTTACATTTATTGAGGCAATGTCTTCCAAGGTAACAATTCGCCTTTCTTTATTATATAAATGGCACTGTGTGATGCCAGCTGCATTATTTGTGGGGAGTTGTGTGTGTTAATTCTGTCAATAAGAAGAGCTTTTTGTCAGAAGCCCTGTGTCCACAGCTCTACGTACGGAGCCACTGGGCGTGTTCTGGGGTTTTTTGACAGGCTTTGTTCTAATACAGTAGTCCCCCGGAATGCAGACTGTGGTCTGCCTGTTTTATGGTGCCTGGGTGGCAGCTCAGACTGAGACCTCCCCAGAGCCTGAGCCATGTGTCAGGCACCTCCCAGCCTGCGGTTGAAGAAGACAGCCCTCTCACTCCTGAGCGAGACCTGTGATCAACCCTTTGCACTTCTCACCTTGGGTCAGAGTGAGGGATACAGGAATGATTTCCTGTCTCACCTAAATCTCACAGCTTATTGATTCTTTAAGAACCTCTGAGGAGAAAATATTTTATTTCTACATCTAGAAGCTGAAGAATAAAATCTAAATACTGATTTTTGGATGGGACCGATTTTTAAAGTCGAATTCCTCAGAAGGTGTGCACGGGCCACTGGCGGGATCCACGTGTGTTCCTGGTGGGGAGGAAGGCAGGGGCACAGATATGGTTCTCAAACTTTGTTTCACAATCACATGGGGCCCTGAGTACAATGCAGAGGTGGGCCTGGGGGCCCTGTGGGACAGAAGCTCCAGTGAGTGTGGCAGTCTTCATGATGAGGCTTACCTTCCTCCAGGTCCAGGGCCACTGGTGGCTTTTTGTGGCCACATACATGGCAGCCCTGTATGTGACAGGGGCTTGTGGTGGTGTCAGAGTCTAGGAGGTCCCGGTCGTTGAGGTCTTCTTGTCCTTCTCTTTTACAGACCTCAGAAGAAATATTTCAGCACCTACAGAACATAGTGGACTTTGGCAAAAATGTCATGAAAGAGTTTTTGGGAGAGAACTATGTTCATTGTGGGGTAAGTGATTTTTTTTTTTTAATGTAGTCTAAATTCATGGGCCTGTTCTGTATCAAAGTACCAACTTCTCATTTATAGTTTGGAAGTTGCTTAATGATACCACCCCCCACCCCCCACCCGCACCCCCACTGTGTTAGTTACAAAGTTTCCAAGTGCTTTTCTCATTTGTTGCACTGTGAAATAGCAGAGCAGATAGTGTTATTCCCATTTTCTAGCATGAGGTTCAGAGATACTTTCACTTGCTGAGACTCCTGGTCTTCACCATCCTGCCCTCATGGAGGCATTCAGTTTGGTGAGAGCTCTCTAGTGAGGTCCAGGCAGCAACACTGACCTTCAGTGGGCACCTTTGAGCAAGTTAGGGAGAAAAGGGGATCCCCATGCTGGGAGGTGTGACCTGGTCTCGTGGGAGAACCTAGCTGAAGCCCATGTGGGGTGATGGCCTCCACCTACCTGCAGGTGGTCTGTGTTGCTGGCTTTTTCTGGTCTCAGCGACTGAGAGGAGTGCCTGTTACAGGCAAGGTCTGCTGTTCAGACACTCATGGAGAGGGCAGTGTAAGAAGCCACAGTGGACTGGCCCTGTGATCCTGGCAATCCTCAGAGCCAGTGGCCTTGGTCCATGCCTGGGACAGCCATTCTTCTGTCTCCACTTTGATCACTGCTGCTTCTCTGCTTACACTGGCCTGACTGCTTGTCTTAGATCAGAGCCCTGAACAGACTAGCAGGTTTGTCATTTTGAACAGAGAGAGCACTGCCTCTGTTTTGTAAATTCTGTACCTTGTGTCCATCCTGAGAAAAATGATACCAAGAAGGTTGAGTAAAAGTTTCTTTGAAGCTTCAGGATTGCCTAGCAAAGTAGAATTTAAATGGCTCCAACGACAAAACATCCTCCAAGGAGGGTCGTCCTTTGACAGCTTAGGAAGTACTGTGGATGGTGTTGCTTTGGGTCCCTTAGGGCTCTAGTCTAATCTGTAGGCTGGGACTAAGGATCCTCTTCCAGGGTGGCCCAGAGCCGTGGAGCTGGCAGTGTGGTGCTGACTGTTGACTGGGGGCCTCAGCACCTCCCAGTGTGGACTCTCTGAAGGGCTCTGAGCATCCTTGTGACTTGGCCCTGACTCCCCCAGTACACCATCTGAGGGATGACCTGTTTGGGAGTTGTGTCTGTCGTTTCCACAGCATCCTGGGGCCTTTAGGCGTCATCCCTAGGCAGAGTGGGACTACACAGGGGCAGAGGTCACTGGGGCCATCCTGGGGGCTGGCACCGCCCCTAGTGAGGTCCCCAGCTGTCCTGTTGAATTGTGAAAGGCTGAAACCCACCACCTGTGAGAGCCTGAGTCTCTGAGCTATCTGCGTGCTGGGTGCCACCTACTTCTTGGCCTGGACGGTGTGTGAGTGAATGCAGGTATGCCAACTACCAGTGTCCTTCTTGGGGAGAGAGCATGCTCATATGGCCAAGTGGGAGTATTTCTCTGTCTCACAGCACTTGGGGGCTCTAGACTTTTCTTCCAGGAGGGGCCAGCAGTGAAGGAGAATGGTGAAGAGCTTGGGGTTCCAGCCAGTGGCAGCCCGGCAGGTGGGAATAGCATTGGGGTGTCCCCCCAGGGCCCAGGGCATGCTCTAGCTCCAGGTTTGATTCTGTTTGTCCACAGTGCACAAGGCTCTGGGCATATGAGGTGAGCCCACCAGGTCACATTTCGGGAATATTCATCCCGTTGACATACCTCCTTCACGTGAAGACACTGCCAGAGTGAAACACAACCTGCTTTTCCTCCAGGTAGTTGTAGTATCAAGAGAGGACTGCCACTCAGGCCCAGCACTGTTGAAATGTGGGATACAGAGCACATCTCTGGCCTGAACAAGACCATGTTCAGGCAAAATCAGCATTTGTAAATGATGCTGTTTTCTCTGACTGATGGCACGAGCTAGGTTAAAGTGGAGCCCTGGGGAGAGTGTTTCCCTCTTCTGTGTCCTGGGATGAGACATAACTAGCACAGTGGTGAGAGAGCAAGGCTCAGACAGAGTGAGAGACACACCCCTTGTACCCGTGCTGCCTCCGGCCCTGTCTGGCTGGTTTGGGGACTGGTCTAGGCCTGTCTTCATGTGAGCTGGAGGCTAGGTGGGACAGGGCATGATGGAGAAGGTGTGGCATGTAAGTGGACAGGATCCCAGCATTCTCATTCTAGGCAGGTATCTTGCGTCACCTTGGGATTCCTTTAGAAGTCAGAATTCTGCCACCCTGGAAACATGGGGAAGATGATGAGCAATGTGGATTAAATAGAAACTCTTAGTTTGGGAGACTGCAAGAAATAGTAGAGAGTAGTTGCTCCTTTGTTTTTTGACCCAGAGCACCAAATATTGGCCATCCTGAGTCCTGTGGCTGATGGGTACCCAGGACATCTCACCCAGAGATTAATATTTGATCAGACCCTGTTCCTTGAGCTGCTTCTCAGATGGAAATGTGAGGAGCCTCAGGTTGTCTGAGGAGATAGCTGGTGAGGAACTTCTTGCAGGCAGAGAACTGCCTCAGGCCCCTGCTCTGCCGTCCACAGACGCTGAGAATGAGGATGAGGTCGCCGTGAGAACAGAGGAGCTGGGTGAAGAGCCCTCTGTGGAGACTGACTAGGTGACATGGGGCACACTTCTGGCCACCACCACTGTGGACACCAGCTGCTCTGAGGAGGGCCTGTTCCTCTTAGTGCACAGAAACTTTAGCCTGTCTGTTTAATCTGGACATGTCCTTAAAATAACAGAGCAGCTTTTATTCCTAAATCCCACATACTGAGTATTTTTTTTTAATGTGGTAGCATATACATAACATAAAACTTACCATTTTAACCATTTTTAAGTGTGTGGTTCTGTGGCATTAAGTATGTTCACATTGTTGTGCATTCCACACTGAGTACTTCTTATTTGTTCCTACAGGAAGTTGTTCAGCTGCCTTTAGATTTTGTGAAACAGCTTTGTTTAAAGATACAGTGTGAAAGACCAGGTAAGGGTTTCTAACTTACGAATTTATAATATTCCATTTGAAATGTGTTTGACGTTATTACTCATCTTAGGTAGATATAGATATAGTTTTTAACTTTATTATCGGGGGTAGAAATCCTAGGAGCTCATGAATACAATTCTGGGCATCAGATTTGCAGATCACTGCAGGGAATATATGACCAAGAACAAATTAATAAAAATAAAAATGCATTTGGGAGCCAAGAGGGAGCTGAAGGAGTTCAGGGAGACTTAGGGAAGGGAAGGTGGGCTCCAGGGGATGCCTGGAGGAGTCCAAAGGAAAACCGGGGTAGACCTGAGCCATGGAGGGTGGGCTAGGCCCTAGAGGGTGGCAGTTCTGCAAACCTTCTCCCAGAAGCTGGCACCACCCAGCCTGCTCATCCTCTTGAGGTAAGGTGAGAGACTTGAATTTTTTTACCTTCCCGCTTCACCTCATGTACTTCCCCACCATCACCATACATACCCCACCCCCCATCACCACACATGCTTTCCACCCATCACTACACATACCTTCCCCTAGTCACCTCCCAGACCTTTCCCAATCACCACAAATACGTTCCCCCATCATCTCCCAAACCTTCCCCCCATTACTTCCCATACCTTCCACTCATTACCGAACATACCCTCCCCCATTACCTCTCATATCTTCCCCCCATCACCACACATACTTTCCCCCGTCACCCCCCAAACCTTGCCCCCCTTTACCTCCCACACCTTTCCCACATCACCACACATACCCTCCCCCATCACCTTACATACCCTCCCCGCAGTCACCTCATGTACCGCCCCACGTCACCTCACGTATTTTCCCCTCAGTACCTCATGTACCTTCCCTACACTTGCTCGTGGCAATAATGACAGTAACCATGTCAAAGCTTTTCCTGTCACAGTCAGAGGCAAAGATGTAAAATCTGTGTTGTTGAGGAGTGAAATGTCTCCTCCTAAAGCACAGCCAGGCAGTCAGGGTGTGCAGTGAGTCAATATAAAATCCTTTTCATGTTTGATTAGGAAAATGAAAGAAAACAGGATGCTGTGCCCTGGAGCCCTCAGTTTGGGGAGCAGTGAGGAGCAGGGCTTCATGGATGGAGAGGACCAACGAAGGGGGAGGAGGCAGCAGCTTTGTTCAAAGCCTGGACTGTGTCTTGGCTCTGTTTTCCCCATCTAGACAAAGACAGACTGAGGCCTGCTGTGGTTCTGCCATCTAGTTACTAGTGCCACACAGCGTCATTCGTTTTATAATTGGCAGTTATACGACGTAACAGTAATAATGTTGTAATAATGACTCATAGTCAGCCTTGTTATGTGGAAGGAGGAAAGCTGACTTCTCCTGGGACCAAGAGGCCATATCTTATGTGACTGTCTACAATATAACTTCTAGCAGTCAGTGCTGAGGAAATATTGGTGTTTGCATATTCTGAAGGAAGCTTTAAAAGGAAGGTAGTGGCTGTTGCCTCCTTCTTCTCTGAGCTCCTGGGTTAAGAGAGTCACAGAATTGGGGAGCAGTTCCCAAGATCACCCTCACTCATGAGAGCTGCATGTTTGGGGGGTCCCCAGGACCAATCTCAGGTCTGATAATTTGCTAGAAGGACCCACAGAACTGTTATCCTCATCGTTATGGCTTATTACAGCTAAGGGACACAGATTAAAACCAGCTGAGATAAGAAGGGTTAGGGTTTTTGCTGGGGCTTGGGCATATAGACACAGCTGACCACCTGTGTGGCTGCCCTCAGCCTCCAGCCCCTCTGGAGGTCAAGCTGGTACTACAGGGCCCAAACTCCTACCACAGATCGCAGCATTATACTCATGTGACTCTAGGTCCCCAGGTAAACTCCTCAGGCAAGACATCCCAAGGCTTAGAGGTGACCTCTCAAGAGTGGAGGCCAAGGCCAGCCCTCTCTTGGGCAAGGCTGATCCTTCCCCAACAGGAGTCCAAGTTGCCATGGAGTCATCTTGTCTCTCTTGCACTGATCCTCAGTTATTTTCCTTGCTCTGTTTTCCAGAATCTCGCTGTGACAAGGACCTGGACACTCTCAGTGGTTATGCTCTGTGCCTTCCCAATTTAGCCAGACTTCAGACCTACCATTTTGCAGAGCACCGGCCGATTCTGTGTGTAGAGATCAAGGTGAATTTCTGTCAAGGGGGAAATGGTGTGGGGGAAAAGGGAAAGGTGGGTCCAGACTGTAAATCCATGAGTCATCTGCCTGGAGTGCACTTTGCCCATGCTGGGCCCCATGACCTAGGCAGCCCCCCAACTCCCAGAGAGTAGGCTTACTTCTTGCTCCTTCTGTGCATACCTCTTGCACCGTGCTATTCTGGTTCCTTACCCTGGCCAGACCTGAGGGGCATGGCTTCCCAGACCCCCAGGTTTAGGCTCGTTCTCAGGTGTCATAACAGGGAACTAGCCAGGGACAAGCCCTAGCCGATGGCCACCAGAAGGAAGCATGGGCTCCACTCTGCTTATTTTCCTTGGAGGGTGCAGCTTGCCAGGGCCTCTCTTGACCTCCTTCCCAGCTGTGCCTGCTTGGCTGCTTGGTGACACTGCATGCCATGCTCCAAGGGCTCAGCTTGAGGACCACCCTTTAGACTGGGTGACACTCTGTTCCTTTGCTTCTCAGGAGAATGCTCAGGAGAGACCTCCAGGAGGCATAGAAGCCTTTGTGTCTCTCAAGGCCCTGGTTTGTCGTGGCAGGGATCCTCAGGAGGAGGCGACAAAAGATGTCGCTTGTCTAGTGCAGGGCAGTGATTCCTGGATAAGGGCCAGGCCGCTGCTTCAGCTCTGTGGCTCAGTGTCCAGAGTGGCCACCTGAGTCTCCCTCAAGAAGCCTGCCAGATATCTTGTTATTTGTTTCCTTCCTCCAAACCTCTGGTGGCGACTTGTGGGTCATGCTCTTGGCCCTGAGCATTCACATCCGTGGGTGTTCAGTGTGGACTGATGTTCTGCTTCTCCAAGCAGAGGATGAGTGTCTCAGGCGTCACAAATGATGGGCAGCGTGATCTTCAGTGCCCCGACGCTAGGCAGTGGTCTTTCATATTGTATGTGCCCAGAAATCATGGCTTTTAAAAGGCAACTAGAGTTTCAGATGTTCTGGGAGCCCAGCAGCCACCATATGGGCACCTTCTCCTTCACACATTCTTATCAGAGGGACCAAGGGTTCTTCTTCTTGGAGCTGGAGTGTGTGGCAGATCTGCACTCCTAGAGTCTTTCCAGTCTTGTTCCATGATGAAAACACAAAGCTACTCTTTGTTGTCAAGCTAGCAATTGAGGCATCACTGTTCTTCCCCAGTGAGAGTTCTGGCTTTGGATTCTGTAGTGGCAAAGAGATATTTATGTGATGCAGTGGGGGAGGCATCAATTCCCACCGGGGACTGAGGATAAAAGCAACTTTTGGGAATGTTTATATCTAACACTTGGTGATTCTCCTGGGAGCTGCACTTCATTATCCTGTAGTTATATGTCTACCTAAAGGTATGTGTTTTCTCCCTAAGCTTTTTTTCTTCCTTACTTGTTTATTTTGCAGCCAAAATGTGGGTTTATTCCTTTCTCCAGTGATGTTACGCATGAGATGAAGCATAAGGTGTGTCGTTACTGCATGCACCAGCACCTCAAGGTGAGAAGAGTTGACCAGCTGGGTTCCCTCCCTGCACAGAGCCTTGTGATGAATGGCTGGGCCACCTAGAGTTTTCAGGGGAGTAAAATAAAACATAGATATTATTTACTTTTTATTTCAAAAGTACTTCATGTTCATCTTTTCCTTCTTAATTGAGATATTTGCATATCCTAAGATTTACACTTTTAAAATATATAATCCAGTGGATTTTAGTTTATTCATAAGGTTGTGCAACCATCACCACTATCTAATTCCAAAACATTTCATCACCTCGAAAAGAAGTCCTGTGCCCATTAGCAGTCACCCCCTGTCCTGCCAACCCCTGGCAACCACCTATCTCTGTGGATTTGCCTATTCCAGACATTTCCTATAAATGGAATCACACAAATTATGGCTTTTTGTGACTCTCTTCTTTTACTTAGCATAATATTTTTGAGGTTCATACACATTGTAGCATTTATCAGCACTTCATTTCTTTTATGGCTGAATAATACTCCATTGTATGGAAACATTTTGTTTATCCATTCATCTATTGATGGACATGTGGGTTTTTTCCTTTTGGCTATTGTGAATAATGTTGCTATAAATGTGCACGTACATGTACATGTTTGAGTCACTGTTTTCAGTTCTCTTGGGTATATTCCTAGCAGTGGCATTGCTGGTTCTTAGGGAAATTCTGTTTAACTTTTTGAGGAAATGGCAGATTGTTTTCTACAGCTATAGCACCATTCTATATTCCCACCAGCAATGTATGAGAGCTCCAGTTTCTCCACATCCTCTCTTGCACTTGTTATTGTCCCTGTTTGTGATTATAGTCATCCTAATGGATAGGAAGTAGTATCTCATGTGATTTTCATTTGCATTTCTCTAACAGTGATGTTGAGCATCTGTTCATGTGCTTATTGGCTATTTGTATATCTTCTTTGGAGAAATGTCTATTCAAATTCTTTACCTGTTTTTGAAATGAGTTGTTTGTTTTTTAGTTGTTTTAGGGGTTCTCTGTTTATTTTAGATGTTAATTTCTTTATCAGATATGTGATTTGCAAATATTTTCTCCCATTCTGTTGGTTGCCTTTTTACTCTGTTGATAGTGTCCTTTGTTGCACAAAAGTTTTAAATTTTGATAAAGTCTTAATTTGTCTTTTTTTTCTTTCATTGCCTATGCCTTTGGTGTCATATCCAAGAAATGTTTACCTAAACCAAGGTCATGGTGCTTTTCCCATATGTTTTCTTCTAAGAGTTTTATAGTATTAGCTCTTATGTTTAGATCTTTGATCCATTTTGAGTTAGTTTATGTGTTTGATGTTAGGTAAGGGCCCAACTTCATGTGATATCCAGTTTTCCCAGGACCACTTGTGAAAAGACCATCATTTCTCCATTGAATGGTCTTGGCACCTTTATCTAAAATCTATTGGCCATATATGTGAGGGCTTATTTCTGGCCTTCTATTGGTCTGTATGTCTGTCCTTATGCCAGTACCACACTCTTGATTGCTGTAGTTTTGTAGTAAGTTTTGAAATCAGGAAGTGTTAGTCTTCTAGCTTTGTTCTTCTTTTTCAAGATTGATTGTTCATGATTGTTTTGGCTATTTGAGGCCCCTTAAAATTACATGTGAATTTGAGAATTGGATTTTTCATAACTGCCAAAAAAGACTTTGGAATTTTGACAGAAATTTCAGGAATCTATAGGTCACTTTGGGTAGTACTGCCATGTTAACAATACTAAGTCTTATAATCCATGAACACAAGCTCTCTTTCCACTTACTTAGGTTTTCTTTAATTTCCTTTCAGCAATATTTTATAGTTTTCAGTGTACAAGTCTTTCACCACTTTGGTTAAATTTATTTCTAGGTATTTTATTATTTTGGAATATTGTAAATGTGGTTATAAGTAGGATTGCTTCCTTAATTTCCTTTTTGGTTTGTTTATTGCTAGGGTATAGAAACACAACTAATTTTTGTGTGTTGATCTGGTACCCTACAACTTTGCTGAATTCATTTATTAGCTCTGGTAGCATTCTTGTAGATTCTTTGGAATTTTCTATGTACAGGATCATGCCATCTGTGAATAGAGTTTTACTTCTTCTTTTCCAATTTAGATGTCTTTAAGCTTCACGATTTCCAAGACAGCAGCTGGGATTTTTGATAAGGATTCCAACGTATTGCAGATTAGTGTGGGGAGTATTGCCACCTTAACAGTATTAATACTCTGTGAACACAGGATGTTTTTCCATTTATTTAGGTCTTTAATTTCTTCCAGCGATGTGATAAAGTTTTCAGCCTATAAATCTATGTGTCTTTTGTTGAACTTATTCCTAAATTTTTTATTTTGGGGGATGCTATTGTAAATGGAATTTTTAGAAATTTCATTTTCAGATTGTTTATTGCATAGAAATACAACTGATTTTTTAATATATATATTTAATTGTGATGAAATACACATGACATAAAATTTACCATCTTACCCATTAAGTGTACAGTTCATTGACATTAAGTACATTTACATTGTTGTGCAACTGTCACCATCATCCATCTCCAGAACATTTTTCATCTTGTAAAACTGAAACTCTGCATCCATTAAACAACTCTACATTTCTTCCTTTCTCAAACCCCTGGCAACCACCATTGTAGTTTCTATCTCTATGAATTTGACTACTGTAGGGACCTCATATATGTGGAATCACACAGTATTTGTCCTTTTATGACTGGTTTATTTCACTTACCATAATGTCCTCAAGGTTCATCCATACTGTAGGTTGTGTGAGAATTTCCTTCCTTTCTAAGGCTGGATAATATCCCATTGAATGTATATACCATATTTTGTTTATCCATCCATCCATTGATGGGCACTTGGGCTGCTCCCATTTCTTGGCTATTGTGAATAACACTTCTGTGAACATGGGTGTACAAATATTTCTTTGAGACTCTGCTTTCAATTCTTCGGGGTATATACCCAGAAGTTGAACTGCTGGATCATATGGTAATTCTGTTTTTAATTAATTATGAGTACAATATTGTATAGAAATAGTAAGAGTGAGCATCCTTATCTTGTTCCTGATATTAGGGGTAAATCTTTCAGAATTTCACTGTTGAATGTAATGTTCTCACTGTGAGTTTGTGAAAGATGTTCTTTTAGAGTTTTTTTGTTTTGTTTTTATTAATCATGAAAGAATGTTAGATTTTGTCAAATGCTTGTCCTGCATCTGTTGAGATGATCATGAGTTGTTTTCCTCTTTCTATTAATATGGTGTATTACATTGATTGATTTTCATATGTTGAACCACACATGTATTTGATTGATAAATCCCATTTGATGATAGGTGTGTAATCTCTTTAATATGCTGCTAATGTGGTTTGTTAGTTTTTGTTGAGGATTTTTTCTTGAGGGATATTTGTCTGTAGTTTTCTTTTCTAGTGGTGCTTTTGTCTAGTTTTGGTACCAGGGTAATAACTGGCTTCATAGAATGAGTTAGGAAGTGTTTTCCATCTTTTACTCTTCAGTTTTTTGGAAGAGTTTGAGTATTGGTGTTGATTCTTCTTTAAACATTTGGTAGCATTCAGTAGCAAAGATGGACCAGATGGTCCTGGGGTTTTCTTTGTTGAAAGATTTTTTTTAAGTCTTTATTGAATTTGTTAGAATATTGCTTCTGTTTTTTATGTTTTGTTTTTTTGGCCCCAAGGCATGTGGGAATCATAGCTCCCGATCAGTGTTTGAACCCGCACCCCCTGCACTGGAAGGTGAAGTCTTAACCATTGGACTGCCAGGGAAGTCCCTGTTGAAAGATTTTTGATTACTGATTCAGACTTTTGTTATGTCTGTTTAGATTCTCTATTTCTTCTTGAGTCAGTTTTGGTAGCTGTATGTTTCTAAGAATTTGTTCATTTCATCTAATTTGTTGGCATATAATTGTTCATAGCATTCCTCTAAAATTCTTTTTATTTCTGCAAGGTTGGTAGTAATGTCTTTTCTTTCATTCTTGGTTTTAGTCATTTGAGTCCTGTCTTTTTTTTTTCTTGATCTAGCCAAAGGATTGCCATATTTGTTGATCTTTTCAAAGAAACAACTTTTGGTTTTGTTTCTTTTCTCAAATTTTCCCTTTCTATACTCTGCTTCATCTATCTCTGCTCTAATCTACTACTTCTTTCTCTCTGTTTGCATTGGATTTAGTTTGGTCTCTAGTTTTTTAGGGTAGAAAATTAGGTTATTGATTTGAGATCTTTCTTCCTGTTAATATAGGTGTTTACAAGTATAAATTTCTCTCTAAACATTGCTTTCTCTGCCTCCTATAAATTTTGTTATGTTGTATTTTCATTTATCTCAATTTATTTTCTGACTGCTCTTTTGATTTCTTATTTGACTCATTGATGATTAGGAATGTGTTTAGTTTTCATGTATTTGTGAGTTTCTCAAATTTCCTTTTATTATTTGTTTCTAGTTTCATTCCACTGAGTTTGCAGAGTTGTATCTTTTTAAATTTATTGAGACTTGTTTTGTGGTTTAACATATGGTTTCTCCTTGAGAATGTTTCATGTTTACTTGATTAGAATATACTCTGCTGTTGTTGAGTGGAGTGTTCTATAGATATTTGTTAAGTCTAGTTGGTTTATAATGTTGTACAAGTCTTCTACTTCCTTGTTGATATTCTGTCTAGTTGTTCTACCTATTGATTTAACATCTTAACCTAAACAATCTAACTCAATAACAATTCAACTTCAGCAGTATACATAAACTCTGCTCCTATATAGCTTTGTTGCCTTCCCGCTCTGTTGTGCTGTTATTGTCATACAAATTACATCGTTATGCATTGTATGCTTGTCAATACAGATTTGTAATAATTGCCTTATGCAGTTATAATAATTGCCTTATGCCATGCAGGGGACATTCTGTCTTTTGAACCAGGTAGAAGAAAAAAGTTACAAACAAAATATATTTATATTATCCTTTATACTTACCTATGTAGTTCCTTTACCCAGTGCCATTTATTTTTTCATGTGGATCTGAGTTACTGTCTAGTTCCCTTTTAGTTCAGCCTGAAGATTTCCCTTTAGTATTTCTTGTAGGGCAGGTTTTCTAGCAACACAAATTTTTAAGTTATTGTTTATCTGGCAATGTCTTAATTATTGCTTCATTTGAAAGGATAATTTTATAGGCAAGACTTCTTGGTTGATAGTCTTTTCTTTCAGCACTGTGTATGCCATCCCAGTGCCTCTGGCCTCCATGGTTTTCAGTGAGAAATCAACTGTTAATCTTATGGAGGATCCTTTGTACATCATGAGTCACTTCTCTCTTCCTGCTTTCAAGATTCTCTCTCTCTTTGTCTTTGGACAGTTTTATTATGATGTGTCTAGGTGTGGAACTCTTGGACTTTATCCTAAAATCCACTGATTGTTTCTTCTGCCTACTCAGATCTGCTGTTGAGCCCTTGTGACTTTTTCATTTTAGTTATTGTATTTTTCAATGACAGAATTTCTATTTGGTTCCTTTTTATAATTTCTAGCCTTATTAATATCCCCTGTTTGTTAATACATTGTTTTCCTTGTCTCCTTCAGTTCTTTGTCCTTGGTTTCCTTTAGCTTAAAGCTTATTTAAAATAGTTGAGTTAAAGTCTTTGTCAAGTAAGTCCAATGTATGAATTTCTCAGGGACAGCCTATTGATTGTTTTTTTCCTGGGTGTGGACCATACGTTTTTGTTTCTTTGCATGTCTTGTAATGATTTGTTGAAAACAGGCATTTTAAGTAATATAACGTGACCACTCTGGAAATCAGTTTCTACAACCTTTCTAGGATTTGTTGTTGCTGCTTGTTGTAATTGTTATTGTTTTGTGATTTTTCTTTGCCAAGTTTGAGAAGTCTGTGCTTTGTTGTTTGTGGCCTCTGATGCTCCATTAGCTTAGGTGAGCAGCTAATGGTTTAACAGAGATTTCTTAAATGCCTGATACCATTAAGTCTCCCAGGCATTACTGAGGGGCTCTGTGTGTGTACTGGGGCCTGCCATCAACACTTAGCAGGGCGGTTGCAGCTCTGCCTTAGCCTTCACTTCTGCAGAGCCTCAGATCACCAGAAGGTGGTGGCCTTTTCAGGTCTTTCTGGAGCTTGTGCATGGCCTCCTAGATGCCCAGGATATACTGGAGCTTTTCAAAGCCCTGTGTACATGTCCTTCCTCTGCTTTTTCTTTTTAGTTTTAGGTTAGCCTATTGTTTGCTACAACTGTTAACCAGTATCTCAGGAAGTCATGAAGTAAAACAGTTGCCTCTGAATATTTTTCACAAATGTCCCTGGGGGAAAATGTCCCCCCCCCCTTTTTTTTTTTTGCGGTACGCGGGCCTCTCACTGTTGTGGCCTCTCCCATTGTGGAGCACAGGCTCCGGACACGCAGGCTCAGCGGCCTTGGCTCACGGGCCCAGCCGCTCTGCGGCATGTGGGATCTTCCCAGACCGGGGCACGAACCCGTGTCCCCTGCATCGGCAGGCGGACTCTCAACCACTGCGCCACCAGGGAAGCCCGAAAATGCCCCTTTTGTAGTTGGTTAGCTCTGAGTCAAGTAAGTGAAGACAGGAAACCAAGAGACAGGTCAAATAATGACCACTCTCTGGAAATGAGGCTTTGGAGAAGCTCCTACACCATTTAGCCTTCTCCAGTGGCTGCCACACTTCTGTTTTCACTGTGATTGGGGATGTTGGTTTTTAGGGTTCCCTTGGTGCTAGACAGAAGGGGTAAGAATAAGGCATTAAAAGTGCCACATAGCTCACTGTTCTTATTTAGATATGGCCATTTTTCTTGTATAATACTTTCCAGATTGTTGTAAGCCTTAGGTTAATTTTCTGGTTTCTGAAAATTTTGATCCTGACTGTTTTTGCCAGTTTTCCCCTTGCCCTTATGGGGGAGAGAATTTCTAGAGGTCCTTAGTCCATCTTTTCTTTGTGGGGTTATAACTTTCTAGGCTCTTAGGAAAAAGAAGGTATGTGAGCCATTCCCTTTAGGAGATGGTTTTCATTGTTACGATTCATTTTCAACATATATGATGGATTTTTAAGAACTGTTTTTTTTTTTTTTGCTATGAAATAATACCTGCTTGTTTAATTGATAAAATATGTAATTTTATGAATTAGGTCTCCTGCCTTCCCAGAGGTAACTCACGTTGTCAGTTTGCATGTCCTTCCAGACTTCTTTCTGTGCCAACAAAAATATACGTGTTATTCAAGTGGAAGTGAGGTGATGCCTTTCCATACACATATTCTCATGTGTGCTCACACGTGCATGTGTGCACACATACACTTTTATAAAGCAAATATGGAGTCTTGCCATAAGTTATTGTTCTGCTAATTGCTTTTTTCACTTAAATAATCCTTGGAGATTGATTGTTGTGTATCCTTCAGGGCTTTTTCAATGCATATTTAGATACATGGCATGTATAGATGCACATATCCTTTTTTTTTTTTTAAGCAAAAGTGATTTCATATGCATTGTTCTGCCAATTGCTTTTCCCTTGAATAAATATTGGTGATTTTGAGCTCTGCCTCTTTCTGTTAGTGGCTGCATATTATTTATTCATTCCTTCATTCAACATGTGACTTGCTGTGTCCTGGCCCATACAAGCAGATGTCCTTTGATTTATTTAGTTGTTTCTAGGTCTTGCTGTCACAGTTAGGTCGCAGTGAATCCTTGACCCAGCGATTCCTGATACATTTGCCAAATCAGGGGGCACGCACATTTAAAATTTTGATGGAAACCAGCAAGTTGTCTTTCAAAAGGTTGTACCAATTTATCTCCTCGCTGACAACATGAACTTGCTAGCTGGGTGCACCCTCCCCTTTCTGGATATTATAATTGTAAAGATTTGTTCATCTGATTACCAAAATTCAGCCATGTCATCTTATAAAGGTGCTTGCTGCCGCTTCTCTGCTCATGTGGAGGGGCTGGCAGCTACGTGAGGCTCTCAGAGGAGGGCCGAAATTTCCTGGGGTCACAGTCAAGCCCCCTGCCCCAGCTAGTGATGTGCACTTGGAGGTGGTTTCATCTGCTGGGCCCTTCAGCTGCCTTGGTCATCTCACAGTCACTTGGGCTGTTTTGTGTGTTAGAGTTGGAGTGCTCCCCCAGTCCACTCATTGATACCATGTGGTGGTTTCTTAACAGGTAGCAACTGGGAAGTGGAAGCAGATAAGTAAATATTGTCCCCTTGATCTCTACTCAGGGTAAGTGAATGCTTCTCCTTTGTCCCTAGTGCTGACTTCCTTGGTGGGGGGTGGGAGTGGGCCGCATTCTGTGAGGTGGGGGCTACTTGACTACAGATAGCCAGGGCCCTGAGCAGGGCCCAGGGTTCTTGCCTAGGGTCAGTGTTGCCTCCATAGGTTCCTGCAGATTACCTGTGGGAGCCAGTGGCTGGGAAGGTATTGCCAGAGGAAGGGGCAGAGAGCAGGGTGGGGATTAGGGGCAGGGATGGGGGTACCTCTGTGAGTAGGGCTGGGGAGAATGCAGCTCCTTAATCTGCAAAGCTCAGAGACCTCGAGTGGCAGCTCTTGGGCATGTCCCCTGAGCCACGGGCAGGTGAATGCAAAGTCTGCTTCTGTCAATAATACTTTCTCTGCAAAGTCTGCTTTAATTCTGTCAATAATACTTTCTCTTTTTAGAAATAAACAGAGAATGTACTTTGCTTTGAAAAGCTTGTTACAGGAGGCACAGAACAACTTAAAGATCTTTAAGGTAAGAGCTGCTTCTGTCTTATGGCACTTTTAGGGTGGGGCCTGTTGGTGTCCGAACTGAGCTGGATGAACCCATGGTGCTTTGGTCCTTTACAGGGCCCTGTGACCTTGCAGACGAGGGCATCTGGGCTGGGGCTGGCTTAGCATGATACTTTGGGTCCTTTTTCCAAGCCTCATTTCATGGGCATGTCATCCTGGGACTCCTGGGATGTGTGCTGGTGACTCCTTGACCACTGGGTGGCCTCGGGCTCCTTTGACACATAGACCCTGACTCTGGTTCTTGGAGAAAGATGGCCCTGACTGCGTCCCAGGAGCCTGTGTGGTTGAGATGGGAACAGGAGCTGGTGCAGGGCATCCTAGAGGGTGGCCACACCTGTGCCTTTCCTCCCGAGTAACTTAGGGAGCTTATAATTTGGGGATCTCCTTGTCAACTAGTGAGTTCTCAGAGTCCTGCATCCTGATCGTGGGAACGGTTCTGCATGCAGAATATTCACCATCTGGCACTGGCACCTTCTGCTTCCTTATTGCCACCTGCTGCCGGCACCCTGACCAGACTTGCTGAGGCCCTGTGGTCCCCTGGCCTGCTGCTAGCGGGAGGAGGAGGAGAGGCTGAGGGACAGGAGTGTGGAGAGAGGGGGTGCGGGGAGAGGGGAGGAGGGGCCCAGATCTGAAGGAGGGCTTGGTGTGGCCTGTGTTGGAAATGTGTCCCCTGGGATCCCCCTGGCCACCTCCTTTTCTGCTTACCACTGACTGCCCCCAGTCCTGGTTATCTTCTTATTAAGTATGACACATAAGCGAGAGTTTGTGACAGGCTCCAGGTTCACAGGCTCTGGATCTGTGTGGAGTAGCAGGGCTGTTGGGTGTGGACAGCCTTGTGCCCTCTGTGTCCTGCTCCGTGTGGATAGTGCTGTTCTGCACACTGGATGCCCCTCAGAAGTGGGCTCAGAGGAGTTGGGAGGGAAGCCTATTCTTGCCTTGCTTCTCCCCATGGTTCAAAAATCTGGTCAGAATGAATCAACTTTACCTTGTCTGCCTCCACCTTCCCAGATCTAGAAAAAGAGGACATTTTAAAATCAGTTTTTATTTCTAAATCTTATAAAGACTTCAGGAATTGTATATTTAAATCCTAAAGATAAGTTCCCTTTCATCTGGGGATTTATTTGGAACCTATAATGAGGCTGGCATTTTGTCCTAAATGGACCCTTTTCTGACTGCCCCCGCCTAGGCTGGCCCACACTTAAGCTGAGTGGTGAGTCTGGCTTGGCCCCTGGATGAGCTGACCTGTCTTGGGGCCTGGGACCTGGGACTGAGAACCCTGGCTATCTGCTACTTCTGTTGAACTCAGCTGGGGGAAGAAAATGCAGAGGTTGAGATAATAGTTTCAAAAGAGATGGATTAAAAGAAGTGACATGGAATGGCTTTTTAAAATAATCCCCGGAGCAAGTCAGTACATTATTGCAAGTGCCAGCATCCCTCAGGAGCAAGCTCTCTTGGTTCTGAAGCTCACGCCTTCCCTTGTTGTGAAATTCCACGTGGGCCACGGTCGGTGCTGCCACCGTGCTTTCTGTTGTTGGAGCCTTCTCCTTGTCTGTCTGAATGTTGTTCACAGACTCCAAGTCTGTGGCTCTGTCCACTAATACTGGACACTTGTGAGATGTGGGAGACATGCGGGGTTGTCACAGAGCCCAAGACGATAGCTCTCTGCCAAATGTCACATGAGGTGCTTGAGCAACCATATTTGTATATGTAAAATGCCCATCTACCTGGATTCCACACACTGGGGCCCAAGAAGAGACCTTCTGTTGTCCAGGGGTCACTCAACTGCTTATCGGCCTGGAGGAGAGAGTTTCACGGTAGGCCAAGGCTGCCCTTGCACTGGACCGCAAACCAAACTCTGGCCCTACCTCCTGGTTGCAACCCATGTTGACTGGTTTTGGCTTGGTACTCCATCTTGGCCTGCTTTCCTCCTGGGAGCTCCTGCTTTTCCTTTGCCTGGCGCACCCTCCTCCCTCTGTAAGGCCATCTCAAGGGTCAGCATGTCTTGTTGGTTTCCCCTGGTCCTTTGGCCAGCAGTGGCCACAGTGGTGTTCCCATCTCCCTGGACACCCACATCTGTGAACTCTGATGGTGCTAACTGGGGGCTCCCCGGGGAGGCATCATGCTGCTGAATCCCGGGAACTTGCTGAGGGAGGAATGTCCAGTCCACACTTCTAACTGGGTTGAATTGACCCCCCATCTGCCACCTGGGGGCAGAGCAGGGATCGTCCTCATCGTATTATCTACTACTGCATAACAGCCACTTATCATCTCAGTTTTTGTGGCCAGGAATTAAGGAGCAGCATAGCTGGTTCTGGCTCAGGGTCCTTCTTGAGGCTGCATCCCATATGAAGGCTCAGCTGGGGCCAGGGCTCTGCTCCTAGGATGGCGCCGCCACAGCCATTGGCAGAAGGCCTTAGTTCCTGGCCATGTGGGACTCCACGGGGCTGCTCAGTGCGGCTGCTGTGATCTGAGAAGAGAGTCATCAGGACAGAAGCCACAGCATCTTTTATAACTTAATCTTGCTGGGGGTATGCTATTGCTCTGCTCGTATTCTCAGTCACAGACCAAACCTCCACAGTGCAGAGAGGACTACAGAGTATGAGTGTCAAGGGATGGGGGCCATTGGGGACCTACCTGGAGGCTGCTGACCACGCTGTCTCACAGACAGGGAAACTAGGGGCAAGGGATTCATCACTCCCCTGGGATTGGCTGATGCTCAGGGTGTGGGGACCAGGATTTCCTTAGGGGTTTTCCTCCTAGATACCACAGACCCCTGTAAAAGTCACAGGGTTGTACCCACTGAGCATCCTTTCATGTAGCCCTGGGAACATTGGTGCCATAAGGAATTTCTTTGCTGGACTTGGTTTTAGAAGGCAGGATGGCCTCAAAGATGAAGATTTCTACACTAGTGATGCTGTTGGCCTTACCCACCCTGGCTGGAGCCTGGCTTAGTCTTTCGCAGAGGACAGAAGCCCTCTGGGATGCTGGCGGCCGATGTCCACACTGGCCGAGAAGTTTGCTCAGGGTCAGATGACACCGTGTGTCCCTCAGTAGCACAGTAGTGTCACTTGGCCTCTTGCGTAACAGGCTAGGGCCTTTGGGAGTTTGTGCTTTGGGCCGAGTTTGCTTGAGCTTGCTAACATCCCAGGTGTTCTGG
This sequence comes from Stenella coeruleoalba, assembly GCF_951394435.1. NCBI lineage: Eukaryota > Metazoa > Chordata > Mammalia > Artiodactyla > Delphinidae > Stenella > Stenella coeruleoalba. Next base: position 33,516,940 of record NC_137153.1, on the reverse strand, counting down.
TCTGAAGGTTTGTATCTCAGACCCAGGGCTCTGATCTTTGGTTCTTGAGAACTTTTCTCCTTTTTCATGTTCCAGTGGGATTTTTCTCTTGGTCAGTGACATGGTACATGAGGGTGGGTTTCCCCAGAGGGCTGCAGTATGCCGAGACCCCAAATGGGGGCATGTAAAATGTCCGGTCCTTTGGCCTGTCTAGTGGATGGGGACGGAGGTGTCTTCCTACTGGCCTGTTGGAGTTGACGTTTCCCTGTTTCTTTCCCTTCCTGAAGAATGGTGAGCTGATTTATGGTTGTAAAGATGCCCGCAGCCCTGTGGCTGACTGGAGTGAACTTGCACACCACCTGAAGCCATTCTTCTTCCCATCCAATGGCCTGGCCAGTGGGCCCCACTGCACAAGGGCCGTGATCCGGGAGCTGGTGCGTGTCATCACACGGGTGCTACTGAGTGGCTCGGACAAGGGCCGGGCGGGCGCCCTCAGGTCGGGGCCTGGGCTGCGGGGCCCACCCATCTGTGAAGCCAGCCCTTTCAGCAGGAGCCTGCGCTGCCAAGGTAGGCCTGGTGGGTGGGCTGGGTGCAGGGGGAGCAGAGCCTGTGGCATGGCCTGCAAAGGTCCTGCCTGGCCTCACGGAGCTTCTGTGGGAGCAGCCTCAGTCTTGTCAGGGCTCCCCAAAGCTGGGCCTCCCTGTCTCTCAGCCCCAGGTGGGGTTACTGCCTTTCTCATCTCCTATCTGGGTTTATAAGTTGCAGCATACATTTGGGCTATAGGGTTTTCCCTAGATATCGTCCCACACATCTGTGCATCCTCTGTGGTTTGCTGAGTGTTTTCTCTGCATTGTCCTGTTCCATCTCATTCCAACCCAGGGGATAGGTTTTCCTTGGCCTTTTTCTTAGATGGGAAGAATTGAGGCCCAGAATGTTGCAGTCCCACAGTGCAAGGCCCTTTAGGGCAGGTGGGTGGCCTCAGTGGGTGGCAGTTTGCAGACAAGTTGTGAACACAGACGTGAGGGACCTGTGGCTCTGGGTGCCTCCTTCTCAAGGCCCCATTCCTCACAGACTTGCTGTGGGCTGACTTTGACTCAGTGGGCATCCAGACTTCAGGGCGATCCGGTGACTGATTTGGGTTTTTGCCATGAATGTTCATGGCCTCCTCGTTTGCCACCTTTGTCGCCTGCTGGTGGCTCCACAACACACTCAAGTATGTGGCATGCGGAGCCATAGCCAGAAGCTTATGTTGAGGGGCCAACCAGGAAGATTCAGATTATTCAGTTTTTGTGCTGATGATCCCTGTGGGTTCTCAGAGCCTCTGAGGATGGCCGTAGGGATGTGACATAGGAAGATGGTAGCCCTGCTCCTGCGTGGATTTTAGGTGCTACTGTTTTGTCATACAGCTTCCTAAGCACAAATCACCCTTCTTCTGTCCCCCATTTCACATTTTTCTTAGTACAAATGAATTTTGTGGGTATTTTTCTTGTTGCAAAAGTGATACCTAGTCATTTCAGACAATTTTGGTAAACTTATGCCCATATTTGGGTACTTAACTGCTAAGTAGATGGAACGTGTTTGGAAGGACACACAGATGGACACTGGTCTGAGGCATTGTTGACACCTGTGGACTTTTCTTCCAGACCTTCCCTGCGTATGTACACAGACATAAACCTGACCCATGGGATGTGCAATGTGTTCTACATACTATTTTGTAACCTGATATTTTTGCCTGATTAGTATAAATCTGTATCTGTATCAGCAGTTGTATTTTTTGCAGTTTTATTGACCATGAGGTAGATATTCCACTGTATGAATAGCCTATAATTTTAACAAATCCCTTCTAGTTGGGCCTGTGCACTTTCACTCTGTCTTACATGACTGAGCATGTTTTGCCAGAGGTGGGGGAGGTCAGAGGTCAGTGTCAGAACTGCACATGGCCACAGCTGCTCCCTGTGACTTGGACCCATACTCATATATTTGTTTGTTCATAGGACATGGCTGTTTCTTTGAAGGGTGGGATAAATGGGCTGGGACTCTGTCTCCCCAGCCCTCGAGGTCCCCGGTGCATGGCAGGGGCCCGAGAATGCTCGAGTGTGGAATGGACCTTGTTTCCGCACCATCCCTGCCATGACAGCTCCCTGCTCAGTGTGGTCACTCGTCTCTCAGTACGGGCTGTGGCTCTGGGCTCCACAGATGCAGTCTTGCAGTTTTGGAGATGTCAACATGGTCGTTTTAAATTTTGTGTCTTGTCTTATTTAGACTGAGGGTCATCTCTCTAAATTCAGATCTGGGCTGGTGTGATGGAGGTTGAAGGATGTTGAGAGGAAGGAGAGGCACAGAGTGAGGTGTGGGTCACCTCCCTTTCTTTTGTGCCTGGTCCTGAACGTCTGCTTGTCCCAGCCCCAGCAGCTCCGTGAGGCAGGGTGCGGCCTGTGCCCGCCACCTTCTTTAGTCCTTGACAGTAAACCTCTCATTTTCCCCTGATGTTCTTGGTAGGAAAAAACACCCCGGAGCGCTCAGGGTTACCGAAGGGCTGTCTTCTGTACAAAACCCTCCAGGTGCAGATGTTGGACCTGCTGGACATCGAAGGCCTCTACCCTCTGTACCGGCGGGTTGAGCGGTACCTGGAGGAGTTTCCTGAGGAGAGGTGAGGCCCAGGTCCAGGGCTCCCCTGCCTTTTCTGGGCCCACATGGGGCCCCAGCAGCCCTGAGGGAAAGATGGGGATGAGGGGAGCAGGTCGGCCCAGTGGGAGGACAGCATTGGCCTCCCAGGAGGATGACTCACCCCAGCTACCTCCCCTCCCTGCCCCCAGATGCCAGGCTCGGCCCAGAGATTCAGTGCCATGTGAAGGAGGACCAGGGTCCTGCCAGATCAGTGGTCATTTGCCCATTTCTAGAAAGGAAAAGCACATCTTGTGAACCTGACAACCCTGCATTAGGCAGCTCCATGTCCTGAGTTGGGCTGAGCCTGCAGGGGGCAGTGCTGCTCCACGGCCAGTGAGCCGTGCTCACCCAGCCGCCGCTGGGCTTTGGCCTTCAGGCACTGCCTTGTCCATCTCCTGGCCATCTTGATGGGGGTTGCTAGGGTCCACACCTGTGGCATGTGGTGGAGGCTGGGGCCATTGCCCAGGCCTGGCTTTGCTTCCTCCCTAGCACCCCTTCACTAGCATCTCTTACCTGGACACCATTTGTCATAAACAAGAGATGTTCAGCCTTGGCTCTCCTGGTTCTGGTCTTGCAAGACGCTTCATAACGAAGTTTAGCATCAGGAAGAGATGAATCCATTAATGTTCTTTAAAACCAGATGTGTGATTCTTAAACTGCTAACAGTTTAACAAACGATTTCCAGGCAGCTTTGTTTTCCTGTTTTTTTGTGCTTTGTCCTTCAGAAAAACATTGCAAATAGATGGGCCTTATGATGAAGCATTTTACCAGAGGCTGCTTGATCTTTCCACTGAGGATGATGGCACAGTGGCTTTTGCACTGACAAAGGTGGGTAGGTCCTTCCAGAAACACACTGCATGCTTCTTAGGCTCTTAACACTAACTCGGGGTTTTCCTAAGAAGTGTTTCCCAGTACCTACCCCTGATGGTTAAAGCAGAAAAATTGGGGATTAAAAAAACGTGGCTAAAGTTTCCCCCAGATGGACTGGGCCGGGTGGTAATAACGTTACTTAGTTTCTAGGAAGGATTTCCCTGTGTTCACTTGGCTCCAGGCCACCCAGGGCTCAGCCCTCTCTCCACCCTCCCTGTACTGGGGTCCAGGACCTGAGGCCACTGCTCTGTGCTTCCTTCTTAGCAGCCTTAGAACAGGCTAGCGCCAACCATTCCTCTCCTTACAGCCCTCAGTGGGACTCTAGGCCTGGACCCCACCTGTGGTTGTGTGTGGCTGGCTTCCTTCCTCCCCATACCTCAGGCCAAGGGTCACCCTGGGAGAATCTCTTAGGAAAGAGGCCTCATCCCATTCTTTCCGGTTCTGTAAAATCGGAATTCAGGGGCTCCATGAACTTGGATAGGAAAAAAATTACATCTTTGTTTTCACTAACCACTGATTGAAATTAGTGTTTCCTTCCATTATGAATGTGGCAACAACCACTGTGTGGTCAGCAGGACCCCCAACTTTGCCATTTAGAGAAATCAGACGTTTTAATTTCACACTGTAGTTGCTACAGATATCTCATGATATCTTTATATTCTTCACTCCTGAGATTTTGTTATGTAATACTACATAATATATTTGTTTTAAAAAATAGTTCGGTATTTGACATGGTCAAGCCTCTGTTTTTTATTTTCTGCATTTAAAAATGTTATTCTGAGAGGGATCCATAGGCTTCATTGGGCTGTCAAAGGTTTTGCTAAAATGGTTAAGGAACACTGTTCTAGTGGGAGCAAAGTGACAAAAAGGTAGGAACAAAACAGAATGACCTTCTCTACATCCTCTGGGCAGCTGCCCTGGAGCCCTTAGTTTAACTGTCCTGGTCCTGACAATGTGTCTGTGGTTCTCACTTTTAAGAGTCCTCACTCTTGTCCTTGGGTGGGTGCTCCCTCCCTCCCAGGTTGGGGCTCCCTCTTCTGCAGCTGTTGGGTCCTCTCCAAAGCCAAGGGCCCTGAGGGAATTAGCTGAGGTGCTTGGGCATAGAGCTGTCCTCAAGGTGGGGAGAGACCCAAAAGGGGGCCTCTATCGGAATAGAGTGACGGACTGCCCTGCATTTTCTGCAACTTGGGTACATTGATTTAGTAATAAGTATCAGTATTCCATTTTTCAAGAGAAGAAGCATAGGACTTTACTTCCTTTTTTACACATTTCTATATTTTTCAAAATTGTAATAAATAAGCATGGATTACTTTTTAATTTTATTGCAATTTTTAAACCTCATATGTAAACATAATCTTGTAAGAGATTCAAGCAATCATTACACAACTATCAGAATGACTAAAATAGTAACATTGAAATAACACTGAATGCTGGTGCAGAGAAACTAGATTTGCAGAGCTAAACATGCATGTGCCCTATAACCCAGCACCTGCACTCCTGGGTATTTGTCACAGAGAAGGGAAGACTCAGGCTCACCCAAAACCCTGTACAGGAGTGTTCATAGCAGCTTTATTTGCGATAGCTAGAAGCTGGGCACAACTCAAGTGTCTGTCAACAGGTGGCCTACAACAGCTTACGTAAACTGGAACCGTTGAGCAGTAAAAAGGAACGAAATCTCAATACACACAACAACCTGGGTGAATCTTCAGAGAAATGTGCTGAGTGACAAAAGCCAGTCCCAAAAGATCACACACTATGATTCTGTTTAAATGACATTCTTGAAATGACAAAGATGAATGGTTGCTGTGGGATGGGGAGGAGGTGGAAGGAAGGGGGTGTGGTTATAAAAGGTCGACACAGAGGGATCTTCTGGTGATGGAACTGCTCTGTATTTTAACTGTGGTGGTAGATGCATCAACCTACATGTGTGATAAAATACACATACACAACACACAGGACTACATGTAAAACTTGGGAGATTGGAATAAGATCATGGAGTGTATCAATGTCACTATCCTGGCTGTGATATTATACTATATAGTTTTGCAAGATGTCACCATTGGGGGAGACTGGGTAAAGGGCACTCAGGATCACCTGCATGTGAACCTACAATTATCTCAAAACAAATAATTTAATGAAAAATATTCAAGCAGTGAGTATATTGTCCGGGAAGATCCCATAGGCCGCGGAGCGTCTGGGCCCGTGAGCCATGGCCGCTGAGCCTGCGCATCCGGAGCCTGTGCTCTGCAACGGGAGAGGCCACAGCAGTGAGAGGCCCGCATACCGCAAAAAAAAAAAAAAAAAAAAAAATGTGATGTTATTCCTGCCCAAGCAATAGGTGTCCACTGTTAACAGTATGTATCTTTTCAGAACTTCACACTAACACTCACACACACACTCACTCATACCATTTGGGGGATTATCCACATTATACGTGTTCTTCACTAGCTTGCATTTAACCTAACATGGCTTGAAGTCTGTCTGTGTTGGAATATAAGGGTCTGCCTCTTTTTTGTTTTAGGGATTTAGGTTCTGTTAGTTGGAATCTGAAGAAGGTGGAAGTGAAGCTGAAGCTGGGGGAGCAGGTTGAGAATATTCCTAGGCTACAGACTATTGAAAGTTCTTTCATGAATACTGTTTATCTAATTGAGCTTTGTACCTCTGATGAAATGAGAGAGGTGCGAATATTGTATTTATTTCGAAGCTCAGGAGACTGCAGCCCAGTGTAATTCTTGCTTTCTGACTATCGTTTAGTATTCTATAATGGGAGTCAGCAAACTTTTTCTATAAAGGGCCAGACACCACAGCTCTCATCCCAATCTAGAAAACTGATACTGGTGCACAATGGCTTGGAATGGGCTGCAAGGGCCCATACGGTGATTGCTATGGGCAAGGCACAGGAGTCTTATCTGGAAGGTAGAGGAGGGTATATCCAGGGGGTCTGGTTTGGGGTTGACAAAATGTGCTTAGGGCTTCTTTCCAAGTTCTGCTTTTACATGATCTCTGGACCCCTAAACTGATGGTTCTCAGTCCTAGCAGATCCAACACTCTTTTTCTATAGCAAATACTGTAACTCCCCCTTTACTATCTTGAAATGAAATTCATAGATAATATAACCTACCTAAACACATCTTAACTGTAATATAGATTTTTTTTGTTTTTGTTTTTTTTTTTTTGCGGTACACAGGCCTCTCACTGTTGTGGCCTCTCCCGTTGCGGAGCACAGGCTCCAGACGCGCAGGCTCAGCGGCCATGGCTCACGGGCCCAGCCGCTCCGCGGCATGTGGGATTTTCCCGGACCGGGCACGAACCCCTGTCCCCTGCATCGGCAGGCGGACTCTCAACCACTGCGCCACCAGGGAAGCCCCTGTAATATAGTTTTAACTGTAATATAAATGGGGAGGAAAAAAAAGGCAAGTATTTTGTCATAAAATAACATGTATTTAAATTAAAAAAAAAAAAGGCAGGGGTGGCAGAGAGTAAATGCTTTAGGCTTTGGCCATCTGGTCTCTGTTGTAGCTACTTAGCTCTGCCATCATAGCTCAGAAGCAGCCAGAGACAAATATAAATGAGCATGGCTGCGTTCTAGTAAACCTTTATTTACAAAAACAGGTGGCAGGCTGGATTTTGCCCCTGGCCTGTAGTTTGCTGACTTCTGTTCACTTTTGCTTGTTAGTTTTTATATTCATTTTTTTCTCTGTTGGTTTGGGAGTTAGACATTCTGCTACTGTCATTTTTCTGGTTACTTGTTCAATTTGACCATGCATATTTAAAGACTAAAATTAATAATTTAACCCCCACTCCCACCCCAACACCTGCCACACAGACATATAATATTGGGTTGGCCAAAAAGTTCATCTGGGATACTTTAATTCCAGTTATCGCTCCCAATTTATATGCAGTTATTGTCATATAAGTTTTTGTCATATAACTTTTCTTGGGCGTATACCTAGGAGTGGAGCTGCTGGGTCAAGTGGTAACTTATGTTTAACTTTTTCAGGAACTGCCAGACTGTTTTCCAAAATGGCTGTACCATTTTACATTCCCACCAGCAGTGTACAGGATTCCAGTTTCTCCATATCTTTTACAGAACTTGTTACCTGCCCTCTATTTGTCTTATTCTGTTTTTTTTTTTTAAAAATCACAATTTACAGTATTATTTTTTACAGGTGTTTGTTTAGATCTACCACGTTTACCCATATCTTTGCTTAACATTCTTATATCTCAGATCTTTCCTCTTTTTCCTATAAAAGTTTTATTGTGATATGTTACATACCATACAATTTACCTGCTTAAAGTATGCAATTTGGTGGTTTTTACTATATTCACAGATATGTGTAAGCAGCATCACAGTCAATTTTAGAACATTTTCATCACCTAAAAAAAATTCTGTACCCTTTAGCCATCATCTCCTTATCTCCTCATCCCCAACAGCCCTAAGCAACTACTAATCTACTTAAAAAAATTAATTTATTTATTTTTGGCTGCATTGGGTCTTTGTTGCTGTGCACGGGCTTTCTCTAGTTGTGGTGAGCGGGGGCTACTCTTTGTTGTGGTGCACAGGCTTCTCATTGCGGTGGCTTCTCTTGCTGCGGATCACGGGCTCTAGGAGCGCAGGTTTCAGTATTTGTGGTGCGTGGGCTCAGTAGTTGTGGCTCGCAGGCTCTAGAGCACAGGCTCAGTAGTTGTGGCACACGGGCTTAGTTGCTTTGCAGCATGTGGGATCTTCCTGGACCAGCGCTAGAACCCATGTCCCCTGCATTGGCAGGTGGATTCTTAACCACTGCGCCACCAGGGAAGCCCCCTAATCTAATTTTTATCTCTATAGATTTGCCTATTCCAGATATTGCATATGAATGGAATCATTCAATAGGTGGTCCTTTATGACTGGCTTCTTGCACTTTAGCATAATATTTGCAGGGTTCATGTGTATTGTAGCAGGTATCAATACTTCATTTCTTTTTATGACTGAATAATATTCCATTGTATAGATATACTGTATTTTGTTTATCCATTCATCAGTTTGATGAGCATTTGGGTTGTTTTCACTTTTTGGCTGTTATGAATAATGTTGCTATAAATATGTGTATAAATTCTTCTGTGGACATATTTTTACTTTTCTTGGGCATATACCTAGGAGTGGAGCTCAGGAGCTCAGGAATTTCAGGAACTGCCAGACTGTTTTCCAAATGGCTGTACCATTTTACATTCCCACCAGCAGTGTACAGGTTTCCAGTTTCTCCATATCTTTGACAACACTTGTTACCTGCCCTTTTGTTTTTAGCCATCCTGGTGGGTATGAAATGGTATCTCATTGTGGTTTTGATTTGCATTTCCGTGAAGACTAAGAGCATTTTTTAATGTGCTTATTGCCCATTTGTATATTTTCTTTGGAGAAATACCTATTCAGGTCCTTTGATCACTTTTTAATTATGTTATTTGTTTCATTGTTGAGTTGTAGGGGTTCTGTATATTGTGGATAGTAAGCCCTTAACAGATATATGATTTGCAAATATATTCTGTCAGAGACCTTTTCACTTTTTTGATAATGTTCTTTGTTGTAAAATATTTGCAATTTAAAAACTTTACTTGTTCATTTGAAATATAGTTGATGTACAATATTATGTTAGTTTCAGGTATACTACATAGTGATTTGACATTGCATACATTATGATATGATTACCATGATAAATCTAGTAACCATCTGTCCCCATACACAAAAAAGTTTTTAACTTTGATGAGGTCCAGTTTGTCTGTTTTCTCTTTTGTTGTTTGTGCTTTTGGTGTCATATCTAAGAATTCATTGCTAAATCCAAAGTCATGACTATTTTCCCCTGTTTCTTCAAAGAGTTTTAGCTCTTAAATTTAGTTCTTTGATCCATTTTGAGTTAATTTTTATATATGATTTGAGGTAGAGATCCAAGTTCATTCTTTGTATGTGGATATATAGTTGTCCCAGTACCATTTGTTGAAGAGACTATTTTTTCCCATAAATGTATGGGTTTATTTCTGGATAGTCAATTGTGTGCCATTGATATATATGTCTATACTTAATGCTTGTACTCTGCCTTGATTACTGTTGCTTTTTAGTAAGTTTTGAAATTGTTCTTTTGCAAGATTGTTCTGGCTATTAGGAGCCCCTTGTAATTTCATTATGAATTTTAGAATCAGCTTGCCAAGTGCTACAAGGAAGCCAGCAGAGATTGTGATAGGGATTGTTGTGAATCTGCAGATTGCTTGCATATGGCCATCTTTATAATAGTAAGTCTTCCAGTTCGTTAACATGGGATGCTGTTCCATTTATTCAGATCTTTGTTTTTCTTTCAACAGTCTTTTCAGAGATACATTTTGTACTTTGTTAAGTTTATCCCTGAGTGTTTTCTTTTTGCTGTTGTAAATGAAGTTGTTTTCTTAATTCCATTTTTAGATTGATCATTGCAAGTGTATAGAAATACAATTTGTTTTTGTATATTGATCTTATAGCTTACAACCTTGCTGAATTTATTAGTTCTAATAGTTTTTTACTGAATTTCTTAGGATTTTCTCTATATAAGATCATTTAGAGATAGTTTTACTTCTTCCTTTCCAGTTTGGTTGCCTTTTATGTCTTTTTCTTGCATAACAGCCCTTGGCTAGAACCTTTAGTGCGATGCTAAATGCAAGAACAGACCTGTCTGATTTGTTTCCGGTCTTATTGGGACAGCATTCAGTCTTTCATCATTATGTGTAATGTTAGCTTTGGGCTTTTCGTAGCTATCCTTTATTGGGTTGAAGAAGTTCCCTTCTTTTCTTAAATTGTTGAATGTTTTTATCATGAAAGGATGTTGGATTTTGTCAGATGTCTTTTCTGCATCGATTGATATTTATTATCATGTGTTTTGTTTTTCTATAGATATGACATATTAATTTATTTTTGGATGTTAAAACCAACCTTGCATTCCTGGGATAAACCCCACTTGGTCTATGATTCTTCTTATATATTGCTGGATTCAATTTGCTATAATATTGTTGAGGCTTTTTGTGTCCATTCTCATAAGAGGTATTGGTCTGTAATACTGGCCTTGTCGAATGAGTTGGGAAGTATTTCAGCCTCTTTTTTTTGGAAAGGTTTGAGAAGGACTGATGGTAATTCTTCTTTAAATATTGATATTTGATAGAATTCACCAGTGAAGCCATCTGGGTCTGGGCTTTTCTTTGTAGGTAGTGTTTTGATATCCAGTTAAGTCTCTTTACTTGGTATAGAAAATTGTGCTATTTCTTCTTGAGTCAGTTTTTGTAGTTTGTACCTTTTTAGGAATTTTTCCATTTTATCTAAGTTGTCTAATTTATTGGCCTACAGTTGTTTACAGTTTTCCTCTTCTTCTTGAAGTATATCTTATAGAAGTTACTTTAGTGAATGTCTTTTGGTAAATTCTCTTTGTATCTGTTTATCTGGATATATTTATATTTTGTCATAGTTTTGAAAGGTAATTTTTTCTAGGTACAAAGAAGAGGTTGATTATTTTTTATTAGCATTTAACCATTTTATGCAACATTATCTGACTGTGGATGTTTCTGCTGAGATGTTTTCTGTCAGTCTAACTGTCCTTCCTCAGGAGGTGATTATTTTCTCTATGGTTGCTTTTAAAGTCTCCTCTTTTTAGATTTGACATTTTAGTGCAATGTGATTAGGTGTGGTGTACTTTTAATTTATTCTGCTTGGTGTATGTTGTGCTTTCTCTATTTGTGGATGTGTCTTTTATTAGTTCTGGAAAATCCTCAACCATTTTTCTCTTCACATATTTTCTCTTCTCCATTACCCTATTCTCTTCTTCTGGGACTCTAATTAGATATATATATCAGACCTCATTTTTATCATTTTCTTCAGTTCTACCTTCCCATTCACTGATTCTTTCTTCACCTGTGTCTAATCTGTTCATTCATTTGTTCAATGAGTTTTCCACTTCATTAGTTATATTTTTAGTTTCTCTCAAAAGTTCCGTGTGGCTCATTTTCATATCTGTTTGGTATTTTTGATAGTTCCTTGTTGCTTGCCCTCTTTTAAATTCCATCTTTTATTTCTTTAAACAATTTATGAATAGTTGTTTTATATTTCTGTATCTAAGTTACAGTAAAATTTTGGAGGTAAAAAATCTCTTGTTATTTTACTGACTCATCCTTGCTGCTTTGTTTGCTTGGGTTTTTAATTATGTACGATTGTGAGCTCATATTTGTTTGATTTTGATCTATGAGAATCTCGGGGACCTAAATAGGGGATGCTTTCCTCCAGAGGAAATATGGATTCTTCACTTAAGGGAGAAGTCTCAGGTTTAGACCCTGTACTCCATGGCTTATTCCTAGAAACCATGCCTGCACTGACATTGCCTACAGGGCAGCTTAGCCTTCCAATTGCTCCTTGCTCAAAACTCTAGTTTCAGCTCCTGTGGGAGTGAGTGTGAGAAGAGGGGATTGGGTTGGGGATTTCCTTTACCTTCTGCAAGCCTAGCAGTGCATTAAAAGTGTTAACAGGGATATCATTGTTTTGTAGGAGGTGCCTTGGAAGTTCTCCATACACCTAAAAGTGTTGTTCTCCTTAATATGGTCATATAATTAATTGTCATTTATTTGGGTGTTATCTTTAATTTGTTACTGTTAAAAATGTTTACATTCACATTTTTGTACTTTAACCCTTGTGCACTTAAGCATATCTTCCAGAGTGATTCTTAGAAGTTAAATTGCTAGATTTATTTTTTATAGATTGTCATATTGTCCTCCTGAAAAGATTTTGCCAATTTATATTCCTTCTTGTAACAGTCGAGGGTCCTGTTTCCCACATGCCCTCTAAATTACTTAATATTTCTAGTATTTAAAAGTTTAACTTTAATTTTCTAAGCTTTTGTTTCATTAACCATTTGTAATGTTGAAATACAGCACATATAGAAAAGTGCACAGAAAGAGGTAAAGCTCAATGATTTGTCATAAAGAAAACCCTTGGAGAACTACCAGTTAGGTCTGAATATGGAACACTGGCAGCTAATTAGAATCCCTGTTGGTTTCCTGTACAGTTATTCCTCTTGCCTTTCTCCCTCAAGTTAACTATTGTATTGACTTACATACCTATAGTTTAGTTGTTTTTGAACTTTATTATTACAGAATCATGCATATATCTCGTGTCTTGTTTTTTTTTATGTTCTATATAACATGTATAAGATTTACTCATGTTATTGCATGCATTTCCATATTTTCAGTGCTTTGTAGTGATCTATTTAAATGGATATCACCCATTCTACTGTTGATGGATATTTGAGTTGCTCCCAGTTTTGACCATTATGAATAAAGTTTCTGCAAAACATTCTTGTACAGATCTCTTAGTGTACATGCACATATGTTTCTCTTGGGTATATTCCTAGGAGTGGAATTTCTGGGTCAGAGGTGTGAGCATTGAGCATATTTAGCTTTAGTAGGTACTATGAAATAGTTTTACCTGTTTATATTCCCTACAACAGGCTAGGGTAGTTCAACAGACTAGGGGGTTCCTGTGGCCCCATACCCTCTCTGCCACTGGGTTGTGGGTCTTTTAAATTTTAGCCATTCTAGTGAATGTGTAAGGGTAGCTTATTGTGGTAATGAGATTCAACACCTTTTCATATGTTTATTGGCCATTTATATTTTCTTTTCCATGAGGGACCTATTTAAGTCTCTTGCCCAGTTTTTTGTATGGTTGTCTGTCTTTTTCTTATTAGTTTGAAGGAAATCTTTATGTATTCTGGATAGATGCTCATTGTCAGATATGTATGCTACAGATATCTTCTTCCACTTGCCGTTTTACTCTCTTAATAAAGTCATTTTCAGAAGGGGAGGTCATAATTTTAAGGTCATTTAATTTACATCTTTTTCCTTCTTTAGCAGTCTTTAAGTTTTATCTACCTTAAAGTCACACAGATATTTTAGAAACTTTGTTTTGCCTTTCACATTTGGTGGGTACCTTCTGCAATTGATTTTTGGTATGGCATGAGGTAAGGTTTTATTTTCATATGCGGTTGTCCTAGAATCATAGGAATTGTCCTGATCACTCTAGAGTCATAATGAATCTTGATACCCAGTAGAGTAAATCCTTCTACTTTCTTCAGGAATGTCTTTCTTTTAATTAATGCCTTGGCTCTTCTTGACCTTTTGCTTATCTGTACAAATCTTAGAATCAACTTGTTCAAAAAAAGAAACAGACTCACAGATAACAGAGAATAAATGAGTGGTTATCACTGGGGAGAGGGATGAGGGAGAGGCAAGATAGGGGTTGGGGATTAAGAGGTACAAATTACTATGTATAAAATAAATAAGCTACAAGGGTATATTGTACAACACAGGGAATATAGCTAATAGTTAATAATAGTTATAAATGGTGTATAACTTTAAAAAGTTGCGACTCACTGTGTTGTACACCTGAAGCTTATATAATATTGTACATCAGTATACCTAAAAAAAAAATTTTTTTTTAAAGAATGAACTTTGTTCAGTTCTACAAGGAAAAGCACAACAGACCTTTTGGGATTTTGATTGATTTGGCATTAAAATGATGACAAGAGTTGACATCCATACAATATTAAGGCTTCCAACATGGGCGTTTTCTTTTTATTAGGTGTTATTTAAAGTCTGATAAAACATTTTATGATTGTCTTTAGAGAGATCTTATATTTTATTAGATATATTCCTAGATATTTGATGGTTTTAGATATAGATGGTATCTATGTGGATATATAGGAATGTAATTGATTTTTCTACTTTGACCTCTTTATCTGTCAACCTTGTTGAAGTCACTTACTAATTCTAACAATCTATAGCTTCTGTTGGATTTTCATTATATATAATATATATATGATTATATACAATCATATTGTTTGTGAATTTGATTTTTTTTCTTTCCGATCCTTATACTTTTCACTTATCTATTTTGTTTTGCCTAACTGCATAGTTAATTTTTGTTCCCACTCTCAAAGAGAAAGTATTTACCATTAAGTAAATTGCTTGCTGTAGGTTTTTTTGGGTGTTGCTTAGTTTATTTTTAAAATAAATAACCATTATCAAATTAAGGAAGCTCCCTTCTATTCCTGATTTGTTAAGAGTTTTTATCAGGAGTGGGTGTTGAGTTTTTCAATGCTTTTTCTGTTTCTGTTGAGAAGATCATGTGACTTTTCTCCTATTTTCTTTTAATGTGATTACAGGTATACCTCAGAGATATTGTGGGTTTGGTTCCAGACCACCACAATAAAGCAAATATCTGAATAAAGCGAGTTACATGAATTTTTTGGTTTCCCAGTGCATATCAAAGTTATGTTTACACTATATTAAGTGCACAATAGTATTATGTCTTAAAAAATGTATATACATTAATTAAAAAATATTTCATTGCTAAAATATGCTGACCATCACCTGAGCCTTCAGCAAGTAATCTTTTTGCTGGCAGAGGGTCTTGCCTCGATGTTCATGGCTAATGACTGATCAGGGTAGTGGTCAGGGTGGTGGCTGCTGGAGGTTGGTGTGGCCATGGCAATTTCTTAAAATAAGATACCAGTGAAGTTTAACACATTGGTTAACTCTTCCTTCCATGAATGATTTATCTGAAGTATGAAATGCTCTTTGAAAGCACTTTACCCCCAGCAGAACTTCTTTCAAAATTGGAGTCAGTCCTCTCAAACTCTGCTGCTGCTTTATCAACTAAGTTTACATCATATTCTCAATTCTCTGTCATTACAGCAATCTTAGCAGCATCTTCACTAGTAGATTCCATCTCAAGAAACCACTTTCTTTTTGCTCATCCAGAAGAAGCAAGTCCTCATCCAGTAAAATTTGCTCATAAGATTGCAGCAATTCAGTCACATCTTTGACTTCAGAGTTGAAACACCTGGGTTTGAGTCTAGCCTAGCAGTGCAGAGTGGACAGGTCATTCTATGTCTGTTTCCTTATCCATAAACTGGGACACTAGCAGTGCCTGCCTGTGGGGTTGCTGTGGGGATGAAGTGAGTTAACACACAGTTGGTGATCCCTCTGTGTGCAGTGTCATTCATGGAAGCTGCATGACATTCTAGTGTGCTATGTGATCTGGGGACACTTTGTTGCTCTAAGCAGGGCCTTGGTGTGTGTCTGTATGCCGGTATCTTGAGGTATAGAGTGATATGCTGAGTGCTTTCAGTGTGGCTAGCACATCAATAGCTGACGCCACTTACTGCTTTTTCTTCCAAGGTGGGCTGTGATTGTCTTGCCGAAGACAAGCCCTAGGTCCCAGGTTTTGGAATCAGGGTCCATACACTGCCTGCAGTGAGAGGTCAGAGGGCAGCACTGGCCTCTAATGAGCTCTTTGGGACTGGGTCTTCCTAACCTACCCCCAGGTCTGGGACCAGTTCTTGGACCTCTCCAGTGGGGAAGGGTGTGTGTGGCAATGCCATGGAGCTGACCTCTCCTTCCCCTGCAGGTTCAGCAGTACCGGGTCGCCATGACTGCGAAAGACTGCTCCATCATGATCGCACTCTCTCCTTGTCTGCAGGATGCAAGGTGAGGTACCTGCTACTGTGTCGTGTGTCCTTGGTCTAGCAGGGTTTTGTGGATTGGCAAGAGAGTTGGTGTCCCTATATTTAGAGAGGCTCTGGCAGGATCATGTTTATTAACAGAGGCCAATTTCCAAGGCCTACTCGATATCATGGGGATTATTAACTCTTGCTCTTTAGAAGTTTGTAATACAGTCAAAAAGACATTATTGAGAATAATTTTAAAAGCTTGTTCATTCAAGTTTACTATTATTTTCTAAGAAAATATCTCAAGGGCTTGGATACTGTGGTCCAAATTCCTTTCTCTCAAAGAAAACCCCAAGCTACCATCATGGCTCAGAGGCCCAAGAAGCTGTAGGTTCCTGTGGGCCTTATTTTTCCTCCTTTTACCAGGTCCTGATGTGCCGACCTTTATAGTCATTTCAAAGCCTTTAAAACAACATTCCATTGTTCTGCTTCCTCTTTGCAGCATCTTCTCCTGGACATCATTATCTAGTCCCCTCTCTGCCTTTTTTAGGAATTCAGGATGAACCTGATAATCTTCTCTCAGTGATTAGATGGCATCTTCAGCATTGATCTTCAGGGTGCCAAACCCCACACACAGTTTTGCAGAATGTTTCACAATCATCTGATGTGTGTTCCTGGGTCAAGATGATCTCGTCACTGGCTGCCAGCCACCCGTTTTTCCGATGCTTTTGAACTAAACATTCCCAGGAGTCCTGCTTCTTGGCAGGCACAGAATTGTCCACTTTCTGATAGGAAACACAGAGGGACATTTATAGGGCGTAACTGAAATATTTTTTAAAAAAAAGGTTGTTCTATTTAGTTGAAAACTCTCATTATCCCCTAAGAAAATGCCCCCAGTGGTTAGTGACAGGAATCCGTTTGGATTAAGCAGTGTTGTTAGATGAGAGAAAACCACACAGATGTGATTATCTATTGCCCTTCCTGAAGCAAGGATGCAGTCAGGATACAGAAATGTGAGGGGCTGAGGGCCAGGAGTCCTGACACCCTTGACCAGCTGCTCAGCAGAAACCGACATGGTGGGAGAGGAGCGGGGACACGTGTCTAGAAACTTCTGAGCCGTGTGATCACCAGTGTCATCCCCAGGGCAGAGAAGCATTTCAGGTGTCAGGAACCTCAGGCCTGGGCTCACTGGAAGCTTGAGGTCAGCAAACGGTCAGACTCTCCTCAGCAGTGGCTCTTGGGCCGTGCTCCCACCAGCCTCTGCGTGATGGACTCCTCTCTTCATTCATGTCATCTTATTGGGTGTTGGTTCTGATGTGATGTGAGGTATCCTATAAAATTGAGGGCCAGATGTTCACTGTCCCAGCCCCGCTGTGTGGAGCTTGGGTTTCAGGCCCTGAGACTGAGACTCAGAAGCAAGACCTTAATTTGTACCCATGTTCTCTGCTGTTCAGGAGGGAGTAGCTAAGACCCCAGCAAATGAGCCAGGGATTCTTTTCCTGTAAATAGTATTTCTGAGCAGGAATTGAGCTAGAGTCTAGGCCTTGATTAGGCTCATTGAATAGGAATGTTTTATCTGCCTTCCCTCTCCCAGGCAGGAGGTTTTGAAATTGGTATTTTGTTTGCTTGTTTTGTTTTTGTAATAATTTTGAAATCTAGAAGAGTAGTACACATGGAGAAACCCGGACTCCTGAGTACTTCTCTCGGGCTAAACTGAGCTCATATAATGTATCTAACCAGTCATCTGGATGTATACTATGTGTCAAGCACTCTGAGAGCTAAGTGATATATGTAGCAATCTTAGTACAAAATTCAGAATTAGCCTGAAAGTGTTTTTTAAGTACAAGTAATTGCTCATATTTCATTATAAGCATACAACTATTACAATATTTAGAAAGACCACAACTAAACCCTAAGAAACAAAACACCAAACACTGCAGATACAATTTGAGAATAAAACGTGAGACTAGATCTCTCTCTCCAAAAGTGAAAAAGTATAAAGGAGCAAGAGTTTCTCACCAGACGCTAAAGGACACGAAAAGAGAAGTCTGTCCTCAACATTTTATCCGTTTGGCTGTTGAATAGCCAGATCTACTTTCCCCATTTTCTTAGGTTTTGTAATACTTGGCTCATGATAAAGTAACTTTCTTAGCATTCGTTTATACTACTGGGATATGGTGAATATCAATCGAGTATTCTACATAATTGCTTTTCCATCTTTCTGCACATTAACTCTCTCTTGTCTGGTGTGCTGGCGGGTATCACAGTAGGTGCCTCTCTTGCAGAAGTTTCTAGCACTAGTACATACAGTTGGCATAGACAGAGATGGAATGCATATTGATGCACAGAATGGGTGCTCTTTGTGGGTTGGGTTGAGAGGATTTGGGAGGTTTGTGTATTCTGAAATTGTTCTTTTGCTTCCAGCTCCGATCAAAGGCCCATTGTCCCTTCATCGAGATCCAGGTTTGCCTTCTCCGTGTCTGTGCTGGATCTTGACCTCAAGCCCTATGAGAGCATTCCTCATCAGTATAAACTGGATGGCAAGATAGTCAACTACTATTTAAAGACTGTACATGCCAAAGACGCCACCGTGATGTCAACTAGGTTCAAGGAAAGCGAAGATTGC
Source organism: Stenella coeruleoalba (assembly GCF_951394435.1). NCBI lineage: Eukaryota > Metazoa > Chordata > Mammalia > Artiodactyla > Delphinidae > Stenella > Stenella coeruleoalba. Next base: position 33,498,313 of record NC_137153.1, on the reverse strand, counting down.
ACATTAGTTCTCCATAAGGTCTAACTTTTTTCCTGTAGTGGTTTTGAAACTTGAACATAGAATGTGAAGGTTGAATGATAGAGTTTCTGTTGTGTTGGGTGACTTTTGGCTGTGAATGTTTTTGCTTTTCAACCCCTGTTCAGGTGGGACTGCCTCTGGGAGACACAGAATGGAAGAGCACTAGAGACATCTTCCAGGGCAAGGAATGTTGGACGTGAGCCCAGCAGTGTGCTGTGTCCAGGAGGCCCCTCTGGGCAGTTCTCCCTTTCCACGCAGGGCTCACGTCTAATCTCTAAAAAGCCTTATAAGACCCAAGGTTTGGATCTCCTACCACCAGAATCCTAACACAGAAAACTTGAATTGTCACATATACCTTAGAGTTTGGACTTTTAAGAAAACACAGATACTACTGGAACTTTCCCAGCTGAGTTACTTGGTCACTTTTCCAATGCAAGCCATGTGTCAGCACAGGTTTAGTGGTTCCCTGCTGTGGAGAGCAATAAGTTGTTGATATGGACATCAGTTTTGAGCAGTGGACTCAGAGTCCCTGTGGAGATGCCATACCCACCACTCTGCACAGGGTCAGCAGGGAGCGTGGCACTCAGGGCAGGGGTTGACACCACTCATGCGAGCACTGACTTTTTTTTTGTGCTGAATGATTTTATCCTCTTTAACTTCAGGGGAGACAAGGTGTTCTTTCCCACCTGAAATTGCTGCTGTGGGAGCTGGAAGCAGAGCTGCAACTCTGAGCTGCTGTGCCCAGCGTGGGTGTCATGGGGTGGCTGTGCTCCTGCCAGCTCTGGGTTCCTGGCATTTTTGGGTGTTTGGGAAACCTCAGCTACTTCTGCCAGAGCCAGCATCGAGTTTTCCCTCCTTCCCCATACCTGTTCCTCCCTTGGGTTTCACTAAGATGTGTGGTGTTAGTGGCCTTGAGTGGTGCTGGACCACCTCCCCATCGGGGCTGCCCAAAGCCCTGCTTCCGCAAGACTCCTGGCTGGCACTATGAGGGTTCTTGTTGGGGTCACCAAAAGTGTGCCCAGCTGCTATGAAAACTGTTGGGAATCTTGGCTTCAGTTTTTTATTCTATGGTAGGTTGTATAGATTATTTATATCATCATTTTGAGGGACTAATGAAGGCTTATTGTAATATAATATTAGTGAAACCATGGGATTGTATGAAAATACTACACAAAAAATAAGAATATTTTGCTGATTGTAAATTTTTGTGGGGAATTTTGTGATAAATTGAGAATTATGCTTATTAGAATCAAGCCAGCTCTTCCAGAATTTATTCTCCAATTCTGTCCTATCATTTACTTCTTACTACCATTTACCACTTACTACTTAATTTTACACTCAGAGATTCAAAAACATATTCAAATGACACACATTTCTCATTCATGTGGTGTGTTGGGGTACAGGGGCTTTGGAGATTCCACTCATAGGGATGTGCATGGAGCCGCGTTCTCATGGGCAAGTTGCAGGCTCCAGAGTGTGTGGAAGTAGGCAGCTTCCAGAGTTGTTTTGGCCTGAGGTTCCTTGTTGCTGGCCTGGGGTGAGGATGGTCTTGGCCAGGGTGTGCAGAGGACCCTGAGTGCCTGTGTGCAGAGCTCTGGAACGCCAGCTCCTCAAGGAGGTGGGCTGGGTAGCCTCCTGTTGCCTGTCCTGGCTGGTCTGGACTGTCTGAAAACCATCACCCTCTACTTGGGAGGAAGAGGTGATAGATGAGTGTCCCCTGCTAGGGGGTCTTGACCCAACCCTTTGCTCTTCTCACACTCCACCACGGCCCCTGCTCTGAGGCTTTCATTTGATCGAAACAATGTTTTCACCCATTCTACTTTAAACTGGCAACTCAGGTCAGTGCAGCACTTAGATTCTGGGGGACTTTAATGAAAACACTGTTTCTTCTGTGCAGAGGGACCAGGGGTGCTAAGGTCCTGTGTGAAGGGACAGTGCCGTATTTGCTGTCTTACTGTGTTTTTTATGCTAACCGCTCTACTTTTTTTGTGGAAGACCAAGAAGAGTGAATGTCAGAGGACTTGCTGCTGAGAGGTGCTGCGAAAGCCTCCAAGTGCTGCTTTCCAGAGCCAGGAGGCGAGGAGGGTGGTGTGGCTCCCCAGAGGTTTCTGAGGGATGTCTAAGAGATGAGGCTGCATTGGCAAGCCCTCCAAGAGTCCCTAGGTGGTGGGTGACAGGAGGAGGGCCGACCTTTGAGATGGGCTGGGGCTACCTCTGCCCTCATATTCATACCATGGGGGGCGCACAGTGGCTCCCCACATCCCAAGGTGGGCAGCCACTCCTGTACTTCCTCAGATGTTGAGTTTACTTTTAAAAATACACTATATGTGTCACTTATTTGGTATTTTGAATTTAAATAACTATTTATTTTTTATGTCCTGACAACTTATATATAATGTGCCATAACTGCATAAACATGTTCTAGAGGTAAGGTTTCTAAGTGGAAAAGAGCAAATTTTTATATTCAATAAAATCACATGCCTCCAGGTGCAGCATCTTACTTCTACGTGTAGTTTTTCACTGTTTGGGAACTAGTTGCTTGCCTCTGTGTGAAGTGATTTAATCAGACTTTCCAGAGTGGCTTCAATGCCCAGCACGCCCAGTAGGGTTCGGAAGCTGAGAGGAGCAGTTTCTATGACTCCGTTCTTGTCCAGTTCCAGGGCTGTAAAGAAAACAAACTGGGTGAGAAACTTCACCGAGACAATGCCCTCATTCTCTGCTGGCCACACTGAATGGGAAGGCAGGACGACTGAATCATGACCTTGAACAGAGCACTTACCCAAAGGCCTGCGGCAGAGACATTGAGCGCTCAGCCTAGGAGGGCCATGGGGGAGCAATCCCCCTTGCCTGTGCTTTTTGAGTGATTATGGACAAAAATATTTTGAAAACTGATTTAAAAAGTACATTAATGAAATTTTTGACTTTTGATTCTTGCCATATAAACCCAGATGAAATAAGTAGGTGTCTGTGATGAGCATAGTGAGAAATCACCAGAACATCCCTACCTTGCAGCGGCACTTTGGTGAGAAGATCCAGCTTTGGCAAAACCTTCCCTTCTTCATCTATTTGTATCCTCCAAACAATTACTAGTTCAAACCTGAAAGAGGTAAGATGCATTGCTAAGTGCTCTTGAAATCAGACTAAACTGTATGCAGCACCTGCCTCTCTCTAGAGGAGAGGATGCCCACCCAGGCAGGAGTGCTGCTGTCCTCCCAACCATCCTGGGAGTTCCTGCCCTTCCCCAAGGCCGTGCTCAGACTCTCCTGATATTAAAGACCCACAGATGAAGAGAGAATATGGCCAGTGAAACATGAAAAGATGTTCAACATCATGAACAAACAGGAAAATGGGAACTAAGACCATAGTAAGATACTGTTTGTACCCACTGCATATTAGCGTGATCATACAAGTGAAGTACAGGATATAGAGCAATAAGAGCTTAAAAATTACTGGTGGGAAACATAAATTGACACACTACTTTGAAAAGAATTTGGCAGTGATAGCTGAATCTGCCCTATGACCCAGGAATTTCACTTCTAGGTATATGCCTAAGAGAAGCTTGTGTACTTGTGTGCCAGAGGACATGAACAGGAATGTTAGAAATAGTGGAAAATGATGAATAACCCAAATGCCCAAGACCTGAAGAATGCAGAAATACATATATTCACCTAATGGAGTGTAAGCACTGAATATGAATGAACAACAGCTACATGCACCATCAGAGGTGAATTTTGGAAATAATGTTGAATAAGGCAAGTTCCAGAAGCTTACATAGCTACAACACCATTTTAAGAAGCAAAACATCTTTAGGCACAGGTCACAGAAGCACATCCTGTCCATGTGCACATAAAGGTGCCCATGGTGGGTGGAGGGAGACCCAGATGAGTTCTCCCCTCACTCAGTGCTTGCTGACTCCCCACATTTCTTGAAATAAGTTGGTGAAAATAGAGCTCCACCCCTCGTGGCCTCCCCTCCTTGGCCTCCTAAGGACCCCAGCAGTGAGACTGGCACCTTTTCCTTACAGACCCCGTCTGTGTTTAGAGTCCCCACATGGTCCCCCTTGTGCTCTCCTGCCATCGGCTGCTTATCTGTTATGACTCCACAGACATATCTCAAGATGTCAGTTAGGTGGTTTACATTTGTTTTCTATTTGTAATCCTCATTTTTAACAGGAAACAACCGTCTGGGTGTTGGGGAGGGACTTGGTGGGGCCTGTGCACTCACCCTGGTCGGCTGGGGTTCCTGATGCCCATGCAGCTGGAGGAGGCCCCCTCTGAAAGGTGCACAGCCTCTGGGTACTTTTCCTGTGGGGAGAAGAAACGGTTAGAGAAATCTGTGGGGCGCAGGGACGCTGTTCCAGGTGACTGAAAAGAAGCAAGAAACCCTTTTCAGGTGTGTCTCGCATTCCCTGAAAGTCTTTAATTTTCAGGTGTGCCATTTTCTCATCCAGGCATCATGGCGTCCTGGCCATGGCCGTCCCCACTCCTGCCTTCTGTGGTCATCAGCACTGCCTGTTCTAGATCTCCACTGACACACAGCCTCCAGGATTCCACACCATCAAGTGCCCAGTGTTAACAGGTTACAGAACTCCATTCTGATTTCACTGGCTTGTCTACCCAGGGCCCCACAGCGTTTGGCCGACCTGCTTCCTTTGTCTGTGTCTTGTGACCTGGACAGCTTGAGGAGGCTGGTCAGGTATGCCGGCCAGCTGACCCACCAAGGTGATGGTGATCCTGATGACTGAAGTGAGGTGCTGTCTGCCAGGTTTCTCATTGTAAAGCAAATGTTTTTCTCTAGAGTGCTAGCATTTGGCCTTAAAAGCCTTTCAAACTGAGGCCTGTGGGCTGGTCCCCACCACAGTGGATGCTTCCACCATCTGTCCTCACACTTGCTGCCGAATGGCCCTAGCCTGCATATTGGTAACTGTGGGCACTTGGCTCCTGCACAGCCCGCACGGGGCCACCTGGACTCTCCCAGTGACCTGTGTGTCTCCCCCAGGCATGGTGTCTGGCTATTCTGGATAATAGGGTTTCAGGGAGCGTGCTCTGCTAAAAGTTAGCTTCATGATGAGATCGTGTACCATTTTAGAGTCAAAAGTATCCTCTCTAAAATGGAAATGAAGTCGAATTTCACGAGTTTCTAGGCTTGCAACTCTAAAGTAGGGTTGGCTTTTCCCTCCATGTAATGTAATAGTTCTGGAAATGTCTGCTTCTATTATTTGTAGGGGGCTCTGGAAACCTCTAGTATTAGACTTGACTTGTAGATCGTTAGAATAACAAAGCTTTGCAAGAATCTGAACAGAATGTTCACAACAAATAGAGTAATGAGTGGCCCCATCTTCTCAATTCTTGGAAAAACTTATTTTTGTTTGTTCTTGTGAGAACAGATTGCGCGGTTGGGGTGATATGATAGAGACTAAAAGTAGGCTCCACAGTAAGATTCTAAGTTCCAAAAGGGTCAGCTTTTGAAAGACACATTTTCTTTCCCTCTTCTCACAGCTCCTGCTGTAGAAACGGACACCTGGACTGATGCTGAAATCACATGTAAGCCCGGCCATGTCCCAAATCCAAACCCAAACCCAGCCATCGTGGCTGCCCCAAACCTCATGGAAGGAAAGTGAGGTGCGGCTTCCTCTGAGAAATGTCTGATCTAGCAGCCAGTCAGAGAAACCCCTCCTCCTGCAAGAGAAGGGGCAGGGCTGGAACTGTGGGTGAGCAGAACTTGCCTGCTTCAGAGGATGGGGCCTTCCTGAGGATGCAGGTACTTGATGGGCTGAAGAAAATCAGCTCCTGTCAAATGAGGTCTTGTGGGGACAAAGACGTGTCATAACCTTTAAAGGGCCAGCCACATATCAGTGAGTTTGTTGCCAGCGTGTGAGGCCAGTGTTCTCAGACCCCTGTGTGAGAAAGATGCTGATGGAGCGAGAACACGTCCAAACACCAAGCCATTCTGACCAAAGGCTGGGTTGGGCCTGGTTTAAACTTAGATGATTTCTAATTTCAGCGAAATAGTTTTTATGAGAAAATGTATACCTAAGTTTTTAAAATGGAAAGACTGCTGGGTGATTTTTAAACCTCAGGCTCTTCTAAATTAATAACAGCTGTATGAGGAATGTAAAGGAGAACATGTGAATGTGGCAGTGTAACTTCCAGGCTGAGCTGGAAGCACATGGCCTGGGCCAGTTCCAGCCTGAGGCTCAAGGGCTTGGTCTGCTTCCAAGCAGACCTCACAGCCTCTCTAGGCCTTCTCCTCATGAGCAAAAGGAGGGTTTAGATTAGAAACTTTCTCTAAAAAAAATAAAATTTACTGTCTTTAGTTTTTAAAATAAAAAACCAAAAGTAGAAACACTAACGTTAGGAAGAGATCAGGCATTTAGTATGTGTTTCTGGAGACCTTTTAGGGGCTTGTGTGGAAAGTTCCTTTTTATACAAGTTAATAATATTGCCCTGTTTATCCAGCTTCATTCACTTGTCTGGTGACCTCAAATATTCAAAGCTGACAGGAAGAAAGCAACTAAAGGCTGAAGAGTAGCCCAGAGACGCAACATAAAAAGCACAGTCTAGATACCGTCAACGATAGTTAGAAATACAAAGGGTGGGTCTCGTCCACATGAGACATGTACAGGTGGCTTTGAGGGAGAAGACAGATAAGTTGTGAAATGTGATACAACTCTAAATGCAAAGTGGGCCTGAGGTCATAGCATAAGATCAGCATATTTCAATAGCGATTGAAAGTTTTACATATTACCATATTTGACATTCAGAAAAGCCAACTGAATCACTAAGAAAGGATTAAGATGATGTACTCTGATAAGGCAGCAATCTGGCCAATATATTTTAGAATATTTAACATGAAAAAATAGCTTCACACAAAAAAAGTTGACTGGAAAGTTATCAGCCTGACCTGGAAAGCACCTTAGATACTTCACATGCTGCCACTGGTGAAACTAAGGTCGAGGTCTGGTACATAAAGGGAGCAAATGGGAGGCCTGTGCTTCCCAGTGTTGTTGGGAAGGCTGGGAACAGGCTGCATGGTGCGGGTCCTTTGCACACACTGGGCCTGTCAGCCTTCCATAGGAAGCTTGTTCTAAGCGGTGATTCAAAATGGATGTTTATTTAGCTGCTTGCCATATGCCTGGACTTTTCAGTCAAGAACTCTCCTGGTGTTTATGATAGAAAAAATGGTAGCTGTGAGAAAGTTGCCAATTTGTTATTCATCCCAGTTTTCTACCTGAGATCTACTCTGCTGTTGGAATGGCTGCTGGATGCTGGTCCAAAGGGAAGAGAGTTTTAAACAGAACTTTAGAGAAAACCAGCCTTGTGTTACGGATCAGTCATACCATCCCGCTTCACCCCCCACCCCCACTTAAATGAATGCGAAACCTTGAGTCTTTAGTTTAAATGTACCCCTGAGTGTCCATAGATATACTAATTCATCTTGACTTTAATATTTTCCCAAAGATTATGTCTGTCTGATTCAGTAATTTTTTTCCCTAAACTGAGGTATAATTCACATTAACAAAATTCACTCCTTTAAAGTGTATAATTCAGTGAGTTTTGGTATATTCACAAGATTATGCAACCATCACCAGTTTCTAACTGCAGAACATTTTCAGCCCCTCCTCCCCCGCCCCCGCCCCGTAAAGAATCCCTGTTCCCTTTAGTTACTGTGCTGTTGGGGAGAGGTGGGCATGGGTAGGAAGATGTGGGACTCCCAACACAGGTCAGTCTGTGGAAGTGCCCATGATGATGGCAGAGGTGGAGGCCAGGTGTGGGGCAGGGAGCATAGGCAAGGCTCAGGGAGGAGGGAGTGGTTGACTATGGGGCTCCCTCTGTGGTGCTGGGACAAAGGTGTTGGTGGGGCCGTGAGGAATTGTGCTGGATTCTGGTGGATGAAGAAGAATCCAGGATGAGGAAGGACACAGACACAGGCTGTTCCACAAGGAGCGCTTGTTGCCAGGAGAAGCAGGGAAACAGTGGAGCTGCCAGTGAGGGATATGAGGTGCTGGAATTGGGTGTGTGCAGATGGGAATGGGTACAAAGGATGATGGCCAATCCTCAAATCATCATGGCATTGGGACAGACTTAGGTGGATGGTGGCAGAGGCAGCTGATAAAGTTAATTTGTAAATCAGGACCCATAAAATGGAAGTTACCCCTGAGGCCTGGCCCACGGCACACATCTAAAGCTAAGTCAGCCTGCATATCTGGACAACACCTAACCCCAATCACAGTCCTCCAATTCAGCTTTAATGAGCTCACTACACCCTAGAAAATGGGATCTCCTAGCCAATCCTGCCTTGTTTTTGTGTGGGCTCTTTAACAAGTCTATAAAACTCCCTTGGGAACAGTGTTCCCCTGCTTGTGAGGCCCTGGACTTCCCCAATTCATGGATTTTTTTCATTTGAATAAAACACATCAAACTTGTTACTAAATTGTATTAGTATTACACTTGACACAGTACACAGACTCCAAGTTGCTGGGTGTAGGAAAAGGAGGGAGAGCCCATCTATCTGCCTGTAGGCCTGGGTTGGGGCATCACCTGTAGCAGCTCTAGGCTGGGGGCCTGTGCAGCTCTGGGAGGGTGTGCGGCCAGAGTCAAGATAGGCATCCACACTGTGCCCCACACGCAAAAATCCTGAGACAACTGTTCCAGTTGTTCCCAACATCAGAAGGCTTAGAAATGCCTACAACATCTGCACTTAGAAGACAATTGTGCTCTTATTTTAAAGATGAAGCTAACAAACGTTAAGTGGTTCCTCTGCCAGTCACAGGTGCAGTTTCTTTTTTTTTTTAAACATCTTTATTGGAGTATAGTTCCTTTACAATGGTGTGTTAGTTTCTGCTTTATAACAAAGTGAATCACCTATATGTATACATATATCCCCATATCCCCTCCCTCTTGTGTCTCTCTCCCACCCTCCCTATCCCACCCCTCTAGGTGGTCACAAAGCACTGAGCTGATCTCCCTGTGCTATGCGGCTGCTTCCCACTAGCTATCTAGTTTACATTTGGTAGTATATATATGTCCATGCCACTCTCTCACTTTGTCACAGCTTACCCTTCCCCCTCCCTGTGTCCTCAAGTCCATTCTCTATGTTTGCGTCTTTATTCCTGTCCAGGTGCAGTTTCTTTACACACATTTTACATCTATATAATCACAGATGTCACATATGATGTTATGGAGTGAACAAGTGTACCATTTTGGGGCCTCTGAGGCCATTCTGCCCGGGTGGGACCCTCTGTTATCTCCCTGCAGGCTCACTCACAACCATTACACCCACAGTCAGTCGTCCGTTTCTAGAGCGAGCAGTAGATAAGATACCCATCACCCCTGGACACTCAGTGGGCATTTCCCGAAATGGGGCCATCTTCCTGCTTTACCAAAACATAACATTCCAACCAGAAAATTTCAGATGTCCCCAGCTCCCCTCTGTTCCCATCATAGCCCCTGCCCCCACCCCCAATCTCCAGTCGGTCCCTGCTTCAAGTCTTGGCGGTTTGGAGAGTGAGACCTCTTGGGCTGCAGATGGGCCTCAGCCCAGGTCTGACGTCGCCTCATGATGCTACATCAGGAGTGCCACAGAAATGCTGCTGTGCTTTTGGGGTGACCCAAAAGTCACCCTTTTCCCTCTGTAACTGGTATTTTCCAAGGGGACATCATGAGACCAGGCCACTGTCTGGCTCCTCAGTCAGATGTCCACTCACCAGCCTGGGCCTGCTGCTGCCTCACAGCTGAGTCAACCACATGAGCGTTGCCAAAGGGCGACAGTCTGTCTCCATCATTCCTTCCACATTGACGAGAAGATTTCCACCAGAAGAACGAGCTTTTACTTCTCCCTTATTTATTTATTTTGTATCAGTATTGACCCTAATTTATTCAACAGGTATCAGTGTTTCTCCAAGGAGCTAAGACCTGGGCTTATTGCTCCTGGGGCTTCAGTGCATCCAGGCCCTCTCAGGGGAAAGAGCTTGGTAAGACAGGTTGGTGTGACACATGCACACACCATAGCCCCTTCAGAATCCTTCTGCACATGCATATTAACAAGCAGGCGATCACCCCAACACCTCAGTCCACCCCTCAGAATTCTCTAGCCTTCTTTCTTCTGTGGCTCTAAAATCACTCTATTCCTAGGAAGGAATAAAGTTTACACGTATAATCCTTCTACAACTTCCCTGTTTAGAATGGAAAGGGGAAGGTTAGACAAGCAAAATCAGTCATATATACAGCCAAGAAACATACACCATGCAATCAATCTGAAGGCAAGTGTACCCTTAAAAGATCAACCCCATTAAGATTACTAGACAGTAAGCATCACTTCAGGTGGGGATACATGTCCAAACAGTAGTTCTGTTTTTAAGATTGTTTATTTCATTCTAAGCTAATTGGGTAGCAATTGTATGCTTTTAAATGTAGTCTGTTCCCTCCTAGACTGATAATTAAAAAGGCAAGCCAAGTTGGTTTCTTTTAAAATAGTCAGAAATGATAATTAAGAAGCTGAACACACACACACATATAAACATAATCAATGCTAGAAACTCTTTAGAGGTAATTTCACAACTTTCTCTTCATAAAGTTTTTAATATGTAATTATGCAAGCAAAATAATGAAATGCAAGCAGATGATGAAAGTAATATTCCAGATATTCACTGGCAATTTTATCATTACTAAGGTTGAAACTCTCTCATTATTTCATAAATCTCAAAGTAATGTCCAAAGCATAAAGTAACTATGGTCTAATTAAAATTTTTTCATTGAATCACAGACTTTTTGAGTTTTTAAGGTGTTTAGTTTCTTTTTCAAAAGACAAATTACACACCCATACTGCCACACACAATTTATCGATCTCTTAACATTTGCAGGCCCTATGCACTTGACGTGCATTAGCTCATCAAATGTTCACAGCAGTCATATGAAACCATTGGTATAATGCCCATTTAAATGAAACTGAGGGGACTTCCCTGGTGGCACAGTGGTTAAGAATCCGCTTGCCAATGCAGGGGACACGGGTTCAAGCCCTGGTCAGGGAAGATCCCACATGCCGCGGAGCAACTAAGCCCGTGCGAAACAACTACTGAGCCTGCGCTCTAGAGCCCGCGAGCCACAACTACTGAGGTCTGCATGCCTAAAGCCCGTGCTCCCCAACAAGAGAAGCCACTATGCAATGAGAAGCCCACGCACCGCAACGGAGAGTAGCCCCCACTCACTGCAACTAGAGAAAGCCTGCGCGCAGCAACGAAGACCCAACGCAGCCAAAAAAAATAAGTAAATAAATAAATTTAAACAAATAAATAAATAAATGGAACTGAAGCTTGAAAAATTAAGATACTTGCTCAAGATTGCACAACTAGTAAACTGATTCAAACCTAAGGAAATAGGTTTCCAAAACCTGAGCTCATAAAAATTCTACCATTTAACATTTCTAAATTCAAATATAGTTGTAATACACAGGTCAAGTGTGATTACAATCAACTTGTAACAGAATTCATGCTGGCAACTGATTTTGATGGTAGCAACAGAAACATTTTTGTTGGGAAACATAATAGCCCCTACAGGTTTGTTCATATATTCCATGTGGTGTAAGACTTAAGTCCCCAACAGTAAAGGGCTCCTGATCTAGTGAAAGCAACTTGTTGTGTCTATTTTTTTTGAGGGGTGGGAGGGGGTGGCCCACACCATGTGGCTTGTGGATCTCAGTTCCCCAGCTAGGGACTGAACCCCGGCCACAGCAGTAAAAGCCCGGAATCCTAACCACTAGGCCACCAGCGAACACCCCTGTGCTTATTTTTATTAGAAGGCCACAGTTTTCTCTCCAGAGGAGTCAGGTTGCAGAGTCCAGGCCCTTTCTGGAGGTTCCTAGCTTTTTCACATAGGCCTTCTGTCAGGGTGAGGACGGACTGACTCTCATATAGACTTTCTACTAATTCTTCTCCTATCCATAGTCCCTCTATCAGAGCTTCCACAGAACAAATCAACTTCCTTCAAGGGTTAGGTCGCAGCTTTCTCTGGTCCTCATCAAACAACACACTGTTATCTGCTTCCTGTATGTTACTGCTGCCTTCCTCTGGCCTATTCTTCATCCTTGTGCAGTATGTCTTTTAAAACTCTCTACTGTCATTTCAGAAGGGTTTTAGCAGGGTGCCCAACAAAGGCAGTGTGTTTCAATTGTCCATTTTTGAGGCCTTTCATGTTTATATTTTCAATTTTCCCTCATACTTGATGAATAGTTTGGGTATAGAATTTAAGGTTTAAATAATATTTAAATTACATTTTATATATAGAGCTAATGATATATGTCCAAACTTGTATTCTAGAGTCCTATGTTAAAATGCCTTCAGTTTTTAAAAATGGGAAGAAAATATATGAACCATTGTCAACTCATGTCTGTAGAAAAAGAGGAACCCCCCCCCAACCAGGACAAAATAAAATAGGGCACAAATAATTTATGTAAATAAAATTTTAAATGGTTGAAATTTTTGGGGCTTCCCTGGTGGCTCAGTTGTTAAGAATCCGCCTGCCAATGCAGGGGACACGGGTTTGAGCCCTGGTCTGGGAAGATCCTACATACCACGGAGCAACTAAGCCTGTGCGCCACATCTACTCAGCCTGCGCTCTAGAGCCCGTGAGCCACAACTACTGAGCTGGCGTGCCAAAACTACTGAAGTCCACTCGCCTAGAGCCCGTGCTCCGCAACAAGAGAAGCCACCACAATGAGAAGCCCATGCACCGCAACGAAGAGTAGCCCCCGCTCGCCACAACTAGGGAAAGCCCACGCACAGCAACGAAGACCCAATGCAGCCATAAATAAATAAATAAATGGTTGAAATTTTGTATTACATCAAATCCTGCTGGTTTAAAGAAAAATAAAATAAAATGAATATTAGGCATGAGAATTAAAATGTGAGAGGGAAAACAAACCTTGGTAAAATAGTCCAAAGGACGCTAATAATTTATTCTATTTGCACAATACTTCTAACTTTGCCAGGTCTTTACATATTTAATCACAGGATGACTTTATGAGGCAGGAGTATAAAATTATGTCCATTTTAAAAATAAGAAAAAAAAAAGGCTCAGAGACTTGCAAGGCTGCTCCAGTGACCCCAAGCCCAAAGTAAAGAAGCCAAGCTGAGCTGGCCTCCTGACCCCAATGCCTTTCTCGAAGCAAATTTCAGGTGACCCACTAAATTAGGAAATTTAGAAAATTTAGAAAATTCTAGGAAATTAGAATCTGTCCTTTGGCTATTTTATCTTTAAAAAAAAAAGCTTGACTTTGTTGGCCCACATCCTCTGTTTCCATTTTCTCTTATTGCTGGGCGCATAATCCACCTTGGACAGTTGTGCAAGCCTCTGGGGTCCTGGGGCCCGAGTTCCCCTCCAGTCCATCAACACGATGTCTCTCTATTCCCAAATAAAGCTAAAGTTTCTGCAGGTCTTTTCCATTTCTTTGGTCAGCCTCAGCCTCTGGTATCAGCTCAGTGCTGATCAGAGTGAGGGAGGTCAGAGTGAATTCACCCTAAAACCAATAAGGCTTATAGGCTTCAGGGACCAACACCCCCCTCCTCATACATGGGCTCCTTTCAAGACCCTCTACTGAATTTTTATTTTAAAAACAAACTTTAAAAAAAGAGTTTTAGACTGACAGAAAAATTGGGAAGATAGTACAGAGTTCCTATATCATTAACATCTAATATTGGTGTGGTATATTTGTTACAATTAATGAACCAATCTTGGGACATCACTTTTATAACTAAAGTCTACACTTTATTCAGGTATCTTAGTTTTTACTTAATGTCCTTTTTCTCTTTCAGGATTCCCACCCAGGATCCCACATGACATTTGTGAGAGAGAGAGGAAAATTCACCTAGATTCTTACTCTATACACCTCCTTATGTCCTGCCATGGGTGTAAGTATTTTGCTTATTATTATTATTGTTTTTAATAAGGGGCTCCCATTTTTCCCTTAAAGACTCAAGAGAAAACGCATAGTTGTTTTTGGGGTCTTAGAATAACACACGTCTTGTCATCTGGCCACAAATGATATAAGCATCCCCTTCAGGACTGGGCAGTAGGAAGGGGCCAGCTGATCCTGGGCTTGACTTGAGACTCAAAACAGGTAACAGGAGAGTAGCAAACATGGAAAATGCTTTCATGTATGCATTTCTCTACAGACCATCCATGAACTGGCAAAACGCATTCTGTAACAGTTCAAATTTTCAGCATGGAATATCTCTTAAATTGATTGAGGGCAGAAGGATTTTTTTTGCTGCCTTGTCCTGAAACTGCTTTATTCTCCTAGAGGAGCTCTTTATTTATTAGTTTTTTAAATGTTTGTTTATTTATTTAGGCTGCTCCGGTCTTAGTTGCGGCATGCGAACTCTTAGTTGTGGCATGCACATGGGATCTAGTTTCCTGACCAGGGGTCAAACCCGGGCCCCCTGGACCACCAGGGAAGTCCCTAGAGGGCCTCTTAAGTAAAAGTATTTCAAGTTCATCCTCTCATACATCATGAGGCCTACACACATGATGAACTTGGATTGACTAATTCATTCACTCAGAATGATTTGCAGAGTGTCTACTGTGTGGAGCTATTGTGGACTGTAGACCCGTTTTTCTTTGCCTGGCAAGCTTTCTTATTACCCCTCCTCTGGTAACAGACCTGTCCCTGTTCACAGGATTGGCTCAGGTCATCACAGACTGTCAGCTCCTCACAAACAGCATATGATGTGTCCTGGGCCAACTGACAGGTAGATGCTGGGAGGACAAAATCTTTTCCTACAGGGGTTGCTCAGCAGACAGCCTCTTCCAGGTTGTATGAGGCCCGTGTGTTGTCCAGAGAACCAGCAGAGAACCGTGCAGAGATGAGGGCCTCACAATGGCAGGGAAAATCCTCTTATCTTGGTGTGATCCCCAAACGCAGGCAACCTTTCTTTGATTGTCTGAACTACTCCAGCCCTCTACTACTACTGGAGTGACTAACTTTCCCTTTTTAAAAAAATATTTATTTATTTTTGGCTGTGTTGGGTCTTTGCTGCTGCATGCGGGCTTTCTCTAGTTGCGGCGAGTAGGGGCTACTCTTTGTTGTGGTGCGTGGGCTTCTCGTTGTGGTGTCTTCTCTTGTTGCAGAGCACGGGCTCTAGGCACGTGGGCTTCAGTAGCTGTGGCACGCCAGCCCAGTAGTTGTGGCTCACGGGCTCTAAAGCACAGGCTCAGTAGTTGTGGTGCACAGGCTTAGTTGCTCCGCGGCATGTGGGATCTTCCCGGGCTAGGGCTCCAACCTGTGTCCCCTGCATTGGCAGGCGGATTCTTAACCACTGCACCACCAGGGAAGTCCCTAAATTTCCTTTTTTGCTAAGCCAATGTGAGTTAAGATTCTGTCCCATCCTCTGTCACTTGCATTGAAAGAGCTCTAATAAAAACCACGGGCACTTTGTTAAATGCTGGGTATGTCCTGAACAAAATAACACTGAGCATCAGGAAACTACAAATAAAAACCACACACCTGAATGGCTACAAACAACTGACAAAAGCGGTGTTGAAACTGAATTGAGCAACTGGAACCCTCACACCCTGCTGGTGAGAGTATAAATGGGCACAGTTACTTTGAAAAACTGTTTGGCAACACCTCAAAGCTGAACATACATCTACCCTAAGATTCAGCAACTCTACTCAACATAAACATGTACATGTGTCACCAAAAGACATGCACACAGCAGCACTATTTACAATTGCCAGGACCTGGAAGGGCCCAGGAACAGAATACTGGGTGAATGCTTTGTGGCTTACCCACAGGACGGAAGGCTACATGGCAACAAGGGGAATGATCACCAGTTATACTCCACATGGACGGACCTCATATGGACACCGTATGCAGTGACAGGTGCCAACCCCATCCTGTGGAGTCCTGTGGCAGGTAGGTGGGCCCTGGCCCTGGTGGTGTGGAAGAAATGACAGAAGGGAGCACAGGGGCTCTGGGGGCTGCTCTTTGCTCTGCTTCCTCTTCTGGCCAGTGGTTCTATGATTTTGAAAGAAATTATCCAACTGTATATTTATGATGTGTGCCCTTTTCTGTGTCTATATATTTCAACAAAAAGTTAAAATACAAAAGACAGCATCCCTGAGCCCATGAAGCATACGATCTAGTGGAGAAGACAGACATTAAACAAGTAAATACACGAATGCCTCCCCTCTGCCACTGCCATCCAGCGTGGAGAATGCTTTGTTCTTTTCTTCATCTGGAAGCTCTGTTGCCATCAAGATTACTTTGCTGTCTCTTTTGCGTCTTTTCCAACTCTGTCATGTCTGTCCTGAAGAGCAGTGACCATAAATGCATGAAATATTGTGTACAGATGTTCCAGGATTTGGGACAAAGAACATAAAATCTATTTTCTTTTACCTGATCTTCCTAAGTTAAGACTAGCAATCTGCAAGCCTTTCTTTTTTTTTTTTTTTTTGCGGTACGCAGACCTCTCACTGCTGTGGCCTCTCCTGTTGCGGAGCACAGGCTCCGGACGCTCAGCGGCCATGGCTCACGGGCCCAGCCGCTCCGCGGCATGTGGGATCTTCCCAGACCGGGGCATGAACCCATGTCCCCTGCATTGGCAGGCGGACTCTCAACCACTGCGCCACCAGGGAAGCCCCCCTTTCTTGATGTAGAAGTATCTGAAATATTGTTTTGGGAAGCAGTCAGTATGCCTTTTCTTGGGTCACAATTAATAGCCAAGGGCACATCTTTTTGTTTTTTTTTGGTTGCTGCGCAGCATGTGGGACCTTAGTTCCCTGACCAGGGATTGAGCCCGTGCCCCCTGCAGTGGAAACTCGGAGTCTTAACCACTGGACCACCTGGGAAGTCCCCAAGGGCAGGTCTTTTGATAAGTATTTTCTGGATTTTTTTTTCTTGAAGGTCTTATCTTATGCACAGTAAACTTTTATTACTTGTATGTGTGCTCTGGATAATGTTTTCAGTGCATTCCCACCCTCTGGGTATTTCAATGTGTGGAAATGCTTAAAGTTGTCTGAAAATATGGAGATCTTACTGTTGACTCCCTCTTGGGTCATTTACACAGAAGTGCAATTGTTTAACACTTTTCTCTTCTGAAAATATGGTCACATGATTTTGTTCAACTGGAATTAGTTGAATCACATTTGAAATAAAAAAGGGCCAAAAGCTGCAGCTTAGAAATTTTTGTTACATGAAAATTTTACTTGTAAAGACATTTGTTTGAACGTTTATAAGCTTTCTACTTATCTTTCCTAATCTCCTTCTATTAAAGTTCAGCTAACTTGTACATTTAAATAATATTTGAAGAAACATACTAAGTTCCAGAGGCTGAGGCTGACCAAAGAAATGGAAAAGGCCTGCACAAACTTTAGCTTTATTTGGGAATAGAGAGACATCGTGTTGATGGACTGGAGGGGAACTCGGGCCCCAGGACCCCAGAGGCTTGCACAACTGTCCAAGGTGGATTATGCGCCCAGCAATAAGAGAAAATGGAAACAGAGGATGTGGGCCAACAAAGTCAAGCTTTTTTTTTTAAGATAAAATAGCCAAAGGACAGATTCTAATTTCCTAAAGGTCATACTTTAGCCTCAGACAAACAAATATTCCATGCTGTTTTAAATATCAAAAGCTGTAAGCAGAGCATTTACACATTTGTAACAGAAAGAGGGTTCTTTATTTACAAGTGCCATAAGCACTGAATACTAACCAGATGTAGTTTACTGCCTCTTATAAAGAAGAAAACATACAGAGACGAAACCAAAGTTTGAGCTTGAAAAAAGTCTTAAAACAAGTGGTTAACAATTTGTTATACTAACAGAACTAGAGAAGTTGAAAGCCCTTTGCTGAAGCATGCCTCCACTGACACACTGTTAGTGAACTTGCTTAAGCAGGGCCCTCTTGTTTCTTCCAAGAGCACTTGCAAATATATGGGCTTTTCTGCCCACACCTTTGTATGTGAAAGTGATGGTGTTCTGGTAGGATGTTCCTAAATGACTGGCCTGAAGACCCTGACTTATGCAAACATGGTTATGAATGTCTGAAATCATTTAATTAATTACAAGAGGAAGGTGATTACCTCAAACATGCTTTTCCGAAGTAACCAATCTTCAAGTTCTTGAGGCAAAAAATATAATTGGCCTTTTCTTTTGGGGGGTGGGGTGGGCAGTGATGGTGATACTGTGCAGTTCATGTTTATCAGAAAAATACACTATTTTAAACATGTTAAAAACACTGTAATCAAAGATTGGATAAAGACTAATAGAGTCAGGAAATGTGAACATATGGTTATTTTCAATTTAAATTACAACTAGACTTTGTAAGATAAGGTAGTTTAGAAAGGCATTCAACAACAATTTGAACTATCATAAATAGCTTGAAGTAAAATAGTTCAGTGTGAAAAACAGATCTGCAGGATGCTTAGTTTGAAATCTACCTTAAAACCATACAAAACCACTTCAGATCCACTAGAGTACCTATTATAAAAAAGACAGAGAGTGGCAAGTGTTGGTGAGAATGGGGAAAGTGGAAACCTCAGGCATTGTTGGTGAGATGTAAAATGGCACAGCCACTTTGTAGAACAGTTTGACAGCTCCCTTTTTCCTCTTTTTAAAATGTCCTTTATAAATTCTGAGATGATATATTCACGTACAAAGTAAAGTTATAATTGTTCCTTTAAACGCAGTCCCTCTTTTCACACAGAATCCTGTCATTCAAATCTTTCTGCACTGGGACAAACAACTGAGGATATCTGACAAGGTAATAACATTCTTCTCTTTAAATATAGCATCTATTTCATTCTCTCTGTCTGGAACTCTTATTAGATTACACTGAACCACCTAATTCCATGCTTCTTAACTGAACTCATTTGTTTTCCATCTAATTATCTTTCTGTTCTTTGGGTGGTTTCTTCAAATAAATCCTCTAATGTTCTCTTTAGTAATATTTAACATGTTGTTTGACTTATCCACTGGTTTCTAAATTTTTAAAATTCTAATCACATTTAGAAAATTTAGAGTCAATTTGTTTCTTTTTCCAATAGGCTTTTGTAAAAAACTGTCCTATATTTTAAATTAGATCTATTTGTTTAGTTATTACTTTGATATCTTAAACCTTGTACTTTTTGTCCAGATTGTTCTATAATTCTCACTTAACAGAAGTTTGTTTTATACAATTAATGTATAATTTAAAAAATATTTTATTTATTTATTTATTTTTGAGCTGCGTTGTGTCTTAGCTGCGGCATGCAGGATCTTTTGTTGCGGCACCCAGGCTCTTTGATGTGGCACGTGGGCTTCTCTCTAGTCACAGCACGCAGGCTCTGTAGTTGCGGCATGTGGGCTCTTTAATTGTGGTGCGCGGGCTCCAGAGCGCATGGGCTCAGTAGTTGTGGTGCACGGGCTTAGTTGCCCCGCAGCATGTGGGATTTTAGTTCCCCGACCAGGTATCGAACCTGCATCCCCTGCATTGGAAGGTGGATTCTTAACCACTGGACCACCAGCGAAGTCCCAATTAATGTATAGTTTTTTAATGTGCACTTGCTTCATCTGGGGTCATTTTTGTCTGTGACAGTTATGTATGTGTGAGAATTTCCCTCCAGGGAAGTTTCAGGGTGGCTTCTCTCAGAGCCTGGGGGAGTCCCTGTATCTACAATTTATATTCCTTTCCAGATTTGGGCTTCTACCTAGCCCACACGTAGGCAAGGTAAACTGAGACCTTGTATATATCTGTGTCAGGGATCTGAAGAGGTGAGTTTCTCCACCTGCCAAGTTCCCTGCAGCTTCTTTGGGGTGGCTGGCACTCTTTCCTCTTCCTTTTTCAACTGACGGAAGTCTTTGAGGCCCCAAGCTCTGGGAGGAGGATCCACCCCAGCATCTGATGCAGCCCAGGCTGTCCTCCATCTCTGACCCAGGGCCCAGATCTGCTCTGAGATGCTGTGGGCTGGCCAAAACCAGCTCCTGCTCTCGCTTTGATTTTTCTCCTTATTTCTGGCTCTCAGGACATTTTTACTTCTTTCTTTTGAGCTTGACTATGTACTTAAAACATGTTGTACTTAATCCAGAATTTCTGTAAGATTAAAATGGCAGGGGAGGGTACATATGGCCATCTCGGCCTGCCGTATTTCTTTTTTTTGTTTTTTTTTTGGCCGTGCCATGAGGCATGAGGGATCTTAGTTCCCCGACCAGGGATCAAACCTGTGCCCCCTGCAGTGGGAGTGTGGAGTCTTAACCACTAGACCACCAGGGAAGTCCCTGCCGTATTTCTTTAAGTCTCCTCTTGCTTTCTTTTTGGTGAGAAATATCACATTTTCATTTCTCTTTAATTATACAAGTAATTAACAAATGCATTCTCACTTTAAAAATTAAATGGTTAAAGCTAAGTTAAACTCTTCTTTGATGTAAGCCCAATTCTAGTCTCCAACCCTCTCTCCCCAGATGAGTATCTTGCAGATCTCTTCTCATATTACAGATCTCTATGGACCCACAGCAAATAGGAAAGTTACACCTCAATTAAATATACCTCAATAGAGAAAATTTAATAAATACAATCATACCATACCATATTGTTTTCGCATTTCTTTTTTCTTTTTTTTTTTTTTTTGTGGTATGTGGGCCTCTCACTGTTGTGGCCTCTCCTGTTGTGGAGCACAGGCTCCGGACATGCAGGCTCAGCGACCATGGCTCACGGGCCCAGCCACTCCACGGCATGTGGGATCTTCCTGGACCAGGGCACGAACCCGTGTCCCCTGCATCGGCAGGCGGACTCTCAACCTCTGCACCACCAGGGAAGCCCTGCATTTCTTTTCTTCACTCAACAATGTGTATTGAAGAGCTTTTCCTGTGAAGATAGAGTTGCTGTGTTCTTTTTAATGACTGTGTAGTATTCCACTGTGAATAATTTTCAAGGGTGTGTCAGCCTATGAGGGAAAACTTCCTCAAAGGAAGGGGGTGGGGCTTCCCTGGTGGCGCAGTGGTTGAGAGTCCGCCTGACAATGCAGGGGATGCGGGTTTGTGCCCCCGGTCTGGGAGGATGCCACATGCCGCGGAGCGGCTGGGCCCGTGAGCCATGGCCAGTAAGCCTGCGCGTCTAGAGCCTGCGCATCCAGACCCTGTGCTCCAGAATGGGAGAGACCACAACATCAAGAGGCCCGCGTACCGCAAAAAAAAAAAAAAAAAGGAAGGGGGCACTTTCAGAAGAAGGAAGGGAATGTGCTGGGCACCAGACAACTGATGTCCACCCTCTACTACCACGTCCTACCAGGCACTCATTGCTACATACTCTAAGTATGGTGTTGAGCCCATTCCACAGACCATGATGGACACCCCCCACCAAACTTGGGGTCAGATGTCAACATTGATGGTTCCACACATTGCAAGAGGGTGTGAAGAGATTTATTACTCACATAATGAGGATTCTGGGAGGGAAGGGCAGCTAGTGTCCAGCTGTGGATGACAGTCATGTAATGAGCCAAGTTGGTACTGGGGGTGGGGGGCAGTGGAGTGGTGAGGGAGAGTCCCTGAGATAATATGAGGAAGCAGGATTAATTACAGTGGTTTGATTCAGTCTTTGATTCCTATCTGATATGGAGCATAATGCTTGCATAGAGTTTATGATGGTTCAAGAAACTGAACTACGATGGATCGACTTGGAGGGCATTACACTAAGTGAAAGAAGTCAGACAGAGAAAGACAAATATGATATTACTTATATGTGGAATCTAAAAAATACAACAAACTAGTGAATATAACAAAAAAGAAGCAGACTCACAGATACAGAGAACAAATGAGCGGTTACCAGTGGGGGCATGGGGAGAAGGGTAATGTGGGCGGTACAAATTTTGGGTGTAAGATAGGCTCAAGGATGTACTGTATAATACAGGGAATATAGCCAATATTTTGTAATAACTGTAAATGGAAAGTAACCTTTAAAAATTGTATTAAATAAATAAATAAACTGAACTAAGAAGAGTCATTGAATTGTAGACAGAAAACATGGTCACTGCTAAGTGCTTGATCATTGCTAATTCTCCCTTCCGAAGACGTAAATAAGCCATTTTCAGCATGAAAGCAGTTAAAATTTACTTTCACTGTTCTGAATTACAGATATCAAATGGCATACCAACATAAATAGATGATGGCATGGCTCCTCCTGCAATCATGCTGGTGATTTTATAGTGAAAATATTGTTTGTTTCACTAAAGCCTGCTTGAAATTTGTCAGTTTAAAAGCAAAACAACTCTCAACCAGAGAGGAATTTGCTTTTTGTGTGTTATAACAAATGGTTTTTAACCACCTCTAAAAAAGAAAAAAAAAAACCTCTCAGTAATTTAAGTATATATTCAGAAAAAATTAAACAAAACAACCACAGTCCTTGAACATTGTATATAATAATTAAAGGACAATTCTCATGAGAAAGAGCTAAAAATTATATAAAATCTCAATAATCGGGACTTCCCTGGTAGCCTACCAATGCAGGGGACACGGGTTCGATCCCTGGTCCGTGAAGATCCCACATGCTGCAGAGCAACTAAGCCCGTGCAACACAACTACTGAGCCTGCGCTCTGGGGCCCGCATGCTGCAACTACTGAAGCCTGCACACCTAGAGCCGTGCTCAGCAACAAGAGAAGCCACCACAATGAGGAACCCACGCACCTCAATGAAGAGTAGCCCCTGCTCGCCGCAACTAGAGAAAGCCTGCACGCAGCAACAAAGACCCAACGCAGCCAAAAATAAATTTTTTAGAAAATCTCAATAATCACTTATAAGTATTGTTATAAATGAAACAAACTAAAAAGAAATAATCAGTAAATATTTACTGACAGATTAATAGGCACAAAGCTTGCCTTAGGCTACACAATAGAGCACTCCAACAGTATAAAGATGTTCTTTTCAGGAAGTAAAGATAAATACATGCTGATTGAAGAAAGTTATATTAAATTTTAATAACTTTTCTCTTTCTTACAAAAGCTTTACCTGGGGTTGTCTATGTGAAAATACTTTTGTTAAATATGTTTAACTCTGTACTATATTATATCACCAACACCCAGCCAAGCTTTTATGACCTGCACTTGCCCTAGAGATCATAGTTGATAGGACTAGGGGTGAACACATGACCCAAGCTGGCTAAATCAGGTTTTCTGGAAAAATCTGAAATTGAGGGCCATACCACCAATCTGGGAAGTTGCTTGAACTGAAGGTAAATAGGCTTGGGTTCTTTGAGATGGGCCATTGGCCACATTCCTGTCAACACAGTGGGAGCTGTCCTGCAGAAGGCAAGACCTACTGAGAGGAGAATGAAGTGAACATACAGAAAATGGTAGAGATGATTTAACTCAGAAAAAGAAAGCAAGATGAGAGTCCGTGAGGACTGCCTGGACCATGAGGGTGACCTCATTCCTGGTCCCAGGCCCTTGGGAATCCTTAATGCCCTTCAGTAAGAGGGTATTCTCAGTGTCCTTTCAATACACCCATGTTGTACTTAGGCTTATTTGAAGTTTCTATTTCTTGCAATCAAAATGTATTTACAAACAAAATGGTTATTTCAATTCCATTAGTGACAATAAAGAGTATGGGATGGATGAGGGAGATATTTTCGCAGAAAGACTATCTAGGTCATCATGAGTGAACATAGATATTAAAAGAGAGGCAGAATCAAGCTCTGAATTATTTGTTCTTTGCCTTTGGTCAATCTCCTCAGTCCTGAAACAGTTCTTTTTACACAATTTTTCCAGCTTTACACTTATTTTCCTATGGAGAAGATTCAGTGACCTCTTCATTCTGCCATATTTGGAAGTTCCACCACAAATGACTTTTTAAATTTTATTTAAAATTTTTTTATCCTTTGCCTCTTTTTGATTAGCTTTTAAAAATTTTGCTTTTTCCCATATATTAGTTGGGATGTCACATGCTCTATTTCTATATGTCAAATGGTTACCTTAGATATTTTATCATGCATACTCATCAAAGTCCAAATTAATCCATGTCTCAATCCTCCTCACGAACAAAGGACTTTACAGCATTTTAATTTCAGTCACACTTGTACTTTTGAATTCTAGCTTAAAAAAAAAAAGACTTCCCTTGACATTATTATGACTTTATTATATGGTCACTGTTTGCTGTATTTACCATATTCTTTGCTCCTATTGCTTCTTACATCTCAAACCTTCTTAGATCATTTTCCCTCTGCCTGAAGAATATCCTTTAATTCTAACATGAACATCTGTTAGAGGTGAATTCTCTCAGTTTCTACTTGTATGACTTTCACTTTTATTTTTTCCAAATTTTATCGAGATATAATTGACATATAAGACTGTATTAGCTTAAGGTGTACCATGATTTGATATATGTATATATTACAAACTGATCACTGCTGTGACATTTTTATGCATATTTCTGTATACACATGTGCACACATTTCTTTCGAATATATACCTAGGAGTATGTGTATCTTCAACTTTTATAGATAATATCAAAGTGTTGGTACCAATTTACCGTCAAACAGCAGTATATGAGAATAGCTATTGTTCCATATTCTAACAATTGGTACTATCAGTCTTTTTACTATTAATCATTTCGGTGGGTGTGCAATGGTATCTGATGGTGATTTAAAATAGATTTTCCCTCATTTGACTAGTGGAGTTGAACATGTACATGCATTTATTGGTCATTTGAATTTTGGGATCAGTCTGTTCAAATTGCTTGCCCATTTTTGCCTATCAGTTTTTGGAGTTCTTTACAAATACTGCCTGGGATATACCAAATTCTCAATAAAACACACTTGCCATATAAACTACTTATGATTGATTTTGCCATTTAATGTACCAAGATATATCCCATATCAGTAAACACAAATCTACTTTGTTATTTTTAAGGCAATAAGGCAAGCCATTGTATAGATACACAATATATTGTGACTTAACCAATTGTCTATTGATAATCTTTTAGGTTATTTGTAATTTTTCACTATTTTATATACTACAATGAATATCCTTCTAAGATATTTTTGTACATTTTTAGAAGCAGAATGGTTTAATGTTGAGTAAAGGCTGATAAAATGACCTATATAAAAAAATCTATCAATTTATATTTCTACCAACAATGTGTAAAAGTGCTTATTTTGGAAAGAGTTTGAAAATTCTCTTCTCTTAGTTCCTGTAATTCTTGTTTTGTCTATGGTTTCCTTTGCTGTGCAAAAGCTTAGAAGTTTGATTAAATCCCATTTGTTTATTTTTGCTTTTATTTCTATTGCCTTGGGAGACTGACCTAAGAAAACATTGCTATGATTTATGTCAGAGAATGCATCACCCAGATACCAAAACCAAAGATGCTACCAAAAAGAAAATTACAGGCCAATATCTCTAATGAATATAGATGCAAAAATTCCCAGCAAAATATTAGCAAACTGAATCCAACAACACATAAAAAAGGTCATACACTACAATCAAGTTGGACTCATCCCAGGGTCACGAGGATGGTTCAACATATGCAAATCAATCAATGCAATACACCATATCAACAAAGGAAAAGAAAAAAACACAAACGATCATCTCGATGCAGGAAAAGCATCTGATAAAATTCAACATCCATTCATTATAAAAAATCTTACCAAAGTGGATACAGAGGGAACATATCTCAACATAATAAAAGCTATTTATGACCAACCCACAGCCAACAAAATAGTGAACAGTGAAAAGCCTTCCCACTACAATCTGGAACAAGACAAGGATGCCCAATCTCACCACTTCTATTCAACATAGTATTGGAAGTCCTAGCCACAGCAATCAGACAAGAAAAAGAAATAAACCAATCCCTTTTAAAATCACATCAAAACAAAACAAAACAAAAAAACCACTTAGGAATAAACCTGACCAAGGAGGTGAAAGACTTATATACTGAGGAACTATAAAACATTATAAAGGAAACTGAAGATGATTCAAAGAAATGGAAAGATATCCCATGCTCTTGAATTGGAAGACTTAATATTGTTAAAATGGCTATCCTAACCAAAGTAATCTATAGATTTAATGCAATCCCTATCAAATTACCCATGACATTTTTCACAGAGCTAGAACAATTAATCCTAAAATTTATATGGAACCATAAAAGACCCAGAATTGCCAAAGCAATCCTGAGGAAAAAGAACAAAGTTGGAGGCATAACCCTCCTAGACTTCAGACAATACTACAAAGCTACAATAACCAAAACAGTGGTATTGGCACAAAAACAGACACATGGATCAATGGAACAGAATAGGGAGCCCAGAAGTAAACCCACACACCTATGGTCAATTAGTCTTCAACAAAGGAGGCAAGAATATAAAATGGGAAAAAGACAGTCTCTTCAACAAGTGGTGCTGGGAAAGTTGGACAGCTGCGTGTAAATCAATGATGTTATAACACACCCTCACACCATGCACAAGAATAAACTCAAAATGGCTTAAAGACTTAAACATAAGACATGTCACCAGGAATTCCCTGGTTGTCCAGTGTTTAGGACTCTGCACTTCCAATGCAGGGGGTGCGGGTTTGATCCCTGGTCAGGGAACTAAGGTCCCACATGCTGTGCAGCACAGCCAAAAAAAAAAAAAAAAAAAAAAAGAGACCATAAAACTCCTAGAAGCAAACATTGGCAAAACATCCTCTAATTAGGTCTTGAAATCCCCCCTACCCTCATAGAGAAATCTTCTCCCTCTCTTGAATTATTGTAATCATTTCTTAAATGGAGCCCTGTCCCTAGACTTGATCCTTCCACTCAATTCATAAGCCAAACTACAGAGTTATCCATCTATTGATAAAATGCCACACTGGTTATGCTCCTCTCCTGTGGCCTTTGGGTAAAGCTCCAAACCTCCAACATCCCTTTTAGAGCCTGTGGAGATCTGGCTGCTTCTCTCCTGCACTCAGTCCTCCACACCTCACAATCACTTTCGCTTCCCAAAAGATGCCAGTTTCATCAGGCCTTTCTCCTACACTATCCCCTCTGGCTAGAACATTCTCTCTTACCTTATCCCTCTGTATACAAACTCTTATTTAACTTTTAAGTTTCAGTTTAAATATGTCTATAGTCAAATTTAATCTTAGGTTTGAGATGACTCCTAGACATTGAAACAGATATGTCAAGAAAGCAGCTAGAAACTTCCAGCATACAGATGGTAATACAGATGATCAAACTCACCTGGAGAGAAATTATAGCTAGAGAAGAGGTTTCAGGCCTGAGATCAAGTCGATGAAGAGGAGGAATCAGCAAAGGAGATTATTAAGTGAGGCAAAGGAGTTGGGCTGTAAAAACCAAGAGATATGAGTGTTGGAAAGAGGGGAAGAATCATTTCTGCTGAATGTTGCTAAAAACTGCTCTGACAGCTCCAGATGGGTATCTCCTGCATATTTCCAATACCACCCCACAACCCAGCCACAGAAGTGATCATACTGTTTAATACCAAGGCAGCCATTTGTCTGATCCCTTAGTAGTAAGAACTGACTTTAATTGACTGTAAGTAAGAACTCTGTCAACCTTATTTATCGTTATAGATTTCAGCAGTGAGCTCAAGATGCACTCAGTAAAAAAAAACTTGTTGAATGACTTAATCACCGGCACACATACGTGTAAGTCCTCAAGGAATTTACATACATTTGGGGAAAACATATGGAAACCACTATTTATAATACAAAGCGGGGTGTAATCAGTGCTGGCAAAGTAGTACAGCCAGCGTGCAATGGTTGAACTGTGGAACGGGAGAAAGCTTCCTGGAAAAGATGTTACTGAAGTTAGGGACTGAAGAAAAGAGCAGGCTATCAGAAAGTGGAGCCTTGAGGTTCTTTTTTTTTTTTTTTTAACATCTTTACTGGAGTATAATTGCTTTACAATGGTGTGTTAGTCTCCGCATTATAACAAAGTGAATCAGTTATACATATACATATGTCCCCATATCTCTGAGGCTTGAGTTTTTAAAACAATAAAAAATTGTTGTTAATTACCCAATTGTGGCAAGGCAGAGATTATTTACATATGTGCCTGTGAGTGGCAACACTCAAACTCTTCACTCTGGCAGAAATGTAGGATAAAGATGAGCATTGTATTTTAAAATACTATTATTTATGCATTAGTTATCTGAACAGGGTATGACCATGGATAATTTTAGTCTTCTTTACATTTTCTAGCAATTTCTAAATTTACTATTCTGCTATAATTTGCAGAGAGGGGTTTAGTTTTATTCTTTCTAAGACCAGAGTTTCATCTGGGCAAATTGAGAAAAGAACTTAATTCAAAAATGATATCTTTGTACATACACAAAAAAGTCAGTAATTTCCAGAATACTATTCATAAAAATTCCACAAATCTTAGAAGAGTTTGTAAACTGCATTCACAAATCTGGCAGAATTAAAATTAAATTTCTGTTTAAAAATGGAAATACAACATAATAAATGAAGTTAACATTAATTTTTTCCTACTCTTGGATGCTGAAAGATTCTAATGGAAATGAAAAAGATGAGATCACCCACCAGTAATGGGGAAAAAATGAGGCCATGGACAAACACACTATGTTTTGATTTATTAAACCACAAGCAAGCTTCACTTTATCCCCCATGAGTGATGGCTTAACCGGTTGCCAAAGTCTTCTTTTCCACTAAATACCTTTGTAAATATTGTGGTTACTCTGATTTATAGCCACCTCCTTCAGACAGTGTATCAGTAGAAAAGAATCCCTTTCCCAACAAATGTTAAAACTACCATCTGTGTAATCGTCTCACAAACCTCACGCTATGCATGGGTTTCAGGGTTTGCAGGAGGAAAATTATAGGAAAAGACCAGTTCTGGAGGCTCTGTCTGCGGTGATTCATCCCAAAGTGGGAATGCCATATCCAGAACGCCAGAGAGAAACACCTGAGTTGTCAACAGGGGACTTTTTTAAAGATAAGAACCTAGTTCCAGAGAAGGATGTGACTCACCCAGTCCTCCCTGGGAGGCAAGAGGCCAAGATGAATTCTGGCCCTGATGCCTCTGAAGTGATGTTTACCACGTCTGCTCTCCAAACACTCAGGCAATCTGGTTTTCATCTCGAAGGCGTCTGACTCCTATGGCTTTATGGGTGTGTGGAGCCATAATGGTGATGAGAGTCGGTTTCTGCTGATGTG
Organism: Stenella coeruleoalba; assembly: GCF_951394435.1. Lineage (NCBI taxonomy): Eukaryota > Metazoa > Chordata > Mammalia > Artiodactyla > Delphinidae > Stenella > Stenella coeruleoalba. The sequence goes on along the minus strand of NC_137153.1, from coordinate 33,469,169 downwards.
GGCTGCAGAATATAGTTCTACCCATCCTTCCATTTCTGCTGGGGGAAGGAGCACTGCAGGGGCAAGCTGTAAAGTGACTTTGCTTGACTGTTGTGGAAAGAAAGAAATAAGACTAACTTGAAGTCACTCTTAGTTCTCCCATTTCTCAGCAAGTCAGGCAAATCATTTAACTCTGTGAAGCTTTAGTTTCCTCATTTAGCCTCTGTAATACTTCAGCTTTCTTCCTCTGTAAACTGGAGGATAACAAGGTACATCACTGGGTTGAAGGATTTATTGAGCACTGTGTCCAGCAGAGAACTAGGCGTCTGGCACACAGTGGAACTAGTTAATGCTGCTGGTTCCTTTGTTTTTCTTCCATCCCCATCATGTATAGGAACAGGAGAGGACCTGATTCTGCCAATGCACATACTAAAAATGTCTATTCCTAGGTTATTTTGCAACTCTACAAAACTATCTAAGTGTTATAATAACATGCATTATATTTTTAGCTTTGAATGCACACTCTTACGGCAAAAAATGACTTACTGTAGTTTTTAAGAATGGAAATTAAACCATAAATACCAAATGTATTTTCTTTGCACAAAATTTCTCCTCTACAAAATTTAACCTAAACTCTCTTGAACTCTTGTCAGAATATTACAAGTGTTAAAACAGGTTAGTTTGGATAAGCAAAACAATATCCTGGCTATAGGGACATAATATAAACTCACATCTCCTTTCAAGCCTAAACTTAAATAAACATCTATAAAAAGCAGAGACAAAACCAAAATTTAAAACCTCTCTGAGCAGTAAAACCAGCAATTAGGTAAATCTTGCATTTCTGTATTTCCATGAGTTATTTACAATAAGGAATACAGTAGGAATAACAAATTTTGGAGGGTAGATAGTACATCTTGTTATTCTGGATGTGCTGATGCAACGTGTGGGAGAGATCTAAGCCAAGTTGAATAAATGGAAGTTGGCAATTTGAATATAAAGCTCAGGAAACAGTTTAGAGCTTAGAATAGATCTGTAGCTTATTGGTATATGTTAAAGCAATGTGACTACTGCTCATTTATGTTTGCTTAACGGATGAACAAGATCGTGAGGGAGAGTAAGGACAGATAGAGAAGAGGGCTATGGAGGATGGGGAACATCATTGTTTACAATGTGTAAGTGTGTGGGGTAAGGGCAGTAAAAGATGATGAGAAAGAAAGTAAGCAAGATAGAAGTAAGAACAGACTGACTTCCAAGAATAGGGCAATCAATAAGAAAATGACAAAAAAAAAAGAAGGCTGATTAGATAGCTTCTGAGGGCCACTGGACATTTGAGAGGACACTTTCACAACAACCATAAATGCCACAGCAGAATCGCAGTAGTAGCAGAATTTGTTAAGGAACAAATGGGAAGTTGAATACATGGAGGCATTTCCTGTAGATATTCTTTTAAGAAATTAAGGAGAAAATGAGAAGATAAAATAGATGGCAGTTTGAGGACAGCCAGACAGGATATAGTAAGATTCTTTCTGGCTTACAGAAGCTGAATATATTAGTAGGTGAAGAAGAACAAATTATGATTATGCAAAATGCCATGTTACTGATTCAAGGACACCAAGATTCCATTGAGACACAGTCACTGCCATCATTGAACGCCTGGGCATGAATGTTACACTCTCGAGACAGTTGAGTCATTTAGGTTTAGGTCATGAATACAAAAGAATGGATACCTGGGAGGTGTGAATTCATACACAAGACCAGACTGGCAAATATTAAAGGTCTCCTCCCGATCCACAGATAAGTTTATAAAGATGCTGCCTTCAGTCATGTATGAGAACCTACTTGCTTCACACACATTTATTTGCTGTACTTTTTGTACCCAAATCAGATTATTTCAGAATAGTTTCCTTAATTTGTATTACACTACAGTAGCACTTCGCTTATCTCAAGAGCAAAGTACATTTAGAAACATACGATATCACAGAGGACATCATTTTTGGGAATTGTGGTGTATCACATAAGCACTACACCTAAGTCCTTACCATATGATTTCTCCACTCAGAATATTTTCTTCTCTGAAAACTATGGTTTCCACTCATGATATTTCTTAGTTTGTAATCCTAGTCCCACACTTAGACCTGGGTGAGAGTGTGTCTCTGGAGTCTCTGAAATGGGCTCCACATTGGTCTTCCTCTGGCTCTCCCCTTCCCACTAAGCAAGGGGCCCACATGCTTTCTTACAGCTAGCACCTCCCCCTCAAGATCATGCTGTGGGTATGCACCTAACACCCCAGAGTTTCCTGCCCTAGTGTCTCAGTTTCCAGGGCCCATGCAGGCCTCTTCCCTGGCTCTATCACCCTAAGGACATACCCAACTGCTAGTGTGAGCAACCCTAGGCCCAAAGGGTTTGCTTGTGTGCAGTTGAGGAGGAACTTGGAAGCATGGGCTGGGTGTCCACACAAGCAGGTCAAAACTTGGGGCAGAACATGACATGGGGTAGGAGGGAAATGGCCACCATCCTGCTCCTTCCTGAGCCACCATATTCCTGTGGAGGCAAATTCTGAGAAGTTCAGCTTTCCAGGTAGTTATAAAGGATGCTGGACAGGGTAAGAGAATGGAGCCCCAACATAATTTATTTAACTATTTCCTAGCTTGGTTTATAATTTTGCACATTTGTAATATCATATATGAACCTTCACCCATACTCTTGCCTTAATCCCTTCATCCCTTCCAGCCTCCCCAAATGATTGTTCCTGCAGCACAATAGGAAATCAAACTAAGATGAAATGAAGAAATGATAGGCCCTAGGAACACTTGTTATATCAAATGTAATCTCTTACACTTTACTCAAATCTTAATACAAGGAACGGCACTAATTCATTAGATTTTTCCCTTATCAAGACTCAGCAGGGACTTCCCTGGTGGTCCGGTGGTAAAGAATCCACCTTACAATGCAGGGGATGCAGGTTCAATCCCTGGTCAGGGAACTAAGATCCCACATGCCGTGGGGCAACTAAGCTTGCGTGCCTCAACCAGAGCCCACGTGCCGCAAACTATAGAGCCCACGCGCTCTGGAACCCACGCACCACAACTACAGAGCCCACACGCCCTGGAGCCTGTGAGCCACAACTAGAGAAGAGAAAAGGCGCATGCCACAACTAGAGAGAAGCCCGAGCACCACAATGAAGAGCCCGTGCACCACAGCGAAAGATCCTGCATGCTTCAGTGAGGATCCCACATGCCGCAACTAAGACCTGATGCAGCTCCAAATAAATAATAAAATAAATAGATAACAATCTTGAAAAAAAAAGACTCAGCACCCCAACATCCTCAAGTGGCATCATTCGTTCACTTGAGTTTGTCTCCACACCTAGAAGTAATGCAGAGAAACCCATCAATGTGTCCTCTGCCCGGTATGCTAAGCATGGGGTTGCAGGGTCTGTTCTAGAGATCTGGGAGTTCAAAGGAGGGATGCAGAATTAGTAGACTGGAGGACCCATGGACAGAGAATCTGACCTAGAACTTGCCTCTGTCCATGTCACCTGTTTTACTAAGAATGGCCTCTGATCAAACTCTGCTCAGGGAGTGAGGGAAGTTCCCAGAGACGGGTGGACCTCTATGGTCCCTGTGGTCTGACAATGCCATCTTAAGAAGGCAGAAGCAAAGACACATGGAACCTTAGCATTAAAATGATATCATCGAGTCCATATATCCCTGGGATAAATCCCACTTGATCATGGTGTATGATTCTTTTAATGTATTGCTGGATTCAGATTGCTAGTATTTTGTTGAGGATTTTTGTGACTATGTTCATCAGTGATATTGGCCTGTAATTTTCTTTTTTTTGCGGTATCTTTTTCTGGTTTTGGTATCACAGTGATGGTGGCCTCATAGAATGAGTTTGGGAGTATTCCTTCCTCTGTGATTTTTTGGGAATAGTTTCAGAAGGATAGGTGTTAACTCTTCTCTAAACGTTTGATAGAATTCGCCTGTGAAGCCATCTGTTCCTGGACTTTTGTTGGCTGGGAGTTTTTTTTTTTTTTTTTTTTTTTTGCCGCACTGTACAGCATGCGGGATCTTAGTTCTCTGACTAGGGATCAAACCCGTGCCCCCTGCAGTGGAAGCATGAAGTCTTAACCACTGGACCACCAGGGAAGTCCCAGTTGGGAGTTTTTAAATCACAGTTTCAACTTCAGTACTTGTGACTGGTCTGTTCATATTTTCTATTTCTTCTTGATTCAGTCTTGGGAGATTGTATGTTTCTAAGAACTTGTCCATTTCTTCCAGGTTGTCCATTCTTTTGGCATATAGTTGCTTGTAGTTGTCTCTTATGATCCTTTGTATTTCTGTGGTGTCCACTGTAACTTATACTTTTCCATTTCTAATTTTATTGATTTGAGCCCTCTCCCTTTTTTCTGATGAGTCTGGCTAAAGGTTTATCAATTTTGTTTATCATTTCGAAGAACCAGCATTTAGTTTCATTGATCTTTCCTACTGTTTTCTTCGTTTATATTTCATTTATTTCTGCTCTGATCTTTGTGATTTCTTTCCTTCTACTAACTTTGGGTTTTGTTTGTTCTTCTTTCTCTCATTGCTTTGGGCATAAGGCTAGGTTGTTTATTTGTGATTTTTCTTGTTTCCTGAAGTAAGACTGTATTGCTATATACTCCCCTCAGAACTGCTTTTGCCACATGTCCCATAGATCATTGTGCTTTCGTTTTCATTTGTTGCTAGGTTATTTTTTGATTTCCTCAGTGATCCTGATCCATTGGTTGTTTAGTAGCATATTGTTTAGCCTCCACATGTTTGCGTTTTTTCAGTATTTTTTCTTGTAGTTGATTTCTAATCTCATAGAGTTGTGGTTGGAAAAGATGCTTGACATGATTTCAATTTCCTTAAATTTACTGAGGCTTGCTTTGTGGCCCAGCATGTGAACTCTCCTGGAGAATGTTCCATGTGCACTTGAGAAGAATGTGTAATCTGCTGCTTTTGGATGGGATGCTCTATAAATATCAATTAAGTCCATCTGGTCTAACATGTCATTCAAGGCCTGAGTTTCCTTACTGATCTTCTGCCTGGATGATCTGTCCATTGATGAAAGTGGGGTGTTAAAATCCCCCACTATTATTGTGTTACTGTTGATTTCTCCTTTTATGTCTGTTAACATTTTCCTTATATACTGAAGTGCTCCTATGTTGGGTGCATATATATTTACAATTGTTATACCTTCTTCTTGGATTGATCCCTTGATCATTATGTAGTGTCCTTCTTTGGCTCTTGTAACAGTCTTTATTTTAAAGTCTATTTTGTCTGATACTAGTATTGCTACACCAACTTTCTTTTGATTTCCATCTGCATGGAATACCTTTCTCCATCTCCTTACTTTCAGCCTGTACGTGTCTCTAGATGTGAAGTGGGTTTCTTGTGGACAGCACATATATGGATCTAGTTTTCGAATCCTTTCAACCAGTCTATGTCTTTTGGTTGGATAATTTAATCAGTTTACATAAGGTAATTGTTAATATGTTCTTATTGCCATTTCGTTGTTTTGGATTTGTTTTTGTAGTCTTTTTTTCCTTTCCTGTTTTGTTTTCTTGTGATTTGATAACATTCTTTAGTGTTGTGTTTGGATTCCTTTTATTTATTTGTGTGTATACCTATTAAAGATATTTGATTTGTGGTTGCTATGAGGTTTTGATATAGCAGTCTATATACATACATAATTGTTTTAGGTTGCTGATCTCTTAATTTCAAATGCATTTCCAATATCCTGAATTTGTGCTCTCCTCTTCTCAAAATTTCTGGTTTTGATATCATATTTGTGTGCAGATGATTTCCTACCTTTACTTTATGTTTGCCTTTACTGGTGAGCTTTTCCATTCGTAAATTTCTTGTTTCTAGTTTTTCAATATCCGTAAATCAATCAGTGTGATACATCACATCAACAAATTGAAGAATAAAAACCATGAGATCATCTTAATAGATGCAGAAAAAGATTTTGACAAAATTCAACACCAATTTATGATAAAAACTCTCCAGAAAGTAGGCATAGAGGGAACATATCTTAACATAATAAAGGTCATATATGGCAAACCTACAGCTAACATCATAATCAACAGGGAAAAGCTGAAAGCATTTCCTCTAAGATCAGGAATAAGACAAGGGATGTCCACTGTCACCACTTTTATTCGACATACTTTTGGAAGTCCTAGCCACAGCCATCAGAGAAGAAAAAGCAATAAAAGGAATCCAAATTGGAAAAGAATAAGTACAACTGTCACTGTTTGCAGATGACATGATACTATACATAGAAAATCCTAAAGATGCTATCAGAAAACTACTAGAGCTCATCAATGAATTCAATAAAGTTGCAGGATACAATATTAATACACAGAAATCTGTTGCATTTCTATACACTAACAACAAGAGATCAGAAAGAGAAATTAAAGAAACAATCCCACTTACCGTCACATCAAAAAGAATAAAATACCTAGGAATAAACGTACCTAAGGAGATAAAATACCTGTACTCCAAAAGCTATAAGACACTGATGAAAGAAATCAAAGATGACACAAACAGTTGGAAAGATATACCATGTTCTTAGATTGGAAGAATCAATATTGTCAAAATGACTATACTACCCAATCTACAGATTCAATGCAATCCCTATCAAATTACCAATGGCATTTTTCACAGAACTAGAACAAAAAAATCTTAAAATTTGTATGGAGACACCAAAGACCCCCAAATAGCCATATCAATCTTGAGTAAGAAAAACGGAGCTGGAGGAATCAGGCTCCCTCACTTCAGACTATACGACAAAGCTACAGTCATCAAAACAGTATGGTATGGGCACAAAAACAGACATATAGATCAATGGAACAGGATAGAAAGCCAGGAATAAACCCACACACCTATGGTCAATTAATCTATGACAAAGGAGGCAAGACTATACAATGGAGGACAGACAGTGTCTTCAACAAATGGTGCTGGGAAAACCAGACATCTACACATAAAAAAATGAAATTAGAACATTCTTTAACACCATACACAAAATTAAACTCAAAATGGATTAAAGACCTAAATGCAAGACTGGATACTATAAAACTCTTAGCAGAAAACATCGGCAGAACACTCTGAGATAAATCGCAGCAACATCTTTTCTGAGCAGTCTCCTAGAGTAAAGGATATAAAAGCAAAAATAAATAAGTGGGACCTAATTAAACTCAAAAGCTTTTGCACAGCAAAGGAAACCACTGACAAAATGAAAAGACAACCCACAGAATAGGAGAAAATATTTGCAAACAATGTGACCGATAAGGGATTTGCCTCCAAAATTTACAAAGAGCTCATGCGACTCAATATCCAAAAAACAAACAACCCAATCAAAAATGGGCAGAAGACCTAAATAGACATTTCTCCAAAGAAGATATACAGATTGCCAACAAACACTTGAAAGGATGTTCAACATCACTAATCATTAGAGAAATGCAAATCAAAACTACAATGAGATATCACTTCACACCGGTCAGAATGGCCATCATCAAAACATCTACAAACAATAAATGCTGGAGAGGGTGTGGAGAAAAGGGAACACTCTTGCACTGTTGGTGGGAATGTAAATTGATACAGCCACTGTGGAGAACAGTATGGAGGTTCCTTAAAAAACTAAAAACAGAACTACCATATGACCCAGCAATCCCACTACTGGACATATACCATGAGAAAACCATAAATCAAAAAGAGACATGTACCACAATGTTCATTGCAGTACTATTTACAATAGCCAGGACATGGAAGCAACCTAAGTGTCCATCAACAGATGAATGGATGAAGAAGATGTGGCATATATATACAATGGAATACTACTCCGCCATAAAAAGAAATGAAATTGGGTTATTTGTAGTGAGGTGGATGGACCTAGAGTCTATCATACACAGTGAAGTAAGTCAGAAAGAGAAAAACAAATACCATATGCTAACACATATATATGGAATCTAAAAAAAAAAAAAAAGGTTCTGATGAAACTAGGGGCAGGACAGGAATAAAGACGCAGACGTAGAGAATGGACTTGAGGACACGGGGAGGGGGAAGGGTAAGCTGGGGTGAAGTAAGAGAGTAGCACTGACATATATACAGTACCAAATATAAAATAGATAGCTAGTGGGAAGCAGCTGCATAGCACAGGGAGATCAGTTTGGTGCTTTGTGACCACCAAAGGGGTGGGATAGGGAGGGTGGGAGGGAGATGCGAGAGGGAGGGGATATGGGGATGTATGTATGCATATAGCTGATTCACTTTGTTATACAGTAGAAACTAACACAACATTGTAAAGCAATTATACTCCAATAAAGATGTTTAAAAAATACAAAAATGGAAGTATTTAGAATTAAATATATTAAAAGATGTATACAGTCTCTCAAAGAAACTTATAGAACATTACTGAACACAACTGCTTACTTGAAGGAACACCGACAGGTTAACTTTTTGATAATTTGGGAACAAAATGAAAAATGACATAATGGATGGCATAAAAAAAAAGAATCCATGAGTTCATGCTGATAGCAAAAACATTCAAAAGGAGGGTGGGAAGGATGGAAAGCTCTTCTTCACAAAAGAATGCCACCAAATAAGAAATGAATGATGGAATTTCAAATCACTGTTTTGCAACCTCCATAGTAAGAACTGATCTGCAATGGATGCTAAAATCATTAGGTGAAAGATTATAGGGAATAGATTGTGTCATATAATGTCATCCAGTAGGTTATTTATTAATTTCAAAGGAAAAAGGTCCCTTTTCAAAGATGAGATTTGGCAGACATCACCTTAGTGAGGAGATCAAACTTAACATCAGGAATAATGAGACATCAGATCAAGTATGTTCTGAGGTCAGCACTGAACAGGGAACAGTACCTTTCATCCAATACATCTGCCAAAAACTTTAACCAAAATCTAATCATGAGGAAAGAATAACCTATCCAAGTTAAAGATTTACAAAACAATTTACAAAACGTTGTTCAAAAATGTCAATGTCATGAAAGACCAAAAAAGACCAAAAAAAGAAAAAGAGAGAGAGAGAGAGAGAACTGGAGAACTGCTGCTTTAGACTGATGAGACAAAACATGTCGGGACTTCCCTGGTGGCACAGTGGTTAAGAATTTGTGGGCTTCCCTGGTGGTGCAGTGGTTGAGAGTCTGCCTGCTGATGCAGGGGACACGGGTTCGTGCCCCGGTCCAAGAAGATCCCACATGCTGCGGATCAACTAGGTGCCACAGCTGCTGAGCCTGTGCTCTGGCGCCTGCGAGCCACAACTGCTGAAGTCCGTGAGCCTAGAGCCTGGGCTCTGCAACAACAGAGGCCACTGCAATGAGAAGCCTACGCACTGCAATGCAGAGTGGACTCCGCTTGCTGAAACTAGAGAAAGCCCGCGCACAGCAACGAAGACCCAATGCAGCCAAAAATAAATAAACAAATAAATAAAGATACATGTCAACTAAATTAAAAAAAAAATGGGCAGAAGACCTAAATAGACATTTCTCCAAAGACAACATACAGATGGCCAAGAGGCACATGAAAAGATGCTCAACATCACTAATTATTAGAGAAATGCAAATCAAAACTACAATGAGGTATCACCTCACAACTGTCACAATGGCCATCACCAAAAAATCTATACAATGAATGCTGGAGAGGGTGTGGAGAAAAGGGAACCCTCCTACATGGTTGGTGGGAATGTAGATTGGTACAGCCACTATGGAGAACAGTATGGAAGTTCCTTAAGAAGCTAAAAATAGGGCTTCCCTGGTGGCGCAGTGGTTGGGAGTCCGCCTGCCAACGCAGGCGACGCGGGTTTGTGCCCCAGTCCGGGAGGATACCGCATGCTGCGGAGCGGCTGGGCTTGTGAGCCGTGGCTGCTGGGCCTGCGCGTCCGGAGCCTGTGCTCTGCAGCAGGAGAGGCCACAACAGTGAGAGGCCCGCGTACAGCAAAAAAAAAAAAAAAAAAAGAAGCAGCTAAAAATAGAGTTACCAGATGATCCAGCAATCCTACTCCTGGGCATATGTCCAGAGAAATCCATGGTTCAAAAGGATACAGGCATGCCAATATTCATTGCAGTGCTGTTTACAATAGCCAAGACATGGAAGCTACCTAAATGTCCATTGACAGATGAATGAACAAAGACGATGTGGTACATATAAACAACAGAATATTACTCAGCCATTAAAAGAATGAAATAATGCCATTTGCAGCAACATGGATGGAACTGGAGATTATCGTACTAAGTGAAGTAAGTCAGACAGAGAAAGACAAATATCATGATATCACCTATGCGGAATCTAAAAAAAAAGATACAAATGAACTTATTTACATAACAGAAACAGACTCACAAACTTCGAGAACCAACTTGTGGTTAGCAGGGGGGAAGGGTAGGGGAGGAGGGATAGATTGGGAGTTTGGGATTGACATGTACACACTGCTACATTTAAAACAGATAACCAACAAGGGCCTACTGTATAGCACAGGGAACAGTGCTCAATATTCTGTAATAACCTAGGGACTTGTGTGGTGGTCAGTGGTTAAGACTCCATGCTCCCAATGCAGGGGGCCCGGGTTTGATCCCTGGTCAGGGAACTAGATCTCACATACCGCAACTAAATATTCCACATGCCACAACTAAAGATCCTGCATGCAGCAATGAGGATCCTGTGTGCTGCAACTAAGACCCAGAGCAGCCTAAATAAATTCTGTAATAACCTAAATGGGAAAATAACTTGAAAATGAATAGATACATGTACAACTGAATAACTTTGCTGTACACCTGAAACTAACACAACATTGTTAATCAACTATGCTCCAATATAAAATAAAAATTAAAAAAAAAAGAAAATCCCTTAGCCCAGGAAAAAAATGATATCATCGAGTTCAGTGTCTGAGAATTACCTTCTGCAGCATTTCCAGTAGAATGTCATCTAGTTTCTACTAGAATCCTTTCAGTCTAGTGGACTTAGCATCTCAGTAGGCAGCTCAGTTGGACACTTCTAGTTATGAGAAAGGGCTTTTGTTTTTTAAACTCAGCCCAAATCAGCCTGTCTGTATCATCTGTCCATTGATTTTGGTTCTAGTCTCTGGAGCACAGCAGAACAAGTCCATGGCCTGTTTTAATATCTACAGTCTCTTCTGTCTTTGTTCCTCAGTCCCTCTAAATTCACCTGGCAGGGCCACTTCTCTCAAAAATCAAGTAGCCGAATGTGAATGAATTCTTGGGCTACTTTCTGTTCCATTGGTCTATTGATTTTCCTTGTGTTATTACCAAACTGTCTTAATTACTGTAGCTTCTTATAATAAGACTTGATATTTAGGACAGAAAGTCCTTTAGCCTTGTTCTTCTTCAAGAATGGTTTGGCTATTCTTTGGCCTTTGTATTTCCATGTACATTTTAGAATTTGTCTAGTTTAATAAAAACAAAAAAAATACATCTTTTTCTTTAATTCTCTAACCATAGAAAGACACAATTGATTTTTATTTATTAATTGTATATCTGGAAAACATGTTAGATGATTTAATAATTTTTCTGAAAGTTATTTCAGATTTTCTTTTTCTATTGAGGTAACATTGATTTTTAACATTATATAAGTCTCATGTGTACAACATTATATTTCTACTCCTGTATACCCTGCAATTTGCTCACCACAGAAAATTTATTTTCCGTCTGTCACCACACAGTTGAGCCCCTTTACTCATTTCACGGTCCCCAACCCCTTCCCGCCACCATTTCAGATTTTCTATGTATACAACGATTTTACCTGGGCTAATCAGAGATTTTTCCTTCTTTTACTTAATTTTCTTTTAAAATAAATTTATTTCTTTATTTGTTTTTGGCTGCATTGCTGTGCGCTGGCTTTCTCTAGTTGCGACGAGCAGGGGCTATTCTTTGTTGTGGTGCGTGGGCTTCTCATTGTGGTGTCTTCTCTTGTTGCGGAGCACAGGCTCTAGGCGTGCGAGCTTCAGTAGTTGTGGTGCGTGAGGTCAGTAGTTGTGGCTCATGGGCTCAAGAGCACAGGCTCAGTAGTTGTGGCCCACGGGCTTAGTTGCTCTGCGGCATGTGGGATCTTCCTGGACCAGGGCTCGAACCGGTGTCCCCTGCACTGGCAGGTGGATTCTTAACCACTGTGCCACCAGGGAAGCCCTTGATTTTCTACTTATACATTTAAAACATTTTTTTCTTTTTCTTGCCTTACTGCACTGGCCAGGACCTTCAGTGAGCCTGCTTGTCTTATTCCCAGAAAGGGAAAACTTTCAATATTTCAACACTGAGTATTTTTTAATAATAGCTTTACTGAGATATAATTTATATATCATTAAATTCACCCTTTTAAAGTACACAATTTAGTGTTTTTAGTATTTTCATAGTTGGGAGCCATCACCACTACCTACTTTTGGAACATTTTGGTGACTCTATAAAGGAACCCTGTACCCATTAGCAGTCACTCCCCATTGTGCCATCCCAACTCTTACCCTCCTCACCCCAACAACCACTCATCTACTTTCTGCCTGTATGGATTTGCCTATTATGGACATTTCATATGAAAGAGCCATACAGGGCTTCCCTGGTGGCGCAGTGGTTGAGAGTCCGCCTGCCGATGCAGGGGACACGGGTTCGTGTCCCGGTCTGAGAAGATCCCACATGCCGCGGAGCAGCTAGGCCTGTGAGCCATGGCCGCTGAGCCTGCGCGTCCAGAGCCTGTGCTCCGCAACAGGAGAGGCCACAACAGTGAGAGGCCCGCGTACTGCAAAAAAAAAAAAAAAAAAGAGTCATACAATATGTGGCCTCTTGTGACCGGCTTCTTGCACTGAGCATAATCTGTTTGAGGTTCATCCATGTTGAACATGGATGCATCAGTGCTTCATTCCTTTTTATTGCTGAATAACATTCCATTGTAGAAACAGATCACACTTTATCCGTCCATCAGCTGATCGATATTTGAGTTGTTTCCACATTTTGGCTGTTATGAATAGTGTAGCTACACAATTCAAAATTCGTGTACAAGTTTCCATGTGGATTTATGTTTCCACTTCTCTTGGGTATATAGCTAGGAGTGGAAGTATGTTGTTTTTTTGTAGATAACTCTGACAGACTAAGGAGTTCCCTTCTATTTTAGTATGGTAACAGCTTTTTCTCTCTTCCTTCTTTAAACATTAAGGTGATAATATAATGTTTGGATTTTATCCTTAAATCAACCAGTTATTTCTTAAATAAACCTAGTGTAGTCATGATATATTATCCTATTTATATACTGCTAGATTTGGTTTGCTAATATTTTACTTTTTTTAAAATCTATGTTCACTAGTCAGACTGATCTATAATTTTCCTTTCTTGTAATGTCCTTGTCAGGTTGCAATATGGTATGGTTATGCTGACCTTAAAGAATTGTTTGGTAGAATTTGTTGATTAATATAGGCCTATAGTATTCTTTGTGGGAAGGTTTGAATTTATGGTTTCAATAGTAGACAATTCAGATTTTCTATTTCTTTTTCTGACAGTTTTATTAAATTGTCTTTTTCTAGGAAGTATCCATACTGTCTAAATTTGCTGGCATAAAGTTGTTTATAATATCCTCTGATTTAACTGTTTTCACTCTGTAGTAATAGAAATTTTCCTATTCCTCATACTGGTGATCTGTGCTTTTTCCCTTTCTCCTGCATCAGTCTTGCTACATATTTTATTAATTTTGTTAAAAAAAATTTTTTTTTGGCAGTGTTGATCCTGTCTCCTGCATGAATTTTTCTATTTCATTGATATTTTTGCTTTTAATTTTTTTTTTTTTTTTTTTTTGCGGTACGCGGGCCTCTCACTGTTGTGGCCTCTCCCGTTGCGGAGCACAGGCTCCGGACGCGCAGGCTAAGCGGCCATGGCTCACGGGCCTAGCCGCTCCGCGGCATGTGGGATCTTCCCGAACCGGGGCACGACCCCGTGTCGCCTGCATCGGCAGGCAGACTCTTAACCACTGCGCCACCAGGGAAGCCCTGCTTTTAATATTTTTGACAAACACCGCCAGGGCAAAAAGGTGCTCATGAACCCTCTCAGATCTAAACCCAGTGATTCCTTATGGTCTTTTTTTTTAATCTCATTGACGATTTTAAGATGTTTTTAAATAGTGATCCAGTGATCCAGTTTTTTAGTTGTCTTTGAAGGGAAGGTTGGTAGAATCATCTAATCCTCCAATATTGGATATAGAAAACTGAAAATTTTAACCGTGTATTTAAAAAATTTATGCTACTTATATAGATTACCTATTCAAACATACAAAAATCATTTAAAAAATAAAGTGGCAGGTAAATGGACATTTTACATATTTCCGGTGGGAGTATACATTACAAGAATGTTTTTGGAAAGCAATCTGGAAAAATGCACCAAAACTCAAAAAGGGGAAAAATCCAAATGTCCACTGATAGGGGAAGGTATCATGGCATATTCATACATTAGTACTCCACTTAAATGTAAATATTCCTCTGAGAGGGTAAATTCAATGAAAGCAAATGAAGCACTGTCACACTTCAGCGTGAGTTAGCTGAAAAGGCATTTAACTATGGCACTAGCAAGGGATATAGAACAGGCCTGAAGCAAGATAAGACTCCCATTTCTGAGAGGGGAAATTTAGCTTTATCTGAGCAACTATACCCTTAAAAGAAAGACTAACTCATTGAAAATATTGAAAAGGTGACTTTACTCAAACACATGTTTTGGAGTTGGAACCCATGCTGGCTGTGCTTGTAGCCTGGGCACTCAGGGACCTGTTGACACCCTGTTTGGTGACCAACACCAAACTCTGCAGAGTGGCTGTCAGAGCCAAGCTTTAGAACATAGTTATGGCTGCAGTAATAAAAAGGAGGAGAGCACCAATACCAGCATTTCCCATGTACTACTGTGGTTAACATAGTTTCTGCAGGACTCATGTAACAGTCCATTAACCCACAAGATTTTAGAGCAGGGACCTCAGAAACTGTATAATCTGGTTCTCCGCAACTTTGCCAATCTTGGTATGATAATCTTGGCTATTCCTCTATGCTGCTATTTAAGTTTCTTCTTTTTCTGATTGTTTAAAGATTTTTTAAAAAAAGTTCTTTTTTTTCTGATCTGGTTATGAAAAGCTCAAAACGTTATAAAAGTACAGAATTACATACTAAAATCCTCCCATAATTCCATCACCCAAAGATAACCACTAACAGTTTGTTGTTTATTTCTTCCAATTTGTTCTCTAGGAAGATGTTAAATTGTATACATTAAAAGAAGGGAACATAATAGCACGTGTACTATTTTAAAATTTCTTTCTTCCTCTTGGTATATTGTGGACAATTTTGCATGTCTATATAACAGTTACTTCGGTCTCTCTACGTAGCTTTATGGCAGCCTACTGTTCCCTATCAGTATATAACTGGTTAATTCCCCTCCCCCCTTGGGAACAATACTTCAAAGTACTTTCCTAGAGGCACACTTATGCAGAGAAAGATGTGTTTCTACAATGGATTCCTAGAAGTGATATGCTGGGACAGAGTATAGCTATTGTTAATTTGTCCTGTTTCTTATTTATTTATTTATTTCACTCTGCTGGGTCTTAGTTGTGGCACATGGGATCTTTAGTTGCTGGCATGCGGGCACTTTTAGTTATGCGGGATCTAGTTCCCTGATGAGGGATCGAACCTGGGCCCCCTGCCTTGGGAGCGTGGAGTCTTAACCGCTGGACCACGAGGGAAGTCCCTATCCTGTTTCTTTTGAGGACAACTTAACAATAGGTATACTCGGTCCCAGCATTTCACTTCTAGGAATCCATTATAGAAGAGTTTCTCAGACTCACAAACTTAGAGAACAAACTTATGGTTATCATGGGGGAAGAGTGGGGGGAAGGGATAGTTAGGGAGTTTGGGATTGATATGTATATACTGCTATATTTAAAATGGATAACCAAGAAGGACCTACTGCATAGCACGAGGAACTCTGCTCAATGTTATGTGGCAGCCTGGATGGGAGGGGAGTTTGGGGGAGAATGGATACAAGTATAGGTATGGCTGAGTCACTTTGCTGTGCACCTGAAACTATCACAACACTGTTAATGGCTATACTCCAATATAAAGTAAAACGTTTTTTTAAAAAAAATATGTTTCTGTTTGCCCTAAGCAAGCAATGTGTCCAATACTGCATGTCATCCACATTGTTTTCCTCCCAAAACAATGCATAAATCAGGACACTTTTTTTTTTTTTTTTTTTTTGCGGTACGCGGGCCTGTCACTGCCGTGGCCTCTCCCGCCGCGGAGCACAGGCTCCGGACGCGCAGGCCCAGTGGCCATGGCCCACGGGCCCAGCCAACCCGCGGCACGTGGGATCCTCCCGGACCGGGGCACGAACCCGCGTCCCCTGCATCGGCAGGCGGACTCTCAACCACTGTGCCACCAGGGAAGCCCCAGGCCACATTTTTTTTAAAGACTTTTTTTTAGAGCAGTTTCAGATGCACAGAAAAATTGATAGGAAGGTTACAGAGGTTTCCCATATATCCCTAGTCCCCCCCATCACACAGCCTCCCTTATTATCAACATCCCCCACTAGAGTGGTGCATTTGTTATAACTGATGAACCTATACTGATGCATCATAATCACCCAAGTCTATAGTTTCATTATGGTTCACTCTTGGTGTGTACATTCTATGAGTTTAGACAACAGTATAAACACGTGTATCCATCATTATGATATCATACAGAGTATTTCCACTGCCCTAAAAATCCTGTGTTCCACCTATTCATTCCTCCCACCACCAACCCCTGGCAACCACTGACCTTTTTACTGTCTTCATAGATTTGCCTTTTCCAGAATGTCACATAGCTGGAATCACATAGTACATAGCCATTTCCGAATTGCTTTTTTTTACTTAGTAATATGCATTTAAGGTTGCTACATGTCTTTTCATGGCTTAATAGCCCATTTCTTTTTAGCACTGAATAATATTCCATTGTAGGATGCACCACAGTTTATCCTTTCACCTACTGAAGGACATCTTGGTTGCTTCCAAGTTTTGGCAACTATGAATAAAGCTGCTGTCAACATCTGTGTGCAGGCTTTTGTGTGGACATAAGTTTTCAACTTATTTGGGTAAATACCAAGGAGCATGACTGCTGAATTTTTCTAGGAAACCACCAAACTACCTTCCAAAGTGGCTGTACCATTTTGTACTCCCACAAGCAATGAATGAGAATTCCTGTTGCTTCACATTCTCACCCGCATTTGGTATTATCAGTGTTTTGGTTTTTGCAATTCAAATAGGTCTGTAGTGGCTTCTCATTCTTGATTAAATTTCCAAAGCTCTTTTCTGATTGTGGGTAGGTATTTTGGGGTGGAGATGAGGGGAACTCCTATCTCTAATGTTAGAATCTTTGCAAATGTTTGGTAATCTTGGGCTACCTGCATATGTTAAGAACACTGACCCAAAGCTCTGAATGTGTGGGTGGAGATAGTCAACTTTGTGCTTGTACTGGGTTGAGCTAGTCTGGATTCTGAAGATGGGGGTTCCCTTTTCTACTAGACACCCAGGGCCAAGTGGAAGAGAACATGGGTTCAATTTGGGGGTAAATGCCTAATACTTTGAACAAATGATGGAGACATCAGGAAGGTTGGGGTCATATGCCCTGCTTCTCTTGAGTACAGTTTCCCAACGAATCTCACCATTCCCAGGATCTATAATTTCTAAACCTGGAACACCCTCAGAGTTACCCTGTCTCATACGTGTTTTGTTGTCGTCTGCCAGACAGAGCCTATGTACCTTCAGTTTTCAAGGAATTTCTCAACATTTCTTGTCTTCTAATAGTACTAATTATTTTGTAGTGCAGTGTTACATTTTTAAAAACAAACATAGTTTTTGTTATTTTTAGGAATTTGGGTGGCCCATGTGCTCAGTCCATCATCTTGATTTGATCTACCCAGGTCATGTTAAGATTTTGGAAAGACAAAAATGTATCTTCTCTCTGTCAAATAATTTAGACCCATGAGGTAAGTAAGAATTTTAAAAAATAGATATTATAATTACCTAGTCTACGACAGGCATTTTGTATGTGCTATTCATTCTATCTGCACAAAAATTTGAAAGATAGGTATTACCATCCCAGCTGTACAAAGAAAAAACTTTAGTCACAAACAGCAGTAAGTCACCCAAGGTCCTCTATAAGCAGCACTGTGGGCCAGGAACCTTGATCTGTCTCTGACCTGCTTATTTGCAGATGAAGAAACTGAGGCTGAGGTAGATAATTAATTTGCCAGTTACCTTAATCAGAAGCCTCATAGCTCCCTTGAATATTTTCTTCTTATTGCTTAAGGTTGGAAGTTACATAATTTAAATGACATTAATATGTAACAGCTTTCTGTTTTGTTAACAATATTGTGTGTGAGACTGGTGTGGCAGGCAGAGAGCCGATGAGAGAGTTAAATAACATTAACCCAATTAAAGGCATTCCAGGAAGGCATAGTCCTCTAACTTGGAACGTTAAGATTTTTAATGTAATTAGTCTATGAAAATCACGCATTTCTTAATCAAGCTCCCCTTTTGTGCTTCCAACTCCGCCTTCTCAGCCTACAGACTAATGCTTTTCCCCCCCTCTGCTGCTTTCCACTTTTCCCATGATTTAGAACAAATATTTGCCTTGGTAACTATTTTCCCTGGTTACTCTCTTGGCTGATTTTCTGCACAAAGAACCGAAAGGCATGTATCCCCAAGGGAAGCAGTTATTTTAGATTTTGCAAAGAAGTCAGTTAACAATTTTCAACAATCCCTTCTTTGTTTTAAAGAAAGCTCTGGTTTTGTTTCATTTTCATCTGGAGACTTAAATGACACCAAGCAAAGCCTACTTAGTTTAGATTTCCAGGTAAAATGTTTTAAATTTTAAGTTTCTACTAAAGCATGTGGAATGGTTTTAATATTTGGCTGTTTTATGTTGCAAATATGTTTAACCCTTGAGGAAATAAGCTCTTACTAATAGATTTTAAAAGTTTAAAGTGTACATTATTTTGTTTACTTGTTTTTTTCAGGATGACTACTTCCGAAGTATTTAAAACTTTATGAAATTAGGATTCAATATATTTTTATATGTTTAAATAGAATTACATGCTCAATAGAAGTATAAGTTGGTTTGAAAATTTCATTCTTTTCTATTTTTAAGTCCTAAAAGAGCATAAAGGATTAATTAAAAATGTTTTTCATTATAAGCCTATAGAGTGAAGTTAAAAGGGATAATAGGCATCTCATGGCTTTGTGTAGAAGTTTAAAATTTAATTTAAACCCTTTTAAAGCTTACTTAAGACAGATGACGAAGAATTTTAATGGAAAAAAATAGTAAGTTAACCAAGATTTACAGATGATATTTAATGTTGGGATAAACACAATAAATGCTAAAATGAAAGAAAATTTTACTTGATCAAAATAATACCTACAGTGATTAGACCTATTGTGTCATAAAAGTTTACCTCTAGAAACATATTCACTCAATTATAAAGTTGTTTTTGGAATAAATATTAAATAAATGTGAAATTCTATAAATCACTGAAAATAACAAAGGCCGAGGCATCAATGATAAAATTAGTATTGAGAGGCCATTTCATAAACATTATTTAAACATTTCAATTAGACTGTTTAGATTCTGATTTTCTTAAAATTAAGATAGCTCTGTAAATTTATTTTTGTACATATCTATTTAGATTTCTGGATAAGTAAAAGTGAGCCAGTTTGGGAGGGGGGTGGAAGACAAAGAGGGATGGGGATAATGGGAGAAGGGTGAGCTTGGGCAATGCTCTGCTAAGTAAGAGGCTCAGGGACAACACGATGCCTGAGACACTCATGGAAGTTTATCTCCAGAGCCCTTAGATCCAGGGCCTGACTCCTCATAACTCTCACCTACCACAGGATGGAGAGTCACATATATGACTGTCAAAGCAAGAAAATCTCCATGTACAGATTTTATGTAGAGCACATTTTATGTAGAGCACATTTTATGTATGCTCTCTGTCAGAGCTCACTTCCCCCGCCACTCAGCAAATTCTACTTCTACCCTGTCTCACAGTGCAACTTTTCATATTGCTTTCCCCTGCTGCTGTTGCTATTTCTTCCCAACATATTACCTTGCTCTCTGAATGGGCTTTGACAAGTTTAGCCACCAATCAGCTAGGGGATTTGCTCCTCCCTTATATTTTGCATGTTAGTTTTTCTAAAACTAATATAGATTATGAAAAGTTGTTCTAATATAGTTTCATTTCAGTGACCTACAGTAAAGGGTTTGAAATTACTGCAGTAATTAAAGTACCTATATACTGAAAAAGAGATTGCATGCTGAGGTTAGTTGACATGAAAATAACTTAGAGGCTGCTATTTGTTGAGCCAAGGGAAAATGGTGACAAGTCAGCATATGATCCAAGTACATCCTGACTACAGGAGGATAATTCTGGCAGATGAAGTTATAAAAAGAACTGAGATTCAAGAGGGCAAACTAAGCAGATATCACTCTTTTCCTCTTACCAAATACCTAGACATAAGAGAAGATATATTACAAACAAATACACACATGGATATATAGCTGCAGTAGGAAATAAGAAGGGGAGCTTCTGGTGAGACAGAAACTGTGAGGAATGCTTCAAATACAGAGAGAAGATGGGAATGAATTTAAAGAGAAAAACCATAGCCTTGAATAGGTATGGGAGAGAACTGTGTAAAAAGAGCTTGTGTGGAAAAGAAAGAAGTCATTAGAGTAAAAGATCCTAAGAAGGATACAATAAGGAAAAAAACAAAACCCGTACATTATAGTAGAACTTCTGAATATTAAAAATGAGTTCAAAATCTGAAAAAAAAACTTCTACAGAGAGAGGAAAAAAGACTTATTACAAAGAGATGAGAATCAGATTCAATTTAAACTTTTCATCAGTAACAGATATAAGAAACAAATGGAACAATACCTATGAAGTATTGAAGGAAAATTATTCTAAAATCATAATTCTATTTCCAACTAAACAAAATGATATTTTCTGACATATATGAATTCAAAACTTTTACAACCCAAAACATTCTCTAAAAGAAAAATGATATATTTCAGGGCAATAAAACTAATCTGAGGGAACTCATGCTTCTTATAATGGCAGACTATGCAATTCAGACCATTCAGCCTACTGAGAATAATTAGAAAAAAATAGGAAAAAATAACAGGGCCAATATTTGGGATAGGACTGGAATCCTAAGAGGTCTGGAACAGCTTTTCTTCTGGAGGCATCTGTGGAACCAAAAGAGGTGACTGAGAAGCTTAGTATAGCTTTAAAACAGCCTCTCAAGACAGAAACAAAACTCAAGGAATGGGGCCAATCAAGCAGCAGGGGTGGCAGGCAAAAGTGATGCAGATGAAATCACCAGGTTTTGGTTTGGGACTTAAAGTATAATTATTAATTAGTTATAGTGAAACTCAGCTTCAAATCATTCAATTTATGATTGTTAGTGCCCTTAACCTCATGTCTGAATGTAAATCCTTTTAGGATAAATAATAAATATATCATTGTAGGCTTCAAAGTATATTCACAATTTTTCATATACAATGGTTGGCAATCAAATGCCATCAGGCATAGGAAGAAACAGAAGAAAATGGTTAAAAACCTAGAAAGAAATAACAGACAATAGAAATAGACATATAGAATGTCCTGAAATGGAGTTTTCAGACTCAGACTTAAATAAATGTGATTAATAAGTTCAAAACGTGAAAAACAAGATTGAAAATTTCAGTAGAGAAACAGAAACAATAAGAACCCACTGAAAAGCTGAAAAACTAAAAAAACACAATAATAGAAAAATAGAAGTCAATGGATGGATTTAATAGCAGATAAACCATAGCTGAACAGATAATTAGTGAATGGAAGGGAGGTTAGTGGAATAACCAGAATCAATCACAGGGTGAGAGAAGGATAAAAAATACAAGAGAGGGAAAGTGACATTAAAGACATAATGAGAAGGCTATCATACGTGTCACTGTAGTTTTGAAAAGAAAGAGGAGTGAGAAGTAGGAGAGTATTATTTGAAGACGTAAGGGCTAAGAAATTTCCAAATTTGATAAATATCAGTCCACAGATTCAAGAAGTGCTATGAATCCTATATAGGATAAAACCAAGTAAATCATATCTATGTACAACAGAGTAAAACAGCTGAAAACCAAAGCCAAAGAGAATATCTTAAAAGCAACAAAAAAAGTTACTTTTAAAGGAGAAATAATTAGATTGACAGATGACTACTCAACACAAAATATGGAAACAAGAAGATACTGGAATGAAATCTTCCAAATGCTGAAAGAAAACACTTGTCAATCTAGAATTCCATATTTAGCAAATACATCCTTTCAGAATGAACATAAGATATAAACATTTTCATATGACCAACAAACAAAAGAACTGGTCATCAGCAGTCCTGCACTAAGGCAATTACTAAAAGGTATTTTTTAGGAAGAAAATAATCCTGATAGAAGACTGGAGATACAGAAAGAAATAAGAAGAAAGAAAAAGGATAAATGTTTAGGAAGATCTAAATCAGTGGTTCTTAATTGGAGGCAGGCTGAATCCTTCCACCCCCAAGACACATCTGGTAATATATGAAGACATTTTTGGTTGTTATAACTGAGAGGAGGTATCTACTGGGTAGGAGCCAGGGATGCTACTAAATATACAAAGGCCAGCCCCCCACCACAACAAAGGAATTATCCAACCCAAATGTTAATAGTGCTAAGGTTGAGAGAGCCTGATCTAAATGAACTTTCAGCATAAAATAATAATAATCTTTTGAGGGTTTAACAAATATAAAGAATTAAAATATACGACAAAAGTAGTATATGTTCTAGGATGAGGTAAGTAAAGTTAAAGTCCAGAAAGAGGTAAAGGTACTAATTTATATTAGACTTGATAAGTTAAGGATGTATGCGGTAATCTCTACAAAGAACTTTATAGTGAAAAGTATACAATTACTAATGGAATAATAAAAACTAAGCAATCAATTAAAAAGAAAGCAAGCAAGAATGGAAAAAAAAAACACACAAAGAACAGGCAGGACAAATAGAATGCAAATATTCAGAAAATATATTTAAATTCAAACATATCAAGTGTTACAGTAAATAAAAATAGACTTTCTATTCCAATTAGAAGATAAAAATTGTCATATTGAACTAAAAATGATACGCTAATAGAAAATATATTGAAAATATGAAAAGCTGAAAGTAAAATGATGCAAAAAATATATTAAGTAGACATTAATAAAAAGAAAGCAGCTACATTAATTAGACAAAGTAGATCTTATGACAAAACACACTACTAGAGATACAGAAAGTACCTAATGATAAAAGCACCAGAAATATATAACAATTCTAAATGTGTATATACCTATACCATGGCCTCAAAATATATTAATAAATATGACCAAAGTGACTTATATTAAATTTCATCCAAAAATAAACCCAAGAGACAATATAGTTAAAAACAACAGAAAATCTATTATTACATTATTTATAAATTAAAAATTACAATTAAGAACATAAAAGTGCTCACTTTGGCAGCACATATACTAAAATTGGAACAATACAGAGAAGATTAGCATGGCCCCTGAACAAGGATGACATGCAAATTTGTGAAGCATTCCATATTTTTACATAGAGAACAGACTTGTGGTTGCCAAGGGGGAGGAGGGGAGGAGGGGAGGGAGAGGGATGGGCTGGGAGTTTGGGCTTGGTAGATGCAAACTATTATATTTAGAATGGATAAACAACAAGGCCCTAATGTATAGCACAGGGAACTATACTCAATATCTTGTGATAAACCATAATGGAAAAGAATATAAAAAAAGAATGTATATATGTTTATAATTGAGTCACACTGCTGTACAGCAGAGATGGGCACAACATTGTAAATCAACTATTCTTCAGTTTAAAAAAAAAAGAAAAAAGAACATAAAAATATTTCCAGAAGATATATGCACAAGAGTGTTTTGTTTTGTTTCATTTTTTGGCCACACCACGCAGCTTGTGGGATCCTAGTTCACTGACTACAGATTGAACTCGTGCCCTTGGCAGTGAATGCTCAGAGTCCTAACAACTGGACCAAAAGGGAATTTCCACAGGAGTGTTTACAACAGAGGAAAAGTGGAAAAAATTAAATATCCATCACCAAATTGTTTGTTACATAACTTATGGAATGAAAATAGAGTGCACAGACCAGATAGATTTACATACATTGACATATATGTCCATATGACCACAATTTATTACTGAATGGAAAGAAAACAGATTGCAGTATATCGAACAATTCCATTTATGTTTAAATATATATGTTCATATATGTTTAGAAGGTATCATGAAAGATACCCTTAAACTAGGGGATGGGAAACTATGGCCCATAGGCCAAATTCTGTTTTTCAAAGTGCCATCAGAATACAGTTGTGGCCATCCATTTACTTGTCTATGGTTATTTTTGGCTACAATAACAAAGTTGAATAGTTTTAACAGAGACTGTTGTCCTGCAAAGCTAAAAATATTTACTCTCTGGACCCTGAAGAAAAAGTAGGTCTACCGTTGTACTAAACTATGAATTATCGTTAAGGCAACTTGTTTTTTATGCCTGTGTATCATTTTGAGTTTTTAAAAATTATGTACTAGTTTTAGAAACGTAAACACATCTTAAAAAGCATTGATAAAAAAAGATTAAGAACTCAGGAGAAAGAAAACTGTGTGAACATGGCTTATCTGTAAATCTCTTATGGGCCATGATATGAACAACAAATTGTAGCTCAATCTAAGGAAGACTTTTCTGACAGAGCTGTCTGAACATGGAAGATAAAGAACTTCCCATTACTGGAAAAGCAGATGACTTCAAAGATTCATTCAAAACCTGAGTTCTATACAGTGAAGCACCATTATAAATGATATAGATTGCTAGGAAGCAAGAGCATCACCTGGCCACAATGAAAACACAAACTGAAAGTAGGATCATAAATCAATGAACATGCAACTCTGACTAAATAAGCATATAAGCATACCACAGAGATGTTGTGTGTTTGGTTACAGACAACCACAATAAAGCTAATACTGCAACACAGGGAATCACACAATTTTTTTTGGTTTCCCAGTGCATATAAAAGTTATGTTTACAGTATACTGTATTCTATTTAATGTGCAATAGCATTATGTCTAAAAAGATAATCAATGTTCCTGTCTTAATTAAAAAATACTTTATTGCTAAAAAAATGCTAGCCATCATCTGAGCCTTCAGAGCATAATAATCTTTTTGCAACAGTAACATCAAAGATCACTGATCACAGATCACCATAACAAATATAGTAATTTGGTAATAATGAAAAAGTTTAAAATATTGTGAGAATTACCAAAATGTGACAGCATGAAGTGAGCAAATGTTGTTGGAAAAAAGGTGCCAATAAACTTGCTTGATGCAGGGTTGCCTCAAACCTTCAATTTGTTAAAAAATGCAGTATCTGTGAAGCATGCTAAAGTGCAATAAAACGAAGTATGTCTGTACTGTCTCCACAGTTTTGTCTTTTCCAGAATGCCATGTAGTTGCAGTCACACTGTACTAGCCTTTTCAGATTGGCTTCTTCCACTTAGTAATAAGCATTTAAGATTCTTTCATGTCTTTTCATGGTTTGAGAGCTTTTCTTTTTAGTGCTGAATAATACTCCACTGTTTGGATGTAACACAGTTTATTTATCCATTCACCTACTTAAGGATGTCTTGGTTGTTCCCAAGCTTTGGCAGTTATGAATATAGCTGCTGTAAACATCCATGCGCAGGTTTTGGTGTGGATATAAGTTTTCAGCTCATGTGGGTAAATATTAAGAAGCATGACTGCTGGATTGCAGGGTAAGAGTATGTTTAGTTTTGTAAGAAATTGCCAAACTGTCTTACAGAGTGGCTGTATGGTTTTGTATTCCCACCAGCAATAAATGAGAGTTCCTGTTGCTACACACCCTTACCTCACAATTTGTCAGTGTTTTTGATTTTGGCCATTCTAACAGGGTACAGTGCTATCTTGTTGTTTTAGCTTGTGATCTACTATTTTAAAAATCCAGATTTGGGAGAAGAAAGTAGAAATTCTGGATGATAACTGTGGATTTGTCTAGTTCTTGCAGCTATACCAGTTTTTTTCTTCATGTAATTTGAATCTGTACTGTTCAGTGTATAAAGGCTTAGAATTGTTACATCTTCATGAATAGATCCTTTTATCATTACATAATGGCTCTCTTTATTCTTCTTCATCTTATATTAATATAGCCATCCACTTTTTTTATTGAGTTAAATATGTCTTTTCTTAAAACTTTATTTTATTTATTTATTTTTTTGGCTGCATTGGGTCTTCATTGCTGCGCGTGGGCTTTCTCTAGTTGAGTCGAGCGGGGGCTACTCTTCATTGCAGTGTACAGGCTTCTCACTGCGGTGGCTTCTCTTTTGTGGAGCACGGGCTCTAGGCATGTGGGTTTCAGTAGTTGTGGCACATGGGCTCAGTAGTTGTGGCTCGCAGGCTCTAGAGTGCAGGCTTAGTTGTGGCGCACCGGCTTAGTTGCTCCACGGTATGTGGGCTCTTCCCGGACCAGGGCTTGAACCTGTGTCCCCTGCATTGGCAGGCAGATTCTTGAGCACTGTGCCACCAGGGAAGCCCCCACTTTTCTTTTGATTAGTGTTACCAAAGTATATATTTTTCCATCCTTTTAATTTTAATCCATTTGTATCTTTATTTAGCATGAGTTTCTTATAGGCAGCATAGAGTTGGGATTTTATTTTATTTTGTTTTATTTTATTTTATTTTGTTGTGGTGGGTCTTAGTTGAGGCTGCAGTCTCCTTAGTTGTGGCATGTGAACTCTTAGTTGTGGTATGCATGTGGGATCTAGTTCCCTGGCCAGGGATTGAACCCAGGCCCCCTGCATTGGGAGCATGGAGTCTTAACCACTGGACCACCAGGGAAG
Source organism: Stenella coeruleoalba (assembly GCF_951394435.1). Lineage (NCBI taxonomy): Eukaryota > Metazoa > Chordata > Mammalia > Artiodactyla > Delphinidae > Stenella > Stenella coeruleoalba. The sequence goes on along the minus strand of NC_137153.1, from coordinate 33,442,181 downwards.
TCCCTAGAGTTGGGTCTTAATTTTTAAAAATTCAATGTGGACAGTCTCTGTGGCAATTAATAAATTCACATTTAATATGATTTACATGTAATATGTTTTGGATTATTTCTATTACTCCACGTTATCACCTTTATTGGTTTATTAGCTATAACTCTTGTTTTTTTGGTGATTACCTTAGGGCTTATAGTATGCATCTTTAACTTATTACAATTATCTTCAGTTGATATTCCACTTTGCTTATAGTATTAGAACATAACAGTATATTTACACTTCCTCTTTCCTCCTTTCTGCTTCTGTTGTCATACATTTTACTTTCACTTAAGGTAGAAACCCCAAAATACAGTATTATTATATTAATCAACACAACTGTTAAACAGATGACTGTATTAAACTAGCATCTTTTAAAGAGATTTAAAAATAAAAAAGAGCATTTATCTACATATATGCCATTTCCTGTGATATTCATTCCTTTGTGTAGATCCATAATTCTATCTGATATAATTTTCCTTCTACTTTAGCATTTCTTACAGTGCAATTCTGCTGGTGATTAATTCCTTCAGCTTCTCTATGTCTGAAAAAGTCTTTATGTTGCCTGTGTTTCTGAAAGACATTATCACTGAGTATATAAGTTGATTTTTTTCAGTACCTGAAAGTCATTGTTCCACTGTCTTCTGGCTTGTACTGTTTTGAATGAGAAGTCTTTTATTCTATTCTTAACTTTGTGTCTTTTTCTCTGGTCACTTTTAAGATGTTCCCCTTATTACTGGTTTTAAAGCAATTTGATTATGATGAATATTTGACATAATTTTCTTCATATTTCTTATTTTGGGGGTTTATTGATCTTGGATATGTGGGTTTATAGTTTTCATCAAATTTGGAAAATGACCAGTCTTTATTTCTTCAAATATTTTTGTGCCTCCCTAGTCCTTCAGGGACTGGAACTGGACATAAATTGATCTTCTTGAAGTTGTCCCATAGTTTGAAGATGCTCTGTTCATGTTTTTTACTGGTCATGTGTGTGTGTGTGTTTCATTTTGGATAATTTCTGTGACTATGTTTACAAGTTTACTAATTTTTTCCTGCAGTGTCTAATGTGCTATTCATCCCTTGCAGTATAGTTTTTCCTCTCTCACATTGTAGTTTACATCTTTAAAAGTTCAATTTGGATTTCTTTAAATATCTTTCCTCTACGTTCTTGAACACGCAGATTATGGTTTTAATAACTTTTAATGACCTACTTAATAATTATGTCAGCTGTGCTATGGATGGGTTTCAATAGATTGATTTTCCTCATCATGGGTCAACAATTCCTGTTTCTTTGTGTGCCTGGTAAATTTTTGCTGGATTTCCCAGTACTTGTTGGGTGCTCTGGGACATAGTTAAGTTGTTGCACACCGTTTGATCCTTTCTGGAGGCTTGCTATTCAGTGCTGTAAATGGGATCAGATCAGCCGTTAGTCTAGGGTAAATTGTTTTCTCTGATGTGCCGATGCCCTTCTGAGCACTCTGTCTGATGCCCTTTGCAGTACAGGTTCTCCACTATGACTGGTGGACACACAGAGTCTGCCCAGCCTTTTCTAGCCTAAAGGATGTTTTCTTTTTTTGTCCTTCATGGTAGTTCTTTCTCAAGTGTTGAGTAGTTTTCTCATACAAATGTGGTAATCATACTCGGTTGAAGGCTTGATATCTTTGGAAGTCTTTTTCAGGGTAGCTCTCACCTCCCTGTGCTCTGCTCTGCAAACTCTTGCCTCTCTGGCATCCCCAGGACCCCAGGTTTTTCGGTTTCTTTTTTCAACTCAGGGAGATTGTTGGGCTCTGCCTGGGTCCTCACCCTGGTCTTCAGCCTCGGAAGGAACTCCCTCCAGGCAGTGAGCAGGAGCTCAACTTGGATTTTCCCCCTCTCAGGGATTTCTGTTCTGTGCTAATCCATGTTCAAGGTTTGAAAAAGTATTCATTTCTCAAATATGTTTTTCAGCTTCACCATGTGCAGAGCCCTGTACTCCTCTTGAGACCAGCTGATTAAAAGTTACTCTTTGTCCCTCTTACCTCTTTATAACTGATAGTAGTTTGCTGTTTGCTGTTATTTTTATTTGGTGCAATTATGCTCTTTCCCCCCAACAAAGAAAATTAGAACAGTAGAGAAAAAAATAATAAAATATAAGAGCTGGGAAAATGAATTGTGGATGATGTTAGTCACAGAATGACTTGGCAGAGAGGTGGAGAGAAACCTCCTGAGTAACCTCTGAAAACCTACAACACAGTGGTCCAGAGAGGGGTCGGCACACTATGGCCTGGGGGGTAAGTCTGACCCACTGCCTGTTTTGGAATTTGTGTACACAATTGTACACATATAATGTACACAAACTGTGCACATATCACGTACACAAACTGTGTACATATCACATACATAAACTGTGTACATATTGTCTACCTTCATGTTACAAGGGTCGAGTGGAGTAGTTATGACAAAGACTGCATGGCCTGTAAAACCTAAAATGTTTACTATATGGTTCTTTATAGAAAAAGTTTGCTCATGTCTGGTCTAGCAATAAAGTACTAAAAATTATTTGATTCTGACAGAAAAATTCTAAATTCTGACTTGGCAGTAATACTATAGCATAGAGCCCATATATTATATGTGTTATATCTCACAGGCTTGCTGCTGAGGGATATAGGCAATTATAGGCCAATTTTCAGAGGTAAAAATTTAGTCACTAACTCTGAAATTCTGTTTCATTCTCATCCTAGGAATCAAATAGTGAAAAAGCAAGCATGAAGTTTTCAAGCTTGTATTGTTTTCTTCTGCTTCTCGTTATTCAAACTGACTTTGGACAAAATGAAGAAACTTCTAGGAAGGAAAGAAGGAAGATGTATTATAGAAGACAGAGAAAAAGTTCCTCGCCCATCCACAGATCCAGTAGACAGCTTGGAATTCAGCAAATGAGGATAGTTACACCAGCAGCAACACTTCCCATGGTTAACTTGGATTATAGTACGGAGGAAAAGTTTGAATCCTTTTTAAGATTTCCCGGAGTAGAAGCAAGCTATAATGTGTTACCAGGTAAGAAAACAGTAGGAGAGAGGAAGAGAGAGAAACTCCAAAAAGAAAATTTTTTAAAAATTCAAGTTATTATATTATCTTTTGGTTTAATCTACAAAGATAAATTTTGAAATAATTTAAAAAACCATTCACAGAATATACTTATAATACAAATTATTGTAAAACAGAAAAAATATTACTTATCCTATAACTACATTTATAAAATCATAGTTACTATTTTGGTTTATTATTTCTAGTCTGTTTACTATGCCATGTACTTAAAATAGTTGTAATCATAATATAGTAATATACATGTCAAAACTGCTTTTTCATTTATCATGATAGATCATCTAGGATATAGAAATAAATGATTCAGATGAGTCTATGAACTCACGGCTATTAAATATTTTCAACCAAACATGAAGTTAAGCCACTGAATTTATTTTATATAGACCAAACTACTGAATTTTTAAAGTTTGAAAAGATTGGAAATTCTTCCGAAGATTTCAACTAGGCATTTTTAAACACTAATATTTAGTTGGTCCACATTTTTCCAGGTTTGGAAGGAAAAAGTAATTATATTATACATATGGTACCATTACATAAAACTTTCAAAAGAATGTATCACCACATAATATTCTGTGACCAATACTTCATACATTGTCTCAAGAAAACCAAATGCTTCTAAATGATGTTATTTCCACGAAGTTAACAGAAATAACATACAATTACCAGGAAAAGAGACAATTTAGGTCACATTTACAACATGATTGAGAGAAGAAAGAGCCTGGAGGCAGGGAATTTAAAATGATGATTATAGGGTACCCATAACTCTTAAAGAACGATGAGGTCAATTTCCCTAATTAAGTGGAAAGATATCCAAGCTATAATAATAGAAAATAAAAAGGTTGAAAAGTAGTATGCATAATGTGATCTCAAATCTGTTTTAAAAAATATGCAGCATAGGGCGATGTGCATTAAAAGGTATAGAAGATGTATACGAAAGATTTCTAAATTGTCCTAAAATGTTTTCCAGTGGTCTTACAGTACAATTTAAAAAAATTGTGGGTTTCCCTGGTGGCACAGTGGTTGGGAGTCCGCCTGCTGATGCAGGGGACACGGGTTCGTGCCCCGGTCCGGGAAGATCCCACATGCTGTGGAGCGGCTAGGCCCGTGAGCCATGGCCGCTGAGCCTGCGCATCCGGAGCCTGTGCTCTGCCAACGGGAGAGGCCGCAACAGTGAGAGGCCCGCGTACCGCAAAAAAAAAAGAAAAAAAAATTGTGGTAAAATACACATGACATAAAACTTATCATTTAACCATTTAAAAGTGTACAATTCAGTGGCATTAAGTATATTCACAATGTTGTGCAACCGTCACCATTAACTTGTTCCTGAACACTTTCTTCACCCTAAAAGGGAACTACATATATATTAAGCACTTACTCCCCATTTTCTCCTCCCCGCAATCCCTGGCAACCACTGATCTTTCTGTCTCTATGAATTTGCCTATTCTGAATATTTAATATAAAAGGAGTCCTATAATATGTGGCCTTTGGTGTCTGACTTCTTTTACTTGGCATAATGTTTTCAAGGTTCACTCATGTTGTACAGTGTATCAGTACTTCATTCTTTTTTTATGCTGAATTATATCTCATTGCAGAGAAATACCATGTTTTGTTTATCCTTTCATCCATTGATGGATAATTGCGTTGTTTCCACCTTTTGGCTACTGTGAATAGCACAGCTACGAACATTTGTGTACAAGTTTCTATCTGAATTCTCGTTTTCAGTTCCCTTGGGTATATACCTAGAAGTGGAATATCAGGTACCTAGGAGCTGGGTCATGTGGTAATTATATGTTTAATTTATTGAGAAATTGCCAAATGTTCCCCAGAGAAGCTATATCATTTTATATACCCACCAGCAATATACAAAGACTCCAATTTCTCCACATCCTTGCCATTATTTTCCATTTAAAAAATATAGCCATTCTTGTGGAAGTGAAGTGATTATCACATTGTGGTTTAATTTGTATTTCCCTAATGACTCTCAGCATCTCTTTATGTGCTTATTGTTCATTGTATATCTTCTTTGGAGAAATGTCTATTCAAGTCCTTTGTCCATATTTTAATTGGGCTGGCTTTCTGTTGTTGAGTTATAAGAGTTCTTCATGTATATTCAAGATATTAGACCCTTATCAGATATGATTTGCAAATATTTTCTCTCATTGTGTACATTGTCCTTCGACTTTCTTGACAATGTTCTCCAATGGACCAAATTTTAAATTTTGATACAGTCCAATTCATCTATTTTTTCTTTTGTTGCTTGTGCTTTTGGAATCATATCTAAAAATCCATTGCGAAATCCAAGGTCATGCTTTATTTTATGAATATTATATTTTACATCTTATATTTAGGTTTTGATCCATTTTGAGTTAATTTTTATATTTGGCATGAGGTAGGGGGCAACTTCATTCTTTTGCATACGGATATACAGTTGTCCCAGCACCATTTGTTGAAGAGACAACTTTTTTCCCCATTGAATGGGCTTGGCACTTTTGTCAAAAATCAATTGGCCATAGATGTAATGGGTTTATTTCTGGACTCTCAATATTCCACTGGTCTATGTTTATCCTTATGCCAGTACCATACTGGTATAAGCTGATTATTGTAGCTTTGTGGTAAGTTTTGAAATCTGGAAGTGTGAGCCCTCAAAAAATTTTATTTTCTTTCAAGATTTTTTTTGGCTATTTGGGGCCCCTTATAATTCCTTATGAAATTAAGGATTAACTTTTCCATTTCTGCAAAAAAGGCTGTTGGAATTTTGATACACTATAGTACTTTTATAATCAGGAGACAACTCCTGATTATATCTATTTTTTTTTTCCAGGGGAGAAATTGGATGGGTGGGATTAGTTTACTGTAAGTATCCAAATGAGAGATGGGTAGGGCTTGAACAGGGTTGACACAGCAGTAAGGGAAAGAAGGGGACAAATGTGAGAGCTCATTTGCGGGGACAGTGGCTCAACAGATGGAAAAGAGTTATCAGGAATAACACTAGGATTGGAAGGAAAACATCCCCTCTAATATTCAAATTGACTGTCTAATGGCCTGCTTAGTTGACACACATATCCATGTATCTACAACACTCTATGTAGAGAAAACAATATACTAAAACCCACTGCACTGTGTACTTTAAAAGGGTATTTGAATTGTATTTCAATAACACAACTATTCTAAAAAATAAGAGATTGTTGCAATGTCTCATCGAGAATTCAACGTAAAAAGCACCACAAGCATACAGTCTTATTTCACCTCTCCATCTGCACATCAGGAAGGGTACAATGTGGGCTCATTCATCATTAGTGCTGTTCCAGCTCTCTGCTCTCTGGCATGTGATGGAACTATACTGCTTTTTCTCTTCTGAAGTTAGATGTAGCCGTATAATTTGCCTTGGTCAATATAATTAGACATGTTTAGAGCTTGTGTGTTATTTGCAACCTCACATTCCCACTGCTGTGCTGGTCATCAGGGCAGCCTGCTTGGAGATGAAGCCTATTTTTTATCCTGACAATATCTACATTGGACACATAGCAGGAACAAGAAATAACTGAGATTTGGGGGTTGTTTGTTGCTGTTGTATAACTTAGCCATCCTGACAGATGCAGGATGGAAGTACGATTCAGGCTCAAGTTACCATGAGGAGGTCACTCTCAGAGCCTAAGTAAGAGGGGTTGAGAATACAGCATGTGAAAAGCATTTCAGAGGGTTACACCTGTAAGATACTTTTATCCTCTGCATGAAAGAACATAGAATGTTATTCTTGTGTGGGTCTATCACATTGGGCTCACTTCCATTCACAAGTGCTAGTAATCATACAAGGAATTTAAATGTTACTGTTCTCTTCTAGGAAAGAAAGGACACTGTTTGGCAAATGGGATGATCATGTATAACAAAGCTGTATGGTCTCCTGAGCCCTGCACTACCTGCCTCTGCTCGAATGGAAGAGTCCTTTGTGATGAGACCAAGTGCCACCCTCAGATGTGCCCCCAAACAGTTACACTTGAAGGAGAATGCTGCCCCGTCTGCTCTGATACTGGTACAAATATTTAGCCCAAACAAAATATCACATGTGATTTAGTCTTTAACTTCCATTTGTTTTTATTTTGTCACTACCTTAAATTTTAAATTATGATAAACTAGTCATCAGGGTACTTAAAATATTGGCACAATGATGCTAAACATGGAAATTATTTGGGAAATTGCATGATAGGGGAGAGAAAAATAAAACATCTTGGCTTTAGAGTTCTAGCTCTATTAGAATGAGTAAACTCAGACCAGATCACATTCCACATTTGACTCGCAGCATTACAGATGTAGTGATAGAATTTACATAGCAAACAGCTCCCATGTTCTTAGTATGCGTGAAGAACTCTGCTTAGTTCCTTACATGCATTATCTCACTTAATTCAACTCAGTGTGTTTACAGTTATCAACCCAAATGAAGATGAAGAACTCATGGTGAACAAAGGGAGGAGTGGTTTGCATCTAGAGAAAAAGCCCAGTTTTCCCAGTTTTCCCAGTCTATGTGCAGTTTTCCCAGTCTATGTGCAGTCATTACTGCTCAGGTAATCCTAGGGAAATAAAGGGCAATGGCCCTGGAGCAGTGGCTTTCTGTTGTGGCACTGCTGTGCACAGAAAGATCACACTATGAGGTTTTGTTGGCTGCTCACTGTGCCTTATCTATGAGGCTGATGCAGTAGAGGACTCTAGGGAGGAAGCCTCAGGACTCCTGCAAGAAAAGCCTGGCCAATAGCTTATGAAATAAATAAATATGTGTTAAATAATTCGATGGGAAGGGATACAGATATTTTCTGTTGCCTATGATCAAGGTAGATTGTTTCCAAGCACACAGGATGATCACAGGGTGGTTACCTACAAAAGTCTCCTACCAGGAAGAACATCAGAACATTTAGGAACTGTATTTTGGTGTATACTACTAATTATTTTACTAAGCTATTATGACTTTAAAAAATGTTAGAGAATAAAAGTTTTTAATGAAACTGACTCCTTGGGATATGAACCAGAAGATTTATAAAGGCAAGATCCAGAAATTCTCAGACATTTTTCAAAGGACTTGAACTATTATTCTTGAAATGCTGTGGTTATTTTGGAAAAATAAACTTGGATATACAGAAAAGATTTTAAACGTTTCAATATGATAGTTTTAGTTTCATTTTGCTAATTTTTTCCTACTCTCCTTTTGCATGTTCTGTCAGAGATGTGAAAAAAATAACTCACAGACTTTATAATACATACTGACTTGAAATCTCAAGTAATTCCTTCACATAATTATATTTTGAGTTCTTTTTTGGGGGTGATTTATGTATGGCATTAAATAAAATCATAGAAATGATTAAGTAAATTTTTATATTTTGATGAAAGAAAATCTATGTACTGAGCTCACTTTTCCCTAAAACTCTTCATTCAGAGGGTGAGTCTAAAATCCGGTCTTTGTCAAGTCTTCCCCACTTTCTGCCAAAGATAATAACAGCTAAATACAAATGTAGATAAACTTTCTACTATTATATATTATGCTATCATCATCATGGAATAATAAAAAGTACTCTTGTGCATATGTCTAGGTTAAAGAAACATCATCTAAATCCAGGACATCTTCTATAGGTCTCAAGAAGTAAAAATAATTTAAGTACAGAGTCTGGGAGGAAAACAGAAGAGAATTTTCTATAACTCTAAATTTCAGAGGATGCTTTTAGGCCCATGGAGCTGAAAGAAAATCAGACAGATATAATAAATCTATAAATAAAAGCCAATTTCACTACCATAAACAAGTAAAAGGTACATCTCTTTCACTTTTTTATGTCTGACAGTGTACAAATTCTTACATTATCAATAAGCCCAATTAACTGAACAGTATCTACTATAAAGTTATCACATCTGATTATATTACAATCTCACAATAGGACTGCTTATGGTAAGCAATATATGGTAATATTATTCCCTCTTTAGTCACCAGATAGCATGATACTTTAGTAAAAATAAGTATTAAGGCTCACAAGGAAAAACAAGAATTGCCTATAAAGTCTTACAAAACAGAAATAAAGTTTATTTATTTCTATTAAAACTTCAAACAAAAATTTCAAGATACATTTCACATTTAAACTGCACTCATATACCTACAGGGAATGTTATTTACTAACCTAATTTTCACTATGATTTTTCCTTTCATTAATACCACAACTTGCCTCTGCTGTCTTCTCCTTATGTGGTCAGTAGCCTCCTATTTGCTACTCAGTAGTATAGCATTAAATGACAGAACTGAATTTTCTGGTGATTCTTCAGAACAAAGAGAACCTACCAGTTTACTTCATAAGCAACAGCCGTCTCCTTGGGTGGAAATGCATCAAGCACTGAGAAAAGAGGAACTTCAATTTGAGGAGGAAGAAGAAATTAAACAAGATGAAGATAGGGAGCAAAAGGAAAAGATCCCTAGACCTGGAGATTGGGGGAGACCTCCCAATGAGCGACAGAGCAGAGAAGGGGGAGAGCAGAGACCTGGAGAGAAGGGGAGGCAGGCCCATCAACACAGAAACCCAGCAAGGGAGAATGAGAATGAGGATGAGGACGAGGATGAGGACGAGGACGAGGACGAGGATGACGATGACGCCGTCAGAGGAGATATGTTCAGGATGCCCTCTCAACTCCCAATCCCAGCTACCCCCAGGGGCATACCACCTCTGCCAAGCAGGTGCTCTCTGTCATACAAAACCATCTCCTGTATCAGCGCCGACCTCACACAAATACCACCGCTAACAGCACCAGAGATAACAAGTCTGGAGCTCATAGGTAAGAGATGTTGACGTTAAATTGATTTTGTGGTTAACTCCCATTGTCCTATGAATGTTATATTTTAATTTTATAATATAAGTTGACCCCAAACAGATTAATTTCACAATCTTCAAACATAAAAACTTTGCAGAAGAGATAGGTGTTTACTGCAGAATAGCACCATCAGGTATAAAGTAAATTCCTCCAAGTGAAACCATGATTTCCTATTGACTTTTTTCTAAAGCCAGGTTTAGAAGGTATAATTTATATATAGTAAAACATTATTAGCATGTTATTCTTTGAGGGTTTTTTTAAGATTTTTTTTTTTTTGATGTGGACCATTTTTAAAGTCTTTATTGAATTCGTTACAATATTGCTTCTGCTTTACGTTTTGTTTTTTTGGCCGCAAAGCATGTGGGATCTTAGCTCCCCAACCAGGGATCAAACCTGCAGCCCCTGCATTGGAAGGTGAAGTCTTAACCACTGGACGACCAGGGAAGCCCCTGTTATGCTTTGAGTTTTGACAAATGCTTACAGTCAATACCACAATCAAGATATAACATTTCCATCACCTCACCAAATTCTCTCATGTCCCTCCTTTCACCAGCCCTGATGTTTTCTGTCTCTAGAGTACCTTTTCTAGGATGTCATAGAAATGGAATCATACAGCATGTAGCCTTTTCAGCTGGACTTCTTTCATTTATCATAATGCTTCTGAGGGCTATGCAGGTTGTGGCGTTTATCAGTAGCTGGCTCCTCCTTACTTCTGAGAGGTGTTCAGTTGTTTGGACAGACCACAGGTCTCAGGTGAAGAACATCTGGATTATTTCCAGCTTGGGGCAATTATGCATACAGTTGCTATAAACATCCACATATGGATGTTTGTGCCGACCTAAGTTTTCTTTTTCCTAGGGTATATACCCAGGAGTGGGATTGCCGAGTGCTACAGTAAAAGCATGTTTAACTTTATAAGAAACTGCCAAACAGTTCCTTAAAATGGCTGTGACACTCCTTCCAGCAATATCAGAGAGTTCCTGTTGTTTCCCCCCCTTGTTTTAGCCATTGTGGTAGGCATGGAGTGGTCCAGACTTTTTGCCCACATTCTTATAGGGCCAGGAAGAGCTCTGAGTGGAGGAATGGCAGGACAGATACGTGTGTGAGGCTGGCTGGTGGGGAGACTGGGACAGTGAATGAGTCTTGGCAATAAGGCCCATGCTGGGGATAGCTCTGAAGATGCAGGGGTGAGAGAATCTGAGTGGGGTTTCAGATGTGTCTTGGGGGAAGTAACAGAAATAAACTACCACAGAAATAATAAATGATCGTATAAATAAATACTCAATGGTCACAGCGTGACCCCTTTAATCAGGATAGCCAATCTGCAATAGGACATTTCTGGTGTTATGGCCTTCCTGATACCATGTTCACATGACCTCCTAAGGAATTCTTCTCATGCCCAGAGTGTCCTGCTCCAGCAATGCCCCCTCCTTCTGTAGCCTGCATGCCAGGTGTGCTCTGCCATTAAAACAAAACAAAACAAAACAAATTGTGAAAGTCTAAAGTCTTATGAAAGATGAATGACCTGTGCTCAGTCACAGTATCTTGGTTTTATAAGAAGGACACCACATGATTTTTATAGTACTCACTATTTCTGATAAGCTCATTTTCTGGCTTTAAAAATCATTGACTACTGTACTTAATTAAATGTCAAACCAAAACCCCATAAATTAAAGCATGCAGGAACTTCTATAGATTGAAGTCACAGAATTATAACATAAGATCTGGAGGCAATCTGAGAGATTATCTCCCCAAGCTTCTTACTTAGAGGAAACTGATGCTCAAAGAAGGCAAGTCACATGCCCAGGGTTTCATTGTAAAACACAGTATATTTCTGGTCCAGGGTCTAGGAAATGTCAATAGGGAAATACAAAGAACTATAAAAATCAGTCTCTATAGCACCTTCCATAAACACATCTTTGTTGTAAAATGCATAATGTTAACAGAATTGTCTACCAAACCACATTCTGGCTGTTTTAAAGCAGCTTCATCTAAAACATGATGTACTGGAGCATGACAAGTCCTTAGAGTGAAAATTTTGACCATATGAAATAGTCTAGTCCCAGTCTTGTTTTTTTCCTAAACACTCATTTTCTTATTTAATACATATTGTCCTTGCTATAAGTATTGCTTTTCCTCCAGATAAAGCTCTCTTTTGCTATCTATGCATGTGCATGTATACATGTATTTATAGGCACATAGGCCTAAAACACAATTGCTACGTGTCCTAGGCAATTCTATCACCTCCATTCCGGACGAAGCATTTAATGGATTACCGAATTTGGAAAGGCTTGATCTGAGCAGAAATAATATCACCTCTTCAGGCATAGGTCCAAAAGCATTCAAGGTAAATAACATGCTCTGACTTCTAACAATCCACGTGGATGGCTTTTTCATGACTTGTACTGTCAGTGGGTGGAGATGGAGAAGGAAGGAAAAGTAAAATGTTTTACTGGAGTTTTCTCTGAAGAAAGTTTCTGATGTCCCTAAACTGTAGTCAAGTTTTATCTTGAATATAGTATATTGTTTTATAGGTTTCTAGCTGTTTTTCCTATGCTCTGTCCTTAAAGCACCCACAACAGCATGAATGACAAAACTAATGTTTTGAATTTATAGAGGAGTTTCTCCCTAAGTAGCAGAAAACATGTTGAAATATGGTCTCTTAGTACATGAGGTATTTCTGGGAAAAAAGGAGAGCTTATCTGGAAATTCTGTTAACATTTTCAGGCCAGCAATACAAAATTTCCTTATTTTGTGCTATCTGCAAAATCTGATAAAGGATACTTCAGCAGGAGGGGGTTCTAGAAAGACAAATGGGCTCAGATGAAAATTAACATGGGGATACGCTAGGGAAAGAGAAAAGCATAGAGTAAACCTTTGAAAGAATCAGATTTAAAATTTTTTTCTAAAAGGGAGAAAACAGAGTATCAAGGACTTTCAGAAAAACAAAGGCAGAAGAAAGGAGGGGTTTATGTGTGTAAACAAATACTCATAAATGTGTGCGCTTAAAGAAGCCCAAGTAAAACAAGTTACATGCCAGGAGGTCAAACTTTATCCCCTTGGGTGGTCTTCTGTCCACTCTTTGGACAAATCACTGGCCTCTTACAAGCTCAGTTCCTGGTTCTCATATAGATTCTGGACTGCAGACGAGAGAGCTCCAGACACTTGGTGTCCATGTTCATGTGAAAGACCTGGAGTCCTGCCTCATGCTAGTCGTCCTGATAGAACAACAGTTGGGACTTGTGCATTTCCTGTATTTGATCAAAAAAGAGGACACTGTAGGAAATTACCTTTTTCTTGTTTTGGGATTCTCTGTCCCATTTCCAAACTGCTGAAATTGACTCTGAGCACCACTGATGTAAATCATTCTGTAACTTTGGTAGTGTAGGTTAGTTTGGCTAACAAACAAATGTGGATATGCACTCTCCAGACAGTCAAAACTGTTTGGGTACCATATAGAAACAGTTTGTTACATTTGTAGCATTTAATTTTGAAGAATTTCCACAATCGTTAGTGCTATTTTATGACTCTGTCTCTACTTAGTATAGATGGAAAACTGAGTTCACAAACACATTGAAAGGGTTCAAATTGCTGTCTTGTTAGCATCTATGACAGATTCAGATTATTGCATGTTTTAATTAACTTTGTGTCTACTGCTGAGAAGTTGAAAACCTAAGATCTAGGAAAATATGACTGGTCCAGTGGTGATAGGAGCGTTCTCTTGCTTTCTAAAGTCACCATAAAAATATGGGTGAGTGTGATGCAAAATCACCAAATGTAGTTTGCTGAAAATACCAGGGAATAAATGCTATTAACAGGACCAACATCTACGTGGCAGGGAGAATATGGGGATTCTTGTCTAAGCCTGAGCAACTGAAGGTTTGTGAAACTTTAGTAACTACCACAAACTGACCATTAAATGACATATATGACTGTACATCTGTGACAAGATAAAAAAGTAATTTTGAGATTTGCCTTTTAAGCTTCTAAAGAAGTTAATGCGCCTGAATATGGATGGAAACAATTTGGTAGCGATTCCTTCAGAACTACCATCTACATTAGAAGAACTTAAAATCAATGAGAACAATCTTCAGGTTATTGATGAAGAAAGTTTATCAGGTATTTAACATTTGACTTTATGATATGTGTCCATATAACCTTTCTTCTGTAGTTGTGTGGAAATTTTATTTGCAATATTGCTAAATGAATAGCTAGTAAAATTTTTTTAGGTCACGTTACCATTTTAAGTTGATAAAATTTATTTTAACTATTGACTGGTGAAACTTAAAAAAATGTATTTTAAACTCCCCGTTGTCTTAAAAATGCATTTTATAAATAAACTTTCACTGATTTCAGGTTTTCATCATTCACAATACAATAACTAAATTACAAATCCATAATATCCTAAGAGTTACACTAACATTCCCCACACAGCCAGGTGTTCTGGTGCTGTGTTTGTACCGATGTTCTTGGTATCAGTGGTGATAACACAGTATCATGGCTTGTTGAACGGGTCTCCTTAGATGCACAATACACCCCATACACAACTCCCACTGTCTCTGAACATTTTGCTATTTTTAACTTGACATGTTTTGGCAAATGAGAATTATGCATAAAATATAAGTAAATGAGCAACTATGTGAGGGGTAATCCTACAAACAAAGTACATAAACTTTAGCACATGCACTCTATATGGCAGTCACTTTGGCTTTGACAGTCTTGTTCCCTAGAGGGCTGCTCTGGCACTTGTCCATGAGACACATGCACCCCACAGGGCAAGACAAATGATGCCCATGGGTGTGTGGTTGCCACGACAGCCTGGCTTTCCCATGGATGGGTTTTAGTGAAGGTGCCCCACATTCTGTACATTTGATACAACTGGAATTTACTCTTAAGACTGTTTCTGGACTAGCTGGATAACTAAAGTTGTCATATTATGAACTCTGTATAAAAGAGGCAGTATTACATTTACCTTTTTGTGAATTCTAGCTATGTCTTTATATGCTTCTTTAAGACAAAAACTGCCTAATTTTTCTTTTTATCTTCCTAACAGTCTAGTGTAGTTCTTGAAGTATAGTGCTTAACATTTTTTATTTGATTTGAAATATATTTATTAGGTTAATGTTGATAACCAAGCCTTTAAAGGAATAAAACAATTCCATTATTTCCTTTCATTCCTCAAAAAACTTCATAAGGACAAAACACTTCTGGTGATGGGGAAAAAACAATAATGAGAACTGCCAAATCTGAGGATTACAGAGTTATGGAAATACTCTATTTCCAGATGGATTTCGGGGTACTTAACAAACAAAATTTGAAGGTCTTTTGTCATATGGAAAAGACATTAGAAAGTTCAATTTCTAACTGCTAGGTGAAACAGACCAAAGGAACACTTAATTTAGGACAAGTGTACTAATGGGTTATATGTGATCTACATGTGAGATGGTATTTCTAGCAGTGTTATCAAAATGACATGTTTTAAGTCCTTATTTGGAAGGTGCTCTCACACATTCCTACAACTGCTTCTCCACACGCACTTCCCCCTCGTGAAAAAATTTCCATATTCCCAGAGGGTTGACTGTGTTCCAGGGTGAACACTGGCCTCTTCCTTGATCCACCTCCCATCTCTACAGTCTGAGCACCTCACAGGCCTTGGCCCTGTGCAGGCGGCCAGTGAGGAGCCTCTGCACTGTCACCTTGTCCAGAGAGGCCCCTGTAGTGTGTGGCCCAAAGGCCTCTGTCTTTAGTCCCGTTCCAGTGCTGGTCCCTCAGGTACTGAGTTCTTAGTTCTGCTCTAATGCTGGCCCCTCAGGTACTGGGTTTTCTCTTGACTGCTGTAGCCACTGGGGCTCCTCAACTCCTGTGAGTCCCACTGCTGTGGATGGTCAGGTTGGCTGGCAGTGAGCAAGGCAAGCCCAAGCACAGGCCACTGCCAGTGCTGTGACACTGCTTTTCTGGGTGGAAGCCCCTGGCTTGACCATCAGTGGTCTGTAGCACTTCTGTTAGCTCCCTCATGACCCTTCAGGTTTTATATATATAGTTCCAGAGAAGTGGGGAAGCAGGGCACTCCAGGGAGAGAAGCAGTATGTACAAAAGTGTGAAGAAACAAAACAATTTGGATGCTATGGGAAATCCAGTTTCATGGATCTTGGATGCAGTGTGTGATGGGGAGTGAAGAACAAAAGATGATGTGAAAAGGTAGGAAGGAACCACACAACAGACAGCTCTGCACATGCTATGCCAAGGTGCTGGGAGTTCATCCAGAATGCACTGAGAGATGTGCATACCCACTATAGAGAAAAGGAAGGTCTTAAAATTGAAGGGAAGGTGAAAAAATAGAAGGGAGGGATAGCAGGAGAAAACTGGACATGCTAAAAAATGTTCCTGTCTTCATTAATGTTAAAAACAAAACAAAACCCACGATCATGGTGTCCTTTCTAGCAATGATGGTGGTGTGGCTATCCAGTCAGAATATCTATGAGATCAAGTTCTCACACAAGTCTACCCATGTCTATAACCTGTTATGTAGCTCCCCGCCCACAATGGGAAGGACTTCCTACCAACTTCCTGCTAATAAATCCTCTTTCTGCCACAGTCTAACCTACAAGAACCTTCTCTACCTCCATCCTGTTGCCTGTTACATATAGGAACGTACATACTATCTATGTATATACAATATACACATAAGCCAGAGAATAACCATAAAGTAATGTATAATATTAATTTACATTGTTGTGTTTTGTTTCTCTTTCTTGTGAGGTCATGTAATGACCACCAGTCTACTTCTATTATCTATTTTCCTCTGAAAACTTGTATTACATTCCAAAACCTCAACTATGTACTAGATAATTATGCTGGATTCTCAGTATCTGTAGTTATGGAAATTAAAGAGTTTTGGTTATATGAGGAAATAGAATCACTTATCATAATTTACTAGTTGGCCTCCATAATTCCTCTCTGTCCTTCAGCTGATGTTAAAAACACCAGCAGATTAATATTTTGTCATGCTGTTCCCTATCCAGAGGCTGCTTGTTGCCTAGAGAAGGAAAGTCAGACCTTATTTTCTGGTGCACAAAGGCCCTGCACAGCCCACCTCTGCCCTCTCAACAACCTTCATCCCCTCTTGCATATGGCCCACTCCAGGGCTGATCTCTTTCCTACTCCTGAGCACACCCATGTGGGTTCATGCTTCCATGAGTTCACCTGGCTGCCTCACCCTCCCATGTCTACCTACATCTTTCTGTCTTGAGAATCTAGCCCCACTCACACTTCCGTACCACTCAGGTATACACTGCCACCTCCTCCTTGTCATGTTCTAGAATCTATGATCTGTACTGCTGATGGCAGTATCTTTTGTTTATCCTTAGACTATGTTTTACTTCTCTGATATGCCTAAGAGTAGGATCTGAGTTGCACAGAGCATTTCACTGCAGTATCCATGACTTGAGTTGAATATGAAAACATCCCCTATTCTGAAAATTTTGGCCACTGAACAAACTCCAAAGTTAAACCCTGAATGTCTGACTCAGATACCTCTGGGTATCTTCACTGCTGAGCTGTCCATTTTCCTTTAAGTTTCCAGTTGATTTGGTCATACCACTCCTGAGACCAGTAGAAACAATTTAGAAAAATCTTGTTTGTAAAAAGGCCTTTCTTGGTAGCTCAATCTGAATGTGTGGAGAATTTTTGATCATTCTCCTTTCAAAACGTCCATCTGGCTGCACTGTCTGCCAAGAGTGAACACTGTGATGGGAATTCACTGCTAAAATTCTCTTGTTCAGAGACTGAGGGTTTGCCAGGCAGTGTCCTGGCAAAAGGACCCACCCATTGCATTACATTCCTCATACATCCTTGATTATGCTGCCATTTCATACCTGTCTGTCTTTGCAAATACTTCGAATGACCCTCTACAACCTTCTACTTCTCATCTGCCTGCGTTCCAAGTCACTGCTTGGCCATTGCTTCCTCTGTGGGGTGCCCTGGCCCCCCAACTCCCTCCTCTGGCTTCTGTTCCTTATACAAACTTTCCTTTCCATACTGTACATTCTTGACTTCCTTTGTCACAGATTAATTGACAATAAATGCATGGGTTTATTTCTGGGCTCTCTATTCTGTCCCATTGATCTATGGGTCTGTTTTTGTGCCAGTACCACACTGTTTCAATTACTGTAGGTTTGTACTATAGCTTGAAACCAGGGAGTGTGATATCTCCAGCTTTGTTCTTCTTTCTCAAGATTGTTTTGGCTATTTGGGGTCTTCTGCGTTTCCATACAAATTTTAGAATTATTTGTTCTAGTTCTGTGCAAAAGGGTATTTTGATAGGGATTGAACTGAATCTGTAGACTTCCTTAGGGAGTATGGTCATTTTAACAGTATTAATTCTTCCAGTCCATGTACAAGGTATATCTTTCCATTTGTTTGTGTTGCCTTCAATCAGTTTTTTTTCATGAATGTCTCTTGGTTTTCTGAGTACAGGTCTTTTATCTTCTTGTTTAGATTTATTCCTAGGTTTTTATTCTTTTTGATGGAAATGGGATTGTTTTCTTAATTTCTCTTTCTGATAGTTTGTTGTTAGTGTATAGAAACTCAACAGATTTCTGTATATTAATTTTGTATCCTGAAACTTTACTAAATTCATGTACTAGTTCAATAGTTTTTTGGTGGCAGTCTCTAGGATTTTCTGTATATAGTATCATGTTGCCTGTAGTGGCAATTTTACTTCTTCCTTTCCAACTTGGATTCCTTTCACTTCTTTTCCTTGTCTGATTGCTGTGGCTAGAAATTCCAACACAATGTTGAATAAAAGTGGTGAGTTTGGGCATCCCTGTTTTATTCCTGATCTTAGAGGAAATGCTTTCAGCTTTTCACCATTCAGTATGAAACTGGCTGTAGGTTTGTCTTATATGTTGAAGTATGTTCCCTCTATACCCACTTTGTTGAGAGTTTTTATCACAAATGGATGTTAAATTTTGTCAAAAAAGCTTTTTCTGCATCTATAATAAAAGATCATTTGACATTTATTCTTCAATTTGTTAATGTGGTGTATCACATTGATTTTTATTGTGGATATTAAACCATCCTTGCATCCCTGGGATAAATCCCACTTGATCTTTTGAATTTGGTTTGCCAATATTTTGTTGAGGTTTTTTGCATATACATTCCTCAGTGATATTTGCCTATATTTTTTTCTTTTTTTGTGTGTGTGGTGTTTTGGTTTTTGTATGAGGGTTACAAACTTTCATCATACAGCACAACAGTGATTTCTCTACAGGTCTGCCTCTCCTAGACCATGCATTCAGCATTGAGTCCTGGCTGATCTGAGCATTTGGGATTTGCAAAGTACTAGGGAAAAGGCTCTAAGGGGGCGGGGGATACAAATAAAGAAGCTACAACATCAGTCCTCCAAATAAACTGAACATTTCACATGATATTTTGAAAGCCTATAGAAATTACATGTTTTTTAGTTATCCTAATGTCCCAATAATTTTATTTTTTTATAGACTTAAATCAATTGGCCACCTTAGAATTGGAAGGAAACAGTCTCAGTGAAACTAATGTCAATTCTTTAGCTTTCAAACCTTTGAAGAGCCTATCCTACCTGCGTCTGGGAAGAAATAAATTTAGAATTATACCACAGGGTCTTCCTGCTTCTATTGAGGTACCAATATCTTACTTATAATATTTTATATTTTAAATACAGTACACTATGACGAAACAAACAATATATTTTAAAAGGTTATTGTGATGCATATTAAACTCAATAGTTTTGGTGCTATATACAGAATTTACTATAATCTGAGCACTGTTTTCAAACAATACAAAATTATGAGTCAAAATTATAACTACTAGTAGAAAATCTTGATAAAGTGAAAATTGGTTCTGCCGACGGCTCTTGGGGAGAGAACAGGGAAGATGAACTGAGTATTCAAACAGAAACTACAACTTGCAAAAAGTACCTTGACTTGCAAAACTGTCTCAAACTGGAACTGTGACATTCATCCCAGTCTGTTCCACCCAGAGTCCCACATGGACTAGCAGTGACCCTGTGAAGATGGACTAGTTCTAACTAGCTCTAACTCTAACTAGTTCTAACTAGCTCCTACCAAGGGCCCAAGCACTGTCGTGTCTCCATCCCCTCTGGAGACACTCCCTGCTGCCCAAGTGTGTGGTCTCTCTTGCTACAACAAGGAACACACTTAACTAAGGGGGGACTCTGGGGGTCTTCCCTGCTGAGTGTACGCCCCAACTTCCTGCATTAAGAAAAGAGGCCTGGCAGATCCAGCTGACTCCTAGGCCACCTCCTCTGAGCTCTGTTTCTGCCGCATACACAATCAGACAGCAGGATGAAGCTTCCCACTGCTGTGGATGCAGTGAGCCAAGAGAGGGCCATTAATCTCAATATGATACTGCTGCTACCACAGCCACCATGCTTCCTCTTCCTACTTCCAGATTAAGATAGACCTTTAGAATTTACCAAAATTGTAAAGATTGAGGTTCTATAACCTGGCTTTACCTCAGAATCACTTGGATTCTAAAGAAATACAGATTCCTGGACCTATCCCAGACATGCTAAATCAGGTTCTTTGGAGAATGGGGTCAACAATTTATATTTAAAAAATTAAAATTTTAAATAGATAATGCATGCACACAGTAAAACACACACACAACACTTGAATAGTGCAAAAGAGCAATGTGTCTGTATTCCACCTCTGACCCTCTCATCCCTGGTTTCTCTTTTCAAAGACCCTCTCGCTAGCTTCTTGGGAGGTGCTGCCCATGCAAGTACATGTACTGTGAATCCTTCCAATGCACTGCTTCACAGCTGCAGTTTCAACGTATAAATGAGTGTGCTCTGATTTAGGTTGGAATTTATACTTTAAAAAGCTCATGAGTGATTCTAACATACAAACAAGTTTAGGAACCACTGATCTAATTCACCCCTAAATATGTATGAAGGTAAAAGCAAAAAGCTAAAAATCACTTTACTCACTTCCAACAATACCAAAATTAAATGACAAAGAGGGGGAAATTACTACAACAGGAATAGAAAGTTGCTCTGAATATATATACCAATTGTACTTCTGAATTCCAACAAGATCCCTGAGTGAAAAATTCCTTGTAATGCCAAATGAATTTAACTTGAAGGCAGCTAGCTGTTGAAAACTTACTAATGGTTCTAGCAAACTTCACCCTGATGTTAAATGAAGGCTCTTAATTAACTGTTAATTAAAGTAATTATAATACAAACAAATCTAAAAAATGTGAGCCTAAAAAAATTACAGACAGCATGGACTGGTAGGAAGCAGGCTGACCTAAGCTGGGGCCAGCCAGCATGAGTTTCCCTCATGTATTAGCTGTGTAACCTTGCAAACATCTTGCCATCTCTCCAGGCCTGAGTTTCTCTACTGCTAAATGGTGATAATTTCTACTTATTTCCTACTTTCTAGGATCTTGAAGCCCAAATGAAATAATTTATGTGAATAAGTTTTGTAAATTAGAAAGCTTTATACAATTATTATGGTATGCTATATCATATATCATTTTATGGTTAAAAAATAATTAAATAAAATTCATTTATTCCATAACCATGACAGACAGTACATTTTATTTTACTAGTTAGAAAATCTGACAACTTAAAAATATAAACTCATTTTGAAGTGCTGCAAGACTCTTTAGCTAACACTAGTGACAACAGTCTATAACCTGATTTTAATTCTGTGAGATTGAATATATTTATCAACTAATATGAAAAAAATAAGTCTCTTCTCTTAATTATAGGAATTATACCTAGAAAATAACCAAATTGAAGAAATAACTGAAATTTCTTTTAATCATACCAGAAAGATCAATGTCATTGTACTACGCTATAATAAAATTGAAGAAAATAGAATTGCTTCTTTAGCCTGGATAAATCAAGAGTAAGTACATGCTACAATCTGACTTTCTTAGATGATTTCTTTCCTTTGCCATTATTAAACAGGGTATGAACATGGGCAAGTGAGGGAGGTGACAGCATTCTTTCTTAGTGAACCTCCCCCTACATAAAACTTGGCTATTTGCACAGACTTCAAACCACTCATGATATGACTGATGTTAGGATGGCCATGGTCACTGCTGCTGGGGACACCCTATAGTGTGCAAGTGCTAAGCCCAAGCAGTGTGACCTTAGGTCTGATCACTGTTCTGCTCTCTGCTGACCTCACAGGCAGTCATGAAGTTTAAGTGAGATAATCCCATAGTGAGGAAAGAAGCTGCCCTCCTCCCGCCTTCTCCCTCACCATTAGGTGGAAGCACCAGCATTCACTCTTCTATACCACACTGTCTTCACTCCTTCAAACTATTTCTCTATTTCAAGTGCTACAAAACAGACTAAAGAATGCCTGACCCAACAGCAGAAGCAAAAAGCAGAGCCCATCTTCCTGGAGAGGAATCAGTGGCCCCAGGCTGTAGCCTCAGTGAAGGGCAAAGTGTGGAGGCCTTGCTCATCAGGAAGGAGAGGATTAGCTACACAGGGAAGCAGCGTCAGGCCCTGGCAGCAGCTGCATCAGAGCAAATCTGGAGTCATGTGGTGAGGGAATGAGGGATCTGAGTGGCACCATGGGGACAGGCATCTTTCAGAAGCAGGAGAGAGATGAAAAGAGGCCTTGAGGGCCAATTAGGTTCAGCAGGATGTGGCAGTGGCAGGGCAACTGAGTCTTCATCAGGTGAAAAGTCTTCATGGGGTGGGCAGAAGCCACAGGTAAGGCTCTGAAAAAAGCCAGATAGTTTACCACATTTCCCAGATCTTCTGGCTTATTAACAACCTTTTCTAGATGCCTCATTCTCACCCCAAGTCCCAGATCCCAGGTCATCAGATCAAATGTGGAACAAGAATGCAAAAACCCCTCAACACTGCTACTTTCTTGCTGGAACCAGAGATGATTTTACGGTTTGATGTCAGCTTGGACTCTGGACTTCATTTCTGATACAAGTTTGACCTTAGAGATATTTGGGGGACCTCTTTGGGTCTCAGCATTACCCCTGGGATATGAGTTTTTCTCTCTGAACTCTGGTGCTCCTCTATTAGAGAAGAACTCAAGCAGCTGTGTGGTACCCGGGTAAGAGCACTAGCCTTGCAGCCAGACCACCATACAGCCACACTTGCACTGGGAATCATTACAGCACACTGAGTACTGGCAGGAAAATGGACAAGCATCTTGACTGGCTTGTCAAAACTTAGAGCTTACAGTCACTGCCCTGAAGTCCCCACTCTGTTTACTCTTTTCTAGAAATCTAGAATCAATTGACCTCTCCTACAACAAGCTCTACCACGTCCCCTCCTATCTACCCAAGTCGCTGCTGCACCTTGTGCTCATCGGCAACCAGATAGAGCGCATCCCTGGCTTTGTGTTTGGTCACATGGAACCAGGCCTGGAATACCTGTACCTGTCATTTAATAAACTTGTGGATGATGGCATAGACCAAGTTTCCTTCTATGGGGCTTATCATTCTCTGCGAGAGCTGTTTCTGGATCATAATGAATTAAAATCTATACCACCTGGGATACCAGAAATGAAAGCACTGCATTTTCTGAGATTGAACAACAACAAGATACGGTAAATTCTGGCCTTTTCAAGTATCCATTTAAATTGTCATGGGTGACAAAATATAGGATTAAACAACAATGACATGATGTCTGGAATTTACTTTAAAGAAAAAAAGTGACAAGAGGTTGCATTAAACAAGATTGGCAAATGTTAATGATTGTTGAAGCTGGATGATAATAGTATGTAAGGATTCACTATAGTGTTTTTTCTACTTTTCTATGTATGCAAACTTCCATAGTAAAAAAAATGTAAAAATAGAGTATGATTATATAATACCTAGAACCTTAGAGGCATGTTCAAGTGAGGCTTCAATGCAGTAGACTATGGTGCTAATCCCACCTCCATATGTAATTTCAAACACTGTAATCTGTAGAACACAAAACCTAAGTATATGCTAAAATTAAAATTGCTTCTATCAAGATTTTTCTGAAGACAAAATTCTGAATAAATTTATTGAGACTCAGCTCCCTCACTTCTGAGGATACATTTTTCTGTGTGTGTTCTGTCTGCTGACAGAGTCATCACCCCTGCCTAGAAAGTATGAATGTCCCAAGAATTAATCTGGAACGCTTTGTTAGTGCAGCCAACGAGGGAGGCAGATCCCAGAGCTCTGTGGGCCTGTCCTTGGAGATTATACCCCTTACTCTTTTACCTGTCTCTACATTTCCAAACACAAACTCCTGAAAAATAAAACAAAGAAAGAGTCAAAAGTTTATAGGGGAAGAGGTGGGGATGGGAAAGGCTTTAAAGATTCAGAGTCAAAATTTTTGGGCCAAAATAATTCCTAGGTCATGCTTATATGCTTCCTATTGCATTGCATCAGGAGGCATACAATATCTGTTCCATTGTGGTGGGACTTAGGCAGTCACGGCCTGATATCTCCATTATAACCTTTCTCCTCCACCACTGAACCAATGGTTTTTTCACTCACAGATGCTTATTGCTTGCATCTGTTATTTCCTTAGGGGTAATAAAATGGTGAATTTCTATTTTTGTCATTCTTTCCACATTTTATAGCTGGACTTCCTCTGTAAATAATATTCTCTTTTCAGTTAGGGCAACTTTGTTACTCTGAAAGGTAGGCTCAGTTCTTTTCTTTAAACTGCCTAGCAGAGTAAGAAGTTGGTTACATATTTGTAACTGTGTGAGGTGATGGATGTTACCTAAACTTACAGTGGTGATCATTTCAACCACATACACATACATCAAATCATTACGTTGTACACTTTAAACTAATACAATGTTATGCCAATCTTTATAAAACTGGAAAAAATTATATATATGCATTAAACATAAAGGAAAAGGACTATAAAATATATTAAAATTTTAACAGTGGCTGTCTCAGGATAAAAAAGAAATTGGTGCCTAAATATTTTTGCTTTATTAATTTGTTTTTGGCTTCCTCTCTTTCTCTGGAGAATCAATATGAACTTATGGCTTTATATATTAAGAATGTTTCAATCAACTGCAATCATTGTTCTTAAACTGTCCCATCTTTGGCCAATGGTAGCCCTTCGAATTGGTTCCTGTGTCCTTGGATAGGCCTCTGTAGATCTTGAATGGCTCACTTTTATATTCCCCACTACAGCCCAATGCCAGCCTTCTTCCAAAGAGCCCTAGCTCCTCTCACTGGGGAATCGTGTTCAGAGGCCCCAATCTGGGCACCAGGCATCTTCCTTTCAAATGTGTTGTTACTGTTTCAAGGCCTTTCAGTGGACTGCCAGAAATATGTATTTTGTGAAGAAAAAAAATGAGTTCATACTGATATTCCCAAGTCAAATTTAATGTTATAGAGAAGTGCTTCTGTTTTAAACTTGCTTATCTTACACTGAAAATCTAGGTTCCCAACAATAACTTATATTTACTATAAACAATAGTTTCAAAATGATAATACCATTATTACAACTAACAACAAAAGTATTTAATTAAGTTTTTATGTTTTTAGTAGTTCTACTTGTCCTAAGAATATGTTCCACGAAGGATGTATAGCTTAAATACAGAAGTTTTCTCTGTAACAATAGGTCAACAACTTAATATTCAGATAGGTCTTTAATTTGCTTTGGTTTTTAGGAATTGCTACTTTCTATATAATATTTTTTCTATGCCTGTCCCTTATACCATACTCCACCCTTTCCCATAGGTTAAGTTTTTTAAAATTTATTTTTGGCTGCACTGGGTCTTCATTGCTGTGCACGGGCTTTCTCTAGTTGCGGTGAGCGGGGGCTACTCTTTGTTGCAGTGCGCAGGCTTCTCATTACAGTGGCTTTTCTTGTTGCGGAGCATGGGCTCTACGCGCTTGGGCTTCAGTAGTTGTGGCATGCAGGCTCTAAAGCACAGGCTCAGCAGTTGTGGCGCACGGGCTTAGTTGCTCCGCGGCATGTGGGATCTTCCTGGACCAGGGCTCGAACCCATGTCCCCCGCATTAGCTGGCGGATTCTTAACCACTGCGCCACCAGGGAAGCCCCTAAACTTTTAAATTAATTTCCCATTGATGATCCCAGTGTTATTTTTTTAAAATATAAGCATACATACATGCATTCATATTCCCCACTGCCTCTCACAATTATTATACAAATTATTACACCAAACGATTATTAATTTTTTCTCTCTGGAAAGAGTGTATATTTTTCTGTTCTTCACTTTTAAAAATTGTCAGTATATCCTGGATAGCACTCCATATAAGTATGTAGAGAATTTCCTCAGTCCTTTTTACAGTTGAATAGTATTCCACTATATGAACATTTTATTCAACCAGTTCCTTATTGATAGACATTTGATTGTTTCCATTTTTTTATACTATAAATAATGCCACAACGTACAACTCTGTTCAAATGTAATTTTGTATTTTTCCAGTCTAACTTTGGGATAGATCCCTACAAGTGGGATTGCTGAGTGAAAGGTATAAAATACACATGTAATTTTGCTAGATACTGCCAAATTCCTATCCGTGGGGCTGTACTGTTTGAATTTCCTTCAGTGATGTTTGATCCTATAGAGCCTCATCATCAGAACATGTTAATGAACTTTTGGATTTTTCTGGGAGGGCGTTGGGCAAATCTGGTGAGAGTGGTATGCCAGTATCATTTCAATTTACATCTTTCTTATCATGAATGAAATTAAGCATCATGTTTACATGCCATTTCATTTTCTCTTCTGTAAACTGGTTACCCAGGTATCTTTTTTTTTCTTCTCATTTCCCTCTCCTCCTAGGTTTTTAGGTCTTTGTATATTAGCCCTTTATCAGTAATATAAGTTGCAAATACTTTCTCCTAGTTTGTGATTTGTCTTTTAACTTTGCATTAAAAAAAAAAACAAACCTGTAGTCAATTTATTAATCTTTTCTTTTAGTGCATCTGGTTTTTGAGTCACACATAGGAAGATTTTTCCCCCACTCCCAGGGTATGACCATGTTTTATTCTACTATTCTATGGCTTCATTTTTTCACATGTAGATCTTTGACATATTTGAAATTTTTTCAGGTGTATAAGAAAAGGATCCAATTTTATTTTAAAAACAAAAGAGATTTAAAACAAAAGTAAAATTTAACTCCTAAATTATGAAGGCAGAATATTACTTGGATCATTTATGACTTGCATGTCTATTTTTCCTTAGGAATATTCTTCCAGAACAAATTTGCAATTCTGAAGAAGATGGTGATTCAACCCTGGAACATCTTCATCTTGAAAACAACTATATTAAAACAAGAGAAATATCACCCTACGCATTTTCATGCATAAGATCATATTCAAGTGTCGTTCTTAAACCACAAAATATCAAGTAATTCCATGTTTTTCTTTGTCATTTGTAAATTATACTCACATATCTGTTTCAGTAGCATCTTTCATCAATAAGAGAGATATAATGTCATGTTATACTTAGTATCATTATGCTAG
This sequence comes from Stenella coeruleoalba, assembly GCF_951394435.1. NCBI lineage: Eukaryota > Metazoa > Chordata > Mammalia > Artiodactyla > Delphinidae > Stenella > Stenella coeruleoalba. The sequence continues at coordinate 33,414,760 of NC_137153.1, read as the reverse complement.
CCAACCTGATTCGCCAATGCACATAAGAACAACCAAAGACATATCTACAAGGTTTAGTCTTCTAGCAGTTTTAGTGAAGGTTTCAGTTTTACACTCTAGAAAGAGGCCATCTCATTGCACAGTTTTCTCATGAGAATAGGATGTTGTGTGCTACTGAACTAGACTGGAAGAATCTGGAACAAAATAAGCATGTCCTTTACAACAGATCTTAGTATTGCTATTAGCTAAGAACTCCCTAAGTCCTTTTAAAAATTATGTATATTATGGTTCAAGACCAAGAAGTTGATAACAGGAAAAAATAATAGGTAGAATTTATGAACTAGTGTTCTGTTTATTATCCTACTGTTAAAGCAATAATTTATTAATTTTCTATAAGACCCTATGATACAATTACTGGTATAAATAAACTTAATTATTGTCTTAGCTTTAGTTCCTTTTATTAATTATACGTGTGGAATTGAAACACTACTATAAAGTTAATTTCCTGGTTTTGAGAATTGTACTATGGCTAAGTATGTGGTTATTAACATTAGGGGAAGCTGGGAGAAGTGTATATGTGAATTCTATATGATTTTTGTAATTTTTCTGTAAGTCTAAAATTTCTCTGTAAGTCTAAAAAGTTTAACAGTATTTTAAGATCACCCTCATTATTCTTTGCTCAAAATCAAAAGATTTTATGGGAAGCAGTGGAGTTTGCTTAAAATATATGTTAATTTTCCTTGACTAAACCTTGTAAATGTAAACCTAATGCATAAATTTAAAAAAATTTTTGCTCCTCTGGTCATTGTTAGTACCTCTTTTCTTTGCCCTAATTTGCTCAAATGTATCCTTTTACTCAGTTCAATTTAACATAAAGCTATTAGTATTCACTATGTACTAGACCCTAACAAAACCATATAATATATTAAAATTTTCATTATATAATGATCTTTTATCTTTATTTCTAAAGTAATTTGTAAAAGACACATACAGAAACCACGTTGACTTTTCTTGTTACTCTCAGTTTTGTACCTTGAAAAAACACCAGATTAGGAACTTAAGTTCTAGTCTTGGCCCCCTTGGGCAGGTTACTCTAATTTTTCAAACTTCAGTTATTCAATCTTTTAATAGTTCTCTCACCATCCTCAGAACCTTCCAGCCCCAATTCACAGGGTCATTATGAGAACCAGAGAATAAAAAGCATCTAGGAAGTGTGGTATGCACGGTGAGTATACTTATAATTGCCAACATTTCATATAAAATTGACAGCAACCAGCATATTCAACCAAAGTTGATTATTATCTGGACAGCTTTCAAAATGTGTAAGTTTGATTTATCCCATTTAAGCTAATGTTATTTCTAAGCCCCTTTTCTTAATATCTAGGTTTTTGAGATTACAAAATGAACAAGAATAATAATATGATACAAACTGTTAGAATCAAGGGTCAAAGGCTTAAGCCAAGTTGCTAAGAAGAGAAATAAAATCCTATGGAACAAAAGTTGAGATTTATAACTAGTTGAGGAATGTAGAAGCATTGCTAATTTAAAATGGCCAAGTTGAATGTAAGAGACAGATGAAAACAAGAAGATATGGTTATTCATTTAATCAACAAGAACCCTTGTGCAATGCTTCTTGCTGTGTGAATATAAACGCATTGACATAAGTGGTTAAAGGCAACCTAAACAGTAAACAAAATTAGTGTCAGAGGGGACCCAAACTGAATAAGGTGAGTCAAAAGAATTAGCATCCTGGACAACACAGACGAATACTGAAACACTCCAGCATTCATTTCTCATTCTGACTTTAATCAGATGTGTCCCAGGTGCTGTTCTACAGAGACAGGGATGAATAGATCAGATGAGGTCCCTGCTCTCTGGCAATGCATACTGCGTTAGGGGCAATAAGCAGGAAATCAAATAGACAATCAAATCAACAGGCCAAGTGTAATGAAGTCAGCAGAACAGGGTGGTGATGCAATGAAGCATGCTGAGTTCCTGAGGCCCCTCTGCCTGGGCCTGGGGGTACTCCCAGATCGTGGGTTTCTAGAGTGTGCGAACAGCACAAGTTGCAGTAAGACACAGCAATCCCTGGAAGCCTTGGAGTAACACCAGGCCCAGGAACACACTGAGACCCTATTGTGCACTCAGGGACACCCTGTTGGGAGCAGAATCTCTAGAAAGGCTAAAAATCAGAATGACTGATGAAAGCTTTGTTTTTAAGTTGTAAGATGCTTTTATTTCTGATTTTATAATTTAAAATATAAAATATGTCTAGCATTGAACTTGTTTGCTTTGAAACTTCATCATACTCTGGATAGAAGCTTTAATTCCATTTTTAAAAATGTGATAAATGTCCATATAGCAAACATTGTTCATGATATATAATGTTTAAAATAAAGAGGTGTTCTGTTTGGCTTCAGAAATATGCTGTAATTACTAATACATATGTACACTAAGGAAATCCTGGCCCAGCTATGGTCTGAAAATATTAATCGTGTGTCATCTTTGCACATAAGTACGAGGAGTACTAACTAACTTTTCAATTTTGAGATTTGGCTTATTGTAGATTAAAATAGCTCAAAAAGCACTAAAGATAAGATGTGGTTAAAGAAACATATAGCCTAGAATCATAAGGAAATAATTACACCAGGAATCAGGACACCTGGATGCCCATCTTGGTCTCCAATAATTATGTAGTCATTTTACTTTTCTGAGATCACTTGATTCAATTATAAAATAGCATGCTGTGTGACTATAAATGCATTGATGAACACATCAGTGGTTTTCAAGCATGGCTCATTAGGAGTTCATGGTGCCCTGGGGTGGAAGTGTCCCTAAAGAGGAAGTACACAGACTCTCTTCAGACAAAACTGCTTTGCTACCATCAGGAAGGGTTAGCTGCCACTGTTCCTGCCTGACTCCCTAACCACCCTTATTTCTTGAAACCAGTAGACAAGGTACTATATAAATGACACATCAAGTTTTAAGAATCATAAGGAATATTCAGCCAAAGTCCCTGGTCCTTATCCTCTGCTCAGCTCCTCCCACACTTTCAGAGAACTTCGCTGGAGAGCTCTGGTCTGAAGAAATGCTTCTCAGGTATGCAGATTACAGCTGCCTGGACACAGCCAACCTCTGAGTATGCCAGAGCAAGGAAGTTTAGTAGATGTGTCTGTTCCTTTGGAGCTCCTAGGGTGGGATCAGCCCTGAGCACTTCTGCCACAACCAAAGACTACTGACCTCCAACCTGAAACACCCTGAAAGGCAGTCAGCATGAGTACGTGTTCTGTAGGACAGGCACAACATGGCACAGTGCTGTAGCGTGCACAGACTGGGCTCACATCCTTGTCTCTGTCAGACTGTGTCACTCCCTATGGAGAAGGCAGGTCAGGATGACCCCAGCATCCTGAGGGTGAGTGTGTGGCGCTTGGGAATGACAGGGAGTAGGTGGCTGAGTCTGGACTTAATATGCATCTTCTGAATGAAGACCACAAAGTGGAAAGTCTGGACACCTGAGAGTGCGTATGGCACACCTCTAAATCTGAGGGTGCAGCGCACCTGGTTTGGCGGGTGCTGCCAACAGGAGCGAGAAGATACAACAATCTCTCCTTGGGCTTGTATTGTCAAATGACTCTACACACATCCCTTAGGAGTCAGGCTTGTGAGGTTAAAGTTAACTACTCTTAGGGATGACTGCTTTTATTAACATGGAAAACACCACCCACTACACTAGTTGAAATCTGCTCCTGGTCTGCATGGACACCACTAAGAGCAGTGAGGATGACACCCCATTCACACAGAAGAATGTGATTATTCCAATAACTGTTCAAACTATGTAGTATAAACCTTTAAATTCATTGGGAAGTGTTAATAAATTATAATGCTTGTTTCAAGATAATTTTAGATTTGGTAAGTATGTGGAAATTTAAGCCACAGATGATGGGTATATAGCTAAAGGATAAAATCCCAAATTTTTACTGGTGCCACACATTATGTTAAGCATAATGCTGTGTGCTATAGGCAAAAATGGCTTCCCTGACAAATTTAAATCAGGAGTAATAAAGGAAGCCTGTGGTATATATGATACGGGGAATAACGAGCACTGAGTTTGGAGAAGAAAAGATCAACAGGCTTGAGCTGGGCCTTGAAATAGGATTTGAATCAGTTGAGGGGGAAGGAATGACTGACTAAAAGAGGCATGAGCCAAGCATAGTTGAGGTTCACCAGTGGAGGAAAGATTATACAGGAAATAAGAGGCCTGGGATGGCTTGGAAGGCCAGCAAGAAGAGACCAGACTTACTGTGATGAGAAATGTAGTGCACCACCAAAAAACTCTGAAGGGAGGACTATGTCATGAAAGCAATGGTTTCAGGAAGGAAAAAGAGCCACCACTGTAATAATCTAGAAACAGAATAAGTGGGACCCACACAGCACAGGTGACAGGAAGAAGAAGCAGGAACAGGAATAGGTATGACAGAGAGTTTGAAAGAAAGAAAAAAATATCTACATTCTCATCGTGGAGATTAAGTCTGAGGGCAAGTTTGCCATAATTAGTGACCACCTGTGGTCTTCTGAGGGACTCAATCTCAGAAGGACATTATGAGCCATGAATAACTGAGAATATATTAAAAATAAAATGAACTGATTAAATGTAAAAAGAAAGAAAGAGAATAAAAGAAAAGAAAAGAGAAGAACTATTAGTGGATAGTGATCTACCATGTAAGGGACACACACAAAGAGAAAAGGAGACAAAAAGGAGAACTGCTCTGAGTCTCACTGATACTGCTGAGAAGCTGTAAGAAAGGGACAGTTTGGGTGAGAATATGCTGAAGTTGGGCGGGGGGCGGGGGTGGTCACCATGGAATTCAGGCAGGAGGGTGGGAATGCACTCAGCTGGAGTGGAATCCAAAGGAAAGGATACACATTGAGGGGCAGGTGAAGAGAAGGGCAGGGGAGCGGAACCCTAATGAGCACCGACTTCCAATTTGAAGGGGAGCAAGTACACGGTAAGTCTCCATCTGACTTGAGCCATATGATCTGATCTCAAGGAGCTTCCAAGGCACAAGACAAGCTGTGCCTAGAAGCCCAGCTCCCTGGGAAGTGACCCCTCCCTTCGGCACTCAGCATCTGTTCCACCAACCTCATGAAAGACAGATCTGGTATTATGAGTTAGGTTTGCATTGATTATTTCTTTGCATGTGGGGTGTTGTACGGTAGATGGGTAGGAGGTGTATCTTGTTTTCCCCAAAAGATTGTAAAACTTAGAAGAAGAGAGACAATTCATTTCTTGGATCCCTGCATTCTGTGTACAAAGTAGGTACTAAAATGACTGTTGATTCCTCAGTCTAAACAATCAGCTCATGAGTTGTCCAAAGTTGATCTTAATACTACTCCTAAACAAAACAAAAAGAAATCTGCAAAATGTAAGGATTTTTAAAGGAAAAGCAATAAATATTTATAAAGGGTCATAAAATTAATAAGGAATAATTTCTCATTAATATTTCCTGACATGGACATTAGAAGACACAGAGTATATTTTATAAAAAATTAAGTCATGCTTTGACAACTGGTAATACTTAGTAATCAACTGATTGTTCTCCATAACAGCAACTTTGACAATGTTTTCCAAAGCCATCATTTAAACATGAATTACTAGGTTCATAGATGCTGACATAAAAGAATGAAATACTCATGTTCTGCTGTTTAAGTGAAACCTCAAAGGGCTGGGTAAAACCCTCTAGGATATCTATTCCATCTCTTTCCCTTATTTAGAAAACAGAAAGTTTCCTCATAGGAGAAGTACTTACAAATTGGTGATAAATGAATTATTCAACTGTCCATAGTTGAATTCAGACTCTCAGTCAAATTAAAATTCAAAAATATTAAAAATACTTATGGGGCTTCCCTGGTGGCGCAGTGGTTGAGAGTCCGCCTGCTGATGCAGGGGACAAGGGTTCGTGCTCCGGTCCGGGAAGATCCCACATGCCGCGGAGCGGCTGGGCCCGTGCGCCATGGCTGCTGGGCCTGGGCGTCCGGAGCCTGTGCTCCGCAACGGGAGAGGCCACAACAGTGAGAGGCCCGTACACCGTAAAAAAAAAAACAACAAAAACAAAACAAACAAAAAAAATACTTATGAAAACAGAAGTTTCTGGCCAGCTCTAACATATACCAGATGACTCCAGGGGCCCTTAAACCCTAGAAGTCTGTGAAACAGGTGGTCCATCTCTTGAAATGAAAAAACAAGAACGAGTATCTTGGGTCTGAACTGGAATCCTTATTAGCTGTGGGCTTGGTCAAGTTACTTAGACTCTGATTTCCAGTTTCCTTGCCCATGAAATTGAGGAGAACATCTGCCTACCAAGGCTGCTGGGAAGGTTAAATAAGGTGATGTCCATGACAGTACTGAGCACAGGGTGGACGTCAGATGAGTGTCCATTCCTTCATGGATAGGCATTGGGAAACCAGCAGGTAGGAAGGTTCAGTGACTTGCTCAAGGCTGCCAAGTCTCATAATATGGTATATATTAATTATTAAAGGACATTGATTCCTTAGATTGTGATATACAGTGGAAAAAGGAGTGGGCCTATTACAGCAGGGCAGGAGTCAGCAAATGCTCTCTGTAGACGGCTGCACTCAAGTGGGACTCTGCAGTCATGTCAGCATCTCTCTTGAGCTTGGCAGTCTTTGTGCTGTGTCACTGCATGCTCATATCCATCACACAGAACAGAATGAAACCAGCTTAGAACAAGGGCTAAGCAAGGGCTCAAGCCCTACCTGAGCAAGGGCTCTCTAAACACAGAGTAAAACCAGGACTCATAGAATCTAAACTACTTATTGTCATAGATATGGCAATAGTTTAGAAGCAGATTAAAAAAAAATCCTGATTATAGGAAACAAAAGTAATTCTAACTTATAAGTGTGATTCACTGTAATAATATAACACCAAAAAGGGAGAAAAACTGTATGTAAAATAGCCAAACTAGAAGAATATTTGATCAGTAAACCTGTCCTGCAGATGGATTCCTACCTCAGAGATAACCCACAAGTGGGTCTACGGGGATACAGTAAGAGTCTGCATGTAAGCCTTGGCCAGGTGCAGCATGCTCTGGGCAGATGGTTCTCCTGGGGAGTTTAAGTATTTACTATCCTTGTAAACATCAGCTTTGATTAAACCTACTCCAACAGACCCAGAGGCATTTGTGAAAGATTTTCAGAGAAACTAAAATCTACTGTAAACAGTATAGATATGTGTATATAGATATCTAGATATCTATATATCTATATCTATCTATCTATCTATATATAGATAGATATAGATACATTTCATCCTATATGTCTTAAACAACGCTTTGGCATATTAACGTATTACTCACATGTCATTGCTTCAACATGCTGTACAGGAACAGTTGAAACTATAAGTCATGTTGGAATTTGGTCTGTCATACACTGTTATGTGCAAAGAGGTGAATGTTTCTAACTAGATTAATAGAGCTTAGTGATTACACAACTAAAAAATATAAAGGCATGATTTTCTTCTTTGACATTATATTTCCCTTTCTACATGAAAATGGATTAAAAAATTTACAGTCTAGCATATTTTTCCCTTTGCACAAAATGTGAAGAATGTGAATCCACATAAGGGAAAGCAGACTGCATTAAAAATAACATATGATTGCACTAAACACATATTAGTTTGGAAAAGAAAAGGAATACATCATGTTATTAGAATGTCATGGTGTGTTTCTAAGTAACAGAATCTCTGTGGTCAAATAAACTTACATTGAACTATCAGCTGATATAAGCAAATCTTTTTATAAATTGGAATCTGCTGAAGGTTCATTTGCTTTACATAAGTTGAGAATTACATTCACAATTACCAAATTTATACATGAACTGTCTGAAATGCTGACTAGTATGTGATACTCAAAATAAAGAATGCATTATAAATTGTAAATCTACTCTAGGTCAGTAGTTCTTAACTATTTGAAGGATGGACCCCTCCCTTTGAGGATATGATAGAAGCTATGATGGACCTTCTATGCAGAAAAATACACATATACAAACACTCTGCATGTATCAAAAGGCTCATAAAACCCATCCTAAATCCTCTAGGGATCCTTGTACAATAGCTAAGAATCTGTAGGTAGAGTAACACCTTAATTAACTTCAAATAAATTTTACATGTAAATATTTCACTAGAGTTAAAGATAAATCAAAGAGTTAAAATTAATTTAAGGCAAATTGCCTTATTCCCCACAACTATTTAGCATTTATTTAGCAATATTTTTATGGCCATAGAAAAGTTGAAAGAATACAGTGAACATCTACATATTCTTCACCTACATTCACCAATTAATATTTTGTCACCTTCATTTTATCTTTTTCACTCTTTCCATATCCCTGTCTATACATATATATGTATTTGTGGGGTACAGGGGCTGGACCATCTGAATCTAAGTTGCAGATATCATGTCACCCTAGTACTTCAGTATAAGTCTCCTAAGAACAAGGACATTTTCTTACATAACCATGAGACAATGATTACATTCTCTCACATTATCAAACCCCAGAAGTTTAACATCGATTCAGTTTCAACATACAGTCCATATTCAGATTTTCCCAACTGTCCCAACAATGTCCTAAATTGCTGTGCGTGTGGTATGTGTATATGTGGCTCAAGATCTAATCAGAGTTCACTTGCCTTTAGTCTCCTATAATCTAGAGTAGAAATTCTCTGCCTATGTGTTTCACCCCTTCACTTTTTGAAGGGTCCAAGCCAGCTATCATGTAGAATGTCCCCTAATATGTATTTGTCTGATTGTTTCCTTACGATTAGATTTAGGTGAAACGTTTTTGCCAAGAATCCCACATAAGTGATGTCATGTACTTCCTTTTGTATCATATCAGGAGGCACAAAATGTCGGGCTGGCATGTTATTGGTGATGCTGAGACATTGGTTAAGGTAGTGTCTTCATCTCCTTGTAATTAAGAAATATCCTGCAAGGTAAGACTTTAGGTCTGTGTGAATATCTTGCCATCCAATAACCTTTCACTTAGTGGTTTTAGCTCCCATCTTTGCCTAAATCAGTGACTATGTTGGAGGTTTCACAGTGGTGATTTTCTAACTCTGTGATTCCTTCTGTACTCATTAGTTGGCATTCCTCTACAGAAAAAGCTATGATCCTTTTGGCCCTCTTCCCTCTGTTATAAAAAGGATTTTGCATTTGATGTGCTATAATCCATTGCCATTCTTATTTGAGGTATTCAAACTATGCCTTCACCTAGCTTCTATGTTCTGTTCACAGTCTGCAGTAATCTCTGAGTGCTTTTGTGCCTGCTGGTATGATGAAATGTTTCAGGTTTACAGAATTCCTTTACAGATTCCCTGGCCCTGATCTATTACTTGACATTTTTCTCAGGGGCCTTGCTCCTTCTAATGAAAAATGGCCCTTAGAAACACAGATCTGGAAGTTAGATATGCTCACTGCTTTTAGGTCTTCTCAGTTAAAAGAGCCTGGAAATTTATTTAAAACAAAACCATTACTTGCACCCATTCCTGAAAGCAAACTGACCTTTGAGGCATTACTTAAAAATATTTGATACCTACATTTTTATTATAAATTCAACTCAATCCATTTTAAATGACAATTTATGGCATTAATTCATCTTCAGAGCAAAACATCCAACAGGATGATGACAGGAGCTCAGCCTGCAAGTTGCAGAAGCAAGTCCTTACCAGCACAGGGTATAGAAGAATGGGAGCTGAGAGCCAGGAACCAGAAGCCCATTTGAAGAAGGTTGCTGCCATGAGCTCAGCCAATTGCTGGAACTGCACAGGAATTCAGGGCCGGTTTTGTCAAACTAGTTTTTAAGATATGGTAAATTTAGACTTTGATATAAAATTTCCTCATTTTTAAAAATACCATATGCTCCAAACAAACCATATCTGTGGGCTGAATACTGCCCATGGGTCATGATCTACTGTATAAAGTCAATTCTCATTATAAACCACAGAGCCTAGTCCACCATGAAGGATGCTTGAACATTCAAAACCACCCATAAAATCATATCAAACCCATGAATTCACTTCTTTCAGAAGTTTTTGTGAATGCCTACTATATACAACCTCTGTTATGCATAAAGAGCATACATTATTTACATCCTAGGATTTGATGGTCTAGAACATTCTTGAACTAGGTATTTGGAAGGCACATCCCCTCATTCCCTCAACGTTTCACTGACAATCCCCCATCCCATTTTGCTTTTCTTCATGGCACTTAACACCGTTCTTTGAATAAACGGATGGACAAAATTTTCCTTGTAATTTCTACTATGAGAGACTAGTACACAATCCATTCCAATGTACTCAGAAGGTTAAGGTAAACAGGGGAGGAAGCACCAGATACCAGCTGACAAACATCATAAAACTCAATCGTCTTAGTGATACTTGAGCTCAGGAAGGTGTCTCATGTGACCACAGTCACCCCTACTCCTCACCCATTGGAGTTTTAATTTGCATGAGATGATTTCTAAGGTCCTTTCCAGTTCTCATTTGTTTGGGCTTTGACCACTGTTCTCCATTTCTACATTAGCAGAAGGTCAGGAAAGGGTCTTAAAAATTATATGCAAGCGTGGCGTAAGCAATTTATTTTTATTTTCATCATGATTGGAATATATTGGGCCACACAAGAAATTTGTGTTGATGTTCCTTTTATGCAATCAATGTTTCTGTTCATAAAATGTCAGTAGAGCGAATATTACTTTTCTAATTTTGAAACTTATCTTGTTTAAAACATAATAATGTGCAGATTATTCATGATTCCCAAAGACACTGTTTGATATAGTAACACTAATTCTCCAGTATTTAGACCAAGGCCCAACGAGACAAAAGCCAAACAATAAAAAACAAACATGTAGAAAAGAATTAGGTCCCCTTCATAGGACCCTTATAGGAACCAAAAAAGGAAGATTTTTTCCTCACAATACTCTAGGGAAGAGGAGGTACACTGATGTGTCTGGAATGACAACCCGCAAAGGTGTGGAGAAAAAACTCCAGTTTATATCCAAATGGTGTGTTTGTGCACGCTGGGCTATCTCTGCAGTTGTGAGGTAAAGCTTCCCACCAGCAGCTCCAAGACTGTGGGAGGGGTTTTGGGCCCTGGGCTGTACCTCTAGTCACAATGTCAGCAGAATAGGGTGAATAAGCCAGAAAGACCACCTGCATCTTGGCATTATACTCCAGGGCCCATTTCTTTCCCTAAGCCTTCTGACTAAAGAGCACAACAGCATGCTAGAGGAAGATAAGCTCAGGGCTCACAAGTGAGGAGAGGAGAGAGGCTGCAACACATCTTTAGAAAAACAATCTCACAGGAAGTGCCTCCCAGCTCTCTAGACAAGGTGGCAGAACCCTGCCTAGACGGGTGGTCGCGGGGCAGATGCCATGACTGAGAGGTGAGGAGAGGCTGGTAGAATGATGTGGGAGAGGAACACTGTGTGAGCACAGGCAAAGGTAGAGAGTGGGAGGCACACATCCCACTGAGAGGAAGCGCTGCCACTCAGCCCCAGCCAAGTGTTGCCATGCAAAAACAGGAGCCACCCAGTGGCAAGGCTTTACTTATCAAGAGAAGTTGAAACTTCATAATTTTTTTTTTTTTTTTTTTTTTGCGGTACGCGGGCCTCTCACTGTTGTGGCCTCTCCCGTTGCGGAGCACAGGCTCCGGACGCGCAGGCTCTGCGGCCATGGTTCACGGGCCCAGCCGCTCCACGGCATGTGGGACCCTCCCAGACCAGGGCACAAACCCGTGTCCCCTGCATCGGCAGGCGGACTCTCAACCACTGCGCCACCAGGGAGGCCCCATAATTAAAAAAAAATATTTTATTTATTTTTTTTGGCTGCGTTGGGTCTTCATTGCTGCGTGTGGGCTTTCTCTAGTTGCAGCAAGTGGGGGCTACTCTTCGTTGCGGTGCACGGGCTTCTCATTGCAGTGCCTTCTCTTGTTGCAGAGCACAGGCTCTAGGCGCGTGGGCTTTAGTAGTTGCAGCACGCGGGCTCAGCAGTTGTGGCTCACGGGCTCTAGAGCACAGGCTCAGTAGTTGTGGCGCATGGGTTCAGTTGCTCCACAGCATGTGGGATCTTCCCGGACCAGGGCTTGAACCCCTGTCCCCTGCATTGGCAGGCAGATTCTTAACCACTGAGCCACAAGGGAAACCCCACAATTTTTAAATATAGAGCAATTCTACCTGACAGAAACACATACACGAGCCTCAAATGACAGATCAATGAATGCTTAAAAGTTCATAGCTACACTCCAAATGGAAATTAACCCAGTTAAATGAATATATATATGAATATACATATAAAATATATAATTTCTGGCATATTCATACAGAAGAATGTTATATAATATGGGTATACCTTGGAGATATTGCAGGTTTTGTTCCAGACCACTGTGATAAAGTAAATATTTCAATAAAGTAAGTTACACGTACTTATGGGTTTCCCAGCGCACTATACTGTGATCTATTAAGTGTGCAATATCATTCTGTCTTAAAAAAAAAGAACAAAACTTAATTAAAAAGATTTTATTGCTAAAAATGCTAACCATCGCCTGAGGCTTCTGCAAGTTGTAGTAGTAATATCAAAGACCACTGATCATAGATCACCATAACAAATATAATAACAAAGGAAAAGTTTGAAATATTGCAAATTACCAAAATGTGACACAGAGACATGAAGTGAGCAGATGCTGTTGGAAAAATGGCACCAATAGATTTGCCCGACACAGGGTTGCCACAAACCTTCAGTTTGTCAAAAAACACAGTATCTGTGAAATGCAATAAAGTGAAGCGCAATACAAGAAGGTATGCTTATAATGAGAATGAACAAACTATTGCTAACCACAATGACCTGGATGGATCTCTAAAACATAACGCTGAATGAAGAAAGCCAGACTCAGAAGAGAATGCACTGTATATATAAAGTTCAGAAAGCTATGGTTTTTGAAGTCAGACAGCGGCCTCCTCTGAAGACAGAGTGATTCTGAGGGGTCCAGGAGTGCTGGGATTTCTTGATTAGGTGTTTGTGAAAATTAATTGAGCTGTACCATTACAATGTTTATTTTTTTGTAATGTATACTTCAGTTAAAAGTTAAAAAAACAAAACAAAACACTGTGAAGGACACAGATTTCTGCCCAAGGAGCTTCTCATTTATGGCCACTGCTTTGATGGAGCTCAGGTTAATAAAATCCAGTTCAACACTCACGATGTCCCAATTCATCAAGGTAACAGACAAATGTTTCGAACTAAACATAACTGAATAAATGGGAACATGAGCATTATAACCAAACAGGAGGCCTGCCAAACCTCAGGTGCTGCACCCAGGGCAGGCCTAAAGCTCTGCAGAGGCCAGCATATGGGACTGTCTGATGTGAGGGCCACAGAAGTATATTTTATTTAAGTGGGGGCTGGGTGTCCTGCACATTGGAGGCACAGTACTTTTTCTATGGCTTGCTTCAACATGTGCCATTTCTCTGGGAATCAGGAACAAACAACAGTCAGATTCTTTGTGTCAGGAGAGACCAGACTCTGCTAAACTACTGGAAACACGCTTTGCAAACAGGCTGGCCCCCAAATCTGCACGTCATGAAGATGCTAGTTTGGTGTTACCTAGTACTTAGGTACCCAGACTTAGAAAAATGTCCTCTTGAAGGATGATGTCTTAATTGATGTGGGAATTGGGCATTCTCTCAGGCCTAATTGTGAATGTTGTCTTCCTGCTCCCATGTCCTCCCTAAATGCTATGTGGTCATAGGTGATATTCTCTTGAAAAGTGAAAGTCCAAGCAGGCTTCACCTGTATCCTTGCATCAATGTCTGTATCACAGCATATAGGCTGGGGCCAGAAGCATTATATAGGGCCTGGTCTGCAATTCCCCTGACATGCCTGTGGCAGGGCCAAAAGCTTTTAAAGAAATTCTTGAGACGTATGCTTGATGTAACAGCTTCAGTCATCAGAAGAAAATTAACAGCATGGCTCCTTTCTTAGGTACATCTGGAGATTGGATTTACATTTCAATAATGTACTCTTTCAGTATTCCTTCCTAAAACTGATAAATATTAGTCTATATAGAGTGAGTGATTTTTAAATTTGTAACTTATAAGTATTCATTCATTTAAGAATTTCATATTTTTTTCAAATCAGGTATTTCTTGAATGGCTTTGACTGCACTTTCAATGGCCAGTTGCCATGAATTATTAAACTCTCTTTTTTTTCTTCAGAATCTTCCAGTAGACGTCTAGAGTTTAGCTAGAAGTCTTGGCTACGATACAAACAGTGATGGAAAACACATGAGCAGTAACAAGTTTTAATCTTGCTTCTCAGTACTAACATGGGCTAATCTGTGGAAGCAGCTTATTCCAGTGTCACCCAGGGTGCAGCCACACCAGGCTCTGCAGAAGGCTGTTTTTCTTTTAAATGTAATATCTTTTCATATTTTCTTCTTAAATAGTAGCTGAGAACATTTACGTTACAGATAAGTAGTACATGGTGGAAAATTCTACTTTCAGGAGAACTTACTCTCTTCTTACAAGGTATGTTTTCATGTCTTTTTTTCATGTACTAGTGTACAATTGTTTTAGTCAATACTAAGAGGACATTAATGTTATTAACATAAATGCTTGTAAATTATATAATATAGTTTAAAGTTTATCTGTATAATGTCTTAAAAAATAGCACTTAAATACATATCTAAAATTACTCTAGCTTTTATGTTTTACATATAATGGATTTACTTTCAACATAATTGCGACTTTTTAAAATAGCTAAATGATAACCTGTCATTATACTTTACCATAAAAGTTAACAGGATTGATTTTTAAAATCATTTAAACAAATATCTTGTGAACATGTTCTTTTAAGAAAATAACATTACCTTAATAATGAATGATAAGAAAGTTTGGGGATATTACAAATACATTAAGTGAAAACAGTAAAAGATTTTTTCAAAATGTGAAACTATGATATTTTCTAAGGTATTTTAAAAATATATGAGTTATTCAAATGTTTTTACTTACATATTTGAATATTCATATTTTGCCTTAATAAATGTATTCCTTATTCTTATGTAATGAAATGACACTGGACAGTTAAAATGGAGATCCATATAACTCTAAGAAAGAATATTTATCAGCAATAGTTTAATTAGCCCTATATTCAATGTGAAAGATTAGAAACTTCTTTTCACAATATCCAGTCGGAGTGTAAAACAAAGATTTCCTTTGTCCCCTCCCAAAATAAATTTTTTATTTAATATTAGATTTTAACAAATTAAACAATGTATTTGATATTCTACTCCCTCTTTTATTTAATATTAGATTTTAACAAATTAAACAATGTATTTGATATTCTACTCCCTCATAATCTAATACAGCACAGCATTCTTTCTTGTTAACTTATTTGGAGGTGTGGCAGCCATAAACAGTAGCCACATGGTATAGAGGATTAAGTCACAAAGAATCTCAGGGGGTATATATCTCTCTAAAAATAAAGAATTAAAAAATCCCACCAAGAACCGAGTTGTTTAAAAAAAAAATCATAAGCCCACACATGTGTAAAAGCATCTTGATGTTTTTAGTATTTAGCCATATAGGGTAGTGGTGGAAAGAATTGAGGATATGCAGTCTTCTGTTACAGTTACTTAATTAAAAAAGAATATTCAGATATCTGATCTGAGGTTTGAGACAAGAGATTAACTTTACAAGCACAAGTTTTAAGGAAGCATAGGAAACAATAGAAAAATGAAGAGGTAGGAGTTTTTAAAGACAGTAGCTAGGTTGCTAGATGCATTGAAAAACTGATGAAGGACAAAACATATAAAAGGAAAAGCAGCCAGCAAGTTCTTCAATCAGCTGCTATTTATACTTTCAAGGTAAAGTTAAGTATCTCTTTAAGGAAATCATAGGCTTTAAAAGTATCAGTTTCCATGACAAAAAGGTACTGTGAATAAGTTTCCAAAGTTTAACTTACTTGTCCATTTACAAGGCTGTGCCTTGACTACACCAGAATTTAGTCTGGATTCCTTCTGCGAATACACAGAGCATGTTATATCACATTTATATACTGAAAACTATTGTTGGTACTTGTGAATCGAGAGGAATTTCAGCCAAGCAGAACTTTAAGCATAGGATTTCAAAGCACAGTGATTTATTTTCCTAATGATAGTGTCTGAGAGGAAATACCATTTCACTTAGACAAATTTTCCATTCCAGTTTGTGGAACATTTAAGCAGAAAATAGGAGCTTATGTAAATTCAGAAAGACACTTCTCAAGCTACATTTCCAGTCCTAAGAACATGGCCAAGCCTCTCACCCCATCCTCTCCGAGGAGAGCCTGGTTACTGTCTGGAAGTCACTGTGGGAATAAGACCCATTTAGAGGAGGCCAAGCAGAAGGGTGGACAATGCAGCAGTGAGGAGGCCAGCTTCGGCTTCTTCTGCTATAAAAGAGGGCATGGTAGCAAAGTCTCAAAGGCCTCTCCTGGCTCTAATGTGCCATGGCTTAGTAATAACAGCAGTAGCACTGAAATAGTATTTCAAATATTATTCAGAGTAAGAGAAATTTGAAACAAAATTTCAAAGTTTTCCATGAGTAAGAAACTCTGTCAAAACGTCTGTATCAGGGAAATACTGAGCTTTCTTGAGAACAAGACATAAACATTTTTAAAGGTTTTAAAAATAACAATCTAAATACTGCCAAAACTAAACAAATAAGAGCTTGACCCATATTAATAAACGCAAAATTTAAAAATAAAACAAACAACTAAGAGTCATCATTTAAATGAGAAACAATATTCTCTACACTCTCTGAATAATGGGGAAAAAACATTGCTATTTAGTGTTCCCTCTTGGACATTCCAATATTTTTCTACTGATAAAAAATTGCTTAACTAGAATAGGGCAAGGTTTGGGGTCTATAATCACTTGTTTTTTTAATCAAGCCTTTGCCATCTCAAATGAAGGGAATAAATGGTTAATTCCTCATGGAATCAAGGTTCTCCTGACTTCTCTTTTCAAGTAAACAGGATAAGAGAATGCAAAAAGATCAGGTTAATTTCATATAACTAACAGAAAACAGAAGTAGCACAGAGAGAAGAATGTGACAGAAGGCATTTTTGGTCTCAATATAAAGAATTTCCTGTCAACCACAGATGGACAGCAGTGGAACTGGATGCCTCTTGAGGAGGTGTGCTCCCTGAGTCCTCTCACTGGAGTCATGCAATCAGAGAGCAGACACACCATCTGGTCTACAATGTTCTGGAGGAAACTTCAACACTGGGAGGGAGTTTCAACTAAATGGCATTTCCTGCTTCCACATGTCTCCTCTCTCACTCACCAGGGAAGGGTCCAGAAGGGCATGACTGGTGGCTGCCCCCACCAGCCAGCAACTGGAAAGCTTGTCAACTACCATAGACAAGCCACTGCCTAACATAGCAGGCCAGAGTCACCATCTTATCTAAGGCAGGGAGGAACTCATGTAGCTTATCAGTGTAAGAAAGAAGAGAGAGGAAGGGAGGGACACTGGCTGAGGCTCCTCCTGGCCCCACAGGTAGGCTGACCAGCAGCCCTTTTGGAGGGAACATGTAAGAGAAATAAGTCCCCTCCCTCATGCTTGGCTTTCTTCCTCTCTTTCACCTGAGCACTGATCTTCTGTGTCTCCTCCCAGCTCTGCTCCTCATACCAGTGTCCCTCTAAGTCTGCCACAACTGCTCTGCTCCCCCTCATCCCAGCCTACACTCCACTCCAGGGATCTCCTACATCATAGGGCAACATGACTGCAGCAGGAAATGGGGTTTGCAGGAGTGAAGGCAAGTCCCTGGCCCTGCTGCCAGGCTACAGGGAAAGCCAAGGCATTGCATCCTGGCTTCCCACTTTGGATCTCTAACATATTCCTCTTGTTATATGTATTTTTTAAAGTTTTACCATTTTCTTAGGTCTAATTATGCATTACATAGATTTTTCTGGTCTAGACGGGGAAGCTACAGCCTATTTATCTCTAAGTTTCTACAAAAATAATGAAACTCAAACAACCAACCAACTCAAAAATAACTTTTTATTAAAACTCTTTTATCTCCCATGGACCAGAGTAAATGGTGCTAGCCCTCAAGAAATTGTGGCTCCAGACTATTTTGAAGGTAGGCACTGCTGGTTGAATTCTGAGGGGGCAGTGTATGGGAAACCTTTAATTGTACTGTCTAATGTTTCTAGAAGTGGCAAAGTTTCAAGAAAAGGCAAAAGTATATGGAGGACCAGAGTAAAGACCATTTTCTTGCAGATTGCTATTTAAAATATTTAAAAAGCAAAATAATAATTTTAAAAACATGCACCATAGACAGGAAAATAATCCTTCACTCATAAGCCCACTATCCCTCTTATTAGGTTTGTGTATTCTATTTCAACCTTTTTTTCATGTATGTATATTTTATAGATGTCTTTATTTCTACTGGTCTCAAATAGTAAACTGAGATTTATGAGGAGTACACAATTTATGAGGAGTACACAAACTTATGGTGAAGAATTTTATTTTCAGAGTCTGGGGACCACACATCTGGAGATTATTCCAAAATGTTAGAGCCAGAGTGTACACAGCCAGCACTGACCACACACAGTTTAGTTCTATTTACTAACTTGAGCATTTGTTTTTTAGTTTTCCTATTAGCGTACCTGACATTCAAGTATTAACTTTTACAACAATCCCACACTTACCTGAGAGTAGCGGATTAGGAGCTGTGGTTGTGTTTTGAGCAAGGAAGCGTGGGAGAAGTGGATAGGGAGAAGCATGTCCATTGAACATCCAAACATGTTCTACTTCATGGATTATGTATCCTAACCCTGTGCCTGGTACACAGTGGGTACTTGATAAATGCCCAATGAAAAACTCCAGCAACCTCAAAGAAAGCCAGAGACATGACTTCAAATGACATTTAATTCACTAACTTCTCTACCAAGGTCAAATAAGGTCAGGGGCAGCTATGGTCCTAGAATATAGAGCTGCGATGCAGAACAATCTTAAAGAATAAATTGGTACCAGAGACAATCTTTGGTTTTGCTAAGGACCAAGAGCTAAATTAGCTCAAGAATGAGAATTGTGGAAGTCAAGGCAAGGCAGGGCACCAAGCATTAAGGAGCCAGGAACCACAAAGAAGCCTACTGTCAAGAAACATAATGGAGCATAGTTAGGCGGGCAGCTAAGAAGCAGAAATGATGTGCCAAAGTGATGCTGGAAATGAAGCCTAGTTGACCAAAACCAGGTGCCTGTGCCAGGATTCCAAGGTGACTGGAATAGTAACCTGCTTGTCCCCAGGGCCGGCTGACAGAAGCTGCTGGCCCGTGAGTTGCCAGCACAATCTCTCTCTGCACCATACAAATCTGACCACACAACCACTCCCATTTCCACCCTCCGAAAGCTGTGAGTGCACTCCTTTATGTACAGATGTACACAGGACAGCAACATGTGGACTGGCTGGAAAGGAAGAGATGATAGAGGCCACTAGATAAAAGAAGATAAAGGAGTGTGCTCCTGTGTGGGTTGCAGCAGAAGATGCAAAGAATGGGTTGGGACACATGAGCTCTAACTCAATTTCCACTTCAATTTGGTTATGTGGCCTTGGGGAAGCCACTGAAGCTCTTTACACCTCTCAGGCCTCCTGGTTAATGTGAGAGACGTATCTAGAATAAACTGAATTGACAATTCCACAGGCAGTGTAGAGATGGAAGGACAGAACTGGTTCTGAAGTGGGATTCAGAATAAGATTATAAAAATATAAAAATCTTTTCTGTTCTGTGTCCTGTAATCTCCCCTTTCCTAGCACAATTGAGTGTGAGTTCTCATAGGGAAACCTGATAAGGCTGGTCATGTCCAGCCGCCCAGAGGGCAAAATGTACTTGTCGCCATATAGATTTCTAAGCGTTAAATAATGTTAGTTATCAGGTTAATCACTGATGACAGTAGAGTTTTTTAAAAAACCTTTCTCTGATGATTAAAAGATATATAAATGAATATTTTAATTAAGTTAGTTAATTCATTTCTGATTCTTAAGTCCAAAAAAAAGCAAGGCTGTGGAGAGATATTAAAGCTGATTTCTGGGTTCTAGAAAACTGTAAGAAGCTGGCATAATTCAAGGATTTGGAGGGCCAGGTCTTCCTGAGGCTGGACCAATTCTGACTGACTCTAGAAGCCCTCTGTGGCTAAGGTGCTATCTGGTGCTCAGGCATAGCAGGACAGCTACACTGCTGGATGATCTGGCTGGGTGTGGACTCCCTCCTGCCAGGATACAGACTCACCAATGGGCATTATGTGAAGCTAACTGCATGCCCCAAAGGGAAGACAGGTATAAGTCTGTTTTAGATGACATCATAATGCTTTTAATTTTTGAAAAGTACAAAGAATGTATGTTTTACAGTTGATGGTTAAGAAACCATGATATGTAAACATACCTGTAGGAATATCCACCATCAGATGACAACAAATCTATTCTCAGAAGGTTCTCATTCATACATTCCAGTTTTGTGTGGGCTTTAAAAACTACAACTGAAAGCACCCCATGCCTTCCCCCTGCAAAAAAACTAAACAAAAGGAACTCAGTGGAAAGATCAGTAAAAAAGAATAGCCTGGACCAAAGATGCTTTGGATCAGGTATTAGATAATGGAACAGATTGAAAGGAAGAAATCCAATAACACTGTGAAAAAAGTAACCAACTCTGAGAGTGAGGCTGGGGAGGATGGTGGGAGAGAAGTTAAAAGAAAACTTCCAGATGTACTAAGGGGATATGAAGGATTTTACTTTAAAAGTGACATAGATATTAAGGCAATGGAAGGATTTTAGGAGTAAATAGTCAGGTATGATAATATGTTTTTGTTTTTAAAAGCATTTATTTGTTTCCTAAGTATAAATGTAGTTCTTATTGCTCAGTATAGAAATTAAAGAAAAAAAAAGACACAAGTAATTCATGACTCTACCATCCAGATATTATCATCAATTAGGTATATTTGTGCCAGGTTTTGTGTGTGTTTGTGTTTGTAAGTATACTATGTATAGATTTTTTATATTTTCTTTTATTTCAAAAAACAGTTTTTCATATTTTTAAATATCTTTGCAAACATTTTGTGGGTTCCAAAGTATTTCATGGAATAAATATACCCTATTTTATTTTACTATTTCTCTTTAACCATTAGTATTATCTTTAATTTTTTTGCTATTATATATGATTCTCTGATGAACACCTTTATGCACATTAGAATTGTTTCCTGAGACTAGATGCCAAAAGTAGAACTGCTAGATGAAAAATAAAGATATTTATAAAGCTTCCAATGCATACTGCTGAACTGCTTTCCAAAAACTTTTAATAAACTTACTCTCATACTGGTAATAAA
Organism: Stenella coeruleoalba; assembly: GCF_951394435.1. Lineage (NCBI taxonomy): Eukaryota > Metazoa > Chordata > Mammalia > Artiodactyla > Delphinidae > Stenella > Stenella coeruleoalba. The sequence goes on along the minus strand of NC_137153.1, from coordinate 33,393,355 downwards.
TTAGAATGCCATTTCATTGTACTCTTGCCAGCTCTGAGAAATGTACAGCAGCAGGAACTGTATTTATTTAAACTTTAACTTAATCCTCAATGTCTACTTAGTTCTAGACCGGTCCCCTACACAGGACGACATGAAGGAGTATGTGCTCCTAGTGTTCTTGACTTTGTGCTCTGCCAAACCCTTATTTCACCCTTCGTACCTGACACTGAAGAATATGATGCTGAAGGACATGGAAGATGAAGGTGACAGTGATGCTAACAACTCTCTTTTCCCAACAAGAGAGCCAATTAACCCCTTCTTCCCATTCGATCTGTTTCCAACATGTCCGTTTGGATGCCAGTGCTACTCGAGAGTTGTACACTGTTCTGATCTAGGTAAGGACACATGTCAACTTGTTTTGTAGAATAATGTCGTTTTGACAAAATTTAAAGGATAAGGAAAGACCTCACTGAAATTTCAAAAATCAGCTGATTATAAAGGAATTTTTCACTTAAATTTTTGAAAAGTATAACAAACTCCAAAGTACATCCAAACTTATTTTTAAAATCCAGAAAATCAGAGGAAAACAATGGAAATTTCATATACAGAACATTTCCTTCTCTTCCCAAATTTGAATCAGTATTACATTTAAATTTCCTTTAGAGAGAATGGATGTCACTGTGGTTTCATCTTATAGAGTGTCAGCCGGTTGAAACTGTGCTTCCTAGCAAAATTCTACCATAACAAAATAAGTTGCCCATCCAGAACAATAAATAGGTTATAGAGTTTGTGAAATCTCTAATCTAGACATTTTAAAGACAATACTCTATTTGTTTTGAATGTTTTGGGTTTAAAACTATCTAGAAAATAAATGGCTGAACTAAAAACCACTTTCTAAAGTCTCTTAAAAATGTGTAATTCTCTGCTGAGTATTTTATTCTTTTAATACTTCTAATGAAGGTGCTCTCAAATAGAAGGGCATACTCAGGGAGAGGTGTAACAGGAATGCACATCAACAATTGTTGTACTCAGCTATTTGTAAAAGAGGAGATGGCTCAGACCTGACCCACTGTGGGAAACCAAAAGTATGGCACACACCTCCCATTCTGGACCTGGAGGCCACTTAAGGCCACTTCCAGAGCGCATATGAGCAGACAGTGCCTCTGAAAGCTTTAGATTCATTTCCTACTGCCACAGCATTCGTGGCAATAGTCAAAGCTTGTTACAGTGAACTCCAGAGACTTTAAAAAAATGTGTTATTGGGTTTCCCTGGTGGCGCAGTGGTTGAGAGTCCGCCTGCCGATGCAGGGCAGACGGGTTCGTGCCCCGGTCCAGGAAGATCCCACATTCCACGGAGCGGCTGGGCCCGTGAGCCATGGCCACTGAGCCTGCGCATCCAGAGCCTGTGCTCCGCAACGGGAGAGGCCACAACAGTGAGAGGCCCGCGTACCGCAAAAAAAAAAAAAAAAAAAAAAAGTGTTATTATGGGACGTAATGAGAAAGGTGAACAAAAATCATCCCAAAACGAGGATATTATTATGAGCTAGAATCGCTGGTAAAGTCTTAATGGAATATACAGGCCAGGAAAAAATGGGTTTTAAGCTTTACCTTTGACATTCTTATGAGAAAGAGATGACAAGATGCAAACAACGTTTGCTGGTCTGGAAGCACAGGCAAGAATGACTGTGGGAAGAGCGGCAGGAAGAAGAAATGTAGAAGCTGAAACAGACCCTGGTGTGAGAAAAGGTTAGATTAGGGAGTATCGGAAGGTCTTTTTTTTTTTTTTTCTTTTGGTACTGTCGTTTTTAAGCTGCATCCCAGGCAGGAAGAAACTTCACTATCAATTTGTAGAGTTGAAGCCTGAGAAAACACTTTGCTAAACAAAGATCAGGATAAAAATGTATATATCTACTTTGATACTGCTGGATGTAAACTGGGTTTGTTCTGGGTAAAACTTTGACTAAGGAGATGTTCACCTTTAGCACACACCATCCTTGTGTGATGGCCTTCATGTTCACTCCAGCACAAAGTTTTCTACTTCAACTTAAAGACCTTGAAGGAAACACTGCATAGCTCTGCTCCAGTATGTGACTGTCTTCAAAGAACTGAGAAAAACCAAACTGCCTCATGACAGACAGTTGGTTGCAAATAGTGTTTTACTTACATGGTCTCTTGAATATTTAGCTTTGAAAAAAATCTAATAAAATTCACCCAAGAATATCTGTAATAGTATGACACATACCTTTAAAATGACACAGCACTGTTAGCAGCATATAGTGGTCCCCCATGACAACTGAAGTTGAGAAGGACACTTAAAAATCTTTTTCCCTCAGGAAATGAAATTTTTTTCAGAGCTTCCAAATTCATCAGGGGTAGGGTAGGGGAAGGTTTGTCAAAGTTTATGTTACTAGATCCTGTCTGCAGAACCTCTACCTTCCTATAAGAACTTCCACTTCATTTTCTAAAACCAAAGTAATCTCCTAACAAAACTGCTGTTACCTTGGTAACCCATCAAGTTACCCCTTTCCATCTATGTCAAACTTCTTAAAAGAATTGTCAATTTTAAAGTATAAAGGGCAAAGAATTGAGGGCTGTCAAGTGAAATGCTGATATTCACAGTATTTCAATATTGGATTCTTCAATTTGGGCCTATTAAATATACTACTACTCTTTAGGAGTAAGGATGGCTCCACTAGAAGTGTAGTAATATCTAAAACTCACTTTAAAATACATAAAAAAGATAAATTGATGGATGGACAGAAAGTACAGTATAGCAAAATGTTGATGGGAGAAAAAGGAATATGAATTTTCACTGTAAAATTGTTTAAACTTTTCTGTATGTTTGAACATTTCAAAAATAAAATGTTGGGGAACACCAAGAAAGCCCCATGCTCGTCAAGCATAAATACCATATGGAATGTCTGACAACAATCAGAGGTGCACATGTTCAGCCATTTAGGGAAAGCAAGGAAAGTAAGGAAGAAATGCGCCACATACAGCTCCTGGCAATTTTCTGCTTCTTTAAGAGAGGAAAAACACACTTAAGTCTTTAAATAATGTAATTAACATTTACTGAGTACCTACACAAAAAGGAAGATGCAGCTGCTGAGATGAGAGAAAAGAAAGCTATTACTAGAGTACACAGCTCGAAAAGAGCTAAGGCTGTGGGTGATAAATTCAGTAAAGGTATACTACACACCTAGATGTTAATTATATGTTATGGATGAATAAGTTTTCATAAATCAAATAATTTACGACTAATTAGAGGAGCTCATTATTAAAGGAAATGGGTAGTAAAGTCTTTGATAGTGTACACGAAAATAATTTATCTATTTTCTAAGCACAACTTTCTACATGTTGATGCTTCTTAAAATGATCAAAACCCACAGGCTCCAATTAGCACTACAACTGCCTGAAAATCTGCAAAGAATGTTAATATTCTTTAGTTAAAAGTACATCAGCAGAAGCTGTGCCTCAGCTGTAGATCTCCTCCTCGTAGTCATATTAGAACCCCCCAACTTAGCTCCATTTAATGTCACCTTGCAGCAGACTGAACGGTGATAGCTAGAACCAGCTAGACACCTTGTAAAAATAAAGTTACTTGATAAGATCTTTAGGCCTTTCCAAAGAACAATGTTTTTGTCATCTGTTACATGTTGAGTCATCTATTACTTAATGGTAACCATGAATTTTGAAAAAAAGCACATTTCTATCATATCAGCAATTTCATCTTTAGCATATAACATATATGCAACGTGTTTGTTTATTTCTCAGGTTTGTCCTCTGTCCCAAGCAATATTCCATTTGATACCCGAATGGTTGACCTTCAAAACAATAAAATTATGGAAATCAAAGAAAATGATTTTAAAGGACTCATCTCACTTTATGTAAGAATACATGCAAATATTTAAGTGATAATCTCTGTCACTGCTAAAATGATTGCTTGTATTTGTGTAAACAAGTCTTACTTTTCTGTGTATGATGAGTGACAAAATCCCCGTTATTCAGCAGTGGTCTAGTTAATGAAAAATTATAGATTTAATTCAATTAATAATTTAATTCAACTGATGTTTACTGAATAACAGCCAGGTGGAAAGGCAGCGGGCTAAGAATTCAAATAAGTGGTCCTTATGATCTATTTAGGTTCTATTTAGGTAATCATAGTCATTATACACTAAAATAATAAAACTGATTATTTTCAGGAACTCATTAGTGTACAATGTAAGAAAAGCAGTACCCAAACCCACAAAGCTCTAACAGCAGCATGTGCAATATAACATAATTGACTAAATATACTTGTATGGCTTTTTTTTCTAGATCTCAAAAGATGAAAAAGAACTTTTCCTTACTATACTCATTAATATTTTAATTTTCTAAGATTTATAAGATTCTTATTTTTCTATTTAGCATTTTGAGCCTCTAGATTTTAGCAGGTAAAATTTCTAATTCTATTTGAAATTGGGTTTGAGGGAGAGCCTGATTCCACACTGTCACAGACATGGAGTGTGCGGCACACACAGAAAGGAGTATATTTTACCAGTGGTAACAAGATGTATTTTAAATTCTTCTAGGCTTAACCTATCTCAGTTGAAATTGTTAAAAGTAGTGATGTATCTGAAAGGAAGGTAAGAACAAGGAGACACTAAGGGCCTATGGTGAAACCAGTAAACATAATAAGTAAAGGGAGTTTAACTGCAGAAGTATTTGTATTTCTTCTGTGAAACAGCAACAATGTGAATAATACCAGAAAGGCGTATATTAAGTCATTCTGGAAACAATGGGAAGATTGCTGTAGAATGGAACCAGGGACAAAAATCATAAAAGGAAATAATCTAGAGCTGCTCCCTGAAAGAATGAGAGGATCCAGATTAGCAGAGAGGAATAAAAAGTCCTAGGAATGCCATTGCTCTTGTGAAACACTGAAAATTGTTTCTGCAAAATCTGGCACGTTTTGAAAATAGTTACTAGGTGAGTGGCAAGCCCTGATTACCAAGGATTTTCCCAGTTTTGGTTCTGAAGTTCCGCACCCCAGTAGCTCAAGATGGCTGCAGTCAGAACCCTCAACATGTCGCAAAGGGCTTGGCTGTGGGGAACAAAGATTCAGGCTGCATTAAGCTTTCACTCTCTGGGGTTGTGTCTTCTCTGAAGAGTGCTGCCGCGTTGCACTGAGAAACAGTCACAGAACTGAGAAGAGGTTGAGTCATTCTCCAGAAACTACTACCATTTCCCCATTGTCTAAAATATGCCAGAATGCTGAGGGCACTTTGTAAGAGTTTATTCTTTCAGGCCTCTGTTCTGGGGAAAATGGTAAACATTAGTAAACAAGACAGAGGTGAGGTTTTAAGAGTAGATAAAATCATGCAAAAACGTATTTGTTGTGTACCGAAGTTAATTTTGTGGAGTGAATAGCTTTTAAGATAAGATAAAGAGGGCTTCCCTGGTGGCGCAGTGGTTCAGAATCTGCCTGCCAATGCAGGGGGACATGGGTTCGAGCCCTGGTCCGGGAAGATCCCACATGCCGCAGAGCAACTAAGCCTGTGTGCCACAACTACTGAGCCTGCGCTCTGGAGGCTGCAAGCCACAACTACTGAAGCCTGTGCTCTAGACCCAGTGCTCCGCAACAAGAGAGGCCACCACAATGGGAGGCTCATGCGCCACAACGAAGAGTAGCCCCCACTCGCTGCAACTACAAAGAGCCCCCGCGCAGCAACGAAGACCCAATGCAGCCAAATAAATAAATTTTAAAAAAAGATAAGATAAAGATAATACTATCCATCACTTCCATCAAGAGAAATGGGAGAGGGGAGCCTTAAACACGTGTCACCTACTCAAAGACAAACCAAAGGTGTGAAACCAATCGTTAAAGCTTTGCACTGTTCCAACTCAGTAGTAAATTTTTCTTTTTTTAAGCTTAGATTGGGCTGGAGAATTATTTACATTGTTAATAAAGTATATGAATGACATAATTTGCATTGATTTCCATGAGTGACTAATCACTGTAGAATACTGGTAAATCACATCCACTTCCTGATATGGTGTAACTTTTTATGCTTTATCTAGGCTTTGATTCTGAACAACAACAAACTAACAAAGATTCACCCCAAAGCCTTTCAAACCACAAAGAAGTTGCGAAGGCTATATCTGTCCCACAATCAACTAAGTGAAATACCACTTAATCTTCCCAAATCGTTAGCAGAACTCAGAATTCATGACAATAAAGTTAAGAAAATACAAAAGGAGACATTCAAAGGAATGAATTCTTTACATGTGCTAGGTAAGTTTTTACAAATAAATGGAACATTTTAAAATTATAAGCAATATGCAGATGTAGAGATCTTTATCATCATTAACAACTTTAGGACTGATAATTTCCAAAATTAATTTTTTGAATCTAGTAAGCTGTACCTAGATAAGCCATTCATAAATCAGTGAAAGTATCAAACAAAATTTATAGCACTTAAAGAAATACACCTTTTACAATATAAATACACATGCACTCTGCACTCTCAAGAATCCCTTAGTGTGGTTTCTGTTTTCTGACTGCACTTAATTGGTTAAAATCTGTTATTCTTATTTAATTTAAAGGTATCATTTTTAATGTATTGTAAAAACTACTCAAGTACAACCTACAACATTAATTCAGATATTATTTGGAATGTACATCTAACTTTTCATTATCTGCTTTGAAGATTATTCATCTAAGGTGTTTTTACTGTATACTTCCAATTCTACACACTATTTTACTTCTAACACCCATGGTATAACCATGCCATCTTCCCCTACTATATCCATTCAAAATTCCTAACCAATATTCTCATTCATTTATTTACTCATTTAATTCAACCAAGTGCCTGGCACTTAGCCAAATAGCTTCACTTTCTGGCATTCCTCAGTTATATTTCTGTTAATCAAGTAATTTCTAATTGACTTACAATTTTAAAAGTTTAGGTGACAAATAAATAAATGTACAGTGGAAAACACAAAGGTTTTAAATTATACGAAGGATGGTCTTTTTTCCTATGTTACATTACTATAACGAAACCTTGATTATGATTACGGTTGGAAAAGAGTGATAAGTAAGTTACTGACTTAGTAATTCAAAGCAAAATAGTAAAGCTGTTATATATTCCAGCCTATGTAATACAAAGCAGTCTTTTTCTGAGACTGACAGAAAGGAGAGTAGATAGACACAGAAACAGATATACTGAGTGAAGGAGAGTGAACGATAATGCTCACACTTCTTAGAACTTTCTTGGGACGTGCATCTCTGCATTGTGAGTTTCCTTCACATACAACATATGTATGCTAAATTATATAATTTCCCCCCACAGAAATGAGTGCAAACCCTCTTGATAACAATGGGATTGAACCAGGGGCATTTGAAGGGGTAACAGTGTTTCATATCAGAATTGCAGAAGCAAAACTGACCTCAATTCCTAAAGGTTTGTATTTATATAGTATTTATTGAATTGTCATTTTAAAATGACCATTAAATGTAAGGTTGTAAAGTGTACACACTGTCAAAACCACACTGCAATTAGAATTCTTTTTACCAGTATATCTGGTCAGTGTAGTATGAAATTTAGTGTTTTCTCATGTACACATCAAGAGCCATATGTAATTCTTTTTTCTTTTTTTGACAGTATGAAACCAGAATCTTTTTTTCCCAGTACGAACAAACATTAAGAAGCAAAGGACTTTTTATTTTCTGTCTCTTTCCTAACATTTACTCATCTATACTTGTCATTCTGTGAAGTGTCTGTTAGAGGTGAGAATTCTGTAGAGAAGAAAGCAGAGGAAGAAGCACAGGGCCAGAGACCTTTCTCCCAGCCTTGCAGCAGTGGTTCAGGGTGGGGCTTGTGAGGAGGGATTGGGGCAGACGCTGGCTCTGGCAGGGATAGGTGTATACTCTGGGCAAGGCACTCTATACCTCATTTTTTTACACAGGGGTGCTGTGTAGATTAATGGGCTGATGCACAGAAAGGTCTGAAGACAATGTTGGGCACATAGTAAATGCTCTCTCCTGACATAACCAATAACAGAATGAGCACCGTGCTCTTTATCATATGAGCTGAAGCTGGTGCCTCAAAGTAAAATGCTTAAGTTTGCTACTGGACCAGTTTTCTAATTATTACTTCTAAGCTCCCAGCCTGATGATTAACTAGATTGGATTTGCCTTTCTCCAAACCCATGCTCAAGGTCACACCTTCCTCTTCCCTGACAAGTTCTCTCTTCTATGCTAACACCTGGATCAGAAATAACCCCTATGATTAATAACATTTTCCTTTCAAACAGCCCTGTCTTTCAGTATCCACAGTAAAAGCAGTAATAACCTGTTTTCTTCTATTTTACCATAACCCCTTTTCTACTACTCAGATGATCCAGAAGATTAACAAGACAAATACATGCTGATAATTTAAAAGACCCAGCAAAGCTGCTGTTATTAATTAAGGAAAGCTGCTATTATTAATCTTTCATTTAGGAGGAAAATCGTCTAAAGTAAAAGTAGAAAGACAATTTCCTTCAGTATAGAAAAAATCAGTTTAATTCAGAACTACACAATTAAAAACAACCTTAATTTAGGTTTCAAGGAGATGGCTGTTTTTCTAAAAGAAACATAAAAATATTATATTTACCTTCTAATCTTTAGAACAACAACAAAAATACATACTGTACCTAACAAGTTAAATAAAATCCCTTTCATAAGCTGGAAGCTGACATAGAGTGAGGGGGAAGAGGAAGAGGACAGGACAGAGTAGAGGCAGAGAGGATAAGAGGATATACTGGAGCAGAAGAGTAGGGCGCCACCCCAGAGCTGTGGCTCTGAGGTCCTGCAGTTATCATCGCTCTTTATATTTACATCAGCAGCTTCCTTATACTACAAAACATCCTGAGAGTAATTCTCTTCAAGTTTCAAAGTGTATCTTAAAAATGAAGTTTTAACTCCTCGTGAAATTCTCAAGATTCTTCCAAAGTCTAAAGGAACATTTTATGTTTTTAGAAATTTAAATTTCAAATCTCCAAATTTACATAACTACTGCTTTAAGATCCTTATGACATTCGAAAGCCAGTTTTTTGTTTTTATGACTTATTTGCTCAAATGTTAAGGCTGACTGCCCAAATGTTACAATTCAATCATCACTACCCATTGTGACAGGATGAATTAGGCCGAGGTCCAGAGGGTTCTTACCAGACCTGACAAGTTAACATAAGAAGAGTGAAACTGTTTTCCTTCCTATTCATCTGGAAAATTCTGTTACATAATAGTATTGTGTTGAGGGGAGGAGAGACCTGTTTGAAGATAGAGTAGGTATAGAAATATCTGTATGAAAGTATACTATATTTGTTGGCAGTCACTGAACTACCCAAATCCATATGAGAGGACAGGCCCCTTAAATTCTACAAACCCTCTTCCAAGAAGTTTTCCTGACTCAACATGCACAGAGATCTCTCATCTTTGACTTGCTACAGCATATTCTAGAATAGACTGGCACACTCTAAAATATTTTTCTAGTAATTTTTGTATACATGATAGACTTGCTCAATTAGTGTTTAAGGTCTTTGAAGATAGAACTTACCTTCAACAGTCTTTACTACTAATAAAATAAGGAAATGTTTTAGCAAGAGATGAAAAACAAATGCATTTCCTAGCTAGCTAACAAGAACTTTTGACTGAAAAATAGTATCTTATGTGTAGGATTAATAAAATGAGATCTGACTGAATTTTCTGGTTAGTCTCTTTCATTCCAGCTTCAGTTAATCTGGGGAGGGCTGGGGTCAGAATATGAAGGTGTGAGAAGAGAAGGTGCAAACATTCACAAGGTACCTGCCATGTGCCAGGTGGCACTGAAGATGCTTCCCTTAATTTATGCAGAAACTACTACTAATTGAAAAGAATAAATACTGCAGTGGATCAAACATATCAGGGAAAAAACCCATATGTTCATAATGATATAAAAAAATTCATTGGTCACCTCTGGGCATTGCACTAATTCATTACTTGAAAAAAAATCAAGCATTTATGCTGCTTTTTCTATAAAAACTGTATTATAAAGTAAATAATGAAAGAAAATTCTTTAGAGAACAATCTCACCTAATAAATGAATAACGAATGACAAAATCAGAAAATCACCATTTTCCCATTCTGAATGAAATAATAAATCTAGGTAGCAGTAATCAATAAATGAGTGCAAAGACTGTCAGATGAAAGAGTGATTTGCTGAATCTAATCTGGTCTCTATATCTAACTACAGGTCATAAGAAATAAGGGGGCTAGAAACCCTGATAAACTATATTATGTGGAGGCCAACAGCCCAATCTACAAAGGAGTATCTCAAGCAAATTAATATCTGAAACGAATCAATAGAAGAGGAGAAAAAGGAAAGAGTAATAGAAGAAGAGATTTAAAGAGATATAAGACCCAAATATATCCTGTAAACTTTATTTGGATCCTCACCTGAACAAGTCAACTGTAAAACAATACATTTGAGATCATTAGGGAGAGGAATATTAGATGATTAAAGAATTGTTGCTAATTTTGTTAGATGTGATACTAACATGATGGTTATGTAAGGGGAGAAAAAGATGACCTTATGGGTTAGAGATGTCTAGTGAAGTCTTTACAGGGGAAATGACATTATGTGTGTGAAATTTGATTTTAAGTACTCCAGCAAAAAAATAAATGAATAAATAAAAACAAGTCAATAAACAAATCAATAATAAATAACTATTGGCGTAGATGAAACAAGATTGGAAAAATGGAGATAACTGTTGAAGATGGGCAAAAGCATGGTGTCTCATAATACTAGTTTCTATTTTTGTATGTTTGAAATTTTCCATAATAAAAAGTTAAAAAAAAAAAGCAGATTCCCCCAAAACTGCCTAAGCCTATAATGTGAAACTTAACAAGTAAACAAATAATCAATAGGGCTTGGTCTTAACCTGATCTAACATACATATGTCTTTTCTTATCGCTAGAACTACCTTCAACTTTACTGGAGCTACATTTAGACTATAATAAAATTTCAACTGTGGAACTAGAGGATTTTAAACGATACAAAGATCTGCAAAGGTAAACATCCCCCAAATCCTAACTTGGAAGTGGTAGTCCATATGATGAAGATGTTAATGAAACTTCTTGGAGAATGTGTACAGGGACATAAAATTAAGGGAAAACTAGAAGGAACTGCTATCATTCTGTCTCAGTAATGGAAGAGGGACAGCAAGTGGAATGAGAAAAGGACACTTTCCAAATGTCCCTTTTGTTGCATATAGGTTAGACAGAAAATTTTCTGACAGTGGAGGAGAGGGCTGTTACATCCTGAAATAGGTTATTAAAGGAAACCATGAAATACCTTTCTCTGAACATATATACAAATATTTCTAACTCAGTTGTGGTGTTTGCAGCTAAATGTATCATACCATCTGCTCAAGAGCTGATGCATTTTATGTCATTTTTAGGCTGGGTCTAGGAAACAACAGAATCACAGATATCGAAAATGGAAGTCTTGCTAACATACCACGTGTGAGAGAAATACACTTGGAAAACAATAAACTGAAAAAAATCCCTTCAGGATTACAAGAGTTGAAATACCTCCAGGTAAAATATTCTACTTGTGTTTTGCAGATATTAGTACTTTTCTTTGTTTTTATGAAACATATTAGTATCTGGAGCAAAGACCAATCAAGTAGCAATGGTAATCCACACCTTAAAGACCCTCCAGGTTGGCCGAGGTGTTTTATGCCAAGGAGAGCGTTAGAATACCAGTTTCTATTGAGATATCAGCTAAAACGTTCAGGTACCCATTTCCATCCCTCTGTTTCTTCTACTGAAACTGCTAAGGCCATTGTGGTGAAGGTACGGACACAGCTAATTTCAGGTTTCTGGGGTGGCAGTGGCTATGTAAAGGCAGGACCGGTCAGGAGGAAATCAAGTAAAATTATATAACCTTTCATTCTGGAAACATTTCACAAAGGCAGAGCATGTGGATGAAGTCCCAGGTATTTTCACTATCAATGTGGTGCCACATTAGAACTGTGCATGCTTTTTAAAAACTCAGGCCAGAATATATAATTAAAAGTCAGTATTTGGAGCATTAAGGGCGCACATTTCTTGTTCTTCATTACTAGAAAACTTTTCCTTCTAATCTGGCAACTCTTGACTAGCTGGGAGGGGCCACAGAATTGTTGGAAAATCTGATAAAGCTTTAGATACTCCCAAGAACAAAAATGAGACAATATTTTCACATAATTTTAGGAGTTTCACAGATCCTCCTGATTCCCATTTGTGGACCTCAAATTAAGAAACCCTACTTAATCTTATGTCACCTTAGTCCATTTCTCTCATGTGCTTTCCTTGATATACAATTCCTCATCTTCCAAGGAAAAACACATTGAGAACAAAACTGGGCCTTGAGCCATTTGCTTCTAGATTTCTTTCTAATTTTTCTTTAAACAAGTTTTGTTCACTACACAAATAGAAGCCTGTGAAATAGAAGCCATCAAAATGGATGTGCTATATAGGCAGATGCTCATTTCAAGATTATGACTTTTGCTTTGATTTTTTCAAACGCTGCGTTTAAATGTTTATTTAACCAGTGAGCATGACCAGAGTCTTTCCTCCCTCAAGCTGTCCAGTCTTTGAGTACTTTACTCCACAACGCTGATCCCAGCTTCTGGGTGTCTTAAATCTATCCATGCTATTGCTAGCATTTTAAAAAATGAACAGAATTATAACACATAGTCATAAGGATACAATTCAACGGATGTCCACAAAGCAAATACATTCATGTCCAGCACTGTTCCCCATTCTCAATGAGGTCAATGCTGTGGTAAACTACATCTTGCACTGCTGCTGGGCTGCCAGGAAACCACATAATGCATCTGTCACAAAATCTCCAAGATTAATAGAGGGCGGCAGGGACTGCAACAGAAAACTAGAGGTTTTAGCAGTGCCTACAGTTCTCATGACTGGCTCAGATCAATCTCACCAAGGCAAAATCTAGAGGTAACATCGGCTAGAACTGGTATCTTAGCCTTGCCAGCAAAAGGCTCCTTCTTCCTAATATGCCGAAACACTGTTAATTAAGTAGATTGTTTTTACTTCCCAGAAATCTCAGTTGCCAAAAAAATCCAAGGAAGAAATTTAAAGGGCTATTAAAGGGAATGAAGGGAAGGTCCTATATTGTCCATTCTTTCTGAGTAATAATTTAATAAGACACATACACAGCCTATAAAATTGTATTTTATCCATTGGAGCAAATAAAAATTCAACTATTGATGTTGTATTACAGATACATATTTAAGATGTCGATAGACATATTTTTCTATAAAATTTACAAAAAAGCAGCTCTACACTTCTCCCTTTGATCACAGAAAATGCTGGCTAAAAATTCTTCACATTCATATTGAAAGTCATTCTTAGAGCATTAAATTTCATTCTTCTGCTCATTTCTAATACTTTTAAAACACATTATTGTAAATATGGCACTGAAGTAACCAGACACACACACGCACGCACCTATACGTGTGTGCGTTGAGTGTGTGTGTGTGCGTGTGTGTGTATAGAGACAGAGAAACAGAGACAGAGAGAGACAGAGACAGAGGAGAGTGACATGTGCTGACCAGGCAGTGTGCCCTGGGCACTGGCATGAGTGCTACGCCACACTTCACACATAGAGCACTTTTGTATATAACACAGGAGTCTGCGTCCTTGTAATAAGTATTTAACAGGCATAAACGGGCACATATACTTTAAGCAAAATGTATTCAAATCAGTGTAAAATAAAGAGACAAACCCATGAACAAATGCTGACTATAAGCAGAATATCTTCTTTTTACATTTATCATGTATTTTTAATCCACTCTTTTCCCACTACAACAGATAATCTTCCTTCATTCTAATTCAATTACGAAAGTGGGAGTGAATGACTTCTGCCCCACAGTGCCAAAGATGAAGAAGTCTTTATACAGTGCAATAAGTTTATTCAACAACCCAGTGAAGTATTGGGAAGTACAACCTGCAACATTTCGTTGTGTTTTGAGCAGAATGAGTGTTCAGCTTGGGAACTTCAGAAAGTAATAATTAGTAATTAGTGATATCCATTTAATGTAAAATTCAAAAATTGTTACATTTGGAATACTTGAACTCTATTTAAAATGGTGGTATTATGCACATAAGCAAAATATCTATTCCCATGTGGTAAGTCCACTGACTTACTGTACGACAAAAAATTTCAACAGAATTTTGCAAAAACTACAACAGGATTAAAGGAAATAAGTATCTGTCGCAGTTTCCTTTTACATATAAATGATTTTGCATAAATCTCATGCTTGAATGTTCTTTCTCAGTAACAAAAAATAAGACATTCAGTATTTAACACTTTGTTATCAAGTGCATTTAAAAAAGAACTGTACTGTAAATGGAATGCTTGACTTAACAAACTTTGTGCTCTTTCATTTGCTATTAGAAAAAGAAAATTGACAAGTACGGTTATATAAAGAGTATGTTATATTATCCTTATTCTGTCTTTAAAAACTTGGGTATTACTGTAATATTTCTAATAATGCTGAAGTATGGTTTGATATAATCTTATTCAAATTCTCATGCCTTAGAGCCTTACTGTCTTTATGTTTAAAACTCCTTATAATAAAGCCTTCACTAAGTGTTTATTACCAACTCAACAGATGCTATTCATAAACAGCTTTTTTCAAGCTGTAGCACATGCTTTTCTTTTTAACTATTATTACCTGATTATAAAACCTCTATAGAAATGCATAGTGAGTGTTTATATAAAATCTCACACTTTTTATTATCACAGTTATTATAAGCTTTTAACAGTGTGTCAATTGTTAGGTTACATAGCACTGTCACCTCAATGCTAAGGAATATTTTTGAGATGTCCCTTTGTAAGACCTTCGTTGGAAGAGAATGGATACTATCAACTCTACACCAAACTGTCTCCTTAAATATGCACAAACTGGATAACTCTGAAAAACACACCTGGTATAACCGAATAGGCAGAGCATTAAACAGAATGCACAGCTCTGTACAAAAATTAAGAGTACTTAACGTATATTTTTGTTGGTGTTCAACATAAGTAAAACTAGAAAATAAGGAAAACATTAAAATATTGGTTTGAAATAAAATATTTTGCTTTGGTTTAATTTTTCTCTCCCATTCAGGAACATAAACTATTTTTCATAAAACTCTTATATTTTTACTAAAACATTTTTAGTAAAGTGTTAATGCTTATTCTTAATAATAGTACCGAAATATCCCAAATTATACCTATGCCATGAAAGATAATCACCTTTACGGTAAACCACCTCAAAAACTAGACTTTAAATAACTTTGGGGAGAGCAGTACTTTACAGATATGTAAAATGGGGTGGAGGGTCTGGATATCCAGGTCAAGAATGGGTAAATAGGTCTTCTTCTTCATAGTGAGGTTCCCCAACTCTGGCACTGCTGACACTCTAGGCTGGATCATTCTCTGTGTGGAGTGCTATCCTGTCCTTTGCGGAATGTCTGGCAGCTCCCTGGTCTCTACTCACTAGACGCCAGCAGCACTTGCACGCTGGCCCCACAGTGTGACAATCAACAATTTCTCCCCAAAACGCCAATGTCCCGGTGGAAGGGGTGGAGCCAAATTGCAGCTGGTTGAGAACTACTGCTTCATATAAAATTTACTTAATTTCTAAATTCTGACACAAATTTGGAAACCTGAAACAAAATAGTTCGTATTTTTGTTTGGTAAAACTGTAGGGGCAAGATTAAAGTGTGATTAAAATAATAGCACCAATAGTGATGTAACAGAAAGAGCCCAGGGATACAGAGCTCTGAGTTGGAAAAACATACACAGAAGTCCAGTTCCACTTATAGTCTTGGGCAAATCACAATCTCTCTGAACCTGTCTTCTCATCTATAAAGGGTAGGTATGAGAATACTGATCAAATAAGTTGCTATAAGAATTGAATAATAAAAGTATATGTGAAAATGCTTTGTAAACCATAAAGATTCATGAAACATGCATAACTGTTACACTGGACAATAATTCACTGCAAGAAAAATAAAAGATTAAGAAGTCCTTTAAAAACAGAAGAATACCTAACAATGATAATCATCCTAAAATTAAAATGTTCTAAAGTTCTAATAGTTTTAATAAATAAAATTCATTTTTCTTTCTTTTTTAAATTCATTTTTCTACAATATATCATAAAAATAAAATTGTGACATCATACCAATTATAAGAACATAAGTAGAAGTGAAATGTTCACTGAAATTGTAAGAATCCAGTTCTTGAAATTAAATTAAATTATAAGGTTAGTGCTAAGGTTAGAATCATCTAAACAAATAGATTAGTCTATGATCTGAATAGAGAAGCTTAAAGTAGCTAAATCAGCCTTTTCTAAAAAGAAAAGACAGCAAAATTTTTTAAATACTGGAAATGATTCCTGAAATCACTGCAATTAATTTCCTGTATTTAATGTTTGTGTTTTTCATCCCACAGCTGTTAACCATTTTTCGTTATATGTTTGCAAAAGACAAATCACTAATAAAAATCATAAGCAACCAAAACTGCATTAAAGCTTCTGCCACAATTCCATTTTATGGTAAATACAAAATACTACCCACTTGAAATCCATTGAAGTTTGGAAACAAATGAATTACTACAACTTACTGGGTTTATTAAGGACTTCAAGGTAGAAAAAAAGAATCTCAATGACCATCTATCCTTATTTCCTCTCAAATACTACAATAAAAATGATCACTGAATTCATGAAACAAATATAATACTTTTAGAAAATCACTTGAAGTCACTAAAACTAAAGCTTTTTTCCTAAATCAATTTTGTTCCTCCTTAAACTACCGCATTATTTTTCTTTCGTTTGTAATTCCATCTTTTGGGAAAAGAATTGTCTTACCTTGGCCTTAATTACTTCTCTACTCACATGGTCCTTTACCTACTGCAACTGACTTAATTCTCTTGAATTTATTTTCCCCAAATTGTACCATATGAGTAATACTTAATACTAATAGGTGGTATGTAAAGAACATTTTCAGACATTCTTCCAAAAGCCTTACTTGCATTTATTCATTTAATCCTCACAATAGCCCTGTGAGGTAAAAAGGAATGAAATTGAGTTACTTGTAGTGAGATGGATGGACCTAGAGTCTGTCATACAGAGTGAAGCAAATCAGAAAGAAAAACAAATACCGTATGCTAACACATATATATGGAATCTCAAAAAAAAAAAAAATGGTTCTAAGGAACCTAGGGGCAGATGAAGAGAATGGACTTGAGGACACGGGGAGGGGGAAGGGTAAGCTGGGACGAAGTAAGAGAGTAGCAGTGATATATATACATTACAAAATGTAAAATAGATAGCTAGTGGGAAGCAGCTGCATAGCACAGGGAGATCAGCTTGGTGCTTTGTGACCACCTAGAGGGGTGGGATAGGGAGGGTGGGAGGGAGACGCAAGAGGGAGGAGATATGGGGATATATGTATATGTATAGCTGGTTCACTTTGTTATAAAGCAGAAACTAACACACCATTGTAAAGCAATAATACTCCAATAGAGATGTTAAAAAAATAAAATTAAGATATACAGTGTAAAAAAAAAATAGCCCTTTGAGGGAGCTACATTTACTTATTCCTATTTTTTGGGGGTGTGAAAATTGGAAAACAAAGATTGGATACCTTGTGGCAGACCTAGGATTTGATCCCAGCAGTCTGGCTCCAGGCTTTTAACCACGATGACACACTAATTTTTTAGTCAGTGATCAATCTTATAAAAAGGTGGACAGTGCTTCCTCCTGGACATTCTTTGCTTACTTGGCTTCCACCTATCATGCCTTTCAGTTTGCTCTTTTTTTTTTTTTAATAGTTAAGATGTACCATTGTACTTTATTTATTTATTTTTTAAATTTACTTATTTAATTTATTGATTTTTGGCTGCATTGGGTCTTTGTTGTTGCACGTGGGCTTTCTCTAGTTGCAGTGAGTGGGGGCTACTCTTCGTTGCAGTGCGCGGACTTCTCATTGTGGTGGCTTCTCGTTGCAGAGCACGGGCTCTGGGCGCGTGGGCTTCAGGAGTTGTAGCACGCAGGCTCAGTAGTTGTGGCGCACGGGCTTAGCTGCTTCGTGGCAATATGGGATCTTCCCGGACCAGGGATCGAACCTGTGTCCCCTGTACTGGCAGGCGGATTCTTAACCACTGTGCCACCAGGGTTGCTCTTTAAT
The DNA here is from genome assembly GCF_951394435.1 of Stenella coeruleoalba. Classification (NCBI taxonomy): domain Eukaryota; kingdom Metazoa; phylum Chordata; class Mammalia; order Artiodactyla; family Delphinidae; genus Stenella; species Stenella coeruleoalba. The sequence goes on along the minus strand of NC_137153.1, from coordinate 33,375,129 downwards.
GGCTAGTGTTCCCCAATATTGTTTTGGCCTCTTCACTTTGCCCCTGGTAATCTCATCCATTTCTAAACATTAGCCATAATGTCTCATGTGAAGGCCTCTGAAATCCATGTCTCAAAAGTGGATCTTAGGTATCACCTCACACCAGTCAGAATGGCCATCATGAAAAAATCTACAAACAATAAATGCTGGAGAGGGTTTGGAGAAAAGGCAACCCTCTTGCACTGTTGGTGGGAATGTAAATTGATACAGCCACTATGCAGAACAGTATGGAGGTTCCTTTAAAAACTAAAAATAGAACTACCATATAACCCAGCAATCCCACTATTGGGCATGTACCCTGAGAAAACCATAATTCAAAAAGAGTCATGTACCACAATGTTCATTGCAGCTCTATTTACAATAGCCAGGACATGGAAGCAACCTAAATGTCCATCAACAGATGAATGGATAAAGAAGATGTGGCACATATATACAATGGAATATTACTCAGCTATAAAAAGAAATGAAATTGAGTTATTTGTAGTGAGGTGGATGGACCTAGAGTCTGTCATACAGAGTGAACTAAGTCAGAAAGAAAAACAAATACCGTATGCTAACACATATATATGGAATCTAAAAAAAAAAAAAAGGTTATGAAGAACCTAGGGGCAGGACGGGAATAAAGACGCAGACCTACTAGAGAATGGACTTGAGGACGTGGGGAGGGGGAAGGGTAAGCTGTGACAAAGTGAGAGAGTGGCATGGACATGTATACACTACCAAAGGTAAAACCGATAGCTAGTGGGAAGCAGCCGCATAGCACAGGGAGATCAGCTCAGTGCTTTGTGGCCACCTAGAGGGGTGGGATAGGGAGGGCAGGAGGGAGGGAGATGCAGAGGGAAGAGATATGGTGATATATGTATATGTATAGCTGATTCACTTTGATATAAAGCAGAAGCTAACACACTATTATTGTAAAGCAATTATACTCCAATAAAGATGTTAAAAAAAAAAAGCGGACCTTGCTGCAGAGTAACGAACTCTCAAAAGCAAGTCCAGGGCTTCCCTGGTGGCGCAGTGGTTAAGAATCCACCTGCCAATGCAGGGGACAGAGGTTCGAGCCCTGGTCCGGGAAGATCCCACAGGCCGCAGAGCAGCTAAGCCCGTGCACCACAGCTACTGAGCCTGCACTCTGGAGCCTGCAAGTCACAATTACTGAAGCCCAAATGCCTAGAACCCGTGCTCCACAACAAGAGAAGCCACAACAATGAGAAGCCCACGCACCACAACTAGAGAAAAGCCCGTGCACAGCAACTAAGACCCAATGCAGCCAAAAATATATAATTATTTAAAAAAGTGCTTAACCCATCATTCAAGACTTCCATGATCTACATTTAAGTAATGCTTTCTGAGCTTTTTAGTTCATGTTTACATCTTTTTATACTCCAGCTGAAGATTACTTGTTATTTCTCAAATATACTCTGTATTTTCTGGCTTCTGTGTCTTTATTAATGCTGTCTTTTACATCTATCAAAGTCTTATCCAACCTCAAATGTCTGTGTCAAAGGTCACCCATCTCAGTTCATCTTCCTGATTCTCCCATAAACGGATGTGGCTTCTCACACCCTACCCTCCAAATCTTCCCAGTATTTTGATGTGCTTCTCTTTTGTACTTATCAAAATCTAACTTATTATAGCTATTTATATATGGGGTTTTTTCTTCACATTCTCTAGAGGATTGTAGATATCTTGAGTGTAAGCACTTGATTGCAAAGTCATCTTTGCATCCCCTTTTTCTCCTCCCCCCCCCACCAAAGCCTACCACACTTCATTGGCTCAAAGCATTCTTCTGGATTAAATCAGCAAAGGGTGCTTATTGAAGGGAAAGAAAAAGCCTTTATCCTCATTCTAACAAGGCAATGTGTTTTTATCCTACGTATCTTTCTTTCATCCTAGAAGCTCCCTCTCTGGCTCCAGTTCTCCCACAGACCCGATGCAGATGTACTGTGTGTTCCACATTACTATAAAGTAGGGGCAGGTGGCATTTTTTCCCAGTGCACATTTTTTCTCAATACAGTTTCTATCACAGGCTCTGGGAAGCTCTAAAACAGATCCGCCACCACGGGAATAAAGACGACCAGTGCTGTAACAAGGTACATATTCCCAGCAGTGACATCTCTCCCTTGGTAAAATAACAGCATGAAAATAAAGATAACTGCTTTAAAACGAGCCCTTCCATAGTCAAAGGAAAGAGCTTACAGAGGGCCCTTTAAAACGAGACCTTCTAAAGAAAGGGGAAGAGCTTACTGAGGGACCTTTAAAACGAGCCCTTCCGTAGACAGGGGAAGAGGTTACAAAGGCTGCAAGGGGCAGAAACACAAGGACAAATTAGGCCAAGGGGCAAAAGCATGTGCCATGCCAGCTCTACATGGAAGGTGCAATCAGTCATATGAATTCCTAATATTAAAACTTGCAGTTTGAGTGCTGGAGATTTCCTTTTTTTAAAAAAAAAATTTTTAGTTTTTAACACTTTTATTGGAGTATAATTGCTTTACAATGTTGTGTTAGTTGCTGCTGTATAACAAAGTGAATCAGCTATACGTATACATATATACCCATATCCCCTCCCTCTTGCGTCTCCTTCCCACCCTCCCTATCCCACCCCTCTAGGTGGTCACAAAGCACCGAGCTGATCTCCCTGTGCTATGTGGCTGCTTCCCACTAGCTATCTTGGCATGGACATATATATACACTACCAAATGTAAAAAAGAGATTTCCTTTTTATTAAGGAAAATTTTCAATAGAAGCAAAAGTAGACAAAACACTACAATGAACTTTCATCTACTTCTCACTCAGTTTTTAAAATTATCAACTTAAGCCAATTTTATTCATTTAAACTCCCATTGCTATTATTATTTTTAATAACAGCTTTATTGTGGATATAATTCACATACTGTACAATTTACCATTTAAAGTATACAGTTCAAAGGTTTTTAATATATTCAAGCTTAGCAGCCATCACCACAATCAGTTTCAGAACATTTTTATCACTCCAAAAAGAAACCCTGTCCTGATTAATGTCATTTACTCCCAGCCTTAGGTAACCACAAATCCACTGTTTCTATCAATTTGCCTATTCTGCACATTTCATATAAATGGAATCATATAATATGTGGTCTTTTGTGACTGGTTTCTTCCACTTATAATGTTTTCAAGGTTCATTCATGTCATAGCATGTGTCAGTACTTCACTCCTTTTTATTGCCAAGTAATATTCCATTGTATAGATGGACCACACTTATTCATCCATTCACCAACTGATCAACATATAAGTTGTTTCTACTTTCTGGCTGTTATAAATATGTGCATTCAAGTTTTTGTGTGAACATATGTCTTCACTTTTCCTGGGTATATACTTAGGAGTAAAACTGATGGGTCAAATGGCAACTTTATGTTTAACTTTCTGAGGAACTATAGATTGTTTTCCAAAGTGGCTGTGCCATTTTTATTTTTCATCAGCAATATATGTAGATTCCAAAATCTCCACATCCTCACCAACACTTGCAATTGTCCATATTTTTAATTTCAGCTATCCTAGAGAATGTGAAGTGGTACTTCATTGTGGCTCTGATTTGCATTTTCCTGATGACTAGTGATGTTTGTGGACCATTTGTTATCTTTGAAGAAACATTTATTCAGATCCTTCACTCATTTTAATATTATTATTATTATTATTGAGTTGTACGAGTTCTTTATTTATTCTAGACACAAGTTCTTAATCAGATATATGATTTGCAAAATTTTTCTCCCATGTGTGGGTTTTTTTTTTTTCCACTTTCTTGATAGTATCTTTTGGCACAGAAAACAATTTAAATTTTAATGACATCCAATTTACCTATTTTTTCTTCTGATCCTTGCGCTTTTAGTGCCACATTTAAGAAACTGATGCCTAACCCAAGGTCATGACTAACATTATATTTTCTTCTAAAATTTAACCATATTAGCTCTAACACTTAGCTCTTTGTTCCATTTTCAGTAAATTTTTGCATGTGTTCCAGTTGTCTTAGCACCATTCGTTCAAAGCAGATCAAGATATAAAAGATTTCTATCACTCCAGAAGGTTCTTCTGTGCTCGTTCCCAGTTCATACTCCCACTTCATCCAGCAAACATCCATTCATTCACTCACTCCACCAAGCAGACATACCCATCCCAGAACCTTGCCAACCTCTCCTAAAAATTTCAGTATGTGTCAGTACTTCACTCCTGTATAACCCTCTCCTAAAAATTTCCTTAATAACTGTTAACTTGAGTAAACATAAGTAATAGGAATTCTGCTTCCTGGATCCACATGGCCTACCCTCTCCTTTAACAGAAAAGAAAATATTCCCATTAATTTGGCATTCCCATTAATTTGGCAAAGGGAAACACATCTTATCACCCTTTCCTGAGTCTGAAAACGCTATTGTTTTGTACTCAGTCCCAGTCAGTGAAAAAAAAAATTTAATGGATTATATAGACAACTACTTTTTAATTGTGTATATTATCTTGGAACTTTACTCTGTGAGGGTGGAAAGTACTGGCTGCTCCATGAGCCTTTGAGTGCTTCCTTGCTCTCTCTTTGCCATCTGTGGCTGGTTGTATGCTGGTCTTTTTGAATTCTTCTCTCTATACCTCCTTATTTGATGAAGTTTCTATGATGTCTTCCAGTTTTGTTATCATGTGGCTTATTGATTTGAATTGTACTTTTATCTCATGTGGTTTACTTAGGAGTTAACCGGGAGAAACACAAAGCAACAGTCCAATTGTCTGAAGAGTAAAGATTTGCAAAATATCTTCTTGAAATAAGAGCTATCCTCTCAAAAACAATTAGAAAGAAGGTACAATATCATTTGCATATGATTCATATGCAAAACCCAAGAGAATCAACCTGAAAAACCCAAGAGAATCAACTGAAAAATGATGACAGTGTCACACATATAACAAAAAATGGGTATCCATAAACATATAAAAAACCCCTAAAAATAAATAAGAAAAAGACAAATAACACAACAGAAAAATGAGCAAAAACATTAACAGGCATACCTCAGAAGAGAAAATCCAAATGGCTGAAAAACATTTGAAAAAATGTTCAACCTCTTTAGTAATCAGGGAAATGGAAATTAAAATCACAAGTAATACCATCATATACCTAAAAATTGGGGGGGAAAGTTAGATAATGTCAAGTATTAATGAGATCTAAAACAACCGTAGCCTTTCATTCCCACCACCTCCACTTGCTTATCTGTAACCTCCCTCCAGCTGTGAGACACCTGGCTCCCCCATTCACCACAGTTACATAACCATTCCTTTCCAGCATACATCACAGTAGTGTCAGAACTATTGACTTAAACCCCTGTGCTCATTCATTTTTACCCCTCTGCCTTGCTTTGTTCCTCTCCATTGCACTCCACACCACTTGATATGTTTATTTTCTCTCTTCCTCTTCAGTGATAATAGGGAATTTTACTGCTGGGTTCTCAGCACCTAAAACTGCCTTGAACAAAGTAGGTGCTCAACAAATATTAGCTGGATGAATAAATGAATTAAAAATCTTTATTATGGTTTATTACCATAATTACCAGTCTCAGTCAGACCTTTCCTAGCCAGCACTAGTTATCTGGCTCTGAGATAGTTTATCTACTTCAGTCAAATTATAATCATAGAATATAATTTAGACTTTCACCAATTCAACTGACTTCTCTCCCTAATTGCTACAATTATAATCACCAACTGAGGGAATTCCCTGGTGGCCCAGTGGTTAGGGCTCTGTGCTTTCACTGCCGAGGGTGAGGGTTCAGTCCCTGGTCAGGGAACTAAGATCCCGCAAGCAGTGCAGCACAGCCAAAAATAAATAAATAAAACTAAAAACAATTTTTAAATAAAATAAAATAACCACCAACTGAAACAGTGAACTATCACAATCACTTGCAGCTTCTAGTTTTCCTCTAAGGCCTGACTCAAACCACCCTTCCCACCCCCTGCCAAACCTAAACCTCCTAGACACCATCAACCTTATTTAAATTTCCTAGACACTTTCAACTCTGAGTGTTCTAGCTATATATTGATAAATATTTTCACATTTGTTAGGAACATGAACAACATAATCACTATCATAAGTTCAAATCACAGAGTTAAAAGAAGAATTTAATAAAAATTAAGCTGTTAATTTTACATTAACCTTCCAAAAGAACTGTGAGGGCATGTAGAATGATTTTTGGAAAAAGTACAGATTTGCTCTCTTCTCCTTAGCATGGAAGTCTGAGTTTTAAGAACAAACACTAAAAGGAAACATATGGAAAAGATCAGTAACAAGATGAAATCTTGGCCCAAATATGGTCTGCCACGTTTTACATACCAGTGTCTCAAATAATAGATGAGATTTTTACAGTATTGCCAAAACATCTCTTGAAACACTGTACACTTTTTAAAAATCTGAAGTATAACAAAATAAATCTTGTGCATTCTTTATGAAAACCTAATGGAAAATACTATTTTGAGGAAACAAAAACAAATTCCAGGAATCACTTTACCTTATTAGTTTGTACAAGCTTGAAAGAATCTCCCAAAGAATGAACTCAAAGTTCACTGCCAAGAGATACAAGTTAACTCTGTTTAAAATATGAAAATATTGGTATAAAAATATAGCATTTAAGTAGTTAACTGCCACTCTTCAAGAGAGACAGCTCAGTGAAATTTGTAAATTTTCTACATCTGCAAAATAAAAGCAATAACAGCTGGTCAACAGAAGTTCCTAATTCCATCTTATTCAATACTATAAAATTATTTTTTTGTACTAGTAAAAACAGACAAATCAGAGATATACCTTCTGAGTGAATTCCATAACTAAGAGATTAATTTTATTTCAAAGGTTATTAGAACACATGCTAGTGGATGTATTTGGGAGGAAGGTGAGAAAGGGGATAGCTGATAGAAAAGAAGGTATACTTCTTTGTATGGAAAAGTGATATATTTAATCTGTGTCACTAATGACCATCTATTTCATTTTTAAAATAAACTAGATATGAAATGCTGTATGTTTCTCATCCTGGTTCCTTGTCTTAATAAAGGGAAGCACTGGTGTGAATACACGGTATCAGACAACCGAGGTCTCAAGATGACTCTGAGTTCCACCTTAAAATGCCAAGACACTGAGCTCCATGTTACAGTGGACCTTACTTTGAAGAATTCTTTGGCATGAAAATGAAAATAAAACAGTAATCAGTACATGCTGTTTCATTTAGTTCTGTTTGCCTTTCATACTAGAGGAAATTCTTGCCATACCTCAAACCAAAATTAAGGGGAAAAGAAAGAAGTAAGCCACATAAATCTGACCAAGAACACAAGCATTTTAATTTGAGTCCACAAAGTTTTGGATAATGAAAAGAAATACATAATTTTATTTCAACCCAAGTATTTTCCAAGTAGATTATATTTGCTTAAATTGCTATAGCAATTCAAGGGACAGCCCTGCCTGGATACACAGTTACTGTGGATTTTTAAGAGATTCAGTTTAAGAATTTAGGAATTTCTGATTCATTTACAGGATTTGCAAATTCATCAGTCCCTGAAAACTAAAGCAAACTCAACAGGTATGATGATAAAATAATTTTCATTTTTTAAAGAAAATATTTCTACTGTTTAAAATATATTTGATTTAACATTAAAATAGATTATAGCCATCATAAATGCACATTTTTATAAGCAATATCTGGTAAAAGCTACATTAACATTTGATTAGCAAAAATATTCAGGGAAATAATATAGGGAATTTAATTTTCTAACTTAAGATTTACCCAATAAATGATTTTTGTTTAGATTTTTTTTTACTTTGAATGAAAGATTCTCACGTTAATGGAATAATTTTCTGTTTCTCTCTCCCTCTCCCTCTCTCTCTCTCTCAACTTTAAGTGACAAAAAAACAGCGAACGCCTTTGAGCCATACATCTGAGCAATGCTAGAGATTCTGGTTTTAGAGAAATGGGTATTTGTACAAATTTCACTAGAAATTTTCTCAAAATTTCTTTATTAACCAAATCTCTGATGTTACGATGTGTTTGCCTCTTCCTCAAAGAGAAAATACAAGTACTCTATCTAGCACTGAATGTTCTAGTTTCTTGGGTTTCAGTTAATTAAGATCCAAATGTATTATGGCTAAAAATAATTTTGAGACTTTCATATTTTTAATAGCAAAAGAGTTTTACTTCCTTAGGCCTTGTGTGTGACAGTGATGTATACAACTTTAATTTTACAGGGTTAAATTTAAAACTGCTTTGGAAAAAATTCTGAATCATATCCTAATACTTGGTTTCTTATATTTTAGTTTCTGTGGCATACCAACAAAACAATTAAGTTTTTAAAATAATAAAATGCTATGAAGCTTTCCAATTACTTTAAACTTTCCAGGACAAAGTTCCATCTCATTTTGATTAGTAATTTAACTTAGAACTTTCTTGATGAAAGCACGAGTGCTTTTTTCCAGGTAAGAGAAATGTTATGACATAGAAACTTTTTTAGCTATAATATGAAAAATTCATATTAATGAGTAATTTTAAAAACCTGGTAACATATTTCAGTTTGCCTTAAACTTTCTTTTTCACATTTGTGATTTTTCTACTAAACAAGGTAAGGAATACAGGTAGGAAAGTGAATATAGTATATTGTGACAGAAATATTCAATAGAAAATAGAATAGCCATGTTCTCTGTGAAAATGTTCATTTAGAGAAATCACTGTGGTGAAATAAATGCCTAGAAATAATCAACATTAGTAGCAATAAACATCACTAACAAGATGTAATCTATAACAAAAAATCAATCATGCATTCAACAAATCTGTGAGCACTTACAAACTGTGCATTGTACTAGAGTCTGTCAAAAATTAGAGGTTGAGAAATGAGATGATTGACAGTGAGTTATAATGTTTTGCTATGAGTTATGCTATAGGAGACAAGGCATAAATTGCCGAACATAAAAGGCAGAAGTAATAAAAGTATGCCTTGCAAATGGCTGGTAAAAGATTAGCTGAATGAAAAATTTGGATAAAAAGAAATAAGAGAGGACTATAACAGGGAAAATGATCAGGGGTGAAGTTGAGGAGTAAAAAAAGTAGAAAATAATGGGTATATCAATGGAGATGGAATGGATTTTAGACCAGAAAACAGCACTTATTGAAAAGGGAGTGGGACAAGGTTGAGCTAGAGGGCCGAGGTCCTCAGTGGATGAGGACAATGATGATGAACTCAGATTTAGAAGAGAAAATGTCTTCAGGGAAAGACCTTTCTTCTTAGGCGGCCAAGAAGACCAAAAGCAGATAATACTAAGAATCCCTTTATTTTCAGAGAGGCCCTCATCATGAGGTCTTGATTCCTAGGCAAAGGTAAATGCTGAACCAAAAGTATCATCCAGGTCTCCTTTTTTCCCAACAATTTCTTGTAGTTGTTGAACAGTCATGACTTTAATTCTCAAATGTAAGATTACTAACTGATGATTACTGATGTTCTAACACAAGGTTAAAATTCAGAGTTCTGATGAGCAGTACTCTTTTCAAAGTTCAACTGTGTATCAGTCAGCTTCTGAGACCCCCTACATGGCCTGACCCTGCACAGCTGCATGTCTCTGCCTCTGCTTCTACTTTCATCTCAACTCCATGGTGCAGTACTTTAAATGAAGTATGGCAAGCACTTAAAAAAAAAGTTGATATGTTATAGTATAATGAGTATAAAATACTATAATTTTAATACATAAAATATTATCAACTAGAGAGTAATATGTATAGGGTGTTCTATACCCATTCCTGTGAATCTCCCGAAGTCCTAGCCAAATGATGTCTGCAAAGGTTTCCCTGTCTCCCGCAAGCAGGGTTAAGACACTGGTTCCCACAGCACTGGTTATCTCTGCTGCAAACCATATTTCCCTCTGCCTGAGAATATGTCTACTAAATTGTATGCTCATGTCTTCATATTTTCTTCATTTCTGTATTTCCCACCAAGCACAGTGCCTCACCTCTAAAATTCGAGACAATCATCAAGTAGCCCAATCAAACTAACTAAATCACTAGTAATATTTGCAAGGCTCTTTTCTAACCATGTCCACACACAACATCTAGTACAGGGTCACTAATTATAGCAGGTGAAAAAGCACTACTAATCATACCCACTGGGAGCTTCCCAGTGCCCTGTCTGGGTCAGCCAGCACTGAACACTGCCCTTTGGGATGAGACCATACTCTTTCACTTCTCCTCCCAGGACTCTATCTTACTTGATGCATGAACACTGCAGTGTGAAGATTATGGCTCAACTATATTAATGAATTAAACTAGGTGTTCATTCCCAGAGTGCAAATTCCTGAGGTCACAATTTAGGCCTTTAGGTTCTGGTTGAGATTGGCTGTAACAGTCTTATTGTGCTCCTTCAACAGTTAACCACCACATCCCAAACATCTCACCCTTTGTTGCTTACATGTTTTTGCTCATCTCTTCTAGCTGCAAATCTTCCCTATTTCCCTCTGTGAGAACCCTCACATTCCTTCAAAGTCTAATGCAAATGCCATGTCCTCCATGAATCACATGGATAAAAAGGAACAATGGATGGAGTCTATTTAGATTTGCAAAAGGAAACTTTATGAATTTCAAAATCAAAATTGTTTAAAAGATGAAACCATTACCATTTTGGCATTTTATGTAGGAAGGGATAAGATTAAATAGAAGTCAATATATTAAATGATTGTCTCTTCTATTTTCTTGGTGAAAAAAGAGGCAAAGTCATCATCTGATTCTCCACTAAGACCTAAACTCCTGGGAGACAGGACAGTGTGTTTTTAATATCTGTATATCCAGAAATTAACTCCAAAATATCAGTGGAAAGAAAGAAGCTAGGAAGGTAATAGGAAAAATGTATAGAATAATCAATTAGAAACTAATTTTGTAGAATGTAAATGTTGTGTGTGTTTGTGATTTAAAGTAGTTATTCAAGTAGAGTCAGAGACAAAATAATTGGATTCTGCAAACTATTTCACAGGGAAAATTTGAAGTCACAGTTAGTCTTGGACAGAAAACACTAAGAGGAAACATGATAGTTATTTTTAGTATCTCAAGCTTTCACGTAAAATGGAGTGTTCTATGTTCTTCCAAAGAGCAGAAAAGAACATCAGCAAACAAAAGTTGCAGCGGGAAAATTTTGGTTAATATCAAGAATCTCCTAAGTAACTAAAACATAGAGTCTCTCTTCTCATAGGCAGTAAACATCACTGAAGGGGCCAAATAGTCAGTGAGAACATCCAGCATTTATATGGAAAGAGCACTTGGCTTTGGGGTGGAGAGATGTCATGCTATCATTGTAAATCTATAGTCTAGTAAACAAGACAAATCGAGATTCTCTTAAAAGATGGTTACTTAGTCTGGTTCAATGCAGTATGTGACTTTTTAAAAAATACCACCTTATACATTAATTTTGGTCTGAGCAGTACCCATTAATTCTGGACACTCTTTTATATATTTCAATACAGATATAGATATTATGCATTTTATATAACTGTCAATTTATATACAAATTATTCTAAGTTTACTCACTTTTCCCACAATATATTTCCTTTTTGCCTTGTAATAGGACAAAAAAAGGAACATGGGCTTTTCAAGTCCAGTGTGTGTCCTTTTCTTCTTTCTTGGAGTCAAAGTATATTGCCAGTATGAAAGTTATCAATGGAATGAAGATTATGACCAAGAACCAGATGATGTCTACCAACCAGAATTCCAATTTCATCAAAATGAAGATTATGGAGTTCCATTTCATCAGCATACTTTAGGTTGTGCCAGTGAATGCTTCTGTCCACCTAACTTTCCATCATCAATGTACTGTGATAATCGCAAACTCAAGACTATCCCAAATATTCCAGCATACATTCAGCAAGTTTATCTTCAGTTTAATGAAATTGAGGTTGTGACTGCAGATTCATTCATCAATGCCACTCATCTTAAAGAAATCAACCTCAGCCACAACAAAATTAAATCTCAAAATATTGATCATGGTGTGTTTGCCAAATTGTCAAATCTACTACAACTCCACCTACAGCATAACAATTTAGAAGACTTTCCATTTCCTCTTCCTAAGTCTTTGGAAAGGATTCTTCTTGGTTACAATCAGATCTCCAGACTGCAGACAAATGCTGTAAATGGGCTAGTAAACTTGACCATGCTTGATCTTTGTTACAATCAAATTGATGATTCTACATTACAAGAAAAAATCCTTGCGAAAATGGAAAAACTAATGCAGCTTAACCTATGTAATAACAGATTAGAATCAATGCCTCCTGGTTTGCCTTCTTCACTTATGTATCTGTCTTTAGAAAATAATTCAATATCTGCTATACCAGAAAATTACTTCAAAGAACTCCCAAAACTTCATGCTCTAAGAATGTCACACAATAAACTACAAGACATCCCTTATTATATTTTTAATCTTTCCAACCTTATAGAGCTCAATGTTGGACACAACAAACTGAAGCAAGCATTCTATATTCCAAGAAATTTAGAACACCTATACCTAGAAAATAATGAAATTGAAAGTATGTAAAATTTCATTTTTTTGTGTGTATTGTTTTTATTTTTTATTTATTTAATTTTAATTTATTTACTTATTTAATTTTTATTTTATATTGGAGCATAGTTGATTAACAATGTTGTGTTAGTTTCAGGTGAACAGCAAAGTGATTTAGTTATACATATACATGTATCTATTCTATGTATCTATTCTTTTTCAAATTATTTTACCATTTAGGTTATTATAGAATATCGAGCAGTGATCCCTGTGCTATAGAGTATGTCCTTGTTGTACATGTCAATCCCAAACTCCAAATCTATTCCTCTCCCCCACTCTTCCCCCCTGGTAACTATAAGTTCGTTCTCTCAGTCTGTGAGTTTGTTTCTGTTTTGTAAATAAGTTCATTTGTATCATTTTTTCTTAGATTCTGCATATAAGTGATATCATATGATATTTTTCTTTCTCTGACTTACTTTACTTAGTGTGATAATCTCCAGGTCCATCCATGTTGCTGCAAATGGCATTATTTCATTCTTTTTTAATGGCTGAGTAATATTCCATTGTATATATGTACCCTATCTTGTTTATCCATTCATCTGTCGATGGATATTTAGGTTGCTTCCATGTCTTGGCTATTGGAAACAGTGCTGCAATGACATTTGGGGTGCCTCTATCCTTTCGAACCATGGATTTCTCCAGATATATGCCCAGGAGTGGGATTGCTGGATCATATGGTAGCTGTATTTTTAGTTTCTTAAGGAACCTCCATACTGTTCTCCATAGTGGCTGTACCAATTTATATTCCACACCCTCTCCATCATTTATTGTTTATAGATTGTTTGATGATGGCCATTCTGACTGGTGTGAGGTGATATCTCATTGTAGTTTTGATTTGCATTTCTCTAATAATTAGCGATGTTGAGCATCTTTTCATGTGCCTCTTGGCCATCTGTATATCGTCTTTAGAGAAATGTCTATTTAGGTCTCCTGACCATTTTTTGACTGAGTTGTTTGGTCTTTTGTTATGGAGTTGTATGAGCTCTTTATAAATGGAGTCTAATTCCTTGTCGGTTGCATCGTTTGCAAATATTTTTTTCCATTTTGTAGGTTGTCTTTTCATTTTTTTTATGGTTTCTTTGCTGTGCAAAAGCTTTTGAGTTTAATGAGGTCCCATTTGTTTATTTATTTTTTTATTTCCATTACTCTAGGAGATGGCTTAGAAAAGATATTGCTGTGATTTATGTCAAAGAGTGTTCTGCCTAAGTTTTCCTCTAAGGGTTTTACAGTATCTGGTTTTACATTTAGGTCTTTAATCCATTTTGAGTTTAATTTGTGTATGGTGTTAAAGAATGTTCTAATTTCATTGTTTTACATGTAGCTGTCCAGTTTTCCCAGCACCATTTACTGAACACACTGTCTTTCCTTCATTGTATAGTCTTGCCTCCTCTGTCGTAGATTAATTGACCATAGGTGTGCGGGTTTATTTCTGGGCTTTCTACCCTGTTCCATTGATCTATATGTCTGTTTCTGTGCCAGTACCACACCATTTTGATGACTGTAGCTTTGTAGTATAGTCTGAAGTCAGGGAGCCTGATTCCTCCAGCTTCATTTTTCTTTCTCAAGATTTCTTTGGCTATTCAGGGTCTTTTGTGTCTCCACATGAATTTTAAGATTTTTTTGGTTCTAGTTCTGTGAAAAATGCCATTTCATAGGGATTGCACTGAATCTGTAGATTGCCTTGGGTAGTATAGTCATTTTGACAATATCGCTTCTTCCAATCCAAGAACATGGTACATCTTTCCATCTGTTTGTATCATCTTCGATTTCTTTCATCAGCATCTTATAGTTTTTGGAGTACAGACAGGTCTTTTGTTTCCTTAGGTAGGTTTATTCCTAGTTATTTTATTCTTTTTGACGTGATGGTAAGTTGGATTGTTTCTTTAATTTCTCTTTCTGATCTTTCGTTGTTAGTGTATAGAAGTGCAACAGATTTCTGTGTATTAATTTTGTATCCTGCAACTTTACTGAATTCATTAGGAGCATCATTGTCTTTTAAAGACAGAAAGAAGAGTATTTTGACCTTTTAAAGAACAAATCTTTAAAACCATATGCTTTACAAATTGCTGAAAATGGTTGCTTTGAAGCTGGCTAGGGAAATGGCAGAAATTGGCCCCAGAGAAAGGTGTACTCCAAGGTTTATAGTCTTTTCTATTAAATGTTATCACCTTGAACATTGAGAATTAGTACTGTAGAGTATACAAAGAAATATGAGATCCTGAGTAGTAGAACTATAGGTGATTTTCACTTTTTTCTTTTTGAGATTGTTTCTACTAAGAATTTATTACTTAAATAATTTATTTAATACTTAAATAATTACTTAATAGCCAATGAAGCCATCGTTTATTTTGATAATATAAAATTCACTTATAGTTTCATTTTCATTTTACTATTTGATTACTGTAAAAAATAATTCCACTTACAAGTATTTTAATTAATAAAACTATACCCCATAAACATTTTAATAAAATTCAATATAGGATTATGGATGTAATTCAGCAGGATTAATTTTTAATTTGTATTTTTCAGATATCAATGTCACATTGATGTGTCCATCTGTTGACCCACTACATTACCATCATTTAACATACATTCGTGTAGATCAAAATAAGCTAAAAGAGCCAATAAGCTCATACATTTTCCTCTGCTTCCCTCATATACACACTATTTATTATGGTGAACAAAGAAGCACTAATGGTCAAACAATACAACTGAAGACCCAGGTTTTCAGGAGATTTCAAGATGATGGTGACAGTGAAGATCACGATGATCACCATGAAGCCCAAGAAGAAGGAACAGAAGAAAATGTTGACCCTCACTATTATGGAAGTCAAGAATGGCAAGAAACTATATAGGTATACATTTATAACTTCACGAAATCTTATTATTCAGTATAAATTTAACTAAATATGCATAGCTCGTAGTAATATACCTGGAATTCTGTACTAGTATGAGATCAAATTGAATTTAGGTTGTTGACAACATTTGCATCATTACACAGGATTAGAACTTACTCAAAATGATATAAATCTTTAGAAATGTAAATTAGAATGATAAGTAGGAATCAAAAACTACACTTTGAATATTAAATTATCATCATGTTGAGAAAAAAAGCAAGTATGACCACTTCTATTAACAGTAATTTTTCTAATAATGATGTAAGAAGTAGTGTTAGAAGCTAAGAACTGTAAGCCATGTGCTTTAAATCACTATGAGCATAGTGTTTAAATGCCAGAAGGTTACATTAATGTAACAGCAGCTACTCATTTAAGGACTAGACTGTTTTTTTGACCTAATGTCCAGAAAAGCTT
The DNA here is from genome assembly GCF_951394435.1 of Stenella coeruleoalba. Taxonomy (NCBI): domain Eukaryota; kingdom Metazoa; phylum Chordata; class Mammalia; order Artiodactyla; family Delphinidae; genus Stenella; species Stenella coeruleoalba. Next base: position 33,359,212 of record NC_137153.1, on the reverse strand, counting down.
TCACACTTGTATTTGAATATCATCACCATGACAGCCACCCACTGGTCCTACCACTTAGAGCACAGAATGATATTCTTGATTTTCAAAAGAGGCTATCGTACTAAGGATCCAAGGCACACAGACTTATGAAATCAACTAGTCTTGTTTTTCTCTCAGAGCACGAAAGCAACAAATATTTAAACACTGTATTTGGATACCTAAAAAACACCACATCATCTTATCACAATTCATATTTTAGCAAATTTCAGCAATTGTACAAAACAATCTTGACTGCGTTCCAGTGTTTCTATAGTAAATTCACTAGAGAAAGGTTTTATTTACATAAAGATTTGCTAATAAATAACTGCTCTGTTCACAAGGTTAAGTTAATGTTAGCACAAGAAAGTATATCAACATAATTAAACACTTTTATTTTCCTAACACAATATATTAGAAACATATATGTATATCAGCCAATGTTTATTTACATAGTGTTAAAGTTGAATAGAGTTCCTTTGAAATTTGAATGACAGGCTTTGATATCTTCTTTAAATCCTTAAAAATCATATATCATTTTGAAGCATTTTAAGTATGCCTTATAATGAAGTATAGCTTCTATGATGAACTTTCTTGATTTACCAGGCTAATATTTCACAGAATTCCTCAGATAAGGAATAAACACAAATCTGGAACTGCCTACACAGGAAACCCCTCAAACAAACAGTAACAATTTAAATAGTATGCAAAAAGACAAATTAAAACTGTATTTTAAAAGCAGTTGTCTAGTGGTGAGTCTATTTTTCTGGAGATGACAGTTTAAAATGAAGCCTCTAATGCTCTTTATATCTTTGAGTAGGTTATTAGCATGTAGCAGAAACAGAACACCCACATGTCCCCAGGGACAAGCTCAACAATCCAGAATGAACATGAACAACACTCCATTCATTCATTCATTTAATTAACATTCAGCAAGTCATTTGGTATGCAGGGCTTAGTAATGAGAGGTCAAACATAATACATATGTACACCTGTGACGCTATGAGACACAGGTGTGAGGGTAAAGGTAAGAGCAAAACGATAGTGATGTGGGTAGAGCACATTTTCCAAAGAGGTAAAAAACTTTAAGGACCATCTCCCCCTTTAATGAAATTTTTTAAAATAGGGTTATAAATTTAAACATTTATTATGAGCTAATATGTGGAAAATACTGTGGGTGTTTTAGGAGATCAGAAAGAGAAGACTATTTCTTACCCAGAACAATTTAAAATTTAATGAGGAGCCATCAGGAAAATGCAAATCAAAACCACAGCGAGATATTCCTTTACATTCACTGGATGGCTATAATCAAAAAGGCAGACAAATAATAAGTATTAATGAGGAGGTAGAGAAAGTGGAATCCGCTGGTGATGCAGTCAAATGGTGCAGCTGCTTTGGAAAGCAGTCTGGCAGTTCTTCAAAAAGTTAGTTACCTATGATCCAACAATTCTACTCCTAGATATATACCTAAGAGAACTGAACACATATGTTCACACAAAAACATGTACACAAATGTTCATAGCAGCATTATTCATTAATAGCCAAAAAGTGGAAACCACTCAAATGTCCTTCAGCTGATGAAAGGATAAACAAAATGTGGTATATCCACACAATGGAAAATTATTCAGCCAAAAGAAGGAATGAAGTACTGATACATGTTACTACATGGATGAACCATGAAGACATTATGCTAGTGAAGTCAGTCACAGAAGACCACCTACTGTATGATTCCATTTATATAAAATGTCTAGAAGAGGCAAGTCTATAGAGACAGAAAGATTATTGGCTGCCTGGGGTTGGGGGGCAGGAGAATAAAGGGAAACTGGGGGATGACTGACAATGGATAGAGTCTTTCTTTTGGGGGTGATGAAAATATTCTGAAATTGATTACAGTGATGATTGTACAAGTTTGAAAATACTAAAAACTATTGAATTGTACACTTTAAAAAAGTGAATTGCATGAGATGTGAATTATTTCAATAAAGCTGTTATTTAAAAATTTAACAGAGACAATAAAATCTAATAACTCACTCTAACAAAAGGAAGAAAGAAATACAATGTGGCAGTAACTGAAACATGATGTGAACACAGATATGCCGACTTTATTTCTGGCCAGGATGTGAAGCAGTTGAAGGCTTCAAAGAGATGGTACTTTGATGTGTGAGTAGGGACTGATTGGCAAGAGTGGAGAAAACAGGTCCTACGGTGATATTAATATAAAGATGTGGTAATTACTTATTTCACCTCTTGCACAGTTAAAACCCTCCAAATTTTCAGAATTCTGGAGCACCTATTTTTATCTCCTCCTAAATTGACAAATGAAAATACATTTTAATCTTCAATGAATAGGCTTAGTGAAGAAAAAACCTGCACAGTTTAGCAGTTCGTAACAAGGAACTTGAAATCAGATATACCTTGGTAGAAGCCTGACTTCACACTCGTAACTAAGCAAGATGACTCTGAGTAAGTTACTTCTTGAAGCCTCCCTTTCTGCATTTCTGTAAGGAAGGTGGTTCTCACAGGGCTGTTATAAGGACAAGTAGAGATAGTATACATACCAAAGCATTTAACAAACTGCATGCCAGTTACAGGTACCCTACAAGCAGTAATTACTGCAGTATGTCCAGCCCAGCAGCCCACTGGATATATGTGCCCCCAGCCATCAGCTGTGCTTCGCATGCCTTGGAGCTCTCTCGGGGAACCTCTAGAATGGAGTTAGCATCCTTCAGGTTCCTTGCAAGGTTCCACTTGTACAAAAGACTAGTAAACAAGACAGAATTTACTAAAGATTTCATTAGGGAGAGAGAGGAGGGAGCTTAAATCATATACCCACCACAAACATATTCCAAGTCATTATTTGATGGTTCAGCTTCCAAAGCACCTCTAGATGGCCTACAAGGGTGGGAAGCAGAGTTCCCTCCCTCCCTCAAAAGGCACTTGGCTGCCTGGCTCCTCTGGCTAGAGTAGTCAAACTCTTCCTGTCTATTAGGAAGAAGAGGTCACCTCTGCTCTCCCTTTAAAGGCATGTATATATAAACACGTCATAAAATGTCCTCCAGCTGCAGGGCCAAGTAAGGAGGCAGGTTAACAACCATCTTTTGTTACTCAAAAATGTCCAGAGGAACTCATGCCTACCCCAAGTATTTCTCATTAAAAAGAAAACAAAACAAATAACCACCAATGCTTTCCCTAGGAGGATGGAAGAATAAAGTTCTACCTCCTACCAGAGCTGCAAACAAAACCAGATGATATATTTATATCAGGAAAGAAAAAGATGAAAATTCATCAATTTTCTCATTACACTTCAAGGTATTAGCTATATTAGCTCTGAGGCTGAACTGTGTGTGTTTGTGACCACTAACAAATAAATCCAAATCATACCATGAACCCAAGCTTAATTAGCAAACATATTAGAAAGGAAATAAAAATAAAGGATATTTAATAAATTTGCTTATAATAATACTGGTTGAGAATGTTCAGCATGTGTTTAAATATTACCTGAAAACTATACATTTTTACTTTATTCCTCAAGTTGGAACCACTAGCCCAAAATGCAGATGTATGCATATCACGTAACATACTAAACCAATTCCATGGGGAAAAAACAGAAGAAATGAACCTGTCTCTTCTGTATACTTTTACTATAGCAAAGGATTCATATGACCCATGGAAAGCTAGAACTAAAACCCCAATTTCCTGATTCCAAATACATCTTTTCTAAATCTTAGAAATAAAGAATAACAGCAGCTGGAAACAAAATTAAATCATAACCGCTAAAAATCCAAAGTTTCTTACGCATTCCAATTTCCTAAATAAGTATAACCTGGTATGCCTAGCAAGTAAATAGCACGGCATTTATGGATATGTCTGTCCTTACATGTTTAGGTTGCAAATTTATTATACCTAGACTTATGTACTACTCAGAAAAATTAAAATCACAAATATGATAAATTTTTAACATTAACCCTTCTTTATATTGAGTCATAATTCCCCTCCCTTTAAACTTAAGCCTTTAGTCCGGGAAGTACTTGGGTTCGCATCTTTATCTCATTTGACCAAACAACTAGGCTTCAGGCATAAGCAGAGACTTGAGACAGAGATTCAAATCATAGACTTCCCATAAAATCCTAGAATGTTCATTAGAAACAAGTCAGAGGTCATTCCCACACTGAAGGGGAGATGACTACACAAGGCAAAATTCTGGGACACCTTCAAAGATATAAAACCCTATAAAGATACCAAGGATAATGTGGCAGGGTCATCAAAAAGATCTCCACAGAGATAACCCTCTCAATTTTGGATAAATGCCTGCTCTTGAGCCTTAGCTTTCACCTTTTATTACTGTTCAGTGAAAGCTAAACAGCTTTCTACCAGGACACAATAGTTCTTTCTGGAGTAGAAAACAATCTAACTTTGAAACATATTTTATACTGGAAACTATGTAGTAAAGAATTTGACACCAAAGAGGGGTTTGGGCTTTGCTGTCAGCTTCTAGGAGGTAATCTCTATCTTTGTTTAGAATGCTGGTTAACACATCCAATCTTAGGGTGGGACGGGCCATACCAAATAGTCTTAGGTTGGCCATGCCAGAAAGACAACCATGTGATTTAGGATGTGTCACATAGTATCAGTCAACCTGGGGGCAGAGTTCAACCATGTGGGATACTCAATTGATCATGCATATGTAATGAAGCCCCAGTAAAAACTGAACTGTGAGGCTCAGTAGTGCTTTCCTGGTTGGCAATACCCATATTCCTTGTCATACACCAATGCTGGGCGGGTAACGCATCCTAAGAACAATGGAAGCTCTGCACTTGGAACCCTCATAGACTCTGTCCAATGCGTCTCTTCCTCTGGCTGATGTTTATGTGTATCCTTTCCCTGTGATAAAACATAACCATGAATAGAATGGTTTTCAGTGAGTTCCATGAGTCCTAGAAAATTATCAAATGTGAGGGTAGTTTGGGGAACCCCCCAAACTTTCAGTTGGTATAAGAAATGAGGATGGTTTGGGAGACTGTGCTCTCAAACTTTGGCTAACTGTGGGTGGGAACATACATATTTTCCAGTGTAATTCTGAATACTTCTAGAATCTTGCCTTGTATAGTCATCTCCCCTTCAAGTGTGGATGTGGCCTCTGACTTGCTTCTAACCAACACAATATTGCAAAGAGATGGCATATATATGATTATGGGTGCATGACTGCTACAAAGAAACTGTGAGATAATAAACGTGTGTTATTTTAGACCCTTAAACTTGTAATAGATAAGCAGTGATATTCTTCAGAAATGCAACATTAGAGGGATACTTCTAAAATGAAAATAGAATAATGTCACTCACTGGCTTAAAAATCTCTCAGTGGTCTCTCACTGGCTGCAAATAAAACTCAAACACCTCAGCAAGGTATAAAAGACTCTCCTTAATCTGACCTCTAGTCCCCTGTCTGATCTCTTAACATGAGCCACCCCCTCACCTCTTCTCTCTCCCTCCAAGCTCCAGCCATATACAACTAATTATCCATTTCCTTAAGGATCTACCCTCCCCACCTGTGTGCTGCTCCCATTCCTAGAGCACTTCTCCCTCGGCCTGCCCCCCACCCCCGCCCCTCATTTTCTCTAGAGAAGTCAGTATGGTGCAGTCTCTGTGGCTTCACGCTTTCCCAGGCCACTGCAGAACTCTGTGCACATTTCTGTGTAGCAGGTCTCTCACTGTGCATTCTGTCGCTTGTTTGTTGCCCTTCTTGCTAACTTACAAACCCTTCCTTTTTTTTTTTTTTTAACCCTTCCTTTTTGAGGGGAGAAAATGAACTTTGCTTGTCTGAGTTTATTTTTCTGTAGTACTGGCAGAGAAGTGGCACTCAATAAACTTCTACTAAATGAATGAATGCCAATAAAACTATATTTACTGGTCATAATTTTTCAAGAAAAAAAATGTTATATCCACAAAATAATTTTCATTACTACGAAGTGTCAAACTGTGTATACCATTAGTAAACTATGAATCTCTAAGATTCTCTAAATTTATTTAACATCTATCCAGTTCATTTCTCAACATCCCATTAAACCTGCCACAAAACAGAAAACAAATCAATATCTGCTGTTTCATTATTAGATATTTTCAAAGACTTTAAAGCCATAAAATTGACAATTTATATCAACCAAAACCAGAGAATATCACAACTAAATTTAAAATAATTCACATTCAAATAAAAACATGAGTATTCAAGTCTTAGTTTATCCAAGCTTTAATTCGAAAAACTCTAAAGCCAATTTTGAATAGAAAAGGGAACAAATTAGTATTCTTTCATTTTCTACTTTTTAATAAAGTATTTATTCATATCCATATTTATTGAATTTTTAGCATAGAGGAGAAAGAAATGTTACCTTGACTGCTAAAAGTACCAAAGAGTGATAAAATTAAAACAAATCTTTAAAGATGTTCACATAGTTATCTAAATCCCACTTCAACTTAAAAAAAATCAAATTTAATATTAAAATAATTAAAACAGCTTCCTTCATTTAGCAAACAAAAATATATTTTACTATCAAACCCCAAATTATAAATAAAATTTATTTTTAAAAAGCTAATTCTGACACTTGAGTTTTTGTTATATGTAACAATATAAAGGGGGAGAGGGACCTCAAATGACTAAACTAAAAAATAATTTGTGCTAAAACTAATTTCTACACCGGAAACTTTTTGGCTATATACTAATTAAAGTACTAGAACAACATTTTTACTCTTCATAAAATTAAGAGCATAGATTATGCTTTAGTTTGGTGTTTTATTTCATTCAAAAAGCAGATGTTTTATCTACTGGGAAAGCACTAAAATGAAAAGAATGATTTTTAAACTATGTCATCTTCATAAACTAATATTCACAAAAACATGAGTATTTATTACACAAGGTAAAAATAACAAAATTATGGTGAACAGTAGAAACAATCTGAGTACAGCAGTTACAAATATTTTAAGCACAGTTCTCTAGTACAACACACTACATTTCACCCTAGAGAAAGAATGTTGGCAAAGATCTCTACCACATGGAAACTGCTTTGAAAGCTGTTGGGCCCTGAAATTCTATTCAGCAGTTTGAAATCAATCCACAGCTTTTCTCATTCACCCTCCCACTTGGGGCTAATGCAAGCCATGACCATCTACTGAGGAAAACCACAAAAAACTTCAAAACAGCTACAACGGTAGGCTCTTTTTTCACATATTATTTTAAATATCGTTTGTTAAAATGTGACACCTAACAATCTTAGTAAATGTAAAGGCCATCTTTAATTTTTTTATGTTTCAGTTACTTTGAACAATTATTTTTTAACAAGCACTTAAGTATATCATTGCATAACTTTAATGTCCATGCAGGCAAGAACAAGGTGCTGCAAAAGTCACAAAACCATGTTATTCTTAATTTTCAACCATTGATTTTTGACAAACTGGTATCTACAATGCAGCACCAGGAACTATGAGTGATTCTGTCTGAAGTTACTTATGAAAAAGTGTAAAATGTGCACCACCAGATAAAATCCAGCGGTGAGCCTAAAAATCTTTCCCATTTCATTCCCTCTAAATCTTTGATTAAAGTTCTATATTTTTTCTAGTCTGCAATACTATTTTTGCATTTTTCATGGTTTAAATTTTAGAAGAAATGCTATTAACTAAAAGAAATGATATCTATAAAAATTATAAAACTAAGAAAATTTAAATTATGGCTTTTCCCATATTCTGTACCACCTAAAAAAGTGTTAATGACTACTTTTCATAATGTTAAATTTAAAATTTAATTATAAAACTGTTCCTGGAACTTGTTTCTGCTCATACCAATACAAATCAAGAGTTCGTATAAAGGAGCAAAGTTGAAATATGATATTTTTTAACTCACATGAGACAGATCATGGGACTTCATTTTAACTGTTTATATTACAGGTATCCTAAGAAGACTTCAATTACAAACAAGTACCTTTGTTCAAGGCACCTAATTATTAAAAAACTGAAATTATCAACATTGCTTGGATTTTTGATAGAAAAGGAACTAAAACCATTTTCTGAAACTATTTTTCAGAATGTGGCTGATACATAAAAACTTTTAGCATCTAATTAAAGATCACTAAGGGTTAAATACTTGTTCTCTGGTCCCTACTGCGTATACCCTGCCAAAAAGTCCTCTAAGCTTTTAAATATTGCTTCAATGGTCTGCGTTTTTATTTCCAGGGTAAAAGAGAGTATTGTCCCACAGTCAGCAGGCCACTAGCTTATTAACTTCCAGTCACTTTCATTTTTGCTAAAATGAAGACTCTGAAATCTACACTTCTCCTGTTCCTGTTTGTGCCTCTGATAAAGCCAGCACCACCATCTCAGCAGGATTCACGCATTATCTATGATTATGGAACAGATAATTTTGAAGAAAGCTTATTTAGCCGAGATTATGAGGATAAATCCCTGGATGGAAAAAGTATTAAGGTATTTTATTTCTACTCTAAATTTAATTTCTAAAATGGTCGCCCATTTAAATGTATGTTTTTGTTTTTTCTGAATGTGTCTGATAAGGTAAGAGGAAAGGAAAAGCACATTAAATGCTTCAAAATAATTCAAAATAACTGTCCTCAGATGATATTTTTAAAGTATGCATGCTTCCCAAATTAATACATAGAATCCATAATAACCAAACAGTATCTATAGCAACCAAAACATAAGATTTAAGGAAAACTAAAATTTAAAACATAAAATTTAAGGAAAATTAAACTTTGAGAGGATCTCTGACCATTTGAGATTTATATGTTAAGTGATATTACATAATGTCCTCTATATGCATATTAAAATAAAATAGGAGAAGTGTGTATTAGGAGAAATAAAAATGAATCACCAGCTTAAGGTTTATTGTTTTAGGAAGAAGTGGTTCAAGGAAATAAAGAGTACTGCTTATTTTGTATCTACAGCATTTCACAATAATTCACATATGTCAAAAAATGAAAACTACTTAATATAGCTTAATTTTTAATCGGTTTTAACAATTCAGACTCCATCACTTTACCAAGTAACGGTAACTGTCATTGTCTACAGAGATGACTTTCACACCACATCTTCATATTCTACTTGTACGGGGGCTAAGTAATTACTTGTGGTTTTACTGGCACACAGAAATGAACACTGGGAAAGGAAAAAGTTAATACAGCACATAAGTATCTGTTGCCTGCCTACCGTGTGTCTGTATGTGTGTGTCTCTCTCCCTCTCTCTCTCTCTCACACACACACACACACACACACACACACACACAAATGGAAAATGAGCAAAGCAGCCAAATATATAACAATGTTGATTGCTTCAAAAGTTCTCCACTATAAATAAGATGACAAAGATTTTAAGAGTGAACAGTTATAATTGCTTCTTTCTTTTTTTAGTACAGATGAGCAAATGTTAACTGTACAATTTCTTCCAATGGAGTTGGTTAATATGCTATTATTATTATTATCACATATATATAATATAGGTATATATATATAGTTATAGCTTAGGGGAAAAAAAGGCCCACTATAACAACAAGTTGTTGGCTCACATGGCTGATTTGACTCTATCAATCAGTTTAAAGAATACTTTCAAAAATCTACTGGTCCCTAAAAAGTAGTAAATAAAAAGTTCTCTGCTTCTTCTCTTTACATTGCTTTAGGATTCTCTCTATCTTAATATAAATGCAGAGACCAAGATATTTGTGAAGTGGAGTAGAATTCAACGACATTTAATAGACAAATGGAAAGGGGAGAGGCTGTTCAACCAGAACACTTACGGGAGAATGTTGTCTGTAATCCCTCAGTTTTACCGTCCAAATTGGTCCTTGTCACACCTGATAATAAATGTTTATTTTTTCAATAGGAAAAAGAAACTACGATAATAATACCCGATGAGAAAGGTTTTCAATTACAAAAAGATGAGAGTACAAAACCATTATCCCCCAAGAAAGAAAATGATGGTAAGTATGAATACTCTAGCATCAAATTTTTTAAAGGAGTTTTAAAAAATAGCTTATAATGGAACTTTATTCCTTATAGTAATCAAAAATTGCATCAGGATATAGTGGATCCAAACAGTGGAATTTATCTCTAATGATAAAGTCAAACAGGTATATTGTGAGTTTTCATCATTTGCCATTCCACATTATGAGTGAGAAATGTGGAATAGGAACATTCAAGAACAAAGTTTAGTCTACGTTTAGCCTCTACAAAGTGTGTGCTTCTGTCTATATAAAATCAGTTCAAGAAATACTTGTTAAACACCAATTATTTTCAAATACTATGTAGCCTGAGGATAAAGTAAATAAAATATAATTCTTGCCTTTAAGAAACTCACAGAAGAGAGACATAGTTATATACATAAATAATTATAATGTACATTTCAATTAAAACAATAGAAAACTTATAAAATTACAAAGTCCTACTTATTAGTTTCTATTTGGTTTATTCTTGCTCTATCACAGAACATTACTTCACATGACAATATGAAAAAAAAATCACACACTAATTTCTATATTGCTACAATAAAATTAAAATGGACAAAACCAGGGCTTCCCTGGTGGCGCAGTGGTTGAGAGTCCACCTGCCAATGCAGGGGACACGGGTTTGTGCCCTGGTCCAGGAAGATCTCACATGCCGTGGAGCAGCTGGGCCCGTGAGCCATGGCCGCTGAGCCTGCGTGTCTGGAGCCTGTGCTCCGCAACGGGAGAGGCCACAACAGTGAGAGGCCCGCATACCACAAAAAAAAAAAAAGGACAAAACCAGAAAATATATCTTAAGAAATTTGAGAAGTATCATAGTGAAAGTAGACTTGAAGAAATGGAAAGACATTCTTTGCTCTTCAGTAGGATGATTTAATATCACAAAGATGTCAGTGCTCCCTAAATTTACAACAATGAACTTCTTTAAAGAGCTGGTAAGGCTGATCTTCAAGTTCAGAAGGAAAATCAAACCTGCATGAAATCACCTATCAGAACATGCTTTAAAGCCTGCATACTTAAAATAAGTGTAATACTGGTGTATGAACGAAAGTCCACAGACAAAAAGAAATACATGTAGAAATTTAGTAAATAATAAAGGTAACATCTTTAATCACTGAAGCAAAGATGATATTTTAAAAAACTGGGGCTGGGACAACTAAGTAGTCAACTGACAAGGGATACAATTAGATCCCTATCTTACACAGAAAAACTCCAAATAAATTAGGGTCTAAATGCAAAAAGTGAAACCATACAAATAGTAGAAGATAACCTGGGTGTGGGGTATCTCAAACTCCAGAGACGATAATAGAAAAGATCAATAAATTTGACTCCATAAATGAAACATCTGCATGGCAAAAACCATCATAAACAAAGCCAAAGGCAACTGAAAACTGAGAAAAATATTCGTAATATATATCACTGATAAAGAGTTAATATCTCTAATTTCTAAAGAACAAGTAAAAATCCAGGAAAAAGAAACTGATCAAAACTCCACTGGAAAAATGGACAAAAGATATGAACAGACAATTCACAAAATGATATAAAAATGACGCTTAAACACATAAAAGGTGTTCAATCTCACATGTAAGTTTAAATTATGCCGAGATAAAATTTTTTAACCTATCTGACAAATATATTAATATATTCCATTGGCAAAACTGTAGGGTATCAGACACTGACATACGTTGCTGGTGGTAATACAAACTGGTAGAATGGACAGGAATTTGGTAATATCTAACGAAACCTAATACGCATTTACTTTCTGACACAGCAATTGACTTCTAGGAATTCACCCTAAAGATATACCTCCAAAAGTAAGAAAACACATATGCAAAATCTCTGAAGCATTGCTTGCATCTGCAAAATATTGGAAACAATCTAATTATCCATACATTCAAGAGTGGTTGAATAAAGTATGGTACATCCACCCAGGGGAATACTATGCAGTTGTAAAAGTGAATGAGGATGATCTCTATAACTAACATGGAGTGATTTTCAGAAGAGATTATGTGAAAAAAAAATGCAATAGAGTATCTACAGTATGCTGTCTTTCACCTAAGAATGAAGGGGGGCTTCCCTGGTGGCGCAGTGGTTGAGAGTCCGCCTGCCGATGCAGGGGACACGGGTTCGTACCCTGGTCCGGGAAGATCCCACATGCCGCAGAGCGGCTGGGCCTGTGATCCATGGCCACTGGGCCTGCGCGTCCAGAGCCTGTGCTCCGCAACGGGAGAGGCCACAACAGTGAGAGGCCCGCGTACCGCAAAAAAAAAAAAAAAAATGAAGGGGATGTAAGAGAATATACATACATCAGCCCACTTTGTGAAAAGAAATTCAAGAAGGGTAACTAAAAAACTGAGACTAGTTACCTATGGGTTACAGATGGGACTAGGGGTAAAAAGGAGGGGGAGATGGTAACTAGGGGTACTAGGGGAAGGTGCTAGAACTTCTTGGAGTATACACTTGTTGTGCAGATTTGATTTTAGAATAATGTTATATTCAAATAAGCAAACAAACAAATACATTTATAAATAAAACCAACTAGGATAAGATAAAAAGAACCCAAATTGGCAAACAAACAGAAAAATAGAAACTTAATTGCATTTCAAATCAATAACATAACACACTACAGGGGGAAAAATCTAATCGAAGTAATCCTTAAACACAGTATTTTGACTGTATACTTTCAGGCTAAAGACAAAATAAAATAGGCAAATACTAAAATTCTAGTGGGTAGGTTTGTTTTCCATAGTATTATAGGTTATCAATAATGAAACTACTTAATGTGTGTTCTGGGACTGAGTAAAGTAATTGCACAGTGGATCTCAAGAGCCAGGTTTCTCATTGTCAGAGAAGGGTGTTACAAATATGGTAAGGGGGAAGGCTAAAATGAACACTGTTGAGATGGAGTGGAATGAAAGATATCAGGATCAACTCCTGGTTTGTATACAGAGATACAGAAATAGATATATACATGTTTGCCTCCCTGTATGAGTGTGTATGTTAAAATATGCATATCATGTGCTTATGTTTTCGTATGAGCATATGACACATATTATATACATGTATATATGTATGTCTGCATGTGTGTACTTGTGTATTATGTCCATGTCCATATACCTATACTTGTGTGTATGTATGTGTATTATATATGAAGAGAGCGCCAAATAAAAATACATATATTTCCCAGGTCCCTTTGCTGAAAAAGCCCAGAAGCAATGAGATCCCAGTAGCAATGAGCACATCCACACCCAAATGTTGGTTTCTAAATACCATCCTCCACTAAAAGGGACCAGTACTCCTTGAAATAATAGCTGATTTCAGGCCTGGGGCAAGGAAAGGGCAAGATTGGTCTGGGACATCTTAATAAGTAAGTTCTCAAAAAACAGTGGGGACATTTAATTTTTAAAATTAATCAAAATATAAAAAATACATAGGTATAAATGTGTAAAAGATGTACAAGACCTGCTCATTGAAATCCAGACAATATAAAGGGATCAATTGTTATTCATTAATATAAAAAATGTTTGCTCTTCTTTTTTTTTTTTTCTGGCCCCACCATGCGGCATGTGGAATCTTAGTTCCCCAACCAGGGATGGAACATGCACCCCCTGCAGTGGAAGCATGGAGTCTTAACCACTGGACTGCTGGGGAAGGCCCCAAATGTTTGCTCTTCAAAAGACATTGATAAGGAAATAAAAAGACAAGCCACAGACTGGAGGAAAATATTTGCAAAACATAAATCTGACAAATGATTTATATCTACAGAATATACTTTTATAATTCAAAAATAATAATACAAAAAACTATTTCAAAAAACAGGCAAAAGATATGAATAGACACTTCACCACAAAAAAATATGTGGATGGCAAATAAGTATATAAAAAGATGCTTAGCACATTAGTCATTAGGAAAATGTAAATTAAAACAAGCGATACCACAACAAACCTTACTTGAAAGGCTAACATAAAAAAGTCCAACCATACATACCAAATGTTGACAAGAATGTAGAGCAACTGGAACTTTCACACACTGCTAATGAGAATGTAAAATGGCACAACCACTTTGGAAAACACTTTAGGACATTCTTCAAAAGGTAAAATACATACGTATAATAAGACCCAGCCATTCTACTCTTAGGTATTTATCCAAGAAAAATGAAAACATTAAGTCCATACATAAATGTTCATGGCAGCTTTCTTTGAAATAGCCAAAAACTGGAAACAACCCAAATGTCCGTAAGAGATGACAGTATAAATGGTGTTTATTGAGACAATGGAATAAATTGGAATGAACTCAGTAATAAATAGGAATGAATTACTGATACATACAAAATTATTTTGAGAAATAATTATGCAGAGTGAAAGAAGCCAGACAAAAGAGTGTATACTGCATGATTCTTTTGATATAAAAGTTTCAAAAATGCAAACTAACATATAATGACAGAAAGGAGATTAGTCGTTGCTGGGAGGGAGAAATTACCAAAGGGCATGAGGAAACTTTTGGAGTGATGGATGTGTTAATTATCTTGATTGTGGTGATGGTTTCATGGGCATATACACATGTCCAAACTTATAAATTATACAAATTAAATATGTGCAACTTACTGTATATCATGGAACCATAAAAAGGCTGTGGGAGGATAAACAGAGCTTAAGAGTTCTCACTGACTAATCTGTGACAATGTGATTATCAAAATAAATAAGACAGTAACGTATTACGGGATACGTTACCCATGGGATGAGGAATTCATAAGTTCATACTGACAGAAATAAACAAATAAGAAGGGAATGTTCCACCTTATATCAGAATGCCAACTAACAAATAAAGAAGAAATGATGGAATTAGAAAATAATTGGCAATTATCCTAGTGATAAATGATATAAGTAAGAATCTTCAACAGATGATAAAACTAGAGCGTGAAAGTTTGATGACAAACCTGATGTTTAGAATCTCAAAGTACTCCTCTAGAAGGTACAAATTACAAAGTGAAAAACAGTAATTTTACAGAGTGAGAACCATGGCAGGTACTAACTGAACCAAGTGACCAAAGACAGCATCATAAGGAATGAGACAGATACATAACACTAAGGATGTAACATTATTTCCATGGTATTCCTGCCAAAAAATGAGGAACTTCATATCAACCCTAATTGAAAGATATTCTGCAAAATAAGTGCCCTGAAAATAAAAGTTTTAAAAAATTCAAAAATTTCCAAAACAGTAAAAGGTATGAAAAACAAAGACTAAGGAACTGTTGCAGGTTGAAGGAGATGAAAGATGCATGACAAGTAAATGCAATGAATGACGTAGGGTACAATAGGGATTCTAACAGTACCCACAATGACTCCAATTTTTAAGTTAATAGTTTGCTTATTTAACTAAGTGGTTTCTAAACTCATTAGAAATGTGTTTGCACCACTCCAAGTGATAAATCAAGCTTATATTTACCTTAAGTCCTGCTTTATGATTTTTGATACTCCAATGAAGAAATGTAACTGTCAATCAATTCAGCAATTAAATGATCACTGCTAAAACAGATAGGAGAATAAAAGAGATTGTGGATTACAGAATTTAAAATAAAATTCTGGTGAGTTATCAGATACAATATAGATTACTAGCTATCATGGCCATAACGTCTTTCCTGTTATCATCCATAATTCTGTAAAGGATCTTTTCAAATTGGTAATAACATTCATGATAGCAAGAATTTTAACACTAGAGGTCAAATATTTTTAAACTACTGATTTTTATGATTTTTGTTTCCCAATTTAGAAATGCCCACATGCCTGCTATGTGTTTGTTTAAGTGGCTCTGTATACTGTGAAGAAGTTGACATTGATGCTGTACCACCCTTGCCAAAGGAATCAGCCTATCTTTATGCACGATTCAACAAAATTAAAAAGTTGACTGCCAAAGATTTTGCAGACATACGTAAGTTAATTTTAAATAAGATATTAGTGTTAACTCATGTCAGTATTTAACTCATATAAACACAAGTTTCTAGGTACCTGTGGCCTATCACGTGTACGGTAGTGACTGTTGAGGTCTTTTAAGTATCCACCACACTTCACAAAAATCCACTGGTTTACTGGTGAATCTCCTTTCCATTCAGATGTTCCCTGTCATCTTTCTTTACTGGTGACTACGGAGTCTATGTTGACTGCCCATCTAACATATGGGCAACTATATCTTCTCAACCCCAATATTTCAAGATCCATTTGCCTCAGCCAGTCAGCAATACAAATATAATCAGGATATTTCTCCAATGACAATGTTTTATTTTCTACTTTCACTATAAAAACATAGAAACTGCTTTTTCTTACTTTAACTCATGGTTCTTAAATCTGGCTGCATATTAAAGTATTTTTGATACTAGGTTCTAGTCCCCAGAGATTCTAATATAGGTCTCTAAATTTAGAGGCCCAGGTGTTGTCATTAACCACAACCAAACTCTTCAGATGACTCTAATACAGAATTAATGCTGAGAGCAGTGCCATTTAACTCCTTCCCAGGTCATTAAAAATCCTGGACTTCTGGTGTCCAATCAAAGCTTACAACAACTGCCAGGAGAGTGTTGCCATGAGCACACCAAAATCCCCTACTTCTGCAGTATGAAGTCCAAGTCTGGATCACTAATCCCTCATAAATTTTCTAGATTCCAATGCTGTCAAGGGCTTCTGAAGAAAGTCACATCAAGAAATGCACACTGGCCCCACGTCAAGGGCTTCTGAAGAAAGTCACATCAAGAAATGCACACTGACTGCGCTACACATTTACAAGATTAGCCATAACTAAATTCATGCTGTCACCAGTAGCTCCCAACTGACTGAATACAGTTGTTCCTCTTTTGTGGATTCCATGTTTTCAAACTCACCTACTTGATAAAATTTATTTGTAACCCAAAACATCAATACTTCTGGCACTTTCATGGTCATTCGTAGACATGTGCACAGTGGCAAAAAATTTGAGCCATCCAGGATAGGCTGAATGAGATGCTTGGCCTTTTGTTTCAGCTTTTATACTGTAAACAAGTATCCTCTTTACAGTCTACTTAGTGCCACATTTTTCACATTTTTGTGCTTTTTGCTGTTTAAAATGCTCCCTAAGTATAGTACTAAAATGCTGTCTAGTGTTCCTAACTGCAAGAAGGCTGTGATGTGCCTTACAGAGAAAACACATGTTAGGTAATCTTTATTTAAGTGTGAGTTACAGCGTTGATTGGCTGTGAGTTCAATGTTAATGTATCAACAATATATACTAAGTAAGATGCCTTTAAAAAGAAACACACATAAAATTTTCCACTGATTGGTTGATGAAAATGTGTGATGAGAGGCTCTAACCCTGTATATTCCCTAGGAGCAATGGTTCCATATTCACTAATTCAGCATTTACACTGACTTTACAGACATGACCACCTTGAATAGTGAGAAGGGACCATATTTTCTAATCATCCCAGCTGGACAAAAGTGATGCACACATAAATACACACATTGAATTTCTCTATCTCTCAGTATGCACCACGGTAACAAATTAGGGAACATTTTTGCCTTTATTGTTGTCAAGCAGTAAGGCATGGAGAGATTAAGATATCCTCAGTCACAATATAACAGGCTGGCAAAAAATCCAAAAATATTTACATGATTTTATTCAATCAGATGTAATGCTTACTTTCCATAATTTGCAACAAAAAGTTTCTTTCAAACTACTTGAGCATACTGAGAATTCAAACAAAAAAGGATGGAAGGACTCTATTAACTTTAAGTTCCCTTCCAAACCTGAGGTTTTAGAACTTCAGTGAGAAAGACCATCAGTGTCAAGCACAGAGTAGATGCTCAGTGTTCAACAAAACTTACTGAGCTACTAATTGTAGACACTCTGCTAGGCACTAAAAATAGAAGATGTTTGAATGACCTGATAAACAAATGCTTTTCCTCAGTCCATACAATTAAGAATTTAACTTCATATATTTATTAAAAATTTCTTATTTTTTGTATATTTTTCCTTCAAGCTAACTTAAGGCGACTTGATTTTACGGGAAATTTGATTGAAGATATAGAAGACGGTACTTTTTCAAAACTTTCCCTGTTAGAAGAACTTACACTAGCTGAAAATCAACTACTGAAACTTCCAGTTCTCCCTCCCAAGCTTACTTTATTTAATGCAAAATACAACAAAATCAAGAGTAGAGGAATCAAAGCAAATACTTTCAAAGTAAGTATTTTATAGTATGACTGAGCACAATATAAAAATATCGGTTATACAGCCAATAATAACATGATAAAAGAAAAAGAAACTATGGTCTAGAATTTTGTTTTAAAACTATTTTAATGTAATAAATGAAGATATTATTTACATGATAAATAGTGATACTTCTAGGCTTATTCAGTCTAGCTTATGCCTGTACCTCACTTAAAATACCTTTATCTTGTTTCATGGGACTACCTGGTGTCACATCTTTTTCTCTTGTTCACACAGCAATATTTATTTATACAGACAAAGTTTGCACCCTCGTGGCACCAACAGTCTGCAAAACCTCAAAATGGGAGTGTTCCTGTGTTTCTTTTTTCCTTACAATATTAGTAATTTACAAACACCAGAAAAAATCATGTTCTAAAAGTAAACACTGAATTTTATTTTTAATACTTAAAAGTACTAGACCATAGACTTCTGTAGGTAGACATTCTTTTGAATTCCATGATGGCACCTAATACAAAATTCTGTATGTAGTAAAAATTACATATATTTCTTAATTTAGTAATACAAGAAAATAAATGCACATGAAAAGGGCAAGGTGATTTCCTCTGATTTAGATAGCCAGGTTGTCTCAAAATGCAGAGCCTACAGGGAAGTAACCTCAGCCCAGGACTTCCATAACTCTATGTACTCATTCCCAGTCCTGGAAGAAACCCCAGATAAAAGGATGAGACAATCACGCTACTGTTGGCAACAGAAGACCTCGTTCAAAAGGAAGGTTTGGGGCTTCCCTGGTGGCGCAGTGGTTGAGAGTCTGCCTGCTGATGCAGGGGACACGGGTTCGTGCCCCGGTCCGGGAAGATCCCACATGCCGTGGAGCGGCTGGGCCCATGAGCCATGGCCGCTGACCCTGCGTGTCCAGAGCCTGTGCTCCGCAACGGGAGAGGCCACAAGAGTGAGAGGTCCGCGTACCGCCAAAAAACAAACAAACAAACAAAACAAAAAGGAAGGTTTGTAGCTCCTTAGGACAACTCCTAGCAGTTCCTCAAAAGTTAAGGGACTCTTAGGGGACTTTTAAAAACTGGACTCATTTTAAAAACAAAAAAATGTTTGTAATTTGAAGATATGCAATTTGAGCAGGTAAACCTTTGAATAACTGACATGTTAAAGACCTACAGGAGTAGGGACTTCCCGGGTGGCGCAGTGGTTATGAATTCATCTGCCAACGCAGGGGACACGGGTTTGAACCCTGGTCCGGGAAGATCCCACATGCTGTGGAGCAACTAAGCCCATGCGCCACATCTACTGAGCCTGCATTCTAGAGCCAGTGAGCCACAACTGCTAAGCCCGTGCATCTAGAGCCTGTGCTCTAGAAGAAAAGCCACCACAATGAGAAGCCCGCACACTGCAATGAAGAGTAGCCCCTGCTTGCTGCAACTAGAGGAAGACCAAGCACAGCAACAAAGACCCAATGCAGCCATAAATAAATAAATAAATAAATTTATAAAACAAAACAAAACGAACAAAAAAGACCCACAGGAGCTAATCAACATTTCACAAAAGGAATGTTTGAATATTTCGGATTTTACACGTGGATTACAGAAGGGATTCATGACAAGTTGGCATGAAAATGATAAACTCAGCTATTTTCTAGTTTTGCTTAATGTCCTAGGCTGCCAAAGCCACTGGTAAAATCAGGTTACTCTAATCCATGTTAAAGAGGCCCACTGGGGAAGACAGGAGCTTGGTGCCCATATGGTGAATTGTAGGATGCTTAAGAAAGGATTAGGGCTTCCCTGGTGGCGCAGTGGTTGAGAGTCCACCTGCCGATGCAGGGGACACAGGTTCGTGCCCCGGTCTGGGAGGATCCCACGTGCCGCGGAGCAGCTGGGCCCATGAGTCATGGCCGCTGAGCCTGTGCATCCGGAGCCTGTGCTCCGCAACGGGAGAGGCCACAGCAGTGAGAGGCCCGCGTACCGCAAAAAAAAAAGAAAAAAACAAAGAAAGAAAGGATTAAAATAACAGCAAATTAATTCTAAAAAAAAAAAAAAATTACCAAATTCTGTCACAGGATGCATATCAAAGGTAAGGTAAAAGATTATTGTCAAGGGAAACTACATCTTGAGATCATATTATAAAATTATACACAATAATGGATTACTGATCATGAAGAGTAATCCAATGTAGAGTCCTTGGGGTGTAAAAAAGTCATACTTGGCTACGTATTTGATAAACTGCTTTGGGAGACATCTTACTAACAAGCATACACATCTCTTAGGAATATTGATTTTACTACAAATTGGTGGAGCTGAAATGGAAAGTTGTGAAGGTTCAAGAGAGGTTATGGCAGTACCAGGATGCAAATATAATCCTGCATAAGAATTAACCTTATTACCTGCTCCCAAGAGAAATTTAAAGGGCCCCAGAAATTGGCATGAGGGCTGAGGCTGAATATGATGGTATTCAGAAGTGAGATGAGCGGACAGAAATGTGGGGATGCATCAGGACTCTACTGCCCTTCGTAAAGGACCAAATATACTACTTGTAAAACCAAAAGCACCGAACAACAACAACAAAGCAAACAAAAAAATCCCACCAAACCTAAAACTACCATACCAATGATTAATAGTATTGATATGTGTCTATATCTATATCTATGTATTTATACATATATGTGTGTATATAGTTTGAATCATGTGAAGAAATGCAATGAGCTCAATAACACTTAAGCAAAAGCACCTCTTCCTTACAGAAATTGAATAACCTCTCCTTCCTCTACTTGGACCACAATGCTCTGGAATTTGTGCCTCTTAATTTACCAGAAAGTCTGCGTGTAATTCATCTTCAGGTATGATTGCTCTTTTCACATTATCTGACTTTAATTCAAATTATTATGGGTCAATCTTACGATTCATTAGGAAGCTCACTTATTTACACATAAATTTTGCCCATCAAAAGTATTAATATTTAACCAAATGTTCTCTCCTGCCCAGAGGCCCTGGTTCTATCCAGAGCACAACCAAAGGACCAGTAACACTAGGTGGGAGGTCTGCTCTTATAGTAGAATTTGTCTCCAGGTGTGCACTTGGCATCTCCTAGTTAATCTGACATGTGGATTTGAAGTTAGGGGACACTAAGACCTGTGGTTTATGTTTCCTTCTCCAAATAGCAGTAAACACTTGCTTTTGGAGACTTCCCAGCTGACTTTATTGTCCAACATCAACTTAGGGTAATAGAAAAGTGAAAAGGGAATAAAAATAAACTAAAAGTGGTCTTTTACCATCACAAGAATTCCCATTTTTTCTTTTTATTTCTTTAAAGTATATTTAAGGAAACAGTACCCATTTTGAGTTGACACTCTAGAATAGGATACTTTATCCAGCTATTATAATCTTATTTATACTCAGAAATTTGTTATATGGGTTTTGCTCTTAGAAATAGCCAGTAGTCTGTTCTTCCAAAGTAATACTGTAGACTTTAAAAAGGAAGGCTCAGATTGCTCAGCAAGGGTTTTTATTACCATGAAGATATATACACAGTATGTACAATATTTTAAAAATCACTTTTTAGATAAAATATTCTGTGAGATCTCATTACACAAAATACAAAAGGATGATTTCGGGTTTCTAAACAATTTTTCCCTTTTATTTTCTAGTTTAACAACATAACTTCAATTACAGATGATACATTCTGCAAGGCTAATGACACCAGTTATATTCGGGACCGCATTGAAGAGATACGCTTGGAGGGCAATCCCATCATCCTGGGAAAACATCCCAACAGTTTTATCTGCTTAAAAAGATTGCCTGTAGGGTCATACATTTAACCACTATCAATGCAGCACATAAGCTAAAGTACACACATACTTATAATCTGTCTCAACAATGTCTAAAGGAGCTTAAGTATTTAATATTAATTTTGTATCCTACTATGAAGGAACTTATGTTTTAAGCAAGGATGTTCAAAAAACCTTACATATAACAACGAGCAAAAAGTAACAGTGAATCTCTAAGTTCAAAACAAAGTAATGTGAAAATATTTGAACAGCATTACAAAATCCCTGCAGTTTATACTGGAGTACCATTTAAAATGTATGTTTTTATATAAATACCCAAATTTAAGGTGTATTACGAAGTGAAAGGATAAGTCCGAGAAACTTTCAACTGTTTGTCTTTCCTGGCTTCTACTGGATCCCTAAAGTATTTAAGGCATATGTTCCAAACACTTTGAAAAGCTAAATATTTCCAGGGACCTCTCACTTTTCTTTTATCATTCATACATTATTCATTATGAAGTAGGAACTCTGTTTTCTTTCTATTAAGGCAGCTACTATATTTTCACTTAGCCTCAGAAATAGGAATATAGTCTCATACCTAGGCAAAACTTTCCAAATAAAGCATAATTTTACTCTCTGATAAAGAGCTAATATAGTAATGTTCAGTTATTCTGCTTTGTGATCACACAATTAAAGGCTTTAGTAAAATAGTACAAAATTTTCTTTAATCTAAATATTAACATTCTAAGTCCACCATAAAACATTTTAGGAAGCCAAGCACATCAAAATTAGCATGCTTATAAAAAAACCTGAAAGTTCATCCTGTTTCTCAGAACATAGCCATAAAATTCTCCACTGTAAAGGCTTTCAATTATGATATATACTGCAAAATATTTTCTTTTTATACTATAGGAATGAGAATCTCATCAATAAATTTATCCAAATGTAAGACATGAAAACAAAGTGAATTCTGTGGTGTTACTACTACACACCACCTTCCCACCCACCCATACACATCCATGTTCTTGAGAATAGACCACACATTCACAAGAAAGCATCTCAGCAACATTTTCTAGAGACCCATGATTAACTGGTACGTTTAAAGATGAGAATTCATCTTCAATCTAACAGTGATGATAAAGTTCCTAAAATTACTTTCCTCTTGCGCAAACGCCACTTAAAAGTCTTAGCCTCCACACTGCTTTGGGGTTGCATATAAAATGATCAGTGCTTTAGAAACAAGAGTCTGAACTGTGTACATAAAAATTGCCGACATTGTTTCCAACATAAATTATGCATTAGAATCAAGTTGGTCTCTGTATACTATTCCCAGAACAAACACTATTGGGGGTTTTTCATTTGCTTCTGTTTTTTCCATACGTAGAATGACCTGTTTTTCAATTTTCCCATTTGTCAAGGTTGACCCCAAAATGAAATTTTTTCACTAAAACACCTGTGATGTCTTAACACCACAATAATTACTCTACAACACTAACGCGTTCACTGATTTTATTGTGGTAACTGGCAACAATAACTATTATACGGCTTTCTCATTTTGTGTGCGAGCCTCATTTCTCAGTGACTGAGAAAGCTCACTGAGCACACTGAACACATCCAATATTCCCTTTATACATTCAAAGTGCTAGCATAATAGTGTGCACATCTAAATTGAATATATAGTAAATAGTGCAAAATAAAATCCATTTAAACAGAAGGGCTCTGTTTTATTTGGAAAAATAGAATATTTAAACTACCACAATCTTGAATAAATCAATAGAAATAAACTGTAACTTTATCTGGAAAAACAAACTTAATAAAGGATTGCTGAGTGGTGGAACCAACACTGGGGAAAGGGGTCAGTACTTTCTTCCCATTTCCAGATGTCAGAATAATAATGTATTCCTATGTTCTTTATATTACTAAACTTAAAGGGGAAAAGCACCATAAAATAACTCTCAAATTTTAGAGAATTTAAAAGCCAGTGGTTTATATAAAATAGCAATTAGGAAAGAGCACTGGTTTAAAAGTCTGAATTATGGAATTATCTTAAAAAATAGTTTTGAGACTTCTAGATAAGAAGATATGAACCTAGGTACCTGACAACCTTATATACACCTTTAAGTCACAAATAAAATAATGAAGTAAAATATATGCTGATCCCCATTATCTTAAATAGATATTGCTTCATTCTTGACACTGATAATGAAACAGAGGATTAAAATTAAAAATATTTTACCCCTACAAACATTCCTGAAAGAAACTAAAGAAGATATGCATAAATGGGAAGACATCTTGTGTTCAAGAATGGAAGACTGAATAGTTAATATGTCAGCACTACCCAAAACAACTTCAAAATGATAGGAACAGAATAAAGGGACAAAGCAGGTGATTAAACAGTTAATCCCACTATGGGATTGTAAGTAAAGGAAAAGTATGGGAGACCCCTGTAAGTTAATGATCGCTCAAGAAAGCAGGTTTGCTTAACCACAAAGCCAAGTATGCCTGCTTAGCAACAAAACCATGCAACAGAAACATGAGACATGCCCCCAAACAATAAACAATGGTGGCATGAGACCCACATCCTGACCAGTGAGCTCAGTAAGTTAATGACCCCTAGGACATGCTCTCTGCACACATAAAAAACAATAATTTATGGAAAGGTGACATTTCAAAGTGAAAGACCCTCATTGTATGGAGACCTGAAATAATATTTCCACAGTGCCATGACAGTCCTGGCTTGACCACGTAGGGACAAGAAAACTCCCCTGTCCAACCTAGAGGAGGAGTTAATGATGGAAGCGTGACATCTACTCAAGAATGAGGAAGAAGGTGGTCTTTTCCTCCTCCCCACTTCTCCTTTGATTATAAAACTGTAGCCAACTAAGTTCTCAGGGCGCATCACCCCCTAGCCCACCTGCTTTTAAGCCTCACAAGCATCCTATTCTAATAAATCACTTCTTATCTATCACTTTGTCTCTTGCTGAATTCTTTCCACAATGAGACATAAAGGACTGGAGCTCCTTGGAACTCCCCTGAAACGCCACCTAGTGGTTTCAAAAGCAATCCCTATCAAACTCCCAACGACATTTTTTGAAGAACTGGAAAAACCCACCAAAATTCATATGGAATCTCAAGGGACTCCAAACACCAAAAAGAAATTTGAAAGGAAGAACAAAACTGGAGGATTCACACTTCCTCATTTCAAAATGTAACTATAAAGCTACAGTAAACAAAAGTGTGATACTGCTATAAGGACAGACGTACAGACCAATGGAATAGAATAATAAATCCAGAAACAAACCTTTGCATATATAGTCAAATGATTTTTGACAAAGGTGTCAAGACCACTCAATGAGGAAAGGACAGTCTCTTCAGCAAGCGATGCTAGGAAAACTGGATAATCACATGTATAAGAATGAAGTTGGACTGCTGGCTTACAGAATGTATAAAAATTAACTCAAACTGGATTAAACACCTAAAGTTAAGAGCTAAACTATAAAACTCTCAGGAAAAAATAAAGAGAAAATTCTTTATGATGTTGAATTTGGCAATGATTTCCTGGATATGACACCAAAAACACAGGCTACAAAAGAAAAGAAAATAAATTGGACTTCATCAAAATTAAAAATTTCTATGCATCAAAGGACACTATTGAGAGAATGAAGGAATGGCAAATTAGTGTTTAATGGGACAGATTTTTACTGGTGATGGTTGCACAACAATGTGATGTTTCTTTCCATTCTAGTAACCTTGTCACCAGCAAAGGACCAGCTCAAAGAAGCACTTTATCCTCTACAGGAAAAACACACCAATTATACTTCTACACTTGCCTTAAAAGCACCTAGAGGAAAATCAGTTTGAAAATGGGACTAGTGCTCACATTTCCCACAACCCATTCTAATGTATAAGGAAATGGCCGTATTAGGTGATTCATTACCATAACTGCCAGCAGACTCCTCAATCATTATTGTATTTTACCAATTCTGAAGAAGAGCTATTTAATTGTCCTGGTGCAAGAGCACCTGCAAGTAAACAACATAATCCTGAGCACTCCTCAAGGGACCACAGTACAGGTACAGTACAGGTACTGACATGTTTCATTCTAAAGAAAATCTTACGCTTGACAGATATTACCAGCTCAACCAAATAAAATGCAAATAATGATGATGATGATAAAAAAAAAAAGAATCCAAAATAAATGAGAATTAGTACCAGTCATAAAAACAATAGTCAGGACTCAGGATTTTGAGGGAACCTGAACCTTGAGATATTATTTATGTTAACTCTTTCAGAACTGGTTTCTGTGTGCATCACTGCTGTCAATAATTTGATACTATCTAACTGAGTAGGACCTGGGGGATTACAATGCAGCCAAATATAGTTCTAGCTATGACAGAAAACAAAGGGAATTAAAAAAAAGTCTCTGAATGTATATGTATCAGACCTAAGAAGCATTACTTTACAAGAATCAGACTCCAATATTTAAACTTGAAATATACAATAAATAAGAAGCTCAAAATACAGAGTGTGGCTCAGGAAGTAAAGATTACACTGTGACGTTACAAGGCTGCTATGCCTATGTCCTTCATTAGCATTTGGCATTTTACTTCAAGTGTCCTTGACAGATTACTTTTTCAAAGTGTGTACTGTAAAATAAATATATATTTTATATATATATATATACACAAGACTATATTCTTTCAATATATATGGTTAACTGACTTGTACAGAAGCATTCCTCCTTCATTTATTCCAAATAACTGCAAATCTAGAAGTCAGTAAAAACATTTTCTATTGTTTGAAAACTTTAAGAATGTTACCTTAAACCCCCAAATTAACATCAGCTTCACTTTCCATATACGTTTAAATTGAAAGACTTTAGACTCTACCTTGAAACGTTTAAATGTGCGCTTACGATATTCACACCATTCCACAAAGAAGTGTAGGCTTCGGAAAAACATAAACAGATCTCTTCTTTCTTCTGCTCTGTAAAAATAAAAGGCTCTATGATTAATAAATATCGTTTATTATCGTTCATTTAAGTGCTCCATCTGGCTTTATATTATTATTGCTTTTTATAGATCAGAAACTAAAGCTAAAAAAGTACTTAATATATTTCTATACACTGAACTCTACCCTTTGGAGTATGTGCCCCTGTGTGATTTCTCAGGCTTGAATTCCGTTTTCTCCATCTTCAAATGTTTAAATCCTACCCAGCTTTCAAGATATCACACAAATGCCACTTTCTCCTTGATATCTCATTTGATGACCTGTGGTATAATAAAGAATATATCTGGTCTTTGTCACTAGTTCCTAACAGAGCTTCAAACACTCTTGGAATTCCTGAGTGACAAGAGTGCCTTTTTTATGCTAATGAGGTGAATCAAGGTGGTCCCTAGGTAGCCTTAGGATGGGAACTGTTCACCAGAAAGACCAACCACATGATTAAAAAGTTGGAACTGTGGGCTCACCAGTTCTCCAGGGAAGAGAGGAGAGCTGGAGGAGTTTAATCACATGGCCAATCATGATGCCTATGTAAGGTAACCCAAATAAAACGTCTGGACAGCAAAACTCAGTGGCACTTTCAGGTTGGTGAACATGTGGATGTGCTAGGAGGCTGATGTGCCCAGATTCCATGAAGAGAGGGCACAGAAGCTCTATGTCTATCCTCCTCCCCCAGCCCCCACGGCACCCCACCCCACCCCTAGACTTTGGTCTATGAATTGTTTCCATTTGGCTGTTTCTGGGTTGTAACTTTTACTGAAGTCTAGCAGTCTTATGGAGGACTCTGCCCTTAACCTGTGGGTCTCTGCTAAATCTGGGTAGTGTCAGAATTGAACTGAATTACAGGACACCCAGTTGGTGTCACAGAATTATTGTGTCTCACCACCACACCATATGTCCTATTCCAAAATAGCTAGAAATAATTTCATTCCTATGCCTATGAGCTCCCATAGGAATTTAGCTCAATTCTCTTAATACTATACCTATTGTTATATTGACACCTACAAACACTTCTGAGCAACTTACAGGCAAGATGCATGTGCTCATTTAATCATTCATTCAATAAATGATTGTGGGAGTAGAGTTCCCATTCTAGTCACAGTAGAGTAAGCACATTGAACCTGAATGTTCCCATTAATTACAATTTAGAAACATGGAAATAACACGTAAAGCAAATATTGGAAGATTCTGATATGTGGACAGAAGAAGCAAAACAGGTAGAGACTTCAGGAATTAAGGGAGGACCAGATAATGAGTTCCTTGGGGTTCATTTTTACCTCTTGTACATCCCAATCTGGATGCTAGAGCAGACTGAAATTAAAAAAACAAACAAAGGGCTTCCCTGGTGGCGCAGTGGTTGAGCGTCCGCCTGCCGATGCAGGGGACGCGGGTTCATGCCCCGGTCTGGGAGGGTCCCGCGTGCCGCGGAGCGGCTGGGCCCATGAGCCGTGGCCACTGGGCCTGTGCGTCCGGAGCCTGTGCTCCGCAACGGGAGAGGCCGCGACGGTGAGAGGCCTGTGTACCGCAAAAAAAAAAGAAAAAAAAAAAAAAAAAAAAAAAACAAAAGGGCCCAGGGAAAGACTGCTCCTTCTGGCCAGCAGAAGTCATACAAGATGTGGAGTGAAGACACTGGTTTTAGTGATGATTATTTGGACTTGACACCAAAAGCTAAGGCAACAAAGCAAAAATAAACACGGGACTACATCAAACTAAAAAGTCTCTGCACAGTAAAGGAAACCATCAACAAAATGAAAAGGCAACTTGGCGAATGGGACAAAGTACTTGCAAACCAAATATCTGATGGGGTTAATATGCAAAATATATAAAGAACTCACATAACCCAATAGCAAAAAATCCAAACAAGCAGATAAAACAGGCAGAGGATGTGAATATAAGCATACCTCAGAGATATTGCAGATTCAGTTCCAGGCCACCACAAAAAAGCAAACATCGCAATAAAGTGAATCGTACAGATTTTTTTAGTTTCCCGCATATTAAAGTTATGTTACACTACAGCTTCATGTCTAAAAAAAAAAAAAAATCAAGGTACAGGTCTTCCCCGGTGGCGCAGTGGTTAAGAATCCACCTGCCAATGCAGGGGACCCGGGTTCGAGCCCTGGTCTGGGAAGATCCCACATGCCATGGAGCAAATAAGCCCGTACGCCACAACTACTGAGCCTGTGCTCTAAAGCCCACGAGCCACAACTATGGAGCCCACGTGCCACATCTAGAGAAGCCGTGCACTCTACAGCCCATGCTCTGCAACAAGAGAAGCCACTGCAATGAGAAGCCCACACACCACAACGAAGAGTATCCCCCACTCGCCGCAACTAGAGAAAGCCCGTGTGCCACAATGAAGGCCCAACACAACTAAAAATAATAAATAAAAATAAATTAATTAATTTAAAAAAACAAGGTACATATCTTAATTAAAAAATACTTTAGGAGTGGGGGAGAAATAGGTGCAGGGTACAAACATCCAGTTATAAAATAAATAAGCCACAGAGATGTAATATACAGCATAAGGAATATGGTCAACAAAATTGTAACAACTTTGTGTGGGAATGGATGGTTACTAGACTTACCATGGTAAACATTTCATAATATATGAAAATGTCAAAACACTATGTAGTACACCTGAAACTAACATAATATTGTATGTCTACTGTATTTCAGCTTAAAACTAAGTTTCTATAAGATATAAATACACTTGTTATATATCTGGACCCAATCAGTCCATATCTGATTGAGGACTCCTGAATATTAAACTGATCTAATGTTCACAATAAAGAGGAAAAAGTTCACAAGAAAAAAAATCACTTTACTGCTAAAAACTGCTATCCATCATCTGAGCATTCAGCAAATCTTTTTGCTGGTGGAGGGTCTCTCCTCGGCATTGATGGATGCTGACTGATGAGGGATGTTTACTAAAAGTTGGCATGGCTGTGGCAACCACCACGCTTATTCTTCAAATAAGACGACAATGAAGCTTGATGCATCAAGTGACTCTCTCTTTCATGAACGATTTCTCTGTAACATGCAATGCTGTTTGATAGCATTTCACCCACAGAACTTCTTTCAAAACTGGTGTCAATACTCTCAAACCCTGCCACTGCTTTCTCAACTAGGTTTATGTCACAGTCTAAATCCTTTTTTGTCATTTCAACAATCTTCACAGCATCTTCACTAGGAGTAGATTCCATCTCAAGAAACCACTTTCTTTTTCTTCATCCATAAGAAGCAACTCCTCATCCATTAAAAGTTTTGTCATGAGACTGTAGCAATTCAGTCACATCTTCAGGCTCCACTCCTAATTCTAGGTCTCTTGCTATTTCCACCACACTTGCAGTTACTTCCTCCACTGAAGTCTTGAACCCCTCAAAATCATCCACGAAGGTTGGAATCAACTAGTTCCAAACTCCTGTTAATGTTGATCTTTTCACCTCTTCCAATGAATCATGAATGTTCTTTCTTTTTTGTTTGTTTTTTCTTTTGGCTACGTCGGGTCTTAATTGCGGCATGTGGGATCTTTGTTGAGGCATGCGGGATCTTTCGTTGCAGCACACAGGATTCCCTCTAGCTGTTGCGTGGGGGTTTTCTCTTCTCTAGTTGTGGTGTGCAAGCTCCAGGGCACATAGGCTCTGTAGTTTGCAGCACGCGGGCTCTCTAGTTGAGGAGCGCACAAGCTCAGTAGTTGTGGCACGTGGGCTTAGCTGCCCCATGGCATGTGGGAACCTAGTTCCCCAACCAGGGGTCAAACCCACGTCCTCTGCATTGGAAGGTGGATTCTTTACCACTTGACCACCAGGAAAGTCCCATGAATGTTCTTAATGGCATCCAGAATGGTGAATCCTTTCCAGGTTTTCAACTGACTTTGCCTAGATCCATCAGAAGAATTCACTATCTATGGCAGCTACAGCCTCACAAAATATATTTCTTTTTTTTTTTTTTTTTTGCGGTACATGGGCCTCTCACTCTTGTGGCCTCTCCCGGTGCAGAGCACAGGCTCCGGACGTGCAGGCTCAGTGGCCATGGCTCACGGGCCTAGTCAGTCTGCGGCATGTGGGATCTTCCCAGACCGGGGCACGAACCCGTGTCCCCTGCATCGGCAGGCGGATTCTCAACCACTGTGCCACCAGGGGAGCCCAAAATATATTTCTTAAATAATAAGACTTGAAAGTTGAAATGACGCCTTGATCCATGGGCTGCAGAATGGATGTTGTGTTAGCAGGCATGCAAACAACATTAATAACATTGTCCATCTCCATCAGAGCTCTTGGGTGGCCAAGTGCATTGTCAATGAGAAATAATATTTTGAAAGGAATCTTTTTTCTAAGCAGTAGTCCTCAACAATGGGCTTAAAATATTTAGTAAACCATGTTGTAAACAGACATGCTGTCATCCAGGCTTTCCATTTATAAAGCACAGGCAGAAGAGATTTAGTATAATTCTTAAGGGCCCTAGGAATTTTGGAATGGTAAATGAACACTGGCTTCAACTTAAGGTTACCAGTGGCATTAGCCCCTAACAAGAGAGTCAGCCTGTCCTTTGAAGCTTTGAAGCCACCGATATGAGGCTGTTTTGTCTACATTGAAAATCTGTTGTTTAGTGTAGCCACCTTCATGGATTATCTTAGCTATATCTTCTGGATAACTTGCTGCAGTGTCTACATCAGCCCTTGTTGCTTCACCTTGTACTTTTATATTATGGAGATGGCTTCTTTCCTTAAACCTCATGAACCAAACTCTGCTAGCTTCAAACTTTTCTTCTGTAGCTTCCTCACCTCTCTCATCCTTCATAGAATTGAAGAGAGTTAAGGCCCTGATGTGGATTACACTTTGGCTTTAAGGAAATGTTGTGGCTGGTTCGATCTTCTATCCAGACCACTAAAACTTTCCCCATAGGTGCAATAAAGCTGTTTCACTTTCTTATTTGTGTGTTCACTAGAATATTACTCTTGATTTCCTCCAAGATAGACAGATAGATATACACACACAGGGAGATACATATCCCTATCTATCTATCTATCTATCTAATGGAATATTATTCATCCATAAAAAGAAGGAAATCCTGATATTTGTAACAACATGGCTAGACCTCGAGGACATTATGCTAAGTAAAATAAGTCAGAGACAGAAAGATAAATACTGTATGATCTCACTAGTATGTGGAATCTAAAAAACAAACAAACAAAAAACAAACTCGGTTGCAGAGAACACATTGGTGGTTGCCAGAGGCAGGGGGTTATGAGGTCGGCAAAATGGGTGAGGGTGGTCTAAAGGTACAAACTCCTAGTTATAAAATAAGTAAGTCATGGGGATGTAATATACACCATGGTGACTGTAGTTAATAATACTGTATTGTATATTTGAAAGTTGCTAGAAGAGAAAATGTTAAAAGTTCTCATCAGAAAAAAAAGTAACTATGTGGTTATACATGTTAACTAGAGTAATTGTAATGATCATTTCACAATTTATACATATATCTAGTCATTACATTGTACACCTGAAACTAATATAATGTTATATATCAACTATATCTCAATAGAAAAAAACCAGTGTTCAAAATCATGCAATTTAATCTACTGGACATAATATTAATACAGTTTCTTTTGTGGTTTATTACTTAATAGCAAAAGTTTTCAAAAATTAGGCAATAAAATTTTTGATGCAGTTAAAAAAAAGAAAAAAAAAAGATGAGAAAAGGGAAACCATGCAGTACAGAACCCTAATGCCAAAGAGGAGCCGTGTCCCTAATCCTCCCAATTAGGCAACTAGTACTGCTGGTAATAAGCAAAAGCATAAGCACATGGATAAAGGGAAGAGAATTGAGAGTCCAGAAATAAAATCATAGATCTACGGTCAACTGATTTTCAACAAGAGTGCCAAAACCATTCAGTGGGGGTAAGAATAGTCTCTTCAAAAACTGGTACTGGGACAACCAGATATCCAAATACTAAAGAATGATGTGGCACCCTTACTTTGCACCATATGCTCTAAACTCTAAATGGATCAACGACCTAAATATAAAAGCTAAAACTATAAATTCTCAGAAGAAAACACAGAGGCAAATATCGACCTTAGATTTGGCTGTGGTTTCTCAAATGACAATAAAATCATGAACATAAAAATAAAATATAGATAATGTAGACATCATAAAAAGATCTCACATGCTGCGGAGCAGCTAAGCCCGTGCGCCACAGCTACTGAGCCTGCGCTCTAGAGCCCGCGAGCCACAACTAATGAGCCCACGTGCCACAACTACTGAAGCCTGCGCACCTAGAGCCTGTGCTCTGCAACAAGAGAAGCCACCTCAATGAGAAGCCCGCGCACTGCAACAAAGTGTAGCCCCCCTCACCGCAACTACAGAAAGTCCACGTGCAGCAACGAAGACCCAATGCAGCCAAAAAAAAAAAAACAAAAAAACACCTCATCAGAAGTGTTCCATAGCAGAATAGAGATGGCAGGTGAAAGAAACTTAAAGATAGACCAATAGAAATTATTCATACCAACAGAGAGAAAAAAGATTGGGGGAAAAAAGGTAAGAGATTCTCAGAGAGCTGTGAAATAATGTCATCAGCCTCAGAAGGAGAGGGGAAAGGGCCTGGGACTGAAAAAATATTTGAAGAAAAAAGGACTGAGTACTTCCTAAATTTGACTAAAAAAATATACCTACAGATTCCCAAAGATGTCTAAGCCCAGAGAAATGATGATCACATTTCTAAAAATGAAAGACAAAGAAAGTCCTTGAAAGCAGGCACAGAGAAATGAGGCATTACAAATAAGGGAACAATGGTTTGAATAACTGTCTATTTCTCATCAAAAACCATGGAGGCCAGAAGCAAGTGGCACAACATTTTTTAAGTGTTGAAAGAACAGAACTGTCAAACTAGAATTCTATATCCAGAAAGAAGCTTCCTCAGGAATGAGAGTAAAGACATTCTCACATGAAGAAAATTAAGAAAATTTGCTGCCAGAGCCATCATTCACTCAGTTTCCTTTAACTCCTTGAGCATATTTAA
The DNA here is from genome assembly GCF_951394435.1 of Stenella coeruleoalba. NCBI lineage: Eukaryota > Metazoa > Chordata > Mammalia > Artiodactyla > Delphinidae > Stenella > Stenella coeruleoalba. The sequence continues at coordinate 33,325,212 of NC_137153.1, read as the reverse complement.
AACAGTTTCTTTGTCTAATAAATCCAAAGTCTGGGCTTCCTCAGGGACAGTTTCTATTGCTTGATTACTTTTTTCCCTGTGCATGGACCTTACTTTCTTACTTTGTTTCTCGTTCTGCCTGTTTTGTAATTTTTGTTGAAAACTGAACATTTTAAACACTATAGTGTGGCAATTCCAGGAATCAGATTCCCCCTCTCCCCAGGGTTTGCTGTTGTGCTTTTTGTTCCTTTTGTTGGTTTAGTGACTTTTCTGAACCAATCTGTAGAGTCTACTTTTTGTTGTGCGTGACTACGTAAGTCTCTGCTCAATTAGCTAATATTGGACAGAGATTTACTTAAACACCTTGAATCCATGTCTCCAAGTCTTTGCCAAGGGGCTTTCTGTTGGGCATAGCTTCAATACTCAGCAAGGCAAAGCTTCCCTGGTGGCGCAATGGTTGGGAGTCCGCCTGCCAATGCAGGGGACGCGGGTTCGTGCCCCGGTCCGGGAGGATTCCACATGCCGCAGAGCGGCTGGGTCCGTGAGCCATGGCCACTGAGCCTGTGTGTCCGGAGCCCGTGCTCCGCAATGGGAGAGGCCAGAACAGTGAGAGGCCCACGTACCGCAAACAAAACAAAACAAAACTCAGCAAGGCAAATGACAATACTACCTTAGCTTTCACTTCCTGCTTTTGCACAGCCTCACGGTCAGCCAGTAGTGAGAACTTAGGCCATCTCAGGTCTTCCCTGAGCATGCACACAACCCAGCCTTCTAGATTCCCAGGGATAGGTCAGAGATTTTTGAAGTCCCTAGCCGTTGCATTCTACAGCTTTTCCTTTTAAGCTTTTTCATTAACCTATTAATTGCCCCAGCTGTTATCCACCGCCTCAGGCACCCATGAAGTTTAAAAATTGCCTCCAGGGCGATTTTTAATTAAAAATTGCCTCCAGGGCAACCCTGGCAGTCCAGTGGTTAGGACTCAGTGCTTTCACTGCTGGGGCCCAGGTTTGATCCCTGGGCCCCAGCAGTGAACTAAGATCCCACAAGTTCCCTTAGCAGGGAACTAAGATCCCACAAGCTTCATAGCATGGACCAAAAAAAAAAAAGCCTCCAAATATCTTCAACAAATTCTCCCAGAGAAAAACCTTTCACACTAGATTAGTTCTGAGTCAGGTCAAATAAATACAGCCTTCAAAGTGAGATCTTCCAGGGAATAAAGAAACAGGTCAAACAATGACAATTTACTGGGAATGTGGCTTTGAAGGAGTTTGAACCTATTCTGCTCCCTCTGGTGGCTGCCAGCCTTGCTGGTTATCACCAGGATTACAGGCTTTTTGTTGTCAAGGCTAACACAGAGCTAGTAAAGGAGAGATAGGTATAGGGCATTTAAAAAACACAAAGCTCACTCTTGTTATCAAGATTCTGCCATTTTTCCTGAATAAATGCTCCCTGGATTGCTACAACCCTTTGGTTCATTTCTAGAATTCCAAAAAATTTGATTCTGACAGTTTTGGCCAGTTTTTTTGTTGCTTTTACAGAGGAGAGAATCTTCAAAGGTACTTACTCTGCTAGTTTCACTGACATCTATGCCTTGAATTTTAAAAGAACTCAGCCAGGGCTCTGTATTAATCATGTCTTTTATTTTCTGTATTCTGATGCTTTGACATCTGGGGCCTTGCTGACCCTGGAGAAACTGTGCCTCCCAAGGTTAGCCCATTCCTAGAGATAGTAAACAACTTGCTCCTGAATGCTTTTCTAACGTGATACAACCAGTCCAGAACCCGTATCTCAACCACCTCCTTTATATTTGCTATTCCCGTATCCACTTGCTCAGGGCTAGGTACCAGAGGTATCTAGTGACAGCCCCTATGACCCACAGCCTCCTGAAATTATTCAAACTAGCCAACCTAAGCCTGCTCACACTGACTCACATTTCCCTACCTCAGAAACCACAGTAAAGGCTCTTGACCAGTTTCCCATTCTCCCTCTGTCTCCTGACCTACTCTAGTGCTTCTCCCTGTGGCCCCCAGTGGCATGATGTACCCCTCCCTCTTAGGAACCAACTAAGTAACAAACTACCTTTTCAATGGTAATCGTCTTCCTGATCTGTTGGCCTTACCATACTCAAATAATTTTTTTAAAAACCTATTAAAATAGGTTCCCTTGCACTTATTACTAACTTTTAAACATTAGCCATGTAGTATATATGAGCATAGATGTTTATTTCACATGTAAGCTGTTGGTTCCTGTAGATAGCAAAAAGACTACGCCAGAACACATACACAGTAGTGGTGAGGTTTATTCTCTCCATACTTGGTCACTCAGCCAAATGGTCCTGTAACCATGAGTTAATAAACTCATTGGAACTGCTTCTCAGAGGGACCTCACCAAACTAGTCTTCGTGGAAGCTATAGTGATATTTCTATGAAGGTGACTAATTTGGTGCAGCTCTTCACTGAGTAAATGGCCCTCTGAAGCTAATCTTGGTGAACTTATCAGGACTTGGGATAGTAAGTAACTTGTGGAAGTCAGTAAGGGGATTAATTGAATTGTGATTCTTGGAAAATGACCTAAATTGCCTCAGACATACAAAAAACGAGCATGTCTGCATAATAATCATTCAGCTTACCTGTACAATGACTAATCTGAGGAGTAGTTTTGTCCTAAATCCCTTCCAGTTATAGCTTTTTATGCTTTTCTGTGCTTTTTTTTCTTCAAAAATAACAACAAAAATAGTGAAGAAAGCATCTGGCATATAGAATTCATTCTCAAAGAATCCTTGTAACTCGATCAGTTGAGTATATTGTAAATAGTGGTGGGCATGTATTCTTACTGAAGGAGTTTAGGAATCTATGCCACAAGTAATATCACACAATAGGGAATCTGTAAGATGAAGTAATTCCATGTAGAGTGGGTGGCCCAGAGAAACAGTGCTTTGTAGATCCAGTTTTGCTGAGAAGCATTCCCCAAATATTGGCAATCACTCCATGTTGTAAAGGGGAGACCTAGCTCATGGATATTCTTCTAATAGCTCTATTATTCCAATTCCAATAAGTTCCATTATTTCTCAGAAATATTTTTATTCTTTGATTTGTTATTCTTCATATAAACTTTTGGAATGGGGCAGAAGCTTGCAAATACTTTTATCCAGTTTCTTCATTTTGCAGATAGAGCTCCACAGAGTTTAAATATCTTTCCTAATTCAGTGGTTAGTCATTAGTTTAAAGGAAAAAACCCAACGAAATGTGTTATATGAAGGTACACTGTCCTTGTTATCACATATTTGTGATTTACACTAAGGATAAGACATGCATACTAAGTGATTATAATACAAGGAAAAATAGGATTCATTTTTAGAGAGTACCTAGAGTTGGTAACCAGCTGGGTACAATTAGGCAAGTTTAGCTCCCTGACTTACTCATAGTCACCCTCTCACTGAGGCCTTCTCTGACCATACTATTTAAAAATGGATACCTCTCCCTCATCCTGTACATTCTCTATTTCCCATCCCACTTTATTTTCTCCCATACCATTTATCTCTACCTAATATATTATTCATTTTATATATCAGTTTATTTATTGCCTTTTCCTCTTCCTAGAAGATAAGTTTATGAGGGCAGAGATGTTTTGTTTTGTTCACTGCTACATACTAAGCACATACAATGTTTGCCATGTAATAGGTATGCACTTACATTCCCATAGCATTTATCCCATCATCATTTACCACACGTTATTGGTTTTGCTCATTTACTAGTTTGTCAGCTTCATGAAGTCAGAAACTATGTATCTTTTGTTCAATTTTACTCTTAGAAACTAATACAGTACAAAGTACATAATATGCTTTCAACACGCATGTATTTATTTATTTTTAAATTTTCATCCTGGGGCAGGAGAGGTATATTTTAAGCCTGGAAAGTCTTTTTATCCCTGAATATAAGGAAGTGCTCAAAAATATGAAAAGAAGAGTAAAGAATTATAAACCTTTAAAAAAAAGAATGAATGATACCATATCTATAGTAAATATATATGTACACATATACACATATATTGATACACAGGGGTGAAGGGAGATATATTTCTCAAGCACAAGGACTAATGCTTATTGAGAAATGTAAAGGGAAGTGCTGGAGTTGAAAAATCATCATTTTGCAACCACCACAGTAAAAAGTAGATCAGATATGAATCACCAGGGGTGCTAAATATAGGCAGAAATTTTAATGAAGAGTAGTATCTGCATGACCATAAAGTATCCCCCCATAGACTGTCTACTAGTTGTAAGGGAGGAAAAAAAGCAGTGATGATACAGTGGAGAATCACGCAGCAGTTTGACTGATGATCAAAATTAACATCACCCGTAAGGGACAGTTATCTGAGAAGGACAAAACATCACCTATACAGTATTTTGCCTGAGAATACATAACAGTAATTGATGATGAGAAAAAAAATCAAAGACTAAATTAAAAACATTCTATGAGTGGCAGGGAGGGGGAGGCGGAAGAACTGTATTTTTTAAAGATGGCAAAGTCATAAAAGGCTCTAGAATTGCTCTAGATTAAAGAAATCTGTAAGACATGACAACTAAATGCAATACTTGACTCTAGCCTGGATCACGTACTGCAGAGGAAAAGAAAATACAATAAAGGACATTATTAGATCAAATAACCAAATTGGAATATGGATGGCAAAGTAGATAAAAGTATTATATCAATGTCAATTTATGGAGTCAATCACAGTACTATAAGAGAATACCTCTACTCAGATTGCACACCAAAGCATCTAGGAGAACACAGCCATGATATATGCATCAGGAAGAAAAACAGAAATGGTAAAAATCTGGGTAAATATAATAATCTATCACTCTTAAATTCTTTAAATTATGTATCATGGTTGAGGGTAAAAAACCATAACTGTCTGATGAGGTTTTCAGTGCATACATATGAATGTAATTCATATAAAAACTATAACATGAAGCAGGGAGAGAAAGGGATCTATACTGTTATAAGGATCCCCAGACTGTAAATGCAATGGTAAAGTATTAAATCTAAATAGACTGTTAAAAGTTAGCTTATGCAGTTGAAATCCCTCCAGCAGCCAATAATAATAATAATATAATAATAATAATACTTTTTAACGTCTGACAGTGGAAATTACTCTCCAAAGAATATAGGTCCATAAAGAGCAGTAGTTACTTCATTAGTGTACAAGGCCAAAATGACAAGATGTTTTAATCTCCATTAAACAAGGGAGCAAAAAATAAGCTCTTAATCATGTGATGAGGGAGTGAGCCAAGAAATAAATCTTAAAAACTACAATGGCCAAAGTTTAAACACACACGCACACTACAGACACCCAGGGAAAGAAAGAAAAAGACTGTTCTCTTACATAACTTTTTTAAAAGAACTGTATTTAAAAGTGGATTAAGTCACAATTCCTTCACCCCCATTCATATCTCCACAGTCTTCCATTATAGAAAGAAAGTGTGTGTGTGTGTATGTGTTTGTGACAGACAGAGACAGTGTGTTTGTGTGTGTGTGTGTGTGTGTGTGTGTGTGTGTGTGTGTATCGGCTCTTAGAGCTGTAAGAGTGATTGCAATTGATCTGTTTTCCCAAGCATAGTTCAAACTTCACTGGATGTAAAACAGATGTTATGGATTTCCTTCACAAAATGTTGGCAGTGGCACATTTCCAATGCAACTAGAGGAATCAAAAAAGTAAAGTAACTCCAAATGTCTCTTTCTCAAGGATAAAGCAAAGCACAGAGAGAAATTTGGAATAACACTTTTAAACTTTTCTTTAAAAATTAAATTCCTAGGAATATTGGGTCTAAAATCAAATGATTATCAGAACTTAATTCACTAAAATATTATCAGTTACTCTCACACACTGCCAGTGGGGATGCAAAATGGTATGGTCACTCTGGTAAACAGTTTGACAGTTTATTATAAATTTAAACATATTCTTATCATATGACCCAGCAACCCCACTTCCGGTTATTACCCTAGAGAAAAGAAAATTTACATTCACATAAAAAACTCTATTGAGCAGCACTATTCATAATCACCAAAACTGGAAATAACCTGAATGTCCTCCAATAGGTGAATGGATAAAAAAACTATTATACAATAAAATGGAATACTACTCAGAAATGAAAAGACAGATGAATCTCAAAGGCATTATGCTAAGTAAAGAAGCCAATCTCAAAAGGTTACACACTGTGTGATTTCACTTATTTGACATTTTGTAAAGGAAAAATTCTAGTAATGAAGATCAGAGCAAGTACTGCCATGGGTTAAGAGTGGGGAGAGGGTATAAGGGCTTTTTGGCATTGATGGAACTGTTTAATACCCTGATTATACTCGTGAGTACACAGAAACGATCTAATCAGAATAACACAGAAGGAAAAAACTGAATTAAATGAATGGAGCCACAGGGACATGTAGGACAATACCAACGATTTTACATTCATGTCATCAGAGACCCAGAAGCAAAGAAGAAAAAGTGCTGAGTGAAAAGTATATTTGGAGAAATAATGGCTGAAAACTTGTCAAATTAGGTAAAAAGACATAAACTTACAAATTCAAGAAACTCAGAAAACCCTAGGGAGAATAAACTCAGAGAAATCCATGCTTAAACACATCATAATCGAACTACTGAAAATTAAAGAAAAAGAAAACTTCCTGAATCAGTAGAGGAAAACAGACACATATCATATAGAAGAACAAGGATTCCAAGACAGTGGATTTCTCAACAGAAACAATGGAGGCCAGAAGGAAGTAAAACAACATTTTTAAAGAACTGTCACCCAGAATTCAATATCCAGTGAAAATACCCAAACAACATGGAGGCTAAACAATGTTACCAAATAACCAAGAGATCACTGTAGAAATCAAAGAGGAAGACAAAAAATACCTAGAGACAAATTACAATGAAAACAAGATGATATAAAACCTATGGGATGCAGCAAAAGCAGTTCTAAGAGGGAAGTTTATAGCAATACAAGCCTACCTCACGAAACAAGGAAAATCTCAAATAAACAACCTGACCTTACACCTAAAGGAACTAGAGAAAGAAGAGCAAACAAAACCCAAAGTTAGTAGAAGGAAAGAAATCATAAAGATCAGAGCAGAAATAAATAAAATACAAACAAAGAAAACAATATCAAAGATCAATAAAATAAAAGCTGGTTCTTTGAGAAGATAAACAAAAGTGATAAACCTTTAGCCAAACACATCAAAAAGAGGGAGAGGACTCAAATCAATAAAATTAGAAATGAAAAAGGAGAAGTTACAACAGACATGGCAGAAATACAAAGCATCCTATGAGACTACTACAAGCAACTCTATGCCAATAAAATGGACAATCTGGAAGAAATGGACAAATTCTTAGAAAGCTATAACCTTCCAACACTGAACCAGAAAGAAACAGAAAATATGAACAGACCAATCACAAGTAATGAAATTGAAACTGTGATTTAAAATCTTCCAACAAACAAAAGTCCAGGACCAGATGGCTTCACAGGTGAATTGTATCAAATATTTAGAGAAGAGCTAACACGCATTCTTCTCAAACTCTTCCAAAAAATTGCAGAGGAAGGAACACAGCCAAACTCATTCTATGAGGCCACCATCACCCTGATACCAAAACCAGATAAAGATACTACAAAAAAAAGAAAATTACAGACCAGTATCACTGATGAATATAGATGCAAAAACCCTCAACAAAATACTAGCAAGCAGAATCCAACAACACATTAAAAGGATCATACACCATGATCAAGTGGGATTTATTCCAGGGATGCAAGGATTCTTCAATATATGCAAATCAATCAATGTGATACACCATACAAACAAACTGAAGAATAAAAACCGCATGATCATCTCAATAGATGCAGAAAAAGCTTTTGACAAAATTCAACACCCATTTATGGTAAAAATTCTCCAGAAAGTGGGAATAGAGGGAACCTACCTCAACATAATAAAGGCCATATACAACAAACCCACAGCAAACATCATTCTCAACGGTGAAAAACTGAAAGCATTTCCTCTAAAGCCACAGCAATCAGAGAAGAAAAAGAAATAAAAGGAATACAAATTGGAAAAGAAGAAGTAAAACTGTCACTGTTTGCAGATGACATGATACTATACATAGAGAATCCTAAAGATGCCACCAGAAAACTACTAGAGCTAATCAATGAATCTGGGAAAGTTGCAGGATACAAAATTAATGCACAGAAATCTTTTGCATTCCTATACACTAATGATGAAAAATCTGAAAGAGAAATTAAGGAAACACCCCCATTTACCATTGCAATAAAAAGAATAAAATACCTAGGAATAAACCTACTTAGGGAGACAAAAGACCTGTATGCAGAAAAGTATTAAGACACTGATGAAAGAAATTAAAGACAATACAAATGGAGAGATATACCATTCTTGGATTGGAAGAATCAATATTGTGAAAATGACTCTACAACCAAAGCAATCTACAGATTCAATGCAATCCCTATCAAATTACCAATGGCATTTTTTACAGAACTAGAACAAAAAATCTTAAAATTTGTATGGAGACACAAAAGACCCCAAATAGCCAAAGAAGTCTTGAGGGACAAAAACGGAGCTGGAGGAATCAGACTCCCTGACTTCAGACTATACTTCAAAGATACAGTAATCAAGACAATATGTTACTGGCATAAAAACAGACATATAGATCAATGGAACAGGATAGAAACCCAGAGATAAACCCACGCACCTATGGTCAACTAATCTATGACAAAGGAGGCAAGGATATACAATGGAGAAAAGACAGTCTCTTCAATAAGTGGTGCTGGGAAAACTGGACAGCTACATGTAAAATAAAGAAATTAGAACACTCCCTAACACCATAAACAAAAATAAACTCAAGGGCTTCCCTGGTGGCGCAGTGGTTGAGAGTCCGCCTGCCGATGCAGGGGATACGGGTTCGTGCCCCGGTCTGGGAAGATCCCACATGCCGCGGAGTGGTGGGCCCGTGAGCCATGGCCACTGAGCCTGCGCGTCCGGAGCCTGTGCTCCGCAACGGGAGAGGCCACAACAGTGAGAGGCCCGCATACCGCCAAAAAAAAAGTAAACTCAAAATTGATTAGAGACCTAAATTTAAGACTGGACACTATAAAACTCTTAGAGGAAAACATAGGGAGAACACCGTTTGACATAAATCACAGCAAGATCTTTTTTGATTCACCTCCTAGAGTAATGGAAATAAAAACAAAAATAAACAAATGGGACCTAATGAAACTTAAAAGCTTTTGCAAAGCACAGGAAACTACAAACAAGGTGAAGAGACAACCCTCAGAATGGGAAAAAATATTTCCAAACGAACCAACGGACAAAGGATTAATCTCCAAAATATATAAGCAGCTCAATATTAAAAAAAACAAACAACCCAATCCAAAAATGGGCAGAAGACCTAAATAGACATTTCTGCAAAGAAGACATACAGATGGCCAAGAAGCACATGAGAAGCAGCTCAACATCACTAATTATTAGAGAAATGCAAATCAAAACTTCAATGAGGTGTCACCTCACACCATTTAGAATGGGCATCATCAGAAAATCTACAAACAGTAAATGCTGGAGAGGGTGTGGAGAAAAGGGAACCCTCTTGCACTGTTGGTGGCAATGTAAATTGATATAGCCACTATGGAGAACAGTATGGAGGTTCCTCAAAAAACTAAAAATAGAATTACCATATGATCCAGCAATCCCACTACTGGGCATATACCCAGAGAAATCCATAATTCAAAAAGATACATGCACCCCAATGTTCATTGCAGCACTATTTACAATAGCCAGGTCATGGAAGCAACCTAAATGCCCATCGACAGACGAATGGATAAAGAAGATGTGGTACATATATACAATGGAATAGTACTCAGCCATAAAAAGGAACAAAATTGGGTCATTTGTTGAGATGTGGATGGATCTAGAGACTGTCATACAGAGAGAAGTAAGTCAGAAAGAGAAAAACAAATACCGTATATTAATGCATATATGTGGAACCTAGAAAAATGGTACAGATGAACCAGTCTGTTGGGCAGAAATTGAGACACAGATGTAGAGAACAAACAGATGGACACCAAGCGGGGAAAGCAGCAGGGTGGTGGGGTTGGGGGTGTGATGAATTGGGAGATTGGGATTGACATATATACACTCATGTGTATAAAATTGATGACTAATAAGAACCTGTTGTATAAAAAAAATTAAATTTAATTTAAAAATTGTTTTAAAAAAGAAAGAGAAATACCATTTGATATCACTTATATGTGGAATCTAAAAAATGGCACAAATGAACCCATCTACAAAACAGAAACAGAGTCATAGACATAGAGAACAGACTTGTGGTTGCCAAGGGGGAGGGGGAGAGGGAAAGGGATGGACTGGGAGTTTGGGGTTGGTAGATGCAAACTGTTATATTTAGAATGGATAAGCAAGGTCCTAATGGATAGGACAAGGAACTGTATTCAATACCTTGTGATAAATCATAATGGAAAAGAATATAAGAAAAGAATATCTCTATGTGTATAACTGAGTCACTTTGCTGTACAGCACAGATTGGCACAACATTGTAAATCAACTATACTTCAGTAAAAAAAAAGACAATGGATAGGGGTTTAAGAGCAGATTATGGGAGACTGGGATTGACATATACACACTACTATATATAAAATAGATAACCAATTAGGACCTACTTTATAGCACAGGGAACCCTACTCAATACTCTGTAATGGCCTGTATGAGAAAAGAATCTAAAAAGAGAGATGATATATGTATATGTATAACTGATTAACTTTGCTGTACACCTGAAACTAACACAACGTTGTAAATCAACTATACTCCAATAAAAATTTAAAAAAAAATTTTTTTAAAGAGCAGATTAGTCAGAAAATGAAGAAATAATTACTGAACTGAAATACAGATCTGAAGAACAATCAGGAATAAGCACAAAGATATGAAGAGATAGAAAATATAAAGAAAGGGTAAGATGGATGCAGAAGATGAAAAAATAATATGCCCTAAATTCCAGAATGAGAATCAAAGAAAACCAAGATAGAGTTCCACTTCTACTTAAGATGTAAAAATCTGCAGAGAAGGTCACTCTCAACCTAACATCCTGGAAAATCTGAATAATCTATAAAATCATAAACTTTCTTGAGCCCATCAAAGACCTGAGGTTACAAGGCAATCAAATAAATTAAAATTTTTCTCCCTCTAAGGAGAAACAAGACACATAAACTATTCACCTTTGGTTAAACATAGGGGAGGGAAGCAGTTACCATACAAGTGGATAACAAGAAATCAGCTAAAATTTCAACAAATTCTTATAGGACAAATGTGGGGTGGATGTCATTTTGGAACAGATGGGAACCCCACACACAAAGGGACTCCACCAGAAAGATCATGGCAGGAGCCCAGAGAGAGCTCCCCTCAGTGACACAGGCACAAAGAGGTGATCAGCTGCTGCTGGGGTACAAAATGAAGCCAGAACTTCTCTTTGGTAGAAGCAAAAACCCTAAGCTGCTAAAGAAGCAGCAGCAAAGCAGTGCAAGAAAAAAAAAAAACCTTGCCTCCGAGGGAGGAGTAAAAGTCAAACCCATATGATTCTGGGAGAGGGGCAGAAAACACTCCTGCTATCAAGAGAAAGATCCATTGCTTTGGAAAAAGGGGCAGAAGCTTAAATCCCTCTGTTGCACGGGAGGGATACAAAACCCTTTGGGTGCATGATCCTACACCAAAAGCAAGCATAACCCTGGGGTGTGGGGGGAGGGGCAAGGAACTCTCCCCTCCACAAGATCAACACCAGACCCAGGCTGAGTTTGGCTGCACTGGGGAGGAGGAGCACAAAAACGGGTGTTCTCAACCCCTGAGGTGCAGGTCTACAGGACCTGCCCAATACTAAGGATGGACCCTGGAACACAGATCTCCCTTTGTTCCCACCATGAGCCTAGCACCAAGAAACAGGCATCACCACCTACTGCTGAGGGAGTGTCAAGTGCAGGGAGAAACATTCCCCACTGAGATGCAGATATACAGGGACTACTAAAAGTTGAGAGTGAAGCTGGAACACTGATGAAAACCCTCCAGCTCCCCAAACCCTATTCTAAGCATAAGGCAGAACTGAATTTGAAGTTGAGTTTGAATTCACTGCTGGAAGAATTTGAAGCCTTTGGTGCCTAAAAATAATGAAAGAAACAAAAATCCCAAACCCAGCTCAACTGCTGACTACCCTGAATTAAATCCCATACTAAGAGCCTGATAAAAGAAATGTACCCATTTCTGGGCATAACTACTATTTGTTTCAGACTCTACTGTTTTCAACAGACAATGTCCATCAGTCAATAAAAAATTATGGAACACAAAAATTCAAGAAAAAACAAACTATTGTAGACTAATCACCAGAACTGAACTCAATGATGACTCAAATGTTGGTAATATCAGATATGGGCTTTAAAATAACTATGATTGGGCTTCCCTGGTGGCGCAGTGGTTAAGAATCTGCCTGCCAATGCAGGGGACGCGGGTTCGAGCCCTGCTCCGGGAAGATCCCACATGCCGTGGAGCAACTACGCCCGTGTGCCACAACTACTGAGCCTGCGCTCTAGAGCCCGGGAGCCACAACTACTGAAGCCCGCACACCTAGAGCCCGTGCTCCGCAACAGGAGAAGCCACTGCAATGAGAAGGCCGCGCACCGCAATGAAGAGTAGCCCCCGCTCGCCGCAACTAAAGAAAGCCCGTGCGGAACAATGAAGACCCAACACAGCCAAAAATAAATAAATAAATAAACAAATAAATAAATTTAAAATGAAATAAAATAAAATAACTATGATTAAAAACCAGAGACAAATAAGAATGGTGGGGCTGGGCAGAGAAGGAAATGGGGAGCTACTCTTTAATGGGTATGGATTTTCAGTTCTATAAGATGAAAAGAGTCATGGAGATGGATGGTAGTGTTGCTTGTACAACATTATGAACGTATTTAATACCAATGAACTGTACATTTAAAAATGGTTAAAAAGGTAATATATATTATATATATTAATATATAATGTTATAGTGTTACACACACAAGTGCTTGGAAAACTGGTAAAATCTGCAAAAGCTCTCTGGATTTTACTAATATCAAATTTCTGGTTTTGATAGTATACTATAATTATGCAAGATGTTATCACCGTCAGAGGCTGGATGAAGTGATCTCCTTGTATATTGTTTTTATTGCAACTTCTTGTGAGTCTCTAATTATTTCCAAACTGAAAGTTTAAAATGTGTAAGAATAGATGAAATAAGATTGGAAAAATACTGATAACTGTTGAAGGTGCCTAATGGGTAGCTACAGGTTAATTATACTATTATTTTTACATATCCATGTATCCCCCCACTTTTCAAAAGTTTGATTCACACCACTTCACTTTTACCAAAGACCTACATTATTACCTCTTTTTGCTAATCGAAAGAAATCTGATGGAAGAATTTTCACTTTTACGAAAAAAGGCAAAAAATGAAAATAACATTCAGGGTTTGTTTTGGAGCGAGCCATCATAAAGACAACATGCACCCTGAGCAGTGAAAGTGGCACCACCAAGCTCCTTCCCCAGAAACTACATTCAGCATCTCAGCATCAAGCCACCATAGCTTTGAAATATGTCTGTGAGCATTTGTGCTGTATCTTGATTTATTTTGTACATATTAGCAATTTTGTACATCTGTTAGCAATTTATTTTGTACATCTGTTAGAGGTAACTGCTTCTTCACTTTACACCATTTTGGCTTACAAAAGGTTTCATAGGAATGCTCTATTTTCAGATGTGGGGGAACCTATATTTAAAATTTTCCATAATAAAACATTAAAGAAAAAAATAACTATGATTAATAAGTGAAAAGATCTAGTGAAAAAAGGTAGATAACATTCATGAAGAAATGGGGAATTTCAGCAGAGAGAGAAAAATTAAGAATCAAATGAAAACACTAGAAATAAAAAAACATTACTTTAGAGATGAAGAATTTCTTTAATGGGCTCATTGGCAGAATGGACTTCAGCTGAGGAAAGAATCTGTGAACTTTAAGATACAGTAATAGAAATTATCCAAAATGAAATGCAAAGAAAAAAGAGTGAAAGAAATAGAACAGAGCATCCAAACACTGAGACAATATATCAAATGTTCTAACATATGGCTAATCAGAGTTGGAGAAGAAGAAAGAGAACAGGACAGAAAAAGTATCTGAAAAGATGCGGTTGAGAATTTTCACATAAACACACCTTAGAAATAGCACGCACTGTCAAAAAACAATATTAATAGAAACGTTTGAAAGCAGCCAAAAAAATGCATGCACAGACATAAACAATATAGCAGACTTCTTTTCACAACCCATGTACTCCAGTAAACACTGAAAGGATTGCTTTAAAGAAAGCAAACTGTGAAAGAAAGTGTCAATACAATTGTCAATGGTCAACAACACAGTCCTGGTTTTCCTCCCATCTCTCAGTTTTCTAATTTCTTTGCATTATCCTTTAATTCTATTCAGCAGGACATTTTAGAATTCCTCAAGGTTCAGTGGCAGTCTTTTTCCTATTTTCACTCTATATTCTCTCCATAGGCAGTCTCATTCCTGCTCAAAGTTTTAACTTTACCCACTGGCAGATAACCCCAGTGTTTATATCTCCTACCTACACCTCTTCTCAGCTTCCTACTTCTTATTTTTACTTCAGTGCTTCAAAGGCACTTAAGTTCAACATGTCCAAACTGAAGTCACCAACTCATCTGACATGGTCTTCTTCCAACTTTTCCTATCTCAACAAATGCAATCACCATCACCAAGGAGTTAGCACCTGTCAGTGACTCCTGACTCCTCTTATTTAACCAACACCATGCCTATTCAATTGTACTTCCTAAATATCCCCCAAATCCATTCAGCCCTCTATCTCAACCACCATTATTCTAGTCCAAACTACAAACTTCTGTTTCCCTGAACTGTTTTATAGGCTAGTCACTGACCCTCCTGTATCCAATTTTGCACCCCTTAAATCCCTTCTCCCTGCAACATCAAAAATAATTCTTTCTAGGATGTCACACTACGTCACACATAGTTTGACTATGGTCAAACTCCTTATACCAAAATCCATAGTGTGGACCTTACATACGTTGCTAACCTCATCTTATACCATTCTCCCCTGCTCTTGCCCTCTCCCAGACACTCCGGCCTCCTGTTCCCCCCCAGCACAATGCCTGTGTATAAGCTATCCTATCTAGGACCTCTTTTGTTAGTGTATGCCTGCTCATTTTTCAGATATCAGCTCAAGTTTCAGGAAATTATTCTATGTTCTCCCTGAAAGTCAAATTCCTGATACATGCTTCAACAGCACTGTGCAACTCTTATTTGTAGCATTTGCCACAACGATAATTTTAGATTTATTTCTGCAATTATTTAATATAACTTCACTCTAGGCTATAAATTCCATGAGGATCAAGGATTATATCTGGTTTTGCTTACATTTTATTTTAATGCCTAGTACATGGTGAATGTACAATAACTTTTAATTGAGTGAATGAGAGACATAGAAAATATAGGCTTAAATATAAGCCACAATAATGGTGTTATACTTTCAGAGATATTTTGATATTTACTTATCAAGAAAAAAGAACAGGTAAACTTAAAATTGTAAACTGAAAGAAATTCCTAAGAAAAGAAAAGTAAAATATCTTACCTAGACACAAATTCACTTAATTCTGAATATTCGGTGGGTTCCATTATTATGCTGAGGTCAGTAATAACAGAAGATAAACTCTCCTCATTCTAAAATAGGAACAAAAAAACTTTTTTGTATCAAAGCACAGTCAACTTTTAAATAAAATTAAGAGACAAATCTACTTTCAAAATATGCAAAATGAAATGTCACCAAGTAATAGGAAAAAGTAACCAAGAAAAAGTACTGCAAATATGGGTTACTTTTTTTAAAAATTTTTATTGGAATGTAGTTGATTTACAATGTTGTGTTAGTTTCAGGTGTACAGCAAAGTGAATCAGTTATACATATATAGATATGCACTCTTTTTTAGATTCTTTTCCCATATAGGTCATTACAGAGTATTGAGTAGAGTTCCCTGTGCTAAATGTCCTTACTAGTTATCTATTTTATATATAGTAGTCCGTATATGTCAGTCCCAATCTCCCAATTTATCTCTCCCCTCCCCTTTACCCCCAGTGACCGTTAGTTTGTTTTTTACTTCTGTGACTCTATTTCTGTTTTGTAAATAAGTTCATTTGTACCATTTTTTTAGATTTCACATATAAATAATATCATATGATATTTATCTTTCTCTGACTTACTTCACTTAGTATGACAATCTCTAGGTCCATCCATGTTGCTGCAAATGGCATTATTTCATTCTTTTTTTATGGCTGAGTAATATTCCATTGTATATACATACCACATCTTTATCCATTCCTCTGCTGATGGACATTTAGGTTGCTTCCATGTCCTGGCTATTGTAAATAGTGCTGCAATGAACACTGGGGTACATATATCTTTTTGAATTATGGTTTCCTCCAGATATATAACCAGGAGTGGGATTGTTGGATCATATGGTAGCTCTATTTTTAGTTTTTTAAGAAACCTCCAAACTGTTCTCCATAATGGTTGTACCAATTTATATTCCCACCAACAGTGTAGGAGGTTTCCCTTTTCTCCACACCCTCTCCAGCATTTATTGTTTGTAGATTTTTTGATGATTGCCATTCTGACTGATGTGAGGTGATATCTAAATAGTTTTGATTTGCATTTCTCTAATAGTGACGTTGAGCATCTTTTCATGTGCCTCTTGGCCATCTGTATGTTGTCTTTGGAGAAATGTCTATTTAGATCTTCTGGCCATTTTTTGATTGGGTTGTTTGTTTTTTGATATTGAGGTGCTTGAGCTGTTTGTACATTTTGGAGATTAATCCCTCGTCAGTCGGTTCGTTAGCAAATATTTTCTCCCATTCTCTGGGTTGTCTTTTTGTTTTGTTTATGGTTTCCTTTGCTGTGCAAATGGGTTACTTCTTAAAAGAGTGAAATCAGATCCTCACTCCATACCAAAAACCAAAATGAACTCCAAGTGAATTACTTACTTAAATGTTAACACTGAAACCATAAAGTATTAGGAGGGAATATAGACATGTAACTGATTACTGAGTAAGAAAGAACTTTCTAAGCAAACAATAACAACAAAAAAGCAAATATGATTACATAAAAACACAAACTATCGATATAAAATGCTTTATAACTAAAAGAAAAGAAATAAACAGGAAAATTTGTACTATAAAAATGACAAGGAGATATGAAAACTTAAAAGAAAAAGGCACATAACATGCACTAAAAACTCAGAGGTAAAAGACAAGTTACACGGAAAAAAAATGTTTGCTCTGACAAGTAATAAGATAAATGTAAATTAACACAATGAGATGACACTTTTACCTATAACATTGTTTTGACAATGCATAACTTAAAATGTTTATATTCTCTGTCTCAGCAATTTGAATTCTATGAATATATCATAAAGAAATGAAGACAAAGGCTAACAGCTTCTTATTACAAAAAGCCAAAAACAAGTCTATATTCAATAATGGGGATTGTTAAATAAACTGTTAAATACTTTGATCTGCAAAATCCAAGTTTTCTCCTTTACTCTAGTAAATTTTCTTCTATTATATATTTACCTATAATTTCTCTTTCATTTTTTCTTGTTTTTGGAAAAATCATATGAATCTTCATTGTCTTCCAGATTTTTCTTCTTTTCAATTGCACTTGTAGGTGATTTTTCTCAAGCCTATCCTCCATATTCTACTCCTAACTATTTCTAATTTATTTTTCAGCACTATAATCATTTTATTCTTCCTTTCTTTCTCCCAGCTCTCTTTCCCTCTTATTCAATTTTCTTTGAATGCTTTCATTTGAGAGTGCAGTTATAATATAGCATGTTCTTTTATTTCCTGGATTAATTATTTCAAAGAGAATTTATCTACATTTTCTAATTCCTTTCATGGCAAGGTTTCTAAATGATGACTAACAAATTCTGCACCATTTTTGTGTTCTGTACTCTGTGGATCTTTTTTGTTAACAGGAGTAGATCTAGCTATTTCTTCTATTTCCTAAGGATATAGAGTGAGTAGATAATGCTTGACTGTTTACCATTTGTCTGGGTAATATCTGACTTGTCTTTCTGTATTTTCAGCTGCTGGAGAAATGGATATTAATGGCTTATAATCACTGTTTAGTTTTTTCCACTGCTCAAGAATATAGTGGGAATTGTTAGGAGCAACTGTAGTCAAAGTAGACTGTTTGTGGGCATCTACCACCATATCTCATCAAAAAAAAATTCCAGGGCTTCCCTGGTGGCGCAGTGGTTGAGAGTCCGCCTGCCGATGCAGGGGACGCGGGTTCGTGCCCCGGTCCGGGAAGATCCCACATGCTGTGGAGCGGCTGGGCCCGTGAGCCACGGCCGCAGAGCCTGCACGTCCGGAGCCTGTGCTCCGCAATGGGAGAGGCCACAACAGTGAGAGGCCCGCGTACCGCAAAAAAAAAAAAACCAAACCAAACCAAACCAAAACAAAAACACAACAAATTCCAGAACATTCTTACAACTCAATAATGAAAAGACAAATAACCCAATTAAAAACTGGGCAATGGATCTCAACAGACATTTCACCAAAGATGATATACAAATGGCCAATAAGCTTATGAAAAGATGCTCAACATACTAATCATAATCTGGTACTTCCATCTGACCCAGTAATTCTCTACCTAGATTTATATAAGAAAAATGAAAACATAACGTCCACTTAAAAACTTATACATGAATATCTTCAGAAATGTTATCCATAACAGCCAAAAGGTGAAAACGAGCGAAATGTTTCTCAGCTGACAAATGAATAAACAAAATGTGATAGATCCTCACGATGCAGCCAAAAAAAAATTTTAAAAAGAATGAAGTAATGATATATGCTACAACATGAATGAACCCTGAAAATATTGTGCTAAGTGAAAGAAACCAGTCAAAAAATTTGTAATCATACAAATTATATGAGTCCATTTCTATGAAATGCCAAGAATAGGCAAATCCATAGAGACAGAAGATAGATAAGTCAGGTCTGGGAAGAAGAAAGGCAAATGAGGGGTGATAAAGAGCATGGGGTTTCTCCTTGAGGTGCTAAAAAAGTTCTAAAATTGATGTGGTGATGGTTGCACAAAGCTGAATAAATTAAAAACTGCTGAATGTATACTTTTAATGGATGAATTATATGGTATGTGAACTACATCTCAATAGAGCTGTTATAACCAAAAAAAAGGGGAAAAGAAAAAAAATCTCAGAGAAATGCCTTGTCTTTTGTTTGAGTATGTGTAAGTGTTTTGGATTTTGGCCTTATACCCATTAGAATAGGCAAAGTACCCTGTCAGCATAAAGCCTATGATTTACTGGCCCCTCCATTTTTTATTCATTCATTCATTCATTTATTTTTGGTGTGTTGTGAATTCTTCAATATATTTTTTCTCCATCTCTCTCCTTGCCAGTCATACTGCTAACGAGGTCAACCCACCCCAGTTGGCAAACAAGGGAAGGACCTTGTAAACAACCTGACCTCAAAGACCCTGCATGAGTCTCAGCAGCACATTCCTTTCTACCACAGTCAATTTAAGCCCGCATTTCTCATTCTTCTCTACAACTTAAGGATTTGGGGTAAAGACATTCAAGAAAAGGGTCCTGTGATTTCACAAAATACCCTACATCAGATTTCAGTGTTTTCTTTCATTTGGGTTTGAATGTCATCACATCAGGTAAATTTTCTCTGGAGACTATGATATGGGACTGTATTCTTTTTAAAAAATTTTTTTTGAGATATAATTGACATATAACACTGTATTAGTTTCAGATGTACAAAATGATTACATATTTGTATATATTGTGAAATGATCACACAGTCAATATTCAACACCACACATAATTACAAAAATTGTTTCTTTGTGATGATTTGAAGATTTACTTTCTTAGCAACTTTAAAAAATGCAATGAAGTATTATTAACTATAGTTGCCATACTGTACATTAGATCCCCATGACTAATTTATTTTCTAACTGGAGGTCTGTACCTTTTGACCACCGTCACCCATTTCCCCCAACCCCCTCCCCTGGCAACCACCAATCTATCCTCTACATCTATAAGCTTGCTCTTCTTTTTGTTTATGCTGTTTCCTAGATTCCATATATAAGTGAGATCATACAGTACTTGTCTTTCTCTGTCTGAGTTCACTTAGCATAATGCCCTCAAGGTCCATCCATGTTGTCACCAATGGCAAGATTTCATTCATTTTATGGCTGAATAATATTCCATTTTATATACAGACCACATTTTCTTTATCCATTCGTCCATCGATGGACACTAAATTTGTTTCCCTGTCTTGGTTATTGTAAATAATGCTGCAATAAACATGGGGGTGCATGTATCTTTTTGAGTTAGTGTTTTTGTTTCCTTTGAATAAAATACCCAGAAGAATTGCTGGATCATGTAACAGTTATATTTTAACTTTCTGAGGAGCCTCCATATTGTTTTCCATAGTGGCTGCACCAATTTACATTGCAACCAACAGTGCACAAGAATTCCCATTTCCCTACATCCTCACCAACACCTGTTATTTCTTGTATTATTTACATTACACATTCTAACCAGTGTGAGGTTATAGCTAATTGTGGTTTTGATTTACATTTCCTTGATGAATAGTGTAATGTTGAACACCTTTGCATGTACCTGCTGGTCTTCTGTTTGTCTTCTCTGGAAAAATGTCTAATCAAATCCTCTGCCCATTTTTAATCAGATTGTTTTTTGCACTATTGAGCTTTATGAGTTCTTTACATGTTTTGGATATTAACACCTTATCAGACATGATTTGCAAATATTTTCTCCCATTCAGCCTTGTAATTTTGTTGATGGTTTCCTTTGCTGTGCAGAAACTTTTTAGGTTCATGTAGCTGCTTGTTTATTTTTGCCTTTAGTGTCAAATCCAAAAAATCATCACCAGAATGATGTCAAGGGGCTTACCACCTATGTTTTTTCTAGGAGTCTTATGGTCTCAGGTCTTACATTCAAATCTTTAATCCATTTTGAGTTAGGTTTTATGTATGATGTAAGAGTGGTCCAGTTTCATCCTTTTGCATGTGGCTATCCAGTTTTCCCAACACCATTTATGGAAGAGACTATCCTTTCCCCTTTCTATAATCTTGGCTATTTTGACATAAATTAATTGACCGTATATGCATGGGTTTATTCTTCGGTTCTCTATTCTGTTCCATTGACATATGTATCCATTTTATGCCAACACAATATTGTTTAGACCACTATAGTTTTGTAATGTAGTTTGAAATCAAGGTGCGTAATAGCTCCAGGTTTACTCTTCTTTCTCAAGATTGCTTAGGAGGGACTTGGTGGCACAGTGGTTAAGAATCCGCCTGCCAGGGACTTCCCTGATGGCACAGTGGTTAAGAAACCGCCTGCAAATGCAGGGGACACGGGTTCGAGCCCTGGTCCGGGAAGATCCCACATGCCGCGGAGCAAATAAGCCCATGCACCACAGCTACTGAGTCTGTGCTCTAGAGCCCGCAAGCCACAACTACTGAGCCCGCATGCCACAACTACTGAAGCCTGTGCGCCTAGAGCCTGTGCTCTGCAACAAGAGAAGCCACCGCAATGAGAAGCCTGCGCACCACAACAAAGAGTAGCCCCTGCTCGCCACAACTAGAGAAAGTCTGCACACAGCAACAAAGACCCAACGCAGCCAAAAATAAATAAATAAATAAATTTATAAAATTAAAAAAAAAAACGAATCCGCCTGCCAATGCAGGGGACACGAGTTCAATCCCTGGTCCAGGAATATCCAACATGCCGTGGAGCAACTAAGCCCATGCGCTACAACTACTGAGCCTTCTCTCTAGAGACCGCAAGCCACAACTACTGAAGCCCGCACGCCTAGAGCCCATGCTCCACAACAAGAGAAGCCACCGCAATAAGAAGACTGCACACCACAACGAAGAGTAGCCCCTGCTCACCGCAACTAGAGAAAGCCCGCATGCAGCAACGAAGACCCAATGCAGCCAAAAATAAATAAATAAATTTATTTAATAAAAAAAAGATTGCGTTGGCTATTTGGGATCTTTTGTGGTTCCAAACAAATTTTAAGAGTTTCTTCTATTTCTGTGAAAAACATCGTTGGAATTTTGGTAGGGATTGCACTGAATCTGTAGATAACTTTCATCAGTATGGACATTTTAACAATATTAATTCTTCCTATCTATGAGCATGGAGTATCTTTCTACTTATTTGTGTTATAAACTTCTTTCATCAATGTCAGACTTTTCAGTGCACAGCCCTTTCACCTCCTTGGTTAAACTTATTTGTAGGTATTTTATTCTTTTTGATGCTATTGTAAATGAAATTGTTTTCTTAATTTCTCTGATAGTTCATTATTAGGGTATAGAAATGCAACAGATTTATTGATTTTGTATTCTACAACTTAACTGAATTAGTTCATTTGTTCTAATAGTTTTTCTGGTTCTTTCTTTTTTTTTTTGGTGGAGCCTTTAGGGTTTTCTATAAATAATAACATGTCATCTATGAATAGTGACAGTATGACTTCTTTCTTTCCAATTTGGATGCCTTTTATTTCTTTTTTTTAATCTAACTGATCTGGCTAAAACTTCCAATACTGTGTTGGATAAACACGGTAAGAGAGGGCATCCTTTGTCTTATTCTAGATATTACAGGAAAAGCTTTCAGCTTTTCACTATTGAGTATGAAGTTAGATATGAACTCATCATACATGTCCTTTATTATTTTGAGGTATATTCCCTCCATACCCACTTTTTTAAACATTTTATAATAACTTTTATCTTTTTCTAACATCTTTATTGGAGTATAATTGTTTTACAATGTTGTGTTAGTTTCTGCTGTATAACAAAGTGAATCAGCTATACGTATACATATAACCTCATATCTCCTCCCTCTTGCATCTCCCTCCCACCCTCCCTATCCCACCCCTCTAGGTGGTCTCAAGGCATGGAGCTGATCTCCCTGTGCTATGTGGCTGCTTCCCACTAGCTATCTAGTTTATTTATTTATTTTAATTTTTTAAACATCTTTATTGGAGTATAATTGCTTTACAATGTTGTGTTAGTTCCTGCTGTATAGCAAAGTGAATCAGCTATACATATACATATATCCCCATATCCCCTCCCTCTTGTGTCTCCCTCCCACCCTCCCTATCCCACCCCTCTAGGTGGTCACAAAGCATCAAGCTGATCTCCCTGTGCTATGCGGCTGCTTCCCACTAGCTATCTGTTTTACATTTGGTAGTGTATATATGTCAGTGCCACTCTCTCACTTCGTCCCAACTTACCCTTCTCCCTCCCCATGTCCTCAAGTCCATTCTCTATGTCTGAGTCTTTATTCCTGTTCTGCCCCTAGGTTCGTCAGAACCTTTTTTTTTTTTTTTTTTTAGATTCCATATATATGTGTTAGCATACGGTATTTTTCTCTTTCTGACTTACTTCACTCTGTATGACAGACTCTAGGTCCACCCACCTCACTACAAATAACTCAGTTTCGTTTCTTTTTATGGCTGAGTAATAGTCCATCCGTCAATGGACATTTAGGTTGCTTCCATGTCCTGGCTATTGTAAACAGTGCTGCAATGAACATTGTGGTACATGTCTCTCTTGGAATTATGGTTTTCTCAGGGTATATACACAGTAGTGGGATTGCTGGGTCATACAGTAGTTCTATTTTTAGTCTTTAAAGGAACCTCCATACTGTTCTCCATAGTGGGTGTATTGATTTACATTCCCACCAACAGTGCAAGAGGGTTCCCTTTTCTCCACACCCTCTCCAGCATTTATTGTTTGTAGATTTTTTGATGATGGCCATTCTGACCGGTGTGAGGTGATACCTCATGGTAGTTTTGATTTGCATTTCTCTTATAATTAGTGATGTTGAGCAACCTTTCATGTGTTTGTTGGCAATCTGTATATCTTCTTTGGAGGAATGTCTATTTAGGACTTCTGCCCATTTTTGGATTGGGTTGTTTGTTTTTTTGATATTGAGCTACATGAGGTGCTTGTATATTTTGGAGGTTAGTCCTTTGTCAGTTGCTTTGGTTGCAAATATTTTCTCCCATTCTGAGGGTTGTCTTTTCATCTTGTTTATGGTTTCCTTTTCTGTGCAAAAGCTCTTCTATACCCACTTTGTTGAAGTTATTACCATAAATTGTTGCTGAATTTTATCAAATGCTTTTTCTGCATTTATTGAGATAATCATATGATGTTTTATCCTTCTTTTTTGTTCATGTGGTGTAGCACATCGATTGATTTGCAAATGTTGAACCATCCTTGCATCCCTGGAATAAGTTCCACTTGATCATTGTGAATGATCCTTTTAATGTATTGCTGAATTTAGTTTGCTAATATTTTGTTGAAGATTTTTACATCTATGTTCACCAGGGATATTGGCTTATAATTTTCTTTTCTGTGCCCTTGTCTATTTGGGGTATCAGAGTAAGTTGGCTTTCTAAAGTAAGTTCAGAAGTGTTCCTCCTCTTTTTGGAAGAGTTTGAGATGCACTGGTATTAATTCCTCTTTATATGTTTGGTAGCAGTCATCAGTGAAGCCATCTGGTCCTGGATTTTAGTTGGGAGGTTTTAAATTACTGATTCAATCTCCCTATTAGTAACTGGCCTGTTCAGATTTTCTATTTCTTCCTGATTCAGTCTTGGAAGGTTGCTTTTAGGAGTTTATCCATTTGTTGGTGCATAATTGTTCACAGTAGTCTCTTATGATCCTTTGTATTCCTGTGGTAGCAGTTGTAATGACTCATCTTTCATTTCTGATTTTATTTGAGTCTTTTTTTTTTCTTGGTGAGTCTAGCTAAAGATTTATCAATTTTGATTATCCTTTCAAAGAATCTGCTCTTGGTTTCATTGATCTTTTCTAACGTCTTTTTAGTCTCTATTTCATTTGTTTCTGTTCTGATTTATGTTCATAGGTTTTTTTGTTTGCTTTGCTTTGTTTGTTTGTTTTTGGCCCCACCAAGTGGCTTGCAGGATCTTAGTTCCCCAACCAGGGATCAAACCCAGGCCCTCGGCAGTGATAGCACAGAGTCCCAACCACTGGAACACCAGGGAATTCCCTCTGATCTATGTTATTCCCTTCCTTCTGGTAACTTTGGGCTTCATTTGTTCTTCTTTATCTTTATACCTCAGTTCCTTGAGGTATCAAGTTAAGTGTTTTGAGATTTTTCTTGTTTCTTTAGATAGGCGTATATTGCCATGGTCTTCCCTTTCAGAACTGCTTTTACTGTAGTTCATAAGTTTTGGTATGTTGTATTTCCATTTTCATTAGCCTCAAGGTATTTCTTTATTTTGCTTCCATTTGTTTTTTGACCCATTGGTTGTTCAGTAGCATGTTTTTAATCTCCACATATTTGTGAAATTTCCAGTATTCTTCTTGTAATTGATTTCTAGCCATACCACTGCGGTTGGAAAAGACGCTTGACATCATTTCAACCTTCTTATATTTAAGACTTATAACATATAAGAATATATGGGGCTTCCCTGGTGGTGCAGTGGTTGAGAGTCCGCCTGCCGATGCAGGGGACATGGGTTCGTGCCCCGGTCTGGGAAGGTCCCACGTGCCGCGGAGCGGCTGGGCCCGTGAGCCATGGCTGCTGAGCCTGCGCGTCCGGAGCCTGTGCTCAGCAGCAATGGGAGAGGCCACAACAGTGAGAGGCCCGCGTACCGCAAAAAAAAAAAAAAGAATATATGTTCTATCCTGGAGAATGTTCCATATATACCTGAAAAGAATGTGTATGCTGTTGCTCTTGGAAGGAATGTTCTATATACATCTGTTAAGTCAACCTGGTCTAACGTGTTCTTTAAGGTCAATGTTTCCTTATTGATTTTCTCCCTGGATGATCTATCCATTGATGTGTGATCAATTTAAGGTCCCCTATTATTATTATATTGCTGTCAGTTTCTCCTTTAGGTCTGTCAATATCTGCTTTATATATGTAGGTGCTC
This sequence comes from Stenella coeruleoalba, assembly GCF_951394435.1. Taxonomy (NCBI): domain Eukaryota; kingdom Metazoa; phylum Chordata; class Mammalia; order Artiodactyla; family Delphinidae; genus Stenella; species Stenella coeruleoalba. Next base: position 33,299,109 of record NC_137153.1, on the reverse strand, counting down.
CTCTGCTGGGTGCATAAATATTTATAAATCTTATATCCTCTTGTTGAATTGACCCCTTTATCATTATGTAGTGCCCTCCTGTCCCTTATTATCGCCTTTTTTAAAAGTTTATTTTGTCTGATATAAGTATACCTACCACAGATTTCTTCTGGTTTTCATTTGCATGGAATATATTTTTCTACCCCTTCACTTTCAGTCTGTGTGTGTCCTTATACCTGAAGTGAGTCTCTTGTAGGCAGTGTACAGAGGGGTCTTGTTTTTTATTTGTTTATCTACTCTATTTCTTTTGATGGGAGAATTTAGTCCATTTACATTTAAAGTAATTATTGATAGGTATGTACTTAATGCCACTTTGTTCATTATTTTCTAGTGTTTTGTAGTTTCTCTGTTCTTCTCTTGCTTTCTTCCTTTGTGGTTAAATGACCTTCTTTAGTGGTATGCTAATATTCCTTTCTCATTATCTTTTGTGTATCTACTATAGGTTTTGGCTTTATGGTTACCATGAGGCTTACAAATAACAACTTACATTTACAACAGTCTCTTTTAAGTTGATAACAACTTAAACACATTCCAAAGCTCTACATGTTTACTCTCCCCCTCAATGTTTTATGTTCTTGATTTTACATTTTACATATTTTTATCATGTATCCCTTAAATAATTATTGTAGTTAGTTGTTTTTACTATTTTTGTCTTTTAACCTATGTATTAGCTTTATAAGTGATGAATTCACTACCTATACTACATATTTACATTTACCAGTGAGATTTATACTTTCATGTTTTCCTGTTACTAATTAGTGCCGTTTCTTTTCAGCTTAAAGAAATCCCTTTAACATTTCTTTTAAGGCTGATTTAGTGGTGATGAACTCCTTTAGCTTTTGCTTATCTGCAAAATTCTTTTACCTCTTCTTCGATTCTGAATGATAACTTTGCCAGGTTGATAATTCTTGGTTGGAAATTTTTTTCTTTCAGCCCTTTGAATACTTATGCCACTCTCATCTGACCTGCAAAGTTTCCCCAGAAAAATCTGCTTAAGGTCTTTAGGGTGTTCCCTTGTACGTAACAATTGTTTTTCTCTTGCTGCTTTTAAGAGTCTCTCCTTGTTTTCAAATTTTGGTATTTTAATTTTAATGTGTCGGTGTGAGGTTTTTGCGGTTCCTCTTATTTGGAACTCTCTGGGGTTCCTGGATCTGGAGAACTGTTTTCACAGTTTAGGGAAGTTTTCCACCATTACTTCTTCAAATATGTTTTCAGACCCTTTCTCTTCTCCTTCTGGAACTCCTTGTAATGTGAATGTTAGCACACTTCATGTTGTCCCATAAATCCCTTAAGCTATCTTCACTTTTTTTTCATTCTTTTTCGTTTTTGCTGCTTTGATTTGGTGAGTTCCTGTGCCCTGTCTTTGAGTTCACTGATCTTTTCTTCTGTCTCATGCTGTCTGCTATTAAAATCCCCAACGTATTTTTCAGTTCAGTTATTGTACTCTTTAGCTTGGGGACTTCTGTTTGGAACTTTCTTATATTTTCCATATTTTGTTGAAGTTCTCCGTGTGTTCATCCATTCTTCTCCTGAGTTTGGCTAGCATCTTTATGACCATTACTTTGAACTCTTTATCAGGTAAATTACTTATCTCTGTTTCGTTAAGGATTTTTCCTGAGGTTTAATCTTGTTCTTTCTTGTTTCACACATATTCCTCTGTTTCTTCGTTTTACTTGATTATCTATGTTGGTTTCTATGCATTACATGAAACAGTCACCTCTCCAGTCTTGAAGGGCTGGCCTTGTGTAGATGAACCTTACTGTTCAACCCTGCCCTAGTTCTTGGTTGTCTCTCAAACCTTTATGATTATCCAAGCTGCCAATTTTATTTTTTATAGCTCCCAGTAGTTGAAGTTGTGCCAGGACCAAATATTCTTTTAATTTAAAATTTTCCCTATTTTTGAATCTTTTTTTTCATTTCATTGCATTTCAGGGAGAGCAGTTATGAAAACATACTCAACTGTCACTTCCCCCAGAAACTGCCACCCATTTGACTTATTATGCTGCATGGACTGTGAATGCTGACACATGTTAATTATAATGTTCTTGCAACTCCTCACAAACAGTACATTAGCACTAACAACACCAGAGGGTAAATCTGGGGAAAAGAGTTATATGCTCCAACTGCATCTGACAATAATAGCTGTGCCAACATGGGTAATCATTCAAACATTCTGGGTGTATTTCCCAATAAGAGGGTTGACCTAGATAATCTATAAGGTCACTTTTGGTCCCAGCATTCTATTAATATGATTTTAGGTCACTTTGGTTTCTAACATTGTACTATCATGATTTTATTATAACAATATTCTACAAGTAAGATAATTTTATTGTTTAGGTTACTTTTTAATTTTCTGATAGTTAAATGTCTCCCTCTAGTGGAAATTTTGTTTTAAAAAGTGTTTTAGAACACAGAAGGTTGCTATCTATGACTGTTTTTTTTCTATCAGTCTCAACTATAAAAATCTGCTCAACACGTAAAACAGTAAAATTATTTTAGAAGGCAGTTTGGTACTATCAATCAGAATTTACATGTAAATCTCCTTTAACCTGGCAATCCCATTAGAGATATAGTTCTAAAAATATACTTACCCAAGTAGGTCTAGAACATCTGAGGGTTTACCAATAAATAATAAAAATCATAAAACTGGAAAGGTGCAGAGAGAAAGGGAGTGTTCTTAACATAGCCTGGGACAGCATGCTCTTTTTGTAGCAAATTAGGTAAAACCAAGCAGTTGAAAAGCATCTACATACTTTGAAATGTATATAATGACAACTTATGTCCCTTTAGAGATTCAGCAATTACTGTGTTCTATGTCTTTCAAAGAATATAAATTGTTCCTCTCCTTATATATTTTTTTCCTGCATCCCCTAAAGCATGTGGGACAGAAACTGCTGGTAGTCCCCAATATTTGTACTTCTTTCTTGCTCCGATTTTTTCACTGGCTACATGGCCATGCATAATGAAGGCTAAATTTCCAGCCTCCCTTGCACTAATTTATTGGCCATTAGAATGTAGGTGAAAACGATGGGTGTTACAACTTCTGAGAAGTGTCCTTCAATGGAAAAGGTGAGCCCTGGTTTGCCCAGCCCTTTCCCGATGTCTGAAATGCTAAAGTGATAACTGCACTATGATTTGGAAGTCACATGGGTGATGGCAGAGCCTGATGATCATGAAACCACCATACTAGCCCTTGAAAACATATCCTGCAATTTTGTTTAAGCAACAGAGAAATAAACTAGTACTTTGAACCTTCCTTATTTTTAAGTTTTCTGTTATGTGCAGCTCAACTAATTCTAATTCATTCAACATGTGAGCTAACAGTATAACTTTAGGCCAATACTAAATGGTTACAAAGTTTTCAATCATGCTTTGGTGGTATGAGGATCAGAATATTAGCTTAAAAGGTGAGGTCTGGGCTGGTGCCACTACTGCCTGGTAGGAGGTAGGGAGCATAGCCACTACAGCAGGGGTAGCAGGTCCTGTATGGTAGGGCCCACATGGCTCTGGTCCTGTCTATGTGGCTTCATGGTGGCCACCCAGGACCATCAAGGTAAGCTACTATGGGAGCTGCAGGGGCCCAGTGCCAGTTCATGCTGGGAATGCCTCTGGTCAGGTAATAGCCATTCTTAAGAAGCACGTCGCATTATAAAAAATGCCCCCAAACTGAAACCTCATCCTTGATCTAACTCATGATGTGATCAAATTACCACTTGATGCTTTTCTTCAGAGGCTTAAGGTGACCAGAGTATGGAACTTCAACAAAATGAAATTAAAATATTCCAGGCTATTTTATCTCTCAGGCCAAATTCCCACTAATGAGCACACTAATCAATCTGGCCACAACCTATCCTGGAATGTATAGCTCCACTGAGCAGCTCGTTCACCTCAACTTCAGAGGATGGTCTTTCTTTTCTCTGTTGGACTTGTGGACATCCTCCCAAGGATAAGCCTAATTTTGCTAGCAGTCTAACTTCTCTCCAGATAAGTCAGGAAGTAACTATAAAAAAGGTGAATGCCAACAGCAGAAAAAGCCTGTAGGACCCCAAGGCTACTAGGATGACCCTGAGCAGTTTCCTGGACAATGTATACACTGATAGTGCAGATGTTCTCAGACATGGAACTAGACCTCAAACCTCTGACTCTGCCAACCCGACACAGATTATAGGCCTGGCCATTAATGGAGGGCAGAATGCAGGTAAGCATTTGGTATCTCACCACTCTGAGCTTAGGATCACATTAGCCATAAAGAAAGAAAAGGCAGTTGTCCAACTATGCAGCCTTATGCAACGAGACAACATCCAGGAATTTCTGGGCCACACAAAGGAGAAGTCTGGAGTCCTGGCATGGGCTTTTCATCCTAAACGAGATCAACCCATTTGGGTCCATATTCTGTTTTAGTCTTCAGCAGATGATGTTTGAGGTCATACAGAACTACAATATCATCTTGGTGACTCTGCATGGCTCTAAGGCCTGGTGCCAACCTGGGATCAGTTTACCTTCCCTAGGGACACTCATCACCCATGTCCATGACATCCTACTCAACCGGCTTTGGCATCCGGTTGGATGTGGATGTTCTTGGTCACTTTGACAGACTAAACGGGGATACTCTGAGGTGGGAGCAAGCTGGAAACTCTGCCATCAGATGAGAGGCCTAGATATCCCTCAGTCAGTTCTCAGCCTGCCGGGGTCTGTGGTGACAACCACGGACATAGACTGCAAAGAGTTCTCAAGAAGCAAAACCTCTGGCCCAGATACCTGGACCCAGTTACTCTTGACTAGTTGGGGACAGTTTCTGATATGTGACATCAACTCCCGTTGCATACAAAAAGGGACAACTTGAGGCTGTTTCTGTGGCTGAGGATAAGCATGAGGAACCCAGGCACATGACTGTGAATGCAAGCAAGCAGCAGATCCCTATGACTTGGTTGTGACAACTGATCTACATCCACTTTAGTTATCTGACGAACTGAGGCCAAGGCAGTGTGCCTGCCCTTCCCTGTTCCTCTCCTCTACACATACTCCCTGTAGGCCCAAACTCATAAAACCAACGGGTTGAAATTGCCTTCTGCTATCAAAGCATGTGCCCAGGATTGATCATTTCTCAAAATTATGCCTGGATCCCATTCTTCTTGGAGCCAGACTTTGAAGATGTCTGAGTCTTGTTCTGCCCTATCCTGGCCAGGGGCTGCACATTAATATTCTGTCTGCTTTCTGATTTTATGTGAAAATCCTACCAAGAGTATCTTCCTCCTATGTTGTGTCTCAGCAATCCTGTATAACTTGCTGGCATAACCGTGAACCACCTTGAAGTCTAACCCTCCAGCCCTGAGCAGTCTTCAGATTGTAGTGATCCCACATGGCCACAACTATAGGAGAGGCCCTGAGCAAGAACACCAACTGTGCTGCTCCCAAATACCTGAACCACAGAAAATGGTGAGATAATAAATGTGTTTTGTTGGTTTAAGCTGTTAAACTTGGGAGAAAATGTTAAGCAGCAATAGATAACTAATAGATAATAGATGACTGAGATATCAGCTGATGACTGAGGGCATCCAAGACTGTTTCCATGACCTCGGGGCTTGCACTGGAAGCCCAGGAATATCTTACTAACTGCCCTCCAATAAAGCACTATGCTCTCAGCAACAATCCTACTGCACGCAGTTGCTGGGGTATTCATACTTAAAATTTATTTTTAATGGTACCACTTTGCACAAATGTGCTACGAGGGGGCCCTAGCTCAAGAACGTCTCCTCAACTCAGCCACTGCTGAAGACTGGGGTGTGGGAGTTTTTATTTCATAGCAGCAGAATCTGTGTTATCTACCACATGTATTCTTAATTTACCTGGATTTCCAGAAGTTGAAATTCAAGTTGAAACGTAATCATGTGGCAATTTCCTGATAATCTGTGTCTCTGCAGAACTTTCTTTATACCTGTAAATCATAAAAATAAATATTTTTGTTTGAAAATAACAATTTCCTTTAAATATCTATTATTTAATTTTGTGTGGATACCTATAATATACGTGGGTATGTGTGTGAGAGTGTATTTGCATCGAAAATACCTGGAAGAATGTGCGCCAAATTGATGGCCTTTGCAAAATAAGACTAAAGACAACTTGTACTTTCTAGTTATTGATTATACCAAAGATTAAGGTAAGAAACAGAAATATGTTAGTATGACCCTAGACAAACTTGAATCATGATAACTGTTAGATATTTTTCATTTTTTCAACATTATCTAGACCTAGTTAGACAATAAATTAAATCCATGTATTTACCTCAGTTAACTCTCAAAACTTTACTAAAATGACAGCAAAAGTATTTTTTTAGGTATAACATGAATACTCAAATGCATAAAATGCCCTATTCTTAAGTATACATCATGATATATATATATGTGTATATATATATACACATATATATATATATGTATATATTTACACGTGTTTCCCATGTAACCACCACTAAGATCAAGATACAGAAAGTTTAAAGTACCCCATAACGTTCCCTCATGCCCTTTCTAGGCTATACACTATGTCCCCCTCAAGAGAGAACCATTATTCTGACTTTATTACCATCTACTTTTGCTAATGAAGGTATTTTTAAATGAGCACAATTCTCTTTTTTTAATTTTTATTTAGTTTTTTTAAAAAGAAATTGATAGAGCTTCTTTTTTTCTTTTAATTTTATTTATTTTTGGCTGCGTTGGGTCTTTGTTGCTGCGCATGGGCTTTCTACAGTTGTGGTGAGTGGGGGCTACTCTTCGTTGCAGTGCGAGGGCTTCTCATTGTGGTGGCTTCTCTTGTTGCGGTTCATGGGCTCTAGGCATGCAGGCTCCAGTAGTTGCACCACGCAGGCTCAGTAGTTGCGGCATGTGAGTGCTAGAACGCGCGGGCTTCAGTAGTTGCGGCACATGGGCTCAGTAGTTGAGGCATGCGGGCTCTAGGCGAGTGGGCTTCAGTAGTTGTGGCATGCGGGCTCAGTAGTTGTGGCTCGTGGGCTCTAAAGCACAGGCTCAGTAGTTGTGGCACATGGACTTAGCTGCTCCACGGCATGTGGGATCTTCCGGGACCAGGGCTCGAACCCATGTTCCATGCACTGGCAAGCAGATTCTTAACCAATGCGCCACCAGGGAAGTCCCCACAATTCTCTTTTTTTAAAAACTGAAGTATAGTTGCTGTACAATACACATACATTACACATGGACAATATAGTTATTCACAATTTTTAAAGGTTATAGTCCATTTCCAGTTATTATAAAATATTGGCTATATTCCCCATGTTGTATAATATATCCTCGTAGCTTGTTTTATATCTAATAGTCTGTACCTCTTAATCTACCCCTATATTGCCCCTTCCCCCAGAAGGGCACAATTTTACAAGGATAAAGAGAAAAAGATGAGAGTAACCTAATTTTAGAAGCTGAAAATCAGATGGATAAGCTAGATATTACATAAAAAAGTGGAACTAACCTGGCAGATCCAGGAAAATTAAAACCTAAGCCAGCAATGCGGAAAGCTCAGAATCAAGCCCATTCAAAGGCATTCTGAATGGGCACCACCAAGTACCTCTACAGATGGGGTAAACCTGGGGCTCAAAAAGAAAGAGTGAGACTTTTGTACAGTAAAATCTCACTCTCCATATTCTCTGTATTCCACCTATTCCTTTCAAGTACCTGAAGTGTCTAAATTTCATTTCTACATGTAATTGAAAGTTTCACTGAGGTGAGCTGCCCACCACCTTCTGAGGGTCACTCTTCCTCTCCCTGGTCATGAGGGTTATTTTGGTGGAAAAATCAGGAAGCATTTCCTAAAGTGATTCCTTCTTCTAAACCAAGTTCCCAACATCCAATCGCACAGCTGAATTAGCTTCCCCTTACTTGCTAGTGCATCACAGATCCTTGGTAATAAAACGTAAGTCATTGGGACCAGAAACCCTCCTCTGCCAAATGGTCCAGTTCTTGAAATATTTATCTTGGCCACAAGGCCATGCTCAATAGCAGCAGAGCACCACAGATGACACAGCTCTCATGTCAGTAGTGAACAACAGCTAAGATTTACAAATTAATGCTGCTACTGTTCTTAAAGTCGCTTATGGCTGTTACTTGACTGTTAAGTTACATAATGACAGACTGTGTCTTCTTTAATATCTACCTCAGGCAGCTTTTAAGAGTATTACACACACTGTGATATTGAATAGACACTTGACAAAACAAGTTTACCACAACCACACATTCAAATCATTATCTTGCAGAATTTTAATTCAGTGATAAGGCAACCAATTTCCTATGTATAATAAGGTAAACTTCAGTACCACTTCTAGATTAAAATGAATGCTTACTCTGGAAATTCCCTGGATGCGTAATGGTTAAGACTCAGCACTTACACTGCCATGGGCCCAGATTCAATCCCTGGTCGGGAAACAAAGATGCCACACAGTGCAGCCAAAAAAAAAAAAAGAAAGAAAGAAACTAATGCTTACTCTTTTCTGTCATCTCAGTGCTCGTTAGGTCCTCTGTCTTCTTGGAGTAATGTCTTATACTGATGCCAGTAAGCGTACTTAGAAACTGAATTTCTGATTCTAAATGTCCAAGATGACTTCTCAGATCTTTTGACAATTCCCATCCTTCAGAATCTGCTTGGTATGTTTCTCGAAATGATTTTCTAAAAAGCAAATACCACAAATAATTACTTCAATTAAGAAACCACTAATAAGTGTTTCAACTAGTATTTATAAATTTCTTCAAACCATTCCCATTTTATCCTTCTTACTCTCTTCCCATTGAAACTAGTAAGATTTTTCTTAAAGCCAGTAAGATTTTTCTTAAAACCAATGTGGCTACTAACACTGCAATCATTAATCTCAATATAAAACAAACCTAACCAAGTTATAATACCATTTTCCTACATATTAGAAACAGATATAAAATAAATTGTAACAGGAGTACTTTGTAAAATTAAAATGTCTGTTTAGGCTGGAATATTTAAAGTGTTCCAACCTAAATGTCTGATATCCCAAGATGCCTCAAACTATTTTAAAAGATATGATGAACCTAAAGACAAAATAAATCATCTAGCTTCAACTTCTAAAACAAGTGAAGTATCACAAAGCATTTTATACTCAGAAAGAGATTCTTGCGAAATTGAAGAGTATAGAGGTAAAAATTCCAAACAAATAACGAATAGCATAATCTCTAAACAACACTGTAATCAGATATTCTGCACTGAAAACATAGCTCTGTTTTCCTTGAAAAAAGTAAAATTTCAGCAAATAATCGCATTAAATGATATTTTATTTTTTGTAATCCTTTATTGCCATCATGCTATCAGCCACATTCTACACTGCTGACTTCCAGTATCTTAAACATGCTTTCCTTTCCTTCTGGGGCATGATTATCCTGATTCTCATTTTATATCTTGGGTCTTCCACTGTCCCTGCTTTTTGTCTCCCGTGTTAGAAGAAAACCCTAATACTCTTGCCTCTGCTCTTCTGAATATGCATTCTCTCATTCCAGAAGAATATCTGGTGATTAATCTCAGCTCTTTTATGCCAGTAACTCCTAAAACACACCTTTAATCATCTCTTCTTCCTGCAAGGTAGATTTAACTTGATAAAGCATCAAATGTTTTCTTCTTCAAATTAGTTTTTCCTTCAAATTTCCCTACTCTTGTTAATGATAAAATCTGTCCCCTGCTATAGCAGGTTCCATTTCTTGAGGGTCACCCTTGCTCTATTACTCCTCTCACATCTGGATCTGAGGTCATCTTTTCTGCCCCCCCACATAGCTATCCCTCCTTTTCTAATTCCACTACATTAGCCTATGTTCTTATGACCATATACCATGTCTATAAAGAATAACCTAACTGTATCTTCACACTCATATTTCAAAACTTGTATAAAGCCTGTAGAAATTTTTTAAACTTTGTTTTAATGCTAATTTAAAATATCACTATAAGTATATTCTATGTCATCTGAGAGACTACAACATGCTCTTTTGTATTTGCTTTTTGAAAATTAAATAGATAAAGCTAATGAACAAAAGAACAGAGATAATCTTTATATAAATGAGTTCCTTCCAAGTGAATACTAAACAATGACAGAGCAAACTACGGATGAAAATTTCAAGGTATTTCCAACAGAGCAAACTGATAAGAGAACTAAGTAATCACACTAAAGGACAGATATGCAGAACTCAAGAAAGAACTTGTGGCTGAGAAATGGAAAAATGGGGAGTTATTGTTTACTGGGTACAAAGTTTCTCTGTGGGACAATGAAATCATTTTAGAGATGGATAATGATGTGATGGTTGCACAACAATGTGAACTAAACTATATACTTTAAAAGGGTTAAAATGGTAAGTTTTATGTTATGTATATATTACCACAAAATAAAAAGATAACCTGTATATTCTCATTCATAGCAGTAATTTACTTTGAGCAAAACATCACTGGTCCATTACAATTAATGATGCTATTCTGAATGAATTGGGGATATGGGTTTTATGGTTTTGTAGTTTTATTTATTATTTGCAAATTTGTCTTAGTAGCATATTTTTTTTTGCCCAAAATTAGATGTTCACAAGAAGATTTTTTTCTTTAAAAGCAAATCTACACAAGACTTGAGTTTAAAACTCAATGATCGGGGCTTCCCTGGTGGTGCAGTGGCTGAGAGTCCGCCTGCCGTTGCAGAGGACACAGGTTCGTGCCCCCGTCCGGGAAGATCCCACATGCGGCAGAGCGGCAAAAAAAAAAAAAAAAAAAAAAAAAAAAAAAACTCAATGATCTAGGATTCTATGAAGATGGCGGAGTAGGAAGCACCAGGAACCTATCTCCCCAACTAGGAAGCAATTGCAGTGGCGGAATCTGTCTGATATAACTTTTTTGGAACTCTGGAGACTGCTGAAGGCTTGCAACTTCATGGAGAAGGCTTAAACGTACGTTACAGTAAATCGTGGGCAATTTCAGCTCTTAGCACAGTAGTAGCTACCCATGCCCCCTCCAACAACATGGCAAGCAGCTGTGCACACGTTCTTGGAGCCACCTGCACACAGCTTAGGGGAGCAAGAGTGGGCAAAAAGGACTCTGTCCCCCAAATATTGAGTATCTGTGCTCCAGTTGCTGATTGCGGCTGCTGATCACAGAGAAGCAGACAAAGAGGAGGGTAGTCACTGCTGCAAGCCCCTACCCTCTGGCTGAGGTAGCATTAAGAATATTTAAAGAGCTGTTGCTTTTTGTTTCCCACCATCATTTTTGTCTTTTCTTTTTCAGGAGTCAGACATTAAAGACTAGGACATGAAAAATCAAACTAAATATGTGGGGAAAATTAGAAAATGATTGCACATACCCAAGTAAAAGCTCAGAAAAGACATAATTAGACATTAAGTTTACACTTCAGGCTGATTCTCAGCACACAGACAGCCTACAACAACAACAACAACAAAACAACCTAAAACAATAACAAAAAAGTGCAAACACTGGGGAAGAGGGGAGAGAAATCTGATTTCCAGAGTTACCACATTATTAAATTAAAATGTCCAATGTTCAACAAAATATCACAAGGCATACAAAAAACAGAAAAGCATGGCCCATTCAAAGAAAAAAAATATTCAGAAGAATCTGTCCCTGAAAAAGACTTAATGGCAGATATATCAGACAAAGACTTTAAAACAGAAGTCTTAAAGATGCTCAAAGAAATAAAGGAAGATGTAGAGAAAGTTAAGAAGACGATTTGTGAACAAAATGGAAACATCAGTATAAAGACAGAAAACCAAAAAAAATTCTGGACCTGAAAAGTACAATAACTAAAATGAAAAATTCACCAGAGGAATTCAAAGGCAGATTTGAGCAGACAGAATAATGAATCAGTGAACTTGAAGATAAGACACTAGAAACGGAGACTGAGGAACAGAAGGAAAAAACACTGAAGAAAAGCAAACAGAGCCTAAGGGACAAGTGGGACACAACCACAAGGACCAGTGTATGCATTGTGGGAGTACCAGTAGGAAAAGGGGAAGAAAGACTATTTGAAGAAATAATGGTAAAGGGCTGCCCTGGGGGGGGCGCAGTGGTTAAGAATCCACCTGGCAATGCAGGGGACACAGGTTCGAGCCCTGGTCCGGGAGGATCCTACATGCTGCAGAGCAACTAAGCCCACGTGCCACAACTACTGAGCCTGCGAGCCACAAATACTGAGCCCGCATGGCACAACTACTGAAGCCTGCACACCTAGAGCCCGTGCTCCGCAACAAGAGAAGCCACTGCAATAAGAAGCCCGTGCACTGCAACAAAGAGTAGCTCCCGCTCGCCACAACTAGAGAAAGCCTGCATGCAGCAACGAAGACTCAATGCAGCCAAAAATTAAAAAAAAAAAAAAAAAAGAAATAATGGTAAAAAGTGTCCCAAACTTGATGAGAGACATGAAGGCTAACATTCAAAAAGCTCAACTAATTCTAAATAAGATGAACTCAAAGAGGGTCACAATGAGACATAATCAAATTTTCAAAAACCAAGGGTAAAGAGAGATTTTGAAAGCAGCAAGAGAAAAGCAAATCATCACATATAATGGATCCTCAATAATATAAGAGCAAATTTCTCATCAGAAGTTTTGGAGGCCAGAAAACAGCGGGCCAATACATTCAAAGTGCTAAACGAAGAAAACCATCAACCAACAATCCTTCTGGCAAAATTTTCTTTCAAAAGTGAGGAAGTGGGACTTCCCTGGTGCTAAGACTCCGAGCTCCCAATGCAGGGGGCCTGGGTTTGATTCCTGGTCAGGGAACTAGATCCCACGTGCTGCAAATAAGAGTTCACATGCTGCAACTAAAGATCCTGTGCTCCGCAACTAAGACCCGGTGCAGCCAAATAAATAAATATTTTTAAAAAAAAAAGTGAGGAAGAAATCAACACATTTTCAAATAAACAAAAGCTGAGGAAGTTTGTTACCACTAGACATGACCTCCAAGAAATGCTCAAGGCAGTCCTGTAAAGTAAAATAAAAGTACACTAGACAATAACATGAAGCCATGTGGAGAAATAAAGATCTCAATAAAATTAGTATATGGGCATATAAAATCTACTAGTATGGTAACAATGGCTTGTAACTGAACTTCTTTTCCTACATGATTTAACATTTTAAAAAATTATTAGTCTGAAGGTACTATAACTTTCATCTGTAACTCCATGTTTTCTATAAAATTTAAGAGTGAATGCATTTAAAAGAATTATTAGTTTATGTTCAGGGGTACAAAAGTATTAAGATGTAATTCTGTGACATAAAAAAACAAAAACAGTGGGGATGGAGCTGTAAGCAGGCAGAATTTTTGTATGTTACTGAAATGAGGTGTGTATAAATTCAAATTAAGAGAGTTGTAACTTTAGCATATTATTTATAATCCCTCTGATAACCACAAAGAAAACAGCTAAAGAATGTTTATCAAAGCAAATGAGAAAGAAATTTAAGCACTTCTCAAAAGACAGAAATGCAGGAAATGAGGGACAAAAGAGCTTAAGGGCACACACAAGAAAAACAAAGAGCAAAATGACAGAAATAAATCTCTCCTTATAAGTACTTATTTAAATGTAAAGGGTTAAATCCTCCAAACAAAAGACTGAGTTTGGAAGAACTGATAAAACCACAGGCTTCAACCATATGCTGTCTATAAGAGAATCACTTCAGATACAAAGACTAAAAGTGAAAGGATGGAAAACGATACTCCATGCAAAAAGGAACCGAAAGAGAGCAGGGCTGGGGATACTAATATCAAACAAAATAGAGTTTAAGTCAAAAGAGGTTATAAGAGACAAAGAAAAATATATATATATATTAATGAAAGGTTCAATACAGCAAGACATAAAAATTATAAACATTTACAAACCTAATGACAGATATCAAAATACAGTTTTCCTTCAGTATCTGTAGGGTATTGGTTCCTTGACTCACCACAAATACCAAAATCCATGGATGCAGAACCTGTGGATATGAAACCTGCAGATACAGAGCTGACTATATTTCAAAGCAAAAACTGAGACAGTTGAAGGGAGAAATAGTTCTACGTTCAAAGTGGCTACATAAGAGGATGAATTCACCCTCCTCCCATAGTCACACCAAATCTACACGTACATATGAAACAATTTTCTCTGAAAGAAACCCAAAAACTAGCTGAGCAGCTCCTACACATCAGGCAAATGAGAAAAAGCCTATGTTGAAATGGATAGTAGAGGCTGAGACACAATCCACATAAAAGCCACCTGTTGCACGGCAACCCACAATCAAGAGGGACTAACAACCCCGACCTGCTCCCTGAGGAGTGAAAGGTGTGAACAGCACAGCTGGCACCCCAAATTTTAAGACCAGCACCTGAGAGGCCCTAAAATAAGCCCCTAAAATATCTAGCTTTGAAAGCCAACAAGCCTTGGGTCCATGAGATTCACAAGGCTAAAGGGCAGCAGTCTCCAACCTTTTTGGCACCAGAGACCAGTTTCATGGAAGACAATTTTTTCACAGACCGGGGCGGGGATGGTTTCGGGAGGATTCAAGCACATTACATTTATTGTGCACTTTATTTCTATTATTATTACATTGTAATATGTAATGAAATAATTATACAACTTACCATAATGCTCATACGAGGTAGAGCTCAGGCGGTAATGTGACCTGTGGGGAGCAGCTGTAAATACAGATGAAGCTTCACTCACTCTGCCGCCACTCACCTCCTGCTGTGCAGCCCGGTTCCTAACAGGCCACAGACCGGTAGTGGTCCGTGGCCCAGGGGTTGGGGACCCCCACTATAGGGAACCGAGAAACAGTTCTTAAAGGGCTCATGCATGCAGACTCACCTACCCCGGAACCCAGCACAGAGGCAGCCAACAAAAAAGCAACCAGTGTTTCTGTTTAAGAGGCCTACTTCCTTACTTTAAAGCTTTGGCCTGAAGACTTCTAATTTAACATCATACAAGAGCCTACTTAAATACCTCCAAAGAAAGAGGCCAGAGCATCATCTTTGTACTCTCTCTGTCTTACTCCATATCACCAGTATCTCCTGGAAAGGAGTTTGTGCACTCTTTGGAACCCTGATTTTTGTGGCTGCTGCCCAGTTGGACACCTCTTATTCACTGGGCTCTGGCAGTCAACAGAACTTACAGCAGAACTTATTGTGGGTCCCGTAGCACTGTAACAAAAGGAGAAATAGTTCTTAAATGACTAATGGCCCCAGGGCACAGTGGAGATATAGCAGACTAAAATGCAGGCCTAATCTTACTGTGAAAGAGACAAATAAGCTTGTCTTCAGAACTGGAACCTGAGTGGCAGGCTTATCATTAAACACACATTCAGGGCCCAATTACAATCCTCTGCAGAGACTGAGGAGGCCAGAGGATGCTACCCTTCATGTTTTCCATCTGACCAGGCCCCAAGTCATCAGTGTCTCCAAGACAGGGGCTTGTGCACCCCAATTGTTGTGAATGCTGTCCAGAGGACACATCCCTTTATAGCCTGGCTCTGGTGGCCAGCAGGGCTTATGTTCACGATTTCGAAAGAAAAGTAACAAACAAAGAAACACTTCTTACCTGGCTATTACCAGGGCTCAGGGCAGAAGGAGCAGTCTTCCCTCGAGGTATATTTGTGTACTTTAAAAGCTCCTCCCTGGGGGCTTCCCTGGTGGCGCAGTGGTTGAGAGTCCGCCTGCCGATGCAGGGGACATGGGTTTGTGCCCCGGTCCGGGAGGATCCCACATGCCGCGGAGCGGCTGGGCCCGTGAGCCATGGCTGCTGAGCCTGCGCGTCCGGAGCCTGTGCTCCGCAACGGGCGAGGCCGCAACAGTGACAGGCCCACGTACTGCCAAAAAAAAAAAAAAAAAAAAAGCTCCTCCCTGAGCTTCTTCTTGCCAATCAGCCTGAATCTACCTGCTGACTGAGAACCTCCCTTTTGCGACACTGACAAGTCTTGAGGTACCCTCAACTACTGGGAGCAGCTAAGAATAAATAGACTGCTTGGACAACACCAAGGTTTGAGAGAAAACCAAGACAGAGTTGAACAATAAAGTTCATCTACTACACGAGGTCACTCTTCCAAGACTGCAAGAGAGGGCTGTTTTATCTAATACATAGAAACAAACACAGAGAGTCAAGGAAATGAAGAAACACAGGAATATGTTCCAAATGAAAGGACAAGATAAAGCCTCAAGAAAATACCTTAATCAAATGGAGGTAAGTGATTTACCTTATAAGAAGTTCAAAATAATGATCATAAAGATGCTCACAGAGCTCAGGAGAACAATGGATAAACAAAATGAGAATTTCAACAAAGAGAGAGAAACTATAAGAAAATACCAGGTAGGGGTCATAGACCTGAAGACTACAATAACTGAACTGAAAAATTCAATAGAGGGGTTCAATATCAGACTAGATGAAGCAGTAAAAAGGATCAGTGAACTTGAAATTATGGCAATGTAAGTTATCCAATCAGAACAGCAAAAAGGAAAAAGAATGAAAAAGAAAAAAAGCTAAAATAGCTTAAAAGACTTATGGGGCAACAACAAATGGACCAGCTTTCAAATTATAGGGGTCCTTGAAGGAGAGGAGAGAAAGGGGCAGAAAACTTATTTGAAGAAATAATTGCAGGAAACTTTCCTAACCTGGGAAAAGAAACAGACATCAGATCTAGGAAGCATAGAGAGTACCAAATAAGAGGAACCTAAAGAGACCCACATCAGACACATTAAAATTAAAATATCAAAAGTTAAAGACAAGGAGAGAATCTTAAAAGCAGCAAGGGAAAAACAACTTGTTATGTACCAGGGAACCCCAAAAGACTATCAGAGTTTTCAGCAGAAACTCTGCAGGCCAGAAGGAAGTGGCATGATATATCCAAAGGCTGACAGATAAAAACTGCCAACCAATAATACCCTACTGGCAGAGTGGTCCTTCAGAATTAAAGCAAAGATAGTCTTCCAGACAACCAAAAGCTAAAGGAGTTCATCACCACCAGATAGGCCCTACAAGAAATGTTAAAAGAACTTCTCTGACACAAAAGGTCAATATGTAGAAGCAGGAAACAAGAAAGTATAGTTCTCACTGGTAAAGGTGAATATATAGAAGAATTCAGAATAATCTAATGGTGCAATGGTGGTAGGTTAATCACCTAAAAGCTAATATGAAGGTTGAAAAACAAAAGTAGTAAAAACAACGATAAATACAACAATTTGTTATGGTATACACAATATAAGAAGACCTAAATTGTGACATCAAAAACATAAAACATTGGGGGAGGGAGTAAAAATGCAGAGATTTAGAATGTGTTAGAACTTAAGTTATTGTCAACTTAAAACAGACGTTATAAACATGTTTTATGTAACCCTCATGGTACCCACAGAGCAAAAAGCTACAGTAGACACAAAAAAGATAAAAAGGAATCTAAGCATACCACTATAGAAAATCACCGAATCACGAAAGGAGAGAGCTAGAGATGAAGAAAGGAGCAATGGAATTACAAAACTTCCAGAAAATAAAATGGCAATAAGCACACACCTATCATAAATTACTTTAAATACAAATGGACTAAATTCTTCAATCAAAAAGCACAGAGTGGCTGACTAGATTTAAAAACCAACAAAAGACCCATCATGCTGCTTACAAGATACTCACTTCAGATGTAAGGACATACACACTGAAAGTGAAGGGATGGAAAAAGATATTCCATCCAGATGGAAACTAAAAGGAAGCTAAAGTAGCATATTTACATCAGAAAAAAAAGGCTTTAAGACAAAGTTGTAATAAGAGACAAAGGTGGTCATTATATAATCATAAAGGAGTTAATCCAAGAGGACACAGTGGTAAATATTTATGCACCCAATATAGGAGCACCTAAATGTATAAAACAATATTAACAGACCTTAAAGAGAGAAATAGACAGCAATACAATAGTAGGGGATTTTAGCACACCACTTACATCGACATGTAGATCATCCAAAGAGAAAATCAATAAAGAAACATTGGTCTTAAATGACACATTTAGACCTTAAGAACTTAACAGACATATACAGAATATTCCACTCAAAAGAAAGACTACACATTCTTCCCAAGCACACAAGGAACATTCTCCAGGATAAGCCATATGTCAAGCCACAAAACGAGTCTTAATAAATTTAAGAAGACTGAAATTATATCAAGCATCTTTTCCAACCACAATGATATTATACTAGAAATAAATTACAAGAAAACTAGAAAATTCACAAATATATGGAGATTAAACAACATCCTACCGAATGACTGAATGAGTCAAAAGAAAAATCAAAAGAGAAGTAAAAAAGTACCATGAGACAAATGAAAACAGAAATAAAACACACCAAACTGTGGGCTGTAGCAAAAGTCATTCTCAGAGGGAAGTTCATAGCAATAAAAAGCAGTAACAAAACATCTCAAATAAAAAACAAATGAAGCCCAAAGTTAGTAGAGGGAAATATCAAAGATCAGAGAAGGAAAAGAATGAAATACAGCCTAAAAAGGTAATAGAAAAGATCAAGGAAACCAAGAGCTGGTTAGTCAAAAAGTAAAAAAATAGACAAAACTTTAGCTAGAATAATCAAAAAGAGAGAGAGAGAGAGAGAGAGAGAGAAGACACAAATAAAATCAAAATGAAAGAAGAGACATTACAACTGACACCACAGAAACACAAACGAAACCACTCACGTCATAACAAAGTATGAAAAATTATATGCCAACAAACTGGACAATCCAGATAAAACAGAAAAACTTCTAGAAACATAGAACAAGACTGAATCATGAAGAAACAGAAAAACTGAGCAGACAATTAATAATAAGGAAATTGAATTAGTGTTTAAAATCCTACCTACAAATAAAAGTCCAGGACCAGATGGCTTCACTAGTGAATTCTACCAAATATTTAAAGAAGCCAACCAATCCTTCTCAAACTCTTCCAAAAAACAGAAGAGAGGGAAAACTTACAAAATCATTTTATGAGGCCTTTACCCTGATACCAAACTCAGACATGAACACTACAAGAAAAGAAAATTATAAGGCCAATATCCCTGATGAACATAAACATAAGTCCTCAACAAACCATTAACAAAGCTAATTCAGCAATACGTTAAGCAACATACACCAGGAACAACTGGGATTTAGTCCAGGAATGCAAGAATGGTTCAAATCTGCAAATCAGTCTGATACACCCCATTAACAGAATGAAGGATAAAAACCATGTGATCATCTCAATAGATGCAGAAAAATGTCTGACAAAATTCAACATCCATTTATGATCAAAATTCTTAACAAAGTGGGTATAGAGGAAATTTACCTCAAAATAATAAAGGCCACATGACAAGTCCACAGCTAACATACTGAACAGTGAAAAGCAGAAAGTTTTTCCTCTGAGTTCAGGAACAACACAAAGGATGCTCACTTTCACCACACTTATTCAACATAGTAATGGCAGTCCTAGCCAGAACAGGTAGACAAGAAAAAGAAATAAAAGGCACTCAAATCAGAAAGGAAGAAGTAACACTAAGTATTTGCAGATGACATGATATTATTTAGAGAAAACCCCAAAGACTCTACCGTAAAACTGTTAAAACTAGGAAACAAACTAGTAAAGTTGCAGGATACAAAACCAATACAAAAATCTGTTGTGTTTCTATACACTAATAACAAACTATCAGAAAAAGAAAATAAGAAACCAATCCCATATATAACTGCATCAAAAAGAATTAAATACCTAGGAATAAATTTAACAAAGGAGGTAAAAGACCTATACACTGAAAATTATAAGACACTGAAAAAAGAAACTGACAAAATACTAATATTTGAAAAGATATTCCATACTCATGGATAAGAAGAATATTGTTTAAATGTCCATACTACCCAATGCAATCACCAGATTCAATACAATTTCTAACAAAATTCCAATAGCATTTTTCACAGAAATAGGAAAAAATCCTACTGTTTGTATGGAACCACAAAAGACCTGGAATAGCTAAAGAATTCTTGAGAAAGAACAATCCTGGAGGCATCAAAAGTCTTGATTTCAAACTAGATTACAAAGCTATAGTAACGAAAGCAATATAGTATTGGCATAAAACAGACACATAGATCAACAGAAGAGAAAAAAAAGCCCAGAAATAAACCCATTCATATATGGTCAATTAATTTATGACAAAGAAGCCAAGAATACACAATGGGGAAAGGACAGTTTCTTCAATAAATGGGTTGGGAAAACTGTACAGCCAGAAGAAAAAGGAAGAAGGAACCACTATCTTACACCATACACAAAAGTTAACTTAAAATGGATTAAAGACCTGAAACTATAAAAATCCTAGAAGAAAACATAAGCAGTGAGCTCCTTGACATTGGTCCTGTCAATAATTTTTTGGATTTGCCACGAAATGTTAGGCCAGAAAAGCAAAAATAAACAACAAGTAGAAGTACATCAAATTGAAAAGCTTCTAGACAGCAAAGGAAACCATCAACAAAGTGAAAAGGAAACCTATGGAATGTAAGAAAATATATGCAACTTATTTATCCCCTAAGGAGTCAATATCCAAAATGTATAAGGAACTCATACAACTGAATAGCAAAAATCCACATACAATCTAAAATGAGCAAAGGATTTCAACAGACATTTTTCCAAAGAAGACATACAGAAGGCCATGAGGTACATGAAAAGGTGCTCAGCATCACTAATCATCAGGGAAATACAAATCAAAACAATAAAAAGACATAACCTCACACTTCTTAGAACGGTTATTATCAAAAATGCAAGAAACAACAGGTGTTGGTGAGGATGTGGAGAAATAAGAATACTTGTGCACTGTTGGTGGCAATTTAAATTTATGCAGCCACTACTGAAAACAGTATGGAGGGTCCTCAGAAAGTGAAAAATAGAACTACCAGGGAAATTGACAGTAACACAATAATAGTAGAGGACTTAAACACCCCACTTTCACCAACGGACAGGTCACCCAAAGTGAAAATAAAAAAGGAAACACAAGCTTTAAATGACACACTAAACAAGAGGGACTTCACTGATATTTATAGGACATTCCGTTCAAAAACAACAGAATACAATTTCTTCTCAAGTGCTCATGGAACATTCTCCAGGATAGACCATATCTTGGATCACAAATCAAGCCTTGGTAAATTAAAGAAAACTGAAATCATAACAAGTATCTTTTCCGACCACAATGCTATGAAACTAGACATCAATTACAGGAAAAAACTGTAAAAAATACAAACACGTGGAGGCTAAACAATACACTACTAAATAACCAAGAGATCACTGAAGAAATAAAAGAGGAAATCAAAAAATACCTAGAACAAATGACAATGAAAACACAACGACCCAAAACTTATGGGATGCAGCAAAAGCAGTTCTAAGAGGGAAGTTTACAGAAATACAATCCTACCTCAAGAAACAAGAAAAATCTCAAATAAACAACCTAAACTTACACCTAAAGCAATTAGAAAAAGAAGAACCAAAAAAACCCAAAGTTAGCAGAAGGAAAGAAATTATAAAGATCAGATCAGAAATAAATGAAAAACAAATGAAAGAAACAATAGCAAAGATCAATAAAACTAAAAGCTGGTTCCTTGAGAAGATAAACAAAATTGATAAACCATTAGCCAGACTCATCAAGAACAAAAGGGAGAAGACTCAAATCAATAGAATTAGAAATGAAAAAGGAGAAGTAACAACTGACACTGCAGAAATACAAAAGATCATGAGAGATTACTACAAGCAACTCTATGCCAATAAAATGGACAATCTGGAAGAAATGGACAAATTTTAGAAATGCACAACCTGCCAAGACTGAATCAGGAAGAAATAGAAAATATGAACAGACGAATCACAAGCACTGAAATTGAAACTGTGATTAAAAATCTTCCAACAAACAAAAGCCCAGGACCAGATGGCTTCACAGGCAAATTCTATCAAACATTTAGGGAAGAGCTGACACCTATCCTTCTCAAACTCTTCCAAAATATAGCAGAGGGAGGAACACTCCCAAACTCATTCTATGAGGCCACCATCACCCTGATACCAAAACCAGACAAGGATGTCAGAAAGAAAGAAAACTACAGGCCAATATCACTGATGAACATAGATGCAAAAATCCTCAACAGAATACTAGCAAACAGAATCCAACAGCACATTAAAAGGATCATACACCATGATCAAGTGGGGTTTATTCCAGGAATGCAAGGATTCTTCAATATATGCAAATCAATCAACGTGATACACCATATTAACAAATTGAAGGAGAAAAACAACATGATCATCTCAATAGATGCAGAGAAAGCTTTTGACAAAATTCAACACCCATTTATGATAAAAACCCTGCAGAAAGTAGGCATAGAGAGAACTTTCCTCAACATAATAAAGGCCGTATATGACAAACCCACAGCCAACATCATCCTCAATGGTGAAAAGCAGAAACCATTTCCAGTAAGATCAGGAACAAGACAAGGTTGCCCACTCTCACCACTCTTATTCAACATAGTTTTGGAAGTTTTAGCCACAGCAATCAGAGAAGAAAAGGAAATAAAAGGAATCCAAATCGGAAAAGAAGATGTAAAGCTGTCACTATTTGCAGATGACATGATACTATACATAGAGAATCCTAAAGATGCTACCAGAAAACTACTAGAGCTAATCAATGAATTTGGTAAAGTAGCAGGATACAAAATTAATGCACAGAAATCTCTGGCATTCCTATAGACTAAGGATGAAAAATCTGAAAGTGAAATCAAGAAAACACTCCCATTTACCATTGCAACAAAAAGAATAAAATATCTAGGAATAAACCTACCTAAGGAGACAAAAGACCTGTATGCAGAAAATTATAAGACACTGATGAAAGAAATTAAAGATAATACAAATAGATGGAGAGATATACCATGTTCTTGGATTGGAAGAATCAACATTGTGAAAATGACTCTACTACCCACAGCAATCTACAGATTCAATGCAATCCCTATCAAACTACCACTGGCATTTTTCACACAACTAGAACAAAAAATTTCACAATTTGTATGGAAACACAAAAGACCCCGAATAGCCAAAGCAATCTTGAGAACGAAAAACGAAGCTGGAGGAATCAGGCTCCCTGACTTCAGACAATACTACAAAGCTACAGTAATCAAGACAGTATGGTACTGGCACAAAAACAGAAAGATAGATCAATGGAACAGGATAGAAAGTCCAGAGATAAACCCATGCACATATGGTCACCTTATCTTTGATAAAGGGAGCAGGAATGTACAGTGGAGAAAGGACAATCTGTTCAATAAGTGGTGCTGGGAAAACTGGACAGGTACATGTAAAAGTATGAGATTAGAACATTCCCTAACACCATACACAAAAATAAGCTCAAAATGGATTAAGGACCTAAATGTAAGGCCAGACACTATCAAACTCTTAGAGGAAAGCATAGGCAGAACACTCTATGACTTAAATCACAGCAAGATCCTTTGTGACCCACATCCTAGAGAAATGGAAATAAAAACAAAAATAAACAAATGGTACCTAATGAAAGTTAAAACTTTTGCACAGCAAAGGAAACCATAAACAAGACCAAAAGACAACCTTCAGAATGGGAGAAAATATTTGCAAATGAAGCAACTGACAAAGGATTCATCTCCAAAATTTACAAGCAGCTCATGCAGCTCAATAACAAAAAAACAACCCAATCCAAAAATGGGCAGAAGAGCTAAATAGACATTTCTCCAAAGAAGATATACATATTGCCAACAAACACATGAAAGAATGCTCAACGTCATTAATTATTAGAGAAATGCAAATCAAAGCTACAATGAGATATCATCTCACACCGGTCAGAATGGCCATCATCAAAAAATCTAGAAACAATAAATGCTGGAGAGAGTGTGGAGAAAAGGGAACACTCTTGCACTGCTGGTGGGAATGTGAATTGGTACAGCCACTATGGAGAACAGTATGGAGGTTCCTTAAAAAACTACAAATAGAACTACCATATGACCCAGCAATCCCACTACTGGGCATAAACCCTGAGAAAACCATAATTCAAAAACAGTCATGTACCAAAATGTTCATTGCAGCTCTATTTACAATAGCCAGGAGATGGAAACAACCTAAGTGCCCATCATCAGATGAATGGATAAAGAAGATGTGGCACATATATACAATGGAATATTACTCAGCCATAAAAAGAAACAAAATTGAGTTATTTGTAGTGAGGTGGATGGACCTAGAGTCTTTCATACAGAGTGAAGTAAGTCAGAAAGGGAAAGACAAATACCGTATGCTAACACATATATATGGAATCTAAGAAAAAAAAATGTCATGAAGAACCTAGTGGTAAGACAGGAATAAAGACAGAGACTTACTAGACAATGGACTTGAGGATATGAGGAGGGGGAAGGGTAAGCTGTGACAAAGTGAGAGAGTGTCATGGACATATATATACTACCAAACATAAAATAGATAGCTAGTGGGAAGCAGCCGCATAGCACAGGGAGATCAGCTCGGTGCTTTGTGACCACCTAGAGGGGTGGGATAGGGAGGGTGGGAGGGAGGGAGACACAAGAGGGAAGAGATATGGGAACATATGTATATGTATAACTGATTCACTTTGTTATAAAGCAGAAACTAACACACCATTGTAAAGCAATTATACTCCAATAAAGATGTAAAAAAAATGTAACAAATTAAAAAAAAACTATATTAAATCCAAACACCTTGGACTCTTCCGACTTTCTCAACTTTATCATTGAGGAGACTCAGGTTACATGGATACTCTACATACTATCCTGACCCTTACTGTGGCCAAAAATAAGCTCAAAATGGATTAAAGACCTAAATGTAAGGCCAGATTTCCTTACTGGCCCCCTTATTGCGGCCAGTAAGGAAATCATCTTTCATCATGGTGCTTACTCAAACTTTCTGAAATGCATAAAATCATCAACGGTCTAGTTAAAAAGCAGATTCCAACTCAGTAGGTCAGGATTGGGCTGAAATCTGTATTTCTGTTCAACCCAAGTGATGCTAAAGCTTCCAATCTGTGGAGCAGCCCTGGAGTAGCAAGCATTCTGATACATTTACACACTCACTTGCAGAGGAACATATTTGTTCCCTGTTCACCTACTTCCCTCTCCCTTTTACTAGTTACAGCTTCCTCTACCTTCATGATCCCTTCCAACATGCCTGCAAACATTTTCTTTAGAACTCCTCCTTCCCAATTTCAACCAACTCTTGTCCAGTTAGTTCAGGAAAATCTTATTCTCTCTGCATCTATGTCAAATTAGAATTGACTAAAAAATGAAGAAAGTTTCTGCTTTTCAAGCAGCTTGCAAGCTTGAGACAACAGGTACATAATTAACTGTCATGGATCCCTTCTCTCCTTTTCCAGTAAGCAAAGTGCCTGGGCTTTGAAGTTTGATTTTTGGGTTCCAATCCAGCTCTAACACTTACCTTCTCTGAGACTTCAGGCAAGCAACTTAATTTCTCTGAGCCTCAGTTTCCTAACTCTAAAACGGTGTTAACAACAGCACCTAACTCAGAGGATTGTCGTAGGTATTAAAAAGAGATGATGCACATAAAGACGTTTGCATCTCTCAGTCTAGCACTTAGTAAGTAATTAACAGACCATGGCTATTGGTAGTAACAAAGACGTCATGATGCCATCCCTCTATGGTAGACGGCACTCTTCAGTTATTTCTATTAGTGCATATGGCTCTGTTCGCCTTTAAACAGGGAGTTCCCCCACTTGCTTTACAGGGATGCTTCCCCTCCTGCAGTATATGACAATCACCTTCGCAGCTTCTGCCAAATTCTCCTATAGACTACATTGCCTACTCTTCTTTATATCAACTTATTCTTTTACCTAAATTATTTCTCAAGGGAAATTTCGTATCACTACCGTAAGCGAAAAATCAGTATCACTTGCCACAGTTAGGTGACTCATAAAAACAAATACCATGAAACCAGAGTTTTTAAATTCCAACTAGATACTGCTGCCCACTAAAGGCAAGATTGCTAAGGAGATAAGCAAGACTTTCACCTTGATAGTTACGAGCATGAGAAGAGAACACCTTGAAATGAAATGAAACACCTTAAATGAAAACACCTTCCCCATGAGTGTGATTAAATCAGTTAATATATGGTAATATGTTTACAACGGGGTCCACGCGTGTACTCATCACTCTCAGCCCTGTTGGAAGAGACAGATAACGAGTTCCCGCCCACGTCTGGTGCTCGGGAAAAGTCTGTGGGGAGGTCCGGGGCGCCTGGAGTAGAGATCTTCACCCTTCCCACTGGGCCTGAGGAAGGCCACGTACCGAACTCGGGAGGTGTCTTCCCCGGGCGCCGGCGGCTCCACGCACGCCCGCCTCAGAGCGGTGATCTCGGCTTCCAAAGCGCGAGCCTCAACCAGCTGGGAATCCATTAGGCCGCGCTGACGGGAAGCTGCCTAACAGAAGCGCGCCACGTCCTGCTCTTCAAGCCTCGCGCGCTGCTGGCGTGAACCATCCCGGAACTCGGCGGGGGAGGCAGGGGAATGACGCGCGATTGTCGAGCTTATAACCCGCGCTCGCAAGCATCCCAGGCTCATTGCCATCCCTGCTTACTTTTCCACATTCGTCCCCCAGCAGTCCCTACGCTTCAAGAGAGTTGACTCCCTCGAACCCAAAGCCCGAGGGCATAACTACCCACCCCGACCTGGTGCCGCCTTGGAGCAACCAGGACGAATATGTCACATTAGAGGAGGTTCCGGGAGCACTTAAGGGGGGAGTCTCTTTATTTTTCTTCCCCTCCCTCACTTCCGCCGAGCATATCCAGGAGAACACAAGGTGATAACCCTCTTAAGTATGAAGTAGGGAATTTTAGTTTGGGGTCTTTCGCGAACTTTGAGGCAGGGAACGGAGGCATTCCGGTCGCCCAGAAGCCTGGAAACGAAATAAAAAGCACTGGGGAACTGAGCGTGGTAGTGGAACCTTAGGATGCTGGGTTGGAAATCCAGTAGGAAGGAAGAGAGGCGACACTTGTTGGGACACGTGACCAGAAGTTACGGCCCTAAACTGCGCGGGATGTAAAAAACGAAGTGGTGAGGAGTCGGTTTGGGGCATGGGATGTGCCGAGGTCAACTGGCCTACCTTCTCCCTTCTCGTCTTTGAGTCTTCTCAGAGGAAGACGGCTAGGGTGGGTAGGTTGGGGGCGGAGGAAGCTACCAGGAAGATGTAGGCCGTGGCTCACGCCTAGATCAGGAGCGATGCTCAGGGCTTTTGGCGCTGTTTTGGGGTCGCGCGTGGGAGGAGTCTGGGAGCTGAGCGCTAGCCGGGTGCTAAACGAGATTAGAGATCTCATGAAAAGCCGCAAATCTCAGTACCTCTGGAAGAGTTTTCCTGAGTCCCTTCTAATCCAACAATCTCCCTAGTATAAAGAATTACAGTTTCTGAAATTAGATTTGGGTTATAATCTTGGTTTCACCGCTAATTCTCTGAATGGCTTTGGGAAAGTGACTTAACCTCTCCTGCTAATCTGAAAAAAGATGCCTGCAAACTATTTTGTACAACGCTGGCACATAGTGTTTTTTAAAAAGTCTGTATTAGCCATGATATCAGTTGCTCTTTTTATGCCTGAACAGCACTTTGTAGATATTTCTGTTGTGACATAGTATTGTAATTGCAGCATTTGCTTACTTCTCATGTGACTGTGAGGAGCTTGAGGATTGAGAGCCTTTTATCTTTCCGTGTGCTAACCTGTCCCATCCCATTTCTGTCAGCATTTGTTAAAGTGAATGAATGAAGGGAAAACACCTAACAATATGGATAAGTAAAATCGGGAGGAGTAGAGTGTAATATTGTGGTCATTTAGAGGGAAAGTATGTGCCTGTACCTGTGTCTGTGTGTAGAGGTGCTGTTCCAAAATGCATTCACGAAGTTTTGTTTTGTTTTGTTTAGATTTGAGAAGATTTAAGGGAAAGAGCTCTTCTCTGTAGATAATTATTTTTTCCACTAGAAATACTTGAGTGTATGCCCAGCCTTGATGAAAGCCAACAGAGAAACGAAGCGCCTTTTTGTGGGTGGCCTTGGCCAGAATATTTCTGAGGCAGACCTACAAAATCAGTTCAGCAGATTTGGAGAAGTTTCTGATGTGGAAATCATCACTCGGAAAGATGACCAAGGTAAATTTATAGTTCTTCATGGGTAGTTAAAGGCAAATATAACTGAAGTCAAGTATCACAAAATAAAGGAACCCAAGAGATGAATGTTAGCCCTGAACACTGAAAGTGATATGCATCTCATTACATGATACTGTTGTAGTAACCCCCCACCTCCCATCCCTCCCCCTCCTATGCTCTGTAGGTGTTATGTGTGACCTGGAACTTGCCCAGAATTACGTTTCTGAAATCAAAAATTTCTAAATTCCCAAACATCCGGTTTTTGTTTTTGTGGGGGTTTTTTTTTTGGCCGTACGGCTTGCTGGAATCTTAGTTCTCCAACCAGAGATTGAACCCAGACCCTCAGCAGTGAAAGCACAGAGTCCTAACCACTGGACTGCCAGGGAATTTCCAAACATCCAATTTCTGAAACATATAGCTTTCAGTTTTCAGAGCTAAAATTCTAATAATTAGTAGGGTCCTGTTAAGTAGAATATCACTAACATACAAACATGCAAAGTGTTTCCTTAACTGAGTACTTGACATTTTTCTCTTACGTATTTTCTTTTGGAATATTTAGATAATCATGCTTTAAAAAAAAATGCAATCTTTGTATCCAATGATAAATAAACAAGGTTTTCCTTTGAAAGAGTACGTTTCTAAGAGCTCTTTTTTAAATTTAGAAACTTAATAATGTTTACATTGTTCTCTGCATACGAATTTAATTTTTTTTTTTTTTTTTTTTAGGAAACCCACAGAAAGTCTTTGCGTATGTCAACATCAGAGTAGCAGAAGCAGACCTGAAAAAATGTAATGAATGTTTTCTATACTATTTACCAGTCCATGTCACCATGTAATTTGGAATAACTTTTGTTCTAAATCTAAACATCCACCTTCAACTCATCCTGAGGGACAACCACGATCAAGAGAATTTCCATATCCTACAATTCAGGAGGTCTAGGTTCATTCCATAATGAATGACATATGGTAACACATTGCCTGTGAGTTTGCTCAAAAATGGCATTCTCAAATAATTTGGATAAGGAACCACACTTTAATAGAAACTGCCTGTTACACATATCCCACTGGATATTATGAAATACCCACCTCCCCAGTGTGTTCATTTCTCAGGCAACTAATTCTTCTTATTGAGTGCTGTTAGGAGAGAGGTTTAGAATATGCCCTTATAAGATCATATCCTTGAAATTATGAAGTCTCCATAGATAAGTTTAGTAAAGCTGAGGGCCACCTGTGACCTTCAATGAATAAAGAGGGGGAGATAATTCATACTTCCACTGATGTAGTAATGCATTCTAATTATTTGGAGACTGAAAAGTCAAAAGACACTGAGCAGGAAACATGCTAATAGAGAAAGAGGGCCATTGACCTTTTGTAATTTCATTTGCAAAAAATTGATTCGTTCAGTTAGGAAATAGATATAACAAATATGTTGCAGTTAAGAACACATCAGTTCTGCTGTGTGACCTAGCAGTTTATTTAAACTAGAAGACCCGGTTTGCTTATCTGATGTATAACCAAGATACTGCTTATCTCATAATACTACTGTGAAGATTAAGTTGAATAATATCTTTGTGCTTAGCATAGTACCTACCTCATTGATATTTCTGTTAGTGGTAATTATTAAGGAAGCTAATAGCAGATGTTGAGAAAAATCAACCACTAGGGCACAGTAGTTTAAACACAGTTTAGTTGCTTGCAGCTAATATGTTTGCAAGTTTCACAGTGATAATTAGTATGAGGTGATAAATAAAAGTGAGGTGCTGCAGGATTCCAGTGTCCTCTGATTCACTCTAAGAAAATTACATTAATGTTTTATAGTTTTAGTGTGGGAAATAACAATGAAATGTTAAATAAATACCAGCCATTCGCCACAGATTCCTGACATTACTTTATAAACAAATGACAAATTTTGCTTTATGGTTTACACGTTTGCCTCATTCAAATCTTTCAATTACACGGGGAGGTAGGGAGTGTAAAGATCTAATAAGTGGTCAAGATGAGAATGGGACCTAAGCCTTCTCCTTCCAGGTCTCATTTTCTTTATTCTATTTCCTCTGTGTCTTTGTGATAAGCAGGTTTTCTTTTTTTGGTACTAACTAATTAGTAAAAGCACATGCTGAAATATATTTTTGCATTGCCATGTACTTGGGTACTAATTCTTTGCTTTATAGGTATGTCTGTTTTAAATAAAACAAAATGGAAAGGTGGAACTCTACAAATTCAGCTAGCAAAGGAAAGTTTTTTGCACAGGTAAGATTTGCTCTCCGTGATTTGACCCAATGTTTTTTATATTGTAAGTGGTTTTATATGTTCACTTAATTGATTTGAAACTATCAAATAATGTATTATTACAGTTTTAGCAAATATATGCATTACAAGTAGAGCTAAAATCCTTCTTAACTGTGACTCCCTGTGACCCCCAGTCCCCACCAAAGAAGATAATGTAATGCTCCTGTATACGTATATTTTAACCCATAAAAATATATACTTATTTCAGCTTTTTAAACACAACCTTATGTGATGATGTAGGTCTTCCCCCTTCTTATAATGAGTGTTTAGTACTATTTTAGAAAATGGCTGTGCCACAGTGTAGTCAGTCATCCCCCACTCATAGACATTTAGACCATTTCCACTTCCTCTTGATAAGACTCTTGAGGATGGTCCCTCTGGGGTTTATGTCAACAAAAGGAGTTGCTATGTCATATAGTTATGCACATTTAAAATTTTAATAGACAGTACCAAATTGCTTAAGTTGACTTTAGGCTGTTAATGAAAGTGTCATACAAAAACATAAAGATAATAGGAAATCCCTGTATGAGAGGCATAAGATTAATTATGCATGTGATTTAAGAACAAGGCAATGTAAAAACTTTTAAAGCATTTTAAATCCTAAAAGTATTCTTAGGGAGAAAAGATTGTATGAGATTGGGTGCTTCCAAAATAGGAGATATTTTAGGAATGTACACATGGAGTGACCCAGAGCGTTTTAAGATTGTTCTGGGCCAAAGAAATGCCACAAGGAAAAATAAGGTCTAAACCAAGTTTTGAGGGAGTGGTCTGGTGACGAAGATGAGAATTTGATTTTGTTCTTCAGCTGGGGGTCTATGTGAACAGGGTAGTGATGAGATTTTCATTCAGCAGCACTTTGCTGCCTATTATATGCAGGAACCGGGGCCCTAGTCCTGAGCAGGTGAGCACACAGTGCTGCTGCCTTGGAGTGTCTATGCAGTTGTGCCTGGGGAGCATGAATCTTGGAAGTTGGAATGTAAGGGACACAGACCAGAGGCAAAGAGGCCAATGAGAATTGGTCAGCACAGTTGACCAGGCCTGTATAAGGTGGCGGAGTTTGAACTGGTAGGTTGAGTTGGCGTTCTGCATTCTCTTTGTTGTGAGAGTAGAAATATTCAAGACTTAGCATATTAGTCTCTGAAAGACACCTCTTCCTCATAAGAGTGAAAAGATTAAGGATAGATAAAATGCCAAAAGTACATAAGTTGAAAGGGAAAAACTGAGAGACCCTAAATGATCTCTATAAAGTTAAACAGCTTTACAGTATTAAAAAACAAAACAGAAGCACTGTTAATAGTGTGGTTCGTTATTTTAACTCTTATTTATATTTTCTGTTTGATTCAGATTGGCCCAGGAGAGAAAAGAAGCAAAAGCAAAGAAAGGAAAATCAACAACAAGCAACACCAACTTGTTAGAAAAAATGGGAGTGGTGGATTTCCATGTGAAAGCTGTGCCAGGGACAGAAGTACCAGGGCACAAAGTGAGTCTCCTCTGGTAGCCTGAATAGCTCAGGAACCAATTCCTGACACCAGGTGACCATGAGCATCATGTTTTAAAGCAACTGCTTTTTTCTCTTGCTTTGCAGCAGTTAACATAGATAGTGCTTTATGGTCTTCAAGTGCATTTACAACTCTTGGGAAAGCACAGTTTTCCCCCATTTTAGAAAGAGAAATCAAAACCCAAGTGGAGGCAGGTCTCCCAGGGGGCATAGGTGGTGAAGAGTGCAGGCAGGTCCGACGTTTGCCTTTTTAATGGCTGTTATTTGTGTAGCATCCTACATGGTTTATATGGGATCAATAACTGCCCCAATTTTCCTTCTTTCTTTTTCCTTTCCTGATACACTTTTTTGAGCACTTGTGTTTCATTATCAGAAAACTAAACCCAACAGTAATCGTGGTCCACTATGAGTTCAAATATTTTTAAATGACATTTATTCAGTGTGGTTAATCTTTTCCATTTCTGACAAGTATAGTAAATGTATTCTTTTTTTTTTTTTCTTTTAGAATTGGGTTGTGAGTAAATTTGGAAGAGTCTTACCTGTCCTTCACCTAAGGAATCAACATAAACGTAAAATATCCTTAGCAATTGGCCTTTCAGAGAAATTATTATTTACTACGATGTGGATATTTGCAAAAGTTTACTTCATACCTTTAGAATTTCACTGCCTCTGTCAGTAAATCTTTAGATGTTTGTGTAACAGTTTTTATGTTCCCAATTTCTAAGTAAGGTAATACCCACCTACCTACATGTATGAAACAATTAGTGGATAATGAGAGAATGTAATTAGGTTTTATGCAAGTGATGCAAATGATGATTGTTAAAGAAGCACGTTGACTTACTAATTTATACCTCATTCTTCTTGTTTGACATGGATTCAAAGCCATTGCCAGAGGAGCTAAAGAAGGACAAGGGAACACAGCACAATCATTAAAGAAGGCTTTAGAGGAAGTAGGATAAGTTTCACATTAATAGAAAAGAGATAGGAAGGAGTCTAGGAGAGAGGAAAATAGTAGGTAGAAATGTGTAGACAGGCAGAAGAATGGTGGATGGAGAAATAGTATGGAACCCAGTATGAGCAAATTCAGATGCCCATTCCCCTGAGGAAATGAGGTCAGATTGTCTAAGACCTTGAATTCCTAGTGTCATGGACTTCTGGGCAGAGGGTGTTTTTTGTATTCTTTTAGCTCTAACCCTGTGTGTCATGGGAAGCAGAAGCAATTTCAGGTATTTCAAACAGAGGTGTGTCCTCACTGTTCATGGCTATTGAGGCCCCTGGAGCCCTGGCCACAGCTGCTGGTTCTGCTGTCCCTGCCAGTGGCACTAAAGTCAGGGAAATACTTTTTTCTTCTTCACCTTCCAGCTTCCCACCAATGGTACCACTGACAGCAAAGAGGAGGATTTGGAAGGACAGTGTAAAGCCAAGAGACAATAGACACTGTTTGGCATACCTCATATATAATTGTCCATGTATTCAGTAGTCACTAAATGAACAAAAGGACTTTTCAGTAGTGATAGATTAAAGCAACTTATACTTGTTTATTCATATGTTTTAGGAAATCAGCAAATGCCAGCTGTCACTACAGCACAGTGACATTAACTAGAATCTTTCTGGACAATGTCAGCAACGAAGACCTGATAAAGAATTATTAGCCTTCTAAGAAAGACCTATAAAATGCAGAGAGCGAGTAAAATGTGAAATGGATGTCATTGAACTAAGAGAATCAGATCTAGGATGAGGCAGCATTGAGAAAACAGAAATGGCCAAAAAGTTTGAGAATCTTTGAGTCTCAAGTTTGAGATACCAACACTTAGTATAGTATCTAGCTGTGCCCGCTCTGGGTTCCTCTCTATACTCCGCTTTATGGTATTAGCTCAGTGGATAGACTTCTCAGATTTACAGAAAAGTCTTGTGGCCTCTTGTACCTAGAATATAATCTGAATCGGTTTGCTGTGATATACACATGCAGCCCAAGTAATTTCTGCCAATTAATAGTGATGGTTCTTGGTTTTCACTCTGGACATGCCATGGACATGTCAGTTCCAAAGACCCTGAGTCACCTAATTAAGTCCTTATTTTGTTTGATAGGAAACTGAGGGTAAAATGAGTCAATGACTTGCTCAAGATTAAACAGTATTCTTTTTGCTTTACCAGTTTGATAGGTTTTTCTAAAACCTAGTGCCTTTGTTTTCTTCCTTGACTGTTGGTGACATCATAAAGTATGATCCCTCAAAATACTGCCACAACCTAAAGAAAATAGGGGAGGATTTCACAAATGCTATCCCTATATCCAGCCTCACTTGGGAATTGGAAGGAGGGAATGATCCTGTGAGTAAGAAACGACGAGGAGAATTCTCTGACTTTCACAGCCCTGCCAAGAAGATAATAAAAGTGCAGAAGAACGAGGGTTCCACTGCATCTCTGGCTTTGAGACCAAAACCTAGTAGCATAATGGAGAGCCCACATTTAATACAACAACAGGCTGCACAAAATACACCTCATAATTCCATTACTCCTAAATCACCCTGTGTACCTGATTCTGATAGTCAGAAACTTAAAAACGTATTTTTTCAGACTTCTGACTTAGAAACTACCAAAAAGAGAAATAGCATGTCTGATGATGATATTGATTCTGAAGATGAATTAAGACTAATGATTGCAAGAGAGGAAAACCTAGAGAAAACTACATGGTCCTCAATAAATGGATCTGAAAATGATCCCTTTGAAGTTGTAAGAGATGATTTTAAATCACATTTTCACAAATTTCATACTTCAACAGGTTTAGGCATCAAAAATAATGTCTTTTGCCTCAGTAGTGAAGATAATGTTATGGGAAATGATTGTGACTCTGATTCAGGAGATACAGATGAAATCATTGCAATGAAGAAAAATTCTGATAAGATCAAACACAGTGTAGAACTTTCACAAACAGAAAAGTATATGCACAAGAAAACTTATTTGAAAAATAGAAAAAAGTGTGATCTTTCTGTTGATTCTATTAAAGTACAAAAAAGAAAAAATAAAGAGACAGCCCTCAGTCACAGAATTAAGCCTCTCAGTTGTGAATCTTCGATTGAGTCCAGTAGCAGTGAAGATGCTGATTCTGTATCAGAATCAACCGAGTCTGAAGGAGATAAGGAGTATAACACCATGATGAAAAACTGTCTCCATATGAATCTAACTTTAGCTGATCTGGAACAGTTGGCTGGCAGTAACCAGGAGGCGCCAAAAGAAGATACTGAGAGCAATGGCCGGAAAACCACTGCCAAGTCTGACAGGGCCTCCAAGAGCCACAGAACTCCAGGTGGCCTCCACAAAGGCCAACAGTGTATTCATCCTGAGGAGATTGTGGCTTCCCTTTTAGAAGGAAAAGAGAACACACATGGAAAACAGGAACCAAAGGAAAATACCGTAAAGCCAAAATTCCAGGCTTTCAAGGGAGTAGGCTGTCTCTATGGAAAGGAAACAGTGAAAAAATCCTTGAAAGAGAGTGTTGCCTCTAACAATATTAATAAAGATCATAAATCCTTGAAACTTGAGGATCCCAGGAGCATGTCCATGAAAAAATGGTCCTTGTATGCTAATAGCCCATCAAGTAAACTGACTCTTTCCCAACATGCAAAGAAGGCAAGTGACTCAAACCAAATTCAGCCTCAAAAGAGACAGTCTACTTTTGAGAGCCAGGCTCACAAGGTGGTTTTCCCTAGCAGTTCAGAAAAGGGAAATGGAAATCCTATTTCTAGTCTATTGCCACTAAAAGATAAGAAATCTTTGAGTCTTGGTGCCAAGACTCTCAGGAGAGGCTTTGATGAAGACTGTTGCCACAGGACTGGAAAGTCAGGAGAGAGCTCCAAAAAGAGGCCTGATCTGTGCAGCCACAAGGCCCCTGAGAAATCACCAGAGGTCTCCTCCAGGAGAGACCCTCAGGGAAGCAAAACTGACTTCCCACTTTCTGTTAATAGTTCATCAGATGTTAGTGCTAAGGATAAGCACGCTGAAGATAATCAGAAGCGTTTGGCAGCCTTAGAGGCAAGGCAGAAAGCAAAAGAAGTACAAAAGAAGTTGGTTCACAATGCTCTGGCAAATTTGGTGAGTATATTTTCAGTCTAGGGATTTAACAAGAACTTGTTTCCAAGTCCAACCTTTCTTTCCTACGAAGGTAAGCAGGCTCCTTTAGAGATGAATGTTTGTGTTTTGTGTCCTTGTATCTTTAGTATATCCGGATATCGCTTTAGAAGCTGTAACTGATATAGTTAAGTGATATGTCCTAATATGTCTGAATTTACATATAAATCACTTGCCAAGTGATTCATATCTTACCAAGATTTACTGTAATGAGTCTTTATTCATTCTTTCAACAATTGTTAATTACCTATGAAATTCCAGGCCTTCACAGCAAGTGCTAGATTTACAGAGAGGATCACTGTTAGGTGGTTGGTATTGGCTTACAGTGTGGTGGACAGAAGGTCACAGTTCAGTTCCATGGGATGAGAAAGAAGTACGCCTGTGTGCTCTGACAGCACACTGATACTAATTTGTTGGCAGTGGTGGGGCAGAGGGGGGTGGGGAGCCGGCACTTCCTCAGCTGAACTGAATCTAGTGTGAAAGGATCAGTGGGAATTGGTCTGGCAGAGGTAAAAGGGTACAAAGAGAGAGGAAAGGCATTCCAAGATAAAGGAACAGTTTGTACAAAAGTGAATATTTGCAATCAGTGTGATCAAATGTATAGAGTACAAGATGGTGAGAAATGAGATGAGAGAGATAAGTAGGGGTGAGGTGTGAAGAGGCTACAGGGGTTGGACTTTATTCTCAAGGCTGTGAAAAGACTAAAGAACTTGAAGCAAGGGAATGGAGATTAGTTATGTATATATTGGAACAGGAGTTGGCAAACTAGAGCTCACAAGCCACTAGCCCATGGCGTATTTTGGAAGAGCCTCCAAGCTAAGAATGGTTTCTACATTTTTAAAGGGTTTAAAAAAGAAGAATACAGAACCAAAACTATATGTGGCTTGCAAAGCCTAAAATATTTACTCTCTGGCCCTTGACAGAAAAAGTTTGCCAACTTCTGTTTGGGAAAGATGGTTCAGGACATGATGAGAACAACAAAATCAAATGGGACAGACAGCCTTTGGGAGGTCTTGAGCCAGAACCAAGGCAGTGACAGTGGGAATATATTTTTAAAATAGCAAGACGGTCCAACTGATGGGACTTGGTGATAAACTGGAAATGGAGAGAGAGAAGTTTCTATCTTAGGATGATGGCAGCATTCACTAGATAAGGAAATAGGGTCAGAAATAGACTTGCTAGGGGAAGGAGATAAGCGGTTGTCTTAAGGGTAATGCTTTTGATGCCCACTCTAGGATGGTTATTCAGAGGACAAGCCAACGCACATCATCTTTGGTTCCAACAGTGAAAGTGAAACAGAGGAGACATCCACTCAGGAGCATAACCATCCAGGAGAGGAACCAGTAAAAGTAAGAAATTTAGGGTGGGCATTCCTATACTTTTGCAGATCCATTTCTGCATGTTGCATACCAAGACTTGCATACAACTGCTGGGCTCAACATAAAATCCTCTGGGAGCCACAATGAAACCCAGGGCTCCCCTGACCATCACGCATGGATACCACAGGGGCCTTAGAGATTTTCTCCCACATAAATCTATCCTCCACATCATCAGCAAAGTGACATCAATATTAGTGAAACCCTGCAGAAGGTGTTCACACATTTAATAACTCCCCCCCATTCCAGGCTGC
Organism: Stenella coeruleoalba; assembly: GCF_951394435.1. Lineage (NCBI taxonomy): Eukaryota > Metazoa > Chordata > Mammalia > Artiodactyla > Delphinidae > Stenella > Stenella coeruleoalba. Next base: position 33,261,362 of record NC_137153.1, on the reverse strand, counting down.
ATTAGGAGCCTCTGGATTTAGTGACCCAAGGGGCCAAGTAGATATCACTGAGTCAGAAGTTTCCATTCTAACCACCATCCAGTCTTTCCTGGGAGATGCATGTGGGTTGTTGTTCCATACATGTGAGGAGGAAGATTACGTAATGAAGGAAATGCTGTCTTGGTTATTAATAAACATTTCTGTCTTTACCTATGTAACAGGAGTCCATGGGTGGAGCCTCTGGGAAGCTCTTTGACAGCAGCGATGATGAGGAATCTGGTTCTGAAGATGACAGTAACAGGTTCAGAATTAAACCTCAGTTTGTGGGCAGAGCTGGACAGAAGGTTAGTGAAGACTGAAAATAATAAAACTTGCAACATGTCCTTATTTTTCGACATAGTCCTTAAATCTAGATTAGTGCAGGCAGACCTTGACCCACACTCCAGTGTTAAGGTGTTTATTTTGATAGTGAGTCCTCCATGACCCTCTCTGATTGGTTCATGGGTAGGTGAGTTTATGCAAATATTAATGTAGTGAATTTCATGGCATGGAGGTATACTTAGAAGGTCTTGTTTATAAGTAATTTCTTGGGAACATGGCTGTCAGTTGTCTTTGTGTTTTGTCTTATAGCTCATGGATTTGCAGTCTCACTTTGGCACTGATGACAGATTTCGCATGGACTCCCGATTTCTAGAAAGTGATAGTGAAGAGGAACAGGAAGGTAAATGCCTTATTGTCCAAACAAACAGTCCTGATGTCAGAGCTGGGGGACCTTGAGAAGTCATGTAGTCTAGCTTCTTCACTTAACACATAGAGAAACTCTGTACCCCAAGACACTGAATTGTGGAGCTTGTAATCCAATAGTTAGCTTACTCAATACTTCTTGAGTTTGTTTGTACATATTAATTTATTTATAAAATTTTAATTACCTGAAGCTGCCAGAAAAGACAGGAATAGTTAGCATCCACCAAAGGTGCCATCTTCTATCATCCTGTTCCTGGCATTAGAGAGAAGGCAAGGACCCTACCTGGCAGTAGATCAGGTCCTGGTGAGGCTGTGGAAGACAGTTACATCACGCTTGGCTTACTTAAAGGTTAAGTGTTTATCTTCCAGCATGCATGCTGGGTGCAGGTTTTTAAAAACAATGTACCATTGAATGTCACTCTACGTAGATTCATCCCATGTGAATATATCTAACAGCAGTGATGCTACCAGAAGCATCCTGATTCTGCTCTTACTTCCTATACCATTTTCTACACCAGTGGTTCCAAACTTTCTCTACAAGATCTTCTACTCTTATCCTTTGCAAAAGACCTTACCTCCTACCATCCTCACTTGAGGATGGCCACCTCAAGTGAGCTCCCTGCTTTCCTTTCCAATCTCAGAACTACTCTGTCCTTAACTTTTTTCCTCTTCGTGAGTTAATCTAATCTGCATCTTAATCTTCCTCATTCATACCTCCTTTTAACCTCCTTTCTTATGCGCATCTTCATACTTTCCCTTTTTTCTATCTCTTCCCTCTTTCTACAGACATAGGTCTCATAGGTTCAAAAAGCCATTTCTTCAACCCTGCCAGTTTTCAAGTTGCCACTCCCATCTTTTTTCAGTTCTAAACCTGAAATGAAAAAATAAATTGCACTAATTTAGAAGCAGTTGGCTTTTTATTGAAAATACAACCTCTGGAAATGATGCTCTTGATTCTTTGAAGTGATTATTGTGTATATTGTACATTTCTGAAAACAAGTGTTCAGAGAGTAAGTTCTCCAGGATCCACAGCAAATTATGTTTCAGAGCTTCTCACTCAAAATTCCATGTTGAAAACAGGAATGGACAGAACCTTGGGAATAGCCTAGAAGCTATACATAGAGTTTACTTTCTAACTTCTGCCACTTTTGTCTGTCTCTTTACAACTCTTCAGTATGCGTTCCCTGCACATACTATCTGGTTCACCAGATGCAGTGGCACCTTCCCAAGCTTCTTCAGCCTGCCCGTACCATTTGTCACTGTTAATCATCCTTCTTGAACTGTTCTCTTCCCTTAGCTTCCATTGCGCTATAACTTCCTTATTTTCTTCTTAATTCTTGGTTCCTAATTTTCCCTTTGCCTTTAGATATGTAAAGGTTCTGTAAGTCCCTGTGGCTTTAACCTTCTTTTGTGCGTGAATATTTTCCAAATCTGGATCATCTTTGCTCCTGACTATCCTGCTGAGCTCCCAATTATTCTTTTCTCAATGCCTGATGGATATTTCTCACAGGCGTCCCTGAACGCGTGTTAAAACGCAGCAGGTCCCAAACTGAATTTACTCTCTCTCAGGTGCTCTGGACCCTTCTGTTTCTGTTGATGGTACTTCCATTCTTAGGGCAGTCAGACACAGAATCTCTGCCTTTTGTTTCTTTCCTTCCCAACTTTTGAGACTGAATTTTTTGTGAGTTGCACAAAGACTGTCCTGCAGGTAAGCAGCCTACAAATACCTCGCAGCCAGTCTACAAATACCTTAAGCCCTTTCTAGCATTGTGTTCTTTTTCCTAATGGTCAGTATTAGGGTAAAATTGAAAGTACCATTTTTTGAAGTCAAAAATTGTTGAATATTAGCAGTTTCATATGGTTTAACCTAATGCAATGTAAACTCTTTGAACTTTCTTATTTCAATGTATGTGTTCATTTTTTCACTTGCCTGGCATGCACTCCTCCCTCCTCAGGGGATCTACTTGTCTTTCCTACCTTAGACTCCACCTGGTTTATAAAACGTTTCTTAATCCAATTGAACATAATCTTTACCTCTTTTGAACCCTTAGACACTTTGGGGTCATCTCTATAGAGAACTATTCAAATCAGCATTTTATTCTGTTTATTTCTGTTACTTGGTTGTTTATATCCTGCCATAATTTGAAAAGGTCTTTAAGGCTTACTTAGACTTCTTTTGTATTTCTATCTATAATCCAAACTAGCTGTTAAATGTTTAACTTTGTTCTCTGATATTTGTCTGTTTCTAGTAGCTAAGGATAACAAGCTTCTAGGCTTCCACAGTGCCCTGTGTGTAGGCTTTCTTCCTGCAATATTTAGTACTGAATCTAAAGGCTAAAGTAACTGTCTACTAACATCATATTAATAGTCAGTAAAATTGGCATCTTTCACTATTTTTCATGTTTAGATTTACATGTAATTTAGATTAATTTTTAGAAAGTTAAAAAAATCAAAGAATCTCTGATCACTTTAATTTTATAATTAGTATATTGCTCTATTACATTTGTCAATCTTTACCTTAAAAACTTTTAGACTTGCCACTGAAAGCCATTAAATTCAGATTTCATTTGTATAATTACAAACAGAAATGGGAATTTTGTTTGCTGGTCATGCAGTTTCTAGATTCACTATGACATTGGGGATCTTGGGGATAGGGAGGTTAGCAAAACAAGGTTTAACTTTTCTTCTTCCTATCTTAATGTGCTTTGCACATGTTTACGTGCTTGATAAATATTTGATCATTGAGACTTCTCAGGTTATGTTTGCCAAGAGATTACTAATTATCCTCTTCCCTCTAAGAAATAAATGAAAAGAAAACTGCTGAGGAAGAAGAGCTTGCTGCAGAAAAGTTGAAAGCCCTGAATATTGTGCAGAGTGTTTTGCACATCAACTTAAGCAGTTCTACAAGCAAAGAATCAGTAGCTGCTAAGAAATTTAAGTATGGTTTATGTTTCATCCCATTCTGCCCTCTTTTCCTTTGCCATAAAATGAGGCCATTTTAAACTTCCTGGGGAGAGCAGTTAGCAACATGTATCAGACCCTTAAAATTGTACTTACCTTGACCTAGTGATTCACTTCAAGAAACTAATCTTAAATTATTTCTGTATTTATTATTAGTAAAAAAAAAATTGGACAACTGTTTAAATATTAATAAATGTAACTGTTTACTATGGAAAATTTCCAGCATATAACTTAGAGAGACTAGTGTAATGAAACCCCTATGTACCATCACCCAGCTTCTACAATCACCAACATGTGACCAGTTTTCTCTTTGATACCTTTACTCACTTCCCCCTACTTGCCTCACTGAAATATTTTATGCAAATCCCAATAGCATATCATTTTATCCATATATATTTTAGTATGTTTAAAATAATATTAAACATTTTTAAAGATCCAGGACAAGAAGTCAAAACTAGATAATTTAAAATATGATTGCTTCTGAGGAGCTCCTAATACATTTCTTTGATATTATGTGCCTTTTTCTTGCTCAAAAAGTGGAATTGCCCTGGTATTGCATTATAATTTGCTATTAGTTTTTTGCATTAATATTCTGAATTGTCTCTTCCAACTTATCACTCTCCTTTCTTTAATAGGGACATCATACGTTATGATCCAACAAGGCATGACCATGCCACTTATGAAAGAAAAAGAGATGATAAACCAAAAGAAAGGTATATTAAGCTACTACTTTTAGTAGCAGGTTCATATGAATTAATCTCATTTCAGACAGTGAGAAAAGTAGATAGTAACCATTATCACATCCATTGGTCCCCATTGTATTTAGTTTAAGAACAGGGAAGGGAGAAAGAGAGCAATTATTGATGTGGTGGAGAGAGTCTTACTTTTGGCAAAGGAATCTTCATGCATAGAAATGATGATATGTGCCCCTTCTTTAGTCGGTGTCTTCTACCTACATTAGTTTCCTGTGGCTTCTGTAACAGATTGGTGACTTAAAAACACAAAAATTTTTCTCACAGTTCTGGAGGCTGGGAGTCTGAAATCCAGATTATTGGAAGAGCTGTGTTCCCTCTGGAGATTCAGGGGGAAAAAACTCCATTTCGTGCCTCTCTCTTAGCTTCAGGTGACTGCCAGCAATCTGGTATTCCTTGGCTTGTGACTATATTATTCCAGTCTCTGCCTCCATCTTCACGTGGGCTTCTCATTTCTATGTGTCTCTCATCTTTGTGTCTGTTATAAGGACACTTGTGATTCCATTTAGAGTCTGCCTGGATAATCTCTTCATTGCAAAATCCCTAACTTTATTACAAAGACCTTTTTTTCAAAATAAGGAAATATTCACACGTTCCAGGAATTAGGGCCCGGACATATCTTTCTGGAGGCAACCATTCTATCCACTGCACTACTCTAGTGTGGTAGGAGCGTCTATTTCTTATAGATATGCTGTGGCAAATATTTTTTTGATAAATATGGCAAATATATGGAGCAACCAGTAACTTTGCCTGATTTAATTTCTTGATTTCCTGCTATTTAAAGTCACTAAAGGCACTGTGGTATCCTGAATTAGATCCTGGAACAAAAAAGACACTTGTAGAGAAACTGGTGAATTGGGAACAGAATCTGTGTTTAGTTAATAGTAGTGTACCAGTGTTAATCTTTTAGTTTTGACAATTGTATCATATCTATGTAAGATGTTACCTTGAGGGGAAACTAGGTGAAGGTTATTTGGGAACACTGTTTCCAGTTTTTCTATAAATCTAAAATTATTCCAAAATTAAAGGTTTCTTTTAAAAAGAATCACATACCAGACCAAAGTAGAACTAATATAAACGTTCCCTGCAATGTAGGATTCCAGATTGCAATGTGATTCTGGGTAGTCTCTGGAGAGCTTGCAGTCAAAATGTTGCTTGGGGCTTCAGTCTCCAAAGGCCTGACTAATCCTCGCGATGTACTTCCAAGATGTCTCACTCACATAGCTGTTAGCCAGTTCCTCACCTTGTTGGCTTCTCCATTAGGCTGCTTAAGTGTTCTCATAACACTGACCCAAAAGAGAGATAGAAGGAGGAAGCCACAGTATATTTTATGACATAGTCTTAGAAGTCACACAGTGACACATCTGCCTTATTCAGTTTTCTTTAAGTCACTAAATCCAACCCATACTTTCATAGGGGAAGGGGAGATTAAGCACTTCTTCCTGAAGAGAGAGGCACTGAGGAATTTGTGGACACATTTTAAACTACCACAACCTGTCCTCTGGTTGAAAATTGTTTTATATTCCTGCCATATGCAGAACATGCTCAACCCTGCTCTAGACTCCCCAGAAGTCTCACCTTTTTATAGTGTCAGTTCAAAATCTAGGATGTTGGGCTTCCCTAGTGGCGCAGTAGTTGAGAGTCCGCCTGCCGATGCAGGGGACGCGGGTTCGTGCCCCGGTCCGGGAAGATCCCACATGCCATGGAGCGGCTGGGCCTGTGAGCCATGGCCGCTGAGCCTGCGCGTCCGGAGCCTGTGCTCCGCAACGGGAGAGGCCACAACAGTGAGAGGCCCGCGTAACACCAAAAAAAAAAAAAAAAAAGTTTCTCTCTGTAAGATAGTCTCCACCAATAAGATGATCATTTAGGACATTATTATTTTAGGTAATATAGTTAGAATATTTGGCCTAGTAAATAGAGCAGACTCTAATAGAAAAGAGGATTTTAATCTTTTACTAACTGAAAACTCAATATTGGAGACTGCCATATAACTCTGGTTTAAGATCAAAGAGAAAAACATATTCCTAAATATAGAGCAGGTTGATGGTAATAGAAAAATTTCATTCCCAAACAGACTAGATTTAGCACATTTATAAGGCGTTTCTAAAACAGAATTATGACTAAATCCTTTAATGCCAGTGTCATAAAACTCATAGAATTTTAGAATTTGAAAAAGTCTTATAAGTCATGTGGTTTAACATGGTTCATTTTACAAATGAGGATACTGAGGCCCATTGCAGTTAAGTGATTTTCTTACTCATAGCTAATATCTTAGATGTGACTTCTGAAATGTAGTTCAGAGGATAAGAGATAGGAGAATATGATTCTTGTTTAATACTTGGAGCTGTTTGAAATAGTTTTGTCTATAAAAAGCTTTTTGGTTAAGGTTCTGCCTTTATGAGTTTTATATGAAGATCCTCTTGGTTGTTGAAAGGATGGGACTAAAGTTATCCAAGGTGTTTTTTTCCTGATTTCTGGAAATTTTCCAAAAATTGGCTTTTTTTGTGATGCACATATCTCTATATATGTCAATGCAGTAAAGCAAAACGAAAGAAGAAAAGGGAGGAAGATGAGAAGCTACCTGAGGTATCTAAAGAAATGTATTATAACATTGCTATGGATTTAAAACAAATATTCCAAACTACAAAAGATACCATTGAAAAGGAAGACAACACCCCTTGGAATGAGGACTCTGATGGAGAGAAAGCCGAAGTAGTCCAGGACCCTACAGCTCTGATGACTGGGGATGAACAGCCCAGCGGGTTCACATTCTCCTTTTTTGATTCACACACTAAAAATGTAAAGGAAGGTACTTTTTTTTTTTAAACGTTTTCATTTAAAGCGGTTTGAACTTAATTGATTGAATCTACTGTAACTGTAATGATTTAACATTAGCTGAAGAAAGGATTCTTTCTTCCATCTATATAAACAGTATTGCAGTCAGCATTACATGACCATAAATGTACTGTGCCTAGAGCTGTGTTTAACACACTAAGAAATTGTTCTTGCATTTGGAAGCAAACTTCTAGATAGCTGCCATATGAAGGGAAGCCAGAGAATAATGTGCAGCATCCCTTCTAATGTTGAGTAGAAATAGTCATGAAGAAGTATAAGAAGTCATATATTTAAAAAGCTTTGTATCTTAGATGCAGTTGGAGAAGCCATGACTTCAGGAAAACCAGTGCTATATGGTAGGGAAAGGGGAGAAATAGGTAACCCTGGCTCTATACAATTATGCTATGTCATCAATACACCAGTTGTTTCAAACTTTATCCTTGGAGATTTGCCAGAACCTAGAAAAAAGTATCAGCACCAGTATAGACAATTTAGCATTCCATTTCAGGAGGTTTACCTCTGAAGTCCTACATAGTCTAAAAGTTAAAAACACCTATTCCTTAGGAAGTTGCTCCTCACCTAGTGTTTAAGATGAAGTGTAGCTTTTCTGGAAGTTCATTGTAAAAAGCAAGATATACCTATACAGGAGAATACATGCACAGCTAACAATAAGCTCTACTTTAAAGATCAGCAGTTAAAGTAGTATCCATGTGTTTAGCAGGTGAGTATTAAATGCCGGCTTTGTAGTGCTCCAAAAGGAGGTATAGCAATTTAGTAGTTTTCCCAAAATTGTTCTAAATAAGACACAATATATCATTGCTCTGCTTACTTCATTCTCTTGCCTGTGTTGTCCATTTGAGTACCAAGGTCAGTCCTAAACTGTTGAACAGAGTTGATATGATATAGATACTGTCTTTAATTCTTCTAACTTTGAGAGCCAAGTGTGAGAAATTGGCCTTAAAGTGAGTACTAAGACACCTCAGCAACCTGGGAGATGTGTTTTGTGTACTTAGGAAATTATGAGGACTTGTGAGGAGATCACCCACATCTTATAGCAGAAGCTTTTTCAGAAGTTTTAGAAAGAGGCTTTGGGAATTGAAAATATAAAGATATGTTCCTTTTCTCATTTATGAATAAGCAGGAAGGCAACCTGGTTTCACTGCATCATGTTACAGTTTAGGCTTCTCCTGCTAGCACAGGTGCCATGCTTTTTTTTTTCCTTTTAAATAGCGTTGCTCATTTATAAACCTTTAGTTTGTATATCTTTTTATAGTGTTGCTATATTCCTTATCAGATCACCCTAGCAATGCCCAAAAATATGATAATAGCTTCTCTCAATATTTGAAAATCTAAAAAGATACTACATATTTTGAATTAATGATTAAGGTATTTGAAATTTAGAAATATGAGTGCATGGTGAAAGTAAACAAATTAGTGTGTCCACAAATAATCGGTTGTTAGGTTACAATTCTGTCATCTTTCATTGTCATGACGATATAGAGACCTATAGAGTTGAGGCAGTGAAACCTGGGAAGATTGCCTGGCAGGGAGACCCTCGTTTCCAAGACAGCAGTTCAGAAGAGGAAGATGTTACTGAAGAAACAGATGACAAAAAGCCCAGCCCTGGGTAAGTAGTGTGTTTCTGTGCAGGTTTATTTCATAATTCATAAAATCTGAGTTAGACATGCTTTAGAAATATTATAGAAGTATCTAAGCTTAGCTTCTCAAGACAATTTTCTTTTTTTTGGCTCCTTTAGAGAGTTCTGTAGCCTTTTTGTAATTAGGAGCATGTTTCCTTTTCCTTGAAATTTGGATAAACTGGGTGGGGGATATGACGTGCATGGGGAAGAAAACTTGCCACTGAAGTCCTTGATCTGGAAAGAGTATGCTTCAGCTCGTTGGCTGCTACCACATGGGAAACACTGGCAAATTGGGTAGCAATGCTGGGGTGAGAATATCAACAATCAACACAGGGAAGATAAAGCGTGTACTTAAGTAAGTCTTCGTTACCAAAGTTTCAGGTAGAAGAGAAGAATGTTGAATAGAGAAAGGGTGGTATCACTTTAACTCAGGAAAGAAAAATGAGCAAAACACAAAGCACATATATTTAAGGAATAGTTCATTTATACTTACAGTGTAAACATTTCTTAAATATTGAAATTAAGTGGCCAATTCTCTCTCTCTTTCTCTCTCACTTCAGAGAAGTATCATTACCCGAGAAAGAGACCACTAGATATTTCTTTTTCTCTAAGAATGATGAGAGACTTCATGGTAAGTCAATGTTTTGATTAAATGGTATAGAACAGGTAATAGTACAGTTCTCACCATAGTGCATTCTGATATACTAACATGCATCCAAGTAAGAACTGATTAGGAAAAATTCTGATCCTTTGCAATGTCATGTGCTTTAGCCCCCTCTGTTAGAAAGATGCATGTTGACTTGCAAAGCTCTGGAAAACTGAAAGCTCCCACTCGCCACCTCCCTCACTTGTTCACTAACCTCAACAAGGGCTTGTTTTGTTCCAGGGGTTTGCTGAGATACTAGACGTACAAAACTCCTAAGTCTTTAGTACCCTAAAAAGTTCACATGAACTATCTCAATGTCTTGTAATAACCTATAATGGAAAAGAATCTGAAAAAGAATATATAACTGAATCACTTTGCTGTACACTTGAAACCAGCACAACATTGTGAATTAACTATACTTCAGTAAAAAAAAAAATAGAAAAAAATTTCACATGAAAACTCTGAGGCTGTTGATGAACTCATTTCTTTTTTTTAAAAAATATATTTTATTTATTTATTTTTGGCTGCATTGGGTCTTTGTTGCTGTGCGCGGGCTTTCTCTAGTTGCGGCAAGCGGGGGCTACTCTTCGTTGCAGTGCGCGGGCCTCTCATTGCAGTGGCTTCTCTTGTTGCAGAGCACTGGCTCTAGGCGCGCAGGCTTCAGTAGTTGTAGCATGTGGGCTCAGTAGTTGTGGCTCACAGGCTTCAGAGCACAGGCTTAGTAGTTGTGGTGCACAGGCTTAGTTTCTCCTTGGCATGTGGGATCTTCCCGGACCAGGGCTCGAACCTGTGTCCACTGCATTGGCAGGCAGATTCTTAACCACTGCGCCACCAGGGAAGGCCCAGTGAACTCATTTCTTAAGCCTAACACAAACAGAAGCCAAGTTACATAGTAGTAAATGGTTTATAAACAGTAAAATCCTTGCAGTTCTACATTTTCATTTTGTAAAGAAAACAAGATATTTTTGAAAATTAGCATAAATTGGCTGGGGGCGGTGGGGGAAATGGTCTTAACTAGAATTGAAGACCTTGATAATGCCAGCACTAGAATATTGTCTGTTTTAATATTAATGGGCTGTCTTGTCCTTCTTTATTTTCCCCTTTTAGGTTCTGACTTATTCTGGAGAGGAGTGGGAAGTAATATTAGCAGGAATTCTTGGGAGGCCAGAACAAACAGCTTGCGTATGGTGAGTAGTTGTATTTCCATATTAATTGTCTCCATATTAATTTAAAAGATATGGTGTTATCTTGTGTTAATATTTGCCTGGTGTAAGAATATAGGAGGGCATGAAACTTAAGATAACTGAGAACATGACTTAAATGCTCAGAATGATAGTGCTGGAACAGAAGTTTTAAGTTGTTTAATTCATTCAACCCATGGTGCAGTAAGGAGACTGAAGAGTGGCCCCATTGAGTGACTGGAACGAGTTCTGGCCATGCTTATTAAGTAGCAGGAAATCATAAGACTTTTGAAAGACTGAATTACAGTTTCCATTGTAAACACTTAAAGCCAAAAGTTTGAATATCCCCTGTACATTCCAAGTGAGCACTTCCAAAATGGCTTCTACAACCCTGACACTGAATAACCTAAATTTTACTTTATAGTTACTATAACACCTTGGAAAGTATTTACCACTATTTTTAACAAAGGCTTTTGGTTTTATGTTTTTCTAGGACTGTCGGAAGAAACATAAAGATGCCAAAAGGAGAGTGAAACCAAAATAATAAATGTCATCATTAGTTTTGATACTGAATGTGAACAAGGCTCACCTGTGGAAATTGGAGTGATCTAGAAAATAAGTTTAGCTGACAAAGAAGAATTCAGAGTGAAGGAATATTCAAAATCTTATCTGGTGGATATCATTCTGGTTGCTTTCTTTTCCTGTAGATTTCCTCTTCATTTGTTCCTAATTACTTCAAATAATTAACCTGAACATTTTTTTTTAATGAAGCACAAGATAGTCCCTCAAAATACTTTTCGTATATAATCTCTTTGCCCTCCATCTTCAATAACTAATGGCTATCTTCTGACACAAGGTTTACATAAAGCCTTTTAAAATATATGGATCAGAGCACTTGTATTTTCCAAGTTACGTTTCGTGTGAATTATACTTGAAATATTTCTGATTGTATCAAATACACCTTACCTCCATCTTGTGGTTTTTGTTTAAGATGTTGAAAACAAATCAGCCTTGAGTTCTGTACTTGTGTCTTGATGAATAAGCTAACTGAAATGCAGGATATTTCAGACCGGCATCATGGGAGAGTTCTGTGAGGACCAGAAAAGGATGCCAAATGCAGCGTTTTCCTGTCCTTGGCCTCCATGAATTGAGGCCAAAATTCAAAATCTCAAAATTCTAATTAGACTACAGGCTTTTGAAAAATCCAAGTGTCTGAAAGGTATGTAGTCACAGTTAGGAGTCAGGACCCTGGGTCCAGATAGGGAAGCAGACTTAATACCTCATTAAATCAATGTGGCTAGGATTCAAGACAAATAAGCCTCTATCAAACTGGGCTCTGTACAAAATTATGCTATATATAAAGTCCCAAGGGATTATCATTGAGCCATACTGTGTATATCTGAAATTAAGTATTTATTGATTTACATCTTGATCAAATATAAACTCTTTGAGGGCTGGGATATCACCTGGTTTGTTAATGGTTACGTCCACACTGCCTAGAACTATGTCTAGCACTAAGTGGGTGCTTAGTAAACAGAGTCCAAGGAACTAAGTAGTTGAAAAGTCATTCGAGATTCCTGTGTTTCCAAGACTTCAGACTTTGTGTAAAACAGAAAGCACCACTCAGGAGGATAAATAATCCAAATATTCCACCTTCTCTTGATGTTGATTATATTTATACCTTCTTATCTATTGCTGCATAGCAAGCCATCCCAGTAACAGTTGTTCATTTTCCTCACAAATAAGCAACTTGGTCAGGACTCAGTGGGGACTGCTCATCTCTACTCCGTGTAATATCATGTGAGTGGCCCAGCTGGGGCTAAAGGATCTATTTCTAAAATGGACTGCTCACTCAGTGCCTGTCCATTGGTTTCCTCACAGCATGGCAAATAGGTTTCAGGAGTAGGAAGCAGATGCTGCCAGTCTCTTAAGGCCTAGTCCAGAAATTGGCTCAGTTGTTTCCACTGTATTCTACAGGTTAAAACACACTGAGCCCACCCAGACTCAAAATGAGGGGACATAGATCCTCACCTCTCAGTGAGAAGTCTCCAGAATTTTTGGCCATGTTTAAATTTGTTACACCCACCTTCTCCAGAGCAGACAAGTAACATCAAGCAGCCTTCTGCATCCCCAGTTTCTGCTCCCCAGATACAACCACATTCAAAACTTTGTTTCCTCTGATATTTATCACTGAATTTCTACCTAACATGCTTATGCTGTGATTTCTTGGTTTTTCAGTTTTAGACATTAAATTTAGACATCATTTTAAAATACTGGGCTGGCCAAAAAGTTCGTTCGGGTTTTTCCATAATGTCTCACGGAAGACTCAGATGAACTTTTTGGCCAACCCAATAATTAGACCTATCATCCCCACCTTTTTTTCCCCTGGACACATCTGTCTGGAAGCCCTCTGTCCTGCTCTAATCCTGGCTGTCTGGACAGATTATAAAAATGAACTGAACAGGTGGCAACTTGAAGAATGTGAAAATTAAAACACATTCCAAATACTTATAGTTAATAAGGTAAAGACACTACTAAATATATGTGTTCAAGTAAGTTAAGTTATTGGAGAGTCACCCCTTTGGGCAAGGACATAAAATCCCCTACTCTAATCCCTTTAGGGTGCTCCTAAACCATGTATGACTTGAATGAATGCTACACAGACTATCAAAGTGTTCTGAAACTTATCAAGGAATACCTTATACATATTCTCAGATAGATCAGTTTTTTTCTGTCCTTTTATTGGATACACTAAGAAGTTACATACAGAATTACTCTCAATTTGTCAAGGGCTAAAATTTCCGTCATAGTCTCTGGTGAGGTCTACTGTCCTTTGCATGGCTCTGGATTCCGTGGTTTTTAACCAGCAGATCCAAAAGGTGCTGGGCAGGCTCACAGCAGTGATAATAAATACATAAGTAAGCAGACTAATATGCAAATAATTTTGTTTTCAATATAGGAAACAATTATTCTAAAGCTGGTTGTCAGGCATTTCCTTCCTTTTTGTTCTCTCTCTCCATATGGCTGTTACCATCATTTCTGCAGTAAAATTTATGAGACCTCTGCAGGTGGCACTGAAGGACACAAAAGGAGAGGCTTCTCTGAACACCACTGACCACCAGTGCTTCAGCTCCTCGCAGACCATGTTGTGGCCTCTGCATTTCACCGAGAAACAGGAGGGTCTCTTCAGATAGGTGGGTCAAGAGTTTTAGTATACAACAGAATTATCCGGGATGCGTGTTAAGATGCGTATTTTTGTGACCCACCTCCAGAGACTCAGCAGGCCTAGTCTATGCCCTAGGACTCTGCATTTTTGCAGACTCCAAGGTGGTTTGGTGCAGGTCTCCACTACACCAGAAAACATAGTCCTAGTGCCTAGGGCTGCTTTCCTTAACAGTCATCTAGTAAAGCAGCCTTGAGACTGCGCACTCACGGCCCCGCAGTATAATTACTGAGGCTACTATCGTTGGATTTGGTTAACCCCTGGTGAAATGCATTTACGTCTTGTGAACAGTGAAGTGAACACCGACAAAGGCTGTGTAACAACGCCCAGTCAGGACGCACAACAGCCTCCTCTCTGTGCCCCTACCAGTCAGTCCCCACCCTGGAGGCCACAAAACAGTCGTGTCCGCCACCATCGCCCTAGCTGCGTGAAGGACGCAGTGCGTCGCCGCCACGCCACGGAGTCGCACAGCCTGCCAAGGCACAGAGCAACGCCTGGTCGGGTGGTCATGACTTGGAACGCACGCGGCCAATCGGCGTCCGGCTTGTTTACGGGTGTCAAACGGCGGGCGCTGATTGGCCGGTGCAAACCAGGCCACTTCCTCTTAGCCTCATGCTTTCGGGGCGTTGCATCACCTCTAGACTCTTGGCCAAGGCGTAGACACGGCTCCCTCCGACGTACTCAGGCTCGGAGGCCCCTCAGGTACGCCTGGTACTGCTCGCGGAGGCCCCTCAGGTACTCCCCATCCTGCCCGCGGGGCCCCTCAGGTCAACCTGTCCTGCACACGGGCCCCTCAGGTACGCCCCTTACTGCCCACTGGGATCTACAGTCCCTCCGGTACACAAGATTTTTTTTTTTTTAATGTTTATTTTGGGCTATGGGTTAGTTACGTGCATATCCGTTTCCAAGGAAAACATTGGGAGGAGGTCTAAGTGGGGCGAAAGAACTCAGAACCAGGTACCAATCCTTGCTTAGCTCTCGGGCCGAGGATTACAACCCTTGGAAGTTCCTCAGCTTCAGCCTGGTATCCTGGTAACACATGAACTGCTGGGTGGTTCTCAGAATTTGGTGTGATCGAGCTTACTGGAGTTCAGAAGGTGGACGAAATTACTTGAAAGTCTAGGTATTCATAAGAACAAATCAATAAATGCCCACGAATGGGCATTTATTGCTGGGTGCCTGGGATTAGAGGGAAGTCCCCGTCCTCGGCTCTTACACAGTCTAATAATACAGTATTCCAAGTGCACAGAGGAGGAAGACAGTTCCTAAGTGGGATTTCGAGGTGGGAGAAGGAGAAGGCTTCTCAGGAACTGCAGTGGGTTTGGAGCCTTGAAGATAAGTAGGAACTTGGGGATACGGTGCAAGGGACTGTAGTATAATGTATAGCAGGATTTTAAAGTGTGTGTGATTCAGGAGATGGGGAGTTGTTGTAGTCACTGCAGTTTCGTGTGAGGAACAAGTGGAAGATGATGCTTGGCTTCCAGCCTTATTGAATTTGTGGTTTCCTTCTTGAGTGAAGTGGTGTTTGAAGTGAATCCAGAAGGGAAGATAAGTTTTTTATTAGGTTTGACAGTATTACTTTTAGCATTCATTCAGGTGTTGCAGAGAAGTCAGGAAGAGTGAAACTAGGGGCAAAGCAATTGTTTTAGGGATTTCTAAGTAATACGATGAACTTTTACAAAGTAAATATCAGTAAAATGGTGGACAGTATGTCTTCTTCATAAGTGATTAGAGAGTGAATTATAGGGAAGAGAAGGCAGCTAAATGCAGATTGCACTCTTAAATGTTTTTGGAAAGATGATATAGTGACTGGGCAAAGGCAATAGAGTAGAATTTGTGGACAAAGTAGTAATGATAATAATTTCTGTAGATGACATGTGATTGCTCAGATAGCCATTATTTCACTTAACGTTAAATTAGCATTGTATTTACAAACTTTATTTTACAGGTGGCAGAATTGAGGTTTAAAGGTTGAGTAACTTTTCCTATAAGTCACATACTAAGTTGTGGCACCAAAACTGTCAAATTCCAAAGCCAACCCTCTTAACCATTATCCTTGCCAAGAGGAGCCCCCGGAGTGGGATATTTGAAAGGCAGGTGGGGGAACTATCACTGATGGAAACTAAGGATGCTGACAAAGGGATTTGTTCAAACTTTTTGAGCACTACCATGTGTAAGCACATGGTAAGACAGTAAGAGGTTAGACAGTAAAATGCTTTTGCCAGCAATAAGTTTACAGTTGAGTTGGAGAGACAGGCATGCAATACAAATAAACCATAATGTGTAGAAGAGGAGCAGATTCCGGGCAGGGGGATATTAGTTTTGTAAAAAGGGGATTGGTAAATCCCCATAGAGCAGAGTACATTTAAGCTAAGCAGTGCTAGAGTATTTGGAAAAAGGGCCTGAACGCAAAGCAGTATGTCAGCAAAGCAGTTTTGTTTCTCAGCAGTGTCAAGAATGTGATGTAGTTGGAGCTTGAGTTTTGTAAGAGTAAAGGCCAGGAATAGTAACTGTGGGTAAGATCATGCTGCCCCACTGAAAAGTCTGTACAGAAACCATTGGGAGTGAGGAACCATTGCATTTTTCTTTTTTTAATACAGAAGTGATACTTTCAGAACTTTTCTATTAGGAAGATGGTGTGTAGGCTGTATAGTATTTATTTTTCCCTTTATTTTTAAACTTTTTATGATAAAGTTAATACATACTCAAAAATAATCAAGACAGAGTAATGTGAAATAAATAAAAATCTGTTCTTTCACGCCTTCCTCATCTAATCCTATTCTCTGGTGGTAGCCATTGTTAAGTTTGGTGGGTAACCTTCTAAATTAAATACAGAATTACTTAAACATAGACTTAGTGTATTTTTAATCTCTTGAAAATATTATAATACACATAGTATAAATTGCTATAACTGTGACTTGCTGTTTTCTTTCTCAGTATGTATAAGGAATATATATATTTGATATATTATGATTTATTATCTTTAATGCCTGCATGGTATTGATGTACCATAATTTATTTTAGTCTATTATCTATTCATGGATATTTAAGTTTTCAGATATTTGTCTATAGAAATGCTTCAGTTGATATCTTTGTACATATTTTATACATTTGTGTAAGTAAATCTCTGGGTTATATGTTAATAGGATATAAGTAGTTTGTGAAAAGGCTGGAGATAGACCCACCTCTTGGGTTAAATTTGACTTAATGTAACAAGTTATGAAGACCTGAGAATGAGGAAGAGGGAATAGAGAAATAGACTTAGAAGTCAGACCCACATGACTTGGTGATCACCTGGATGTGGGGATCATCTGGTAGTATTAAGGGTAACTCAGAAATTTCAGGTAATGGGAAGGAATAGTGGAACTACTAGTACAGTGGAATTAAAAATGGGAGCAAGTGTGGCAAGGAAGATCATGAGGTTTATTTTAAACAAAAATGTTTTTGGTATGCTTTTCCAAGATCTGTGGAGGTAAATACAAGTAAAGGTGAAGGAGGGTATCTAGAAATTGCTGAACAGGAAGTTGAGGCTAAAGAGGTCTGCAGGAGTCATGGAGTAAGGAAGATAGTGGAGGCCTTGGATTATAGTTAAAGGGAAGAAGAGGAGGTTGCTTCCCTGAGCCTAACCTGGTAGGGTTAATCTCCCTCTTCTTTCTGCTCCCCCTTTCCCCCAAGAGCCCTGTGGTTACTGGATGCTGTTGTGCAGGTACAGCTCTCCAGTGGATGTGAGGGGCCAGAGCAATCCTGTGATTTATGCATGGGGGCCGTTTCTCCTCAGCAGCCGCCATAGCCCGGTCACTGATACATGGCTCTTCCTGGAATAGTCTATACCATTACATGGATCTTTGGGTTTGGCCAATAATGCAGTGGTTCTTAATCTTTGGGGGGAGTAGAGGCTCTCTAGAAAATTTTATAAAAGTTAAAAGCCATCTTCACAGAAAGCTTAAATCTCATTTTCTCAAAAAAAAAAAAGTTCAGATAGATATTCCAGAATAATTGTCAGAACAGTTTAAGAGAATGACTTAAATTTTGATGTGCATGCTCATCTTCTAGGATCTTGTTAAAAAGCAGGTTCAGATTCCTCAGTCCAAGGTGGGGCTGGTGAGTCTGCTCTAATCAACTTCCATAGATGCTGCCTATCATAGGACCAGCCTTGACAAGCATTAGGGGGTGACAGAAATAAGTATGTTGATATCTAAAGATCTGTTAGTCTTCAAATGTAACCCCTTAAGTTTCAATTGGCCTCTAGTAAGGTTGTCACTGAACCAGTAGGACTACTAAATCAGTAAATGCACAGACTAACACCTCTCTCCATCCTTCAAAGGCTGGAAATTATAACAAGAACTCAAGATCCAAAATACTTTTCAACTTCTGTTTAATAACATTTAATGGAACACCCTAATCAGAAATGGATAGTTGAGTTAAATGGCCCACCTGTTCTTTCCTTATTTTTTTCCTATATAAAACTCAAAGGTACTCTCATATCTCAAAAATAAATGACAGGGGGACAAAAGGAAAGACACCGCTTGTAACAAACTTAAAAAAATGTTTTTTCTGATGTTAAAAATGTTTATTAAACAGATCACTCATTTCCATGTGTGACTCAGACCTCAGTGGCAAAATCTCATTTTTTATAGATTTTTCTCTTATGTGCAAAATCAATATCCTTTTAACTTTTTATCCCTTGTCTTGGCTGCTAGGAAGCTCACAGTCATATTTTGAATCAGTGTTGCTAATTGATAAAAGCATAGGAGCTGCATGATTTAAATTTTCCCTGATCCTGAATTTCCATATAATTTTTAGATTCCCTAATTTTATTTTTAATCAATGTGTGTATTTGCCATTTTATGGTTAATCTTTTGGTTAGTCTCTTCACATTCTCTGTCAAATAAAATAGAATAGAAATTAGTTAACATAGTAAGACTATATTTGTCTTTGAAATTCCATAATTTCTAGCATTGCTTTATATACATAAATTTATTTTTTATTTGTTTTTTATAAAAAAAAATTTTTTTTTGATGGCATGGGTCAATTACTGTACTTAGGCTTTGATGTTTTCAGAATTGGTTGAGGTATGTAAGTTTCTTTGCTCCTAGAGTCAGTTATCCCAGAGTGTTACAGTTCTTGTGTTCTTAAGGTTTTCCACCTACTCTGTTGTTTTCTCATTATTAGCAATTCTGTCCCCTTCTAATCTGATGTTGGCTTGGAAATCTGGTCACCAACCTTATTAGAATTATAAAGTGAGAATAAATAGGCTTTGAGGAGGAATGGGCTCGAGGATGCTCACTAGATAGTTAAGCCCCGACTGATCAAATGTTTCTGAAAGAAGTTATTAACAAACTTCTGAAAAAAAGATACTTTAAGACTTCTCTCACCAGGCACTAAATCAGAGAGATATAGAGTTTGTCTTTTACAAAAATCATGAATAAACAACAAAAGTGATAAAATGTAAAATTAGAATGAGCTAGGAATTATTTGAATGTGATTCTCATCTTTTTAGCTTTAAAATTTTTTTAGGTTTTGCCTGTTTCCCTCAGAAAGATTAGGTTGATTCAACAGAAGTGCTTTCTGTCCTGTGAATGTAGGTAAGAATTTTTACCTACTTTGAGATTTATTTTTTCAGATTAATGAATTTTTAGTATCACTAGACAGAATTGCCAAGATTTTCTTTTCTTTTTTTTTAAGTGTGTTGTCTACAATTACTAAATGTTATACTGTAGTTGTAGAATAAGTGAAGAGTGTGAATTGGACACAGATTCTGAAATAAATTTAAAGGTACCATATATTTCTACTTCATACCATATATAGAAATAACTCAAGATGGATCAGTGGCCTAAATATAAGAGCTAAAACTTCACAACCTTGTTATCTGTAGTGGTCTCTTAGATATGACACCAAAAGTTGAAGTAGCGAAACCAATAAATAAACAGGACTTCACCAAAATTAAAAGTGTTTGTGCTTCAAAGAATATATACCATGACGAAAATAAGAAACAAGCCACGGAATGGGAAAAAATTTTTGCAAATCCTGTAACTGATAAGGGGATTTTATCTAGAATATAAAGAACTCTTACAACTCAGCAGTAAAAAGACAACCCAGTTAAACAATGGGCAAAGGATGAATAGACATTTCTCCAAAGAAGGTATGAAATGGCCAATAAGCTCAACATCACTAATCATTAGGGAAATGGAAATCAAAACCACAATGAGATACCATGTTATACCCACTAGGATTTCCTATAATCCAAAGATGGACGATAAGGAGTGAGGATGTAGAAAAACTGGAATCTCATTCTCTGCAGGGAGAATGTAAAATGACACAGCAGCTTTGGAAAACATTTTGGCAGTTTCTCAAAAAGTTAAACATAGTACCATATTACCCAGCAGTTGTACTCCTAGGTATTTACTTAAGAGAGCTGAAAACACATGTCCACATAAAAACTTATACATGAATGTTTATAGCAGCTCTGTCCAAAAGTGGAAACAATGCTAATGTCCATGAACTGATGAATGGATAAACAGAAAGTGGCATATCCATATGATGAAATATTATTCAGCCATAAAAAGCAATGAAGTATGAGTGCATATCACAACATGGATGAACCTCGAAAACATAATTCTGAGTGAAAGAAGCCAGACGCAATAGGCTGTATATACATAATTTCATTTATGTGAAATGTCCGGAATAGGAAAATCTAGAGAGGCAGAAAGCAGATTAATGGTCTCCAGGAGGCTGGGGAAGAGGAGAATAGAGAGTGACTGCTAATGTGTACAAGTTCTTGGAGGGCAGAAATGGGAGTAGTGAAGAAAATGTTCTGGAAGTAGTGAGTGGTGGTGGTTGCCCAACCTTGTGAATATACTTTAAAAAAAAAAAAAAAGGTAAAAATGAATTGTACACTTTTTTTTTTTTTTTAATATTTATTTATTTATTTGGCTGCGCCAGGTCTTAGTTGCAGCATGCGGGACCTTCGTTGCGGCACGTGGGATCTTTTTTCAGTTGTGGCATGCGGGATCTAGTTCCCTGACCAGGGATCAAACCCAGACCCCCTGCATTGGGAGTGTGGTCTTAGCCACTGGACCACCGGGGAAGTTCCATATTATATACTTTAAAAGGGTGAACTTTATGGTATGTGAACTTTACCTTAAAAAAAGGGGAATTTTTTTTAAGTACTAGGTAGTATCATGGCTAGTGATAGGTACATCTATTTTAATGTATTGTACTCTGTTATTCCTAGACTTCTCTTTTGAGAATAATAAATTTGATTTCTCTTGCAGTAACAAAATGGTTCAACAAGTTCCAGAAAACATCAATTTTCCTGCTGAAGAAGAGAAAATCTTGCAGTTTTGGTCCGACTTTAATTGTTTTCAGGAATGCTTAAAGCAATCAAAACATAGGCCAAAGTATGTGGATTTCTTTGGTAGAGTCTTTAAGAATAAGAGGTCTTCCGAATAGAGTTTATATGTCACTCTCTTCCTTTACACTTTTCTCATTATCACTACCCTCATTTAAGCATTTAGACTAGTAGTGTAATAGCCTCCTATTGTGGTACTTCCTGCCTCTAGTCTTCATTCACCTAAAGACCAGTCCTTTCTTTAATTACTGTTTTCATCATGTGTCTCCTGTGCTCAAAAACTTTATCATAGGTGTTTGTTGCCCTATTTTATAGATAACTCAGGATCAGAGTGAATAATTTCCCTTATATCATGGAACTAATTAATGAAGGATGGATGGTCCAATACAGGTCTCTCCAACTCTGTCATAATTAGCTTTTTTAAAGGCAGGGCCTACAGTAGATATCTAATCAGTTATGTCTGAGTTTCCTAGCCTCGCAGCTTTTCTTCTCCCCAAAGGCTCTACAGTTACAGGAGCTATCTATAGAAAAATGCTGTCCTAAATTTTTGCTATCTGTTTTAAAGTAACTTAACGTATTTTTATTACCTCTTAGATTTACCTTCTATGATGGGCCTCCTTTTGCAACTGGACTGCCTCACTATGGACATATACTTGCAGGGACAATTAAAGATATAGTTACAAGATATGCTCACCAGAGTGGGCTTCACGTTGACAGAAGATTTGGATGGGATTGTCATGGTTTACCTGTGGTATGTTTGAGTCACCAGCCTTATAATGTTTTGATTTTTTTAATAAGCATTAGATTTCATTATATAATATGTTAAAGTATGAATTTTTGCTATAATCAGACTTTCTTCATTTTTATAATACTATTTATAGTTCATTTTCTCTGTAGATTTTCTGAGAACTAATTTTTTTTAATCTGTTTTCTAGTTTTGTCGAATTGCATTTGCTTCATAGGGCAGGGATGTTAACAATCTTATTGCAAATTTTCAGGAATATGAAATTGATAAGACACTGGGAATCAGAGGACCAGAGGATGTAGCCAGATTGGGGATTGCAGAATATAACAGTCAGTGCCGAGCCATTGTGATGCGATATTCTACTGAGTGGAAGGTATTTTTGGTTATTTTAAGTAGAATTAAAAAAAACTCTAGCTTTTAAATGGGGGTTGAAATGTTTTATGGTTCCTTGTGCTTTTTATGATATGTGCCCAAAAGAGGGGTTGATAATCCTCTTTAAAGGAGTTTTTGGCTTCCATCTTCAACTCCATTACTTAAACTGTTAGCTTAAACTGAACCCTCTCCTTTCTGATTTCTATGTGCTTGATTGGTCTTCCATGTTTAATCTACCTACCCACAGTATATGACAGGAATCATGCTGTCCTAGCAAATAGATTAACTTGAATGTCGGCAATAAAAAAATTCAGATGTTAAAAACAATTCACATTTGTACCCATTGTTTTATATTGACTCCCATCTTGCCCACTGCTTCTCTTTGTAATAGAGCTCCCACAACTGGTACATTTTAGTAACCGTCTGGTGCCGGCAGAGCTCTTGTCCTCTCTTACTCTGATGTGCTTAGGAACAAAGGTCCTCAACTCCCCCATTCCTCAGTGGCTCTCAGATTAATATATATATATATATATATATATATATATATATATATATATATATATATATATACACACACAACTTAAAAACATGTCTGGCTTTTATTTTTTTCCATCTTTACTATCTTACCACTTTGTCAAATTTGCTATTCTTCAGAATTCCCTCAGTCTTCCAGACTTCAAACTTTAATCATCATGATCGATTCAAATGTCAAATCCTATCAAGCCTTTCTTAGTATCTCTTATACTAAGTATCTTTTATACATTTCTTTTCATTCCTACAACCTAGTTTCTCACCCACCATTGTCTTTATTTCTATAAGAATCTACCAATTGGTCTCTTGCTCATGTTCCTTCCACTTAGCCTGCCAAGTTATTTCTCTCAAGACTGTTCATTGTACTCTTCCTGCTCAAAACTTACCTTCATTGTTGAATGAAATCTGATTTCATCAACCTAAAAATCAAAGCTCCTCAATTTTCTCCTAACCTAACTTTCTTTAATCTACCTTTCTTGCCTGGTCACCAGTAGGGGAAAATCCTGATGATTATAACATGCATATGGGCTTTTTTTTTTTTCTCCCCCCAAAATGGTATGAAGAGCCTCTATACCCATCACCCACTTCCCAAAAGCTAACACCTTTAATAACTATCGTATAATTATCAAAAGCAGGATTAACATTGATACAATATTATACACCTTATTCAGATTGAACCAGTTGTCCCACTGATCTTTATTTTTGATGCAAGATCCAATCTAGGAGCATAGATTGCATTTAGTTGTCATACCTCCTCAGTCTCCTTCAATCTGGAACATTCCCTCAGTGTTTGTCTTTCATGACCTTGTCACTTTTAAAAGAATACAGACCAGTTATTTTGTAAGAAGTCCCTCAATGTCTGATGTTTCCTTATGATTCAGTTTAGGTTATACATTTTTGGCAAGAATTCCTCAGAAGTAACATCATCCCCTTCTCAGTCTATCATATCAGAAGGCCTATGATGCTGATAAGTCTCATTGGTGTTGTTCACTTTGTTCACTAAGGTGATTCTGTCAGGTTTCTCCATTGTAAAGTTGCAGTTTTTCCTTTGTAATTAGTAAGTACCCTGTTTCTTATCATACTATGACTCAGTAATTTTAGCAACCATTGATGATTCATGCCAGCAACAGTTAGACGTGTGTTTGCCAAATGGTAGTTTTGGTAGACTTTTATAAAAGAATGTTAATACTTGTAAATAATTCCCTGCATATAGAATGAATGCCAAGAAAACTTGTTCTTAACCTTGCAAAATGTGTTGTTTACAGTATACATTTACTTGAACCATTGATCTGTTTTTCCAAAATCATCATATGTAGTGATAATAGAAGTAAAACAAATAGCTATACAATAACAAATACCATTGTCTAAAAACTCTAATATTCATATTTTTTAAGTCTACTATTACCAGACTTGGCCGATGGATTGACTTTGACAATGACTACAAAACTCTCTATCCACAATTCATGGAATCTGTCTGGTAAGTTTATTTGAAGTTGAAATATAATGACTATTTTGTTATATTAGTTAGTAGAGATGCTCTAGCATGAATCCACTTGTTTTCAGATCCACAATTATCTGAAATCTTTGGGGATGGATTTGTTTTGTTTCTGTTTTTAAAGACTTAATTTTGCTGTGAACCTAAAAATGCTCTAAAAATATAAAAGAGGAAGATATACAGATTTCCCATGTACGCTGTGCCTCCACACATACATAGCCTCCTCCATTATCAACATCCCCCACCAGAGTGGTACATTTGTTACAATTCATGAATCTACCTTGACAGATCATAATCACGCAAAGTCCAGAGTTTACATAAGGGTTCACTCTTGTTATGCATTCTATGGATTTGGACAGATGTGTGATGACATATATCCATAATTCTAGAATTATGCATTGCCGTAAAATTCCACTGTACTCCACCTATTCGCCCCTTCCACCCCTAGGTTTATTTTTGAATTCAGTAAATTTTGGATTCTAGAAAGGTATTAGGTTATCCATATGTTCTGTAGTACTTAATGGCCCTAGCAGATTGAGCAGCAACTTCTAATCAATTTCATTAGTATTTCTATATCAGAACATATAACTCTTCACACTAAGTAAAATAAATGAAGAATATAAATGGCCTGATGTGAGTTCAAGGTTTTTTTGTCAAATTAATTAGTACCAAATTTTAGGAAAATTAGGTTTCAGAAATGGGTTTGTTTGTTTGAAGGAATTAAGTCTAAGAGATGTGTACTTGAATTTTTTACTAAGAGAAGTTGTATATGCAGTCACTGTTTCATGAGTTTCAAAATGAATTTTGCTTCCTTTTACTATTATAAGACAACTGTTGCAATGCTAGTCTTTTTTTTTTTTAATCTATTTTCTTTATTTTTGGCTGCATTGGGTCTTTGTTGCTGCATATGGGCTTTGTCTAGTTGCAGTGAGTGGGGGCTACTCTTCGTTGTGGTGTGCAGGCTTCTCATTACTGTGGCGTCTCTTGTTGCAGAGCACAGGCTCTAGGCACGTGGGCTCAGTAGTTGTGGCACACGGGCTTAGTTGCTCCACGGCATGTGGGATCTTCCCGGACCAGGGCTCGAACCCATGTCCCCTGCATTGGCAGGCAGATTCTGAACCACTGCACTACCAGGGAAGCCCAATGCCAGTCTTGATAGGTGATTTAACCTGAGCCTCCTACAATTGTCTGAGAATCATTATGTATCATTAATGGGCAAATAGTTGTTATGGTTGCAAAATGACCTATGTATATAACTCAGGCCTTGAGGGAGTCCTACTTTTGTTAAATTATGCATGATTACAGGTGAGTTGCAAAGCTCTTTTGTAGGATACATATTTTTGTGCTGCACTGTAGGTGCTTGTGCCTCTTACTGTCGTCCTATCTACCTGATTACATTTCTTTTAGTCAAGATCTGTTGCACATGCTTGGCACGTGCCTTTGCCTTTGAGGAGCTAGATACCGTGGGACAGTTCTCAGACCCTCTGACTCTGATGTGCCCCTGTGGGTGCATCTCCAGACCCATGTACCCAAGGGTGAGAGCTGATTAAACTCTCTGACATGGCAGAAACTTTGGACAGGGAGGCTTCCCATTTCACTGAGTAGTTGGAGTTCTCATGATTAGGGCATTCTAAAAAGCAGGGTTTCTCTTAAACTTCTGGAAAAGAAGGTACTCTTTATGCTCTAGATCAGGACAGTTTAGCACTTAAATGTGGTTAGTATGACCAAGAAACTGAATTTCTAATTTTAATAAATTTAAATGAGCACATGTGGCTAGTGCTACCATGTTGGACAATATAGCTCTACATCAGACTTCTTAATTTACATAAAACATACTTGAATCGGGGGAAAACCATTTTCAAAGCCTCTTGCTATTAGAATGTTAGTTATTCCTGAGGAACGTGTTGGCATATAAATAAGGCATATAGACCTAGGGTGAATATTTAAAAAATAGTAGGAGATACATTTAAAATGATAACATTAATTTAATGGTGATAATTTAGATTGAGTTGGTGCTTTTGAGTATATAAAGTACTTCCACTTGAATTTTCTCAGATGATCCAGAAAGTCCTGTGGATTGGGTTAGGACCCACTTTGAGGTAAAGGCAAGTGGTTGTGACTTGCTTGAGATCACACAACTAATTATATGGCTCTTAGGCTTGAATCTTGGTCTTATGATGCAAATCTGACACTTTTCCTCTGGTCTCCGGTGAATGTCCTTGCATCAGAGTATATAATTTAA
The DNA here is from genome assembly GCF_951394435.1 of Stenella coeruleoalba. NCBI lineage: Eukaryota > Metazoa > Chordata > Mammalia > Artiodactyla > Delphinidae > Stenella > Stenella coeruleoalba. Next base: position 33,234,665 of record NC_137153.1, on the reverse strand, counting down.
GATTGAGTTTAAACTTGGGAAATTTGTTACAAGATGTCACCTTTTAGGCTTTATCCAAAGCCAAAGGAATACGATGAAAATACTTGCACAGTTTTACATAAAAATGTATTTTAACAAATGGGAGAGAATTTAATTCATTTATTGTGCCAAGTACATAGGAATCGAACTGTAAAAATGAGTTAAAGACAAGTAAGGATTCCTACCAAATGAATTCTGGCACCCAGTTGGGAAAGGTGAGTAGTCACCACAGGAGAACCTGGGATGACTGTTTTCCAGTGTCTTGCTACATTTAGCTTAGAGCAACATGTTTAAGTGTTTAATAAAAGTTTTTGACTGACTGTAGGAGAGATATCTCATCCTAATCCCAGTGGTTTATACTTTTTAAATTGCCTCTGTAAAACTGTCCATTACAGTGAAATTTAAGCAGTATACCAGAAAACTATTAAGAAAAACAAGAAGTCTGGGCTTCTCTGGTGGTGCAGTGGTTGAGAATCCACCTGCCAATGCAGGGGACATGGGTTCGATCCCTGGTCCGGGAAGATCCCACATGCTGCAGAGCAGCTAAGCCCCTGCGCCACAACTACTGAGCCTGTGCGCCTAGAGCCCGTGCTCCGCAACAAGAGAAGCCACAGTAATGAGAATCCTGCACACCGCAACGAAGAGTAGACCCCGCTTGCTGCAACTAGAGAAAGTCTGTGCGTAGCAACAAAGACCCAACACAGCCAAAAATAAATAAATAAATAAGTAAATTAAAAATTTTTTTTTAAAAGTCTGAAATCCCAACCATAGTTAACATATTGGTGAAAATCTACTTTTTTAGCACCTCTAAAAATGTAAATGTGTATACTGATACATAGTTTTACATAATTGGTACCTCATTGTACAGTATGGTGTCAATTGCTTTTCTCAGTCAACATCAAGTCATTAACACCTTTCCATGTCAACAGTTATTTGCACTTTTAATGTCTACGTAATATCTCATTATACTGAGCTGTTGTAATTTACCAGCTATTCACCAGTTGAGAGACATTGTGTTTCCACTTCTTTGGCTGTGAGAAACTCTACAGACAGAAACTGGCATAAATGTTTGCATTTGGGAAAATAGAATTATGGTTATGTAATTGTAAAATTCTGTCTCTTTACTTGCCAGGTGGGTCTTCAAACAGCTCTATGATAAAGGCCTTGTTTATAGAGGAGTGAAAGTCATGCCCTTTTCCACTGCGTGCAATACTCCACTTTCCAACTTTGAATCTCACCAGAATTACAGGGTATGTGAAATGTCATTGGTGTTAAGTTATGTACTCGGAAGTTAAATGGCTGTGGTGATCATGGTAACTTAGTCCCAGTGTGGAATGTTAGCCGGGGGAGTGATGTGAATGATGTGTCTTAATGTGATAGGTTTTGCTTGTTTTAACCATATTTTTATGCCTCTCTTTGTTTAATAAGTCCAGCTCTGCTCTATTTTCCTCCAGTCACTGTTTCATAAGGGTTACAGCTTCGGGTGTTTTTGTGCCTCATCTGAGGCTTTGTAATATCATTTATTTGTTAAAAGTATTTGGAGGAAGATCTGATTTGCAATTGGTGGTGTGTTATGATCGTTGATGAATGGAATAACTTGCTGTCGTTGGTATAAGAGTTTAGACGTGTCTGTTGTTTACAAAGTGTACTGCTTTACCTTATCCAGGGAGATAGTAAAGACTGTAAGTCTTCAGGAATAAGAACTATCTGTTCTCATGTGTGTATATTCAAGGGGTGTTTTATTTCTGAGTTTATCTAACCCTCTTTGTTTTTAAAGGATGTTGATTTGTTTGGAATTCCATCTCACGGCTAAGGTTTGGAAAAGAGAAATGTGCTGTAAATAAACAAACTGTGTATTTACCTGCATGTCATTATTATTAACACTTGCATTTCAAAAGCACTTTTCGTCTTGCAGAATGCTTTCAACATCCCATTGGATCGTTGCATATCCTTGTGAGGTAGGCATGATGATGCCTGCCTGTTGTCCCCTAAATACCCTTCTATGGCAGTGCTCATGTTATTATGTTTTTTTAATAAAATATTTTAAGCACATAAAAGTGTAGAGAATAATATACTAACTATTGAGTACCAAAGACTTAAGTTTTGTCAAATCTTAATATATTGCTGTATTTGCTTACTTTTTAAAAACACTTTAACATGGAGAATTTCAAGCATATACAAAAGTAGACAGAATAATTAATTAACAGAATAATTAACTCCCATGTCCTATCGTGTATCCCCTACAATCTCTGGTCAATCCTGCCCCATCTACACACTCCACTTACTTCTCCCAGACCCTTTTTCCAAAGCAAATTTTAGACATATCATTTTATCAATAAATAATTCATTATATATCTTCACTAGATAAGAAATACTTCTTTAACATTACCAGAGTACCATTATCACACCTTAAGAAGTCATCATCAATCATTTTTAATGTTCTTAATATTAAATATTCTGTAGTTGTTTAACTCCTGGATATCATCAGTGTTCACATTTCTATTTGTCTCATAAACAGCATCCTTTTTTTCCCTCAGGTTATTTCTAGTTGTTTTTTTTGGTTTGTGTTTTCTTGTTTTGTTTTAATCGAGACATAAGGAAGGTTCATACACGGTAATAGTTGTCTTTTAGGTCTGTTTTAATGTGTAGGGCTCCATTTCTCTTTCTATGTTTTTCTTTTTCTCTTTTTTTCCCCCTTGCAAATTGTTGTTTGGGAAACAGATATTATCTTGTAGTTTCCCACAATCTGAGTTTTGATGATTACATCTCCATAATCTAACATTTTCTCTGTCCTCTGCATTTTATAGAAATAAGTACTTCTTTTTTTTTTTTTTTTTTTTTTTGCGGTATGCGGGCCTCTCACTGTTGTGGCCTCTCCCGTTGAGGAGTACAGGCTCTTTTGGGGAAGGAACTAAGGTCGCGCAAGCCTCGTGGCGTGGCCAAAAAATTAAAAAACAAAACATGGGTTTCACTAAATGCATCCGTTGTTGATTTCAAATACATCAAATGTCACAGATAGCAGTTGATTAGTTTTGTCTGGTTCTGTACTTTGAAGAAATGGAAAGATCCACTATGTATTCTTCTGTTTCTGGCTTTACTCACTCAGCATTATGTTTGTGATAGTCATCCATGTTATGTGTAGTTTTGGGTCTTTTGTTCTAATTTCTGTGTAGGTGAATATACCACAGTTTGTTTATTTACAGCACATTTCTCTTTTCCATTTCCTTCTTCACATCCTGATAGGTAACCACTATGCTGAATTTGGTGTTTCTTTTTCATGCATATTTTTATTATCTATATAAGTATCCGTAAGCAGTATTTAGTGTTGTTCGCAAGTTTTTAAATCTCATTCATTGTATTTATTCTGCATTTTTCTTATTATTTCTATTTATTCTTGCCTTTTATACTAAACATTGTTTTAAATTTTCTTCATATTGATACATGTAGCCTTAAGTTTATTTTTAACTGCTGTATAGTGTTTCATATAACAGATTACAATTTATTTATTCATTCTTTTGATAGATATTTGAGGTGTTCAGAGGGCACAGCCTTTTTTTCTTTTTAAATGGTAACAATTGGTGTTGCTCCAAATGTTTTGTAATATAAATCCTGTGTACTATGCTGGAATTTTGTTTGGTAACTAAATTTTTACATGTTAGAGTCCCATTATAGCTTGTTAGGTCCTAGGGTTTTCAAAGTGTATACTCTTCTATAAGTAAATAAATACATTCTCTTATTGGGAAAGAGCAAGCTGTATGGAACTAAATTGAGTTACAGAAGAAAGTCCTTCCAACTTTTCCAAAGGTAAACCAACTTGTGGTATATAAAAATATTTATTTTTTATATTGTCTAAATTTTTAGTTTTTAGAAGTCTGGTTGATGTGATTATTTATGAGGCTTATGCTCATTGTGGAAAATTTAGAAGCCATAGAAGATATAAAGAAGAGGGAAAAAAATTATAATCTCAGTACCCAAAGGAAATCACTATTAATGTTTTATTTAGAGTTCTCTTCAGTGGCTTTTTAATTTTTTTATGTTTATTACTATACATACTAAAATTAATAATTTTTATATCTTAGTACCTATTTCCTGGTTTAATAAGACAACATTTTTTTGCTCCTCCATTTACTTACTCTGTTCCATATACTGGCACAAAATGAATGTGAAGCCAACACCCAGATAAAGTTAAAGAAGAACCTTGTCAAGCAACCTGTGAAAAGCTCTCCCTTCTCATGGTCCCTTCAGTTTAGCATGTATCCCCCCACTCCTCTATAGCAACCACTGTCCTCACTTCCAACCTCATTGTTTGCTGATTCTGTACTAAATATAAATGGAATTGTACACTTTGTTCTTTTTTTGCATCTGGCTTCTCTTGCTCAAGATTATGTTTGTGAAAGTCATCCATGTTGTGTGTAGTTGTAGATCATCATTTTAATGACTGTCTAGTATTTAACTTATCCATTCTATTGTCGATGGACATTTGGGTAATATCCAATTTTTGGCTCTTATCAGTAGTACTACCGTGAGCATTCTGGAACTTGTCTTTTGGGGAGCATATATACACATTCCCAGGAGTGGGATTATTGAGTCATAACGTATACTTACATTTAGCCCTAGTACAAGAGTTGGCAAACTTTGTAAAGGCTAGATAGTAAATATTTTAGACTTTGTTGGCCAGATCTTTCAGTCCTGTCAAAACCATTCTTAGGTCTTGGGCTCTATAAAAACAGGTAACGGCCAGATTTGACCCATGCATGGACAATGGTTCATTGCCTCCCACTCTAACCCCAAAGGGATTATACTTCCACTAGACAGTTCTGATGACACTGCATCCTTGTCAGCACTTAGTATTTTCTGTCTTTTTTCACTTTGGCCATACTATGAGTGTGTACTAAGGATTGTGTTTGTTTTTAATTTTTGGCATAATTTCAGACTTCCTGAAAAGTTGAAAAGAATTCTCATATACCCTTCAATTCAAATAAAGAATAACACTGTTTTCCAAAATCGTCATTTTATTGACCTAATTCTTTATGGACTTGTTATAAAATAGATCATTGTAATAGTGAAACCTCATTTATGTATCCCACTTGCTACACTATAAATGTTTTATTTGTGACTACTAAGGTAATTATTAAAGCATTTTCTTTATATAAAAAATGTATTTGGAATTTCTCTCTTTGTATTTTCTTTTTACAAATATGGCAGATTTTTTTAAAGCTCAGTTTATTCTGAAAATAAAAGTTTATTTTATTCTTTAGGATCAGTTCGTTTTTCTTCCATGTCTACTATTATGGAATCTGTAAAAGAATACTTTATTTCATTTTATTTCAGGATGTTCAAGATCCTTCAATATTTGTAACTTTCCCTTTGGAGGAAGATGAAAGTATATCTTTGGTTGCCTGGACAACTACTCCCTGGACTCTACCTAGTAACCTTGCCCTGTGTGTTAATCCAGATATGCAGTATGTGAAGATTAAAGGTAAGTGTGAGCCTGGTTACTTCTGATCAATATGAATAAAATAATTTTAATGAATTTTGGGAAAGAATGAAAGGTTACATTTCTTCCCTTTTTTTTTTTTACTTTTTTAATTGAGGTATAATTGACATACATTATGTTAATTTTAGGTTTACAATAAAATAAACATTTGTGTACCTCATGAAATGAATACCATAGTAAGTCTAGTTAACATTCATCACCATACATATTTACAGAATTTTTTTCTTGTGGTGAGACCTTTTAAGATCTACTCTCTCAGTAACTTTCAAATATGTAATACAGTATTATTATTATTATTATTTTTTTTTTTCCGATATGCGGGCCTCTCACTGTTGTGGCCTCTCCCGTTGCAGAGCACAGGCTCTGGATGCGCAGGCTCAGCGGCCATAGCTCATGGGCCCAGCCACTCCGCGGCATGTGGGGTCTTCCTGGACCGGGGCATGAACCCGTGTCCCCTGCATCGGCAGGTGGACTCTCAACCACTGCGCCACCAGGGAAGCCCTGTAATACAGTATTATTAACTATAGTTGCCATGCTATAAATTATATCCCCACGCCTTATTTTATAATTGGAAGTTTGTACCTTTTAACTCCCTTTACCCATTCCACCCCACACACACACATACACACCCCTGCTTCTGATAACCACCAGTCTGTTCTCTGTATCCATGAGGTTTATTTTTGTTGCTTTGATTTCATTCTTATTCCACATATAAGTGAGATAATATATTATGTGTCTTTCTTTGACTTATTTCACTTAGCCTAATGCCCTCAAGGTCCATCCATGATGGGGTGTTTTTTGTTTGTTTGTTTTTGCGGTATGCGGGCCTCTCACTGTTGTGGCCTCTCCCGTTGCGGACCACATGCTCTGGACGCGCAGGCTCAGCGGCCATGGCTTACAGGCCCAGCCGCTCCGCGGCATGTGGAATCTTCCCGGACCAGGGTACGAACCCGTGTCCCCTGCATCGGCAGACGGACTCTCAACCACTGCGCCACCAGGGAAGCCCCATCCATGATGTTTTAAGCAGCAAAATTTCAGTCTTTCTTACAGCCAAATAGCATTCCATTGTACATATACATACCATATTTTCTTCATCAATCCATCCATTGATGGACACAGGTTGTTTCCATAATTTGACTATCATAATTAATGCTGTGATGAACATGGGGTGCAGATATCTTTTCAAGTTATTGTATTCATTTTCTTTGCATAAATACCCAAAAGTAAAATTACTGGATCATATGTAGTTGTATTTTTAATTTTTTGAGGAACCTCCCATACTGTTTTCCATGGTGGCTACGCCAGCTTACATTCCCATCATCAGTGCAGAGATTCTCTCTTCTCCACATCCTTGCCCACACTTGCTGTCTCTTGTCTTTTTGAAAACAGCCACTCTAACAGGTGTGAGGTGATACCTTATTGGGGTTTTGATTTGCATTTCCCTTATATAACTGGTATTGAGCATCTTTTCGTGTACCTGATGGATATCTGATTGTCTTCTTTGGAAAAATGTCTATTCAGATCTTCTACCCATTTTTTAAATTGGTTTGGTAGGTTTTGTTTATTTGTTTGTTTGTTTGTTTTGCTATCAAGTTGTATCAGTTCTTTATATATTTTGGATATTAGCCCCATATCAGCTGTATGATTTGCAGATATTTTCTCCCATTCAGATGGTTGCCTTTTCATTTCGTTGATTACTTTTGCTGTGCAGAAGCTTTAGTGTAATGTAGTCCCACATTTTTTTTTTGTTTTTATTTTTGCTTCTGTTTCCTTTGCTTTTGTTGTCAGAGCCAAAAAAAAAAAAAAAAAAAAAGACATTGCCAAGACCAATGTCAAGAAGTTTATCAACTATGTTTTCATCTAGGAATCTTATGGTTTCAGGTCTTATGTTAAAGTCTTTTATCCATTTGCGTTAATTTCTGTGTATGGCATAAGAGAGTGGTCCAGTTCTCCCAACACCATTTATTGAAGAGATTCTCCTTTCCCCATTGTATATTCTTGGCTCCTTTGTTGTAAATTAATTGTCTTATGTGTGAGTTTCTTTCTGGGCTCTCTGTTCTGTTCCGTTGATCTATGTGTCTGTTTTTATGCCAGTACCATACTGTTTTGCTTACTAGAACTTTGTAATATAGTTTGAAATCAAGGAGTGTTGTGCCTCCAGCTTTGTTCTTCTTTCTCAAGATTGCATGGACTATTCAGGGTCTTTTGTGGGTCCACATAAATTTTAAGATTGTTTATTCTATTTCTGTGAAAAATGCCATTGAAATTTTGATAGGAATTGCACTGAATCTATAGATTTCCTTCAGTAGTATGGACGTTTTAAAAATATTAATTCTTTGAATCCATGATCATGGAACACTTTTCCATTTATTTGTGTCTTCCATTTTTTTCATCAATGTTTTAAACTTTTCAGTGTCTAGGTCCTTCATTTCCTCTGCTAAGCTTATTCCTACATATTTTATTCTTTCTGATGCAATTGTAAATGCAATTGTTTTCTTAATTTCTCTTTCTGGTAGTTCATTATTTGTGTATAGAAATGCAACAGCTTTCAGTATATTGATTTTGTATGCTGCAACTTTACTGCATTTATTTATTTTTATTTTTTAAAATAAATTTATTTTTATTTATTTTTGGCTGCATTGGGTCTTCGTTGCTGTGCGTGGGCTTTCTCTAGTTATGGCAAGCAGGGGCTACTCTTCGTTGTGGTGCACGGACTTCTCATTGCAGTGGCTTCTTTTGTTGCAAAGCACGGGCTCTAGGTGCATGGCCTCCAGTAGTTGTGGCACACAGGCACAGTAGTTGTGGCTCGCGGCCTCTAGAGCGCAGGCTCAGTGGTTGTGGCACACGGGCTTAGTTGCTCTGCGGCACGTGGGATCTTCCCGGACCAAGGATCAAACCTGTGTCCCCTGCATTGGCAGGAAGATTATTAATGACTGTGCCACCAGGGAAGTCCCTCCATTTATTTTTTAGTTCTGAGATTTTGGTGGAGTCTTGAGTTTTCTATATGTACTATCATATTATCTGCAAATACTGAGTTTTACTTCTTCCTTTCCAATTTAGATACCTTTTATTTCTTTTTCCTGCCCAGTTGTTCCGGCTAGGACTTCTAATACTATGTTGAATAAAAGTGGCAAGAGTGGGCATCCTTATCTTGTTCTTGATATTAGAGGAAAAGCTTTCAGTTTTTCACCAGAGTATGATATTAGCTGTGGGCTTGTCATATATGGCCTTTATTATGTTGAAGTACATTCCCTTTAAAAGAGGCATTTTTAGTAGAAGTTGTTCAAGTAATTTTATCTAGCTACAAAGAGAGATTATCAGGATAAACTTGGGGTTTTTTTGTTTGTTTGCTTGTTTGTTTGTTTTTGGCCACACCACACAGCTTATGGGATCTTAGTTCCCCAACCAGGGATCGAACCCAGGCCCCCGGCAGTGGAAGCATGGAGTCCTAACCGCTGGACCGCCAGGGAATTCCCAAGGATGTTGTTATTATCAAGTAACGGAAAAATCTCTTAACTCCCTGGGTTTGTGTGAAGGCAGGGCCTGGATATGTATTGTTTAGGGCTATGCCCTTATAACCCATTACCTAGAACAAAATAAGTATTCAATAAATATCAATTAAATGAATGAATGCTTAAAAAGTCTTATCATGATAGGAGGAAATAAATAGACAATAGATGGGTCACACTAGAAATAGAACACAATTCATTAAGGAAAACTGAGTTGGATACAATATTAGAGAACATCTAAAATTTTCTCAGAAAGTTGCTTAAGTCATGCTTAATTATTATTTTAAAAATATTCTTTATTTTGATTTTTAAATAGACATCAGTATTAGTAATCAGGACATAGTTTATACTTATAACTTAATAAGCTTATTACAAATTATACAAAAAATAAATGTATTTACTAGAAGCAGTAAAGCCGTTGGGGCTGGGAGGTAGCATGAACTCTCTGGTCACATGTCTTATGATTTATTGTTTGGGAATCTGTTCTTAGGTATGTCATAATCACTCATATGTGCTAATAACCCTGGGGAAATTTGCCTTTTATTAAAATTTCTTAGAAACCCAGAAAACCTCTACTAAATAATTTTCTAGTAGTGAATACATAGGTATGGTGTTATGTAGCAGGATATGTTTTGGAGGGAGAAATCTGATAATGAGTTTCAAACAGCACAGCAAAGCCAGTTAGCTTCCAGTGTACTTCTAAAGCTGGAAATAATCCAACTGTTTGGGCCTCCTGAAAGGATAACCATGCCTGTTTCATGTTGGTGAATTCCAAGGCTTGAGGCAAGGGATCCAGAAAGGAAGCCATAAGAAGTGGACAGAGTGAAGGTCAAGAGTATATTTTCAGGAGTTTAGAGGAAAATAATATAAGAAAACATGTGGAACACATCTTAGTTTACTGATTCCTACTCCCCTCTTTTACATGTCCAAGCAACTAGTTTATCTACTTATTTCCCTTGGCCTAGGAAAAGGACTATTTTTTTACCCAGAATTTCCTTCTTGGTCCAGTGTAGAAGTAAATACTACTTTTTTTTTTTTTTTTTAGTTTTTTATTTAATTTTTCTTTTGTATTAGACTATAGTTGATTTACAATATTGTGTTAGTTTCAGGTGTACAGCAAAGTGATTCAGTTATACATACACATATCTATTCTTCAGATTATTTTCCCATATAGGTTATTATGGAGTATTGACTAGAGTTCCCTGTGCTATACAGTAGGTCCTTGTTGATTATTTTATATATAATAGTATGTATATATGAATCCCAATCTCCTAATTTATCCCTCCCCCCAACCTTCCCCTTTGGTAACCATAAGTTTGTTTTCTAAGTCTGTGAGTCTTTTTCTGTTTTGTAAATAAGTTCATTTGTATCATTTTTCAGATTCCACATGTAAGTGATAACCATATGATATTTGTCTTCCTCTAACTTACTTCGCTTAGTATGATAATCTGTAGATCCATCCATGTTGCTGCAAATGGCATTGTTTCATTCTTTTTTGTGGCTGAATAATACTCCATTGTTTGGTTTTTTTTGATGTAGAGCTGCATGAACTATTTTTTATATTTTGGAGATTAATCCCCTGGCGGTTTCTTCATTTGCAAATATTTTCTCGCATTCTGTGAGTTGTGTTTTCCTTTTGTTTGTGGTTTCCTTTGCTGTGCAAAAGCTTTTAAGTTTAATTAGGTCCCATTTGTTTGTTTTTGTTTTTATATTCATTACTCTGGGAAGTAGATCCAGGTATTGCTGTGATTTATGTCAAAGAGTGTTCTGCCTATGTTTTCCTCTAAGAGTTTTATAGTATCTGGCCTTACATTTAGGTCTTTAATCCATTTTGGGTTTTTTTTTCTGTATGGTGTTAAGGAGTGTTCTAATTTCATTTTTTTACACGTAGCAGTCCAGTTTTCCCAGCACCACTTAGGAAGAGACTGTCTTTTCTCCATTGCATATTCTTGCCTCCTCTGTCATAGATTAATTGACCATAGGTGCGTGGATTTATGTCTGGGCTTTCTATCCTGTTCCATTGATCTATATGTCTGTTTTTATGCCAGTAACATACTGTCTTGATTACTGTATCTTTGAAGTATAGTATGAAGTCAGGGAGCCTGATTCCTCCAGCTCCATTTTTGTTTCTCAAGATTGCTTTGGCTATTCGAGATCTTTTGTGTTTCCACACAAATTTTAAGATTTTTTTTTCTAGATCTGCAAAAAGTGCCACTAGTAATTTGATAGGGATTGCATTGAATCTGTAGATTGCCTTGGGTAGTATAGTCATTTTGACCATATTGATTCTTCCACTCCCAGAATGTGGTGTATCTTTCCATCTGTGTCACCTTTGATTTCTTTCACCAGCGTCTTATAGTTTTCTGAGTACAGGTCTTTTGCCTCCTTAGGTAGGTTTATTCCTAGGCATTTTATCCTATTTGATGCAATGGTTAAAAAGAAAAAAAATTACATTTCTTTTCTTCTTTTAATTAATTAATTTATTTATTTTTGGCTTTATTGGGTCTTCGTTGCTGTGCGCGGGCTTTCTGTAGTCGTGGTGAGCCAGGGCTACTCTTCATTGCAGTGTGTGGGCTTCTCATTGCGGTGGCTTCTCTTGTTTCAGAGCACAGGCTCTAGGCATGCGGGCTTCAGTAGTTGTGGCACACGGGCTCAGTAGTCGTGGCTCGTGGGCTCTAGAGCGCAGGCTCAGTAGTTGTGGCGCACAGACTTAGTTGCTCCATGGCAGGTGGCATCTTCCTGGACCAGGGCTCGTGTGCCCTGCATTGGCAGGCGAATTCTTAACCACTGCACCACCAGGGAAGTCCTACATTTCTTTGTGGAGTAAAAATAGAAGTTTTTGAAAAAGTATTAGATTTAATCAGAAAAATAACCTCTAAGAGCATTTTCATTTCTGATTGAAAAATTAACACAAAACATTAAAATTAACACAAAAAAATTAACGTTGTACAGAGATATAAAAAGTAAAAATTTCATATACTTTTCAGATTATAATACTTTTATACATCATGCTCCTATTACAGATGAAGAACCTGAGATTCGAAGGGGGTGGCGTATCATTGCTATTAGGAATCTCCAGTATGTGTTTTCTCAACACCGCCAAGCAATTAAATCAATTCAAGCACTAGCTATCTGGAGCTTGAGTCAGATATCACAGGTCAAGAGCTTAGTCCTACAAGACTTCCCCCTGCCACTGCAACCCCCCCGCCCCCTTTCAGATGTCAGTCACAAGTTCCGGTTGTCACCTGGGCTTCTCACCAACCCATGACGCCCTCCTTGGGTCCGAAGAGCAACTCACAGAACTCAGAAACATTGTACTTACTAGATTACTGGTTTATTATAAAAGGAGATTGTAATGGATACACATGAACTGCCAGATGAAGAAGTGCATAGGGTGAGATCTGGAAGGGTCGCAAGCACAGGAACTTCTCTCCCCAGAACTGGGGTGGGCTACTCTCATAGCATGTGGATACGTTCACTAACCTGGAAACTCTCCAAACCCCATCCTTTTGGGTTTTTATGGAGGCTTTGTTACATGGGCACAATTGATTAAGTCATTGGCCATTGGAGATTGAACTCAATCTCTGACCCCTCTCTCCTCTCCAGAGGGGGCTGGAGGTGGAGTATGAAAGTTCCAACCCTGTAGCCATGTGCTTGGTTCACCATCCTTAGGTTACCTAGGGGTTTTACAAAAGTCACTCCATTAACGTAACAAAAGACACCTTCCCACCACTTAGGAAGTTCCAAGGGTTTTAAGAGCTCTGTCAGAACAGGGATTAAGACCAAATATATATTTCTTACTCTATATCATAGTATCATAGAATTGGTACCAGAACTTGAGAACTTTGTACCTTTCAAATATTTCCTGGTGGTCAAGTTAACCATAGTCTTGATGAGGCCCTTTCCATAGAGATTTATATGAAAAAAGAAGGTTGGTACCTTCAGGTTTCTATAGTTTATGGGGAGCAGGGGGAAGTCAGGGAAAGAAAAGAAAAACTCATAGCCAGAAAAAGAATCCATCTTACAAGACAGTTAACTTGATTCACAATAGCTTGTGCTATCAAGGGAAGAATATTGAGAAAGGAATGGAAAAGTGTTGGGCGTCAGATATTTTTATCATTGTTTAGCTGTGCCTTAGGAGTAGCTAAGACCAAGAGTTGGTTTCTAGCGATATCAACTGGGAAGGAGCTGTTTCCACATAGAGCCTGGCTCTGGTGTCTACTGCTGCTTCTCCCTGCAAGTGCATTTCTGTCTGTTATAAGTTTCCTGAGTTGCCTGTGGATCATGGCCATTCCGTAGTAAGCCTGACAGCCATAAAGGCCATCTGGCTGAGATTTCAATCATGTCATTCATCTGCCTGCATACAACTCTTTTACTTCTTGTGTTCTTGTGTACCATGTGTTCTGTGTTTTATTCAGAAAATATAGACTCCACTTATAATGAAGTTCCTGTGAGGTCAGAACTGGTGGATGGCAACATTATTTGTGGTAGTTTTTCAGTGAATTGCAAAGGCCTTCACAAGGATCCATAGATACTCATTTTTCTTACAGCCTTAGTATATTCTTAGGTATAGCTTTAGTATATTCTTGGGTATGTCATACTTTACATGTGGGCGTTTAAATTAGCCTAAATTTTTGTAAGGCAATTTGTCAGTATCTATTAAATTTTATATGTTTATGCATTTGTTTCAGCTTTTCTCTTCCTAGGATAGTATCCTTCAGAAATGTTTCCAATATGGGTACAAAGACATGTATAAGAATATTCGTTATCCCAGTGTTCATAGCAGTAGCAATTTGAAAACAGTTTAATTGTCTAGCATTAATTGATATGTTAAAAATAACTTGTACCTCCATAAGATGGAATACTATAGAAGCTATTTAAAAGAATGAGAGAATCTATATGTGCTAACATATGAGAAAATGTTCACAATGTATTATGTGAAAACAAATTACAAAACTGTATTGAGTTATATCCCATAATTATTAAGTTACATGTTTACATAATATGTATGTTGATATATACGTAGAAAAACACCTGGAGGAATAGACACTGAAACGATAGTGTCGAGGCGGGGGCGGGGTGGGGTGGGGAGTATGAGATTATGGGAAACTTTTACTTTGTGATCTCTTCTTGGTTTGCTAATGTTACGGATTTTAAGCACTCATATATGTTACTTTTGGTAGGAGAAAAGATTAATTTACTTAAAATGAATAGAGGTGCAGTTAGCAACAACTGATGAGCTGCCTTAACAGCATTTGATGTTTTTGTCTTTTTCGTATTTGGAAAGCACGTGTGCCCTAGCATTCTTTGTGGTGTTCCTCTGTCAGTGCTGAGCACATTGGATGCAGGTGATATAGGAGCCCCTGGAGGGAAAAATATGCAGATGCATGTCTTTAGCGTAAGCCAAAGCCTGAATATCATTGAAGTCCACTTTTTCCCTTGCTCTCATAGATGCTGTCAGAGGAAAATTATACATTTTAATGGAAGCCAGATTATCAGCCCTCTATAAATTGGAGAGTGACTATGAGATCCTTGAAAGGTGAATATACACCTCATTGATTTGTATGTGTGTGTGTGTGCACGTGCATGTGTGTCTTTAGCTTTAAAAAGTGAGATACTTTATTGCCCAAAAGCTATATTATGCAAGTTTAGTTTTAAGTACTAATACCAAGTACATTCAGGTCACACGTTCCAGCACTCATGATTTAGGAACAAGGAAACCAGAAGGGAATGATAACTTGATGTGGCTGTAGCCTCATTTCTTTGATAATTTTAATTGTGAGTTTGCCTTTCTCTTTTTTCTAGATTGCCTGGTGCCTATCTCAAAGGCAAGAAATACAGACCGCTGTTTGACTATTTTATAAAGGTGAGCTTAGAGACTTCTACCACAGGAGCTGTCCACAACCCAAGTATTTGATAACTGGAGTGGTATTTATATTGTCTTATTGTTATATTGTTTGTACAAGTGTGCCTAAATCCAAAAATCTTAGTATTACAAAAATTAAATTCTGTTTGTATTGCCTTCTTGCTTTAATAATTAAAATCCTATAGGAATTTTTAAATACTTTTCTCAGATTACATAAGGAATCAGTTACTTTGATAAGATTTAATGTGTGTATATTTGTATTGTTTATAGTCCACACATCACCCAGGCAAGTCGTTGAGGTGTTTTTTGTTTTTTGAGTTTTGTTTTTACAAACTTAAGGTAGTGCTTTTACAAAACTGTGTGTGTAAAAGTAAACAGAGTTCATTTCCAGGAATTGATGAGGTGGGTGCTTTAAGCTCAGACATTTAGTAACTTAGTTCTTATAAGAGTCACAAAGCTATTTTATGTGGTTTTCCATTTTCTGGCAACAGAATCCACAGCTGTAGCTGTAAACCCCACCACCAACAACAAAAGAATGAAGTCAGCAGGAATTTCCTGTTGGTTCTTATTTATAGGTCTTGGAGTGAAATAATGAGCAACACTCTCAGGCCCGGTTTTACACATTATGTGGAAATTATTTCAGTTGGACGTAGCATTAGCCAACAAAACCTTACACCATAGCCCATGATAAAATATTTGCTTACCTCTGTTCTGGTTCAGTGTAGGGATAGAGTTTGGCTAATGCAGGTGATCTCTGCCATTTGGGCTCTGTCCACAACGTCACATCTGCCTCTACATTTTTGTGCACCTGAGTGTTTTCCCATGTTTTTTATCTCCTAACTAATGGCATTACTCCTCATTCCATGTTGCTGCTGATGGATTTCCAAACACTTTACCTGGTCTGGTCCCTCCCTTGAGCCTGTAGTCATTTGCCAGCACATTCCTCAATGGGTATTCTCCAGTTGACACAAGGCAGTCCTACTCCCTAACCACATTCCCTAATGTTGATTTAAACATATCCTTTGCTTCCATCACACTGGCCCTTTCTTTTCCTCCCTCTCTGCCTTTGTTTTTATTGTCTTCCTCCTCTTTTTTAAAAAACCCTCACCTTGCTTTAACGTCATATCAGCTTGACACTCTTCAAGGCTAAACTCAGGTGCCATCTGAAAAAAAAGCAATTTTTGAAATGCTTCTTTGGTTTCTCCCTCTGAAAAATATCATTCCTGCATTCTTCTCTTCTGTATCATAACATGTTTTATTTTTTCTTGTATTTGTTTTTATTTGTCTTAAAACCTCTTACACTAGATCCCTTTGAGAACCTAAGGAAAGTTCAGCCCTCTCAGAAAATGCACATGAGCACAATAGATAGGAACTTTAGGTTAAATCAGAAGTCTGTCTGGAATATGCACTCAGTTCATACTGATCTAAGTTATTTAAGAACAACAACTATCCATTCAGTTAGCTTCCTGAAATTTCTAGAACGTTTGGTGAGTTTTAGAAAGATGCTGCAAATTCTTTGAAGACAAAAATCATCTGGTGTATACCTAAAATACACATGTTCTGAAATATTAAGTGAGAGCTATGAGAGTAGATGCTGTCTTTGAAGGACAGCACTATAACTCTCTGTGTGAATGCTGACCCAGTTCATCCTTGGCAGGGGAAGGATCTAAAACTGGACTTCGAGAGATAGGAATGCAATGTAGGGTTTCTTTGTTAGAAACCCTCTACAGTTAGAAACAGTAAGATACCTTTGTATTCCCTGTTCTTACATCTGATTCTAAGAACCCACATATTATCTCTCCATGTTTAAACTATTGAAGACACACCTTTTAGCACCTATCATACCACACCAAAAATATTTCCAGGTGACTTGGGTTATAGCAATTAAAAATTCATAGTTATTTTTCAAGTTTAGTTTTAAGTGAATGCCAGAGAATTAAAGAGTTGTGATATAGTTGAAAATAAAATTGCGTTTGGAACCAGAAGACCTTCTTTCAGGTCATTACTAGTTGTATGATTTGGGCAAACCATTTCATCTTTGTTCAGAGTTTGTTCATCTGTGAAATTCAAATACAACCAGAATATTTTTAAAACATGAGACTGCTGATGCCTTTTTCACAGGATTATAGGATTAAATGTGAAAATAATTTCTGAAAGTACTTTTTGCAAAGGCAGAGAGGTAAGAAAGCAAAGAAAAGAAATATTAAGAGATAAAGGTAGAAGAAGTAGGTCTGTAGTGTTTGTGTATGAACCTGACTTTATTGTTGTTACAAAGAAAATCAAACTGAGAACATTTCCCTTCATGTTACAGTAGGTGGAGTACCTGTAACTAGAACTTGTAACTCAGCTCCCATACCGATTCTTCCAAGGTTTGCCTTTTATTACTGAATAACCTGAGCTGGACTGAAAGGAAAAGGAGCAGCAAAGCATATGCAGTGATTGAAAATATACCCGGAAGTGAATGGTTAAGGAAGCACATCGTCTGAGACATTTTCACGAAAAACTGCATTCTAGGGCAGGGGTGAGGTTGGAAGAACTGATGAAAAAGCACAGTTTTGTGGCAAAGGAAGTTAGAAATTTTTCTCTGCAAGTCTTCAAATAATTATTTCATTTATAAGTGATGACCTGTTATTCATGGAAACGATGTATTGAATTA
Source organism: Stenella coeruleoalba (assembly GCF_951394435.1). Classification (NCBI taxonomy): domain Eukaryota; kingdom Metazoa; phylum Chordata; class Mammalia; order Artiodactyla; family Delphinidae; genus Stenella; species Stenella coeruleoalba. The sequence continues at coordinate 33,217,119 of NC_137153.1, read as the reverse complement.
GCATGTTTCTTCCCAATCTGAATTATTCTGTCTTTTCTATTTCTGAAAATAATTTTGCATGTTAAAAGATTTTTCAGGCTCTTACCAAAAACTGTTATTAAATTAATGTTATGGTATGGTATTGTTTTACTCTTTAAGCCTGATAACCTTTCTTTTCCAGTGTAAAGAGAATGGTGCTTTTACTGTGCTTGTTGACAGCTATGTGAAGGAGGAAGAAGGCACTGGGGTTGTACACCAAGCTCCTTACTTTGGTGCTGTGAGTAGTATATGTCTTGCAAATGCATTTATGAGAAATAAACGTCAGTGGCCACTGAGTTGTGTGTGTGTGTGTGACAGGGAGAGAGAAGAGAGATGTTTCTCACTGTTTTTCACACTATGGAGTTAACCTCTTTTCAGGCTCACTGCCCCCAGAGATAACCTTATAAAACTTGCATCTGTAATTCCTTTTCACCCTGAGCTGATTTTTGAAAATGGTGTGCTAAATCCTGAATGTTGCTGGGCATTTAGTCTTTCTAAAAGGCATGCTGTGTTTTCATTCATTCACTATTTACTTGCTGTACACTTTGCCATTTATGATATGCAGTTCTGGGAGTTTTGACAAGGGCATAGAATCATACAGTTCCCACAACCATCAAAACTCTGAAAGGTTCCATCACCTTTGCTGTATTCTTGACTAAATAAATACTATGTGATCAGAAGGGAGAATTTGACCTCTTTCCTCAAAGCTATGCAGTGTGGTTAATTTTAAGTTTTTCCCAGAGTAATTTTTCCAAAAATGTAATCCTTTTAATGTAATTTGTATATGAGTAAAACAAGAGCATAGGGTTTAAGGGCACACATTTAGAACCAGACCTCACCTTAGGTCACAGCTCTGCCACTAACAGGCCATCTCTGGGTAAGTTACTTAGCCTGTCTGGACTTCCTTTTCCTCCTCTGTGACATGGAATGATAGTACCTGCCCGTCTGGGAAACTACAGGGATTAAGTGGAGTCATCCATATAGAGCGTTTAGCACAGTGCCTGACACTGTAAGAGTGTGTACTGCTGGGGGTGTAGCACCCACTGGGGACCTACAAATTCCTCTTGGCTTGATCATTTTGTCAGAGAGGCAGTGAAGCTAGTCTGTCTCCGTTGGTCTTTTTTTTTTTCATACTTAATCTCTGCAGGGATTTTTATTATGGAAGTCTTCAAACATACACAGAAGTAAAGAAAATATAATATTCCTTATGTTCACATTATCCAGCTGCTTTAATTATTAATTTGGAATTTCTGTTATATCTGTCTCGTTCCCTGTCCCCTTCCCCAACACCTTTTTTATTTTGGCTGGAGGGTTTTGTAGCAAATCCTCAACATCATATCTTTCATCTGCAAATACTTCTGTATGCATCTCTGACTGATACGGACTTTTATTTTTAACATAGCCACCATGCCATTATACCCAATAAAATTAACAATTGCTTAATATCACCTAATACCTGGTCAGTATTCAAATTAGATGGAAAGTAAGCATTCTTGATAATACTATTTATTGAGTTTTAGTAATTAGTCAAATTTCAGCTATTCATTATAATTTTAGGGTCAACTGGTGTCATTGTTCCACTGTTAATAAATAATGAAAAGGTAACTTCTTGGTGTGTATCTGTCCTGAATGCCAGGCAGGTTAATGTTATAGAAGATCAGATCTTTAAATTTCAGCCTTTAACCCCACTTGGTAGACGTTTTCCAAGAGACCTTCCATGTTGCGGTTTTGCCAGACAATGTGCTATGTGATCTCTCCACAGAGTCTATGCACTTCTACATGACCGTGTTGAACATTACCTGTTACTCTGGCTCCATTCAGGAATGCTGCTCTTAGCTAGTCGAATCGAGTAGGGCTGTTTGCTCTATACTAAATGGTTCAAATTGCTGGACTTTGGGGCTTGTCCTGTCTGTGTTGCTTACTGTTTTTTTTTTCAGGGTCTTCCTTCATGGCCAGGCTGTCATTGCCCTTGGCTGTCATGTGCCACATGCACATGTCGCATCACGCTAGGCAGCCTCTCAGCATAGTGAGAGTTGAACATAGGCCCAGGTGGAACCATACTGGCTTTCCAGTTTATCTTGGAGTCAAACCAGGGTTTGGTTTCACTATTTAGTCCAAGACAGTCCCTTTAATTTTATATTCAAACAGCATAGCAAAGAGGTAAAGACCTTGGACTCTGGAGCCAGGCTGTTTGGTTCTGAATGTGAGCATTGCCACTTTGCAGCTGAGTTATTTCTTTGTGCCTCAGCTTCTTCATCCATAAAATGGAGATACTTGCTGGTTTGTCTGAGGGGAACACATGATGAAAACCTAGTACATCTATCTGCCTTCCTCACAGGATCATTGTAAAGGTTAAATGAGCTAATATAATGTAGTCAGATGTTCAGAGCACTGTTTGATATAGCACTTTATAATCAGTTTGCCCTTATTATTGTTAACATTGCTCAAAATGTATTCCTGAAGCATTGTGGTGAACCCAGCCTGCCTGGGGCCCATATTACTTATTTGTAAAGTGAATAGTTTGGGGTTTGTTTGTTTGTTTTATTTATTATTATTTTTAAATTAATTTATTTATGCACGCCACACCACGCGGCCTGTGGGATCTTAGTTCACTGACAAGGGATTGATCCCAGGCCCTGGCAGTGAAAGCGCCAAGTTCTAACCACTGGACCACCAGGGAATTCCCGTAAAATGAGTAATTTGGATTTAGATCACTGTTGCCATCCTTTCAGGCACTCTTTGACAGGATGCAAATCCATATGCACATCAAGCATTGTGCGGTACTAAATGGTTCATGCCTTACACGTGTATGTTCTTCTGCTTTGTGCATACATGTATGTGTATACATGCTGCTGTTATAAATCAAATTTGATTTTGTTCTAATGTATTCATATGTTTCTTCTTACTTAGTGGACACTCAGCTATATTAGGGGTTTGTGAAGTAATGGCTGGGAAGACTGATCTAATCCCCTAACCCTGCTGTAGGGCTCTGGATTCTCTGAATAATCCTTGAGTTAACTTCAGTTGAGAGGTTAATGAAAGTTGGATACATTTATATGTCAGAATACTGAAAAATTTTCCTCTAAATTTATTGCCTCATATGCTCCTCTCTTGCCACACCCACACTTAACTGTTTTATTCTTCCCTTCTTCTACCTTTCTCCTTTTCCCCAGGATGACTATCGGGTCTGTATGGATTTCAATATCATTCAGAAAGACTCTGTCCCTGTTTGCCCTGTGGATGCTTCAGGCTGCTTCACAGGGGAAGTGGCAGATTTTGCAGGACAGTATGTGAAGGTCTGTATCTCTATGGCTTAGAAAGGTGTCGGTTTCATCGTACTTCTTTCATTAATCAGTTTTTTGTTAAATAGCTTCCATATGTGGGATTTTTTTCCCCCAGGAAGTAGATTTTGTTTTGTTTTGTTTTGTTTGAGCACATAAAATCAGAAAAAATAGACATATTATCAGCTGCATTCCAAGGGTCTAGTATCTTCAGAGGAAGCATGCTGTAATTTCAAAGGTAGAAATCAGAAAAAGTGGGCTCTGGTTTGTGACTCCGGAAACGGCTTTGTGACCTTGGGGTAATCATTGCTGATTGAAAATTTCACTGCCTTAAGTGGTCTGGAACGTACTTTAAAAGTACTTAAAGTTACACAGTGGCTGAAATGTGAACCAAGTATTTTTATAGTACATTTGTTATTTGTGCCTTTTATTCATAGTAAAGGTATCAAAATAACAAAGTTTAGTAATATACTTAATTATATTGTATTACTAAGTATTGTAGGATATTTTAATGGCTAGATTTAAAATTTTTTTTAAATAGGATGCTGACAAAAATATTATCAGGACCCTAAAGGAACAAGGTCGACTTCTTGCTGCCAGCACCTTCACCCACAGCTACCCTTTCTGCTGGAGGTGAGATGAAATGTAGCTCAAGCTTCAGCTTTGTGGATACATTTGATATGTGTGCCCATTCCATCAGTTCATGGTTCCCATCTCATTTGTATCCTTTAGAGTTAGTGTTTGAAAACTTCATTCTTGTTTTAAGGAGAATTTTATGAATTCATATATTAAGTTATTTCGTTCCTTAGGTGTAAGAAACAGGCATATGCCAATATGTATTGTGTTGGGATCACAGTTCTCTAGGATGAGATATAACTCTAAAACTTTCTAATGGAATTTAGTGAGAAATATAATGTGCAATTTTGTTTTTGGCTGCATTGGCTCTTTGTTGCTGTGCATGGGCTCCTCATTGTGGTGGCTTCTCTCGTTGCGGAGCACGGGCTCTAGGCATGCAGGCTTCAGTAGTTGTGGTGCGTGGGCTCAGTAGTTATGGCTCATGGGTTCTAGAGCACAGGCTCAGTAGTTGTGGCGCATGGGCTTAGTTACTCTGCAGCATGTGGGATCTTCCAGGACCAGGGACCGAACCCATGTCCTCTGCATTGGCAGGCGGATTCTTACCCACTATGCCATCAGGGAAGTCCCTGTGATGCAAGTTTTAATATAACATCATACTATAAAGATGTGGGTGAAAATGGAATGTTCAGTGGCATCACGTTTTGTTCCCGTGTTTCCTCTTTGCTGAGGTTGACATCATTTCTTAGTCAACTGTCACACAGCAGAACTATATTTTTTCTTGTTCTCTTATTAGCTTTCACCTTCTTGTGAGAGATGGAGGGAGATGACATAGACATTAGTATTTGCAATAGAAATAAATATCAGTAGAAGGCCTAATAGTTGGTGATGATATCAGTAAGAAACTAAAGGTCAGTCTTACCCTTTGCCCCTGCATACCTCAGTCTGCCCAGCCACATTCTGCATTTTTGCTTCCACAGGTCAGACACTCCCCTCATTTACAAAGCAGTGCCTAGCTGGTTCGTTCGGGTGGAGCATATGGTAGACCAGCTGCTGAGGAACAATGACCTATGTTACTGGTGAGCAATAAGATATGTGTCTTCATAATGTCCTTTGTCATGTAGTTAGTACTGGTTTATACTTCCCTCAAGTTATAGTAATTTTAAAAGCCATCTTTTATTGTATATTGTAATAATAGCTATTTTTCTGTTTATTCAGGAACACAAAATAATTTAAATAATATTATATAACAGAAGAAACAGCCCTCTTATGACAGGACATATAGGGGAACATTTTTCTTTTTTAAACCCAATGGAAATGAGAAGTTGCCATTTATTTGATTTAAAGAATGGAATGACTTTGGAAAACTGGCTGTACTCTCAGAGTCCATTAGCTTTAAATAGTAGTCATTTTCAGGATATACATTTATTTTTGGATATACCTACAAAAGCCATTTACACTTACTACTTTTGACACTTGTTGAGTTCCTAAAATATGACAATGTCTTGTGTACACTGGTTTCATGGATAAACACTGCAGGAACAGAAGCCTTTCTCTCCTCAGCTAATACCTAAACTGCAGAGAGGTGTTACAGTAGTTCCTCCATTTTTCCGTAGCGGGTATGTTCCAAGACCCCCAGTGGATGCCTGAAAACGCAGATAGTACCAAACCCTACACTGTATAGACTGTGTTTTTCCTATATCTACATACCTATGATGAAGTTTAATGTATAAATTAAGCACGGTAAGAGAATATCCAAATTGCCAGCATCACTGCTTTTGCCCTTTGGGGCCAATTTTTTTTTTTTTTTTTTTTTTGCTGTACGCGGGCCTCTCACTGTTGTGGCCTCTCCCGTTGCGGAGCACAGGCTCCGGACGTGCAGGCTCATCGGCCATGGCTCACGGGCCTAGCCGCTCCGCGGCATGTGGGATCCTCCCAGACAGGGGCACGAACCCGTGTCCCCTGCATCGACAGGCGGACTCTCAACCATTGTGCCACCAGGGAAGCCCGGGGCCAATTTTTAAGTAAAAATAAGGGTTATTTCCACACAGGCACTGAGATAATCAACAGCTGATGTGGTAGCCGAGATGGCTGCTAAGTAACTAGTGGGCGGGTAACATATACAGCCTGGATATGCTAGACAAAGGGTTAGTTCATTTCCCAGGCAGGATGGAGTGCAAGGGCACAACACTTCATCATGCCACCCAGAACAACGTGCAGTTTAAAACTTATGAACTTTTTACTTCTGGAATTTTCCTTTTAATATTTTTGGACCACGGTTGACTGTGGGTAACTGAGACCATATGAAACCACAGATAAAGGGGGACTACTGTACTTCAACCTGTAGGTGCAAGAATGATACAAAACTAAATCTGTGTATTCCAGAAGAATGTTTTTCCCTGAGAGTTTTGAGGGTAATAACTATTTCTTATTTTCCCCAAGAATCCAGCTTGACTTTAAGTTGTGTTCTCTGGGGAAGTAAGAAATAGTGCATTTGATTTTGGAAGAATGGGGAGAATCTCAGGGCAGTAAAAGAAAACTATAGCTTTCTATATTTCTTAGCAAAGTGAATTTCTCAAGAGCAAAATGTTTTTTCATTTTTATACCTAGGAAGCTCTTTAGTTTCCTGGTAGAGCACTGAGTATAGAATATTCGTGTGGCTGCCTCATTGAGGGGGGGTGGTGACAGGTGTGCAGGCCTATAAACTGACCTAGGATGGTAACTGCAGCACCTGAGAAGACAAAATGTTTTGGAGCCTAGGTGTGCCCTAACTCAGCCTTGAGCTTGACAGCGTTTCCTACAAAGCTGAACCTTAAAGAATAAGGAGTCATTTACCAGTCAGAAGCTATAAGAGCCTTGGGTAGGGGGGTGGCTGAGGGAAGGAGGGTGGCGGGGTGAACGTTATCGAAGTAGAGGGATGGCATGGACAGAGGCAGTGAGGTAAGAAGCTGCATTCTAAGGAACTTGCCTTATTGCTAGAGCCTACAGTGCAGTGGCGGGACTGCAGGTGAGCCTGGAGAGGCAGCTTCTCACCAGCTACACATAACCCCTCCTATTCAGACTCTTACTGTGTAGGTGATTAAGAGCCCTTGCTAATGAGTTTCAGTAAAAGCGCTATTGTATGGATGACCTGAAGACTAGATCAAAGTAAGATCAGGCTAGCTGTCGTCATGGTGATTGGTTAAAGGATTGTGGCAGTCCTGCAGTTGGAGAGCAGGACAGAGCTTGTGTGCTGTGGGGTTTCATATTACAGAGCATCTTCCTGGGATGGATTCATAGCAGAAACAGCCTCTGTGGGTCTTCTGGTGCTGTCCATTTGGAAGACATTCTCGTAGGAGTGAGCTCAGCATTTCCAGAATGTTAGGTTCACAAAGGCTTATGCAGATCTAATTTATAAATTTACTTACTAATGTTTTTATGTGATTGGTTATCTGATCTGTTTATTGCAGGGTCCCAGAGTTTGTGCGAGAAAAGCGATTTGGAAATTGGCTGAAAGATGCACGTGACTGGGCAATTTCCAGAAACAGATACTGGGGCACTCCTATCCCACTGTGGGTCAGCGATGACTTCGAGGAGGTGAGGCAGGGCAGTGTTTACTTGTGTTGATTTTTGCTAAAGCATTTCATTCATGCATCTCAGTATGGGGTAAAAGAATATGGTTTCTTTTTTTCTTTGCCCCTTTCTTATTGCATCAGGTTTTTTTCTTTGTTCCTTCCTAGAATCATGACATAAATAAGAATATGTTTTTAAGATTTTAATTTATTTTTACTTTAATTAAATATAGTTTTAAATTTCCCTCTGTGTAGGGCTTCCCTGGTGGCGCAGTGGTTGAGAGTCCGCCTGCCGATGCAGGGGACACGGGTTCGTGCCCTGGTCCGGGAAGATCCCACATGCCGCGGAGCGGCTGGGCCCGTGAGCCATGGCCGCTGAGCCTGCGCGTCCGGAGCCTGTGCTCCGCGATGGGAGAGGCCACAACAGTGAGAGGCCCACGTACCGCAAAAAAAAAAAAAAAAAATTTCCCTCTGTGTAAAAGTGAAAAATGTAATTTGTATTTTTCTCGGGAAACTCCTCACATTGTTTATCTTGTGTTGCTCAGAACTCTTTTTCTCCTTTTGAGTTTCTGATGAACAGAATAGAGACTCCACCCGCTGCACAAAGTCACAGCATATTAAAACGGCCCTATTAGTGATAAAAAAGGATGACTTAAAAGAATTACCAAAGTGGGCTTCCCTGGTGGCGCAGTGGTTGAGAGTCTGCCTGCCGATGCAGGGCACACGGGTTCGTGCCCCGGTCCGGGAGGATCCCACATGCTGTGGAGTGGCTGGGCCTGTGAGCCATGGCTGCTGAGCCTGCGCGTCCGAGCCTGTGCTCTGCAACAGGAGAGGCCACAGCAGTGAGAGGCCCGTGTACCACAAAAAAAAAATAATAATAATAATAAAAATTACCAAAACATTGCAGACCTTTAATTTAAAATCAAATTGTGTGTGTGTGTGTCTCTAAATAAATACATACATAGGTATATAGATGTATTCCCTCTGTCCAATGCTGACAGCATTAGAACAGTCATGAGCAGCAGCAGCAGCCCAGGGACCTCAGTAAATCTCCAGTAGGGACCTGAAAGGCAACAGTGAAGTAGCTGAATCAGAGGACTTTACAGGACTGAGCAGGAAGTGCAGAGAAAGAGGCTGTGGGTATTCATTAGGTAGTAGATGACCTCTGGGTGTGAACCCACAGCAGCTCCTGCTGGTGTAGCCCGGCTACACGGCCCCTGTTAGATGACTCACCCTGTTCTGAATGCCCCTGCTGGGCCCATCTCCCAGTCTCCTTACATGAGTATAATCCTAATGTCTTGCAATCTGACTATTTGGTCCAGTTCATGCACAATAAATTAGTCCCAGCTTTGACTTGAGAAGGTTTCAGATTAAAGAGCCAAGTTCAAGTGCCAGGAGCAAACTAAGATGCCTTAGAGTAACAGTCTAGGCATTTCACTTGTGCTAGTTATTTTTGTCAGAGATTTGGACATAGTAGACCCTCAAGAAATACTCGTTGAGATGATGGCTGTGGAATTCTCTCCTTGTTGGGAATCCCTCTGATATAGGGGTAGATAGCAAAGAAGTGAGGTCTGCTCACCAATTCAGTCAGTGACCTATAGTCTTTCATGAGGTAAGCCACCTTGATAACTCATGAAGATCAAAGGTTTCTAAACCTAAACATGAATGTTACATAAATTAACTCTGTTTGATCTTCGGCTCTGAGGCCTTTTAACTTTGTTTTGACAGGTGGTGTGTGTTGGGTCAATGACAGAACTGGAAGAACTGTCAGGAGCAAAGATCTCAGATCTCCACAGAGAGAGGTCAGTTTCTGAATGTTTGATTCACTTCAGTTCATATCGGGCTAGGTAGCCTGTTTAGACATGGTCTCTGTATCAGATCACAGAGCTACATGTAGAAATCAGACACTAGTTTGCTGAATTACTTCGTTGTTGATGATTCATGTCCTATTGAGGAAAGGTGGCCTCTTGTCCTTGAGTTAGATGTCAGGAGACTTTGGTATATAACCTTCCAGATGGAGCCCTGATGGTGCTCTCTGAAAGCCTGTGATAACTGCCTATATTTCTGTTTGCAGATGCATATGAAAGAACTGTGAGGGCATTGTGTTTCCTCTTGGCAATTAAACTGTAATTTCTGTTTTGCTTAAAATTAATAGAAGTGGCTACTTCTTTGTTTACTAGCATTGACCATCTGACCATTCCTTCACGCTGTGGGAAGGGATTGTTGCATCGCATCTCTGAAGTGTTTGACTGTTGGTTCGAGAGTGGCAGCATGCCCTATGCTCAAATTCATTATCCATTTGAAAACAAGAGGGAGTTTGAGGATGCATTTCCTGCAGATTTCATTGCTGAAGGCATTGACCAAACCAGAGGATGGTATGTTTCTTGTTCTTTAAAGCATATTTATTTATTTATTTATTTTTGGCTGCGTTGGGTCTTTGTTGCTGCACGTGGTCTTTCTCTAGTTGCAGCGAGCAGGAACTATTTGTTGCGGTGCGCGGGCTTCTCATTTAGAGGGCTTCTCTTGTTGCAGAGCATGGGCTCTGGGCACGCGGGCTTCAGTAGTTGTGACGCACGGGCTTAGTTGCTCCGCGGCATGTGAGATCTTCCTGAGGCCAGGGATCGAACCTGTGTCCCCCGCATTGGCAGGCAGATTCTTAACCACTGTGCCACCAGGGAAGTCCCTCTTTAAAGTGTTTTACTGATTTGATTTAACAGGTATTTTACTGAGCATTTAGCATTTATCAGCTGGGTGCTGGGGAGATTGTGTCAAACAAGACAGGCTTGGGCTTCCCTGGTGGCACAGTGGTTGAGAGTCCGCCTGCCAGTGCAGGGGACACGGGTTCGTGCCCCAGTCCGGGAAGATACCACATGCCACGGAGCGGGTAGGCCCGTGAGCCATGGCCGCTGAGCCTGCGCTTCCGGAGCCTGTGCTCCGCGACGGGAGAGGCCACAACAGTGAGAGGCCCGCATACCACAAAAAAAAAAAAAAAAAAAAAAAAACAAGACAGGCTCTGCTCCTGCCCTCTGCCCCTCACCACTAAACATACTATAAAAGTGTCTTTTGAGCAGGAATCTCACACTCTATTAGGGCTGTAGTTTTAGAGTTTGAATTGTTTCTTTCACATTTTGGAATACAGAGATTTTGGTGTATGGAAAGGTTAAGTGATACAAAACTATTAATGTGTCCTTAGTTTGTTTACTTCAAATCATTTACACAAGTGTTTAGTGGGTATTTACATAGAATTGACTGGAGTGGGTGCTACAAATTGGAGGGTTAGTTGAAAATGTACTAAGATGTTAAGGCTGGCCTCATAACATTCTAAAAAATCCAGGTTTAAAATTCTTAAAAAAGAAAAAAAAAACATGGTGGGGAGGACTTTGGCATTGGTTTTATCTGATGCCTTATCTAAAGCAGTACCCTCATCCTCTTAATTAGAAAAAGATGAATTACCTTCTCTTCATGCATGAGCTTGGCTGACCCAGGTTCTAATTATACTTTCATTAGTAATGTTTCTGCAGGAGTGTTAAAAGAATGTTGGTATCATTTTCTCTTTACAATTTGTAGTCATCACAAACTGATGGAATTCCAGACTTAATGTTCTTAATGTTTTCAGCTTCCAATCCATTTTTCTGTAGAAACAGCTACCATATACAAACTCCTCTTCTTAGGGAGGGCCAGATGACTCACCAATAAGTTGTTTCTCTGAGGAGTTGCCATGTCTGGCAACTGTTAAAAGCCCTCACGTGGGTCCCCATGTGCACATTGCCTCCCTCGCCTTCTGTCAGGTATGGGCTGCCTCTCATAGGAACCAGGGTCCTCCTGACCTGTCTGATTTCCGTCCTCATTAGTTGTGTCTGGTGATGTTCTTGGGATGCAAAATCAGGTCGGAGATGACACAAGTGCATTACTTACTGGGACAGCTTACATGAATGTGATAGAGTTCTTTTAGGGAACAATCTAGGTAGCATATAAACATGCATGATATCTGATAGAATAAAAACATTTTCTATGTTCATATAGACTAGCTTTTAACTTTTGGATGAGAGTGCTTTTTTCATCTTTTGTCATCAGACTGTCCCATATGACCTTGTGCTAAAGGCAACATATCTCTGGATTTCCAGCCTGGCATTTCTGGGAGGTCCTGAGAGGCCACCCAGTGCTGCCCTGCTCTGCCTTGTGGCTGTCCAACTAGCTCCCCAAGGAAGATGATAGTACTGTCCCCAGCAGGGGGTCAGTACCTCATTCTAGGGCTTTATTTGCTTTAAATAAAGTTCATTTTAGTTTTTCTAGTGAGAAGCTGTAATATGACTGGTCTGCAGTGGGTCCTGTGCCTAATTTTTCAGCACTCCCCAGATGATTCTGATGTATCCAGGATCAAGAACCATTGCTTTGTGATTATCAAGAAGTGTAACTTACCTAAAATAGAAATTCAGTCCAATAAGTAAACACAGTTTTTTTTTCCTATGCTTGAATTCCTTTTCTTATTTTATTGAACTCTTTGTTTGTGGGTTTTTTTCCAGGTTTTACACCCTGTTGGTGCTGGCCACAGCTCTCTTTGGACGGCCGCCATTCAAAAATGTGATTGTGAATGGGCTCGTCCTGGCAAGGCAGGTGCACTCCCTTGTGTAATAATGAGTTGCAGTTCCTGACCTCCTTTATTCTTTCAGCATGTTCTGGTTGGATCTAACCATTCTCTGTTTAAAAGGGATTCAGGAATGCCCCAGCTCTGTTCCTATTCTCTTCCTTCCTTCTGCCTTTATACTTCTTCCTGCTCTCCCTTTTCATCCAACTCCTGCCTTGTGCTCTTCTCAACCTGTAACATTCTGTCTCTACATATTCCTCTGTCTTAGGAGAAGGACTGCATTAAGAGCTAAGCCTAATGGAGGAGGACAGAGGGGAGGACATGTGTCCCATGATACTACTAGTGATAAAATAACATTTGTCATTTAGAATTTTATAAAGTACTTTTGCTTATAGCTCTTATTAAATCTGTACACTGGTCCTTTAATATAGATTTTTGTTGTCCTGTTTTTAATATATAAGGAAGCTATTGGTTCTAGAGGCTTATTATAGAGGAGTCTTATTTTTTCCTTCTACTGCCTCTAGTCATTAAAAGTAAAAACAAATAAAAAGAAGAAAATGAAATTTTTATACCTAGATACCTTGCTTCATGTGCTGTTCAAGGCGGGGGATGACACCTGGCACTGTACCAGGCTCTGTTTTGCACATTTACACATCTTCACTCATTTATCCCCAGAACTATTTGAAATGGGTCCTTTCATTGTCCATTTTGACATTTGAGGAATTTGAAGTGCAGAAAAATTAAGGTCATACAGCAAAAGAGTGTGAAATTCTAGTTCTATATCCAGGCAGTCTGGCTCTATAGTCTGTACTTTTTTTTTATAATTGAAAATCTTACTGAATTATAGTTGTAAAAATTAATAGAGACCCCTCGTGTGCTTTGCCTGGTTCCCCCAACGGTTAACGTTTTTGAAACTGTAGCACATTGTCACAATCAGGATGTTGATTGAATCCACCAGTCTTACTCAGATTTCCCCAGTTTTACTCATTTGCTATTGCATGCAATATTATCTCATATATGGGTTCCTGTATCCACCAGCACAGTCAAGATACTTGGCCTGTTTCAACATCACAGGATGCCTCTGTTGCCCTTTTATAACCATACCCACCCCACCCCTTCACACTCCTCCCACCTCAGCCTTCAGTCCTAATCCCCATCCCCTGGCAACCACTCATCTATTCCCCATCTCTGTAATTTTGTCATTTCAAGTATGTTATATAAATGGATTCATATCATATATAACCTTTTGTGATTGGCTTTTTTTGCTTACTGTAATTCCCTGGAGATACCTCAGGTGGTTTTATGGATCCGTAGTTCTTTCTCATTGCTGAGCAGTGTTCCATGGTGACCCACAGTTTGACTTTTCACCAGCTGAGAGACATTGAGGTTGTTTCCAGTGTTTGCTGACTATGAATAAAGCTGTGACCTTTCTAAGGTTTTGTGTGAATATAAGTTTTCGTTTCTCTGGGATAAATGCCAAGGCTGTGTTTTTTCACTTTTACACTCTGGCATCTTCCTGCTGCCATTTATCCCGAAACTTCTCCATTGACTCGCTACAGTATTCAAAAACAAGCTTTAACAACCTATTGTTGTGCCTTAGTAGTAGCTTGTGTCCCATTTGCACTTACGTATTCCAATTAGTAGATAATCTGTAACCATATATAAACTGTGATGTTGACTTATTTATTTGGTGTTTCCCTTCTATTTTTCAAGTGATGGCCAAAAAATGAGCAAGCGCAAAAAGAATTATCCAGATCCACTTTCAGTCATTCAAAAATATGGTGCTGATGCCCTCAGGTACAAACCAGTGCTCTGCCTTGTGTGTATTTGTCATTTCTTATTAAGCATCTTACATTCTGTTAATCATGTTTTCAGTGATATTAATCATTCTATTAATTTGGTTTATAATTAGCTTTTTTAAAAAAATGCACATCTGTTACATGGAGAATTACATCGGTATGGTGTTGACTTTAATCCCCCAAGGTGGTTTTCTAAATAGTAAAGATGTTTCTATATCTATAGGTCTTTTGGAAGAGGAGGCTGTGTGTTGGATTTTATTAAGCAGCACACGTACTCCCAGGCTAGTTGCTGGTGCCTTTCCCTCATTCCTTCTATAGGTTCCCTGTCTTATTGATATTAGAATTCTCTTATATCATTTATTTCAATTTTACACTTACTCCTCAAATAGCCGTATGAGGTACAATTTATGCTAGAGCAAATAAAAATACTGAAAAGTTTTTAGAGAAATGTGAGATACTGCTTGAAATAGTCATAAACGTTGAGTGCTCAGGTTAAAAGGCACCAAAGAGATCTTATTCAGCATCTTCCCGTTACGAACACAGAGACCCACACCCAGGGGCAGTGGGCAAGCCCGTTCACGGTTGCCATGTTGCCCAGGAGCAGTTAGTGCGGTGTCCTGCAACCCCCAGTTATCTGTTAGACTCACCTTGGCATAGCTGACAACTTGGGCCTCTTAATTCTTTGTGTTGAAGGGAACATCCTGTAGGATGTTTAACAACATCCCTGGTCTCTGCCCCCTGCGTCCCTCTGTGCTGGCAGAGCACATGTGGCTGTTCCTTGTGAATCCCTGATGCCTGCACATATGTCCTGGAAGGAGGGCCTGGCTTCTTCCTCTTAGTGTTGCCATACTGCCTGAGGCCTGTGCTGGGACCAGCGCAGGGCATGCTTCTAGGTTAGTTCAGTGCCATATTTTGGTGTGGCACTTTTGGTCTCCCCTTTATAATTTGCTAGGTCTCTTACACAAAATAAGAATTTTGTCGGTTTTAAATTGACTGTTAGAAGTGTATTTATAATTCCCCACTTTTGTAGAAAAAGGGCTGATTTGGGTATTGCCCTGTCAACATGTCAGTAATATTTGGTTTACTGTCTACATCTCTTTTCCATGTAATTTTTCTCCTCTTCCAGATTATACCTGATTAACTCCCCTGTGGTGAGAGCAGAAAACCTCCGCTTTAAGGAGGAGGGTGTTCGAGATGTCCTGAAGGATGTGCTGCTACCTTGGTACAATGCCTATCGCTTCTTCATCCAGAACGTCCTGAGGCTACAGAAGGTGTGGGTTGCAGTGCTGTGGGGTAGGGTCTGCCCCACGGAGCTGGGTTGAGCTGGGTTTGCGAAAGATGGTCAGGGGTCAGCTGTGAAACAGAGCTCCATGGGAGACAGGAGCTAACAGGCCCGGTGGGTGGGGGCTCAGAGCCACTGGGGAGGCCATAGATGAAAGTGTGACAGGTGTCTGGGGTCCATGCTGGGCCAAGAGCACAGGACTGGAACTTCACCATTTGGATAGATGCTCACCTCTGCAAGACACAGAAGCCTCACCTGTTGAAGAAGAGTTGCATTGGATATTCATTTAGCCAGCCAAATTGGTACTGGGGACTTAGTGATAGGGGAGCCAGTAAAGAGTCAGCTACTATCAGAGTGAGCGCCTAGTAAAGGCTGCTGCAGATGGGTGGTCAGGGAAGGCCACTTGATGAGTGCATTTGGGCTGAAACTCTGAAAGTGAGAGAAGTTCTCATTGGGTTGCTGGGATGAAAAATAGTGGTTCTGATATATAAGAAAGTGCCTCAGAGCAGTTACGTGCTGGCCTGGGAGGCATCCTCTGAGAAGCCCCTTCCCTTGCCCCTACTAACTGCTCTCAGGCCAGCAGGCTTCATTGCACATGTGCCTGTGCATGCTTCCTAGACTCCATTTGGGGTCAGGGCTCAGGTACCACTCATCTTTTTATCTCCAACACATTAAAAGTAGAATTCCTTAGTAAACTACTTCTGACTAAACATGTGATATTATTCCTTCCTGAGAAACTCGTTGGAGAGCTAAGCTTTGAGCATTGCATTCCAGCAGGCTGGTCACTTCTTGCTGCCTCTGGCTCATCTCATTCTGCTAATGAACCCTCCCAAGAAGAACAAGGCTTTGGGAACAACATCCCTAGTGTTCCTATCTTTTGGATCCCACCACCTCTCAGGCCAGCAGTGCTAACGTGGGTCTACTTTGCAGGCCTCTGCTGGTGTGGGATTCAGGAACACAGGCTGGTTCAAACCACTCATAGTTGGGGCTCATCTGGGCATGGCAGAAAGATGCAGGCTCCAGCATCAGAGCAAGAGTCAGCATGGTCACTGCCTTGCCATCCTGATGGTGATGCCGTTGAGTAGGGACAGGTAAAGTAGGCCTTCAGGATCGAGGAGGATTTGCAAAGGAAAAAGCAGGGGTGGAATAGAGCATTCTCGGTAAAATAATTTAAGCAAAGACATTAATTCCTAGTACTCATTTTCAACTTACAGACAGTTGTCCAGTCCTAGCCAGTTTTGCTGTCCTTCCTTCCTCAGATTCAAAGTAACTAAACCGCCTACTTAACAAGATGTTGGAATATTTCTTAATTCATAATTACTCTTTGGTGCATAGGAATCATTTTTTCCTAAATTCTCTTTAGTTCACTCAAAAATGTAATTCATTAATTGAGGACTTAATGTTCCAAGTTCAGAGTTTACTTGGAAAATATCGCTAAGAATCAGAAATTTAGATTGCCAACAGGGTCTGGGTTTTTGTGGTGTTTTTTTGATTTGTTTGGATACTTCTTTCAGTTTAAATAATTTAAAAAATTCATTTCTCTACAGTAGTTTCCCCCAGGCATGCAGAATGTTTCAATAATTGTCACTTCCTAGGAGGAAGAAATGGAATTCCTTTACAACGAGAACATGGTTAAAGAAAGTACCAACATCACAGACCGGTGGGTCCTGTCCTTTATGCAGTCGCTCGTTGGGTTCTTTGAGACTGAAATGGCAGGTGTGTCTCTCTTGGGCCTTCTCTCAGGAATAAGGAGTCTTCTCTTTGTAATTGTCCTTTTGATATTTAACTGTTTTTCTTTATAAACATAGAGGAAATTTTTTTTTTGAAGTATAGTTGATTTACAATGTTGCGTTAGTTTTTGGTGTAGAGCACAGTGATTCAGAAATGTAAATGTGTATATATATATATTTTTTTCATATTCTTTTCCACTGTAGGTTATTATATGATATTGAATATAGTTCTCTGTGCTATACAGTAGGACCTTGTTGTTTATTTTATTTATAGTAGTTTGCATCTGTTAATCCCAAACTCCTAATTTATCCTTCCCCCACCCCCTTTCCCCTGTGGTAACCATAAGTTTGTTTTTTATGTCTGTGAGTCTGTTTCTGTTTTGTAAATAAGTGCATTTGTATCATATTTTAGATTCCACATATAAGTGATACCATATGGTATTTGTCTTTCTCTTTCTGACTTACTTCACTTAGTATGATAATCTCTAGGTCTATCCATGTTGCTGCAAATGGCATTATTCTTTTTTATGGCTGAGTGGTATTCCATTGTATATGTATACGTGTGTGTGTGTGTGTGTGTGTGTGTGTGTGTGTGTGTGTATAAGTACCATATTTTCTTTATCTATTCATCTGTCAGTGGCCATTTAGATTGCTTCCATGTCTTAGCTATTGTAAATAGTGCTGCAGTGAACATTGGGGTGCATGTATCTTTTCAAGTTCTCTCCAGGTATATGCCCAGGAGTGGGGTTGCTGGATCATATGGCAACTCTAGTCTTAGTTTTTTAAGGAACCTCCATACTGTTTTCCATAGTGGCTGCACCAATTTACATTCCCACCAACAGTGTAGGGGAGGGTTCCCTTTTCTCTACATCCTATCCAACATTTTTTATTTGTAGACTTTTTAATGATGGCCATTCTGAAAGGTGTGAGTGATACCTCATTGTAATTTTGATTTTCATTTCTCTAATAATTAGCGATGTTGAGCATCTTTTCATGTGCCTCTTGGCCATCTGTATGTCTTCTTTGGAAAACTGTCTGTTTAGGTTTTCTGCCCATTTTTTGATTGGGTTTTCTTTTTGGTATTGAGTTGTATGACCTGTTTACATATTTTGGAAATTAAGCGCTATCAGCCGCATTGTTTGCGAATATTTTCTCCTAGTCCATAGGTTGTCATTTCATTTTGTTTATAGTTTCCTTTGCTGTGCAAAAGCTTATGTTTGATTAGGTCCCATTTGTTTATTTTTGCTTTTATTTCTGTTGCCTTGAGAGACTGACCTAAGAAAACATTGGTATGATTTATGTCAGAGAATGTTTTGCCTGTGTTCTCTTCTAGGAGTTTTACGGTGTCATGTCTTATAAGTCTTCAAGCCATTTTGAGTTTATTTTCGTGTATGGTGTGAAGGAGTGTTCTAATTTCATTGATTTACATGTGGCTATCCAGCTTTCCCAACACTACTTGCTGAAGAGATTGTCTTTTCTCCATTGTATATTCTTGCCTCCTTTGTGGAAGATTAATTGACTGTAGGTGTGTGGGTTTATTTCTGGGCTCTCTAAACATAGAGGAAATTTTATAGAAATTTTGAGAGATACAGAACAATAGATAAATAAATATTTCTCTTTACCTCTCAAATATAATTTTAAGGCTTGTTAGTTGTAGAAATGTGTTGTTCCAAGGCCTTAGAGATTGTCTTGGGGGGATGTCTAGTGACCTCACCCCTCCACAGATACCACACAGGCCCATGGAATCACAGGCTTCAGTAGTGGATGCCCATGAGTTCAAAACCCAACTGCACCACTTGTTCCCTGGGGGAAACGTTACCTAATCTATGAGCCTCAATTTCTTTCTCCGAAAAATGCCTGGTAAGAGTTAATATCAGGCTCAGATGGAGATTATGTACATACAGTAGCTAGCAGATAATAGGTACTTAATAAGTAGTAGTTGTTATTAATATGTTTTTAATTTATTTTTAGGTCTACTTTATTAAATAAGTAGTCCCCGTTCAGCCTGCAAAAATTAGGAAATACAGAAAAACAATAATGAAGTTGACATTTCCCCACATTTCTCTTACCTAACAACAACGAATTTGGTTTTAGACAGGGTTGGAAAAGTAGGTTATGTGGGTTTCCTAGAAGTTGGAGATGGAACAACCGTAAGTCAAGGCGAGAAATTCCAGAAACTGTTAACCTGGATACCTGAGATGGGTCTGATAAAGTCTGTGGGCAGGGGAGAAAAGATGGCATCCCTGTGTGCACCCTTGTGACATAAACCAGCCTCCCCCAGCGTCCTGTGGTTGCCAGGTGCTGTTGTTCAGGTACTGCACTCCAGTGGATTCGAGGGGCCAGAGCAATCTGGTTCATACAGGGTTCTTCCATTCCTCAGCTGGTACATAGCTCTTTGTGGAATAGTTGGTGCCTCTGTACTTGGCACAATAGGATGGTTAGTCCAGGAAATTTTGAATGTTTTATCAGTCATCCTGAAGGACTACACCCACTCTATTAAACATATGTAATAAGGGTCGTATGACTGTCAAACTATTGGACAGATTGACATAAGTGAAGACGGAAATGAGTGTGCAAAGCAGACATCGGCAGTTGGGTTCTCACCACACTCCCTGGGATACCTACTCGTAGCTGTGTCCAGTTTTCCCTCCTGAGTGATATAAATGAATGGGATTGTTGCCTGGGGGCCCTTGCCATCTTTAGACAGCAACGGCTGTGACCTGAGAATGTATATCCTGGCTGGGACCTGGTCTGCCTGGGAACTAGAGGTTTGGCAGCAGTTGTACACACAGCCGAGTGGTAAGGGCCAGGTGCAGGAGGCTAGGTGGTGCACGTTGAACCGATGAGAGGGGCTCCAGACCCAGATTGCCGTGCAGTTCCCACTCCACCAACCTGTCAGCTTTATGCCCTTGCCTCCCTCATCAAAATAGAATTCTGAGTACTAAATAGGTAGCATCGTTGAAGAGTCTGCAGTTGGTATTAGTGATTTCAGTGGTAGCTGCTGCTCCCTTTTATTATATATGGGCTTAGTTTTCCTTATAAGAGTTGCAACTCTTGAACACTCCAGCTTCCTAGAAGGTGAAAAGTGTAGTGAACCCTAGAAGTAACTTAGATGGGCCTCTGTCTTTACAGAACAAGCCTCTGATCACAAAAATTGCCTCTCTAGAAATGTATGACCAGCGAGTGCCTCTGGCCTGGGGTCCAGGTGTTGGTCTAGCAGCACCTCAGTGCTAGTCTTTTTGAACTGCAACAGAGAGCAGCTCTGCCCTTGGCAACTTAACCACTGTGTTAGCTTAGACTAGGAACCTCATTAACAGTCACTGAACTCTTAATATAAATTGTGGTGTGTTTTTATGATTTTTGGTCTTACTCTCCTTGTTTTTCGTGTTTGTTTTTGTGCAACAGAGAGTATCAGTTAAAGGGGAGGTGAATGGCAAAAATCCTGAAGATAAGTCTGGGCCTCAAACAAAGTTGGCTAGATGACCTTAACTTCCTGCTTGCCCTCTGAGTTCCTCAGGGGAGCCTTCAAATTTTTCTGATTCTTCAAGGTTCTTCTCTCCTTCCAATACCTCCTTTAGCTTTCTTTCCTTGACTATTTTAACCTTTAGAAACCCTGTTCTATTTTATGCACAGCCCCTGCCTGAGTTTCTCAGTGGCAGCACTGCTGACAGTTTGAGCTGGGTCATTCTCTCTGGTGGAGGCTGGCCTGTGCATTGTAGGTTGTTGAGCAGCATCCCTGGAGTCCACCCACCAGATGCCAAGAGTGCCCATCTCCCCAGTTTGACAACCAGCATGTCTCTCTAGACATTGTCAGTGTCTCCTGCAGAGCAAAATTGCTCTGGTTGAGAAGCCCTTATCTGTGCTCTGCCTCTTAGGATCTAATTAAAGCTTTTTGCTTTTTATGTGTCTGTCTTAGTTGAGGTCAAGGTAGCACAGTGGAAGAAGTCAGGCTTTTGTGGTACTACCACCTGATACAGTTCCAGATAAATGGTGCCTCATGGAGTCATCTGGCGGGCAGCCTCTGCCCCTCAGCCACGCATACGGGGTTTCCTGTTTTCTCACTGACACTGGGAGTTTGCATGTAGCTCACAGGGTGGTTTGTGCATGCCTCTAGACACCTTGACAGCTATATAGTACGTCCTCAGTTTTGATTGTTTCACTTTGGGACTTCTGCCTCCTTAACAGGTGTGACAGCCCTTGGATAGCAGGGGCTGCTTGCTCTTTCTTATATCCAGCCCTGTCCTAAGCACCCAAGATGCTTATGTGTTCTCACTGCCTGATTGGTTGTTACTTTTAGCTTACAGACTCTATACTGTGGTTCCTCGCCTAGTCAAGTTTGTGGATGTTCTGACTAATTGGTATGTCAGGATGAACCGTAGAAGATTAAAGGTAAGTGCAGGCTGCTGCTGGGAAGAGCAGAAAGTGTAGGAAGTATGAAAGTTGAGGAAAAATGAGAACAGCGAACAGCCAAAAGGAAAAAGAGCATTTTCAAATGCTCTGACTTTTTTAAGCTATCTTTTTCCTTTTAATTGCATATTAACTGTATTGGCATTTGTTGGTTGGGGAACGCATAAGTTTAGAAGACATCTTGCATATTTTCAAAGCACAATTATGGACATTCATATTAGAGGGAAAGTCTAAGGCCAAACAGGACTGTACTGAGCAGACCTCTTAAAATCTGAAATAAATTCATGCAGATATTTTGCAGATGTTTTTAGGTAGAGCTGTGATATTGAGAGGGACACCTCCTCACTTCTACCTCTAGAGGGACAGTTACTTATTGACAAGACTCGTCCTTAAGCCTGTTGGGGATATAGGGTGAGTGAAGCATGGATCCTGTCCCAGGACTTAAGCTGTACATAAGCAACAATGGTAGAAAACAAGGAGTGAGGGTTGCCCAGACCACTGTCCATCAGTACTGCCTTCAAATGTGTTAATGATAAAATCCCGTAACAAAACAATAATCTTGTTTTTGTTAAATTATATTACACACACATGTACATGTATGTGTGTATATGTACATATATTTAGAAGGACATACACTAAAATGTTTAAAGTAGTTATCTCTGGGTAACTTAATTATGGTTGAGTTTTCCCCTTTTTATTCTTTTTTTTCTTACAATGAACTATTGGTTTTAACAGTTTAATGTGTGTTTTTTATTCACTAGGGTGAAAATGGGATAGAGGATTGTGTTATGGCTCTGGAGACCTTGTTTAGTGTTCTGCTTTCTCTGTGCAGACTTATGGTAAGATGCCAGCCCTGTGGGCTGCTTGTGGTGCCCGGTTGCTGCACTGTCCTCTGTCTGTATCTATTCTGTATTTGTTCCACTAAAAATAGAAATAGAAGTGTTAAAATAACCTAAATTTCTAGTTTCTTTTCAGAAATCTCGTTAGCTTATGTATGTCAAATAACGGCTAAAAAACATTAGCTTTAAAAGCTGGATTCTTTCTTTTCACCCTTGGCAGTACATTTCAGGTCAAGGTCCTTGCATCTAGACTCAAGAGCAGCATACCTCATCTTAATGTAGATTCCTGTAATTGTCTGTGAGTAGTGGAGAAGTTCTTGAACTAATAGCTAACCAAACAAAAATATATTGCAAACAGTATTTTACTTGAGACATGTTCCTATCAATTGAAATAAATGACATACAAGTAAAAATTCCAGTTTTAATTTCCTGTATCTTATTTCTGCTATTCCAGTTTAATGTTATAAGGCTTCTATTTGTTTCCTAAACGTACATGGAATGAAAACCTGCTTTGTACCAGGTCCCCTGCCTGGTGTCTCATGTCTGACCTCATTCCCCTTCATCCTGTGAAGCAGGTGGTGTTTCCCCAGTTTACAGAGGTTTAGGGACATTCATTCCTCTGCATGTTGACTTGACTGGCATGTGGTCAAGGACTCCTGTTTTTATTATAGACATCCTCAAGAATGTTTTAGGCACTTCTGGCTGTTAGTCCTGCTGCTGTGTTTCATGAGTGTCTAGCTCGCCAAGTTCAAAATGACGTCATTTCTCTTTCATAGGGCATGTTTTGTAACCTTATGTTCATTTCTGTGCATATTCCCATATCATTTCTCTAAAATGTTTATGTAGTTGCTTCTCACCCTGAGATCAGTTAATGATGGCTACGTATGAATGACCCGATGTCTTCTGTCCTTACACAGGCCCCCTATACCCCTTTTCTTACTGAATTGATGTACCAGAATCTGAAGACACTGATTGACCCTGTTTCTGTCCGGGACAAGGACACATTCAGTATCCACTACCTCATGCTGCCCCATGTTCGGTAAGAATCAAATACACATAAGCCTCTCCTGGGCCAGGGGAAGGAGAGTTGCCAGAGATGCACTCAAGTGGGGCCCCCAGCTCCCTGCTCCAGCCCCTTCATGCCCTGCCTCCCCCCTGAGCTGCTCCTCAGGCTACAGAATGGATAGGAGGGATGCTTAGTGTGGAATCCCCAGTAGAGCTATGGCAGGTAGGGGTGGGTAGGCCTGTTGGGATCGCTTTGGGGAGCTGCTAGGCACTAAGCAGCAGGCTCAAGCTTGCTGCCTGCTTCTCAGTGTGTGCCCCAAAGGCAGGCATGTGCTGTCCTTCCCAAGAGCCTCCCCGGAAAGCCTAGCTACACCATCACATCTCTAGCCTGACCCTGTTCCTCACTTAAGCATGCCTATTCTTTGGAATTTTCTCCTTTTGAATCTAATCTCTTTCAAATCCCTACCTCTACCAACCAGAGAGGAATTGATTGACAAGAAAACCGAGAGTGCAGTATCTAGAATGCAGTCTGTGATTGAACTCGGGCGAGTGATTCGAGACCGCAAAACTATTCCAATAAAGGTTTGAGATTTTATATCTGTTTTGCATTACACATACCTAGATAATTATGTTTTGGAGTATTTTCTTAATATAAAGAGCTGCCAGCAATGGCGTAAATTTCTTTTCTGCAATAAGGGTGTGAATGACTTAGTACTAGTTATGCCTGCTTAGTCTGGAGTTTGAGATTCAGATAAAACATTTAACATTCATTTTTCTGCAGTTTAGAGGACTGGATGCTTATGAACTTTCCCTTCCATTTTCTTTCTAGTATCCTTTGAAAGAAATTGTAGT
This sequence comes from Stenella coeruleoalba, assembly GCF_951394435.1. Lineage (NCBI taxonomy): Eukaryota > Metazoa > Chordata > Mammalia > Artiodactyla > Delphinidae > Stenella > Stenella coeruleoalba. Next base: position 33,193,197 of record NC_137153.1, on the reverse strand, counting down.
TATTCATCAGGATCCAGAAGCTCTTAATGAAATTAAGTCATTGGAGAAGTATATCATTGAGGTAAGACAGTTGATTTGTTTGATTTGGTCCAAACAAACTTCTTGCCTTGGGAAGATTATTTTGGTTAGTACTCTTTAGTCAACTACACTTTGAGTGTATCATTTGTCCTTTTCCTTTTTATATCAGTATATACATAAATTTAACCATCCATGGAATTTTACACTTTGCTTTTAGATTCATCATGACTTTTTACAATGTAATTGTAATTCTTTGACAGTGATTTTCAATGTCCATGAATTTTACACCTTTGTTGGATCATTTATCCTTTCATCCACTTCTCTTCCCCAAAGTACTTTTTGATAACTAACACCAAAAAAATCTTTGTTCCTTCAAATTATACAAGTATCAAGTAAACACACACTGGTTGTAAATAAGCACTAGCATCGAGTACAAAGCAAGTCTCCTCTTACCCTGGCCACTCCCTGGTGTCTCATCACCCACTTGTTCACTAGGTTATCTCCTGCTGGGTTGTTCCTAGCATTTTACATACGTGTACACACATTTGTACACACATATACACACATGCACACATCATTGGTTTTATTTGTGAATAGAGAGGATCATATATGTAGTTTTTAACTTATTTTTTTCACTTTATAATATTTCTTAAACAGCATCCCATGTTAAAACATAGAGATCTAATTTATTCTTTTTGTTCACTTCCTGACTGCATCATAATTTATTTAATTACTCATATTGTTGGAAATTTAGGTTTCTGATTACAGACAAAAGGGGTGTGTGTGTGTGTGTGTGTGTGTGTGTGTGTGTGTGTGTGTGTGTACACGTGCAAATATGTCACAGTATGGATGTTGGATAGGTTCCTAGAAGTGGAGTTTTGGGGTCAGAAGTTTAAACTGTCATGTCAGTTATCCTCCCAAAAAGCTTTTACCCTGTAATGTTTTAAAAAGAAATATATTTCAAATTTCATTTTTATTCCTTTCACAGGTAGTATTTAAATCTTTATGATAGAAAATAATTAATTTCTATATTTGGTTTTGAATTGCTTGAGAATTCCAGACAAATATTAGAAACCAAGGAGTTTATAACTGTTTAGAAACTTAGAGTTCATAACTAAAGAGCTATAAATTCTATAATCAATGCTTAAGATATGGATAAAAATAGAATTATTTAAATAGAATATCTTAATCACTCTGAGAGCAAATAATATAATAATGTATAATAGCAAAACCAGAAATTTCCCTATAATTTGCTTCAGTTGACAGTTCCATGATATCTCAGTTTCATATTTCCTACTGTGCAGTCACCATTTCCTGCTACATTAGTAATCCTTAACTAACTAGTATGATGGAGACATGAAATGTTAAGATTTTTTCCAAAAATATTTATTTATTTATTTATTTGGCTGCATCAGGTCTTAGTTGTGGCACACGGGATCTTCAGTGTGGAGTGCAGGATCTTTTGTTGCAGTGTGTGGGCTCTTCGTTGTGGCACGCAGGCTTCTCTCTAGTTGTGGCACGCAGGCTTCTCTCTAGTTGTGGCACGCAGGCTTAGTTGCCCCGCAGCATGTGGGATCTTAGTTCCCCAACCAGGGATTAAACCCACATCCCCTGCATTGGAAGGCAGATTCTTAACCACTGGACCACCAGTGAAGTCCCGAAATGTTTTGATTAACTGATTCTTCTAGTTAATTGATAGTTATTTGTGGTGCTTTGAAATTTCTTGAGCGTAGGTCACCCTTAAACATGAAGTCCATATTTCTAAGGCTACAGTCCTCGTTAGTTGCGTTAGGCTCAACTTGATTGATCTGGACAGATTTTTTTCATACCATACAATTATTTATTAGTATTATTTATAGAGCTGTGCAGCCGTCACCACAGTTTTGTAGCATTTTCATCATCCCAAAAAGAAACCCAGTATCCATTAGCATTCATGTACCATTTTCCCCTCAATATCCCACCATCCTCTGGCAAACACAAATCTATTTTCTGCCTCTGGATGTGCCCACTCTGGACATTTTCTATAAATGGAATCATACAATATGTGGTCTTGTGTGTCTGGCTTCTGTGACTTAGCACTAAGGATCAGTCATGTTATAGCATGTATGCATGCTCCATTCCTTTATATTGCTAAATAATAGTCCATTATATGGATATACCACATTTTGTTTATTCATTCACAATTGATCAACATTTGGGTTATTTCCACTTTTTGGTTGTTGTGAATAATGTTGCTATGAATGTTTGTGTGCAAGTTTTTGTGGACATGTTTTCATTTCTTTTTTATTTCATCTTATCTACCAAATATAGGAATTGAATGTTAGAAAAGTTACATTATCTACAGATAAAAACAAGTATGGCATTCGCCTAAGGGCAGAACCAGATCACATGGTCCTGGGGAAGCGTCTGAAGGGAGCCTTCAAGATGGTGATGACATCCATCAAGCAGCTGAGCAGTGAGGAGCTAGAGCAGTTCCAGGAGAGTGGTTGGTATCTGTTTTATTGGGGCCACCGTTTGTGTCCTCAACCTGATGGGTGTCTCATACTTAGGCTCCTCTTTGATTTCTACTGTCACAGCCTTTTCTTAAATAAGAACTTTTTTTTTCTGTTCATAAAAATATTTATTATGAATAATTCTGATAATTTAGAAAAAAGTAAAACAAGTAAAGAGAATAAAAATGACCCATAACCGATCACCCATCCATTTAATGTAGATTGAGTGCCTACTGTCTGGTATTTGTTATGTTAGGTGCTGGGGTGCTATTAAAATTCTGATTTATATAATTACAGCTTTACAAAATGGAAATCACATAATTTTAAATTTCACATTTTTCATTCATATATTTTTACATTTTATGTTATTTTGTTTTTATTTATATTTTTAGTCTGTATTTTCACTTTACATTATAAACATTTTTGTGTGTTATTAGTCTTTAAAATGCTGTTTCAGTAAGTGCTGAAAATATTTTCCTTCCTGTGGATACCGGATAGTGTCTTTTTTTTTTTTTTTTTTTTTTTTTTGCGGTACGCGGGCCTCTCACTGCTGTGGCCTCTCCTGTTGCAGAGCACAGGCTCCGGACGCGCAGGCTCAGCGGCCATGGCTCACGGGCCTAGCTGCTCCACGGCATGTGGGATCTTCCCGGACCGGGGCACGAACCCGCGTCCCCTGCACTGGCAGGCGGACTCTCAACCACTGCGCCACCAGGGAAGCCCCGGATGGTGTCTTTAACCAGTCTCTTATTGTTGGTGCTTTAGGTTGTTTCCATTCTTTTAATAGTACAACTAATATTTCAGTGAATAATTCACATATAAGTGTTCTGTGGAATTGATTCCTTCTGGCTAGATTTCTAGATAGAAATTACTGAGTCAGAGGGGTGGACCTTAAGTTACCATTGAACTCTATAAATGCTAATGTGGGCCTAGAAAAATCTACCCTAGTGAGAGAGCAGAACCCCCTGAGATTCACCAGCCAGTGGTATAGAGTGTTATTGTTATTAGATGTTGCTTGTAGAGAAAAAGATGGTGACTTTTTAGAGGTGCCAGAATGAAAACTAGAAGATATTCAAAAGAAAAAAGTTATGTTTTAATTTTAGTTCAAAATTTAAATTTAAAATTTTAAATACTTAAGTGTTTTTAGCGAAAGGGATTTAGCATTGAGGTTTGGGGCTTCTTGTGAAGGAGGACTGGGTCAGAACTTATTATAGTTTCTCTAAAATATCTAGAATACATATGTTGGTCTCAATTGAGCAAGACTGGAGTCATTCATTCAGCAAATATTTTTTAAGGCCCTTCTGTTTGGTTGGCACTGGGAACATAGAGTTAAATGAGGTAGACATTGTCCTTACCCTCATGGTGCTGGCAGACACTAAAGATTTATGGACATAATCATAGTTTTGATAAGTACACTGAAGGAAATCTTTAGGGAGCTTTTCCAGGTGCCCAGGAGTTCCCAGCTCTGCCATGATTAGAATCATATGTGGTCTAATTATGGCCACTTGACATCCTGTAGCAATCCTAGGGGCATGAGTTGTTTGATTGTTAGGGTTCCCTCTGAAGTTGAAAATCATAAGCATGGAAGTGTCATGAGGAAAGATTTAAAGATTCAGAAATCAGATGGGTAGTTATGGAAATTGGGGGAAATGTCCCTAAGATTCCCCGAATTTTTAGGTAAAATTTATAAAACATAAGAGGCTAGCAACTAAAAGTTGAGTCAGTACTAATTTAACTTGACAAAATTAAAGGATCAGCCTTCAAGTCACAAATCTTAAGTTGTTTCACCAGTTAGCCAAAATATTAAAAAGTCCTCAAACCTTATTTGAAACGGAAAGCCTACAGTTTCTAAGCTATAGTTTCTGAATGGACTGTTCTGCATTGATGGAAAGCAAAGTAGTTTTCAGAATGCAGTGACTTAAAGTGAAAATGACAGCCAGTTGCTGAAAGACCAAGAAGATCATTTGTGAGTTACCATAGTAGGCTTTCCTTATGATGGGAACTGCCATCCTTAGCTGTTTATACATTCTGCCTACCATGAATAGGCATGATGCTCAGAACTTCACACTGTCTACCTTTTTTCACCCTCACTGCACTCTGATAGGCAGATAATAGAACACCAGGGTCCTACAATCAATGAGTGGTGGGCCTAAGTCCAGTTTGACTCTACAGACTGTGCTTTCTTCACTATAGCATGCTTTCTCCATCATAAACATGGTTGCTCATGTTTATGGTGGAGATTCGTTGCCTTCTGGCACATGTCTTTGGACCTGGGAGCTTATATACAACAGTAGATATCAATGGTGATTTAAGTGTCCTCAAGATAGCATGGTGCAGTCTAAAGAAAGTTTGTCTCATTCTTGACCTCAACAATGACATGAGTCCAGAGGACATATCTCTTGAAGACTGTGTAGCTTGATTATATGAAGGTTTTATTAAAGAGTGGCAAAATATATTAGTAGCAGGGCAGCTTGAGGAGTGGGGTACTGATTGAGTAACAGTGGCAGTTGTTTCCTCAATAGGGACCATTGTTGTGGAAGGCCATGAATTGCATGAAGAAGATATCCGCCTCATGTACACCTTTGATCAGGCAACAGGTGGAACGACACAGTTTGAAGCACACTCAGATGCTCAGGTATTTTTCTGTTCCCTAGAATATTTCTTTACCAAAAGATAAGAACATAAGAGGAGAAAACATTTACCTATGCCTCTCCTGACAGTATTGGCAGCTTGTCTCAGGGTAAAATAAACCAGTTATTTATTTTAGATTGGCCTTATTAAACTCCTCTATTATAACTTCTTGACATATGCATTTCTTTAATGAATACATAAATTGATATCTTGTGACTTTATGCATGCAGTTGTCCTAAGTGTTGGGTCATACAAAAATGAGTAAGATGTAATCCCACCCTTCAAGGAATGAGTCTGTCATGGAGATAGAAAAGTAAGTCAATTCTTATTACTGTACTTGATAAGTTATCTAGTAGAAATAAGTGCTCCTATTTGAAGTCTGGGGTAGCAGTGGGGGTGGTTAGAGAGCACCCCTTGAAGAGGATGTACAAGCAGTTTTGCATTCTGGGGTCTGTCTTTTTTTGTTGTAATGGATCACAGCATCTCTCTTCACTCTTGACCAGACTTCTCCAGGCAGATAGGTTGTAAGGTCTCCATTGTGAGAGTGAGGGACCTGCTGGAGTCCCTCTGTGCTTAATATGCCACATACAGGGGAAGATGCCTCGTATGAGGCAAGCCAACCTCCTCCAGCCTTTATACAGGGTTTGTTTGTTTGGTTGGTTTTTTTGGCATGCCATGTGGCTTACGGGATCTTAATTCCCTGACCAGGGATTGAACCCAGATCCCCAGGAGTGAAAGCACCGAGTCCTAACCACTGGACCACCAGGGGATTCCCATACACAGAGTCTTAAATATGATGTAGACAGAACTCCATGTGGGCAGACAGTGGTAAGGAGCCAAAGGTGAGGAAACTAGGAAAGAAGGAATTGGGGCCAGGGAAAGAGATTTGTAAACAGTGAGAGGGTGCAGCCCTTTCTGACTACAGCCAAATGAGAGAGTCCTGAAGTTGTCTATACTTAAGGAGGTGTTGTCTGTGATGCTTCTGAGTTTCTTGACATGATTTGTGTATTGTGGGCCATGGTTGCCCTGCCATGACACATTATCCATTTCCAGTTTGCCTCCTGTGCCTTCATGAAGTGGAGCAAGTTTGTTAACTTCTCTCATTGAGTGTCCTCAAAAACGTAAATGGGGATGATGCCTAACTTATACGTATGTTCCCCTCTATAATAGAAGTGACAGTCATTATTATCACATCATCATTGACAGCTTTTATGACCAATGAGATAAAAAAGTAGTTAAAGTTGACAAGAAGGTGGCAGTTTAAGCTAAACCATATAAAAAAGTATGGTGGCCCATTGTAGAAATTGTGTCTTGAATCACACCAACAAACCAAAGAATAGAGTCATGGTTAAAGAAAACAACAGAGATGGCGGCTTTGAGATCTTCAGTCCACTTGTTTGTGGTGGATGCATTGTGAAAAGTCGTGCTGCTGTAAGAGCTTCATGATTGGTGATTTTATTTATTAGAAGAGTTGATATTATTCATTAGATAGACAAAAAGTAGAGTTACATGAGAGACTCTCTTGAAAGTCGGTCTCAGGAAATCTCCTGTGAGCAGCACCCTACAGAAGAAAAATGAGAAGTCTCACCTTTCTTCAGAGATGAAGGAATAGCTGTTTACAAAGGAGGACCCAAACATAAAGAAACCACGTTAATTTTGTCTTTGGCTCAGGTGTGTGACTAAATAGTGCTGCATTATAGACTTCTGAGAATTTAAACAACATTTTGCTGAGTTTGAAAGAACTGTTTTTCTATATTTGATTGTCATGGTGTACACCGTTCATTCCTACAGGCTTTGGTTCTCTTAGACGTCACCCCTGACCAGTCAATGGTGGATGAAGGAGTGGCTCGGGAAGTCATCAATCGTATCCAGAAACTTCGAAAAAAGGTCAGCTTGTCAGATTAAGAACAAGCTACTGTTTTGGAGTTTTGTTTTGGTTTTTTTGTTTGGTATTTGTTTTGGTTTTGGGGGAGGAGAGGAGAGGCAAGTAATATAAACCATAGTAATTCATTAATGATGATTAGTCACTGATCTGTGGTCCATTCAGATTGTACTGTTAGGAGAGGTAGGCCACTTCCTTTCTCTCCTGTTCACTCCCAAGCTGGATGTGGCTCTTTTGTTTCTCTGATCAGAAGCTTTCAGCTAACATGTGCTCCTTGTCCTTCTTTTTCAGTTCTTTACAGCTTCCACAAAACCATCTTCTGGATAGATAGTCCTCCTGACTGGCACATAAGGTTGTCAGAGCTGACAGCAAATGTCTCTGAGGAAGAGCAGAGATGCAGTCAGTGTGGAAGGACTCCTAGCTCAGGGAGAGATTGTTGGATCTGGACAGAGTGAGGTGGTTCTTCCTCATTCAGAAGTTGGGAGCCAGGACAGGTGCACAGAACATTTGCCTGCCCCTACTGGGTGAGAGAGCCAGGGAGCTTCTGTCCCAAGGAGGGTTCCCACAAGTCCTCCTCCTCTGGCCAGGTTTCTGAGACCTGTAGTTCAGGGTCTGAGGTGGCCACTCCAGCAGATAATGGGGTACTTGTAACGTCTGTCTCAGTTCAGAGCTTTATGAGTTGTTACTTGATCACTCCTTTTTTCAGAGAATTGGTCAGGATACTGTACCCTTCCATAATGATTCAGTGTGGGATCATCAGCCCTGTTTAACAGCGCCTTACATTTTAATTGACAAATGTGCTTCCCTTTTAAATTTTCTCTATGTGCTTTCAGTGCAATCTGGTTCCAACTGATGAAATAACAGTTTATTATAAAGCAAAATCTGAAGGAAAGTATCTGAATAATGTTATCAAAAGCCACACAGAGTTCATATTTGCCACCATAAAGTCTCCTTTAAAACCATATCCAGTTCCTACATCAGATGAAATCCTTATTCAAGAAAAAATGCAGGTGAGTTCTGAGTTCTGTTGAACATTAAGAGATTTAGGATTAGATTTTATGTTAAGTTTATATAGTTATATCTTGATGTTCTGTCCCCCGGTAGCAATTAGTATAGTACTCAGTCCTGAAGTATTGCTCTGGGGAATGGTGAGTAGAGTCCAGAAGAGAAAAAAGGGAAATTAGAGCCGTTCTCTTTGGGAAGGTAACTAGGATATACATAAGAATTGCCAGGTTAGATGACTGTATGGTGCTTTTATCTAAAACTATAGAAGTCAGTATTGTGGATTCTGGTGCTTACTGTTAAACATAAAGAGCAATTGACTTGAAAAGCAGTTTACTTTTATGGTAGTAGGTTATACATAAAAATATAATTTCATTTCCTGTTCAAACATTTTAGATGTAACTCTGAAAATCTGACCAAGACGTGAAAGGTATTGGTCAATAATTCAGAAGTATGTCTGATAAAAATTCTTTTCTATATCAGTTAGTCATTTATTCAGTCATATGTTCCTTGTCTTTTTCTACTTTGTATGGGAGAAATGGAATAGAAAAGCAGGACCTGAATGTGACTGTCTTTTCAGTGGCACAAGTTACAAGATGGTTTCATTTTCTATTTTGCATGTTTTCTAAGGAACAAGGAAAAAAGAGGGGAAAAATTGTAGCTCTTCACTGTTTTAGTGTTGAGATTGAATATGCTCTCAGAGTTGTATAGAGCTCTTATTTGACACTATGGTCAGATGCTACAGGTAGCTGCTCACATATTCTCATGTGCTTAGTTAAAAGGGTCAGACCTGGAAATTACACTCACCAGAGGATCTTCCATGCCTGGCCCTGCTTGTGCCTATGTCAATCTTAACATTTGTACAGATGGCAGTGAACAAGGTAAGAGTGACCTCCATTGTTTGTATTTTATTTTTTAGTTAAGCCAATGAATGTTTTTAAGGCTATTACAAGAGAATTGGTAAAATTGGATAACCTTTTTCTTTCTAATTGTCATCAAAATGAATCCACAAGAGTAAGCGATTGAACTAGCACTTCTAGAAAGATGGAGTAGACATACTTTTCCCTATTCCTCCCACAAAGTACAGCTAAACACCCCAGACATGATATATAAAAACAAGCATAAGAAGACTCTTAATGGTAGAGGGAAGAAGGCAGACCAACTAGGGATCTTGGGAACAAGTAAGAAAACAGTGGAGAGTTCCCTGGTTTTTCTTTTTGCTTCATGTATCCCAGGCTTGGAGCTGAAGAAGCTGGCAATCTGGAAATGCCAATGGGCATGGACGTAAATACCCCAACAAAATCCTGCTCTCTGCAGGTGGGACCAGGAGAGTGGCAACCAAGCAAGACAAAAAAACTTCCAGACAGTAACTGCTCTACTCCACCCAAATAAGACAGAGGAAACTAGGCTCTACTACCATTCACACCAGCCAGAGCCAAGTGGGGAGCCTAGACCTTTCCCAGGCTGAGGACCCTCAAGCCCTCACTGCCATGGTGGTATCAGAGAAGACCAAGCAGTGAGCTGGGACTTTCATCCTACCTGGGTGATAACGAGCTCTTTTGCCCAGTAGTGTCATTGTAGACCACATGGAGAGCCTAAACTTCTATCCCCATTAGGCAATAACAAGACATCCCTTCCTCTTACCACTACCCAGCAGTAGTGAGGCCACATATCCCTCCACCCTGTCAAGATGTCAGTGAAGGCCACATGGGGAGCAGTAAGGAGGCATTCCTACTCTTTGTGGCCAGGGGAGGTATTAGTGGAGGTCTAGAGGAGAACAGGAACTCCTTTCTTGCATCACCTTACCCCTCACCACCACCACACCACCCCCACCCCAGAAGTAACAAGGAGTCCTGACCTCAGTGTCAATGCAAGCTAAATAGGGAACCCGGACTTCTCTCACTAATCAGAGATGAAGCAGTATTCCCTTTCCCTCGCCAGTGTAATGTCAAACAAAGTCAACTAAAATAGAGGATGTAAATAAGAACCAGAGTCTCATAATGCCTAACATGTCCAGGTTTTAATTGAAAATTACTCATTATACCAAGAACTGGGAGATCTTAAACTGAATGAAAAAAGTCAATCAGTACATAGGAACACCAAGATGACAGAAACGTTGACATTATCTGACAGAATGTAAAGCAGCCTTAACAAAAATGCTTCACAGAGCAATTACAAACACAATAGAAACAAGTGAAAAATAGCCTCAGTAAACAAGTAAAAGATACAAAGAATAGAATTAAAATATTAGAACTGGTAAATACAATAACTAAAATACAGAAACTCAGTGGATGGGCTCAACAACAGAATAGAAGAGATAGGAAAGAATCCATAAACAGGAAGAAATAACAATAGAAATTACCCATTCTGAATAACAGAGTTAAAAACAAAAAAGCTTAAAAAACTGAACAGAGCCTGAAGGATCTGTGGGATAATAACAAAAGTTTAATGTTCTTGGCACTGCATTCTGGAAGGAAGAGAAGATAGGACAGGACTGAAAAAGTGTTCAAAGAAATAATGTCTGAAAACTTCCTAAATTTGGCAAAACACATAAACCTACAGATTCAAGAAGCTAAGAAAACACCATACAGGATAAATCCAAAAGAATTCACATCAGACATAACATAGTAAAACTTCTGAAAACTTAAGGCCAAGAAAACATCTTGAAAGCAGTGACAGATGTTGCAATACCTAACTTCTAGGGGAAAAACAATTTGAATCATACTGGATTTCTCATCAGAAATCAGTAGAGGTCAGAAGATGAAAGGACAACATTTCTCAAGTGCTAAAAGATGAGTATTGTCAACCCACAATTTTATATCAAGCAAAAATATCTTTCAAGGTAAAGGGATAATCAAGACATTATCAAATGACGGAAAACTAAAAGAATTTGTTACTAGCAAGACTTACTAAAAGAATAGCTAGAGGAAATTCTTAAAACAGAAAATGATAAAAGAGGAAATCTAGGGACATCAGAACAGAGGGGAAAAAAATTGAAAGAGTCAAAATATAGATAAATTCAACAGACTTTTCTTCTTGAATTTTTAAAATTTATGTTTGATGGTTGCAACAAAAACGAAAACCTCTAAATGCATATGCAAGGAATATTCAAGATAGTTATAAATAGGGAAGAGCAAAGGGATGTAAAGGGAGTTAAGATTTCTACACTTATCTCAGACTGGTAAAATGTCAACACCAGTGGTTATGTATATATAGTGTACCACCTAATGCAACCACTATAAAAGCCTACACTAAAAGATACATACAAAAACACTAAACAAATAAAAATGGAATTCTGGAATATGTTCAAGTATCCTACAGGAAGCATGGAAAAAGAATGTAGAACAAATACAAAGCAGAAAATAAAATGGAAGGCTTAAACTTAACATTAGTAATTACGCTAAATGTAAATGGTGTAAATACATCAATTAATAGAGATTGGCAGAGTGATAAAAACACATTATCCAGCCTTTTGCTGTGTACAAGAAAGTCCTTAAATATAACAAAATAGGTAGGTTGAGAGTAAAAGGCTAAAGTAGGATATACCATGCAAGCATTATTCAAAGAGAGCAGGGTGTCTTTGTTCATTTCAGTGAGTACACTTTATAGCAAAGAAAATTACCAATGATACTAAATAATGATATAATGTCAACCCAAAGGAAAATATAATGATCCTAAATGTATATGTACCTAACAACAGAGCTGCTTAAATACATAAAACAAAAACTGTTAGACCTTGAACGAGAACAAAAAAATCCGTAATTATAGTTTGAGAGAACAGTTAGACAGAAAATCAGAATCTAATCAGTATTTATGGAACACCCCACCTAACAGCAGCAGACTACACATACTATTCAAGTTCCCATTTACCAAGGTATATAGTTCCCATTTACCAAGGTATATTATAGCCTAGGCCATAAAATAAACCTCATCACATTAAAGAGTTGAAATCATATAGAGTATGTTCTCTGACCACAGTGGAATCAAACTATAAATCAATAACAGAAAGGTAAAAGCAAAATCTCAGCACATTTGAAAGCTAAAAAACGTACTTCTGAATAATCCATGATCAGAGAAAAAGTGTTAAGGAAAAACAAATGCGTAAAACTCAATGAAAAGGAAAATACAGTATCAAAATATGTGGATTACAGCTAATTTGTACCTCTGAAGACTAACATTAGAAAAGAAGAAAGTTTCGATCAGTAAGTTCCAACCTCAAGAATCTAAAAAAGAAAGTAAGCAGAAAGAAGGAAAGTAAAAATAAGAACAGAAATCAAAGCAATTGAAAATAGAGCAATAAAGATAATAAAACAAAAAATGTGGTTCTTTGAAAAAATTAATAAAATCAATAAACCTCTAGTGAGACTGACATAGAACCAAAGAAAACACTAATTACCAATATCAAGAATAAAATAGTAAAAGTTTACTGTACATCAAAAAAAGAAAAAAGAATAAAATAGGACATGAATACAGACTGCAGAAATCAAAAAGTAAGTAAATACTGTGAATAACTCTCTACACATAAATTTGACAACTTGGATGAAATGAACCAGTTTCTCAAAAAGCACAAACTGCCTCAACTCACTCATATGAAATAGATAATTTCAGTAGCCCTATAGCTATTAAGGAGATTGAACTCATAATTTAAAAACTCCCTAGAAACTTTGATTGTAAATTTGATTTTCTAGTTGAGTTTAATGCCATCACTGATGGTGTTGCACAATACAGATGTCCATCAAAAAGGGACATAGACATATTCATAATGTCGGTTCCTCATACCAGTTAAAAGTAATGAAATGTATCTCTATGTATAAATTTTTCTATATTTAAAAAACATTTTCAATGAAAAAAGCAAGTTTCACAATTAAATATACAATAGCGAGCATTCATGTAAATTTTAAAAATACATCATCACACATTGTTTATGAACATATAGAATTACGAAATACGAGAACATGGACTTGAAAAACAAAGTTCATAATAAGTCTTGGGAAAGGGAGGAAGGGAAACTGAGGAAAAAAGTAAAAGAGATGGCAATTTTTAAAAAGTAATGAAACTCTCAATAAATCTCCAGATCCAAATGGTTTTGCTAGAGAATTCAACCAGACTTTAAAAGAATAAACACCAGTTCTACACAGGTCTTCCAGAAAATAGAAAACGAAGGAACACTCCCTAACTCACTTTATTCCATAATAAAGTATTGACACCAAAACCAGATACAAACAATACCAAAAAAAAGAAAACTACAAATATCTCTCATGCATATAAATGTACAATTCTTAACAAAAAATCATGAAATTGAATATAGCAGTATATACAAAGAATTATGTATCATGACAGGTGAGGTTTATTCCAAGGTTACAAGGCTGGTTCAGTATTCAAAAACCAATCAGTATAATCTACCATATTAACAGACTAAAAGCTTATAAGACTATACCAGTTAGAAAAAGCATTTGACAAAATTCAGTGTTCATTCATGATAAAAAAAAAAAAACTGTCAGAAAAATAGGGAGAGGAACTTCATCAACTTGATAATGAGCATCTGTAAAAAACCTATAGTTAACATTATACTTAATTGGAAGAGATTGAATGTCTTCTGTGTAAGATCAGAACCAAGGCAAGGATACCTGTTTTCATTACTCTTATTCAGCATTGCATTAGAAGTTCTTGCCAGTAGAATGAGGCAAGAAAAGGAAAGCCATGCAGATCAGAAGGGAAGCAATAAAACTGTTTCTATTTGAAGGTGACATGATTGTCTACATAGAAAATTGCAAGGAATCTACAGACTGAGATGTATACTGGGACCCCTCCATTGCTTTGCCCACCAGCACTGTTACCAGCTATTCCCAGGATGTTTGTGTATCCATTTGGACCTGTGATGATACCTCGGGCAATACGTGGTCCTCTACACTGCTGCACAAGTTCAATGATGTGTGGCATGTGAGCTGGTCCATCACTGCCAACAGTCTGCCTGTCTTAGGTGGAGACAGGTGATCCTGTGGAAGGAATTAGTTGCAGGAGCAGAGGATGTGCATAAGAAATGTCAACACGGCCAGCGTTTTTTGTCAGCTTTAGTCACAGAAGGTCAGCAGAATGAGCAGTGACAAAACAGATGGGGCCTAGCTCACCCATCTGCTGACTTCAATACTGCTTCTTTCTGGACCAACTGACCAAACAACTAGGAAGAGCTCACAACTCCAACAAGATTATTTTCCCAGGATTGATTTCAAATGCAACCACAATTTATCATCTGCATCAACATGATGTGATATGGTTTATAATTTACTGTCTGACTGAAAGCATTCATGTTATGAGGAAAAAACTACAGATGATCTTTATATTATTTTAAAGTATTTTGGCTAGTTTTATATACCATTTGGGTTTAAGCTTTAATTGGGAGGGTTTGTTTCCAAAGTAATTGAATAAAATCTATTACTTTTTAAAAAATCATATTGCTTATAAAAAGAAAAAGGTTTTCATCAAATTCACAGGATATAAGATAAACATATAAAAATTAATTTTTATATTCTAGCAATGAACACATGGAGAATGAAATTTAAAATGTAATACCATTTACAGTTGCTCAAAAGAGAGATACTTCGGTATAAATCTAATAAAACAGGTACAGGACTTTTATGTCAAAAACTACAAGATAATGATGAAAAAATCAAAGATCAAAATTAATGGAGAGAGACTTCCCTGGTGGCGCAGTGGTTAAGAATCTGCCTGCCAATGCAGGGGACACAGGCTCGAGCCCTGGTCTGGGAAGATCCCACATGCCGCGGAGCAGCTAAACCCACACGCCACAACTACTGAGCCTGCGCTCTAGAGCCCATGAGCCACAACTACTGGGCCCACCTGCCACAACTACTGAAGTCCACATGCCTAGAGCCCATGCTCCACAACAAGAGAAGGCACCACAATGAGAAGCCCACGCACTGCAACGAAGAGTAGCGCCTGCTCGCCACAACTAGAGAAAGCCTGTGTGCAGCAACGAGGACCCAATGTGGCCATAAATAAATAAGTTTAAATAAGTAAATGAATGGAGAGACATGCCATAATCATGGGTTGGAAAATTCAGTATAATAAACGTGTCAGTTCTCCCCCAGTTAAAATATAAGTTTAACTCAGTCCTGTCAAATCTCAGCAATATTTTGTTGTAGATATAGCCAAATTTTCTTGAAAGAGAAGAAAAATAAAGTAGTTAAAACACTTTTGAAAAATAAGAATATAGTGGGGGAAATCACCCTGCCCAACTTCAAGACTTATCTGAAGACTTGTGTGGCATGAGCATTGAATAGACACAAAAATCATTGTCACAGATACAGAATACAGAAGTAGACTCACAATAGATCACAAAATGTGGCCAGATGATTTTTGAGAAAGGAGCAAAAGAAACTTAATTGAGTAGTCTTCATTATATGGTACTAGGCAATTAGATATCCACATGCAAAAAAAATGTCCTAGACCTAAGTCTTACACCTTATACAAAAACTAACTTAAAATGGATCACAGACTTGCTTCCCTGGTGGCTCAGTGGTTAAGAATCTGCCTGCTAATGCAGGGGACATGGGTTTGAGCCCTGGTCCGGGAAGATCCCACATGCCGCAGAGCAGCCAAGCCCGTGCACCACAACTACTGAAGCCCTCGCACCTAGAGCCTGTGCTCTGCAACAAGAGAAGCCACCTCAATGAGAAGCCTGCATACCGCAACGAAGAGTAGCCCCCATTCCCGCAACTAGAGAAAGCCCGCGCACAGCAACGAAGACCTAACGCAGTCAGAAATAAATTAAATAAATAAATTTATTTAAAAAAAAATAAAACATTTAGGAAAAAACCAAAATTTTTAGAATTCAGGATTAGGCAGAGTTTTTAAGACTTTATACCAGAAGTCCAATCCATAAAAAGAAAAACTGATAAATTGAACTTCTTCAAAATTTTAAATTCTTTGTGAAAGATCCTGCGAAAAGGATGAAAAAACAAGCTACAGACTAGGAGAAGATCTTTGCAAACTGCATATCCAACAAAGGATGTATCTAGAATATATGAAGAAGTCTCAAAATGCAACAGTTTCTTTTAGATCTAATTAGAAAATGGGAAAAGACGTGAATAGACATTTACCAAAGAAAATATACAAATGATGTGTTCCCCTTGACTTTTTATTCAAATTTAACTTTTTTTTTCTTCTGTTTCACTTATATTTTTGGCTTTTTAGGTGGAGTACTACTTCTGGAAAATCCAAAAGGAGATAATAGGTTGGACCTTCTAAAGCTGAAGAGTGTTGTTACTAGCGTTTTTGGTGTAAAAAATAGAGAGCTGGCTGTCTTCCATGGTGAAACAGGTGTGTAGAAAGTCAAAAGATATTCATCTGTGTCCTTTGACATGAGATTGATCATTAAGGATCTTAATTTGGTAACATAACCTTTGCCTTTTTCCTGACTCTGAGTCAGGGCCAGCCTCTACAGTAGTGCCTGCCTGCAAGTGTCTCTTTATGCTTTCTTTGTGTGATATGGCTGAAAGAACACTGGACTTACTAGGAGATGAAGGTTCTAATCCTACCCTTTACTGTTAGTCATGTGATGCATTCTAGGCTTCAGAGACTTCCCTGTTGTGTTTTAACTTTATTAAACATAGTGTCTGTGTCTTGCTAAATCCAGCATCTTGCTAAATCCAGATTCTCAATGAGACAAGCCTAAATAAAATTTTAAAGAATTATAAGTACATTTCCTCCCACTGTCATGGGTTGAATTGTGACATCACCACCGAATCCCCCACCTCTACCCCAAGATGGGTTGAAGTCCTTATGTTTACCCCCAGTACCATCTAATGTGACCTTCTTTGGAAATAGGTTCATTGCAGATGTAATTAGTTAAGGTAATACTGGAGTAGGGTGGGCACTACTCCAGTATGACTGGTGTCCTTATAAGAAGAGGGCCATGTGAAGACATAAACAGGGAGAAGGCTATGTGGTGACAAAGGCAGAAATTGAAATTAGGCAAACCTGCAAGCCAGGAAACACCAAAGATTGTTGGGAACCTCCAGAAGCTAGGAAGAGGAAAAGAAGGATTCCCTTACAGGCTTCAGAGGGAGCATGGCCCTACTGACACCTTGATTTTGGACTTCTCACCTGCAGAGACTGTGAGACAATAAATTTCTGTTGTTTTAAGCCGTCCCACCCACCCCACCCCACCTCCCTCCCCAGTTTGTGATTCTTACAGCAGACAAAGGAAACTAATACACTCACTTAACAAACCTGAATGTTCATTTTCAGAAACTTCTAAATATCAGTAGCTTAAAAGAAGAAATCTAAATGGCCAATAAATAAAGGGAAAACTGCTGAACCTCAGTAGGAAAAACCACAATGAGGTACTATCACATGTAACCGAATTAGCAAAAGCTAGAAGAATTTCACAATATCAGATGTCAGGGATATTATGTAATAGGATTTGTCATTCCCTGTTGGATTGTAAATTGATAGAAGCACTGTGGACAGCCATTTGCTAAGGCTGGATAAGGGAAGCAAACATGATGTGGGGAAACTGAGGAAGTTAAGGTCTGGAAGACAGATGGTTCACTGGGGGCTCTGAGAAAAATCTCTCACCAGGATCCACCAAGGGGAGCTGGTAAGTAAGTCAGTGGACAGCTTGGGTCTCTATCTCAAGTCACTGTAGAATAAGAAGCAAGGACATACTGGAACTCACATCTGTCTAGCTCACTGTCCCCTCTGACCCAGCAGGCGGAAGCCTGTGAAAGCTGAGTAATGCCTGAGCCCCACCTTAACCTTTAGTGGCATAGTGGCTGTAACCAATCTTCTACCCTAAGCAATGTTTAATTGTATATAAATGAAATTACACTATGTGTGTTCTGTGTGTCTTGCTCTTTTCCACATATGTTCATTAGTCAGCTTATCTTCTGATCATAATTATCTTTTTTTAATATAAGCCGCCTTTTCATGGTAAAGTTTAGGATTCTGATATAAGAGGAAATTTTAAGAGGAGCTATAATATGGAGGAAAAATACTAAAAGGGGAAAAAACAATTTGCCTTATAAGTTATGAATATTATGCTATTTTGCAACATTAAGATTACCTACTATTTGCATGTCATTAAAGCCTAATTTTATAGAAAAGACAGTATCCTTTGATAAATAGAAATAAAGTGGAAAGCATCACTGTAAAGATACATGATAGTTTAATAATTAAATAGGAAAAAGTGAATGACTTCAGCTCTGAACTTTCCCCCTGAAAGAATGATATTTTTGTTGTTATTTTTAGAAATAAAAAAGCAAACCAACTTACTGAGTCTTAGTGGAAAAACACTTTGTGTGGCTGCAGGATCAACTCCCTCTATGGTCAACAGTCCTAGTACTCTTCTCTGTCAGTATATCAACCTACAGCTCTTGAATGCAGACCCACAAGGTGCGTGCCTCCCCCAGCTGTGAACACCCTCAGCAGGCAGGTTATGGTGTGCTAGATGTTAAGATTTCCTTTAATGTTCAATCTCTCTGATTTATATGGATTTTTTAAGTCAGCTTCAACTTAGTAATTTAAAATGTAGACTCCAACACTTCTTTGGGGAATACTCACGGCTTGTTTCTTTTGGTGTATTTATGTAGAAACACCCCTCCATCTGATATGGTCAGGAAATGAGGTAAATTGGTTAGGTAAAAATTACAGCCAAACGAAGCTGAACTGTTAAATGTCAGAACATTGTAGTCTTAAATTTTGCCTTCTTTTTTTCTTGGAAAATGTTCTGAGAACTGTTGTACATATCCATGCCTTAACAGACTAGATCGATACTTATTTTTCCTTGATATTTTGGGGTCCTCACTGTGCACATTTATTACTGTCTTCAGGCTCTTCATTTGACTGTTTACTGAATATCTCTTCCCTAAACTACTGGGCTTTTATACTAGTTGTTTTTTCTTCTTCTCTTTCTCCTTTCCCCCTGTGAAATATTTAAGACTGTTTCTGCAGACTGTACAATTAATCCCACTCTTGCTCTTGTACCCACTGCTGGCTTTCAAAGCCAGCACTACTATCTACTCACTACCTCCATTAGGGATCCACTAGCTAGAGGGTGAACTCTCAGGATTTAATCCATTTTGGTTTTTTTTTTTTCTGTAGAGTGTTTAATGGGAACAGTAGGCACTCTCCTGCTTGAAAATCCACTTGGGCAGAATGGGCTGACCCACCAAGGTCTTCTGTATGAAACAGCCAAGGTGTTTGGCCTTCGGAGCAGGAAGCTAAAACTGTTTTTGAATGAGGCTCAAACAGAAGGTGAGGAGATTATAGAACGTGCTAATTGTTTTTCATTTTTGTTTTTATTTTATTGAAAATAGATTGTGATGCCATCAGTTATATGTGTAAGAGATAGTACTATTGTTATACTTTTTTTCTTTTTTTTGCTCTTTCTCCAGAAATTTGCCATACTATAAATGTTAAAATAATAATAATTAAAAGGATGATATGTATAAAATAGATAATAAGAAAAATATAATTAAAAGGATGATCCTTTTTGCTTTGGAAATAATCTAAAAATTATATTGGTATATTAAAATACATGCTTCTAGGTAAATTAGCTTATTTGCTGATCCTAAAATTGTCCTCTTCCCCGAGAATCAAAATGTTCACTGTATTTTAAAATAACAGCTTGAAGGAAACATAACTGACATTGTACTTCCTCCTTAACAACTTATAAAGCATACCTTTTCTTGGTGAGCTGCATAAAAATGTGAAGAGCTAGGTCATTAGTTGACATATTCCCCATTCCATAATTCAGAAAACAGAGAGTCAGGATAAGGCACAGGCTAGTGTCTTCGAGGGTATGTTTTCTCTTTCTCCCACTTAAATCATCCACTTCTGTGATTTCACCTTCTGTGGCTGTCCTGACAACTTCTCTAGTGACATCTTAGCCCTCCCCCGAGTTCTGTTCTATATTCGATTCCCTATTACACATGGGTGTTCATTTTAGTGCTGCTGCCACTGGAATCATTTCCTTAAACAGCTTCCGCTGATGGGATCTGGGTTTTTCTGTTTATAGCCATCCTTCTTGTCATCCCAACTCAAAACCTTTTACCATTTCATCCTTTTATTTATTCAGCCATACAGCCTGGGATTTATTGGACTTTCTGAGTCAAGATTTGTGTCTCCTAGCACTGGTGGAAAGTTGCTGGGCATTATCTTTTCCAAAGGTAGTCTTTTGATTTTCTGCAGTTTGAATATGCTGTGCCTGGGTATAACTTTTTTGGTATAATGCATTATTCATTTCTGTTACAGAGTTTTGATTTCTAGCATTTCCTTTTAATTCTTAGAATTTCCATCTTTCTGCTTACATTACCCATCTGTTCTTGCATATTGTCCACCCTTTCTATTAGTGTCCTTAACATTAATCCCAGTTATTTTCAATTCCCAATCTGATAATTTCAAAATCTCTGCCATACCTGAGTCTGGTTGTGTTGCTTGCTTCATCTCTTCCTATTGTGTTTTTTCCTTTTTAGAATGCTTTGTAGTATTTGGTCGATAGCAGTACATGATGTACTGGGGAAAAGGAACTGAGGTAAATAGGCCTTTATTGTAAGGTTTTATGTTTATCTGGCTAGGAGTTAGGCTGTGTTTATTGTTTACTGTTGCTGTAGGTTCCAGAGGCTCAAATTTCCTTCTTCTGTCTTATGGTTTCCCTAGAGATTCCTTTTTAAATATGGTCAGAGCTTTGCCCATACTTTCAGCTGTAATGCCCTGTTGTCATACAGGAGCCCATATGATGTTGTAGTAAAGTATGGAGGGAGGAGAAGTGGGGGAAGTGTTCTATAATTTTATGATTAGTTCTCAGTCTTTAGTAAGCCTGTGCCTCTGGGCTGTGCCCCTCACAGGTGTTACTCAGCTTTAAAATTTTTCCTCTTTAGGTAAGAAAGGAAGGTAAAGGGGGCTAGAGGTGGGTATTTCCCTTTCCCCGGGTCAGTTAGGCTTTGGTTAAAAAGAAAAAAAATAGTTACTCATAAGGAAGAACTTCCGCCATTTTACTGGGAATTTTTTTCAAGAAGCCTTGTACCTTTTTTGTTCTCATTTCCTCCATTACTGCCACCTTTTGTGTTCAGTTCATTTTTTGCAGTTTACTGTTTTCTTTTTTTTACTTCCTCTTGTGTGTGTGTGTTTTTTAAGATATTAGTGTTTACCATGGGGATTACAATTAGCATCCTAAATTTATAACAATTTAACTCTTGATACCAGTTTGACTTTAATAACATATAAAAACTCTGCTTCTATACAGCTCTGCCCCCGTTTATATTCTTGTCAGAAATTATATCTTCATAATTATGTTCCCCAAAACATAAGTTCTTAACTGTGTTTTATGTATTTACTTTTAAATCATGTAGAAAACAACAAGTGGAGTTAAAAATAAAAAATACAACAACAATATGGCTTTGACTTACTGTCTAGCATCCTTTCATTTCAACCTGAAGGATCCCTTTAGCATTTCTTGGAGGGCAGTTCTAGCAGTAATGAACTCCCTCAACTTTCTGTTTATTTTGGAATGTCTTAATTGCTCCTTAATTTGTGAAGAAAAATTAAGAAGAAAAAATCTGTTTTGCAAAATGGAGAATTCTTTGTTGATAGTTTTTTCTTTCAGCACTTTAAGTATGTTTTCCCACTGCCTTCTGGCTCTCATGGTTTCTGATTAGAAATTAATCTTCTAATCTTATTGAATATCCTGGTGTTTTGCTTCTCTCTTGCTACATTCAAGATTTGGTCATTATTTCTTCAAATATTCTTTATAGTCTTTTCTTCCTGAAATTCCCGTAGTGTGTATGTTGGTCCACTTGGTCTGTGTCTCAGACGCCCCTTAGGCTCTGTCCACTTTTCTTCATTCTCTTTTCTTCCTTCTCCTTCAGACTGGATGATTTCAAATGTCCTATCTTCGAGTTCACTGTTTGTTCTGTATGCTAAATTATGCTGTTAAGCTTCTCTAGTGACTTCTTAATTTCAGTTATTGTACTTCGGCTCCAGAATTTCTGTTCAGTTCCTTTTATAATTTCTCTGTTGATATTCTCATTTTGTTGATACATTGTTTTCTTGGCTTGTTCTTTGTATGTGGTTTCCATTGACCTTTCCATTAGTCAGTTATTTTCCATTTAAGACAGTTGATTTAGAGTCTGTCTAATAAGTCCAAGTATCTGCGCTTCCTCAGGGACAGATTGTGTTAATTATTTTTTCCTGTGAATGGGCCGTACTTTCCTATACCTTTGTATGCCCTGTAATTTTTTTTTCTCTTTGAAAACTGGATATTTGAATTTGGTGACTCTGGAAATCAGGTTCTCTTCCCCAGGGTTTGCCGTGTTTGATGGTTGAAGGCTACAGTCGTCTGTTTGTTTATGACTTTTCCAAACTATTTTTACAAAGACTATTCCTGGTTGTATGTAGTCCCTGAAGTCTCTGTTCTTTTAGCTTATGTTCAGCTATTATTTTGACAGAGATTTCCTTGACCTCCAGGAACTAAAAATTTAAAAACAAAATACCTACCTCTCCCAGTCTTTTAAGATTGTCTCTTTCTGGTCCACTCCTTCAGCTCCACCAGGCTGTTTACAGTTCTGCCTCAGGCTTCTCTTCCTGTTTTCACTGAGCCCTGAAGATCAGCCACATTTGGCCAAAAAAGCTTTTTACCTTTATCAGAATCAAATGCTTAGGGTCTTCTCAGATCTTTCTGTATATGCATACTGCCCTGGGCATGAATGTGGCTTTCTAAATTATTCAGCATACAGAGGCACTTTTTAATGCCCTAATTGCCCAAACTTTTCCTCCCAGGCCTTAAGCAACCCATTGCCTGTCTCATCCATAATCTTTTGCCTCAGGCAGCCGTGGGTTTTTTGTTTGCCTTTGGTTTTCATGCAGTGCCCACCACTTTTCCACCCTGAGTGAGTTCCAAGTAGGCAAAACAGAGACGAGCACCTTATGTAAGCCCTTCAAGTAGCTCCCAGACAGGTTAGAACAAACGCAATACTTTTGCTCCATTCCTCCTGGAACTAGGAGCCAGGGTCCCACACTGGAAACAGGGGCTACTGTCTTCAAGCCCACCACCAAGCTAGGAAGGAGCTGGTAAAGCACAAGTAAAAACACAGTTCTTTCCTGCCATTTTCAAGTTGCCTTTTCTCTGATTCAACATTCACTTGGTTGCTGTAAACGTTTGATTGCTTTCTAGAGTTCTGACGAAGTTGATTCTTGCTGGCTGTTTTGTGATGTTTCAGTTGATGTCCACTTTAAGGGAACATTTCTTTAATTCTTTGGGGGCACTGTCTACCCTTGCCCACTTTAAACTCAATTATTTTGGGCCACAGAGAGTGTTTAGAAAGTTCTGGCCCCAGTCACGCAAGGGGCCAGAATTCTCATGGGGACATGTTCTGTCTCTCTATCTCCCCAAACCAAGGCTAAGTGGGGCAAGTCTCTATATTGGTTTACTGTTACTGGTGTAATAAATTACCAAAAACTGGGTGGCCTGAGACAACAGAAATGTATTCTGTCACGGATCTGGAGGCCAGAAGTCTGAAATTGGTGTGAGCAGGACTGTATTCTCTAGGGGAGAATTTGTTCTTTGCCTCTTCCAGCTACTGGTGGTTCCAAGCATCCTTGTGGCTACATCACTTTGATCTCTGCCTCATTGCCACCTCTTATGTCTGTTTCTCCTTTTTCCAAAAAAGGTCAGTCACAGTTTCCAGGAATTAAAGCATGGTCATATCTTTTGGAAGGCCATTATTAAACTCATAACGTTCTCTTAACTGTTTTTCTCTGTGGTGAAAGATCTTTTTGAAATTTACCCTTTTTCCATGGGCTCCTTATTTGAGGTCTCAGTTTTTTGTTTTTTAATTTTTATTTATTTATTTATTTTTATTGGAGTATAATTGCTTTACAATGGTGTGCTAGTTTCTGCTTCACAACAAAATGAATCAGTTATATATATACATATGTTCCCATATCTCTTCCCACTTGCGTGTCCCTCCCTCCCACCCTCCCTATCCCACCCCTCCAGGCAGTCACAAAGCACCGAGCTGATCTCCCTGTGCTATGTGGCTGCTTCCCACTAGCTATCCACCTTACGTTTGGTAGTGTATATATGTCCATGCCTCTCTCTCGCTTTGTCACAGCTTACCCTTCCCCCTCCTCATATCCTCAAGTACATTCTCTAATAAGTCTGTGTCTTTATTCCTGTTTTACCCCTAGGTTCTTCATGACATTTTTTTTTTCTTAAATTCCATATATATGTGTTAGCATACAGTATTTGTCTCGCTCTTTCTGACTTACTTCACTCTGTATGACAGACTCTGAGGTCTCAGTTTTTTGAGGGAGGTTTCATTGGACTCCCCAGTTTGTGTAGACCCTAGGATTTTTCTTCTCTCACTTTCATAGCCTATTAGTGCCAGGTCTTTAAGCCTCCAGGTCCACCAGAAAATCTTAATGTTCAGCTGCCTCTTGGGATTCATGATATTTTGGGCTCTGTGGATTTCTCTCATTTTCTTCCCTTGCTCAGCTATTTTTTTTTTAATTTAAAAAAACTTTTTTTAATTAATGTTTTATATTATACTTTGACATTTTCTGCTACATCATTAAAAGGGAAAGCCTTCTTTTCCACTTACATTTCTCTCTTCAATGAAGCACAATTATTTTGCTTGAGATTTATTTTCAATAACTCTCCTTTGTCTCTTTACCCCTCACTAGTTTTAGGGCCTCATCATCTAATGAGACAGCCTGTCTGCAGGCTGTATTCTTCCACCAAGATTGTCTTCATGCAGATTCCTCCCTTGATGATGTTCCCCTGCTCGGATCCCCCAAGGCTCACTATTATCTAATGCTTCAGAATCTTTAGCTTGACACATAAAATCCTTCCTGTTCTGGTCCTTATCTGTCTTTCCAGTTATGTCCATGAAGCTTTCATTCTATCAGAAGGCTTTTTTCACTCTCCTTCCAACACACTTGGCTCTTTCATGATGGTTTGGTAGTCAGCATCAACAAGTAGGTGTAGCTTCCTGTTTTGATAACCTTGTGTGAAACTTCAAAGATATTCTTAACTTCTTTTTCTTAGCCCTCAAATCCATTGGTCACCAAGTGCAGTTGAGCAGTGAAAATGAAGAAGTGTCATCATTTTTACTTGTTGTATGCAAGTGTAGGTACCTGGTTGAAACTGATCAAGGATAGAATCACATCCATGTGAATTAGATATTAGTACTACTACCTATGATTCACAAACCAGATCTTACCTATAATGTCTTATTACCTTCTTTTTGCTCTTTAAGGTTGACTGGGCAAGTTTAGTAGGTAAAAGCTTGAAAGTTAACTTATTCACCCAAGATTATCAAGAAACGTGGTATTCTTTCCAATCCAGTATCTTTTCCCAATCTGATATCTCTTGCCTCATTTTCATTGTATTCTTCCTCTCAAGATTATCTTTCATAAAATATTAATAATTTGGTAAATTAGAAGGATCTCATAAGGCTTACAGTTTTAGAAACTCACTGATGCCTTCTTGCTTGTTCCACTAGACTCTAAATATCTTCTCCAGCTCCTGTAATTATCTATTAAGGAGGCAGCTTTTGAAAGCATTTTCTTATCCAGGGTTCCTGTTAGGACAGGAGCCATTTTTAGAGAAAGTTGGTCCTTCCCTTTGAATTCAGATCTGGCTAGACGCAAAATGCCCCACAGTAGGCATAGAACTTTAAAAAATTTTCTCCTTCCTTCCTTCCTCCCTCCCTCTTTCTTTCCTTTCTCTTTCCTTCCTCCCTTCCTTCCTTCCTTCCTTCCTTTCCCTTCTTCTTCTCCCACCACTGCCCCACTCTTTTTCTGAGCTTTAATATATTCAGTGTGTTTTGATCTATAGTATTTGTGTTATGCTTTTGGATGCTCAGTTTTTTCTTTTATCTTCAGCTGTATTGGCTCCTGTATTTTTTGACCTGAGTCTTTAGTCTTTGATAAGTTCTTGCTTTCTGACATTGCAAGCTGTCCTAGGTTTATCATGTGTACTCTTTCTTCCCCAAACATGGAAACGACTTGCTGTTTTTCCTGTTATAGGGTGTTAATATTTAGGAACCACAAATCTGAGCTGCTTGCTTAGCATTGCTTCTAGGCCTTTTCTGAAGACATAGGAAATATTGTTCGTGTGGGATTGTGGGGACATCTTGGGCAGTACTCAGAGTTAGTTAGGTTAAGGGCACAGTCCTCCAGAAGTCTGCCCAAAACTTCTAACCCCAAGTATAAGGAGTTAGGCTCCAACTACAAGCTCAGACAAAAGAGTTCACACAAGACCATTGTCACTTCTGGCACCAACTGCAAGTTCAGAGGGTTTCCAAAAATCACCCTCAGGTCTGATAATTTGCTAGCAGGATTCACAGAACTTGTGGAAGCTATTGTACTCATGACTACATTTATTATAGGGAAAGGATAAAAACTAGAACCAGGTAAAGAGAAGAGATGCACAGGGCCAAATCTGGGAGGGGGTCCAAATATGTAACTTCAGATTATCTCTCTGCAAGGAGGCATGGACAGTGTTACCTCCTAGCCTGAATACATGACAGTAGTACGTACAGTGTATTACCAACTAGGGAAGCTCACCTGAGCCTTGGTGTCTAGAGTTTGTATTGAGGCTTCATTACATACATATGATTGCTTGTATGGTTGGTCTTTCTGGTGTAGCCAGCTCCACCCTGAGTCATCTCATTAGCATAAACCATCAGGTGTGTTCAGGGGCCTACAATAAATAACAAAAGATGCTCCTATCACTCAGGAAATCCCAGAGTTTCAGAACTACCCCCAGTAGCTGGGACAAAGTTTAGGTTTCTCTTAAGGTGAGGCTGAATTTCTTACTACCCAGGCAGTTAACATTTTTTTAATATTCATCCAGAATAGGTAGAAAAATGATTTCTTTAAAACTTCTTCTTTCCATTCTAGAAATTACAGAAGAAATCCCCATGAAGACTTTGAACACGAAGACTGTGTATGTTTCTGTATTGCCGACTACAGCAGACTTCTAACATTCAGTTATCTGTGTGGTTCAGTCAACCTTTCCCTGGCATATACCTCTTCTCCCCTCCCCCCAACCCCGGACACACACACGGACACAGACATGTTGATATTTCCTTCAGGTGCATGTATAATATACTGCTTTTGGTCTAAAATTGAAATGGAATTGATCAAGTGACTTGAGGCTTCACAGTAATAGTCACACTTAACCGTAAACACCTATGTAGTCATGTTGAGGAAAAGTTACAGTGTTACCTCATCACTACAGAGTATATTTCTATACTTGAATTTTTAAGTATAGAACATAGTTGTTTAAATGGTATTGTGTGTGTGTGTGTGTGCGCACGTGTATATATATATCTCTGTTATCTGTCTATCTCTATATATATATATCATTCTGTGGCCTTTTAAAACTTATTTGAAATCTATTGAAGGAATGGACAGTGTTATATATTTTTGCTACCTGGATTTTCCTGGGTAATTTGATGGAATATTTTAAGTTTTAGTAAATTAGGACAATAAACTTTCTCACAGATAATAAACATGTTAGAAGTAATTCATTCTCCCATAGTTCAGTGAAACTTGGAATTTGCAATCTTTAAAGAACAAAAAAACTTAATAGTGACTTCCATATTAAGACACTAGACCAAATATCTAATTTCACTTCTTCCCAAAATCCTGTGTCAAAGAAGCATATGCCAAGACAAAATTAGATGGGCAAGAATTTATTGGGGGAAGCATACATGAAAGATAAAGGAGAGAGAGTAAAGGCAAAGGTAGAGAGAGCCTTCAGGCAGAAATGACCTGACTTTGGACCCATGCCTTGCTCAGTCAGTGGCTGGGAGCAGCTGAGGGGGTCCATGGCCTCAGCACAGATGGATCCATTGATCTGAAAATGTAGTAGCTAGAAGCTGTCAACAGACTATACTCCCTACATCACATTCTCCTGAAAGGAGTTCTGAATGGTGCATCTTTAGCTGCTAAATAAATGCATTCAAATCCATACCCACAAAGTTGGAGGAAACCACACAAGATAACAAGTGTTGGCAAGGATCAGCGAAACTGGAACCCTTGTGCACTGTTGGTGGGAATGTAAGATGTTGCAGTCACTATGGGAAACAGTATAGAGGTTCCTCAAAAATTAGAAGTAGAACTACCATATGATCCAACAGTCAACTTCTGTTTACATATCCAAAAGAATTGAAAGCAGGGCCTTGAAAAGATATTTGCACACCCAGGTTCATTGCAGCATTGTTCACAACAGCCAAGAGATGGGGCAACCCAGATGTCCACTGAGGGATAAATGGATAAAGAAAATGTAATCTGTACATACAATAGAATATTATTCAGTCTTAAGAAAGAAGGATGAACCTTGAGGACATTAAGCAAAGTGAAATAAGCCAGTCACAAAAAGACAAATACTGTGTGATTCTACTTGTATGAGGTACCTAAAGTAGTCAAATTCATTGAAACAAAATGCAATGGTGGTTGCCACGTGTTGCAGGGAAAGAGAAATGGTGAGCTGTTCAATGGGAATAGTTTTAGTTTTGCAAGTTTTGAAGAGTTCTAGAGGTCTTTTGCACAAAAATGTGAACATAGTTAACATACTAAACTTGATCCTTAAAAATAGCTAAGTTGGTACATTTTATGTATCTTTTACCACAATTTAAAAAATTTTTTGAATGTCAGAGGGACAGAAGCCAACCTGAAAGAGCTCCCAGTGGCCAAAGCTGGAACAGTTTGAACAAACATATAATGTAATATTGAATTAAAATCCAAAATATAAAATAAATATCAATGAGTACATGCTGATATAAATGATTGAATAAATAAATGAGAGAGGTGAGGCAAATCTATATAAAATTCCAAATAATGTATATACATACTCTTTCACAAGGTGGTGTACCTTAACTCCCCACACCTTGAGAGAGGGCTGTACTTTGTGACTTCAAAAGAGTGGAGTATGTGAAGGGGGCAAAAAGTAACTTCACAGTTTAGAAAACTGACAAACACTACCTCAGACAGGTTAACATCATCAGGCATGATAGCATATACTCTTTTTTTTTAATAATTTTTTTATTGATGTGTAGTTGATTTACAATGTTGTGTTAGTTTCTGCTGTACAGCAAAGAGATTCAGTTATATATGCATATATTATTTTTCATATTCTTTTCCATTATGGTTTGTCACAGAATATTGAATATAGTTCCCTATGCCCTGACCATTTTTTTTAATAACATCTTTAATGGAGTATAATTGCTTTACAGTGTTGTGTTAGTTTCTGCTGTATAACAAAGTGAATCAGCTATATGGATACATATATCCCCATATCCCCTCTCTCTTGCACCTCCTTCCCACCCTCCCTATCCCACCCATCTAGGTGGTCACAAAGTACCGAGCTGCTCTCCCTGTGCTATGCAGCTGCTTACCACTAGTTATCCATTTTACATTTGGTAGTGTATATATGTCAGTGCTACTCTCTCACTTCATCCCAGCTCCATTCTCTACATCTGCATCATTATTCCTGTCCTGCCCCTAGGTTCATGAGAACCATTTTATTTTTAGATTGCATATATGTGTGTTAGCATATGGTATTTGTTTTCCTCCGTCTGACTTCACTCTGTGTGACCAACTTTAGGTCCATCCACCTCACTACAAATGACTCAATTTCGTTTCTTTTTATGGCTGAGTAATATTCCATTGTATATATGTGCCACATCTTCTTTATCCATTCATCTGTTGATGGACACTTAGGTTGCTTCCATGTCCTGGCTATTGTAAATAGAGCTGCAATGAACATTTTGGTACATGACTCTTTTTGAATTATGGGTTTCTCAGGGTATATGCCCAGTAGTGGGATTACTGGGTCGTATGGTCTTTCTATTTGTATTTTTTTAAGGAACCACCATACTGTTCTCCATAGTGGCTGCATCAATTTACATTCCCACCAACAGTGCAAGAGGGTTCCCTTATCTCCACACCCTCTCCAGCATTTATTGTTTGTAGATTTTTTGATGATGGCCATTCTAACCACTGTGAGGTGATACCTCATTGTGGTTTTGATTTGCATTTCTTTAATGATTAGTGATGTTGAGCATCCCTTCATGTGTTAGTTGGCAATCTGTATCTTCTTTGGAGAAATGTCTGTTTAGGTCTTCCACCCATTTTTAGATTGGGTTGTTTGTTTGTTTGTTTGTTTTGTTTTGTTGTTTGTTTTTGCAGTATGCAGACCTCTCACTGTTGTGGCCTCTCCTGTTGCAGAGCACAGGCTCTGGACACGCAGGCTCAGCGGCCATGGCTCACGGGCCCAGCTGCTCCACGGCATGTGGGATCTTCTCGGACCGGGGCACGAACCCGTGTCCCCTGCATCGGCAGGCAGACTCTCAACCACTGCACCACCAGGGAAGCCGTGGGTTGTTTGTTTTTTTGATACTTGGCTGCATGAGCTGCTTGTATATTTTGGAGATTAATCCTTTGTCAGTTGCTTTGTTTGCAAATATTTTCTTCCATTCTGAGGGTTGTTTTTTCATCTTGTTTATGGTTTCCTTTGCTGTGCAAAAGCTTTTAAGTTTCCTTAGGCCCCATTTGTTTATTTTTGGTTTTATTTCCATTTCTCTAGGATGTGGGTCAAAAAGGATCTTGCTATGATTTATGCCATAAAGTGTTCTGCCTATGTTTTCCTCTAAGACTTTTAAAGTGACTGGCCTTAAATTTAGGTCTTTAATCCATTTTGAGTTTATTTTTGTGTATGGTGTTAGGAAGTGTTCTAATTCCATTCTTTTCCATGTAGCTGTCCAATTTCTAGCACAACTTATTAAAGAGACTGCCTTTACTCCATTGTATATTCTTGCCTCCTTTATCAAAGATAAGGTGACCATATGTGTGTGGGTTTATCTCTGGGCTTTCTATCCTGTTCCATTGATCTATCTTTCTGTTTTTGTGCCAGGACCATACTGCCTTGATTACTGTAGCTTTGTAGTATAGTCTGAAGTCCAGGAACCTGATTCCTCCAGCTCCGTTTTTCTTTCTCAAGATTGCTTTGGCTATTCAGGGTCTTTTGTGTTTCCATACAAATGGTAAAATTTTTTGTTCTAGTTCTGTGAAAAATGCCATTGATAGTTTGATAGGGATTGCATTGAATCTGTAGATTGCTTTGGGTAGTATAGTCATTTTCACAGTGTTGATTCTTCCAATCTAAGAACATGGTATGTCTCTCCATCTGTATTGTCTTAGATTTCTTCCATCAGTGTCTTATAGCTTTCTGCATACAGGTCTTTTGCCTCCTTAGGTAGGTTTATTACTAGTTATTTTATTCTTTCTGTTGCAGTGGTAAATAGGAGTGTTTCCTTAATTTCTCTTTCAGGTTTTTCATCGTTAGTGTATAGGAATGCAAGAGATTACTGTGCATTAATTTTGTATCCTGATACTTTACCAAATTCATTGATTAGCTCTAATAGTTCTCTGGTAGCATCTTTAGGATTCTCTATGTATACTCTCATGTCATCTGCAAACAGTGACAGTTTTACTTCTTCTTTTCCAATTTGTATTCCTTTTATTTCTTTTTCTTCTCTGATTGCCATGGCTAGGACTTCCAAAACTATGTTAAATAATAGTAGTGAGAGTGCACAACCTTGTCTTGTTCCTGATTTTTGAGGAAATGGTTTCAGTTTTTCACCATTGAGAATGATGTTGGTTGTAGGTTTGTCATATATGGCCTTTTTTATGTTGAGGTAGGTTCCCTCTATGCCCACTTTCTGGAGAGTTTTTATCATAAATGGGTGTTGAATTTTGTCAGAAGCTTTTTCTGCATCTATTGAGATTGTCATATGGGTTTTGTGGGGTTTTTTAATTTATTTTATTTATTTTTTGGCTGCATTGGGTCTTAGTTGCTGCACGGGCTTTCTGTATCTGTGGCAAGCAGGGCCTTCTCTTCGTTGCGGTGCGTGGGCTTCTCATTGTGCTGGGTTCTCTTGTTGCAGAGCACAGGCTCTAGGCGCACGGGCTTCAGTAGTCGTAGCATGCGGGCTCAGTAATTGTGGTGCACAGGCTTAGTTGCTCTGCTGCATGTGGGATCTTCCCAAGCCAGGGCTCAAATCCGTGTCCCCTGCATTGGCAGGAGGCTTGTTAACCACTGCGCCACCAAGGAAGCCCCTATCATATGGTTTTTCTCCTTCAATTTGTTAATATGGTGTATCACATTCATTGATTTGTCTATATTGAAGAATCCTTGCATTCCTGGTATAAACCGCACTTGGACCATGGTGTATGATCCTTTTAATGTGTTGTTGGATTCTGTTTGCTAGTATTTTGTTGAGGATTTTTGCGTGTATGTTCATCAGTGATACTGGCCTGTAATTTTCTATTTTTGTGACATCTTTGTCAGGTTTTGTTATCAGGGTGATGGTGGCCTCGTAGAATGAGTTTGGGAATGTTCCTCCCTCTGCTATATTTTGAAAGAGTTTAGAAGGATAGGTGTTAGCTCTTCTCTAAATGTTTGAGAGAATTCACCTGTGAATTCATCTGGTCCTAGGCTTTTGTTTGTTGGAAGATTTTAAATCACAGTTTCAATTTCAGTGCTTGTGATTGGTCTGTTCATAGTTTCTATTTCTTCCAGGTTCAGTCTTGGAAGGTTGTGCTTTTCTAAGAATTTGTCCATTTCTTCCAGATTGTCCGTTTTATTGGCATATTGTTGCTGGTAGTAGTCTCTCATGATCCTTTGTATTTCTGCAGTGTCAGTTGTTACTTCTTTTTCATTTCCAATTCTATTGATTTGAGTCTTCTCCCATTTTTTCTTGATGCGTCTGGCCAGTGATTTATCACTTTCGTTTATCTTCTCAAAGAACCAGCTATTACTTCTATTGTCCTTTGCTATTGTGTCCTTCTTTTTTTTTTTTTTCATTTATTTCTGCTCTGATCTTCATGATTTCTTTCCCTCTGCTAAGTTTAGGGGTTTTTTTGTTCTTCTTTCTCTAGTTACATGTAATGTTAGGTTGTTTATTTTAGATTTTTCTTGTTTCTTGAGGTAGGATTGTATTGCTATAAACTTCCCTCTTAGAATTGCTTTGGCTGCATCCCATAGGTTTTGGGTCATCGTGTTTTCATTGTCATTTGTTTCTAGATATTTTTTGATTCCCTCTTTGATTTCTTCAGTGATCTCTTGTTTATTTAGTAGCGTATTGTTTAGTCTCCATGTGTTTGTATTTTTTATAGTTTTTTTCCTGTAATTGATATCTAGTCTCATAGCATTGTGGGCTGCAAAGATACTTGATACGATTTTAGTTTTCTTAAATTTACCAAGGCTTGATTTGTAACTCAAGATATGATCTACCCTGAATAATGTTCCATGAGCACTTGAGAAGAAAGTGTGTTGTGTTGTTTCTGGATGGAATGTCCTATAAATATCAATTAAGTCCATATTGTTTAATGTGTCATTTAAAGCTTGTGTTTCCTTATTTATTTTCATTTTGGATGATCTGTTCATTGGTGAAAGTGGGGTGTTAAAGTCCCCACTATTATTGTGTTACTGTCAATTTGTGTTAACATTTGCCTTATGTATTGAGGTGCTCCTAAGTTGGGTGCCTAAATATTTACAATTGTTATATCTTCTTCTTGGATTGGTCCCTTGATCGTTATGTAGTATCCTTCTTTCTCTCTTGTAATAGTTTTTATTTTAAAGTCTATTTTGTCTGATACGAGAACTGCCACTCCAGCTTTCTTTTGATTTCCATTTGCATGGAATATCTTTTTCCATCCCCTCACTTTCATTCTGTGTGTGTCCCTAGCTCTGAAGTGGGTCTCTTGTAGACAACATATATACAGGTCTTGTTTTTGTATCCATTCAGCCAGTCTGTGTCTTTTGGTTGGAGCACTGAATCCATTTACTTTTAAGGTAATTATCAATATATATATTCCTATTGCCATTTTCTTAATTGTTTGTGGTTTGTTTTGTAGGTCTTTTCCTTCTTTGTCTTTCCTGCCTAGAGAAGTTCCTTTAGCGTTTGTTGAAGCTCATTTGGTGCTGCTGAATTCTCTTAACTTTTGCCTGTGTGTAAAGGTTTTAATTTCCCTGTCAAACCTGAATGAGATCCTTGCTGGGTATAGTAATCTTGGTTGTAGGTTTTTCCCTTTCATCACTTTAAATATGTCCTGCCACTCCCTTCTGGCTTGCAGAGTTTCTGCTGAAAGATCAGCTGTTAACCTTATGGGGATTCCCTTGTATGTTGTTTATTGCTTTTCCCTTGCTGCTTTTAATATTTTTTCTTTGTATTTGATTTTTGATAGTTTGATTAATATGTGTCTTGGCATGTTTCTCTTTGGATTTATCCTGTATGGGACTCTGCACTTCCTGGACCTGATTGACTATATCCTTTCCCATGTTAGGGAAGTTTTCAACTATAATCTCTTCACATATTTTCTCAGACCCTTTCATTTTCTCTTCTTCTTCTGGGACCCCTATAATTCGAATGTTGGTGCGTTTAATGTTGTCCCAGAAATCTCTGAGATTGTCCTCAATTCTTTTCATTCTTTTTTCTTTATTCTGCTCTACGGCAGTTATTTCCACTATTTTATCTTCCAGATGACTTATCCATTCTTTTGCCTCAGTTATTCTGCTATTGATTCCTTCTAGAGTATTTTTAATTTCATTTATTGTGTTGTTCATTATTGTTTGTTTGCTCTTTAGTTCTTCTAGTTCCTTGTTAAACGTTTTTTGTATTTTCTCCATTTTATTTCTGAGATTTTGGATTATCTTTACTATCATTTACTCTGAATTCTTTTTTCAGGTAGACTGCCTATTTCCTCTTCATTTGTTTGATCTGGTGGGTTTTTTTTCCTTGCTCCTTCATCTACTGCATATTTGTCTTCTCACTTTGTTGAACTTACTGTGTTTGTGGTCTCCTTTTCACAGGCTGCAGGTTCGTAGCTCCTCTTATTTCTGGTTTCTGCCCCTGGTGGGTGAGGTTGGTTCAGTAGCTTGTGTAGGCTTCCTGGTGGAGGGGAGTGGTGCCTGTACTCTGATGGGTTGGGCTGGATCTTGTCCTTCTGGTGGGCAGGGCCACGTCCAGTGTTGTGATTTGGGGTTTCTGTGAACTTAGTATGTATGACTTTAGGCAGCCTCTCTGCTAATGGGTGGGGTTGTGTTCCCCTCTTGCTAGCTGTTTGCCATGGGGCTTCCAGCACTGGAGCTTCCAGGCCATTGGGTGGAGCTGGGTCTTAGTGTTGAGACAGAGATCTCTGGGAGAGCTCTTGCTGATAGATATTACATGGGGCTGGGAGGTCTCTGGTGGCCTAGTGTCCTGGACTCGGCTCTCCCCAATCAGAGGCTCAGGCACAACACCCAGCCAGAGCACCAAGACCCTGCCAGCCACACGGCTTGGAAGGAAAGGAAGAAAATTTAAAAAACGAACAGATAGAACCCCAAACCAAATGGTAAAAACAAACCTAAACAGACAAAATCACACAAAGGAACATACACATACTCACCAAAAGAGAAAAAGTGAAAAATATATTAAAAATTTAAAAATAATAATATAATTTTTTAAAAAAAGAAGAGAGCAACCAAACCAGTAAACAAATCCACCCATGATAACAAGCACTAAAAACTAAAGATAAACATAAAACCAAAAACAAATCAGATGCAGAAAGCAAACCCCAAGCCTGCAGTTGCTCCCTAGGTCCACCACCTCAGTGTTGGGAACATTTGTTGTCTATTTAGGTATTCCACAGATGCAGGGTTTATCAAGTTGATTGCGGGGATTTAATCCTCTGCTCCTGAGGATGCTCAGAGAAATTTCCCTGTTTTCTTCTTTGTTCGCACAGCTCCTGGGGTTCAGCTTTGGTTTTGGCCCTGCTTCTGCATGTAGACTCCCCTCAGGCACCTGTTCCCCACCCAGGCAGGAGGGAGTTAAAGCAGCAGCTGATTAGGGCTCTCTTGCTCACTCAGGCCAGGGAGAGGGAGGGGTACGGCAGTCATAATTGGAATGCGAGGCGAGCCTGCAGCGGCAGAGGCCAGCATGACATTGCAACATCCTGAGGCTCACCGAGTGTTCTCCCAGGGAAGTTGTCCCTGGATCACGGGACCCTGGCAGTGGCATGCTGCACAGGCTCCCCGAGGGATGTGGGTAGTGACCTGCACTTGCACACAGGATTCTTGGTGTCAGCAGCGGCAACATTAGCAGTTCATGCCCATCTCTGGGGTCCATGCTGATAACCGCAGCTTGCGCCTATCTCCAGAGCCCACTTAGATGGTGCTCTGCCTCTTGTGGGCACACACAGCAGGAATCCCCTCTCCTTGTGCATCCCAAAAACAATGGTCTTTTGCCTCTCCAGCAGGTCCAGACTCCCTCCCAGCTATCTGTGGCACACTAGCCCCCTTCAGGCTGTGTTCATGCAGCCAACCCCAGTCGTCTTCCTGGGGTCTGACCTCCAAAGCCCGAGCCTCAGCTCCCAGCCCCAACCTGCCCCAGCGGGTGAGCGGACAAGTGTCTCAGTTTGGTGAGTGCTGGTTCACACTGATCCTCTGTGTGGGAATCTCTCCACTTTGCCCTCTGCACTCCTGTTGCTGCGCTCTCCTCCATGGCTCCAAAGCTTCCCCCCACCCACTCACCCACCATCTCCACCAGTGAAGGGGCTTCCTAGTGTGTGGAAACTTCTCCTCCTTCACAGCTGCCTCCCAGAGTTGTAGGTCCCATCCTATCCTTTTGTCTCTGTTTTTTCTTTTTTCTTTTGCCCTACCCATGTACGTGGGGATTTTCTTGCCTTTTGGGAAGTCTGAGGTCTTCTGCCAGCATTCAGTAAGTTTTCTGTAGGAGTTTTTCCACATGTAGATGTATTTTTGATGTATTTGTGGGGAGGAAGGTGATCTCCATGTCTTACTCCTCTGCCATCTTGAAGGTCTACCTGCATATAATCTTGATAGGACTTGATGAGATTAGCACTTCACTTCTGTTTTCCCAAGAACTTATAATAACCCCAGTCTAACCATGAGGAAAACATAAGACAAACCCAAATTGAGAGACATTCTACCAATACATGACTCTTCAAAACTCTCAAGGTCATCAAAAACAAGGAATGTGTGAGAAACTCACAGACAAGAGGATACAAATAAAGTATGGGGTTTAGTTAACAGTACTGTTTTATTGTTTGTTCAATAATTGCAAAAAATGTACCACGATAATGCAAGGTGTTAGTTAGCAATAGGATAGACTGGGTGTGGAGTATATGGAAACTCTGTACTATCTTTTCTATAAGTCTGAAACTATTCTAAAATAGAAAGTTTATTTTTAATAAGTGGAAGAAGGTGAAATTTAAAATTATTTCTAATAGCATCAAAAAATATGAAATACTCAGGGATAAATTTGACCAAAGATGTGCAGTACCTATACCCTGAAAATTATAAAATATTGCTTAGAGATAATAAAGCCCATATAATTAAAAGAGATATGATCATATTAGTCAGCTAGGGCTGTCATAACAAAATACCACAGACAGGGTGGCTTAAACAAGAGAAATTTATTTTCTCACTGTTTTGGAGGCTAGGAGTCCAATATCACCAAGTCTGCAGGTTTGATTTCTCCTGAGGGCTTTTACCTTCTCACTGTGTCCTCACATGACCTCTTTATGTGTGTGAACTCCTGGTGTCTTCTTGTCAGGACACTAGTCCTATTGGATTAGGCCCCCACCCCCATGACCTCATTTAACCTTAATTACCTTTATAAAGGCTCTATCCCCAAATACAGTCACATGGGCATTAGAACTTCAACATTTGAATTTTGAGGAAACAACTCAGTTTATAACAATTTTCATGGATCCAGCAACAGTATTGTTAAGCTGACAGTTCTCCCAAATTAATCTATAGATTCTATGTAATCCCAGTCAAAACCCCAGCAGGATTTTTTTTTATAACATTAACTAGCTAGTTTTATATTTTATATGGAAATGCAGAGAATTCAAGAACCAAATAAATTTTCAAAGAGAAGTACAAAGTTGGAGGATTTAATTAACCTGATTACACGATTTATGAAACTAATTAAGACTATGGAATTGGCATAAAGATAACAAATAGATCATTAGGGCAAAATAGAGAATCCAGAAATATACCCATACGTGTATTTTCTTTTTTTTCTTTTTTTTTTTTTGCGGTACGGGGGCCTCTCACTGTTGTGGCTTCTCCCGTTGCGGAGCACAGGCTCCAGACGCACAGGCTCATTGGCCATGGCTCACGGGCCCAGCTGCTTCGCAGCACGTGGGATCTTCCCAGACCGGGGCACGAACCCGTGTCCCCTGCATCGGCAGGCGGACTCTCAACCACTGTGCCACCAGGGAAGCCCCATGCATTTATTTTCAATTGATTTTTGTTTGTTTTTTTTTTTTGATGATGCCAAGGACGTCAATGGGAAAAGGGTCATCTTTTCCCCAAAATGGTGCTGGAATAAGTGGATTGCCATAGACATACACACCCAGAACCTTGGCCTATACCTCTCCATAAACAAAAGGACTCAAAACTATCAAATATAAACATAAATACAATAAACATAAAATATGACAAAATATATTTTACCACAATAAATGTATATTTAACAGAACTAAATGTAAGAACTAAAATTATAGAACTTCTAGAAGAAAACAAGAAAATCTTAGTGACCTTGTATGGTAGGTAAAATAGTCCCCCAAAGATGCCCACATCTTAATCTCTGGAACCTATATATATGTTACATGCTAAAGATCTTTGCAGCTGTGATAAAGATTATAGGCTTTAAGATTAAAGAGATTATCCTGGTTTATCTGAGTGGGCCCAATCTAATCACAGGAGCCTTTAAAAGCAGAGAACTTTCTCTGTCTGGAGGCAAGAGAAATTGGCAGAAGGGGAGATAATAAATTCCAAACATGAGTATTTGCTCTACTGTTGCTGGCTCTGTGATGTCGGGACCCATGTGCAAGAACTGGAGGAGGGCCTCTAGGAGCTAAGGTCAACCCCAGATGACAGCAAGGAGACCTCAGTCCTACAACAGAAAGGAACTAGAAACTGCCAGGATCCTGACTGACCTTAGAAATGGATTCTTTCCAGAAGTTTCTGATAAGAGCCAAGCAAGTCAACACCTTCACTTTGGTCTTGGGCAAAGAAATCATCTAAATTCACCAGACTTCTGATTTACCAACTTATGTGGAACAATAAATTTGTGTTGTTTTAACCTGCTAAGTTTGTGATAATTTAATAGAGCATAATACACGCTGAGCTAGGCGAAGATTTCTTAAGTAGGTTACAAAAAGCAGAACTATAAAAGAAAATATAAGTAAATTGAACTTAGAAAATTAAAGACTTCACTTCTTCAAAAGATATTGTATAGATAATAAAAAGGCAACCAACAGACTGAGAGGAAATATTTGCAAAACATATCTGGCAAAGGACTTGTATCTAGAATATATAGGGAGCTCTTACATCTCAATGATAAGAGAAACCACCCAGTTTTTTTAATCTGGCAAAAGATTTGAACAGATGTTTCACCAAAGAAGGTATACAAATGGCAAATAAGCACATGAATGATGTTCAGCATCATTAGTCATTAGGGAAATGGAAATTAAAGCCACAATGAGAATCATTACACACCCACTAGAATGACTAAAAGTTAAAAGTCTGACCATATCATGTGTTGGCAAGGATGTGAGAGCACCTGGACCTCTCATAACACTGCTGTTGGGAATATAAAACAAGACCATTAATTTGGAAAACAGTTTAGCAGTTTCTTAAAAAGTTAAGCATAGACTTCAGGTCCATACAAGAGCACAGACCTGTTTTTCTTGCTTCTCTGGATAAAAACAACTAAAAGCCATGGAAATAACTAAGCAGGCAACCAAAGGAGAATTCTGAAAAGTGTTAAGAGGGAGGTGAACTGGTTTGGAACGTCGTGACTGGAAAAACAAGACAAGTGGTAGGATGTCATAAAGTTCCCCACCCAACAAAAGACGGTGACCCAACCTAGCAACAAAAGAGAGCCCAGGTAGTTCATTCCTCCCACAGAGCAAACAGAAGTCCCTCAAACTACACCGGGTAAACCCAGTGCCATCAACAAGGGAGCTCTGCTAACAATAAGCAGTAAACAATAAGCCCCACTTCCTACCAGAGACCTGGCATTACAGGGGACAACCAGCAGGGGGCATCCTGCCATAAGCACCCAGACAAGGCAGCCTCTTGTCTTCATTGGCCTGAGACTCCCCTCTCCTGCCTAGAGACACCAGGGTGGCTAGGGTAACTGGTGTGTGGGAGAGGAGAGAGAGGACCAGGGGGTGGGGGAGAAGAAAGCCTCCCCATAACAAGCATGTGACCTCTAGTGCAAAGATAGGGGATATCCCCCAACAAACTCTGGGACAGAGAAGCCTCTTAGTTCCTTGAGGCCAGAAAACCCCTCATCCCGGGGAGAGACCCAGCATCCAAGCCTGGGAAGAATCCTCAGGCAGCACCAGCAGGGAGCCCCAGTGGCACTTAGTTAAAGCAGACCAAAATGGTACCACAAAGCTGCTAAAAGCTGCTAAAACTGTCAGTGGAACCACTATCCACAAAAGGAGGTTAAGACCTGCATACTAAACAGAGCAGGATACCTACCTGCTAAAATGAAAGATTAAATAGGAACCTAAGCCTCCTAACAATAGAAAATCACCCTTTACTTTAAGAACCAAAAAAATCACAATTCAAATGAGAAAAGAATCAACCGGCACTAACACCAGTGTCTAGATCCAATCAATGAATTCAGTAAAGTTACAGGATTCAAAATTATCATACGGGGCTGCCCTGGTGGTGCAGTGGTTGAGAGTCCGCCTGCCAATGCAGGGGACACGGGTTTGTGCACCAGCCCAGGAGGATCCCACATGCCGCGGAGCGACTGGGCCCATGAGCCATGGCCACTGAGCCTGTGCGTCCGGAGCCTGTGCTCCGCAACGGGAGAGGCCACAACGGTGAGAGGCCCGTGTACCGCAAAAAAAAAAAAAAAAAAAATTATCATACAAAAAATGGTAGCATTTCTGTACACTAATGATGAATTATATGAAAACGAAATAAAGAAAATGACCCTATTTACAATAGTATCAAAACCAATAAAATATTTAAGAATAAATTTAACCAAGGAGTTGAAAGAAATAAACTCATACTCCCTACTCAGTCTTCTGCAACACCATCCCAGTGAGTAGGGAGTGGGGATGATTGGGAATACTTCGTTATAACAAAGTACTTGAGGGTAGAAATCTGGACTTTGCTGGTGTGCTGGGATGCAGCCACAGTGTATTTTATGGTATTTTGCTGGAGTAGAGAGGTTATTCTCTAAAAGTTTTCTGTCTTGTTAGGCTTTTCTGGCCCTTTTGTTGCAGGAAGGGAGCCCCTTCCAGGGCCTGAGAGTGGGCTCTTGTCTAACACTCAGAAATGAATTGTCCGAGGAGACATACGTGCTGACAAAGCAAAACACTTTATTGGGAAGGGGCACCCAGGTGGAGAGCAGCAGGGTAAGGGAACCCAGGAGAACTGCCCTGCCACATGGCTCATGGCTCACAGTCTTGGGATTTATGGTAATTGGGTTAGTTTCCAGGTTGTCTCTGGCCAATCATTGTGACTCAGGGTCATTCCTTGTGGCGTGTGCATCACTCAGCAAAGATGGATTCCAGTGAGAAGGATTCTGGGAGGTTGGTAGGACATATGGACTGGAATCTCCTCTCTCCTTTTGACCTTTCCTGAATTCTTCTGGTTGGTGGTAGCTTGTTAGTTCCTCATTCCTTACCAGGATCTCCTGTTGTAAGATAACTCATGCAAGTGGTTACTATGGTGCTTGGCCAGGGTGGGCTGTTTCAGTCAGTGGTTCCCCTAACATTTTCTTTTTTTAACATCTTTATTGGATGCTTTACAATGGTGTGTTAGTTTCTCCTTTATAACAAAGGGAAACAGTTATACATATATATATATCCACATATCTCTTCCCTCTTACGTCTCCCTCCCTCCCACCCTCCCTATCCCACCGCTCTAGGTGGTCACAAAGCACTGAGCTGATCTCCCTGTGCTATGCGGCTGCTTCCCACTAGCTATCTGTTTTACATTTGACAGTGTATATATGTCCATGCCACTCTCTCACTTTGTCCCAGCTTACCCTTCCCCCTCCCCATATCCTCAAGCCCATTCTCTACTAGGCCTGCTTCTTTATTCCCATCTTGCCCCTAGGTCCTTCATGACCATTTTTTGTTTGTTTTTTAGATTCCATATATACGTGTTAGCATACGGTATTTGTTTTTCTCTTTCTGACTTACTTCACTCTGTATGACAGACTCTAGATCCATCCACCTCACGACAAATAACTCAATTTAGTTTCTTTTTATGGCTGAGTAATATTCCATTGTATATATGTGCCACATCTTCTTTATCCATTCATCCGATGATGGACACTTAGGTTGCTTCCATGTCCTGGCTATTGCAAATAGTGCTGCAATGAACATTGTGGTACATGACTCTTTTTGAATTATGGGTTTCTCAGGGTATATGCCCAGTAGTGGGATTGCTGAGTCATATGGTAGTTCTATTTTTAGTTTTCTAAGGGACATCCATACTGTTCTCCATAGTGGCTGTATCAATTTACATTCCCACCAACAGTGCAAGAGGGTTCCCTTTTCTCCACACCCTCTCCAGCATTTATTGTTTGTAGATTTTTTGATTATGGCCATTCTGACTGGTGTGAGATGATATCTCATTGTAGTTTTGATTTGCATTTCTCTAATGATTAATGATGTTGAGCATTCTTTCATGTGTTTGTTGGCAATCTGTATATCTTCTTTGGAGAAATGTCTATTTAGGTCTTCTGCCCATTTTTGGATTGGGTTGTTTGTTTTTCTGCTATTGAGCTGCATGAGTTGCTTGTAAATTTTACAGATTAATCCTTTGTCAAGTAGCTTCATTTGCAAATATTTACTCCCATTCTGAGGGTTGTCTTTTTGTCTTGTTTATGGTTCCCTTTGCTGTGCAAAAGCTTTTAAGTTTCATTCGGTCCCATTTGTTTATTTTTGTTTTTATTTCCATTTCTCTAGGAGGTGGGTCAAAAAGGATCTTTCTGTGATTTATGTCATAGAGTGTTCTGCCTATGTTTTCCTCTAAGAGTTTGATAGTTTCTGGCCTTACATTTAGATCTTTAATCCACTTTGAGTTTATTTTTGTGTATGGTGTTAGAGAGTGTTCTAATTTCATTCTTTTATATGTAGCTGTCCAGTTTTCCCAGCACCACTTTTTGAAGAGGCTGTCTTTTCTCCACTCTCTTCTTGCCTCCTTTGTCAAAGATAAGGTGACCATATGTGCATGGATTTATCTCTGGGCTTTCTATCCTGTTCCATTGATCTATATTTCTGTTTTTGTGCCAGTACCATACTGTCTTGATTACTGTAGCTTTGTAGTATAGTCTGAAGTCAGGGAGCCTGAATCCTCCAGCTCCGTTTTTCTTTCTCAACATTGCTTTGGCTATTCAGGGTCTTTTGTGTTTCCATACAAATTGTGTAATTTTTTGTTCTAGTTCTGTGAAAAATGCCAGTGGTAGCTTGATAGGGATTGCATTGAATCTGTAGATTGCTTTGGGTAGTAGAGTCATTTTCACAATATTGAATCTTCCAATCCAAGAACATGAAATATCTCTCCATCTGTCTGTGTCATTTTTAATTTCTTTCAACAGTGTCTTATAGTTGCCTGCATACAGGTCTTTTGTCTCCCTAGGTAGGTTTATTCCTAGGTATTTTATTCTTTTTGTTGCAATGGTAAATGGGAGTGTTTCTTTCATTTCACTTTCAGATTTTTCATCATTAGTGTACAGGAATGCAAGAGATTTCTGTGCATTAATTTTATATCTTGCTACTTTACCAGATTCATTGATTAGTAGTTTTCTGGTAGCATCTTTAGGATTCTCTATGTATAGTATCATGTCATCTTCAAACAGTGACAGCTTTACTTCTTCTTTTCCGATTTGGATTCCTTTTATTTCTTTTCCTTCTCAGATTG
The DNA here is from genome assembly GCF_951394435.1 of Stenella coeruleoalba. Lineage (NCBI taxonomy): Eukaryota > Metazoa > Chordata > Mammalia > Artiodactyla > Delphinidae > Stenella > Stenella coeruleoalba. The sequence goes on along the minus strand of NC_137153.1, from coordinate 33,149,171 downwards.
CTGTGGCTAAAACTTCCAAAACTATGTTGAATAATAGTGGTGAGAGTGGGAAACCTTGTTTTGTTCCTGATCTTAGTGGAAATGGTTTCAGTTTCTCACCATTGAGGATGATGTTGGCTGTGAGTTTGTCATATATGGCCTTTGTTATGTTGAGGTAAGTTCCCTCTATGCCTACTTTCTGGAGGGTTTTTGTCATAAATGGGTGTCGAATTTTGTCGAAAGCTTTCTCTGCTTCTATTGAGTTAATCTTATGATTTTTCTCCTTCAATTTGTTAATATGGTTTATCACATTGATTTGCATATATTGAAGAATCGTTGCATTCCTGGGTTAAGCCCCACTTGATAATGGTATATGATCCTTTTAATGTGCTCTTGGATTCTGTTTGGTAGTATTTTCTTGAGGATTTTTGCATCTATGTTCATCAGTGATATTGGCCTGTAGTTTTCTCTCTTTGTGACATCTTTGGTTTTGGTATCAGGGTGATGGTGGCCTCGTAGAATGAGTTTGGGAGTGTTCCTCCCTCTGCTATATTTTGGAAGAGTTTGAGAAGGATAGGTGTTAGCGCTTCTCTAAATGTTTGATAGAATTCGCCTGTGAAGCCATCTGGTCCTGGGCTTTTGTTTGTTACAAGATTTTTAATCACAGTTTCAATTTCAGTGCTTGTGATTGGTCTGTTCATATTTTCTACTTCTTCCTGACTCAGTCTTGGCAGGTTGCGCATTTCTAAGAAGTTGTGCCTTTCTTCCAGGTTGTCCATTTTTTGGCCTATAGTTGCTGGTAGTAGTCTCTCATGATCCTTTGTATTTCTGCAGTGTCAGTTGTTACTTCTCCATTTTCATTTCTAATTCTACAGATTTGAGTCTTCTCCCTTTTTTTTTTGATGAGTCTGGCTAATGGTTTATCAATTTTGTTTATCTTCTCAAAGAACCAGCTTTTAGTTTTATTGATCTTTGCTATCGTTTCCTTCATTTCTTTTTCATTTATTTCTGATCTAATATTTATGATTTCTTTCCTTCTGCTATGTTTGAGGTTTTTTTGTTCTTCTTTCTCTAATTGCTTTAGGCGTAAGGTTAAGGTTTTTTTTTGAGATTTTTCTTGTTTCTTGAGGTAGAAATGTATTGCTATAGACTTCCCTCTTAGAACTGCTTTTTCTGCACCCCATAGGTTTTGGGTCATCGTGTTTTCATTGTCATTTGTTTCTAGATATTTTTTTATTTCCTCCTTGATTTCTTCACTGATATCTTGGCTATTTAGTAGTGTATTGTTTAGCCTCCATGTGTATGTATTTTTTACAGATCTTTTTCCTGGAATTGATATCTAGTCTCATAGTATTGTGGTCAGAAAAGATACTTGATATGATTTTAATTTTCTTAAATTTACCAAGACTTGATTTGTGACCCAAGATATGATCTATCCTGGAGAATGTTCCATGAGCACTTGAGAAGAAAGTGTATTCTGTTGTTTTTGGATGGAATGTCCTATAAATATCAATTAAGTCCATCTTGTTTAATGTATCATTTAAAGCTTGTGTTTCCTTTTTTATTTTCATTTTGGGTGATCTGTCCGTTGGAGCGCGTGGGGTGTTAAAGTCCACTACTAATGATTGTGTTACTGTTGATTTCCCCTTTTATGGCTGTTAGTATTTGCCTTATGTATTGATGTGCTTCTATGTTGGGTACATAAATATTTACAATTGTTTTATCTTTTTCTTGGATTGATCCCTTGATCATTATGTAGTGTCCTTCTTTGTCTCTTGTAATAGTCTTTGTTTTAATGTCTATTTTGTCTGTTATGAGAATTGCTGCTCCAGCTTTCTTTTGACATCCATTTGCATGGAATGTATTTTTCCTTCCCCTCACCTTCAGTCTGTATGTGTCCGTACGCATGAAGTGGGTCTCTTGTAGACAGCATATATACAGGTCTTGTTTTTGTATCCATGCAGCCATTCTATTTCTTTTGGTTGGAGCATTTAATCCATTTACATTTATGGTAATTATCAATATGTATGTTCCTATTACCATTTTCTTAATTGTTTTGGGTTTGTTATTGTAGGTCTTTTACTTCTCTTGTGTTTCCTGCCTAGAGAAGTTCCTTTAGCAGTTGTTGTAAAGCTGATTTGGTGGTGCTGAATTCTCTTAGCTTTTGCTTGTCTGTAAAGGTTTTAATTTCTCCATCAAATCTGAATGAGATCTTTGCTTGGTAGAATAATCTTGGTTGTAGGTTTTTCCCTTTCATCACTTTAAATATGTCCTGCCACTCCCTTCTGGCTTGCAGAGTTTCTGCTGAAAGATAAGCTGTTAACCTTATGGGGATTCCCTTGTGTGTTATTTGTTGTTTTTCCCTTGCTGCTTTTAATATTTTTTCTTTGTATTTAATTTTTGATAATTTGATTAATATGTGTCTTGGCATGTTTCTCCTTGGATTTATCCTGTGTGGGACTCTCTGTGCTTCCTGGAGGTGATTAACTATTTCCTTTCCCATATTAGGCAAGTTTTCAACTGTAATCTCTTCATATATTTTCACAGTCCCTTTCTTTTGCTCTTCATCTTCTGGGACCCCTGTAATTCGAATGTTGGTACATTTAATGTTGTCCCAGAGGTCTCTCAGACTGTCCTCAATTCTTTTCTTTTTTTTTCTTTATTCTGCTCTGCAGTAGCTATTTCCACTATTTTATTTTCCAGGTCACTTTTCTGTTCTTCTGCCTCAGTTATTCTGCTATTGATCCCTTGTAGGGAATTTTTAATTTCATTTATTGTGTTGTTCATCACTGTTTGTTTGCTCTTTAGTTCTCTTAGGTCCTTGTTACATGTTTCTTGTCTTTTCTCCATTCTATTTCCAAGATTTTGGGTCATCTTTACTATCATTATTCTGAATTCTTCTTCAGGTAGACTGCCTATTTCCTCTTAATTTGTTAGGTCTGGTGGGTTTTTACCTTGCTCCTTCATCTGCTATGTGTTTTTCTGTCTTCTCATTTTACTTAACTTACTGTGTTTGGGGTCTCCTTTTCACAGGCTGCAGGTTCGTAGTTCCTGTTGTTTTTGGTGTCTGTCCCCAGTGGCTAAGGTTTGTTTAGTGGGTTGTGCAGGCTTCCTGGTGGAGTGGATTTGTGCCTGTGTTCTGGTGGATGAGGCTCGATCTTGTCTTTCTGGTGGGCAGCTCCATGTCTGGTGGTGTGTTTTGGGGTGTCTGTGGCCTTATTATGATTTTAGGCTGCCTCTCTGCTAATGGGTGGGGTTGTGTTCCTGTTTTGCTAGTTGTTTGGCATAGGGTGTCCAGCACTGGAGCTTGCTGGTTGTTCAGTGGAGCTGGGTCTTGGCATTGACATGGAGATCTCTGGGAGATTTTTGCTGTTTGATATTACGTGGAGCTGGGAGGTCTCTTGTGGACCAGTGTCCTGAACTTGGCTCTCCCACCTCAGAGGCACAGCCCTGACACCTGACTGGAGCACCAAGAGCCTGTCATCCACATATCTCAGAATCAAAGGGAGAAATAAAAAAGAAAGAAAGAAAGAAGAAGATCAAATAAAGTGATTAAAATAAAAATTTAAAAATAATTATTGAAAAATATTTTTAAAGTAATTAAAACAGAAAGAAAGAAGAGAGCAACCAAACCAAAAAACAAATCCACCAATGATAACAAGCGCTAAAAAGTATACTAAAAAAACAAAAACACTGATAGACAGAACCCTAGGACAAATAGTAAAAGCAAAGCTATACAGACAAAATCACACACAGAATCATACACATACACACTCACATAAAGAGAAAAAGGGAAAAAAATATATATATCGTTGCTCCCACAGTCCACCTCCTCAATTTGGGATGATTCGTTGTCTATTCAGTTATTCCACAGATGTAGGGTACATCAAGTTGACTGTGGAGATTTAATCCACTGCTCCTGAGGCTGCTGGGAGAGATTTCCCTTTCTCTTCTTTGTTCGCACAGCTCCAGGTGTTCAGCTTTGGATTTGGCCCCGCCTCTGCACGTAGGTCGCCTGAGGGTTCGCTCAGATAGGACGGAGTTAAAGGAGCAGCTGATTCAGGGGCTCTGGCTCACTCAGGCGGTGGGGAGGGAGGGGCAAGCCTACGGTGGCAGAGCCGGGCGTGACATTGCAACAGCCTGAGGCACGCCGCGTGTTCTCCTGGGGCAGTTGTGCCTGGATCACGGCACCCTGGCAGTGGCGGGCTGCACAGGCTCTCGAAGGGGAGGTGTGGATAGTGACCTATGCTCGCACACAGGCTTTTTGGTGGCGGCAGCAGCAGCCTTAGCATCTCATGCCCATCTCTGGGGTCCGCGCTGATAGCCACAGCTCGCACCCGTCTCTGGAGCTCCTTTAAATGGCCCTCTCCTCGCGTACCAGGGAACAAAGAGGCAAGAAAAATTCTCTTGCCTCTTCGGCAGTTCCAGACTTTTTCCCAGACTCCCTTCCGGCTAGCTGTGGTGCACTTGCCCCCTTCAGGCTGTTTCATCCAGCCAACTCCAGTCCTCTCCCTGGGGTCTGAGCTCTGAAGCCTGAAGCCCGAGCCTCAGCTCCCAGCCCCCACCCGCCCCAGCAGGCAAGCAGACAACCTCTTGGGCTGGTGAGTGCTGGTCGGCACCGATCCTCTCTGCGGGAATCTCTACGCTTTGCCCTCTGCACCCCTGTTGCTGTGCTCTCCTCCGTGGCTCTGAAGTCTCTCCCCTCCGCCACCCACAGTCTCCACCCGTGAAGGGGCTTCTAGTGTGTGGAAACCTTTCCTCCTTCACAGCTCCCTCCCACTGGTGCAGGTCCCGTCCCTATCCTTTTGTCTCTGTTTATTCTTTTTTCTTTTGCCCTACCCAGGTGCGTGGGGAGTTCTTGCCTTTTGGGAGGTCTCCTGTCTTCTGCCAGCATTCAATAGGTGTTCTTTAGGAGTTGTTCCACATGTAGATGTATTTCTGATGTATTTGTGGGGAGGAAGGTGATCTCCACGTCTTACTCTTCCACCATCTTGAAGCTCCCCCTAGCATTTTGACTAGAGATTTGGGGGGGCTTTTTTTTTTGTCTGCACCCTGCGGCATTCCTGAATTGTTGGCTTCTTCAGCTCTAAGTCTAGGATATACAAGGCAAAAAGAAAACCCAAAGAACTGACCAGCATTTTGTTCCTTGGGTCCTGTGATATTGTGATTTATAATGAACATATATTTAGTCTTTGTCCCTATTTCTGGCACAGAGCTCCTAAAATCCTTGTAATTTCCTGTAATGAAAGATAAAGGTGTCTCTTGTTATGTTTGGACAATGGCTAAGGATGAGGACTGGTTGCCAGGAGAACCAACCATGTGATTAGAGGGTTGGAATTTTCAGTCCCACCCCCACCTCCCCAACTTCCAGGGAGTGGAGAGGGGCTGGAGATTGAGTTCAATCACCAGTGGCCAGTGATTTAATCAATCATGCCCATGTAACGAGGCCTCCATAACAGCCCAAAGGGCAAGGTTCAGAGAGCTTCTGGGATGGTGAACACTCGGAGATATGGGGAGAGTGGCACACCTAGAGAGGGCATGGAGGCTCCTTATTTGTCCCCCATACCTTGCCCTATGCATCTCTTCCATCTGGCTGTTCCTGAATTATATCCTTTTATAATAACCTGGTAATCCAATAAATAAAATGTTTCTCTTGAATTCTGTGAGCAGCTCTAGCAAATTTATCAAACCCAAGGAAGGGGTCATTGGAATCTATATCCTATCAGAAGCCCAGGTGACAACTTGGACTTGAGATTGGCATCTGAAGTGAAGGGATCAGTCTTGTGGATCTGAGCCATTAACATGTGGAATCTAGTGCTATCTCCAGGTAAACAGTGTCAGAATTGAGTTGAATTGTAGGACACCCAGCTGGTGTCCAAGAATTCCATGATGGGGGACTTCCCTGGTGGCCCAGTGGTTAAGAATCCGCCTGCCGTGCAGGGGACACGGGTTCAAGCCCTGGTCCGGGAAGATCCCACATGCTACAGAGCAACTGAACCCGTGCACCACAACTGCTAAGCCTGCATTCTGGAGCCCGCAAGCCACGACTACTGAGCCCACATGCTGCAACTACTGAAGCCTGCGTGCCTAGAGCCCGTACTCTGCATCAAGAGAAGCCACCACAGTGAGAAGCCCACACACTGCAACGAAGAGTAGCTCCTGCTCGCCAACTAGAGAAAGCCCGCACGCAGCAATGAAGACCCAACGCAGCCCCAAATTAATTAATTAATTACCAAAAAAAACCCACGAATTGCATGATGGTGTGGGGAAACCCCACCTCCCACACACTGAAAGTAAGTGCAGACTCCTTAGGTCCCAAGAACCGTTGTCTTTCTGCCTTCTTCTCTCCACATTTCAGAGCCTTCTTATGTTTGATTTATTTGTAATTTCCAGGGATTTAGTTGTACTTAGAGGAATGAACAGGGAAAAAGTGCATCTACTCCATCTTTCCAGAAAAATAGAATTGTTCTGAGAATTATGTGAGGCAGTGATTCTCAACTAGAGGTGATAATGCCCCCCAGGGAAGGGAGCATTTGGCAGTCTGGAGACTTTTTTGGTTGTCACAACTGGTCGGTGGGGGTGCTGCTCACATCTAAGTGAGTAGAGGCTAGGGATGCTGCTAAACATCCTACAGTGCACAGGATGGCTCCCACAACAAAGAATTATCTAGCCCCAAATATTAATAGTACCAAGTTTTAGAAGCCCTGCTGTGACTTTGTGAAAGGACATTGTGAACTACTAGACACCATTTATCATTACCATCATGAGAGACAAACATGTTTATGTGCATTTGAGCAAGCTGCCTCCACAGATCAAAGGTTTTTTCCCTGTTGTTTTACATCAGTATATGACAAGAATCTGGACATTTAAAGCTTCTACGCTATAGGCTAAGAGATTTTAAGCTTCTATACTGTAAGCAGAGAGCACCAAACACAGCACACTGCACACACTAGGCAGTTTATAAATGCCTACTATCCAGCACACAACAGAGCTTTTCAATCTAGACAGGTCTGTGGATCTTCCAAAGAGCAAACCTTAAGGAGAATAAGAAGATGACATTAATATAAGCTTCCAAGCAGGTACATTAAAAATGAATATTCTAAATACAGGTATCAGGCATCAGCAACATTTTCCCATTGCTGGCCTGAGGAGGATTCAAAGGAAAGAAAGATCCAGGTGGCAGATACCAAACTACTAATGAAGCTCAGGTTTCCATTTTAAATGCCTCTGTCTCCCAACTCCAAATGTTGTTCCTAATAACCTTAATAATCTCTTTACACTATCAAGGATAAGTATCAAGGGGTCTGTGGAGGGCAGTAAAAGCGGATAAGAGTAGAAGATAATGGGGTGAAGTTGGGAATATAGAAATCATATCACAAATTTGTAGCATAGGCAAGAGAAGTGGAAATTTCAGTGCCTGACAAAACCAAAAAACTGCAAATCAGGGTTAGACAGCCACCTTGGGAACACAACTCAGATGGGTGGAGGATGGATGGATGGATGGGACAGTTTATCCAGCCTAGACCTGACTCTACTGATATTAAACCAAAAATTCTCAATTAACTTCTCAGATATCTTCATTTTCTTGCATGACATATTAAGGACTTACTACTTACCAAAACCTTCCTTCCCTTCTTGAGCTGGCAAGTATCAATTTATGTCTTCTGTATTTCAGGAAGTACCCTTTCTTCCCTTCTTGAGCTGGTAAGTATCAATTTATGTCTTCTATATTTTAGGAAGTATCCCCACATTCTAAAGTACTAGTGTTAAATAGTCTGTTTTCCTTACATGTACACACACACAGGGAGACAGCCCAGTCCACTGGCTTTGGAGTACCTGGGTTTAAATTTATGGGTTCAAATTCAGCTCCTTGCCAGGTATCTGACCAAAGGTTGTTATTTATAACTCTCTCAGTGCTTGATTACCCTCTTTTTTTTGTTTTGTTTTGTTTTTTTGGCTACACCATGTGGCTTACAGAAACTTAGTTCCCCAACCAGGGATTGAACCCTGGTGCCATGGCGGTGAAAACACCGAGTCCTAACGCCTGGACAGCCAGGGAATTCCTGCTTACCCTCATTTTCTAATAGCAAGAATATTGTAAGGAATAAATGAAAAATGTCTGCTAAAGTTTCTACCACGGTTCCTAGCATTTTGATCCATGAAGGATAACTGTTGGTATAATAATATTTATATTATATATAATGTATTAATATAAAATATTATTATTGGCCTTCCACACCCTTCTCAATCTCTTCAACTGACAAGCACTCACCTAACCACTCTGTTTTTATCCATTCCTGTTGGCATATTTTCTAGCTTCCACTTCTGTGCCAATGAGATCTACATTCAGAATTCCAAGTCTGAAGTATCCTGGCTTTATACCTGTGTAGGATAATCTTTATTTGGTTTCTATATCAGTCAACAATTGCCACACTAATCCTGTATAATGAAACACCCCAAAACTCAGTAGCTTAACAGAACCATCATTTATTCTCATTCTTAAGTCTATAGGTTGGCTGGGAGTCAGCTAGTCCAGGCTCGACTGGATCCAAGCGCAAATTACATATAGGTCTTTTCCACGTGTCTCTCTCATCCTCCCTAGACCACAGGGCTACCCAAGACAATTTCTTATCATAGTGATGACAGAAGCTTCTGAAGGGGCAGTAGAAACACATGACTGTTAAGCTTAGTCTCAGGGCTGGTACACTGTCACTTGTGCCTACCTCATTGGCAAGAGCAAGTCATATGACTATGCCCAACATCAGTGGGGCAGAGAAATAGACTGTAGCTTCAGTGGAAGCATATGGAAAGTCACACAGCAAAGAGCAGAGATATGGAGAGGGTTGAAGAATTGGCAACAATAATGCAATTGAGCATAGTTTCCTATACTCCTCTTGCTGATCCTCAATTTCTTGTTGGCCCATTATGTGCCTCAGCCTCACACTTCAGAGCCCAGGCTTGAGTAACATTGTTTTCTTTCCTGCATCAGAGTGATTGACCAGAACCCATTGTTCATTTACCAAACAATAAACAAGGCATAATGGGGGAAACAATCATGTGTGAAGCCTGGTTCCTGCTCTCAAGGTATTCCCAGACTGGTGTAGAAGGTAGAACAAAAGAATAAATAATTCTACTAGAAAGCAGAATGTGGGGGGCACCCTAAAATATAAATGTGATAAATTTACCATATGACCCCACAATTCCACTCCTAGGTATCTGTATGCAGTAAATGAAAATATCTACCCACAAAAAAAACTTGTACATGAACGTTTACAGTATTATTATTTATAAATGTCAGTAAGTGAAAACAACACAAATGTTCATTAACTAATGAATGGACAAGGAAAATGTGGTATATTCATACAATGGAATATTATTTGGTAATTAAAAAGAATGATGTACTGGTACATGCTAAAGCATGGATGAATCTCAAAAACATTATGATAAGTGAAAGAAGCCAGACACAGAAGACCCCACATATTGTACAACTGCATTTGTATGAAAAGTCCAGACATCAAATCAATTGAGACAGAAAGTAGATTAGTTGTTGTCAGGGCCTGCAAGTGGGCAAGGGGATCTTGTTGGGCTTATCGAAATGTTCTAAAACTGAATTGTGGTAATGGCTGCACAATTTGTTATAGTTACTAAAATTCATTGAATTGGGTGAATTGAAATGGGTGAATTTTGGGCTTCCCTGGTGGTGCAGTGGTTGAGAGTCCGCCTGCCGATGCAGGGGACGCAGGTTCGTGCCCCTGTCCGGGAGGATCCCACATGCCGCGGAGCGGCTGGGCCCATGAGCCATGGCCGCTGAGCCTGCGCGTCCAGAGCCTGTGCTCTGCAGCGGGAGAGGCCACAGCAGTGAGAGGCCCGCGTACCGCCAAAAAAAAAAAAAAAAAAAAAGAAAGAAATGGGTGAATTTCATGACGTAAATATTACCTCAAAAAAGTTGTTTTTTTTAAAAAAAGGAAAAATTTGTGCAGCCAATGTACAATGGCAACTATTAGATGTCTTAGGAAGTTAAATGTTACTACATATGTTGGCTTTTGTGATTTTTTAAAATGTTTAACTTGTGGTTTTCTAAATATTTCAATTTTGTACCTATTTCTGGATTCTTGAAAGATGGACCCCAAATGATATATGCTTCAGATTTTAAAAACCCAGATTCATGACAGTCTGATGGGTAATAACAGACATAAATGCTTTAAAAATTCAAGTTAAGATTTTGAATACTAAATTAAGATTTAACAATTCACTCAATGACAGTGAAAGTTGAGAGAGAAGAACATTTTTATTTTCCATGTACATATGTCACCAAAATGAATGGAGAGACATGGCATTAGATACACTAATACAAAGAAATAAAGCAGGAATGCTCTCTCACTCATGCTCTACCTGGTCAGGAGGGACTGTGGTCCAGGGATCCCCAGGTCCAGCCATGTGATAAAGGGGGCCCCAAACTTAGTCATCTTGGATCCCTTTGGTCAGGATTCTTCACAAATGCGTTGTGTTGCCCAAAGTTGAGAAGAGACTGGAGAGAATGTATATTTGAGGCTGAAGTTTGACAGCCTATGTGAACTGTGCTGTGGCTGAGGAGAAATAAAAAGACAATTTAACATGGGGAGGGGGAAGGGTAAGCTGGGACGAAGTGAGAGAGTGGCATAGACTTATATATACTACCAAACGTAAAATAGATAGCTAGTGGGAAGCAGCCGCATAGCACAGGGAGATCAGCTCGGTGCTTTGTGACCACCTAGAGGGGTGGGATAGGGAGGGAGGAAGGGAGGTGCAAGAGGGAGGGGATATGGGGATATATGTATACATATAGCTGATTCACTTTGTTATACAGTAGAAACTAACACACCATTGTAAAGCAATTGTACTCCAATAAAGATGTTTAAAAAAAAGACAATTTAATAAATGATGGCTGAAAATGTGGTTTTTAAAATTTAATAGTAGATATTTGTATTTATTAGGTACCATTAAGTTAGGGATACTATATTCATTGGTTTGTTCATTCATTGCATTTATGTATAAAATTTATTTTAGCTAAAAACAAAAAACAAAAACAGTTTACCTCCCACCCCCTGCCTCCAATTTGTTCTCTGTATCTATTAGCTTGGTGTTTGGTGTGTGTGTGTTTGTGTGTTTATATTTATTTTATAGTCTACATATAAGAGAGATCATACAGTATTTGTCTTTCTCTGTCTGACTTATTTCACCTAACATAATGCCCTTGAAGTCCATTCATGTTGTTGCAGATGACAAGATTTCATTCTTTTTATGGCTGAAAAATTGAGACATGCATAGATATAGATATATGTATATATTCATTCATCCATCAACGGACACCAATGTTGTTTCCATATCTTGGCTATTGTGAATAATGCTGCAATGAACATGAGGGTGCAGTTATCTCTTTGAATTACTGTTTTCATTTTCTTTAAATAAATACCCAGAAGTGGGATTGCTGGATCCTTAGTTCTATTTTTAAGTTTTTGTGTAACCTATCCAGTATTATCTGTAGTGGGTAAAGCTATTTACATTGCCACCAGCAGTGCACAGGGATTCCCTTTGCTGCACATCGTCAAGGAAAATCCTTGTGCACTGTTGGTGGGAATGTAAATTTTTGCAGCCACTATGGAGAACAGCATGGAGTTTCCTCAAAAAATTAAAAATAGAAATACCATGTAATCCAGCAATTCCACTTCTGGGTATTTATCCTAAGAAAATTAAACACTAACTTGAAAAGATATCTACACCCCTGTGTTCATTGCAGCATTTATTTACAATAGCCAAAATGTGGAGAAGTTCTATGTGTCTGCTGATAATGAGTGGATAAAGAAAATGTGATATACACAATGGAAAATTATTCAGCCATAAAAAGAAAGAAATCCTGCCCTTTTTGCCAACAAGGATGCACCCTAAGGGCATTATGTTAAGTGAAATAAGTCAGAGAAAGGTACTGTATGATCTCACTTACACCTGGAATCTAAAAACAAAAAAATGGAAGTCATACATACAGAGAACAGTTTGGTCGTTGCCAGAGGAGAGGGTGGGTGGGTAAAATGAGTGAAGGATGTCATAAGGTGCAAAATTCCAGTTATAAAATAAATGTCATGTAGTGTACAGCATGATAACTATAGTAAATAACACTATTGTATATTTGAAAGTAACTAAGAGAGTAGATCTTAAAATTTCTCATCACAAGAAAAAAATTTTTGTAGCTATGTGTGGTGACAGATGTTACCTAGACTTATTGTGGTGATCACTTTGCAATATGTATAATTATCAAATCATTATGTTGTACACCTAAAACTAATACAATTTTATATGTTTATTATATCTCAATTTAAAAATAAAAAACAACTTATTATAGTATAGAGGTTAAGTGTTTCGAAGTCAAGCTGACATTTTCCCTTTCTCAAGTTACATTGTAAGTTATATAACCTTAATTTCCTCATCAATAAAATGGGTTTACTATTAAAAAAAGAATTGTACGTACTCCAGAGAAGAAAATAATTATTGTCAGAATCACATTAAATTTACATAAGAAATTCCCTGCATCATGATAGTTAGTTTTATATAATGTATTCAGCAGCATAAACACTACATTATTTGGAACCATCCATATATGAAGTTGGTTACTGTGTAGTTCCATTTGTTTTCACTTTCCCAAGCTTCATACTCCACAGTGAACACAATTGTGATTTTAAATTGCTTTCCTTCGTTTTCCATAAAAATTTTGGAATTACATGCCTAACAAGAATTTCTATAAAAATGCTTTCAAAATATATCAACATAATAGCTTCCTCTTTGTACGAATTTTCTAGTTTAAGAAGACCTCAGCCATATTGTTCACTGTTCCACATTCAGTAAATTTATAGGTTTTTCTCCCTTGTGGGAGTTCTATAATGTGTAATTAGCTCTCACTGCCATGCAAGAGCCATCCTGTGTTAAGTACAGGTTTTCCCTACATTGAATCCTCTTATGTATGAGTTCTGGCTTTTCAGTCTTTTCCATATTAATTGCTTTAATGAGGTTTTTCACTAGTATGAATTAAATGATCCTTAACAAATTGTGCATTACAGGAAAAGACTTTTCAACATCCAGTATGTTCAGACGGATTTTCTTCAGCACAAATATTCTTCTGTCTAATGAGTTATTCCTTCCTAATGAAGTGTCTCCCATAATTATATTCATGGTGCTTCTCACCACCATGTATTAATGAGGTATGATTGCTGAGAGAAGGCTTTCCAACTTTCATTACACTCATGGGGTTTCTCTTCAGAATGAATCCTCTGACATCGGATGAGTTTTGATTTCCTGCTGAAGGCTTTCCAATATTCAATACATTCATGGGGCTTTTCCCCAGTATGACTTTTCTGATGTGTCTTAGGACCTGCCTTACAAGATAAGGCTTTTCTACATTCTGCACATTCATGGGGTATCTCCCCAGTATGAATCTTCTGATGAATAGTAAGTTCTGTTTTACTTCTGAAGGGTCTTCTACACTATTTACAATCGTGGTTTTTCACCAGTATGAATTAACTGATGCTTAATAAGGTGTCCTTTCTGGGAGAAGGCTTTCTCCTCAGAATGAACCTTCTGATGTCTGATGAGTTCTGGCTTCAATCTGAAAGCTTTCCCACATTCATTACTTTCAAAGGGTTTTTTCCGGTATGAATTTTCTGATGCCTGATGAGGGGTGCTTTTAGGGAGAAAGCTTTCCTACATTTGGTACATTCATAGGGTTTCTCTCCAGTATGAATTGTCCAGGGCTTGCAGAGATCTAGGTTACATAAGTTTTTCCCACACTCAGCACATTCATAGGACTTCTCCCAAGTGTGAATTTTCTGATGTGTCTTGAGATCTACCTTATGAGAAAAGCCTTTTCCACATTCTGTACATTCATTGGCTTTATCTCCCATATTTATTTCCCTCTGATGTATAATGAATGTTGTCTTACTTCTGAAGGCTTTCTCACATCTTTTGCTGTCATAAGTTTTCTCACCAATATGAATTAACAGATGTCTTACAAGATGAGTTTCTGAGAGAACGCTTTCAAACATTTAGAACACTCATAAGGTTTTAACTGAGTATAATTTCTCTGATGGATACTAAGTTCTGAATTACCACCTCTAAGTTGACTTAAAATTTGCCTTGATTTGCCACAATTTGTTAATTTTCTAAAATGGAGCAAAGCAAAGCATCTCTTGTGAAATGATCCAACTTCTCAAAAGGGAAGAAATATTCTTCAGAAATTCCCACTTTTGTGGTTTCAAATCTAAATTCTTCATCTGAAAGGAGAAGGAAGATAAAAATTGGCTCAACAAGACATATAAAATCAGACAGAAACCAAGCTATGCAGCCCACAATCAGATGTATTACTCTTCTGATTGCTGGTCTGGGGCTTGGCACATAGTTGGTGCTTCATAAGCAATTGTGAAAAACATCAGTGTCTTATCCTATTATAGCTCCTGTTCTCCGAATTTGTATTGATCATTACTTCCTTCCCCTATTGTCTTCATCCCTAGATACTTCTTTTCTTGCCTCTGAAACCACATTTCCCTTTAAATCTAATATTAAATCTTGACACTTAAGGCTTCCACTTACTGTGACTATTATAAACTTAGGCTTTTCTCAAATTTTATTCTCATTTCCTCAAAACAAACCAACCAGTAATAACCTAACTAGACTGTGCTTGCCAAAATATTCAAATGATATACATAATTCCTGTGCTCAAAGCCCATCTGTAACACTCTTAAGCCAACAAATCCAGTTATCTACAATATTTCACTAGTACCCACAAATATATTCTGCTCCAGTAGGATCAGAATACTAATTATTCTGTACAAAGTCAGGTTTATTGCAAGTTTGTGTATATACAAATGCCCCTCTGCACCACTTAGCTTACTTTTCCTCTTCTTGACTACTTATTCAAAACATGTGTGTGAGGGTATGTAACCAAGAGAAATTAGTGTACCATGCTCTGAAATAATAATTTTTCCTAACTTTTTCATACTACCTTCAAAGGTCTTTTTTCTGTGAATTCCTAACAATAACACTGATTTTGACAGTTTCATATTCTCGAAGATATTTATTCTGAGCTGCTCCAATCTGCAGTGAAAGCTCTCTAGAACTCCTACAAAACTGTGGCCACGGGATCTACCTCCTCCTTCTTGCCTTGGATTCCCTCACTTATGTTTTTTGCTGGATCCTGATACTTTGATTCCATGTTTTCTTTTTCCAGTAGTTTCCTGATAGACTTGTGAATAGGAGATAAATTCTTTTGAGACCATGCATGTCTGAAAATGTTGGTATTGTATACCAAAACATAATTAATAGTTTTGTATGGTAGAAAAATTCTAGGTTGGAAATAATTTTCTCACAAATTTTTGGAGGTATTACTCTATTATATTCTAGGTTCCATTATTGCTGTTGAAGTCTAAAGCCAATTTTGTTGCAGGTCTCTTATTTATGTTCTTTTCTCTTCCTCTTAGGAAGCTTTACAGATATTCTTCTGTAATTAGCATTTAGAAATTTTATGATCTGGATTAATGTCAGTTTACTTTCATCCACTTTGCTAGCCATCATTCAGTGGACACTTTCAGCGAGAAAATTTTCTTAAATTATTTTGTAACAGTTTTCTTCCTCCATTTTCTCTCTTCTCTCTGTTCATGAAATTTCAAAATGCTAATTACATTACTTATGGACATTTCAGATGATTACATTTTTGATGATTATGAATAAAGCTGCTGTAAACATTCTTGTTCAAGTCTTTTTGTGGACATAAGATTCCTTTCTCTTGGGAATATAAGAATGGAATTGCTGGAATCATGAGGGAGGCTTATATTTAATTTACCAAAGTCTGCCAGACAGATTTTAAGGTATCTGTGTATGCAACTCCCGCCAGTTATATATGAGCATTCCAGTTGTTCCACATCCTTGCCAACACTTGGTTTGTTGATCTTTTTTTAGCTATCCTGGTAGTTGTGCAGTAGAATCTCATGGTGATTTTACTTTGCATTTTCCTGATGACTAATAAGATTGAGCATCACTTGATGAGCTTACTGACATTTGTATATCTTGGTATGAGTGCTCATTCAAGCCTTTCACAAAATTTTTGGATTATCTTTTTAATTATTTCTGACTTGAAGGAATCAGTTTTATTCTGGATACAAATTCTTCGTCAGTTTTATTCTGGATACAAAAAATATTGAAAATATTTTTTGAACCCAGCACAGACTTCTTCCAAACCATCTAAGAAAGAAACCCTGACTTTCAGACCTTCAGAAAAAGTGTTTATTTCATTTATATCACACACACACACACAAAGGAACAACTACTTTAAACATGTATTAAATTTTTTAAGTTAAAAAAAACTCAATGGTTTCTACATCACAATACATATGAAAATTAATTCAAGATTGACATAAATCTAAATGTGAAAGCTAAAACTATAAAATTTCTAGAAGAAAATAGAGAAGAAAATCTTCACAATCTTAGAGGACAGATCTATTAATGAGGACATAAAAAGCATTAGTCATGAAAGAAAAATAAATAAATTGGGATTCCTCAAAATTAAAATTACTCATCAAACACAATGTTAATTAAATGAAAAGGCAAATCACAGACTGGAAAAAATATTTTCAATATTTTTTGTATCCAGAATAAAACTGAAAAAGAACTTGTATCCAGAATAAAACTGATTCCTTCAAGTCAGAAATAATTAAAAAGATAATCCAAAAATTTTGTGAAAGACTTGAATGAGCACTCATACCAAGATATACAAATGTCTGTAAACTCATCAAGTGATGCTGAACCTTATTAGTCATCAGGAAAATGCAAAGTAAAATCACCATGAGATTCTACTGCACAACCACCGGGATAGCTAAAAAAAGATCAACAAACCAAGTGTTGATAAGGGTGTAGAACAACTGGAATGCTCACATATAGCTGACGGGAGTTGCATACACAGATACCTTAAAATCTGTCTGGCAGATTTTCATAAATTAAATATAAACCTCCCCTATGATTCCAGCAATTCCATTCTTATATTCCCAAGAGAAAGGAATCTTATGTCCACGAAAAGGCTTGAACAAGAATGTTTATAGCAGCTTTATTCATAATCATCAAAAAATGTAATTATCTGAAATATCCATCAACAAAATGAACAAATTATAGTATACAAGTAACATGGAATTCTACTCTTAAGAAAAGAATAATTGATGTGTATAACAATATGGATAAGTGTTAAAAACGTTATGTGCAGTGAAAGAAGCCAAACACAAAAGAGAATCACACGGTAAGTACTATGTTCATGTACATTTCACCGCATGTAACTTACACTCAATTTCTAAAAATGTAAAATGTGGGTAAATATAAAAGACAGCTGGCTATCTAAAACAAAAATAACACAGTATTATGGGGTTTATTATGTATATAGAAGTAAAATATTTGAAAACAACATAAAGATCAGAAGGTTAAATGGAATTATACTATTGGAAGATTTTTATGTTGTTTGTGAAATAGTATGTTGTTAATTAAAAGTCGACTGTTACAAATTAAAGATGCATACTGTATTCCCTGGGACAATTTTCAAAAGGGAGAACCACTTGAAAAGTCAATGCTTGATTAAGAAAAAGAAAGCAGAAAAAGAGGAACAAAGAACAGATCAGACAAATAGAACGAGATTGCAAGTTGGTGAACTTGAATCATATCAGTAATTATATGAAATGAAAATGAATTAAACAATGCCATTAAAAGACAGTTATTATAAAACAACATTTTTTAAAAACCTACATAAATATTTAAATCTTTTGTGCATCAAAAGACACAATAAACAAAGTGAAAAGGCAACTGATGAAAGGGGAAAAAATATCTTCAAATCATGTCTGATAAGGGATTAATATCCAAAATATATAAAGAACTCATGTAATTCAACAACCAAAAAACCCATCTGATTAAAAAATGAGCAAAGGACTTGAATAGACACTTCTCCAAAAGATATACAAATGCAATAAGGATACGAAAAGATGCTTAATATTCCTAATCACTAGAGAACTGCAAATCAAAACCACAATTAGATACCCCCGCACATTCATTAGGATAGCTACTATCAAAAACACAGAAAATAAGTGTTGGTGAGGATGTAGAGAAATTGAAACCCTGTACATCGTTGGTGAGAATATAAAATGTTACAGCTGCTATGGAAAATAATATGGCAGTTCCTCAAAAAATTAAAAATAGAATTATTATATTACCATATAGCAATTCCACTTCTGGATATATACACAAAAAACTGACAACAAGGTTTTGAACAGATACATGTATATGTTCATAGCAGCATTCTTCGCGATAGCCAAAAGGTGGAAACAACCGAGGTGTGCAACTACAGGTGAATGGATAAACAAAATGTGGTATGTACCTACAATGGAATGTATTTCAGTCTTAAAAAAGAAGAAAATTCTGACACATGCTACAACACAGATGAACGTTGAGAACATTAGGCTAAGTGAAATAAGCCATCATAAAAAGACGAATATTGTATGATTCCACTGATGTGAAATATCTAGCATAGTCAGAGTCATAGAGACAGAAAGGAGAATGGTGGTTTCCAGGGGCTGGGAAAAGGGGGAATGACACATTATTTTTCAATGGATACAGAGTTTTAGTTCTGCGAAATTAAAAGAATTCTAGAGATGACTGGTGGTAATTGTTGCACAAAAATGTCAATGTACCTATTACCGCTTAACTTAAAATTGGTTAAGATGGAACATTTTGTGTTATGTGTATCTAACCACAATTTTTAGAAAGACTGAACTGTATGCTGACTACAAGAAACATATTTTGAACTTAAGGACAGCTATGTTGAAAGTAAAAGGATGCAAAAACATATACAATGCAAACACTAATTATAAGACCAGTACGGCTATGTTAATAGAGATAAAGTAGGTATCAAGACATAAGTATTTCTAGCAAAGAGGGAAATTTCAAATGACAAAATGATAATGTCATCTGGATGATATAAAATCCTAAATGTATATGCAACAAATGTCACTTCAAAATTGACAGAACAAAAAGCAAAATAGGCAAATCTATAATCACAGTTAGAAATTTTCATACTACTCTCTTGTCTGTTTGATCAAACAAACAAAAAGTCAGTAAAGATACTGAACACTATCAAGCAATTTAACCGAATTGACATTTATAGAACATTACAACTAATACTCAGGTAATGCACATTCTTTTCAGAATGTATGAAATATTTATGAAAAGAGACCATACACTGTATCATAAAATATGTCTCAATAAATTTTAAAGAATTGAAGTAATGCAAACTATGTTTTCTAATGATAAAGATATAACAGAAATCAACAATGAAAATATGACTAGAAAATACCAAAATATTTAGAAATTAAACAAGACACTTCTATATATCACATGGAGTAAAAAATCCTAAATGGAAGGGAAATATTTTGAGGTGAATAATAAAAACACAATGTATTGAAGTTGATAAGATGCAGCTAAAGCAGTAGTTAGAGAAAAATTTAGAGGTTTGAATACATGTATATTAGAAAATAAGATTTAAACAAATGTACAATCGATAAAAAGAAAGCCAATAGTTGATTCCTTCAAGTGATTAAATTGATAAACCCTGAACAAACCTAAACAAATGAAAAATATACAAATTACAAAAAATAGAAATAAAAATAAGGATTACCACTAACGATTATACACAGATTAAAAAATAATAAAAGGACATCACGAACACCTTTCTGGCAATAAATTTGACAATTTAGAGAAAATGACAATTTCTTAAAAGAAATTACTGAGTTACTAAAACTGACACAAAAATAATCTTAGTGACTAATATCTACTGAAGAAAATGAATCTGAATAAAAGCTTTCCCACAAAGAAAATACCAGGCCCTGATGCCCTAATAGTAAATTTCATTAAAATATTTAGAGAATCTTACACAAACTTTTTAAAAGAATTAGTAAATAATGAGCCCTTCCCAATTCATGTTGAAGCTAGCATTACCTACCAAAATCTGACAAGTGCATTAAAAAAAGTACAGACAAAAATACCTCGTGATCATAGATGCAAAACTTCTTAACAAAATATTAGCAATTTGGATCCAGCCATGTATAAAAAATAGAATTACACACCATGACCAAGTAAGTTTTATCCCAGCAATGCAAAAAAAAATCAATCAATCAATACAATCTACCAAATTAACAAAATAATGGAGACAATTTATAATTATTGCAGTAGACGTAAGAAAAGCATTTGACATCACAGTTAAGGGTTAAATAGCCCTTAAGGTGGGGTGCAAGGCCAACATGTCTACTTTCACTGCTCAATTCAACATTTACCAGAGGTCCTAACTACTACACTACAGCAAGAAATATAAATAAAATATGTAAAGATAAGAAGGAAGAAATAAAATTGGCTTTATTTGCAGATGATATAATTGTGAATGCAAAAATATCCAAAAGAATTTACAAATGAACTACCAAACAAAATTTCCAAGACTGTAGAATAAAGTCAATATAAAAAATTGATTATAGTTCTATATATTATCAACATCCATTAAAATGAAATTAAAAAGCAATACTTTTTAGAAAAGTGTCAAAAAATATTTTGATATACTGAGAAATAAAGTTAACCAAAGATACAAAAAACCTGCACACCAAAAATTAAAAATTACTGAGATATATTAAAGAAGACCTAAATAAATAGAGAGGTATGTCAGCTAATGAATTAAAGACTCATTATCACTGAAGTCAAGTCTCCCAAAATTTATCCATAGGTAAAATGCAATCTCAATCAAAATCCAAACACCCTTTTTGTACTAAATGGGAGACAATATCTGCAAACAATATATCTAAGGGGTTGTTATCCTTTTGTATATACTATATATTTTTATATAAAGAATTCATAGAACATAATATCAAAACAACTTGATTAAAAAATGGGCAGAGGATGGGACTTCCCTGGTGATGCAGTTGTTAAGAATCTACCTGCCATGCAGCAGACACAGGTTCGAGCCCTGGTCTGGTAAGATCCCACATATGGGAGCAACTGAGCCTGTGTACCACAACTACTGAGCCTGTGCTCTAGAGCTCGTGAGTCACACTACTGAGCCTGCGTGCCTAGAGCCCATGCTCTGCAACAAGAGAAGCCACCACAATGAGAAGCCCGTGCACTGCAACCAAGAGTAGCCTCCACTTGACGTAACTATAAAAAGACCGAGCACAGCAACGAAAACCCAGTGCAGCCAAAAAATAAGTAAATAAACTTTAAAAATGGGCAGAGGACCTGAACACATTTTTCAGAGAAGACATACAGATGGCCAACAGGTGCATGAAAAGATGCTCAGCCTCACTAATCATCAGGGTAATGCAAGTCAAAAACACAATGAGCTATCACTTCACAATTATCAGAATGGCTATTATCAAAAAGACAACAAATAACAAGTGTTGGCAAAGATGTGGAGAAAAGGGAACCTTTGTGCACTGTTGGTGGGAATGTAAATTGATGCAGCTACTATGAAAAACAGTATGGAGATTCCTCAAAAAATTAAAAATAGAACTACCACATGACCCAGCAATTCCATTCCTGGGTATTTATCTAAAGAAAACAAAAACACTAATTAGAAAAGATATATGTACCCTCTGTTGATTGCAGCATTATTTGCAATAGCTAATATATGTAAGCAACCTAAATGCCCATCAATAGACAAATAAAGAAGATGTGATATATACGCGCACGTGCGCGTGTGTGTGTGTGTGTGTATACTGAGTCATGAAAAAGTATGAAATCTTGCCATTTGACACAACATAGATGGATGGACCTGGAGATGATTTTGCTAAGTGAAATAAGGCAGACAGAGAAAGACAAATAGCATATGATTTCACTTATATGTGGAAAACAAAACAAATGAACAAACAACATAAACAAAACTGAAAAATAAAACAAATGAACAAACATAACAAAATAGAAACAGAGTTATAGATACAGAGAACAAACAGGTGGCTGACAGAAGGGAGGGGTGTTGGGGAAGAAAGAAATAAGTGAGGGAGGTTAAAAGGTACAAACTTCCAGCTGCAAAATAAATATCACAGGTATGAAATGTACAGTATAGGGAATATAGTCAGTAACTGCAATATCTTTGTATGGTTACATATCATAACTAGAATTATCATGGTGATCATTTTGAAATGCATAGGAATATTGAATTACTATGTTGTATAACAGGAACAAACATAGTGTTGTAGGTCGATTACTGTATTCTTAAAAAACGAACTCATAGAAAAAGAGATCAGATTTGTGGTTACAGAGGCAGAGTCAGGGGAGGGGAAATTGGATGAAAGCAGTCAAAATGTACAAAATTCCAGTTATAAACAATTGCTAGGGTTGTAATGTACAACATCATAAGTACAGTTAACAATGCTGTATGTTATATATGAAAGTTGTTAAGTTAGTAAATCCTAAGAGGATTTACCACAAGAATAAAAAAACTTTTTTTCTTATTTCTTTACTTTTGTATCTATGTGTGATGATGGATGGTCACTAAATTTTTTGTGATAATCATTTCATAATTTATATGTCAAATCATTATTTTGTACGCCTTAAACTTCTACAGTGCTGTATGTCAATTATATCTCAATAAAACTGAAAGAAAAAAGCCAATTTGGAAATTTATATGGAAATTCAAAAGACTTAGAACAGCTAAAATAATCTTGAAGAGGAACAAAGTTGGAAGACTTGTGCTAATTAATCTAAATCATTACTATAAAGTAACAGTAATTAAAGAAGTGAATTTTCGACATAACAAAACAACAGATTATTGGAATAGAACAGAGAAATCAACTCACAATTATATGATCAATTGATTGTTTTAAAAGACACCAATGCAATTGAATAGGGAAAGAAAAGCCATCTCAAATATGGTGCCAGAACAACTAGATATCAGTATGGCGGGGGGGAATATAAGCCTCAACTCCTAGTATAAAACTGTTGTGACTTTATTAAATTAACATTTGTTAAGTGGAACCCCAGGATGTCTGAATAGTGAGCTGTGGTTCAACAAAAGACAAGGAAATCAAAATAGAAGTTTATTACTCACAGGTTCTGGAGGAAGTACTCACATGCCTGAGGGGTCACACTTCAAGGTCAAAGCAGAGTGTGGGCCGAGAAAGCCTGACACTACCTAGTACATGCCTTTATTAGGATCTTTGGGTGAAATGCTTTGAGGTTCCCAGATTAAGCCAGATTGGTCAATTCAATCCCCCAAAAGAGCAAAGGTTTCGTATGTTCCTTGAGGTTCATATCTAAGGGGAAGGGCCTGGGAGGCGAGGAGACTGATTATCACAAGAGCCATCGGGGAGTTCTATCATCAACTTACATTTAACTCTGTGAGCTGTTTTCTAGGACATGTGATGGAGGGAGGAGCTAGTGTCAGTTCAAGGTCTCTGCAGGCTGTGCGGCCACACAAAATGGATGCTGAGGCAGCAATATTATGGAGTAGTTTAACTAAACTGTCAACATACAGAGGAAGGTGGCCAAGATGGCAGTGTTGGAAGACCCTGAGTTCACCTCCTCCCACGGTGCACCAAAATTACAACGATTTACAGAGCAAATATCGATGAGAACTACCTGAAGACTAGCAGGAAATATTTTCTAGAACTAAAGATATAAAGAAAGAACCATAACAAGATGGGTAGGAGAGGTGGAGACATAATATAGTCAAGTCCCATACCCCTGGGTAAGATCCACAAATGGGAAAATAATTAAAATTGCAGAGGTTCCCTCCAAGGAATGAGAGGTCTGAGCTACATATTGGACTCCTCAGCTCAGGGGTCCTGCATGGGGAAGATGAGCCCCCAGAACATTTGGCTTTGAAGGCCAGTGGGGTGACTTTGGGAAGTGCTGTGGGAAATAGAGACTCCACTCTTAAAGGGTGCAAACACAATCTCACGTGCTCCAGCACTCAGGACAGAAACAGTAATCTGAAAGGAGCCTGGGTCAGACCCACTTGCTGATCTTGGAGAGTCTCCTGGAGAGATTAGAAGCAAGTGGGACTCATCCTGGGGACACAGACGCTGGCAGCAGCCATTTTGGGAAGCTTGTTCTACCATGTGGACACTAGTGCTAGCAATTGCATTTTGGCATCCTCCCTCCAACTTATTAGGGCCAGGACCCAACCCTGCACACCAGCCCATGGCACCAGTCCTGGGATGCCACAGACCAAGAGCTAGCTGAGCAGTAACACAGCCCCATCCACCAGGAGACAAGCTGCTATAGGACCTCCTGAGCCTTCACCCACCCCAGAACCGAGCCCTGACTACTGGAATGTTGGTATCAGCCCTAGGATGCAGCCTCACTCAACAGGGGATGGGTACCAGCCCAGGAACCCCCTGGACACTGGTCCTGCCCACCTGTGGGCCAACACCAGCTCTGGGACCCCACTCCCACAGCCAGAGTCCCCAGGCTCTGACCCTACCCACCTGTGGGCCAGCACTAGCTTTTGAAGCACCTGGGGCTCTGTAGCCAACCACCTTGTGACCTGGCTCTGTCCACCAGCAGGCTGGCATCAGGATCAGGACTCTCTTCCTTTACAGTTGGCCATGCAGCCAGCTGTGCCACGACCTGGCCCCATCTACCAGTGGCCAGCAGCCACTGCACAAGGCAGAGCCTGGAAACCAAACAGACCATGGGCCAGGCATGCCTACAAGCACACCCACAGCAGTCGGCCTGCCTCAACAGAAGGGCCCATGCAACCCACAGAGAGAACATCCCTAGAACATATAGCTCTGGTAAACAGAGGGGAATGCACTGGTGGATAACATAGGATGTTTCCTACATAAGCCCACTTCTCCAAGATCAGAAAATGTAACCAATTTACTAAATACATAGAAATAAAAACAGCAAACTAGGCAAAATTAGGCAACAGAAGAATATGTTCCAAATGAAGGAACAAGATAAAGCCCCAGAAGAAGAACTAAGTGAAATGGAGACAAGCAATCTACCCAATAAAGAGTTTAAGGTAATGATGATAGAGATGCTCAAAGAACTTGGGAGAAGAATGGATAAACAGAGTGAGAACTTAGATGTTTTAACAGAGTTAGAAAATATAAAGAAGAACCAAACAGAGATGAAGAATACAATAAGTGAAATACAAAACACACTAGAAGAAATCAGATTAGATGATACAGAGGAAGAGATCAGGGAACTGAAAGACAGAGTAGTGGAAATCACTGAAGCTGAACAGGAAAAAGAATTTTAAAAAATGAAGACACTTAAGAGACCTCTGAGACACCATCAAGCATACTAACATTCACATTATAGGGGTACCAGAAAGAGCAGAGAGAGAGAAAGGGGCATAGGACATAGCTGAAGAACAGCTGAAAAATTCCCTAACCTGGGAAAGGAAACAAACATCCAGGTCTGGGAAGCACGGAGAGTTCCAAACAGGATCAACCCAGAGAGGACCACCCCAAGACACATTATAATTAAAATGTCAAAAATTAAAGATAAAGAGAGAATATTAAAAGCAGCAAGGGAAAAGCAACAAGTTATGTACAAGGGAACTCCCATAAGGCTATCAACTGACTTTTCAGCAGAAACGCTGCAGGGCAGAAGGGAGTGGCACGATATATTTAAAGTGATGAAAGGCAAAAGCCTACAACCAAGAATACTCTACCCAACTTACAACAAAGAATACCCTACTTTCATTAAGATTTGAAGGAGAGATAAAAAGTTTTACAAGCAAGCAAAAGCTAAAAGAGTTCAGCATTACAAAACATCTTTTCTCTAAGTGAAAAAGAAAAGGCCACAACTAGAAATATGAAGAGTTCAAAAGGAAAAATGTCATTGGAAAAGGCAAAAACAGTAGTCAATCAACCACTTATAAAGCTAGTAGGAAGGTTAAAATACAAAAGTAGTGATATCATCTATTTCCACAATAAGTAGTTAAGGGATACACAAAACAAAAGGATGTAAAATATGATGTCAAAAACAGTAAAACAAAGTGGGGGGGAGGAGTAAAAATGCGGGGTTGTTAAATGCATTTCAAATTAAGTTCAGCAACTTAAAATAATCATGTATATGTATAGATTGCTATGTATAAACCTCATGGTAACAACAAACCAAAAATTATAGAAGATACACACACAAAAAAGAGAAAGGAATCCAAATATAACACTAAAGATAGTCATCAAATCATAAGCGAAGAGAGCAAAAGAAGAAGAACAAAAAAGATAAATCAACTATACTTCAATTGAAAAAAAGTGATTACATATATAGTTGGACAAAAAAAAAACAACTACAAAAACAACCCAAAACAAAGCATAAAATGTCAATAAGTACATACCTATCAATGATTAAATGTAAATGGACTAAATGCTCCAATTGAAAGACAGAGTATCTGGATGTATAAAAAAAATAAGACCCATATATATGCTGTATGGAATATTAGCCATAAAAAAGAATGAAATCTTGCCATTTACGACAACATGGATGGACTTAGAGGGTAATATTTAAGTGAAATAAGTCAGACAGAGAAAGACAAATACTGTACAGTGTGAGTAATATAGTCAATAATTATGTAATGTCTTTATATGTTGACATATGACAATTAGTCTTATTATGGTGACCATTTTGAAATGTAGAGAAATATTGAATCACTATGTTGTGTACCAGAAACTAACACAGTGTTGTAGGTCAATTATACTTCAAAAATAAATAAACAAACAAACTCATAGAAAAAGAGATCAGATTTATGGATAGCAGAGGCAGGGCATAGTGGGAGGGGGTATTGAATGAAGGTAGTCAAAATGTACAAACTTCCAGTTATAAAATAAGTACTATGGGTGTAATGTACAACATGATAAATTTAATTACCACTGCTGTATGTTATATATAAAAAGTTATTAAGAAAGTAAATCCTAAGAGTGCTCAACACAAGGAAAAAAAATTTTTTCTGTTTCTTTAATGTTAATATATATGAGATGTTGGATGTTCAATAAACAACTTACTGTGATAATTGTTTCATGATGTATTTAAGTCAAATCATATTTACAGCTTAAAATTATACATGTCAGTTATATCTAAATAAAACTGGAAGAAAAAAATAACTATAACACAAACAAAAATTAATTCAAGATGTAAACTAATGTGCTTTAAAGTATAAAGCTTCTAGAGAAAAAAAGATAATTTGTTAGTAAACCTTGGGTAGGCAAAGTTCATCATCATTATAGTTAACATAGCAGCATCATTACAGTTAACAGTGAAATGTTAAAAACATTCCCTATAAAATGTGAAAGTAGACAAGGATGGCCATAATCTCCATGGCTACAGAACATGGTATTGAAGATGCTAGACTTCGTAGTAAGATTTAAAAAAAATAGAAATTAAAAAGGTTTGCAAAGGAAGAAATAAACACTCAAAATTCACAGAAATAAAGGTCTACACAGAGTGAACAGATGATTACACTTAACAAGAGAGTTTAGCAAGGTTGCTAGATGTCAAATTGATATACAAAAATCCATTGAGTTCTGTATACCAACAATAGTGAAAAAGATTAAAGATAACCCAACTTAAATTCAAACTCTCTATAAAATAAAATAACTACCTAGGAGAAAACATCTAGAACTCACTCAAAATAAGGAGGGCTGGTGGCTGTTCAAAATATGTAAGTGCTTTTATCACTCAATAAAAATAAACAACACAAAACAATGGGCTGCGAAAATCCAGTCAATAGAAACAAAAATACAAAATGGTTAACAAATACATACAAAACAGGCTCAAACTCAAAAGTCATTAAGAAATACAAATTAAAATGAGACATAACCCTTTAGATTGGCCAAATTCTTGAAATTAATTCATATTTTTGAATAATATATGCATAGTAAAACATATAAACACACAAACATACCCACAAAATTTACAAAGTAGAAAAGGGTACAGAAAAAAAAAAGCTGTTTCTCCCATCTCTAGGCCCCATTCGTTGGTACCTGTGATCAGAACAATAACTCTTACCACTTTCTTATATATTCTGACAGGGACAGTTCAAGTATATAATAGCATATATGAACACTCCCCTTTCAACACAATGGCTAGTATCATAGGCACAGTTTCTCATACTGTTAATGCGAAGTCAGGTTGACTTCCACTGGCATCTTGAAAACACTTCAATGCCATAATCTTGCTGCCAGAACCAACACTAAAATCTATTTGCCTCCTGACTGTATACATGTGTATGAGGAAGTTCCTTATTTCACTGCTTGGAACTGCCAACAATGTAAACCATTGAATGTGCCTCTGCAGACGTGGTTATCTAATTTTGTGGGGGAAATTGTACCCAGAAAAGGACAATCACACAGTTGACAATGGTTGAAGATGGATAATGATACACAGAGGTTCCTGTTACTGTTCAACTTTTGTGTATGTTTGAAATTTTCCATTACAAAGTTAAAGAACAATTAAGCCCCTTCATTCTCTGTCCTTTCTCGGAATTAGTGTAAAGTTGCAATGCAATCTGATTTTATTTAAAAAGATAAACTTTGTTTCATTATCTCCAGTTGATTTTTCAAAATTAAGTCTCATAAAAAGTTTCCCCCACAATTTTCTAGGAGATTTTGGTCTTTCCTTTGAGTTGATGTTCTCTAAACACACCTTTTCTGTACCACTTACTCCCCAATCACAAGACCTCCTGTTTTTGCCTTTCCCTTGCATGGAACTGCAAAAACTTCCTGAAATACATTGGCAAGCAAAGAGTGGTAGGTGTGGATGTGTAAATACAAAGCTTAACTCACCTGAGTCTGGGTCATCCTCTGCAATCTGGAGGAATGGTGGGCACTATGGCCTCTGAGTGAGGGTATCTTCCTGGGCTTTCCCTGGTCCTTACCCTATCTGATCCTCTACTGTGGACCTTGAGACAAGGGAAGCCACCAGCACCCAGGCTGAATCCCTGGTACTCTAAAGGAGAAGAGGCTTCATGAGGGGCTGTGCCTGACCCAGGTACTCTGAAGGAACAATCACATAACAGAGGCAGGCATGCTGCAGGTCACTAAACAAAAAGAACACCATCAAACCAACTCTGGAGTCAGGCAGATGGGATCCAAGAGAGGCCAGAAGATAAGGACCTACAGGCGGGGAGAACAGGAAGATGAGCTTATAAGGCCCTTGTGAGAGTTTGTGAGACCCTCAGCACAGCATCTGGCAAAGGGCACACCCTCTGTATGATGGGGTATGATGCATCTCATTTAATCCCAAAACAGCCTGACTTAGAGATTGTCCATGTCACAGGTGACCCACATAACTTAACATGCAACCAGCGCTCCTGATACTTCAAGCCCTATTAAGGCAAATGTAGCCTCTTCCAGTGGAAAACAAAACCCTGACCCTGCCCCAGATGGGCCTGCCACCCTGCCTCATGTGTAGGGCAGAGATGTGAATGCAGGCTCCCACAAGTGGGGCTGATAGCACATAGGGATGAAATGAAATACAAAATTTTACTGTTGAAACATGTCTCCAGACCTCAAAAAGAAACAATGACCTGGCCCAAGGATCCAGTTTCCCAGGCCCCAGAAGCTCCTGATAAGCATCACTTGTCCTGGGACCTGGGGTCTCTAAAGGTACAGGGCCACTGTGTCCTGAAGTCACCTACTATGATTCCATGCCAGAGAAAAACACAGTTAGGGGTTGAAACTGCACTGGGAAATTTGTGAACATTCTACCCCATGACTCCAGCAGGGCTTGCCTGCTTTAGCTCTGACTGCATTTTTTTCCCTATAATGTTCTTCATGTTATTTTTTAACATCAATTATTTGGCACATAGGCCATAATAAAGTCCCCAGGACCCTTTTCTCCACCCCATCCCTTAGTCCCCGGCACCCAGAGTGGTTTTAAAAATTGAAACAGATCTTTTCACTCCCTACTTTAACACCCTCCTGTGGCTTCCCACAATCACAGTCAACCCTGTTATGCCATTTTCCTCACTGCACTTAACACTACATGAAGTCACCTTCCTCATCTGTTTGTATATATACATACTGCCTGTCATCCCTACCATAACATGAATATTGTTACCTGGATCGCTGGTTCTTTTTTTTTTCCAAGTTAATTGCATTTTATTATTGTGCTATGATGTGGTTTGTCTATCCTTAAGCAGAGCAGCATAATGTAAAGTATAAGGTGAATATTGCCAAACTTTTATGTATGTCTACTTTATTTTGGCCTGTGAATTCATTTATTTATTGAAGTAGAGTTGATTCACAATATTATATTAGTTTCAGGTATACAGCATAATGATTCAGTATTTTTGCAGATTATATTCCATTAAAAGTTATTACAGGCTAGTGGCTATAACTCCCTGTGCTATACAATATATCATTGTTGCTTATCTATTTTATAGATAGTAGTTTGTATCTTTTAATCCCACACCCATAATTTGTCTCTCCTTACTTCAGTAAACACTAGTTCATTTTCTAATCTATGAGTCTGTTTCTGTTTTGCATATACATTCATTTGCATTATTTTTTAGATTCCACATATGAATGATATCATACAGTATTTACCTTTCTCTATCTGACTTATTTCACTAAGCATAATATTCTCTAGGTCTATCCATGTTGTTGCAAATGGAAGAATTTCATTCTTTTTTATGGCTGAGTAACATTCCATTAAATAAATATATATATATATATATTCACATCTTCTTTATCCATTCGTCTATTGATGGGCACTTGGGTTGCTTCCATGTCTTGGCTCTTGTAAATAGTGCTACTATGAACATTGGGGTGCATGTATCTTTTTGAATTAGTGTTTTCATTTTCTTCAGATATATACCCAGGAGTGGAATTTCTCCACTCATGTGGTAGTTCTATTTTCAGTTTTTTGAGGAACCTCCATACTGTTTTCCATAGTGACTACATGAATTTACATTCCTAACAACAGTGTACAAGGATTTCCTTTTCTCCACGTCCTGTCCAACATTTGTTATTTGTAGACTTTTTTTTTGTTTGTTTTGCGGTACGCAGACCTCTCACTGTTGTGGCCTCTCCCGTTGCGGAGCACAGGCTCCGGATGCGCAGGCTCAGCAGCCATGGCTCACGGGCCCAGCCGCTCCGCGGCATGTAGGATCTTCCCGGACCGGGGCACGAACCCATGTCCCCTGCATCGGCAGGTGGACTCTCAACAACTGTGCCACCAGGGAAGCCCTATTTGTAGACTTTTTGATGATAGCCCTTCTGACATGTATGAGGTGATATCTCATTGTGGCTTTGATTTGCATTTCTCTAATAATTTGCAATGTTGAGGATGTTTTTCATGTGCCTGTTAGCCATCTGTAAGTCTTCTTTGGAAAAATGTCTATTCAGGTCTTCTGCCCATTTTTTAAATTGGATTGTTTGGGGTTTTTTTTGATATTGAGTTGTATGAGCTGTTTATATATTTTGGATATTAACCACTTGTAAGTCACATCATTTGCAAGTATTTTCTCCCATTCTAGGCTGTCTTTTCATTTTGATGATGGCTTCATTTGCTGTGCAAATGCTTTTAAGTTTAATTATATCCCATTTGTTTATTTTTGCTTTTATTTCTTTTGCCTTAGGAGACAGATCCAAAAAGTATTGCTACAATGTATGTCAAAGAGTGTTCTGCCTATGTTCACCTCTAGGAGTTTTATGGTTTCAGGTCTTACATTTAGATCTCTAATCCATTTTGAGTTTATTTTTGTATATGTTGTGAGAGAATGTTCTAATCTCATTGTTTTACATGTAGCTGTCCAGTTTTTCCAGCACTACTTGTTGAAGAGACTGTCTTTTCTCCATTGTATATTCTTGTCTCCTTTGATGTAGATTAATTGACCATAGGTGCATGGGTTGATTTCTGTGCTCTCTATTCTGTTCCATTGATCTACATGTCTGTTTTTGTGCCAGTACCATGGTGTTTTGATTACTGTAGCTTTGTAGTATAGTCTAAACTCTGGGAGGATGATACCTCAGCTTTCTTCTTTTTTGTCAAAATTGCTTTGGCAATTCGGGAACCATTTGGTTCCATTTGAATTTTAGGGATCACTGGTTCTTGATTCACATAGGTGCACAATAAATATTTTCTAAATAGAGGAGTTTGAGCAAAGGACTGCAAGGAAGGCAAATATTCCTGTTCATTGACTTAAGTGAAGCTGCCATGTACCTTCTTCTGCAGATTCAGCTCATAATCCATTCAGTCATCAACATGGGAAATAAAGTGATCAAATTCTCATAAGTTAATTAACATAAAAGTTGACATTTTAGTTCAGTAAATAGTGGATGATGTTACAAAAATTACCATCTGTGAGGAAGAAAATAAAATAGGAGAAGGTATATTAGCTTAATAGCTAACATTTGTTGAGCAGTTATTCTATGCCACACACAAGTATTAACTCATTTAATTCTCTCAGTGGAGATGCAGAGAGTTAAAGAAAACTGCCCAAGGTCACAAAGGTCATAAAGGGTGGAGCCAAGATCTAAAAAATTCATGAGGCAACTTGAATGTGGTGATGGTTACACAAAACACATAAATACTACACCAAAAAGAGCTGATTTTATTGAATGTAAATTAAAAATAACTTTAAAAAATTCATAGGTGGTAATTATGAAAAAAATGGAGATGAGTTAAAGGGAGACAAATAACTTAGCACTAAGCACATGAATGCACTGTACTAATAACTATTAAAATCTATACTTGTGAACAGGGTATCAAGAAAGTCTCTACCAACTGACCCTGTTAATGACTACCCCCAATCAGTCAGCCATTCACTGACCTCACCTGATCCTCATCACTGAACCCATGGACCCTCCACACTAAATTTCACTGACCCCAGTTATTACAGCCACTAATCTCTCATTACTGAACTCAATGAAAGCCATCACCAATCGCACAGACTCTCCTCAGTAATGCCCCCAAACCAGTGTTACTGTCCCGTAAAGCCCACATTCCTGGCCCGACATCCATGCCATCAGCGAGCAGGAAGCCCCACATTAGTGTCCCCACATCGTGAAGCCCACCCATCCCTGTCACTCACATCACAGACGCCTGAATCACTGGGGACACAGTCATCCTTAGTGAGCATACATTGACCTCACAGGTGTTGTATCAGTGACCTGGACACCATCAGTCAATGCACTCAAGAGGGAGACCAGTCATTCTGATTTGCATGGGATTAGCTATGTTCATGGCTCCACCTGGGAGTTCTGGGCTAACCGAGACAAATCGGTTAGCCTGGAACCAAAATTTACCACCCCATCAGCGAGCACAGAGCACCCTCAGTGACTCCCAAACTCAACCATCTCTGCCTGACCATCACTGAGTGTGACCATCACACTCTCTGGACCACAGATTTCTGTGCTTACACTGATCCCAGGGATAACAAACACGGAATTCCAAAATGACTCTCGCTTTTGGAACCTCTCTCCTCTGTCAGAACAAGCCTGAAGCTGTGCACTGATCAGTGGGACCACAGGACTCCTTGCCAACAGTAACAAACATGCCCCCCACCCGCACCCCCACAGCCCTCCTTTGCAGCTGCTTGTGTCCAGGAACAAGACGACAGTGCCCAACTCATAGTTTTTGCTTTGAGACAGTAATATTGGTAAGGCCCTTCTTCCATACGGAGTAGGTGCCTTCCAGGGACCTCAAGGATTCTCTCTGGAGGGAGGAGAATGGGAGGCGGGTGGATTCGGGTCCAGAATCGTTCAGGAGAAAGTTTGGGATTAAGATCTGGAAAAGAAAATCTCTCACCTGGAAAAGTCAGACAGGTGGCAGTATGGTGGGCTCTGTAGCGACACAAGCTAGGGGCTGGGGACCAGTCCAGATGGGAGCCCCAGGTAACAGGGCCCATATACAGCACTTCCCATATGTGACTCATTTCTCACATAAGAAAAACTGACTATCAGAAAGGCTTCCAAGTCCAGCAGTTAATCCACCTGGTTAACTCTCCTCTGTGTTGTATTCATTACATTGTATTCATTGTGTTGTATTCATTCATTGTATTCAAGGAATCCTTGCATTCCTGGAATAAACCCCACTTGATCATGGTGTATGATCCTTTTAATGTGCTGTTGGATTCTGTTTGGTAGTATTTTGTTGAGGAGTTTTGCATTTATGTTCATCAGTGATATTGGCCTGTAGTTTTCTTTCTTTGTGACATCTTTGGTTTTGGTATCAAGGTGAAGGTTGCCTCGTAGAATGAGTTTGGGAGTGTTCCTCCCTCTGCTATATTTTGGAAGAGTTCGAGAAGGATAGGTGACAGCTCTTCTCTAAATGTTTGATAGAATTCGCCTGTGAAGCCATCTGGTCTTGGGCTTTTGTTTGTTGGAAGATTTTAAATCACAGTTTCAATTTCAGTGCTTGTGATTGGTCTGTTCATATTTTCTACTTCTTCCTGATTCAGTCTTGGCAAGTTGTGCATTTTTAAGAATTTGTCCATTTCTTCCAGGTTGTCCATTTTTTTGGCATAGAGTTGCTTGTAGTAATCTCTCATTATCTTTTGTAGTTCTGCAGTGTCAATTGTTACTTCTCCTTTTTCATTTCTAATTCTATTGATTTGAGTCTTCTCCCTTTTTTTCTTGATGAGTCTGGCTAATGGTTTATCAAGTTTGTTTTTTTCTCAAAGAACCAGCTTTTAGTTTTATTGATCTTTGCTATCGTTTCCTTCATTTCTTATTCATTTATTTCTCATCTGATCTTTATGATTTCTCTCCTGCTAACTTTGGGGGTTTTTTGTTCTTCTTTCTCTAATTGCTTTAGGTGCAACGTTAGGTTGTTTATTTGAGATGTTTCCTGTTTCTTAAGGTAGGATTGTATTGCTATAAACTTCCCTCCTAGAACTGCTTTTGCTGCATCCCATAGATTTGGGGTTGTCATGTCTCCATTGTCATTTGTTTCTAGGTATTTTTTGATTTCCTGTTTGATTTCTTCTGTGATCACTTGGTTATTAAGTAGTGTATTGTTTAGCCCCCATGTGTTTGTATTTTTTACAGATCTTTTCCTGTAATTGATATCTAGTCTCATAGCACTGTGGTCAGAAAAGATACTTGATATGATTTCAATTTTCTTAAATTTACCAAGGCTTGATTTGTGACCCAAGGTATGATCTATCCTGGAGAATGTTCCATGAGCACTTGAGAAAAATGTCAAAATATTTTAAAATTTTCTCCTAAGACTTTTTTGATGCATGTGTTATTTAGCAGTGTATTGCAGAGTCTCCAAAAATTTTGGGATATTTCAGCTCCTTTTTTGTTGCTGATTTCTTGTTTAATTCCACTGTTGTCTGAGAACATACTTTATTTAATTTGTATTCCTGTAAATTTGTTAAGACCTGTTTAATGGCCTAGAATGTGATCTATCTTGGTGAATGTTCTATGTGAGCTTGAGTTCAACGTGTGTTCTGCTGTTGTTTGATGAATTTTTTATAAATGTCTATTATGTCCAGTGGATTGATGGTGCTGGTGAGTTCAAATATGTCATTACTGATTTTATGCCTATAGGATCTTTCAATTAGTGATAGAGGAATACTGAAGTCTCCAATAGTAACAGTGAATTTGACTTCTTCTCTTTTCAGTTCTACCAGTTTTTTTTCCAGTTTCATTGAGAAATAATTGACACACATCACTGTATAAGTAAGTTTAAGGTGTACAGTATGGTGGTTTGATTTATATATATTGTGAAATGATTACCACAATAAGGTTTAGTTAACATCTATCATCTCACATAGATACATAAATAGAAAAGAAAAAAGCAATCTTTAAATTTATAAATATTATGAGATGAAAATTTAATACCTCCTCCCGTCATTCCTCATCTTCTATCCAAAAATTTTATCATACTTTAAATTATATCATAATTACTGTTTGCATCTTTATAACAATGTAAATATAGCTCACTGCAGAACCATTTAGAATACTGTGATTATATATCCTTTTTAAAAAATCGAACTATAATTGACCTACAGCACTGTATTAGTTCCAGGTACACACCTCAGTGATTCAATATTTCTGTACATTACAAAATGATCACCACAGTAAGTCTAGCTACCATCGGTGACCATACAAAGTTATTACAATATTATTGACTATATTCCCAAAGCTGTACATTCCATTCCCATGACTCAATTATTTTGTAACTAGAAGTTTGTACCTCTTAATCTCCTTCACCTATTTCACTCAACCCCCCATCCTCCTCTCCTCTGGCAACCATCTGTTTGTTCTCTGTATCTATGAGTCTTTCTGGTTTGTTTTGTTGTTGTTGTTCATTTGTTTCAGATTCCACATATAAGTGAAATCATACAGTATTTGTCTTTGTCTGATTTATTTCACTTAGCATAATACCCTCAAGGCCCATCCATGTTGTTACAAATGGCAAGATTTCATTCTTTTTTATGGCTGAGTAGTATTCCATTGTATGTATATGTGTCTGTGTGAATATATAGATATTCATACGTCTTCTTTATCCATTCAATCTATTGATGGACACTTAGGTTGCATCCATATCTTGACTATTGTAAATAATGCTGCTATGAACATTGGGGTACATGTATCTTTTTGAATTAAGTTTTTTTGTTTTCTTCAGATTTGTACCCAAAAGTAGAATTGTTGGATCATATGGTAGCTTTTTTAAAAAAATAAATTTATTTATTTTATTTATTTATTTTTGGCTGTTGGGTCTTCATTGCTGGGCATGGGCTTTCTCTAATTGTGGTGAGCGGGGGCTACTCTTCATTGCAGAGCAGGGGCTCTAGGTGCATGGGCTTCAGTAGTTGTGGTGCGTGAGCTCAGTAGTTGTGGCTTGTGGGCTCTAGAGCACAGGCTCAGTAGTAGTGGCACATTGGCTTGCTTGTGCTGTGGCACATGGGATCTTCCTGGACCAGGGCTTGAACCTGCATCCCCTGCATTGGCAGGCGGATTCTTAACCACTGTGCCACCAGGGAAGCCCCATATGGTAGTTTTATTTTTAGTTTTTTGAGGAACCTCCATACTGTTTTCCTCAGTGGCTGCCCCAATTTACATTCCTACCAACAGTGTACAAGTGTTCCTTTTTTCTCCATATCTTTGCCAACATTTGTTATTTGTGTTCTTTTTGATCGTAGCCATTCTGACAGGTGTGAGGTGCTATGTTATTGCAATTTTGATTTGTATTTGTCTGATGATTAGTGTTGTTGAACATCTTTTCTTGTTAGCCATCTGTAAGTCTTCTTTGGAAAAATGTCTATTCATATCTTCTGCCCCCCCCTCCTTTTTATTTTTTGGCCATGCCACATGGCTTGCATGATCTCAGTTCCCCAACCAGGGACTGGACCCTGGCCTAAGGCAGTGAAAGCACCAAGGCCTAACCACTGGACCACCAGGGAATTTCCCTCTGCCCATTTTTAGATTGGGTTGTTTGTTTGTTTGTTTTTTGATAGTGAGTTTTATATATTTTAGATATTAACCCCTTATCAGCAATATCATTTGCAAATATATTCACCTATTCAGTAGGTTGTCTTTTAATTTTTTAAAAAAGATTTTTTTTATGTGGACCATTTTTAAAGTTTTTATTGAATTTGTTAAAATATTGCTTCTGTTTTATGTTTTGGTGTTTTGGTCATGAGACATGTGAGATCTTAGCTCCCCGACCAGAGATCAAACCTGCACCCCAGCACTGGAAGGCAAAATCTTAACTGCTGGACCACCAAGGAAGTCCCCTCTTTTCATTTTTTTGATGATTTCCTTTGTTGTGCAAAACCTCTAGCTTTATTTTGATTAATGTTAGCATGCTATATCTTTCTCTATTACTTTAATTTGATCTATTTGTGTCTTAAAATATTTTTTGTTTAGTTTGAATCCACAGCTTTATTTAGAAATAATTAATATATAACATTATGTAAACTTTAGCTGTACCGTGTAATGATTTGATACACATATATATTAGAAAATGATTACCACACAAGATTAGTTAATACATCCATCATCTCACACAATTACAGTTTTTTATTGTGATATAATGGACATACAACATATCAGTTTCAGGTGTACAACATAATGATTTGATATATATGTATACATATGTACATATATATATAACAAAATGATCATTATTATAAGTCTAATTATATCCATTACCACACAGTAACAATGTTTTTCTTGTAATGAGAACTTTTAATATCTACCCTCAGCAACTCTCAAATATACAGTACACTATTATTAACTATTTTCACCATACTGTACATTATGTCCCCAGGACTCATTTATTTTATAATTGGAAGTTTGTACCTTTTTTAAAAATAAATGTATGTATGTATGTATGTATCTATTTATGGTTGCATTTGTTCTTTGTTGCTGTTCACGGGCTTTCTGTAGTTGTGGCTAGCAGAGGCTACTCTTCATGGCGGTGCAGGGGCTTCTCATTGCGGTGACTTCTCTTGTTGTGGAGCACGGGCTCTAGGTGTGTGGGCATCAGTAATTGTGGCACACGGGCTCAGTAGTTGTGGCTCGCGGACTCTAGAGTGCAGGCTCAGTAGCTGTGGTGCACGGGCTTTGTTGCTCCGTGGCATGTGAGATCTTCCTGGACCAGGGCTCAAATCCATGTCCCCTGCATTGGCAGGCAGATTCTTAACCACTGTGCCATGAGGGAAGTCCCAGAAGTTTGTACCTTTTGACTCCCTTCACCTCATTCAACCACCCCCACCCCCATGGCTGACAACCACCAATTTGTCTGAGTTCAATTTTTTCCTTCTTTCTTTTTAAAATTTTCAAATATAAGTGAAATCATACAGTATTTGTCTTTCTCTGTTTGACTTATTTCACTTAGCATAATGTCCTCAAGGTCTATCCATGATATTGCAAATGACAGGGTTTCCTTCTTTTTATGGCTTAATAATTTTCCATTATATATACATATGAAGGTCTGTACAGATCCTTTTCTCATTATTTAATTGAATTATGTCTTTTTGCTATTGAGTTGTATGAGTTCTTTATATATTTTGGATGTTAACCCCTTGTCAGAAATAATTGATATATAACATTGTGTAAGTTTAAAGTGTACATTTCTCTCTACCTGGAGATAGTAGTGGATTTCACAGGTTAAATGCTCCCGCCTGTGCTGCCCCCCTACTCCCTCCCAGACTTTAGATTCCAATGGTAAGTAAGGTTTTGTTACATGTACTTCTGACCAACTGGCTATAAATCAGAGGTTCCTGTGATTTCCTCCTTAGTTTCCACTAATTTGCTAGAGTGGATCACAGAACTCAGAGAGACATTTTACTTACTAGGTTACCAGTTTATTATAAAAGAGAAAGGTATGGGGAATAGGCACTGCACTTCCATGTCTTCTCTGAGAGCGTTACTCTTCCCAAATCTCCATGTGTTCACCAATTCAGAAACTCTCTGAACTTTTGGATTTTTACGGAGGTGTCATTTCATAGACATGATGGATTAAATTGTTGGCCACTGGTGCTTGATTCAGACTCTCTCCCCTCCCTGGAGGTCAGTGGGGTGAGACTGAAAGTTAGGTAGGAGGTCAGGGGCCCCTGGTTAGCTCCCCTGATAACTAGCCCCCATCCTTAGGTGGTTTCCCAAAGTCACCTCATTAACATAACAAAAGACAACTTTTTCTTTCTTATCACTCAGGAAATTCCAAATGTTTTAGTAGCTTTGTGCCAGGAGTGGGGGGACAAAGACCAAATATATATATTTCTTTTTATAAATCACAATATCACAGCTTCCGAACCATTTGTTGTGTTACGGAGTCTAAGCTTGTACTGCTTGTCCACAATAGGCCAATATGTCAAGAGAAAAGTTATTGGGGCAAGGAATAGCAACTTTATTTGGAAAGTCAGAAAATTGAGAAGATGGCTGGCTAATGTCCTAAAGAACCATCTTAACTTGGAATAGAATTCAGGCTTCTTTTATGTTAAGGGAAAAGGGAAGCAGGAGGATTCAAGATTAAAGGGTAAAAGTGGAGTGCAGACTTCTTGGAGCCACCTGGCCTTCAAGGGAAGCATAACATTTCTTTGTCCTTCTGCTTGCTCATGTAGGCTGGATCACAAGCCCCCTGTAAAAACTTTAAATTGTTAGCAGTTATTTTTACTCTACCATTCTTATCTCTGCTTATTAGCAAGATTTCTGGGCTGAAAGCGAACTTATCTACAAGTAGTAGCCATAACTAGCTCGGGACCAGGGGATGGAAACTTTCCTCAGGGAACTTAATGAGCTATTTGGGCACAAGCAATATTTCTCTAATATTTAACTCTTTATGCGCAGGACTAGAGTAATAGAGTATAAGCTAAAAAATGAGGGAGGCTGTTCCAACATGGTGTTAGTTCTGTTCTTCCTCTGTTACAGTTGGAAAGACTATCCTGCCATTGAATTGCTTTTGCACCTTTGTCAAAAATAAGTTGGCTGTACTTGTGTACTATTTCTGGGTTCCCAATTCTTTTTCTTTGAACTGTCTGTCTCTTTGCTAATATCAAACTGTCTTGATACTGTAGCTATATAATAAGTCTAAAAAATGAGTAGAATGATTTCCACTTTATTTTGTCTCAAAATTATTTTATTGAGCTGGCTGGGTCTTCCAGGGCTAGGTAGAATTAGAGTGGTGAGAACAAACATATTTGCCTTGTTCCCAAACTTAGGGGGAAAGCATTCAGTCTTTCATAATTTAATTTGATATTAGCTATAGTTTCCCCCCCTAATTTATGACGTTAGGAAGTTCACCTCTACTCTTAATTCCTGACAGTTAAAAGAAAACAAGAAATGACTGTTCAATTTTGTCAAATGCCTTTTCTGCATCAATTGATATGATCATGTAATATCTTTAATTTTATCCTGTTAATATGACGGATTACAATGATTTATTACATTGGTTTAATTTATTCTATGACTTAATAAACACCACTTGGTAATAGTGTATGATTATTTTTATATATTTGTTAAAAACCCAATAACAGGCCCCAAATGGAGTCACTTATGCTAAACCTCATGTCACCAAACCGACACATACCTTAATTACAGTTTCAGCTCTCCAAGAAATAAAATCTTAAACCAGTCAATACGGAATCACCTGATCAGCACTTGTTAGGTAATCTGCCTGATAGACCCCTGTCATTCCCTAAAGGAAAGTAATCTTGCAATAACCAATCTGCTTTCTGCCTGATAGAAATAACTTCCTTGTTCCTGCTCTCTTCTGCCCATAAAAAAATTTCATTTTGCACAGCTTCTCAGAGCTCCTTTCTATCTGCTACGTTGGATGCTGCCAGGCTCATGAATCGTTGAATAAAGCCAATAAGATCTTTAAAATTTACTCAGTTGAATTTTATTTTTAATATATTTAAAAATTCTATTTGCTAATACTTTGTTAAGGATTTTTTCCTTATCAACATTCATGAAATATATTGATCTGTATTCTTTTTCTTTTTTGGTACTGTCCTTCATTTTGGTATCAGGGCAATACTGGCCTCATGAAGTTAGTTGGAATGTGTTCCTTTTAATTGTTTATTCTGAAAGAGATTGTGTAGAATTTGTGTTAATCTTTAAATGTTTGTTAGAAATCTCCAATCTCCAACATCTGGGCCTGAAGATTTCATTTTCAGATGTTTAAATTTTGACTTCAATTATAG
This sequence comes from Stenella coeruleoalba, assembly GCF_951394435.1. NCBI lineage: Eukaryota > Metazoa > Chordata > Mammalia > Artiodactyla > Delphinidae > Stenella > Stenella coeruleoalba. Next base: position 33,107,548 of record NC_137153.1, on the reverse strand, counting down.
AGCTACTCAACATATTTATTTCTTGCTGTGAATGTTGTTGGAGTTTGTGCTTTTATGGGCAATTGGTGTATTTTTCTAAGTTGTCAAATTTATGTGTGTAGAATGGTTTTGGGTATCCTCTTTTTTTTTAACGTCTTTATTGGAGTATAATTGCTTTACAATGGTGTGTTAGTTTCTGCTTTATAATGAAGTGAATCAGCTATACATATACATGTATCCCCATATCCCCTCCCTCTCACCCTCCCTATCCCACCCCTCTAGGTGGTCACAAAGCACAAAGCTGATCTCCCTGTGCTACGTAGCTGCTTCCCACTAGCTATCGATTTTACATTTGGTACTGTATATATGTCCATGCCACTCTCTCACTTTGTCCCAGCTTCCCTTCCCCTTCCCCGTGTCCTCAAGTCCATTTTCTAATAAGTCTGTGTCTTTATTCCCATCCTGCCCCTAAGTTCTTCATGACCTTTTTTTTTTTTTTTTTTTTTAGATTCTATATATATGTGTTAGCATACGGCATTTGTTTTTCTCTTTCTGACTTACTTCACTCTGTATGACAAACTCTAGGTCCATCCACCTCACTACAAATAACTCAATTTCGTTTCTTTTTATGGCTAATAGTCCATTGTATATACGTGCCACATCTTCTTTATCCATTCATCTGTCAATGGACACTTAGGTTGCTTCCATGTCCTGGCTACTGTAAATAGAGCTGCAATGAACATTGTGGTACATGACTCTTTTTGAATTATGGTTTTCTTAGGGTATATGCCCAGTAGTGGGATTGCTGGGTCATATGATAGTTCTATTGGTATTCTCTTTTTATTCTTTTGTTATCTGTAGGATCTACAGTGGTATCTTACATTTCATTCTTGTTTTTGGTAACTTATGTCTCCTCTAGAGGCTTGTCGATTTTATCACACTTCCCATGGAACTAGCTTATTGTTTTGTTTTCTGTATTGTTTATTCTTTTTTCAATTTTATTGTTTTTTGCTCATATTTTTATTATTTACTTCCTTCTTGTTTTTTTTTTGTTTTGTTTTTGTTTTTTTGCTCTTCCTCTTCTAGTTTATTAATGTGGGAACTTAGGTTATTGATTTGAGAATTTTCTTCTTTTCTAATGTAAACATTTAGCAGTATAAAATTCCTCTCACCACTACTTTACTTGTCAACTACAAATTTTGATACATTTCGTTTCCACTTTCATTCATTTCAATATATTTTAAAAATTTCCTTGAGGGCTTCCCTGGTGGTGCAGTGGTTGAGAGTCTGCCTGCCAATGCAGGGGACACGGGCTCTTGCCCCGGTCCAGGAGGATCCCACATGCCGCGGAGCGGCTGGGCCCGTGAGCCATGACTGCTGGGCCTGCACGTCAGAGCCTGTGCTCCGCAACGGGAGAGGCCACAACAGTGAGAGGCTCGCATACCGCAAAAAAAAAAAAATTTTCCTTGAGTCTTCTCTTTTGACCCATGGATTATTTAGAATTGTGTTGTTTAATTTACAAGTGTTAATTTCCCATTGTCTTTCTGTTACTGGTTTCTTGTTTGATTCTATTGTGTCCAGAGAACATACTCTTGATGGAGAAAATTTTCACATACTGAGGTATGGAGAAGTCATTTTGGCTTATACATGGTTCAGCCTGAACTTTGGGTGAACTAAAGCAGCCTGACTCCTGGCCTGTCAAGTACACACAGTGCATCTGCTTTAACCATTAAGGTAAAGAATGTCTGTTTCAAAGGTAAGGATAAATAACTCCCTTCCTATAGCTTCCAATGTTAACACTCCCTCAAAGATAAAGTTCCCTTTCCAGACACCAGAGTCTTGCTGTCTCACTGTATATGTAATAAATCTGTCTCTTTTGAAAGCTTGAAGGAATATACCCCTGTCATGTTTGATGTATGCTCTTTGTTCTGATAAGGTTTAAGCTTGTGCTAAAAACCATGCTTCAGGGGAGTGGTTCCTCAGAGCTATCTGAGAAGCTCTCTCCTGGGCTACAGTTCTCAGTTTGGCTCAAATAAAACTCTTATATTCCTATCTTAGATTGTTTACTTATTATTTCCATCAATACTCTCTAAGATTTCAGTTCTATTAAATTTGATAAGATTTGTTTTACAGTCCAGCTTATGGTATCCCTTGGTAAATGCTCCATAGGTGCTTGCATAGAATGTTTATTCTACTGTTTGGGGGCGGAGTGTTTAATAATTGCTGATTAGATATTATTGTTTGATGGTGTTTGAAGCCACAGGAGTTGGGGAAAGGCCTGGGGCTGCTTGGAGTGACCGACTCTGGTCACCCAGAGCTCTGGGTTGTTCCTGGCTTAATTCCAGTATACATACCTCTGGTCCACCTTTCCTCCTGACAACTCTTAACTACACACAAGTCTACGTCACTTCAACATGGCCGCCCACAGGCCTGAGTGACTACAGGGGCGCCGCCATAATGACTTCAAATTTAAGACATTTAGAGAGGGGCGGGGTTCAGCAGAGCGCCATGTTGGATACTGGCAAGTTTTGGCCAAGAAGTCGCTACTGAGCATGCGCACACCCAGGAGGCGCCTAAGGAATTCCGCAAGGACAGGGAGGGATCCAGAAAAAGGAAGCGGGTGCTGTTGTCGTTCCAGTGATTAAATGACCACTGTCTTGAAAGAGCGTGGGTGAGGGGCTGGTGAGTGCAGGGAGTTTCCGAGGGCTGAGTGAAGAGGTGTCTCTGATGTCCGTGAAGAACAATCGGGTCAGTGATGGAGGCGGTCAGTGGATGGAATAATAGGGGTCGGTGTGGTCTTGACGGTGGCTTCCCGGCGGATTGATAGTGGGGTCTTTAATGGTGGATCCGCGGAGACATGGGGTGGGAGTGATGGGGTCTATGATGGTGGATTCCCAGGCGGAGTGATGGGGTCTGTGGGATCTTTGATGTTGGATCTGTGGACGGATTCCCGGAGTCTGTGGGGAGTGGGGAGGATAACTGGGGGGGCCTGAGTAATGAAGGTTCTGAGGGGGAAGGATGCTAGATCTTCATTGATTTCCTCTCTTTTTTCTGCTTACTGGTTTGTTTCTATTTCTGATATTTTAAAAGTTGTCGATGGAAATAATCAATAAATAATCATAACAGGAGTAGAAAAGAGTTTTATTTGAGCCAAACTGAGGACTGTAGCGCAGGAGATAGCGTCTCAGAAGGCTCTGAGGAACCTCTGGGTTGAAGCATGATTTTTAGCATAGTCTTATACTTTATCAGAACAAAAATCATACATCGAACATGACAGGGATATATTCCTTCAAGGTTTTAAGAGCACCAGATTTAGTACATGTAAAGTGAGAGAGCAGGACCTTGGTGTCTAGGAAGGGGATGCCATGTGAAGGGAGTTATTTATTTTTATCTTCGAAACAGACTTCTTTACTTTAATGGTTAAAGCAGATGTGCTGTGTGTGTTCACACAAGTTCAGGCAGAACCATGTATAAGCCAGAATGACTTCCCCATACCTCTGTATGTGAAAATTTTCTTTATTGTTATCATGGTACACTTTGCTAGAGACTTTTTGATCCCTTCCATATCCAGGTTAGTAGCTACTGTGTCATTCCTAATATTTATGTATCATTTTTCTTTCCCTTTTTTATTATCAATCATCTCAAGGTTTACTTTATTGGTCATTTCGAAGTACCGATTGTGTTTATGCTCTCTTCTGTTTTTATATTAATTTTATCTTTTTATTTTTAGATAGTTTCCCTTTTATCTCCATTTTATGTAAATTGCCATTCTTTCCCTTATTTTCCCAGTTTTATACTGGATACGTTTAGGGGTATAAAGTTTCTTTTATATACATCTTTATCTTTGAAATGTATAAGTTCAGTTTGGTGTTCCACTTTGATCCTGAGTTATTGGAGTTTCTTCATTCCCAAATTATTGATATGTTTTGTTTATTTTAAATTTTATTATATTGTCATAAACTGTAGACTACAAAGTCTCAACTTTTAAAAATTTGTCAAGATTTTCCTTGAAGACAAGTTACACAAGTTACATTGAACTTTGTTCAATGGCTATAGGAGAAAGTATATTTTCTGTTTGTGTGGTACAAACTTCTTTTAATGTATATTAAATATAGCCTGTTAGTATTTTTCAAGTTTTTTTCTTTCCTATTTTTGGTCTACTTGATTCATCATATTCTGAAAAAGATATAAAAATAATCTCTCACTAATAATTCACTTTGTAGTTTTATATGCTTTTTTTGCTAGTTTTATTTGTGTGTGTTTGGGGGAGAGACACACATAAACCTAATGGTTAATGCATTTTGTATCATTTTTTTTCATTTATTGGATGCTATTATTACAGGATCCCACTTTTCAGCAAAAAGCAATTTCAATTTTGAATTTCACTTTGGTATTTATATTGCTATCCTTGTTTTCACTTTCATTTCATTTGGATGATTTATCTTTGCCCAGGTCTTTATTTTATATTTCTATTTGTCTCATTGTTTAGGTTAACTACTTATAATAGATACATTTTAGTTTTCTTAAATCCAACCTATAACCTAGTCTTTGTTTGTCAATAGGATAATTTTACCTTTTCAGTTTAGTGTAATAATGATTTACCTGATTTTTATACCTTCTGTTTTAATGTTTACTATTTATTTTAACTCATTTTCTTTTCCTTTTTCATACTTTTATTGGATTGATGAAATTTCTGTTCATTGTTTCCATTCTACACCCCAGATAACTCCTGTTTTTTTCCTGAGATAGTTAAAAATGTTTTGTCATAGGATAGTATTATTAATTTTCTGTTTAATGGCCTCCTTATCACATAATCATCTTTTTAAATAATTACATCTCTCTTGCAAAAATTATTGCTGAACAATTTTTCTATTTGCTGTTTCTCATCTGATTTATTTTACATTTGTTTGGAATACTTTTTGTGGGTATTTTCCTCAGGTAATGATAAGAGATATTCTTCAAGTGCTTTTATTTCTGAAAATGTCTTTGACCCTAACAGAAGTGGTCCTTTAGATGCTACTTCTGATGTCAGTTAGCTTTCATTACTGCAGATGGGGCATCTTGATTTTCTTAATTCTTTTTCTGTAAATAATCTGTTCTTTCACACATGATTTAGATGTGTTTTAGATTTTAAAGTTTACCTTTAAAATTCAAGAATATTCCTAGATTTGTTCACTGATTGAGCTCCAACTGGTGTGTGTGTTTGTGTGTAAATTTGTTGGAAAGGCTAATGGTGTAGGCCTAGTGAGTGGTGTGGATAGTGGTAGGAGTCCTTGGGTGATTTCTCAGAGTCCATCACAGGTATGTCTGGAATTGGAGTCTTGGGATCACTGATGGAGATGCATTGTGGGTAGTGTGGACAAAGAACACTGCCTGCCATTTCAGTAAACAAAGTATGGTGTGGCTATCAAGCCATCAGCCACTGCAGCCACCCCCCACTGTGCATCCTGAGGGGAATCCAGAATGGAGAAAAGCAGGATATTGGCCCTAGATAGTTTGATGCATGTCAAAGGAATGATTTCAGTGAGCCCAGACTCTTGCATCTCCCATATATAGGAAAGTGCTAAATTTATTAACTTGAGATGTCTGGATTTTCTTTAATTGACAGTAATCTTTTGATGTTCCAATTAGATGGTTTTGGTTTTGTTTTGTTTTGCAAAAACTCATATATATTCTGGCTCCTCCCTTACCTCTTTGGAACAGTCCCTCAGAGCTATCTGAGGGGCTGTATCCTGGCTTAAGTCCTCAGTGAGTCTGCTGAATAAATAATAATCCTCACCTTTTAGGCTGTGCATTTTTTTTTCAGTCGACAGTAGTGATAACAGTGTGGAGGCCAGTTATTGGTACATGTGGTATTGTGATATAATAAGAAATATATATTTTGGTTTTCATCCACAGTTCCCAGCACATAGCTCCTAACACCTTTATTATTTCCTAAGTGATAAGGGCTATAGGGGCTTCTTTTGTTCCTGTGTCTTGAAATAGCATCAAAGGGCTAGGGTGAAATTGGCGGGGGTTTTTTTGCTATAAAACGTTCCTTTCAACCACACCTGAAGTGATGTTTGGAAAGGCCCTAGTGAATTGCTGGATGGGGGCTGGTTGCCAGGGGAACCAAGCAAATTATTAGCATTTTAGAACTTGAAACCCACTCTCTGGCTGGAGGTTGAATCAGTTGCCAATGGCCAGTTATTTAATCAATCATTTGTACATTGTGAAGCCTCCATAAAAACCCAGAAGTGTGGGGTTTGGAGAGTTTCTGGATTGAACATGTTGAGATTCTGGGAGAGAGATGCACTGCTTCCGACGTATCTTGCCATAACCATCTCTTCTATTCTACCTGGCTGTTTCTGAGTTATATTCTTTTATAATAAATTGGTAATCTAATAAGTAAAATATTTTCTTGAGTTCTATGAGCTGCTCTAGCAAATTAATGGAGACTGAGGAGGAGGTCGTGGGAACCTCTGGTTATAACCGGTTGGTCAGGGCACAAGTAACAACCTGAACTTGTGATTGGCACCTGAAGTTGGGGTGGGGACAGTCTCGTAGGACTAAGCCCTTAACCTGTGTGATCTAGTTCTAACTCTTAAGTAGATGGTGTCAGAACTGAGTTAAATTGTAGAACACCCAGCTGGTGTTGTAGAATTGCTTGGTTTGCGGCCCCCTCCTCCCAACACACACAACACACACACACACACACACACACACACACACATTTGGTGGCCAGAAGTGTTGAGAATAGAGGAAAAATACACAGGAGGAGTTTTTCCTTTTCAGGGTGTGATTGATGTAGAACCAGGACCATGAGATAGAGATGTTGGAGGTTCTGTGATCAGGGACTGTAGAATGAGTGATTGTGATCTCGTGGAGAGAGCAGTGAATGGTGGCTTGAAGCGAGATCTTAGTTCCATGCCCAAGAATTGGACCTGGGTAGCCTGGCTGAAAACCAAGAATCCTAGCCCCTAGACCAGCAAGGGCAAAGTTTCCCTGGCTCTTGCCCCGTTTGAAAGCAAGAATGTTTCAAGGAGGCAGAAACCGTAAACACAGGTACAAAGTTTATTATTAGAGACACAGCACAACATGTGGGAGAGACATAGAGAAACAGTTTGTATAGTTAAGACAGAAGCAAGGCAGAGACACACACCCGGAGAGAAAGAGTATGGGCATCCTCCCTAAGGAGGAGGAGTGAAGTAAAGAGGTGGTTAAATCATTTATATAAGGCATTTCGTCTGGGTCTTTGCTTATCTTTAATCAGTTATCTCACTTCTTTTTCCACACCTGACCTATCCTAGGTCCCTCCCTCACATGTATGCACATCTTTTTGCCAAGATGGATTCCAGTGCAGAAGCCTGTGGGAAGGTTGACACCACCTATTATGGGGTGGCACCCCCTCCCTTTTTTGACCCCTGAGGAGCCTTTCTATGCATGTGTAGTTGGGGAGGTCTCCTTGACCTCAAACATGAGAAATATGTGGTCTCTTCATCGTTTATCTGGGCAGGACTCAGCTCCTGTCTGCCCCTGCCATTACTGTTATCTTAAAGTGTCCACTGGAGGCAAAGTGCAGCTGTTTACCCTGTTCCTGTGTTCTTTCTATCTGGAAGTGTAAACAGGAAGCTGGCTGTAAATGTCTAACCTGGAGACCATCTATTTCTTGCCTCAAGAAATATAAACAGAGGATGGTTGTAAATGTCTAGCCTGGAACCCATCTATCTTCTGCCTCAATTGCGGCCTGTGGGAAGCAGGACAAGGGAACCAGTGATTCTGATGTGTGAGTAATGGCTGCTGGGGTGAGGTCAGTGTGCAGCAGTTGACAGTTGTAGTAAGCAGATTGAGGAGTGGGAGTGAGGAATTGAGTGTCAGGGTTGGTGATGACTTGAGGGGCTGGTGAAGTCAGATAATGTTTGATACAGTAATTGCATTCTATGTGGATTACTGATCTTGTAATAATAGCAGTAATTAATATATAACAAGCAGGTATGTGCCACACATGGACTGAGTGCTTTTTAAGTATTATAAAATTGGTTTATCTTAAAAGTATAAGGATGAGGAAACTGAGACTGAAGTAAGTTCTTCAGATTGTCACAGCTAGAAGATGGAAGGCCTGGGATTCAAATGTACATTGATTTGGCTCCACACCTCATATATTTCCCCTGTGCCACCCTGTTCCATACTGTTTGATGCACTCTTGCGAGGACAGCTGAGAGGCTGTCACTGAGTGGCACTCTCTCTGTCAGGATCCCTTTGTGTTTCCACAGAGCCCTGAGGTCAGACCACTTAGTTGAACCTTCAGGATCATTTTTTCAGACTCCAGCCCAACTTGGCCCGATAATCACTGGCAGTCTTTGGACCCTCACTCAACTTAGGGCTCCTGGGAAGACTGGAGTTCTAAGGAAACAGAGGTGAAGCTCATTGTGAACATGCCAGCCAAAAAGAGCTTGTCTCATAGATCCCATATCCAGTTCAAATCCTGGCTTGGCAGGAATATGACAGTTCCTGTGAGTGGGGAGGGGGAAGCCCAGAAGCACGAATCTTCTCAGAGGTGGACTTGCTGAAACAAAGCATGATCCTTTGCAATGTGAACAATGCATGGCCCATGTCATGTACTCAAAGGCTGTTCCCTGTAGTGGGAGAGGATTTATTTTTTTAAGTTTTTATTATAGAAAATTTCAAACATACAGGAAAGTAGAGAAAATGTTATAATGAACCTACAAATGCCCTCATCACCCAGTCTCAATAATTATCAACTATTTGCCAGTGTTGTTTCACCTATCTCTTCTCACTTGCTTTGTTCTAGTTAGAATATCTTAAAACAAATCTTGGATACCATGTCATTTCACCCACAAATACTTTAGCATGCAAATCCAACTGATGTGGACTTTTTTCTCCCACATAACCCCCAGGCCATTACTCACCTAACAAAAGTTACAGTAGCTCCTTAATATCATCTGCTATTCAATCTATAGTCAGAGTTCTCTGATTATTTTGGACAAAGAAAGTTGTCATCTGCTGTATCAGTAAACAAAGGAAGTTGTGGTCAACAATCCATCAGCCACTGCACTCGCCCCCACTGTGCACCCTGAGGGGATTCAGTATGGAAAAAACCCAGGATACTGGCCCTAGATATTTAAGGTGCATATCAAAGCCATGATTTAATGAGCCCAGACTCTCGAATCTTCCCATACATAGAGAACTGCTAAATTCATTAACTTGAGATGTCTGGATTTTCTTTTTCTTTTCTTTTTTAAAAATTTTTATTGGATATAGTTGATTTACAATGTTGTGTTAGTTTCAGGTGTACAGCAAAGTGAATCAGTTATACTTATGCATATATCCACTTTTTTTTTAGATTCTTTTCCCATATAGACTATTACAGTGGATTTTCTTTAACAGTAATCTTTTCATGTTCCAGCTACCTAATTTTTTTTTTTTTTTTGTAAAAACTCCTATATATCCTGGCTCCTCCCTTACCTTTTTGGAACAGTCTCTCAGAGCTATCTGAGAGGCTGCCTCCTGGGCTTAAGTTCTCAGCAATTCCGCCAAATAAAACATAATTCTCACCTTTTAGGTTGTGCATTTTTTTCAGCTGATGTTATCTAAAAAATGACTTTTTAAACTTTTCCTGTGAAAATTTAAAAAATACAAATGTAGAGAAACTAGTATAAAGAAGCTTCATTTAGGGGACTTCCCTGGTGGTCCAGTGGTAAAGAATTCGCCTTCCAATGCAGGGGATGCGGGTTCAATCCCTGGTCAGGGAACTAGGATCCCACATGCCACGGGTCAACTAAGCCTGTGCACCACAGCTACTGAGCTTGTACGCCTCAACTAGAGAGCCCATGTGCCACAAACTACAGAGCCCATGCGCTCTGGAGCCCGTGTGCCATAACTAGAGAAGAGAAAAACCCCACGCCACAACTAGAGAGAAGCCCTCGTGCCACAATTACCCATCAATTTTCACAATTATCAACTCATGCCCAGTCATTTGTCGTCTATCCCTTCCTCCAATATTTCTTTTCTTCTGCTGGATTATTTTGAAGCAAATCTCAAAGATTTTGTCATTTTATCCATAAATATTTCAATATGTAAAATTCCTTTAATAAAAATAGCCACGGTGATATTATCACACCTTAAAAAATTACAATACATTTTAAAGTATCATTATGTGGATTGGATTGGTAAGATTTAGAGGCTTGATCAGATTCAGATTCCTTTTTTTGTTTTTGTCTTTTGGGGAGCAAGACTACTTCCCATGTGATATACTTGATCAGGAGGCACATAATGTCTGGTTATCTGTTTTGTGATGTGAGCAGCCATTGATGATTGTTTCTTAGATCCATATTTCATTATGTGTGCAAAATGGACATTTCTATTTCTACCATTCTTTTACTTTGTTGACTTATAAAAATGCATAATGTGAGAGTTGAGAGTTGTCTTATTTGGGGCAAAATGAGGACTATAGCCCAGGAGACTGTTTTATATAGCTCTGAGAAACTGCTCTGAGAGCTAGCGGGGAGGGTCAGTATTATATATGATTCAGGTGAAGGGGGTGGTACGTACAGTCAAGCACACATTTTGGCAAAGTCTTGCTGCTAGTCCTGCGAAGGTTGCTGCTAGTCACAAGGAGCAGATGTCTCTGTTAATGATTTTAATGCCTTTCTAGATATGAGGAGATGCAAGAATTTGGGCTCATAAAATATTCTCCTGAAAATATCTTACTATCTGCAGGGCTGTTCTGCCAGTTTTTGCCAGAGCATCAAGTGCCTCATTCCTGATCTCCACCCTGAACTCCTTTCAGGATGTGTTGAAGGGCAGCAGCTGCAGTGGCTAGTGACTTAACCCTTGTAGAGGCAGATGGCAAGTGCCAATTTTTAGTTGGCAACTTGTAGCTGGAATAAGTATATAAGCAGAAAAAGAAATTCCTTCATGAAGTGTTTGGTTATGCTTGACTGAATCTTTTGCTTTTTGACAAGTTTCAAAAATAACGGTTTGATTCCCTAATACTTTCCAAAGGTGCTAGAAATGTTCTCTCTCTTGATCTGGATGGCAGATGTGAAAAATAGGGGAAAGTGATGTATACTTAATATTAATGTACTTTACATAAGTTATACCACACAAAAAAATTAGCAAAGAAGTAACCAAAATGTTGTTTATATTAGAAAGTGTATGTTAGAAGCAAAAATGTTAAAAGTCCATCATAAAAAGATAATGGGGAGGATAGGTCTAGGGTAAAAGGGACACAGTCCCCAATGTATGAGTCTCGATTGGAACATGCTTTCAACAAAACAGCAAGAAAAGGTTTTTCTGGTGTCATTGGGAATTTTGAATATGAGCTGAATATTAAAGTGTTATAGAATTGCTAATAATTTTCTCAGGCATGATAATAATCTTTTAGGAGATTGATGTTATGAATTTAGGCATGAAGTGTCATGATATCTGCAACTTTCAAATGGTTCAGCCAAAAAAACCCTATATACACTAGTATACTCATATACATGTATGCATTTACATGTAACTATATGTGTATGTAGAAAGATTAAACAAATATGGCAAAATACTAATTGTTGAAACTAGATGGAAGGTATATGTGTATTTCTTGTACTAATAATTCAACTCTTTATGTTAGAAAACTCAATAAAAAAATTAGAGGGGCTTCCCTGGTGGCGCAGTGGTTGAGAGTCCGCCTGCCGATGCAGGGGACACGGGTTCGTGCCCCGGTCCGGGAAGATCCCACATGTAGCAGAACGGCTAGGCCCGGAGCGGCTGAGCCTGCACGTCCGGAGCCTGTGCTCCGCAACGGGAGAGGCCACAACAGTGAGAGGCCCGCGTACCACACACACACAAAAAAAATTAGAAAACAGTGGCTTCAGTTAGTAGGTGACTTAGGTCTTAAGGTTTATTAACTAGAACCAAATCCACTTACTATGTTGTAGTTAAGACAAAGTTTCCACTGACAGTTCCCTTTTAAGAATGGGAAGCGGGAATTCCCTGGTGGCTCAGTGGTTAGGACTCAGCACTTTCACTGCTGGGTCCTGGTTCAATTCCTGTTCTGGTAGCTAAGATCCCGCAAGCCGCGGGGTGTGGCCCCCCCCCCAAAAGAACTGTAAGCAAAGAACAGTGAAAAAGCTAGCAGTCGCCCTTTTTTTGGTCTTACTTATGGATGTTCTCACTACTTGTGAGGGGCTGGTCACAGAAGCTCAGAGCAAAATCATTAAAAAGTTACTTTGCTTTTTACTAGCAAATAAGAAAAATATAAACATTCAAATTACTTATAATTTTACCATCACCCAAATATTATATCTGTTAACATATAGTTCCTTCCAGATAATTTTCTCTATGTGCATGAATTCATTCATGTATGTGTGTATGTACACACATATTGTTCAATGAAAATGGACTCATACTGTTTGGTACATATTTTTACTTAGCATTTTAACACACTTTTCTACAGTAGTTTAATTTTACATGACATTATGTCTATATTATGCCCTATAAAGTATTTAAAGCTGTCCACAATTATTGTTATCAAGATGTTTCTAAACTTTTTTTTTTGGTATTAGCTGTGGTAAAACTCCTGGATTTAAATCTTTGTGCAACACAGGATGATTTTTTTATAATGTAATTCTAGGAGTAAGTTTTTGGGTCAGTTGCATGGACACTAAATGATGTATATGTCCATGTGTGCCATTGACACACTTCCTTCTCTCATCGGTCCCTCTATCAATCTGTTTTTTCAGATCTCTGCCCCTTTCCCAGAAGAACCAGAAATGACCAAGTCCCTGGTGAGTTCTTATTTGTTCATGTATTTATTTGTTGCTTTCTTTATTTTTTAGTGGATTTTAGGAGGCATCTATTAACCCATATAGTAAATGTGTAAGTATAAATAAATGAAAACTAAGATCAGAGAAAGTAAAGAAGAGATTATCAACTCCAAGTCAAGCTTGGATTATAGGTATATGTGAGTTGTGTGGCTTCACACAGTTATGAACTTTGAACTGTAAAATTGTCTCTGATCTTCCTGAAAGACATAGCAATGATGGAAGTGAAATACATGGTTTATATTGTTGAAAAGTAATTTATTTCATCTATAGTAACTATTTCCTGGTTTTTGATGTTTGAGAAAATTTTTGATAGATCTTCAGATGAATGGAGATAGGACAGTATCTTTAACAACCCTGTTAGAAGTTCACTAACAGGTTTTCTATAGTGACTTACAAAGCAGTGCGTTTCACACTGGCACATGACTTCAGATTCTGATTTAATAGGACGGGGATTCCCACAGGATGTTAGTGCTGCTGGTGCAAGGACCACCTTGTGAGGCAAAGTTTTGAGTGAATGGATGTTGAGTTTTGTCAGTTGCTTTTTCTGCATCAGTTGACATGGTCAGGTGATTTTCCTTTTTAGCTTATTGCTGCCGTAGATTACATTGATTGATTTTCACATATTGAGCAGGCTTGCAACCTCTGAATAATTTCCAGTTGGTCATGACATACACTTCTTTTTATATATTTGTATTTGCTAGTATATTTTTTAAGGATTTTTGTATCATGTTTAGGAGGGATATTGTTCTATTTTTTTCTTTCATTACTACTATGCATGGATGAAAGTCCCAAAACTCCACTTGGCTTTTTTCTTTTTCCATACCACTCCATTGGAGTGTGATGGGGCCCCTCTGTTCAACCAGGTAAGAGTGGGAATCTAAGCTACCCACTGGGTCTTTGCTGATGGGCATGGCATCAGGCCCAGAGTTTTCTGTTTATTTATTATGTTTGGCTGGAGCATGTTTTGCCTAAACGTTTTCTGTTTCTAGATTGCCCCTTTCCTGGTCTTTTAGCTAGAGAGAGCAGACTTTTCTGTGAGTTTTTTTGTTGTGCCTTTGTTGGTATTTCTGGGTTGTAGGCTTTTCTAGTACTTGCTCAGGGCTGTATGAGTCAATAGACTTCAGGAAACTCATGCTGTGTAGTTCCTTGGTTCCTGAGGTCCCTAGACAGTTTGCTTTTTTTTCTTTAAGCTTTCAGTCTTCTTATGTTTGCTTTATGGATAATGTCTATGGTTACTAGAGGTACTTAGTGGGTGAATAGGGACAAGTGCGTCTACTCTGTTCTTCCAGGGGTTGAAGTCAGTTCATTGATTTTTTTTTTAAAGGAGGAGTTATTTATATATTAAGCATGGTCTTTTTTTTTTCAATTTTTTTACATGTTTGTTCTTTGCATTTTAACTTTTAAAAGTAAATATTTAATTTTGAATATCATTAAGGTTATAGATATGTTTACTCAATCAAATAGTTTTTTGAAGCTTCATTTAAAAAAAAAACAAACCACCTGTTAGCTGCTCTCTTATCCCTCAAATTGCAGCTTCTTAAAGGTAATCACATCACTCTGAACTCAATTGAACTAATTTTTTTAGTATTTATGTTCCCATGTCTAAATAACATGTTTATATTGGTACCTTTTGGTTTTCAGTTTTAGGCAGTTTCTACTGACTTAGCACAATGGAAAATAGGAATTTAACTCTCTTTCAGACACTTAAGCCTTCAACACTTACACGAACATTTCTTCTTCCCCTCCTTCTAATATAGGTATATCATAATTTTGGGTAAATCAATAGGCTGTATTTATTAATATGATTATTTTAATTATATTCACAGCTGAACCATTTATTTTACCTTTTATGCACTATTTTTTGTTTTACCTGGAATTTATTATTGTTTGGTTTAATCATGTTTCATTTTACATATTTGGATCACTAATTCAACTTCACATTCTTCCCAGGTATATAAATATCTTCTCAATATGTTAAAATATATTAGATAATAACAGTAATCACAAACATTAATATAGGCTTACTATATGCTAGGCACTATAAACATTCTCTATTAACTGATTTAATCATAACCCCTCTGAGGTATCTATAATCATTATCCTCATTTTACAGAGAAGGAAACAGATCCACAGAGAAGTAATTTGCCCTGGGTCACACTGCTAGTAAGTGGTGAAGCCAGAAGTAAAACCCAAGCAATTTGGCTCCAGAATATAGGTATTTATTTCAGCTGTTGAAAGAAGCTTCCCTTAGAGTCTTTGACCTGCTTGAAGTTGGTCTCTATTTGATACTCATCTACTGACTTGGGGGTCTCCCTTTGGCATGATACTAGGAATTCCTTTCATGTCTCTCAAGTATTGGAGCTCTTGTTTTCTGGCTGTTTCCTGATTTATGCTTTCATTTTTAGAGAATATTATCCAGTAGCTCTCTAGAAAGTATTGTGTGGAAAGTAAATTTTTTGAGACCTTGCATGTCTGGAAATATTTTTATTTTACCCTCAGTAATTTCATAGCTAATTCTAGATTGTAAGTCATTTTTACTCAGAAATTTTAAGCCACTCTTTTTACTTTTACTATCCCATCTTTTCTTACTGGGTGTGATAGGCAGAATAATAACCCCCAAAGGTATCCACATCCTAATTCCTGAAACCCGTGAATATGTTACTTCACATGACAATAGGGACTTTGAAGATGCGATTAAGTTAAGGATTTTGAGATGGGGTGATTATTCTGGGTTATCTGGGAGGGCCCAGTGTAATCACAGTTCCTTATAAGTGAAAGAGGGAGGCAGAAGGGTCAGAGTCAAGGGGAGATTTGAAGATGCTACTCTGCTGGCTTTGAAGATAGAGGAAGGGACCACGAGCCTCTTAGAAGTCATATAAGACAAGGAAATGGATTCTTCCTTATAGCCTCCAGAAGGAGTGCATCCAACACACTGATTTTAGCCCAGTAAGACCTATTTTCAACTTCTGACCTCCAGAACTGTAAGATAATAAATTTGTGTTTTAAGTTTGTGGCAATTTGTTGCAGCAGCAATAGGAAACCATTACAGATTTTGGTACCTGGAAGTGGAATGATGCTGTAACAAATACCCAAAAATGTCAAATGGCTTCGGAATTTGGTAATAGAAACTGTAAAAATTTTGAAGAGTATAATAGCAAGAGCCTAGATTTCCTCGAACAGATTGATAATAGAAATATGAATGTTAACTCTGCTAGAGGACTCAGAATGAAGTGAGGAGCACACTAGGAAAAAAGCTATATTGTTTTAGAGAATATTTCAATTATTATAAACAGACTATTGATAGAAATATGGGTGTTAATGGTGCCGCTGCCGAAGACTCAGAAGGAAATGAGGAACATGTTACTGGAAACTAGAGGAAAAGGACATCTCTGTTATACAGTGGCAGAAAGCTTAGCTGAATTTTGTCCTGTAGTTATGTGAAAAGCAGATTTGTCAATGATGAACTTGTATTTTTCTCAGAGGAGATTTTCAAGCAAAAGGTTGACGATCTAGCCTGGTTTCTTCTTCTTGCTTATAGTAAAATATGAATGTTAAGAGACAGATTGAAGGAAGAACTGTTGAGCAAAAAGGAACTAGATTTGATGTTTTGGGAAATTTTGGGGCTATCAAGATTCCAAAAGATGCTAAAATTAGTTTCACTGTAGGAAAGTATGCTCTTGAGAGAAAGTCAAGGGTGTGGAAAGATGCTTGTATATATTTCTAGGTTTTTAGAAAAAAACCTAGGTATTTAGCAGGATGAATAGGGTGGAATGCATTTAACTTTTTTTTTTTTTGAACTGGAAGTCTCAATCTTTGCTGTTAATTTGATTGTTTAATTTATTTATATTTAATGCAATTACTGATATACTTGAATTTATATCCAGGTTTTTTTTTCTTTATTTCTTTCTTTCTTTTTAAATTAATTAATTAATTATTTTGGCTGCGTTGGGTCTTTGTTGCCGGGCACGGGCTCTCTCTAGTTGTGGCGAGCGGGAGCTACTCTTTGTTGTGGTACCCGGGCTTCTCATTGTGGTGGCTTCTTTGTTGGGGAGCATGGGCTCTAGGCACACGGGCTTCAGTAGTTGTGGCATGCGGGCTCAGTAGTTGTAGTGTGAGGGCTTAGTTGCTCCGCAGTATGTGGGATCTTCCTGGACCAAGGCTCGAACCCGTGTCCCCTGCATTGGCAGGCAGATTCTTAATCACTATGTCACCAGGGAAGTCCTATATCCAGTTTTATTAGTTTTATGTTTGAACTGTCTGTTTAATATTATTTTTACATTCCTTTCTTGACTTTCTTTTAGATTAGTCAAAATTTTAATTTTGTTAACTTGCTTGTTATACATTCTTTCATTTGTTTCCCTAGATATTACAATATCCATTTTTAACTCATTATTCCCTTGCCCCCTTCTCAGTAGATACTAAAACACCTTAATTCCATTTGCTGCATTTAAATTCTACACATATTTTAAACTTCACAAGATATTACTGTTACTGTTTTTGCATAGTCAGTATTTACAGTATTGTAAAGTGGGATTTGAGAAACTTCATGAATCTTTGAGTTGCTGTCATTCACCATTACTTTTTCAAATTTTGCTTCTGCCTCATATTCTCCCTCTTTATCTTCTCAGACTACAATATGTTATTCCTTTTCACTGTGTTGTACATGTGATACGTCACATGCACTTGTGTTTATTTTATTAAAAAAAACCTCTGTGGTCTGGTTTGTATATTTTCTGTTTGCTTGTCTTCCATTTCAGTAATTCTGTATTCTTCTATTAAACCTCTCTCAGTTCTTAATTTTAGACACTGAATTTTTCTGTTTTCATTTGATATCTTTATTATAAGTCCCATTTTCTCTAATGAAATTCTCCATCTTTTCTTCTAACTCCAAAGTGCTGTAGGACTGTTTCTTTTGAATTTTTTTCCTCTGGTTTTGGATATTTGGCCTTGTTTTCTGATAGGCATAGGATTTCTTTTATTGTATCAAAACATGCATAAAGCATTGTAGAAGATCTAGATTATGATATCTTTCTCAATAGTGGATTCATCTTTCCCTGAGCAGATAGAGTAGAAGATGAACATCTTTATCCAGTCAGGCACAGTGTTATGTTGAATCAAGGCTGAGTTTAAGCCCTAATAATAGTCTACCTTTGGTTCACTCTGGCCATCTAAGATTTTCAGCTGAGAGCCTGGTTTGTCTTCTGTGGACCCTCCTCCTTACAGATGCCAACTCTGTCTTCTTACCAGACTACTAAAATTTTGCTTTGCTTTTCAGAGGTTATTCTGCTTAAGTTTTTAGTCTTCTGCCCATACAACCCTAGAATTTGACAGATGTCCTGAGAGGAAGATTGGCCATGTGTTTGAGTTCTGGTCTCCTTCACATACCATATATATTGCCCATTTAAAGTGTGCATTCAGTGGGTTTTAGTATATTCATGGAGTTGTGCACCCTTTTTCACAGTTTTAGAACATTTTCTTTCTTTCCCTCCCTACTCCAACTCATACCTTTTAGCTGTCACACACCCCCCCCCAACATCCTTCCATTCCCCCCTAGCCCTGGGCAACCAGTAGTCTTCTTTCTGTCTCAATAGGTTTGCCTGTTCTGGACATCTCATATAAATAGAATCATATAATATGTGGTCTTTTGTGACTGGCTTTTTTCACTTAGCATAGTATTTTCAAGATTCATCCATATTGTAAAATAAATCAGTACTTCATTTCTTGTTATGGCTGAATAATCTCTTGTATGGATATACCACATTTTAAAATTCATCATTAGTTGGCAGACGTTGCATTGGTTTTATTTTTGACTATTAAGAATAATGCTAACTATGAACATTCCTATACAAGTTTCATGTGAATAAGTGTTTTTATTTCTATTGGATATGTACCTAGAAGTGGAACCGTTGGGTCATATTATTCCTTTTGAGGAAGTATCAGACTGTTTTACAAAGTGACTGCACCATTTTACATTCCCACCTTTACTGTATGAGGGTTCCAGTTTCTCCACTTCCTCACTAACACTTGTTATTATTTGTCTTTTTTTTTTTTCATTATAGCCATCCTAATGGGTGCATTTTTCTGATGACTAATGACTAATGATATAAGTAGTTTTTTAAATGTCAGAATGAAAATTTTAATGTCATTTATTATTTTGCTACAAAATAATAAAAATACAAATAGGCACAAACAGCATTTTTTAAATTATAATCATCTTAGTGAATTTGAAGGGGTATCTCTTTGATTTGAATTTCAATATCCCTTATGACTAAAGATATTGAGACCCTCTCATGTGCTTTTTTGGCCATTTGTATATCTTCTTTGGAGATATGTATATTCAGATTCTTGATCCATTTTTAATTGGATCATTTATCTTTTTATTGAGTTGTAAGAGTTCTTTATTATTCTATACACAAGTACCTTATCAGATATATAATTGCAAACATTTTCTCTCAGTCTTTGGGTTGTCTTTTCACTCTCTTTTTTTAAAAGTACACCTTTTATATATTTGTTTGTTTGTTTTGGCTGCGCCACAGGGCATGTGAGATCTCAGTTCCCCAACCAGAGATCAAACCCATGCCCCCTGCAGTGGAAGTGCAGTGACCTAACCACTGGACCACCAGAGAATTCTCCCTGTGTTTTCACTTTCTTGATGGTATCCTTTTAAACACAAAGTTTTTAATTTTGATAAAGTCCAATTTATCTATTTTTTTCTTTGTTTGCTTGTGCTTTTGATTTTATATCTAAGCATTGACATATATATGCTACCAAATGTAAAATAGTTATCTAGTGGGAAGTAGCAGCATAGCACAGGGAGGTCAGCTGGGTGCTTTGTGCTGACCTAGAGGGGTGGGATAGGGAGGGTGGGAGGGAGGCTCAAGAGGGAGGGGATATGGGGATATATGTATACATATAGCTGATTCACTTTGTTGTACAACAGAAACTACAACAGAAACTAATACAGTATTGTGAAGCAATTAGTCTCCAATAAAGATCTATTAAAAAAAAAACAAATCATTGACAAATCCAATGTCACAAAGATATACCCTTCTTAGCTAAAACTTAAGAACATTTAGGTCTTTTGATCCATTTTGAGTTTATTTTTTTAATATGGCATGAGGTAGGAGTCCAACCTCATTTTTTTGCATGTGGATGTCCACTTGTCCTAGCACCATTTGTTGAAAAGACTATTTTTCCCCTTTTAAATTGTTTTGACACCTGTGTTGAATTATCAGTTTACCCTAAATATGAGGGTTTATTTCTGGATTCTTGGTTACATTCCATTGAATTCTATCATCTATACTTATACCAATACCACACAGTTTATTGGAAAAAGAAGCCTATTTTATTCATCTTTTTTAAAGAAAGAATTGACTTAGTAGATTGATGAGTGCAAAGTGAAAAGCAGAAGATATATTCTAAGTGAAGTGTTAATGAAATATGGCATACATAGAAAAGAATGCACAAATCATGTATGCAGCTTGATGAGTTTTCACAGCTTATTCTTTTGTAACCAGCACACAGATAAAAACAAAACAAAATACAACTCCAGAATATTATCAGAACCATAGAAAGAATGGCATGATACTTTTAATATTTATTTTTTCCTTGAAATAATAATGTAAAATTTAGGTATTTAGTCGGAATCTTATATGTCATATCATGTTAAAAATTATTAAAAATAAGTTTCTAAATATCTTGTTCCTGTCCTGCAATCCTGATCCTTTACATTGAATAAGCATGTGTTTTTCCAGGGATCAGTGTCTTTCAAGGATGTAACTGTAGACTTCAGCAGGGAGGAGTGGCAACAGTTGGACCTTGCTCAGAAAAGTCTATACAGGGATGTAATGCTGGAAAACTATTTCAACTTGATCTCAGTGGGTAAGCACAGCTCTGCTGGGTAAGGCTGTACCTAATTGAGTGTATTTTCTTTCTCAGTGGAATTTCTGAAATCTGTGAGATTTCTGAGGTACGTGGGACTTTTAAAGACTGCAGGACATCTGAAGTATGTAATAGTTTTGTCCTTATTTTTTGTCCTGTGTTCTTAACAATATTATGAATATACTTCTGTTCCCCATGAACTTTTCTGGAAAGTAAATGGAATATTTCATTGTATGACCTCTGAAATCAAGTATTTTATCATTTCCTGTTATTAGGGTGTCAAGTTCCCAAACCAGAAGTCATTTTCAACTTGGAGCAGGGAGAACAGCCATGTATGTTGGATGGTGAAATCTCAAGCCAGAGCTATCTAGGTGAGTAGGGAACAAAAAGCATAAGAGATAGCACAATCGAACTGCAGTTGTACTGGCAGAGGCTGACAACTTTGAAGTGCTATTGTTATGATGTTTCTCAACATTCTGAACTTTTGGAACTGCATGGATAGAGTTGATATTGGCCCCTTGGACATCTAAATGCCATCCCCACTTCAGACCCCTTCCAATATCAGTGTCTTTGTTGCTTGACTTTTTTTTTTTTTTTTAGCAGAGTTCCCTGTGCTATTCAGTAAGTCCTTGCTGGTTGTCTATTTAATTAAATTAATTAATTAATTTAAAAAGCATCTTTATTGGAGTATAATTGCTTTACAATGGTGTGTTAGTTTCTGCTTTATAACAAAGTGAATCAGCTATACATATACATATATCCCCATATCTCCTCCCTCTTCGTCTTCCTCCCACCCTCCCTATTCAACCCCTCTAGGTGGTCACAAAGCACTGAGCTGATCTTCCTGTGCTATGTGGCTGCTTCCCACTAGCTATCTGTTTTACATTTGCTAGTGTATATATGTCCATGCCACTCTCTTCATCCCACTTTGCTTGACTTTTTAGGAGGGATGTGCTACAACTACTGGTATGTTGGATTTAAGATACTGCCTTTTTGCTTTTCCTCCCTTTTTATAGCATTTTTTTATTCTTTTTACCTCCATCAAGGTCTTAAATCATTTTCTTACACATTCAGGGGCTCATAGAGTTGCTTTTTAAAAAAATTACTGTGGGTCACACTCCTGCTGATTTCTTTTCATTGTTTTTCTTTTCCCTTAGTGCTTCAGAATTGTCACCTAGAGATGGCCTTATTATATCTTCTCCCATGCCTCTCCTCCAACTGTTGACTTTGAGGGTACCATTACCTACAATTGGGGACAGCTTTTTATTGTATGTGATATTAGTAATTATGCTTCCTGACATTTTCTTCCTACCTGGCTAGTGTAACACAACACTCACTAGGTCTTTCTGATTAATTTATTAATTTTGATATTTTAGAAAAAGTTTCTGTACCTTGTGTGCAGGAAATCGAGTAAATCGCAGTCCTCAGTTTGTAGTCAATATATTCATCACTCTGTTTAAGCTCCCCTTCTTATTTTATTTCTTTCATAACTTTTTTCTTTTTTTTTTTTTGCCACACCCTGCAGCATGCAGGATCTTAGTTCTCTGACCAGGATCGAACCGTGCCCCCCTGCAGTGGAAGCTCAGAGTCCTAACCACTGGACGGCCAGGGAATTCCCTATTTTACAATTTAAAAAAAATTTTATTTTATTTCTTTACTTATCCCTTTTAATCCTCACTCCCTGTTTGTTTTTATTCTTCCCAGAGGCAACTGCTCTATTATATTTGATATGTTTGCAATCTATCCTTGTATTTGTGGGGTATTTATAAAATTTAAATTCTTGGTCATTTTAATTTATAGAAATGGTACTGTGCTGTATGTCCTACTCAGTTTCTTATTTTTTTCTCTCAGAACTAAATTGGTTCATGTTACAATGTGTTTTTCTAGTTCATTTCTTCTAATTGACGCATACATTTCATAGTGTGTATATATACCATATTTACTTGTCCAGCTTTCTAGCTACTACAACTAGTACTGTAATAAATTTCTTCATGAACTATTCTTATAGGAAATGAGAATTTCTTGAGGAAGAGTAGTGGAATTGTTTTATTACTGAGTATACTAATACTTTATTTAACTAAGTATAAACATGTTGTTTTCTAGATTGGATGTATTAGTCTGCAATCCCCTGAACATACAAGGGCATCAGTTTCTCCACATCCCTGCCCATATTTTTAATAATTTCACATAATGTGGCTAATCTGATGGATTTTAATTTCTAACTATTGTTTTAATTTGTGTTTCTCTAATAACAAAATATTTTGAACATCTTATCATGTACCTTGTAGTAGATTCTGACTTCATTTTTGGTATTTGACTGCTGACACCTTCTAAACTTCACCACTGTCTCTTCACCTTCTGCCGCACATCTGGGCAAACTTACAAGAAAGTCTAGGTGCTCTCTCCCTTGGTACTAGTGGGAAGTTGCACTCTATCAGTCAGCTTAGCCCCATATCCCAACCACCATAAAAAACCCAAGCAAGTTTCCTTTTCTTGCTCTCTTAAGTCACTTTTGGACCTGCTTGGGAGCGCTCCCTTTAAAAGCCTCATTGTGTGAGTAATGAACCTTTTCACACCTTATTGGTATGTGTGTCAAATCATCACTCTTGAGATTTGAACCAAATTTGGGGTGGGAGTCCATTCCTCCTCCGCAGGTGACTTAACAGTTGGTATGTAGTAAACAGGATCTTTAGGCGATGACCACCACCAGGGGGTCTTTCTTCTCTTGTTCTGTGGCTTTACTGCTCTCTGGTGAGTATACACTTTGAGCTGTGTTACTTTATGCTACATTTGCTGAGTCCCACAAGTCTCTGTCATATTTTTTTTTCTCTGTGGGTGGGTGAGGATATATTTATTCTCTCAGAGTATAATTAATAAGTGGAAATAAGACTCAGAGTAAATAATCACATTTATATGTATATTTTGTAGGCTGATTAGCAATAAGTGAAATTGAAATAAAAATGACAAACATAAAAACATCAAAAAACAAATAACAGTTAAAACAATGATGGCAGGTACATTGAGAAACAGGTACAATGCTGAAAGCTCTGTAAGTTTAGCCAAATCTTTCTGGAAAGAACTCTGGAAACATATAATAAGTGATATTAAACTGAACATGCTTCCTGCCCTGGAAATTCTACTTTGGGGACATACTCCAAGGAAGTAAGCAAAAGAAAAGTCAAGAAGTTGACAAAAAGATTTTTATGGCTACACTATGTATGAGGATAAACTAAACATCCCAAATGGTCCGAACAGAGGAAAAACTACCATAACTATAAAAAAAAATTATAAGTATAGGAAGTACTAATATACAGAAATGTACTATGAAATGTTATGTGAAAGAAGCAAAAACAAATAATCAACACAGAGTTTAAATACATGTAATGTACACACAGACCTTAGCAGGGTTTATAAGATTTTAAACAATATAAATAAATTATAATGCTCTGTCATATTTTTAACCAATTGAAGTTGGAAGTTATTGGCATTATGGGACATATGTAAAGGACAATGCCTTCGTTAAAGTGGCCTAGACCTATCTGTGTGTCTCAGATTGAATCATGTGTCTCAATTCTGGCATAAGCCTTTCAGGGGAACAACTGATACCTTACACATATAAGGGCCCATCAGGTGGCTGCTTGTGTGGAGGAAGAGCAGTTACAGTGCAGCATGCTAACAGCAGATGGTACACCTTTCAAAATTTTGTCATATTTTATTGTGCTTTTTGCTTTTCCCTGTGACTCATCTTCTCAAATAATTCTTTATGCTCTTTCTACTAATTTTTCTCTTTTATAAAATATCAGTTAGATGCCTTCCTCCTTTTACTTTCTAGTGATATCACCAAAACCATGTCTGTATTTACTTATGCCTGGATTATTCTAACCCTATTTGGATGTACTGTTTCCTTTTTTTTTTTTTAACTTTTTTTCTTAGATGCTGATTAAAATATTCTGCTTATCTTGTCATAGCTATATGGTACAAAATATTATCTAACATATGACAAATTCCTCTCTCAATGGGTTTATAAACTAAAGGAAGAACATGCCTCATATTTGCAATTCACATTTATCTCTGTTTAGTTTCCATAATCATGTTCACTTTGTTTTAACACTTTCTTTAATGATACCCCTGCGTCTGACCCTTTATTTTCTGGCTTATCTGCCTATTCAAATAATCCACATACTTATGCTTTGCTCTCAGGTTTCACTTACTCCTTGAATTGGACCTAACTATTACAGCATACATTGCTTTTCCCTTTTCTAATTCTTCAACCCCCAGAAATTCAGAGAAAACAACATTAATTTGTGTGATAACTGAGTCTTTTACCTCTTTTTTAAAATGTTTCCTTAGAGAATAGTTAGTGAAATTAACTTCTTTAATTTATGTGATAGGCAGAGGAGGTTATTTTGTGTTATTTCAGAGGGATTTGAAAATTTTTCTGCTAGGAGTAATTCAAAGGGCCAATAATTGTAATTAGAAAGGGAAGATAACTGCAAGAAATGTTTAAAATTTCAGGCTTTGAGCATTAAATATTTGTTATTGTGCAAATCTATGCCGATTAAATATGAGTATGAAAGGCTCAGAAATATCTGTGTTTGTTTTTAAATTAAAAGAAAAGAGAGTCTTCCTAGAGTTGTGCTGAGATTTGAGATTCATTTTCAGAGCATAGAACCCTAAATGATCCACGAAGAAAATGAATTTTGAATAGGAACAGAGGACCAGAAAAAGGAAGCTTAATGGGGAAAAGGAAAAGAATATATGTTTGGATTCAGTAATAAAATAGATTTTAGTGACTGGTGGAAAGATAGCTTGCATACATTCATTTTATTGGCCTGAATTATGACTCTGTATTTTATTGAATGAGTAATTCAATGTGTGACAGAGGAATTATGGATAAACTTTTTACCACAGGAGCAAACTTTTTACATTGAACATTGTTGGTAATAATGTAAATGTTGTCAGGTGTAGCAATGGGTTTATAAGCTAAGGAAGTGAAAGGTTGCAAAAGATGAAAATCCATGTTTAGAAATCAGTATTAGAGGTCCTCAGGATTAATGAAAGCCATTAATGTGTGTGAGTAAAAATGTAATATAAAAAATAAAGAATGTGTTTGGGGACATTACAAGGCCTTAGAGATAGAATGAAATGGATATGAGGTTAGACTGTGTCTATATTCAAGAATAATCTAATTTTTACTTAAATATTTACTGAGAGTCTTGTCTTACACACTATTCCAGGATTTGGAATATTAGTGATTCTTATTCTGGGCAAGAATGGTATATTGGAGTAAAACTAAGCCCCTGTCACTGAGAGACCCCCAAGAAACAGTGACTTAGAGAATATAAACATTGACCCATCACATGACAGTTCCAAAGTGAGTGGTCCAGGTCTGCCAGGCCACTCTGCTTCCAATGACTATTTAGGGACAGAGTTTCTAGAAAGTCATTGCACCATCACCTCCTAGAGCAGGGGTCGGCAAATATTTTCTGTAAAGACCCAGAAGTAAATATTTTAGGCTTTGTGAGGCATGTGATTGCTGTCATAATTACTCAATTTTGTTTTGAAGCCCCAAAGCATCTATAGACAATACATCAATGAATGGATGTGGTTGTGTTCCAATAAGAACTTTATGGACATGGAAATTTGAATTGTATATAGTTTTCATGTACCATGAAGTATTACTCTTCTTTTGTTTTTTCAACCATTCAAAACTGTAAAATCTTCTCTTAGCTTTTGGGTAGAGGCCTGGATTTAGCCTGAGGCTGTAGTTTTCTGATCTCTGCCTTGGGCATTGCCAGCTGCAAGATAGCCAATGGGAAGAGGAGAGGGTTTTGGGAGACACACCCACTTCCTTAAGACCTTGGCCTGATTACAACAAATATAATTTTTACTCCCATTTGATTGGTGATAACTGAATTACTTGGCTTTACCTAATGACAAATGAGGCTGCACAGACCTATTCTTTTTTTGTTGTTTTTAGACCTATTGTTTTGAGGCAGACACATGCTTGGCTACAAGCTTAATACTGTTGAAGGAAGGGGACAGATGGACAACTTTCAGTCTCTGCTTCAGAGTTGGCCCTTTTTGCTGTTATATTCTTCCTATTAGATGCATGTATGTGCACCCCAAACAGGACATAAAGAATTGAATCATATACATACATTTATTGTTTGTAATGGTAAAGCTAATTCAGGATGACTGAGGCTACAATAGTTTTCTAAACATAAATAAGTTGGTATTTAGGGCACAGTGGTTAATAGGGAAAAGAGAAAGCAGGGAGATTAAGATTTATAGATGAAGGATAGTAAGAAGCTAGACTCAGAAACACTTCTTTTTAGCCACTTAGTTTGTCACTTTGTTTTTCTGACCCCTTACTGTGTAGTTCTGCTACATGCACAGAACTGATGTACTTCAGTTTGAATCTCATCTTCCCCAATTACTAAACATTTGATTTGGACACACTACTTAACTCTTCTGTGGCTCAGTTTCCTCATCTTTAAAATAGGGATAATAATAACACCAATATCAAAAGGTTGTGATGATGTTTAAATGAGTTAGAAAAATGCCTGGCAAATCTAAATGCTATTGTTTATCAGACAGCAAATGTAATGTAAATGCTTATTTTATTATTGCATATTATTATATATAAAGAGATTACTACACATATATTTATTCATATTTTATATATTTATCTATATTTAGTATTATGTTTATATAAATCTCTTCCATTTCTCTGTGTTCACCCTGTATCCACTCTATGTATCATCCCTTCTGTGTTCTGCTAACTGTTCTTTGTGTGTTTTATTTTATTTTATTTTTTAGATCAGGGTATTGGTTTTGAAACGTCACAACAGGGAATGTCTGAAGAAGTTTCAATCCAGTTTGAGAGAATTAATCTCTTCACAAGAGATGACCTGTATTCCATTTTAGAAGAATTGTGGCAAGATGATGAACAGACAGGGAGATGTGAGGAAAACCAGAACAAACATTTAAGTCATGTTGCCTTCATCAACAAGGATACACTAGCTAATGAGGGAGACTGTGAATATAATAAAGACATTAGGAAAATGTTTCGTGTAAACACATACCTTGTTCCTTCAAGAAAAAGACTCCATAACTGTGACTCATTTCAAAAGAGTTTGAAGCCTATTGTAAGCCTATGTAATTATAATAGAAACAATGTAACAGAAAATTTTGATAAGATTATTGGATATGGTAATATCTTTACTCTCATGAATTCTCATACAGAAATGAATGCTTGTGGATATAATCAATGTAAGAAACTTCTGAGTCATAAGCAAACTCTCATTCAACATCAAAAATTTCATGGGGAGAACCTCTATTTATTTTCTGATTGTGTAAAACTTTCCACCCATAAGTCACACCTTTTTGCACATCAAAGGATTTATACTGAAGAGAAACATCATGAGTGCAGCAAATGTGAAACAGTCTCCACTCGGAAGTCCCAATTTGCTGTACCTCAGGTTTATACAAGAGAGAAACCTTATATATGCACTGAATATGGGAAGGACTTTTCCCTCAACTCAAACCATGAGAAAACTCCTCACACTGAGGAGAGTGATTGTAAATTCAGTCCACATGGAAAAGCCTTTATCCAGAAGTCAGATCTGTTCAGACATCAGAGAATTCATCCTGGAGGGAAAAAACCCTATAATTATAATGAATGTGGGAAAAATGTCTCTCAGAATTCAAACCTCAATATACATAAGAAAGTTCATACTGGTGAGAAACACTTTGAATGTACTGAATGTGGAAAAGCTTTCACAAGGAAATCAACACTAAGTATGCATCAGAAAATTCATACAGGAGAAAAACCCTATGTATGTACTGAATGTGGGAAAGCCTTTATCCGGAAGTCACATTTTATTACACATGAGAGAATTCATACTGGAGAGAAACCTTATGAATGCAGTGACTGTGGGAAGTCCTTTATAAAGAAGTCACAGCTCCATGTGCACCAGCGAATTCACACAGGGGAGAATCCCTTTATATGTTCAGAATGTGGGAAGGTCTTCACCCACAAGACAAATCTCATTATACACCAGAAAATTCATACTGGTGAGAGACCCTATATATGTACTGAATGTGAGAAGGCCTTTACTGACAGGTCAAATCTCATTAAACACCAAAAAATTCATACTGGAGAGAAACCCTATAAATGCAGTGACTGTGGAAAATCATTCACCTGGAAGTCACGGCTCAGGATACATCAGAAATGTCATACTGGAGAGAGACATTATGAATGCAGTGAATGTGGGAAAGCATTTATTCAGAAGTCAACACTGAGTATGCACCAGAGAATTCATAAAGGAGAAAAACCCTATGTTTGCACTGAATGTGGGAAGGCCTTCTTCCATAAGTCACATTTTATTACACATGAGAGAATTCATACTGGAGAGAAACCTTACGAATGCAGTGATTGTGGGAAATCCTTCACGAAGAAGTCACAGCTTCATGTACATCAGCAAATTCACACAGGAGAGAAACCCTACAGATGTGCTGAATGTGGAAAGGCTTTTACTGACAGATCAAATCTCTTTACACACCAGAAAATTCATACTGGTGAGAAACCCTATAAATGTAATGACTGTGGAAAAGCTTTCACTCGGAAATCAGGCCTCCATATACATCAGCAGTCTCATACTGGAGAAAGACATTATGAGTGCAGTGAATGTGGGAAAGCCTTTGCAAGAAAATCAACACTAATTATGCATCAGAGAATTCATACAGGAGAGAAACCTTATATTTGTACTGAATGTGGGAAGTCCTTCATCCAGAAGTCACACTTAAATCGACATCGGAGAATTCATACTGGAGAGAAGCCCTATGAATGCAGTGACTGTGGGAAGGCCTTTATTAAGAAGACACAACTCCTTGAACACCATCGAATTCACACAGGAGAGAAACCATATATGTGTGCTGAATGTGGAAAGGCCTTCACCATCAGATCAAATCTTATTAAACACCAGAAAATTCATACTAAACAGAAACCCTATAAATGTAGTGACTTTAGGAAAGCCTTCAACTGGAAAGTACAACTCAGTATACATCAGAAATCTGATACTGGGGAAGTAGAATGCTCAGTGCCACAATCATGGTGTGGGGATAAAAGTTTTGAGGAGCTATAGCTTGACTAAGAAGCAAGAGGTAACCAAAGTTACTTTATCTAGTCAGAAGTATGAATATCTGGATCTCATAGCTGACGTCCAGTTTTATACATATGGGGAGACACTCTGGAGAAAGTGTTTAAGCAGTGCTTAATGGCCATGCTTGGTTACTTGGGATTGTCAAGCCCCTGCAAATAATAGTACATTTGGAAGGAGATAACTTGGCAATCTTTCTTGTTTCACATTTTGGATAAGGAGCTTTATAAATCAGGGCTGTTGAGTTTTTCATGCCCTGCATAGCAAAAATATTCAATGTTGACCAAAGGAATTTCTTAAGGAACAGTGTTCTAAGAAAAATTTTCATTGTCCAAGCACCCTAAGGACACTGAAATCAAGGCAACAGTATAGACAATTCAGGTCTATAATGAAGAAAAGCTAGACGTTTTTGTGAAAATTGACATTAAACGCACAAAGAAGGACTCTACTTTTTTTCCTTTGGGAAGTCAGTATTATTTATTGTTTATAATGTTTACTAGTGTGTGGAAATTTGGATTCGTAAATTTAAAATTAACAATTTGACTTTGAGATTGGCAAATCAGAACCACAGACTTACCTGAATATTCACAGGCATCTTTAGGTAACCAATGTGTTCCCTCATTTACTAATTCCCTGCCATGGCAGCAGGTAACTCATGGCCAAGAGGTATAAAGTGCTCCCAGCCTGTATCCCAAAAGTGATCAATGATGTAAGCAGCACCCCATAGACTACCTGTCACACTAGAACTAGCCCTGAGATCATGGAATTTAGCTGCAGGTTACAGATTTAGTACTCTGGATTCTCAGCATCTTTCACAGAAACCCCTACTTTTTACTGATTTCTGTTTGAAAAAGAGACAAATTAAGAAAATGAGTTTTAAAACCTAGAATTCTTTCCTTTGAATTTCGTTAATGCATTCTCTACATATTTATTATTACATACTAGGTTATTATGAGGCAATTATCTTGCATTTGAGCTGTATTCTTAGAAGATAGCTGCACATTTGGAAGAGTACTATTTCCTTTCAATCTCTACAAATTAATCAATTGTTTTCAAATCCTCTATATTCTCAAATTCTTAATCCTCTATATTGTATCAGATACTAAAAGAATGTGTGTACTAATCTCCCAGAATAATTGTGAATTTGTCTCTCTTTTAGAGCTACCAGTTTTTGTTTTATATATTTTAAGTCTATGTCTTTACATATATTCATATTTAGAATTGTTATACTCTTTCTGGTTAGTTGAAACAATCATTATAAAATGTCTGTTTTTTATCTCTGGTGGTGCTTTTTGTCTCAAAATTTACTATGTAAGATATTAATACAATATGCATACTTTACTTATTAAAGGCTAATGTAAATGAGTACACCACTTTCTGTATAAGGTGAAGAGTTAGAACATTAACTTTATTTCCTTCTTGACTTGTATTGGTAGCATGCATTTTAATTCTGAATGTAGTTGAAACAATCATTACTGTTTCAGAGTCAATATGCATTTAAATTAATCCATATATTTACCCTTTTTGTTACTTTTTTCCCTTCTTCTTCTTGAATTTTCCTTCTAGAATCATTTTTTTTTCTGACTGAAGGACACCTTTTAGTATTTCTTTTAGTGTATGTTTGCTAGTGACAAATTGTTTTCATTTGTTGGAAAATGTCTTAATTTTGCCTTCATTTTTAAAGGATGTTTTTACTGAGTATAGAATTCTAAGTTGGCAGTTATTTTCTATTAGTATTTTGAGATATTTTGTTTTGATTTGTATTTCATTGTTTTGTTGAAAAGTAAGCTTTCAATCCAGTTACCTTTGAAGGTTATGTTTTTTTTTAATTATTCTTTTCTCTCACTCCTTTAAAATCTATGTCTTTGTCTTAGGCTGTCAACAGTTGGACAGTGATATGCTTAGGTATGATATTCTATGTATTTATCCTGCTTGGGGTTTGCAGTGTTTTTTAAAATCTGGAGCTTAATGGTTTTTTTCTTTGGGTTTTTTCCTCTTTTTTTGCACATTTGGGGAAATTTCTAGCTATTATTTATTCAAATTATGCATTTACTTCATTATGTTCCTCTTCTTCTCCTAGTGATGACCCCATTGTCTAGATAGTATTTTTCTGTTGACTATTGTTTCTCTTGGGTTTTGGTGATGTCTTGTCTTCTCATATACCTGGTGATTTTAAGTGAACTGCTTAGACATTATATATTAAAAATTGTAGATATGATTAGATGGCCTGGATATCTTTCAGAGAGGATTTCCTTTGCTTCTAACAGGTGACCAGCCTAGGAACATGAGCAATCCCTGATTGCCTTCATCCAATCATGTACTGAGATTATTCGAAACTGGGCTGCAGTCCCTGTGAGGGCTTGTCTATTTTTTTTCACTCTTATTCTTAGGGGATACCCTCAAGACTTAGGACTTTGGGAGATTTATCAGGATGCTCCTCCTTAGAGGGAACTTAATTCTACTATTTGTCCCTTTAGTCCCATAAGTTTGTCAAAAAACTGTCTTAAGTTTCTCTTGCTCAGTATTTGCTTTAAGAATTAGCAAACAACTCTTTTTAATAAATAGTTCCAAATTCCAGAGGTTATGTCTTTAATCTTATTCTTGCAGTTTCTCACTTCCTTGGTAGCTCTCCAGTGCTGTCACAACGCTAAACGTTTTTAATATTTTCTTCCACCTTTTTTAGTTCTCAGAGGGAGTACTGGTACAGGCCACCTACATTGCCATTAACAGAAGTTTTTAATTCACTGAGATAGCTGTTGCTACTTAAGGAATGCAGAGTCCAGAAAT
The DNA here is from genome assembly GCF_951394435.1 of Stenella coeruleoalba. Taxonomy (NCBI): domain Eukaryota; kingdom Metazoa; phylum Chordata; class Mammalia; order Artiodactyla; family Delphinidae; genus Stenella; species Stenella coeruleoalba. The sequence goes on along the minus strand of NC_137153.1, from coordinate 33,074,925 downwards.
ATACGTTTTTAATTACCAAAACTCTCCAAACTTTCCAAAATATGAAAGTGCTCTGATTTGCAACATGACTTTATTCCCAATTTTTGCTGCTAAAAGTTAAGGCATTCACTCTTTTGTTAAACACTTTATAAACTTTGATACATATGAGAAAAGTACTTCTGGTGGTGTCAAATTTTATTACGGTAGCTGCCAAACTTTAGCAAAAGGAGGAGATTGACTAAGAGCCTCTCAGATTCTTTCTTTGATAGTATGCCCCCCCCCACCCACTGGATAATTAATAGAAAGTTGAGTTAATGAAAACTGGTGTCAAGAGCCCATCAATTTGATTCTAAACTTTTTTTTTCTATGTTGGGGGTAGGAGTTTATTAATTAATTTATTTATTTTTGCTGTGTTGGGTCTTCGTTTCTGTGTGAGGGCTTTCTCTAGTTTGGGCAAGCAGGGGCCACTCTTCATCACAGTGCTCGGGCCTCTCACTATCGTGGCCTCTCTTGTTACGGATCACAGGCTCCAGACGCGCAGGCTCAGTAGTTGTGGCTCACGGGGCTAGTTGCTCCGTGGCATGTGGGATCCTCCCAGACCAGGGCGCAAACCCATGTCCCCTGCATTAGCAGGCAGATTCTCAACCACTGCGCCACCAGGGAAGCCCCTCAACTTTTTTATTCTCAGGTATATTTTTAAAAATACAATTCTACATTACCAAGCCAAAAAAAAAAAAAAGATACTTTACCTTTCATAAAACACAATCTCTAGGAGAAAGGAAGAGTGTTTTGTGGGCCTCCATGTATCTCAAGGGATACTTGGGAATTGATTGAGGCATGGATGATGGAAAATTATCAGTGGAATATGAGAGCTAAATCTTAAGTAGGTAAACCCCAAGGTCAGTATAAATTGATTGGGGGAAATGTGGAGTATAGACTTGACTTGGGAAAGTAGTGTGAGTTAGCCATATCTTTTTTTTTTTTAACGTCTTTATTGGAGTATAATTGTTTACAATGGTGTGTTAGTTTCTGCTATATAACAAAGTGAATCAGCTATACATATACATATATCCCCATATCTCCTCTCTTGCCTCTCCCTCCCCACTCCCTATCCCACTCCTCTAGGTGGACACAAAGCACTGAGCCGATCTCCCTGTGCTATGCGGCTGCTTTCCACTAGCTATCTATTTTACATTTGGTAGTGTATATATGTCCATGCCACTCTCTCACTTCATCCCAGCTTACCCTTCCTTCCCCCTCCTCATGTCTTCAAGTCCACTCTCCACAGCTGTATCTTTTTATGACAGCACTATAATACAGTTCACTTGTATTTACAGCAAAACTATTTTAAGGCAGTTTTACAATAGAAATTTTTAAATTAAAAATACACTTTATATTAATTTTTCAAAAAGGAATCTTGTTCTGTGAATTCAGTAAATGTAAGAAAATGGTCACTTGGACCAGTATTTAATTATACATCAGGTAATTCGTAGGGGAGAGTACTTTGATTAAATGTGGGTAGGGCTGCATTCACAAATCATACTTCATTACAGAAATTCATTTTGGAGAGAAAAACCTATAAAAGCAGTGACTAGAAAACACTACACCTGGAAGTTATCAGAAAATTGCTGCTAGAGGAAGACAAATGCACTAAATATGGGAATAGCTTCATTCAGAAATCAGTTTTCAGTATTCTGTATTATACACAAGTAAAATTGTGTATTTCTTAAAAGTGAGAAAGTATTCTTACACAAATCAGAATTATAAATTATTAATTACAAGTTATTCATACTACAGAGAGGCCCTATGATATTGTATATTGTATGTTATATGTCAAAAAGTCTTTGTCCATGAGTTACACCTTACTGGACATCAGATAAATAATTGAGAAAAATAAGTCTTCTAAGAATACATCATTTTCTTAAAATGTCACAAAATTCATAGTGGGAGGAAACTATATATTTGATACAGTGGAAGAAGCCTTCCTATAGAAGCAAATTCCTCAAGAAATACGATTCATCTTGTTTATTGCTTTAATTTCATGCCCATGTCTCTAGAACCAGTGGGGACAAATAGGTCAGTCGAAAAATCTCCTTTCTTTTCATTAAAAAAAATATTTAAAGACACACATGTGCACACACATAAAACTTTGTATAAATGTGACATAATATATTTTATCTCTTGAATTTTGTACTTTCTCCATTCTCAGCAACTCCAGACATCAACAGTCTGTCAACAGATAAGCAATGCTGATGAACTTCTTTTATTTTTCTTTATACTCATAACCATATGTGGACACATTAATATGTTATCTGTGCACACATATATGAGTGTGTGTTTCAATTGTCTTAATATGGGATTATACACACATTTTTGCATCTTTTGCACTCAACAGTACTTTAACCAGCTGAAGACTCCATGGTGTGGAATGCCATAATTTGTTCAACCACTTTGCCACTGTTTATTGGCATTTTTGTCACTAGGAAAAATGATCTGATAAACATCTTCCAGAGCTGACATAGCATAATAGGTTAGTGGACAAGCATAATCATGCCCTTACCTACTGGAGCTTTTTTTCCCCCCTGTAAGAGTGAGATTGATGGATTGAATTGTGTTTTCTTATTTTAATAGATGTTGCCAGATTTCTCTAGAATAAGACTAACATTTCATATTTCTAACATTAGTATAAAAATATGCCCTTCCCCTGTATTACAAGTAGCTGTTACTCTTTAACCTTGAGGAATTTTATTATTTCAAAGTGATAACTAGTTTTATTTTAATTGACGTTAATATACCTCTTTAAAAGTTCCTTCGCCACTTTGCTAATCTGCAAAGTTGCCTTTATAAACCATCCTAAATTTTTCTTTTTGGATTGTCTTGTCAATTTGTAACAGCTTTTTATGTTCTAAAGGTAGTAACTCCTTTAAAAAAATAGCCTATTGTTTGTCTCTTGACTTTGTATATGATATTTTGCCATTCACATTTTGTTTTTTACGTTTTTTTTTTGTTTTTTTTTTTGCGGTACGCTGGCCTCTCACTGTTGTGGCTTCTCCTGTTGTGGAGCACAGCCTCCGGACACACAGGCTCAGTGGCCATGGCTCACAGGCCCAGCCACTCCACGGCACGTGGGATCCTCCTGGACCGGGGCACGAACCCGTGTCCCCTGCATCAGCAGGCGGACTCTCAACCACTGCACCACCAGGGAAGCCCTTTTTACATGTTTAAATGTGCCCATCAATTCTTCCGCAGCTTCTGAATTTCTAGTCTTAGTTAATCTTCACATATTATAAGATTTTTAGATGTTTGTGGGGTTTTTTGTATACTTTGTATATCTTTTTTCTTGGATATGGATAGTCACTTTCACAGTTATAGACACTGTTGGTTTGCTGAGCAATTCCAATACTCCTCTCTCACTGCTTACTCCATTAGCACCTTTTGAAGCTTGTAGTGGCCAAGTGAACTGACTCAGGCCAGGAGAAGCAAAACACTGGTAGTTCTGGGAAAACCTTTGCTTTCCTAAAGAAAAGGACAGACTTAGCTACTGTCATCAATTTATGCTTTCTTCCTTTTACATGATGCCTGGGGCAGAGGCAACATTTTCTCAACCATAGGGGAGAGGCCAAAAGAATCAGAGACATGTCCTGACATATTTAATCAACACTAGCAGCAAGTTACCTCCTGGCTTTTGCTATGTGATAAAAATAGACATGCTTTATATAAACCATTCTATTTTAGATTTCTCTTGCATGGGAAAGTATGCCTGAATTTATTCAGACACCAAATTTATAAAGTAGTCCATCTTTTCTCTATTAAAATAAATAGAAAAGATTTTTTAAAACCCCAGTAAACTAGATACCCCACAGAAACGAAAATGAAGTAGACAGATAGCAAAATTAAACAAGATGTGTAATGAGTAAAAACAACCACAGATACTGGGTCAGTCAATAGGACCAGAAGAGAATACTACCAAGAGCAAATGATTTCCTAGCAAGACATAATTGATCAAAATTGAAAAAGAAAAAACTGAAAACAGTCAACAATCATAAAAAATTGTAAATGTCATTATAGAGCAACCATTTAAAATGTACCGGGACCATAGGAAAATACTTCTTAGATTGGACACACAAATAATGAACTATAAAAGAAAAAATGTTAAGTTTGACTTTTCAGAATTAAAAACTTGTCCTTTGAAAGGCACTGTTAAGAAAATGAAATGGCAAGATACAGAATGGGAGAGAATATTTGCAGTAGACATCTGACAAAAGATTTGTATTCTGAAAATATAAAGAAATTTACAACCCAATTGTAAAAAGCCAGATAACCGCCCCCCGCAAAGTGGCAACAAATTCAAATAGAGATCATACATGAAAAAAAGATATGAAATAGCCAATAAGAACAAGAAAGGATTTTCAACGTTAGCCATCAGGGAAATACAAATTAAAATCACAAGACACATCTATACACTCATTAAAAAACACTAAAAAGGATTGACATCATGTGTTGAAAGGTGTGAAGCAACTGGAACTCATACATGGCAAATGGGAATATAAAATGACACAAACACTGTAAAATAGTTTGGCAAATTCTTAACAGTTAAACATACAACTACTATACAACACAGCCACCACATTCCTATATTTAATCCAAGAGAAATAAAAACTTATGTCCATACAAAGACTTGTACATGAATGTTGATATCAGTTTTATTAATAATAGCTTCAAACTGGAAATAACCCATATGTCCATCATCAAGTGAATGGATAGTCAAAATGTGGTATGTTCATAAATGAATACTACAATACTATTCAGCAATGAAAAGGAATGGACTACTGATATATGTAACAACATAAATGAATTTCAAAGTCATTCTGAGTAAAAGAAGCAGACACAAACGAGTATTATATACTGAATGGTTGCATTTATATGAAATTCTAGAAATGAAAACTAATATACAGTGAAGTGACAAAAATCACATCAGTGGTTGCCTGGGGCTAGGGGCAGAGGGAGGGATGACCAGAAAATGGGTACAAGGAACATTTTGGGGATGATGAAAATGTTCTGTATTTTTATTGTGTTGGTGTATGCAACTGTCAAAATGCATTGAATTTAACACAATGGGTGCAGTTTATTGTATGTAAATTATATCAATAAAGTTGATTTTAAAAAATAACATGAAAAGATGGACTTATATATGAATTTAGCTCACGTTTAAACACAAGATAATTTTATTCAAATCTTCCAAGTCCTAGAGAAAGATAGTGTTTCCCAATACATTTTACTATTTTCATTGCACCATTTGTGGTTTAAAAATATGCTGTCACTATACAGCCATCATAGTAAATACAATACAAAAATAATTATTGACTCATGTTATGTATGACTACACATACATTTTAGCAAATAGAATCTTGCAGTATATAAAATGACAATTAGTAGTGATTTTAATTCTAAAACTCAACAGTGATGGAATATCAAGAAATTAGAATAAGTAATTAAATTAAAAGAGAAAAGCAATATGTTGATATCAATATTTACTGAAAAGTTATTAGTTCATCATTCTTTACTAATAGGCGTAGTAGAAAACTACTTAAATGTAGTTATTCTCTAATAGCAACAACAAATATTTTAAGTGGAAATAAATAGTTGAATTAAAATCAGTAATTAGAGATTTCCACTGGTACCATTATTGTTTAACATACTATTAGAAAATATGACATATGAAATAAGATGAAAAATGCAAGCATGATACAAACATTGGAAACAGAATTAAGAATAGATTTTAGTGGCAGGAGGGTTTTAAAACAGCAGACATGGCATTTAATTCTATGAGAAAATGTGATTCATTTTTTATTATTGATAATATATGCACCAGCCTGAAATATTTAAAACATTACAAAAGAAAGTGCAGGTAAATGCTACCTCCACTATTTCATGGTCCGCACATTCCTCTGCCGATTATAATGTAAGCAGAAAGTAGGCATGGCTTGTTAATTAGTCTAAATATTAGAACCTGTATATCTTTATCACTTATTTTTAAAATTTTACTTGTATATATCCTATATATACATTAATAATGGGTGTACCATTATTATTTACCCCATCACATTCTGATGGGCATTTGTTTGTATCTAGTATTTTTATATGTCAGAAAGTGTATAGTTTTTAATGAAGAGAATTTCCAGGTTGGGGATATTTTAAACTTATACATCATAGAAGTTAAAAGATTGTCAAATTTTTCTGACAGCTTGATAAGTGAAAAAGGTAACTATATATTTTTAAATTATATTTTCATATGAATGTGGTAGAATTTTGTGTGTTTAGAAGCCATTTTTTTTCTTTTACTATGAACTGCCTACTTATTTTCTTTGCCCATTGTTTTACTTTCTTATTGTTTCTTTGTTGGCTCCATATACTTAGGAAATGATGCCTTTGTCATATACCATGCATATGGTTCTTACTAATCTGTCATTTCTCTATTGATTTTGCTTGTGATACATTCAGCTATGCATCAAATTTTATTTTGATATAATTTCAGATTTAAAGAAAATTTGAAAAAACATTACAAAATTCTCATATATGCTTTACCCAGATTCACCGAATGTTAATATTTAACTACATTTACTTCAACTCTTTCCCCATTAAAATATGCATACGTCCACAAAAACACAGAGACACACGTCATTTTTTGAAACTTTGAGAGTATATTGAAGATATCATTCCTCTTTATCCCAAATTTTCAATTTTTATTTTCTAAAAACAAGGACCTTCTCTTATATAATCACAGCACAATTACCAAAACAGGAATTAATACAGATTCAATGCTATTACCTAATGAACAGACTTTATTCAGATTTTACTACTTCATCAAATAACATACTTAATTGCTAAAAAATCCTAGATTATGTTTCACATTGTTATCATGTCTTTTAGTCTCCTTAAATCTACAACAGCTCCTCAGTCTTTTTGTGCTCTTCATGACATTTTTTTTAACATCTTTATTGGAGTATAATTGCTTTACAATGGTGTGTTAGTTTCTGCTTTATAACAAAATGAATCAGTTACACAGATATCCCCATATCTCTTCCCTCTTGCATCTCCCTCCCTCCCACCCTCCCTATCCCACCCCTCTAGGTGGTCACAAAGCACCGAGCTGATCTCCCTGTGCTATGTGGCTGCTTCCCACTAGCTATGTGTTTTACATTTGGTAGTGTATATATGTCCATGCCACTCTCTCACTTTGTCCCAGCTTACCCTTCCCCCTCCCCATATCCTCAAGTCCATTCTCTTGAAGGTCTGCGTCTTTATTCCCGTCTTGCCCCTAGGTTCTTCATGACCTTTTTTTTTTTTTTAGATTCCATATATATATATGTTAGCTTACGGTATTTGTTTTTCTCTTTCTGACTTACTTCACTCTGTATGACAGACTCTAGGTCCATCCACCTCACTACAAATAGCTCAATTTCGTTTCTTTTTATGGCTGAGTAATATTCCATTGTATATATGTGCCACATCTTCTTTATCCATTCATCTGTCAATGGACACTTAGGTTGCTTCCATGTCCTGGCTATTGTAAATAGAGCTGCAATGAACACTGTGGTACATGACTCCTTTTAAATTATGGTTTTCTCAGGGTATATGCCCATTAGTGGGAATGCTCGGTTGTATGGTAGTTCTATTCTTAGTTTTTTAAGGAACTTCCGTACTGTTCTCCATAGTAGCTGTATCAATTTACATTCCCACCAACAGTGCAAGAAGGTTCCCTTTTCTCCACACCCTCTCCAGCATTTATTGTTTCTAGATTTTTTGATGATGGCCATTCTGACTGGTGTGAGATGATATCTCATTGTAGTTTTGATTTGCATTTCTCTAATGATTAATGATGCTGAGCATTCCTTCATACATTTGTTGGCAATCTGTATATCTTTTTGGAGAAATGTCTATTTAGGTCTTCTGCCCATTTTTGGATTGGGTTGATTCTTTTTTTGATATTGAGGTGCATGAGCTGCTTGTAAAGTTTGGAGATTAATCCTCTGTCAGTTGCTTTGCTTGCAAATATTTTCTCCCATTCTGAGGGTTGTCTTTTGGTCTTGTTTATGGTTTCTTTGCTGTGCAAAAGCTTTTAAGTTTCATTCGGTCCCATTTGTTTATTTTTGTTTTTATTTCCATTTCTCTAGGAGGTGGGTGAAAAAGGATCTTGCTGTGATTTATGTCATGGAGTGTTCTGCCTATGTTTTCCTCTAAGAGGTTAATAGTGTCTGGCCTTAATTTAGGTCTTTAATCCATTTTGAGTTTTTGTGTATGTTGTTAAAGAATGTTCTAATTTCATTCTTTTACATGTAGCTGTCGAGTTTTCCCAGCACCACTTATTGACGAGGCTGTCTGTTCTCCACTGTATATTCTTGCCTCCTTTATCAAAGATAAGGTGACCATATATGCATGGGTTTATCTCTGAGCTTTCTATCCTGTTCCATTGATCTATATTTCTGTTTTTGTGCCAGTACCATACTTGATTACTCTAGCTTTGTAGTATAGTCTGAAGTCAGGGAGCCTGATTCCTCCAGCTACTTTTTTCGTTCTCAAGATTGCTTTGGCTATTCAGGGTCTTTTGTGTTTCCATACAAATTGTGAGATTTCTTGTTCTAGTTCTGTGAAAAATGCCAGTGGTAGTCTGATAGGGATTGCATTGAATCTGCAGATTGCTTTGGGTAGTAGAGTCATTTTCACAATGTTGATTCTTCCAATCCAAGAACATGGTATATCTCTCCATCTATCTGTATCATCTTTAATTTCTTTCATCAGTGTCTTATAATTTTGTGCATACAGGTCTTTTGTCTCCTTAGGTAGGTTTATTCCTAGATATTTTATTCTTTTTGTTGCAATGGTAAATGGGAGTCTTTTCTTAATTTCACTTTCAGATTTTTCATCATTAGTATAGAGGAATGCAAGAGATTTTAGTGCACAAATTTTATATCCTGCTACGTTACCAGATTCATTGATTAGCTCTAGTAGTTTTCTGGTAGCATCTTTCGGATTCTCTATGTATAGTGTCATGTCATCTTCAAACAGAGACAGCTTTACTTCTTCTTTTCTGATTTGGATTCCTTTTATTTCTTTTTCTTCTCTCATTGCTGTGGCTAAAACTTCCAAAACTATGTTGAATAAGAGTGGTGAGAGTGGGCAACCTTGTCTTGTTCCTGATCTTAGTGGAAATGCTTTCAGTTTGTCACCATTGAGAATGATGTTGGCTGTGGGTTTGTCATATATGGCCTTTATTATGTTGAGGTAAATTCTTTCTATACCTACTTTATGCAGAGTTTTTATCATAAATCGGTGTTGAATTTTTTCGAAAGCTTTCTCTGCATCGATTGAGATGATCATTTGTTTTTTCTCTTTCAATTTGTTCATATGGTGTCTCACATTGATTGATTTGGGTATACTGAAGAATCCTTGCAATCCTGGAATAAACCCCTCTTGATCATGGTGTATGATCCTTTTAATGTGCTGTTGGATTCTGTTTGCCAGTATTTTTTAGAGGATTTTTGCATCTATGTTCATCAGTGATATTGGCCTGTAGTTTTCTTTCTTTGTGACATCTCTGTCTGGTTTTGGTATCAAGGTGATGGTGGCCTCGTAGAATGAGTTTGGGAGTGTTCCTCCCTCTGCTTTAATTTGGAAGAGTTTGAGAAGGATAGGTGTTATGTCTTCTCTAAATGTCTGAGAGAATTCGCCTGTGAAGCCATCTGATCCTGGGCTTTTGTTTGTTGGAAGAATTTTAATCACAGTTTCAATTTCAGTGCTTGTGATTGGTCTGTTCATATTTTCTATTTCTTCCTGATTCAGTCTTGGCAGGTTGTGCATTTCTAAGAATTTGTTCATTTCTTCAGGTTGTTCATTTTATTGGCATAGAGTTCCTTGTTGTAACCTCTCATGATCCTTTGTATTTCTGCAGTGTCAGTTGTTACTTCTCCTTTTCCATTTCTAATTCTATAGATTTGAGTCTTCTCCCTTTTTTTCTTGATGAGTCTGGCTAATGGTCTCACAATTTTGTTTATCTTCTCAAAGAACCAGCTTTTAGTTTTATTGATATCTGCTATCGTTTCCTTCATTTCTTTTTCATTTATTTCTGATGTGATCTTTATGATTTCTTACCTCCTGCTAATTTTGGTTTTTTTTTTCTTCTTCTTTCTCTAATTGCTTTAGGTGTAATGTTAGGTTGTTTATTTGAGATGTTTCCTGTTTCTTAAGGTAGGATTGTATTGCTATAAACTTCCCTCTTAGAACTGCTTTTGCTGCATCCCATAGGTTTTGGGTCATTGTGTTTTCATTGTCATTTGTTTCTAGGTTTTTTTTTATTTCTTCAGCGATCTCTTGGTTATTAAGTAGCGTATTGTTTAGCCTCCATGTATTTGTATTTTTTACAGGTTTTTTCCTGTAATTGATATCTAGTCTCATAGTGTTGTGGTAGGAAAAGATACTTGATACGATTTTAGTTTTCGTAAATTTACCAAGGCTTGATTTGTGACCCAAGATATGATCTATACTTGAGACTGTTCCATGAGCTGTTGAGAAGAACGTGTATTCTGTTGTTTTTGGATGGATTGTCCTATAAATATCAATTAAGTCCATCTTGTTTAATATATCATGTAAAGCTTGTTTCCTTATTTATTCTCATTTTGGATGATCTGTCCATTGGTGAAAGTGGGGTGTTAAAGTCCACTGCTCTGATTGTGTTACTGTCAGTTTCCCCTTTTATGGCTGTTAGTATTTGCCTTATGTATTGAGGTGCTCCTACGTTGGGTGCATAAATATTTACAATTGTTATCTTCTTCTTGGATTGATCCCTTGATCATTATGTAGTGTCCTTCTTTGTCTCTTGTTATAGTCTTTGTTTTAAAGTCTATTTTGGGCTTCCCTGGTGGCGCAGTGGTTGAGAGTCCGCCTGCCGATGCAGGGGACACGGGTTCGTGCCCCGGTTCGGGAAGATCCCACATGCCGCGGAGTGGCTGGGCCTGTGAGCCATGGCCACTGAGCCTGCGCGTCCAGAGCCTGTGCTCCACAACGGGAGAGGCCACAACAGTGAGAGGCCTGCATACCGCAAAAAAAAAAAAAAGTATTTTTTCTGATATGAAAATTGCTACCCCAGCTTTCTTTTGATTTCCATTTGCATGGAATATCTTTTTCCATTCCCTCACTTTCAGTCTGTATCTGTCTCTAGGTCTGAAGTGGGTCTCTTGTAGACTGCATATATATGGGTTTTATTTTTGTATCTATTCAACCAGTCTTTGTCTTTTGGTTGGAGCATTTAATCCATTTACATTTAAGGTAATTATCGATATGTATGTTCCTATTACCATTTTCTTAACTGTTTTGTGTTTGTTATTGTAGGTCTTTTCCTTCTCTTGTGTGTCCTGCCTAGAGAAGTTCCATTAGTATTTGTTGTAAGGGTGGTTTCGTGGTGCTGAATTCTCTTAGCTTTTGCCTGTCTGTAAAAGTTTTAATTTCTGCGTCAAATCTGAATGAGATCCTTGCTGGGTAGAGTAATCTTGGTTGTAGCTTTTTCCCCTTTAAATATGTCCTGCCACTCCCTTCTGGCTTGCACAGTTTCTGCTTAAAGCACAACTGTTCACCTTAAGGGGATTCCCTTGTATGTTATTTTTTGTTTTTCCATTGCTGCTTTTAATATTTTTTCTTTGTATTTAATTTTTGATGATTTGATTAATATGTGTTTTGGAGTGTTTCTCTTTGGATTTAACGTACGTGGGGCTCTCTGTGCTTCCTGGACTTAACTATTTCCTTTCCCATATTAAGGAAGTTTTCAACTGTAATCTCTTCAAATATTTTCTCAGTCCCTTTCTTTTTCTCTTCTTCTTCTGGCACCCCTATAATTCAAATGTTGGTGCCTTTAATGTTGTCCCAAAGGCCTCTGAGAGTGTCCTTAATTCTTTCATTGTTTTTTCTTTATTCTGCTCTGCAGTAGTTATTTCCATTATTTTATCTTGCAGGTCACTTATCCGTTCTTCTGCCTCAGTTATTCTGCTATTGATCCCTTCTAGAGAATTTTTAATTTCATTTATTGTGTTGTTCATCACTGTTTGTTTGCTCTTTAATTGTTTTAGGTCCATGTTAAACGTTTCTTGTATTTTCTCCATTCTATTTCCAAGAGTTTGGATCATCTTTATTATCATTAGTGTGAATTCTTTTTCAGGTAGACTGCCTATTTCCTCTTCATTTGTTAGGTCTGGTGGGTTTTATCTTGCTCCTTCATCTGCTGTGTGTTTCTCTGTCTTCTCATTTTGCTTAACTTACTGTGTTTGGCATCCCCTTTTCTCAAGCTCCAGGTTCGTAGTTCCTATTGTTTTTGGTGTCTGCCCCCAGTGAGTAAAATTGATTCAGTGGGTTATGTAGGCTTCCTGGTGGAGGGGACTGTTGCCTGTGTTCTGGTGGATGAGGCTGGATCTTGTCTTTCTGGTGGGCAGGTCCACGACTGGTGGTGTGTTTTGGTGTGTCTGTGGCCTTATTATGGTTTTAGGCAGCCTCTCTGCTAATGGGTGTGGTTTTGTTTCTGTATTGCTAGTTGTTTGGCATAGCGTGTCCAGCACTGGGGTTTGCTGGTCATCGAGTGGAGTTGGGTCTTGGCATTGAGATGGAGCTCTCTGGGAGATTTTCATCATTTGATATTACCTGGAGCTGGGAGGTCTCTTGTGGACCAATGTCCTGAATTTGGCTCTCCCACCTCATAGGCACAGCCCTGATGCCTGGCTGGAGCACCAAGAGCCTGTCATCCACACAGCTCAGAATAAAATGGAGAAAAAAATTAAGAAAGAAAGAAGATAAAATGAAATAAAGTTATTAAAATAAAAATTAATTATTAAAAAGAAAAATTTGAAAATAGAAAGAAAAAGAAAGAAAGAAGAGAGCAACCAAACCAAAACAGAAATCCACCAATGATAACCAGCACTAAAAACTATACTAAAAAACCCCCAAAAACGGACAGACAGAACCCTAGGACAAATGGTAAAAGCAAAGCTATACAGACATAAGCGGACAGAGAGAAGCGGACAGATACACACAAAAAAAGAAAAAGGCAAAAAAAATGTATATCGTTGCTCCCAAAGTCCACCTCCTCAGTTTGGGATGATTCGTTTTCTATTCAGGTATTCCACAAATGCAGGGTACATCAAGTTGGTTGTGGAGATTTTATCTGCTGCTCCTGAGGCTGCTGGGAGAGATTTCCCTTTATCTTCTTTGTTCACACAGTTCCTGGCTTCAGCTTTGGATTTGGCCTTGCCTCTGTGTGTCGGTCGCCTGAAGGCGTCTGTTCTTCGCTCAGACAGGATGGGGTTAAAGAAGCATCTGATGCGGGTGCTCTGGCTCACTCAGGCCACGGGGAGGGAGGGGTTTGGAGTTCAGGGTGAGCCTGTGGCAACAGAGGCTGGCGTGACATTGCACCAGCCTGAGGTGCACCGTGTGTTCTCCCAGGGATATTGTCCCTGGATCATGCGACCCTGTCAGCGGCAGGCTGCACAGACTCCCAGGAGGGAAGGTGTGGATAGTGACCTTTGCTTGCATGCAGCCTTCTTGATGGCTGCAGTAGCAGCCTTAGCATCTCATGCCCGTCTCTGGGGTATGCGCTGATAGCCGCACCTCATGCCCGTCTCTGGAGCTCCTTTAAGCGGCGCTGTTAATCCCCTCTCCTCACGCACCATGAAACAGAGGCAAGAAAAAGTCTCTTGCCTCTTCGGCAGGTCCAGACTTTTTCCCGGACTCCCTCCCAGCTAGCTGTGGTGCACTAACCCCCTTTAGGCTGTGTTCACACATCCAATCCCAGTCCTCTCCCCGGGATCCTACCAAAGCTGGACCCTCAGCTCCCAGTCCCTGCCTGCCCTGGCTGGTGGGCAGACAAGCCTCTCCGGCTAGTGAGTGCTGGTCGGCACCAATCCTCTGTGCGGGGATCTCTCTGCTTTGCCCTCCGCACCCGTGTTGCTAAGCTCTCCTCCGTGGCTCCAAAGCTTCCCCCTTCCGCCACCAGCAGTCTCTGCCCACAAAGGGCAGAGACTGCCCTTTCCTAGTATGTGGAAACCTTTCCTCCTTCACAGCTCCCTCCCACTGGTGCAGGTCCCGTTCCTATTCTTTTATATCTGTTTTTTTCTTTTGCCCTACCCAGGTACGTGGGGAATTTCTTGCCTTTTAGGAGGTCTGAGGTCTTTTGCCTGCGTTCAGTATGTGTTCTGTAGGGGTTGTTCCACATGTAGATGTATTTCTGATGTATTTGTGGGGAGGAAGGTGATCTCTGCGTCTTACTCTTCTGCCATCTTGAAGCTTCTCCTCTTCATGACATTTTAAATGAAGAGTATGGACCAGCTATTTTGTAGACTGTCTCTGTCTGATGTTTCCTTATAATTAGATTCTGATAATTTTCGTTCAAAAAACCATAGAAATGACTTTGTATTGTAAGTTCATCATATCAGAACTCATATGATATTGATTTACTTCATTACCAGTTATATTAACTTCGGTCATTTAAGGTTGCTGTCTATCAGGTTTCTCCCCAGTCAAGGTTCTGTTTTCCATTAATATTAATAAGTTCCCTGGATGGGGGAATCTTTGAGACTATGTAAATATCTTTTAACTCCTCATCGATTCATCCACTACACTTAGCATTTACTGATGCTTCTTGCATGAATCTATTATTCTGATGGCTGCAAAATAATAAATTTTTAATTCCATACTTTTTATATGTGTATTAGAAGACTTTCTATTTTTAAAAATTCATATTTTTATTTTTACAGCTTCATTGAGACATAATTGATATATAATGTGTAAATTTAAGGTGTACAACGTGATGACTGTATACACATTTATTGTAAAATGATTACTAAAATAAGGTCAGTTAACACTTCAATTGTCTCACATAATTACCTTTTTTTGTGTGATGAGAACATTTAAGATCTACTCTCTTAGCAACTTTCAAGTATATAATACAGTATTGTTAACTATAGTTACCATGAGGTACATTAGATCCCAATAACTTATTCAATATTAAACTAGAAGTGTGTATCCTTTGACAAACTCTCACTTCCCCTGGCCCCCAGCCCCGGCAACAACCACCACTATACTCTCTCTGTTTCTATGAGATTGGTTTTATTAGATTCCACATATAAGTGAGATCATCCAGTATTTGCCTTTGTCTGGCTTATTTCACTTAGGATAATACCCTAAAGAGCCATCCACGTTGCCTCAAATGGCAGGATTTCCTTCTTTCTTATGTGTGAATAATATTCTATTGTGTGTGCATTTGTGTGTGTGTGTGTATGTATGTGTGTATAATGTTTTCTTTATCATTGATGGACACTTAGGTTGTTTCCATACTTTGGCTATTGAGAATAATGCTGCAATGAACATGAGAGTGCAAATATCTCTTTGAGATACTCATTTCATTACCTTTGGATACAGACACAGGAGTGGAATTGCTGGGTCATATCTTAGTTCTATTTTTAATTTTTTGAGGAATCTCCCTATGGTTTTCCATAGTGGCTGTACCAATTTACATTTCTACCAACAGTGCACAAGAGTTCCCTTTTCTTCCCATCCTTAAAAACACTTGTTATCTCTTGTTTCTTTTTGTTTTTTGTAATAGCCATTCTAACAGTTGTGAGGTAATATCTTGTGGTTTTGATTTGCATTTCCCTTATGATAAGTGATGTTGAGCATCTTTTCATGTACATGTTGGCCATTTGGATATCTTCTTTGGGAAAATGTCTATTCAGGTTCTCTGCCCATTTTTTAAAATGGATTGTTTCTTTTTTCTGCTACTAAGTTGTATGAGTTCTTTCTATATTTTGAATATTAACTCCTTATCCTAGGTATGATTAGCAGATATTTTCTCCCATTCTTTAGGTTTCCTTTTCATTTTGTTAATTATTTATTTTGTTATGTAGAAGTTTTTAGTTTTATGTAGTGCCACTTATTGACTTTTGCTTTTGTTGCTTGTGATTTTAGTGTCATAAAAAAAATCATTGCCAACATCTATGTCAAGAGCTTCTTCCCTCTGTTATTTTCTAGAAGTTTTATGATATAAGGTCTTATCTTTAGTCTTTACTTCCATTTTGAGTTAATTTTTGTGAGTGGTGTGAGGGAGGGGTCCAATTTTATTTTTCTGCATGTGGTTATATAGTTTTCCCAACACCATGTGTTGAAGACTGTTCTCTCCCCATTGAGTATTCTTGCCTCCCTTGTCAAATATTATTTGACTTAATATGCATGGGCTAATTTCCATGTTTTCTATTTTGTTCCATTGATCAATGTGTCTCCTTTATGCTAATACTATACTGTTTTGATTACTGTGGATTTGAAATACACTTTGAAATCAGGGAGCATTATGCCTCCAGCTTTGTTCTTTCCTAAGATTGTTTTGGCTACTTGGGGTCTTTTGTGGTTCCATGCAAATTTTAGAATTGTTTTATCTATTTCTGTGAAAAATACAACTGGAAGTTTTATAGGGATTGCATTGAATCTATAGATGGCATTGGGCAGTATGGATATTTAAACAATATTAATCCTTCTGATCCATGGATATGGGACGTCTTTCTGTTTATTTGTGTGTTCTTCAATTTCTTTCATCAATGTCTTACAGTTTGTTTGGTTTTGTTTTTTTGGCTGCACTGTGTGACTTGTGAGATCTTAGTTCCCTGACCAGGGACCAAACCTGGGCCCACGGCAGTGAAAGCACAGAGTCCTAACCACTGGACCACCAGGGAATTCCCTGTCTTACAGTTTTTATTGTACAGATCTTTCACCTTCTTGGTTAAATTTATTCCTAAGTATTATATTGTTTTTGATACTATTGTAAATAGGATTCATTTTTTAATTTTTTTCAGATTGATCATTTGTTAGTGTATAGAAGTGCAACTGATTTTTGTATGTTGATTTTACATTATCCTGAAACTTTACTGAATTCATTTATTAGTTCTAATAGTTTTTAGCAGAGTCTTTAGGATTATTTTTACATAAGGTCATCTGAAAACAGAGACAGTTTTACTTCTTTATTTCTGATTTAGATGCCTATTATTTCATTTTCTTGACTAATTGCTCTGGCTAGGACATCTAGTACTGTCTTGAATAAGAGTGGTAAGAGTGGGCATGCCTGTCTTATTTCTAATCTTAGAGGAAAAGCTTTCAACCTTTCACCACTGGGTAAGATGTTAGCTGTGTGCTCATCATATATGGCCTTTGTTATGTTGAGGTACATTCTTTCTATACTCAATTTGTTGAGAATCTTTATCATGAAAGGATATTGAATTTTTCAGATGCTTTTTCTACATCTATTGAGAGGATTGTGTGATTTTTATCTTTAATTTATTAATGTGATGTATCACATTTATTGATTGTGTATGTTGAATCATCCTTGTATCCCAGGGATATAGCCCTCTTCATCATGGTGTATGATTCTTTTAATGTGTTAATTGAATTTGGTTTGCTAATATTTCGTGAGTTTTTTTCCATCTATATTCACCAGGGTTGTAGTTTTCTTTTCTTATAGTGGCTTTGGTATCAGAGTAATGCTGGTTTTGTAAAATGAGTTTGGGAGTGTTCTCTTCATCTGTAGTTTTGGGGGAAGTTTGAGAAGAAGTGGCATTAATTCTTTAAATGTTTATTAAAATTCACCAGTGACACCATCTGCTCATGGACTTTGTTGGGAGGTTTTTAAATTACTGTTTCAATGTTATTGATATTGATTTGTGCAGATTTTCTTTCTTGATGATTCAGTCTTGATATGTTGCATGTTCCTAGGAATTTTCCATTTCCTCTAGGTTATCCAATTTGTAGATTTATAATTGTTAGAGTAACCTCTTGTGATTCTTTGTATTTCTGTGTTGTCAGTTGTAATGTCTCTTTCAGTTGGAATGTCTCCTCTTTTATTTCTGGTATTATTTATTTAGTCTTCTTTTTCCTTTGTTAAAATGTTTATCAATTTTCTGTATCTTTTCAAAAATTAGCTCTTAGATTTCTTGATATTTTCTATTGTTTTTCTGGTATCTACTTCATTTATGTCTGCTCTGATGTTTCTTTCCTTCTGCTAAAGTTGGGCTTTGTTCTTCTTTTTCTAGTTCTTTGAGGTGTAAAGTTAGGTTATTTATTTGAGTTCTTTCTTTTCTCTTAATGTAGGCTAAAACTTTCCTCCTAGAACTTCTTTTGCTTCATCTCAGAAGTTTTGGTATGTTGTATTTTTGGTTTTGTTTGTTTCAAGATATTTTCTGATTCCTTTTGATATCTTCTTTGACTCATTGCTTGTTCAGGAGCAGGCTGTTTAATTTCCACATCTTTGTGAATTTTACAGATTTCCTCCTGTTAGTAATTTCTAGCTTTGTATCACTGTGGTCAGAAAAGATACTTGGTATGATTTCAATCATCTTAAGTTTGCTAAGACTTCTTTTGTCATCTAACATATCATCTATTCTGGAGAATGTTCTTTGTATGCTTGAGTAGAATGTGTATTCTGGTTTTATAATATGTAATGTTCTGTTATATGTGTGTTAGGCCCATTTGGTCTAAAGTGTAATTCAAGTCCACTGCTTCCACTCTCTGGATAATCTATCCATTGTTAAAGGTGGGGTATTGAAAAAAAAAAGTGGGGTATTGAAATCTGCAAATATTATTGTATTGTCTATTTCTCCCTTCAGATCTGTTAGTATTTACTTAATATATTTAGGTACTATGTTGTTGGGCGCATTTAAATTTACAATTTGTTTATCCTCTTGATAAATTTACCCCTTTATCATTATACGATAACGGTTTTTGTCTCTTGTTACAGTTTTTGGCTTAAAGTCTGTTTTGTCTGATGTAAGTGTTGCACTCCCTGCTTCCTTTTGGTTTCCATTTGCACAGAATATCTTTTTCCATCCCTTTACTTTGAGCCTATATATGTCCCTAAAACTGAAATGAGTTGTAGGCAGCATATCCTTGGTTCTTGTTGTTTAAATCCATTCAGCCACTATATGCTTTTGAATTGGAGAATTGAAGCCATTTACACTTAAAGTACTTATTCATAGGGAAGCACCTATTAATGCAATCTTACTGTTTCTGGCTTTTTTTGTTGTTTGCTTTTTCTTTTCTATTGTCTTCCTTGTGTATTGATGATTTTCCATAGTGATATACTTTGATTCCCTTCTCTTTATCTTTTGTGTATCTACTATATGTTTTTTCTTTGTGGTTACCATGAGGCTTACATAAAACGTAGTATACGTGTAACCATCTATTTAACACTGATAACAACTTAACTTCAATCATATGCAAAAACTCTTCTCTTTTACTCCCCTTCACATTTTTTGCTTTTGATGTCACAATTTACCTCTTTTTTTTTTTTACCTCTTTTTATATTGTGTATCCATTAACAAATTGTGGTAGCTATAGTTAGTTTTAATACTTTTGTTCTTTAACCTTAACACTAGCACCAAGAGGTTAGTACACTACCATATTATAGTATTAGAATATTCTGAATTTGAAGTATACTTACCTTTGGCAGTGTGGCTTTTATTTTAATATGGTTTCATGTTACTAATTAGGGCCCTTTGTTTCACATTGAAGAATGCTCCAACACTTCCTATAAGGCAGGTCTAGTGGTGATGAGCTGCCACAGCTTTGGTTTGTTTGGGAGAGTCTTTATCTCTACTTCATTTCTGAAGGACAGCTTTTCCAGGTAAAGTATAATTCTTTGACAGTTTTTTTTTCCCTTTCAGCATGTTGAATATATTATCCCACTGTACTGGCCTGCAAGGTTTCTCCTGAAAAATCAGTTGATAGCTTAACTGAAGTTTCCTTGTATGTAAAAAAAATTTTCTCTTCTTTTAAAATTCTCTCTTTGTCTTTGATTTTAGACAGTTTTGTTATAATGTGTCTTGGAGAAGATCATTTGGGGTTTAAATTTTGAAGGGACCTATGAACTTCATGAACTTAGATGTCTAAATCTCTCCCCAGATTTGGGTAGTTCTCGGCTATTGCTTTTTTTAAAAAATAAATTTATTTATTTATTCATTTTTGGCTGCGTTGGGTCTACATTGCTGCATGCTTTCTCTAGTTGTGTCAAAGGGGGCTACTCTTGTGGTGTGTGGGCTTCTCATTGCAGTGGCTTCTCTTGTTGCAGAGCACAGGCTCTAGGCACACAGGCTTCAGTAGTTGTGGCACACAGGCTCAGTAGTTGTAGCTTGTGGGCTCTAGAGTGCAGGTTCTGTAGTTGTGGTCATGGTCAGTTTCCCTGTGGCATGTGGGATCTTCCCGGACCAGGGCTCAAACCCATGTCCCCTGCATTGGCAGGTGGATTCTTAACTACTGTGCCACCAGGGAGGCCCTCAGCTATTACTTCTTTAAATAAACTTTCTACCCCTTTCTCCCTGTCTCCTCCTTCTGGGACTCCAATAGTGCATAGATTGCTTCTCTTAATTTTATCCCATAGTTCACACA
This sequence comes from Stenella coeruleoalba, assembly GCF_951394435.1. NCBI lineage: Eukaryota > Metazoa > Chordata > Mammalia > Artiodactyla > Delphinidae > Stenella > Stenella coeruleoalba. Next base: position 33,054,489 of record NC_137153.1, on the reverse strand, counting down.
GGCTTTCTTCATTCTTTTTCATTCTTTTTTCTTTGTTTTCTGACTGGATAATTTCAAGAAACCTGTCTTCTACTATACAGATTCTTCTGTTTGATCCTCTCTCTCATTGATTTTCTCTATTTTTTGTTTGTTTTATGCATTATGCTCTTTGGCCCGAGATGTTCTTTTTTATTATTTCTATCTCTCTGTTAAACTGAAAAGTTTTTGTTTGTGTGTTGTTTTCCTAATTTTGTTGAATAGTTTTTCTGTGTTTTCTTGTATCTCCCTGAGTTTCCTTAAAACAACTATTTTGAATTCTTTCTCAGGCAAATTTCAGATCTCCATTTCTTTTGGTTTGATTATTGGAAAATTATTGTGTTCCTTCAGTGACGTACTGTTTCCTTGATTTTTCATGTTCCTTGAAGTCTTGCATTGTTATCTTTGTATTGAAGAGGATGTGACATCTTCCCATCTTTACTGACTAACTTTGGGAGAGAAATATCTTCCATCAGCCCTGTTAGGGATTCTGAGGTTTTCTCAGACCTTTTCTATGGATATGCTGGTGCCACACTTCTTGTTACCTCTTGTGGGAGAAACAATAAGATTGTATGCCTTCTATCAATACTGCAAAGCCAGGTTGGGTGTGGACAACCTCCCGTTTGCTTTCCATAAGGTGGTGCTGAATGCCTACGTTTATCAGGTTTCTCCTGATTCTGCAGTTGTGCCAGCTTCCTATGCAAGCTCACTAGGCCTCCACACAGGCTCACTCTCACCATTCTGTGGGGGGGGGGGGCATGCACAGGGAGATGGTCACAATGTGTGAGGGTATGTGTGAGTGAGGCATATGAAGCATTGGGTCAGTTGGGGGGATCTGTAGGCAAGGCATTACCAGCAGTCATGGGTGGGCTCCCTGATGGAATCTGTAACGCAGTTAATAGGATCCACATCTCTTTGATGCCCTCTGAGAGACGTAGCTACTCTTCTCCCAGTCATTCCCTGTACTCATCTCACTGCACACCTCAGTATTCTGGGTGGGGTGAAAAAGAAGTAGGTCTGTTTTTTAGCATCATGCAGAGCTGAAGAAGCTGGGTGCTCATTCATATGCTTGCTTTTCCCCATGGGAGAAAACATGGCCAAGAAATTCCCTCTTGGTACTGAGCTAAACTGCCTTGGGGGAGGGTTGATGCAGGTAATGTTAAACTGTTCATCTTCCCTATTTAATGCATCCACTCTCAGATTTTTCTTTTTTTGTTCCAATGCTGTGCTAGAACTGTCCTCCTGGACATCCACAAATGTCTCTTATCCATTGTTAATTGTCTAAATATGTTTTCTTTTGGGGGGAAGATGGTAGAAACTCTTATCCTGCCATGTTGATGATGTCAATTCTTCTAGATGATTTCTAGTATAAGAAAGATATTTCCTTTCTCTGTCTTTAATTTTTTAAATTAACCCATGCTTTCCTTTACTCTTTTGTTATATGCATAAGGAATCCTGGATTCTTATTTTATTCACCTTAATGTCATTATTTATTATTTTTTACATCTTTATGAGAGTATAATGGCTTTACAGTGATGTGTTAGTTTCTGCTTTATAACAAAGTGAATCAGTTATACACATACATATGACCCATATCTCTTCCCTCTTGCGTTTCCCTCCCTCCCACCCTCCCTATACCAACCCTCCAGGCAGTCACAAAGCACAGAGCTGATCTCCCTGTGCTATGTGGTTGCTTCCCACTAGCTATCTACCTTACATTTGGTAGTGTATATATGTCCATGCCTCTCTCTAAGCTTTGTCACAGCTTCCCCTTCCCCTTCCCCATATCCTCAAGTCCATTCTCTAGGTCTGTGTCTTTATTCTTGTCTTACCCCTAGGTTCTTCATAACACTTTTTTTTTCTTAAATTCCATATATATGTGTTAGCATACGGTATTTGTCTTTCTCTTTCTGACTTACTTCACGCTGTATGACTTACTCTAGGTCTATCCACCTCACTACGAATAGCTCAATTTCGTTTCTTTTTATGGCTGAGTAATATTCCATTGTATATATGTGCCACATCTTCTTTATCCTTTCATCCGATGATGGACATTTAGATTGTTTCCATCTCTGGGCTATTGTAAATAGAGCTGCAATGAATATTTTGGTACATGACTCTTTTTGAATTATGGTTTTCTCAGCGTATATGTCGAGTAGTGGGATTTCTGTGTTGTATGATAGTTCTATTTTTAGTTTTTTAAGGAACCTCCATACTGTTCTCCATAGTCGCTGTATCAATTTACATTCCCACCAACAGTGCAAGAGGGTTCGCTTTTCTCCACAACCTCTCCAGCATTTATTTTTTGTAGATTTTTTGATGATAGCCATTCTGAATGGTGTGAGATGATATCTCATTGTAGTTTTGATTTGCATTTCTCTAATGATTAATGATGTTGAGCATTCTTTCATGTGTTTGTTGGCAGTCTGTATATCTTCTTTGGAGAAATTTCTATTTAGGTCTTCTGCCCATTTTTGGATTGGGTTTTTTGTTTTTTTGTTATTGAGCTGCATGAGCTTGTAAATACTTGTAAATTTTGGAGATGAATCCTTTATCAGTTGCTTCATTTGCAAATACTTTCTCCCATTCTGAGGGTTGTCTTTTTGTCTTGTTTATGGTTTCCTTTGTTGTGCAAAAGCTTTGAAGTTTCATTAGGTCCCATTTGTTTATTTTTGTTTTTATTTCCATTTCTCTGGGAGGTGGGTCAAAAAGGATCTTGCTGTGATTTATGTCATAGAGTGTTCTGCCTATGTTTTCCTCTAAGAGTTTGATAGTTTCTGGCCTTACGTTTAGGTCTTTAACCCATTTTGAGCTTATTTTTGTGTATGGTGTTAGGAAGTGATCTAATCTCATACTTTTACATGTACCTGTCAAGTTTACACAGCACCACTTATTGAAGAGGCTCTCCTTTCTCCACTGTACATTCCTGCCTCCTTTATCAAAGATAAGGTGACCATATGTGCGTGGGTTTATCTCTGGGCTTTCTATCCTGTTCCATTGATCTATATTTCTGTTTTTGTGCCAGTACCATAGTGTCTTGATTATTGTAGCTTTATAGTATAGTCTGAAGTCAGGGAGCCTGATTCCTCCAGCTCCATTTTTCATTCTCAAGATTGCTTTGGCTATTCGGGGTCTTTTGTGTTTCCATACAAATTGTGAAATTTTTTGTTCTAGTTCTGTGAAAAATGCCAGTGGTAGTTTGATAGGGATTGCATTGAATCTGTAGATTGCTGTGGGTAGTAGAGTCATTTTCACAATGTTGATTCTTCCAATCCAAGAACATGGTATATCTCTCCATCTACCTGTACCATCTTTAATGTCTTTCATCAGTGCCTTATAACTTTCTGCATACAGGTTTCTTGTCTCCTTACGTAGGTTTATTCCTAGATTTTTTATTCTTTTTGTTGCAGTGGTAAATGGGAGTGTTTTCTTGATTTCACTTTCAGATTTTTCATCATTAGTGTATAGGAATGCCAGAGATTTCTGTGCATTCATCTTGTATCCTGCTACTTTACCAAATTCATTATTAGCTCTAGTAGTTTTCTGGTAGCATCTTTAGGATTTTCTATGTATAGTATCATGTCATCTGCAAACAGTGACAGCTTTACTTCTTCTTTTCCGATTTTGATTCCTTTTATTTCCTTTTCTTCTCTGATTGCTGTAGCTAAAACTTCCAAAACTATGTTGAATAAGAGTGGTGAGTGTGGGCAACCTTGTCTTGTTCCTGATCTTAGTGGAAATGCTTTCAGTTTTTCACCATTGAGAATGATGTTGGCTGTGGGTTTGTCATATATGGCCTTTATTATGTTGAGGAAAGTTCCCTCTATGCCTACTTTCTGCAGGGTTTTTATCATAAATTGGTGTTGAATTTAGTCAAAAGCTTTCTCTGCATCTATTGAGATGATCATATGTTTTTTCCTTTTCAATTTGTTCATATGGTATATTACATTGATTGATTTGCATATATTGAAGAATCCTTGCATTCCTGGGATAAACCCCACTTGATAATGGTATATGATCCTTTTAATGTGCAGTTGGATTCTGTTTGCTAGTATTTTGTTGAGGATTTTTGCATGTTTGTTCATCAGTGATATTGGCCTGTAGTTTTATTTCTTTGTGACATCCTTGTCTGGTTTTGGTATCAAGGTGATGGTGCCCTCGTAGAATGAGTTTGGGAGTGTTCCTCCCTCTGCTATATTTTGGAAGAGTTTGAGAAGGATAGGTGTTAGCTCTTCTCTAAATGTTTGATAGAATTAGCCTGTGAAGCCAACTGGTCTTGGGCTTTTGTTTGTTGGAATATTTTTAATCACAGTTTCAACTTCAGTGCTCGTGATTGATCTGTTCATATTTTCTATTTCTTCCTGATTCAGTCTTGGCAGGTTGTGCCTTTTTAAGAATTTAGAAATTCTTGCTGCATCCCATAGCTTTTGGGTCATCCTGTCTCCATTGTCATTTGTTTCTAGGTATTTTTTTATTTCCTCTTTGATTTCTTCAGTGATCACTTCGTTATTAATAGTGTATTGTTTAGCGTCCATGTGTATGTATTTTTTACAGATCTTTTCCTGTAATTGATATCTAGTCTCAGAGCGTTGTGGTCAGAAAAGATACTTGATACAATTTCAATTTTCTTAAATTTATCAAGGCTTGATTTGTGACCCAAGATATGATCTATCCTGGAGAATGTTCCATGAGCTCTTGAGAAAAATGTGTATTCTGTTGTTTTTGGATGGAGTGTCCTATAAATATCAATTAAGTCCATCTTGTTTAATGTATCATTTAAAGCTTGTGTTTCCTTATTTATTTTCATTTTGGATGATCTGTCCATGGGTGAAAGTGGGGTGTTAAAGTCCCCTACTATGAATGTGTTACTGTCGATTTCCCCTTTTATGGCTGTTAGTATTTGCCTTATGTATTGAGGTGCCACAAGGTGTTCCAAGTTCATTTTCCTTTTCCTAGCCCCAAGTTAGCACTGTCATAAAGGATACATGAAGATGAGGATAATATAATAGAAGAATATAATATCATATTTATTTATAGAAGAGGATAATATTAGAAACCAAGATCTGGGTGCTGTGTATACATTGCTATTGAAATATTATAATTTCTTGTCTGTATCAGGGAAAGAACTAATAAATAAGTGAATAACTATACATACATTCCCATAAACATTCAAAATATCATGTACATGCACATGTGATCTGTTTCAGTATCTATATATTTAAAAACATGAGTTCATTTTAATACCCCCAATTCATATCCAAAATGAAAATGTTTATGCTCACTTCCCTTTCCATATTTGTAACTCCCTTTTCTGACAGTGAGAAACACAGCTCCCATTATCCACAATATATTTCCATATTCTCTCTCTAGAATACATAGGAAGTACAGAATGGCTAATCTACTCTTCTGCAAAATAAGAAACTATAGTTCAGTATTTGTTTATAGCTCTTCCTGTCTCTAAACAGAGGACGTACAGCACAAAATGGTGTTCTAAGTTACTTGGGGACTCAGCCATATGATCAAGGTTAACATTAACAATGATAAATCATGTTAATGATATGTACTAAAGATTTGATGTAATGAGTAGCACGTTCCTCTATGGCCTTCCTCCTCAAAACACATAACACCAGTCCAATCATGAGAAAACCATTAGAAAAAGCTCAATTCAGGGATATCCTACAAAATACCTCTCTAGTACTCCTTAAACCTGTCAAGGTCATCAAAAATGAAGTGTGTCACAGCCAGAAGGAAACATGATGACCAAATGTAATCCTGGATGGGCTCCTGGAACACAAAAAAGAACATACAAAAAAGTAGATTCTGAATGAGGTTAGTAATAATGTGTCAGTATTGATACATTACTTGTGACAAACACCATACTAATGTAAGATGTAAATAGTAGAGAGTACTAGGTGTGGGGTACATGGAAACTCTGTACTATTTTTCATAAGTTTTTGCTAAATCTAAAATGTTTACTTAAAAAATTGCATGGGGAGATGAGCTGAGGGAGGTCAAAATGACTAGCATTCCAGGACACAGAACCAGGCAGGAGAGAGCTGCACACACACACACACACACACACACACACACACACACACACACACCACTCACACTGCACAGGGATGGAAATTGTTCCTGTTCTGGCCACCCACAGTGGAAAGTCTCATAATTTGTGGGGCACTGGGTAAGGTACTCAGATAGATACGTTTTGCCTCACTAGTGGGGCAATTTAGCCCTATACCAAATGCTGCTCTGATCCTGTCTAACAAACTTTAGACGAAAGACCCAATGGATCAAATGTTTCCAAGTAACTAAACTGCATTTAAGAACAAATCTCAAAAATATTAGTGGAAACATGAAAATATTCAGCATACAACAATTCACAGTGTCTGGCATACAATTATAAATTATCAGGCATGAAAATAAAGAGGTAAATATAACCCAGAAGGAGGAGAAAAATGAATTAGAAATAAACCCAGAAATGACATGATTGAATTAGTAGACAAGAACATTACAGTACAGTTATAACTGTATTAAAAATGATCAAGGAGATAGAGGGAAGATTAAATGAATTAAATAGATATGGAAGGTATAAAAAAGACATGATTCAAACTTCATAATAAGAAAACCACTATGCTTGAGATTAAAAGTACACTGTATTGGATTAATATTAGGTTACATTGAGGAAGAAATACTGAACTAAAAATCATAGCAATGGAAACTTTCCAAAAGTAATCTCAGAAAATGGACACAAAAAATAGACACCAGAGCATCAGTGAGCAGCAAGACAGTTTCAGGCATCCTTAACATACAAATATTTAGCATCCCCAAAGGGGGGGACAAGCAAAAATATTTAAAGAAATAATGGTCAAATTTACCCCAATTTGGTGAACTCTATATACCCATAGATTCAAGAACCTCACAAACCTGAAGAAGAAGAAAATATGCCAAAACATATCATAACTACATTTCTTAAAACTAGTGACAATAGAAACTCTGAAAAGTTGACTAAGGAAAAAAGACACCTTATGTACACAGGAACAAACAAAAAACAACAGCAGAGGCTTTCTGTTTTTGATCTGGCATGTAAAGAGTTTGGAAGTCATCACTTTGTCCTAATAATAAATAAAAAGCTGAACATACTGAATAATAAAAACTATTATTGGATCTTCCAGAGAAATGAGGTCACAGGGCAAACCATTATCCCCCAAATTGAAGAGACAGACAGGCAATTGGAGAAACAAATTATCACAACTTACCAGAGCAGAAACCCACAGGAGAAACTTCTATGGGAACCAGTACACATGTAGGAAAACCTAAACTATAATTGATGAATTGCTGGAAATGCAGTGTGGACAAGTTTGAGAGTTAAAAAATCCAGTGGGACTCAGTCAAAAGGAGACTCCCACAAATTTGTGAGTTTATCTCCAGAAACCTAACCAAATTCTCACAATACATATCAGAGAAAAAGCCCCTCATCCTTCTAGTAGGAGAAGGGAAAAGGAACAATTTTGAAACTTGCCAGAGCATTTTGTTCTTCTTAACAAGGCCTGCCCTCCAGAGAAACTCTTACCACAGCCTAAATGGTATTTTTTCAGAGCTTAACCACATCAGGGGATAGCAAATACCAACCTCAGCCCTCTCTACCCTTCCACATGAGGAAAGAAAATACCCAACTCCTGTCCACACTAGCCATCCTTTCCCATCTAAAGGAGGAAAAACTGAGAAACATTTGTAAAGTTCACAGTCAAAGGGCACAGGGTCACTAAAAGACTGAGACCTAATTATAACACTACAGAATGCTTTCCATTCCCCACACGTTGCCACCACATTATTAACGGCTTATTTACCACACTTCCTTTTACTCAGTACATGATGTTCAGCTATCAAGAAAAAGGTACAAATTATACTAAAAGGGAGAAAACAGTTTGAAGAGAAAAAGCAAGCATGAGAACCAGACTCAGATGTGGCAGGGATGTTGGCACTATCAGACCTGAAATTTAAAATAACTATGATCAGGGGGGACCTTCAAGATGGTGGAGGGGCTTCCCTGGTGGTGCAGTGGTTGAGAGTCCACCTGCTGATGCAGGGGACACGGGTTCATGCCCCGGTCTGGGAAGATCCCACATGCCGTGGAGTGGCTGGGCCTGTGAGCCATGGCCACTGAGCCTACACGTCCGGAGCCTGTGCTCTGCAATGGGAGAGGCCACAACAGTGAGAGGCCCGTGTACCAAAAAATAAAAAATAATAAGATGGTGGAGGAGTAAGATGTGGAGATCACCTTCCTCCCTACAAATACATCAAAAATACATCTACATGTGGAACAACTCGTACAGAACACCTACTGAATGCTGGCAGAAAACCTCCGATTTCCCCAAAGGCAAGAAACTCCCCCACATACTGGGGTAAGCCAAAAGAAAAAACAGAGACAAAAGAATAGGGATGGGACCTGCATCTCTGGGAGGGAGATGTGAAGGAGGAAATGTTTCCACATACTAGGAAGCCCCTTCACTGGTGGAGACAGGGGGTGGACCGGGGGAAGCTTCAGAGCCATGGATGACAGCATAGCAAGAGGGGTGCAGAGAGAAAAGTGGAGAGATTCCCACACAGAGGATCGGTGCTGACCAGCAATCACCAGCCTGAGAGTCTGCTCCCCTGCCAGGGTGGGTGGAGGCTGGGAGCTGAGGCTCGGGCTTCAGAGGTCAGATCCCAGGGAGAGGACTGGGGTTGGCTGTGTGAACACAGCCTGAAGAGGGCTAGTGCACCACAGCTAGCCAGGAGGGAGTTGGGGGTAAAAGTCTGGACCTGCTAGAGAGGCAAGAGACCATTGTTTCAGGGTGTGTGAGGAGAAGAGATTCAGAGCACTGCCTAAATTAGCTTCAGAGACAGACATGAGCCACAGCTATCAGCGTGGACACTGGAGACTGGCATGAAACACTAAGGCTGCTGCTGCAGACACCAAGAAGCCTGTGTGCAAGTGCAGGTCACTATCCACACTTCCCCTCCCAGGAACCTGTGCAGCCTGCCATGGCCAGGGTCCTGGGTCCAGGGACAACTTCCCCAGGAGAAAACACAGTGCACCTCAGGCTGTTGCAATGTCACGCTGGCCTCTGCTGTCGCAGGATCGCTCTGCATTCCGTACCCCTTCCTCCTTCCGGCCTGAGTGACCCAGAGCCCCCTAATTAGCTGCTACTTTAACCCCGTACTGTCTGAGAGGGGAACAGATGCCCTCATGTGACCTACACAGAGAGGCAAGGCCAAATCCAAAGCTGAAACACAGGAGCTGTGCAAACAAAGAAGAGAAAGGGAAATTTCTCCCAGCAGCCTCAGGAGCAGTGGATTAAATCTCCACAATCAACTTGATGTACTCAGCATCTATGGAATACCTGAATAGAAAATGAATCATCCCAAAATTGAGATGGTGGACTTTGGGAGCAACTGTAGACTTGGGGTTTGCTTTCTGCATCTAATTTGTTTCTGGTTTTATATTTATCTTAGTTTAGTATTTAGAGCTTATTATCATTGTTAGGTTTGTTTATTGATTTGGTTGCTCTCTTCCTAAATATATATATATATACACATATTTTTCCTTTTCTCTTTTTGTGAGTGTGTGTGTGTATATGCTTCTCTGAGAGATAATGTCTGTACAGCTTTGCTTTTACCATTTCTCCTAGGGTTCTGTCTGGTTTTTTTTCTTTTTTGAGTACAGATTTTAGCACTTGTTATACTTGGGGGATGTGTTTTTTTGGTTTGGCTGCTCTCTTTCTTCTTACTTTCTTTTTTTATTACTTTCTAATTTTTAAATTTTTAATACTTTTTAATTTCAATAACTTTATTGTATTTTATTTATTTATTTCTTCTTTCTTTCTTTTATTTCCCCTCTATTTTCTTATAAGCCGTGTGGCTGACAGAGTCTTGGTGCCCCAGCCAGGTGTCAGGCCTGAGCCTGATAGGTGGAAGAGCCGAGTTCAGGACACTGGTCCACCACAGACCTCCCAGCCCCCCATAATATCAAATGGCAAAAGCTCTCCCAGAGATCTCCATCTCAACACTAAGACCCAGCTCCACTCAACGACCAGCAAGCTACAGTGATGGACACTCCATGCCAAACAACTAGCAACATAGGAACACAATACCACCCATTAGAAGAGACGCTGCCTAAAATCATATTAAGTTCACAGACACCCCAAAACACACCACAAGATGTGGTCCTGCCCACCAGAAGGAAAAGATACAGCCTCATCCACCAGAAGACAGGCACCAGTCCCCTCCACCAGGAAGCTTACACAACCCACTGAACCAGTTTTACTCACTGGGGGCAGACACCAAAAACAGTGGGAACTACAAACCTGCAGCAGGAGACCCCAAACACAGTAAGTTAAACAAATTTAACCAGACTTCCCTGGTGACACAGTGCTTGAGCGTCCGCCTGCTGATGCAAGGGACATGGGTTCGTGCCCCGGTCTGGGAAGATCCCACATGCCACGGAGCAGCTGGGCCCATGAGCCATGGCCGCTGAGCCTGTGCGTCCAGAGCCTGTGCTCCACAATGGGAGAGGCCACAACAGTGAGAGGCCCGCATTCCACAAAAAAACAAAAAGAAAAAAACACACAAAAAAAAACAAACTGAGAAGAAACAAATACACAGCAGATGAAGGAGCAAAGTATAAACCCAACAGACCAAACAAATGAGGAGGAAATAGGCAGTCTACCTGAAAAAGAATTCAGAGTAATGATAGTAAAGATGATCCAAAATCTTGGATATAGAATGCAGAAAATACAAGAAATGTTTAACAAGGACCTAGAAGAAATAAAGAGCAAACAAACAATGAAGAACAATACAATAAATGAAATTTAAAATTCTCTAGATGAATCAATAGCACAATACCTGATGCAGAAGAATGGATAAGTGACCTGGAATATACAATTGTGGAAATAAGTACCACAGAGCAGAATAAAGAAAAAAGAATGAAAATAATTGAGGACAGCCTCAGAGACCTCTGGGACAACATTAAACACACCAACATTCGAATTATAGAGGTGCCAGAAGAAGAAGAGAAAAAGAGAGGGACTGAGAAAATATTTGAAGAGATTGTAATTGAAAACTTCCTTAATATGGGAAAGGAAATAGTCAATTAAGTCCAGGAAGTGCAGAGAGTCCCATACAGGGTAAATCCAAGGAGAAACATGCCAAGAGACATATTAATCAAGCTATCAAATCAAATACAAAGAAAAAATATTAAAAGCAGCAAGGGAAAATCAATAAATAACATACAAGGGAATTCCCATAAGGTTAACAGCTGATCTTTCAGCAGAAACTCTGCACGCCAGAAGAGAGTGGCAGGACATATTTAAAGTGACAAAAGGTAAGAACCTACAACCAAGATTACTCTACCAGGCAAGGATCTCATTCAGATTCAATGGAGAAATTAAAACATTTAAATACAAGCAAAAGGTAAGAGAATTCAGCACCAATCAACCAGCTTTACAACAAATTCTAAAGGAACTTCTCTAGGCAGGAAAAACAAGAGAAGGAAAAGACAAACCCAAAACAATTAAGAAAATGGTAATAGCAACATGCATATCAATAATTACCTTAAATGAAGTGGATTAAATGCTCCAAACAAAAGAAATAGACTGGCTGAATGGATACAAAAACAAGACCAAAGAAACCCACTTCAGACCTAGGGACACATACAGACTGAAAGTGAGGGAATCAAAAAAGATATTCCATGCAAGTGGAAATCAAAAGAAAGATGGAGTAGCAGTTCTCATATCAGACAAAATAGACTTTAAAATAAAGACTATTGCAAGAGACAAAGAAGGACACTAAATAATGATCAAGACATTAATCCAAGAAGAAGATATAACAATTGTAAATATTTATGAACCCAACATAAGAGCACCTCAATACAAAGACAAATGCTAATAGCCATAAAAGGGGAAGCTGACAGTAACAAAATAATAGTAGGAGAACTTAACACCCCATTTTCACCAAATAGATCATCCAAAATGAAAATAAATAAGGAAACATAAGCTTTAAATGATACATTAAACAAGATGGACTTAATTGATATTTATAGGACATTCCATCCAAAACTAACAGAATACACTTTCTTCTCAAGTGCTCATGGAACATTCTCCAGGATAGATCATATCTTGGGTCACAAATCAATCCTGGATAAATATAAGAAAATTGAAATTGCATCAAGTATTTTTCCAACCTCAATGCTATGAGACTAGATATCAATAACAGGAAAAAATCTGTAAAAAATACAAACATATGGAGGCTAAACAATACATTACTAAATAACCAAGAAATCACTGAAGAAATCAAAGAGGAAATAAAAAAATACCTAGAAACAAATGTCAATGAAAACATGATGACCCAAAACCTGTGAGATGCAGCAAAAGCAGTTCTAAGAGGGAAGTTTATAGCAATACAATCCTACCTCAAGAAACAAGAAACATCTCAAATAAACAACCTAATCTTACACCTAAAGAAATTAGAGAAAGAAGAACAAAAAAACTGCAAAGTTAGTGGAAGGAAAGAAATCATAAAGATCAGTTCAGAAATAAATGAAAAAGAAATGAAGGAAATGATAGCAAAGATCAATAAAACTAAAAGCTGGTACTTTGAGAAGATAAACAAAATTGATAAACCATTAGCCAGACTCATCAAGAGTCCATATATATGGAATCTAATTAAAAAAATGGTCCTGAAGAACCTAGGGGCAGGAATAAAGATGGAGCCATAGAGAATGGACTTGAGGGCATATGGAGGGAGAAGGCTAAGCTGGGATGAAGTGAGAGTGGCATGGACATATATACACTACCAAATGTAAAATAGATTGCTAGTGGGAAGCAGCCGCATAGCACAGGGAGATCAGCTCGGTGCTTTGTGTCCAACTAGAGGGGTGGCATAGGGAGGTGGGAGGGGGGCGAAAGAGGGATGAGATATGGGGATATATGTATATGTATAGCTGATTCATTTTGTTATACAGCAGGAACACACCATTGTAAAGCAATTATACTCCAATAAAGATGCTAAAAAAAATTTAAATATAAAATATAATGTCTATGATCTTATGCCACGGTTCTAATGGAAAAAGTAGACTGCATGAAAGAACAGATGGGCCATGTAAGTAGAGATATAGACATTCTATGAATGAAAAAGTATGCTAAAGATTAAAAAACCACAGTAACAGAAATGAAAAATGCTTTTGATGGCCTCATTAGTAGGCTGGGCATGACTGAGGAAAGAATCTCTGAGCTAGAGGATATCTTATTAGAAACTTCCAAAATGCAAAAGCATAGAGAAAAGAGACAAAGAAGAGCAAAGTATCTATGGACTGTGTGACTACTGCTAAAAAGGAACATATATGTAATGGGAATACCAGAAAAAGAAGAAAGAGAGAAAAGAACAGAAGCTATATGTGAAGCAATAATGACCAAGAATTTTCCCAAGTTAATGTCAGACATCATACCCAGATCCACGAATCTCAGAGAACCTCAAGCAGGAAAATGCCAAAAAACTACCCCTAAACATTTCATATTAAAACTACAGAAAATCAAATATGAAGGAAAATCTTCTAAAAAGTCAGAGGAAGACAACTTATATAGAGAGAAGGAAAGAAGAGAATTTCATCTGAATTCTCTTCAGCAATCATACAAGAAGAGAGTGGAGTGAAATATTTAAATGTTGAGAGAACCCACTAACCTAGAATTCTGTACCCTGTGAAATGATCCTTGAAAAGTGAAGGAGAAATCATTTTCAGAAAAGCAAAAATTGAGGTAATTTGTCACAAGTAGACCTACCTTGCAAGAAATGTTTTAGAAGGAAAAAAAATGAAATTCAGAACTAAGATCTATATAAAGAAAAGAGAGTGTTAGAGAAAGGAAAAATAAAAGTAAAATAAAATCTTGTATTTTTTATCCATAATTAACCTAACTGTTTAATATAATAATAGCTTAAGTATGCTTATATGTGTTTAAGTGTATGTATGTCATATATAATTTTGTATGTGTAAGAGAAATAAATAACAGCAATAAAACAAGGGACAGGAAGGGAGAATAAGATATGTTTGTTAGTATAAAGTATTTGTACTACTTGCGAAGCAGTATAGTGTTATTTGAAGGTAGACTCTTGTTAGTTGTAAATGTATATTGAAAGCTCTAAGGAAACCACTCAAAAAAGTTTTAAAAAATATATAATACATATCATAAGAAAGGAGAGAAAATGGAATAATATACAATGCTCAATTAAAACCACAAAGTGAAGAAAAACGTGAAGGACAATAATAAGACCAAAGAAGAAGAGCAATGAATAGAAAACGTAAAAAAAAAAAGTTAGATGTTAATCCAAATATATCAATAATCACTTTAAAAATCAATGGTATAGATACACCAATTAAAAATAGACATTGTCAGGGGCTTCCCTGGTGGCACAGTGGTTGAGAGTCCGCCTGCCAATGCAGGGGACACGGGTTCGTGCCCCGGTCCGGGAAGATCCCACATGCCGTGGAGCGGCTGGGCCCGTGAGCCATGGCTGCTGAGCCTGCGCGTCCGGAGCCTGTGCTCCGCAACGGGAGAGGCCACAACAGTGAGAGGCCTGCGTACCGCAAAAAAAAAAAAAAAAAAAAAAATAGACATTGTCAGAGTGGATAAAAAATCAAGACCCATGTTTTCTAAAATAAACCTACTTTAAATATTGACACATATTAAAAATAAAAAGAATGGAGAAAGATAAATCATTGTAACAGTAATCAACAAAAGGCAGAGAAGATTGGGAAGATGGGAGAGTAGAAAATATCAGAAATCTGTCTCCCCACATAAACATTTACAATGGCAAAATCTGTCAGATGTAATTATACTAGAGTCTACTGAAGGTTTGCAACTTCCAATGGAAGATTTGTATGGTAAATTGCAATTAACTTCCATCAATTTCACCTCTGAACACAGTAGCAGTTACCCATTTCTCATTCCCAGCCGCGGGGCAGGCAAGCTGTGCACATGTTTTTGGGTTGCCTTGAACATAGCTTGTGGGAACCAGATTAGGCAAAGAGGATGCTGTCCTCCAAATATTGGGATCTGTGCTCTGATCACTTATTGTTGCTTCTGATAACAGAGATGCAGAAAATGAGGTGGTGCCATTATCATCGAACCTCTTCCCATTGTTATAAGCATCTATTTCTCTAGCTGGAGTGGCTTCCTGGAGATTTAAGGAGCTAGCGCCCTTTTTTTCCTCTTCATTTCCCTCCTCCTTTTGGGAGCCAGACATCAAAGACCAGGACATTAAAAACCAACTGCATATATAGGGGAGTTTGCCCAAGGGAAAGTACAGCTCAGAAAAGACCCAAGAAGATTAATTTTCACCTCAGACTTATCCTCAGCACAAAGACAGTCTACAACAATGAAAACAATAAAAACAGGACAAAAATAAAACAGCAAACTCTTGGGAAAGGGGAAAATTGAATCTCCAGAATTAACAAATTTTTATATCCAAACGTCCAGTTTTCAAAAACAACAAAGAAATCACAAGGCATAAAAAGAAGAAAAGTATGGTGCATTCAAAGGAAAAAATAAACCAAGAAACTGGTTTATTATTCAGATTCTGTTATTGATCCAGACCTGAGGGTGGACGACTAGAAAAAAATTAAAACAACTATCTTAATGATGATCAAAGAAATAAATAATGACATGGAGAAAATCAAGAAAAAGATGTGTGAAGAAAATGATAATATCAGTAAAAAGACAGAAAACCTAAAAAGTATCTAAAATGAAGTTCTGGAGCTGAAAAGTATAATAACTGAAATTAAAAATATGCTACAGGGATTCAAAGGCATATTTGAGCTGGCAGAAAAAAGAATCAGTGAATTTAAAATTATCAAGTCTGAGGAACAGAAAGATGAAAGAATGACGCAAATTGAACAGAGTTGAGGGACGTATGGGACACCATCAAGAAGATCAACATACCATTGTGGGACTTCAGAAGAGGAGAGAGACAACAGGGCAGAGAGAATATTTGAAGAAATAATGGCCAAAACCTTCCCAAATTTGATAAAAGATATGAATATAACCATCCAAGAAGCTCAACAAACTCCAAGTAAAATGAACTCAAAGAGACCCACCCTAGACACATAGCAGCATTATTTACAACAGCTAAAATGTGGTAGTAATGCAAGTGTCCACTGACAGATGAATGGATAAGCAAAATGTTTTATCTATATATACATATAGATAAGCAAAATGTATATATATATATATATATATATATATATATATATAAAAAACAATATTATTCAGCCTTAAAATGGAAGGAAATCCTGACATACACTACAACATAGGTAAACCTTGAGGACATTATGCTAAGTAAACCAGTCACAAAAGACAAATACTTCAGAGATTGGCTCAAGATGGTGGAGTAGAAGGACATGCGCTCACCCTCTCTTGAGAGAGCACCAGAATCACAACTAACTGCTGAACACTCATCAAGACGAAGACACTGGAACTCACCAAAAAGGATACCCCACATCCAAAACAAAGGAGAAGCCAGAGTGAGATGGTAGGAGGGGGTGCAATCACAATAAAATCAAATCCCATAACCACTGAGTGGGAGACTCACAAACTGGAGAACACTTATACCACAGAAGTCCAACCACTGGAGTGAAGGTTCTGAGCCCCCCATCAGGCTTCCCAAACTGGGGGTCTGGCAACAGAAGGAGGAATTCCCAGAGAATCAGACTTTGAAGGTTGGCAGGATTTGATTGCAGGACTTCGACAGGACTCGGGGAGACAGAGACTCCATTCTTGGAGAGCGCACACAGAGTAGCGTGTGAACCAGGACCCAGGGGGAAGGAGCAGTGACCCCACAGAAGACTGAACCAGAACTACCTGCTAGTTTTCGAGGGTCTCCTGCAGAGGTGAGGGGTAGCTGTGGCTCACTGCAGGGACAAGGACACTTGCAGCAGAAGTTCAGGGAGTACTCCTTGGCGTGAGCCCTCACGGAGTCCGCTATTAGCCCCACCAAAGACACTGAAGGCTCCAGTGCTGTGTCACCTCAAGCCAAACAACCAACAGGGAGGGAACTCAGACCATGCATCAGCAGACAAGTGTATTAACGTTTTACTGAGCTCTGCCCACCAGAGCAACACCCAGCTCTACCCACCACCAGTCCCTCCCATCAGGATGCTTGCACAAGCCTCTTAGATAGCCTCATCCACCAGGGGGGAAGACAGCAGAAGCAAAATAAACTACAATCCTGCAGCTTGTGGAATGAAAACCACATTCAAAAAAGACAGACAAACTGAAAAGGCAGAGGACTATATACCACATGAAGGAGCAAGATAAAACACCAGAAGAACAACTAAATGAAGTAGAGAGAGACAATCTTCCAGAAAAAGAATTCAGAATAATGGTAGTGAAGACAATCCAGGACCTCGGATAAAGAATGGAGGCAAAGATGGAGAAGATGTAAGAAATGTTTAACAAAGACCTAGAAGAATTAAAGAACAAACACCTAGAAGAATTCAAGAACAAACAAACAATGAGATAATAATACAATAACTAAAATGAAAAATACACTAGAGGGAATTAATAGCAGAATAACTGAGGCAGAAGAACGGATAAGTGACCTGGAAGACAGAATGGTGGAAAACACTGCCACAGAACAGAATAAAGAAAAAAGAATGAGAAGAAACGAAGACAGACTAAGAGACCTCTGGAACAACAATAAACGCACCAATATTTGCATTATAGCGGTTCCAGAAGGAGAAGAGACAGAGAAGAGACCCGAGAAAATATTTGAAGAGACTATAGTCGAGAACTTCCCTAAAATGGGAAAGGAAATAGCCACCAAGTCCAGGAAGTGCAGAGAGTCCCAGGCAGGATAAACCCAAGGATAAATATGCCTAGAAACATAGTAATCAAATTGACAAGAATTGAAAGCAAAGAAAATTATTAAAAGTAACAAGGGGAAAACAACAAATAACAGGGAACTCCCATAAGGGAACTCCCATAAAGTTAACAGCTGATTTCTCAGTAGCAATTCTACAAGCCAGAAGGGAGTGGCACAATATATTTAAAGTGATGAAAGGGAAGAACCCCAAAACCAAGATTACTCTACCTGGCAAGTATCTCATTCAGCTTTGACAGAGAAATAAAAAACTTTACAGACAAGCAAAAGCTAAGAGAATTCAGCAACACCAAAGCAGCTCTAGAACAAATGCTAAAGGAACTTCTCTAAGTGGGAAACACAACAGAAGAAAAGGGTCTACAAAAACAAACCCAAAACAATTAAGAAAATGGTAATAGGAACATACATATCGATAATTACGTTAAATGTGAATGGATTAAATGCTCCAAACAAAAGACACAGGCTTGCTGAAAGGATACAGAACAAGACCCATATATATGCTGTCTACAAGAGAAAGTGAGGGGATGGAAAAAGATATTCCATGAAAATAGAAATCAAAAGAAAGCTGGAGTAGCAATACTCATATCAGATAAAATAGACTAAAATAATGTCACAAGAGACTAGGAAGGACACTACATAATGATCAAGGAATCAATCCAAGAGGAAGATGTAACAATTATATATATTTGCACCCACATATATATATGCACCCAACATAGGAGCACCAAAATACATAAGGCAAATGCTAACAGCTATAAAAGAGGAAATTGACTGTAATGCAATAATAGTGGGGGAATTTAACACCTCACTTACACCAATGGACAGATCATCCAGACAGAAAATTAATAAGGAAACACAAGCTTTAAATGACACAATAGACCAGGTAGATTTAATTAATATTTATAGAACATTCCATCCCAAAACAGCAGGTTACACTTTCTTCTCAAGTGCATGCGGAACATTCTCCAGGATAGATCACATCTTGGGTCACAAATCAAGCCTGGGTAAATTTAAGAAAAATTGAAATCATATCAGGTATCTTTTCCAACCACAACACTATGAGATTAGGGAAAACAACATAAAAAACACAAACACATGGAGGCTAAACAATACGCTACTAAATAACCAAGAGATCACTGAAGAAATCAAAGAGGAAATCAAAAAATACCTAGAGGCAAATGACAATGAAAACACGACGATCCAAAACCTATGGGATGCAGCAAAAGCAGTTCTACGAGGGAAGTTTATAGCTATACAAGCCTACCTCAAGAAACAAGACAAATCTCAAATAAACAATCTAACCTTACACCTAAAGGAACTAGAGAAAGAAGAGCAAACAAAACCCAAAGTTAGCAGAAGGAAAGAAATCATAAAGATCAGAGCAGAAATAAATGAAATAGAAACAAATAAAACAATAGCAAAGATCAATAAAACTAAAAGCTGGTTCTTTGAGAAGATAAAAATTGATAAACCTTTAGCCAGACTCATCAAGAAACAGAGGGAGAGGACTCAAATCAATAAAATTGGAAATGAAAAAGGAGAAGTTAAAACAGACACCACAGAAATACAAAGCATTCTAAGAAACTACTACAAGCAACTCTATGCCAATAAAATGGACAATCTGGAAGAAATGGACAAGTTCTTAGAAAGGTATAACCTTCCAAGACTGAATCAGGAAGAAATAGAAAATATGAACAGACCAATCACAAGTAATGAAATTGAAACTGTGATTTAAAATATTCCAACAAACAAAAGTCCAGAACCAGATGGCTTCACAGGTGAATTCTATCAAACATTTAGAGGAGAGCTAACACCCATCCTTTTCAAACTCTTCCAAAAAATTGCAGAGGAAGGAACACTCCCAAACTCATTCTATGAGACCACCATCAGCTAGATACCAAAACCAGACAAAGATACTACAAAAAAAAAAAATTACAGAACAATATCACTGATGAATATAGATGCAAAAATCCTCAACAGAATACTAGCAAACAGAATCGAGCAACACATTAAAAGGATCATACACCATGATCAAGTGGGATTTATCCCAGGGATGCAAGGATTCTTCAATATACGCAAATCAATCAATGTGATAAACCAGATTAACAAATTGAAGAATAAAAACCATATGATCATCTCAATAGATGCAGAAAAAGCTTCTGACAAAATTCAACACCCATTTATGATAAAAACTCTCCAGAAAGTGGGCATAGAGGGAACATACCTCAACATAATAAAGGCCATATACGACAAACCCACAGCAAACATCATTCTCAATGGTGAAAAACTGAAAGCATTTCCTCTAAGATCAGGAACGAGACAAGGATGTCCACTCTCACCACTCTTATTCAACATAGTTTTAGAAGTCTTAGCCATGGCAATCAGAGAAGAAAAAGAAATAAAAGGAAAAGAAGAAGTAAAACTGTCACTGTTTGCAGATGACATGATACTATACATAGAGAATCCTAAAAATGCCACCAGAAAACTACTAGAGCTAATCAATGAATGTGGTAAAATTGCAGGATACAAAATTAATGAACAGAAATCTTTTGCGTTCCTATACAGTAATGATGAAAAATATGAAAGAGAAATTAAGGAAACACTCCCCTTTACCATTGCAACAAAAAGAATAAAATACCTAGGAATAAACTACCTAGGGAGACAAAAAAAAAAAAAAAAGTAAAGGGATGGAGAAAACTACATTAAAACTAATCGAAAGAAATCTAGTGTAGTGATATTAATTTTGTTTAAAGCAGACTCCAGAACAAGGAAAATTAACAGGGATAATTACATAATGATAAAGGGGTCATTTCTCCAAGAAGGCATAACAATCCTTAATGTGTAAGAATCTAAAAACAGGTTCAGAAGACTTGAAGCAAAAATTGATAGAACTTGAAGAAAAAAATAAAGAAATCCGATACTATAGTTGGAGACTTCAATACCTCTATAATCAGTAAGGACATACTTCATCTGAATAACACCATCAATCAACTGGATCTAGTTGACATTATAAAATACTTCTTCCAAGAACAGCAAAAGTCTATTGCTTTCCTACGTACCAGCAATGAATAATTGGAATCTGGAATGAAAATACAAGGCCGTTTACATTAGAACAGGGGTCCCCAACCCCCTGGCTGTGGACCATTAGCAGTTCACAGCCTATTAGGACCTGAGCTGCACAGCAGGAGGTGAGCAGCAGGCGAGGGAGCGAAGCTTCATCTGCCATTCCCCATCACTCCCCATCGCTCGCATTACCGCCTGCACCATCACTCACAGTACCACCTGAATCATCCCCCACCATCGTCCATGTAAAAAGTGTCTTCCACGAAACCAGTCCCTGGTGCCAAAAAGGTCAGGGACCACTATATTAGAATCAACAAAATGAAGCCCTTAGGAATCTAAGAAATATGTTCAAAATTTGTATAAGGAAAACTACAAAACTCTGATAAAAAACTCAAGGAATATCTGAATAAATGTAAGATATTCAACATTCATGAACAGGAAGACTCAAGATTGACAAGATGTCAGTTCTTCACTATTTGATCTACAGATTCAGTGCAATCCCAACCAAAATACCAGCCAGCTATTTTGTGAATACTGAAAAATTGATTCTAAAGTATATATGGAAAGCAAAAGACTGGAAGAGCCAACACAATATTGAAGCAGAAGAACAAAGGCAGAAGACTGTCTGATTTCAGGACTTACTATAAATCTACAATAATCAAGACATTGTGGAAGAGGAATTTATCCCAGGGATGCAAGGATCTTTCAATATCCACAAATCAAACAATGTGATACACCACATTAACAAATTGAAAAATGAAAACCATATGATCATCTCAATAGATGCAGTAAAAGCTTTTGATGAAATTCCACATCAATTTATGATAAAAAAAACTCTTCAGCAAGTGGGCATAGAGGGAAAATACCTCAACATAATAAAGGCCATATATGACAAACCCACAGATAACATCATACCCAATGGTGAAAAGCTGAAAGTATTTCCTCTAAGATCAGGAACAAGACAAGGATGCCTATTCTTGCCACTTTTATGCAACATAGTTTTGGAAGTCATAGGCACAGCAGTCAGAGAAGACAAATAATAAAAGGAATCTAAATTGGAAAAGAAGAAATAAAACTGTCTTTTTTTGCAGATGACATGATGCTATACACAGAAAATCCTAAAGATGCTACCAGACAACTACTAGAGCTCATCAATGATTTTGGTAAAGTTGAAGGATACAAAATTAATATACAGAAATCTGTTGCATTGCTATACACTAACAATGAAATATCAGAAAGAGAAATTAAGGAAACAATCCCATTTACCATTACATCAAAAACAATAAATTACATAGGAATAAACCTACCTAAGAAGTCAAAAACTCTATACTCCAAAATCTATAAGATGCTTATGAAAAAAACTGGAGTTGACACAAACAGATGGAAAGATATACCATGTTCTTGGATTGGAGGAATCTGTCTATCTATCTATCTATCTATCTATCTATCTATCTATCTATCTATAGTTTTTTGGCTGTGCCACGTGGCTTGTGGGATCTTAGTTCCCCAACCAGAGATCGAACCTGGGCCTCTGGCAGTGAAAGTGCAGAGTCCCAACAACTGGAGCACTGGGGAATTCCTGAATAAATATTGTCAAAATGACCATACTACCCAAGGCAATCTACAGATTCAAAGCAATCTCTATCAAATTACAAATGGCATTTTTCACAGAACTAGAACAAAATTTTTAAAAATTTGTATGGAAACACAAAAAACCCAGAATTGCCAAAATAATCTTAAGAAAGAAGAACAGAGCTGGAAGAATCACACTCCCTGACTTCAGACTACACTACAAAGCAGTAGTATGGTACTGGCACAAAACAGTATGGTACTGGCACAAAAACAGACATATAGATCAATAGAACAGGATAGAAATCCCAGAAGTAAACCCATGCACCTATGGTCAATTAATCTACAACAAAGGAGGCAAGACTATACAAGGCAGGAAAAACAGCATCTTCAATAAATGGTGCTGGGAAATATGGACAGCTACATATAAAAGAAATGAATTTAGAACATTCTTTAACACCATACACAAAAATAAACTCAAAATGGATTAAAGACCTAAATATAAGACTACATACTCTAAAATTCCTAGAGTAAAATATAGACAGAACACTCTTTGACATAAATTGTAGCAATATATTTTGAACCTGTCACCTAGAGTAATGGAAATAAAAACAAATATAAACCAATGGGACTTAATTAAACTTAAAAGATTTTGCACAGCAAAGGAAACCTGAAACCAAATGAAAAGACAACTAAGGACTGGGAGAAAATATTTGCAAATGATGCTGCTGACAAAGGATTAATTTCCAAAGTATACTAACAGCTCATACAGCTTAATATCGAAAAACAACCCAATCAGAAGATGGGCAGAAGACCTAAACAGACATTTCTCCAAAGAAGTACAGATCACCAACAGGCACAAAAAAAGATGCTCAATATTGTTAATTGCTAGAGGAATGCAAATCAAAACTGTGATGAGGGCTTCCCTGGTGGTGCAGTGGTTGAGAGTCCGCCTGCTGATGCAGGGGACATGGGATCATGCCCTGGTCCGGGAAGATCCCACATGCCGCGGAGTGGCTGGGCCCGTGAGCCATGGCCGCTGAGCCTGCACGTCCGGAGCCTGTGCTCCGCAACGGGAGAGGCCACAACAGTGAGAGGCCCATGTACTGCAAAAAAAAAAAAAAAAAAAACTGCAATGAGATGGCCATCTTTAAAAAGTCTACAAATAATAAATCCTGGAGCAGGTTTGGAGAAAAAGAACCCTTGAGTACAGTATGGATGTTCCTTAAAAAACTAAAAATATTGTTACCATATGACGCTGCACTTCCACTCCTAGACGTATATCTGAAGAAAACTCTAATTGAAAAATATACATGCACCCCAATATTCATAGCAGCACTATTTACAATAGCCAAGACATGGAAGCCACCTAAATGTCCATTGACAGATGAATGGATAAAGAAGATGTGGTATATATATATATATATATATATATATATATATATATATATATATATATATACACAATGAAATATTACTCGGCCATAAAAAATAATGAAATAATGCCATTTGCATCAACATGGATGAATCTAAAGTTTATCTTTTTGAGTGAAGTAAGTCAAAGACAAATATCATGATACCACTTATATGTGGAATCTAAAACTAAAATGATACAAATGAACTTATTTACAGAACAGAAATAGACTCACAGACGTAGAAAACAAACTTATGCTTACCAAGGCATAGCGTGTGTGAGGGATAAATTAGGAGATGGGGATTAACATACACACACTGCTGTATATAAAATAGGTAAACAAAAAGGACATACTGTATAGCACAGGGATTTACATTCAGTATTTTGTAATAACCCATAATGGAAAAGAATCTGAAAAAGAATATATATACATATATGCATAACTGAATCACTTTGCTGTATACTTGAAACTAACAACATTGCAAATTAACTACAATTTTTAAAAAAGACATTGTATTAACACAACATTGTAAATCTACTATACTTCAATAAAATTTTTAAAAAGGACATGATATCGTTGAAAGAATAGATAGATTAATGAAACAGGATGCAGAGCCCAGAAATAGGCCCACATGGATATAATCAACTGATCTTTGACAAAGGATAGACAATTCAATGGAGAAAGCATAGACTTTTAAACAAATGGTGTTGGTACAACTGGACATATACATGCCAAATAATGAACCTAGAAACTGTTCTTATACCTTCCACAAGAATTAACTCAAAATATATCATAGATATAAATATTAGATGCTATAAGCTATTAAACTCCTGGAAGATAACAAAAGAAAATCTAACAGTCTTTGGTTTGGTGAGAAGTTTTTAGTTACAACAACAAAAGCACAATCCTTGGGGAAAAACATTGATAAGTTAGACTTCATTAAAATTTAAAACTTCTGATTTGTGACAATACTAATAAGAGAATGAAAGACAAGGTATACACTGGAAGAAAATATCTGCAAGACATATATATGATAAAAGACTCGTATCCAGAATATACAAAGAACTCTTAAAATTCAACCATAAGAAAACAAACAATTCAATTTTAAAATGGGCAAAATATCTGGAGAGACACCTCCACAAAGAAGATAAACAGATGGCAATAGCATGTGAAAAAAATGCTTAACATCAAGTCTTTAGAGGACTGCTTAATGACAATGTTAAAATAATGAGATATCACTATACATCTATCAAAATGGGTAAAATTTATCATGTGACAGTACAAAAACTCTGGTGAGGATGTGGAGCATCAAGAACTTACTCATTGCTGGTGGGAATGCAAAAGGATGAAGACATTTTGGAATACAGTTTGGCAGTTTCATACAAAGCTAAACATAGTTGCACCATATGATCCAATGGTTGTTATTCTTTTTTTTTTTTTTTAACATCTTTATTGGGGTATAATTGCTTTACAATGGTGTGTTAGTTTCTGCTTTATAACAAAGTGAATCAGTTATACATATACATATGTTCCCATATGTCCTCCCTCTTGCGTCTCCCTCCCTCCCACCCTCCCCATCCCACCCCTCTAGGCTGTCACAAAGCACCGAGCCAATATCCCTGTGCCATGCGCTGCTTCCCACTAGCTATCTACCTTACGTTTGTTAGTGTGTATATGTCCATGACTCTCTCTCGCCCTGTCACAGCTCACCCTTCCCCCTCCCCATATCCTCAAGTCCATTCTCCAGTAGGTCTGCGTCTTTATTCCTGTCTTACCCCTAGGTTCTTCATGACATTTTTTTTCTTAAATTCCATATATATGTGTTAGCATACGGTATTTGTCTTTTTCTTTCTGACTTACTTCACTCTGTATGATAGACTCTAGGTCTATCCACCTCACTACAAATAGCTCAATTTCGTTTCTTTTTATGGCTGAGTAATATTCCATTGTATATATGTGCCACATCTTCTTTATCCATTCATCAGTCGATGGACACTTAGGTTGCTTCCATATCCTGGCTCTTGGAAACAGAGCTGCAATGAACATTGTGGTACATGACTCTTTTTGAATTATGGTTTTCTCAGGGTATGTGGCCAGTAGTGGGATTGCTAAGTCGTATGGTAGTTCTCTTTTTAGACTTTTAAGGAACCTCCATACTGTTCTCCATAGTGACTGTATCAATTTACATTCCCACCAACAGTGCAAGAGGTTCCCTTTTCTCCACACCCTCTCTAGCATTTACTGTTTGTAGATTTTTTGATGATGGCCATTCTGACTGGTATGAGGTGATACCTCATTGTAGTTTTGATTTGCATTTCTCTAATGATTAGTGACGTTGAGCATCCTTTCATGTGTTTGCTGGCCATTTGTATATCTTCTTTGAAGAAATGTCTATTTAGGTCTGCCCATTTTGGGATTGGGTTGTTGTTGTTGTGTTTTTTTTTGATATTGAGTTGCATGAGCTGCTTGAAAATTTTGGAGATAAATCCTTTATCAGCTGCTTCATTTGCAAATATTTTCTCCCATTCTGAGGGCTCTTTTTTCGTCTCCTTTATGGTTTCCTTTGCTGTGCAAAAGCTTTGAAGTTTCATTAGGTCCCATTTGTTTATTTTTGTTTTTATTTTCCTTTCTCCAGGAGGTGGGTCAAAAAGGATCTTGCTGTGATTTATGTCCAAGAGTGTTCTTGCTATGTTTTCCTCTAAGAGTTTTATGCTGTCTGGACTTACATTTAGGTCTTTAATCCATTTTGAGTTTATTTTTGTGTATGGTGCTAGGTAGTGTTCTAACTTCACTCTTTTACACGTAGCTATCCAGTTTTCCCAGCACCACTTATTGAAGAGGCTGTCTTTTCTCCACTGTATATTCTTGCCTCCTTTATCAAAAATAAAGTGACCATATGTGTGTGAGTTTATCTTTGGACTTTCTATCCTGCTCCATTGACCTATATTTCTGTTTTTGTGCCAGTACCATACTGTCTTGATTACTGTAGCTTTGTAGTATTGTCTGACGTTAGGGAGCCTGATTCCTCCAGCTTCATTTTTCTTTATCAAGATAGCTTTGGCTATTTGGGGTCTTTTGTGTTTCCATACAAATCTGAACTTTTTGCTCTAGTTCTGTGAAAAATGCCGCTGGTAGTTTGATAGAGATTGCACTGAATCTGTAGATTGCTTTGGGTAGTATAGTCATTTTCACAATGTTGATTCTTCCAATCCAAGAACATGGTATATCTCTCCATCTGTTTGTATCATCTTTAATATCTTTCATCAGTGTCTTATAGTTTTCTGCATACAGGTCTTTTGTCTCCTTTATGATTTCTTTCCTTCTGCTAACTTTGGGGTTTTTTTTTTTTTTCATCCTTCTATCTCTAATTGCTTTAGGTGCAAGGTTAGGTTGTTTATTTGAGATGTTTCTTGTTTCTTGAGGTAGGATTGTACTGCTATAAACTTCCCTCTTAGAACTGCTTTTGCTGCATCCGATAGGTTTTGGGTCATCGTGTTTTCATTGTCATTTGTTTCTGGGTATTTTTTTAATTTCCTCTTTGATTTCTTCATTGATATCTTGGTTATTTAGTAGTGTGTTGTTTAGCTTCCAACTGTTTGTATTTTTTACAGTTTTTTTCCTGTAATTGGTATCTAGTATCATAGCGTTGTGGTTGGAAAAGATACTTGATATGTCAATTTTCTTAAATTTACCAAGGCTTGATTTGTAACCCAAGATATGATCTATCCTGGAGATTTTTCCATAAGCACTTGAAGAGAAAATGTATTCTGTTTTTTTTGGATGGGATGTCCTGTAAATATCAATTAAGTCCATCTTGTTTCATGTGTCATTTAAAGCTTGTGTTTCCTTATTTACTTTCATTTAGGTTGATCTGTCCATTGGTGAAAGTGGGATGTTAAAGTCCCTTAATATTATTGTGTTACTGTGATTTCCCCTTTTATGGCTGTTAGCATTTGCCTTATGTATTGAAGTACTCCTATGTTGGGTGCATAAATATTTTAAATTGTTATATCTTCTTCTTGGATTGATCCCTTGATCATTATGTAGTGTCCTTCTTTGTCTCTTGTGATAATCTTTGTTTTAAAGTCTATTTTGTCTGATATGAGAATTGCTACTACAGCCTTCTTTTGATTTCCATTTGCATGGAATATCTTTTTCCATCCCCTCATTTTCATTCTGTATGTGTCCCTAGGTCTGAAATGTCTCTCCAGTATACAGCATATATATGGGTCTTGTTTCTGTATCCATTCAGCCAGTCTATGTCGTTTGGTTGGAACATTTAATCCATTTACATTTAAGGTAATTATCAATATGTATGTTCCTATTACCATTTTCTTAATTGTTTTGGGTTTGTTATTGTAGGTCTTTTCCTTCTCTTGTGTTTCCTGCCTAGAGAAGTTCCTTTAGCATTTGTTGTAAAGCTGGTTTGGTGGTGCTGAGCTCTCTTAGCTTTTGCTTGTCTGTAAACGTTTTTAATTTCTCTGTCAAATCTGAATGAGATCCTTGCTGGGTAGAGTAATCTTGGTTGCAGGTTTTTCTCCTTCATCACTTTAAATATGTCCTGCCAGTCCCTTCTGGCTTGCAGAGTTTCTGCTGAAAGATCAGCTGTTAACCTTATGGTCATTCCCTTGTGTGTTATTTGTTGTTTTTCCCTTGCTGCTTTTTTCTTTGTACTAAATTTTTGATAGTTTGATTAATATGTGCCTTAGCATGTTTCTCCCTGGGTTTATCCTGTATGAGACTCTCTGTGCTTTTGGACTTGATTGACTATTTCCTTTCCCATATTAGGTAAGTTTTCAACTATAATCTCTCCAAATATTTTCTGAGTCCCTTTCTTTTTCTCTTCTTCTGGGACGCCTGTAATTCAAGTGTTAATGCATTTAATGTTGTCCCAGAGGTCTCTGAGACTGTCCTAAATTGTTTTCCTTCTTTTTTCTGCTCTGTTTTATCTTCTAGATCATTTATTCGTTCTTCTGCCTCAGTTATTCCACTATTGATTCCTTCTAGAAAATTTTAAATTTCATTTATTGTGTTGTTCATCATTGTTTGTTTGCTCTTCAGTTCTTCTAGGTCCTTGTTAAACGTTTCTTGTATTTTCTCCATTGTATTTCCAAGATTTTGTATCATCTTTACTCTCATTACTCTGAATTCTTTTTCAGGTACACTGCTTATTTCCTCTTCATTTGTTTGGTCTGGTGGGTTTTTACCTTACTCCTTCATCTGCTGTGTGTTTCTCTGTCTTTGCATTTTGTTTAATTTACTGTATTTGGTGTCTCCTTTTCACAACCTGCAGGTTCGTAGTTCCTGTTGTTTTTGGTGTCTGCCCCCAGTGGCTTAGGTTGGTTTAGTGGGTTGTGTAGGCTTCCTGGTGGAGGGGACTAGTGCCTGTGTTCTGGTGGATGAGGCTGGATCTTGTCTTTCTGGTGGGCAGGACCACATCTGGTAGTGTTTGGGGGTGTCTGTGACCTTATTATGATTTTAGGTAGCCTCTCTGCTGATGCGTGGGGTTGTGTTCCTGTCACTAGTTGGAGCTGGGAGGTCTCTTGTGGACCAATGTCCTGAACTCAGCTCTCCCACCTCAGAGGCACAGGCCTGACACCCAGCCAGAGCGCCAAAACCCATCAGCCACATGGCTCAGAAGAAAAGGGAGAAAAAAAGAAAAAAGAAAGAAAAAAATAAGTGAAAAAGTAAGTTATTAAAATAAAAATTATTAAAAAGTAATAAAAAAGAAAGAGTGCAACCAAACCAAACAACAAATCCACCAATGATACCAAGGGCTAAAAACTATACAAAAAAATGGACAGACAGAACCCTAGGACAAACGGTAAAAGCAAAGCTATACAGACAAAATCACACAAAGAAGCATACACATACACACTCACAAAAAGAGAAAAAGGAAAAAAAATAGGTATCTTTTGGGAAGTCTGAGGTCTTCTGTCAGTGTTCAGTAGGTGTCCTGTAGGAGTTGTTCCACATGTAGATGGTGTTTTTTTTTGTTTTTGTTTTTGTTTTTGCAGTACTCAGGCCTCTCACTGTTGTGGCCTCTCCCGTTGTGGAGCACAGGCTCTGGACGCGCAGGCTCAGCGGCCATGGCTCACGGGCCCAGCCGCTTTGCGGCATGTGGGATCTTCCTGGACCGGGGCACGAACCCGTGTCCCCTGCATCGGCAGGCGGATTCTCAACCACTGCGCCACCAGGGAAGCCCTAGATGTATTTTTGATGTGTTTGTGGGGAGGAAGGTGATCTCCACATCTTACTCCTCTGCCATCTTGAAGGTCTCCCTGTAGAACTACTTTTTAAGGTAGGCATTGTTGAATCTCATTTAACAATTAAGGAAAATGAGGTACAGAGGCTGAATAGCTTAGTTAAATCAGCATAAGTCAGCAACTGAGAATTTTAGCTGAGGACTCAACCTCTTAGTTGAGTGCTTTGAAATGTGGTGCGTTAAAATAGAGGCTTGTTCAAAATAGTGGAGATAGAGTTACTAAGGCAAAAGCACAAGTAGAGATGCTAGGGCCCAGGGAAATCAGAAAACTATTGTGCTTGCCTACAGTGTCCTTGAAGTGGAAGCTCATGGGAAAATCGGAGATGCCTCCACATCTGGCCACCAAAGAGTAAAATGGTACTTGCAGAGAAGTCTGAAAATCTACCATTTCTGGTCATCCAAGCCGCAAAATAGGAGCTGAAAGAGATGTCTGAGACGCCATCATGAGTACGAAGTTTCAATAATCTCCTGAGAATAACAGCCTTTCTTTCTCTGTACCTTCCAAGTATTGTTCAAATACCTATCATTGGAAAATCCTAACTCATAACTATCTTTTAAAGAAATCTTGTTCAAATATGCTTCTTGAAAGCAGAGAAAACCTTAGAAAAGAGTGACAGCAGTGCAAAGTTGACAACCAAAATCCAGCCCAACTACTTTTTTTTAGGGAAAAGTCAGCCCTGGGACCATTGGGACTATATGTGTCCCTGTAATTATAGAATGACACTTGACCTTAATCACACTAGCATATTACATTTCTCCCTATTGAGTTGATGTTCCAAGCAAGGTATAAGAACCCTTCCAGAATTTCCCCTATTATCATGATACGTCTTCCTAAAAAGTTACCTATCCATGGATATATGGTTACCATTGAGTTCAGCATATGTTTAAAAGTTATTCTTGCTATATTTTATACAGTGAAGCTCTCTTTCACATTCACGCTTATATTCTGGAGCCTATGAAATACAAAAATAATTTATTAATGGTACTAGAATATTCAAATAATTGAAAATATAAGTTGTTATTCATAAATAAAAATAAAATAGAGGCCTATTTTAGTGAATAATTCTTTTTTTTAACATCTTTATTGGAGTATAATTGCTTTACAATGTTGTGTTAGTTTCTGCTGTATAACAAAGTGAATCCGCTATATGTATACATATATCCCCATATCCTCTCCCTCTTGTGTCTCTCTCCCACCCTCCCTTAAAGTGAATAATTCTTAATCCTAAAATTCAAAACTGTGACAGAGACTTTCGTTACAAAAATATAGCTTAAATCTGAATTCTTAAATATCTTACTAGTCAAGGGTTCTTGGGCAAATAATTTCATCTCTCTTAGCCTCTACTTGCCCATTTGTAAAATAGTGACAATAACACACCCTTTATTGTGGAGATTAAATGAGATAACCTATGTGAAAGCACCTAGGTGACACATGTAAAATTAGTAATACTAATTAGTAATATTAGTTAAATAAATGTGAGATTCTTTTTTTAAAATAAAAGGGAAACTATGGTCCATGCTTTAAATAAAACAAATAAGAAGAACACACAAACACGCACAAAACCAAAAAACAAAAGCCTTATTTTGGCTTTCGCCCAATCACAATACTAAATCACCCCCATGCTATTACTTAAGTTAATATAATTATGTACAAGGAAAGGAAGAGGCACTTATTAAGCATATAATGCATGAGAATATGACCTCTGCTAATTCATTGGATCCTGAAAGCAATTTAGGTTTGGTTTTACACCATATGCAACCTCTCAGACTTCAGAAGCTTTGAATCAGCACTGTACCACCTTGCCATAGATTGGGCACAAGTATAAAAATAAAGAGAAAAATCAAACCATAACTCTGGACTCTATCCAGGGTCTTGTCTTGAAGTTAAAGTCTTAGAAAATGTCTCTCTTTGGCAAAATAAAGAAGTAATCATATCCTTGCCCATGTTGGACCTCTACAGTCTCTTCAAGGTTGTCCTGCTCTACTGTATCTCCCTGACCCCAAATCATGACCCCTCTAGTCTTTGTGATGTTCTTCCTCTCTGGCTTCAAAAGTATATCCTCACTCCCTTCAGTTTAATCAAACATTTTCATCTCTTCCCTTTTATTCCAATCACCCATCAGCAGCAGTAGCTGTTTCACAAGTGTCTAATATCCAGCATACAAAACAGGACAACTGAACACTATCACAAAGGGAAATATTGAAAATTGAACTTTAGTAAAATTAAGAACTTCTGTTCATCAAAAGATATCACTAAGACAGTGAAAAAGCTACAAAAATATATTTGCATTATATAAATCTGATAAGGAACTTAAATTCAGATTTTTTTGAAATCTACTTTATATTAATAGGAAAGGACAACCCAAGTTTTTTAAATAGGTAAAAAACTTTGATAGTTCATAAATGAGGAAATCTAAATTCCAATAAGCACATGAAAAGATGCTCAACATCACAAGGCATTAGAGAACTGCTGATTCAAATCAGTCAAAAAGTTCTACATACCCACTAAAATGGCTAAAATTTAACAGTAACAATGGAATGGATCAGTGTTAGAGAGTATAGGGAACTGGAACTCTCCCATCTCACTGGTGGGAGTGAAAATTGTCACTACTTTAGAAAATATTCGATGCTATCTACTAAACCTGAAGAGACACACATATTCATTACCCAGCAATTCCTCTCCAGGGTATATTCCTAATAGAAAGGAATGTGTCCACTAAGAGAAAAGGGTATATTTAAGAATATTCAAAGCAGTCATTGTAATAGCCAAAAATGAGAAAACAATGCAAAAGCTCATAAACATTGGAAAATAAAATCATGGTGGTAGATTCATATGACAGAATATCAAACAACAATAAAAAGGAATAAACTACTGCTATACACAATGGCATGGATGAATTTCACAAGCATAATAGTGATCAAAAATACATGTTCCATGATTCCTTTTTTATAAAGTTCAAAGAGGGGAAAAACTAATCTAGGGCAATAGAAGCCAACAGAGTGGTTACCTTTGGTGGAAGAAGGGGCTGACCAGGAGATGCATGGGGATATTCTGTGGTATGGGCAACATTCTCTGTTTTTATCGGGAGTATCACTTGAGTATTACACAAATACGTTCACTTTAGGTAAAAGCTAATCAAGTTGTAACTTAAGGTTTGTTCAGTTTACGAAATGTACTTTATACCTCCATCAAAAATACACACAAAAAATCCACATCCTTCTTCACACCTCTAATTAAGACTCATGGATTCCATATAACCAACTCTGTGACTTTAGAATAAACATAAGTATGATTGGAATTCACCCGTCCACACAGAACATTTTCATACTCCATACCCACAGACCACCTTTTTCCAAAAAAACACTTATAAATATAAGCTGAACTGTCTGCAATTCAGCTTTCTCTGGTCAATGCTTTGTGGAAATCATCATGTAAAGAAATGGAAAGCAAGAGGTCAAGAGTTTCTAAAACAGTCATCATAATAGTGGCAAATATGTACAGATTATTTACTACACATTAAGCAATGTGCTAAGGCCTCTAGGTGTATTATTTCATTTAATCCTCACAATAAACATTTGAAATAAATACCATTAGTACTCCCATTACAGAGGCCAAGGAAAGTGAGATACAGAGATGTTAAGTATCTTATCTAGGTCCACACAGCTGACAAGCAGCTAATCAGGATTTATACCCCAATATGTCAACTTACCCTGTCAACTCTGTGGACACTGGCCTGCCCTGCCCTCCTCCTTGGGAAACAATGAGACAGAGGAGGTGGGAGATAAATTCTCTCCTCCCTCTCTGCCCAGGGAAGAACTTCACAGTTAGGAAACACAAAGAAAATAGTGTAGATATTTCAGCTTCAGAGCTCCATTCTGGCCAGGAGCACATAGTCTGGGACTGGGGGTGTCCTCCTTGTGAGAGGCATTTCTGCACAATGGAATGGAAAGAGAATACCCAGCCTTTGGAGTATGAGAGATCTCAGAGCTCTCCCTCTTGTATGCTCTTGAACAAGTCTATTTCTTTATCCACAAAATGAAGATGATCTATCTTTTTCATAAAGTTATTAAGTGAAAGAAAACATTGGTTATCTTAAACCACTGCAATTTGGGGAGTTTTGTTTGTCTGTTTACCACAATGGAGCAGAGCCTATGTTGTCTAGGACACTTTCCTTTCTGATGTTTCTACTAATCCTCATCACAGTCCTGGAATGTACTGCAGAGAGGTGATTAACTTAAAGACCATGCCGTTTTTAAGCTAAGGTCCTTTCCTATGCTTAGCCACTGTACAAACTGCCCTAAATTCCTTTTCTCCTTCTTTTTATGTGACCTAACTTAGGAAATTTGGAAGAACACTCAAGTATCTTTATCTCTCTCCTTTTAAATTTAGAACCAAAACTAAAATGTTAATTACTGCTTCCTTCAATCCAGATCTTATTTTGATCCTTTTCAGCAAATGAGAATCAAATAATTATAACTACCACTTCAGCATCACCTTCTTTAGGACAGATCTAAACCTCCGATCATTTTTGCCCCAAACTTCGTTGCTCTTTCCACTCCTTTCTTTTCACAGTGTGCTGACATCATCCACACAGGTCCCCAAAATTCATATCCTCAGTTATCTTTCATCCTCTTCTCCCCTTCAACCCATAATACATTGTTTCAAGATTGATTGAGTTTAGCCCCCTGCCTCAAACCTTACCTACCACTGGTAGTTTGGGAGAGCTGGAACTTTTTACCTTATAATTGTATGTACCATCTTCCCAACTGGTCCCTCTGTTTCTACCTCTCCTTTCTCCTTGTTTACGGATCTCTCATCTACATTTCCTGTAGAATAAACTCCAAACTCCTTAAATGACAAGTCAGGCCTGACACTCTCTTGACCTTCTTTTCCAAGTGCATCTAGCTCACTTCTCTTATCACAGTCTATACTTCTGCCAACCTGACATCAGCACCATTCCTTTCACGATCCTTTGTACAAGCTGCTCTTCCGTCCTCTTCCCAATCCTACCCCATCTGTCAATCTCTTACACAAAATACTGCTAAATGTAACTTCCTCTACAAAAACTCTTTTTTCCCACTCCCAGCAGCACAGCTGGTTGATTTCTACTCTGAGTTCCCACAGCACTTGTTACATTGAATTGTGATATCTATTTTTCAATTCCTGCCATTCCTCAGGAGTAAAAGTTGTGTTATCTTTATCTTTGTAACCCCAGTGCTTCGCACTTTACCTGGCATATCTAGCTTTTATGAAGATTAGAAAAGGTATCTGAAGGAAAGTATACATAGCATGAATTAAACAAATGTAGAAGTTGCAAAGGAGAATAAGAATCTGATTTGGAGAAATAGCACTGCATTAATAATCCATACACCTGAGCGTTACTCCATCTATGCCGTTCACTAGCCATGTGGCTATAAAGGTGTAAGTTTACTCCTCAGTACTCTTAAACCCAAGGATCTCTGACATCACTTCCTATTCTAACATACTATAGGGCTTGAAAGAGATCAACAAGCTAACCAATGACCTAAGTCTCTGTGTGCTGCAAGAGTTAATTCACATGCTAATGAAGTTCTAGGGTACAAGAATCCCTTTCCTAACTGAGGCCAGGAGGAAAGAGCCACAGCATTTCTAAGCAAAAGCTTTAAAGACATAAGAAAAAGAAATATTGGCTCAGAAACAATATAAAAGGATAATCTCTGGATGTAGGACAAACCACATGAAGTAAGAGGAAATACTTTTTTTATGAGGAGATTCGAGCCAACCCCTCAAAACAAAACAAAACAAAACAAAATTCAGACAAAGTAAAAGTCCATTCCAATGCAAAGCAGTTTCATTTAGGGGAAGGCAAATGGTGCAAGGTTCTTGCCGAGTTGGACCCAGAAGCTCCACTCTCAAAATAGACAGGAATTTTAACTTTACATGTGTGGTTTTGCTATTGTCAATTACGATATTTGTAATTAGCCTTTGTTGTCCTTTCTGGCCTGTGTTAGAACATTTTGTGGTTTCAAGAACAGGGACATACTGGTTCATATTTTGGAAAAGGGAAGGGATGGCACTGAAAGGACGCATAGAAGGAAGACTGACGAGGATCTTATCTGTGCTACCAGCATTAGGGAGAGCAAGGAAGAGGGGAAGTCAAGTTTCATGGGAACCCAGGAAGAGCCACCATGACGGCCTCACCAAGATCAGGATATACATAGATTTCACTTAGCAACATCTCTAGTAGTCAAGTAAATTGCTTGTATTTTCAGCAGCCCAAGCTTGCTAAACCATGCTCTATTAACCACTGTTAGCATGGCTCAATTATATCCTTTGCCCCTTTTTCTGTGTGACTTTCAAATTCTGCAAACTCATTACATTATCTCCTCATGTATCTAGGTCAGATATTTTCCAGGGAGGATCTGAACGCTCCAGTGGTAACATCTTGTCTGATTAGCAAAGCATTTACACAATGCCACTAAGTAGGCTGCTGGCCAGCCTGCAGATTGCTCACATTTGAGTCTCTACCATGATTCTATCAGCTTTGGCCAGAGTAAACTGGTCAAATGAATCAACATCAGTTTACAAAAGAAATCCCTGGGAATGATATTTTGGGTGATGCAGGTACTCTCAAATTTGGTCTGTCCAGGACATAATAAGAAGGCCCATTTAGACAGTGCTTTCCTTGTTTTAAATTGGAAGAAGCTGCCAGTAACTCCAGAAACCTCTGAACATATCTTTACTGTTCAGCAGTCACTTGAACGACCCAGTTACTCAGGCCAACAGAAGGCCACTTTTCAATGAGTTTTCTGCATCAATCAGCTGTATTGATTAAACTTCTGTTACCAGTTGGCTGAGCTGTGCTGTAGTAACAATGGACCCCAAAATCCTAGTGACTTACAGAGGGTGATTTCTCTCTCATGTGTGTCCATTATGGGCCGGCTCTGGCCCTGCTCCCTGCCATCTTCTCTCCAGAAACCAAGCTGACAAAGCAGCCTCTAACTGGACTCCACATTCCAGTTTATCCAACACAGTCCTAGCTTATGTCTATGTCCCAGAGTAATTATTAATAGCTTATCTTTTCACTCTCAAGAGTTCATCTTCTCACTTTCAAAACTGCCTGGTTTGGACAATAAATTATATGTCACTTTTCCTATCTGGGTTATTGATGATTTCCTGGCAAAGAAAAAAAGAGATGTTGCAAAAATACAAGCTGGCTCTTAAAAGTTTCTGTTCAGAAATGATGCATGTCACTTCTTCCCACCTTTCATTGGCTAAATCAAGGTCTCATATCCACTCCTGAGTTCAGTAGGGTGAGAAAGTATAATTGCCCCCAAGGAGGGGCAGCAAGTATTTTGAATAAAATACAATCTTCCACAGTGAACAATGGCAAACATAAAGAAAAAATAAAATGATATAAATGGTGTGCCTAAGGCATGTGTGTGGAAGAGATAAAAGGGTACAGTTAGAGTTACTACGATTGGGGGCTTCTATAATTTTATCAATTCCCTAGTCTTGCTCAATGCCCTCATTTTTTGAGAGGAAAAGAACTGAAGCCCAGGGAGGAGAAGTAACTTGCTCAAGGTCCTGAAAGTCTGTGGACCGGTACATAACCTGCTAATGTGTCAGTTAAGGAGTGTTGTGAAAAGAAAGGAAGGTCTGGTGATAATATAAATCATATATGTCTAAATATAAAGCAATCCCAAGCCACTGAATTTGCATAGCGTTAAGACAGATGTAAAATCAACATCGCACAAAACACAGCAAATGAGAGAGTACCCAATAACATGAGAAACTTTGTAAGGACTGGAACATAATCCTTCCTCTTTTAGGAGCGATGATTTTGGAGAAACTTCTCCCCTTCTATTCAGACATTTATGGCATCTGAGTCTCACTTCCTTCTTGTCACTAGGTGACAAGTCACTGACTACCTCCTTCTGCTCCAGGGCCCAGCTGCCCAGAGATCAGTGGCTCCCAACCTCGGCTGTAATCCTCAACCCTGGTCCCCAACCCTCTTCCAAGATTCTGATTCAGTTATTGGGAGAAGAGGTTTTGAGGATTAGTACTATATAAAAGCTCCCAGGTTACTCTAATTTACAACCAAGACTGAGAATCACTAACATAGGATTTTTTATAATATTCCATGGACCAGGATAATAGACATAATTTTTGGTCTAGCAAACCACTCTGAAAATAAGGAGATTTACATACTATTTGTTATGGACTGAATGTTTGTGCCCCCCCCCCCAAACTCATATATTGAAGCCCTAACTCCCAACATAATGGTATTTGCAGATGGGGCCTTTGGGTGGTTAATTAGGGTTGCATGAGGTCATGAGGTGGGACCTGCAAGATGGAATTAGTACCTAATTAGATGAGGTCATGAGGGTGAGGCATCCACGATGGGATTACTACCCTTATAAGAGACACCAGAAAGCTTGCTTTCTCTCCCTCTCCACACTCCCACAAATAAAGAGGTCATATGAGCACAGAGAAGGACAACGACCATCTACAAGCCAAGAGAAGAGACCTCAGAATGAAACTACCTGTTTGCACCTTGATCTTGGACTTCCGGCCTCCAGAACTGTTAGAAATAAATATTTGTTATTTAAGCTACACAATCTATGGTACTTTGTTATAGCAGCCCAAGCTGACTAATATACACCAGTTCTCTTCAAAACTTCTCAAGTCCTATTTCTCACTGCTAGTACTTCCCAAATACACACACACACACATATGCACTTAGTATGTTTTACTTGTTTGCCTATAATGCATTTTTTAACATATAAGTAACATATAATTTATCACCCAAACCAGACATTTTTGAAAGTGAGGAGGTATACTGTTTCATTGGTGTTTTCAGCTTGAAGATCCAGTGTCTCTCTAATGAGTATAATAAGGCTACAGGTTAGGAGACCTTTGGTCTAGAGTTGGTTCTGCTACTTAACTGGCTTGGACACTGGCTGAGTCACTTCACCTCTCTGGATGTCACTTTCCCATCATAAAGGAGAGAAACAACACAGACACTTTTGTAAGGTCCTCTCTTCCAGGGCAGGAGTCACACAGCCATCCATAAGGCAGAAGTTCTGATCCACTTTATAAAATTTATTGAGCTTTCCAAAAATGCCAATACCCAGGACTCTCCTCTTCTCCCCAAACTGGTCATTGGTCCAGGGCAGATGAAACCATTCATCGTATTGGCGGTTTTTAAAAAAACTTCTAACGAGCAGCCAGGATTAAAACTATGAGCTATTTTACAAATTTTTACCACTGAGAATACAGACTCAGGTCTGTATACTCATTCTCACGTATCTTTCAAGTGGCAAAAGCAGAACACAAACTCTAGTTGTCTGGCTGCAAACTTCCACCCACTGCCTGTGGTACAAGAACTCCTGACACATTATCAAGTGCCTGATGCTATTTCCAGAGCTTTGGCTGCTCATATTTGAAAAGTTGCTTAGCTGACTGATCAGCCACATTCACCTATCAGCTGCTGCAGGTGTCATGCACAAAAAGTGGTTTCATTGTGAAGCTGGGATAGGGATATTTTTCCATCTGTGCCCAGTTGGATATACTGGTCTTCCATATCTGCGGTTCAAAGGAGAACAAGATGCACAGAGATTAACTGTGAATTATAATTAGGAATGTTTATAGATAAAGAAACGCTCTGGCTTGCATTTCCACATAGAAACTTTCTGGTACACTATATGGACGTTTTGATTAATGTTACA
This sequence comes from Stenella coeruleoalba, assembly GCF_951394435.1. Classification (NCBI taxonomy): domain Eukaryota; kingdom Metazoa; phylum Chordata; class Mammalia; order Artiodactyla; family Delphinidae; genus Stenella; species Stenella coeruleoalba. Next base: position 33,014,538 of record NC_137153.1, on the reverse strand, counting down.
TTCTTGGCTCGTTCTTCAGTTACTGCAACACACAGATTTCCGTCTACATGTACTATTAACTGTCATCTGAGCTTCCCACTCAATACAGCTGATAATTACACATTCTGGAAGCTGAGTGTCACAACTAATTAACTTGACAGGCTTCACTGATTCGGGTAGAAATGGAGACTGTACAAATCTGTTTTGTAGTATCTCGGTAGATATAAAGAAGCAATTAAGTCCAAGGACTACAATAAAATAATACTGGCTTAAACCCAGGAACACGAGGAGTGAGTAGAACGATTTTGAGCTTTGGAGCCAGAGACCGAAGTTCAAATCCCAGTTCTGCCACTTCCTAGTTAAAAAGCCTTCAAAAAGTTACAGTCAGCACCCCGTATCCGCGGTTGCAGAACCAGCAGATAAAGAGCGCCTTCTGTACTGTGTCACTGCATAAAAGGGACTTGAGCATCCTCGGATTTTGGTACCTGTGAAGGGTCCTGAAACCAATCCCCCGCCGGCCAAGGGATGAGTGTACTTAGCCCTACTTTATCTTAAACTATATATTTACCCAAAAATGCGTTTATAAAGGTGTGTGCTTCTTCCCCGCCCCCGGCGACAGGGTGGGGCAGGTGGGCGGCCAGGCCTGCGGTCAGCGCTCCACTGTCCCCGTCGCCACCACCGCTATGGCGGCCGCCGCCGCCGCCGCCGCCGCCGCGCGCGCGCGCAACCTCCGCGGGAGAAGGGGTCGCCTCGTGGGACAAAATACAGCAGCCCTCAGCCCTTCGCCCGCCGTAGCCCGGGAGGTGGAAGGGGAGGAGGAAGAAAGAACCTTGCTTCTTAAAGGAAATAAATAAATTTCTGTTCAACCTACCAGCTTAAGAAATGGAACTGACTAGTACTCTTTCTTTCTTTGGGGGGGGGGGCGGGGGCAGTCAGTAGTCGTGGCTCACGGGCTGTAGAGCGCAAGCGCAGTCGTTGTGGCGCACGGATTTAGTTGCTCCGCAGCATGTGGGATCTTCATGGATCAGGGCTCGAACCCGTGTCCCCTGCATCCGCAGGCGGATTTATAACCACTGTGCCACCATGGAAGTCTGTATATAAGGGTTTAAATCACTGACTTAGGAGATAGATTGAGTGATGAAGGAATGATCACACTTCAGTCTCTAATTCTGAATTCAGACTTTATGTATAAACTATTCTGTACTATGCGACTGCACTTGAACTACCTGTGTGTAAAGGACAGTTTATCATCCTCTATCAGAAGAGTCTGAAACATGAGATTTGAAAAGGTTTGACTCTACCTAAGACTAGAAGAAAGTCCACCTTCTTTTTAAAAAATTTTATTTAATTTTATTTATTTTTTTATACAGCAGGTTCTTATTAGTCATCAATTTTATACACATCAGTGTATACATCTGACTAGTACTCTTGAAGATCCTAGAACTTGACCCATTCTCATATTCCCTTCCTCTGTGGTGGTAACTCCAAGCCTCTCTTAATCATTCCCTTCCTTTCCTCACCCCTATATGTATCCCTAAATACACTTATAGTCAGCTTACCTGCTCTGAACTGTAGAATAATGTTATGTGTGCCTTATTGCACTTGTTCCACACTGTGTCTAGAATTAGTTCACATTGATGTATGTGGCTGGAGATCACTTCTTTTCACTGCTATCTAGCATTCCACCGATTGAATATAAAACAACATATGTAACCATTCTACTGGTGATGTGGCCATTTGAGATCCTTGTTCTTATGAACAGTATTAAAAGAAGCACTTCTGTACAGCTTCTCCCAGTGTATCATTGTCAGTTGTTCTAGAGCAGGAGTCAGCAAATTACATCCCAAGGGCCAAATCCAGGCTTCCATCAGTTTTTGTAAATAAAGCTTTATTAGAAAATAGTCACGTTCATTCATTTACATATTGTCTATGGTTGCTTCCCACCACTGTATCACAGGATCACATTTGCTCTCCTGAATGGTGCCTCCTTCCCCCAGACTGCAACACAAAATCTCTGTATCCCTCCAAACAGTCTAGTTTTTTTCCCTTTTTTGAAAAAAATCACCATCTTTATAGTCTCTTAAAGAACCACCCGGAATTATTAGCAATTGCTTTAAAAAAATAATTCCCTTTTCTTGAAAGCAAGAACACTAAATTTCAAACACTCTGAAAGGTAAAGGGAAATCCTTGTGTTCATCTTGGGGATAGTAATTTAGACATGACTGAGAGGAATGTTTATGCTGTTTAGAAATAAAACCGTTGTTCTTTTTACAGATTTCTACCTCCTGCTTCCTATACTTAATACTCATTCTCACTCAGAGGCAATCCTTTCTAGGAATAATTCTATTCCATCTCCCTGAAGCAACTTGGTCTAGAAACAATCAGAAGATGATTCCTTAGGAAACCAAATGTGTGGGCTAGTTGCCAAGAATCTCTCACATCATGTGAGCTTTTGGAAGGAAATTCATTGCCTCCCATCTTTAAAAGTGACTCCAATCCCATGCATCAGAGCTTCACTGGGCAGTCCCAGAGGTAGCTTCATCTTGAAGCCTGTTATTTGCTTCTGGTAGAAATATGTTGCTCCCTAATAAGTAGTAAATGTGGTTTTTGGAAAATCCTTGGAACTTAATGCCATAGAGACTAGACCTTGGGATATCTTATTTCCGTTGATAGCCAGCCTTCTCGGATGGGTTCAAAGCCTATTTTCTGCTTTGACATGTTTTAATTAAGCAAGTTACTTGACTACTCGTTTTCATGGTTTTTCCAACAAGCATTTTAAAATAGGCAGCAACTAGGAGAAAGGCATAGTGCTGGTACAGATAAAGATGAATCTGAAATAGCCCTTCTCCGTATGGACAGCACCACTTACAATATTTGCAGAACTTGGTGCAAAATGAAAATGCAGGACCACTTGTTGGAAAATTCTTAAGATTTTCAAGATGGTGATAACATAACATTCAACTAAGTGTGAGGTCCTTCTAAACACGGGGTACTGTGCCACTCATGTCCATGGAAGCCAGCCCTCATAATCTAGTGGATGACATAGACACAAGTTAGCTACCTGATAAAGCAACAAAGAACTTACGTTAAACATCTGAACAAGTAACAACTTATCGTATAGACATGTAATTCTAAAGGATAATCAGGGTAAGTAACTGACAATAGGAAGTAGTTAAACTGGACTTTAAATGAGTGAAGACATTTTTATAGGGAGAGAGTGTGACCAAATGCATTCTTGGCTGGGAAACTACACAAGAAAAAATTTGTGATGTGAGAATGTTGGCTTTGATAGAGGAGAGGCAGGAAAGCTACAGTGGTTAGAATGCAGAGTGCTGTAGGTGACGTGGTGGTGATGAACCCAGAAATGTCATTTAAGGTCAATTTACTGGGGTGTCCTGGGAGCCTGAATTCCTTAAATTTGGACTTTATCTTGATTTGGATATACTAAACATTCCAAGGTTTTTAGGTAGGAGAATTATATAATCAGTTCTAGGATTCCAGAGAGAAAAATAACTCCAGTTGTAATGTGGCAAATGGATCAGAGAAGAAAGGGACCAGAGACAGGGAAAACTATCAGGAAATAGTTAATAACATCCAAGGGTAAGAAGTTGGGGCTCCAGGCTACAGATAGAAAGGAGACAGATGGAAGACACTGCAGTGGCCTTCTTTCTTTGAAAACGAAAAAGAATTGCCAAGAGTGCACGTATTTCTTTCTTTCTTTTTTCTTTTTTTTTTTTGCTGTACGCGGGCCTCTCAGTGTTGTGGCCTCTCCCATTGCAGAGCACAGGCTCCAGACGCTCAGGCTCAGCGGCCATGGCTCACGGGCCCAGGTGCTCACGCGGCATGTGGGATCCTCCTGGACCGGGGCACGAACCCGTGTCCCCTGCATCAGCAGGCGGACTCTCAACCACTGCGCCACCAGGGAAGCCCACGTATTTCTTTTTTTTTTTAATTTTTAAAAACCACTTTATTGAGAGGTATGATTGACATGTAAAGATCTGTACGTATTTAGTTTACACAACATGATGAGTTTGAGGAAAAATATATACCCGTGAAAGCATTAAGGCCATAAACACGTCCATCACTTCCTAAAGTTCCCTCCTGCTCCTCTTTAGTAGTGCGTGTGTGGTGTGTGTGTGTGTGTGTGTGCACCCATGCGCTAAGAAAACTTAACATAATATTTACCCTCTTAGGAAATTGGGTGGATGGCTTATAAATATTCATGCAGCTCTCCTGGAGAACTCAATGCCAAGATTAGAAAGATTGTTCTTGTGCCTTGCCAAGAAATGAACAAGCACAGACCCCCACTAACAAGATCCACAGGGGAGCTGTCAGCAAGGTACACTCATGGCTGTCACGGTGGAAAACAGAAGGACCTACCTTGAGCTGCCCATGTTTGTTTCAGTCAAACTGCTGGGCTGCTGAGGTGTAGATGGGTCTGAAACACCTAATCCTTGCCAAGAGCTGGGCAAACTGGGTGAACTCACCCAGAAAATCTTTTTACATAATTTCCATAAAAGACTAAGGAAAGCATCAATTTTTAAATTGATAGATGGGTAGGAAGCAGGAAAAAAATTTTTAATGCCCTTGTGGGATCTGTTTAAATACCAAAAGCATCATTTGTCTAGGAGGAATTTTTTTTAGAATCATAAAATTTTTGATACAAAAATATATGACAATTATTAAAACACTGGTTTCTGGCCATAATTCAAATCAATATAACTGCAGTATTGGAACAAAGTTGTATAGAAAGATTTTGGTTCAAATCATGATTCTGCAACTTACTATTAATCTGATCTGAGACAAGTAATTTAGCTTCTCTGAGATTTTGTTTCCTTGAAAATGAACATAATTTTATTTGCTTTGCAAACTTCCCAAAATCATTATATGGGGCAGGAGATGAATAAGTACACAGCAAGCCTTGAGGGGTTCCAAAGTGCTCTAAAAATCAAAGATCTTATTAGCAGTGCTACATACCTTAGTGGTCTGTAATTTTTAATCCTACAGAATTAATTTACTTCCTTATAGCAAATATACTCCCAGAAAAACGTGGACTAGAAACCACTTGAATTGTCATCCTTGTGTGTATGTGTTTTGTTGTTGTCAGTTTTTGCACAAACATATAACAAATATTAGCAGACATCATAACAAGGAATAAATAGGAAAACCTGCCAGAGCCTTCTGTATGTAACCAAGAAAATATATTCCATGTATGCTATCTTCTGAGCATATGGGAAATGTTAAAATAAGTGAACCCAACAAATACTTGTAAATCACATTTGTTTTTCTTGCTTCCCTGCCCCCAAAAACAACAACAAAAAGACACTCATAAATCATCCATTTTATGTATAAGCACAGTGGTTACCTCCTACTAGGCTGCTTCTGATGGTGCAAACTGGCCATGTTAAGTCAACCTGTTCTGGCATAAGGAATTCGGCTGGCTCTGGCTTGGATATGCCTTAGGTTCACTAGGTGTATATGTGTCCCTCTCCCACTAGAAAGAAAAGACCTTCAGGGCAGGGACTGACTTCTTCCTTGTTGTATCTTCAGCATCTAGTTCAGCGCCTGACACACAGTAGGTGCTCATTCAATGATGAAGGAATGAATGAGAATTTAAGAATTCTTGTAACAGGATGCACAGCCAGTTTTCTTCTCCATGTGATTATCCAATTTTCATGGGTAGATTTTTTCCTCTGATGTGGGCATTTTTCCAAAGACCACACACACTAAGGCATCCTTTTGCATTTTTTAATAATCCAATTTCACCTAATGTACAGTTCTTGCAATGAGTATGAAATGAGTTTACACATGTAGGGAGTTTAGCATTTACATGATATGTACTCAATAAGCTAAATATTACATTATTTATCTACAAGAGGCAGAAGAGTGACTCTGAAGCCAGATTACCTAGAATCATATCCTAATTCTTCCATCACTGCTATGTGACCCACATGTAACTTAACTGCTCAATGCCTTATTACTTTAGCTCTGTAATAGGAAAACAATACAGCTCACTTTACAGCATTGCTGTGAGGTTCACATGAGATGCTATGTTTGAAGATAATGCAAGAAAATGGAACACATGTATGGTGGTGGGAACACAGTAAATAATAAATACTAGAAAATAAAAAAAGCCAAAGAAACATTTGTTAATCACCTGCTGTATACCAGAAACTCAGCTAGCTGCTGTGGAAGAGAGACAAGACCCAATCCCAACCCTCATAGAATTTAGATTCTAGGCAGAAAAGGATCTCAATCTGGGTAACAATGATAACAGGGATAGTTACACTTTCCCTCCATTGTTTCTTCAGAGCTCTGGACCAGCACACAATTGAGAGAAAAAGAATTTTTACAGCAGCCATGTAAATGGACTGTTAAATGGCTTCTAACTCTTCAGCTCTTGGATGTAATTTGGATACAGATAATAATAGTAATAATAATAACCTTACCATGCTGAAAATTCTATATTTGATCTCATTTAATCCTTACAACAAAATTGCAAAACAAGTATAGTTGCCCTCTATTTACAGATTGAAGTTCAGAAAAGATAAATAATTGCCCGAGGTCACATATCAAGTGTATCCCATAACTGCACTAACCATGCCTGGATACTTTCCCTGGCCTTTTGCTGGAACTTGGCAGCTAAGCCAATAAGCTCAGCAGGAGTATATTCTCTCATCATGAGCACTTCCTGAATTAGGGACTGCCCTGTTGGCTGGCACGGTTGTTGCTGTGCTTCTGCTTTCCTTTGTGTTAGAAATCAGATGGCATGGGGCCAGCACAGCATCTTCCTCTTTGTTCTCACTTTCCCAGGAATTCCACCTCCTGGCATCCCGATCAGGCTGTGTCACAAGGGCTCAGACCTTAATCCGAGCAGCTTTCGCCCTCCTAGCTTTGCAAAATGGCACACCAAGGTCTCTGACTTATCAGCCTGTTCTCCCACCTTGTCTGCCAGCCCAAAGCTAGCAGAGCGCTGAACACTGCAGGCCCTTCTCCAACCTCAGCTTTTCTTCCAACCTTCTCACAATATCTTCAGCCTCTAGTTAGGCATCAGTGGCCACAGAACTGCCCACAGTGGAGGTCAGCCCACCGCCCAGCCAGGCATTTCCCTTCTTTGCCTTCCTGCAAAGAACTTCTTGAAGTTCCTCAAACAAGCACATCAAACCAGCCAACATTTTTGGGACATCCCAATACCTGCTCAGCGGTCCACAAACATCTGACATACTGGCCACGCCTCACCACATAGAGGTTGATGGCCAACTCGGGATTTCCCCTGTGGGTGTATCTATCCCAAGACCCATTTCTTGTCTCCTGGCTGAAGGAATTCAATTGCTGGTTCACAACCTCGGGAGCTTCTTGGGTAAAATCTGAAAGTGACCCCATATATGGAGGGCAAAGGGAGACCAAAGAAAGAGACAGAGCCCTCCAGATTGGTAGGTGGCAGGTGTAATAATCAAGGGAACCTACATACAAGGCTCGTCTTGGGTGGCTACAAGATGCATAGATCTCAGCACCCGCCTTCCAAAATCTTAAACGTTTATATATATATATACAGAGAGAGGCCTTAACCAGTTTCAGTCACATATACCAGGCAGATAGTCCCGATACCTAAATTCTCTCAAGGTTCAGTCCTTGAAATGGCTCCAGTTATGGGAACTATGGGTGGAATGTATATTTCAAGGACAGAGAAGTGGGTGAGGAGCCTCCAATTGCCCGGGTCCAGCTCTCTGGTCAACCAGCAGTCACATCCTCTTGATAACTTCCTCCAACTTTAAGTGTAACCAAGTTACATATCAAGTGTAACTGCTCTAACAAATAAACTCGAAGTTGTGTAATGTCACAAACACAAGAGAAGTTTCACTCTTGCTTATATAATAATACTGAGCAGGCGAACAGGAAGGCAGAGACACAGGTTGCCAGAAGCTCTGTCAACATGTATATTTTAATAAAATAGGGAGGAGAAAGAGGATTTAGACAGGTACATGGGAGATTTAGTGGGCCAGACCTGAAAGTGGTACACATCCCTTCTGCTAATTTTCCATAGTCTAGAATTTAGACATGTGGTCACTCTTAACTCCAGGGAGAAATGGGGAATGTGGACCCTGGCTGGGCAGCCACCTCCTGTGCATAATTCTGTCCTATGGAATGGGAGCACAAATATTTTTGTCTTCAGTCTTCTCTAGACAAAAAGTAAGTACCAAAGGCATGACTCCAATCCAGGTCTGTCTGTCTCCAGAGTCCATGCTTCTAAACACTGGTAATCACAAAGCCAGCCAAGAGCTCAGTATTGCCCCTATGCTGTCCATGTTTCAAGTCACTTCATCCTCAAAACAACTCTATGAAGTGAGTCCTATTATTTGATAGACAAAACATGACCCAGAAGGATCAAACAGCTTGTTCTGTGTGACCTTGGGCAACTCACTGAACTTCTCCACTACTCAACATTCTTATCTTTAAATGGGCTTTATAATAATACCCTTTAGAGTGTGTGTCTGATCAGAACCTGCCCCCCCACCCCCAGTCCCTGATCCTGACAACTTCCCAGGACCCTTCCAACTCTGCGTGCAACCCTAAAGCCAAGTTCTGAGATCAGCCTCAAAGGATATCTTCTACCAGTTATCCCAGTAGCAGAATTGAGCTGTCCCCCAGGATGCCAGCCTTTGCTGGCAAGACAACCTATGGGCTGTTATTTTGTCTTGTATGGTGCTGTCTCTAGATTATCTCACTTTCTAGATAATCCTTCCTGTGGGTTATCCAGGAATTCCACAATAAAACACCCTACTGAGAGAAAAAGGTTTTTGGCTTTTGACCCAAAGATTTAATGTCCTTGCAGCTTTTGGAACACAACATTTCTCCCTAAAAGTTCACCATCAAATGGTGACATCTGTCAACAATAAAAAGCTATAATTCTATTCACATACTACTTTGAAGTTGAAAACTAAAATTACATTTACTGGACATAGATTTAAAAACCTCTATTTTCAAAGTAACCGCAGACCAATTTTTTACAGTGAAGCCTCATATCAGAGTAAATTTCACAGTGGTTGCTGCTTCTGAAAGGATTTCATGGCATTGTGCTTACAAGTCCAGGCATTGGAGCCAAGTTGCATATGCTTAAATTCCAGTTCTGTCATTCCTGCTAGCTGTGCAACAAGGGCAAAGGGATTTACTTTCTCTAAGCCAGTATTTCCCTATCTGTAGAATGGGGACAAATCCAGTGCCTGTTTTAGAGTGTTGCTGTGGAGATTAAAGAACTGAGGGTAACCGATGTGATCACTCAGCATAATGCTTGGTAAGCACTCCCTGGAATGTGTAAGGTAAGAAGACATTTTATTTTCCCAATTGTTTTCTTAGATTTAGGGCCTGCATAATGGATCAGACAGAAATTTCCTCTTTCTAATATCTTGAGTCCATCAATCACTACAGTATGATGATCAACCTGTGGGTAGAATCTGTCTCTCATCCTATATCACAAGGGTGGCCCATGGCTCCAGAAAGTATATCCCCCCCAAATAGGTTTATCCTGTTCACCCAGCATGTGATTAGTGTGATGCTAATTTGTACCTCCAGAACTAAAAGAGGGAAAAAGGCTTTATAGTACCATTGTTAAAAGCTTAGTTTTGGAGCCAGATAGACAAATATTAAGAATCCCACATTCTGTGTGGCCTTGGGCAAGTCGCTGAACTTCTCCACTGCTCAGCATTCTTATCTTTAAATGAACTTTATAACAATACCACTTTTATAGGATTACTATGAGGATTAAATCTGATGTGACAGACACTGTGCTAAACATTTTATAAACATAATAAGTCTTCGGTGAGTACAGAAATCCTTTAAGCCTTGTAAGAGTTAATCCTTTAAGTCTTCGGTGAGTACAGAAATCCTTTAAGCCTTTAAGCCTCATTTTTTCTTCAAATAAAGACATGGTCAATGTAAACGTAAAATGATGCAATCACTGTGGAAAACAGTTTGGCAGTTCCTCAAAAAGTTAACTATAGGATTGCTATGTGATCCAGCAACTCTACTGCTAGGTAAATACTCCCTCCAAAATGAAAACATATGTCCACACAAAAACATGTACGCAAATGTTTGTATGAGATTGAGTCATAATATCCAAAATGTGAAAACAACCCAAATGTCCATCAACTGATGAATGAACACTATCAAATACTATTCAGCAATAAAAAGAAATGAAGTACCAATACATTCTATAACATGGATGGACCTCAAAAACTATATGCTAAGTGAAAGAAACCAGACACAAAAGACCACATATTGTATGATTCCATTTTCTTTTAACTGAAGAATAGTTGATTTACAATGTCATGTTAGTTTCAGATGTACAGCACAGTGATTCAGTTATATATATAAAGGTTTTATATATATTCTTTTTCATATTTTTCCCCTTATAGCTCATTACAAAATATTGAGTATAGTTCCCTGTGCTATACAGTAGGTCCTTGTTGGTTATCTATTTTATATGTGGCAGTATGTACATGTGTGATTCCATTTGTATGGAATATCCAGAATAGGCAAGTCTACAGAGGTTGGAAGTATCTATAGATTAGTGGTTGCCAAGAACTAGTGGCGGGGGGATGAGGTGTAAACTGGTGCGAGGTTTCTTTTGGGGGTAATGAAAATATTCCAAAATTCTATTGTGATGATGGCTGAGTAACTCTGTAAGCACACTAAAAACCATTGAATTATACACTTAAAACGGGTGAATTGTATGGTATGTAAATTACATCTCAATAAAGCTGTCTACAAAGAATATATAGGCACACTACAGAGATATTTCAAGTTTGGTTCCAGATCACCACAATAAAGCGAATGTTACAATAAAGCAAGTCACATGAATTTTTTGGTTTCCCAGTGCATATAAAAGTTACGTTTCCACTATAGTAGTCTGTTAAGTGTGCAATAGCATTGTGTCTAAAAAAAAAATGTACGTACCTTAATTAAAAACAGTTTATTGCTAAAGAATGTTAGCCATCATCTGACAACTCAGGGTTGCCACAAACACTTAATTTGTAAAAAACGCAGTATCTGTGAAACACAATAACACTAGGTATGTGTGTATTGAATGGTAACTACATCTACTGTAGGTTCCTGGCTGGGATGTCGAATGTATTGGTTTGTGTGTTATAAACATTCAAAATGTAGCTATTGAATGAAGAGCAAAATAGAGAAGCCTAACTTTTCCTCTGAAATGTCCTGCCATTGCCAAAGAGTCTTCCTTCCCCTCCTAGCCAGAAATCAAGTTGAATCAAGTGCCAAAGCCAACCTAAAGAAGTTGAAAGTGGGGACATTTTTCTTGCAGTAGGTATTGGTGTAGGAACTAGACCCCTTGCTGGCTGGCTCTTTGGTCTAAATAAGCAATAATCTCTCACCTACAAATACACACACTCTCTTCCATACACAACCAGTCTGAAGATCAGAATGTTGTTTTAACAAGGTGACCAGACTAAAAGATTTTAATGACTTATTCAGTCACACCATTGTTTGAATGAATTTTTCCTCTGTGTTTATGGGTTGTTTAAGAAAAGAAACATAACATAACTTATTCATTCATTTAGTTAATATTTTTAGATCACCTACTCAGTGCCAAGCACTAGTCCAAGTGTTGCATATACTCAGATTATTGATCTACTTGGACAACATCAAACAGAAGCATTTTATCTCCTCAAGATGACTCTCATGTGCTCCTGGAGATCAAATAGGAATGCAAATTTAATTAAATTAAGGTCTGGTCAGCTATCCAGAAAAAGTAAAAAGCATACTGTAGTTGCTTAAGATTTTTAAGCAAAGAATGATGACACTTGACTGTCCATTGAGAAACCATTTCTTATCACTCTGGTCCTATGTCTTCTGTACACACTAAAGTATTTATCCAAAGAGAATGTTGAAAGGAATTTATTCTCCAATGAATAACCTGATTCTCCAAACACAAGTTTCACTACAGTTTCCAACACAAGAAAGAGGGAGAAATGGCACAGAAGGCGATAGCATGACACACTGAGGCACCAAGCTTGAGTCCTCCAGCCTCCTCTGTGCTCGAAGCTTTACCTTGTCTGTTCCCCTCAGCTTTCAACTGGCTTCAATTACCTCTAGATTTAGCTTCAACAAACAACCAGGTATTGAAAACTCAAGTTTCCATTCTTCAAAGTGCATTACCAGAAAAAGTGAAATGCAAGGCAACAAAGAGCATTAAATCATTAGGATCTTGCCCCTTGCTGTGGTGAAACCACACGGCTTGGCCCACTTCCAAGGCTAGAATTAATGAATGAGCAGGATTCTCAGGGAAAGCCTTTAACTACAGTCTGCTTAGCCCACAGAGCCTGCCCCTTTATTGCTCTTGGCATGTCTGCCTCTGTTTCTAATGGATCACCTTCCCAGGGGAATACGCACAGTGGGGGAAATGTGCAGCCTTATGAATTCCTGTTTCCATTTCTTTTCTTCTCTTTAGAAACAGACTTAAGGAGATTTAATTATGCTGAAGCAGAAAAATCTTGAGTCTTAAGACTAAGACAGCAATCAACTGTGTTCCCTCTCTGCCATTTCTCAGCTGTGGGGAATTTGACACTTGCTTGCAGCCATGCTCCTAGGCTACAGTATCCCAATAGCCAACCTTCCTTCAGCTCGGACCTCGTGGGCCTCACAGCATCAGCATCACAGATCCCTCTACCTATACTCTACCTTCTTGAAGAGGCAGTGTGTTGTTGAGTCAGGGTCAAGGGCAATGCTGGCTACATCCTAGGGCTGGAACTTCATTAGATAAGCTAGGTTAAGAGCTTTTTGGCTTCTATTCTAGGTCTCCTCTCCTGATTGCTTCTCTCTGTTGGGCCAGCCTAAAGCTAGAGCAGGAAAACAGGCCTGAGGATGCTTTGTGACATTTATTGTATGTAGGCTACCCAATAATCATACCCTTCTTCTTATATGAATGTCACCTCAATAGGCTTTTAAGGAGTTCCCTCTCTAGACACAGACTGGCAACTGGCAACGAATCACCCTGCCCACCTCTAACCAGTGGGTGAGCACATGTCACAAGCTGGGGCCACATACCTTCCCCCCACCAAATTTTACTCTTCAGCAGGATGATTAGAAAAACTGAACACAGATTTTTTTCTTGAGGAAGAGGACTGTTTAGGGGAAGACACATTATCAGTTCCCGCTCTAAAGAGTCCACTTATCCACCTTCTACTGCCCCCAGCACACACAGACGCATGCTGTTGTCCTGTTCATCAGCCTCCCTTCTGTTCCATGAGTAATTCCACATCCTTCCAATAAATTCATTCTTAGCATCAGTTAACCAGAGTCAGTTTCTGATACTTGAAACCAAGCAGCTGCATAATAGGTTCATTTTTTTCTCAGTTTAATAAAACCAACTCAAGGATGTAACTGGTCTCTAAAGATGGTCTATGCTTCCAATATTCAAGGAAATCTTTGTAAATGTACATTATATTTGTGTGGCACTTCCCAGGCTTTAAAGTACTCTCTCTCTCTCTCTCTCCACACACACACACACACACACACACACACACACACACACACACACCATGTGCATATATATAAGTACGCATTCATATATACACGTGCGTGTGTGTGTGTATGTGTGTGTGTGTGGAGAGGGATAGAGAAAGAGAGAATCATTCTCAACTGAGACTAAAATAAAACAAACAACTCTCCAACTCTGTGACATAAATAGCTATTGAACACAGAAAAAAGTGAAATGAAAAAAGAAAAAGAATGGCATTGTAAATGTCCTCAGATTTTCTGGCTCCAGCCCAGAATGCTTTTAAGTAAACAACACACAAAAGCATAAAACCAAATGTTTTAACACTTACTAATGAAGTATTATAGACCCCTTATCTCATTGAATCCTCTTCATAGCCATCTGGGATACTATTAGGCTTATTTAACACTATGAAGTAAATGAGAATTTCAAGTAAATTGTCTTGTGTCTCAGCTAACAAATTAGAAAAACAAGATGATTCAACACCAGATCGTTTGGAATGCCAAGTCTATGTTCTTTACCCCACATCATATCCATCCTCTGCAATGGGGAAAGAAACATACCCTTAATGGACTTAAATCAGAAAACACTTTTAATAAACGTTACTTGATAATAAACGGTTTAACTATGTGAGGGAGGGGTAAATTTCTGCCACTGAACATATATCAACATAAATTCAAGGTAGATTAAAGAGTTCAATGTTTAGAAATGAAGCAATAACCAAGTAGAATAAAATATAGGCAAGATTTTTCTGATCTCAGGGTGGGGAAAGCCTTTCTAAGCTAAACAAAGGAAACATCTTAAAGGACATTATTGATATATTTGACTGCATACCTATTAAAAACATCTGTAGCACAAAAAGTTCTATGAATTGAATCCAAAGACAAACAGGAAAAATATTTCCAAAATACATTATGCAAGATAAATAGTCTTAGTATATACATATTTCTTCTGAAATAAAAATATTAATCAACACTTCAATATAAAAATATACTCAACAGTCATACAGTCAAATCTAGATAGGGGAAGAATACATCTAATTTAAAAATACAGGTTCTCTAATAATGAAAGAAATACAAATTAAATAAACTATGAGTTTCTATTTTCACACACCACATTGACAAAAGTTTTTTAGTTGTATCAATACTATTACAACACTGAATGCACTGAGTAATTCTGTAGCAAACACTTTAATAATGTGTAACAAACACCTTAAAAAATGTCATTATAACTTGTCTCAGTGGGGAAGTGTTTTAAAAATACATTACATTTATATGATAAAACGCAAGGCAGTTATTAGGTGATAGGATGATTTTCATCTTCTTTGTTTACATGTCTACATGTAAACATGTTTACATGTCTATATTTTCCAAATTTTTACAGTGAGTATCTACAGGACAATGTGTGTGTATGTACATACATATAAACACATATATTGCTATACATACACACATGTATATATATATACATACACATAAATGATTTTTTAAATTTTGCACATTTAAGTTTGTATATATTCGTGTGTGTGTTTATTGAGAATTTTAAACTCAATGGGGCATAAATAAGAAATCATTTCATTCTTATTTTGTCAAATCTCCCTTTTCCCTCCCATGTTGATACCCTAGGCAGAGTCCACAATTTCTGGATTCTTTCAGTGATTTGGAAACTCAGTCTTTTCATTTTAAAACAGAGTCTGTTCTCTGCTTTGGGGCTCTCTCCGGCTCCAACCCCAGGCAATGCCCCAGCTTAGAGGCCCTCAGATGGAGAGGGGGCCGTGGTCTGCACTTGCTCTTTCTAGGTTGAGGTGGGGAAGGACGTGGTGGCTCCTGGG
This sequence comes from Stenella coeruleoalba, assembly GCF_951394435.1. Classification (NCBI taxonomy): domain Eukaryota; kingdom Metazoa; phylum Chordata; class Mammalia; order Artiodactyla; family Delphinidae; genus Stenella; species Stenella coeruleoalba. The sequence continues at coordinate 32,999,215 of NC_137153.1, read as the reverse complement.
ATACCCCCTGCTCTCCTTCTTATGGACGCAGCTTTTCCTCTCTGAGGGGCAAGGAGCCCAGGAGGCTCCACTGGTGGAACCCGCAGAGCCCTCTTCACATGGCTCCCTTGTTTGCAAGATTCGCCTGTACACCCACTTCTTCTGCACCCTTTCTCCTCTCCGCCACTCTGATGTTGCCAGAGCCTTTTGTTTCTGAGGCTTCTATCCGAGCAGCTAAGCCATTCAGGATAGAGGTCTCTGGGGCTTACCCGTCATGGGGAGCGGAGAAAGAGTTAGAATACAGAGCAGGCAACTAAGTGCCTCTGGACAACTCAATTTCTCTTCATTCCTGTCCCCATGAGCTCTCGCCCTCCAGCTCCCTGCCTCCCACTCTCCTCCAACTCATTCTCTGCCCTGCAGCCCAAGGACTCCTTCTAAAACCCACACCCAATTGCTTAAAAAACTTTCAGTGATTTCCCGCACCCTGAGGGTAAGCTCCAAAGCTACTCACGGGGCTGTGAAATGGCATCTGGTTTCTCCTTAGTGTCTACCTTCATTTGGTCCTCCACTTCCTCTCCCATCTTAGCTGCACTGAATGTTTACCCATCTCCAACTAGCCGCACTCTCCACATTAGGTCTCCACACACGTGTTCCCTTTTTCCAACATACGCTCCGCCATGCCCAGTCCTATCACATCTGCCTCCCCCTTCACCTAATCAGTGTCTGCCCATTCTTCAGATTGCAGTCTAATCTATTACAATCCTTCAGGGAGGTCCCCCGCCTGAGACAGGGCAAGGGCCCCATGGACCCTTCCATCACCTGTCATACACTCATTATACTATTTTGCAATCACTGATTTAATTTCTGTGCTCTCTCATAGGCCATGGTTCCGCTGAGAGTTAGAATTGCATCTGCCATATTTACATGGGTTTATATCCTCAAGACCTAGCACCTAGTCACTTAATCCAGAATAATAAATACATAATGAGGATTTGACTATAAACGAATTCCTAAACTTGGATTGAAGCTGCTTAAGGGTATCTGGCATGGTCCTCTGCAGGACACAAGCTGAATAATCAAAAAGAACTGAATAAAAGGTGTATTTTTTCCAAACTGTGGGCACAGCCTAAGGAAAGCAGCAAGGGTGGAACAGCATCCTAAGACATGAACCTAAGGAAGCACTTACCACCCCAAGGCACAAAGGGGAACAGAACGGAGCCTCGGTCAGGATCTACTCAGAGATAGGGCTGCACAGAGAAGGATACCTGAGCAGAAGAAAAGCTGATATGAACCTGCAATTCAGCAGGGAGTCAGGGAATGAATACCTGAACTTCTCCCTCCTCTCCACCCCCATCTCCTGTTGGTGTCTCCCAATGCCTGAAAAAATCCAAAGCCACAGGACAAGGAAGTACAGTGATGTGGTCCATCTAAACCAGGTTTCCAGGGTGCAGAGCAGGGTGGAGAAGAAGGGAGGGTAGATTTGGAGTGGTACCAGCACCAGCAGAGGTCTTCCTAGCTCTACATTTCTTTGCATCCCCCTCAGTGCCTGGCAGTGGGCCATAAACACCCATGAAAATGGATCCACTAAATTGAATTGAATGAAACAGAATGGAATTGAATTGCTTTGAACTGAATGGAGTGAACCAGACTGCTAAGTAGTTTCCAAGTCAAGAGTTGTCTTATCTTTATGGTATAATCATGGATCTTGCACCCCTGGATTCCAGTACAGTCTCTCTAAGCCTCCTGGTTTAGCAGAGTTTGGAATGCACAACATCCCGTGTTCTGAGCAATTCCAGTGAATCCTGCATTTCACTGTTACATGACATTGTATGTAACTTCATATGTTATCTTTAATTCCTGGGTCTCCCTCCCCACTAAGTTTATAAGGCATGGTAAATTGGGCAAAGAAATATTGTTTGTCTTTAGGGTTTCAAACCCTAAGAGGTAGTAGACTATTAGAGGTTTATACACATGCATTAAAAAATGAAAAAAAGGAAAGTGCTACTTTTACGTGGGATTTCCAACATTTTGCAGCAGCCTCCAGGTGCCGGTATTGGCTTGTAGAGAGCAGCACCTTGTGAACGCGAAGCTGGTAATTTACCTGGTGCAGCATCTGGGAGCACAGAGCCATTTGAGCAGCAGCTGATGCTGTGGCAGGTGGTGTGGCGGAGGCATCACTGGCATCCCTTTAGGAGAGCAGTTAGAGTCCTGGAGTTAGAAGGGACACACGGGCCAAGTCAGGCTGACTCTAAAATAACCTGTCGAAAATCAGTCATTTTAGTGGAAGCAATTACCAAACTCTTACAGTAACAATCAGATGATTAGATAGTCCCCTGTTTACCCAATCATGTTATTGATATTTTACCATAGGCCCAGTCTTTAAAAAAGACAATTTAAACCCAGCAATTAAACTTGAACACAATGCGGGACTTCCCTGGTGGCACAGTGGTTAAGAATCTGCCAGCCAATGCAGGGGACACGGGTTCGATCCCTTGTCCGGGAAGATCCCACATGCCGTGGAGCAACTCAGCCCGCAAGCCACAACTACTGAGCCTGCATGCCACAACTACTGAAGCCCACACTCCTAGGGCCCATGCTCCACAACAAGAGAAGCCACTGCAATAAGAAGCCCGCGCACCCCAACGAATAGTAGCCCTCGCTCACCACAACTAGAGAAAGCCTGCGCACAGCAATGAAGACGCAACGCAGCCACAAATTTAAAAATAAATAAATTTAAAATAATAAAAAAAGAAAACTTGAACACAATGCAAGTCCAAAGTGTCTAGTTGGACTAGAGGGTCTTTTATGACTCCGGTAGGGGAACAGAACCCAACCTAGCTGCTATAGGAAAATTACTCTTTGTCAGATTTTTGGTATAATAATGAAAATCATAATAATTTCACCCACAGTTAAAACAGTCTGTGTAATTAAATCATGGTATAATGGGATTATACGGCTATACAGAGGCTGAAAAATCACTGATCTTGATGTCAAGATCTGACAGAACACAAAACAGAAACCCACAAAAACCTCACAAAAGTAGTGTTTATAGAGTCAACTATAAAATAGCACAGTGATGTGATCAGTTGTGTAATATGGAAACAAAAAAAAAGTTACATCATTCATTAAAACCTACCTAGTCTGTTCATTCCAAAAGAGAAGTCATTTTAAATTAGGTTAAAATAGCATAAAGGGAGGTGGAGATTTGAAAATGATAAGGACACACTTTAAGCCAAAAGATTTTATGTCACTTTGCTGTGCAGCAGTGATCGGCACAACGTTGTAAATCAACTCTACCTCAATAAAAAAAGATTTTTTAAATAGCTATCCACTAATGAAAAATCTGAAAGACAAATTAAGGAAACACTCCCATTTACCACTGCAACAAAATGAATAAAATACCTAGGTATAAACCTACCTAGGGAGACAAAAGACCTGTATGCAGAAAACTAAAAGACACTGATGAAAGAAATTAAAGATGATACCAACAGATGGAGAGACATACCATGTTCTTGGATTGGAAGAATCAATATTGTGAAAATGACTATACTACCCAAAGCAATCTACAGGTTCAGTGCAATCCCTATCAAATTACCAGTGGCATTTTTTACGGAACTAGAACAAAAAATCTTAAAATTTGTATGGAGACACAAAAGACCCCGAATAGCTAAAGCAGTCTTGAGGGAAAAAAATGGAGTGGGAGGAATCAGACTCCCTGACTTCAAACTATACTACAAAGCTACAGTAATCAGACAATTTGGTACTGCCACAAAAACAGAAACACAGATCAATGGAAGAAGATAGAAAGCCCACAGATAAACCCATGCACCTATGGCCAGCTAATCTATGACAAAGGAGGCAAGGATATACAATGGAGAAAAGACAGTCTCTTTAATAAGTGGTGCTGGGAAAACTGGACAGCTACATGTAAAAGAATGAAATTAGGACACTTCCTAACACCATACACAAAAATAAACTCAAAATGGATTCCAGACCTAAATTTAAGACTGGACACTATAAAACTCTTAGAGGAAAACATAGGAAGAACACTCTTTGACATAAATCACAGCAAGATCTTTTTTGATCCACCTCCCAGAGTAATGGAAATAAAAACAAAAATAAACAAATGGGTCCTAATGAAACTTAAACGCTTTTGCACAGCAAAGGAAACCATAAACAAGACGAAAAGACAACCCTCAGAATGGGAGAAAATATTTGCAAATGAATCATCAGACAAAGGATTAATCTCCAAAATATATAAACAGCTCATGTAGCTCAATATTAAAGAAACAAACAACCCAATCCAAAAATGGGCAGAAGACCTAAGTAGACATTTCTCCAAAGAAGACATACAGATGGCCAAGAAGCACAGGAACAGCTGCTCAACATCACTAACTATTAGAGAAATGCAAATCAAAACTACAATAAGGTATCACCTCACACCAGTTAGAATGGGCATCATCAGAAAATTTACAAACAACAAATGCTGGAGAGGGTGTGGAGAAAAGGGAACCCTCTTGCACTGTTGGTGGGAATGTAGATTGATACAGCCACTATGGAGAACAGTATGGAGATTCTTTAAAAAACTAAAAATAGAATTACCATATGATCCAGCAATCCCACTACTGGGCATATACCCAGAGAAATCCATAATTCAAAAAGACACACACACCCCAATGTTCACTGCAGCACTATTTACAATAGCCAGGTCATGGAAGCAACCCAAATGCCCATCGACAGACGAATGGATAAAGAAGATGTGGTACATATATACAATGGAATATTACTCAACCATAAAAAGGAACGAAATTGGGTCATTTGTTGAGAGGTGGATGGATCTAGAGACTGTCATACAGAGTGAAGTAAGTCAGAAAGAGAAAAACAAATATCGTATATTAACACATGTATGTGGAACCTAGAAAAATGGTGCAGATGAACCGGTTTGCAGGGCAGAATTTGAGACACAGATGTAGAAAACAAACGTATGGACATCAAGGGGGGAAAGCCGCGGGGGGGTTGTGATGGTGGTGGGATGAATTGGGTGATTGGGATTGACATGTATACACAGATGTGTATAAAACTGATGACTAATAAGAACCTGCTATATAAAAAAACAAATAAAAGAAAAAAAAAGCTATCGAAAGTCACTGACCACCCTGAAACATTTTGAAACCGAGAGAACAAGGGCAAGATGGGAGAAGCAATTATTAAGGTGCTGAAAAGTCCAGAGACAGGGACTGGACCCCAGAGAACAAAGAACAAGATGGATGAACCCACTTCAGAGACAATCGTATCATGCATTGCTCACGTCAAGGATCTGAAAACCCAGGGGGCGTCTCTGATAGAGCCATCTTGGGAAGGTCAGTGTGACACCAAGCGTGTGACACCCTCCTGCTCTTCCCCATCTGCTCGTCCTGGACCCAACAACTGGAGAAGAAAGAAGAGAACCTGATATGCAGCAGAGTAGAGGGTGGGGTGCCTCTACCCGTCATATGACCGTGGACCACAGAGCAAGTCTGAGCTTGATGGAGGGGAAAGGGAAACAACTCTGATTAGGATATAAGATTGAAGTCTTGACTTGGACCAGACTATATTTTTCAATACCTGAAATCAGACTGTTTCTTTCTGTTAAAGTGACTTGGCAGCTATGGGATTTTTTCCAAGCTGTTATCAAGGGACAGGGAAGAAAGACACATCAAAGAAGGCAGCAGTAGGCAGAAAACAATGTTATTTCCTCTTTGTATTCAATTAATTCAATCAAGAAAACAGTTACTTGTGGAACTAAGTGTTTACAAACCCCAATCACACTAATATTAATGCCCCCCACCAACACACAGAGTATTTTAAGAGGCATAGAGCCCACACAGAAAAGTTTGTCTGATTAGTCAGTCTGAGTCACTTACACATTCTCAAATTGAAGGAGACCAAGCCCCAGGATTGAGGGTCCTGATGGTCCTACCATAATTATGTAAAAGTGGTAAAGAACATTTCCTCTAAGGAAGGGATGCTGGAAAAGAGAAACAAACAAAAAACAAACAGTGGATGGACATTACAGTACCAAAGTGGAGCATATCACAGCAGCTGACCTACTTGTTTTGGTTTTGTCTCAGTTGTCAGTAATCATCTCCTTCTGTCTTTTTCATTAATCTACTTTTTAAACATCTCCCTTGAATATTAGGCTTGATTAAAGGAATCAAAGAGCAGGACATCTGTGAGGCAGAGGGAGTGTGGGGTAGACTTCAGGTCAGCAGGTTCTTCCTGAAAGCTGTATGAACTTGGGACAAATGACCTCATAACTTTTAAGCCTTAACACTCCTTTAAAAACTTACAAAACTGACCTAACAAAGGAAAAAAAAAAACAGTCAACGGTCACATGAGTGACTTCAGAAGCAACTTAATTAGGTATTGGTTTTCCTTCGAGGAATAAATATATAATCTATATTATGGTGCATCCAGTGGGTTTTAAAGATAAGATCAAGAAACATGAAAGTTACCTTTTATGTTAAACAATAAAGAGATTTATATAATAGACTGCCCAGGTAATAAATAAAGGACTAAATAGAAGGGAAAGAAAGAGGATAGAAGAGAAATAGAAACGGAGAACAAAAATTTCAAGGAAAAGGCAGAGGCAGAGACAAACACAAACAAATTACAAAGAAGGAAAAACCAGGCAGGGTGAGCAAAACAAGCTGGGGGGTGGGGTGGGGAGCGGGAAATACAAGCTAATGTCTGTATGATAGGAGCGCCATCTTGTGGCTTAAAAGGATAGTGCAGCTGACGGCTTCTGACGCCTTCTTCCTCTCTCTCAACTGTACAGTAACTGCAAACAGTAACTTCACTTTCTTGGTACATTTGCAACGAACCAAGTGAAATTAAATAGCGGGAAAAGCCCAATGTATGGACTGAGGTTTCCCAATTCTTCCGAGGGGAAACAATGGCTCATAGAACATTCCAAACATTACAAAGATGAGATACACCTGAAAACATTCAGAACAAATCTAAAAGTAATGACATTTGTAAGTAAAGTTTTCTTAATATTAAGTTTCCTGTGACTTCTGTTTCATTTACCTCAATTAATTCATTTATTCATTCAACAAAGAATATTTATTGAACATACATGATGTGCCCCAAATAGCACTCCGTGGGTGGGAGATACAGCAGCTCCTGACCAATGAAGCTTCTGTTTCAGTGGAAGATAAACAATCCAGAAATAAACAAGTAAATATAAAGTGCCAGTTGGGATTGGGTGCTACAATGCTAACCAAAGCAGGATGTGGCAGATAGGAAGCATGGGGGTGAGAGAGGGCATTACTGTTTTATCTGGGACGGATAGAATGAAAATGAGCAGAGACATGAAGTGAGGGAGTGAGTCATGTGGCTTTAAGGGGAAAACAGACCCAAAGGGGACTAAGAGACAGAGGTGCTCAGGCTCTGGAGTCAGACACACTTGAGCTAGAACCCCAGCTTATCATTTACCAACTCTGTTACTTGATCTCTCCAAGCTTGCATTTCTTCAACTACAAAATGAGAATTAAAATGCTTTCTTCGTTATACTCTTGGAAGATCAAATGGGGATAAAATGTTGCAAAGGTTATATGCATATAAAGTGCTTTGCACAGTGCCAGGCACATGGCTTGTATACAAAAGTAGGGGGGGATAAATTAGGAGTTTGGGATTAGCATGTACACACTACTATATATAAAATAGATAACCAACGAGGACCTACTGTGTAACACAGGGAACTCTACTCAATATTTTGTAATAACCTATAAGGGAAAAGAATCTGAAAAAGTATATATATATATATATATATATATATATATGAATTACTTTGTTGTATACCTGAAGTTGACACATTGTAAATCAACTATCTTTCAATAAAAAAAACCAATAAACATTAGCTATTACCTATGTCAGTTTTTTTTTTTTTTTTTGCGGTGTGTGGGCCTCTCACTGTTGTGGCCTCTCCCATTGCGGAGCACAGGCTCCGTACGCTCAGGCTCAGCCGCCATGGTTCACGCGCCCAGCCGCTCCGCGGCATGTGGGTTCTTCCCGGACCGGGGCACGACCCCGTGTCCCCTGCATCGGCAGGCGGACTCTCAACCACTGCGCCACCAGGGAAGCCCTCTATGTCAGTTTTGATCCATGTGACATTATAGACACAGATTTGAAAACACCTTGATTCTTACGTTTTTATGGGATTGTTCAATAATAATAGCTACTATCGAGTGCTTACTCTATTCACCTTATGTTAAATCGTCACAATATGTCAAAAAGGGGTAATGTTATTTCCATTTTACAGATGAGGAAACTGAGGCCCAAAGAAGTTAAGTAGCTCGCCCGTGTCATTCATGCAGTCTGTGTGAGCCAGAATTCAGACCCAGGCAGTCTGACTGCAGAATCTGTGTTCTTAGTCACAACAGGAAACTAGCCCTCAGTTAGCTGTGCACAGAAGGCAAGTGTTGGAAGCCAGAATCCGAACCCAGACTTCTCATTTCTTCCCCTCCATGTACCTCTCATTCAGAATTACTTGATTTAATCTCCGTGATTCAGATTTGATCATTACACCCAAACTGCACCAATATGATGCCAAAACAATTGATCAGTGAAAAATAAGATTTCAAATCACCTACCCAGTTGTTTTTCATATTAGGGGAAATAGCAACCCATTAGGGAGTTGTGAAACCAATTTGGTCAATGGTAATCAGCTTCTTTTTAAAAAATGAAATAGGGCTTCCCTGGTGGCGCAGTGGTTGAAAGTCCGCCTGCCGATGCAGGGAACACGGGTTCGTGCCCCCGGTCCGGGAAGATCCCACATGCCGCGGAGCAGCTGGGCCCGTGAGCCATGGCCGCTGAGCCTGCGCGTCCGTAGCCTGTGCTCCACAACGGGAGAAGCCACAACAGTGAGAGGCCCGTGTACCGCAAAAATTAATAAATAATAAATAAATAAATGAAATAGATAAAATGTAAAACACCATATAGGTACACATAGTAAGGATATTTTCAAGTAAACCTTTGTTTCATGCGCGCACATGCGCGCACGCGTCTATTTAAGTCCTCAGCACTCTCTGTATTTTGATGTAAAATGCATTTCTTACAGTGTGCCTCAAACTAAATATCTCAAAAAACACTGATTTAGGTGATACTCTTTAATCTTCTCAAAAAGATGATTAGTTGCTCAATTATACTTTTTGATTTCCAATCTAGCCTGTTGAAATCAGGTATGTACATCATAAGATGAATTACCAGAATGGAATTTTCATGCCTTGTTCAGATATGTTGCTGTCATGGACAAACCAAGTCTTTACCTATATGTTATCAGCAAATCTGGAACAAGAGTACAATTTTTACTCTTTAGTGTTTATTATTCTTCCCAAAGACTTGTTGGATTATTTTTTCTTTCATTGAGGAGACAAGTCATTTTAGCCTCCAACACATACTGTCTCATTTTGCTAATCATAAAATTTATGTCACACACTGAAAAAGAATAAACAAATTACAAGCCTTAAAGAGACAGGTTGGATTTTCAACCAGTAGGTGAGCTTATATACCATATATTCAGCCATCCTCAGGCATTTTTCAAAGTTGGAAATGTCAGGCATTTATATGGTTTATTTGTAAAGCACTAACAATAATTGGAACATTATGGTCTTATTATTTGCCAAAGAAATTTATTTAAGCAATTCAAGTGGCTGAAGGTTAAGGGTGTAGAAAAATGTCATGTGACACCAAATAAAATTTTATTACTGTTTTTGCACTTACATAACTTAGAAACACCTACTTAAAATAAATAAATAAATAAATAGCTTCCTCCCTTATGACAAAAGTTTAATCTTAGCTCACACTTTTAGAGACATGACATAGGGCAAAGAATGTTTTGATAGCTTTAGAATTTTCTGTACAAAATATGATTTGGAGCCAAAAATATCAATACTCAAAACTAATCAGTAATCAAAATACCAATCAGTTCTCGTAGTATGGACTTCGAGGCAACAAACAAACAAAAAACAGAAAACCTTCAATGTGTCTGATATTTTAGTTCCATGGTTGGCCTTCCTTGGTGTCCTTCAGTCAGTATCAGAGAAATTTCTGAAATTGAAGATCAGAGATGATCAGAGCTCCTTCTCTACTCACCTTCCATATCACCACCATCTCTATCTAATACTACCACTTCCACCATTACCAGACCTACAAAGTCTAGAGCCCTCTACAGGGAAAGCAATGAGTTCCTAAGTCTTGTCATCTGCCCACCAGCCTTCATGTAATAATCATTTGCTTCCCTATCTCTCTGCATCTCTACAATTCTATTCACCAACCACAGAACAATTGATTTCCAAGAAAAGACTTAACAACTCTATGGCCCTGATTTTCCTGATCATTTCTGGTTTCGAATACTTTGTCCTCCAATCCTCAGAAACAGGGTTAAAATTGTGCCACACCTCCATGGTTGCAGTCTCTGTGACAGGTATCACTTATCGCTCTTTCCTGCTGAGCCCAGACACAGCTTCAGAATCCTCCTCAACCCTGCAACTGGGGCAACCACTAGCAGCTAAACAGAGTTGACATGAGATTGAATGTATTTGACCTTCGTGTTACACACCATCATAATGTCTAAAACCAACACTTTGACGTTCAAACACTATATCTCAGACCGTCCCTGGCATTTGAGAGGGGAACAAAAACCAATGTCAGATAACATGTTTGATTTTAAGGTTTGGAGGAAAGGGTTGCAGAATTTTGCATAATAAGGAAACGAATAGCTTCCAGGGAACAAAAATGGCCATGATTAATAGGACCAAATAATGGGAAATCTAGTTCATCCCCATGTCTAGCATTTTGCCCCATTGATCAACCCAAAATCAAACCTTTTGTCAAATAAAGAGCTGTTAGTTTTTAGATTTAAACAAAATTGACACTACAGCTATGACAATGTATTCCCTTTCTCAAGGACATTTGCAGTAGAAGTCACATCTCAAAGGGGAACCAAAGGATTTCACTTTAAAAGGATTTGACTTTAAAGAATTTCAGCCAGGAGAAAACTGGAAATCTTTGGTTATGGCAAGATAATATATGTAATATATTAATTTATGTCTTATACTAGTCTAAACTAAGGTACTTATCCCACTCTGGACTCAAAAAGGAGCCAAGATTTCACTTTTTTCCCCATGGAAAGTGGGCAAGATCCCCACAAAAGACACAGAGTATCATCTGAAGAAAATATCTGATCTACCCAGACATCAGCATTAAGCTGAGAGGAAGTAGTATTTGAGTTTCTTTTAGAAGGGATAGGTTTAATTGAAAGAACATATGTTGGAGGCTCGCTTCGGCAGCACATGTACTGAAATTGGAACAGTACAGAGAAGATTAGCATGGCCCCTGAGCAAAGATGACACGCACATTCATGAAGTGTTCCATATTTTTAGAATCTGAAAAATAATAGATATATATATACATATGTGAAACTGAATCACTTTGCTATACACCTTAAGCTAACACAACATTGTAAATGAACTAGACTTCAATAAAAGAAAAAAATTGGGTAAGTTGGGTGGGGGGAGCAATTGGATCCCCTTCCCCCAATTAATGACATTAAATGCAGGAAACTGAGAGGCTTCTTTAGTAAAATAAACATAACTAAGTTAAATAACAGCTATGCAACATAACACAGTGTTTGTAGGCAATGCATTTAATCGGAGTTTTTGGAGTCTTCATACTAAAGTGGAATAAAAATTGTTTTGAGGATGAGAGATGGTATACACAAAGTCATTAGCACATAGTAGGTGCCCATGTAGTGCAGTCAGGGCAGCTTCAGGGGCTGATGTCTTCATGGTCATGACATCCTTTGTTTACTGATATAGCAGGTGACATTATTTGTCCAAAGTAGAGAGAGGAAAAATATATTGGTGACATGTGGGACTGTTGAGGTTGTTTCCTCAGGAATTGGTGGGTATTGATCCTACTCTAGCACCTGCCATGAAGGAAACTTACTGTCTTCAGCTGATATGAGCCCCTAGGGGATATGTTAGCATCCCATTGACACAGGGTTATTCTTTCCAAAGATAATGGGCTCAAAATGCAGAGCTAGAAAATCAAAGCCCAATGTTGATCTACCTGGCACCAATCAGTAGGTACAAATGGTGTTTAGGGAGTTTGCAGCTTTCCTATCACCCTTTAAATGACATCATATAATCAGTAAGTCTTAAGTCTACCCGTATTCCAGGGAACAGAAAATCACCCCAGGTCTTTACTTCATCCTGCATTACTACATATCACCATTAGATGACAACAGTTGGCAAATAACTGCGTAGTCCAGGCTGGGAGTGATTTTTTTTTTTTTAAGGCAGAGCCGGGTCCACACTTGGGGAAGTAAAGCGTGGAAGGTGAGTCACATGAAATAGCTTTCAGTAGGCTTCAATTTTCTCCATTGTTCCCCATCTGATAGCCCATTTGGAAAAAAATGCCCCTGGGTATTCAGTATGTGAGGATTCCAAAGAACAATAGAACAACATCCCCTGAAGAACAGAATTCTGTCAAAGTGTTCTTCCATTGCTGTATCACAGGCCTTTGACTATTCAAGTGATACTGGAGGTATAAAGAAAATACTGTAGCAAATATGGCCTTGCAGTAGATCATGCATCTGCTTTAAGATTAGGTAAGTAATGATTTTAGGTAACTCAAGGATACATTTGGTGAAATGTTACCTAAGTAACATTTTGACATGTATAGACTTAACAAGACTTAAGTTTGCTTCCTTTGAGTGGAACCAAGGACGATGTTACAAGAGGAGAAGGGAGACATTTTCAAAAGTAAAGCTGGAACGAAATAAAATAAGGCCCGCTTGAAGAAGAAAAACAGCCAGTGTAAAAAGAGAAAAAGTGATTTATCCAAAAGATCAAAATCGGTAACTGCTGTTTCACTGATTTGGGCTGAGTTCTCTTAGCCAGCATTCTGCTCTAATTGACCAATCACAATCGTCCCTCTGAGAGAGAAAGGAGTATGCAAATAAAGCTATGTAGAAGCAAGGACACAACCCCTGGCTCCTATTCTCTCTGAATGAAGAGATCTACAAGTTGTCTCTGGCCTTGGGAAAGCTCTCCAGGCATTGGATGTGCTAAACACTCGAATTCCATCAACTCACCTGATACTCCCGAGGACCGCATGTTAGAAGCAGGGGTTATGGGTTGGATCCCTGGTCCGCGGAGCTAAGATCCCACACGCCTCCCAGCCAAAAAACCGAAACATAAAACAGAAGCAATACTGCAACAAATTCAATAAAGACTGTAAAAAACAAGGAAAAAGAAATGCAGGGTCCAAGACCAAGACTCTTTCCTCCTCCAGGGCAAGATGTGGCAAAGTGAGAGGAGATAACACCAGCCGCTGAGGGCTGTGAATTCAGCGCAGGCACCTGACCCTCTCCTCCGATAGGTGGTTCTCCATCCGGTTCCACTGACGGAAAGAATCAGAAGAGTCGGAGGTGGAGAAACGTGGGTCCTACCCGCTGCCAAACTGAGACCACAGCCTGCAACTGTTCCTTACCACCACCCACGATGATTGGGCAGCTCACGTCTGTGTTTGCAGTAGAGACAGCCATTTCTGTGCTACAACCTTGTCTGTTGTAGTAATAAAACTGCTTGCTATTTGTTTTGTTTTGAGCATCACATGGCCACTTCCATCGTAAAGTTTCTCATAGGTCTTCGCTTAATGGTTTTGGCAGATATTGATGACTGGGATGGAGTCATCAGAATGGAGGGTTTTTTTTTATTTCCAGCTTTATAGAGATTTAATTGACATATAACATTCTGTAAGTTTAAGGTGGATGCCTGTTGAATTGATACACTTGTATGTTGCAGAATGATTTCCACCAAGAATGGAGATTTTTTAATCCTATCATTCCTCCTGCATTTATTAGCTAGAATTATCCAATAAAGAATGTTCTCTCAACAATTGTTGAATTACCTGAAACAAAAGAGGCGGGGTAGATGCTTCTTTCTTACCGTCTATTTGTCTATTTTCAGAATAGTGAGCTGGTGCCCACACAACCTCCAAACTAACTTGTTGATTTTACATACTTGATGTGTTTCAAAGTGTTGTAATCATTATTTGTTTTTACATTCTTCCCAAATTTGGCCAGTGGGAAATCCTTCAAGTTGGCTCGTATAATCTTGCTCTGGGGCATAATAATATGCCCCTAATTCATCTCACTTTCTTCCCCAGAAGTAAAATTAGGCATTTTTCTAAGGAGCCCTGTTCCCTTTAAGATGGAAGTGGTACTTAGATTTTACATTCTGGGTACCCAGAGTGATCATTTAAACTGAGTTGGTCATGCTTCTAGGCCTTTTCAGTGGACAGGACTAGGAAATTTGTAGTTTTTAGAAAGAGAAAAATAAATCATAAATACTGATATTTCTAATTCAAATCAAAGATTACAGAATTTTTACTTCAATTCTTTTACTTTGTTTGTCTTTGTTTACTCTGAAAACCTTATCTCCTAAGTGTATTAACTTAATTTCTTAGTTGCTTTATCTTGCTCTCTATATAATGGTATTTAAAATAATAATGTGAATATTACCACTAACAACTAGCTGAAAGAATTCAATCTAAAAGATCTTTTTTAAAATTTATTTTATTGAAGTATAGTTGCTTTACAATGTTGTGTTAATTTCTACTGTACAGCAAAGTGATCAGTTATATATACATATACATTCTTCCATATTCTTTTCCATTATGGTTATCATAAGATATTGAATATAGTTCCCTGTGCTATACAGTAGGACCTTGTTGTTTATCCATTCTCTATATAATAGTTTTCATCTACTAACCCCAAACTCCCAATCCATCCCTCCCTCCCCTCACCTCCCCCTTGGCAACCACAAGTCTGTTCTCTATGTCTGAGTCTGTATCTGTTTCGTAGAAAAGTTCATTTATGTAAGAGATCTTTATACATTTTTTTTGTCCTTAGGATATATCTCCCTAGGAATGTAAAATCGAAATATGTCTTTTAAAATCAGTTGAAATAATTCTTGAGATGGTTATGCCACAGAATTGATATAAAGTTAAGTTCACTTTTTTCCAGTTTATTTTAAAGTTTTAGGGCTTGTTGTGTTTTGGTTGCTTTTCTCTTTGATTTAACTTTGTTTTTAATTATGTAAAATATTTACATGATTCCAAAGTCAAAAAAACAAAATAAATTTCATAGAGAAGTCTATGTCCCCTCCATATCCTCTAATTCCTTGTTCCCTCCATCCCATTTTTAATTAATTTTTGGTTTATCCAGCTACTGAAATTATAAATAAGTACGTATTTACTATGTCTCCTCCTTTCTTGTCTAAACTATAGCATTGTGCAAACACTGTGATGCATTTTGTTTTTGTTACTTAACAATATGTCTCAGCTGTCACTCTATATTACGATGTAGAGATCTTCCTGATTCCTTTTCACAGCTACATAATATGGCATTGTGTGGATGCTCCAAAGTTTATTTAACTAGCCTCCCTTCGATAGACATTTGGGTTGTTTCTAGCTTTTTGCTAATTGGTTCTCTACCTTTGTCTTATTTTGCCCTCCCAAGAGTCCAGTATGTTTGGCTTAGTCTTATTTTATAGAAAAAGAAACTACTGCATAAGTAGTTAAGGACTTGGCCAAAAGTCACAGAGTTAAGTGGGGAGGAGGGAACCAAGGATTCTCCCGCTTCCATAATTTCTGTTCTTTGCACAAATCTATATAGTTCATACTTCGGTGTAAATAGCTGGTAACACCTTTGTTTTAGAGTGAGAAGGAAGGGGAGGAAGTGAGAAGCACATGCTTTAGGGTAGATTGTGGAGGAAAATTTAGCCTTAAGTTCAAGGCTGGAATTTCAGGTCTCAGCCAGACTGTGGGAGGAGTATCTGAGGGAACAGCTGGCCTCTCTGGCATTGTCCCCAGTCAAAGGAATGCCACACATCCACAAGCAGGTGGGTCTATTTTTGGCAGAAGGACCTTCTCAGTGCCTGCTAAAATCACATCATGTCCCCTTCTATCGCAGGGCACTTTGCTCTTCTGGTAAATCCACTCAAGACTCCCTTTAAAGGATATAAAACAGTCCCTTCTCGACTCTTCCCTCATCTGTGACTACCCCCTTTGTCTTCTTTTGTACTCTAAAGACCAGGCAGAAAATGTTACATATACTAAACCACACAGAGCAAGCCCAGTTCTGATAAGTAAACATCATTTTACAGTCTTCTTATGGGAGAAATTAAGCTGATATTTACAGGAAGACTTAAAGACTTTGAACAGAATCTTTCATTAATTTTCCCTTTTTCCATCACTCTATTTCTTTAAGGGACAGTGTCAATTCTGAAGGAACATAAGCCCATATCATAATGTTATTTTAAAATGAGCATCTCAAGGTAGTGCCTCATCTAAGAATATGTTTAGCCCAATCTCCTCCTACCTTCTCCTCTCCGAAATAATCATATTTAAAATAAAGCACGGAGACCACTGTAAGACAGGAGGATCAGCAGCTTTTCAACTTCAAGACACAAATCATATTCACTGCACAGTCCTTCCCAAGGCGAAACAGTGGCCACTACATCTTATAGAGATTTTCCAAAAGGTTTTAAACAAAGGAGATTTCATCTCTGCCTTAGTAGTTGGAATACACCATTCCCTCAGTAGTCTTGTTAATAAAGGTTGTATTGTGCCATTGCTACACTTCTGAAACCAAACAGCACAAGTAAATTAGGCACATTATCATTGTACTGCAGACGAGGCAGCAGGGGGGGATCTGATCTGACTACGTGAGGATCTGATCTCATCATGGATCTGACCAGCTTTCAAAGCTAGTCTGGCTCAGGACTCTCCCCAGCTCAGTTGGGTGGACCCACTCAAGTAAAGCCAGTACCCCATAACTCTGACCTTTGTCTTGTCAACTTTGACATGTGAGTCAATGCCTGAAAGTTCACTCACTCAGCATACATGAAGTTACTTTCTGCCATGTGTCAGAGATGAGGAAGAAAGTTGTGAGCAAGACACACACACTCCCTGTTATCTGAGAGAAATGGGGAGAAATAGGGATATAGAAAGACAAATCTATACAAGTTAAGTGTTACAGCAGGACCTTGGGTACATTTTTAAGCTCTTTGTGCCTGTTCGTAAAGGAGGATGACAAAAGTAGCTAAATCACAAGGTTGTTATGAAGAGTAAAATACCTAGTATCAGGTATTATCTACCATAAATGTTAGATAGAGTTAGTTATTAAGTGAATTTAAAATTAATGTAAAGCTAGGTCTTCTCCCTATTCTTTCTGAAGTATATCTTTCTCCTCCAGAGTTTCATTTAATGAACCCAACAAGTCTGTAACATAGATGCTACCCACATTTGGAGAAGTTGAGGTCACAGAGATGAATGGGCTTCTCCAAGTCTTACACCTCACATAAAGTAGTGGTGGAACCCAGATCAACTCATATCAATTCAGCCCCCAAAATTCCTTATGCTTTTAATCCATACTTTATGCTACATTACCTGTGAGAATCAAAACTATGAATAAATACCCAGAAGAGAGAGAGATTAATTCTATCAGGAGGCATCTAGAGAGGCTTCTTGAAGAAAGAAAGTGGAGCATGCACTGCCCTGCTAATCCACCCATGGCTCCTTACTGCTTTACAATAAAGTACAAACCCTTTACCAAAGCCGGAAATCCTCTTTTCCTTTCCTTTTCCTTGAGTCCCCAACAAGTCCTATAAGTTATAGCCACGAATTTTATCCCAATACATCATTTTTATCTATCTGTCTACTGCTACCACCTTAACCCAAAGTACCACCATCTCACGTTCAGTTTGGTTTCCCTACTGATCTCCCTGCACCCCTTCCTGCCAACCTAAAATCCATTCTCTGCACAACAGCAAGGGTAAGGTTAAAATGCAAATCCGACTGTGGCACTCCCCCACTTTAAAGTCCTCCAGTAAATATCATTTGTATTTAGAATTAAATCTAAATTCCTTTCCGTGACACTACGTATACATGATCTGGTGTCTGCTTATTTTTCCCACTTCATCTAGTCAATGTCTTCTCTCCACTCATTATCCTGCAGCCATAAATGCCTCCTTTATTTTATCCAACAGAAAACATTTTTGATCTCATCTCATGGCTTTGCACTTGCTGTTTTCTCTGCCCAGGATGCCATGGTCTTTTCTTCCAGACTTGTTCCTCCTTATTGTTCAGATCTCAAATATCACCTCCTTAAAGAGATCTTCCCAAGACACTTCATTTAAAATAGGACCCCATTCCTCCTGCCCCTCCCACCCGCCCCGTTTTTTTCTATTACTACACACTGTTTAATTCCTTTAAGGTGCTAATCACACTCTATAATTTTTAATGACATATTTATTTGTTGACTGGATCCCCATTGAAATGTAAAACTCCAAGAAGATGGGGATTTTGTCTATATTGCTCCATATGATATCCTGGGCTTATAGTAGACATTCACGACATAGTTATTAAAAGGATGCAAGGAAGGGAGGAAAGGAAGTTTCAACAGCATTTTTTCAGCAGCATAAGACTTGAGCAGGTAAATGTATAAGGAAAGTAGGGAGGCAATTCATAGCAGAAGGAACAGCTTGAACACAAATCTTGAGTCAGATGAGTTCAAGATTTGTTTAAAGAAAGACACGTGTAGTAATGTGCCCAGAAAGTAGCTGTATAAGGAAACTAGGATCTTCAATCAGTTTACAAATGCTTGTCAAATGCCTGTGATGTCACAGATACTGTGCTGGATGTTCCCGTTACATACTGCTGCATAGCAGATTATCCTGAAACTTAGTGGCTTAAAACAATCACAATCATTTATCTTCCTGACAAAGCTGCAATTTGAGCAGAGCTCAGCAGGGGCAGCTCATCTCTGATCCACGTGGCATTGGCTTGGTAGATTCAACTAGGGGCTGGAAGATTGACTTCCAGGATGGTTCACTCACATGGCTAGTTAGCACTGGCTGTCGTCTGGGAGCTTGGCTCCAACTGTGAGCTGGGGCCCATGCTTCCTCTCCCTGTGGGCATTTTTACAGATTGTTTGAGTTTCCCCACAGCACAGTGGTTGGATTCCAACAGCAAGGGTCTAAAGGAGAGAAGCAAATGTGCATGGCATTTCTATGACCTATCTTTGGAAATAACATATCACCCTTCAGCTCTACTGTTTGAGACAGTCACAAAGTTCCATCCAGTTTCAAAGGGAGGAGACAGGGAATCCACCTCTGGATGGGGAAGTGACAAGGTTCTAGAAGAATACTTGAAATAGGAGATATTGTTGCAGCCACCTTTGTGAAATAGCAATATAACCTACTACTCAGGGATACAGCAGTGAGCTCGGAATTACAGTACCTGCCCTCAGGAAGCTCAGACTATAATGAGGAAGACAAACCCATATGGTTTTGTAAAGTGTAAGTTCAGGGATGGAGGAAAAATAAAGTGTTAAGCTGAGACCAAATGACCTGTTGCTACGCTCAAAATTTAACAGCTTAAAATAATAATCAGTTGCTTTCTCACAGTTCCAGTGGGTTAGGGATTCAGGAGTGATCTAGGTGGTTCTGGTTCAGAATCTCTCATAAGGCTGCAGTCACCACAGCAGACTGGACTGCAGTCGTTTAAACTCTTTCGCTTCCAAGATAGTTGCTGGCAGGAGGTCTCAGTTTTTTGCTACATGGACCCCTCCACAGGGGGGTCACAATGCTGGAGGCCAGAAGTCCACAACCAGGGGTCATACTCCCTCCAAAGGCTCTAAGGGAGGATCCATTCCATGTCTCTTCCAGCTTCCAGTGATTGCTGGCATTCTTAGCTTGTGACCACATATCACACAAATCTCTTCCTCCACCTTTACATAGACTTCTCATTGTGCCTGCCCTCTGCACATCTCCTATAAGGATACTCGGCATTGGATGTAGGGCCCCCCCAGATAATCCAGAATGATCTTCTCATCTCAGTATCTTTTACCTCAATTACATCTACAAAGACCCTTTTGCCAAATAAGGTAACCTGCCCAGGTTCTGGGGATTAAGACATGGATATATCTTTTGGGGGGCCACCATTGAGCACACTATGAGAGGCAAAGGAGAAGGATTATTTATTTATTTATGTGTTGACAGGAGAAGAGTTATTTTCCCGAAGGTCAGAAGGCTTACAAGTGGAGTGAATCAAAGATCTGCTGCACCACCAGTGATGACAAAGCACTCTTTTCCAAAGGTGACCTTCAACTCATTTACAAATTTTGAAAAGATCTAAGTGGTCCATAACACATTCTCTGAAAAGATGCCTTGCCATCAGCTTTGTCAGCTAACTGTGGGTCATGGGCTAGAGGGTGAAAATGTATCCAACAAGTAGTGACTGGCTTACATGCTTAGGCATGTGCCCTGTTTACACGATACTTTCTGCCAGAGTTAGCTTCATGCCAAGAGGCAAACTTGAAAAGCCACTATTGAAACAAGAGCTCCTGTTTTCGTCTGACCAGAATATCAGATTCTTTGCATCATTCACTCTCTTGGAGAATCAACCACTAGACCATCTGTGCTTCTCCCATTGTCCTTTAAATAAAGATTAATATGTGTTTGTTTCCAACTCCAGAGCTATGTCTGTGATGTGTCATAATCTATAGAACTCACATTTAAGGCACAGTCTTTCAGAGGCTAGTGGCAGCTCTACTGTATGCTTATTCTTCCAAGGGAAAGACACCTTCTTGTTTACAGTCTCCGAAAGAGAAAAAGAAAGGAAATACGCTTACTGAGCATGCTGGGCATGTTCCATTTGCTCCCAGATCCACTCTCCATCTCTCTCTACTCTGCTCCCCAGATCACTTCCTGTGACCTTAATGGACTCTCTTACCAAATGGCTTCAGGTTGGGTTTGGCCACTAGAGAATTCTGAAGGAATTGGAGGGAGAGAAAGCAAGAGGGAGGGAGGGAAGCTACTCTGTTCATTTCCCAGGCCCCCAGTTGTTTCCAAGGCTGGCAATATCTCTCACAGAGGTCTCAGCACCTCTCTGGCAGCTCCCTCGGCACAGCCTTCTCCATCTCCAAGTCCCAGGAAACACTGCTTTTACCCAGACTTTCAGGCCTGGAGCTGGTATCCCTAGAGTATTGCACTATCTTAATTTTTTATTGAAGTATAGTTGATTTATAATGTTGTGTTTGTTTCAGGTGTACAGCAAAGTGATTCAGTTACACATATACATATATATATTCTTTTTCAAATTATTTTCCATTATAGGTTATTACAAAATATTAAACATAGTTCCCCGTGCTCTACAGTAGGCCCTTGTTGTTTGTCTATTTTATATACAGTAGTGTGTATCTGTTCATCCCAAACTCCTAATTTATCCCGCCCATCCCACCCCATCCCACCTCCTGCTTTTCCCCTTTGGTAACAATAAGTTTGTTTTCTGTCTGTGTGTCTGTTTCGGTTTTGTAAATAAGCTGATTTGTATCATTTTTTAGATTCCACATATAAGTGATATCATATGATATTTGTTTTTCTTAGTATAATAATCTGTAGGTCCATCCATATTGCTGCAAATGGCATTATTACATTCTTTTTAAGGCTGAGTAATAGTCCATTTTGTGTATGTGTGTGTGTGTGTGTGTGTGTATATATATATATACACACACACACACACACACACACACACACACACACTACATCTTTACCCATTCATCTGTAGTATATATATATATATATATATATATATATATATATATATATATACACATACTACATCTTTATCCATTCATCTGTTGATGGAAACCTGGGTTGCTTCCATGTCTTGGCTATTGTAAATGGAGTATTGCATTATCTTTTGTGGTTTTCCTACACTTTGCATATACATTTTTAAAATAGTCCTGCTACTACACTTTCCTCAAATTTTCCTACTTTGAATGGACCACCTGTTTCCTAAAGGGACTCAGGCTGATGAAGCCCAATCCTTTCAAGGTTTTCTTCTAGATGTCCCTTTATTTCAGTGATTACAACAGTCCTACGGGGTAGGTACTCTTAACCCATGTTACGATGAGGAAATTGAAGCTTACTGAGGTGATATAACTTGTCCTAGGAGACAAGCTAGCAAGTGAGGAGTTAGGATTCAAACCCAGATTTGTCTAACTTCAAAGACCTTGGATTTTTAGCTATTTCTCCTCAACACTGAAGAAATGTCTTTTTTATTATTGAGTTATAATTGACATATGATATTAGTTCCAGGTGTACAACATAGTGATTTCATATTTTTACACATTGCAAAATGATCCCCATGGTAAATCTAGTTACCATCTGTCACCATATAGGGATATTATGATATTATTGAGTATATGCTCTATGCTGTAAAATACATCTCATTACTTATTTATTTTATAGCTGGAAGAAATGTCTTAAAGGATGCCTGGAGAAACAAAGCATTTTAAGGCACAAAAATGCCAGAATGGCTTAAATGCTTTATCAAAGTTAAACTTTATAAAGCCATTCTGAGGACCCATCTCTCCTTAGTATTGCATAAGGAAAGAAAAAAAAAAGACAACCCTACCCAGCAGCCACAATAATTGGAATGTAATTGACATCTTTACTGTATTCTCCTAAAAAGATGCCAGGAGTAAATTACATTTTCAATGCAGAGCCAGACTTCTTAAAAGCCTCTTTCTTTCCTTCATCATTCTTTCTATGTATTCCATATATGGCAGCTACTCACAAAATCTTTTCCAACCCATCCCAAGCTTTCAAGATTTCTCCCAACAGGCTCCCTGTCTCCATCTTTTCTGGATTCCTTTATCCTTTCTGGATATTTTCCCTCCTACCAGTAACTCTGCCTTTCCAATGAAAATCCCTGTTGTCTCTTCCAGGCTTTTCCAGATTTCCCTTTGGCACCATGTCCAATTAACACAGCTAAAGAGATGGATTGATTTATCAATCAGAGCAGCACAAGCATCTTCTGGGGAGAGTGGGAGTTACGTTAAGATTTCAAATAATTTTTTCTCTATATAATATAGATGTACTCAGGTTTCAAGGAGAAAAGATTTTGGTAGCACATATGAAATCTATACTAACGATGAAGGATAAACTATAAGTACTGGAGCATGGGAAGGGCAATGAGAGGGGTAAAGGGAATATTCAGTTCACATCTTATTCATTCCCTCAACTTCCCAGTGGGCTGCCAATGTAGTACAAATATTTGTTTCAGTTCAATTGTGTGAAACGCCAGACATATTTTATTTGAGAAACAGCATTATGGCTACATATTTTATCCATCGTAAATTGTGTTTGCACTTAAAATTATAATTATTAATAATGATATTTATTTCCCTATCAATCGATTTACCATTAGTTCTTCTGTGTCCCAATTTCTAACCAGGTAACTACACAGTCATCCCAGCAATACCCCCAAAGCAACTTCTACCTCCTGGAGAGTGATTATAAAATCCACTACCTTTCACATCTTTCCTTAAACACCTTAACTGATGGAAATTCAGGAAAAGATAGAATGGGTCTACAGTCAAGACAAGCTATTTGCAGTAGGTGCTTTTAAAAAAAGTCATTTATGGGTTGAAAGTAGTTCATCTGGAAGTATTCTCTTTGGCTAGCCCAAAAAAAAAAAGTTGATTAGCTCTGGGACTTAAAAGACAGACAGACCCTCACAGGAACATTAGACAATAACCCAATTCATCCTGAATCCACAGTTCATAAGATGACAAGGATCTTCATTTTTCTGGCCTCAAGAAAGGCATCAACCAAACTGAAAAGGAGACAGTTTGTTCTTTTTCTAGAGCCAAGTAGGGTAGGGAGTAGAGGAGGTGAGAAAGCTATCATTTGCTGAGCCCTGCTGTGTGTGAGACACTATTGCACAAGTTAATAACTTACCCTAGGGCACAAAATAAGGAAAGAAAGCAAATACAGAGACCAAGAGTTAAGGAGTATTTGTATGTTCATTATCTGGTCTCTCCACCTCCACTGTTCTAGAAGTTGTAACATCTAGGGGAGCAAGCAGCTCTTCAGTCTGTTGCTGAATCCCCAGAGCCTCACATAGCACTTGACACATTAAAAGGAGCTCAATGAACATATGCTAAGTAAATGAGCAAATGAATGAGTTCTTTCTTACTTCATAGCCCAGGGTTATCCTACTCCACCTTACTTGTGGCTAGAAAAACAAAACTCAAACAGCACTTGCTCTGAGATTTTAAGATGTCTCCTCTGCGGTGTATTGATATCAGGATAGACTTTCTTCCTTTACAAACCAAACCTCCTCGTCCAGATAAATTATCATGGAAAATGGCACAGTAC
The DNA here is from genome assembly GCF_951394435.1 of Stenella coeruleoalba. Taxonomy (NCBI): domain Eukaryota; kingdom Metazoa; phylum Chordata; class Mammalia; order Artiodactyla; family Delphinidae; genus Stenella; species Stenella coeruleoalba. The sequence continues at coordinate 32,974,958 of NC_137153.1, read as the reverse complement.
CATCAAATTGGAAATGAAAACCACAATTCCTGTTTGCAAACAAACACAATACCCTTAATGGTCATGAGAACACCTAACTTCGACTCCCACAGTTAACTTGAGAGCAAATTGGAAAGTTCAGCAGAAAAATTACATTATAATGAAAATTCCCATGAACTAATGTTGCTTTAGGTTTGCTTTGGCTGTATTTGCAGCCAAAACCCAGTCAATCAACCAATTGTTCACCCTACACTATACCAAAAGAGTGGTTTGTCTGATTTTTTTTTTTGTCATTGAATTGATGAATTACTTTGGCATCATGTAGCCAGCTTTTATCTTGGCAAATAATAATTTTCTACTGGGAGAGCTATTCAACTGTGTGGTAGTACTTTATCACCAGCTGCGCGTAAGTGGTGCTGTTTGCAATTTGATAAACGTGCACAGAGGCTCAGAGGTCCCCAAACACAAGTCTGATATGTAAACATAATCAAATCGTACTATTAACCAGGGGATCGAGTTGTGATTGTTCATCCTTCTCTGTCTTTTTCAACTTCTCGGTAAAACATCCTCATACCTCATTCTGCACAGGTGAAGGGAGGGATATTTTTCAGTCTTAGATGGCACTAGAATGAGAGTTAAGTATTTTCCACCTGTTCTAAACTGAATTTGTGATTGGAGAAAACCACATCAAAACAATTTCATAAGAAAATGGAGCACTTCCAAAGGCTTTTAAGCTCATTTCAAAATATTGAGCAGTACCTAAGGAATGCAGAATAGCTTATTCTTTCAACTTTTCTCTACAAAGACTTTGGAATCATAGAATTTCAGGTTAAGAGGAACTAGAAATGAAAAACACACACACACAAATAATACACACACACACACACACACACACACACACACCTCCTTTCTAGACAACTAAGAACGAAAGTTAATTATTTAATTTAAGCCTTGCCAACAATTATGCCTTTTCTTCATTTTAAAGATTATGAAACTGAAGCAGAAAAATGAAGCAACTTACTATGTGTCCTATACGTGGTAAGTGCCAAAACTGGAACTCAATTCCATCCCTAAGTCCCAACTAATACACTGCACCACTTTGTTTCTATGATACTGCTGCCAACCTACGCTTGACTTCCTTTTTTGGCCATGAACTCCGTCTATCCAATCCTCAGACATCTCTGTTTGAGTTGTCTGCTCTGTGTTAAAAGTTACCTTTCTATAACTCCTACCTACTGAACCTAGATGTGGCCTAGGGCCATACTGAATAAGTGTAATCTCTCTTCCAAGTGACAGGGTTTTGAATATTTGAAGCTGACAATCGTGTCACATGGAGTTCTCTTTCTTGTGGGTTAATATTCCCAGATCCTTCAGCCATCCTTCATATAACATGGTTCACTCTCTTAATTGCTTTCTACTTTATACATGTTCCTCTTCAACTGTCATCTGGCCTCACCAAGAAGACCGGAAATCTCACCATCCTCAATCTATTAATGCAGCAAAAATCGAATTAAGATTTCTCCATTCTGCACCAATCCTATGTTTTGAAACCTCCACTTTATGGGCACCCAACCTTGCCTCAGAGTCTCGCAACCCTCACACAGAGTGTGAAATCTCTAACAATGCTCATCTGAAAACACTAAGCAAAACCTCTATGAAATTAATCAGAGATCCCAATGGGACTCTGCATTATGCATCCTAATCCACTTGAATGTCCTGTCTCTCTCCTCAAAGCCACATGGTCCAAGGATACCCTATTTCTAAATTCTTATTTATTCTCATAAATTCTTAAGTGCCTGCCACAAACCCAGTCACTCTTCTAGGAAAGTGGTCCCAGGTGGCCTTCCTTGCCAGAGTTGTCATTAATGTTAATAAGGTATAGTCACCTGTCACCCTTGCCATTGCTGACAAGACTGTCCCAAGGGGCTGTACAAGGTCTGGTTACCTTTGGAGCAACTATCATGAGCTACAGGGAAAATGATGAGATTCTTATCAAATGGTGCCAAAAAAACCTCATTATATACTCTCCTTAGAAAATATGTCAGAAAGGTAGTCTCCAAGCTCAAATGTGTGAGAAATATGTTTGTTTTAATTTCTTGACTTTATTTCTATTGCAAGTTCCCAGATTACTAGAGGTTTAATCTTAAGAAATTGAGGAGTCCCTCTCCTTTGAAAGGGGTTACCTCTAATTTGAGGGGATTTTATGGAGTGCTACTGCATCCTGCATGGTTGGGATGAGGGCATGTGATTTGGTTTATTTAACCTCACAGGCATCAACTGAGCTGTCTCCCTTTTTAGGTCCCCTTTCCTTCTTCAATCATTGATTCAATCATGTTTGGAATAGATGGTCTCCATTCTTTATTTTTTAAATTTATTTTGGCTGCGCCGGGTCTTAGTTGCGGCACGTGGGATCTCCATTGTGGCATGCGGGATCTTTTAGTTGCGGATTGTAGACTCTTAGTTGCGGCATGCAGACTTCTTAGTTGCAGCATGCACATGGGATCTAGTTCCCCAGCCAGGGATCGAACCCGGGCCCCCTGCATTGGGAGCACAGAGTCTTACCCACTGGACCAAACAGGGAAGTCCCTATGGTCTCTATTCTTGACTCTAGGCTTTCTCCTGGCTAACTTCCTAAACACTCAGGGTCATTCTTCGTACTTATGCCAGACAGAACTACAGGAAACTCAGTAGGGCTGTTTATGACTCTTTCCTCTTTGCATTTTCCCAAATCTCTGGGATAGTCTGTTCATACGCATCCTTTCAGATTCCCCCTGAATGCTTAGACTTTTGAAATACAAATATCAAGGAAGAACACTTTCGCCTTCTGATGTGCCATCATATTCCTGAGACAATGAGCTCAGAACCTCTTTCCTGTTATGTAATAGCAGAACGAAATTCTAGGAATAAACACTTTTAAAATGACATTCCAAAAAGCATTAGTCTTTTGCAAGTATAAGATGAGGGCACACAAAAAGATGGAAAAATCACTCAAACTCAGCAGCTGCCCCAAATGAGAATACAGGAAGTTTTCTGGTTACCATTACTATCCTTATTTCATAGGTGACCAAACTAAGATTATGAGAGGTTAAGAAACATGTGCACAGTCACCTACCTAGTAAATAGTAGAACCAGGATTTGAGCCCCAAAATCTGACCCCAGAGTAATGCTCTTAACTACTTCTGTGACAAGGAAAAGAGGCAGGAAGGAAAACCATAATGAAGGGCAATAGTGAACTAATGTTATGAAGAAACAGAAATGTATAGTGCCACAGAAGTGTGTAATGAGGGTCAAAGGAAGAATGGGGGGATCTGATCTAACCTGAAGCTTAAGAATAGATCTCTCTGAAGAAGTGACCTTTGGGCTGAGATCTGAAAGGTTGCCTAGGAGCTAACTGGTCACCAGGAAGAAAGAATAGCACGTGCAAAGGCCCTGAGGCAGGATGACCACAGCTTTGTGTAGACCTGAAAGGAGGCCAGGACGCCTGGAGCAGAGGGAGTGTCAGGGAGACTGGTGAGCGATGAGGTTAGAAAAGGAAACAGAAGTCACTTCTGGCTGGACCTTTTAAACTATGTTAATGAATTTTACTAGAAATGGCCATCCCATCAGAAGAACCTCAAGTCCTGCGTTTATATTATCTCTTCAAGCATTCATCATGAATGAACTAACAAGACTTCGAACTCACAAGGTGTAAAATCTGATTGGTTCAACTTGGCTGACGTAGTCCCCACTTATCCAATCAGCAGGAGGGGCAGGATCACGTGGTCTTCAGAGCCAATCATCATGAGGAAGAGTGGGCGTTCTAATACAAACAAATATATGTATCTGGGCACAAGTTGCTGCATTGACCAGCATCTCTGAAATTACAAGATCCCCAGACATACTCAGGTTTACCCTGGGCAGTGGGTTTTATTGTAAAGATAAAACAGGACATTAAGTAAAACCTGATGTTCATTCAGAAAACATTAGCTCTAGCAATGCACTGCACACAGCAAAAGCACTAGCCATTCCATCATGTGATCAGCCTCTCAGCAGCAGGCCTCCAGTCTGAATGCGCTGCGATTAAGGTTTCTTGGCATTAAGTCTCAGGGTGTGCTTCTTCTCCTCCTGTTATTATGACATAACTCTCTCTATCTTCGGGTCCAGTTCCACAAAAGCGAGGGTCTGACTGAGCCGAGCAGTCACCTTCTAGTATTAGGCTTCCATGTTGAAGAGCATGCTTCCCACGGGTCATTTCTGGGCAAAAGCTAAAGAGACCTGCCATCACCCCAATGACATTTCCTCCCCAGAGAGCAGAAGGCGGCACAGTGGTGCTGTGGGTGGAGCATGAAAGCTTACACAGTGTTGTTTTTAAGTTAATGTGCAACCAACATTTTTAAATAGAAAGCTTTCATGTAAAATTCCAGATTTCCAGCTGCCCTTGAAAACTTGGAATATCAGACAACACTAGCCACAGTCAACAGATACTGCATAGTGAGTGACCCGTGACCCCTTTAGAGGCCCATAAGCTCTCAGTTCAACATAGTCTCCAATATCCCTACCGTCAACCAGCTTCACTGATTTACTTACATGCCTGACCCTTGTAGGCATCTGAGTTGGCAAGCACTAAAGTATGTAATTACGTGCACTTTTCTCAAAAGGGAGTTCATGGTGAGGCAGGCACTTAAAGAGTCACTGACTACAGGACTGTCACAATATGAAGTTCAGAAACTCTACCCTAGTATAATTTCACTGCTACTGGCAACCCCTGAAACAATTTTGAGATAGTCTCTGAACACAGTTAACTGGGGTCCCTGCCAACTGTTGCCTATAAGGCAAGTGAACCTTCACTCTACTATGATAGCCTAACCAGACTCGACCTGATGATTTTGAGAAAGGTTAAGGATAGAGGAATGGCTCCTAGACATTGGACCAATTCCATTCCACATCTTAGGTCATCCTGCTCTGCCCTAATAATACCTGTTACAAAACACAGTAATAGGATCTCCTTGACAAGCTATGTGCTCCTCCTGGCTATCAGATGGCCCTGAGGAATGGATATTCATGCTGGTAAAATTGGGCACTTAGCCCCTAAACTAGCACGTTCAGGCTAGCATGTAGCATGTCTCAGTCTTGAGATGCTATGGCTTGTGGTAAAAACACATCTTACGGGCCAAACTGGTGTCCACCTACTGGCCAACCACGTGAACTTGGCCGAGCCCCTTCATCTTTTTCAGCTTCAATTTCTTCATCCACAAAATGTAGATAATAATACAGACCTCAGTGAATATTTTGAGGATTAAAGGCAGTGATGGGTGTCTTCCTTCTTTACCCAGGTAGGGTATAAAATAACTTCAAACCCAGCTATTTGAATTAAATTAAACCTCTCTAACCACCCCCAGCCCCCTCACCTTATCATCTTAAGAAGTTTCTTCTGGCCTTTTTCAGGTTACCACTCCTCCCAGGGCTTTCCCCAGTTCGAATATTTAGCCCTCGTTTTACAGAGAGAAAAGCTGCTCAGTCCCACAGGTGGCTGCATACTTTCAATGAGGCTGCAGCTGCCACTGTTTCAGAGTAAAAGCCGCCTGCCCCTCTTGGCTAATTCACTACCAAAATATCCCACTGTGCTGCCACATGCCCCTGACCACCAAACCCACAAGGCCAAGATGGGGCCCAGCTCAGTGCAGCTGCTGTGGTCAGCAGGCACGCAGCATGGGTGCAGAAAGAACCTCTGTGGATGATACAGGAGGGACCTGTCTCCCCTGGAGGCATATGTTGCTATGGAAGCTTCATTTGCCTATCCCAACTCTTGGGTCAGTTTTCATATTACTAACGTTTAGGCTACCTGGCTGATGTTTAGGTTATAACTGATGTCTTCTCTCCCCTATCCCTGCCTTAACCAAGAATTGGTTCTGATTGTCCTTTGCTTTACTCTAGCATAGAGACAAGAAAACTAAGTATTCAATTTTCCTAGCTGCAATCTAGCTAGAAGTGGTGATGTGACAGAGTTCTGACCAATGATATGTAAGTTTAGTGACACACACTCTAAGCCACTTTCCCAAAACAGACCTCCCATCCAGCATGGCTGAGTTGGAAAGCATTTCTGACACAGCATCACCCTGTGACAGAACCATTCTTTCTCCCGACTTCCTTAGTCTCCCAGGTCCCTGGAGATAGAGAAAGACCTTCCATCTCACACTCTCCAGCCCGTCTCCTACAATGGGATGAGTTTGTTTCATCCATGAGAAAACATCACAAACGGATAAAAGTCCTGGTCCAGCAGCAGGCACAGGGTGGATGCTCCTCTTGACCTCTTGATACTATTCAAAAATTCAACTATGTGCATATACTATTTTCCGACTAAAAATTTACTATCATTAGTGTATAACTGAGGCTTTTTCATTATGTTATTAGAAAGAAGCAACAGAGCATTTAGAGGGAAATATATAACTGTCCCAAGCATTTTGTGTCTGAAACAAATACTTCAGGATTTGGATAAGTAGGAGGAAATCTAGATTCTATTTCCAATGAACAAAATGCTTGACTAAGCCATAGAATCAAGGATGTAAGCTGTCTGGACTTAGACTACTCTACTCCCATTTTGGACACAATGCCCAGTATGTTTTTGGCCTTCAACCTGGGCAAAAGGCAAAGTCTGTGACCCATTTTGAGTCACGACAGCTTATTGGCTCATACCGAACAACATCTCTTCTATTCTTAAAAAGTGGATTAATGTGGAATTTGCTGTCTCTGCTATGATCCCTGAAAAGGGTTACGATTACGGAGACAAGCAAGGCCATCCGAGTTGGAGGCTCATTCTTGCTGTGTGTGCACTTGACAGTTTTCTCTGCGTGGTTCCCCAGTCCCATGCTTCTAAGGCCACAAGTGTGCTATCCTGCGGGGCCCAGCCAAAGAACTCCGGGTCGTGCATTTCATCAGTACATTCAAGGCCAACGTCACGCAAAATTTATTTCAGCTGTCTCCCAGCTCAGTTCTCACTTCTACAGAGAGAAGAATCCACTAATGGAGACCTTTGGTTTCAGTGTCAGTATGAGATTATGCTGAAAGAAGAGACTCTTTAATGTAAAAATAGAGAGAAATTATTTAATTAATCATCAATCAGCAACTTTTCTTTAAGAGTTTGCTGAGTACCCGGAGCGGGGCAACATGTGAGTGCAGTGATAAATAACATGGGCCCCGGAATCAGAAAGACCTGGGTCTGAGTCCTGCTTCTGTCAGATATTTAAGGTTGAGCCACACGATATTTCCAGCATTCAGTCATTCTGAAATGTAATTCTAGGCAATGAGGAGGCACATTCTCTCTTAGCATAGCAAAACCAGATGATTTGTTTATTATATGAAATGGGTTCTGTGTTATGGTAATAGGAAAAAAACTAATCTCTCATGAAGGATAATAAAAGTTTTTTTCTGAATGAAATTTTCTGCCTGTCCGGTATCTTTTAATATCCATTCTATGGTATTGTTGGGGACCAGGCTTTTACTATCCTCTGGTCCCACCATCCTTAGGACATGACTCTCATCCTCATGATGGCAGGAGATGTGTTGCACCTTCAGCCATCATGCCTGCTTCCCAATCAAGAAGAAGATAGGAGGACCACAGGTCTACTACCTAATGGAAGCCCTTCCCATCAGACTAAATTTACATACCATTGGTCAGAACTGTGTCATATCTCCACCGCTAGCTGGATTGCAGCTCAGAAAATTGAATACTTAGCTTTCTTGTCTCTGTGTGAGAGCAAATCAAAGGAGAATCAGTGTTTGAGTGAACCAATTCTTGATTAAAGCAAGGATGGGAGAGAGAAGACATCAGTTATTTAATGAGCTATTCATTTATGTTATGTTTATTTCCACAGTCAGATGAGGGACTAGGGTTCAGGGAAACTGCAACAATTACCCAAAACGTAAAGGTAGGAGTCCCGCCCAAGTCATTCCAACTGCAACATTTTTGCTCTTAAAAAGAACTTTCCTTGCTTTGGACAAGAATGTGGAGTTTCCCTTTAAGCACCTCAAGCCAGAGTAATGGTCTCCCCGGGTCCCCACTTCGGGCCGGTGGGGGTGGCCGGGGGCAGTCGAAGACGGGCGTACGTGCGTGCGTGCGTGCGTGAGAGCGAGCGAGTCCACGGGGCGGGCCGCGCGCGCCGCGAGTGTTTCAGCCCGGCTCCCGGCTCGTTGTGCTCGCCTCACGCCGGCCCGAGTTGGCGGCAGCACTGGAGGCCCCGGGCCTCTGAGCACAAAGAGGGAGCCGGGGGCCGGACGGGAGCGCGGCGGCGGCAGCTGAGGCCCAGGCCAGGCCCCCTCCCCTCAGCCTCCCGCCTGCCCGTCTGCCCCGACCCCGCAGGCGGCGCCGCGCCCCTCCCCCAACCGCCAGACTAGCGCGGTGCGGGCACCGCGCGCGAAGACATGGGGGAGAAGCTGGAGCTGAGGCTGGAGTCGCTCTTGGGGACCGAGCCCGCCGTCTACCCGTGGCCGCTGCCGGTCTACGTAAGTGCCGCCCGTCCCCTCCTCTCGGACCCCCGCCCCTCTTCCCCCACGGCGCGCGCTGAGCCCACCGAGAAACGGAGCGACTCGAGTTGCCAGAGCCTCTTTGGAGCCCCCCTTCCCGTCACGCCGTGGTTCTCCGCGGCAGTTTCCAGCCCCCGCGCGCAGGGTGGGCAGAGGGGAGCCGGCGCCGGCCGGGGGCGCAGACTCGGCCGCGGGAACCCCGCGCTTCTGAGGGGCGCCCGAGCCGGTCTGCGGTTGGCTCTGCAGGGCTGGGGACCCCGGTCCCCCCAGGCCTGGACTGCCGGCGGGCTTGCCCTTCTGTACTTTAGGATCTGACATGTAGGGTTTCTTTTTCCTGGTAGTTTATTCTTAGCGCTGTCAACGTGCTCAGTTTTTTTTTTATTTTTCAGGGCACTCTTTTCTCCCTCACTCCAGTTTTTTTGTGTTTCTGTTTTGTTTTGTTTTAGTTAGGCATTTTGTCCCTCTGATCTTGAGTGGGTGGGCTGGCAGGACACTTGGAGAGGAGGCGTTCTGTCCCCTGATCTTGAGTGGCCTTTGGAAAATGACAGGCCAGACGGAAATGTACACAGGCGTCCGGTGGTTCCAGAAATGCAGGGTGTCCGGCTAGCTGGGCGCCCGGCCTCTCGTCCCCCGTGGCGGCGTGGTGCGCGTGTTCCTTGTGTCAGGGTTTACGCTTGGGCCCCGCAGCCCACCTTCCGGAGGGAAAGCGCAGCGGGCGCCTTGGGCCGGCGCCTTTGGGGCACCCTTTCGTGCACTCGGCTTGCGGGAGACCGTCCTCCAGGCGACCCGGCCCTCGCGCGGGCTCCGTGTGTGTCAGTTTGTGGAAAGTGTGTCGCGGCCGGGGTCGGGGTCGGGACGCTGGGACCGCCTGGGAGCCGATGTTGACTCCCGGGCCCCGGTTCTCCGCAGTTATCTGAGGCCCGAGGGTTTCCAGCCCACCACCGCGCACTGGCGCTTTCTATTTTTGCCCTTCCTGTGCCCGGAGGCGCGGCTGAGCCTGGGCTCTGGCTTTTCCGGTTGGGTAACTCCGGGTGGCCCTGGTGGGCGGCCTGAGCAGTGGGCAGGGCGGGGAGACATCCCAGGGGAGGGAAACTGAAAGTGGGGAGAACCTTCAGAAGTCCAGCTGATCCACTTGCCTCGCCTTCCCGCCCCTCTTACTGCACTTGTCATGCACGGGTTGGCTGGCCGGCGCATTTTTCAAAATGTAATCATTTGTTTATCCTTAGTAGCCGTGAAGCATAGTTCACTTGTAGTGCACAGTTGTAGGAGTTTTGACAGATGATCGCCGTCAGGCGGCAGAGCAATCCTGTCATGCCATTTGCTGCCCTTTGGCGCCAGCATGCCTCTAGCTTCTTGGCCGCTAATCTCCTGTCTGTCCCTAAGGTTTTGGCTTTTCCAGAAAGCCAGATTAACGGAACAACAGCATGTAGCTTTTTGATTCTGGCTGCTTTGGCTCAGCAAAACCTATGCGAGATTCATCCCGGGTTTGTTTTTTGTTGTTGTTGTTGTTTTAAACATTGATTTAGTTAGTTATTTACTTGGCTGTGCCGGGTCTTAGTTGCGGCACATGGGATCTTCATTGGCGCATGCAGTATGTTTTCGTTGCAGCGTGCGGGATCTAGTTCCCCGAGCAGGGATGGACCCTGGGCCCCCTGCATTGGGAGCGCGGAGTCTTAGCCACTGGACCACCAGGGAAGTCCGTCATCCCTGTTGTTGCGGATATGAGAAGCCACTCCTTTTTCTGGCTGTGTTGTATTCCATGTTCCGTTTGTCCATTCGGCTGCGGGTGGCAGGACTTGTGGGATGTTTCCAGTTTTGAGGGGATCAGGAATAAAGCTGCTGTAAACATCCCAGGGCAGGTTTCCATGTGAACTCGGGTTTTTACCTCACTTGAGAAAATACTCAGGAGTGGGACTGGGATCTGTGCTAAGTGTATGTTTAACAACCCTTCTGCATCTTAGAAATTGGTATTTTTGAGTATTGGAAGAGTTTAGAAATGCACCGTGACCCAGCACCCAGGCACTTGAAACGAAGTTGAAAGTTCATCTGGAGATGGTCACGTTGTCCCCGTCTCTGTCTTTTATTCAAGGCAGAACAAGGCCACAGATTTGTAACCCTTGTAAGGAAGGCCTCATGCGTCCAGGCCCTGGCAGGACCCAGCTTTCTAGTGGTGGGCGGTTCTGAAGTGGAGAGAGCTCTTTCCCTTGCTGGCCAGACCTCGCTTGGCAGGGTGCGGGGTGTGCTGCCTGCCTAGCCGGGCGCTCTTTCTGCCGGTCAGCAGCCGTTCCTGGTGTGTCTGTCCTACTACCAGTCAGGCGGTCAGGGGCCCTAGTGAAGTGCTCAGCGAGCCGCAGCCTTACCAAAGCTTTGCAGGTAATGTCTGCTACCCTCCCATTTCCCTGCTGAGGAATTTTGCTTTCTCATGGGAAGTGAGGGGGCAGTACTTTATAAGAGTTCATATTTTGTGATGACTCGATGCTGAATACGTTAAGAAAATGGGCTCCTTCCAGAAGCTTAACTTCTTAGAAGGTCAGATTACTCATGTGACCGCACGTTTGAAATGAGTGAGCTTGTTTGTTCATTGATTCATTCATTCTGCAAGCACCTCCTGGATATTTAGAGTGAGTGTTCCAGGGGGCACGGAGGACAGTAGACAGTATTCTTTTTTTTTATTTTTGAATTTAATTTATTTTTTTATACAGCACGTTCTTATTAGTCATCAGTTTTATACACATCAGTGTATACATGTCAATCCCAATCACCCAATTCATCCCACCACCATCACAACCCCCCCGCGGCTTTCCCCCCTTGATGTCCATACGTTTGTTTTCTACATCTGTGTCTCAAATTCTGCCCTGCAAACCGGTTCATCTGCACCATTTTTCTAGGTTCCACATACATGTGTTAATATACGATATTTGTTTTTCTCTTTCTGACTTACTTCACTCTGTATGACAGTCTCTAGATCCATCCACCTCTCAACAAATGACCCAATTTCGTTCCTTTTTATGGTTGAGTAATATTCCATTGTATATATGTACCACATCTTCTTTATCCATTCGTCTGTCGATGGGCATTTGGGTTGCTTCCATGACCTGGCTATTGTAAATAGTGCTGCAGTGAACATTGGGGTGCATGTGTCTTTTTGAATTATGGATTTCTCTGGGTATATGCCCAGTAGTGGGATTGCTGGATCATATGGTAATTCTATTTTTGGTTTTTTAAGAAACCTCCATACTGTTCTCCATAGTGGCTATATCAATTTACATTCCCACCAGCAGTGCAAGAGGGTGCAAGAAGCTAACCTTTTAGCTTCTTTTTGTTCCTTGATTGTAGTTAAGCTTCATCTTGCCTCAGGGCCTTTGTATTTGTTTTTCCCATGTTTTGGAAATAGTATTTCCAGAAAAATTGTCCATAAATGATTCCTTTCTATTCTTTGGCACTCATCTCTTAAAGATATTTTTTCCTTGATTGTTCTACCGGCCTAACTTAGTTCCAATTTATCAGATTACCTTACTTCTTTCACAGAATAATCATAAAAACAAATATTATCTTTGGTGTCTCTTTGTATTTAGATGAACTTCTTCCCAAAGAACTCAAGCCCCACAGTGACAGAGGTTGTTACCTTTCTTATCCCTTATTCTGTGTCTTAGAACTGTGTCTGGCATGTAGTAATCACTCGAGGACTGTTGACTGTGTAAAGAATATGTGAGTAGGGCTTCCCTGGTGGCGCAGTGGTTGAGAGTCCGCCTGCCGATGCAGGGGACACGGGTTCGTGCCCCGGTCTGGGAAGATCCCACATGCCGCGAAGCGGCTGGGCCCGTGAGCCATGGCCGCTGAATCTGCACGTTCGGAGCCTGTGCTCCGCAGCGGGAGAGGCCACAACAGTGAGAGGCCCGCGTACCGCAAAAAAAAAAAAAAAAAAGAATATGTGAGTAGATGAACAGATTTGGAGTTATTTAAGGTCGCTCTTAATGATGACTGGTGTTGGTGATTAAATTAAAATTGTAGGTTTTAGAGTTGGAAGTGATCTTGCTGAGTCTCAGAGCTATGGCAAAACTCTCCCTACTGTAGCATCCCTGACAGATGATCAAGTCTGAGCTTGAATCACTGTATATGAAAGACCCTAACCAGGGCAACCTCGTAGCTTTCTTCAAGCAGATCACAGCCTTCCATGGGAGTTTGCTCCCTATTAGTCAGCTGTAATTAGGAGAAAACAGTTTGATTTACCCAGAATCATCTTCTCTCAGTCTCCTTGTTCTAGTTCCTAGAGAATAGACAGGACAGAGTTTCCTCTAAATTACATCCTTTGGGTTTGCACTCCTGCTTGTAACAAAATAAGCACCATGCTATGGCAAAATTCCCCTTGATTGTCTGCCACTTGTTGCTACATTCCTTGTTAGTGTTTAGAAATAATTTGTCTTAATGTTCCACATTATAATTGATGGAGTACAGAAGTAAAAGAGATCTCGGGGTTATGTCAGAAGCAATCAGACAGATATTTTAACTTACCCTTTTAATGTATTTAATGCTGACACTGTGAGGAATTGAGCAGTATAGTCACCGCGTTATTGCCATTGCTGAAAAAATGTCTTTATGGTGAAATTTATGGTCACTTAGAAAGCATTAGCTGATGGGGGAATTGTCAGCTACATCTTAGAGCGCTGAGCATTTCTCAAAACGTTGTGATACGAAACACCCCTGTCTTTTCTTGTATTTCTGTGACATTCACCTACTTCACAAAAAGCATTGGTCATATTCCTGAAATAATGATGGGCTTAGTTGAGATTCTTTTGGGTCCTAAGGGACCAACATGTGTGCATAATAGTGTCCAGTTACACAGAGCCTGGATGTTTGGCTCCAGACTGAAAGCCCCATGGAGTCGTTTTTTCACATCTGTTCACCAATGTGTATGAATGGGAGAAAACCAAAGTTCTGGTTTGTTTGATCAAGGGAAGCCACACTCCTTTTACTTTTGCTGTGACAAACAAGTAAGGAGGTGTAAAATATCTGAAAAGAGCCTCTGAAGGTTTGGTAGAACGCTTAAGTGGGATGTAGAGAATATAAAACAAAAAGAAAAGCAAGTGAGTACTGCTGGCAGACTTTTTCAAGGACAGCTAACAAATTAATAATAGTAGTAACAACAATAGTAAGATTGATTTTCAAAGACTGAAGAGTGGCATGGATTCCTAACCACTCTACATGTATTAACTCCACGCCACAGCCCTGTAAAATGGGTGAGGTTATTAAACCCTTGATTTTCAAAGAGGAAGTGGAACACAAAGAAGTACCACTCCTGAACTCCCACCACTAATAAGTGGTGGAGCTGGGGAAAAAAGATCCAGGCAAATGAATTTTAGAGTTAGTGCTCTTCACACGTAGGTTATATCCCACAGGTAATATTTGCACATTTTGAAATCACTTTACAAATACTATTTTTACCCCTAAAGTACACAGGGAATACCCAGGAAAATTGGCATTCTAATTATTTTTATATCTTTGCCAATAATCTGTTAACTAAAATATTCCCTTTTTTTCTGATACTTTTACAAGTCATTAATTAAATGTTGCTCACTTTTTTTTTGTTGTTGTTGCTCACTTTTAAGGCCAATCTGTGAGACATTATTTAACTTGTCTACTCTAAAGTTCCAGCATTAACTCAGGCGGGGCTTCACCAAGTACTGATCATGTGACCTTGGCCTCTCATTGCCTCAGTTTTCTCATTTGTAACATGGGTATAATAATAGTCTTATTTCATACGCCTATGAGCAGGAAAACTATATATGTGTGTGTGTGTGTGTGTGTGTGTGTGTCTATATATATGTATTTAAACGTCTTAGAATAGTGTCTGGAACATGATAAGCATTATAGAAGTATTGACTGCTGCTACTAGTACTGTCATTATGAGAACTAACTGTTGAGAATAATCCTTCATATAGTGGTTTATTCCACTGAAGATAAAGGAAACTCATAGAATATTAGAAATCAGATTAAACACAGAAAGCCAGTAAAATATACCAGGACAGAAGATGATGAGAGTGTGAAAGCATAGAGAAAAAAATGCTTTTTCTTTTTCTTTTTCTTTTTTAAAGAAGGAAAGAGCCTAGAAATAGGACAAAAACTATTCATTGGCTATACTGACATGGAGACCGCTGGTGACCTTCATAAGTAAAATTTCAGGACAGGGGGCAGAGAGATTACGGTGAGAGAAGTCAGGTGGATGTAAATTATACAGTAAATGGGACGTGAGGAAATGGAAACAATATATGATGATAACAATTTTGAAAAGTTCAGACATGAATTGGCTAAAGAAGATATGCAGGGATTAGAGCATGAGGGAGGCTTTCATGTTACACGTGTAGATTTTAACATTTTAAGTTGGAGTTAGTAGTCTAGAATGAGGTTGAATTTTGGCAAGAATCATGCATAAGGAGTAGAATGGGTTGTAGAAAATGCAGTGCTGTGAAGTACTTGAGAAGATGAGAGAAAATGAAATGCTATCTGTAGTGCACGTGGCCTTTGAACTTGAACTCCTGTAGTGAAAGGGAATACAAAGATCAATGCAAATGCTAATGAATTAACGGATTTGGCAGTGGACTATTTACTGACTTCTGTGTTCCTAATGAGTTATGAAGCACCTCACCAGCTCAGAGTGAAGGAAGTAGAGAGGATGGAGGAAAATTTGAGGAGGGTAGGGAAAGCTTCTAAGAAAATAGTCCTTAAGGAGAATTAGAAAGAATTTACTGTAAGAGCAATATTTCCAGTCTTGAAAATCTATTTAAAGTTGGTGATTATTAATTTATTGGAATACCAATTTGCCCTGCCACATGATTTTCTCCAGGTACCTGGATATAAGTTACACAGAGGCAGAAAAGAATGAGAGATAACAATCGAGGGAAAATACAATTAGTATTTTTTTTACCTTTTTCCACTTTCCCGCTCCAACTCTGGGAAGCCTTCATGGACCTGGCTGCCCTCCCAGCCTCCAGCAGCACTCTGTTATCAAAGAATTCAAAGAAATGGAACATAGATTTCCAACTTATTAATTTAGCAAAATCAAAAATTGTATATAATGTTTTCTGTTGCCAAAGATTTTTGCAATATAATTTGGTTCCGTCTTTTGACAAGTAATTTGGCAATGTCTAGCAAGATAAAAATGTTAATAGCTTTTTACACGTTAACTCTAATTCTGGAAGCTTATGCCGATAAATAATTTATAATCCAGAAAATTATTATATAAAGATGCTCATTGTCATGCCATTTGTAATAACAAAAAATTGGAAACACCTTTAATTGTTAACAATAGGAAAACAGTTTAGGAAATTATATCCACTTAGTAGAAAATGACACAGTTACTATATTATAATTACACGATGATGAAGCAAAATAAAATAATGCTTAATAAAGAAAGAATGAAGAAAGCTGACCTAAAATTGTGTCTTCCTTATGACAGTAATTATGTAAACATATCAATATTTATTAAAACTTAAAACCAAAATAAAGTTTTAAAAGCTCTGTACCAGTAATGGGGATTTTATGTTTGTTTCAAAATATTTTTTAACATAACTCTTATAATTTTGTTTTGTCTACTCCTTTTCTTAAGAATTTCTGACTCTTACCTCATTTTTCATTTCATAGTTTCAAATAAAGTCAGCAATTTTATTATCAGAGAAGCTTAGACTTATTTGACAGTTCATAATTCTAAGTTATTTGGTATAAAAAGACCATATACACTTGTAGGAGCTTTCAAAATAAAATTTCAAGAATTTTTTTTTTTTTTTTGCTTAGTCTTTCCTAGTATGGAGATGAAGCAAACTACCTAAAATTGCTAGCCATTCTTCTTTCATTTTTCTCATTTTATTGATTTATCTTGCCCTTCACAGAAATGATAACAAATGAGTCTGCAGTTGCATCTGCCAATTTCTTAAATCCTCTATTATCCACATTATGAAATCATACTAGTATGAATGCTTCCAGTATTTTCAGAGCTCTTTAGTTAGTATACTTTAGCATTCTGTATGAAGTATCTCATGTAAGTGTAAAATTTAGACTCAACTTCTGGAAGCTTTTGATTTCTTAGTTCAAAAGTGAGAGATCCTTAGTTCAACCATATGATTAACAATTACTTGTATAGTAAGAAGCTCCTAAATTGTTGTTTTATGGATACCTGGCAGTTTTTTTGCCATTTCTCAGAAGTTCTCTATTAAACACATTCTCTCTCTTTCTCTCTCTCTATCTCTCTGTCTCTGTCTCTGTCTCTGTCTCTGTCTGTCTCTGTCTCTGTCTCTCTCTCTCTCTCTCTCTCACACACACACACACACACACACACACACACACACACACACACTGTGATTAAAAGCACAGATTTTGGCATTATGAAATCTAAGGTTCAATTTCCAGTTCTGTAGTTTCTGGGCCACTTCACTTTAGGCAAGTAACCTAATGTCTCTGAACCTTGTTGTTTTCATCTGTAAAATAGAAATTACAATTATATCAGACATTCCTCAAAACATTCGTAATGATTTTAGAGTTTCAGAGTCAGGTAAAAGCAGGCACTCAGTAAATGGCTAGTGCTTTTATTACTTTATTATTATTTCGGTCTTGGTTTTCCTTGAGTCTGTGAGTCCCCATAATGAAATGTAATTTCCAGTAGATTGAGTAACACCTGTTTTCACCAAAAATTTTAACTGAGTTCATTACTTTCTGTGCAACCCAGATTAGTTTTCTGCCTCTTTTTCTGTGCCGTATGTAGGTGTTCAGTAGATTTATTTAATAGATGTATGAATGCGTGAACGCGTAGATGAATTTTTAAATGCTTCTTTTTGAGAAGGTAGAACAAATGTGACACAGTAGAACAGATAAGAAAATAATCCATGGAAAAAATGGCAAAGTCATGTATGTGCCCAGGGCCAGCCTAAGAAGAATTCCTTTTTTTTTTTTTAGGAAAAATATGTTGAATAGCTTATTTTAATTATTTTTAGAAGTTAAGTACAGGGACTTCCCTGGCGGTCCAGTGGTTAAGACTTCATCTTCCAATGCAGGGGGTGTGGGTTCAGTCCCTAGTCGGGGAGCTATGGTCCCACATGCCTCACAGCCAAAAACCCAGAACATAAAACAGAAGCAGTATTGTAACAAATTCAATAAAGACTTTAAAAAGTGGTCCATATCAAAAAAAAAGTTAAGTACAAAAATTTGCTGATGACTTACATATTTAGGACCAATAAAATAATGTGAGATTGGCTGCACTAAAACAGAATGTTGAGCTACATTCACATTAAGTGACATTATATAGTCTAAATTTATGGAAAACTTCTGAGATGGTGAGTGACCTTTGAGCAGAAAAAGACAGAAGGAGAAATGGCCTTTTCTACATTCTATTGTGCCTCTAAGTAAAATGCTTGGTAATCTAGCTACAAAGCTCTATGTCATTTGGCTTTAGGCACCTACTGTGATTTACCTTGTGAAGATCAGATTTTGCCATGGAGAGGATTTGTAAAAGTATCACACGTTCCAGTACCGTTGGCAACCACAGCTACCAAAAACTCCCATTTAAATTGATGAACCTAATATCAGATGATAGTATCATTTCCTTGTGGGTGTTCTGAGGAGAGGTGGGTAGGAAATGTATAAAAGTGAATACTTTATTGACTGAAATAACAATTCATCATTTTGAAAACATAAAATACATTAAAGTTGTTATAGCATCATCCATTAATATTTCACTGTATTTTAGACATGGCCTACAATCAATGTTTTCTGCCCTTTGAAACAGAACCATGCTTGTGGTATGCATTAATCATATAAAAGATGAAACACTGAAAAGAAATTCAGCCTTTAAAGACAATTTGCTTTGATTTATTCAGTGGGTTCTCCTAAAAAGTTAATACCAAGAATTATTGCTTGTTAAATTGGAGTTACAAATTCTTTCAGAGTTACTTAGTATTTTCTTTAATATCAGTATCAAGGAAGGCAAAGCAAATTTGCATATTTATTAGGAAATACAGGCACGTAATCATAAAACAAGAAAACACAACGTTTTTATAGACTTTATCTTTTAGAAGTGTTTTAATTTTACAGAAAAATTGAGAAGATAGTATAAAGTGTTTCCATATACACTATACCCATTTCCCTCTATGATGATCAACTTATATTAGTATGTTCCATTGTTACAATCAGTGAACAAATATTGATACATTATTGTTTACTATAGTCCATACATTAGTCCAGTTCCTTAGTTTTTACCTAATGTCCTTTTTCTATTCCAGGATTTCATCCAAAACATCACATTACATTTAGTTGCCATGTCTCCTTAGGCTCCTCTTGGGTTTGATAGCTTCTCAGATTTTCCTTGCATGACCTTGGCAATTTTGAGTAGTTAGGTTTGCGTAGGATGCCCACTACTAGAATTTGTTTGATGCATTTTTCATGATAATATTGGGATTATGTGTTTTGGGGAGGAAGACCACAAGAGTAGAAGGGTTATTTTGTCAGATCACATCAAGTGTACAAAGTATCAATATGCATTATGAATGCTGAAGTCCACCTTGATCACCAGGCTGAGGTAGTGTTTTTCAGGTTTCTCCATTGTAAAATTAGTGTTTTCCCTTCTCCATATTGTACTTTTTGGAAGGAAGTCAATATGCTCAGCCCACAACTAAGGAATGGAGAGTTATGCTTAAGATGGAGTACTACATAAACTATTTGGAATTCTTTTGCACTGGAGATTTATCTATTCTCCCGCATTTATTTACGTATCCAATCATTTATTTATATCAGAAGAACTCATGGATTTTTATTTTATACTTTGGGTTATAATCTAATTCTACGTTAGTTACTTTGTTCCTCAAATTGCTCTAGTCCTGACCCTTGTGAACTCTTTTCAGTTCAGTGGCTCGTGTGCCACTCTGAGGTATCCCCATCCTATATATTTTTTTGGAACTTCCTTACTTTCTGACACTATAAGATGGTCTTGTATATAAATCTTGTATATTTACTGCCCCAGTCCTAGAATCAGCTACTTCTTCAAGGATAACCAGGTCTTTTTAGTGGAGCACAGTATTAGACAGCAGGATCTGGGTGTGGGGTGTGCTGATTGCTGCCCGGATGTCATTGTTTCTAGATCTTCTCAGCTGACAGAGCAAAGAGATAACATGTGTGTACATTACCCATGTATATGCACACATCTATAAGTATCTCTCTACATAACCATGTGTATTAAGGTAATATGAAGCAATATTAAGCTAAACATGAATGTATATTGATGTTTCCAACTTTAATCTGTTACCACATAGACCATCTTAGCCTCATCTCTTGCTTATCTTTAAATTTCAACTCCAGCAAAACACTTGACTTTTAGAAGTATGGAAATCAAATTGTAGCTACTTTGGGAAGCCACATCATCTAGCAGAATAATTCTGAAAGGGCAAGGTGTATATCATCAAATTTTAATTTACAGTCAGCAGCACTTTGTAACATCCATAGGCCTCCAGACCTCTGCTTCCAAGAAGATGAAGTAGCCCATTTCTCCCAGGTTCTTCCACTTAAAACTAAAACCCTGAACATAACAACAGACAAACATAGGAAGACACTGAAAGGTGGAAATGAGAAGGCAGGCTTAACTAGGGACTTTGGGACTTGAGGAATAACATGGTGATGAGTCCCCTGTGTTTCCTGTTGCTTCCCATACATCCTGGAGAGGGTATTACAGGAACCCCCAATCAATAACCACCAACAGAACAACAGACGAAAAAGCTTCAAAAAAGAAAACACAAAACCCCCGTTCCCCCTAGCCAAGGTGTGAGGAAAGGGGTTGCCAAAGACAGAAAAGCATTTGGGCAATAATATACACACTACTCGAGCCAAGTGCCAGTGGAATATTGCACCCGTCCCCTATGTCCTGTGGTTTCAGTTGGGCCAAGCTAGGATTTGATCTTCCACACCACCCCACTCCTGCCCTCCAGAAGAGGCAGCGCTCTGATTCGCCACCAGGGCTATTTCAGTGTGGTGCAGTGGTGAGCTGAGCCTCCACCCCTTTGCATTAGCAAAGAGACTTTCAAAGGTGGTGCCTGACAGGCTAGTTAACACTGGACTGCCCTCACACAGTCGTGGGGTCCAATTGTGGGACCTAGCCTCCGTCTCTCCCTGACATCGATAAGAATAGGATGTTACAGGTTGGAGGGAGTAGGCACCCCACTAACCCCCAACACATGGTGCCAGTGAGACCCAATGGGGTGCTGAATCCCCATAACCGTCCTGAGGCAGTAAGACAGAATGAGATGGCACAAGCAGGGCTAGTTGGCAGTTCTCTTCCTCTTACCCTGGTGTCAGTGGGGCCAGCAGGTAGCTGACCCTCTACCCACACCCGGCATCAACAAGAAGGAATGAAGTGGGAGGAAGGACAGCAAACACTTCACTTCTCCCCTCCCCTGGTGTCAAGAAATCTACAGGGGAGATGAACTTCCACTCGTACTAAAAGGCAACACAATGATATTAATGTTCCCACTTTTGGGGGGAAGGTGTCAGAAGGGCCAATAGGATAGCTGAACTTCTACTTGATCTGTCTGCAGTGAGAGAATGTAAGTGCCCACTTTTGCTGGGGTATTGACAGTAGGGCCCAATGGAAATCTGTACGTAACCCCCCAGTCCTCATACTACACCTCCAATAGGATGACTTCCTTCTAAAAAGTAATAATAAAATTAAGTGGGATACAGAGGCATGTAATAACTCACAATGTTTAGAATCCAATTGAAAAATACTCATGGCACCAAGAGCCAGGAAATCACAGAATAAATGAGAAAAGACAATAAACCTACACCAGCACTGAGATAAAACATCTATTGAAATTATCAGACAGGGATTTTAAATAAGCTGTCACATAAATGCTTCAGTTAGCAATTATGTGTTCCTTGACGGAAATGGGAAAAATAGAAAATGTAAACAAAGAACTAGAAGTTATAAGAATAAAAACAAATGAGAACAGTAGAACTGAAAAATACAACAATCAAAAAACTTTGCTCAAGAGTAGACTGGAGATTACAAAGCATAGAATCATGAACTTCGAAGAGATCAATACAGTGTACCAAATGTACAGAGAAAAATAGGCTGAGGGGTAGAGATGGGAGAAAGAACAGGATCTCAAGAACCTGTAAACAGTAACAAAAGCACTAACATTCATATCATCAAAGTTCCAGAATGAAAAAAGAGAGCACGTAGGACTGACAAAGTATTCAAAGAAATAATGACTAAAACGTTCCCAATTTTTTAGAAGACATAAGCACACATTCAAGAATCTGAGCAAATCCAAAGAGGAAAACCACAAAGGTATCCTTGTCAAGACGCGTCGTAATTAAACTTCTGAAAAGTAGAGACAAAAAAAATCTCGAAAGTGGACAGGCAGAAACGATGCATCACTTATTGAGAAACCAGTTCCAATGACAGCATATTTCTTGTCTAAAATTATGGAGTCAGAGGCATTGACATAACATTTTTCAAGTAGTAAAAGAAAAGAACTCTCAGCCACAAATTCACACTTTTTATATCCATTTCTTGTTTGACTTATATTAATGGACTACTAACTCATCTTTCTATATCCGGGTCTGCCATCACACTTCTCCAAAAATCTAGTCACAGTATTTCCAGAGTGATCTTTCTGAAAAAGAAGCAAATTTTTCTTATAAAAATACCTGACTGTGTTATGAAACTTTTCTCTCTTCTAAGTTACCAGGTAAAACCCTTCAATGGATTCCCATCTTTCTTGGAGTAAAAGCTCCCATCCAAACTCTCTTTGTCCTTTTGGGCTGCTGTAAGATTATCCTGCAGGTTGGGTGGCTCCTAAACAACAGGAATTTTTTTTTCTCACGGTTCCGGAGGCTGCAAGTTCAAGAATAGGGTGCCAGTATGGTCAGATGAGGGCCCTCTTCTGAATCACAGACTTCTCATTGTATCCTCACATGGCAGAAGAGCTTAGGGAGCTCTGTGGGGTCTCTTTTATAAGAGCACTAATACCATAATCATTTCCCAAAGGCCCCACCTACTAATACTATCAGCTACGGAAATTAAGATTTCAACGTATGAATTTGGAGGGGAACACAAAGACTAGACCATAGCACTTACTATACATACATGGACCATGCATGATCTGGCTTCTACCACCCTCTCCATTGTCTTCTTTTCCTACACTCCAGTGAGCATTTCTCTCTTTTTTTTTTTTGCGGTACACGGGCCTCTCACTGTTGTGGCCTCTCCCGTTGCAGAGGACAGGCTCCGGACGCGCAGGCTCAGTGTCCATGGGTCACGGGGCCTAGCCGCTGCGCAGCATGTGGGATCTTCCCGGACCGGGACACGAACCCGTGTCCCCTGCATCGGCAGGCGGACTCTCAACCACTGCACCACCAGAGAAGCCCCAGTGAGCATTTCTTATACTGATTATGAATGGAACTCCTTTCTGGACTGATCCTTAACCATTCATTTTTCTGGCAACCATGAATTTATCTTCTCTTTTCCTCAAAACTTCACCCTTCCTTCATGTTACATATCCATTTCAATTGCCTTCTACAGGAAGCCCTACTGATATCACCAATATACTACTGTCCACAGCATGGATTAACGTCTTACCGTGTCTTCCTATAGCACTCTGTAATATCTTTTACGGTAACTATGGATTTTCTTATTTGAGTGTCACAGTACATTGAATTCTAGGTGGCACTCTAATGATTTTAGTAGCAGTAACACTGCTGCCTAGTTTAACCCGTGACATACTTTAGGTGTTCAATAAATGTTTGTTGAATGAGTGAATGAATGAATGGTCAATTTAAAATCTTAATCATGTTACCTTTCCAAAATCTGTTAAAAGATACCACCGTTTTCCAGAAGATTAGGGATTTAGGACCTTAAACTTGATTTAACAGAGGAAATTTTTACTCATACATCATGCTTAAATACCTCAAAGTAAAACCATAAACCCAGGAATGTAAGGTTATCCATTTGGACTTTCAAGCCAATAATTGATATCTCCTGCCCCGACTGTATTAGATGGTTTCGATGCTCCACTCATATCTCCCCAGCACTCATCCTTCCAGTATATGCTGATAGAATCATGCTGCCACCTGCAATTATCCACCTTAGGGCAGGCCAGAAGTGTACAGGAGTTAATGTATCTGGGTGTAGCTTTCAACCAAGGACAGAGGGGACTGGAAGATTAGTACTTCAAGTTTCTCACCGATTCTTGGGATAACTCTGAGACATGTTCTGTAGAGTTTCACAGAACTCCCCTGAAGTACTGGCAGCAGTTCCCTGCAGGAGTAATATTTATTCGGTAATGCACCTCTGTTGGCTGCCTTCCATGCCTCCATTCTCAATTCCCACTCCACTTCTGAGTTTTCTGGAAGCACCTCCCAGATGAGCAGTTTTCACTCAAATTATTGCCTCAAGTTCTGCTTCTAGGGGAATTCAACTGATAGCCTCCTAACAACCCAGTGCTGCTTACAGAGCCGTCACTGGTACAAGTACCAAGGCACGGCACATTACGTATCACTCCTCCTAAATCCTATTATTTTTAAACAAATAGGAAAGAGCATGACCTTGAAGAGAAAAAGAGTTTATATGAGGACAGCCAATGGATAAAGGGAAGGAGAGACAGTGCCATTTGTTTTCCGTTAATGATGGTGTGAAATGTATGGGCAGATGGTCTAACAGGTGTGACTATAATTTGAGGAGCCTGCTCCCTTGGTTACAGAAGACTGCTGTTGTTATTATTATGGAACCACAACCTCATGACTTTATTGTTTCACTTGATGTAACCTTCTCCTTTACCCTTAAATCTTTCTACATCACTGAATTGCAGCCAATAGATTTATTTTCTCCCTATGGCTCCATCACAAAAAAAGACACACATGTGCGCGCGCGCACACACACACACACACACACACACACACAGAGTTTTGTGTATGCCAGTGCTAGAAAAGACAAGCTCATGGTGCATGTATGCAATGGATATTGTACATTACAGGTCTCTGTGAAATAGTCTTCTGCAGGTTCCTATGTTTATTTTATGAATAATTAACTTTAGTAAAGTTAATTTCCTGAAGATCTTGTTGAAGACTGAAGAAAGGAAGTAAATTGTAAAGAAAAAGACTTTGAAACTTGCCCTTTTGCCCTCTCTTTGTGTCTTAATGAACAAAGGATAACTGGGCCTTTTTTGAAGCCTTTGCTTGAGTTGAAGACACAAAATGCAACCTGTACTCTTATCATAATATGTTCAGTTCATGAGTACACAAACTTATAAACAGTGAATTTCCCTAAAGTTATTATACCATGTAGAAGATGTTTGCTTGGACGTTTACTTAAAACCAAACAATTGAGGTCTATATGTCCAAATAATTTCCTTCTCTCTTGCTGTCTCCATTTCAGTTTCCTGAGTTTCTGGGAAGGCCTGGTTTCCCCAAAGGAACGATTTCTGCTAGAAGTCTGAAGGTCTGACCCAAGAAAAACAAATCCAGTACAACCAATGAATTGAGGACAAGAAGGTTTCCAATCAGGTAGGAACATTTAATCTCATACATTACGATCACCTTAAGTAAGGTGTGCTGATAGCTGGATGTGATTTAACTGCTTGGAAAAAGATGCATATGTATTATATAACCTACCCCACAAGGAAGCTGTTCTCAATTCCCTTAGAGGTTGTGGTGCTTATCAGAGAGTGCCTTGGGGGAAAATGAATACAATAACAGTATGATGCTTTTTTTTTTAATTTTTAGCTCATTGTTGCCAAGTACACTTGGTGATCTTGGTGCCTGTGGTTTAATCCCAGGAGGTTAGACATGTGGAACAGCACATTAACCCTCTTTAGTATTTTCTCCCAAGACAAATCATTTTTATAGGTTATCTCCATGGTCTTCTAGTTGCTTATCAAAATTAAGCATCAAGTCTTCTAAGTGAGCAATAGCCCCAGTCAGTGTGAGGAAATCAGCTTGGTTCTTATTGGGGCACAGCTTCTTGGTCTTGGCACAAAGTGAGTTCACATAGGGAGTTAGAAGGAGGAGAATGGGGCATGCGAAAGGGGAGTTCTGTGTTCTCATTTACCTATGCATGTTGAAACTCCACTAACAGCTTTATTTTCATTAGCAATTTGTGATAAAAACTTAGGGTAAAGGGAATAATGAAGCTGTCCCATTATATGGCAGGACAAAAGATAGTAGTGACATCAAAATCAGGGCCTATCCATCTCGTTTGCAGTTATGTACTGAGTGTTTAGCATAGCATTTGAGCCCTCATCAGTATTCAGTAAGAAGATGCGTGTTGAATGACTTAGGGATGATTAATGAACGAAAAAATTTAATATGGTAGAAAATGTGTTTTATCCTTGTATTTTCGTGTGTTGACTTCTGTATTTCAAGACCCAGCACTGTAACTGACCCATAGAGTATAAGCAATAAAATTGGTTGAAAGAATGAATGAGTCCCCACTATTCTAAGAATAATTTTAAGACCAACACAGACCCCATATCTGCCAGAGGTATCCAGAGGTGAAAGCCTGGATCTCAGCTAGTGGTAGAGCTGACAGAATTTATCTAGTTTTCATAATTTACAGCCCATCCCATTACATTTAGGCATAGTACCTACATGAGCCATACAATTAAATGTTGACTGAAAAACAATGCACAACCTAGAAATTGAGAATTATGTTTTATGTGGAAGACATACTGAGGACTGAAATCAGGAGACAGCCTCTCAGATAGCTCTGAGGGACTGTTCTGAAGAGGTAAGGGAGGGCACAGGGTATTTAGAGGTTCTTGCAAAAAAAAAAACCAAGTAGTTGGAACATCAAAAGATTACTGTTAATTAAAGAAACTAGACATCTTAAGTTAATAAATGTAGCAGTTTTCTATATATGGTGAGATGCAAGAATCTGGTCTCCTGGAAATCAGTCCCTTGATGTTCACTTTAATTATCTAGGGCCAGTATCCTGTTTTCTCCATCCTGAATCCCCTCAGGGTGCGGCTTTGGGTGTGGCTTCAGTGGCTGATGGCTTGATGGCTATAACATCCTGTGTTACTGATAAGGCTGGCTACCTTCTTTCTCCACAGAAATGACTTGAATATGGATAGTAAATCTGTGGATTTGCAAAACGTAATTCTTGGAGCACTTTTATAAGGACAAAGTTAAGGCAATTTCAGAATCACTAGCGGCTAAAATTGCTACTTACACTTTTCTACTGGTAGGTAGTCATCTGCTGTTGCTGTCTTCAGTAATCTGCTGTTGCTGTATTCCCAAGGGATAACAAAAGCCATTTAATTCAAGAAAGAAAGGTAAAATTTAGCACAATGCAGCTTCCACAAAACCAAACACACAAACACACACCCAACTCTCGCAGATATGAAGTTGTAATCTAAAATAGAATCCTGGAACTAATTGCAAAACAAGAGCAAATGTACTCATATTGGATCATTTTATTCTTTTATTAATGTTTGATACATATATGCATTTATTATTAAAATTCAAAGTTGCTATATGGGCCGCGCGCGAAGACATGGAGGAGAAGCTGGAGCTGAGGCTGGAGTCGCTCTTGGGGACCGAGCCCGCCGTCTGCCCGTGGCCGCTGCCGGTCTACGTAAGTGCCGCCCGTCCCCTCCTCCCGGAACCCAGCTCCTCTTCCCCAACGGCGCGCGCTGAGCCCACTGAGAAACGGAGCGACTCGAGTCGCCAGACCCTCTTTGGAGCCCCCCTTCCCGCCCCGCCGTGGTTCTCCGCGGCAGTTTCCAGCCCCCGCGCGCAGGGTGGGCAGAGGGGAGCCGGCGCCGGCCGGGGGGCACAGACTCGGCCGCGGGGACCCCGCGCTTCTGCGGGGCGCCGGAGCCGGTCTGCGGTTGACTCTGCGGGGCTGGGGACCCCGGTCCCCCCGGGCCTGGAATGTCGGCGGGCTTGCCCTTCTGTACTTTAGGATCTGACATGTAGGGTTTCTTTTTCCTGGTAGTTTATTCTTAGCGCTGTCAACGTGCTTACTTTTTTTTGTTTGTTTGTTTTTTTCAGGTCACCCTTTCCTCCCTCTCTCCAGTTTTTTTGTGTTTCTGTTTTGTTTTGTTTTAGTTAGGCATTTTGTCCCTCTGATCTTGAGTGGGTGGGCTGGCAGGACACTTGGAGAGGAGGCGTTCTGTCCCCTGATCTTGAGTGGCCTTTGGAAAATGACAGGCCAGACGGAAATGTACACAGGCGTCCGGTGGTTCCAGAAATGCAGGGTGTCCGGCTAGCTGGGCGCCCGGCCTCTCGTCCCCCGTGGCGGCGTGGTGCGCGTGTTCCTTGTGTCAGGGTTTACGCTTGGGCCCCGCAGCCCACCTTCCGAAGGGAAAGCGCAGCGGGCGCCTTGGGCCGGCGCCTTTGGGGCACCCTTTCGTGCACTCGGCTTGCGGGGGACCGGCCTCCAGGCCACCCGGCGGGGAGGCCCGCGCGACCCGGCCCTCGCCCCTCGCGCGGGCTCCGTGTGTGTCAGTTTGTGGAAAGTGTGTCGCGGCCGGGGTCGGGGTCGGGGCGCTGGGACCACCTGGGAGCCGATGTAGAGGGATATGATTTCCATTTTCAAGGCGCATTCATCCTATGCAGGGAGACAGCCTAACATAAAATTTGCCTAACAAAAAATATATTAACAGGTGGAAAGACTATCTCCCAGTTGAACAGCGGATGCCTGGGACTCATTTCATTGCTTTCAAAGTTCCTTTAAAAAAGGTGAGCAAAAGTTAATACCGTATTCTTCCAGAAATCTGAATTCACCATATAGAGCCCTGGCTCTCAAGCCCGTCGTACTCCATTTTCCCTTTTTATAGCAAATACTTTTTAATACCTCTTTTACTATCCAGAAATGGGATTCATAGACAAATACAACCAACTTTTGTACTTAATTAAAAAACAAAAAAAACAATGCAATGCCCTAACTATAAATAAAGAATAAAGTAATTTATAAGAAAGTAATATGTATCTCAGTATGTAAATGTTTGGGGATGACTATACTAGAAATAAAGAAATAGTCAGTTACTTGTACCGTGAATGCAATAAACTATGGACTTTGATTGGTAATGATGTGTCAGTGTTGGTTCATGAATTCTAACAAATGAAGCACACTGGTATGGCATGTTGATAATGGGGAAGGCTGTGTGGGGTGAAGGAGAGAGGGTATAAGTGGGAACTGTGTACATTTTGCTCAGTTTGGCTGTGAATCTCAAACTGCTCTAAAACGAGTCTACTAATTTTAAAAAAAGTGTGTGTTGCTGACACTTGAATAACCAAAGAGATCAATGGAACAGGGTACATGTATAAGCCAAATGCATGAAAGAATATTCAGCAGTGAAAGCCATCCTTCCTATATGTAGATATTCAAGAAGTATTTATTTCTGTGTCTATTTTCAGGCACTCTGCTTGGAGCTGGCAATACAGTGGTAGGCAAAATGGATGTGGTCCCTGCCTTCTGGGAGTTTAGAGTCAGGTTAGGAGACCAACATGAAATAAACAAACACAGAAATAACTATATAGAAGTGAGCTTATTTTCTTCCGTCTAATCTCTCTGGAAGAAAGGATTGTAATATCGCTTGTAAACTCCAGAGGAGGAAACTTTACTTTGAATCTCATATGTTAGCATCACAGGGTTTGAATAAATGGATAATGTAGTACAAGATTTTAAACATATGTTCTTCCTTATTTTATTCTTTCTGACAGAGTTTTGAAAAGAATCTTGCTCCAGAAGAACGTTTCTCCCCCTTGGATCTCTTAACAAAATCCAAGGACAGAATGAAGAACTTGGGCTGATTATTGACTTAACAAATAGTCGCCGCTATTACAAGCCAGAGGTAAATGGAAGCCGTAATTGAAAATGACCTTCTTTCTGATACTGTAATAATTCATGGTAGTTCAGTAATTATCATCTTATGCTAAGGTGAATCCTGGCCTTCTCTCGTGGGTTCAAAAAGGGAAGCTAGTGGTTTCCTTAAATACACATTTGTAATTGCTGTTTCAAAATGAGATTAAAGATATGAATTGAACTATAGTATTTGGCAGTAGGCTCTAGATATGCTTAAGAAATTCTATAAGCTTCCATGTTCTATATTTTGAAAATGAAGTAAACTTTTAGTAGTTACAGTAGTATCCTAAAAAGAAAGAAAGGTATGTCCATTATGTCTTTGGCACTTATTTTAAGCAGTTGCTTGAGCGTGTTTAAGCATCACTGTAAAAGACAATTGTTCTCTAAGTTTTATGCTTCCTTTTCCTAATGCCTTCTGATATAGTACAGAAACCCATATATTCTCTTGGCCCATGTAGGACATTCCAGTGCAAAAGAATTAACCTTCTTCTGACCTGTTCCATGGCCTTGGGAGACAGTAACACCTAATGTCTTTTAATATTTGTAGAGCAGTTTGCCATTTAGAAAGTTCTTTCATATCCATTGACTTAGTTAATCTTCACAGCAATCCTTTGCTCTTGAAGTGGAAGTAGTACTGCTATCTCCTACTGAATGCTTACCCTGCACTAAGCTCAGAGGATAGACAACTACAATTACTAATTTTACAGACGATGAAACTGACTCTCGGAAAAGGAAGAATTGAAATTTCAGCTCTGTTATTCCTTTTTTTTTATTGTGGTAAAATATAGAGAAATCATATTTATTTTAACCATTTATAAATATGCAGTTCAGTGGCATTAAGTACAGTTACAGTGTTGTGTAACCATCGTTTTCATCATCCTCGACAAAAACTCTGTAACCATCAAACAGTAACAACCCCATTTTCCCTCCCACCAACCCTTGGTAACCTCTATTCTATTTTCTGACTCTGTGAATTGGCCTATTCTAGGTACCTCGTGTAAGTGGAATCTGCAGTATTTGTCCTTCTGTGTCTGGCTTATTGCACTAAACATCATGTTTTCAAGGTTTATCCATGTTATAGCACGTAACGAAATGCCATTTCTTTTTTGGCTTAGAAAATCCCATTGTGTGTTATATAGACCATAGTTTGTTATTCAACGGTTGATTGACACTTGGTTGTTTTCCACCTTGTAGGTATTGTGAATCATGCTGCTATGATCATTGGTGTACAGATATTTGTTCAAATCCCTGCTTTCAGTTCTGTTAGATGTGCAGCGTAGGTAGTAGCAGAGTTGTTGGATCATACGGTAGCTCTACACTTAACCTTTGAGAAAGTGCCAAACTGTTTTCTACAGTGTTGTCTTGTTTTTAAACAATTATCACAAATTTTAAGCATATACAAAAGTATAAAAATACTGTGAGTGTTCCTTGTATACCCATGAACTCATCCAGCTTTCTTATTTACCAACTGATGGCTGTCATGTTTTATCTGTACCCCCACCTGTTTCACCCCATTCCATATTATCTTGAAGCAGCTCCGAGACAGCACGTAATTACACCTGTACGTTTTTGGTACGTGCATTTAAAATATAGGACTTTTATTCCTTAATATCATTTTTTAATATTAAATACCCAGGGAGTGCTCAAATTTGCAGTTGTCTCCTAAACGTCATAAAAAAATGTTTATAAGAATTTTGAATTAGATCCCAATAAGGTCCACACTTTGCCGTGGATTGTTAGGTCTCTGAAGTCTTGTTTAATCTATAGGTTCTCCCTCCATGTCTCTCTCACTTTTTTTTCCTCCTTGAATTTTGTTTTTAAAGAAACCAGGTAATCTTTCCCATCTAGATGTCGATGATTACATTCCATGTGTTGGTAACATATTCTTCAGTCCTTTTATTTCCTGTAAATTGGTAGTTGATCCGAATGAAGCTTGCATGTTTTGTTTTGGCGAGACAGTTTCATAGGTGATGATGTGTTCTTCCATGGAGACATATATAATTGTGTCTTTCTGTGGTATTAGCAGTCACTGATGATTCATAGCTACATCCATTAATTCAGTTGAGGCTTCAAAGAATGGTGAATTCTGTTGTTCTTTTTTTCACTTATTAGCTGGGTATATTTGTACGAGGAGAAGATTCCCCTCATCAACTGTTTGGTTGCCCAGTTGTAGAGGCATGATTCTCTTCTTTTATTTAACAGTTTTCAGAATAATGAGTTGATTCACAAATATCCTCCAGTGGTGAGCAGTTTTGTAAAATTTTATTTATTCCTATCACCGTGGACTCCGTTACAGTTATTATTCTAACTGAGGCCCTGTCTTTGGCCAGTTGGAGCTTCTCGGTGACTCCTGAGTCCTTTTGACATGACATCAGTTGTTTCTAGACTTTTTCAGTGGTCAGAGCTAGGAAATATGTATGTTTGTTTTTAATATTTTTAAAATATGTCATAGGTTCCTGCTGCTACTTTCCATTTAAATTCAGAACTAGAGAATTTTCACTTATCCTTTTCTGTCTTCTATTGATAGTCTACTTTCTCCCACCTCAAGAATACCAGTTCTCAACAATGCCTGAAATTGCCTCTATTTCCTAATTCGAATCCAAGTTCTTCTGACTCTGTTCTACTACTCTCCTTAAATCACAGCCGCTTTATGGCCCTTGAAATGTAAGATAGAACATAAGTGTAGGTAGAACTCTTTATATCATTTTGAGTTACATGTGCATTCATTCACATAGATTTGCTTTTCCTTTTTGCTTCCCTGGTAACTGTCCGTTCTGCAGTTTTAATGAAAATCAAGTGATAATTACTGGTTAAAGCAGCTTTGGAAAAAATGGCTCTCATCAGAATGACTGACATACAAAGTTTAATGTACTCTCCTGGTTTATAGTCTGCCTTCTCTAATTAATTTTTTATTCTTTCCCTACAAAGGAAATAATACATATTTTCATGGTTTTGCCTTATAGGACTTACCAGAAACTATTCCTTATTTAAAAAGTTGTACAATTGGGCATCAGGTGTCAGATGACGACGCTAGTTTTAAATTCCAGTGTGCTGTTAATGGGTTTCTGAAAGAACATAAAGATAACGGTGAGTTGCTTTTGTTTTTGTTTTTGTTTTTCCTTTACCTGAACTTTGGTATGCATTTTGAGTGGGCTTGGGGGTTTTTAACATTTTTAATAGTCCTGACATTAGTGTCAAGTTGTGTTTGGTAACATTAAGGTGGAAATGTCAGATGGTGCTAATAGAGTACGGTGTTTTTCCTGTTTATGGTCACAAACAATTTAGTTTAGTTTGGAAAGTGATTTTTGTGAGAAATATGAACTGAGCTAGCTTACTTATCTCTTTTTTAAAAATTTGAATGGAAAATACATAAAAACATAAGAATGTTCTTTTGTCCTATTTATTGGTTGAGAGGTGGAAGAAAAGGTTAAGACTCTCGGGTTCTTAGCGTACATAAAAGAGAAAACAAAAAGCAAAGGTTCCGAGTGAGACAGATCCCTAGAAGCAAAACAAAACAGAGTGGACCAGAAGAGCGGCTTCCTCATCATATATGTGTTGAAGATATTTTTGCCGCTTTTACACTTCGGTGCAAGTGAGGAAGAACACTACCACCTCTTATTCTTATCTTCAGACAGGAAGAACTTAAAAGGCTGGTGTTTTCTTGTTTCCGCTTTAAGATCTACTCTGTTGATAGTAGGTCTTAATAGCGTGTGAATTTTAAGGATCCACTTGCCTTTTTCTAGCATCTAACTATCAGAAGGAACGTGGTGTTTGCCATGTTTTAAGACTGAGGAATCTTTTGTCTTTGGAACACCGCTGACGCCCATGCGAAAGTGTTCATTTTGTCCTCTTTCTAAATTTAGCCTGAGGAGTGTGCACTTTATTAAATAAACGTAACAGACAGTAAATATTCCGTGTATATATAAAATGATGCACGTATATACATAAAACAGGGAGTAGGGGAGAAGGAATAGAGATGGAGGTGGGAAGATAGGGGACAGGAAGCGAGAGAGAGAGGGAGAGACGGGCATTTCAAGATAAATTTTCATTCTATAACCTGGTTGCTTAATGCAGGTACTAGCTCTTAAATATCTTAAGCCCTCTTCACAGATCTTCCGTGTACTTTAGCTTTAAAACTTGAGAGGCTTGGCCTGTCCTGTGATAACCAGGGTGTCTAGAAAGGAGGCAAATTATCTGATTTGTTTAAACTGTAGTCACAGAAATGTTCCCTCTTAAGATGTTAGGGCGCAGCTGCCGGCCTACTCACTTCCTCCAGGCTCCTTTGTGTGTGTTCTGTCTGTTCCGCGTGGGCTAGAAGATCCTTACAAGTGCATGAGAACACGTTTGTAAACCTTGATTGTTCACATGTTATACCAAGTGTAGTCCATTGCGTATGCTGACTCCTCTGTGGGTCTTCTGCATGCAGTGGGCTAACTTCACCATGCTGTCTGCCATTGCAGTCTCAGGACCTTAGTTATGATCCATTGGTGACTCTCCTCTGCTGTAAGGCCCTCCCACAGGTGCCAGGCTCACTGATAATGAGGAGGAGACTATACTATGCACTCCCTAGGATTGGTAGAGACTCAGAAAATAAATTGTTTCAGTAAACACCGAGAGCCTTATAGGTTTGTTGTTAGGGCACGGGGATACAGAGGTGAGTAGAAGTCTTTGTTCAGTAGCAACTTACAGTTATCTAGGAAGAGAAACATGTAGTGAGTATAAGTGGGTTAATTATGATAAAAGAATCAAGTGCAGCAGGAATATAGAGGAGAAATTGAGGAAGGCCTGACTGAGGAGACAGCGTTTGAGCTGGGCTTGGGGGAAGAGGATTTTGCCGGGATGAGGAAAGGACAGCCCAGGTATTGGGAACAGGTACAGAAGGCACAGGGCTTAAACTTGTGCTCTGGAGGGGCAGCCTCTGGTGTGACTAGAGGGTAGTGTGAAAGGGCAAAGAAGTCATACATTGATTTTCAGCAAATAGTTGTATAACACCTTCTAAATTGAAGGCACTGTTCTAGGAAGTAGGAAGAGAACAAAGTTCTTGCCCTTACGTACTTTCCATTGTAGTGGGGGAGAGAGATGAATAAATAAGTCAATATATGGAGTGTCAAGCGGTGGTAAGTGCTTTGGAGAATAACAAAAGAAGATGAAGAGGTGAGGGAATGTGGTAGGTGATCAGGGAAGTCCCCTCTATTAAGATGTCGATTGAGCAGAGCCTTGAAGTGAGAAACAAGCCATTGGCTATCTGGGAGAGTGGAGATGGGGTGGGAGGGTGTGTTCTGGGAGAGTGGAGATGGGGTGGGAGGGTGTGTTCTGAAGCAGAAGGAATAGTAGGTGCAAAGTCCCTGAGGCACGACTGTGCTTGGCATGTTTGAGGAATAGTAAGGAAGCCAGTGTGGCTGGACAGGGGAAAGTGAGTGAGGGCAGGGCAGTAGAGAATGAGATCAGGGGAGGCTGGCAGGGCAAAGGAGGGAGGTGGATGATGTAGGTCCTTGGAAGTCATAGTTTGAACTTCTAATTCAGTTGGAGAGACAGACTGATACTTGTTTATAAAGAGTTCTCAATGCTATGCTAACAACCTGGGCTGTATTCTGTGCTAAGTGAAGATGTTCAAGCAACAGAGCAATCCAGCCAAGTTTATATTTTAGAAAGATAACAGCGTCACTATCCAAGACACATTGTAGACTATGTATATAGTATGTGTATAGTGTGCTGCTCTTCTGTAAACTACAGGATACCTGTTACGTACAAATACTTACATACAAGATACAAGTGTGAATGTAAGCACTTGGGAAATATCTGGAAGAACCACACAAGGAACTGGGAGAGTCGGACAACTTTCCATGTCCCGTATGATTGGAATTCTGAAGGGTACACACCGAACTAATGGACGTGTGCTCCCAGCTTCCAGCTAAGGAGGGAAATTGCAGGCATCAGAATCCTCTTTACCAATCAAGCGCGTTAATCCGCCTGCGTGCTGAGAGTCATCTCGAGACGCCCCGCGGTGGCGCATGCGCGGTAGAAGGAGGTCCGCGAGCTGCGTGGGCTTGTGCCTAGGCGCCTGTGGTTCGTGGCCTTGTGCTGGCACCGGGGACGCCGGGTTGGCGACTTTGGCAGTCCTGGCGTTGGGTGGGCGGTATCTTGGGGGTGACATGAGCCAGTTCGTCGGCCACGAGGAAGGGCGGAAAGCACATCCCGGAAAGGTAATACGCCTTGGCCCCTGGGCGTTGCCGGTGGAGCTCAGAGCCCCTGGGCCTGGGCTTCGTCTCTTGTGCTGTCGCCTGTCACAGTGGCCCCCGCGCGCTGGCCCGTCCGCGCTGTGCTAGGGGGTACTGGTCGTCTCGCGGCTCAGTTCACAGTAGCTGAAAGGGACAGTGTGTGATGTTCTGGTTTCTCCCCATCGTTTTAAAAGGGAGGCTCTGGCCATTGCTCCTCGGGTAAAATGCAGGGGGACTGCTTTTTAAGATGGGACTGTCAGTGTTGGGGACCCTCCTAATTACCAGGATGGAATCCCCTTCAGTTCCTCAAGCTGTGTTGTTTAGGCACAGAAAATGTGAGTAATAGTCATTGGAACTAAGTTTGAGTGAAAAAAGGCACCGGTACCGCCGAATTTTCCATCGCAACAGTTGATCTGTGTTGTCTCGGAATTATAAAGGGCGTACAGTTACTTCCTAACCGGTGTCCTTTGAGAGCTCTACCTCTGTACGTTCAAAGGATTAATTTTGAGGCTTTGCTCATACGTGTAGTAAACCCTTTAATTCCCTAAGACCTTCCTTTCCTCCATCTCATACCCCATTAAGCCCGCTTCAGTTTATCTCCTGAATTTCTTCTGAATCTGTCAACTCTTCCTCAACATCCTAATACTGAACTTGCCTGTCTGTTGCAATGAGGTCCTAACCAGTGTCCATATATCTTGCTTCTTCCAATCCATTCTTCACACAAGAAACCTTAAAAGCAAGTTGGGACATTGCTCATAAACATGGCTCAAAAACGTTGTTTTGAGAATAGAAAACAAACTGTTGGCCTTTAACACTCTGCGTGGTCTAGAATCCTGTCTGCTTCTCTGCTACGTGGACTCCAGCTTGGTGCCTCTCCAACTTTACTATGGGTATGCCTCTCTTGTGGATCTTGTTAAATGCAGGCTGTAATTCAGTAGTTCTGGGTGGGGCCTGGATGCTGTGCTTCTAACGAGCTCCTAGGTGACGGTGACCCTGAGAGCAAGGGTCCAGCTCCTGCCTTTCTCCCTTCTTTCTGGAAGAGCAGGACGTCTGCCCCCCCACCCCGGGAGGAGAAAACATCCGCAACGTGACTACTAGTAACCAGCTTCCCTCACAGGCAAGGGACCTTTACCACAGCTCCCTACCATTTTGTCTGAGGCGCAGCAAGCCAAAACACTGACACGCTGAGGTTTGCAGCAAAGAGGTTTATTCACAAGGCAGCCAAGCGAGGAAGTGACGTGACAATAGGTCTCAAATCCGCCTCCCCAAAGGCAAGGGGCTTGGGGTATCTATGGGATAAAGAATAAAGAAGCAGGGCAGTATGAGGCATAGGGAGCATGAGGAAAGGTGATTGGAAAAAGGTGTGCTCATCATTGTTCTGAGCTGGTGTAACTAGGCTACGGGGCTCAGCACATTCTCGGGCTGTAGTTTTCGGCCCTCTGACGGCAGGAGGTCAAAAGGCACTGGCCCAGGTGGAAGATCGGTGGTCCTCTCCAGTCTCAACCAGCTCAGCCTAACTAGACACAGCTGATTCCAAGTTCCTGGACAATACCCGGGGCAAACATCTTATTGCTTATGCTACATGCTATTTGGAGGACGTGCAAGTGTTCAAGCTACCTTGAGGAGTGAAGACAGGATTTGACTAATCCTTACACGTGGTTTCGCCTCCAGATGAGCAGAAGAGGCCTGTAGGCTGAATCTGGCTCCTGGCACCTGGAATTGGAGGCAGATGGTTTAAAAACAGGCTCTCCCACCCTCTGTGTTATCTTAGGTAGATAGACTGTTGAACCTTCCTGTGTGCCTGTTTCTCCACCAGCAGCATGGGGACACTCAGAGTCCCTCTCTTGGGGGCTGTTATGGGGGTTCAGTGAGATATAGATGCATGCACAGGCACACGGGAGACACCCAGTGTGTGTTAGCTTCGTGCTTACTTTTATTAGGAGACCAGTATTGTTAGAAGATTTCTGGTTTGGACAACAAATTAGATAGGTGGTCATTACTATAGTTTATGCGACAGCAATTCACATTACCATTTGCAAAAAAGCAGTTGGTTGTCCAGTGGGGATTATAAACATCCATTTACCATGAGCTACTGAACAGATACTTCACACAGTAACTACTTCAAGTACTATTTAAGATCAATTCTCTATGTTGTCTTAAGCAGTTGTTAACCCCCAATTTCGTGAATAGTACCAAGTAAGGCACTTGAACATCAGCTAGAGCAATCTATTTCACTTAGCAAGCCTAAAGTTATAGTTCAACAATTTTATTTACTGTTCTATGACAAAAAATACTCTCAACAGCTATGCCCTGGATAAGTAATCAGCTAAAGCTAGTTTGACTGACCAAATCTGATTTACTGAGTTAATAAGCCAGTTGATTTAGAAAGGTCTAATGTATATTTCTCATCCATTCAGCATTAAACTGTTTCCCATGCCTAAAATGTCTTTTTTCCCATTCGTACATATCCAAATTCCTACTTCTGTGCCGTAGGGCTTGGCTGAACTACAACTGCCTTTAGTGACACTTTTCTCACCTGCACAATTGGAGATAATTTTAGTCTCCTCAAGACTCCCACGGGGTTACCTCTGTTGTGACACTTGACGATTTGGTGGCATATTTTATTTTATTTTATTTTATTTTACTTTAAATAGCCTTCCATTACTCCGTGCACATCAAACAGTAAATGCTTTCTCCTAGTAAAGGTGCATAACAATTTTCTGAACTCTTCTGCTCTGGGCAAGATTCATAAATACACCAGGCAAACATAGTGAAAGAGGAGACAGTACTTGTGTTATATTCAGTT
Organism: Stenella coeruleoalba; assembly: GCF_951394435.1. Lineage (NCBI taxonomy): Eukaryota > Metazoa > Chordata > Mammalia > Artiodactyla > Delphinidae > Stenella > Stenella coeruleoalba. The sequence goes on along the minus strand of NC_137153.1, from coordinate 32,936,614 downwards.
GGGTCTTGATACCTAAGTGTGACTCTTAACCAAGGATTATGCAGTAATTAAGGACACAGGTTAAAGTTGTTTAGAGTGTGTCCTAAAGTCTCACTGGCAGAATTTAAATGTCTACTCTGGAAATTGTAGACCTGAGACAAATTACTTCCCTAAACTTCATTTCCTACATCTGAGGAAGATAATAGTATCTACCTTGTAGTAGACTGAATAGTACCATTGCCCCCAAATGTCCACCTTCTAATCCCCAGAACCTGTGAATGTCACCTTAAATGGCAGAAGGGACTTTGCCAATGGGATGAAAGTAAGGGTTTTGAGATGGGGAGATTCTTCTGGCCTACCTGGATGGACCCAGATGTAACCACTGGTGTTCTCGTAAGAGAGAGGCAGAGGGAGTTTTTACTCCAAAGAGAATGTGATGATGAAGTTGGGGTTGGATTGATGTGGCCAGAAGTCAAGGAATGCTGTCAAGGAAACAGATTCTCCCTTAGAGCCTCTAGAAGGTGGATGGACGGCCTTGTCAACTCCTGGTTCCAGCCCAGGGAAACTGGTTTTGGACCTCTGTCTTCCAGAACCATAAGAGAATGAGTGTGTTTTGTTTTACGCAAGCTCATTGGTAGTAATTTGTTACAGCAGCCATAGGGAACTAATGCGTACCTCATAGGAACTATTTCTCCAATTAAAATGTGTGACTGGAAACACACTTGGTGGCATGTCTGACACCCGGTAGGTATGCTACTGTGGGTAGTTCTTGGAAACTAAAGCCTTGGTTTTTGAGGAATCATCAAAACCAGTACAATGGTTGCCATGTTCCTCCTTGTTCATCCTGGTGACAAACCTGTAGAGAGAGCTCCATCCTTTCCCACAGAATACCCACCCCTAGTACTTACAGGGAAGAGGTTATGTCTCACTTCAGGCACCTTCGTCTTTTCCTTTCTACTTTTTTTTTTCATTAATCTTCATCCAACTGGCCTTTCTAAGTTAAAAAAAAAAACAAGACAAAACCATTTCTCAATGGATTCAGATACTACCCCAAGTTAATATTCCAACCATGTTCTTGTTCTTCCGGGTCTCATCACCAGAAATTTCTGAGCTGAAATCCTCTCTAGTTTCTAGGATCAGTCACTTTCTAATTTCTCCCTTCTCAAGTTCAGAGTCTTGTCAGTTTAGTCCCTTCCCTAACCACAACATCTATTAAGGTGACACAGCAAAGTGATGAAAGTCTCGACGGTCTGGTTTTCATCCTGGGTTTCTGCCCGCTATTTACTATGTGGCATTAGACAAGCTATTCAACCCCTCTGGGCCTCAGTTTCCCCCAAAAAAGGTGAATATTATGAACATTACCTACCTATAGGGTTGCCATTATGAGGATTAAGTGAGTTAATATTTGCTAAGCACTTAGAAGATTACTTGTTATAGTCTAAGCACTACAGTTGTGCTTGTTAATAATAATAAATGCAATTCCAAGCGTATAACTTACTCAACTTTCTGTCATAACTTTGAAGTGTTGGTCTATCTGTTGGCCAGCATTGCAGGTAAATGAGTCGAGGCATGGGCTGAGGCATTGCTACCAGTGAGTGGTGTGTTCCCAGAACTAGGAACAGCCGTGTGAAATAGGTAGCGGTTCTACGTGGAGACAGGGCAGACTGGAAAATGACAGCGCTGGGAAGGAGGTGTGGTGTCCATAGGTTTGGTGTCAGAGCTGCTGCCTGCTGAAGCGCCGATGCCGGCCTAAGCCGTAAATGGGGGGGGGGGGCTGGGGAAAACAGGGGCAGAATAGAAAGGGAAAACAGGGGAAGAACGGAGAAAGATAGCCTAGGGAGGAGGTGTGGTGTCCATAGCTTCGGGGTCAGAGGTGCTGCCTGCTGCAGCACCGATGACACCCGAAGCCGTAAATGGGGTGCTGGGGAAAAGGGGGGCAGAATGGAAAGGGACAACAGGGGCAGAACGGAAAACGATAGCCTGGGAAGGAGGTGTGGTGTCCATAGCTTCGGGGTCAGAGGTGCTGCCTGGTGCAGCACCGATGACACCCGAAGCCGTAAATGGGGTGCTGGGGAAAAGGGGGGCAGAATGGAAAGGGACAACAGGCGCAGAACGGAAAACGATAGCCTGGGAAGGAGGTGTGGTGTCCACAGCTTCGGGGTCAGAGGTGCTGCCTGCTGCAGCACCGATGACACCCGAAGCCGTAAATGGGGTGCTGGGGAAATGAGGGGCAGAATGGAAAGGGACAACAGGGGCAGAACGGAAAACGATAGCCTGGGAAGGAGGTGTGGTGTCCATAGCTTCGGGGTCAGAGGTGCTGCCTGGTGCAGCACCGATGACACCCGAAGCCGTAAATGGGGTGCTGGGGAAAAGGGGGGCAGAATGGAAAGGGACAACAGGCGCAGAACGGAAAACGATAGCCTGGGAAGGAGGTGTGGTGTCCACAGCTTCGGGGTCAGAGGTGCTGCCTGCTGCAGCACCGATGACACCCGAAGCCGTAAATGGGGTGCTGGGGAAATGAGGGGCAGAATGGAAAGGGACAACAGGGGCAGAACGGAAAACGATAGCCTGGGAAGGAGGTGTGGTGTCCATAGCTTCGGGGTCAGAGGTGCTGCCTGCTGCAGCACCGATGACACCCGAAGCCGTAAATGGGGTGCTGGGGAAAAGGGGGGCAGAATGGAAAGGGACAACAGGGGCAGAACCGAAAACGATAGCCTGGGAAGGAGGTGTGGTGTCCATAGCTTCGGGGTCAGAGGTGCTGCCTGGTGCAGCACCGATGACACCCGAAGCCGTAAATGGGGTGCTGGGGAAAAGGGGGGCAGAATGGAAAGGGACAACAGGGGCAGAACGGAAAACGATAGCCTGGGAAGGAGGTGTGGTGTCCATAGCTTCGGGATCAGAGGTGCTGCCTGGTGCAGCACCGATGACACCCGAAGCCGTAAATGGGGTGCTGGGGAAAAGGGGGGCAGAATGGAAAGGGACAACAGGGGCAGAACCGAAAACGATAGCCTGGGAAGGAGGTGTGGTGTCCATAGCTTCGGGGTCAGAGGTGCTGCCTGATGCAGCACCGATGACACCCGAAGCCGTAAATGAGGTGCTGGGGAAAAGGGGGGCAGAATGGAAAGGGACAACAGGGGCAGAACGGAAAACGATAGCCTGGGAAGGAGGTGTGGTGTCCATAGCTTCGGGGTCAGAGGTGCTGCCTACTGCAGCACCGATGACACCCGAAGCCGTAAATGGGATGCTGGGGAAAAGAGGGGCAGAATGGAAAGGGACAACAGGGGCAGAACGGAAAACGATAGCCTGGGAAGGGGGTGTGGTGTCCATAGCTTTGGGGTGAGATGGGCTGCCTGCCTGATCTGAGAAAAGCGAGTGAAAGTGGGAGAGCTTCTCCCTAGCTGCTAAGTCTTCTCAAGGTCTAGCACGCACTGAACACTGGCCGGCTCAGCCTGGGTGTTGACATTGCACTGTACGTGTCACAGAGCAAGGGCGGGTCAGGGGGTGGTATGGGGGCCCCACACAAGCCCAGCCCCTGGAGAAACCCGGCCCGAGGGCAAAGAGCCCGACCCCTTCTGGGCTTTCTAGTGGCTGGGACTTGTCGCTGTGGGTGGCAGGTGTTTGGCACCGGATGGGCCACCATGCGGAGACTGTTGGGGACTGTGGAAGTCTTCTCCTCCAGAGCTCACCCTGCCTGGGCACCGGCTCTGCAGACCCCTCAGCCCTGGCTATGTATCGGCCAGCCCTTCCCCGCAACGGGGCCCAGAGGCCAGAGCCTGCCCAGAGCTGAGTGGAGGAGGCACCCAGAGTTTGCCAGGCTGTGGCCCGCCACCTCCGTGGACCTCCCCAGCTTGTCCGCGAGCCCTGGAGACCAGGAGCGCCTTCTCCAGGGCTGCTGAGCTGCCAGCATCACCATGAGCCAGGCGGTGAAGGTTTCGGAGCAGGGGATGCAGAGCCCTGACGCGACTGGATGCTGCACCCCACGATGTCCCTTCCTGGCAGGTAGGTTCTTTCTTCACTTGTTTTTCGAAATTTGGTAAAAGAACATTTAAACCTTCGACTGTTCTTCAGGGTATACAGATGGTAGTGGCTTAGCCGGGATTTGAAGCAAGCCTGTGTGATTCCAGAGCTCGTGCTCTGGACTCTGGTGCCTCCTTATCATATATGCTTCATGTGTTACTTTTAGCCCTAAGTGCCATACCTGTAATGAACACATACACTGCCCTGTAGGAGGTGTTCTTTTGTTCAACGCGTGAATTGGTCATCCACCACACTGGGTTCTAATCTCAGAAGATAGGTCAGGGACCACCAGTTGTCAGCATAGCACCATCCCACATTTCTAATTGAGGCTTGCAGCCTAGATTTGTCCCTTTGGTCTAGTTTGAAGGATCCAGGTATGTAAAGCTTATATTCTAGATAAATCAGGGGCTCTCCTGAAAGGAATTCATCAATGAATTGTTCTGTATGGATTAGAAGCCAGTTTCTCTGGCCTTCCTGGAGTATATCCAGTAAGGCATCTCATTCATGTCTAGAAAGCAAATATATCATTTATTGCAACTTCAGCATGGAGCGATGTATTGGTTTAAAATAAAGTACGATCAACACAATTTGGTCATTGTGAGTATGCCGGCTGGGTCCACTCTTTACTACACATATGTAACTCTAGAGCTTCTTACGCCCCATAGAGGAGACATACTCTTGTGTGTCTAGGACAAGGGAAACATGTGTTGTTATTCAGGAGCTGGAAGCTACAGCATGACAGGAAAGAACTGAAAAATCCTGGTCTTGGTCTACACATCACTTTACCTTGTTCGAATCTTGTTTCTTTGGCTTGCTTCATTGGAGTGTTTTCTCTCTCCTGGGACTGACATTGTGTGTTATATATCAGGCATGTAACATGTAGAAGTTTCAGAACCCAGAATCATATAGATCAGTGAAAATTTATATATTTTTGTTTAAAATCTATTTAAAATCACACTGGGCATAATTCATATATTCCAAAAGTAGTTTGACCCTCTGCTCATGAGATTCTTTTTATGGTATGTCAAAGCAAATTTGGACTTCCATCCCCAATAAACTTTGAGGTTGGAGGACACAAAAGCTTTTGCTCAGACCTAAATTCTGTCTGAAGAAAAAGGGTAACTATTATAAGCCCTTTCTAACCTCTCCAGGAGCAGAAATGATTTACAGCTATGGCATTGAACCATAATTTCTTGATCTCATTTGAGAAGAGCTCAGTAAGAAACCGTGTCTTGATTTTTGTTTGTTGGTTCCCTGTTTTCTTGTCTTGCTTACCAACAATCCACTGTAATCCATGAGTGAGTATGGCAGCAGGCTGAGTGTTCCCTGGAGCTCATTAAGTGAACGTTTTTTCCTAAAATGACTTTTGTCTCCTTGTTTTCAGCCCCTCTTCTTTCCTCTGTCCTTTACTATAACCAGGGCTCAGCAAAAGCTGCCTGGCTTTGTGCAGACCCTACTTAGGGTAGTCTTTTCTTCATTATTTTATTCATGGCCCCTCCATTTCATCGTTTGCCTTCTCGAAATGTGTTGAAATCTTTCTGTGGTTGATGACTTCCACAATGTCTTGGCTTTTATTGGTTGATTAATTTTGGTATTTCTGCAGTTTTATTTAAACATGGTTTCAGGAGGACCAGAAAGTAAATATATTTCCTAGTCTGCCATCTTGAGCTGAAAATCCCTGTGGATTTTAGCATCCAAAGTTCCCATGGGTAAAAAACCCAACCTTGGCATTAATAGATGTACACTCAAGATTTCAGCTTTTCTTGAGCAATCACTAAGGATTTAATATGCGGTCACTTCTAATGGGAAAATAATAACTATCTCATGGCGTTGATTTGAGGATTAACTTAGATAATGGACAAGAAAATGCTTTGTAAGGTTTTAAAATCTATAAAAAATGTTTTTGTTATTATTTGATTTGTTGCTATTTCACCTTTAGCTGACAGTTGTTTGTGACCTTGCTTATGTGAGAAAATGCCTTCTGGTTTATTGTTTTGAAAGCCAGATGATATTTTTCAATAGCTCAATGGAAATGGCATCATTTGTGAAGTTGAAGGGTGAAGGCATAAATGTTTCTTGACATTTGAGTCAACTATTGGTCTTCTGGGGCTTGTCCTTATTCTCCTGCAGTCTCTAATCAACATGGCATCCAGAGAGATCCTGTTAAAACATAAGTCAGATCATGTCACTCAAGTCTCTTCAATGGCTTCTTCACAGGAAAAGCAAAGTCCTCAAAGTGCCCCCACAGCCCTAGAAATCTGGGCCTCTGTTTCCTCTCTGACTGTTTCCTTCTCCTCTCCACTTTGCTCCCTCTGTTTTCCACACACTGACATCCTTTCTGCTCCTTGGATACTCCAAGCCCACTCTTGCCTCATTGCCTTTCCATCTGACTGTTCCCTCTGCTTGTACTATTCACTTCCCAGATATGCACCTTGCTCCCTCTCACAACCTTAGGTTCCCTCGTAAATTTTATCTTCCCCAGAAAGCCCTCAGTGATCACTTAGTTTCCGATCGCAGCCTCCTCCTACCAGCTAACAATCTCCATCCCCCTTCCCTGCTTGCTGTTTTTCTCCAGCACTTACCTGATATACTAGTTATTCTACCCATTTATTCAATTTTTATTTACGTATTTACACTTATGATTTTATATTTGCTTCCTTACTTTTGTCTCTCCCCTCAGCTCGAGAGAGGCTATATTCATCTGTGTTAATCACTGCTGTGTTTCCTGAACATGCCTAGAAAACATCCTGAAGAAGGGTGCCTGAAATTTGGTAAGGGATCCATCAATTTTCTTGGCTGAATGAAGAAATATGTTCATAAATTACTGAACAAATCTCTGGGGTTTCTGAATTAAGGACTAATGGGAAGAGGAAGGCAAATGGTTGGGACAGGGTACTGCAAGGAGTAGTATTTGGAGTACTCTGATAGCTATCCTAATAGATAACATTTTGTTCATTTAAATAGTTTGAACGAGAGAGCCGGGAACTAGGGACACACAGCATCGAGGTTTTATAATGCATTCTGTAGAGTTCTTTTCAAGTGTGTTCAAATATCATTGAAAATATATGCATGCATATAAACCTCTGTTACTTGATTTAGTGCTTTACAAGAGCCCCTCAAGGAAGGGGTAGTAGCAACTCTCAGTATCCTTCCTTTATGATGAGCTTAATTTATTCAAAATTACATCATAATTTATTTGTAACTGTGAAACTAGACTTAGTTATTTAGTAGACCCCCCCTAGAAACCTATGACGTTAATAAAACCAACAAAAATGTGTTCAGTTTCCAGTGATACACACACTACAGACTCAATTATGTGTCATCCATTTTAATGAAGGGAAGAAGTGATTTAACAAACACAGAGCAAACAGAATATGAAGTTTTGTCCTCCATTAATATTAGTAATGGATAAAGTGGGCTCCAACGCCTTCAAGGTAGCTTGAGACCCATCATCTGTGTGTCATGGGCAGGGGGATGCTCGGCCAGGATGTCTTTCTCTGTCACTGAGAAAAATTTCCATAATATATAATGATACTTACTGAAACAGATATGGGGCATTTGGGTAATTAGGAATCCGTTAGCATATTTTTCCGGAAGCCTTGACTACAAAACGAAGATAGTAGATTTGGACACTTCCAGCTATGCAGAAGTTGTTTGGGTATTCATCTTTATGCCGAATGCAGTAAGCTTATTTCATCTCTGCAGCTTCCCATATACCATTTTCCCACCTCTGTTTTGTGTTTGGAAAGACTTTTAGAAATTAAAACTCAAGTTAAAAAGTGAGTGACGGGCTTCCCTGGTGGCTCAGTGGTTGAGAGTCCGCCTGCCGATGCAGGGGATACGGGTTCGTGCCCCGGTCCGGGAAGATCCCACATGCCGCGGAGCGGCTGGGCCCGTGAGCCATGGCCGCTGAGCCTGCGCGTCCGGAGCCTGTGCTCCGCAACGGGAGAGGCCACAGCAGTGAGAGGCCCGTGTACCGCAAAAAAGAGAAAAGAAAAGAAAAGAAAGTGAGTGACAACTTAAATGATATATGGACTATTTTGCTGACTTACAAGAGCATGCAGAATTAAATATGACCCAGTTGAAATGTTAATTTTATTTTAATGTGTATATTGGGGTGGAGTCTTAAAGGTGCCAGAAAACAAGCATTCACCCGTCCTGTTTGGAACTGCAGCACACAGGCACCTTCAGTTACCAGTTCTGTTCATTCCACAGAATCATCTTGGGAAAACATAACTGTTTTTTATGTACCTGGTATATAAATTAGTTTGAAGAATTTCCCAAATACCTGTTAATATGTAGTTCTCCAATTCCAATCTTGCCACGTCCTGTACCAGTGACACAGCACATAGGAGTTTTATTTCTCTTTCTTTCTCTGGGTTGCTGAGAACCCAACGAAAGAACAATGGAATGGCATCAAAGAGATCAGGGTTCTTGACTCAGATTTGCCATAAAATAATAGTGTCCTCTTGGGAAAATTATAGTTATTCTAGGCCCCTTTCCTTTTCTTTACTTTGACAGAGCTGCACTAGATGACCCCAAGTAACACTGCACTCTTTGCAGTAGTAGCTTAGAGGTTATTGGTTTTCTGAAACAAATGAAGACAGTGACACAGGAAACTGTGCAAAATCTCTGTAACTATGTTTTCTTAGAGTTGCCTCCATTTTACAGATGATAAGATGGCTGAGCACAGAAGTAGGTGTTTTGACCAGAGGTTCCAGAGTAGATGGAACTGAACCACAAGTTTCCTTCCTTCCTGAAGCTCACTTAGCCAAAACATAGGCTTCTGAATATTAAGCTGTAAAGCATATTATCAGTATGCTTTAAAAGAAGCGGTTCTTCTAGGATTTCTAATTACTAGCAGGCGGTTTTGAAATTGTTAGAAGATCATCTAATTTTGTGAGATTTACAGCTCTATTTTCCTGTCAAGCAAGTTGTATTAGTGCCAGACAATCACCTGAGCTTCTGGATGCTTCTCTGACCCTCTTGAATTTTTCTTCTTGCTATCTGAAATTCATGCCAGATAAGCCTTTTTGTAGAGAGCATGTACAGACTTGTCTATTTTCATATAAGAAAGCGATGCAGTGAGCCAGGTCGGGGGTTAAGCCCTCATTCTCAGAGTGGTGTTGAGCTCCTGGTGAAATATTATCATCATTTCCTCCGAATAGAAAAGCAGTTATCTCAAGTTTTTAATGCCATTAACTATTTATACATTTATGTATAATACATATATTTATTGTACCTACGAGGTGTGCTCTCTTTGGGAAGTACAAAGCTATTTGAGACGTAAGTTGTTCGTTTGTTTGTTTTCCCACAAATACTGTGACCCTTTGAGCAGGAAGGTCTATGTTTTACTAACATCTAGAGCAAGCAGCTAACACGGTGTCTAAGATGTAGTCAATAAATATGAAATAGGTAAATGAACACATTTTTAAGGAAGGGCCAGGACATGAACAAATAGAAAATTTTCATTTTCAGTCACAAAGCCACAACAGACATAAAAATGATACAGACAACAAGTGCTACGGTCATTCAAAGAAGGCATAGAGTTGATACAACAAGGATCTCCTCTATGGCACAGGGAACTGTACTCAATATTTTGTAATAACTTATAAGGGAAAAATCTGAAAACGGAATCACTGTGCTGTACACCTGAAACGGACACGAAATCGTAAATCAGCTATATTTCAATTAAAAACCAAACAAACAGACAACAGCAACAACAAAAAACCAGAGAGGTCATAGAAGTTCTTATGAGATTCCAGAAGAGAAGAGAAGCCAGATGAGGACGGGAGAGGAGGCTTTTGAATCAGTTCAGAGGAGAAGTTACAGAGGAACTAGTCTTTGATCTGAACTTAAGATTAAGATGAATTAATCTGAATTAATTAAGATTGCAACACAGGGATATTACAGATGAAGGTAATCACATAAACTTGCTCTACTGAAACTTGCAGAGGTTATGAGTGTTGTTCAAGATCCCAAAGCAAGTGCATTGTGGAATCAGAATTTTAAGTGAGGCCTAATGAACTAAAAACAAAGAAACACAGAAACAAGCCCTTCCTGTGACACCACGTTGCCTTTGAAGTCATTTTTCTTTGGCGGGTTGGCAGAAACTGGTTCCAGTGTTTCTTGCAGGAATGACTGGCCACAGGACTGGGCGTCGTAGCTTCCTGCCAGGCGGCCGAAGGTCGCAGGCAGGTGGGTCACTGGGACACACGCGGAGGGGCTCCTGCCCGGCTCCCTGGCCGCTCAGTGCCCCTGCCCCAGAGCGGGGGTGGGGGCCCCAAAACAGCCTTGTCTGAGTCCCCTGCCAGTAGAGAGAGTATTGGCCCAACACTTGCAGAAAACGGGGACCTTGCTGGCAGTTCCGTGGAGGGACACAAATAAATCTTTGCCGACTTTCTGCTGAAGCTCAGGAGGGTTCACTCCTAAGCCTCTTACAAGGTCAGCTGCCGAGGCTGCGAGAGATGAGTCGGGGCTCGCCCTGCACCGCGGGGAGATCGCTGGTTAAAGCGCTCACGAGGGAGTGAACCGCGTGTCCGCACCGACACGCACGGGCAGACCTCGTCGATGCCTTCTGTTCGGGGTATGAAGCCCTCTCCTGCCTCTTCCAGGCTCTCTAGAAAGCATGTGCAGAGCCTCCCACCCCACCCTCGGACTCCGCGGGCCACAGCTGGAGGGACCAGCCAAGGAACCGTGGCAGGAAGAGGCCAGAGGTCAGCGGGCCTCGGCCGGAGCCCGTCAGTCGGTCCCCATTCACACACCACCAGACGATCCTCTTGACCTGGGCAGTAGCCGCCAACCGACCGCTGAGGTGAGCCCGGTGCGCGCTTGGCTACCTGGCATGGCTGGGAACCCCAGGATCTCCTGGCAGAGGCGGGCATTCTCCTGGGCCGGGTCCGCGGGCGTCTGCGTGTGCAGGGCCTGAACCACCTTGGCCAGGATGATCTGGCACAGGTTGAAGAGGCCTGGGGGGCGGGAGGAAGGAGACGGGGGGCTGGCACCGTGTCCAGGCCGCGCTTTCCAGCCGGAGAGACCGGAAGCCCCCTTCCCTTCCCTCGGTCCGGCCGCATCTGGGTTGGCCTCCCGGGACTTGATGAGCTTGTCCAGCAGCTCCTGAGGGACGGTGCTGCCCGTGCCCCACCAAGACTGGCAGCAGCGCCAGGGCCTCCCAGGGCACGGCGCCCCCGGCCCCAGAGCCTTCCCTCTGGTTCTCGTCACCGGCTGTCACCAGACTTGCATGCAACGTTCTTTTCTTTTCTCTTGTCGTCTTTACGTCCCTCAGCCACGCAATGCGGTGAAGCCCTGACGCTCGCTGCCGCGTCGATACACCCTGAGAACACGATGCTCAGCGAGAGAAGTCATACACAGAAGGACACACAGGGCGTGACCGCACTGAGGAGAAACGTCCAGAGCAGGTAGATCCACAGAGTCAGCGAGTGGGTTCCTGGTTGTCAGGGGCTGGCGAGGGGACGGAGTGATAGCTAAGGGCGTGAGGGACATTTTCGGGGTGACGGAAATGGTCCAAAGCAGTAGTGACGTCTGTACAGCTCAGTAAACTGTCCCCACACGCCCCGGTGCAGCCTGTGAGAGCATCGCGCTCAGGATGAAGGGCTGACCACAGGAAGACTGAACGAGCAGTGGGTCCTGGGCCCAGACGCTCAGCTGGCGCCCCCCACGTGGGGAAGTCACTGGGACTTGCTGAGCCTCCACGGAGACTGGCAGCAGCCCCCGAGCTCACAGGGCACTGCGCCCCCGGCCCCAGAGCCTTCCCTCTGGTTCTCATCACCGGCTGTCAGCAGACTTGCAGGTAACGTTCCTTTCTTTTCTTTTGTCTTTTTTCAAGGCAACTCTTGAGTGCATGTATTTAACATGCAGGGAACCAGCCCTGACTCCTTGATCTGGGTCTTCCAGCCTCTAGAGCCTCGAGGACATCCATTTCCGTTATTTACGCGCCCAGTGCCTGGGGTCTGATGATGGAAGCTGACACCGAGGGCGTCACCATGTGCGGGGTGATGTCAGTGGAAGAATCCCATGGCGAGGGCCTGCCTGAGGACCACGCACGCCCGGGCCCTCCCCGCCCCCTGCCTGCAGCCCTGCGCCTGGGAGCGGAGCTGGTGCATCGCGTGCCCGACGTCGTGGAAGTTGGTCTCCCGCTCATCATGCTGCAGCAGGGAGGGCAGGTTGGGCGTAGGCTTGGTGAAGTTGGCCACCATGGCCGCGATGGCGATCTGGCAGCTCCCATCGTGCTGTAGGCAGCCCGGCTGCAGGCCGAAGCAGGCCGCGTGCCCGGACTTCCCCACCCTGCGGAGGGACGTGGATGGGGCCCCGCTTCCACAGAGGAGCCCCGGCCCACGGCCGACAGGTTCCCCCACGCACGCACCGAGGATAGAGGTCAGGTAGAACTTGCCGATGGATGACCTTGCCCGAGGCCGCGTCCCAGACCGTTTAGAGCCTCACGTCTTCGTGACACATGCTGGTGCCCTCCTCCAGGTTGAAGGTCAGCCCCAGCAGCTCCTGGGAGATGCCCAGCAGCCCGCGTGTGAGCGCCTGCATGGGGAAAGCCTCATTGAGCAGGTACTGGTTCACGTGGTAGCGCGTCTCCTCCCCCTGTTTCATGTAGTAGCGCAGGTCCCAGGCGTTGATGGGGCCGTCAAAGTGCAGGCCCCGCCTCTGGCACTCGGCCTTCTTTAGCTCCAGGATCACGGCCGCTCCTGCTCCCCGAGGGGCTTCAGCTCCTGGGCCAGCTCACCTGCGGGCGGAGGGGAGAGGCTCGGCTACGTCCCTGGGGCGGCCCCCCAGCCACCCCCGACCCCGCGCCCCTCGAGGCAGAATGAAGGGTCTGGGAAGGTGACCCCCAAGGGCTGACACAGTGGGATCTCAGGCAGCACCACGTCCGGTCAAGGTCCGCCTGACCCCATCCCCACTGGGACTCGGGGAGGCGGTGTTACCTAGGACAGTGGCCACCACCTGGCTGGTCTTGTCCACATTCATCTCCAGCACGGAGTCGGCATGCGTGCGGAACCCCAGCAGGCGGGACTTCAGGGCCTGCAGCCTCACCAGCTCCCTGAGGATCACGCAGTTCTCCTGGAACCCAGAGACGGAAGGCGCTGGGGACCGAGGGCCACGGTCTCCCCGCGGGCCCCGGGCCAGGTCTCTGCAGGCGGGCAGGGCTCCCAGGCCACTGGCGGGCACAGCCAATCCCCCTTCCTCCTCCTCCTGGCCCGGATTTCTAGACACTTTGGTGCTGTCCTAACACGTGGTCTTTATTAACACAGGTCCTTTTGGAACCAGAAACGGCATGAACGTGATGGGCTCTAAGGCCAAGGGCAGGAAGAAATGCGGCCAGTCTTTCCAGGAGCCACCAAGGGGCCTCCCCGGGCTCAACAAGACAAACACGGCTGCCGTGCAGACAGTGGCTCAACCCCACGGCGCCCGAACACCCAGCCCCTGGCCGGTGAGACACCTGTTGCTGCAGGTCGCCCGTGGCTCACTGATGAGGCCCGGCCCCAGGCGTACGCCACCTTCTCTGGGGCCACCTCTCCGGTCTGCAGTGGGGTTCTCCTGGGAGCCCCCAGTCACCACAGGACCAGCGTGGCCTGTCTGTAGCCCAAGAAGGTGGGGACACAAGACTGTCCCCCGTGCCCCCCGCATCACCCGCGAGGCCGAGCGAGCACCAGTGGTGTCTGCAGGGAAGATGAAGGGCTCACGCACAGCCCCCATCTACAGAAGCACAGACTGCAGCCACCTGCGCTATGGAACAAACACAAGTGTCCGTGCAGGACCCGATGTCTGACTGTCAAGGCCATGCCCGGGCCACAGTGAGAAGGTGCATCCCCCATGCAAGCCACAGAGAGGGGATGGGGGGGCCATCTGCGATTCTGAGCTCATCGGGCATCACCCCAGAGGGAGAGGGAGAGGGAGAGGGAGAGAGGTAGACAGAAGTACAGAGGGAGAGAAAGAGAGAGGGAGGGAGAGACGTCTCTCCCTTCCCTGGGGGTTCTCTAGTGCAGCCAAGGCTGAAAACCACTGCATTTGGGGAGATGGGTCCTCGTGGAAGAGTTAAATAGTAGCTCACGGCATTATCGACACATACTAAAAAGGCCCCAAATCTTGGGGAGTCAGGGAGGGGAGTGTCGGCTGCCTCGTAAACGAGGAGAGACTGGGCATCAGGGGAGGTGCCTGTGCAGCCTGCGCCCAGGGCCCCGCAGACTTCATCTCCCAGCGGTGGTCCTGGGCTGGAAGTCAGCGGGGAGGTCAGGCTGTCCAAGCATCAACGTTGACTTCAGGGCTGATCTAAAAGGCGCCTGGTGTTTGTTGAAGCAGAGAAAAGAGAAAGCAGTAGGGAGAGGATGGGAGTGGGAGGGGGAGGGAGCCCCCCTCCTCAGCACTTCTACCGCTCTCCCTCTCTCTCTCCCTTTCTCCCTCTCTCCCTCTACCTCGCTGCCTCTCCCTCTCCCTCCATCTCTCCCCCTGCCTCTCTCCCTCCCTCTCTCCCTGTCCCTCTCTCTCTCTCTCCCTCTTTCCCTCCCCCTCTCCCTCTCCCCCTTTCCCTCTCCCTCTCCCCTTCTCCCTCTCTCCCTTCCTCTCTTCCTGTCCCTGCTTCCCTGTTCCGCACGCTCTGGCTCTACCTCTTTCCCTCTCCCTCTCCCTCCACCTCCTTCCCTCTCTGGAGAGGGAAGGAGGTGGAGGGAGAGGGAGAGAGAGATGGAGAGGGAGGGGGGAGAGGGAGAGAGAGATGGGGGGGGGGAGAGGGAGAGAGAGATGGAGAGGGAGGGGGGAGAGGGAGAGAGATGGAGAGGGAGGGGGGAGAGGGAGAGAGAGATGGAGAGGGAGGGGGGAGGGAGAGAGGGGGGAGAGGGAGAGGGGGGAGTGGGAGAGAGTGATGGAGGGAGCGAAAGATGTCTCTCCCTCCCTCCCTCTCTCCCTCCCTCTCTCCCTCTCTCCCTCTCTCCCTCTCCCTCCCTCCTTCTCCTCCCTCTCCCTCTCGCTCCAACTCTCCTTCTCCCTCCGTCTCTCCATCTCCCTCACTCCCTCCCAGAGAGGCAGAGATAAGGCAGAGGGAGAGAGGGAGAGGGAGAGATGGAGGGAGGGAGAGAGGGAGGGAGAGGGAGGGAGAAAGAGGTCTCTTCCTCCCTCCCTCTCCCTCTCCCCTCCTTCTCTCCCTCTCTCCCTCTCCCTCTCTCTCTCCCTGTCCCTGTTTCCCTGTTCTGGTCTCCCTCTCCCTCTCTCCCTCTCTCCCTCTCCCTCTCTCCCTTGTCTCTGCCTCTCCCTCCATCTCTCCCTCTCTGAGAGGGAGTGAGGGTGAGGGAGAGATGGAGGGAGAGGGAGTGACAGAGGGAGGAAGAGGGAGAGAGGAAGGGAAAGGGCGAGGGAAGGAGAGGGGGAGACGGAGGGAGGGTGAGAGAGGGAGAGTCGGAGGAGAGAGGGAGAGGGAGGGAAGAAGAGACCATTTTCCCTCTCCCGCTCTCCCTCTCTCTCTCTCTCTCCCTCTGTCCCTCTCTCTCTTCCTCTCTCCCTCTCCCTCCATCTCTCCCTCTCCCTCTCTCCCTCTCCCTTATCTCTGCCTCTCCCTCCATCTCTCCCTATGTGGGAAGGAGTGAGGGAGATGGAGACATGGAGGGAGAGGGAGAGTTGGTGGAAGAGGGAGAGGGAGGAGAAGGAGAGAGGGAAAGAGAGAGGGAGAGACGTCTTCGCCCCCTCCCTCTATCCCTCTCTCCCTTTCCCCCCTCTCCCTCCCTCTCCCCCCTCCCTCTCCTGCTCTCCCTCTCCCTCTTTAGCTCTCCCTCTCCCTCCACCTCCTTCCGTCTCTGGAGAGGGAAGGAGGTGGAGGGAGAGGGAAAGAGGGAGAGGGAGAGCGGAGCAGGAAAACAGGGACAGGGAGAGAGGGAGGGAGAGGGAGAGAAGGAAGACAGAGGGAGAGGGAGGGAGGAAGAGACCTCTTTCCCTCTCCCTCTCCCCCCCTCTCTCTCTCGCTCTCCTCTCCATATCTCTCTCCCTCTCTTCCTCTCCCTCCCTCTCCCTCCATCTCTCCCTCTCTCTCTCTCCCTCTCCCTTGTCTCAGCCTCTCCATCTCTCCCTCTCTGGGAGGGAGTGAGGGAGATGGAGAGATGGAGGGAGCGGGAGAGTTGGAGGGAGAGGGAGAGGGAGGAGAAGGAGAGAGGGAGAGGGAGGGAGAGAGGGAGACAGGGATAGAGGGAGGGAGGGAGAGAGGGATAAACGGAGGGAGGGATAGAGGGAGGGAGGGAGAGACGTCTTTCACTCCCTCCCTCTATCCTTCTCTCCCTCTCTCCCTTCTCTCTCCCTCTCCCCCCATCCTGCTCTCTCTCCCTGTCCCTCCACCTCCTTCCCTCTCCAGAGAGGGAAGGAGGTGGAGGGACAGGGAGAGGGAAAGAGGTAGAGGGAGGGCGTGCGGAACAGGGAAACAGGGACAGGGAGAGAGGAAGGGAGAGAGGGACAGGGAAGAGGGACGGGGGAGGCGGGAGAGAGACGGGGGAGACGGAGGAGGTAGAGGGAGGGGGAGGGGAGAGGGAGAGGGATGTGGGAGAGCGAGGGGGAGACGGAGGTGGAGTGGGAGTTAGGAGAGGGACGGGGAGAGGGACGGGGAGGGGGGGAAGGGGGGGGAGGGAGAGAGGGAAAGAGAGAGACGCAGAGGAAAGAAGGAGAGGGAAGAGAGAGCGAGAGGGGGACAGAGGGAGAGGGAGAGAGGGAGGGGGAGAGGGACGAGAGGAAGCAGGGAGAAAAGAGAGAAAGAACACACCATCTACATTTCTGTCAAATGACACCGGGGATTCTTACAC
This sequence comes from Stenella coeruleoalba, assembly GCF_951394435.1. Classification (NCBI taxonomy): domain Eukaryota; kingdom Metazoa; phylum Chordata; class Mammalia; order Artiodactyla; family Delphinidae; genus Stenella; species Stenella coeruleoalba. The sequence continues at coordinate 32,919,818 of NC_137153.1, read as the reverse complement.
AACCAGGAGAAAATAACACAGCGAGGCTCTTTCTCAGCTGGAACTGGAACTGCAGATGGGGCCAAACACCACCAGGGTGGCCACACATGTCCAGCTGCCGCCCCAGCCCCCTGAGTCTGGTCACCAGGGCTCTGAGTGTTTGCTCCAGGGACCTGGGGTTCACCCTGTCACCCTGGAGGTCGGGCCTAGACAGCAGGGCCCCGGGCTGGACACATGGGGGGAAAAGCATCCCCACAGGACAGCTTGTGCGAGCCGATTCAGCTGCGAGATTCTAGAGGCCCAGGATCACCCTGTGGCCCATGAAACCCAGGAGCCAGGAGGGTCTTGCATCGGGATTCCTGTCCGTTGGACTGTAACGTTTGTGTAAGGAATCTTGGAAACAGTGGTAACAAGAGTGAATTCGAACGAGCTTTAGGATATTATGGACCACTCCAAAGTGTGTGGGTTGCTAAAAACCCTCCCGGCTTCGCTCTTGTTGAAAATGAAGATCCCCGAGATGCAGCGGATGCTGTCTGAGAACTAGACGGGAGAACACTCTGTGGCTGCCGAGTAAGAGTGGACCTGTCCAATGGGGAAAGGAGAAGTCGAAATCGTGGCCGCCTCCTTCTTGGGGTCGTCGCCCTCGAGATGATTATCGGAGGAGGAGTCCTCCCCCTCACCACAGATGTCCAAGACGGAGAAGCTTCTCCCGCAGCCGGAGCAGGTCCCTTTAGTAGATATAGGAGAAGAGAGAGATCACTGTCCCAGGAGAGAAATCGCAAGCCCTCCCGATCTTTCTCTAGGTCTCCTAGCCGATCCAGGTCAAATGAAAGGAAATAGCAGACCACTTTGCAAGAGGAGTGGTGCACAGGAAATAACTTCATTTGACAGGAGTATGTACAGAAAATTCAGGTTTCGTTTGAGACTTCCGAAGCTTGATGCACTTTTTAAATGTTTTAGCTGTTCACATTTGTTTGTCTCTTGGGACAGTGACACATAAAGGTGTCATTCTCTATGGTTTGAAATGGGTCATATGAGGCATGTAATATGAAGAATTGTTTCTTTACAATGTTCTCTTAAGCAAAATTGAATTTGCTTTGAATTTTTGGTCTTGCCTAGACTGATAATAAAACTCTTAACTCCTGCCCACCTAAAGTGTGATGTTTATTATTATGGAAACAACACTGGCAAACATTGAAGAGACTTTCTGTAGCTGGGATATGGTATGCAGCTGTAGTTAAGCAAGCAGTCTTTAAAAGGTACTGTGAACACAAGCCAGCAGGTACAAGTGAAAGCCGCACCCTTACCCTAGATTAGAGGTTTAAGAATTCCACTAGTCTTCACACTGGACAAGAGGTTGTCCAGTGAGTTTAGAATCTAAGAAGTTTCAAGGAAGTTAGTTTCCCTTTGAGTTAGGTCATAAGTCCCCTCTGTGATTGCTGTACAGGAATACATAGCTCTTTGTAATGTTTTCTGGAAGTTGAGATTATCAAGATACCACTGTCTTGCCAGATGAAGGGTATATTGTAGAGCTGAACTTTGAGTTACTGTGCAGTTTTTTTTTTCATGCTGTCATTTGTAATATGTTTTGTGAGACTCCTTGGGATTAAAGTTTTGGTTCCAAAAGGAACAAAGAAAAAAAAAAAGGATCCACTTGCCAATGCAGGGGACACGGGTCCGAGCCCTGGTCCGGGAAGATCCCATGTGCCGCAGATCGACTAAGCCCGTGGGCCACAACTATTGAGCCTGCGCTCTAGATCCTGGGAGCCACAACTACTGAGCCCCCATGCCACAACTACAGAAGCCCGCACAGCTAGAGCCCGTGCTCCGAAACAAAAGAAGCCACTGTAATGAGAAGCACGTGCCCGCAACAAAGAGGAGCCCCTGCTCGCCGCAACTAGAGAAAGCCCGTGTGCAGCAATGAAGACCCAACGCAGCAAAAATAAATAAATAAATAAAAGACGATACTGGCCAGGTGATCAAGGGTAAAATTGTTTGTCACAAGTCCCGTTGATGGGGTGTATCCTTGATGTGTGTATCCTTGATGGTGTGTATCCTTGATGATGTGACCTGAGGAGAATGACATTTTTATCTCTGTCTGGATCTTCTGCCCCAAACCCCGTAACTCCAGCCCAACCATAAGAAAAACATCAGAAAACCAACAGACAAACAAATTGAGGGACAAAATACCTGACCGGTCCTCCTCAAAACTTTCAAGGTATCAAAACCCAGGGACGTCTGAGAAATGTCACAGCCCAGAGGAGACTGGAACAGAAAAAGGATGTTAGGGGAAAGCTAGGGAAATTCTAGTAAAGTGTGGACTTTAGTTAATAATAACGTATCCATCTCGGTTCCTTAGTTGGATAAGCATGTCGTACTAACGTACTAAAGTACTAACGTGTTGGAAATAGGGGTACTGGGTCGGGGGTCCACAGCACTCTGCACACTCTGTACAGATCTTTGCAACTTTTTTGTAACTCTAAGCTATTCTAAAATTAAGCAACTACTAAACAGAGATAAGAATGTTATTTCCCTGATTTGAACATGCCTGAGTTTGTTTTCATGGTCACATTTGTGCTATCTGGATGTGTCTTGGAATCAGTAGCAAAGGAGAGTTGCCAGCCCCTGGGAAGATGCGGCTAGTTTGCAGGTGGCTTGCTCTGGAGCTGAAGACCACGGTGGGAAGTCTGCAGCCTCGGGCTGCACTTAGAACCATGGGAGGGGATGGGCCAGCTCAGTTAGGGATGGAACCTATAAATAAAACTCTTTCTTTTCCATTATGGCTTATCACAGGATATTGAATATAGTTCCCTGTGCTAGACAGTAGGACCTTGTAGCTTATCCATCCTATATTTAATAGTTTGCGTCTGCTAACCCCAAACTCCCAATCCAACCCTCCCTCCCTCTTTCTCCCCCTTGGCAACCACAAGTCTGTTCTCTATGTCTGTGAGTCTGTTTTTGTTTCGTAGACAAGTTCATTTGTGTCGTATTTTAGATTTCACATATAAGAGAGATCATATATGTGTCTTTCTCTTCTGACTTACTTCACTTAGTATGATAATCTCTAGGTCCATCCACGACGTTGCTGCAAATAGCATTATTTCATTCTTTTTATGGCTGAATATATTCCATTGTATATATGTACCACATCTTCTTTATCCATTCATCCATCAGTGGACATTTAGGTAGCTTCCACATCTTGCCTATTATAAATAGTGATGCAATGAACATTGGGGTGCATGTATCTTTTCTTTCTTTCTTTCTTTCTTTTCTTTCTTTCCTTTCTTTCTTTTTCTTTCTTTCTTTCTTTCTTTCTTTCTTTCTTTCTTTCTTTCTTTCTTTCTTTCTTTCTTTCTTTTTCTTTCTTTTCTTTCTTTCTTTTTCTTTCTTTCTCTCTTTCTTTATTTTTTTGTCACACAGCATGTGGGATCTTAGTTCCCTGGCCAGAGATGGAACCCATGCTCCCTGTTCCGGAAGCACAGAGTCTTAACCACTAGACCACCAGGGAAATCCCAGGGGTGTATGTATATTTTTGAATTAAGAGTTTTCTCCAGATCTATGCCCAGGAGTGGAATTGCGGGACCCTATGGCAGCTGTATCTGTTCTCTGCACGTCTCACATCAACCACCTGCACTCTACTGTTTGCTCTCAACGTCATCTTCGGGAACACAACCTGCGACAGGGACCTTGACAAGAAGAAATGGCTCAGGGAAAAGCTACCTGCACAGGGAGGAGATAGAGGCCATCGACCCTGGGGTGCGGCGGGGAGAGTGGGCACAGAGATTTGTCATTTCATCCCTGATACTCAGCCCTCCTGGCTGCCCCACTCTAGGTCACCTCGGGATACAGAGGTGACCCGGTTAGAGTCCCAGCCTGTGCAGGAATCTAGGGGCACCAGCGGGTCTGAATAATATTAGTGCAGGGTCTCCCCCATGGCACTGGGGTTATTTGGGGCGGGTCATTCTCTGCTGGGGGCCTCTCCTGGGCACTGTGTGGGGTTCAGCAGCATCCCTGTCCCCACCCATTTGATTCCAGGGGCCCCTCCCCCCCAGTTGTGACAACCACAGATTTTCCCCAGACATCACCGAAGAACTGGGTGAGACGGAAGCAGGATGGCCCTGGGTGAGGAGCTGTGTTGAAGCAGCTGTGTTGAAGCAACCAGCCTGGCTTAGGGCAAGTTCTGCCCCAGTCCCGTCAGAGCCTGCATTTAGAACTGCCCCTTCCTCTCCCACCTCCCATGCCCTGCAGTGGTCTCCGAGACATCATCCCCGTGTAACAAATCACACCTTCTCAGTTTACTGTCCCCAGCACCTAGAAGAGTGTCTGCTATGTAGTAGATGCTTCCTAAATACTTGCTGAATAAAGGAGTTGAATAAAGGGATGAGTGGATGAATGAATGAAGGTTACCATGGAAGGAGGGGGGAGATTCCCTTTCTGGCTCTCGGGGGTTGGGATATCAAATGAAAGATCCATCCTAAATAGGGTGACCAGCCTTCTGGGGTTCCCCGGAAATGAGGGTTTCCCCACAGTTCCAGCGCTCAAACCTGAGCGGTCCTGGGCAAACTGGGGGCGGGTGTTGGTCACCCTGTGTAAACACAGTAACAATTGCAACTGCAATAGCAATGGTCGAGGACCTCTACGGTCTTATTGACCAGGCCCAGTTCTTTACCTGGCGGGGAAGGGTGGGCCGGGATTGGAATTCCGGTGATACAGGGTGGGCGGGTGAGGGCACACCCCGGGCTTGTGTAGGGGAGTCCAGGAAGGTTCTGGAGGAAGTGACAGTGACACAGGAGGGAGGGAGGAGTCTAAGGAAGAACATCCCACACGACAACGTGTGCCAATGGCCCTGGGCCCAAGGTCACACCTGACCAGGGCTTGCTTTTTTTCTTTTTTTCTAATTTACTTTTTCCCACATGGATATGCAATTGTCCTAATGCCATTTATTGAAAACTCCTTAATTTCCCCACTTTCTGTCATATCAAGTTCTCATCTATCTGTTTCTGGACCTTTATTCTCTACCATAGAGCTATACGTCCCATCCTTGCACCACTAGGGCTGTTTCATCACTATAACTTTATTTTTTATTCATTTATTTCTTTGGCCGTGCCGGGCAGCATGTGGGATCTTATTTCCCTGACCAGGGATCGAACCCGCACCCCTTGCAGTGGAAGCTCAGAGTCTTAATCGCTGGACCTCCAGGGAAGTCCCCAGGGCTTGCTTTGACATCCATCGAATGGTGGCGGGTGGGCACGGGGAGCAGCTGTCTGTGAGCCATCCTGTGTAGAAATGCAGGGTGGAGGGCAGGACAGCTGGAGCGGGAGGGGAAGAGGCGGAGGAGGGAGGGAGGGATGGCGGGCGGGCGAGAGACAGAGAGTTTCCGGAGACACTAGCTCTGGCCGTGTCCTAGGGCATGAAAGCTGAAAATAGCTCCTAGTGCCGGGAGCCTTGGAGCCGGAGCCTGGGAGCCAGGGTGACTGGCTCTCCTCCCTGGTGTGTGTGTGTGTGTGTGGAGGGGGGGTGGGCTCTGGACTTCTCAGGCTGGGAATGGGGTGCACGGAGCAGGGACGGAGCAGGGACCCTTCTCTCTGGGACCTCGCGGGCCATCCTTAGCTCACAAAGCTGAGCCACTCCTGGCCCTACGAGTGGGGGGCTTATCCTCCCTGTCCCCTGGATCACACCCCCTCACACACAACTTCCCCTTGTGTGCTCCCAGCAACCAAGAGAATGTGTTTTTAAAAGATTTGGGGGATGGGGGGTAAACATACAAACAAGAGCAGAATGGATACTTTTTCAGAATGGGAATGGTTCTGTGTAACCCCATCCCCAGGGTAACCAGAGTCCTGACCTCTAACACCCTTGACGAGTCAGCCTTGGTCTGGGCTTGCAGACCCACGGAAGCTTCCTCATCCCCTCCTTCAGACCCCGTCTCTCCCTCGGCGTCTTTGTGAGAGGCACCCGGGGAAGTGGGACTGCTAGGCTGTACTGCTGCTAGAACTCCACCTGGGCTCCACCAGGCTCCAGCCCCCCGCCCTGTGCACCTCTCTGACCCTGAGGCACCTCAACTGGTAGGAGCGGCATCACCTTCCCTCCCGGGACTTGTGACACTTAAGGGAGACACAGAAAGGACAAGCGTTTGGCTCCCTGGCTGGCAAAGAGCAGGTGCTCAATTGTCATAAGTGTCCGTATCAGTGAGCGTTCTCCAGACAAACAGAATCCATAGGGTGTGTGTGTATATACACACACACGTACATATGTACACGCATACAAAAATATACAGCTCTGTATATATGCAGTACTCATACAGACATATACACATATCGTATATGCAATACGCAAATACATATATACACACATATATATAAAATGCAGTTTGTATATATACAGTATGTCTACACACATATACACATAATATATACAATAGACACATACATATACACTATACATACACACATATGAAATGCATAGTTTGTATATATATACAGTATGTACACATACGTATAAGATATGCAATATACACACCTAGGTTCGTCTATATCCTACATATATATACACATACAAAGATATTTAGGTGTGTATATATACAGTATACATACATACACATATAATATATGCAATACATACACGTACATACATATAGACACACATATACACCTACATATAAAAGCATGTAGAATAAAAATATATATGTACTGCATCTATAAATTCGTCGTATATATACACACACATATCATATATAGGATACATACACATACACACCTATATGTAAAGATGTGCATGTACATACACATATAAATACATAGGCAAGTGTGTATCATTTCTTCTAAGATCAGGAACAAGACAAGGATGTCCACTCTTGCCACTTTTATGCAACATAGTTTTGGAAGTCCTAGCCACAGCAATCAGAAAAGAAAAAGCAAATAAATGGACCCAAATTATAAAAGAAGAAGTAAAACTATCACTGTTTGCAGATGACATGATACTATACATAGAAAATTGTAAAGATGCTACCAGAAAACTACTAGAGCTTATCAATGACTCAGTAAAGTTGCTGGATACCCAGAAGTCTGTTGCATTTCTACATACTAACAATGAAAGATTGAAAAGAGAAATTAAAGAAACAATCCCATTTACCATCACCTCAAAAAAATAAAATACCTAGGAATAAACCTACCTAAGAAGACAAAAGACCTGTAGTCCAAAAACTATAAGACACGGATGAAAGAAATCAAAGGTGACACAAACGGATGGAAAGATATTCCATGTTCTTGGATTGGAAGAATATTATCGAAATGACTATATTACCCAAGGCAATCTGCAGATTCAATGTAATCCCTATCAAATTACCAATGGCACTTTTCACAGAGCTAGAACAAAAAAGTCTTAAAATCTGTACGGAGACACAAAAGGTCCTGAATAACCCAAGCAATCTTGAGAAAGAGAAACAGAGATGGAGCAATCAGGCTCCCTGATTTCTAACTATACTACAAAGCCACAGTCATGAAAACAGTATGGTAGTGGCACAAAAACAGAAATATAGATCAATGGAACAGGATAGAAAGTCCAGAGATAAACCCACAGACCTATGGTCACCTAATCTATGACAAAGAAGGCAAGACTATACAAAGGAGAAAAGACAGCCTCTTCAATAAATGGTGCTGGGAAAACTGGACAGCTTCATGTAAATAAAAAAAAAACTCAACATGGATAAAAGACCTAAATGTAGGACCAGATACTATATAACTCTTAGGGGAAAACATAGGCAGAATGCTTTGCAACATAAATTTCAGTAATATTTTTCCTTATCTCCTAGAGTAATGGAAATAAAAACAAAAATAAAAAAATGGGGCCTAATTAGACTCAAAAACTTTTGCACATCAATGGAAACCATAAACAAAATGAACAGACAACCCATAGAATGGGAGAAAATATTTGCAAACCATGTGACCAACAAGGGATTAATCTCCAGAATTTACAAGCAGCTCGTGTGGCTCAATATCAAAAAGTAAACAACCCAATCAAAAAATGGGCAGAAGACCTTAATTGACATTTCTGCAAAGAAGACATGCAGATGGGCAAGAGTCACATGAAATTTGCTCAACATTGCTAAGTATTAGAAAAAGGCAAAACAAACTACAGTGAGATATCACCTCACACCAGTCAGAAAGGCCATCATCAAAAAATCTGCAAACAATAAATGCTGGAGAGGGTGTGAAGAAAAGGGAACCTTCTACACTGTTGGTGGGAATGTAAATTGGTACAGCCACTATGGAGAACAGTATGGAGGTTCCTTAAGAAACTAAAAATGGAGCTACCATATGATCCAGCAATCCCACTCCTGGGCATATGTCTGGAGAAAAACATGGTTCGAAATTATACATGCACCCAATGTTCATGGCAGCACTGTCCACAATATCCAAGACATGGAAGCAACCTAAATGTCCACCAAAAGAGGAATGGATAAAGATGAAGTGGTACATATATACAATGGTATATTACCCAGCCATAAAAAAAGAATGAAATAATGCCATTTGCAGCAATATAGATGGACCTGTAGATTATCATACTAAATGAAGTAAGTCAGACAAAGTCAAATATAATATGATATCGCTTATATGTGGAATCTTAAAATAATGATACAAGTGAACTTAATTTACAAAACAAACAGACTGACAGACTTAGAGCATGAACTTTTGGTTACTGGGGAGGGAGGGGTGGGGGGAGGGATAGATAGGGATTTTGAGATTGACACGTACACACTGCTGTATTTAAAATACATAACTAACAAGGACCTACTGTATAGCACAGGGAACTCTCCTCAATATTCCGTAATAACCTAAATAGGAAAGGAATTTGAATAAGTACTTATACATGTATATGTATAACTGAGTCACTTTGCTGTACACCTGAAACTAACACCACATTGTTAATCAATGATACTCCAATATAAATAAAAATTTAAAAAATAAAGATAATGAGATTCCTTTAAAAAAAATAAAACATACACATCTTGACATTAAAATACCGAAAAAAACCCCATGTTCCAGAAGGATATCAACAATATATTATTCATATAAAGTTTATAAATTAATAGAAGCCTACTATGTATTTTAATTAACATTATTTATATATGAGTTCATTAAGTTACTCTTTATTAATATTTATATACATTTATATATATTTATAGTAATAACAATATATAAATCGTCTGGGTGAATTCCCAAGAAGATGAAAAACATGGAAATTTATAGAAATGAGGGGAATTGTAGAGGAGTAGTTATCTAAAATCTGAGAGTGAAAGGAACTGTAATTGCTAACTCTAATTTTTCTTCCTTTTCTTTTTACAGACATATAAATGCCAATCATTTTTAAAATCTCATAGTTGGTATGTGCCTGAAAGTTACCAGCCATACCTTTTATTTATTTGAATATTATTTTATAAGATTGGAATTAACATTAAAATGGAAACAAAAAAATGTGTAGACACAGATTTTTATAGAGCGAGTTCCATGGAGGCCAATGCAAGGAGGGGAGACATTTTGAGAAAGAATTACTTTGAACTTGACTTGCAAGTTGATAACTGTTGGGGAAGGGAGTTTAATGCAACATAAACTAAGAAATATTATTTTATTTCCTTCTAGCCTTTGAAATGTTTCAACTGAATTTAGTAGTCTAAAACTTGGCACTGAAGAGCTAGTAAATAAAGATATTCATTAAATTGAGCAAATAAGTGGAACCCCTTTTCCACTTGATGACAAGGTAGATAATCTTCATGCTTCCTGAATTCTCCCTTAGGATTGATATTACTGGAGGTGTGTGTATGTTGGTGTTATGGCCCCACTGGGTCATTACTTTTCTAGTTTCATTACTTCATTTGTTAGATCTGCTCTCAAAGGGTCAGTGTACTGGTTGAGTTTTGTCTCAATGCAATGCCAGCTTTAGTATGTCAGAGCTGTTACAATCCCTGAGATTGGTTTTAACCCCAGCTCTGACTTTGTCTGTCTCTGTGCCATTTTTTTCTATCTGCAAAATGGGGACAACTACTGTAGAAGGTTAATGCATGCAAAGGTGTTAATACAAGTAATAGCCTTATAAGAGTGAGTGGCATGCTCAATAAAAGTAAAAAGAAAACAATAATATTCGTGGGGGTTCTCTCAGTCATTCTGTATGTCTGTCTGCAACTTCTTTTTCTAATGACTGGAGCAAAGCCAGGTTCTCAATACAATATCCTCTTTAACTTTATCATATTACTATTATAAATAGAGAGTTTATCCTTTTTGGTTCAAATCCTTCAGTGTTTCTTAGAAATATTTATGACAATGATAAAACTCACAACATTTCACTGGGCAAGCTGCCTCTGATATATTGTGTTTTCTAGACTTAAACCTACTGCAAGTTTGAATCCTCTTTGGTATGAGCTGTGCTTTTCTTTCTCAAAGGGCAAGAATACATCACTGTATTATTTCTAAGAATGTCTTTTATATTAAATCTGACACCAGCCTTTCCTTTACTCATACTGAATGATGTCACTTCAGAAAGCATTTGAAGACTTGCATAAGAAACATTTCAGGGAGGAAGATACATAGCAAAATTGTGGAGGTAAGAATGGATTTAGGTATTTTCTGCTTTTTACAATACTGGAATAGCTTGTAACAGATTAATTCAACTGCTGGAAAAAAAATAGGTAAGTTCGTTAAATTAAAAGAATATTATTTGTGGGCATCAGAGAGACACAAAGCTAGAGTAGATTTGATAGACTGAGTCCTAAAAGAAGGAAATGCATCATTGTGAGTCTGATACTCTGCACCACTTTTTCACTTAGGTAACTGCCAATTCATAAGCCAAATTATCAAAACACAGTAATATAGATCTATCTCACCACCACAGCCAATTAAATGTTGGCCAAAGAAGCTAGAGAAAAAAGAACACATAAGGCATGAGTACACTTATATAAATTTAAAGGATTTTTTGTTGGTAAGAGTAATTATTTTAAAGAGAATGAGGTTTAGTTCACAGGAGGGTTCATATGAGAAGAATCTGGTATGCTAGTTATGACCAATTTCTCCATCTACTGATAGCTAGATGGGTGTCCTTCCTTGTGAAAATATACAATTTGTGAACTCTGTATGTCTGACTTTAGTAAATATGCCACTAATAGTTAAAATTTTCCATTTGTCAATGTTAGGAAACAAAATCTTGTGTCCTAACTAGTGCTTGGTTCAATGCAATGACAATATGCACATTCAGTCACAGTAATTAATAGAAAAAGAGACTTACTTTTACTTAAAAGGAAATAAACTTTATCTTTTGATGGGAAAATTAGGAAATTAGCTTCATTAATTCTTCCTCTCCTTCACCTGTCTGCCTGCCTGCCTTCCTTCTTTTTTCTTTTACTCTTTCAACAAATATTTCTCATCTATACTCTGCCAGATGCTGTACATAATATCTGGGCATTCTGTCAACATTGAACTATTTTTGGTGAGATGAGAATCTCAATTTACAAAATAAGATCATGGAGAAGAAATCTATCAGAAAGTTCAGACAAAACATTTGTAGGAGAAGTGAGAGACTCTAGTGCTATATAAGTCAAGGGAAGAAAGGATTGAAAGAGGGAGCAATTATTTGAAGGAAGGGATGTAGATATTTTAATTGGAGAGACGGGGAAAAATGGAGAGGAGGGTGGAACTACTAAATGGGAGGTTAGGCAGTCGGCAGTCAGAACCCTAAATGGAAACAATGCTTTCAGCAAGTTAGATTTGAGCTAAAGAGGTATATGTGGTTCTGCGGTTTAGAGTTTGTGATTGCTTGTCTTTAGATCAAAGAGAATGGAACGTGTACAGGCATACCTCGGAGGTATTGTGGTTTGGTTTCAGACCACTGCAATAAAGAAAATACCACAATAAAGTGAGTCCCAAATTTTAAAAAATTTCCCAGTTCATATAAAAGTTATTTTTACACTATAATCTGTTAAATTGCAGTAGCATTATGTCTAAAAAGACAAGGTACATACCTTAATTGAAAAATACTTTATTGCTAAGAAATGCTAAACATAATCTGAGCCTTCAACAAGTTGTCATCTTTTTGCTAGTGGAGGGTCTTGCCTTGATGTTGATGGCTACCAACTGACCAGGGTGGTGGTTGTTGAAGGTTGGGATGGCTGTGGCATTCCTTAAAATAAGACACCAATGAAGTTTCCCATATCAACTGACTCTTCCTTTCATGAACAATTTCTCGATAACATGCAATGCTGTTTGACAGCATTTTACCGACAGTAGACTTCTTTCAAAATTGGAGTCAATCCTCTCAAACCCTGCCACTGCTTTATCAACTAAATTTATCTAATATTCTAAATCCTTTGTTGTCATTTGAACAATCTTCAGAGCATCTTTACCAGGAGGAGATTCCACCTCAAGAAAACACTATCATTGCTCATCCATAAGAAGCAACTCCTTATCTGTTAAAGATTTATCCTGAGATTACAGCAATTCAGTCACATCTTCAGGCTCCACTTCTAATTCCAGTTCTCCTGCTACTTTCAAAGTCACCCATTAGGGTTGGGATCAACTTCTTTCAAACCCATGTTGATATTTTGACCTTTTCTCATAAATCACAAATGTTCTTAATGGCATCTAGAATGTGGTGAATTTTTTCCAGAAGGTTTTCAATTTATTTTGTCCAGGTCCATAAAAGGAATCACTATCTATGTCAGCTATAGCTTTATGAAGTGTATTTCTTAAACAAGACTTGAAAGTCAAAACTTCTCTTTAATCCATTGGCTACAGAATAGATGTTGTGTTAGCAGGCATGAAAACAACACGAATCTCATTGTATATCTCCATCAGAGCTCTTCGGTGACCAGATGCATTGTCAATGAACAGTAGTATTTTGAAAAGAATCTTTTTCTGAGCAATAGGCTTCAAAGGTGGGCTTAAAATATTCAGCAAACCATGCTATAAACAGATGTGCTGTCATCCAAGCTTTGGTATTCTATTTATAGAGCACAGGCAGAGTAGATTGAGCATAATTCTTAAGGACCCTAGGATTTTCAGAATGGTAAATTATTGGCTTCAACTTCAAGTCACCAGCTGCCTTAGACCCTAGCTAGATAGTCAGCCTGTTCTTTGAAACCAGGCATTGACTTCTCCTCTTTAGCTATGAAAGTCCTAGATGGCATCTTCTTCCAGTATAAGGTTGTTTTGTCTACATTGAAAATCTGTTGTTTAGGGTAGCCACCTTCCTTAAGGACCTCAGCTAGATCTTCTTGATAACTTGCTGCAGCTTCTAAATCAGCACTTGCTGCTTCATCTTGCATGCACTTAACATTAATGGAGACAACTTATTTCCTTAAGCCTCATGAACCAGTCTCTGCTAGCTTCAAACTTTCCTTCTGCAGCTTCCTCACCTCTCTCAACCTTCATGGAATTGAAGAGATTTAGGGCCTTCCTCTGAAGAGATTTAGGGTCTTCCTCTGGATTAGTCTTTAGCTTAAGGGAATGTTGTGACTGGTTTGATTTTTTGATGCAGACCACTAAAACTTTTTCCATATCAACAATAAGGCTGCTTTGCTTTCTTGTGTTCACTGGAGTAGCATTTGTAGTTTCTTCCAAGAACTTTCCCTTTGCATTCACAAGTTGATTAACTGGCAGCACAAGAGGCCTAGTTTTCAGTCTATCTGCTTTTAACGTGCCTTTCTCACCCAGCTGCATCATTTCTAGAGTTTGATTTAAAGTAAGAGACATGTAACTCTTCCTTTCATTTGAAAACCTAGAGGTCATTGAAGGGTTATTTACTGACCTAATTTCAGTATTGTTGTGTCTCAAGAATAGGGAGGCCCAAGGAGAGGGAGAGATGGAGAATGGCCCATCGGTGGAGCAGTCAGAACACACACATTTATTGATTAAATTTGCTGTCATATAGGTGTGGTTTGTGGCACCTCAAAACAATTACAATAGTAACGTCAAAGATCACTATTCGCAGATCACCATAACAAATAATAAAACATTTTGAAATATGCAAGAATTACCAAAATGTGATGCAGAGGCCCAAAGTGAGCAAATACTGTTGAAAAATGGTGCCAATAGACTTGCTTGATGGAGGCTTGCCACAAACCTTCAATTTGTAAAACATGCAATATCTGCAAAGGGCAATAAAGCGAAGCACAAGAAAACAAGGTATGCCTGTATACATGCTAATGGAAATGGTAGAGAAGGAAAAGGTAGCAATACCAAAGAAAAGAAAGAAAAAATAATGGCATAACTTTGTTGAGATGTCAGGTACGATGGGATCCAGAGCCAGGGAGTGGAAGGGAGTGGAGGGGAAGACAGGAAAGTGTTTGGTAAGAAGACAGACGTCCCCTCCTGTTCAATAAGTAATAAAGAAAAAATAAGAGCATGTGCTGTGGGGATTGAGGGTAGGAAATTGAGGTAGTTTTGTCTTTTGGGCCTTTTAAGTTTTTGTGATATATCTGAAACATTAGTAAGAGAAAAGTATCTACATGTTCATAGAAATGTACATCTTTAAAGGATGAAATTTACTTTAGGTATATTAAATCACAATAATCCTGCCTTTAAAACGAGAAAAAGTGAGTTACATTGACCTACCTCCCCTTTTTGTTTTTGCTTCATCATGTAACGATACAATGATAATATAAGTTATTTAGTCCCAGGAAAAGAAGAATGCAAAAATTATAAAATTATTTGTACAAATTAAGAAAAAATTATAATTTAGATGGTGAACAACTTGTTACTGTTTTTGATGATAATCAATGTATTTATATCACACTTCATGATTTCTAGTTCCTTAGAAATTGGGTAGACTGGCACATTTTTCTCTACTAAAATGATAAATGATCTTAAGTGATAGTAATGGATATGTTTATCAAATAATAAAAGCAATAAATAAGCTAAGAGTAGTAGCTTCAGTACATACTTATTCAATGTAGGATATATTGTATTTTTATTACTAGTGATGTGGCTGTTTAAGAGAAGTAATTGTCATGTATGATTCTTTTTACAGTTAGTTATAAATTATTTCCTTATCATGCTTTAAAGATGTCTAAAATATTATGGTTTCAGAATTAGGAAAGATCAAATGATTTTTTTTTTACAATTCATATATTTCTAAATTATCTTTATGAATCATAGCTAACCAAAAACTTCAAAATTCTGGGCCCAATAAATATTATTGACAGAATAATCATCTTAATTTAGTAATAAAGGTACTATTTTTTTAAATTTATTTATTTTTTTGTGGTACGCGGGCCTCTCACTGCTGTGGCCTCTCCCGTTGTGGAGCACAGGCTCCGGACGCGCTGGCTCAGCGTCCATGGCTCACGGGCCCTGCTGTTCCGCGGCATGTGGGATCTTCCTGGACCTGGGCACGAACCCGTGTCCCCTGCATCGGCAGGTGGACTCTCAACCACTGCGCCACCAGGGAAGCCCTAAAGGTGCATTTTTAGTACTATATAGCACACTAACTAATACATACCTTTTTAAGAATAGCAATCACAAATTTGCAGTGTTTTTCCTGTTTGTGAAGAAGCTGCTTGTAACACTTTTTTTCCAGAGAAAGCCTTAGGCTGTGCTAAAGGATGAGGGCATGTTTCATATAGTGATAAATAACAACAAAAAATGAAACATCAAAAGTAGTGTGAACTACAACATGCATGGAAATTTATTGAGATACTATTTCTAAGATTTTAAAAATCTTTAGAATTTATTCATTTTAAAAATTATTTTTAAGCAGTATCCCATATATAACAAACTCTTTTGTTAAGCCCTTTGTAATGTAGGAGTTTGAGAGGCTAATGTTCCTTTTCTAGAAGGATTATATCTATAGTGTCAGGAAGCAGCATAATCTACTTTTGATACCATTCAAGTACCACAGGGAGTATAAGCTTACATTGTAAAATTTTTACTGGAACATTTGACCACTTGATTGTTGTAAAAAGTTCAAACAAAAATGAATGTTTTTTGACATTCTATTACATTAAATATTACTTTCCTCTATGTCTGATATATTTTGCTGTATTTCCTACCAAGCATCTATGAAGAACTCTGAATTTATTTTCTACCATAATTATTTATCCTATATTGTGTGTTTATTTGTTTCTGTGGTATGTTAGAGAAATAAGTCTTGACTACCTCTGGCTTTCTAATTCTTTTTCTGGATTGTGCATTCTGTTATTCACACTACATGTAGATTTTTTGTTTTCATTTTTGTCTTTATTAGGACTTCCCTGGCAGTCCAGTGATTAAGACTTTGCCTTCCAATGCAGGAAGGCTTTGCCTTCCAATGCAGGGGTTCAATCCCCTGTCAGGGAGCTAAGATACCACATGCCTCGTGGCCAAAAACAAAAAGCAAACAAACCAAAAAACCATAAAACAGAAGCAATGCTGTAACAAATTCAATAAAAGACTTTAAAAATGGTCCACATCAAAAAACATTTGGCTTTATCATCTGAAACCTCTACTTGCCTCTTTCCAAAATAAATGCTTATTCATCTATTTTTGCTTTTCTGTTTATAATACAATATAGATAATAATACTGTATGTACTTTTCAAAAATTCTTCTCTCTAAAAGATATTTTGAGTATTGCTCATGTCTTTAAGTATGATACTTTGTTTCTTTGATAGTTATGCTACCTCAGATATATGTTTTTCTTATTGTAATCCAGACCTTTGCTTGATCAGCACAGATATCTAGAGGGATATCACTCTAGTTAGTTTCCTTAGTTAAAGGAGGGATGTTTTCCTGAGTATGGAGACAATTCTGATAAGAAATAAAATGTCTTTGCTCCATGATTCTACATGAGAGTTGAGAGGACTCACATTTGAACAGCTTCTTCCATTGAATTCTCTCTCCCTTTTATTTAAAGAGGGGGAGCTACTTTTTAATCCTACTCTCACATTCATTATATCAGAGTGGTTTCATTGTTCTTTAGTCAATTGTTTGGGAATGAAAATCCAAGGCTCATTCCATCGCCCAGCTCTCAACTCTCCCACATATATTTTGCTAATAATGAGGAATTATACTAAGAGTATTTTTTTGATGGACTTATTCTTATTGGTGTTGAGTGGTAGATTTTATAGGTCT
Organism: Stenella coeruleoalba; assembly: GCF_951394435.1. Taxonomy (NCBI): domain Eukaryota; kingdom Metazoa; phylum Chordata; class Mammalia; order Artiodactyla; family Delphinidae; genus Stenella; species Stenella coeruleoalba. The sequence goes on along the minus strand of NC_137153.1, from coordinate 32,902,748 downwards.
TTGGATTTGAACACCTTCTGATCCAATTTGCTGTAGAACTTAACAGAAATGAAATACTGCTAAAAGCAAGAACAAATGGGTTCTGATTTTTAATTCTAGAACTATTGCAGATTTAATATTTTTATATTTGTTCTGCCATTTGAAATGGATTCTGATAGGGAGAGAGAAATTCCTGTATATAATAAAATTCCTTGGGTAAAGCTCACTGGTTTCTTTAATAAAGCCTTTTTCTTTGCTCCTTCCAACATCTGTCAATAAAAATGTAATTACTATTTTTGTCAAGAGAAAAGGAAAATACTTGTTTTGTTTTTCAAGTGTCAGAAACAAAACCCTTACCTCACTAAAGAATAAGACAAAGATGTTCACTATGACTAGTACAGTTTTACTCAGCATTCGAGGTATTAACTAATGCAATTAGGTAAGAAAATTCAGTTCTAATCTAAATAATTAGAAAGGAAATAAAACTACATTCATCATCACAGTATATGACTGAATATTAGGATAAAACCAATATCAGCACAATAACTACCAGAAATGTGACAATAAAAGTAAAACAGTAAATACGGGATATAATGAGAGAGAAGATTCAATTTGAGTTAACAACAAAAAACAGTTACAGAAACGTGCCTCAGTACAAACCTAAACAGTAATGTGCAAAACTGGAACGCACAGAGTATATATTATTAAACAGAAAGAAATGTCTATGCTCTTGAATAGGAAGTTGTAACTTCATAAACTGTCAATTTTCCATAACCTAATTTATAGATTTAATTAAATTCATATAAAATAAAATTTCCAACAATTGCTTTTCATGGAGCCAGCTAACTTGATTATGATATTCATTTGGAAAGCATGAGTAAGCAAAATAAATAGACAAAGAAAAAGTAGAAAAGCAATATTAGGTTCTTCCAGCTATTTAAATGTATAGCTCTATACTTCCAGCTATTTAAATGTATAGCTTCTATAATTAATTGTGTGTGGTATTAATGCACAAATATAAGAGCAACATATCAAAATTTAAAATACCAGGAATATACACAGAAGATAGTAAAATTTGCTAGCTGATAAACTTGGCATCACATTACAATGAAAGAAGGTTAACTTTTTAAATAAATTATTTAATAGATATTCAGATGAGTATAGAATTGAACCTGTATGGTATTGTATAAAGGATAAATTCCAGATGGATGAGTGATCTAAATAGTAAACAGTGAAATAATACAGATGTTAAAAATGGTTAAATTCCTTTGTAATCTTGAAATGCGTAATACCATTGTAAAATTCCAAAGCAATAGTAATAGTGATTGATAAATACAACTCATTTAAAAAGCAAACAAACAAACCAAATCAGACTTTACATGCATTAAAAATAAAAATCAAAAAGGAAATCACAAATAGGAAACAAAGGAAAAGTATTTGTAATTTATGTCACACACTTAGAATCTGTAATATCAATAAAGAAAATGAGATTATGTAAATTAAGTATATATTTAGAACTGAATACAGAATTTAAAAATATTAAACTCATATAAATATTAAATTTACTTACCTATCTGACTGGAAAAATCCAAGTTTGAGAATATACTGTAATGACAAGACTATGGGAAAATAGGCATTTTTCCACAATAAAATGAAAAATGTTATATTCCTTTGATGATATCAACAATATATACATTTACCCTTTCACCTAGCAATTTCAATTCTAAGAATCTACTCATTCTGCTTTTTATAATGAGATATATATTTGTGCAACAGTTTCTTCATCTTTTCTTGAAAACTTCCTTTTATAAAATTAAGAATTCACTAAATACAATCTTGTAAGTGATTTAGTGCATAGGGAATTTCTGTACTCAACAACATGACCTCATTCTTCTTATGTTAGGGCATTTAATGCTTACTTTTGGAGTGTCTTTGGCAATTGAACACTGTATAACTTCTATCTTTGGACTAGTTATTCTATGGTACTTATACTCAGTATATGACTATTATATGGGTACTTCTACTCAATATATGAATACTACAGTGTAACAATGGAGACACAAGTCTAATGCAAGAAAAGCATTATCACAGTGTCCACCTAAATATTGAACCTCCAACTTAACCTAGGCTGCAAGAGATAAAATCAGCCTGTTAACCATTTTTGTCTGTACACACTGACCTCAAATATATAAATTTTATTTTCTCTTCTCAAACCTAAAATAAATTAAAAATTTTAAGCTGTAAAAGATAATACTGATCTCTTCTCCAAGAATGACTTATACACAAATATGTTCATTTTGGCGTTATTTATGACATTAAAAATTTAAAACAACCCCAAATTAATGGAAGGGCTTGAATGAATAAGTTTTGTTATACCTGCCCAATTGAATACAAAGAATCCATAAAAATGAATGGGGAAAATTTTTATACATTGGTATGGAGTCATACCTTCATGCAAATATTCTTAAGAAGACAAGGAAAAGGTGCAAGAGAGTTTGTGTGTGTATGTACACGTATTAGCTGCATATTATGAAAGAAATGAAGGAAAATATATATTTGAAAAAGGAAACACTGAAATAACCACAATTATAATACAAATTGTTTCTTTTAAAGAGTGAAAGGCATAGATTGGAGAGAATAGGAAGAGAAATATGGTGTTTGTTTTTCTAAATATTTATCATTTTATAGTCTTGCCTTTGGAATGGTATAATTTTACATATTTAAAAACCAAATTATGGTATCACACTTTCTGATTTCAAACTATACTATAAAGCTATAGTGATTATAACAGTATGATGCTGACATAAAAATAGACATAGACAAATAAACAGAACAGAGAGCCCAGAATTAAACCCCCATATATATAGTCAACTCATATATGACAAGAGAACCAAGAACACCCATTGTGGAATGGATAGTCTCTTCCTCAAATGGTGCTGGGAAAACTGGATAAACACATGCAGAAAAATAAAATTGGACCCCTGTATTACACCACTCACAAAAATTAACTTGAAATTTCAAAACCTTAAACATAACACCTGATACCACAAAACTCCTAGAAGAAAATAATTGATCTTGACAATGAGTTTTTGGATATGACACCAAAAACACAGACAAAAGCAAAATTCAACAAATGGGACTATATAAAACCAAAAACTTCTGCACAGCAAAAGAAACAATTAATTAAAAAAAAAGGCAACATACAGAATGGAAGAAAATGTTTGTAAACTGTATATCCAATAAGGAATTAATATCCAAAATATAAAAAGAACTCATACACCTCTATAACAACAAAAAAATTTTTAATGCCCTGAAGAACTAAATAGACATTTTCCAAAGAAGACATCCAAATGACCAACAGGTACATGAAAGTATTCTCAGCATCACTGATCATCAGGGAAATGCAAATCAAAACCCAATAAGATATCACCTCACACCTGTTAGAATGGTTATCATCAAAATGACAAGAGATAACAAATGTTGGCAAGGATATAGAGAAAAGGAAACCCTTCTGCACTGTTGGTGGGAATATAAAGTGGTTCAACCACTATGGAAAACAATATGGAGGTTTATCCAAAAATTAAATAGATCTTACATATGATCCAGCAATTCCACTCCTGGGTAAATACCCAAATAAAAACATGACATTGAAGAGATATATGCATTCCCATGTTATTGCAGCAGTATTCACAATAGCCAAGATACAGAAACTACCTATGTGTCCATCGATGGAAGAATGAATAAAGAAGATGTGGGGGGTGTGTGTGTGTGTGTGTGTGTGTGTGTAATATTATTCAGCCATGAGAAATAAGAATATTCTGCCATGTGTGACATGGATAGACTTTGAGAATGTTATGCTAAGTGAAACAAGTCAGACAAAGATAAATACCATATGATATCACTTATATGTGGAATCTAAAAAAGCCAAACTTGTAAAAACAGAGAGTAAAATGGTGGTTACCAGGGGATGGGGCTAAGAATGGAAGTGGGAGGGATAGGATAGATGTTGTTGAAAGGTACAAACTTGCAACCAGTAGTAGATAAGCCCTAGAGATCTAGTGCACAGTATAGTCAATATAGACAACAATACTGTATTATAATCATCAAACTTATCTTAATTATTCCAACTAAAGAAATACTTATGTGATGTGAAAGAGCTACTAATTATCACTACAATGTCAGTCATATTACAATACATATTTAACATGTAGTACATCTTAAACAATGTATGTCAAATGTATTTCAATTAAAAAAATAAAAACCAAATTAATTACAAAAGCAATTTCCTCTAATTGAAAACTAACTAAAATAAATTAATCCAACCACATATCATATTGGGGACCTAAACATACATGCACAAAATATAATTATTTCAAATGACTTTAGAATACAACATTTTAACTCTGTGTCTTTAGTGTAATATATACTAAAACCAAATAGAGCTTCTAAGAAATCCCAAATATTATTAAGGTGGCTAATACTGAATAGTAAACCAATAAGTATTATTGTACAGCTGTGTTTAAGTGCATGGAGCCCTGCTGCCTTTCTATAACATAGATTTGGGAAATGGGAATAGATATTCTGTTACTAAGACAAGTTGAAGCACTGATTTTGAATAGGATATTAAAGACAATGTTCTGTAAAGCATTTGATAACTTTTAATTCTCTTCCAAGTTACATAGGTAATATGAGCAGACGGGGTCACTATTTCACTGTTTGCTTAACCTCTGCCTTCTTCCCACAATTTATCAGGATATATTCATGTCCCTCACCATGTGGTAAGATTTTATTTTGCATCAGTCTTTTACTGAACTTCTTAGGCATATGAGTATCTCTTCCACAATATGGGAGAAATTAAACCTGTCTGATTTGAACTAGCCAGGTTTGGCTCTAGATAGTGGAGCTGGAAGCAGGAATTTAGGATTCCAGATGATAAAAATTCATGGTTTTTATGTCACATGATTTTTGATTAAATGCCTTTTCCAACTCTTAAATCATTTTTCATTTGATATTATTTTCAGATCCTGAGGCATCCAGGTTACCCTTATTTGGGCAAATTGACCTGTCAAATTTTAACACAAATAACAAATAGGTGGATTACTCGAAATATCTTACAGACACAAATTAGAAGATAAAATGTATTTAATGTTTTTCCCCGTATCATTTATGGAGATAATTAGAAATGGAATAATCAATCAATAGAAATTAATGCCACTCAAAGCAGGGTACAAGAGACAGAAATGTATTTCCTTGGACACAGGAAAGCCAAAGTGAGATATAATTGGAAGGCATGCTTGGGCATTAATTCTGTCTCCTTTCTTAAGGAGGTAGCCTTGACATTGTAGAGCTTGGTGAGGTCACAGGAAAATCTATTATTTGCGAATATTCAGTTAAATAAAAGAGTTCAGATTGTTATTTTAACACCATACTGAATGGTGGCCTGACTGTATTATAAAAAATAGTGTTTCAGGAAGCTTAGTCTTTTTGGATCAGATAGGACTTTACCTTCTTTCAACAGTCATTCATAACTTCTTTCCTTTGCAAATAAAGCTCAGAGAAATCAGACCAAGATGCTCTACAACTATTATTTTTCTTGTGAAATCACTTGTTTTTCCAGAAATTTCTGAAATCATTCCTAAATTGAGATTATGTATTAATTGTGTGTTCGGTCTCCTTCTGCCTATATTAGAGCCAATTATAAAGATGTTTTTATGTTAAACATTCTTTATTTCAAGATTTAGGAGCCAGAAAATGAAATTTCTTTAGCCAGGGATAGTTTCACATTGGTCAAATAGTCATAAAACGTTCAGTTCATGTTCTCCACACATCTTTCTATACTTAAAAAGTTCATTATTGATCACATATATTGTTAAATTCACTTAGTATAAATAATAAATATTTAAAAGATAAAGATTAAATTCATGGATAACAGTAAAGCATATTTCCTTCTGTAAGATTCCCTTTCTTAACCCTGTAGAATATAAGTTTTCCATTTCTTTAAAGTGCTTAACAAACCAGAACCAACTCACAGCAACATATACTGATGAACAAAGGTAAAAGATCTCTGACATGCCCAAGAATATCCATGGAGAACTTTAAAATATAAAAGCTTAGATTAGTTCAAACGGAAGCAAAGTGGACATATTCCAGGCTCACATTTTTTCTAGGAAGATAATTGTATCCATTTGAGTCTGGCAGAGATAGGTTTTTGGATGAAATTTGATGGCAGACATAGTATGAAGCGCAATTAAAAAAAATCATAGTAGAAACATCAAGTTAAAAACATACAGTTAAATTACTATGGAAGTGAAAAATACTGTAGTTTAATAGCACTGACAGGCGATGAAAAGCATACCTATTTTCACATTCAATGGCCAGATTACACCTTTAGATACGTTAATGACATCCAATAAGGGATATGGGCTCACATTTTGTGCAAAAAGTTAAAACTGACCTAATAATATCACTGAAATTAACTTGAAGCCTAGATAGTAATAAATGTCCACTCAATGAAGTGGAAATTGTGTTATATTGTAATAAATCAATAAATACTACTATATGGGATATAGTATTTTAAAAGCCTGGGAATTGTGTATTTTTCCACGGCGTGCAAAGGGACTTTCATTTTCTAACATAAAGAGAAAAGTAGGGGCTTCCCTGGTGGCGCAGTGGTTGAGGGTCCGCCTGCCGATACAGGGGACACGGGTTTGTGCCCCGGTCCGGGAGGATCCCACATGCCGCGGAGCGGCTGGGCCCGTGAGCCATGGCCACTGAGCCTGCACGTGCGGAGCCTGTGCTCCGCAACGGGAGAGGCCACAACAGTGAGAGGCCCGCATACCGCAAAAAAAAAAAAAAAAGAGAGAGAGAGAAAAGTATATCCAAATCTTCCAAGTCTCAGATTTAGGAGCTGGTCAAATTTAATCTCAGAAATATATATGTGTGTGTGTGTATACACACACACACACACAGTATTTAGCAGCCTCAAAAATGTATATTGTAGAAAATATTAGAATAAATATATTAAGACAAATGGGTTATCATTTTCTAAGTTTATTAAAGGTTGTCAAAGTTGGGATTCTTGATCTATGGAGTCCATTTATGTTTTTTGGGAAGTCCAATTGTTTTTGTTAGGAATGGGTATGTAGCTTTTTTATTTTTTCAATAAGAATTAGAGTCACTAAAACGAGTAATGGTAATATGAAAATCCAAAACAAGAACCAGTGGAATGGGACTTCCCTGGTGGCACAGTGGTTAAGAATCCGCCTGCCAATGCAGGGGACATGGGTTTGAGCCCTGGTCTGGGAAGATCTCCCATGCTACGGAGCAACTAAGCCCATACGCCACAACTACTGAGCCCCCATGCCACAATTACTGAAGCCCGCATGCCTAGAGCCCATGGTCTGCAACAAGAGAAGCCACCGCAATGAGAAGCCTGCGGACCACAACAAAGAGTAGCCTCCGCTCGCTGCAACTAGAGAAAGCCCACGCGCAACAACAAAGACCCAACGCAGCCAAAAATAAAGATTAAAAAAAAAAAAAAGAACCAGTGGCACATCATTTGGAAGATAGGAAAAACAAGAATGTTCAAGAAAATATACAAAAATAATTAGAAACATAGTCCTAAATTTGAGAAGTGCAGATTACTTCAAAAATATTTTGTACCTATTCTTGTGAGAGTAATTGTACCATTTACGTTTAATTAGTACCATTTTAATTAGTATCATTTAAAACTTAAATTCAGATAGAGTTTTCAAGAGGGTAGTTATATGTTCATGCCCCTAAAGTCATATGATAAAGGGGGCTTCATGTGACCACTGAGGTACAGCCAGTCTGCTTAGAGACAGCTTGGGAGCCTCATATAAAGATGATAGGTTTCTGCAGGTTTTTACTCTTTTTCTAAATACTTCTAAATGAATAGCACAATGCCAATTATTATCACATTAACTCATCAAATGCTAGTGGGTTTATCTTTCCTTTTTTAATGTGTCAATGTTGTTGATACCACTTTCCAGAGGAGATTGAGCAAAGATCAGTGATCGCAGCATAACTTTATGTAGGATGACTATGAGGGTCATGATTTAATACCATTTATCCTAAAGTAGAAAGTTTAAATATTTCCATTGTGCCCTTTTTAGGAGTTTTCATAATCTTATGATGAACCATCATTTTAGTTTACAGATTTGTCAGAATTAGTTAAAGCTCTTTATTAACAGTGACCTTTCCCTCCTCCAACCCCTAAATAAACAAAAAACATATTTAAAAGCATTTCAAGGTAAGGCTTATTTTTCTTACAGATTAAATCACTTGACTAGGGTTTTACTGCTGAATATGTTCTATATTCTTCCTAATACCAAAACAAAAGTAAAACTGCAAATGATGAACATGGGTTTTTTAACCAATCAGAGCCTATGTCAAAACTCACTAAAATAATGAATCTTACTGCTGGAAGGAAGCTAAAACGACCTGCTTCACTAAATGTAAAGTGGCAGAAGCATTTACATGTTGAAAGCAGTCTTCTTTCTACAGAATCTCAAAACTCACAAAAGAAAATCGAGCCCTAGGGTAATAGAATCAGAACAGGACACTTTAAACACACACAAACACATGCATGCATACACACACATACATACATACACACACACACACACACACACACACACACACACACCATAAGAATAAAAAAGAATTCTCAGGCACAATGTGAGGCAGAAAAAAAATTAAGCTAAAACAACACAACTGTTCTCATTAGTGAATTTATATAGAACCTCACTAAAAAATATTATATTTGAATCTTGTTAGAATGACACTTGGAAATGAAAAACTGGAACCATATTGCCATATCGGATACTGTGTTTAATTCTGGTGAATATAATAAAAGGTTTTTTTGTTTGTCTCTTTAAAAGTTTATATATTTGCTAAGAAAAATGCACAATGGTTAAAAACCTGACCATCAAAAAAGTAGCTTGATCTGGAACCCAAGATTGCTTTGAAAGTAATTCTGACATATGTGTTCTGACATAATTTTATCTGATTAAACCTAATACTATTAATTTTAATATAAAAATAAAGGTAATAATTATTATATGCCCACCATGTACTTCTTATGATCTCTGACTTTAAGTCAAGCTTCAAGGTAAATATTAATAATGGGGGCTTACACATAAGCAAACAGGTTTGAATAGTTTAAGTAATTTGCCCAAAATAATAAAACTATGACACAGCAAAGCTAGGTTGTAAACTAAGGAATGTTTTCGTTCCAAATTTTGCAATCTCTTCTATTAAATCATAATAACAGGTTAAATTATTAATATTTGGTTTTCTGAGGTATAAGTATAAATTAGATAATCATTAGGTATAAAAGACTATTAATAAATGGCACTGTTTCAAAACTTTTTTACTTATCAGTATTGGGAAAAGAAAATCACACGCTCTATTCAGTCAATATGGTTTGTACTCTAGGGGATTAGGGGCCATTTCTGTCTGGTTCAAAATTGTATCTGCAATGTAAAACACAGTGCTTAGTACCTAAGAGGTGCTGAGTATGTTTTTGAATAAATGAATGAATATTGGTGGGTTTTATTTAACACTAAAGTTAATTTTGCTATATTAGAAATTAATTCCTCTATGACCTGCCTTATATTATTGTGATATTTTAAGAACTTAGTAAACAAAGCAGAAAACAAATTGTTCAATAAGGAAACAAACTCTTTTATGTGGAGGGCGGCAGGGTTTTCGTTTGCTTTGAAAGTATTAAAACTCTATCTATATATATCTATATATAGAGAGAGAATTTTTAAAATATATATATATTTTTTTACTGATTAATATAATCAAATTGTAAAATGTAAATTCAGGACATACAAAAGGAATAAACTAGTGATATCATTAGTCATGTTGGACATCTACATTTTCATAATATTTAACTGGAGGAAACTCAAGAGCATGATCAAATGTGCACCATGCCAGTAATATTGAACTACTATGATTCTTGGGCAAAACAGCCCATCTTACTATTTCCTAAGAAGAAAAACGTGCTATGTGATTGAAAAACTACTTTTCACATGAGCATTGACTCATAAAATGCATAAAGTATTAGTCAACATTCCAAAATGTTAAGGTTAATGCTTACTATTTGTATTAGTTTGCAAGGGCTGCCATAATAACATACCACCGACTAGGTGGCTTAAAGAAGACTAATTTACTTTTTCACTACCCTGGAGGCCAGAAGTCCATGATCAATATATGGTCAGGTCTTATTTCTTCTGAGGTCTCTTTCCTTGGCTTGCAAATAGCCACCTTCTCTCTGTGTCTTCCCCTGGTCTTCCCTTTGTGCACATGTGCCTCTGGTGTTTCTCTGTATGTTATAATCTCCTCTTTTTATAAAGACACAAGTCAGAATAGATTAGGGCCCACCAAACCAGCCTCATTTTTAACTTAACTACCTCTTTAAAGACCCTACCTCCATATATAGTCATTTTCTGAGGTACTGGAGGTTAGGACTTGAACATATGAATTTGGAGGAACACAGTTCAGTTATAACACTAATACAAATATTACAATTAATTAAGCATAACTTGTTTAGGTAATCAAGATTGGTTCATCTAGGAGATGACAACTGAATCCAGGTAAAAAGAAAAAGTCAAAAGTAGGCAAGACATAAAGGAGTGAAGACACTAAAACCCAAAATTTTTTTAAAAAGCAGAAAATAAAACTTTTAATTCTAATCAATGTGTTATTTTCTAAGCAATTCTAAAATTTTGCTTTCCTGCATTGCCTGGATCATGAAACAACATTTTCAACCATCATTATTATTCTCTTTTAGAGAAAATTATTTAAGAAAATTGTCTCTGACAGCATTCAAAAATGTTGTTTATATATATTTTTTTACTTCAATCATATTTTAATCTTAGATTTATTTTTAGAGCCCACAATTATACATTTTAGGCAAAATGTAATATAAGATATGATGATCCTAAGACTACTGAATACTGGATTGTTACCAGATAAGACAACACTCCTTCTCCTGAGATTCTCAACAGAGAAAAACATCAAACATGAACAAAAACAAAAAGCAAAAGCATTTGATTATTAATTGGCCGTACACTCCTACTTCTCAGTTCAGTAGGCTCTGTTAATAGGGTGCAACTTAAAAGGGATACCTGAATTGTCTCCGTGTGGCCCTAAGTATAGAGCCAACTGAAGACTAAGAGTGATAAGATAACAGAGTGGGTAAAAAAAATGGGGAGGGAGGGCTTCCCTGGTGGCGCAGTGGTTAAGAATCCGCCTGCCAATGCAGGGGACATGGGTTCAAGCCCTGGTCCAGGAAGATCCCACATGCCACGGAGCAACTAAGCCCGTGCACCACAACTGCTGAGCCTGCGCCCTAGAGCCCGCGAGCCACAACTACTGAGCCCACGTGCCACAACTACTGAAGCCTGTGCACCTACAGCCTGTGCTCCACAACAAGAGAAGCCACCGCAATGAGAAGCCTGTGCACCGCAACGAACAGTAGCCCCCTCTTGCCGCAAGTAGAGAAAGCCTGTGTGCAGCAATGAAGCCCCAACGCAGCCAAAAATAAATAAATAAATATTTTTTTTTAAAATGGGGAGGGAGGTTCATATCTCCTACTATAAAGCATGGAATCCTCCACTGCTGACATCCAGCATCATGAAAGTACAGAGCCAACTACTTTTACCCTCCACGATGGTGACTGTTAGAAAACAAGGGCCACGAATTTTATGGTATTTGACATCTCAATAAACACATTGAAAATCACTTTGGGAATAGAATAATTCTCAGTGGCATATTTGAAAGATGCCTAGAAAATAAATATGAAAGGAGTTTTGATATAATTATAGTCAATATTAAGAAAACTAACACAGTACTGGACAAATAATTTCCCTGTCCACAAATATTATTATTCCATCCTCAACCTATTCTCACCATGCCTTTTCTTTCCTTTCTGTTCAGGAAATGCTTTGCACACATACATTTGATGTTGGATATTACTGTTAAGTTTGTCCCTTAAATTTTCAGACCTTTGTAAAAGTATTGACTTACTATTCTTGTTAGTTTTCCTTCAGGATGCTACATGTAACTTAAAAATCAATGGAATTATGGGTGTGTGTCTGTGTGTGTACAGAATGTCTTATTTTAGAGTCATTTTCTAATTACTATATGTGTCAACCTACTCACAGTCATTAGGGACACTTAGTCCACTATGATACATGTTTTTATTTCTTTACAAAATAGTTTTTTCCACGTTTAATCAAAATTGCCAATTATCTGCATTTGCCTAATGATCTCCTGATATGTGATGTGTTACCAGGAGGACAATGTAGAAGGTTAAGAAGGATGAAAAGCTATGAAACATTCTGTGCTTTTTAGGATATCCTTCTTTTGGCCCTGAAACCTGAAATTATGGCTAATATAATAGCCACGGTAAGAAAAACTTTTAAACATTTTACTTGCCATTCAACGTAATATCATATATTAAGTTAAATATTATGCCCCAAATATTTTTCATTATTCAAAGAAGCTTGTAAAAATAAAAAGTGAAATATATAAATTAAAACAATAAACATATGCTTATCTCGTCAGCAAAGCACATTGCCGAAAATAACACATTTTGATAGTTCAGTATTTAACTATATAAACTCTTATGAAAAATGTTTCAACATATAAGGAGCATAACAGAAATATTCTTTGCTAAAACTTTTTCCTTTACTATTAGTGCCATTTTATGTGACTCAGGAAGATTATATTCCATATATTTACAATTAAATTCTATTCAATAAGAGAAAAATAATACTTAATGCATTTCATACAGACTATTGTTGCTAGAGTTTCTCAAGACCTAGACCTATGGGGTCATAATCCATGGATTCTAAAGGAAAATTACATTTTTATATGCTATAGCGCCATCTAGCGCACTGCCTAGGTATTTACTCATTTATACATATTTGGAGGGGGCGTACATGAGATTTTATGTATCTCTGTGTGTTAAATGCATGACGTTATATATGCACAAAAACATATGCACCATGTATTTAAAAAATCAAGACATACACATATATTCAAATAGTACTTCATTTACTGCTGATGCTGTTAAATTTCTTTTTAAACAATTATCACTTATATCAGCAAAATACATTTCAATATTCGCAGAGAGAGAGAGCCCCTAATATATGAGTCCATTCCAACATTCATAATTCACTGGATTACACCAGTTTACAAATGGCATGACTGTGAAATTGGACTGGGTCTGCTTCACAAAATCTTGAATAAAAAAACCACGTTAACTATGATGAACTAAAATCATTTCCTAAATAAAAGACTATAATCAAAGTATGTCAGTTACATATGGTTTTACTGATTTATTGAATACTAGTTAAAATAGTATTATACACTTAGCTGGCATTTTCCCAGTAGAACAAGTTTTTTAGAAATTTGACTTGTGCTCATACTGAACACACACACACACAATTAATAGGGATGCACATACATTACAGCAAAGAGCAACGGTCATCTCCATGAAGATTTGTGTTACACACTAAATTATTCTGCTATTGTTGCAATAAACTAACAGGCCACCAGAAAATTCAGTGGCCTATCTAGCAAGCATTTATTCTTCTACTCATGGTCTGTTTAACAACTGGGTGACACTGCATCATATTTCAGTGAGCTCAACTTGGCTCTGGGATTTGAGTAGGGTTCAGATATATTCCACATGTGTTCACATTCTCCGTGGGCAAGCACTACCCAGGGATATTACTTTCATGGTCGACCCAGGAGTAAAAGAGTTCAAGCCAAACCACACAAGAACCAAAACCACTCACAGATCATTGAACAAACCAAGTCAAAGGCAAATCCATAATCTGTGCAGAAGAAAAGCATACTATACCCCAAGGGATATGGAATAGTGGGTGAAAGCAAAAAATATTATGAACTAATACATATACACAAAAATATACTTTAAGGACTGATATAAAGATAATTTTTCTGGTAAATTGAGTTATTTGTGTTAATAAACTTAGAACAATTTTAGATTTACAGAATTATTGTGAAGATAAAGAGTTCCCATATACCCCATGCCCAGTCCCCCATATTATTAAAATCTTATATTAGTATGATACATTTGTCACAATTAATATTGATATATTTTATTAACTGAAGTTCATGCTTTATTATGATTTCCTCATTTTTTTCTTAATGCCCCATTTCAGTTTCAGGATTTCATCCAGGATACCATCTTGCATCTAACAGTGTTGTTTCTTTAGACACCTCTTGTCTATGACAGTTTCTCAGACATTCCTTGGTTTTGATGATCTTAACAGTTTTTATTACTGTTCATCATTTTGTAGAATGTCTCTCAATTGGGATTTGTCTGATTTTTGTCCCATGATTAGACTGGGGTTGTGTATTTTTTGGAGGAAGAGCTCAGAAGTAAAACGCCATTCTTAGCACATTGCTTCATGAGTATATACTGTCAATATGACACCATTTTTGATGTTAACCTTGTTCATGTAACTTGAGGTAGTGTTTATTAGGTTTCTCCACTGTCAAGTAACTTTCTTCCCTTTCCATACTGTACTCCTGAAAACAGTCACTACGCACAGCTCACACTTAAGGTGTGGGGAGTTAATCTGTACCTTCTGAAGGGTAGCATATCTACATAAATGGTTTTAAATTCTTCTGTGCAGGAAATTTGTCTATTATTCCTCATTTATTCAATCATTTCTTTATATCGACATGAATGCATGGATATTTTATACCTTATAATCTAAAAGTATTCTATTTTGTTTCTCAAATTGTGCCAGGTCTTTTGGCTGGCCCCGGTATCACTTTTGTATTTCTTCATCATTGCGTGTGTGTGTGTGTGTGTGTGTGTGTGTGTGTGTGTGTGTGTGTGTGTGTGTCACTTCCTTACTTTCTGGCACTACAAAATACTCTACAATCATCATACACATTTTCTGTCCCAGTCCTAGAAACAGCCATTTCTCCAAAGAGTACTGGTTGCATTTTGGAGAATGGTATTACGAAACAAGATCTGGCCATCAACTGTAGTTTTTGCTACTGGGTTTTGTTGACTTGAACTATTTTTGAGTATACAAACGTAAGTATCCATAGGAAGTTAGACATTTAAAGATAAAAATTACTTATTAATGCAATATCTTCTCTTCCAACAGATTACATGCTTCTAAGAGTCAAAGAAAACTAACTTGGGGTACTATACACTTAGGAGAAGCACAGGGATAGAAATTTGGGGATATATTTCTAGAAAATGTGCATCTTTGCATATATGTGTGTGTATATAGACACACATATGGATATATTTTATATATGTACATATATGTATATAAACATATACACATTAAAATAAAGATATACATATGTGTATATTACTATATAGTAGAGTGCAAAAGATAAAAGTTAAAATTGTTTCCAGATTCAACCCTGATCATTCCTTTACATAACAAAAATTTTTGGTCATTTTAACATGTAAATAACTTATAGAAAAGGGGATAAATATAGATTAATATATATATATATATATCTGATTTCAATCTTTGTTGATAACTTCTCAGCAACAAATATAGACAATTTTGATAAAGATTATATGTGACCTTGAAAACCACATAAATTCAAGTTTCCAATTTCATCAGCTTTGCCCTGTATTTCAGCTAACTACTTTCTGGTTTCTCCTTCTATCTTCCTTGGCCATGCTCTGATTCTCAGCCAAATCTATATACCTTAGATTGAAGATGATCAGTCAGATTTGTTTTTTCTGAGTATTTGTATGTGGCTATGACAAATACAGGATCATATATAAAGACATTATGTCTGAAGCCGGGCTTAGCCTCCGTTGGTGAGTCAATTTGGGTATAACAAGAGGAGTGGTCAAATGAAAACTACAATGAGGTATCACCTCACACCTGTCAGAATGGCCATCATCAAAAGTTCTACAAACAAAAAATAAATGCTGGAGAGGGTGTGGAGAAAAGGGAATCCTCCTATACTGTTGGTGGGAATGTAAATTGGTACAACCACTATGGAGAACAGTATGGAAGTTCCTTAAAAGACTAAAAATAGAACTAACGTGTGAGCCAGCAATCCCACTCCTGGGCATATATCTGGAGAAAAACATCATTCGAAAAGATACATGCACCCCAGTGTTCACTGCAGCACTATTTACAATAGTCAAGTCATGGAAGCAACTTAAATGTCCACTGACAGAAGAATGGATAAAGAAGATGTGGTATATATATACAATGGAATATTAGCCATAGAATAGAACAAAATTATGCCATTTGCAGCAACATGGATGGACCTAGAGATTATCATATTAAGTGAAGTCAGTCAGATAAAGACAAATATCATATGATATCACTTATATGTGGAATCTTAAAAAAATGATACAAATTAACTTATTTACAAAACAGAAACAGACTCACAGGCTTGGAAAACTTATGGTTACCAAAGGAGAAACATGGTGGGGTAGGGATAAATTAGGAGTTTGGGATTAACATATACACACTACTATATATAAAATAGATAACCAACAAGGACCTCCTGTATAGCACAGGGAACTCTACTCAATATTCTGTAATAACCTATATGGGAAAAGAATCTGAAAAAGAATGGATATATGTATTTGTATAACTGAATAGGTATACACCTGAGACTAATGCAACATTGTAAATCAACTATACTCCAGTATAAAAAATTAATTTTAAAAAAGAGGGGTAGTGAGGAATAGTTGGGGCTAGTGTTTAGCAAGGGTCAGTGGGAAATGTTCAGTTCTTCAGCATCTATTATATTACACGGTAGTTATGTTTGGGGTAAGTGGAGAAAAATATGAGCTTATTTTAGGGACTTAGATGTTTATTCCTCAATAACATGGTCATTGCTTTATCAAATAACAAAAGCATAACCCCAGGTTGTGGGCAGCATTGAATTCAAGAAACAAGAGTGTGAGCCATCACTAGGAATGACTTAGGCCAGTGAAAGTAGCACCAGTGAAATTTAATTCACCTACCAAGTCTCAGACTATTTGGAAAAACAAGTGTGTTAGAACACTATGTTTCATATATAATAAATAATATGTACCTAGAGATTGTAAATTAAGGAAAACATGATCTTTCCACAGATAATTCATGTCTAATCCTGCTTACATAGCATTTAAATATGTTCCACGCCTTTTATATGCATTATGTTCCCTACGTGTTACATTTGGTGTTATGCTATAAATTGTTAGCGAGAATTTTTCCTAAGTGCCTGGACAAATTAGAAAAAAAAACTACTGATTTTTGACTTGCCATTCAGATATTATTTAGTAAACCCTATATCTTAGTAAATAAATAGTTATTTACAAAGCAATCTGTGAGGGATACAAAAAGAAATAAGACATGGTTCCTGTTCTGTGAATTTGAAGTCTAGAATTTCAATACCCAAGATACATTTTGGGGGGACTCTTAAAGCACAAACGTCTAAAATCATAACATATCAAGAAGTGTGAAATCTTGCTGATATACAAAAATATGAGAAAACCTAGATATGATGTTGCTAACCTAAAAATCCTTAAAATCTAAAATCAAAACTTGGAAAGAAAGGAAAGATCAACACAAATAGCAACTGTTTGCCAATAATTCTTTACTACATTGCCTTTAACTTTACATTCTTTTTATAATATTAAGTATCTTCTCTTTCCTATATGTTGATTGGTTTCTGCTAGAGACAGAGGATTTTTTTATGGTATGATATAAGAACTTGTCAACTTTATGGGAAAAGGAATTGGAACTTAATATCTTCCATAGCACATGATGTGTCCAAGACAGCCTACATTGTTTTATTTAACAGACTTGCAATCAAGGAGTGGGGAGTGACATCAATCAAACAGTTAGCCTTGCTCCTTGATACCAATGCAGATCTGTGTGACTTCATCCTGTCACACACTGTATTTTATTGTCATTCTTATTTACCCACTACCTGAAGTTGGAGCAGTGAAACACTGTGTATATCACTTTAGCTTTTATTATTTTTAACACCTTTATTGGAGTATGATTGCTTCACAATGGTGTGTTAGTTTCTGCTGTATAACAAAGTGAATCAGCTATACATATACATATATCCCTATATCTTCTCCCTCTTGCACCTCCCTCCCACCCTCCCTATCCCACCCCTCAGAGGCAAATATAGTTTTGGTCATTGTTGATAAGATGATAAGCATTGGTTTTATAGAATCATAAAAGTCATGTTTTTGGATCGATTTCATTTTGTGGTGAAAATAAATGCGTTAGTATTGTTTGGGAAACTGGGGCTTCTCAAGAACCTTAAAACTTGTCTATAAGTGTGAATGTATAAATAAATTAATTTTGAATTAAATTTAAAGTTTCTTCTTTAAAATGTTTCTGAAAATTCTTCCAAAAAAATAGCCATGAAATATGAATGTCTCCATTTTTAAAAAGCAACAAAACAAAAAGAAAAAAACTCCAAAGTTAAACTTTAAAACATATAAATTTTATTGAACATATTTTTGGAATAGTGCTTTAAACTCAGTAGATGACAGGTTGCTTATTTTATTTCAAAGGGAGTGAAACTAGTTTGGTTGGCTTTCAGAGCTTTTCAAATCCAGCACAAGAATTTGAAAACCTTTGTGTGTGTGTCTGCACATGTATATGTGACAGAAAGGGAAAAGGAGGCATTCTATCACAGAGAAAAATAAAATCATTAGGAAGGCACAGATTCACACAATTTAAAATGACATAATCAGTTTACTGAGAGATTACAATTTAACATGCAATTGTAATGTGCTCACAAGTTTTCTGGGACCAAGCTTAGCTAGCCCTTTTTAAAAATCCTTAGCCTGTTCTTACTAGTGTTATACAAAATACTTAAAGGCTTTTGATTCATTTTCCTGATTAGTAAGTTAACTTTTCTTAAATGAAGCAGTAAATCCTACAATGTATATAAGCAAAAATAAAATTTCCCATGGATCTAAGAATTTGAAAAGTAAACAGCTTTATAATACAGTGGTTTTAGAAATAATGCTATAAAAGTTAAAATTGAATGGTCTTTGCTTCAGTTGAGGCTTCACCTGATCTCTAAAATATGGGATATATCAAATTTTGGACATGCCTTAAGTATTGAAAGAATAGACTGAAGATGTATTTTAATAGAGTAGTATCTGAAAGAAAATGCAAAATGTATAAGATCGATAAGTGAGTTAGGGCAAATAATGCGAGGAACAATGTTGGAAAGAGTAAAAGATCATGAGAGTAAAGGCCTACATCGTTCAAGCTTAAAGTCGTTTGCAACATTTCCTTGCCTTCAACTCACTTCAAGAATCATAAACTTGAAAGTGTCCTAATGGCTTCAGATTTTTGTGGAGTTCGAGAACAATAACCAAAAAAAAAGTAGTGTATGATAAACCCCCTCAGAGTTTATCACAACTGAACCAGCAAAAGATTCAAACAGCTCCAGTCAGCAGCCCCTGGAGGTGCTGGAAGAGGAGTTAATGTTATGAACAGGATCATTGCCTTGTGGTTGCACTTGAAGTATAGTTTCTGCCTTTCATTTGGGTTAAGCAAGTGACCCTAAGTTCTGAAAAAAAAATAACTACAGTTAGAATTAGAGACAGAGACAAAGAAGAAATATATACCAAGGCAGAGGAGAAAGAATGAGAAAATGAGAATGAATAAGGGGTATAAAGCTGCATTGTCCTATATGGTAACCATTAGCCATGTGAAGTTATTCAAATTTCAATTAATTAAAATTAAATAAAATTAAAAATTCACTTCCTCAGACTTGCTAGCCTCATTTCAAGTGCTCAGTATTTACACATGGCTACTCATTACCATATTGAACAGTGCAGAAGGAGGGCATTTCCATTTTCTCAGAAAGTTATGGTTCAAAGGGCTAATATGGACAAAGAGGGAGAAATAAAAAGACAGCAGGGACATAATTAGAGGCTAAAATTGAGTGATAATAGAGCGAGAACGGGTTACAGTTAGAGGCAGACGTGGGAGAGAGGATACAAAAAGATGATACAAAGAATTCCTTTTATAACTTAAAAAAAATTTAAGACAGGGTAGAATATAGGAATAATAGGTGCAGAAAAAGTATAGAAGCCCACAATCACCTGAGTGGTTTATGATTTTTAAAAAATCCATAACTATCAACTCAGCATACATGATATTCAGACTTTAAGAAACTAACCACCAAAAAGACCAAAATAGGGTCACTGAATTTATAGTCTAAGCACCAAGATCATTTAAGGGTTTTTGTTTGACTTTTTAAAGCACATACAATTAAAATTTCAGATTTGCTCATCCTTCCTCTCTTCATTTGTATATGAAATAGAATAGCTGCCTTACTAGGTCAGGAAGTAAGTGGGTACATGTAAAGAAAAAAACAATAGATTATGAAAAAATCATAGCAAAGATAAACATTTTAAAATGTATATGTAAATTTTTACAATGTGAAGTCCTAATACTCAATTTTTTCTTTATTCTGAAAAATTGAATATGAATTTTATACAGAATATAGGTTATTAATTTTTAAATGAAAAATTTTTCAAAGATTAAGAAATTTAATGCAGAAATGAATGATAATGACCTGAATTTTATATAGGAAAAATGCACAATTTGGAAGAAAAATTCCATTAAAATCCAACTAGAGAATTTATCAAATAGGAGAGTTTGAGCAAAGAACTTAAAAGGAATATCTTCATTTTCCAGAAAATATTTAGATTTAATAACAATTTTTAAAAATTTATATTTACATATACATTTTCATATTTAGAAACATTAAATAGAAAAAATATAGAAACAGGCTTTTAAATTGCATGTGGTCAATATTTAGTGATAATATTGACTGATAATCCAAATGGAAAAATTTACCTATATGTTCTCTTTTTATCTTGTGTTTTGAGAGAGTAGTTTACATTTACTCTACTGAAATAATCTATAAAATAATCTTACTGAAATAATCTACTGAAATTTTCTAATTTTAAAGTCTCTGGAGAGAGGATAAACAGAAAGGAAAACAGGATGATAATTGTCAAGTCCTTTACTTGGCAATAATAAACCATCCTTCTATGCATATAATTAGATCAGTTTTTGTGAATGCCATATCTTACACATTCCTCCACTGTTTTGTATTTTCCACTACACAGGCCGTTCACAGTCTCTACACTTTTTTGTCCAAAGAGATTTGATGCTTTTATATTCATCATTATGGAATTTCTACAAAGAAGACATATAGATGGCCAAAAAGTACATGAAAAGATGATCAACATCACTAATTATCAGAGAAACGTAAAATCAACAGCCATCACCAAAAAGTCTACAAACAATAAATGCTGGAGAGGGTGTGGAGAAAAGGGAACCCTCCTACATTGTTGGTGGGAACGTAAGTTGGTACAACTACTATGGAGAACAGTATGGAAGTTCCTTAAAAAACTAAAAATAGAACTAATGTGTGAGCCAGCAATCCCACTCTTGGGCATATATCTGGAGAAAACCATAACTCGAAAAGATACATGCACCTCAGTGTTCGTTGCAGCATTATTTACACTAGTCAAGACAGGGAAGCAACTTAAATGTCCATTGACAGAGGAATGGATAAAGAAGATGTGGTACATGTATGCAATGGAATATTGCTCAGCTATAAAAAGGAACAAAATAATGCCATTTGCAGCAACATGGATGGACCTAGAGATTATCATACTAAGTGAAGTATGTCAGACAAAGACGAATATCATGTGATATCACTTATATAAGGAATCTAATTTTTAAAAAATGACACAAAATAACTTATTTACAAAGCAGAAACAGACTTACAGATATTGAAAACAGACTTATGTTTACCAAAGGGGAAAAATGGGGGGGGGGGATAAATCAGGAGCTTGGGATTATCATACACACACTACTAAATATAAAATAGATAACTAACAAGGACCTCCTGTGTAGCACAAGGAGCTCTACTCAATATTTTGTGATAACCTATATAAGAAAAGAATTCGAAAAAGAATGAACATACGTATAACTGAATCACTCTGCTGTATACCTGAAACCAACACAACACTGTAAATTAACTATACTCCAATAAAATTTTTAAAAATTACTACTAAAAAAAATGAAGTCTCTGGGGAACTTCTAATTCTAAATCTGAAAAGGTTTTCAGTCCTTATATAAATCGACTGACGTTTTTGCAAAATTTTTTGCTCCTCAGTTCTTATGCATTTGGAAACTTTATACCCATCATGTAGTTTTTTTGTTTGTTTGTTTTTTGTTTTGCAGTACGCAGGCCTCTCACTGTTGTGGCCTCTCCCATTGCGGAGCACAGGCTCCGGACACGCAGGCTCAGCGGCCATGGCTCACAGGCGCAGCCGCTCCGCAGCATATGGGATCTTCCAGGACCAGGGCACAAACCCGTGTCCCCAGCATCGGTAGGCGGACTCTCAACCACTGTGCCACCAGGGAAGCCCCATCATGTAGTTTTGAGACAGCTCTGGCTGCCTCCTCTCACTCTTCAAGAGTTCCTCTCCATGCTCCTTAAAGGCTAGGGTTCCCCAGCATTCCCTTCTCTAGCCACTAACTGGCTGTTTCACTCTACTTGCCCTCCTCCCCTGATGCTATTATTCACTCTAGATGTTGATTACATCTCCAAGTATACTTCATGCTTAGAATAATTCTCTAGATTCTGACATGTATCTCAACCGCTTTCTAGATTTCTCTATTTACATCAGCGATTTTAGTGGTCACCACATTTTCATCCTACGTACCTGCTTTTCTTGTTCTTTCCTACCAATCCCAATTCTTCTCCTTCCTTTCCCTCTAGTTCTCTAACTGGGATCAATGCCCCTTCTTTGTGTGCCCATACACATGGAATGGCATACTTTGGGACTGCAGATAATTCCACTTCTGACATTCAACATATTGTATTGTGTCATCATCTTAAACGCCTATGATACCCAGGGAGCACCATGAAGTAGAGAATGTTTTATTATATATATATATATTTTTTTAAATTTCCAACCATTATGCAGTTCTTGGCATGAAAAGTTATCCAAAAAGATTTCATGAATGAATGAATGAAATCAGGATATGAAAATAAAACTAGATTTAATAAATACTTAACTACATGTTAGGCAATACTTCACACATTTAGTTGTTTAATATTATGACTCATTTTCCATAACCTTTTGAGGCAAGTATTATTATCTCTACATTAGTGGTGGTAGTAGGGAATAAGCCATTACAATATTAAGTAAAAGGCCTAAAATTATATGGTTGAGAAATGGCAAGTCTTTCAACACACCAACGGGAATCAACTAGATAACTTTAAAAAGAAAGAAAACACAAGATATCACAGAAAGTACACAAACTCTAAGTAAATTCAGACACATACTTTGGCTCGTAGTTTGTAGCACCCTATTGCTATAGAACGTAAAATGACAAAGCATAGAAAAATTAAAGCATTTTTTAAAATGTATTTTTATAAATAAATTAGCAAATGTTCATATATATATATACAAGTGATATTAAAGGTAGTAAAAACTGAACTTATCTATTCAGAGATGATATAATAAATTATTTCCTTTGGTAAGTACATATATTTTTAAAATAATAGATGATTTTTGTGATGAGTTGAATCACACAAGTATACTGAGGTTTTTAGGAGACAACTCTATAATATTTCAATGAATCACTTAGCTCCCTTCTCAGAGGTAAATTCAGTTCTGACAAAAACTATAAGATCGACCAGGATGATTTCTGATTCCTGCACTTCAAATAGGTTTGATCATGCAGAAGAAGATTTTTTTAAACTAAATTTATGATTGACTTGAAATAGTCAAAGACTAGGTGTTTATACAGAGTGGAAACAAAATACAGAAAGAAAAAGTAGATAAGGACAGCAGAGTAACCCTATTTAATGTGGGATAAAAAAAGTGGTAAGTAAAAGCACAGATGACTCTACTTAACAAAGTCTAATTAAACTGTATGGAGAAAGACTTATGTTGCACCATCTTGACAAGCTTGGTTCTCAGGTTTAGACTTTTAAAAGAATTAAATGAACTGACATTTGTATCATTTTGAAACTAGTAAATATTGTCTATTTCAGCCTCAGATGCCAGGAAACTCAACTAATTTGAAATAGGATTTAGTCTTTCAGGATCATATGAAGCTGTTTAAGACCTTTGGAACAATTATAATCTCCATGGCAACAAAATATTTTGCTAGTTTTTTGTTTAATACTGCTTTCACTGTATCTAGATCATGCCCAGTACATAGCAGATGTTCAATAAAATTTGATAATGTGTTCATCCTATCATTTATTATTCAACCATAGTTTATTGAGTAAGAATTCTTACCTAAGGATGTGCTTGGGTTGCAAAGTATAAATAAGGTCAAGGAGCTTAGTGTGATGAAGCCAAAAAACAGGAAATACAACACATCTTGTTGCAACCTAGAGGAAACTGCTGAGGTTTATAGGAGTATCAAGGAATTCCTTTTCAATCTGCTTATAAGACAAGTTGGGGAGAAGCAGATTTGGGAGCTGGACATGGAAATGTGGATGAGTGTGAAGGTAGAGGAGCAGGGGTCAGACTGCCTAGGTTTTGATCCTAACCTTGTCCTTACTAGCTGGATGACCTTGGGCAAATTATTTGCTTTCCTCCCAATGACTCCTCATCTCTAGAGGATGGATATCAATCAATAATACCTTTCTAATTTATTTTGCTCTTTTTTTTTAGAATTAAATGATCTAATGTATGTAAAAGACATAAAAATATTCTGACACATAGTAAGCACTCAGTAAAACATTGCCGCTGCTACTTTTCCATAACATTATTCTCATGATAGAAACCAGTAATATATTATATTGGCATCATGTTTTATATATTGTTTGCTGATGATGCACATTATATTAGGGTTAAGTACTGAGATGATGGACTATTTCTCTTTGATTAAATAAGATCATACTCTGGAAGGAAGGAATCCTGGGGGAAATAATCGAAACATAAGAATACACCAAAAGTCTCCCATATATTCAAACTGTAGCCTACTAAAAGCAAATTAAATGACAATATCAATAGATGCAATTAGAAGTATAGACTTTAAAAACTGGATCTATATTTTATCCAAATATGTTTCAAAAAAAGCAGTTGGTCTCATTTTATTCTTAAGACAGAGAGGCAGGAGTAGATGTTTCAGAAAAGCCCAAATGAACGTTTTGGCCAACCCAATAGAAATGACAACAACCACTGCAATCCCGTTTTCTTTCTTTCACCAGGGCAAGCTATTAAAATCTCACTAGTCTCTAGTTTCTTTATGTTTAAAATGTGGCTAGTAACACTTAGTTTATCTCAGAGCATTGAGTAAGAATCAAATGAGATAAAAGACATATTTTAAATACACTTGAAAAATGATAAATTAAGGCACACAAAGGCACAGATATAATGAAAAGTGTTAAACATTTTTTCAAGATTTCATAGATAAATACATTTTATAGGCAATAAATAAAGGATACAATTGACTAATTAATCTATACAGAAATTTTGCTGCTTGGAAAAAAAAAGGTTTTCTACTGCCTTCAAGCTGGTTACAAACCCAAATAGCCACACCTCTCTTGCAATTGCTGCTGTATGGCAGCCACACTTTTCTTCAAAAATGGATTTTGTACCTATCCTTTATTAGTAGATCTTTTATTTTATGTCCCTGTGTGGTGACACTTTAAGAAACAAGACAGGATGTGAGTGAGAGGGGCCAATAATGTAACATTGCATTCTGGGAGGTTGATCCACCTGAGAAATACTGAATGTAGAGATAAATGCAGTCAAAACTTTAGTATCGTAAGAATGATGACGATTTTAGATTGTCAAGTAGATCAGCTGGTAGTTATGGAGAGTGCAATTAAGTAAGGGTGGGCAATACTAGTGTCACATTTCAACAGAATCCAATAAATGGACACTAATGGACTTAAGAAAACAAACTTGAAATTTTGAGACCCATCTCTCATCTTGGATATGAGTAAATCAGAAGGTACTAAACCAGACATATTTTGAAGAAAATTTTCAGAAAGCTATGAGAGTTTTGCTTTTATTTTGCTATTGTGCTTCCCTTCCCCTTGTTTATTATCAACTATTTAAAATGCACTTTAATTAAACAAAAAACCAAAAAAATAAGATTGGTTTCAACCCGCTTCACTTTTCATTAACTTTCCCTGGAACAAAATACTGGCAGCCTGGACATTGCTCCTCAACATTTCACTTCCCTGAAAACGAATGGTCCCTTTCAATTCACATAATCTCATCACTTTTTAAAGTTGGGATAGTTAAAAATATAAAGTGGTAGAATAATTGTTTCTATTCCCTTTATACAGCTATCTTCTTTGTATATTAGTTCTCTGTTAATTTATCTTTGTCTGCTTTAAATTCATTTTATCAACCCATTCATCTACTTGGCACATTAATTTAAAAATTTCAAACTTGTCTACCCTGACATTCAATTCCTTGTCAAGTACACTTTTTTCCCCTTAATCCCCATATCTGACTGGGATCATTTTTCCTTCACTCTACAGAATTGTGTTGTAGTATAGGAATGCTGATGAAACATTACTTTTATTTTTGTTTGTTTTAAAGTATTATAAAATATCTTAATTTTTGAAGATTACTACTTGTAGAATTTTATATTTATTGCACTGCTTTAATGATATAATTCCACTGTCTTCTGGATTCCACTGATTTTGCTGAGAAGTCAGATGTCAGTTTTACTGGTTCTTAATTTAAAATACTGTCTTTAAAAAATTGTTTTCTTGAATATTTTCCCTGTTTTTCCCAAATATTTTACTATGATGTTTATAGATGTCATTTTATTTTCATTTATACTACTTGGTGTTCACAATGCTTTATGAATCTGTGTTTTGGTATCTTTCTTCAGTTTTAGAAAATTCATGGTGAATAGATCTTCAGATATTACTTCTACTCCATTTTCTTCTCTCCTTTTCCCCTATAAATCAAATTGTATGCAGGCTAAACTTTTTCACCACTTTGCACTTGTCTATAATGCTCCTTTCTGTGCTGCCTTATTCTTTCCTCTCTGTGTTTCATTTTGAATATTTTCCACTAGATAGCCTTAACTTCAGACTGGATTTGAAATAGGAAGGCCAGAAAACTTGAAGACAGGTTGAAAATAACTAGTCAAAGTGGAACAGAAAGAGAAAAAAGAGTGAGAAACAAAGAAGAATAGAGCATGGCTGATATGTGTTACATTAGCAAATGAAAAACTTGTATCTAGTATCTAACTAGTATCCAAGAAGGAGAGGAAAGATAGGATATATCAGAAGAACTTTTTGAAGAAATAAAGAGTTGGGGATTTCCAGATTGATGACAGATATTATTGTATATGTGCAAGAAATTCAGCAAAACTCCAAGCAAATAATATACAAATAAAACCACACCCAGCATGTTATAAATTAATTATTTAAAACCAAAAAAGGATAAATCTTAAGGGACAAGGCTAAAAATACTCATTACATATAGTAGAACAACAAAACGAGTGACTAATGATGTCAACATCCCATCAGGGAAAACATAAATAAATAAAAAATAAAACATAAATAAATAGAAAATAAATACTAATTTTTAGCTACACTTTTATATTCAGTAAAAATATTGCTTAAATTTTAATGGATTTTAAAGGACATTTCCAGAAAAAGCCTGAAAGTATTTGCATCTAGTCAATGCACTATAATAAATGGTTAAACTAAATTCTTCAAGTGGAATGGAAAACTAACAGATAAAAAGCCAGATTTATATATGTGATGAAGACCCAGAAAAAGAATATCTCTAGGGAAATAACAGAACATCATTGTTTTAGTATTTGTATTTTTATATTTAGATTTTTTAAATTGTTAAAAACCTAGTGACTCTTTAGAGTAAAATATGTTAGAGGGTTTATAATACAGAAGGAAGTAAAATATAAGATGTCCACAAATATTTGAAGGGAAGTAAATATATTTTACTGTGATATGATTTGATGTTTTGTAATATGATTATGAAATATCATATTATTATATATTAATATCTCTAGCATAGCAAACTCAAAAATATATAGATAATAAGTCAATAAAGGGTACACTCACCACAAATAGGCAGAGGACAAAAACCAAAGAAATAAAAACAAAAACACTAATTTGAAGAGATACATGTACCCCAATGTTCATAGCAGCATTATTTACAATTGCCAAGATATGGTAGCAGCCTAAGTGTCCATCAACAGATGAATGGATAAAGAAGATATGGTATATATATACACACAATGGAATACTACTGAGCCATAAAAATGATCAGAATTTTGTCATTTGCAGCAACATGGATGGACTTGGAGAGCATTATGCTAAGTAAAACAAGTGAGACAGAGAGACAAATATGGTATGAGATGACTTATATGTGGAATCTAAAAGATACAACAAACTGGTGAATATTAAAAAAATAAGCAGACTCACAGATAAAGAGAATAAACTAGTGGTTACCAGTGGGAGAGGTGAAGGGTAATGTAGGGATAGGGGAGTGGGAGGTACAAACTATTGGGTGTAAGATAGGATCAAAGAGGTATTGTACAACATGGGGAATATAACCAATATTTTGTAATAACTGTAAATGGAAAGTAACTTTTAAAAATTGTATAAAAAATTAAATTTTTTTTTTAAAAAAAGGTATTGCCAGGAAAATAAGAGACAAGATTGTTAATGAAGAAGAATAAAATATTTAACCAGGAAACCTGTATAAAATTGTTCAAGAGGATGAACAAAAAAAAAATCAAAAACAAAAACAAATGGGATAAATTAAAACCAAATACCAAGACAGGAGTCTTAACCCAGACAAATCCATTATTAATTTTATATGTTTGAATTAAGATTCTTCATGAAAAGGCAAAGATTGTCAGACCAGGTGATGAAGTAAGACCACATTATATGTTGCTTATAAGAAACACATTAAAAAAAAAAGACATAGTGGCTGAAACTAAAATGTTGAAAATTACATACTATGAAAACACTAAGCTAAAGTAGGCTGTAGTGGCTATAATAATACCTGACAAGGTAGATTTCAAGTCAAATGTATTACCAGAGTTAAAAAGGGTATTTTATAATTAAAGGAGGATCAATTATTCAGGAAGATCTAACAACCCTAAGTGTTTACCCACTAACAGAGCTATAAGATACTTGAAGAAAAATTGACAAAGCTAAAAATAGTAGACAAATCCATAATAAATGTTAAATATTTCAATAATACTCTCTTAGTAATTGATAGAGAAAGTGTAAAAAAATGAGTAAAGATACAGATATTTGATCAGTACTATCAACCAACTTAAGTTCTGTGGATCTAATTGACCTAACTGACATCTAAAGGACAAATACAACTTACCACTGAAGCTTAAATATTCCTCTCAAGTGTACACAGTAATTAACTAAGGTAATTAATAAGATGGACCATAAAAACAACTCTAAATTAGGATAATTTAAGCAGAGTCTATTTTCTGACCCATGTTTATTCCAAGTATTCTTTATTCTTTTGTGTAGATCCCTATTTCCATTTGGTTGTTACTTTCTTTTTGTCTGAAGAACAACATTTAACATTTTTTAGTATGGATCTCCTGGAGATAATTATCTCATATTTCATGTTATAAAATATTTATTTTCTTTCCATTTTAAATGGTATTTAACTAGGTATAGAATTCTACACTGGGGAGCATAGAGAAAAATGGAGCAGTAGTGGAAAAATGGAGCATAGAGAAAAATGGACCCTCAAACCTAAACGCAGGGAGAGAAGAAAAGGAGGGATAGAAAGAGCTTCAGCCTGTAATGCAGCTCTGACAAAGTATTGGCCAGGATGATCAGAGCCTCAGGACAAAGATATCCCATTTAAGGAATCACATATTAGGCAGGAATATGTATCATAGCTCAAGTACCTGAACCATGTTCAGTCATTGGCTGGGAGTAGTCTGGGAAGAGTGTGGTTTGATAAAATGTTCTGGAAGATCCTTAAGTTATGGCAATTGGAGGCTCTCAAGTAACTTTACTCTTTCCAACACAGATTCTCTCTTGAAGAGAGTTCTGAGTGGAGCACTCCCCTGGCTGCCACAGAGACATCCTTGTCCTGATATAGAGCATATTTGATAAGGCTACAACAAATATCTTCCTTACGATGGAAGATCGAATACTTTCCCCTTGAGCTCAGGAACAAGACTGTCTCCTTTCTATTCAGCATTGTATCAGAAGTGTATATATATATATATATATATATACACACACACACACACACATATATATATATTTATTCCATATATATGTATTATATATTAATATAAAGGTATATTACATCTGACTTTAGAAGGATGCAGTATTCTCTCATATCTTTAAGGATAATAGTAGTATTTCTTCCCCATAAATAAATTGATTCTCTCAAGTTGCTTTGGTTTGTTTTCATATTATTTTGTTTCCTGGTGATCTTGATCAATCATCTTATGTATAAGATAGGGATACTAAAAAGCAAGGTCAACTAACAGGTGTGTGGGAATACTTGGCCTCTCTATCCTTACTGTAGGTTGATCTTGCTGGCACTTATTGTAGAAATCGCTGGTGATAATACTTTTTATTTATTTATTTTTTCATTTGCTTGGACTTCCCATATATTGTAGAGAAGATAATGTCCGTCTCCTGCCTTAAATGTGAACACCTTTGTCCCAGTTAGAATACCAAATAGCAGAAAAAGCCCTTGGGTGTTCCCTAATCCTCATGTGATCGTCCCCCAAGCTTCAACTTTTCCTCCAAGAAAGATAATTTATATTTTACACTCTAGAGTATAATTCTGAGTCTTCTCTTAAGTAGGGAAGTTACAATCTCCTGCCTGCTTGGAATGGGGGGAGGATACTTGGGTATAATTTCTTCTCAATTAGACTTTCAACCAGTCCACCTGCTGTAAAGATCACCTTCCTTTACCTTTCAGAGTTTACTGCCACCAATTAGTATGGCTTCTGGAAGCTCTATGGGGATAGGTTTACTTCATTCTTAAATTTCCCCACTGCTAAATTAAGGTTCTGTCTTCCCAAGCTTACTGCATGTAAGCAGAAGGCACTGCTATCTCTTTAATCCTTTTAGACATTTAGGCTATACGTATGTATACATGTGTGTGCAGTTTTTCTGTCATCCCATGATCTCATGCTCTTGGGTTTTACTTGAGGTTTTAAATCCAATAGCTTGAGTTCTCCTGGTGCTTGTGACTGATGACTTTCACTTACTATGAACTTTGTAATTTCTGATTTTGAGCTTGTGAGCTCATCTTAATCTGGTCTCTTTTGATTTTCCCCTTTATAAATCCTACATGGACCAATGTGTCCCTCCAGAGAAATTTTGCATTTGATTTCTAGACTCCCTAGGATTTTCATGACACCAGGATCATTTTTTAATTGCTACTTTCTCAGCTTAGAATATCCCCATATTATGAGCATAGTGTAAATTCATGTTCAAACACATCAAAGTTGCAGGGCTACTCTTTTGATTTCTTGCGAGAATTGTTGCCCCACACAGAGTTATGACAAAGGCAAGCTTAATTTTCTCTGGTGGCAGATTTAGTTAGTTCCCTTACCACTAATACTAAAGGCCTTTGACAGAATCTACTCTATAGGAATTTTGTAGGCCTGAAAGCACACTACTCAAACCATCACTATTTCAATAATTTCACAGAACTGTTGCTGTATCATCTTATTTACCTCTGTCTAGTGCTCAGTGCATTCTTCACTTCTGGCATTTAGAATCGAACATGAAGGGAGAAATTGACAATACAGTGATAGTAAGGGGCTTTAACATCTTACTTACATCAATGGACAGATCATGCAGACAAAAAAGAAATCAGTGAGGAAACATTGGCCTTAAATGAGGTAGTAGGTCAGATATAAATATACAATTAATAGGTAAAATTAATACGTATATTTCACCAAAGACAGGAGAATACACATTATGTTCAAGTGCACATGGAACATTATTCAGGATAGATCATATGTTAGGCTACAAGATATGTCTCAATAAATTTAAGAAGATTGAAATGTCAAGCATATCTTCTAACTACAACAATATTAGACTACATATTAACTACATGGATAAAAACTACAAAAAACACAAACATATGGTATCTAAACAACATGCTACTAAAGAACCAATGGGTCACTGAAGAAACAAAAGTTAATAAATACCTGGAGACAAATGAAGAAAAAACCACAACAATCCAAAACCTATGGGACACAGCAAAAGCAGTTCTAAGAGGGAAGTTTATAGTGATACAAGCATACCTCAGGAAACAAAAATCTGAAACTATTTTACCTCTAAAGAAACTAGAAAAAGGACAAATAAAACCCAATGTTAGAAGAAGGAAAGAAATAAAGATCAGATAGAGATCTGATAGAGAAAAAATTAAAACTAAGAACTGTTGGGCTTCCCTGGTGGCGCAGTGGTTGAGAGTCCGCCTGCCGATGCAGGGGACACGGGTTCGTGCCCCGGTCAGGAAGATCCCACATGCCGTGGAGCGGCTGGGCTCGTGAGCCATGGCCGCTGAGCCTGCGCGTCCGGAACCTGTGCTCCGCAATGGGAGAGGCCACAACAGTGAGAGGCCCGCGTACCGCAGAAAAAAACAAAACAAAACAAAAAACTAAGAACTGTTACTTTGGAAAAATTAATAAAGCTTTATCAAAACCCATTAAGAAAAAAAGAGGTTTAACTAAAATCAGAAATAAGTTACAACACTACAGAAAAACAAATGATAAGAGATTACTAAGAACAATTATATGCTAATTAAATGAACAACCTAGAAGAAATAGATACATTCCTAGAAACATAAAATCTCCCAAAAGTGAATCAGGAAGAAATAGTAAATATAAACAAATTTACCAGTAATGAAATTGAACCAGTTAAAACAAACAAACAAAAAAACTCCCAAACCAAAGTCCAGGACCAGATGACTTCACAGGTGAATTCTACAAAACATTTAAAGAAAAGTTAATACCTGTCTCTCTCAAACTATTCCAAAATAATCTAAGAAGGAATTCTTCCAAACTCATTCTACTAGGACAGCATAATGCTCATCCCAAAACCAGACACCACCCACCCACACAAATTACACGCCAATATCCCTGATGAACAGAGATGCAAAAATCTTCAACAAAATATTAGTAAACTGAATTCAACAACACATTAAAAGGATCATCCACACCGTGTTCAAGTAGAATTTATCCCAGAGAGACAAGGAAGGTTCAATATGTGCAAATCAACCTGATATACCACATTCACAAACTGAATAAAATTTATATGATCATCTCAATAGATGCAGAAAAAGTTTGAAAAAATACTTCATTTATGGTAAGAACTCTCAACAAGGTGGGTGTAGAGGAAACACACCTCAGCATAACAAAAGCCACATATGTCATTCTCACAGCTCACATCACATTCGACAGGGAAAACCTGAAAGCATTTTCTCTAAGGTCAGGAACAAGACAAGGACGGCCGTTCTTGCCACTTTTATTCAACATAGTATTGGAAGTCTTAGCCAGAGCAACTCGGCAAGGAAAAGACATAAAATGCATCCTAGGAAAAAGAAATAAAAATTGGAAAAGGGAAGTAAAACTGTAATCTGTGAACAACATGATTTTATATATATAGAAAACCCTAAAGTCTCCATCCCAAAACTGCTAGAACTCAAATTCAGTAAAGTTGCAGAGTACAAAGTTAATAATGCAAAAATCTGTTGCATTTTATATACTAACAACAAACTATCAGAGAAATTGAGAAAACAATCCCATTTACAATTGCATCAAGAAGAATAAAATACCTAGGAATAAATCTAACCAAAGAGGTAAAATACTTGTACTTGGAAAACTGATACTGGTGAAAGAAATTAGAGATGACACAAACAAATGTAAAGATATACTGTACTCATGGATTAAAAGAATACGGGTAAGATGACCATACTCCTCAAGGCAATCTACAAATTCAGTGCAATCCCTATCAAAATACCAAAGGCATTTCTCACAGAACTAGAATTCTAAGATTTATATACAAACACAGGAGACCCCAAAAAGCCAAAGCAATCTTAAGAACAAATCTGCTCCCCAATTTCAAACTATATTAAAAATCTCCAATAATCAAAACAGTAGGGTAGTGACAAAAAAGGAACAGAATAGAGGGTTTAGAAATAAGCCCATACTTTTATGGTCAATTAATTTACAACAAAGGAGGCAAGATTATACAATGGGGAAAAGACGGACATTTCAATGAATGGTGCTGGGAAAATGAACAGCTACATGCAAAATAATCAAGCTAGACTAGTTTCTCACAGCGTTTACAAAAATAAACTCAAAATAGACTAAAAAGATAACATAAGACCTGAAACCATAAAACTCCTGTAGAAAACCTAGGCAGTATGCTCTTTGACACTGATCTTAGCAATAATTTTTTTTGGATTTGTCTCCTCTGCCAAGGGACAAAAGCAAAAATAAAGACATGGGCCATGTCAAACTAGGAAGCTTTTGTACAGTAAAGGAAACTGAACAAAATTAAAAGCCCCCCTACTGAATAGGAGAAGATATTTGTGAACAATATATTCTATAAGGGGTTAATACCTGAAATATACAAAGAACTTATACAAATAAAAGGATTAAAAAAAACGGCAGGAGACCTGAATAGACAGTTTTCTAAAGATGACATACAGATGTCCAACAGCAACATGAAAAACATGCTCAACGTCACTAATCATCAAGGAAATGTAAATCAAAACCACAATGAGAGGGCTTCCCTGGTGGCACAGTGGTTGAGAGTCTGCCTGCCGATGCAGGGGACACGGGTTCGTGCCCCGGTCCGGGAAGATCCCACATGCCGCAGAGCAGCTGGGCCCGTGAGCAATGGCCGCTGAGCCTGCACGTCCAACAAGTGTTGGCAAGGAGGTATAGAAAAAGGAACCATCACATACTGTTTGTGGTATTGTAAATTGGTGCAGCCACTATAAAAAACAGTAAGGTGTTTCCTCAAAAAAACTAAAAATAGACCTAACATATAATCTAGCAATTTCACTTATGGGTATTTACCCCAAGAAAACAAAAACATTAATTCAAAAAGATATGCACATGCAAATGTTTATTGTGGCTTTATTTACAATAGCCAAGTTATGGAAGCAACCTGTGTTCATCTACAGATGCATGGATATATATACGCAATGGAATACATTCAGTCATAAAAAAAGAATGAAATCTTGCCATTTGTGACAACATGGATGGACCGCAAAGGTATTATGCTATGTAAAAGAAGTCAGAAAGACAAATACCAAATGATCTCAGTTATATGTAGAATATAAAACAAAAACAAAACAACCAAGCTCATAGATACTGAGAACAGCTTGGTGATTGGAAAGGGATGGGGGTAGAAGAAATGGGTGAAGGGGGTCAAAAGGTACAAACTTCCAGTCATAAAATGTCATGGGAATATAATGTACAATATGGTGACTACAGTTAATAATACCATAGTGCATATTTGAAAGTTGCTAAGAAAGTTGATCTTAAATTTCTCATCACAAGAAAAAAAGTGTAACTATGTAAGGTGATGTTAACTGGACTTAGTGATCATATCAAAGTATATACAAATATTGAATCATTATGTTGTACACATAAAATGTAATGTTATGTCATTTATAACTCAATTTGAAATTTAAAAAATTAAAATATAAAAAAAATAGGGTGAGTTTGGGGAGGGTAGAAGGTTCTTATTTCTGATTGCTTATCTTCCTAAACATACTAGGTCACTTTCTAAACATGACATACAGCCAGTTCAAGTGATTTACTTCTACACATGCTTTGCCATCATTTTTAGTTTTTATTATCAACATAACATACATATATTGGCTCATCATTTCCCTGAAGAGTTTTAAAGGTCTAGTAGGGGAAGCATTCACTCTTTTGAAATTTTACCTTGGTCTACATCATGTACTATGATCCCTCGATATCCAGGAGGGATTTGTTCTAGGACCCCCCCCCCCACCAGATATCAAAATCCACAGATGCTCTAGTCCCTTGTATAAAATGGTTTCTCTAGGTTATTTATAATACCTAATACAATGTAAATGCTAGGTAAATGGTCCAGTGTGCAGCAAATTCAAATTTTGCTTTTTGGAACTTTCTAGAATTTTAAAAAATATTTTCAATCAGTGGTTGCTTGAATTCATGGATGCAGAGCCCACAGATATGAAGGGTTGACTGTATCTGTATTTGACCACTTCCTTCTCCCTGGGACTTATCCTTAGTAGGTGGGCATTAGTTTCCTCAAGGGAAATAGATTTACCTTCTCCTCAGTTCTCAATTTCATTCCCTACTTTAAAAAAAAAAGGTTAATTTTCTTCCTTTTATTTGAGGTGCAACTGGCATAATTTTCCCTGGAACACTAAGATAAAAGTTCTAAATGAGGGCAAAGCTCTCAGAGAAATAAAAACAAAATATTCCCAGAGAAAAACATCAGTTTAGAGGTATTTCAAAATATTCTTATTTTTAAAAAACCTAACCATTGTATGAAATAAAAATCACCATTTTTTGAGAGCTTATTCTTAGCCACACTCTAATAGAGGGATTTACATAAACTTTAATTTCCATTCTCAGGTAAAACATTAACTCTTAAACATTCTTAGTAAATTTGTAGTTATGCTATTATGGGATATACAATCAAAGTTTATGCACCTATTCACTATTAAAGATGAAAGCTACCGTGGTACACAACACACACGCACCCACCCCAAGGGCAAGAACCATTTTCCAGAAGTTAATGGTCAGATGTTTTGGGGGTTTTTTTTGCAGTACGCTGGCGTCTCACTGCTGTGGCCTCTCCCGTTGCGGAGCACAGGCTTGGGACGCGCAGGTTCAGCGGCCGTGGCCCACGGCCCAGCCGCTCCGCCGCATGTGGGATCTTCCCGGACCAGGACACGAACCCGCGTCCCCTGCATCGGCAGGTGGGCTCTCAACCACTGCGCCACCAGGGAAGCCCCTAGAATAGATTTTTTTCCCTAAACATTCATCTAGAGATAAGTCGTGTCTCACACATATACTTGCAGAGAGTTGAAGAAACAAAAAAAATGTTAAGCTCCTAAAAATGAAAAGTAGTAAAAGCAAAAATATAAAGACAATAAAATAATATATGTTAAAAGATAATACATAATGAACCATTTGTTTGTTTCCCAGAAATTCTAGATTAATTTTTTTTTAATTTATTTTTGTTTATTTATTTATTTATTTATTTATTTTTGCCTGTGTTGAGTCTTCGTTGCTGCGCACGGGCGTTCTCTAGTTACAGTGAGCAGGGGCTACTCTCCGTTGCGGTGCCCGGGCTTCTAACTGGGTGGCCTCTGTTTTCAGAGCACGGGCTCTAGGCACATAGGCTTCAGTAGTTGTGGCTGGTGGGCTTCAGTAGTTGTGGCTCCCGGGCTCCAGAGCACAGACTCAGCAGTTGTGGTGCACGGGCTTAGCTGCTCTGTGGCATGTGGGATCTTCCCTGAGCAGGGCCCGAACCGGTATCCCCTGCATTGGCAGGTGGGTTCTCAACCTCTGAGCCACCAGGGTAGCCCCTAGATTAAGTTAACAACAGAAAACTGATCAATATGTTTTTAAACATTAACAAATTAAAGAAAGGAAGCTATATGGCTGTGACAATACCTGCAGAAAAAGGGGCAATACAATTATATACCATCTTATGATTAGAAAGTCTTAGTAAATTAGGAAAGTAAACTTTTAGCTTAATATTGAGACTGTGCAAAAAAATTTAATGACATATACCAGAAGTAATATAAAAAGTACATTTTATCAAATATAACAAAATGGTCTTTACTGGAAAAATAAAACCTTAAAACCTTAGAGAAGACCTATAAAATTGATAGAAATATTATTTTTATAGACTGGCTAAAGGTTGCAAATTTCTGGGGAAAAAACAAATGGTTCATTATATATTATCTTTTAATATATATTCTTGCATTGTCTTTGTATATATATATATATTTTTTTTTTGCGGTAAGCGGGCCTCTCGCTGCCGCGGCCTCTCCCGTTGTGGAGCACAGGCTCTGGATGCGCAGGCCCAGCGGCTATGGCCCATGGGCCCAGCCGCTCTGCGGCACGCGGGATCCTCCCGGACCGGGACACGAACCCGCGTCCCCCACATCGACAGGCGGACACCCAACCACTGCGCCACCGGGAAGCCCTGTCTTTGTATTTTTGCTTTACTACTTTTCATTTTTAGGAGCTTAACATTTTTTGTGTGTTTCTTCAATTATACTTTCCAAACTGATCTGTGTATTTATATAATTGAAATCTCAACCCAAATAGAAATATAGTCATTTATATGTGGTAATCAAATTTATCACAGAGCTTATACATTCTTGGGGGATAAGGTGGACTAATAAATAAATGGGTATACAAAAATAATTATCATTATGTAAAAAGGAGATGAATGCTTATCTTACAACACAAACAACAGCTGATTCCAGATATGTCATTGGCTTAAATGCATAAGTGAAATTTATATATAGTTTTTGAAGATGATATAAGAGACTAAGTTTATGGCTTTGGGTAGGGAATAATTTCTTAATATTCACAAGTTATAAAAAAGAAGAACATTATAAATTTAAGAACTTCTGTTGGTCTAGAAAAAAGAAATGATAAGCCAAAGTGGAAAATACTTTCCACAAATATAACTCACAAAGAATTAGTGTTCTAAGAGAATATTTATGATACATAAGTGAGTGAGTAAATTGTGTGTGTGTGTGTGTGTAAGAGAAAGACCACTAACAAAATTTTAAAATGGTAAAAATATATGAACAAAGATTTCACAGATAAAACATGAATAATAAAGGGACATTAGAGAGCAGAGAAATGTGAATCAAAACCACAGTGACCAATTTGGAAAACATTCCAAAGTTGGACAAAACCAATTATTGCCAAAGATATGAGCAAGGGACACATTTATTAACTACCTAGCAACTGCTCGTCTTACAGCAAATTGCTGCAGCCACTTTGGAAAATAATTTGGCGTTATTTAATACAGTTGACAAGTGCATGTTTTATGACCCAGCAATCTCACTACTCGGTATACATCCTAGAGACAATCCTACACATATGCTTCTGCAGACATGAAACCAGAATTTTCCTTGCAGCCCTGTTCATAAGAGTAAAACACCGAAAACTACCCAGATGTCCATCAACCATGGAATAGACTGCAGCTGCATGAATCAGATTGGGTGAATCTCAAAAGCATAACATTAACTGAGAATAGCAAGCTGCAAAAGAATATATACTAATTTCATTTATATAAATTGACAAATGCACTAGAAATGAATGAACGAACTAACTAAATATACATACATATGTATTATATATCTTACATGGATAGTAAAATTCTAAAGAAAAAGAGAGATTTAATAACACATATCTTGGAATAAGTGGTTATTACTCCCGAGGGAATGAAGTTGACAGGGAACAAACAGGGGCTTTTAAGGTATTACCCTGACTTCTGAATATATTGTTTGGTTTATCATGATGATTTAATTGTACATCTAAGTTATATGCAGCAGTTGTATGTATATTTAATGACTTAAAAACATTTTTTAAATGCAATGCTAATAATACATTATGTGCACAAACACTAGAGATGCAGCCCATTCAAAGGGCAGAGAGTTTGGAATCAGAGGAAATCAAGGTTGAATAGTTATTGCACCACTTACTATGTTTGTGACCTGGACATTTTTTAAAAGGGAGGCAATAATATCCATTCCATAGGGCTGCCATGAGAACTAAATGAAATAATGAATGCAAACTGCAGGCAGAATGCCTGGCACATAGATGCTCAAATTGAGAATCAGCAAGAAGGAAATTAACTCTCCTTTACTGACAGCAGTTACAACAGAAAAGATGTGTTCGCTGCAGCAACTACATTGTAGGAGGAAGTGTCAAATTGTGAGTGAAAAATGCAACGGAGTAACAACTTCCAATAAATAACACTGTAAAAAAAGCAGAGTTTTGTCCTGCTCAGGCATGCATATACATAGGCACAGGGGAGGTGTGATAGAAATGGCTCTCTTCTCACTGAGACTCTTTCACCCTCGGATGATCTGTCATTGTATGCAGAACACAGTGGCAGATTTATCCCCACATTTCAGGTTGCTCAGTAATGGTTCAGGTGAAAGCATTCAGGAGTGACATAAAGTGGGAACTCATAAATGACAGAGTCTATTACTGGGTGACAAGCTCCAGCCTAGTGACTTTGTATAGACTCTGCAGAAATGCTTTCATTGTCATGAGATTTAGGAGGAAAGGAAAATTCAATGATAACACTGCTCAGCACATTTAATGGCCTGATACTATTAGAAAAACAAACCCCTCCTATGGACAGAAGGCTAAACAGTTTAAAGTAATTGCTGTAATACAGAGCAATTACATTTACTGATGCAACTTGTAATTGTGGTGAAACCTAGGTGTACTTTATATTTTCCTTAATATTTCAAGGAATATTGCTGTTTCCATATTCTGAATAAAGATATTAGATTTTCACTCTGCTTTTATTTTATATTATAAATGAGGATTAATGGTGTCCTTCTCTACAATTAAATGATCGGTCAAAAGAAAAATATGTATCAATAGCTTATACGTGTAACTAGTATTCCCTGTAAAAATTGCTTTGAGGGAAGTAGTGGGAATAAGCTGGCACTTGGGCTCATGTAATTGTGCCTCATGCAATTTACCCTTCAGTGGTCAGTCATAATGGGACCTGGTTACTTCATAAGTTACTGTATTTAAATTTTGAATCATTTAAAAAGTTTTAATGTTGGAGAAGTAATAATGCTGATGTCTATCCAATTATTAGTTTTACAGGGAACATTAGAATCTTTAAAAATTACCTATACATACTTTAATTCTGTTCCTGTTACTATTTCATAGGATTCCTCTTTGATGTTAACCTAAAATGTACAGATGACATCCTTCGTCTCATGTTTTCTGTGATATGCAAGCAAACAGCTGCATTATCACTTCAACTAATTGAAAAATTAATTTTAAATATTATTTCTTATTTTTGCAATAAATATATCATTATTTTAATTTTTTTCTGTCAAAGTGTTAATCAGTTTAGGTAAAAGCAGGAGTCAAAACCATAGGTCCAACACCTGTAAATTACTAGCAATTTGCCTTGATAACCTAGAAATAATGATCATCATTTATACAGGCATTTTTACACACATTAAATCATACTTAAATGATGAGGCATAAATACAACAACACAGAAAAAACTAATTGTGGAGAATTTTAAAGGAATTGGATAAAAAAGGATTTCTTAGGATTAACGCTGGATATAGCTCTACTTTATTGCTCTTTCAATTTTGTCACATTCAGATCTAAAGAAGATAAGCAGCTTTTGAGTAGGGTATCTCAGTAAATTGAAAAGCCTTAAAAAAAGCAACATACAACTCATTAAAAGTGATTAAAAAAGAGAACAGAGGTTTTATATAGTCCTATAACCAATGAATAAATTGAATATCTGATTAAATTTCCACAGGAAGACCAATGAATTTCTCTGATGAATTATTTGAAACTTACAGTGAAAAACAGAACATAAATCCTACACAAACTCTGCCAAGATCAGAAAAAGAAGAAATACTTGCTAAAGTCAGGTCAATCTCTCACTTAAATGAGTACGGCTAAATCCTAAATAAAATATTTTGAACAATATATATGAACAACAATTCATCATGGACACATTGAGTTTTGTCCAAGAATGAGGAGTCCTTTGCAATTCAAAACTCTGTCAGTATAATTCCATTATGACTGAATCAGGAGAAAACATACGTGATTGTAACATTAAATACCAATGAAAGCATCAGGTAAAATTAGTTACCAATCTTAATAAACTAGTAATAGAAAAGAATTTCCATAACCTGATAAAGTATATTTACAAACTCCAGCAAAAAAATTACAATAAAATTGAAAACAAGTTTTTAAAGTTTTCTCTCTGAACAAAGGAAGAAGGCAAGGAAGCCTGTTGTTAATTCTAGTAGACTTATTTTTTAGAACTCTTGGAATAAGGCAAACATTAGAAGAAAGCATAAAGCTATTATTATTGAGAAATATAATATTGATGAATAATTCAGTAAGTTGCTGATATACCATTATATTTATAAAATAAACTTATCAAGTTTTCTGAATATAAGACAAATGTGCAACAATTGATTGAATATCTATATACCAGATATAAGCCATATGGAAAGAAAATGGTAGCATCGACAGCGAAATCAAAAAGCATGAAATATATCCATATTAAATGTACAAGTCCTTTACATTAAAGACTTTAAAACTTATTTATGTACATTTGAAAAGAACTAAATAAATGCAGGATGATATCCTATTCCTGCAATCAATGATTCAGTATTGTTAAATGTTAATCTGCTCAGATCATTCTAAACATGCAACACAATCACAAACAAAATTACGATCGGGTTTTTTTGTGGATATTGTAAAATACATATTAAAATATGAAGTATAAGTAATGCAAAAGCAATTTAATTAAAAAGAATTAAAGAGTTGGTGATTATTCTAATGACGATCACATTTATTGGAAAATAAATTAGGAAGCTATGTTTTGGATTAAGGATAAGCAAAAAAATCAATGGTACAGATTTGGGAGTCCAGGAACACACACACATATATGGACACTTGATATATGACAATAGGGAAAGGATGGTCTGTTCAATAAATAGTGTTTTGTCAATTTGTTAAACATACACAAACACACATATATAATAATGTACTAGTTAATATAATACTATATATATTAGAGTAAATATTCAAGTCACAAGCTGAGAAACAATATTTGCAAAACATATAACTGACAAAAACTCATTTCTAGAAAAAAATATAAAGTCCCACAAATCAATAGGAAAATACAGAGAATCTCATAAGCAATTGACAGGATGGTTGATGAGGCACTTAAATAAAAAGGACATCCGAATGGCCAATTACTGTATGAAAATGTTCCCATTAATCACAAGGGCAATACAAGACATAGTTACCATGAGGAAAAATAAATAAACAAGATAACACTACACACCCACCAGGTCGCTACAATTAACAGGATTGACAATAAAATATATC
Organism: Stenella coeruleoalba; assembly: GCF_951394435.1. Taxonomy (NCBI): domain Eukaryota; kingdom Metazoa; phylum Chordata; class Mammalia; order Artiodactyla; family Delphinidae; genus Stenella; species Stenella coeruleoalba. The sequence goes on along the minus strand of NC_137153.1, from coordinate 32,859,558 downwards.
ACTGACGGAGCTACAATGTGGCAGGTAAAAATGGAAAACTGGCACTATCTATTGTTGACACCCATGCACCAACAATTTTATCCAATTATATGTACCAAATAGAAATGCAGAATATCAATATGTTCATCAAGAGACAAAACAAAAATACACATGGGAGCTTTATCTGTACTTGTTCTAAACTGGAAGCAAATCAAATATCTATCAACAATGTAATGAATAAATCAATTGTAATATATTCCTGTAACATGAAATTATAAATCAAAGTAAATTAATGAACTATTGCTATAAGCAACATCCCTAATGAATCTCATCAACCCATAAGTGGGCTAAAGGAGACCCTCACATACTTGCATGCACACACATACATACACAGCAACCCCCACCATGCACAATGCATACACACACACACAACCAGACAAAACTATCTAAGCTATTAGAAATAAAGGTAATGGTTATTTAGAAGGAGCGGCGGGAGAACATTTTTGAAGTACTGTTCTATGACCTGTGTAGGTGTTACTTAAGTGTTCTCCCTATGTGCAAATTAATTGAACTATATACTTATAATTTGTGCATTTTTGTATATACATTATATTTCGATTAACACATTTTAAGATAGTGCTATATGGAAGACGTATACATTGTACATGGGTACATTTTTTTCTAATTTAGAATGATATTATACATCCCCCAGAGACAAAGATAAAGCTAGCCAAGAATCTCTGCACACATAAAAGGAAAGGCTTGGTGCAGATGTATCTAGGAATATCTATTGTTTATCTAATGGAGTTGGTATAAAATCATTTTCACATTGAAAAATCATTACTAGATTCTTTAAAATTCAATTTGAGCAGGAAATTTTCAAAGAAAACTTTGAAATACAAAATTGTCATTTTAAAAAGAATTTAATCATATAATATTTCAAACATGCATAAAAGTACATAAAATATAGAGCACCATTTATCTAGATTTGTCAGGTATAAATACTTCACAATAGTTGCTGCAAGTGTCGTTTTTGTTTAGAAATAAATGTGGAAGGTGTAACAGGCTCATACGACAAGCCCTTCCTTTCTTTATATAGCCAGTGAAAAACTATTGTTCTAATTTTGATATTTATCTTTTCTTTGTTAAGTCAACATTCATTTTTACTTTTGTTCATTTTCATTTAAGTAACTCTCATTGTTTCTAGTGTATGACTGCATCAAAATGTAATAGTGCATTCCCTTACTGATGGACAGTAAACTTATTTTTAGTGCTATATATCACATATATACAACTTTAAAAATCACCTAGTACCTAACCAATTAAAATGATAGGTAACATAAATGCTGTGAAATTAAGGCAAACAATTTGTTCTTTTTAAAAATATCAAAGACAATAGAATGATTGATATGAAATTATCACCTGATTTCTATTTATCTGAAATCAGAATGCTGTGATAAGCAATGTATTCATATATGTTTTTAATCATCGTAGATTCTATGGCCATCTACCTTATGGTAATGGATTTTTAAGATATAAACTATCAAGGAATAAACATATCTACCTTTCTGTTTTATTTCTTGCTTATTTCACATATATCTGAGAGAATATTGGATCTATTTACTCTTTATCATCATTCGCAATCTTATACTATAAGATAACTTCCCAGTAAAATGAAATGTTTTTATTTCTCACAGAAAGTAGCAGGGCTTTGAAAGTGACTAATGCCAACCTCAAAAAGTAACATAGCCAGTTACTTTACCAGCAAAATGGGTGTAATCTGGAAAGCAGGGAATTGCAGTTCTGGGGCAGGCAAGCTATAGTGAATCATTGGCAAGTGTGAAGAGACAAAAGAAAGGTCAATTTCTACTAGGTTTTAGGAGGAAATTGGGGAAGGTTGTTTGGAATAAAATTTCACTGGAGAGGAACAGGAGTTCGAGGTTGTGGCAGTTTCTTACTGGTGGTTAGCGCATTGTTGCTAGGGCAGGGAGGGATCTTCCTTTTCTGCTTCTTTTTTTAATAGATCTTTATTAGAATATAATTGATTCACAATAGTGTGTTAGCTTCTGTTGGACAACAAAGTGAATCAGCCATATGCATACATATATCCCCATAGCCCCTCCCTCTTGAGCCTCCCTCCCACCCTCCCTATCCCACCCCTCTAGGTCACAAAGCACAATCTCCCTGTGCTATGCAGCTGCTTCCCACTAGCTATTTTACATTTGGTAGTGTATATATATCAATGCTACTCTCACTTTGCCCCAGCTTCCCCACTCACCCTGTGTCCTCAAGTCCATTCTTTATGTCTACATCTTTATTCCTGCCCTGCCACTAAATTCATCAGTACCATTTTTTTTTTTAGATTCCATATATATGCGTTAGCATACGGTGTTTGTTTTTCTCTTTCTGACTTACTTCACTCTGTATGACAGACTCTAGGTCCATCCACCTCACTATAAATAACTGAATTTCGTTTCTTTTTATGGCTGAGTAATATTCCTCGTATATATGTGCCACATCTTCTTTATCCATCCATCTGTTGGTGGACATTTAGGTTGCTTCCATGTCCTGGCTATTGTAAATAGAGCTGCAATGAACATTGTGGTACATGTCTCTTTTTGAATTATGGTTTTCTCAGGGTATATGCCCAGTAGTGGGATTGCTGGTCATATGGTAGTTCTATTTTTAGTTTTTTAAGGAACCTCCATACTGTTCTCCATAGTGGTTGTATCAATTTCCATTCCCACCACCAATGCAGGAGTGTACCCTTTTCACCACACCCTTTCCAGCATTTATTGTTTCTAGAGTTTTTGATAATAGCCATTCTGACTGGTGGAGGTAATACCTCATTGTAGTTTTGACTTGCATTTCTGTAATAATTAGTGATTTTTAGCATCTTTTCATGTGTCTCTTGGCCATTTGTATGTCTTCTTTTGTGAAATATCTATTTAGGTCTTCCGCTTGCAGGATACAAAATTAATGCACAGAAATTTCTGGCATTCTTATACACTAACAACAAAAAATCAGAAAGAGAAATTAAGGAAACAATCCCATTTACCATCGCAACAAAAAGAATAAAATACCTAGGAATAAACCTACCTAAGGAGGCAAAAGACTTGTACTCAAACTATAAAACATTGATGAAAGAAATCAAAGATGACATAAATAGATGGAGAACTATACCATGTTCTTGGATTGGAAGAATCAATATTGTGAAAATGACTATATTACCCAAAGCAAGCTACAGATTCAATGCAATCCCTATCAAACTACCACTGGCATTCTTCACAGAATTAGAACAAAAAATTTTACAATTCGTATGGAAACACAAAAGACACTGAATAGTCAAAGTAATCTTGAGAAAGAAAAGCGGCCAGAGGAATAAGGCTTCCCAACTTCAAACTATACTACAAAGCTACAGTAATCAAGACAGTATGGTACTGGCACAAAAACAGAAATATAGATCAATAGTACAGGATAGAAAGCCCAGAGATAAACCCATGCACATATGGTCACATAATTTATGACAAAGGAGGCAAGAACATACAGTGGAGACAAGACACCCTCTTCAATAAGTGGTGCTGGGGAAACTGGACAGCTACATATAAAAGAATGAAATGAGAACACTCCCTAACATCATACACAAAAATACACTCCAAATGGATTAAAGACCTAAATGGAAGACCAGACACTATAAAACTCTTAGAGGAAAACACAGGAAAAACACTCTTTGACATAAACTACAGCAAGATCTTTTTTGACCCACCTTCTAGAGTAATGAAAATAAAAACAAAAATAAACAAATGGGACCTATTGAAACTTAAAAGCTTTTGCACAGCAAAGGAAACCATAAACAAGATGAAAAGACAACCTTCAGGATGGGAGAAAATATTTGCAAATGAAACAATGGACAAAGGATTAATCTCCAATATCTACAAAGAGCTCATGGAGCTCAATACCATAAAAACAATCAATCCAGTTAAAAAATGGCCAGAAGACCTAACTAGACATTCCTTCCTTTTCTTAAAAGCAGGAGATGAAATTCCCATGTAAAAAATGTCCTCCCTCATACCAGAAGAAAAACAACATTCTTGACATCATGGATAAAAAGTTGAAACCCAGAGAATGTTACACAAAGAATTCTATACAAAAAGACCCTTTAAAAATCGCTTCTCTTCCTTCTGATTATTCAGGCTGGTATGTGCATGAGAGCTCTCCCTTCTAAACTTCCTGATAATGTTTTAAATAAAGTTGTCTTTTATTTATTTTCACACCTTATAAAATTTAGTATAGTATAGTATAGAGTAGATTAAAATATTAGAATAAAGGAATGTAAAATAAATAATTCTTTTCCCTGTTTTTTTCACAATGTCTATTTTAGACTGTTCCTAGTCTAGTCTTGCTTTTATTCAAGACAGAGTCAGCTTTAGATAATTCCACCGACATACCACATATTTGTTTTCTTCTTGAACGTAAGCTCTCCCATGTTTCTGCTTTTTTGGGGTATTCACTTTTCTTCTGTAATGCTCTCGTGCATGTGATATTAAAAATTAATAAACTTATGTATCTTTTCCCCTGTTAGTCTGCCTCTTATCAGTTTATTTCATAGAGACAGCTGTTGAACCTAGGAGGGTAGAAAGAAAGTCTTTCCTCCCCTACATCAGCTAGGGCTGCCATAACAAAATACCACAGAATGGTGGCTTAAACAACAGGAATTTATTTTCTCAGAGTTCAGAAAGCTGAAAAACCACAGTCAAGGTGCTGGCAGCATTGGTGTCTCTCCTTGGCGTGAAGACAGCCACCTCCTTGCTGTGTCCTCACATAGCCTTTTCTTTGTGTGCCTGTACCCCTGGAGTCTCTTCCTCTTCTAATAAGGACATAGTCTTATTAGATTAGGGCCCCACCCTTATGATCTCTTTTAACCTTAATTACCTCTTTAAAGACACTATTCCAAATAGTCTCACATTCTAAGGTACTAGGGATTAGGGTTTCAACATATGAATTTGGGAGGGGGGGGACATAATTCAGATCATAACAATACATTATAAAGAAATGGACAAAGAAGGATAGTAATGAACTTGGAAAGTTAGGGAGTGATAATTCATATAAAATGGGAAAGATGTATAGGAATATAAGAATGATATTATTTTACACAGTTTGGTTATAATGTTTTCTGTTTTGCCAAGGTGTGTATGTGCGTGTAAACATCTTCCAATGAAAATATATTTATCAAGAGGAGATTTAAGAAGGGAGAAAACCATCCTTTACCTCTAAAGTGATACAATGCAGGTGTTTTAAGGAAAAATAGATTTTCCTTATACATACATATAGGCAGAGAAGCTTGATTCTCAATCTAAGTTTTAATCCTCATTACAACTCAAAACTAATATTTTGTTTATTAAGATGCTATCATAAGCTGTACTAGCAACCCTTCTCGAAAACAACACTTACACCATCACCAGTGGTGGTATCTTATTTTTTAATGTCACTGGTAGATTACAGACTAGGAATTAGATGTGTTTTTTTATAACCATTTACTTAGTGCCAAGTATTCATATGTTCATGCAGTCTGAGCTTGAGAATGTTGGGAATGACAGTTTCTATTTTCAGGCTAATCTTTTCTCTCTGTTGACCAAGTAACCTTTCCAGTCTTCACTTCCTCTTTATTCAGAATAAGTCCCCATCCCCCATTCCTGACAAAAGAGAGCCTCGATATTCTGGAATAATCTTCCTCACCCTAATTTAGATGTGTCAAACCATGTCTGAATACTAGAGTGAGCGTGATTCAGCCACAAGCTGGTAACTCCACTAAGACTAGTGAAGTCAATATTAGACCCCTAAGAAATAAAGCACTTAGGGCTAGCAAAGAAGAGATTTTTAAAAAAGAAAAATACTAATATCTATTGCTGACTAGTGAATTTTTATTCATTTTATTTATAATAAACAACTTAGATCTTATTATGCCAATTGATCTTATTAAGCCAATTAATAACGCTGGTACAATATTTATAGGTGTTTCTAACAGAATTCATTTTATGTATAAATGGCCAGTCACTATTCTTGTTCTCATTATTGCTACCGTTATGCCCATCCTCACTGAACACAAATAATTTACAGTAATCTGTGATCTCTCTAGAAAAGGAAATGGCATTAAGGAAATGGCATTAAGGAAATGGCATTAAGGGAAATCACAGATCGGCAGAGAGGAAATTAATTAAATATTAAATTAAATCTTGACAGCAAGCTTTCAGAGGCAGCAAAAAATCTCCATTGATGATACAAAGCAAATACACTTAACATCTTTCCTCATCTGTAGTATCTCAATAGATACTCTACAGATCTAATACAGACCTAGATAACAGATCTAATGATCTGTCACATGAAACACCTGCTCCAAAGTTTCTTTTCTCCCAACTCCTAAAAACATGAGTTCTACAACCCAAGCTAGTAGGTAGATTTTTGCCCCTTTTTTCTTCTCTCACATTGCTTAAGAGGCTTTCTACGTCAGTTGTCTGTAACTCCAGAGTAGTTTAAGTTATTCAACTTTTTCTGAATTTCATTTTAGTGCATCTCAAGAGGCTGACATTGATCAGACTCAGAGAATCTATCTTTTAATTCAAAGACTGGGTAAAAATCTGTAAATGCCTGTGCGTGAATGCATAGTTAGGGTCAATATTACTTTTTCAGTACCCGTACCTTTACACTGCACCTGACGTGTCGCACTGATAAACACTATCAGGTATTCTAGTTTGCAAAAACTGTAAGGACCACTTCAAGTGCATCTCTGGGAAACTAGCTATTGGAACTGTCCTCAAATTTATCCTGCTGAGGCTAAAGTTTTCTTATCTATAAAATACTCTTCAGGGACTTACTTGGGGGTCCAGTGGTGAAGACTCCATGCTTCTACTTCAGGGAGCACAGGTTCAATCCTTGGTCAGGGAGAAAAGATCATGTATGCCATGCCATGCAGCCAAAAATAAGAATAATAATAAAATACTATTCATTACTTAATTAAAAAAATAATGGGGGAAGCAGTAAAAGCCCTCAATTCCAGAGGGTGAGAAAGCTTGGGGATAGAGAGCTGTGAAGTTCTTTTAATTAGTCCAGCACAGAAAGACTGATTTACCTAGAAATACCATTTGCTTAGTTTTCATGAAGTGCTTACTTCTGCGTCTATGACCCTTTCTTCCAACCCCAGGCCCTCTTTGCCCCCCTTTGACAGCTGAGTCCTCTTCACTTGGTTCTGGATTCCAAGGCCAGGCCAGTCTAGATGGGATCTCTCTCACCTGAATATGAAAGTGATGATGATTCCTACTGGACCTAACTCAGTATACATGAAGACACCGCTGGTAGAATCTATGTTTGGCCATAGTTTGGCACTTCCGGTAGAACAATACTCAGTAGCCATCCAGACTGCACTGGCCATTGTGCAGGATTTTTGTTCCAGAAAGTTGGAAAACTTACAGCAACAGTAGGCTGCTGGCCATCTTCTTCAGATTTACCAGTCAAAGTAACTATGTGCAAATCAACTGGGACAGAGTTGAAAAAAGATATAAAGAAAGCAGGAAGACCTGATTCAGAAATGAGCAAATAAAGCAGCACCTGAAATCAGCAATATAATTGAAGCAGCAACAGAATTTATCAAACAGGACATTGTGATGTTCAGTGGATTTGTGAGAGGCTATTTGCTAGGCCTTGCCTCTTAAGGACATGAGTGTTCTGTCACAGTGGATTCAACCTGAGAGGAGAAGGGGTGGTAACATGATGATGTCTCTACAGTTCCAGACACCAGATCCTCCAGGGTGTGAAGAAAAAAGTAGTTGGGCAAAATGGAACTCACAACTTACTGTTTGTCTTCTGACAAATCCTGCAGCGCAGCCAAAAAATAAATAAAGTGAATCCACTTAAAAAAATATATATGTTTGCAATAAACTAAAAGGATTGTAATGCCCTTTTGTGGAAGGTCTTAGAAATAATAGAATTATTGCATATATTAAATAGATTCTACTGATATAAAATAATAATAATGGGGGGAAAATCACTGCTGTTCTAGTCTCTGTGACATAATTAATGCAGCTTGTATCTCCCAAATCTTACCATTCTGTTTCTCTTGCAGGACCAGAATACGGTGCTGCCCTTTGCATTCTCTGCTTCCCAGCACAGAAAACACTGACAAAGAACAGGCAAGGAAGCTGGACATTTAAGCCACTCTAAACTACAGATTATTCTTGAAGGAGAATCTTTTAAGGAACTGAGTTTTTGGTTTTACATGTATAGTAATGAATATATACAACTGAATTTTACAGTTATTTTTAAACAGTTGTATAAATGTTTTCTTAACTGAGAGATGACTGATTTTACTTTTTCTGTTTTCACTTGTATTCATTATGACGTTTTTAAAATTATAAGCCTTGAATCAATATACTTATGTGAGTGTTGATAAGAGTAATCATTTCTAAGCTTGTTTGTCTCATGCCATAATATATACACATATTTCAAGATATTGAATTTATAGAAAATATATAGAAAAATATATGGAAGTGAATATTTAGAGAAAAAATCACTACTGATCACACCTCGTCAAATTATAAGATATGACAATTTCCCCTAACTATTGTCAATACAAATGCTATTAATGCATTTGTATATGCAATGAAACTTTTGAAAATTCATGTAGGAAAATTATATCAGACAGCTCACAGATTAGATTGTACAAATATTGAGTACATTAACGATTATTCATTAAAAACAATCCTAGGTAAAAACAGTAATAAGATGTCGGTATTAAGCCAATCCTTTGAAGTAAAAAGTAATGGCATATAGGGCGTTAATAGATATTAGAGACATAAATTAAAGTGATTGGGCTAACTAAGGCTACAATGCCACACTAGCAATTCAGATTATTATGAGTGTTTTGTAGTGTCAGCCTGGGAATGCTCAAGGAAGTATATTCCAAACTTCCTTAATGATAAATGTCACCAGACGAGATAGCTAAACGTAATGATTATCAGACCTCTGCCCCAAGAGATTCTCATTCAGTAGATTGTATTGTGACATTGTTATCTATAGTGTACCTGTAGTCCTCCTGGGGCCTCTTCAGGCAAGCTTGAAAATCACCAAGGCTAAGAGGTCTGTGACCTTGGCACACTCTGAGCCTTTTAATCTTCCTCATTTGTACTTAAAGTTTGTGAAATAGGTTATAATTGTCAGATTATATAAACTGTTTGTTTTATTTTACAGCATTTGCTCACCTGGTCTTATTTGTGACTAACAACTCTGTGAACTACTTGATATATATTTCATATATTCTTTACTTGGATTTAAGGATGCACATGCGTTCTCAAACTTAATGTGCATGAGGATCACTTGGACAAATCATTAAAATGCAAATGCATGCTCTGCCACCTAGATTTTGGTTCATTTGGCCTCTGATGGGACCTAGGAATTCACATTTGAAAAAAGCACTCCTGCTGATTCTGATGAAAGTGCTGTACAGATTATATATTCAGAAATCCCACTGTAGAGGACTGATGAATTAAAATCACAGTAACGGTTGGAAATCCACCTAAATCTAAACAAACCCTGTGGAAATATTTCTGTGTTTGGAGCTTCCTACCAGCTGCCAACGTATTACGTGAATTTTACTATAAATGGTGCACTTGAATGTCATAAGACATTATCTTTATTCATTGGAATTATTTTGAGATTCATTCTATTTAAAGGACACTACAAGGAGGGCTTCCCTGGTGGCGCAGTGGTTGAGAGTCCGCTTGCCAATGCAGGCGACACGAGCTCGTGCCCCGGTCCGGGAAGATCCCACATGCCGCGGGGCGGCTAGGCCCGTGAGCCATGGCCGCTGAGCCTGCGCGTCCGGAGCCTGTGACCCGCAACGGGAGAGGCCACAACAGTGAGAGGCCTGCGTACCACACACACACACACAAAAAAGACACTACAAGGACAGAACTTCTAGGTGATTTAATTAAGACAAAACTCCTATTACTTGCTATTTAGGTAAACTATTTTATTTTTAATGTCCAAGCAAAATAATTGTTTGCAATTATACTCTTTACCAATGTATCAAAAACTCCACAGAGAAACTGGTATTATATTTTCCTACAGGAAATCTTGCAATTTTGCAGTTCACATTTTTAGGTAGGTAAAATACAACTTTCATTACTATGCACAGTGAGAATTTAAATGTTTCTGATCCTTTCTGCAATAAAATGTTATGTACATGCTTTAAGACAGTTGAATTACTATGCTTCTCACTAATGATGGAGTAAAATTTTACGTGAATGTGTTATAATATTTCTGAATCTCATTAAATATTACATTCATAGAATTTTATTTTAGAACAATAGCTATCATCTCTTAATTGTTATGATCCTGAAACACACCAAATGCATTTCACTTGGTCAAATTTGCATTGTAACTTATTTTAAATCTTTAATCTTAGACATCTGAGTTATTAGAAGGGTTGATTCAAAAATCGAATGTGTCTGGCTTGCAGAAGAATGAAACTGTCAATCCTATAATGATTAAAATAATGGATTAACAAATGTGCTAACCATATAAACAGTGGCTTTTTATATTGGTGTATCAGTGTTTTAAATTAGGTAAAATTTGTCAATGTGATCAGCTTTGTCTTTTTTACTTTCAGATGATATAGTCCAATTTAATGAGGAATAATAACACTGGCTTTCTCACAGAGTTATTACCACAATGCAATCAGCAAAGTATGTTAACAATTTGGATAAACAGTCCTTGTGTGTGTGTGTGTGTGTGTGTGTGTGTGTGTGTGTGTGTATGAAAGTGCACATATGCCTGTGTGCACACAGAGTACATGTTTAATTATGATATTGATATTTTAAAATACAGTTATATTTATCTGTGTGAACACATTTTATTTCTATTTTGAACAGAGTGTTATTAATTCAACCATGCTATTGACCATCTATTTCTGATTTCCTAAATAATTATTTTAAACAGAAGTCATGTTCCTTTATCCAGGTTGGTTTTCCTCATCGAAATTGTGTGTAGAAGAATAATATCTTGATGAGAAAAAGAAGAAAGACTGCACAGTCTAACCCTAATTTTAGAGGGATAGCTTTTTATCTTCATCCCTGACATCATAACATTTTAAAGCTTGAGCATTTTATTTGACCGAGATTAGAAAATAAGGAACTCTGGATTTTGTACTTGTTTACCTGAAAACATCAAATTTAATACAACTCAAAAGATATATTATATTCTAGTTTACTTTTCGTATGTCATTGTTATAGTCAAATGTTCTCTTTTTTCCAAGAAGATAAAGTTTTCCTTTGTGAATATATTTTTTTTAACTTTTCATTTTATATTGGAGTATAGTTGTTTTGTTTTGTTTTGTTTTGTTGCCACACCATGCGGCTTGTGGGATTTTAGTTCCCTGACAAGGGATCGAACCCAGGCCCTAGTCAGTGAAAGTGCAGAGCCCTAACCACTGGACCATGAGGGAATTCCCTGGAGTATAGTTGATTAACAATGTTGTGTTAGTTGCAGGTGTACAGCAAAGTGGTTCAGTCATACATATACATGTATCTATTCTTTTTCAAATTCTTTTCCCTTTTAGGTTGTTACATAATATTGAGCAGATTTTCCTGTGCTATACAGTAGGTCCTTGTTGGTTATCCATTTTAAATACAGCAGTGTGTACATGTCAATCCCACACTCCCTAACCATTCCTTCCCCCCACCCTTCCCCCCTGGTAAGCATAAGTTTGCTCTCTAAGTCTGTGAGTCTGTTTCTATTTTGTAAATAAGTTCATTTGTCTCATTTGTTTTTAGATTTCGCATATAAGGTATATAATACAATATTTCTCTTTCTCTGTCTGACTTACTTCACTCAGTATGACAATCTCTAGGTCCATCCATGTTGTTGCAAATGGCATGATTTCATTCTTTTTAATGGCTGAGTAATGTTCCATTGTATATACGTACAACATCTTCTTTATCCATTCCTCTGTCGATGGACATTTAGGTTGTTTCCATGTCTTGGCTATTGCAAACAGTGCTGCAATGAACATTAGGGTGCATATATCTTTTCAGACCATGTTCTTCTCTGCATATATGCCCAGGAGTGAGATTGCAGGATCATATGGTAGCTCTATTTTTAGTTTTTTAAGGAAACTTCATACTGTTTTCCATAGTGGCTGTACCAATTCACATTCCCACCAAAAGTGTAGGAGGGTTCCCTTCTCTCCACACCCTCTCCAGCATTTATTGTTTGTGGATTTTAAAATTTGTATGGAGACACAAAAGACCCTGAATAGCCAAAGCAATCTAGAGAAAGAAAAACGGTGTTGGAGGAATCAGGCTCCCTGACTTCAGATTATACTACAAATCTATAGTCATCAAAACAGTATGGTACTGGCACAAAAATAGAAATATAGGACAATGGAATAGGATAGAAAGCCCAGAAATAAACCCACACACCTATGGTCAATTAATCTACGACAAAGGAGGCAAGACTATACAATGGGGGAAAGACAGTGTCTTCAATAAATGGTGCTAGGAAAACTGGACAGCTACATGTAAAAAAATGAAATTAGAACATTCTTTAATGCCATGCACAAAAATAAGGTCAAAATAGATTAAAGACCTAAATGTGAGACCATAAACTATAAAACTCTTAAAGGAAAAAAACATAGGCAGAACACTCTCTGACATAAATTGCAACAATATCTTTTTTGATCCGTCTCCCAGAGTAATGGAAATAAAAACAAAAATAAAGAAATGGGACCTAATTAAATTCAAAAGTTTTTGCACAGCAAAGGAAACCATAAACAAAATGAAAAGACAGCCCACAGAATGGGAGAAAATATTTGCAAATGATGTGACCAACAAGGGATTAGTCTGCAAAATTTACAAACAGCTCATGTGGTTTAATATCATCAAAACAAACAACCCAAACAAAAAATGAGCAGAAGACCTAAATAGATATTTCTCCAAAGAAGATATACAGATGGCCAAGAGGCACATGAAAAGATATTCAACATTGCTAATTATTAGAGAAATGCAGATCAAAACTATCGATACAATGAGATATTACCTCACACCAGTCAAAATAGCTATCATCAAAAAATCCACAAACAATAAATACTGGTAAATATTATTTTTAGTTTATATTATAAGTAATTGTTTTTAATAGCTAAGAATTAATACATTTATAACAATGTCTTAAAAACAGAGAAAATCACAATTTGTGAGAATTTAAAGCCAAAATAGATCTATTTATTTCTAAAACATAAAATTGAAAAATGATTATTATTACAAGTATTCAAGTGCGGCATGAGCAGTGTTTAAAAAGATTTATAGACTTGTATTTCCTCTAATATAGGAAATCATTCTCGATACTTATTGGTCCAGGGGATTAGTTAAACAAATGTCCCTAACCTATTTAAATTTGTCATCTCAATTGAAGACAGGTCTCAAGAAGTGAATTGGTGGACTCTGAAACACATGGACACACTTTGTGACCGTCCTATTATTAGAAGCTAAAAGGTAATTACAAATCACAGAGGTGGCAGCGGCTCGAAGGGGTCAGGTTAGAAAGACGAGGAGAAAAATTATGGTCTAATTTTTTTAAAAAAGGATGTGTGTTTAAACCCAATTGAGTTATTTAATGAGTAGATTTAGAGAAAGGATGGTACCCTGTCACACCACTTTAGCATACTGAATAGCTCAAGGGGAAAACGTTGCTAGGAAGCTTTAATTAATTTCCTTCATCTAATCCTCTGTTAACACTAAACAAGCCACTGTCACATGCATCATATGAATTCCAAGGACAAAGTAAAAGCCATTTAAAAGTAGTCATATCCCAATAAGGTTATTAAGAGACCATTTCTAAGTTCCTCATTGAAGTTAATGCATTTAACACTAATACTGTTCAAAATCCATATTACAGTCCAGCAATTTCATAAAATATTGATTGCTTTGGTGTGTCCTTATATACTAATGTATTATATTTTTAAGTAACTTAGTGAGGCAAAAGTCCAGGTTATTTAGTTTCAGCTTGTTGTGAGAGATTGCAACTCCTGTAATAGCTTTAAATTGCAATAGCTCAAGCCTTTGGGTATATCAGTTTCTGTCTCTAAAATTGAGTGCCAGCATCACAGCCTCTGTATTTTGTCTAGAGCTTTTCTCTCTCAGGGTCATACAAAACAATAGGAGATTAATGGGGTAACATATTTAAAAGTTTTATGAATGATAAATATTATCCCTATTTTTCTGTAGGAGAAATGGAGTCATATGTAGGTTAAGTAAACATTAAAAGTGTTATAGAAAAGGATCCATTTATGCTGCATTTAACTGCATTCCAAGCACTTATTCTTTGCTAATCTCCTTAACTGTCACTTTGAGTGCCAGAGGTGAGGTACCTATCCTGTATAAACATATGCAAATTTTGAATCATTTAAGCTGTCTTTTCAAATATTGATCAATATATCAAGTTTGATGATCAAAAACCAGAATTTTCCTTACTCTTTGCCAAAAAGCCCCTTTTAGTGAGATTTTCTTTAATGTAATGAGGCGGGGCTGGGGGGAGGCATAGGTTTGCATATAAATGTATTTCCCATCAGTAAACTTACTTCCCCAAACATCTAGTACTATCTAGTACTGAAAAGCTGGTGTAGAAAGAATGTCAAAGTCCATGCTGGAGAATAAAATCCTTCCCCACTGAAAACTGTAGAGCAGGTCTGAAGGGAATGACATCTCTCACTATCTTAAGGAAATTCTTTTTCTTTTATTTTTTCCTGTCAAAATGCAGCTTAATTCAGTATGAAGACTACGTATAGTGGCTTGTTGCTTAAGGTCCTACAATGTTTTTTGCATAATGGTAATAAAGTGTTTTATGATACATTTTTCCATTAAGACTTTGGAAGAATATATTGTTGGCATAATGGGTAGAATGAGAGAGTATCTTACAGTGTACGGCAAGAGGAGGTGGGAAAGTTAAAGTAAAAGAAATAAAAATATCATTGTATATTATTTTACATGAAATAAAATTTAATTAATAACAATAATTTGTAAAGTGATGAGCATAGCCAAACATAAACGTGAGTGAAATGAAACTAATATCAGAGACTAAAGAGAACTCTTCATAGATTCACTCTTCTGTAGAAATTGAAGACAGATAAAGGGAAAAGGGCATGGAGAGAATCAAGTTTTTAATTTTCATACAAAACATTAAAAATCCATTGATATCAGATAAGTTCTTTGTATTTAGACCTCCAATGTGCGTGGTGGGGGCTATTTCAATGTCCCTAAATTCTTTCTCAATGAATTTCAGATTTCCTCTACATATATTGAAGAGAAATGTCATGAATTTTTTAAAGAAATTAGTTCAAATGGAAAATAAGAAGAAATGGAGAAGAAAGAGAAGACAGAGGAGGTGAAGGATGAAGAGAAGAAGAACAAGGGAAAGCACATCATTAACATCTATGAAAACATATGGTCAAGAGAA
The DNA here is from genome assembly GCF_951394435.1 of Stenella coeruleoalba. Lineage (NCBI taxonomy): Eukaryota > Metazoa > Chordata > Mammalia > Artiodactyla > Delphinidae > Stenella > Stenella coeruleoalba. The sequence continues at coordinate 32,844,081 of NC_137153.1, read as the reverse complement.
AAATACACTCCCCCTACAAAGAACTGGGGAGATCAGTGTTCGGCCCTCTTTCTGCCAGTTTACTTTGCAATTGTTTTGTCCAATTTACCTTAGGCTAGCCATGTATTTCCTCCCTACTTTACATACGCATGGAAATTGCACATTTTCTAGGACTGGGCTGAAACAAGTTGTGTCTTGAACATGTGGCAAATTTCCTACTCTCTTCTAAGCAAAGTCAAAACATGCCAAGAAAATATACCACATGGAGGTATAACAGAACACAGGGTAAGGTGCATTTGGAAGCAAGCAAAGACTTTCCTAACAGATGAAAAACTTTCTAGAGCCCAGGCCTCCTGAAAAAGAAAGTTCAACATGAATATAAAGAGAGGAAGAGGCTGCTATGGAATGAGCTTAAAAGAGTAGGAAGGGATCATATCAAGAAAAAAAAAAAAACCTGAAATTATTCTTAGTTTGCAGTTTTATTAAGTAGAAAGAGAAACTGTGGAAATACCTTACATGTGATAACAGTAGGATGAATTCGTGTTTCTGTAAACTGTTTCCTTTGCAGTCTGAATACTGGATTGGAAAGCAAGAAAAAAAAAAAAGGAATTCAGATCAACAAGTCAAGGGTCATTTCAGCAGTTAACAGAAAGATAGTGGCAGCTGGAAAGAGGTGACAGTAGAAATGGAGAAAATAAATAATGTAGGAGGGAGAATAAAGAATTTTTGGTGCTTTGTGACAGGTGGGCGAAGGTGTCTTGCGTGATAACTGTATTAATGGAATGTCAATCCATTTACTAAGAAAGAGATTCAGGAATAGGAGAGATTTTGATGGAATAATATCACAAGTTAAGTTTGGGACAAGTAAAATTTGAGTGGAGCTGTCCAATTGTCTGCAAGATATTACCAAGTAGAAAAAATAAGATTTCTGGGCTATAAAGAAAGTATGTGAGTACAATGGGCTTATAGACAAGCAGAGGTACTGGATAAATTGGGTTTAAAAGCTTGACCATTTACAAACAATTTTCCTAATCAAAGGATTATACCTCAGTTTCTTCACCTGCAAAAGTGGGATTGCAGTGGCACCTCTTGATTTTAGAGGATTATTGTGGAAATTCAATGAGATATTATATGCAAGACACTTGTCATACGTCTAGAGTTTTATACATATTCACGAATGTTAGCTATTATTGCCGTCACTATCATCACCATTTAAACATCTGGGAATGTATGACTTTCTTAAGAAGAAGAGATGTCTCGAGATTAAATGAGCAACCTCAGCATTGGAATACAGTTAGGGGAGGAGAATCCAGAACACAAAACTGAGTAATATGGGCAGCATTGGAAGTACATGTATAACTATGAAAATGTTATGGAATAGATATGAAATATTTTCAGAGTCCAAAGAAAATGAGGGTTGAAAAATGTCCACTTTATTTAACAATAAGGACATATTGAATACACTTGCAAAGCAAATTTAAAAAATATATAAATGTATCATTGGCATGGCTTAGGCATGAAATTTTTGTAGAGTAGCTATGCATAAGTAGCCACCAGTAGTAGATAGCTAATATGAGCAAAATTTTTTGTGCATAGCAGATGGCACAGTTTTGGGAATTGAAGAGAACAAAAGGAGAAGAAAAAGAGAGAAGCTGACAAATTTATCAATTAGTTAATTGGAGAAATAATCTTGCCATTTTTTGGAAGAGAGCAAGCTTAGGGTTATAAGAGAGGCATATGGTCACATAATCCTTTAGATATGCAAATATTGGCAATGGCTTTCTTCAGTGGAGTAGAGATGAGTAATATGATCTCTATGAACTGGTAGGACTAAGAAAAATTTCTGTTTAAAGTTGGAACAACTTATTTGGTCAATGATCCATACTGTTCCATACATGGAAATGTTGTAAAATATCAGTCAGATATCAATCATATAGATCCAACATCATTCCTTAAAGAGAGACATTTTACAATGACTCAATCTTGGAATATTTATTCCTCCATATTTCAGAAATTCCTCCATATTTCTCCTTCAAAAAGAATCGTCCTCATCAGCAGTTGTTCATGTTTGTCTCATCAAATTAACCAAAATCCTGCTTATTAGCAAACCTCACATGAATTATCATACTATTTCTCTCCTTTTCTTCATTAACAAACATCTTGAGAAAACTTCCTACTTTAAATTTCTTCTACTCTTTCTTTTTCACCTTTGTTAATTTTTCTCCATTTGCCTCTTAAATGTGAACATTCCAGTAGATTTTTTTTTTCTAGCTTATAGTCTCTCCTCATTCTACATATTCTCATGCAGCAATTTGATCTTCAGACATGTTTTCAGTCTGGATGATATGCAGACACGTTCAGCTCAGACTCAAATCCAACTGCTAACATTTTTACTTCCAAACCAGGAGGTAGGAGGCTGACAGTGAAAATAAGTGGAAAGTCAGACAAGTAAACTGCCCCTGAAACCAAGGCTTCCCTGAAGGCCTATGATGGTATAGTTATCCCAGATCCCAAGGTTGAATAGCCTTAGAGGGAATAGGAGACAGTATTTTGTACTGACACAAGATGGTCAGCTGGAATCGATATTTTGGATGAAACTGGGACTTTGAAAGTGTTATACCTTTATGGAAAAATCAGCAGGAAATAAAAAGTACACGTGTTTACATGACAGAAATCTTCGCAAATGGCCTGAATGCTAGATGGAGAATGCAAGGCAAGCTCTCGTGAAAAATCATATATGGTAATTCTGCTCTTTTGTAGGATTTGGGTTTTAAATTTACGTTACTCATAGAGTCAAGGAAATACAAACTCAAAAAGTTAAAGATATGACTAATTGGTATCACTCCAGAAACTTAATAGAAACAAAAGAAAATATTTTCCAGATTAGCCATTCTGACTGGTATAAAGTGTTATTTTGCCTTTTCCCCAACATCTAGGGAAGTTAAGCACCTTTTCATATATGTATTGGTTATTTGGATATCTTTGTTTGTAAAAGCCCTGTTCAAGTGTTTTGTTCATTTTTTCTATGATTTATTCATAGAAAATTATTTGAATAAATTCAAATTTATTCAATTTCTTAGTAAATATTTATGTGTATCTTACAAATATATGAATTGCAAATATAGTTTCCCATGCTGAAGCTTGCCTTTTTAGACTCTTAAAGGTGTCTCTTGATAAGTAGAACATCTTTATTTTATGTAGGTAAACTTGTATTTTTTTTTCCTCTATGCTTAGTGGTTTCTGAATTTAAGAAATCTTTCACACTCAACAGAATAGGTAAAATGAAAAGAAAAACAGTATCAAGTGTTGGCAATTTTATGGAACAACTGAACATCTAGTGTTCATTGACCCAACTATTTTGGAAAACTGTCAGTATTGTATTAAAACTGAACAATAGTATTCCATATTACCCAACAATTCCACTGTTAGATAAGTAACCTATTTATAGAAATAGCTATACATATTTACCTAAAACTTTGAACAAAACTATTGGTATCAACACTACATATAATGTAGCCAAAAAATGGAAACAACCCTAATGTCCATCAGTAATAGAATGAATACACAGATTTTGCTACAGTCACACAATGGAATGATAAGGAATAACCTGGGTACACACACATAGTAGTTCAATAAATTATTATTATTTTGTCTTGAGTATGCTAAGACTCTTTCTTTATTCAAAAGGTCTAATAATTTCACTTTGGATATATCTTGGCATTGATTATGACTACATTTACTAGGCAGCTTTAGATATTTCTTTATTTCAATAAATAGTTACAGGAGTACACAGGTTTGAGAATATTTTTGTTGTTGTTGTTGATTTATTTTTTAACCACTATGGGAAATACTTAAGTATTTTTATACCTACAGAGAAAAGAGCAACTGATAAGAGAACTAAAAATGTAGAAGAGAGAAAGTCCTAAATATAGGGCAATATTTCAGTACTGAAACAGATGGAAGAAGATAGAATCCAATGCAGAGACAGTTGATATAACCTTGCAAAAGAAATGAGCACCCAGCCTTTGGAACTGAGGAAAAGGAAGCATGTAGTTGAGTTTCTGAATAAAAAATACTATGTGGTTGACAAAGAAAATACCTATCTTATGTCTTCTGACCCTAATAATTCTAGTGAAGGCAAGGTCAAGAGCTGAGAAAGAGGATAGAAGTGACATAGAGGTTACTCTATATTAATGACATCTTTCAATAGCTAATTCATGGGAAGCTTTAAGGTATGAGCAATTTGAACAGAAGGGTAGTTCAAATGATTGGTGAGGGTTTAATAGAGAGCTGTGATCAAAAAACAAGTATCGAATCAGAATGAATGGGTTTGAAACCCACTTCTACCACTTCCGTATTTTGTGACTTTGAGTGTCAGCTTATTCATCTGTAAAATGAGAGTAAAAAAAATGATATTCCTATAGGATTACTATGAAGATACAAAGAAATAATAAGAGGTAAAATGATAGACACACTATCTTAATTAGTTACTTGCATTTTTTTTTTTTTTTTTTTTTTGGTTAGTCAGTGGATCTATAGTGACAGGATAAGAAAGTAGAGAGATTAATAGAGTAAGAAAATGGCAATGGGTCAAGCCTCATGATATATTCACTTTTTTTTTTTAGATCAAAAGTCAGTGAAGTAAGGAGTGAAGGAGATAAAAGGGTAAATGGTCTTAGTAAAACAAAAAAGAAGTAGATTAGCAGTCATCATTTAAGATATGGCAAAATTATGCTTGATGGCAATGTAAAAAAAAATTGCTAGAAAATGGAAAATTGTTTGTAAAGATTCTTAGTGGATTCAGGATGCCTTCACCTCGATACCTACTCACTTTTTAACCAACCTCTCTGTGTGCTTTGCACCTAACACTCAAATGACTTCGCTTTGCTAAGATCTGATATCTAATTTTATTTGATCTAGCAACAACATTCAATACAGTTGAACTCTTTTTCCTTTTTAAAATACTCACATTTCTTGACTGGCCTCCAAGTTTGTACATTTTTTTCACAGTCCTCCTACATCCTTGTCTGCTCCATCACTATCTTCTATGAAAATACGGCCACCTTTCCAATGATCCCAAATACTGAATTTGGGGGTCTTCAGTGTATAGGTGGTATAGTTTACTTAGTTCTTGGAAAAAAGCGTGAATTGAGAACAGGAGAGCCCAAATCTATATCCAGAGCAAATTTAATATTCAGAATTGCTTAGAATGGAAGATTCTATCTTTCTCTACTATAATGCTGGCTGCTTGAATCAGTAAGAATAGCCATCCATCTCCATGGCTTCCTCTTTCCCATGGTAGGGAGAATAATCATGATTTACTCTTTCTGTAGTCTCCAACCCAGCCCTTACTAAAGTGTTCTAAATAATCCATATGTATTTTCCCTAGAAGTCCTTAGCCCTAAGCTTCTTGTATTATTCTTTTCAGGCCGTTGGCCTCATGGCAGAGTTCTCTACCACAGCACAGAATTTAGAGTATTTCCACACATCAGACATACATATTGGATAACTAAGTGTATTGCTTGTATCTTTGCCTATTAGGAGTATTTCCCATCACCAAAACCCTGGTCATCCCAGGGAGAGAGGGGGCACTGCAATGAGATAGTAGTTAATTTTCCATAGTGACACTAGACCATGCCAAACTTTCAACCAGGCCTTTGTCTTTTCCACCTCTATCTATACAACTTCTGGTTGTAGAGAATCCCTTAAAACTCTGCCTAGCATCCTTACCTACCTCAGATATATTTATTACCATCAGATCTGCTGGATTATATACCTAAGTGGTAGGCTGCAATATCATGTAGCACCCTCTCTATGCTTCACTCAAATCAAGTTATCTTCTAAAATACCACATAAAAACACCAGAACAGTAACCACAAGCCCTCTAAAATTCAAGTGGTCCACTAAAAACCACACCTCATTTTTTATAGGCTGGAAGTTCAAAGTATAACAAGTATTATAAATTAGGAGAATTTCCTCTAATGTCACAGAGCACTAGACTCACAAAAACGTCACAAATAACTGCAGATGGATGAATCTTTGAAATTTTATCTCTCACCCTCTGGTTTGCCTGTGTCTTAGTAGATAAGACTACATGCTACTTATTGCTTCCCTGGTCTAATGAGTATATCACTAATATAGTGAATCAGCATGTTGTTTTCTGGAACATCAAAATGGTCTAGGTCCTAGTGAACTACAGAGCAAGAGACTTAACAGGGTCTGGTGAAAGTTAAAGGTTTGAAAACTGAGTGGAAGAAGTAGGAAAATTCTTATCAACAGTCTTATGCCTCAAGAGATGAAATTCTCATCACTCCGTCAGACAAATGAGTGAGAATAAAAATGTTGTCCAAAGGTGACTGAAATCTAGATTGAATGGTAAAGGAAGTATAAGATAAATATCAACTTTGATTCTAGGATCACCTGTAACATCAAGGAATATATTGAAGGATATTGACATTGACCTCTACTCTGAGGGATTGTAGTTGCTCCTTCTTTCTTGAGATAGAATTCAGGGCTTCTTTTACTAATAACAGATTTGTATATCATAAGAGTGTATGCTATTTAATTGGCATGGAGGGTAAACTGTTACAGACCGAGTCAATACACCACTCATAGTTACTTGGGTCTCATTCATTTCCCTCACTTCCAGAGTGAAGGCAATGATTTTAAAATCCTGGCTCCAGTGACTGCCTCTCATCTCTGAACACCGTAAGTTGTCCCACGGTGCCAAAGGACCAGGGATGGATATTAGACATGACCACCTGTGTGCCCTCCAAGGCATGAGCTACAGCAGCTCCAGCATCCAGTCCACCTGAGCTAGACTCATGTCCAACTGAAAATTCCTGCCTTCCTAGTGGCCCAGTTTAGGTGAATTAATGCCTCACAAAGATTTTGATTACAAGAGACAGGAGGTGGAAAGCAACTAACAGAAATGTCTTTCCTTTCTTCCTTCAAGGAACTGCTCTATGTGGTGCTGTGTAATCTCATGGAGATGTTCCATAGCTGAGCAATCATACTTGTTTTTTTGAAACTATGTTCAGTTTGATAAAACATGACATTTTATTTCCTATCCCTCTTTTTCTACACTTTTGCTTTCAGTTGATTACCACTCCTCCAACAATAATTGAATATGTAAGATTTTCCTCATGTTCTGATTTCTAGGAAACCAAGGCTAAGACATGATGCTTATCAGACAGGTAGGTAAGATAAAATTGAGGGCAAAGTAGAAACTATTTAAGCATTTTATAATCCTATGATTATCTGAGGCACAGAATTTGTGCCTTTAGTTACACTTGCATTCCAAGCCCCACAATAGTATTGAGACTATAGGCTATACCTAAAACAGCAGAACTATGAGTCTTTACTACAGGAAAGACTTTTACAATTATGTTTTCCAAAAACAGTTTTTCTAGTGTGAACAGATGCAACAAATTAATTTTTCTTCTTGTAAATCTATAAAAATATTGCAAATAACCTGTCAGTTATGACCTTTAGAATGATATTGACCTTTTAATCTCATAATGGTGAAAAAGTGATAAAGTATAGCTGCACATAAATGGTATTTCAACCCTACCCACCTGTGAGAATTGATAAAACAATAAGCAGAAGAATACAGAGTTGTTCAGTACAATCACATACCAGGAGTAATGGACACTGAGAGTGTTTAACGGACAATTAATTATTTTTCACATCCAGAAAAGAAACATGTGTGTGAGAATCTTGCTGCTCTCGTCTGTATATAAACTAGGTTTTTACACAATGTTCGGCAACATGCAGACCTAAGTTCAAGAGGCCTGTACTACTGTTAGAATGAATGCGAAGAAGACAGTGTTATAATGAAAAATATATGAAACAGTGAAAAGTTCATGCCTACTTAAAGGCAACCTTATATTACATTGAAGTTTATGTACCAGTACTAATGAAAAGGGGCAATAAAAGAGGTTCTTTTATGCTAAGTTAAAGAATAGATGTATATCAGAGACTCTTTCTTGTTAATGCTTTAGCAGAGGATCACCAAAATGATCTCTCTTTCAAGAGAATACCTGCATTACACATAGTCAGCAACTGGATACATGTATATCTATGCTAAAACTCCAGACATGTTTCCCTCAAGTTCTCTGACAAGGATAGAGGCTCCAAAGCCACCTGTTTGAGCTACTAAACCTCCTTTATGTCGCACCAGCTTCAAGGCTCTTGATCAAGTAGCCAGTTACTTCTGGAAGGTAAAGGAATTGTGCAACGATGTAAAGGGTGCTTATACCTTTCTGCTCCCAGCCTCTTAAACTTCAGAATTTTTTTTTTTTTGCCACACCGCGTAGCATATGGGATCTTCCCCAACCAGGAATCAAACTCGTGCCCCCTGTAGTAGAAGTGTGGCGTCTCAACCACTAGACAACCAGGGAAGTCCCCAATTTCAGAATTAAAACCTTGTTCCAACCCACAGTCCTGTCTCTAGCATAGTTGACTCAATTCATAGATATTTTAACCAGTGAGTCAGGGACTTTTTAAGAAATAGCCTTATAGACTTTGGGGTAAAAGACTTGGAATCAATGAGATATGTGGTGTTAAGTCTTTTCTGGTTGGAACGGTAGGTAGGGGCGACTCAGTTTGAAGTCTTGGCCATGTTAGAGTGTGATACGGAAATAGATGAGCCAGACAACATTCAGGGGTTACCAACTAGTAAGGAGCCCTGTAATATAAATAAATAATCAAATGTGATATCAGTGAACTGCTTTACTCTTATAAAAATGACAAACTGTAACTTAGGCCCACTCTAACCTAAACAGAGCACGTCATTAAAGACAATTAATGTTCTTTGCTAACTCCCATTTCTTCTGTTGGCCTTTCACATTTCCCAGTCTCAATCTGCATAGTCATGCAGAGCCTGATTCCTACACCAGCCACTAACAGAAAAGAGGAGCCAATGGGCACAGTCATTTTTAATTCCCAAACATGTTTAACAAGAATGAATGGTATATTTAATTATTTACATTTAAACCATTACTATGTTTTTTGAGAAAAATGTATCAAATAAAATGCAAAGAAAAATTAAGAGAATATGGAAACTGCAGTCAAGTTTAAAACATTTTCCTACTGAGGTAAGTCCAATTACAATTACAAAAGAAAAGAAAAATGGCAAAAGCAAAGTTTCAAACTTACCAGTAGAATAAAATTTGGAACCCTGCCTACGTACGTTACCTCTACCTTTAATGAGTATGGGTGTTTTCTAACTCATGCGTTCCAGGTATTAATAATGGATAAATGCAAAATTATAAGCAGTACCAAATAAGCAAAATGCTAGGATACACTTAAATCTCTTAAGTATTTATAAAGGAATTGTTATAGTAATTTCATTAATTGAAAGTCAATTTATCCATACTCCCACCAAATGAATTTTCAACACTATCAAAAGACTATGAGTTTGAATTAGGATTTTTAAACTATTGTGCTATGACAAAGTTAACTCATAGTATGTAATCCAGGAAGCTCATTGTTTCTATGAAATATTTCTTGCCTATAGCTCCCACATTATAATGAGAACTACAATTGCAATATTCCTCTTACTTATCCCTTTTCATCTATACATGCTTATTTTTTCCCTACGAAAGTGATGACTTCTTCTGCTGGCCTAAACTTTTAGTTTGTTTAATTTGATATGAATGTATCTTTCCTTATTAGATTGCTCTAAAAGACGATATTTTATGTTACATTTCCAAATTGTGTGTGTGTGTGTGTGTGTGTGTGTGTGTGTGTCCTCAATTATCCACATAATTTCTAAGGCCAGCAAACAAACCCTTGAGTCATCATCTGACCCAAATTCTAGAAACACCTCATTGTCATTTGATGGATCCTAATATTTTAAACCAATGACTATAGGTTGTTTTGTTGTATATGTTTTATTTGTTATATACATCATGTGAAGTATGATAATGATTATAAGAAGGCATGATAATTTTTTTATTAAATGGACTTTTCCAAATGTCATCATTAATAAATCAATCTATAGATTTAACACAATCTAAATTAATACTGCAGAAAAATATTTATTATTTTTGTAGCAATTGACAAGTGATTTTAAATATTTTATGAAAATGCAGAGGACATGGAAAAGCCCAAATGACTTTCAAAGAGAAAAAAAAGTTGGAACACATGTACTACCTGATTCCGAGATTTACTCTAAACATACTTTATCACATTGGTATGGTACTGGTGTAAGTATAGAAATATAGATTAATGTAACAGAATATCAAGAAATAGATACACTCATACATGGTTAATTAATTTTCAACAAAAATGCCAGTGGAGAAAGGGATGCTTTTAGAACAAATCCTTTTGGAACAAGTAGATATCCATATGAAACAATAGGTAAATAACCTCAACTTCTACCTTAATCAAACAGAAAATTAGTTCAGAATGGATCATAGACCTAAACAGTAAACACTAGGAATAACAAGTAACTTTCTAAACTGGACAAGCTACTGCTAATATTTTATGTAATGGTGAAATTATAAAATTTACTCTTATGTTTGGGCACAAGAAGGTTTTTCCACTCTCACTAATTCTATTCAAAAATAAACTAGAAATACTAGTTGGTGGAATTAGGCAAGAGAAAGAAATAAAGACTGTGTAGATTGGATAGAAAGAAATACAACTCTCTTCATTCACAGCTGACCTGTTTGTGTACATTGACTATCTTAAGGAATCTATTTAAAAAAGCTACTAGAGCTTGCAAATTTGTTTAGCAAGGAAACAGAGTACAATATTAATATACAAAAGTCAATTGTTTTTCTATATACTAGCAAGGAAAAATGGGAAATTGAACATTTTAAAAATACCATTTAGAGTAGCATCAGCAAACATGAATACTTTGTGATACATTTGATAAAATATATGTAAGTGCTGAGGACTAGAAATTATAAAACATTGCTGAGATAAACTAGAGAAAACTAAAATAAATGGAGAAACAATATTATGAAGTTATCTCCAAGTTGCTCTATAGACTTAATGTAGTCTTTTTACAAAGAAATAATCAAACTGATTCTAAAATGTATATATAAATACAAAAGATCTAAGTTAGCTAAAACCATTTTGGAAGAGAACATATCCTACATAATTTCAAGATTTATTATAAAGCTACTATAATTAAAATAGTGTAGTATTAGCATAAGGATAAACAAACAGAATAGGGAGTCTAGATATAAACTCATACATATATGGTCAAAAATGCTGAGATTGTTCAGGGAGCAAAAGATGATGCTCTAGCACATGTGATGATGGAAGATAGGAAAATGCAAAACACACATAAAATAGGAACTACTTTGAAGCTGGTAAGATATTAACATACATTTTCGGGAGTGAGCTTTCCAGATCTTTATGTAGGTGTCAATGCGGCAGGCTGGAGGGATTCGTAGGAGGAGAAGCACATGAAGGACATGGAGTAACAGAAGAGTTAGAATAAGCTGCCTTTCAAAAAGGAACAATACTCTGTGTCAGACCAAAGGCACTAAAGGCATGGTTTGATTATTTCACAACTTTGCGTAGGATTGATACTGTGTAAAGGTTAAAATCTTTAGGAAGAAATCAGATAAGCAGCGTTGCAAATACCACACCAATCTACAATTTACTGACTACAAGCTCTGTGTTTGTGGAAGCGTGTGTGTGTGTGTGTGTGTGTGTGTGTGTGTGTGTGTGTGTGTGATTGAGAGAGAGAGGCTATCTCTGATATTCCCTTCTAGCTACTTAGAAGACATCTTAGAAACTTTGGGTTATCTCTTAGGAGTATATATACCGTGGCGTTGGCAGCTAGAGGGTAATGTGAAAAAGAGATCTGAAAGATGAAGCTTTCTCCTGAGAGCTAACATTTTCAGAACAAATTGGGCAGCTGAGAAATATTCACTCTCCAGACCTCAGAAGATAGTTAAAATCAGTGATCTCAGGGTGGTCAAAGAAAACAAATATCAAAGGCTGACTCAGAACCCAAACATTTGTTGTGACTCTCTTCAAAGAACTCTTGGGTGATATTTTTATTTAAATCAATGTTTACAGATTTTGTCAAGTTTTCTGAATTTGTCTGCCAAGTACACTCATGTACTTTTTCAATAAATAATTGGAAAATTATTTATTTTCAATGTAAATGAACAAAAATAGTCCAAGATAAAAATAGAAAGAATAAAGCATGATTTGAATCAAATCCATATATTCTTTAGTCCCTGGCATGTATAGTATATATAGTTCAGATTGTTTATTCTTATTCATATATTTTGTTTTATTTTATTTCACTGAATTCTTGCAACAACCACTCTGCTCTTTATCAATAATTATTTTCCATTTAATAGGAGAAAGAATGATGAATTTCTAAATATAATCTTATTTATCTGCATGTTCCCTACTCTTCAAAGAAAGGAGTTTGTCATTTTTCCACTCATGTTACATATTCAGGTTTAAGAACACAACAGAGAGGGTACTGAGAATAAATATTTAAGAATATTTATAAGATTTCTAGTAAGTATGATACTCTTGGAAAAATAAATTTTTATACCAAATGGCATAGCTTGAATTCATAAGTGGAAGAACAATGAGAATTTGAAGTGTTGTTATATTTGTTCAAGGACATTGCTCTTAAAAATTTGAGAAACAGTATTTAGTGTAATTGTTAAGAGCACAGATTTGAGGTCAGACTATTTGGGTAAAATAAATACATCTGCCTTTTATTGGCTGTGTTTACTTGAGCAAGCTATTTAATGTCTCTGGGTCTTTGTTCCTCATCTGTAAAATGGAGATAATATATTCATATCTGTTGTCAAGAATAAATAAATACACGAGAAACACTTTGAATGCAGCCTTATCTACATTAAAGTACTGTGTGTTAGTGATTATATTTAGTCTATTTTCCTATCCAGTGATAAAAATTTTCATTTCACATTTAATTTCCTAGGGGCATTTTATAACAACTAGAAATCACAATAAAAACAAAAAAGTTCTCAACACAATTATTTTCACTTCTGCAACATGCTTTCCGTATGTATGTGTTTCCCCCTTGATTGATCTACATTCTATAGTTGTTTAACCTACTTTACTGAAATTTCTCCCTGATGATATTGTCCTCTCAAATTTCATTTCAGACATTCCCTCCTTCATCTTAAAGCCCAACTAAATCCCCTGATATAAATGATCATCTCTCCATCTTAAGTCCCATAATAATTATCACCTCGGTTGTAGCAAAGATTGCATTCTGCTTTGACTTTTTTTCATCCTCATCCAGATCTTAAATAACTTATCTATGAGCTTTGAATTGAATCATTCTCCATCACATGTATAACTTGAGCTTTTTCTTTGTTATTTCATAGGTAATTTTTAAGTTATAAAACTAATGACTTTAGAATATTCAATGTAACTTAATACTTTATATGTATATGTAATACCTTATGTAATGTATAGTTAGAATTAAGATTCAATTATTTTCCAAATATTTTTATTTGTGGGTATCTATATAAACATTTGCCTTTGCTCTGTTTTCTAATTTTAACTTTAAGAAAAGGTAGTACTTTTCCTCTGTATTTACTAGTGGTTTTACAATATTTTAAAATGTATTTTTCTCACATAGTGCTCATCCATAATATTACAAACATTGGGTATTGCATTAATACGACTAAGTTGCTGTAACTTAGTTTGTTAACAAGAATATATTTCAAGAAGTATACTGTCCAATTAGTTTTCTATTTGAATAATTTACAAACCTTCTGAAAATGGATAATAGTGAATAATAAAAATGTCATACAAATTAGTAAGACCTCTCTAGTTATATAACTATATGATATATTCTAAATCTTTGGGCCTTAAACACAAGATAAATCTAAAAAACCTTATAATTTAGATAAAATACGTAATAACAAAAACAATAGCAAAGACAAACATTCCTATAGTTCCTACGATTTATCACACAATTTAAGAACTTTACTAATGCATCTATTTGACGGCAAACAAAAGCTTAACACTGACTATTTCTAGTGCTATTACATGTGATTATTTCTCCTTATACTTTTTTGTTTTGTGCAATAATTTTGTTAACAAATATGTTATTTTGGGGCTGAAAATTTTTGCCTTTTATACCTTTTTTCTTTATTTTATTTTTAAGAAGTTACTTTCTGTTTTTCCAAATAATTGTACCAGAGTGGGTTTTTCATACATTCTGATATTCAGTGGAGGAGATTCTCATAGACAAATGTTTTTTAATGATTTTATCTTAAAAAATCTTATAGGATTTTTTAAAATTTGAAATATAGTTATTTATTTCTAAGTTAATCTCAAGAGAAAGTCAAAATAACTGCAACTATACGATAAGAAATAGGTATACATGAAATGAAAGAGAAAAAGAAATTCTTAAAATCAGCAACTATCAAAAAATCTTATATATTTACTTATACCATTTTCAACATACATATAATCATATGCCTCATTTTATGGAAAAAGTTGGCAATATTATATATAGTAAAAATGTAAAAGCAGCAGTGAGTTCAATGTGAGTCTTCTTTATTTATAGAAAAATTTCAATGAAATGATTTCAATCTCATGATCTATCCCTTTAAAGAGGTTCTCTGGTACCACCTTATCCCCACCCCCATCTGTATATGTGTGTGTATTTGAAAAAGTTTTAGATTTTTATTTGGAAAAAATTAAAATGGTGTGATGTGTCTCTCTAATATGGGTCTCGTTTTTCAGACTTTTGTATACTTCAGTCTGAATGCAAGAATTAAGGTCACTGGTGTTATACTTTAAGGGTTTGGGGGCTTATTTTTGGATAACTGTGAGACTGGGCCCATTTTCACATTAGCAGTGACTTGAAAATTATTCCACTGGGTAACAGACATATTCAAAAACCACAATCAATAAAATTAATATTTTAGATATGATCATAATAAAATCTTATTAATAAGTGATTAGGTGTGGGGGGAAATATTTTATGTGCATTTTGTTAATAAACAAAATATAACATGCATTCACTTTTAAGTGAATAGCCGATAGCTCAAAGTACTGCCAGTATTGCAGTTTTGAAAGAAGAATTTCCCTTCACCAAATAAATGTTAGTCCTGATATATTTCCTGAAACAATCTAACTTTTTATTTTCGAAGTTAGGTTTTTAGCCTATGAACTTCAGCATATTTTTGAATGTTTCTTTTTTTAAAAAAAATTTATTTATTTAATTTATTTATTTTTGGCTACATTGGGTCTTCGTTACTGTGCGCGGGCTTTCTCCAGTTGTGAGGAGCGGGGACTACTCTTCCTTGTGGTGCGAGGGCTTCTCATCGTGGTGGCTTCTCTTGTTGCGGAGCATGGGCTCTAGGCACGCGAGCTTCAGTAGTTGTGGCTCGCGGTCTCTAGAGCGCAGGCTCAGTAGTTGTGGTCACGGGCTTAGTTCCTCCACGGCATGTGGGATCTTCCCGGACCAGGGCATGAACCCGTGTCCCCTGCATTGGCAGGAAGATTCTTAACCACTGCGCGACCAGGGAAGCCCAAATGTTTCTAATAATGGTGTACCGTGAACTAATTCAACACCAATCATTTTCACATACTGGATTTTGTTGTTTCAAGCAATGAAAGCCACTTAACCACAAGGACATCCTTTATTGAGAAATAGGATACCACTTAGAAATGCATCACAATAGTTGCAGAATATATATTATCTAATATTCACTGGGCTCACTGTGAAACAGACTTGAGCTAGCAATAAAACAACCTATTTTATTAATTTTCATTTACTTAAGGGTCATTTAGTCCAAACTAAATATAAATTATCATTAATTCATTCAACAATATTTATGGAGCACTGATTTAGGGGCAGGTCCTTCTCCAAGCTATGGAATTTCTGTAAGTTTCCAAAAGACATGAGTCCTAAACTCATGGAGCTCAGTCCTATAAATCTGAATTACATTAAAAAGTCTTTTGTAAAGAACTTTTGTTGTTGTTTCTAAAACAGACTCAATTCAAAGAATTAAAGATAAATTATATACTCATATAAAATTTCAGGTTGATTTAAGTTAAGAAAAAAAACAAGAGAGAGAAAGTATATCTTTCAAATTTCAAAAACAAAATTATCCATTTCTCATTAAAGCATTTACCTTGTGTAAAATAAGGATGCTTCAGCTTTTTCTCTCACTTCCATAGGAAGGGATATTTCTTCTTTTAAGAGAGAATTTCCTGGCATTTTCCTTTTTTTACTAAAAAGAAACTATTCTTATATGTTTTACCGGATTTTCACAGCACCAGGACCCGGGGTAATCAAAGTCATTCACCAGAATGACCGTGCATTGTAACAAGGCCTTCTACTGCTGCCGTCTGTCAAGAATGGAATCATTTTTTTAATGTAGAGAAGCCAGGAAGAAATAAAATGAAATGTCTGCCCTTTAACATTTCAGAACTGGGAAACTGATTCACTCTGCCCTATTCCAGTTAACTGTAATAGATGTACTTGTTCAAACCACAGAGCTTCTGATGGGCATTCTTTTAAAATACTCCTATAGAGAGAATATATTCTTCCTCTCTGTTTATTTTCTTTGGAATGGCAGCTGCCTCAACTTAATGAGATTGAGACCATTTCTCTGAGGATCAGGTGCTAGTTCAGTGAGATTAATGAACAGTATGAAAGCTTAGTTTGATATTTGAAAAACTTATTTGTTTACTTATTTATGACCACTACTCATGGAATTCTGCTCCATAACCAGTGAATTCTAGTTCCTCAGGCCTGATTCAGGGTAACGTGTAGACTTTAAAATATGACCGATACTATCCTGATGATATTTTGACATCCTTGACTCTCTAGTAGAATCAGTAGATTTTTAGCAACATTTATTATTTGTTCAGAGATTTAGAGTTCATTCATTTGCATTATCTGTCTTATCACAGTGCCTGAGTGAAGAATGATGGTGATGGTTTCTATAAATACACATTCTCAGTTGAAGGAAACATTTTTCTAATCCTTTCCTATGGTCATTAAAAATATTTTGAAAGTAAATATTAAATATTTCCAATACCAGTTAAAATTAAAGTGTTATATCTCTGTGTATCTATTAATATTGTAATTGCATCGTAGTAAGCTGAAAAATGTCTTCCCCCAAAATATTCACAACCTAATCCCTGGAACCTGTGAATGTTACCTTATATTGCAAAAAAACAGGGGTATTTGCAGATGTGATTAAATTGAGATCTTAAGATAGAAAATTATGTTGGATTATCCTAAATGCCATCACATGTATCCCTATAAAAGGGACTCAGATTTTACACAGATGGGGGAGAAGGCAACGTGAAGATGGAGCAGAGAGATACTTAAAGACACTGGAATGATGGGGCCACATTTGACGGGATGCCTGCAGCCACCAGAAACTGGAAAAGTCAAGGAAAAAATTCTCCTATAGAGCCTCTAGGGGGCCATGGCCCTGCTGCCACTATGACTCAGATTAAGTAATACTGACAGAATTGTGAGAGAATAAATGGAACACATTTTGCTTGTTTTAAGCCAAGTATCTGCTGAATTGTTACAGAAACTTTTTATGACTTGGAAAAATTATTCTTATGTTATCTTCTTGATTGAGGGCTTAGCTAATTTATTTCTTGGTTTTTAGTTAATTCTTGAAACATCAATGTCTTTCTGAGAACTATTTTTATCATATTATATATTCATCAGCCCATAATCCATATGGTTGCCGTTTAAGCAAATTTAGTGAGATTTTTCTTAGTGCCCATATTCTATGTCTGTAAAACATTATAGATGTTTGAATAGATTGAATGTTATTCATATCGTAGACACATATATTATAGGTTAATATATAGAGAGGTATGAATAGATACTTTTTAATATCAAGTAAAACCAAGTTTTATTACGATATAATTCCTTCTTTGTTTTCTCCTCTTAGTTTTTTGCTTGCTTTGCTATATTTGAACAAAACTGTTTTCTATTGACTTATTACTTACACATGTCATACAGTTTGTAATGATTTCCTGTGAATTTAAAATATACATTGTTATATCTTTAATTAATAGACCTTTAGTTAACCAGTTTCTACCTATAGGTGATATGTTGTTTCACCTGTCATATAAGGTCTTTAAAACTGGCCTTAAAATGCCCTAAGGCCAACATTGTCACTGTTTTTTTAGCTAAAGACTTTTGTCTTGTGGTGGAAATAAAGGGGAAGCATCAGGATGCATATACTTGTCCCACCCACATGGCTGTGTTCCCCTCTCCAGTCTGCATCACTAATAAGCATTCCTAGTTGATCTTTCAGACCTTTACTGTGAGAGACCAATGGATTTAATGAAGAAAGAGTCCTCCAGGGCGAGCAGACTCCCCCAGTTTCTTCAGTGCAGGGTTGTTTCACATGGCATTCCCAGGCTGCAATTAACCTTCCTCAAATGTCTGTCCTTCTAACTAAATTCTTCTTACCAGCTTCCTGCTGTGTCTACCAATTTTGTTTACTTTTGTGTTGTTTTAAGAACTTGTTTTATCTGTATGTAACAGTACTATTGTAACAGTGAAGAGCTAAATTGGACTCCAGGTTAGATCTGTTTCTTTGAATTTAACCTTTGCTTTTCGTTGCTTTTCTTATTACATCATACATAATGGCCTGCCTCAAGGAACACTGCCCCTCTGCCTGAATGTTAAACTAAACTGCCTTTGTTCAGCTCCCAGGGAGCCGATCTGACCCTGCCCGCTTGTGAATGGCTGCAGTTAAGAAGAAATTAACATATCTCCTCCTATTTTGCAAGGTAAATGGCGTTTTTTACTTTACTTCTTCACCTTCTCTCCCTCTCTGTTCTGTAAAAGAAACTGGCATCCAGACCCCGATAAGATGCTTTTTTGGGAACCCCAATCCGACATTTTCTCGGTCTGCCGGCTTTCTGAATGAAATCGCTCTTCCTTGCCTCACCACTTCCTGTCCCGATTTATTGGCCTGCCGTGCGGCGAGCAGAGCGAGCTTGGACCCGGTAACACTATTGCATTATCTGGAACATTAGTTACCTCTTAGATGTCATTTTCTAAGAAAGACAGCGTCACATCTGACTCTAAGAAATTGTAAATTCTTAAGTATGTCTTAACTGCTAGAATTTTCTATTTCTTATTCCACTTTTTAGAGTATTTCCCTCATTCACATGCGTGTTATATTGTGCAAGTTTTACACACTTGTGATGTTTCTCTGTTCTTGTTTATCATAATTTTTACTGATATAAAGCAAACCCCTTGATTTTTAAAGCATTTTTACCGTAAATTCTATTTTGACTGAGATTTACATTGAAAATCTTGTTTTAATCTTGCTTAAAATTTCCAGGTCTATAAATGGAGATACTTTTAAATGTCTTAAATTTTGCTTTTGATTTGTCTACTATAAATAATATAGTGATAGAATTTTAAGTAGTCAGTCTAGGAAAATTTGTCTTTTAATGCAAGCTTTATATCAATTCACAATTATTATGATCCATAATATACTTCATCTTATATCTGGTTTTCATTGAAATTCTTTTGCTTTTTCCCTTGTTTCTGCATTTTCTTGTATTCCAATTTAAAAACTTTTCTAGAAATAGTTTGTATTTTATATTTATGGTTCTTATTTTTCTCTAATACTTAAAAATGTCTATCCTCTCTTTATAAATGGTACATGTGAAACCGAGCAGGGCCCTTTTGAGGCTCCCGGGCACGGAGGTCTCTTTTTTGTCCCCTATTTCTTGTCGGCGAGACTCCAGCCTCCTTGACCTTCCCTGAGTTCCAAAGGGCAGATTCAAACAGTTGCTAATCAAGGGAGGAGGAGCCAAAAAACCACTTGAGGCAAGATTAAAGGGAGCAGAGAAGCTCATCTAGATTAGGAGACCCGCCACTGAGACCCTGCACACACCCTAATCTTGTCAGCAACCCCACCCTTGGGAAGCATTGTTATAAAACTCCTTATCAAATCCTCCTGGGTGGGGACACACAGTTTTTTGAGGCAGAAGCCCCCTGTGTCCCCCTTTGCCTGGCAAAGTTATAGAGCTATCCTCTTCTATCTCATCCAAAGCTCTGTCTCCGAGGTTCGATTCAGCACTGGTGTATGGAGAAGCTGAGCTTTCGACATCACAGGTAACTGAAATGACCGTATCTAAATGTAAAACAACTTTAACTGCAGCATAAACATCTATGTATATATCCCTGGTAAAACAAACAAATAACAAAAATATCACTATGCATAACTTCTATAACATAGCAATACATTTTGCATGGAATTTCTTGATCCTTCTCCCCTCCCTACCTCTAAACCCAAGGGTTGGTCCTGCCATCTAAAATATCTCTTCTTGTTTATAAGTTTTTATATATACAAACAAAAACAGTAAACAACATGAACGTTCTTAAATGGTAAAAATGCTGAATAAATGATAGTACATATAAATACAGAAATATTACCGTTTTTATATGTGACTTGTATGTCCGTCCTCACATGATATCTTGATTGATGTTTAAGTGGGAAATGCGGGTTTCAGAGTACTGTCCATAGTTTGCTTCCATTCTTTATAGAAGTAAACAGCAAACACATCTACATACGTGTTTGTGTGTATGTATGTTTTTGTATGGGTGCGTGGTATTGAAGCCGAATCCAGCCTCTGTACCCTGACACCGAATTGAATCTCAGAGACAGAGTTTTGGGTGAAGTAGAAAAGAATAGCTTTATTACTTTGCCAGGCAAAGGGGGACACAGCGGTATAATGTCCTCAAAACTGTGTGTCCAAAAAGGGAGGGGGGGTTGTGAAGAGCCTTATAGTCAAGGGGGCAGGGTTGCTGATAAGGATCGGGCTGTGCATTCCTTCAATCCAAATGTCATCTGGCATCAGGTGGTGATGGGCAAACTGTTACCTTATCTGGAATGAAGAGTGCTTCATCAAGTAGTTAACATCTTCCATTTGGTGAGGGGTTTAGTTCTGCAGAAGAGCTCAAAGATATTGTTATGAATATCCTTTGCGGGGGGTGGGGGTGGGGGTGGGGGGGACCGGGACCCTGCCCTCAAGGCTGTACTATTGTTTCTAGACTGCTCCTCCCTTGTCTCTGCATCCCCCCGTCTCCTGATTAGCAACTGTTTGAACCTGGCCTTTGGAACTCAGAGAAGGGGATACAGAAAGGTTTTTGTGCCCAGGAGCCCCATAGGGTCCTGCTGGGTTTCAGTATCTTTTTAAATTCATGAGGAAAGAGGTAATAAGTTATACATAAAAAAAAAAAAAAAAAAACTCATTGCTTGAAGGAGCTAGAAAATGTTTTATTTCTGTGATTGCATTGAACTTGTATTATTTTGCAATACAAATATTTAGTACTTAAATTGCATTACATTCCAAAGTAGTGTTGTCAAAAAGTATTTATGTTTTAGTCAGTTTTCTCCAGAAAAACAGAGCCTGCAGCAGATATAAAGATATGCAGAGAGAATTTTTTTATGAAGGTGACGTGATTATGGAGGCTGAGAAGTTCTGCGATCTGCAGTTGGCTTGCTGGAGGCCCGGAACACTGGTGACGTAGTTCCTCTTCAAACCCAAAGGCTAAGTGGAGGGGAGCCAATGGCGTAGGTCCCAGTCTGAGTCTGAAGGCCTGAGAACCGAAATCATTGATATCTAAGGGCAGAAGAGGGACCTCCTGGGGCTTCCCTGGTGGCGCAGTGGTTGAGAGTCCGCCTGCCGATGCAGGGGACACGGGTTCGTGCCCCTGTCCGGGAAGATCCCACATGCCGTGGAGCGGCTGGGCCCGTGAGCCATGGCCGCTGAGCCTGCGCGTCCGGAGCCTGTGCTCCGCAACGGAAGAGGCCACAACAGTGAGAGGCCCACATACCACCAAAAAAAAAAAAAAAAAAAAAAAAGAACAGGGACCTCCTGGTTCCAACAGAGAGTAAATTCACCCTTTCTCTGCCTTCTTGTTCTATTCAGGCCCTCAGTGGATTGCGTGATGCCCCCCTCCATTGGTGAGGGCCATCTTCTTGACTCAGTCTACTGATTCAGATGCTAATCTCTTCCAGAAACACCGTCACAGACATACCCAGAAATAATGTTTCACAAGGTATCTGGGCATCCCTCAGCCCAGTCAAGCAAGTTGACGCATAAAATTATCTATCACAATTTAGCATAAGCTGTGTTTTGCTATTTACATATATATGTACATACATATATAGTTTTTTATATATAAATTTATTATCAGTTTTACTGACCTTTTCTATGTGATTAATTTTCTTTTTCTGAAAAATATATGTATGTACTTTATTTTTTAATTTTTATATTTCTTCCATATATTTGTTTTTTTATACTTGCATAATTAGTTACAGAGTTGTTTTTGCAATATCTTTTTTTTTGACCACACTTGCACATGTCGCTATATTGTTTTGGAGAATGGGGTCATCTCTCAATACATGTTTTATTACCTCATCAGATAATAAAGAAAATGTGACTGTTTTAAAGTGTAAATATTCCTGTTCTCTAGGAGTTTGTAGCAATTTATTATTATTTTGTTTGTTCATTAATTTTGTCTGAATGTTTCAGATGAAAGCATCATCAATCTTAACAGGGTTTTGGGGGGTTGTTTTTAATTCAGTGATATGTTGTACTATTTATTTATCTAAATACCTTTTTCTCTTATATTCTCTCTATCCCTTAGTAGGATATATGTTACTGAGGTTGCATATGCATTTATTTTAAATTCCTAAGCTCCCTTAAAGAAAAGTTTCATATTCATATTTTACAGGAATGCTATCTTCTCAAACATTACTAAGCATATTTATTAAGTTATTTGTGTTTATTTTTCCATTAATTTTGTTCCTTAATAGATAGTTCTTTCATTAGCTCCAGCCAGTGTTCCTCTTCTATGTTCCCCTCAGATATTTGGTCATTATGGATTTTTCTGTGTAAATGTGTAACAGTAGTTAGCATTGATCAATAGTAGTTGTTTAAGTGGCTTCTTTTTATTCACTCAGCACAACACTAAATATTTTTCTTTTCCAAACAGCAGATGCACTTTTACTTTATGTGATTTCTAGCTGTGATTGTAATTATGAACTTGAGTCTGGTCTGGTTTTTCTGTTGAACAGGAAGAAATAGCCTTTTCTATGGTGATGACCAGAAGTTTTCCTCAGCACACCTCTCAGCTTCTCCTTCCAGCTTCAACACTCTGGGAACCTGCCATACTTGATCTCTTTGGAGAGGTATTCTGGGACAAATCCTCTAGATACAGAAAATGTTAAGAGGTAACTGGCACAGAATTAACAGCTTTCATACTTGGCTACAAGACAGTCTTCTCTAGTTTCCCATATATTTCTTGACCTGATGCATTTAAGGACGTTTGAAATCACATTATTTTGAAGTGTCTTAATTTTGCTTATATTGGGTTGTGGAAGTTTCAGATTAGGTTTATCCTCTCAAGGCAATCTGATCTTATTGGCTCTGTATCCTTCAGAAATAACTGAATAATTGATTTACTAGGGACTTCTCTTGGTTTTTTAGGACCTCCAAGTCTTTAACTGTTTATTTACTATATTTTGTGATTTCTATAATCTCAATGGGATTTTTGAAGGAAGAAGAGATTAAAACATGCCCTTAGTCAGCCATTTTGAAACCCCAAGTCTCTTTTTTTTTAGGTAATATTATCACAGTGAGGGAGCAGAAAAAACAGTTAATACCAATCAGAGTTTAATACAGAGTACGGTTCTATGAGTTATACATGGACATATAAACAGCAGTTGAAATCTAATCCCTATTAGAAGGAAATGCACATTCTTAAATGTGATTATTTTAACTTCATTATGATTAATTTTAATAAAATTACATACAGTTTTCTGGAATCCAGTTTATCATTAATTAAAATGAAAGGTACGATTAATACATCCACATTAAAAGTGTTTTTAAAAATTAAGCAAGAAAAAAATACACTAATAAAGTAAATGTGAATTTTATTACTAACTAAGGAAAGTTAATTGGTTTGAAATAATTAGAAATAGACATATCCTAGATTTAAATTGGGTGTAGAATAGAATGTATCCCACAGAGAATGTAACTTTAATTCAAAAGGTAATACAGTGAATTTTACAATTCATAACTTGAGTGTGGGTGGAAAATCACTTCAGTTTCTTTTTTTGTTTTTGTTCTTTTTTTGTGGTACACGGGCCTCTCACTGTTGTGGCCTCTCCCGTTGCGGAGCACAGGCTCTGGACGCGCAGGCTCGGCGGCCATGGCTCACGGGCCCAGCCGCTCCACGGCATGTGGGATCTTCCTGGACCGGGGCACGAACCTGTGTCCCCTGCATCGGCAGGCGGGCTCTCAACCACTGCGCCACCAGGGAAGCCCTCGGTTTCTTTTTAAAGTGTGCATTCCTGGTCCTCATTTCCAAATACCCTAATGAGATTCCCAAGAAACTAAATTCCTAACAAGAATCCCCAGGTAATTCTAATGAGAGACACTGTTCCAAGAGAGTACGTACTCATTTTACCACTCAATAAAAGAGCTCAACAGAAATAGTTAATCAGATTTGATAATGCTGCAGCAATGCTAACTATGAGAGTAATAGTAATAATTACAATTACAAGAGCAAACAAATTAATAGCTTTATAGTTGTCAGTCTGCTATGAACTTTCTTTTAATGGTTTCTACCAATCCTTATAAAAATCTGAGTTCCTACAAATTAAGTTTATACTTCTGATAAAGAATTTAGTCTAAGAAAAGAGAAGCTATTTGTCTATGTCCTGTAAGTAGCAAGCATCAGCACTCTCTCACAGCAGAGACTTCTCCCATAATCCTCCCTGCTAGGCACTTCTATTTAAAATCATAATTTTAATAGTGCAAGTTGAAAACAACATGTATTTATATAATTACTATGTACCATGTTAATGTATCACATGACTAATAGAAAGACACCTTTCTGATGTTGATTCTTCCCATACAAGAACAAGGTATTTACTTCCATTAGTCATATCTTTTTTGAAGACTCTCCATAATGCTTCACTATTTTATGTGTTGAATTTCTAAAATGTATTGAATGAGTTATTTCTAAATATGTAAATTTTTGTTCAATTGCAACAGAGTTTTTTTTTTCTTTCTATGATGTTTCTTATCAATTTTTATTAGGAGAAGTAATTTTGGTATATGATTAGATCACCAATTTAACACATTGCTTATTTTAATTTTTTGTTACATTACTAAAATTTTCTAGGTAATGTATCTGTAAATTGTTAAAATTTTATACCACTTATGCCTCTCATATAATCATATGATAATTGAAAAAAATGCTTATTAATCAAGAACTGTGTCAAGCACTGCATTGAGTGTTGGAGTGAAAAAAACAAAAAGCAAAACCTTGCCTCATTAAACTTACAATTTACTGGTAATCTCAGGCATTTGCCAAATAATCATACAGAAATATAATTCCAAATTGGATAGGTTCCATTAAGAAAATACAGAAAGTTTTTTTTTCAATAAATTTATTATTTTATTTATTTAGTTTTGGCTGCATTGGGTATTTGTTGCTGCACACAGGCTTTCTCTAGTTGCACGCAGGCTTTCTCTAGTTGTGGCGAGCGGGGACTACTCTTTGTTGCGGTGCAAGGGCTTCTCATTGCAGCGGCTTCTCTTGTTGTGGAGCACTGGCTCTAGGAACGCGGGCTTCAGTAGTTGTGGCTTGCGGGCTCTAGAACGCAGGCTCAGTAGTTGTGGTCCACAGGTTTATTTGCTCCGCATGTGGGATCTTCCTGAACCAGGGCTCAAACCCGTGTCCCCTGTATCGGCAGGCAGACTCTTAACCACTGCGCCACCAGGGAAACCCAAGAAAATACAGAAAGCTTTTAATGTATGCCACGGGGCATGTGATTAGCAGTTCAGATTTTAGAGAAATGCTGCAGTTAACTAGAAGTGTTATACGGAATATTATTTTACATGGGTGGCACTATTTGAAAGGTCCAGGCATGAGGGAAAACAGGGCACAATGGAGAGCCTAGGGCCTGGTGACTGAGGCAGAGACCACAAAGGGGAATGAGATAGGAGAGTGTATTATCTACTGCTGTGTAAGAAATTACCTAATTTTAATGGTTTCTAACAATAAAAATGTATTTTCTAACAGTTTTTGGGAGTCAGGGATCAGAGTGTGACTTAGTTAAGTGCCTTTGTCTAACATCAATACTGAAATTATAGTCTGTAGGCCACCTGGGGCTCTGGTCACACCTATAGACTCAAAGTGAGGAGGGATAAATCCAGTTACAAGTCCATTCATGTGGTTGTTGGCAAGTCTCTGTCCCTCGACACATGAGCCTCCTACAGGGCTGCTCGACAAGGTGGCCTAACATGGTGATCAAATCCAAGAAAGCATGAGAGAAAGCAGCCAAGATGGAAGCCAGTCTTTTTACAGCCTAATCTTGGAAATGACAGGTCACCCCTTCTGCTATTCTATGTTACAAAGGACTCCATAAGTCCAGCCTCCACCACCCACAGCCCCTCCCTCCGCGACCCACACCACCACACACCCACATGCACACTCCATCCTTCCAATCTTCTCCATCTCACTGTCTATTGTTTCTGTTCCCAGGGTGACCATAAGCTGTGGCTGAACCATAAAAATCTTCACGTACGCACAAGCTGACAGTGCTTTGCAAAACGCCCATACTGTGCCCCTCTTACTCCCTGTCTGACGACTTCTTTGTTTGAGCCGTTACAGGACCTCTTTTGGCACGTTCCTTTGCACAGCCTGAAAGTATGTGGGAGTTAATCTCCCAAGGGATAAACTTTGAACAGTAGGATTCAGTAATTTGTTGGTAAATTCAGTCCTGTTTATCCCTTGCAATAGAAGGACCCCAAATGAAGCTAGTATGGATTTTTGAGAGTAATCATGGTATTCTGTAATTTGTCTTACTTAGTGGTAGGCAGTTCAATAATCTATACTTGTGTCATCTCTCCCTTCCTCCTTGCCACTTTGTCTTTCACTTCTCCCTAGAAATGAACATAACTCCTCTGCCTCAGGCTCAGCTTTCTGGAAAGACTAAGCTACCAGTTTGTACTTAGAATGCTAATCTTCAAGGTGGAATTTCAGAACTGAATTTTACCCTCAACTGAAAGCAATAAGAACACCATGTAACAGCACAATCACTAAAGATTTTATGTGTCATTTGGATGAGGTATAGGTGGAAGGTGAAGAGTTCAGATTTATAATGGCTAAGGCACTTGAGCAGTATGACAGCAAAAAATAATGATAAGAACTGTGAAGTGGGTTGGCTTTTTATAAACTGCTAACCATAAGAATGTACTGTAAACCGTTGTTATTTTTAACCCAAATTTTAGTATAAAAATATGTGACCTTCAAAAATTAGAAGTTTGCATTCCTATATCCCTTACCTAGAGTTTCCAGGTTTCATTATTTGCTATATATCTTTTATCTCTCACCCTCGGTCTACCTAAACATACACTCACAACAATACACATTTTGATTACATATTTATCAATTATTTAAAACTAAGTTTCTGATACTTCACACAAATATTTTAGCTTGTTTTTCATTTTTTTAAAAGATATTTTATCTAATTGTAATTATCACATCCAGAAAATTTAAGCCTGATATACAAAATGTTCTTTAATATTTATGTCATGTGTTCAATATAACAATTTTCCCCAAATATGCCACTGAATATTTTTCTAGTTGTTTTTATTTCTTAGTTCTGATCCAAGATCTAATAAAAGATCACATATTGAATTTTCTGGTCATCTAGAACAACCCATATTCCTTTTATTTTTATAACGACGTTTTCACAGTTGTGACTGAGAATTTTCTTCACTTACTTCCAAATACCAGGAATGAACTTGACTAAGGGCTCCAAATCCACCACTCTGAAATCCAACTCTGTGATAACACTGAAGTCACAGGCTATCTACGGGACTCCTCTTAGAACCGATGTTGCCAGTAACAATGTCCCTTTATTTTCCATTCTTGATATTGAAATTTTTCATTCTTATAGGAAGCTCCTCTCCCTTTTTTCTTGGTCACTGTAACTAGAAGTTTGTCAATTTTATTGAACTTTTCAAAGAATATGCTTTTATTTGCATTGATTTTTTTTTATTTTTCTATTTTCAATTTCATTAATTTCTTCTCCATTCTTTATTACTTCTTTCTACTTGCTTTGGGTTTAGTTTGCTCTATTTTTCTTTAAAACTTTCTTAAGATGGGGCTTCCCTGGTGGCGCAGTGGTTGAGAGTCTGCCTGCCGATGCAGGGGACACGGGTTCGTGCCCTGGTCCGGGAAGATCCCACATGCTGCGGAGCGGCTGGTCCCGTGACCCATGGCCACTGAGCCTGCGTGTCCAGAGCCTGTGCTCCGCAACGGGAGAGGCCACAACAGTGAGAGGGCCACGTACCACAAAAAAAAAAAAAAATTTCTTAAGATGAAAAATTAAATTATTGATCTGAGTCATTTCTTCTTTCCTAATGTAAGTATTCAATACTATAAATGACCCTGAAAGCACTGCTATAGCTGTATCCCTCATATTTTGATGTGTTGTATTTTTATCTGTATTTCATACAGACTATTTTTTCATTGGTTTTAGACTTCCCCTTTAACCCTGGGTTATTTAGAAATGGGATGTTTAATATCTAAAGATTTGAGAATTTTTTAGATTTATTCCTGTTTGACTTATAGCTAAATTCTATTATGCTATTAAAATGTAGCTATGATTTCTACTCTTTTAAATTGTTTGAGATATTTTTATTGGCTTATTACATGGTCTATCTTGTTGAATATTCATATGTCTTTGAAAATAATGTGTATTCTACTGTTGGGTGAATTGTTCTATATGTCAATTAGGACTATTTGGTTGATAGTGTTCAAATCTTCTATACTCTTACTGTCTTTCTGCCTATTTGTTCTATCAATTACTGGGAAAGGATTTTTGATGTCTCAATTATAATTTTAGAACTGCCAACTTGTTTTACTAACTTCCATTTTTGTCTCATTTATTTTGATGCTCTGTTATCAGTTATATATATATATATATATATATATATATATATGTATTTATGGTCATTATGTCTTATTGGAGAATTGACCCTTAATGATGATATACTGTCCCATTTTATTCTGGATAGTATTCCTTGTTCCGAAGCTGGCTTTTTCTGATATTAACATAGCTATTCAAGGTTTTGGGGGATATTTTCATGGCATATCTTTCTCCATCTTTTTACTTTTAACTTATCTTTATCAGTATATATTAACTGCATTTCTAATAGACACAGTAGAATTGGATCTTGCTGTCTGATCCAATCTGACAATTGCATTCTTAAGAAAGTTATATTTAAGCCATTCATAAGTAACGTGATTATGGATGTCGTTGGATAAAAACTTTACTAAATTGCTAGCTGTTTTGTATTTATTTAATTTATTATATACTCTTGCTCTGCCTTCTTTTGCATTAAATAAACATTATATAGTATATCATTTTACCTCCACTATTGACTTATTACTTATACATCTCTTATAAAGTTTGTAGTAATTTCCTGCTAATTTAAAATATACATTGTTATATTTTTAATGAATATACCTTTAATCAGATTCTACCCTCAAATGATTGTTTCACCTACCATATAAGCTTGTTAAAACTGGCCTTAATATACCCTAAGGCCAGTAGTGTCACTGTTCTTTCTGATTAAAGCTTTTGTCTTGTGGTGGAAATAAAGAGGAAGCATCAGGATGCATATACTTGTCCCACCCACATGACTGTGTTCCCCTCTCCAGTCTGTATCACCATAGGCACTTCGTAGTTGATTTTTCAGACCCTTTGCTGTGAGAGGCCAATGGGGTTCATGAAGAAAGAGTCCTTCAGGGCATGCAGACTCCTCCAGTTTCTTCAGTGCAGTGTTGTTTCACATGGCATTGGCAGTCTGCAATCATCCTTCTTCAAGTATCTGCTCTTCTAGCATCCTACCAATTTTGTTTTGTTGTGTGTTGTTTTAAGAACGTGTTTTTTTCTGTATATAGCACTACTATTGTATTATTTGGAACATTAGTCTTCTCTTAGATGTCACTTTCTAAGAAAGACAACTTCACATCTGACTCTGACAAACTGTAAATTCTTAAGTATGTATTACCTGCTTGAATTGTCACATAATAGTAAATGTTACACTGAAAATATTTTATGATGAAAGACCTTTGGAATAAAATACCCTTGGAATATTGTAAACAAAGTTTTAACATATTAAACAGGGAACTTTTTAAACAGAAGTACTTAGTAAGTTTCTCACAACTTGACATAACCTTAAATACATACCTTCCTTAGAATGATTGCTTGTATCATAGAACAATCCTATGCTGAGATCTATACCATTATTGAAATAGCTGAAAATCAATGTGTTATTGGGAGATATATAGCCAGGTGTATATTCACATTGTCAGTATGCTTTATAATAAATGCTCAAGGACTTAAAATTATTATAGCTAAGTGATTTGCCCTTGAAATTCAGGGATTACTGTTATGTATTTTGATTCTTGCATTTTATATAATAGTAAGTTCATTGGGTTCAGAGCCCTAAATGTTTCCAAATGACTACAATTTTTTCAATGCCAGCAGTTTGGAAAATAATTGCTTTGAATCTCATTTTTTTTTTATTACCCATCATCTACACTATGCCACCCAGACAAGAGAACAGTGAAGTAAAAAAACATTGTTGATTTTTTTGTTACATTACAAAGTCTTCCCATTAACGTATATTGATATGGAGTTTTTTTAAGTGCAAGGACTAAGATCACTGAAAGTACAAGATAACATGCCTTAAATTTTGTTGTTTCTGGTAGATAGGCTCTGCTATAGAAATGCTGATTTGAAGGATAGTCACAAAAAGTCACAAAACCAGATATGTAAATTTTACATGGATTAGAATATATTAGCTCAAATTTAACTTAATCCTAATTTTAGAAAAGCTACAGAACTTAACAGATAGTCAAGTTAAAAGCTTATTTATTATAATTTGTGATAAGACAAAAGATCATATATTCATACCATTCCACACTTCACAATATATAGGGCATGGAATTTCTAACACTCTTGATATCTTTGGCTTAATCCCATAAAGTTAACATTAAAAAACTTTAATATTTTTTGAGAAAGATTAACAATTTAAACAAATATTACATATGGTTTAGGATCTACTAAATGAAAATTGAAATTCCATTCTGAAATTTAGTGATTATTGATTTCTTCAATCCACATAAAATTAATTTCAGGATACCAAGGCACAGTTCAGTCAGATGAGCACAAATTACCTTATTTTCTCTGTTCAATGTTAGACAAGAAATATTCAAATATAAACCATGCTATCTTCTGTCTGATGATAGTGTGTCAGATACAGTGGTGTTCATCAACCCAATCTATTCAGCCCCACTGTTTTCCTAGTCATCTTTCATCTAAGGAAAGCAATGTAGCATGGTTCCAACAATTAGATGGAAACAAGTCACTGAGTTGAGCTTTTGGGAATGTTTTGAAGAATGGTGAGGCTCCATAGGCAGGCAGTTATGCTTTTGCCCTTAGGCACTTCATGTTTTTTCCACCCTTTCTTCTTATTTATGCTTGGAATAATGGCAGGTTGTTAGAAGATTATCAACCATACTATGAATGGGAGAATGGAATCCACATGCTAAAAATGGCGAAGCAGGAAGATAGAATGTACCTGGGCTTTCAATGGCATTGGTCAGAAGCTGCATGTTTAAGAAAAACTTATAACAGCAACAAAACAACTAAGAGAGAAGAGGAGGTTGAGAGAGAATGAGAGAGAGAGAGAGAGACTTAGAATGAAGAATGTTCTTTTATGTTTTTCTCCCTTGTTTGTACTCTTTCTTTGAAAAAGAAAACCATCATAGGATAAAGTGCTAAAAAAATGCTCAATATTTACTTAGTTAACTTATTCAATATGCTTTCCAGAAGAAAAAAAAATCATTACATGAAGTGGTTGACAGAATTGTAAAAATATCTCCCCAAGATTTTTTGTTTCCTAGCTGTTCAGTAAAGCACTGATACGGGTACTGCTGAGAAGAGTCTTTCACATGGAATTAAATTAAGGTTACTAATCAATTGCTTTATATTAGGAAGGTTATCCTGGATTACCTGAGTGAACCTAATGTAATCATATGAGCCCTTAAAAGCTAAAGAGGAAGACAGAATCATCAGTCAAAGAGATGAAGCTTAAGGGACTTGACCCACTCTTGTTGGTTTGAAGATGGAGGAATGGGGCCAGGAGCCAAGGAAGGCTAGCAGCCTCTAGAAGCTGAGAAAGATCCCTGATGTCTAGCCAACTGGTAATACCAGCAAGAAAACAGGGACCTTAGCCCTACAACCACAAGGAAGTGAATCCTTCCAATCACTCACACAAGCCAGGATGTGGATTCTGCCTTAAAGCATCAAGAAAGGAACACAGCCATGTAGACACCTTGATTTTAGCCTTCTGAGACCCAAGGAAGCTAGACTTCAGACTGTGAAGGCACTGTGAGATAATGCCTGTGTTAAGTCTCTGAATTTGTGGCAATTTGTTATGTCAACATAATGAAACTAATAATCATAGTAATACAAGAGAACCTGTTTAGGACATTTGCAAAAAATGTCCTGACATATTAACCTTTCAAAAATTACTTTCATCAAATTATAAGGCACAGATCAGAGATCAAAACCCTGAAAAATTATTACTAAGAACTCAGTGTTTGAGTGGAGGCAGGGAAGTAAGGATCATGAGATGCAATCAGGGTAGATAGTGTGTGGCTCTGTGGATGGGCCTTTGTGATTGAGTTTCCAATTGGAAGTTTGAAAAATAAATGCCAAAAAACTACACTACTTCAGAGTTTTCACTAGTGTCAGTTTCTAAGAAATCTTACATGAATTACTATAATTTCAACAAAACATTGATTTTACTAACATTTTATATTGTTGTAACTCTAAAGTTTGAACAATAATGTTTACTGTGAAATATAGGAAATTTATAATTATGTGTTTTTAAATTTTTTGCATGTAAAACGTAGGTTGATTGAGACTATGCAATCCCATCTATTCACTCTTTGTGATTATACTGAAGTGCCATTCTCTTCAAAAAAGAAGGAAATATAGAGAGCTCAACTGAAATGAAAGGATTATAGTAGTATGAATTACTCATTCATATTAGTGATATATTCAATCAATCCAAAATATTAATTGAATAACCATTATATCCAATGATTTTTATACATAAATTTACCTATATTGCCACAACACAATGCATATTTTGAATGCATTTAAATTAATTTACACACATATACAAAATAAGACTGCTGATGATTAAATTTCACCTCGAAGTATCTTATTAGGTGATTAAATAGTAGGTGGCACAGAGTACAGTGAGTAGTACCAACTATTATTTCATCACTCACTTATAATAAGAAAACATTGAATAAAGAGTCAATGTTGTATTTATCTGAGTTTCCCAAGCAAACAACAAAATACCTAATACGTGGGAACATAAAAATGCTGTTGGAGTGAACTGTATGTTAATAGTTACACGATTTAAGCAAGAACATGACCAAGGATAAATGTATAACTGAATAGTTATGTTCTGTCATTTTGATAAAAAATTTCAAAATAACACTAAAAAGTCAAGTTTTGTTCTCAATTATTTGCTATCTTTCATTCTCTAAACAAATATTACATGAGTACTTGCCATGTAGCAAGTATCCAAGACATTTAGGGAATGGAAACGAACAAAGAGAGTCTCCGGCTTTAAGAATTTCCTGGACATGTTAGAATGTCTGCCACATGCAATACCTGAAGATGTTTATTAGAGCTTTATTCGGCATGCAGCAAAGGGCAGAGGAGGAAGTGTTTAACTCAAGGTAAGTTGTTTATCTGCTGGGGGAAAATCAGTGAAATCAGCTGAGAAAAACTGTCATGTGATATTATGGTTTAGTTATTCTGAAATGGGAAATAAAAGAATATTTTATACAGAAATATTAAATTATTTTATGGTGTGCAAATTAAATTTTTTGCATTGAGGTTTTTTAAAATGGCAATGTTAATCATGAACTTAAGAAAAAATACAGGTGAAAAAAGAGAAATGAGTTATATTTTTCAGGATTGGGCTGAGGGGAATATACTCCAGGCAGTGGCAACGGAAGATGCAACTTGCAGGGCTGTGAAAACTCATGGAACTTTTGAATGATGACAGGGAGTTCAGAGCCAGAGCAGAGAGGTTTTGTAGGCAGACAGGGATGAGTCTGAGAAGCAAGCAGGAGTAAGATCAAAAAAGTTCTCAAATATATTGCCAACAAGTATTTGACTTCAAGCTAGGCTCTGGGAACTCAATGACAGATGTGAATTGCAGAGGAATGACCATATTTCCATTTCAGAACAATCACACTGGCAACAATGTGGAGAGTCAGAAGGGAGGCCAGAATGTGAGCACTCAAATGAAGAAAAAATGAGCATGAGCCCAATGCCAGCAGAAATAGGGTGGAGGAGAGGGCTTCAAGAAAGGTTTAGGACGTAGAGTCTGTAAGACTTTCTGATTGATTTGAAATGAAGGGGAGGAACTGCCAAAGGAAGATTCAAGGACCACCCCAATTTACTGGTTAGCAAAACTTAACTTATCACACATACTTGTGATAACTATAAACTGAGATTTAAAAAAATCTTATTTATACTTGAATTTCAGAGTTAACCTAAACATTTCCTAATAAAACTTGCCTATAATTATGATTCCTTCTAATTTTTTCCTAATACTCAAAAGCAGTGATTTTACATTTCATGTAAGCATGGTATAAGTGGCATGAGAAATACTAATTGCAGAATATTTACTTCAATAAGCCTTTTTCTCATGTGTTTGAATATTTCAAAACATAGTTCGTGACATTAAAGAAAAAATAAAAAAGATATAGTTAATTCTAAAAGGCACCATGAAATGCAAAAGTGCAACCTATACTTAAAAAAACATTAAAACATTGAGTATTTGTCCACATACATTGCCCACTGATTTGCAGCAGCAGTAACTCATGTAAAAGCTATCATGTAATATACATGAGATTGCTTTTCTACAATCTTGCAGAAAGGATACTTGGAAGTATCCTTTTGTACCAAAACTGGAATCATTTTTCTGATGATAGGGTAAAGTAAGGTGAAGTTTTGCATTTCATGAGTAGTCAGTAAACGTAGGTGGGTGAAATCATTTATTCCTTTCAAACAGATCACAAAATGTGTTATTCTTGATGATTTCCAACAATATTATAAGTCCTTGAAGTAGCACATGTATTTGCAGAAAAAAAAATATACACATAAGCAAAGCAGGGTGAAAGAAACAAAAATTTACCCATGATCCCAATAGCGATTATATATATATTTGAAAGAGAGAGAGAGAGAGGATGCTAGCTAACGGACTAGGTAATCAGACTCTCTAAGCAAAGTCTACCATTACAGGGATTCTAGGAATCTAGGGGTGGGCAGGAATATAGTGATTCTAGTACGTCATAGTGCTTAGTCACTGGGGAAGCAGTCTGGCAAGAACACATTGGCCAATCTTGGGGCAGCTGGAGGCTGTCAACCAGCTATCCTTCCTGCAGAAGTCTTCCTTGAATAGAGATGTAAGCAAGACACCTCCCATCCATCCCTTGCTTCATACAGATTCTCTTCTCTGTGCATGAGGTTTGGAAAACAGCTCCTTCATCATTTTTTTTTTAAGCTTTGTATATGCATTTTTCTTTTGAACCAGAATCATTTTTTAATTTAATTTTTTTTAAAATTTTTGGCCGTGTCCAGTCTTTGTTGCTGTGTGCAGGCTTTCTCTAGATGCGGCGAATGGGGGCTGCTCTTCATTGTGATGAGCGGGCTTCTCATTGCAGTGGCTTCTCTTGTTGTGGAGCACAGATTCTAGGCACGTGGGCTTCAGTAGTTGAGGCATGAGGGCTCAGTAGCTGTCGCTCACGGGCTCTAGAGTGCAGGCTCAGTAGTTGTGGCATACGGGCTTAGTTGCTCCGCGGAATGTGGGATCTTTCCGGACCAGGGCTCAAACCCGTGTACCCTGCATTGGCTGGCGGATTCTTAACCACTGTGCCACCAGGGAAGTCCCTCCTCCATAGTTCTTGTCCGTGTTTCTGAGGGGAAACTTATGAGAGGTTAGTGGGAAGAGGTACAGACACCATTGCTGCAGGTAGGTTCCGGATACCGTTAATACTCATCCTCTCCCTCCTCAAACACCTATACTAATTTCCTCCTACCCTTAATTATTACCACAGGATTTGGTAGCTTACCTGGCTTTATGACCCAGGATAAGCTATATAATTTTCTGTGTTCAGTGCAAAATGAAATGTAGGATTCCTTGTTCAAAAATTACTTAAGAATTTCAAAACAGTGACAGCAGAGCAATAGACCAAGCATGAGGTTCTTTTAAGTATGGGGCCCTTCATTTGACCTGTGAGACTGCCCAGGTCAAATGCCCATGAATCTGGCCCTGTTGTGGCCCACACTTAAATTTCTAAAGGGACTGAGACCGTGGTAATCACCCCTCTGTCTGGCTGGGGTTGCTGCATCCATCCACTCACAGGTACAACTGGGTAAGTTCCAAATTTCATAATGAGAATGCATAATCATTACTGAACTGAGCATGAGGAATTGGATTAATATCATGATTTTAGGTGTGGAAATGGTAAATAGGAGCTTAGAATTCACTAAATTATAAAACGGAAGAATGTTTCAATGTTTATGCCAGTTGAATGGTATTCTTTTAACAATGTTACTTTATTTTCATATGTGATGGGAACCTCCTAATTCCCGAAAAGACCTGTGACTTCTGAAAAAATAAACAATATCTTGAAGTTTTGTGACTTCACACCTACTTTATAAACTAATTGAGCTGAAGATTGGTGTTTAAAATTCTTGTGTTCTCGAGTGGACAGCTTGTGAAAAAAATTGAGGAAAAAATAATACTTACTGGAAAATAAGAAATTTATTTGGTAAAGTATAAAAATATTCTATTGGAGAAGTGAATATGGCCTGTGCATTGCTTATTAATAATAATAAATATTTACAAAGCACCTTCTAGGCACTAGGAAAAGTTCTAATTGCTTTACATTTTTTTTTATTATATGATAAATGCCCCCATTTTATGGATAAGGAAACAATAAGTAAATATAGGTAAAAATTTAAGAGTTACAGTCTTAATCAGTTTTTAAAATTAATTACAAATTAATAAAATTCATGTTCTGGTATAAATTAAATTGTGTTTTGAATCATTTACTTTTAAAAATTTTGTTTTAATTTTACTCAAAGAGAAAAAATATACTCCTGAGTTTGATTAGAGAGAAAAGTGGTCACATTTCAGGAACTAGGTAATATATGATCTTTATATACAATGCCAGCACCCAGGAAGAGACTGCCTATCATAAGCTGTTTTTTCTCAAAATAACAGCTTTATGGAAATATAGTTTACTTACCATACATTTTACCACTTTAAAGTGTGCAATGTTTAGCATTAGTGGTTAAGTGTTCATTGTTTGGTGTATTCACAGAGTTCTGCAAGCATCACCACTATCTCATTTTGGAATATTTGCATCACCCCAGGAAGAAATCCTTTAGCAATCTCTCCCCTGTCCTTCCTCTTCTTAACTCCTATTAAACTCATAAGTTTTTCAAAATTGAAAAAAGTCACATTGAATCCTAACCTGAGGCCCCATTTTTTGTTTGTTTGTTTTTAAGCTGTGAGAGACTTATTTGTTTGAAGTTTATGATAATTTTGTGTTTAAGAGATTTACAATGCCAAATTACTGAGTGTTTGATAGTAATGTTAATTTAAATGTGTTACACTAGATATAACAAAATTCAGATTTTTCCTTATGTAGTATGTTTAAGATGGGTTGCTTGTATATTTTAACCCCTTAACATGACTCTGCATTGAATTTCTATGGTAACAGCATTTCTGCAAAAACATAAAAACATTCAGAGGCTGTGCCCTCTCTCTCCTTTTCCTGTTGCCTTTCAGATCAGGAGAACATGTCTCTCCAGAAGTCACTGGAATGCCCTACATACATTTATTATTATTGCTATTTCCATCCCCCAAATTAATATCAAAACTACCATGATAGATTTGTAAAGAAACCATTTAGGACTACTCATGAGAAAGAAAATTATCTTGGATAATGACAGAAAAGAAAAAAAAAATACAGTTAGAAGATAGGAAGTCAAATTCAAACTGTTTGGCCTAATCCTGAATGTATCATTTTCATTATATAGTCAACTTCTGCTGTGCCCACTTGACTTTATGGCTTAATGATATGATTATGCCCAGTTGATGATGAGTAGCTCTGGTCATAGGATCACCCGAAATCCTAGTCATGTTTAAATAGAACATAGTGGTATGTGAGAAGCTCTTCCTCAAACTAAGAGTAATTTACTGTCACAGCAACCAAGACTTTGTCCCCCAACTTCAATTAGGCTATGATGTTTTATCATAATATTTCATTCCTCTCAGATTTCCTATCTTTGGTTATAGGACCAGATGGTTTCACCGGTGAATTCTACCAAATATTATAAGAAGTCATACCATTCCCTCTCAAACTTCTCCAAAACATAGATGAGGAAAGAACACTTTGAAATTCATCTTACAAGGCCATCATTACCTGATACAAAAGCCAGACAAGGATATACAAAAAAATTAAATTACAGGTCAATATATGTGATGAACATAAATGCAAAATTACCCAATAAAATATTAGTAAATCAAATTCAACAGTACATTAAAAGGATCATACACCATGATCAAGTGGGCTTTGCTTCTGGGATGCAAGGATGGGTCAACACTTGCAAATTAATCAATGTGATTCACCACATTACAAAATAAAGGATAAAATCCTGTGATTATCTTAATAGATGCAGGAAAAGCATTTGACAAATTCAACATCTTTTCCTAATAAAAAACTCTTAACAAAGTGGATATAGAAGAAATTTATCTCAACATAATAAAGGCCCTATATAACAAGCCCACAGCTAACATCATAATCAGTGATGAAAAGCTGAAAGCTATTGCTCTAAGATCAGGAACATGACAAGAATGCCTGTTCTCACTATTATTTAACACAGTACTGGCAGTCCTAGTCAGAGCAATTAGTCAAGAAAAAGAAATAAAAAGCATTCAAATCAGAAAATAATAATTTAAATTGTCTCTGCTTGCAGATGATATGATATAATATTTATAATAGACTTCACCAAAAGACTGTTATAACTAATAAACAGTTTCAGTAAAGTTGCAAGATACAAAATCTATATACAAAGGTCAGTTGTGTTTCTATACACTAATAATACCTATCAGAAAGAGAAATTAAGAAAACGATCTCATTTACAATTGCATTAAAAAGAATAAAATACTTGGTAATAAGTTTGATCAAGGAGGTGAAGGATTTGTACACTCAAGAATTGTTCCAGATTGAATGTTGAGCATCTTTTCATGTACCTGTTGGCCACTTGAGTGTCTTCTTAGGAAAATGTCTACTTAGTTCTTCTACCCATTTTTTAGTTGGATTATTTTGTATTGAGTTCTATGAGTTCCTTATATATATATATATATATATTTTTTTTTTTTTTTGGCTGTGTTGGGTCTTCATTTCTGTGCTGGGGCTT
The DNA here is from genome assembly GCF_951394435.1 of Stenella coeruleoalba. Taxonomy (NCBI): domain Eukaryota; kingdom Metazoa; phylum Chordata; class Mammalia; order Artiodactyla; family Delphinidae; genus Stenella; species Stenella coeruleoalba. Next base: position 32,804,488 of record NC_137153.1, on the reverse strand, counting down.
TCTCTAGTTGTGGCAAGCGGGGTGGGGGGGCACCCTTCATCGCAGTGCGCGGGTCTCTCACTATCGCGGCCTCTCTTGTTGCGGAGCACAGGCTCCAGATGCGCAGGCTCAGTAGTTGTGGCTCACGGGCCCAGCCGCTCTGCGGCATGTGGGATCTTCCCAGACCAGGGCTCGAACCCGTGTCCCCTGCATTAGCAGGCAGATTCTCAACCACTGCGCCGCCAGGGAAGCCCTCCTTATATATTTTGGACATTAACCCTTTACTCTGTATATGGTTTGCAAAATTTTTCTCCCATTCTGTAGGTAGCCTTTTCATTTTGTTGATTGTTTCTTTAGCTGTGAAGAAGCTTTTTAGTTTGATATAGTCCCACTTGTTGATTTCTGCTTTTGTTGCTTGTGTTTTTGGTGTCAAATCCAAAAAATCATTGCCAAGATCAGTGTTAAGGAGCTTTCCCTACATGTTTTTTTCCAGACATTTTATAGTATCAGGTCATATGTTGAAGTGTTTAATCCATTTTGAGTTAATTTTTATGAGGAGTATAAGATAGAGGTACAATTTCATTTTTCTCCATGTGGTTATCCAGTTTTCCAGACACCATTTGTCGAAGAGAGTATTCTTTTCCCAGCAAAATAAGGTATCAAAGAGGTATCAGCACTTCTGTCATTATTGCAACTTTACTCAGAATAACCAAGATATGAAAAAACTGAAGTGTCCATCAATGGATGAATAAATAAGATGTAAAATATATATGTATGTATATATATATTTATATTATAATTAATATTATAATATATATATATATAATTCAGCCATGAAAAAAATGAAATTCTGCCATTTACAACAACATGGATGGACCCTGATTTATTATGCTAAATGAGCTAAGTCAGACAGAGGAAGATTAAATGCTGTATGATATTACTTATTTGTGGATTCTAACAAAGATAAACTTGTAAAAACAGAGAGTAGAATAGTGATTACCAGGGGCTGAAGGTTGGGGGATTGGGGAGATGTTATTTAAGGATATAAACTTAAAACTAGTAGATAAATAAATCCTGAAGTTCTAATGTAGAGCATAGTAATTATAGTCACCAATACTGTATTATGAACTTCAAATTTACCAAGAGACTAGATCTTAATTGTTCTCATCACAAAGAAAGAAGTGATAATTAACTGACACATTAAAGGTATTAGGTAACACTATGGTGGTAATCATATTGCAATATATAAATGCATCAAATCAACACATTGTACACCTTAAAATTACACAGTGTTATATGTCAATAGTATCTCAATTTAAAAAAGAAAAAAAAGTAATTGGTTGAATAATTTAGTTATCAGAATTGATGTATGTGTAACTTTACCACCTCAACGTGAAGCCCTGATTTCTGTCTAGTCTAAGCTTCAGAATTCAGTTGTAAATTAGAAATGAGGATTTTGAAAAGTCCTACACATAAATCCATGTAGATACATATAGCACGTGCACACACACACACACATCATACTTTGTATATTTATTTTGAATAGAAAATGGAATAAGCAGGTGAGTAGTTTCAAAGTTGAAGATTTATTCATTTTTGGAAATTTTTAGGTAATTTTAGTCAGTTTGATATAAATATCAATATACTATATGTTGGCTGCCATTGGTCTAAAAATCTACCAGATCTTCCAGCTCCATGCTACTAATAATATCTAGTACTGTTGTGAGCTGAATTGTGTCCCCCCAAAAGATATATTGAAGTCCTGAACCCAGGCACCTGTGAATGTGACCTTATTTGGAAACGGGGTCTCTGTGATTTAACCAACTTAAGGTAAGGTCATATTGGATTGAGGTGGGCCCTAAGTCCAATGACTAGTGTCCTTATAAGGAGAAAGAGACACAGAGAGGTAGACACGCAGGGTAAAGGGCCATATGATGGTGGAGACAGAGGTTGGAGGGATGAAACTTCGAGTCAAGGCACGCCAAGTATTTGCCAATGATCATCAGAAGTTAGGGAGAGGCAATGAAGGATTCTTCCCAAGAGTCTCCAGAGGGAGCCTGGCACTGCTGACACATCAATTCCAGACTTCTAGCCACCAGAACCGTGAGAAAATAAATTTCTGTTGCTTTAAGTCATATACTTGTAGTATTTTGCTATAGCAGCACTAGGATATTAATACACATACTATATACAGTAGTAGATAGTAGATTGGCCAGTGATATTCCAACTGGGTAAACATTTCTTTGACATGTTCTTACACAGATGGGCATTCACCATACCTTAATGACTTGCAATTTATAATTTTGCTTCTGTGACAGACCCATGATATGAACTTTGCAACAACAACAACAAACAAAAAGTACTGGGTGAAAGAACAGTACTGTTTCTCCTGAGAGACAATTAGAAACTGGTTTCAGACAGGCTGGAAGTAGAGAATGCAAATTTTCTGTTAAAAATCAGTGGAATAAAAGCATTTTATTTCAATCTCATCTTTTCGACCCCTGGCAAATGACTAAAAGAACAAAAGAATAGTAGAGCTTTTCCGCCTCCGCTGCGGCGATGGCGCCAGTGAAAAAGCTTATGGTGAAGGGGGGCAAAAAAAAAGAAGCAGGTCCTGAAGTTTACTCTTGACTGTACCCATCCTGTAGAAGATGGAATCATGGATGCGGCCAATTTTGAGCAGTTTCTTCAGGAAAGAATCAAAGTGAATGGAAAAGCTGGGAATCTCGGAGGAGGTGTTGTAACAATCGAAAGAAGCAAAAGCAAGATCACTGTAACTTCCGAGGTGCCTTTTTCCAAAAGGTATTTGAAATATCTCACCAAAAAATATTTGAAGAAGAATCATCTCCGTGATTGGTTACGCGTAGTTGCCAACAGCAAAGAAAGTTACGAATTACGTTACTTCCAGATTAACAAGATGAAGAAGAGGAGGAAGATGAGGATTGAAACTCAGTTATCTGGAGTATTTTGTATGAATTCTTAAATAAAATTTAGGAAACAAACTGGTGGCTTTCCTTGTATCTCTGCAGTGTGGATTGAACAGAAAATTGGAAATCATAGTAAAAGGGCTTCACTTGGGCTGCCACTCACTTACTTGTAATTAAACTTTTTTTCTGCTTGAAAATTTCAATTCTTTTGGTAGAAATACCAAAATGTGTAAGTCTCCTTCAAGGGAACTGACTACTGTTTGTCATTGAACAGGTGGATAAGGGCGTGGAGATGTGAGTTCAGTTAGTTACTATTTTACACAAAAAGGGGTGGGTCAGTTTCATCTGGTAATTTTCTCAAAGATTGAGGAATACAAATGTGGGAGCTCCTGATTCACTGAAAGCAGATCCAGTGACTTGTTTCTGAGGTTCTTGTTTTGGGAAAGTGGCAGTGTCGATAAAATGCAGGCTTCTGGGGCATTTGTCTTCATTTTCTGATTACAAATTACTCTTGATGGACACAGTTATTACTATGTATGTTAATCCTTTTTCTTCCTGTAGAAATAAAATGTCCTTTTGCTTCGCATATTCTACTACACCTCTGGAAAGGGTCTGGAGAGCGACTGTAAAGGTCACAGGTGTTCAATTAAGGAAAGGTCTACAAAATACGAATTTGTAAATAAGCATTGTTTCTACAAGTCCTTGCACCAAACTGTCACTTTGAACCCCACCAGGGGGAGCTGGAGATGAGGAATAGTGGAGCTTCCAAAGGTGGGTGTCGGTGAGGTTGCCTGGGGTCAGGCTCAGAATCCCAGAGTTCTGGAGTCTTACCCCGGGGGGAAGGTGTGGAAGAGAGGGGCCTGGGAGACAGCTCAGGCTGAAGAGAAGTCTTGAGATGCCCAGGGAGTAGTCCCTTTCACACCATTTAGGCCACGGCTGGGCTTAAAAGTCATTCTACAAACACGTTAAGCAGGGCCAAACTGAAAGGGCTTCCCACGATATTGGGGGTTCTGCTGTACGTGTACAGGCTAGAGATCTGTGAAAGGTCATTAATGAGATCATAAAGATGTGATTGTTGCTGACAATATCAAGAGTGACTTTGAGAAGAGATCCTGATGCCTTATGGTGCCCTCTAAAATTTAAATTTTACAGGAATGTCTGCATTGATTTAAGGTTATGTTGTATCAAATTCATGTCTTTCAAGAGCTTGCCTAGGGTGCCTTTCCACACCTGAAATTCTTGTGATCTTGCTAGTTGCATAGCTGGAAATTAAATGTTTTGAGTCATACCTTGGCTCCAATTTAACATTTGGTGCTCCTTGGGTTGAATTTAACATATTGAGGCTTTGTAATTTCATTTGTGGTAAAGGCTCTAGCATTTTCTATTTCTATGCAAATTTCTTGAAGCAGAATTGTTTGCATGTTTCTCTGCCCTAGAGAAGGCATTGTTTCTTTCAAATTTAACTGAGGCATCAGTTGCTCTTTGGTGCTGTCCATTACCATGATTATTAACTTTGTTAGCAAGTTTGTGACTTGGGTTTGCAAATTTTACTTCTTTGTTGCATTGATGTTTCCTTGTAGTAATTCTTAGTTTGGTTGTAAAAAAATTAGCCCTGGGCTGAAATTCGCATAAAAGTTGTTTTTTTTTTAAACTATTTCCAGAATCTAAAACTTGTAATAAAATTGAAAGTTTTTGGTTTTTCTATGCCTTTTGAACTCTTGTATTTTGACTTTTGATCACATTTTATATTAAAGTGGCTAACGCATGGCTACAATTATTGTACAAGGCTTTTTTTTTTTTAAAGGATTGGCATGTTAATCTGTTTAGCAACAATAAATTGGTTGTTTGTCCTCACTGATGAATTGCTGTACCAACAATGACCTTGGATTTCATTAAAAAAAAAAAAAAAAGAATAGTAGAAAATTCAAGATTTAATATAATAGAAAAAAAACTTCAATATACAAATAGAATTATACTAGCCAAAAAATGTGAAATATTAACCTAAACAAGAGTGCATGATATTTATTTTCACAAACTTTCTCAGTCTCCAAGATATTTGTACATTTCCAAAAAAATATTAAGTATCTTATTCTGCACAACCTCTACAAAATGACAGTTAAGACATCAAGAGTTATAGGAAGGCTCTGGGTACTGTGGAATATATCCTGTTGGGACCCAGATATGTGTGACAGAAAAGCAGATACCTGGCAAATAAAAAACAAATAAATAATAAAAATAAATAAAACCATCTGTACACTTTTTTTCCTAGCCTGAAAGTTACTTCACTGAGAGCTGAATAGAGGAGAGAAGGAAACGCACTGCCATAGACTAAATGTTAGTGCCCCCATTCATATGTTAAAACTTAATTTACAGTGGGATGTCATTTGGAGGTGGGGCCTTTGGTTGGTGATCAGGTCATAAGGGCAGATCTCTCATGAATGAATGACACCAAACCTTCTGGCACCTGATCTTGAATTTCCCAGCCTCCAGAAGTGTGAGAAATAAGTTTCTGTTGTTTATAAGTCACCTAGTCTACGGTAATTTGTTATAGCTGCCTGAATGGGCTAAGACAGGAATAGAGGAGGCAATCCATGATTTTATAAGTTGAGGGGTGCTCTGGATACTCTAGCTTTCAATATGATGGGCTCTCAATATTACACTTTCCTTTCTGCACTTTCTTCTGTACTTTTGAGGGATAAACATGCAAGCCACATATTTCAGACAACCTAGCTTTCTGAATTTCTCTTGGTTTCTGCCAATTGGAGGCACTAGATGGAATTTAGAAGGAAGAAAGAAGAAACAGAATATTACTTTGCTATGTCAGTTTCTTTCAGCACCTAGGGGCTGTGACAGTAGCAGGACCATAACGACAAAAGAAGGCATCTTGCTCATGGTCTTCTTGGCATGGAACCTCCATTCTAGGAGAAGAGCATGCAGGGGTGGAGGCAAAGAAAGGCAGACCAGCTCTACAATATACAAAAATTTATTGAATTAAATGCTCGTGAAATGGGTGAATTTTATAATATTTAACCTATATTTTATAAAGCCATTTTTTAAAAGGTGATTTTAGGCAGCAGTGAATGTCAGCAACTTTGAGAGTAATTTAGCAGCAATGGTAGAGTGGGCTCCTGGTTTTTGCTTAATAGCAAAATACATTTCTAACAGGAGCAGACACAGACAGAGAGCTTACCCCTCATACTGTCAGCAGCTCTGGGGCAAAAATGGTCACATGAGCTGTAGTCTAAGGCAGTGACAGTTTCTTGATCTATGAAGAACAACCCTCCTCTTCCCTTAACGCCTTTAGCCATTCCATCACTCTAGTCACCCGTGATCAGCTATAAATTTCCCCATCCTTAAATACTGAATGGTTTTCACATCTGCCAAATGTACGCTGAATACCAAAGAAGATTTTTCTGTCACCCAAGCAATTTGTTGAGGAAAAGTTTGGAGTCAACACCTCTGAATCCACACCCCAGATAGTCCCAGTTACCATAGTTGTCAACATCTCTGGCAAGCAGCAAAAATAATTCAAAGATGGATCATACTTAGAAAGGAAATGATAAGTGCTCTATGCACAAAACATTTTTCTTTAAATCAGTAAACGGTCATTTCTGATAAAAAGATGGTTACAGTAAAACAAAGGAATGAAAGAAATGCTTCTCATTATTCTCACAGAATTTATAGATAATATCATCTTTATAAGTAATAAGTGAAATTTGAACAATGAGAAAAAAGTATTCCAAAGAGACTGTATAGGATGTCCAAAGAATATAGAATTGAGTTGCAAAATGTCACAATATGACAAAAAATGAAAAGCCAGTGTAGAGAATAATGCCCGTTATAGGTGGAAAAGTTAGATGTTTATAAGTAGTTTTGAGGGTGACTCAGAGAGAAAGAAAGAGAGGGAGGGAGGGAGGTGGAGCAGGGAGAGAGAAAGGGGAATGTAAACATGATCACAGAAGGAACGCTAGACTTTAAAAAGGTATATCTAACATGCATTATTGATATTTTTAAGAAGAACTAAGCGAATGAAAATATAGAAAGAGTCTAAAGTATAATTTTTTCAACATTTTTTCTGAAATAAAAACAAGTTGAATGTGTAGACTGAAGGGGCTCATAGATTTCCAAGAAATAATGAAACCTAACATTCATACCTACCATTCCAAATCAAAGCATATTCTGGTAAGGATGTTAAAATTCAGGTACAAAGAAAGAATCCTAGGAGTAGGAGGGGAAAAAATCATGCCTCCTACTAGTGTGAAATATCAAGATGGATTCGACATCTTCACAGTAATATTCATGCAAGGAGACAGTTTGATCAGTATCTAAAATATACTGAGAGGTGTAGGGCGCGGTCAGCTAACTGCCACGCAGCAGGAAGCTGAAGTAAGCTGAATCATCCTTCCTGTGGCCACTGCGCTTGCGCTAAGTATACTAATGAGGTTTTAAAGTAGCGACCTATCCGATGCTGGCTCACAAGTCGCACCATCGGCGAAAGCCAATCACAGAGCGACACATGTTCTTAATCCCTATATAAGCAGACTGCTATAGGATTGCGGTGTCTTCCTTCCATCTTTTCTTTAACCAAGCTGTGCTCCAATAAAGTGTGATACGAGAAGAGTCTTGCGTGTGGCGACTCGTCATTCTGCTGGTCGGAGGCGGCTCGCCGCATTTGCTGCCGAAACCCGGGAACTTCGCGCCCTGCATGGAGGACCGATTCAGAACTCGACACACGGAGTGAACCGTCGGTGAGTAGTCCAGTCAGGTATGTTTTTCGGGGGGTTTGGAGCCTGAAGTTTTTACTTTCGCTTTTGTCCTTTTAGTGTTTCTCATATTTTTCGTTTGCTTGTGGCTACGGTGCCACCAGCCCGATCGAGTGTGTCTTCCCTGGCCGATAGATAAGTCAAGCATTTTTCCAATTTAATAAGTCGCTCGTAGATAAGGGCGCAAAATGGGGAATAGTTCGTCCACGGAGCCTACAACTGATTTTCATGAGCCTATTCAAGCCCTTTTAAGGGACCGAGGGCTAAAGCTCTCTCATAAAACCATAAGTAGGCTGCTACAAGATATCGAAAGTGCCGCGCCGTGGTTTGGGGTATCAGGCAGCTTGACTGTTCCGTCATGGGAAAAACTCGGAAAAGACCTAGAGGAGTGTAACACAAGGGGAGAACTTTCTCGAGGCGCTCTCCCCTTGTGGAGCATGATACTTTCTTGCCTAAAGGAAGGAAAATGTGAAGAAATTATTCAACGAGGACGCAAGGCTCTTAGCATGTGTCAAGATAGCGCATCAGAGAACAAACAGGGACTACGGTAGATAGGCCTGAAATTATGAAAAGAGAAAAAAAAACAAAAGGAAAAGCAAGAAACGGTGCCAGGATTATATCCAATCCTAGATGAGTTTAAGGAATTATATTTGTTTCAAGATGAATTAAATCCTAGAGAAGAAAAAGATTTAGAAGGAGCGGCCGCGACATATGAACAAGAGCGGTATGGGCATTGGTACATGCCGCCGCTCGCTAGCCCACCATATTTTAATCCTGCGGAGGCTAGAGCTTCCGCCCCTGCTCAGGCCTCCACCTCAGTTGCGGCAGCTAATGCTCCCCCTCCTATGCCAAAGTGTACTTTTATTCCTCGGGAAGCATGGTCCCAGTTGGCCACTGCTTTCCCCGTGTTTGAAGATCCAGCTACACGCCAACGATATTGTGAGATGATAGATCATAAGCTCATTAGGGATCTTGCAGAAGCGGCTAAAAGAGATGGCGTGTCCACCAATTACACTATCATGTTGTTGCAGCGCCTCACGCGAAATGCGTTAACACCTACAGACTGGCAGGATATTGCCCGCGCTTGCTTAACGATGGGGCAATACCTAGATTGGAAATCAATCGTGTCTGACCTAGCACATAGTCAGGCGCGGGAGAATGCTGCCAATGGGCAGCCGGCCTGGAATGTTGACATGCTGTTGGGACAGGGACAGTGGATAAATAATCAGACCATGTTCCCTGTGCAAGTTTACAGCCAAATAAACGAAATTAACATGCGGGCCTGGCGAGCCCTCCCCAACAAAGGAGAAGTTTCAGGGAATTTAACCAAGATTATACAGGGCGGCACAGAACCATTTTCCGATTTTGTAGCTAGAATGATGGAGGCTGCCGGACGGATTTTTGGTAATGTAGATGAGGCTATGCCATTAGTAAAACAATTAGTTTATGAACAATGCACAAAAGAGTGTCGCAGAGCGATAACACCTTATAAAGGGAAGGGCATTGAAACCTGGATGAAAGCATGTAGAGAGATCGGAGGGCCTTTGTCTAATACAGGGCTTGCTGCGGCTGTGCTGGCTGCCGCCCACAGTGTACAGAACCCTGCCAAGTCAGGGGTTTGTTTCCAATGTGGAAAGCCTGGGCACATTAAGAAACAGTGCAAAAATGCAGGTGCGAGACCTAAAATGCTACAAGCTCAAAGAGTTCCAGGAACTTGTCCTAGATGCAAAAAAGGAAAACATTGGGCTAATGAATGTAGATCTGTTAAAGATATAAATGGGCAGCCCATTCAGCCCGCTGCACAGGTAGCTAATCCAAGAAATATCCATACAGCCAATTCAAAAAACGGGATAACGGGCCCCCGGTCCCAGGGCCCGAAGATTTTTGGGGCCCACGAGAGTGTGAACCTTCAGCCACTCCGACCCCAAGGCGAGCCACGTCAGGCTCCGCAGGGTTGGACCTCCGTGCCACCTCCAGAATGGTATTAACAATAACCATGGGCATACAGCCCATAGATACAGACATGAAAGGACCACTACCTAGAGGGACGGTTGGGTTGGTGTTAGGACGATCCTCCTCTATTTTGAAAGGACTTATTGTCCTCCCCGGAGTGATTGATCCTGATTATATCGGAGTTATTAAGGTAATGTGTCAATCCCCCAGAGGGATCATTACTATAGCCCCTGGTGATCGGATAGCTCAATTGTTAATTTTGCCCTCTTTTCATGAAAATTATTCCGCATGTTCTGCAGAACGAGGATCCAAGGGTTTTGGATCCACTGGAATTGATTTAGCCTTTTTGTCATTATCCCTTGATGATCGTCCTATGATGAGTCTAACCGTAGAAGGGAAAACTTTTTCAGGTTTGGTAGATACCGGAGCAGATCGGAGCATTATAACTACTAGAGATTGGCCAGGCTCTTGGCCCCTACAAGAGTCTTCTCAAACCTTGCAAGGTCTAGGATATGCACAGACACCCAAAGTTAGCTCCAAGGAATTAACTTGGATCTCTAAAGATCAGAAGGGAAGATTTCAACCCTTTGTGGTTGAGGGATTGCCATTTAATTTATGGGGAAGGGATGTACAAAGTCAAATGAAACTTAGACTTACTAATGATTATTCTGAAGTCGCACAAAACATTATGCTTAAATCGGGATTTATACCTAATAGAGGGATAGGACGTAAGTTACAAGGCATGACCTCCCCTATAGAAGCCCGCGGAAATTTAAACCGCCGAGGCTTGGGTTTTTCTCAAGGGTCACTGAGTTTATGATTCCTATTACATGGAGGACCACAACACCTGTGTGGGTACCTCAGTGGCCTTTGTCAAAGGAAAAGCTGGAGGCGGCATCCAAACTAGTGGATGAGCAGCTACAATTAGGGCATTTAGAACCCTCCCAGTCACCCTGGAATACTCCGATTTTTGTTATTAAGAAAAAATTAGGGAAATGGCGTTTGCTTCATGATCTGCGAGCTATAAATCAGCAAATGCAAATTATGGGGCCTATACAGCGCGGTTTGCCAGTATTGACAGCTCTTCCGCGAAACTGGCCTGTTATAGCAGTAGATATTAAAGATTGTTTCTTTTCTATTCCTTTGAATAGTCGAGATAAAGAAAGATTTGCCTTTACTCTGCCCTCTGTTAATCATGAACAGCCCGATAAGAGATATCATTGGGTTGTGCTCCCTCAAGGTATGGCCAATAGTCCTACTATGTGCCAACTTTATGTTGACATGGCCTTGCAACCAGTAAGAAATGAATTTCCTAAAGTTAGGATTATTCACTATATGGATGATGTTTTATTGTCAGCCCCTTGTATGGAGTTGCTTGAACAGGCCTTAGGCGTTTTGATCAAATATTTAGGGAATAGGGGATTATTTCTTGCTCCCGAAAAAATACAGAAGGGAGATGTTGTAAATTTTTTAGGAGCTACTGTACATAGGAATAAGATAGTACCTCAAAAAATTGAGATTAGGACTAATTGCTTAAAAACATTAAATGATTTTCAAAGGTTACTTGGAGATGTGAATTGGATTCGGCCATATTTAAGTTTAACCCGCTTGGATCTAAAACCTTTGTTTAGTGTATTAGAGGGAAATCCTGATCTTAATTCCCCACGCCAATTGACCCCAGAAGCCCATCAGGCACTTCAAAAGGTAGAACAAGCTATTACAAATGCACAATTAGAACGCTGTGATGATTCTCAACCTGTTTGGATGTGTATTCTTCCTACCTTGGGGTTTCCAACTGGTGTTCTTTGGCAAAGTGGACCTTTATTGTGGATTCACACCAAATCTATGGGAATGAGAACTTTGTCACATTACCCATCTATGGTTGCCGAGGTCGCCTTATTGGGTATTAAGCAATGTGTTTCCTCTTTTGCAAGAACGCCCGAAAGGCTTGTAGTCCCATATACGAAAGATCAAGTAGAAGTGCTAGCAGCAACTACTTCCGAGTGGTCCATACTTATATGTATATTTTCTGGTATTATTGATAATCATTTGCCAAAGAGTGAACTTTTGAAGTTTGTGACTCAACAACCTGTTGTATTCCCAAGAATTACTGTAGATCAGCCACTGTTTAATGCTTTGACCATTTATACAGACGGGTCTAAAACGGGAAAAGGAGCTTATATGGTCCAAGGAAAACAACCAGTGATCATTGAATGTCGACCTGATGCTCCTCAAGTGGTTGAATGTCAAGTAGTTTTAGAAGTTTTTAGACGCTTTCAAGAGCCTTTTAATTTAATTTCTGATTCCTTATATGTGGTGAATGCTGTTAAGCACTTAGAAGTTATTTCTTTTGTTAAAACATCTAGCACTGTAGCTTCCTTGTTGACAGGAATAAGATGTCAAATATTACATCGTCAACATCCCTTTTATATTACCCATATTCGGGCTCATTCTTTGTTACCCGGCCCCATGGCTAAAGCTAATGAACAAGTTGATCTGGCCACACGCGCTCTAACAGCGCTAGACTCTACGACACAGGCTCAAGAGTTTCATAAGCTATATCATGTGTCATCTACAGTCTTAAGAAAAAAATTTAACATTACCAGAGCTTTGGCTAGGAATATTGTGAAGAGTTGTTCTGCTTGCGCCCAATTTTTGCCTACCCAAAAGACTGGGGTTAACCCCAGAGGCATTCTTCCAAATGAATTATGGCAAATGGATGTTACCCATGTTTCCTCCTTTGGAACGCTCCAATATGTACATGTTTCAGTGGATACCTGTTCTGGAGTGGTACATGCCACGCCTCTTTTTGGAGAAAAGGTTCAAAATGTTATTACCCACTGCCTTGAAGCTTGGGCAGCGTGGGGCAAACCCGCTAAGATTAAGACTGATAATGGCCCAGCCTATACTTCCAAAAGCTTTGCTCTTTTTTGTCAAAAAATGCAGGTGATTCATATTACAGGCTTGCCCTATAATCCACAAGGACAAGGAATTATAGAACGCACAAATCGCACGCTTAAAGAACTCTTAATAAAACAAAAAGGGGGAATCGCAGAGAACTGTACCCCTAGACAGAGACTTTCACTTGCCTTATTTACCATAAATTTTTTACATTTAAATGATGATAAAGAAACCTCTGCTGAACGCCATGTGGCAACAAACCATAAAAATTATGGCAAAGTGATGTGGAAAGATGTGTTGTCCAATCAATGGAAGGGCCCGGATCGTGTTATTACTCGATCCAGGGGATCTCTTTGTGTCTCCCCACAGGATCAAGATCCGATCTGGGTGCCATCAAGACTGACGAGAATTGTTGAAGAAAACTTCAGAGAAGATGCTGAGCTGGATGTTCCTGATGATTCTTCCCTTGCTTAGGGCAGAGAATATGACGTTCTGGGGAATTAGCCGGACCTGGCCAGTTCCCATGCCGGTTCACTCTCAGAGCAGAGTTCTTCCAATATTTTATTCCACTAGTTGTGAAATGAATACGGCCTGTACCCAGCCATTGAATTATGACTGGGCACCGTATAATGCCAGTGATTTTATTTTGAATCGAAGTCTTTGTATTAGTTGGAATTCCACAAAGGATTGTATCCTTTTGGCCAGGATAACCTTGACCACTTGGAACAATCCACTTAGAAATAATTTGGTTCCATTGAATATGTTGAATGAAGCTTTGAGCAAGATAACTCAAGGCCACACTTCAGGTTCAGGTATAGGGAATTCCAGTGAAAATGAGATGAATATTACCACTTTAGTTTTGGAACATACAGGGATAGTTCCTTTAAGAAATAATGCTTCTGATAAAACAAGTGCCAACAGGACTGTTGTCGCCCCCTATTGTGAGCCAGTCACATCAACACCCCCAGTCTTTACCCCTTGTCAGGGGGGAACTTATGCTAAGTATGAACTTAGTTCAGGCTTTCAATTTTCCCCTGATTTAAAGTCCTATATGGGAAGAAAGGAAAAAGGAAATGATACTAATGAGACAAAAGGAAATGATAGTACAAAGTGGTATTTTGAAGGATGGCCATTTTATTCTTGGTTATTAGTTAATGAGGCAGGAGTAGGCATGGATATTTCTGCTTTGGCCACTTTACAGATGCCCTGAATAGGAGTGCAGAGATTGGAGAATTCCTAAAGGGAAACTGGTCTCAAGAAGCTGAACGGATGATATTTAAGCAAAAGATTCAGATTATGCAACTGAATGCTACCAAGCTGGAACCCGTTACCTTTGGAGATTTTACCTCTTGGCTCTCTTCTGCCTTTTCCTTCTTTAAAGAGTGGGTAGGGGTGGGGATCTTTGGGCTCTGCTGTATATTTGGGATTATAATATGTCTCTGGTTGGTCTGTCGCATGCGCGTCAGGGCACATCGAGATAAGGTCCTACTCACTCAAGCACTTTTGGCTGTTAGTGAAGGTGATTCTCCCGCAGCCTGGATCTCCGTCCTAAACAATTCGAATGGATTGCCCTTGCACGGAGAGGCCCTGTTGCCATTGCACCTCTATAGGGAATCAAAACTTATTCTGAGTCAGCCTTTGCACCCTGCAGCCCTTGTTGGCATTGCACGCAGGAAGGTGTCTCAGACATGCCAACGGAAGGCTGCCCTCGAACGGTGAGCACATCATGAGGTGAACACTTGTACGGGCTACATTCTGCTTGGTGATTCTAGTAAATAAAAAAGGGGGAGATGTAGGGCGCGGTCAGCTAACTGCCACGCAGCAGGAAGCTGAAGTAAGCTGAATCATCCTTCCTGTGGCCACTGCGCTTGCGCTAAGTATACTAATGAGGTTTTAAAGTAGCGACCTATCCGATGCTGGCTCACAAGTCGCACCATCGGCGAAAGCCAATCACAGAGCGACACATGTTCTTAATCCCTATATAAGCAGACTGCTATAGGATTGCGGTGTCTTCCTTCCATCTTTTCTTTAACCAAGCTGTGCTCCAATAAAGTGTGATACGAGAAGAGTCTTGCGTGTGGCGACTCGTCATTCTGCTGGTCGGAGGCGGCTCGCCACAGAGAGGAAGAATATGTGATGCAAGAATTTTATAATCAGCCAAGTAATCCTTTGATTTTAGAGAAAACTTTTGAGTAAAAAGGAAAAGGGTGCACGAATTTATGCCATTTATGAATAACAAGGTCTGAAACTCCTAGGGGACAAGGTTAGGCAGTGATAAAGAAAGAAAAGGGAGAAAATGGAGCTGAAATCAACTGATTAGGCGATGAGAACTAAAGGATATTTTTTAATCCTTGACAGAGTAGACACCCATGCCAACCCACCCTCACTCCTGCCCAAATATGTTAAGATTAATTTTTATTTAATGAAAGTGACAGAAGCGTGAGATGGTCACATGATCAGAGCAAAGGTAGTGGGAATATTCAGCCAGCCTCCTTTGGGTTGCAGAGTCTGTTAATTTTGACTCTGTTCCCATGTGAGGACTCTTGTCAATACGCAAAGCTCATTTTTTCTAAGCTCAAAGCTTTTTCAGAATCAAGTCACCTAACACCATTCAGAAAGAACTTTAAGCAGCATCTATGTCCTTCCTGTGAAATATTTATGAGCAACTTGGATTCTGACTTTCCTGTCAAACCCACCAAAGCCTAGTCTACATTCTCTTTTAAGGACATGATGGATGTTGGAAGTGGAAATCCTGTTTATCCCCGGCCCACATCTATTTTTCTATTTTTTTCTATTTCTATAGATGATAGATAGAGAATAGAGATACAGCTAGTTTCTCACCGAGCTTATTAAAAAATCTATGTTCTTACAAGATGTTACTTATATTATTTCATTTGATTTCCCCAATACTGTTAATAGTTGGCATCATAATTCCCATTTTACAGCATAGAAACTTCAATTCCATTAGGTTAAATCAATTTGTTCTAAATTACACAGAAATTCAGTTTTGTGTCTGGTATTAGAAGAATCTCTTTGTACTTCCCCACCACCCCTTACTGTAGTTGTAAAATTCACCTATTGGCAATCACATATGATAAATGATCATATGATTCCAGAGAATAAATTACAAATGTTAAACTTAAAAATAATGGCTTGTTAGTTCCCTATCCCCACATCTTTAATGACAGAAATCACAGATCTTGTTCATGAGGATCACAGTTTTTGAAGTAAAATACTGGATTTTTATTTCTATTGCTATGATGATATTATAGTAATACCAAAACAAGAAAAAGACAATACACAAAAAGAAAACTACACACCAATTTCCATCATAAAATAAATGTAGAAATCCTTAGCAAAATATTAATAAATAGAATTAGCAATATATAAAAATAATTATACACCATTACCAATTGATATTCATTCTCAGCATGTAAAGCCAGTTCAATATTCAAGAATTATCAATGTAATTGACCCAATCCTAAAGAAAAAAAATTGCATGCTCATATAATTCAATGCAGAAAAAGGGTTTGACAAATTTCACAACCATTCATGTTGTAAAAACAACAAACGGACAAAAAGCTCTCAGAAAAATAGGAATAGAGAATAACTTCTTCCACTTGATAAACAGCATCTATGGAAATCAAAAACAAAAAGAAAACCAAAACCAAAAATCCCAAAGTTAACATTATACTTAATGATGAAAGACTGAATTATTTCCCTCCTCAAGATCAGGAACAAGGCAAGGATATTCACTCTCACCGCACTCATTTAACATAGTATGAGGTGTTCTAGCAAGTTCAGTAAGGCAAGAAAAATAATTAAAAGACAGATATGTAGGTAAGAAAGAAATAAACTTGTCTCTATTCGCAGATGATATGATTGTATACAAACTGAAGTCTAGGAATACACATATACTCAAAAAAATACCCTTTTAGAATTAATAAGTTAAGCAAGGATACAGGATATAAAACAAACAAAATATTAATTGTAAACCTATTTGCTAGGAATTAACTATGGGCAGTGAGATTTTTATAATCACTCAAAAATGAAATATAGAAATATATCCAAATATCAAATATTTACAAGACTTGTCATCAAAAGACTATAAAATGCTCATGAAAAAAATCAAAGGGGGGGCTTCCCTGGTGGCGCAGTGGTTGAGAGTCCGCCTGCCGATGCAGGGGACATGGGTTCGTGCCCCGGTCCGGGAGGATCCCACATGCCGCGGAGCGGCTGGGCCCGTGAGCCATGGCCGCTGAGCCTGCGCGTCCGGACCCTGTGCTCTGCAACGAGAGAGGCCACAACAGTGAGAGGGCCACGTACCGCAAAAAAAAAAAAAAAAAAAAATCAAAGAGGTTCTAAATAAATGGAAGACATTCAGTGTTTATAGATTGGAAGCTTCAGCTTGGTAACCGTTAGTTTTGCAAGGGCCATCATAACAAAATATCAAAGGCTGGGTAGCATAAATAAAATAAATATATTTTCTCACAATCCTGGAGGCTTATTAAAGTCCATGATCAAGATGTCAGCAGGGTTTTATTTTGCCTAAGGCTTCTCTTCTTTGCTCCTAAATGGCCATCTCTTCTCTGTACCTTCAGAGTCTTCCTCTATGTGTGTCTGTCCTAATTGCAAATCAGGTTGGATTAGAGCCCATCTTAATTACCTCATTTTAATTTAAATACCTCTTTAAAGACCATATCCCAAATATAGTCACATTATCATATTGTTAAGTCTGGGGTGTTAAGACTTCTACACATAAATTTTGGGGAGAGTCAATTTAGCTCATAACAGTAAGGATTTCAATTATGCCAAAATTGATATATAATTTTAAAACTATTCTCATCAAGACATCAGCAAGAATTTTTGTATAGACCAGATTATTTAAAAATATATATGGAAAAGAACAAAAGAACTAGAAGAACAAAAAGAATTTGGAAAATGAAGAATATAGTAGAAGAAGCCAGTCTACCCAATTTTAAGCCTTATTTTTTTTTCTTTATCTTTTTTTTATTACTGCTTTATTTATTTATTTATTTATTTTGGAGTATAGTCACTTTACAATATTTTGTTAGTTTCTACTGTACAGCAAAGTGAATCAGCTATACGTATACATATATCCTCTCTTTTTTGGATTTCCTTCCCATTTAGGTCACCACAGAGCACTGAGTAGAGTTCCCTGTGCTATACAGTAGGTTCTCATTAGTTATCCATTTTATACGTAGTATCAATAGTGTATATATGTCAATTCCAATCTCCCAATTCATCCTTATACTATCTTTAGTAATCAAGACTGTGTGGTGTGAGTGGAGGAATAGACACGTAGGCCAATAGAAGAGAACAGAAAATTCAGAAATAAACTCACAAATATGCCCAAATGATTTTTGACAAAAGTGAAAGGAACAATTCAATGGAGAAAAGATAGCCTTTTAAACCAATGGTACTAGAGCAATCTGATAGGTTAAAAAAAACTGGGCCTTGACTTTTCACACATCTTACATAAAAATTAATATTCTGGTTGTGATATTGTACTATAATCTAGGATGTCGCCATTGAGAGAAACTGGGAAATGAGTACATGAGACCCCTCTGCATTATTTCTTATTACTGCTAATGAACCTACAATTACTTCAAAATGAAACTTTTTTAAACATTTAAATAAAACATTTAAATCCTAAATAAGATCAATAGTCTGAATGTTGATTCATAGTAAAGCCTTTGTCAGTTTGGTGCTTGTGCTATCAACAGCAAGGCAGACTGCTATGATCAGGTGAAAAAAAGAGATTACTGTGTGTAGCCTCTCATCCTATAATACCCCACTTGAGTACAGACCTAAATAGAAGACAGTCTTATTTACCAATCGGCTGGGGGAACACATACTGTCTATATATATGTATATATTTCATTTTTAGGAGATTAAAGAAATTTCTAAGCTTAAAATCAACACTATAGTGCTTAGGACTCAGAAATGTTATCTGCTAACTTCATAGTTTATGAAGATCTTTCATTATGAGCTTAAGGGAAGAAAAGAAACTAATATGTAAATTAAGCAAAAGAAAGTTATAATAAAAGAAAAACAAAGAGAAAACCCAACAGAGAAGGTAATAAAATTCCAGTGGAGATCATTACAGGTACTTTTGAGAAATAAAGGTAGTAGAACATAATGATAAGCATGATTTAGAACTGAAAAATGTTGAGAATAAAAGCAGTACATGCAATTTTTAAATGACCAATATAACCTCCAAAAATGACAGAAACTGAGGATGGAAATTATTTTCCAAATATAATTTTAAATGATGTTTTACCAACTGAGGAAATTCTTTCAGCCTAACATTCTCCCTCAAGGGGCATTTGGATTTGAACTCCTAAAGATGGGAAGATAATTGGTATTTTATTGCTCAATATGTTTGCAACCATAATGATGAAAATATTGTTTATTTACTTTCAATTTTGAGTCGATCTTCAGGCCACAGAAAGAAGATGCTATGTTTAAGGATGGAATGAAAATCCAAGAGCTATGATAAAAATGTAACTTACACAAAGCAGATTGTGAAGAAAATTGGGTAGAGAAACAAGGGCATTAAAATTGTCATATAAAGTATGAAAACTGAATTAAAGGACTATAGAAAAATGATTGAGTTTAATTACATTGTTTATACTAAAGATAATTGACAGAAAAACCAAAACAATAACATAATTGACTAAAACGGAGAAGAGGACCTGAGTGAGTTAAATATTTATATTTGATATTGGGGGAATAATAAATGTTATCTGATATTAATAAATTCAGAAAATATATATTGTTTGAGAAGGGAAATAACCAAAATATAAGCAATTGTGAAGAACTTGTCTGGAGAGTAGACTTAGAAGTGAAGAAGTGATCTGACTCTGTTGACATTTAATATAAAACATTCTTTAACATGTGATTTTTTTAATGAGCATATATTACTTGATAAAACCAAATACTTTAAAACTACAACCCTACTTACTTATAAGTGATAGTGATTTATATGATAGGAAGGTGCTTATTGTTGAATTGATATGAAAAAATTTAGAATAGAAGCAATTACCAAACTAGAATCATGCATGTAAACATTTTTTCTAGCATTTTTTATGTGTTAAAATGTGTTATTTTTCTTTGCTTTATACTGTTGAATTTGAAATATCACCCACCCAAGGCTCTTTGTTTCTCCCTAGTTACTTGGCTAGCGGCTGCTTCTATTTGCAAGGACATACCATGTGAATTACTAGGAAGTAAAATAATTGGCCTTCAACTAGACTAAATTTTCACCAAGTGGATTATTGTGCCCTGATAATGCCCACAGTCTAAATGACAACACTCAAAACTCAAATGTGTTCTTAATTTAATTAATTATAATTTCCAAGTTAGGAAAATTGTGTTTTGTATAAAATGTTATTTCATTAAATTAGCCACAATAAAAAATAAGAATCACCTTTCATTGGGAATATACAAGAGTAAGTTTCAAATAATTTTATCATGGAAAGTATTATAATAATCATTTCTAATATTTACAGTTAAGAATCTTAAAATCCTTCTGGCTTTACTTTCAAGAAAAGTCATCAGCAACATTTAAAAATGTATGCTTATGAAATAAATCATCCAATTACTCTATTTCTATGTTTAAATTCCCCAGTTCTTCTGGCAATAGAATATGTCACTGAAGCTTTGTTTCCAGTGGAAAGTGGCTGGTACCTCCAATCCTACCCCAGAAACCCACATTTATATAATCTGCAATAATTATCCAGGTATTTTTAGATCACTTCCATGGCTTTAATATTTACTTGTCATGTTACTTATTTTCACAGCTAGGCATCACATCACCCATCTTTACAAATAAATTTATTACAAATTAAAGGATATAATCCTTCTTCTCTGACTAGTTTTCTACAATTTCTTTTTCCCAGCAACAAATATAATTAAAAATAATAATTGGTCATTTGTTTTAACTTGTCAGTAGAACTTACCATTTCCTGGTAAGGACATCTTTGTTAAAATTGGATGATTTTTAAATGTGTCAAAATGATCAAGATAATAAAGGTCTTGAAATATTTGCCTTTTTGAATTTAGAAATGTAAGCTATGACAGAATAAAATTTCTTTCTGTAAAACACATACAAAAATGAATAGCACATTTCAAATAGTTAACTGTTATTTCACAAGGATCATAAAAATTAAATAATTAGATGAGGAACTCTGTTCCATTATTCAACAGGACAATTAGTTCTATCAACATTTACAAGTTTTAAATATAGATTTATAATGCAAATATATTTATAATGTATTTTTATTTTTTATAGTGTATTTTTAAAATCTTCAATTAAAATCAGTAATCAAAAGAATTTAACATTAATGATAATAAAGCATTTATTATAATGTTTCTTTTATTCTTCAGTTATACTATTTCAATACTTTAAATACATGTTCAATTTTATTACCATATTTATGAATTAAAAATCTTAGTTTTGCTTAATGTCCTCCACTAGCAAGAAAACAAAAATTGAATGATACATTTCCATTTACTTATAACTTGAATTCTTTATAAATAATTTTATTTATCAAATATAAATAACTATGATTATAAATATAAGGTTTCAAAAAATGAGAAAAACGAAGATACAGTTCATGAATTTGTGCTAATGACAGTTAATTATGCTTAAAATTTATTGTCAATTTGAACAAAAAACTATCACAAAAACAAAGTAGGACATTATATAACGATAAAAGGTCAAATCACTAGGAAGATATAACAATTACAAATATATATTCATGCAACATCAGAGCACCTAAATATATAAAACAAACACTGACAGAATTGACTAGAAAAATAGACAGAAGTGCAATAATAGTAGATGATTTCAACATCTCACTTTTCAGAATGGAGAGACAGTTACCTTATAGGGAACAATTTTTATGAGTTTTTCTTCTCTCCTTCCCTTATTTATTTTTGCAAATATAAAAAGAAAAGCACAAACTGTGAAATAATAAAGAAAAGAAACAGAGATGAAAGAGAGAGAAAGGGGTGGAAGGAAGGATGGAAAGAAGGAAGGAAGGAAGGGAGGGTTTCTTACACAAAAGGTGACATACTATACACAGTTTTCTGCAACTTCCTTTTATCACTTAACAATTTATACTCCAAAATATACAATATATAATCCATTTAATCCATTTTGTAGAGATCTTCCCAACTGCTTTGCGCAAGTACATAGTAATCCACTGTGTAGATATATTGCAGTTTATATAACTGTTGGATTTTGGTGTTAGAATTTTGGATTTTGGGGGTGATTTCAATTTTGTTACTAGTACCAATAATGTTACATTGAAGAACATTTGATACATGTCATTTCAAACTAATGTCAGTGTACTTTTGGATCTTTGGAACAGATTCCTGGAAGAGGGATTGATAGATCAAAGGCCAAATACAGCTATGATTTTGTTAGATATTGATAAAATCTTCTCCATGGATGTTGTCCCATTTTACATTTTGAAAAACAAAATATTAGACTGCTTTTTCCTCCTTAGCCTCACCAACAGAGTGTTATCAAACTTTTCATATATTTCAAATCTTACAGGTGACTAATGGTTTTGGTTTTAATTAGCATTTTTCTCATTATAAAGATTATAATATGAAATATATTTTCTAACAAACATTGTTCCATTGAAAATATGAAATCTACATTTGGATCTGAGTAGCCCAGGGAAGTATCCTGGGTTAATGACATAAGTGGCTATTTAGTTGTAATTAATTAGGTTAATCTGAAACCATCCATTTTACTCAGGACTGCAGTTTAAAGAGATAGGAGAAAGAAAGGCAGAACAGAAGAAAGGGAAGGAAAGATAGAAGGAAGGAAGGAAGGAAGGAAGGAAGGGAGAGAGGGAAGAAAGGAGGGAGGGAGGGGTGAATTAAGCTAGGTCTGAATTAAGACAAAAAATATATGAATAAATGGGAAAGAACTGCTTAAATCAATGTAATTACCCTTGTTTGCTTGAAATCTGTGTTATAGTTTGAAGTCTGTGCCATACCTACCTTGTTAAAAAAACACTAAATTTACCTATCTTGCTCATATTCATGTTTCTCATAAACTCTGACCAGAAATTACAAATTTTAAAGTTTTACCGCATTTCAGCAGTAAACTACGTGCATAACCTCAGAAATGGATTGATGTCTCTTGTTAATACATATTTTGTTCATCATATGCTGGGTAGGAGCTACATATTAGTATATATGCTCAAATTTTTATTGCATTTAACACACCAGAAGGGACATTATACAACTAATAAGAAGTGAAGTCCATGTTAAGTTATTTGATCAAATATGTTTCATGAAAACTGCCTAAGAACATCAAAACAATTAGTCAAACCCAAAATTCAATCTGAGTTAGCATTCATCCTCAAAGATTTGAATTCAAAAGTAAGTTCAGAGACCAAATATTATATTTTGATTTGTTCTGAAGTGGCCATCTGCCCATATGAAAAAGCTACTGCAACAGTTTGGCAGGCAGTTTAAAGAACCAAAATAACTACTCTGTGCAGGTCAGGTTCACAGGCATCTGGGTGTTGACTTGGAAAGCACAAAACGTAATAATCACAGCATGTGGTACTTTACCGAGTAGCCAGCCAAAAGTGTCTGTCTAAATAGGCAAAAATTTTAGCTGTCATAAGAATCCTTTGAGGAAACTTTATAAATACCTATCAAATTTCAAATATCAGTGGCCAACATTTTTAAAAACACCGTAAAGATCTAATAAAATGTTATAGAAAAGTTATAATAATCCCGAGGTACCCATAATTTATATCCTGGCACATTTAAAAATGTTCCTTTTGTTTAAAAATGGGCTTCAAAGATATCAATAGTTTTATTTGTATATTTTATAAATATTTGTGTGCTAGTCAATAGTCTGATTTTTAATTGTTTAAAGCAAATCCAATGCCACAAAGAGCTACTTTAGTCATGCCTTGCAGGAGTTCAAGGGGAATATCCTCTATCTTCACCCCTCTGCCCCTCCCCTACCTTCAAGTCTTCTCCTCACAGGTCTCTGCCTGGGAACTGTGGACCTTTGCTGCTCCTTTTCTTGGAAGAGTGGCTGTTGAAAGGAGTTAAATATGGCTCTTGGATAAGTAAGTCTGGGTTGGAGGGCCATGAAGAAGGGTCAGCAAGAGGACAATCTCCCTTGGTGTCCGGAACTTGTAGAATAGCCTGCAATAGAGTGGACCACCAGCTGAGCTCCTTGAAGTGGGAGCTACAGGCTGGCAGGGAGAAGGGTGACCCCAGTGTCAACCAAGAAAAGTTAGATATGGCTGTACTTCAGAGAGCTCACCAACCAGGTGATGGTCACCAATAACAGCAGGAGGATGTTCCCAGTGCTGAAATTGAGTATGTCTGGCCTGGATCCGAACACCATGTGTTGTTTTATCTTGGATTTTGTGATGGAGAGCAACCACTTCTGGAAGTGTGTGAACAGAGAGTGGGTGCCTGGGGGGTCAGTCCAATTCATATGTGCATATTGAACTCCTTACATAAATAAAAGCTCTAAATTCATATAGTATGAGTTGAGGGTCTACAGGGGATGACTACCAGCCACGGCATTCTCAAGACTCAATGCATATCTGTCAAGGCTTACCAGATAGAGATTACAGCTCTTAAAACTACATAAAACTGATTTGCAAGGGCTTGCTGTGATGCAAAAAGAAGCAGGGATCACAAAGATAAGATGGAAGAACCCAGAGACAAACAGCAACCTGGGTATTACTAATGGAAGTAGCTTATCCCTGGACTCAGTTCCTTCTACCTGCTGTCAACCCCCATCCTCAGTTTGGAGGTCCTGTCTCACTTTTCTCCACCCATGGCTGTGAAAAATGCTCTATACTGAGGAACCACAGTTCACACATCCCTGTCCCTGTCCTCAAAGCCGTGCCTAGGACTCCTCCTCCCTTGGACAAGCTCATACTTAGCCCATACACTCATTGGAAAAATTCTCCAACCTATTCTGACAATTCATTTGCAAGTTGTCCATGATCTGATCCCATGAACTTAGCCCAGCCTCAGCATGTGTGTACATACTATCATGTTACTCCTGAGCACAACAGGACTGCATCAGTACCCCAACCTGTGGTCAGCTAGCAGAGCACCTTCACACCAGGGTCTCAGACAGCATAGCTACCTAATGGGCTGGGAGTCCAGACCTTCCCAGTGAACACTATCTTACCCAAATAATCTCAGGTCCCTTCTCCTCAGGATTCTCACTCTATAAGAACCATGTCGTGGCCACAGATATTCCTGACAGCCAATATCACACCTTGGCCTCATAACCTCATGGATATCCCTGTCACCACCTTCCATGTAAACCAAAGCCTTTCCTTAAAATATACACTATTTTTTTTTTATGTCTACCAGTTTTACTCAGGATTTGATCTAGGTACAAAAGGACAGTCTCATAGGTCAAGAAAGAAAAAAAAATCTTATTAACTTCACTTTAAAATATGAAAAGGAATATATGTCCTGTTGTTCATCAAAAAAATAACCCCACCCATCATCTGCAACACAAGTGTTGTCCTATGTTGCGTTTATATGCTACAGATGAATTTAAGTATGGAAACAAAACTCAGTTGGACTATTAAATCACCATTACTTGATCATAATAAAATTTTGTTTGCTAAGATCCAGAAACTTATTTTTTTGTGTCTCTTACAGAATATAGAAGATTTGACACACTAGAATTAATAAACTCAACTCGTCTTATTTAGTGAAATAAAAAGCATACTTTCAATTGCATCCCTTGTTTCTTCAGAGTAGTTTTCAGGTCCCTTTTGTGACAGCTATCATACTTATAGTTAAGCTGTTAGGGACAAAATAATAAATTCATAGTTGAGGACAACAGACTTTAACTGCAATGGAAATTTCACTGTTCTGCCCAATAGAATGTGTTTATTTTGAGCATATGTAATTGCCTCTTGTATTGTTAAACATACAGTGGCAATATTTTTCTTCTGAAAAAAATAGCCAAAGACAATGAGCAAAACATTTTCTGCAAAATAAAGGTAATATGCAAAAAAAAAAAAAAAAAAAAAGAAACAACAACAGCAAAAAACTAAATAAGTTCTAAAAAGATCTAGTGAGAGGATTCAGTACTAGAAATTAGTGACAAACATAATCCACTAAAATTTTCAAAATTTACATAGCTCAAATTCTCGTCTTTTGCTAACTTACTGTGCATCTAGAAATATTTATTTTGGAAAATATTGAGCAAACTTCTTTTGCCCAGAATGAAAAACTTTAAAGTTTAAGATGGATTACACAAAAGAACACATGCTTTCCTTTTCAAAGGAGAGTGATTTTTTTTTTTTTTTTTTTTTTTGGCGGTACGCAGGCCTCTCACTGTTGCAGCTTCTCCCGTTGTGGAGCACAGGCTCAGTGGCCATGGCTCACGGTCCTAGCCACTCCGCGGCATGTGGGATCTTCCCGGACCGTGGCACGAACCCGTGTTCCCTGCATCGGCAGGCGGACTCTCAACCACTGTGCCACCAGGGAAGCCCTAAAGGAAAGTGATCTTAAGAGCTTATAATTACTTAGTAAAGGTTTTCTGAAGATCAAATGCTTTTTAAATGCCCCTTTTTTGGTAATCTCTAAATTAATTGGAAGCATGTAAAATTGTTCTAAATTAATGATAAAAAATCAACTTCATATTTTTTAACTGGCTCTTTAAGTTTTATATTAACAAATTGTAGTTCATGATATACCTTAAAATATTCTGATAAAGTATCCAGATTAAGTTCATCCAAAGAAGAGATAATGTATTTCTACATTTGTTTGTGATAATTGGAGCAAAGACTGTATTAAAATAAATAATGATACTTTGACAGTGTAAAGATGCAAATGTACATGAAAGTAATATTTTTCCAACGGTGAGAAGATGTATTTTATACTAGAGCTGACTTAAGTCTTTTGCACAGGATATTTCTTTGTCTGGAAATGGCTTTCCCCACATAATCACCTGGCTTACTCCTTCAATTTCATTCCTCACAGAGGCCACACCTGACCACTCCACATCAACTGCCCCAATGTACTATGAAAACCCTTGGTCTGTTAGATTTTTTTCATAACACGAATTTTTATCTACTATGTTTATTCTTTTATTTTCCAAATATTTTATTGATTGCCCCCCTTGCCCCTGTCAGATTCAAGTTCCTCAAGTGTAAGAACTCAAGTTTTTCTTGCTAGTTGATCAGTCCCCAAGACCTAGAATCATTTTTGGAAAATAGGAGCCCAGTACATATGTGTCAAAAAAACAATGACCTAGGAGGAATTTCAGGAAAACTTTTGTTGTCATAATCACATAAAAATACATAATGTCTATAAAACAGCAATAACTAATTAGATGGGAAGAACAGGCTGGAATGAGAAAGGAATAATGAGGCAAAAATGGGTTTAGGTGAGATTAAAAAATACTGCTAAGAAAGTAAAAAACAAAATCTAAAAATTACAGCCACACTAGAGGCCCTAAGACAACAAGAAACATTAATCTGATTATAAATGTCACAGCAATAATCCTTTTTTGGGTTAAATTCCTGAATCAAAAGCAAAGTATAAAGTCTGAGTTTTAAAGATGCAATAACTACATGTACACAGAGAGAAACAAATTACCCAAATGTTTGATAAAAATGTTAAAAAAAATTATATACAAAAACTATTTAAAAAGTGATGAAGAATGAAAGAAATGTCAATTGATATTTACAAATATACCAGTCCAAATTAGGGATATGATTAGTCTGAAACCATTGAGTGTTAGAAAAAAATGATAAGAAGGTAAAAAAGAAGTTAATAAGAAATCAATGATAGTATGTAAAAGGAAAAAATTTCAACATAACAGGAAGATAATAGAAAAAGGAAATTGAGGTCATTTAACTACTAAACTGTAGACTGTTCTTTCTATGTAACTATGTTCTCACTCTATCCACTTTCTGTCTCCTATTTTTCCAACATACTTTGGACATTTTAAAATAAATTGCAACACACTTGAAAACAGATAAATTATAAGGGTTTACATCACATTTTCTTACCACAATGTTATAAAACTAGTAATTATAACAAAATGTGATAAAATATTTTGAAGTTAAAACACATATTTCTGAAAGTTTGTGTAAATAGGAAAATAAAAGCTGAGTTTTTAGATTTCTTATAAATATCAAAGTAAATTATGTACCTCAAAACTCAAGCACAGGGGAGGAGTCAAGATGGCGGTGTGGGAACACACAGAGTTAGCTTCTCCCCACAACTAGGGTGCCTGCCAGCCACTGGTAGGGGACTCTGACCCCCAAGGAGACAGGAGGAACCTCAGAGTGAACGAGTAGGATGTAGGCAGACCGATGGGGGAGAAGTGGAGCCCAGACAGCATTGGTGTCCCTTGGGCTGGGGAGCTTGCTGAGTTCCCAAGCCAATTCCCCCTCCCCTCAAAGCCCCATCCAGGCCGCATGGGTCCTGGGGACATAGGAGGGAGGCTGGGGAGATCAGGAGTGGCAGATAGGAGGGGCCATCCAGGAGGATCAGGAGAGGAGCAGAGGGTGATTACCCTACTCACTTGGGCACAGGGAGCCTGCTGAGCTCCCAGGCTGGTCCCCTGCCCTCCAAGGCCCTCTTTTCCCCCTACCGTATTGGTCCTGGGGACATAGGAGAGAGGCCTGGGAGATCAGAGAGGCAGGCAGGAGGGATCCTCCCAGACCCCAGACCAGAGGAGCAGGAGAGGAGAGGAGGGCATTTGCTCTGCCCCTGCTGGGCTCCCAGGTGAGGTCCCCTACCCTCTGAGACCAGGGGTGGGTGGCACGCCTGGGTTCCTACTGTTCCTTGAGTATAAGCCCCATCCCCCACAGCCCTCAGGACGTTTTCCAGCCCTGTGGGTCCTGAGCATTGGTCCCATACACCACCCAAACCTCACCCTTGCTTAGGCCTCGCTCTCCACAGCCAAGGCCTTCCCTCCCACACCTTTTTTTTTTTCCTTTTCCCTCCTCCTCTTTTTTACTATAGGGTACTGATGTACACTCCAGTTGTTGATTCATATATATTTTTATTTTTACATTCTTTCTAATAAATCTGTTAGTTTCCTAGTCTAATTTTATTTTTACTTTGTTACTGTTTTTTTTTTTTTTCTTTTTTTTTGCTGCCCCACATGGCTTGTGGGATCTTGATTCATGACCTTGGGGTTGGGCGGAAGCTCTTGCAATGGGAGCTCCGAGTCTGAACCACTGGACTAACAGAGAACCTCAGACTCCAGGGAATATTCTTCAGAGTGAGGTCTCCCAGAGGTCCTCAGCTCAGCACAAAGACCATCTCTACTCAATAGCCTACAAACTCTAGTGTTGGAAGCCTCGGGCCAAGCAACCAGTAAAACAGGAACACAACCTACTCATTAAAAAAAAAAAATGAGATGGCAAAAAAATATGTCACAGTTGAAGGAGCAAGGTAAAAACCTACAAGACCAAGTAAATGAAAAGGAAATAGGCAATCTACCTGAAAAAGAATTCAGAGTAATGATAGCAAAGATGATTCAGAATCTCAGAAATAGAATGGAAGCACGGATTGAGAAAATACAAGAAGTGTTTAACAAAGACCTAGAAGAACTAAAGAACAAACAAACAGAGATGAACAACACAATAACTGAAATGAAAAATACACTAGAAGGAATCAGTAAAAGAATAGTGGAAGCAGAAGAACGAATAAGTGAGCTGGAAGGCAAAATGGTGGAGATAACTGCTGAGGAGAAAAATAAAGAAGAGAAAAAAAGAATGAAAAGAATTGAAGACAATCTCAGAGGCCACTGGGACAATACTAAATGCACCAACATTCAAATTATAGGCGTCCCAGAAGAAGAAGAGAAAAACAAATGGTCTGAGAAAATATTTGAAGAGATTATAGTGGAAAACTTCCTTAACATGGGAAAGGAAAGAGTCAGCCAAATCCGGGAAGCACAGAGAGTCCCAATACAGGATAAAACCTAGGAAAAATACACCAGTACACATATTCATCAAATTAACAAAAATTAAATGCAAATAAAAATATTAAAAACAGCAAGAGAAAAACAAAAAAATAATATACAAAGAAATCCCCGTAAGGTTATCAGCTGATTTTTCAGTGGAAACCCTGCAATCTAGAAGGCAGTGGCAGGATATACTTAAAGTGATGAAAGAAAAAAACCTACAACCAAGATTACTGTACCCAGCAAGGATTTAATTCAGGTTTGATGGAGAAGTCAAAAGCTTCTCAGACAAACCAAAGCTAAGAGAATTCAGCACCATGAAAACAGTTTACAACAAATGCTAAAGAAACTTCCCTAAGCAGGAAACACAAAGAGAAGAAAAAGACCCACAAAAACAAACCGAAAACAATGAAGAAAATGGTAATAGGAACATACATATCGATAATAACCTTGAAAGTAAATAAACTAAATGCCACAACCAAAGGACACAGACTGGCTGAATGGATACAAAAAAAGACCCATATATATGCTGTCTACAAGAGACCCAATTCAGTCCTAGGGACACATACAGACTGAAAGTGAAGGGATGGAAATAGATATTCCATGCAAATGGCAATCAAAAGAAAGCTGGAGTAGCAATACTTGTATCAGATAAAATAGACTTTAAAATAAAGACTGTTACAAGAGATAAGGAGGGACATTACATAATAATCAAAGGATCAGTCCAAAAAGAAGATATAACAATTATAAATGTTTATGCACCCAACATAGGAGCACTTCAATACATAAGGCAAATGCTAACCACCATGAATGGAAAAATCGACAGTAAAAAAAGAATAGTAGGGGACTTTAACACCTCACTTACACCAATGGACAGATTATCCAGACAGAAAATTCATAAGGAAACACAAACTTTAAATGACATAATAGACCACATAGATCTAATTGATATTTATAGAACATTCCACCCAAAAGTGATGGAATACACTTTATTCTCAAGTACTGATGGAACATTCTCCAGGATAGATCACATCTTGGGTCACAAATCAAGCCTCAGTAAATTTAAGAAAATTGAAACCTATTAAGCATTTTTTCTGATCACAACACTATGAGATTGGAAATCAATTACAGGAAAAAACCTGTAAAAAACACAAAAAAAATGGAAGTTAAACAGTGCGCTCCTAAATAACCAAGAGATCACTGAAGAAATCAAAGAAGAAATAAAAAATACATAGAAACAAATGACAATGAAAACACAATGACCCAAAACCTATGCATCACAGCAAAAGCAGTTCTAAGAGGGAAGTTTACAGCAATTCAATCTCACCTCAAGAAACAAGAAAAATCTCACATAAACAATCTAATGTTACTTTTAAGACAACTAAAGAAAGAAGAGCAAAGAAAACCCAAAGTCAGAGGAAGGAAAGAAATCATAAAGATCAGAGCAGAAATAAATGAAATAGAAATGAAGAAAACAATAGCAAAGATCAATAAAACTAAAAGCTGGTTCTTTGAGAAGATAAACAAAATTGATAAACCCTTAGACAGAATCATCAAGAAAAAGAGGGAGAGGACACAAATCAATAAAATTAGAAATGAAAAAGGAGAAATCACAACAGACACTGCAGAAATACAAAGGATTATAGGAGACTACTACAAACAACCATATGCCAATAAAATGGACAACCATGAAGAAATGGACAAATTCTTTGAAAGGTACAATTTTCCAAGACTGAACCAAGAAGAATTAGAAAATATGAACAGACCTATCACAAGTAATGAAATTGAAACCATAATTAAAAATCTTCCAACAAAAAAATGTCCAGGAAAAGATGGCTTCTCAGGCGAATTCTATCAAGCATTTAGAGAAGAGCACATTTATAGAAGAGCAAACACCAATCCTTCTCAAACTCTTCTAAAAAATTGCGGAGGGAGAAACACTCCCAAATTCATTGTACGAAGCCACCAGCACCCTGATACCAAAACCAGAAAAAGGTATCACAAAAAATGAAAACTACAGGCCAATATCACTGATGAACAGAGATGTAAAAATCCTGAACAAAACACTAGCAAACAGAATCCAACAGCACATTAAAAGGATCACACACCATGATCAAGTGGAATTTATCCCAGGGATGCAAGGATTCTTCAATATATGCAAATCAATCAATGTGATACACCACATTAACAATTTAAGGAATAAAAACAATATGATCATCTCAGTAGATGCAGAAAAAACTTCTGACAAAATTCAACACCAATTTATTATAAAAACCCTCCAGAAAGTGGGCATAGAGGGAACCTACCTCAACATAATAAAGTCCATATATGACAAACCCACAGCAAGCATCATACTCAATGGTGAAAAACTGAAAGCATTTCCACTAGGATCAAGAACAAGAGAAGGATGTCCACTCTCGCCACTCTTATTCAACATAGTTTTGGAAGTCCTAGCCATGGCAATCAGAGAAAAAAAAAGAAAGAAAAGGAATACAAATTGGAAAAATAAGGATTAAAACCGTCACTATTTGCTGATGACATGATGCTATACATAGAAAATCCTAAAGATACCACCAGGAAACTACTAGAACTAATCAATGAGATTGATAAAGTTGCAGGATACAAAATTAATGCACAGAAATCTCTGGCATTCCTACACACCACCAACAAAAAATCAGAAAGAGAAATTAAGGAAACACTCCCATTTACCATTGCAGCAAAAAGAATAAAATACCTAGGAATAAACCTGCCTAAGGAGGCAAAAGACTTGTACTCAGAAAACTATAAAACACTGATGAAAGAAACCAAAGATGACAAAAAACAGATGGAGAAATACACCATGTTCTTGGATTGGAAGAATCAATATTGTGAAAATGACTATATAGCCTAAAGCAATCTACAGATTCAGTGTAATCCCTATCAAACTACCAATGGCATTCTTCACAGAATTGGAACAAAAAAATCTTACAATTCGTATGGAAACACAAAAGACCCTGAATAGCCAAAGCAATCTTGAGAAAAAAAAAAAAATGGAGTTGGAGGAATTAGCCTCCCCGACTTCAAACTATACCACAAAGCTACAGTAATCAAGACAGCAAGGTACTGGAACAAAAACAAGTATAGATCAATGGTACAGGACTGAATGACCAGAGATAAATCCATGCACATATGGACACCTGTTTTATGACAAAGGAGGCAAGAACATACAATGGAGAAAAGACAGCCTCTTCAATAAGTGGTGCTGGGAAAACTGGACAGCTACATGTAAAAGAATGAAATGAGAACACTACCTAACACCATACACAAAAATAAACTCCAAATGGATTAATGACTTAAATGTAAGACCAGACACTATAAAACTTTTGGAGGAAAACATAGGAAAAACACTCTGACATAAACCACAGGAAGAACTTTTTTGACCCACCTCCTAGAGTAACAGAAATAAAAACAAAAATAAACAAATGGGACTTAATTAAACTTAAAAACTTTTGCACAACAAAGGAAACCATAAACAAGACAAAAAGACAACCCTTCGAATGGGAGAAAATATTTGCAAATAAAACAACAGACAAAGGATTAATCTCCAAATTATACAAATAGCTCATGCAGCTCAATATCAAACAAACAAACAAGTCAGTTAAAAAGTGGGCAGAAGACCTAAATAGACATTTCACCAAGGGAGACATACAGTTGGCCAAAAGGCACATGAAAAGATGCTCAACATCACTAATTATTAGAGAAATGCAAATCAAAACTACAATGAGGTATCACCTCACGCCAGTCAGAATGGCCATTATCAAAAAATCTAGAAACAATAAATGCTGGAAAGGGTGTGGTGAAAAGGGAGCCCTCCTGCACTGTTGGTGGGAATGTAAATTGATCCAACCACTATGGAAAACAGTATGGAGGGTCCTTAAAGAACTAAGAAAAGAACTACCATATGACCTAGCAATCCCACTACTGGGCATATACTCTGAGAGAACCATAATTCAAAAAGAGACATGCACCCCAATGTTCATTGCAGCACTATTTACAATAACCAGGACATGGAACCAACCTAAGTGTCCATCGACAGAGGAATGGATAAAGAAGATGTGGCATATATATACAATGGAATATTACTCAGCCATAAAAAGGAACTAAATTGAGTTATTTGTAGTGAGGTGGGTGGACCTAGAGTCTGTCATACAGAGTGAAGTATGTCACCATATGTTAATGCATATATATGGAATCTAAAAAAAAATGGTACTGATGAACCTAGTTGCAGGGCAGGAATAAAGAGGTAGACATAGAAAATGGACTTGATGACATGGGGTGGGAGGGGGAAGCTGGGGCAAAGTGAGAGTAGCATTGATGTATATACACTCCCGAATGTAAAATGGTTGGCTGGTGGGAAGAAGCAGCATAGCACAGGGAGATCAGCTCGGTGCTTTGAGGTGACCTAGAAGGGTGGGATAGGGAGGATGGGAGGGAGGCTTAAGAGGGAGGGGATATGGGGACATGTGTATGCATACGGCTGATTTGCTTTGTTGTGCAACAGAAACTAACATGGTATTGTGAAGCAATTATACTCCAATAAAGATGTACTAAAAAAAATGGTATCAATAGAAAAAAAAAAACCTCAAGCATAAGGACAGTTTGAAAAACTGCAGCATTTACAAAAGCTGAAGATACACAGTTCCAAAGATAATCAGCTCCACTCCTATATATATACCTAAACCCAACAGGAGTGCATTCATAAGTTCACTGAAAGGCATGCACTAGAATATTCATTATAGCATTATTTGTAAGCCCAAACTGGGTGCTACCCACATAAATATCCACTCATAGGAGAAGCCGTAAAAATTGTGGAATACTCACACAATGGGAATTGATCGTCTATAATGTGCATAATGCATAATTTATCAATACTAAGTACAAAAAAAGACAGGACGAATCTCTGGTTTTAGAAGTCATGAGAGCAGTTAACTGGAACAATTTTTACTGAGATGAGAATGTGCTAGGTTATTGGTATTCTGTTTTTGATCTGAGTCTGACTAAGCAGGTATCTTCTGACATGTGAAATCAATCCATTGAGCTGAACTCTTTTGATGTGGTTACTAGTCTTTACCGATACTATGTTCAATAAACACTTAAAAGGACATAGAAATTAAAAATATCATTCCCATGATATTTTTATTTATTAATTCATTAAAATAAGTAGAAACACATTTTAATCATGACATGCTTTGCAAAACAAAAGAAAAAAAAGACCCCTAACTTTCAAAGACTTTTATGATCACTCAAGAAAGCAAAATTACAGAGACAAAGAAGCATCAGGAAATCAGTAAGGAAAAATAAATGACAAATTTAAAAAAATGATTTAAACATCAGGAAGTGTTATTTATACTGGTTCTGTGGGCTCCATGACTATGAATTCTTCTGTGAAGTGGATGAAGACTCCATCCAGGACAAATTTAATCTCAGTCAACTCAATGAGCAGGTGCCTCACTGTAGACAAGCTCTAGACATGATCTTGGACCTGGAGCCTGATGAAGAGCTGGAAGACAACCCCAACCAGAGAACCCTGATTAAGCAGTCAGCCAAGATGCTGTATGGGTTCACCCAGACCACCTATATCCTCACAAACCATGGCACCACCCAGATGTTGGAAAAGTACCAGCAGGGAGAGTTCGGCTACTGCCCCACATGCACTGTGAGAACAAGCCAATGCTTTCCAATAGCCTTTCTGACACCCCAGGTGAGGCCCTGGTGAAGCTCTACTGCCCCAAGTGCATGGACAATTCCACACCTAAGACACCATCGAGGCAGCACCACACAGAAGGCCCCTACTTGGGTACCAGTTTCCCTCACATTGCTCTTCATGGTGCATGCTGAATGCCGGCCCAAGCAGCCCACTAACCAGTTTATGTCCAAAGTGTACAGTTGCAAGATCCATCCACTGTCCTACCAGGTGCAGTTCCAAGCTGCCAGCAACTTTGAGTCTGTCAAGACCGTTCATTTATTCCCAACCCCACCTGTCACTCTGTCTTTGACAGTTCCAGTCCTCCCCTGCCACCTTTAAGGAAATCTCTATGGTTTATATTTTAAATTAGAAGAGTCATTATTGTGGTGTGAATATGAAATAAAGTAGAAAAAAGGCAAAAATAAGCATTTACTCAAAATTTATATAAAATCTTGCCAGATCTCTTCAGGAAAAATAGTTTAGAGCTTGATGACTCCTAATATAAATGTTGTAAAATCATAAGGTATTTTTAAAATAATTCTATGGTAATTTATTTAATTACTAAATAAAATTGATTATTAAGATACATTAGCATCATTGATTAATGTATGAGAAGAATACTGAATAGTACCATAATAATGAAGAAATTTTTTAAAAGATCTACAAGAACTACCATGTTGAAAGGTACAAAAATCACAGGTCTTTAGAAAGGAAATTTTCATATACCTAAAATCAAATAATTCTCATATTATTTAAATAGCTCTGGGCTATAAGTTGAAATGGACTTTGCTGTGTCAAACCACAGACTGACTCGCATTATTTTAAAAAAAGCAAATCTCAAATATCACTAGTAAATAGCAATTAAATCTTAAGAGAGAATATATTTTTATACTTGATAAAATCAATTCAATGTTTAATAAAATTCAAAGAAAGCATAAGTACCAACAGAAATATCTAAACATGACAAGAATGTGTATCTCAATCCACCTATATTCCAAAATGTTCTGGAAATTAATTTAATAGATTTATGATTATAAATGTGAAAAGAAGCTAAAATTTAGGTATATGATCTAGCAACTACTATAATGTACTATAAAACCTTTTATTTTTCCCTTGGAATAGAGAGTCAAGTCAAAAATAATGAATAATCCAATGAAATCAGAGTGTATACAAAATTTATGAACATCAGTGGGGAGAGATTGGATGACACATTAAATTGAGAATTGGCTAATTATGTCAAGTTGGGTTGATATAAAACATCTCTTAGTTGGAGAACTGAAATTCCAATCCCATCTCAGTGGAAAAAATCAAGATGCCTATTTGGAGAGTGTTCTTAGCCATCAAAATCTAGTTAGGCTAATTCAATGACTAATGATAACACCATACTTCTATGTGAGTGACAACAAATATAGACATTGTAATATTCACATTCTTCTCAGTATATTATTTTGTTAAGCACTGCATGTTGTTCTAGGTTTTTTTTTTTCATATTATAAGTGTTAGTTTTTGTTAACTTGATCTTTCTACACCTATCTATCCTTGAGGTGCTTGGATTTATCCTGTAGATACTGTGTTGGAATCATGTTAGCCACCTCAGGATCAGATATTATGAAACCTTTTTGTAATCCACAATGGAGACTTTGTAACAAGCTACAGCAGTGGGGAGAAGCAATTTGTTTAAGTATAAGGTATAAATGGGGCAGCAAAATAATAACATTAAAATTCAAACAAGACCCTTTCAAATAAGCATATTTGTTGAAAATATTTAATCTAAGAGGCAAGTAGACAGATGAGTAAGGACAAGGAGCAGAAAACTATGGTGTCTTGGAAAACCATATCCATGTGAAAACTGAATACTGTCAGCACCAAGTTCTTTCATGTAGTCTTGAATTCAACTGTAATTGAAGCACAGATCATAAATGAGAAAGGTTTTTCAATCTGACACCCTTAGAGGAAAAAAGTGACAAATGTAATTTTCAGATTGCAAAGCATTAGTTTATCATTGCACGTTGTTGTGAAGATATAGAGCAAAGTTGGAGAATATTTATATACCACATCCTAATGACACATGGAATAAGAAAGTTGAGCTCATCATTCTGAAACTTAATATCTCTTTTGTTTACTAAAAAAAGCAAAAAGCAAAACTGTGATAATCGATATTTTTCACTTATATCTAGGGATAGTTATATTAAGCATGGTGTTTGTAATAAGAAGCTGCTGTTGCTCAAATGGATATTGCAACATATTTTTCTTGTCTACTCAAATTTATAATCTATTTTAGACAGAATATTTAGCTTACCAACTTACTCTAATTATCCATACGTATACCCCAGTTACCATGTTTTAATTAATGTGAACATTATATAAATTATATAAATCATCTTGAATTATGAAAAACTTTTAAAACTATCTTTCTAGCATATTGTTAAGATAAAATTAAAATTTTATTTACAGTCAATTCACTTAAAAACATTTTATCTGAAGCTTTTGGGTGGAAAGAAAAAGCGTTTACCATTACCTGTACCCTCAGAAGGATTGACTGAGTCTCTTAGTATCAAATAACATATACATAAAGTATGAGATAACTTGTTTCTTAATCATATGCATTAGGAAGTATATACTGCCTTGCTAAATAAGGGTTTGAAAACTCTTATTCTGATGCTTTCTAGTTTCATAATCTTGAGAAAAGATACCTAATCTGTATTAAACTCAATTTATTAATCTGTGACATTGACAAACATTGAGTGACTCCTCATAGATTAATTGAAGAGATTAAATAACATAAGCCACATAAAGTATACTACTATACATAGAAAATGATCAAAGTGTATTGACTATTATTGATATTAATTTAATGTAAGTAAGTGTATTTGGTAATTCCACCCAAACAATCTCTCTATAGTGCTCCTGGCTTCTGGGATATTATGGAGCTATTTTCACTAAAGATGGGAGATGATTCCACTTCAAATACAGCATATTTCTTTCAAACATATCTTCGATCCTGTTTCTATTTAGCATCCTTTGAAGTACAAATAAATTTCCAAAGGGAGCCAACCCTCTTTTGCTGAATGTTGTAAACAGATTTTTTTTCTTATTTATTTATTTATTTTTTGTAAACAGATTTTAATCTCAGTACCTGACAGGACAACACAGCTCTTCTCTTCAGCACACCATGAATTTGTCACTCTACTCAGTGTATCCAGTTTTCTGTGCACTGTAGATCAGTAGCTGTATCTCCATCTCCAGGCATATTTATTTCTGCACTTTTTGTATCACCAGATAATCCTAAGTATGCATTGATTGTTTTCTGAATTTTATATTTCAAAGGCACTAGTTATTGATTGGACAGCTCCGGAAACCTAGATTTGTGCCCTTGTCTCCAGTCCCCATTCAGGGACAGCTAGAGCAGTGGCCCACATGCCATTCTTCTCAAAAGCCTAATTGCTTCAGGTGACTATCCCTACTATTTTCTGAAACCTCTGAGACTGAATTCAGAGAGTTGAATTCCGTTCTTTTTTGACATGTTCTAACTACATTCATGGAAGGAAACTTGTACACATTTTCAATTTTAAAAATTACCTAAAATAGTAAGACTTTAACTCCCCCTGGATGCCATGCCTCACAATCATGGTTGTTTCTTTGGGACATCAGTCTGGGCAGGAATCTCCTCCTCCTTCTTTGTCAGGAGGTGAAGTCATATCTTTGTGCTTGCATTTGTTCAGTTTCTCCACACTAAGTTTGGAAAGGCTGTTTTGATTATTTTACAATCCTGACATTCAATTGTGATCATGACTAACTTATTGCAACCAAAACTATTAAGAATCCAGGAATAAATCATCATCTTTCTGTTCTCAGAAGGACAAAGCATGCCACACTTGAAAGGAAAATTGTTTTTAGTAGACCTATTCAATTTTTCTGAAAGGATGCAATTCAAATGTAGACTACAAACACACATTGTACATATTTTACTGCATTGTGTAAGGAAACAAAAACACAGGTAAATAAAAGTAAAATTTCCTTCAGAGTTTTGCAATTCACTAAAATAGCACTATAAAATTTCTTTGTAAAAGAAGATAATAGGTCTGTTGTTGGTTTCAAAACAGTTCTAGTAGGGTAAAAGTATCTTGAACTGTCAACAAATGTGGCATCCATCTTATCTATTAATGGTCTTGGGAAGACCGTTTTCAGAATGCAAAAGTTTAAAACTGAAATTCACTTCATGGGGTTAGAGCTTTTAATGGACTGTCACTGATAAGGAAATGATGGAGACCACAATGTTTCTGCAATCTCATTAGCTGGATGTGTTGTGTGAAGTTGAATTTCCCAATCTCCAGAATACGAACATATACTACCAGTGAGGAGAGAAGAAAAGCAATTCAAAGTTCTATATTTAACTTTTATTCTTTTGAATACAGCATTAAAATAACAATTTCCATGGCATTGTATTTTCCTTAGTTCTTTAGTGGGCAATAAAAATAAATCTCATATTATTTTAGCATAATATCGTCCTTCCAAAGGAAATCTACTTTGAAATAACATCTCATGTGGTCAGAGAACTTCCCTTAGTTCATATAAAGTTGGCAACTACACTGTTTTCTTCATTAGAAAGAGACAAGATAATATATTCAATCATCAGTGTCACGGGGCATGCTTCACGAGTATTTGCTTAAAACTTTTAATGCTGTGCAAATGTGACATTTAAGAAATATTTATTTAGAGTAAGCCAAATAAATTTGTTGACTCATTCATGATGCCCATGGAATATGATTTTCTATTGATCATTTATATTAAAATGTCAATGTGTAAAACTAGATCTCAAAATGCAGGAATATCTGTATATGAATGCAAACTATGTCAATCATGTAGAATTGGTTGACAGGTACACAGATGTTTGGCATACTGCAGCTTAATTGACAAAATTTCCCTATAAAAATAATGGTTTTCTCTTGTTAATGTAGCCTTTTCTTTCCAATTTAATGGAGAAAGTCTATGAATTAAGGCATTCAAATTTTTTTAATATTTATAATTCCAACTTAAATATATTTAGATAGAAATATATAATGAAAGCAAAACAAAGAGACACAATTTTAGTCCCAGTTCTGCCACTTTCTTATTTATTTATCCCAGGCAAATCACTCAGTCTCTCTGAGTTCCCATGTATTGATACTTTTGTGCCTAGTAACTAGATAATTGTCAAAGGCACTTATAATTTTATGATAACTTTATAAAGACCAGAAACGGGGTAGAGTGATCTCAAAAATATATTAAATATGTGCAGCAGTGAATAAGAATTCTGTTTTCCTCTATGAAGATGGTTGCTACAAATGTGCAATGTTTCAGGCGGGAGAAAAATGTGTCTTCTGACATCTGCAGCAGTATTTCCATGTAAACCAGGAAAAAAGAATGACTTCAAAGGACATAATGATAACTAAGATGTATGGAACACTTTCTATCACTGATAGCTTTAAAGATTTCCTTACAAAATCCTCATAGTAAGCCTCTGAAGTTGATCCCAAAATGACCATTATTTTCTAGATGAGGAACCTGGGACTCAAGAAATTTGGGTAAGGCACACAAGGTGAAGTAGCTAGCAACATCAGAACTGGATTCAGAATATGAGAGTCTGGCTATAGAGGTGATATAATTTAACCATGCTTACAGCAACAATTTTGAAAAAACGTGAGAATTCATTCAGAGATTTGGAAGAGATATGGAAAGAGACCATTTATATTAGGCAAAAAATGTATTGAAAGCAATATCCCTTTGTTTCAAAAAATACCTGTATTGCTGTAATTTAAAAATAACCTTTTAAATACTCTTCCCCTTTATCAACTGAGAACAATTATTTGATTATTGGGAAATATATAAACAATCATATTAGCCAAATGATTAGAGTTGCTTGGTCTTCAACCAATGGCTTTTGGAAGGAAATACATTTTTCTCTTGATGCTCCTCAAGGAAAAATTGACATAAGAAATAATTGTCACTTAAATATTTTCTAAATGCTTTTAAGGACTTTGATTAAAATTGGGGAGGGGCAAGACCAAGGTCAAGTACATAATGCTTTTTCATTTAACAAGGAGGAACTTCCTGACTTATTTGATTCAGCTCACAAGGACTTTTTTTTTGTTAATATCAACACTCAAAAATTTAGAGAGCTCACATTACAATATGAATTTCTTTCTTTTCCACAAACACTGGAATATCTGCCAAACCTGGTTCTGAATTCCAATGTGGCAATGATCCATGGTTGCTGGGTAGCAGCTGCCACCTTTAGACGGGCCATGCACTTTGCAATGCTTCCAACCACCCGGGGCCTGCTTCACTCAATTACATTTCCAATCTGGCATTAAAAAAAAGAATATTCAGTGCTTTACAGTCTCCTCCTTAATGCCACAATTTAATACTTTTTTTTTCCTTCCCAATACTCATTAGGGTCTTGTGAAATGCTCTGAGTCCAAAGCAGTGAATAATTTTTGTTACCAGTGGAAAGAAGGATGGATTAATTTGATTAATTTCCTCTGAATGCTTTGAAGTAAGGCATCAAAGAATCACTGTTTACCTCTTGAAATGCTCAGATTTGATTCTATAGTAAAGAAAATGTGATTCAACTTTCATCCAAAGGACAATTGGAGAGCTTTGGAACTTTGTGCTTAAACAAAGACATATCATAGTCCATTTTATTCTTTTCTTAAAAGGTATGCATTTAGCATTAATATTATTTACCCCCTGGCATGTATCAGTAAAAATAGTTTCCCTTTAATATGATTTTTAAGTGTAGATTTATAATTAAAATACATTTGCACTGTAAAAGAAGCTTTTGTCCAAGGAAAATAAAATTTGAAACTATTTTAACATACTCAAATTTGTGCTTTCAGAAAACTTCCCGAATTATTGCATTACAATTAGTTGCTATGAAATCATCTAGTCCTTGCTGTTCTGAAAAGAACCTTGCATAGTAGCCCTATAATTATATGTGCATTATCTGAGTGAATTGAGAACAATAAAAATAATAAATTATATTAAGTTTATGAATTATAATTTGTATCATTTAGGGCATAATTTTGATTTTTCAGAATATAATTAGTACTTTGATTCTTTATATAGCTAAAAACTGAAAATGAGATAGAGTTGTGCCACCTTTACAATCCTTAGTATCTCTCTGTCTTTGTCTCTGTCTCTCTTGCTCTCACAAGCACAGAAAACACACACACACACACACAACTGCAATATCTTTTCTACTCAAAGTCTGAAAAATTATACTTACATGATGTTTTGAAACAACAAAAAAGAAAACTTAATGCTAAGGCATACTCTCAGAGATAGTCTGTGGTATACTCACACATACTGATGGTTAAAATGGAAAATATTTTTAAATGATACACAAGACAGCAATTTTCTATGAGCTTTGATAATGCATGACTTTTGCCTCTCAGTTCAACTTTATAGACACTATATTGAAGAATCTTAAAAACAGTTCAGATCACCTTTATGCATAGAACTGTTCATCATAGTTCTACAAAATGAAAACATGGAAACAGAATTTCAAAACTAGGAATTAGTAATTTTTTATTTCACAAAGTGTATTATTCTAATGCTATTAAAGTAATATATAAGGAGTGTGTAAAAAAACAAAGTCCATCAAAAGTATTTCCTTTAATGTTAAATGACCAAAAAGTGCCAGACATTTCAAAATCTAGTTATGTTTGCGTGTTGGTATGTATGAAAACTGACAAGTAGAATATAATATTTATATTAAAAATCAAGTAGGTGAACATAGCCAAGACTACATTAAATAGAAAAAAATGGAATGACTTACATTATTGAATATAAACACATATCGTGTTACCATCCTCTAAAATACAATTTTTGTACAATCTATACAATGTACATGTAGGATATATATACTCTGTAAAAGTTGCTTTTAAATGCTTTTGAGAGCTGTGGTTTTCCCTATTTTATCCTATTCTGATTCCACATTTTTCCAATACTGACCTCATATTGCATTTGTAATCAGAAATAAAATTTTAAATAATAAAGTTGGAGTGAGCCTTAGTGCATCCTGCAGGCAGTTTCCCAGCAAGTACTGTGGACCTCAGTTAAGCAACATCCCAATGGGTGTTCCAGCCACTTCCCTGCGAGTTCAGGACCCACTCCACCTACCCCAAATGTAGCTCCCCATGAGTTTCCGCTACATATAGGAGGCAGTTCTCTGCTTGCTGGCATCCTCCTGTGGAACTTC
Source organism: Stenella coeruleoalba (assembly GCF_951394435.1). Lineage (NCBI taxonomy): Eukaryota > Metazoa > Chordata > Mammalia > Artiodactyla > Delphinidae > Stenella > Stenella coeruleoalba. The sequence continues at coordinate 32,761,014 of NC_137153.1, read as the reverse complement.
AGTGAACTTCTCCACTATCTGCTGGGCTACAGCCATGCGCCACCAGGGGGTTCTGAGCCTCAGTTTGGGGTGGGGAGTGGTGTTTTGGGGGTGGGAGTGAGGGAGGAACTTTTGCACTGATATCACCCTTAAGAGTAGTGGCTGCTTTCTCTATTAGGTATTACTGCATTCTTTACTCCATTCGCCTGTTACTAGGTATGAATTCTTTTGATAAACTGCACCCATTCCACGTACTGCATGGTTTATCTCCTGACTGAACCATGACTGAAAAATCAGCATTATTTACAGAAGAAGACAGATTGAAAGAATCCAACTGGTAAAATGTAAGGGTAATATTTAGGTCAAATGTGAGACACAGGGTAACATGAAAAAACTGTAAATGAAACCTTCCTCATTTGAGAAGAGAGTGAAAAAAATGTGACTTTGGATCTAATGACTAAGCTTCTAAAGAGGAAGAAAAAAAATTATCTTACTGAACTAATTATACAAATCATTGCAACAGTTAGGCATAAAGGTAGTTTTTTCTTTTGTTTTTTGGAGTATAGTTGATTTACAATATTGTGTCAGTTTAGTTTCAGGTATACAGCAAAGTGATTCAGTTATACATATACACATATCTACTATTTTTCATATTCTTTTCCCATATAGCTTATTAGAGAATATTGAGTAGAGTTCCCTGTGCAGTACAGTAGGTCCTTGTTGATTATCCATTTTATATATAGTAGTGTGTATATGTTAATCCCTACCTTAAAGGCAGTTTTTGAATCTACTTTTTTTTAATGTTTGTCTTTTTTAACATCTTTACTAGAGTATAATTGTTTACAGTGTTGTGTTAGTTTCTGCTGTAGAACAAAGTGAATCAGCTATATACATACATATATCCCCTCTTGCGTCTCCCTCCCAACCTCCTTATTCCACTTCTCTAGGTGGTCGCAAAGCACCAAGCTGATCTGCCTGTGCCATGCAGCTGCTTCACACTAGCTATCTATTTTACATTTGGTAGTGTATATATGTCAGTGCTACTCTCTCACTTCGTCCCAGTTTACCCTTCCCCCACACCATGTCCTCAAGACCATACTCTACGTCTGTGTCTTGATTCCTGGTCTGCCCCTAGGTTCATCAGAACCTTTTTTTTTTTTTAGATTCCATATATATGTGTTAGCATATGGTCCTTGTTTTTCTCTTTCTGACTTACTTTGCTCTGTATGACAGACTCTAGGTCCATCCACCTCACTACAAATAACTCCATTTTGTTTCTTTTTATGGCTGAGTAATATTCCATTGTAAATATGTGCCACATCTTTTTTATCCATTCATCTGTCTATGGACACTTAGGTTGCTTCCACGTCCTGGCTATTGTAAATAGTGCTGCAATGAACATTGTGGTACATGACTCTTTTTGAATTATGGTTTTCTCAGGGTATATGCCCAGTAGTGGGATTGCTGGGTCATATGATAGTTCTATTTTTAGCTTTTTAAGGAACCTCCACAGTGTTCTCCATAGTGGCTGTATCAATTCACATTCCCACCAACAGTGCAAGAGGGTTCCCTTTTCTCCACACCCTCTTCAGCATTTATTTGTTTGTAGATATTTTGACAATGGCCATTCTGACCAGGGTGGGGTGATACCTCACTGTAGTTTTGACTTGCATTTCTCTGATGATTAGTGATGTTGAGCATCCTTTCATGTGTTTGTTGGCAACCTGTATAACTTCTTTGGAGAAATGTTTGTTTAGGTCTTCTGCCCATTTTTGGATTCAGTTGTTTGTTTTTTGGATGTTCAGCTACATGAGTTGCTTGTATATTTTGGAGATTAATCCTTTGTCAGTTGCTTCATTGGCATATATTTTCTCCCATTCTGAGGGTTGTCTTTTCATCTTGTTTATGGTTTCCTTTGCTGTTCAAAAGCTTTGGAGTTTCATTAGGTCCCATTTGTTTAGATTTGTTTCTATTTCCATTTCTCTAGGAGGTGGGTCAAAAAGGATCTTGCTGTGATTTATGTCATAGAGTGTCCTTCCTATGTTTTCCTTTAAGAGTTTTATAGTGCCTGGCCTTACATTTATGTCTTTAATCCATTTAGAGTTTATTTTTGTGTATGGTGTTTGGGAGTGTTCTAATTTCATTCTTTTACATGTAGCTGTCCAGTTTTCCCAGCACCACTTATTGAAGAGGCTCTCTTTTCTCCATTGCATATTCTTGCCTCCTTTATCAAAGATAACGTGACCATAGGTGCGTGGGTTTGTCTCAGGGCTTTCTATCTTGTTCCATTGATCTATATTTCTGTTTTTGTGCCAGTACCATACTGTCTTGATTACTGCAGCTTTGTAGTATAGTCTGAAGTCAGGAAGCCTGATTCCTCCAGCTCCATTTATCTTTCTCAAGATTGCTTTTGCTATTCGGGGTCTTTTGTGTTTCCATACAAATTGTGAATTTTTTATCTAGTTCTGTGAAGAATGCCATTGGTAGTTTCATAGGGATTGCATTGAATCTGTAGATTGCTTTGGACAGTATAGTCATTATCACAATGTTGATTCTTCCAATCCAAGAACATGGTATATCTCTCCATCTGTTTGTATCATCTTTCTTTCATCAGTGTCTTATAGTTTTCTGCATACAGGTCCTTTGTCTCCTTAGGTAGTTTTATTCCTAGGTAGTTTATTCTTTTTGTTGCAGTGGTAAATGGGAGTGTTTCCTTAATTTATCTCTCGATTTTTCATCATTAGTGTATAGGAATGCAAAAGATTTCTGTGCATTTATTTTGTATCCCACTACTCTACCAAATTCATTGATTAGCTCTGGTAGTTTTCTGGTAGCATCTTTAGGATTCTCTACGCATAGTATCATGTCATCTGCAAATAGTGACAGCTTTACTTCTTCTTTTCCAATTTGGATTCCTTTTATTTCTTTTTTTTTCTCTGATTGCTGTGGCTAAGACTTCTAAAACTATGTTGAATAATAGTGGTGAGAGTGGGCAACCTTGTCTTGTTCCTGATCTTAGTGGAAATGGTTTCAGTTTTTCACCATTGAGAATGATGTTGACTGTGGGTTTTTCATCTTTGGCCTTTATTATTTTGAGGTAGGTTCCCTCTATGCCCACTTTATGGAGATATTTTATCATAAATAGGTGTTGAATTTTGTCAAAATCTTTGCATCTACTGAGATGATCATATGGTTTTTATTACTCAATTTAGTAACATGGTTTATCACATTGATTGATTTGCGTATATTGAAGAATCCTTGAATTCCTGGGATAAATCCCACGGGATCATGGTGTATGATACTTTTAATGTGCCCTTGGATTCTGTTTGCTAGTATTTTGTTGAAGATTTTTGCATCTATGTTCATCAGTGATATTGGCCTGTAGTTTTCTTTTTGTGTAACATCTTTGTCTGGTTTTGGTATCAGGGTGATGGTGGCCTCATAGAATCAGTTTGGGAGTGTTATTCCCTCTGCTATATTTTGGAAGAGTTTGAGAAGGATAGGTGTTAACTCTTCTCTAATTGGTAGAATTCATCTCTGCAGCCATCTGGTACTGAGATTTTGTTTGTCGGAAGATTTTAAATCACAGTTTCAATTTCAGTGCTTGTGATTTGTCTGTTTATATTTTCTATTTCTTCCTGGTTCAGTCTCAGAAGGTTGTGCTTTTTTTAAGAATTTGTCCACTTCTTCCAGGTTGCCCATTTTATTGGTATATCGTTGCTTGTAGTAATCTCTCATGATCCTTTGTATTTCTGCAGTGTCATTTGTTACTTCTTTTTCATTTCTAATTCTATTGATTTGGGTCCTCTTCCTTTTTCCTTGATGAGTCTGGCTAATGGTTTATCAATTTGTTTATCTTCTCAAACAACAAGCTTTTAGTTTTATTGATCTTTGCTATTGTTTCCTTCATTTCTTTTTCATTTATTTCTGATCTGATCTGTATGATTTCTTTCTTTCTGCTAACTTTGGGACTTTTTGTGTGTGTGTTCTTCTTTCTCTAATTGCTTTACGTGTAAGGTTAGGTTGTTTACTTGAGATTTTTCTTGTTTCCTGAGGTAGGACTCTATTGCTATAAACTTTCCTCTTAGAACTGCTTTTGCTGCATCCCATAGGTTTTGGGTCATTGTGTTTTCATTGTCATTTGTTTTTAGGTAGTTTTTGATTTCCTCTTTGATATCTTCAGTGATCCCTTGGTTATTTAGTAGCGTATTGTTTAGCCTCCATGTGCTTGTATTTTTTAAAGTTTTTCTACTGTAATTGATATATTGTCTTATAGGGTTGTGGTAGGAAAAAATACTTGTTATGATTTCAATGCTCTTAAATTTAGCAACATTGGAGTTGTCACTCATGATATGGTCTATTCTGGAGAATGTTCCATGAGCACTTGAGAAGAAAGTGTGTTCTGCTGTTTTGGGATGGAATGTCCAATAAATATCAACTAAGTCTATCTTGTCTAATGTGTCCTTTAAAGCTTGTGTTTCCTTATTTATTTTCATTTTGGATGACCTGTTCATTGGTGAAAGTGGGGTGTTAAAGTCCCCAACTATTTTTGTGTTACTGTCAATTTCCTGTTTTATGGCTGTTAGAATGTGCCTTATGTATTGGATTGATCCCTTGATCATTATGTAGTGTCCTTCTTTGTCTCTTGTAATAGTCTTTATTTTAAAGTCTATTTTGTGTGATATGAGAATTGCTACTCCAGCTTTCTTTTGAATTCCATTTGCATGGAATATCTTTTTCCATCCCCTCACTTTCAGTCTGTATGTTTCCCTAGGTCTGAGGCGGGTCTCTTGTAGATAGCATATATACAGGCCTTGTTTTTGTAACCCTTCAGCCAGTATAGGTCTTTAGGTTGGAGCATGTAATCCATTTATTTGTTATTGTCAATATGTATGTTCCTATTACCCTTTTCTTAATTGTTTTGTTTTTGTCTTTGTGGGTCTTTACTTTTTCTAGTGTTTCCTGCCTAGAGAAGTTCCTTTAGCATTTGTTGTAAAGCTGGTTTGGTGTTGCTGAATTCTATTAACTTTTGCTTATCTGTAAAGATTTTTATTTCTCCATAGAATCTGAATGAGATCCTTGCTGCATAGAGTAATCTTGGTTGTAGGTTTTTCCCTTTCATCACTTTAAATATGTCCTGCCACTTCCTTCTGGTTTGCAGAGTTTCTGCTGAAAACTTTGTTGTTTCTGTTGAAAAATTTCTTTGTTTCTGCTGAAAATTTGTTGCTTTTCCCTTGCTGCTTTTAATATTTTTTCTTTGTATTTAAGTTTTGATAGTTTGATTAATATATGTCTTGGTGTGTTTCTCTTTGGGTTTATCCTGTATGGTACTCTCTGCTTCCTCGATTTAATTGACTATTTCCTTTCCCATGTTAGGGAAGTTTCGACTATAATTTCTTCAAAGTTTTTCTCAGACCCTTTCCTTTTCTCTCTTCATCTTCTGGAACCCATATAATTCGGTCTGTTTAATGTTGTCCCAGAGGTCTCTGAGACTGTCCTCAATTCTTTTCATTCTTTTTTCTTTATTCTGCTCTGTGGCAGTTATTTCCACCATTTTATCTTCCAGCTCACTTTTCCATCTTCTGCCTCGGTTATTCGGTTATTGATTCCTTCTAGAGTATTTGTAATTTCAGTAACTGTGTTGATCATCAGTGTTTGTTTGCTCTTTAGTTCTTCTAGGTCCTCATTATATGTTTCTTGTATTTTCTCCCTTCTGTTTCCTGGATTTTGGATCACCTTTACTATCATTACTCTGAATTCTTTTCAGGTAGGTTGCCTATTTCATCTTCATTTATTTGGTCTTGTAGGTTTTTACCTTGCTCCTTCAACAACATATTTTTTTGTTGTTTCTTTTTTTTTGGGGGGGTGCTTTTGTATTCCTGTCTTACAGGTTGTTTGTCATGAGTCATCCAGCACTGGAGTTTGTAGGCACTTGGATAGAGCTGGGTCTTGGTGCTGAGATGAGGACTTCCGGGAGGCCTCACTCCGATTGATATTCCCTGGGCTCTGGGGTTCTCTGTTAGTCCAGCGGTTTTGACTCAGAGCTCCCACCACTGGAGCTCGGGCCTGACATGCAGCCGGGGAACCAAGATCCTGCAAGCTTCATGGCACAGTAAAAAAAAAAAAAAAAAAAAAAAGGAAGAAAGAAAATAAGGAGCAGTACAATATCAAAGAATAAAAAACAAAATAAAATTAGAAAGATAAAAAATCTATTAGGATAAATAAAACTATAATTGAAACAACTGCAACAAGGTAAAATAAATACACAACAGAAAAAAGAAAACAAAATTGGGGGGGGGAACAAGCCAAAAGGAAAAATCACTAACAAAATATAAAGAATAAAATAAAATTAGAAAAATAAAAGCTTTATTATGAAAAATAAAAATATAAAAGAATCAACAATAATGAATCAACAAGGTAAAAGATAACCCCAATCTGACAGAGCAAAAAGGAATAGAAGAAAATAAAAGAAAAACAGCCTTGGCTATGTGGGTGGAGTTTGGGGGGGGAACTTAGGCTGGGGCGGTGTTTAGGGTGGGGGGGTGACTTTTGAGTGTGGGGCGGGACCTACATGGGGCGATGTCCAAGTGTGGGACGGGGCCTAGGTGCATGGGTGGGGGGTGACTTTCAAGTGTGGGGTGGGGCCTCTGCTTAGGACCTGAGCAGAAGGGGAGAGGCAGCACGTGGAAAGGAGGGCCTCTGGACTGTGGGCTTCCGGAGTTTGGAGGTAGGACCCTGAGTGAGGGTGTGTGGGTGGGGTTTAGGCCAAGCTCACTGGAGGGGGTCTCTGAGTGTAGAGGTATGGCCCTGGGTGGGGGTGTAGGGGCGGGGCTTGGGCTCTGTGCTGCAGGAGGGAGGCTCTGAATGCAGAGGATTAGGCCTGGGAGCCCAACAGGCTTCCTGGTGCTTAAGTGTACAGGGAAAGCACCAGCCGTGTTCCCTTCCCTTCCTTCGTGCCCCTCCCCCATGGTCTCCCCCAGGGTCTCCCCCCATCGCTGCTGGACCCCTATCTGTGAGTGGGTCTCACTGGGTGTAGGAACTCCTCCCCTCCACCAGCCGCCCCTCAGGGGTGCCAGTCCCAGAGGTCTGGCCTTTACTTTTGATCGCCCTTCCCTCCCTCCCACTCCCTCAGGACATGCGTGGCTGGAGGGGCCCAGGTGGTGGGCAGGGGAAACCTGGCCATGCTCCCTTTTGATCTTCTTCCCTCCCAGTGGTCCTCCAATTTCCCCCTTCTGGCATGGGATCCCTTCCCCTCCCCCAGCCACCCCTCAGGGGGGCCAGTCCTGACTCGTCTCCACTTCTCCTCCTCCCTCACTCCCCCCATGCCCCACATCCTACCCAGTCACTGGGGGTTCCTCCCATCCCCTTAGGTGTCCGTGGCCCCCACCATTGCCTGGTAGGTGCCCTAGTTGTGAGGAGATGCAAATTTTGTGTCCTCCTAGTACACCATCTTGACTCCACCCTTCTCTTATATCTACTTGATCAATCTGTCCTGCATGAAAAAAAATCACAACTCCATAAAAATCAAACTAACAGAAGAAGAAATTTATTAATATTGAATTAGAGTAAAATGGTTGAAACATCAGCTCCAGTTCCAGGGGTCAGGGATCACCAAGGCATGTGATGCGCTGGTGTTGAGGCCACGTGTGCATTTACTTGACAACCAACATCCCTTCCGCACCGTTCATCCCTAAGTCTACCAAACAACCAATTCCACTGCCCTACGTGAGGCAAAAACTGTCTCTTCACACATTTTTTTTTTTTTTTTTTTTTTTTGCGGTACGCGGGCCTCTCACCGTTGCGGCCTCTCCCGTTGCGGAGCACAGGCTCTGGACGCGCAGGCTCAGCGGCCATGGCTCACGGGCCCAGCCACTCTGCGGCATGTGGGATCCTCCCAGACCGGGGCACGAACCCATGTCCCCTGCACCGACAGGCGGACTCTCAACCGCTGTGCCACCAGGGAAGCCCACACATTACATTTTAAGGCACAAATTATTCATTATAAACTGGAAGCCACTTTAAGAAATCTATCAAAAGATAGATTTTATGGTTGAAAATATGTCTGTGAATTTATATTAGGTCTCCAAAGTAATCAAAAAGAAAGAGGATGTCAAGTGAGTTCTCAAAGAAACAATTTTTCTTGTCATTCAAATTTTCAAAATTCATGTGTGTTCTTCTGAGCCAGTAAAATAAGTAAAATGAATTCTCCTGTTCCATTTATGAAATCTCTTCCTCAAATTTTGACATAATGAATTAATTTAATTCATTCTCAAGGCAATTTCAAGGTTTTCACTGTAAATTCCTTAAAGCAGAACTCAAATTTCATGGATTTCTATAAAACAAGGACTTTTTTTGGATCAAAATACTCCTAGAGCTATATACTAGTACCAAGAATTACACATTATTTGCTTATATACATTTTCTATAGTGTCACTAAAGAACTTTGAAATCGTGGTTTCCATATTTCCCATTTTATTTAATTTTTCCACACAGTTCCACTGTTTTTTTCCTGAGTGTGAATTTTACATAAATTTTATTGAAAAATTATTTTAAAAGGAATTTGGAAAGAATTCATTCATGCACCTCCCACTCCCAACTGTACAAAGAAAAAATTTTTTTCTCTTGATTTGATTCTAAGAAATGGAATGATAATCTTAAACTTTTCCTTTCAAATCCAGTCCTTGTGCAAATTCAAGCTCAATATATTTACAACATGAAGCAAGATATGAACTAACTTCACATTTTCAAAACAGATAATCTTTTCTGCATGGTTTTTTCTCTGTAAGGATTTAGAGTTAGTACCCATGATCAGTAAAAAATATATATATATATTTGTGTATATATACATACAAATTTTGTATATATATACAAAAAAATATATACATTTGTATATATATATTTGCATGTGTATATATATATATATATATATATATATATGAAACTCAGCATTCTTATTCAAAAAAGTGTTCATACAAAAACCTGCCACTCAACTAGATGACAGTTTTATAAGTCGCTTCTTTTTATTTTTGACAACCTATTTATCCTACTATTTAAAATCCTTGAAGGAAGGCTTGCCATAAATGATAGTGTATTTCAAAGGTCATGTAATTTGCAATTTGTCATTCTTCATTTTGCAGGAAATGGTTCATGATGTAAACACCACATGAGCAATATATTAACATGTTTTGCTGTCTTTCAGCGTGAATAGATTTTTCTCTTAATTTTGATGACAGTCAAGGCAAACTATACATTGTTCTGGTCAACCATGGGTTGTAAAGAAGAAGATATGTATTAAATTGTATATGTTGTTATGCTTTGGTATCTCTAATTGTTGTGCCTTGTTTGTTTGGTAGAGGTAGATTCTAAACTTCTAGAAAGAAACATACTTTTGATTATTCATTTATTCATTCATTCATTCTTTTAAATACTCATCAATTCTGTCAAAGTGCTTATATTAAATGCCTAATAAATTCAAGAAAGAAATGAGTTAGGTAACAGATGATGAAAACTGTGGAATAGTTTCTACTTTTGTGAAACTCATGGAAAAGCAAGAGAAGCAAGCAAGCAATCATGTGAATGTGAGTTTTTTTGGTATGTGTGCTGTCAGGATGGCCTGCTTGCCAGACACTCCTCTATTACCCTGTTTGTGGTGCTGACAGAGGATGATTCCCATGCCCATTTTATATTTCTCACCTTAGTGCCTCATATGAAGTAGAGAGGGCAGATCCTTCTTTGCGGGCTATGGTCAGACATGTGACTCAAGCTTAACCAAATGCACATTCACCCTTTCTATGTGGCTTTTCAAAGTGGGACATTTGGCTCAAGAATTGGGAGAGTTTTGTTTTGTTGTGTCATTACTATCAGGACAGCAGTAATTGCCCTGGTAGCTCTAGCATGGCAGCTGTGATCTTGGCAGAGGGACCGTTGGTGACATCTTGAATAGTATAAAGCTGTTGCATGTCCTTACCCTTAATTTCCGCTTTCCAGCATCCATGGACATGTGCCTTGTTATAATTTCAGTATTGCTGTCTCTCATTGATTCTATGAGGCTTTAATTTATATCTACTCCTAATGTATCTCCCTCTCCCACCTGCCAAAACACAAACAAACAACACAGCTAGGGTCAGAAAGAACAGCTCAAATGTCCTTCACAGCTTAAAATAAAACTTATTGAACAATAGTTTACGTCCCCAAAGAGTGAAATTAAGATAAAAAGAACAGAATTTCTGTCCATGTGGGTACAGCATAACAGTCAAATGCACTTTGATTTCATTTTTTTTTTTGACCTATTTTGTCTTTCATTAAAACATGTAAAACACTCAGAGTAGGGCTTGGTGAGTAGTAATCATATGTCAGTATGAGCTATTTTATTATACAAAGGGGTGGAGCATAGAGGTTAAGAGCCCAAGTTATGGTTCTACACTGACTTTATTCATAAACTAGCTCTTCCATTTACACATCTGTGTGACCTTGGGCAAGTTACTTGGAAAGGTTACTTAACATCTCCGTGCCTGAGTTTCTTCATAGGTGAAATAAGGCTCATAATAGTATCATTCAAGACTGAGATTGATAATCCCAGCAATATTTATAGAAAAGTCTTGTCATATATTAAGCTCTCATGGAGTGTTATGTTTCTAGCTTCATCTAATTTCATGTCCATTTTCCCAATAAATCCACTGAAATTTAATAATTATGTTTATATATATACACTCTCTTCTTAATAATGAAAGGATTTATAGCTTTTCATGTTTTCTTTGAGTAAAGGTTTAGTATATTTTATATACTTTGTTATGTTTGGTTCTTGTAAGTACTTAATTTCTAAATAGGCATTGTAATTTTGCTTTCTTTCAGAGTAATTAGAGCTATTTAAATGAGTTCTATATTATAATTTGCTACTTGTTATTGTGTTATTAAGCTTATTAATTTCTCAAGTTATTGCACTGAGGCCAGAAACTGTGTTTTTTTTCTATTTTTTTTTTTTTTTTTTTTTTTTTGCCGTACGCGGGCCTCTCACTGTTGCGGCCTCTCCCGTTGCGGAGCACAGGCTCCGGACGCGCAAGCCCAGCGGCCATGGCCCACGGGCCCAGCCGCTCCGCGGCATGTGGGATCCTCCCGAACCGGGGCACGAACCCGCGTCCCCTGCATCGGCAGGCGGACCCCCAACCACTGCGCCACCAGGGAAGCCCTTTTTTCTATTTTTAATAACTGATTAAAGTTTAGTGCTTTGAGAACATAAATTTTGAACGTTTTTCAGATATTTGGGAGCTCTTTGCATGTCTATTTAGTCTAATTTTAAATTTCAGTATAAACCTATTAATTCAGACTTGTACTTATACTCTTCAAAATCGGTATCATTTTTAAAGTTGTCTATGGACTTGCTTAAAATCATTTTGAGAGATGAGTCAAAGATTTCCACTTACATTATAAGACCAATATTAATCATCTTCTCATTATTCTAAAAGTGTTTGCTATTCATATTATTATATATTCTTTGTGGATCATGAATTTGTCCATTTTAATATTGATATTGCCCATCCTCCTTTTTTTTGGTTATTGTTGGTATTTATTTGTTTGCTTTTATCAAGTAAAGAAGGGTCTCTTCACTATTTGCCAGTCAAAATCTCTTCAGAACAGACAAGCTGTACTGGAAAGGAATAAAACCCAGGGTCATAGGCTTATTCCAAGTTTCAGAGAATAGTCATGTTCTCTCCAAGTATTCTCTTCTTTAATTGAAGTATATTTGATTTACAATATTGTGTTTCAGGTGTACAGCAAAGTGATTCGGTTATACATTTGTATGAATAAATTAATATATATTCTTTTTTCTCAGTTCTTTTCCATTATAGGTTATTATATGATACTGAATATATTTCCCTATGCTAGACAGTAAATCCTTGTTGTTTATCTATTTTATATATGGTCTCTCCAAGTATTCATTTAAGCACATGCCTGGCAGCCATGCCCAGTCAGTCTCTCCTTGACCCAGATAGGAGTTTTCCAGATTGACATCACCAACAGGTTTGACTTTATTTATGGCTATGCATACTCAGTGAAAAATGAAAATGCAGTGCTGCTTATTCAAAAATTCTTCAGAATTTCAAGATGGCAACAATAGAGCATTAAACCAAGTGTGTAGTCCTTCTGTCTGGGTCTGAGTGGATGCACTAGGTGCATGCCCATAAATCTGGCTCTTCTTGTACCTTCTTTTTCAATGGTAATGTTTCCATCTCCTACTTCAGCCCCTTTGGGAGAAACATGGGGGAAAAAAACGGGAATTAATTTTTTTCTTGCAATCACTGATTTTCAATTTTAACATAGAATGGAATAAAATCCATGGAGCTAAAGACACAGTTGAAGTTCAACAGTCATAATAAACCACTAAGGTATTATATACTTCTGATTTTATAGTGTATACAGGATTATTTTTTGTAACGCATCTCCAGATTAAGGAATTTAAATAATTTAATAGTCAAAATTATGTTTGGGATTTAAAGAATATATTTAAGAATGCATAAAATTTGCCTTTTATCCTTATCTGTAATTTTATTCTATTTTTACTCTCAATATTAACTTACAAGGTTTTTTCTTAGTTATATAATTTTTTACATTTTAGTAATGTGATATTCCCTATTGTTATTCATTTGAGTTTTATTCCAAAAACTCTGTTGTATTGATGACAATGATGGTGATTGATGATGGGGGAATAAAATGTACTTTATCCATGAATTATTTGTCTTAAGATTATCTATATGTAAACATCAATGACTCTAAGAGTTAGTTATGAAGTTCATAAATTAATCATTTACCGTTTACTCATTATGTTATTTTTGTTGATATAATTCTATTGATAAATGAATCTGCTGCAATTTCAAAGCTACAAAAAATGTATTGCCACTTCTTCTCAATGTAAGTGTATTACTTCATTTTTAAATCCAAATGCATCATAATTCAAAGTTAATTGCAGAGACTTTTTGTTAAATTATCCCAACTTATCTTGCTCTTTGTATTTATAAGCTCTTTAGTATTGCCATGTATTCAAGATATCAAAGTAGCCTTAAAAACTTATTACAAATGATAGCTTTTTTAATTAGATTAATCTGCTACTATGATACAAAGGGTGTTTTATTAAATATTCATTTTCTTCTATCAGCACTGATACTAGTAATTTAAGTTTGGCTATAGAGTAATCAATTAAAGTAAAGCATGCTGTGTGAACACTAAACCTAACACATTAATTTAGTCTATTTTGACTACTCCTGCTGTCTTGCAAATCATTCCTATGGTTACAACACATTTATCAAAGTTTCTAATAGAAAAACATTCCATGATGGCAAGACCTATACTAAATAAATATAAGATTTATGGATAATAAAAATATTTAGATTTAATTTTGTAAATTAAGTGACATTTTCCTAATATCACAGAACACATACAATAAAAATGAGCTAAATACACTAAAATTTTGTTTAAATTATTGTGGAAAAATGACTGTGTAAGGTTAATCATAGAAGGTGTACAAATGATTATACAAGAAGAGCATAAAATTTAATTAACTCTGTGATAAATTAAGGATAGTGAACAGGCAAGTGACATCTTAGAGCTGGCATATAAGTGAAATTGTGTCCAAGTGTCACCTTGGTTGGAGCTTTTTCATATTCCTAGTAAGCAAGTATCATTATTTCAACAGAATAAAAGGACAAGAAACTTTACAATGTTGTCTGAACTTTGGAATCACTATTGCAAATCCTTAAAATGATAGCATAAATGTGACTTTGATAAATGTACTTGTAGGGAATTTAACTTTACCCTAAAGAGGTCTGGCCTTTGCCTTTGCTCTCAGGGAGATATATCCTTTGGAAGGTCATGCCTGACAGGAGCATCTTTGTATAGGGGTCTGACCACACCAGATTAAGGTAGGGGTTGACCAGGATAGAAAGACCAACAATGTGATACAGAGTAGGGCTTTGGGTCATACAATATCACTTGAAATGGAGACTGAGATCAACCAGGGGGCAAGTGGAACCCCAGTAGCGACTGAATACTGAAGCTGAACACTGGGGTGAGCTTCCCTGGTTCATAGTGCTGAAACCTTAGGGTACTGTGGCACAAGGATACCAGGAAAGCAACACCTCCTGATTCCACAGAGAGTCAATCAAGTCCAGGAAGCACAGAGAGTCCAATAGGATACTATCAGAGAAACACGCCAAGACACATATTAATCAAACTATCAAAAATTAAATACAAAGAAAATATATTAAAAGCAGGAAGGGAAAAGCAACAAATAAATACAAGGGAATCCCCAAAAGGTTAACAGCTGATCTTTCAGCAGAAACTCTGCAAGCCAGATGGGAATGGTATGACATTTAAAGTGATGAAAGGGAAAAACATACAACGAAGATTACTCTACCCAGCAAGGATCTCATTCAGATTTGATAGAGAAATTAAAACCTTTACAGACAACCAAAAGCTAAGAGAATTCAGCAACAACAAACCAGCTTTACAAAAAATGCGAAAGGAACTTCTCTAGGCAAGAAACACAAGCGAAGGAAAATACCTACAATAACAAACCCCAAACAATTAAGAAACTGGTAATAGGAACATACATATCGATAACTACCTTAAATGTAAATGGTTTAGATGCTCCAACCAAAAGACTTAGACTGGCTGAATGTACACAAAAACAGGACCCATATATATGCTGTCTGCAAGAGACCCACTTCAGACTGAGGGACACATACAGACTGAAAGTGAGGGGATGGAAAAAGATATTCCATGCAAATGGAAATCAAAAGAAAGCTGGAGTAGCAATTCTCATATCAGACAAAATAGACTTTAAAATAAAGACTATTACAAGAGAGAAAGAAGGACACTACAAATGAGCAAGGGATGAATCTAACAGGAAGATATAAAAATTGTAAATATTTATGCACCCAACATAGGAGCACCTCAATACATAAGGCAAATGCAAACAGCCATAAAAGGGAAAATCGACAGTAACACAATAGTAGTAGGGCACTTTAACACCCCACTTTTACAAATGGACAGATGATCCAAAAGAAAATAAATAATGAAGGAAACACAAGCCTTAAATGATACATTAAACAAGATGGACTTAACTGATATTTATAGGACATTCCATCCAGAAACCACAGAATACACTTTCTTCTCAAATGCTCATGGAACATTCTCCAGGATAGATTATATCTTGGGTCACAAATCAAGCATTTGTAAATTTAAGAAAATTGAAATCATATCAAGTATCTTTTCTAACCACAATGCTATGAGACTAGATATCAATTACAGGAAAATAATCTATAAAAAATACAAACACATGGAGGCTAAACAATACACTACTAAATAACCAATAGATCACTGAAGAAATCAAAGAGGAAATCAAAAAATACCTAGAAACAAATGACAATGAACACACGATGACCCAAAACCTATGGGATGTAGCAAAAGCAGCTCTAAGAGGGAAGTATATAGCGATACAATCCTACCACGAGAAAGAATAAACATCTCAAATAAGAAACCTAACCTTACACCTAAAGAAATTAGAGAAAGAACAAAAAAACCCCCAAAGTTAGCAGAAGGAAAGAAATCATAAGGATCAAATCAGAAATAAATGAAAAAAAAAATGAAGGAAACAATAGCAAAGATCAATAAAACGAAAACCTTGTTCTTTGTGAAGATAAACAAAATTGATAAACAATAGCCAGACTCATGAAGAAAAAAAGGGAAAAGATTCAAAATATAGAATTAGAAACGAAAAAGGAGAAGTATCAACTGACACTGCAGAAATATAAAGGATCATGAGAGATTACTAGAAGCTACTCTATGCCAATAAAATGGACAACCTGGAAGAAATGGACAAATTCTTAGAAAAGCACAACCTTCCGAGACTGAACCAGGAAGAAATAGAAAATATAAACAGACCAATCACAAATACTGAAATTGAAACTGTGATTAAAAGTCTTCCAACAAACAAAAGCCCAAGACCAGATGGCTTCAGAGGCGAATTCTATCAAACATTTAGAGAAGAATTAACACCCGTCTTTCTCAAACTCTTCCAAAATATAGCAGAAGGAGGAACACTCCTAAACTCACTCTATGAGGCCACCATCACCCTGATACCAAAACCAGACAAAGATTTCACAAAAAAAGAAAACTACAGGCCAATACCACTAAGAAATTTAGATGCAAAAATCCTCAACAAAATACTAGCAATCAGAATCCAACAGCATATTAAAAGGATCATAAAGCATGATCGAGTGGGGTGCAAGGATTCTTCAATATACGCAAATCAATCAATGTGATAAATCATATTAACAAAATGAAGGAGAAAAACCGTAGGATCATCTCAATAGATGCAGAAAAGCCTTTGACAAAATTCAACACCCGTTTATGAAAAAAACCCTGCAGAAAGTAGGCATAGAGGGAACTTACCTCAACATAATAAAGGCCATATATGAAAAACCCACAGCCAACATCGTTCTCAATGGTGAAAAACTGAAATCATTTCCACTAAGATCAGGAAAAAGACAAGGTTGCCCACTCTCACCACTATTATTCAACATAGTTTTGGAAGTTTTAACCAGAGCAATCTAAGAAGAAAAAGAACTAAAAGGAATCCAAATTGGAAAAGAAGGAGTAAAACTGTCACTGTTTGCAGATGACATTATACTATACACAGAGAATCCTAAAGATGCTACCAGAAAACTACTAGAGCTAATCAATGAATTTGGTAAAGTAGCAGGATACAAAATTAATGCTCAGAAATCTCTTGCATTCCTATACACTAATGATATAAAATCTGAAAGTGAAATGAAGGAAACACTCCCATTTACCACTGCAACAAAAAGAAAAAAATACCTAGGAAAAAACCTACCTAAGGAAACAAAAGAGTTGTATGCAGAAAACTATAAGACACTGATGAAAGAAATTAAAGATGATACAAACTGTTGGAGAGATAAACCATGTTCTTAGATTGGAAGAATCAACATTGCGAAAATGACTCTACTACCCAAAGCAATCTACAGATTCAATGCAATCCCTATCAAACTACCAATGGTATTTTTCACAGAACTAGAACAAAAAATTTCACAATTTATATGGAAACACAAAAGACCCCAAATAGCCAAAGCAACCTTGAGAAAGAAAAATGGAGCTGGAGGAATCAGGCTCCCTTCTTCAGACTACACTCAAAGTTACAGTAGTCAAGACAGTATGGTACTGGCACAAAAACAGAAATCAAGATCAATGGAACAGGATAGAAAGCCCAGAGGTGACCCACGCACATATGGTCACCTTATTTCTGATAAAGGAGGCAAGGATATACAATGGAGAAAAGACAGCCTCTTCAATAAGTAGTGCTGGGAATACTGGACAGCTACATGTAAAAGAATGAAATTAGAAAACTACCTTAAACCATACACAAAAATAAACTCAAAATGGATTAAAGACCTAAATGTAAGGCCAGACACTATAAAACCCTTAGAGGTAAACATAGGGAGAACAGTCTATGACATAAATCACAGCAAGATCCTTTTAGACCCACCTCCTAGAGTAACAGAAATAAAAAGAAAAATAAACAAATGGGACCTAATGAAACTTAAAATATTTTGCACAGCAAAAGAAACCATAAAGAAGATGAAAAGACAACCCTGAGAATGGGAGAAAATATGTGCAATTGAAGCAACTGACAAAGGAGTAATCTCCAAAATTTACAAGCAGCTCATGCAGCTCAATACCAATTAAACAAACAACCCAACCCCAAAATGGGCAGAAGACCTAAAGAGACATTTCTCCAAAGAAAATATACAGATTTCCAATAAACATATGAAAGGATGCTCAACATCACTAATCATTAGAGAAATGCAAATCAAAACTACAATGAGGTATCACTTCACACTGGTCAGAATGGCCATCATCAAAAAATCTACAAACAATAAATGCTGGAGAGGGTGTGGAGAAAAGGGAACCCTCTTGCACTGTTGGTGGGAATGTAAATTGATACAGCCACTATGGGGAATATGGAGCTTCCTTAAAAAAGTAAAAATGGAACTACCATACGACCCAGCAATCCCACTACTGGGCATATACCCTGAGAAAACCATAATTCAGAAAGAGTCATGTACCACAATGTTCACTGCATCTCTATTTACAATAGCCAGGACATGGAAGCAACCTAAGTGTCCATCGACAGATGAATGGATAAAGAAGATGTGGCACATATATACAATGGAATATTACTCAGCCATAAAAAGAAACAAAATTGAGTTATTTGTAGTGAGGTGGATGGACCTAGAGACGGTCATACAGAGTGAAGTAAGTCAGAAAGAGAAAAACAAATACCATATGCTAACACATTTATATGGAATCTAAAAAAAAATATGGTTCTGAAGAACTTAGGGGCAGGACAGGAATAAAGACGCAAACGTAGATAATGGACTTGAGGACATGGGGAGGGGGAAAGGGTAAGCTGGGACGAAGTGAGAGTGGCATGGACATATATACACCACCAAATATAAAATAGATAGCTAGTGGGGAAAGCAGCTGCATAGCACAGGGACATCAGCTCGGTGCTTTGTGTCCACCTAGAGGGCTGGGATAGGGAGGGTGGGAGGGAGACTCAAGGAGGAGGAGATATGGGGATAAATGTATATGTATAGCTGATTCACTCTGTTATAAAGGAGAAACTAACACACCTTTGTAAGCAATTATACTCCAATAAAGATGTTAAAAAGATACAAACAAACAAACAAAAAAAAGAAACATCCTCATAGATACACCCAGAGTAATGTTTGACCAAATATCTGGCCACCTTGTGACCCAGTCAAGTTGAGGCATAAAATAAACCATCACACCTTCCATAAAACTCATTTCTTTGAAAAACAATTAGCAGAACAGGAGTGTTTTTGAAACCCATATACACTGGCAGAAATATATAATAATAATTTATTCTAGTGACAAGACCAGTGATATTCTCAGGATGGAAGCTATTCAAAATAGTTAACTTGCTACCAGGTAGATAGTAAATCTCAAGAAATTATGTCATTTTGGAGCTTGGTTTTGGTCTCTTTTTCTTACAGGTTGGACATTTGGCAGTAGCAGTAGCTAGATTAGCCTTAGTTAGTGAGAATCCATGCTGTTGGCCTCTCTCTCTGCCATCATGACCACTCCATCCTCTAAACAGTGTCTCATGAAGGCCTTCATAGTACTATTTGAAGAGATTAACATGCTATCCTGAAAGCAATGGATTCATGTGCTGCGCTCTGCAAAGTTTAGATAGTCCGAGATCCCTTTGGACTACATTATAGCAGAGGAAAAGGAATTACAGCTCAACAGCAAAATTTGCAAGTGTTTATTACACATTTGAAGTGAGCAAAAACTCTCCCTGATCCTCTTTTCTTACTGAAATAGAAAAGAATGCATATGCCAAAACAATGTCCATATACCAGAACCTGAGGCTCTATCTGTTCTAACAAAGTTACCACATCCATCATGGCAACTTCAATCAGGGCAACTACTGGGCTGAGCTTGCAGCGGTCTACAGTCACCTTCCAGGATCCATCTGGTTTTTGCAAGATCATTGCTAGGTAACTTAACTGGGGATGTGATAAGGACCACCATCCTTGCTTCTGTTAGAAACTCATAGCTGATATAAATCTCCTAAACTCTATATAATACATATATGATACAATTTTTATTTATATATTTTTACTTACTTTCTCATGACAGGAACAGTTTCAGAGGCTTCCATGTGGCTTTCCCTATTTTGGTAGTTATCTACAACCAAGGACCCAATCTGGAAGTTGTACTAACTTCCAAGTATGTTAATACCAATTAAACATTCAGGGTCCAGGGAAATGACCATCAGGTGGTCTATGTAAGTGATTTATTACCTGTCTCCCATATGCCCCCATACATATAGGAAGGCCACAATAATGTTTCAAAGTATTCGTAGTTCAATATCACAGAAACCCTATAACCTATACCAACAGTGCTAAAAATATGAGTAATCCCCATCTCCCAATTTATAGTCAAGTGAGTAAATGGCCATAATTTTCTGGACGAAAAATGCAGCAAATCATTGCTTTGTATACATGCTATGGTATTGCAATTGTTCCACTTGGAACCACTGTTTAGTGGGCTCTGATTCTGAACAATGGTCCCCAGTCTGAAACCTATGCAAGGGATCATGACATATTTATTAGGGTGGCTATCCTCAGACGCCCAATCACCAAACCTTGATTTCTTCTGCTGGTTCAAGCTGAGTAGTGACTTTGTCAGACACCAATCTATTTTGCCCCTAGGGAGGTCATATTCTATTAACCATCCTTGTAAGTCCCTGTGTATCTGGTTCCCAGGACTATTACTTTGCTAGTGATCACTTTGCTAGTGATCACAACATATGTGGTTAAGTACCACCTGGTTACTGACAGTTAACTGCTGCCACCTAGACGCTACTATTTTAAAGTCCATTCATGGACATTGTTTTCAGCTAGATAAATTCTGTAACAGTATTTTCTATCTCCAGCCCTAAAATGAAAAGTAGAGACACTACTGAATTTTTTTTTTTTTTCCTGTACACGGGCCTCTCACTGTTGTGGCCTCTCCCGTTGCGGAGCACAGGCTCTGGACGCACAGGCCCAGCGGCCATGGCTCACGGGCCCAGCTGCTCCGCGGCATGTGGGATCCTCCCGGACCGGGGCACGAACCCGCGTCCCCTGCGTCGGCAGGCGGACTCTCAACCACTGTGCCACCAGGGAAGCCCCTGAACTTTTTAATGATGCTGCTTCCTGTCTCACCAGGCCATTCATATGGCCTTGATAAATTTTGTGTCCTTGGGCCTTCCCAAGGAACATAACCATCATGCTTATCTTCTGACTGTACATATTACATCCATTCTAGCATGTCTACTTCTCTGAACTTTTTAATTTCTTTATCCATCATCTGACATTGCAGTTCATGCATTTCAGTTTTGCTCAGCTTGGCCACTGTGTGTACCATGCCATGTACTGGGAGCCACCTTATTAGTTTGTACAATCTCCTGAGGTTCTTTCCAGGACACTAAATCCTTTATCTCCAAAGAATATTCTCAGGTAAATAAATTCTTCCCTTTCCAATTCTATGTTCCAGTCCCTTTGATAAAGAATCTTCTAACACAGTGCCACTCATACATCCCAGATGGCTACTGATACATGTCAGATAGATTTGCAGCATCTTTAAATTACAGTACTTTGTTTATGAAGCCAAGTGCATCCTCAGTTGCTTGATATTGTGACTTAAAACCTAGGTATAAGCCAAGTGGCCAGGAGGGAAAGTGAGGGCAGATCTTGAGTGGTATATCTGCTGCCTCTCAGGATTATTGAGATGACTGCTCTTAGCAAAAAGGAATGGAACACTTCTGCAGGCTTAGCAGAGTCAGAGGAATCAAAAGAATCAAAATCTTCAGAAGCAATCATCCGCATGTCTAGATTCTGTGTGTTAAAGCTTCAGATTTTCCCAATGGGGGCAATGCCCTTGGTATAACAAATCTGCCAAGTTTAACCTCCTTTGAAGTTAGTCGCACAGACTAATAAATCTCAGGCCTCATGTTTGGCTTTCTCTGCACTCCTGCTGCAAAACGAGGGCTTCTTTGCCTCTACCAAGGTGTCCCTTTGGCTTTCACATCTCATTTTTAATTCATTCTTATTTTCTTTATCATTCTATTATCATTCTGTAGAGAAATTATAGCCCATAAGAGTGTGACAGAGAGGGGACTGGAATTATAGAAATTGAGGAAGGTATTAATGGTCTCCTTGCTCCTGGATGAATTCATGTCCATGTTCATAAGAGTGCACTCTCACTTGTGAATCCCATCATATCACTTCCTTTCCCAAATCTCTTCAGGATAAACCATATATATATATATATATATATATATATATATAACAAGACTGTATTATCTATTCCCCACCGAAATAGTAAACTCATTTCCTGTTGCTCCCTTTTGTGGTATTTTAAATTCTCAAAAAATATGTAAATATAGAGAAGATCAATAATTATCAACATATGTCCAATCGTGTTTTGGCTCTGCCCCAAACACGATTACTTTAAGGTTACTTTAGGATTACTTCAGAGTTACTTTAACCCCTGAATAGTATAGATGAAAATCCTAAACATAACATTTCATTGGGGAAAAAATAGCATAAGGACTAAAAAAATACAAAATAAGACAAAAGCTTTTCCAGCTATCCACCCAAAAATTTAACAATAAACCCTTAATATTAAAAAATCTAGTCAGTGTATATATCTGCATGATGTATCATAATTTATTTCCAAAGTTGTTTTATTGAAATCAGAATCCCAACAGGGCTCAGAATATTGATAGCTTGGTTGATTATTCTCTTGTCTTTAAATCTATAGGTTGTCCCTCTCTCTTTTTTCCATGACGTTTATTCTTCCTTGTGGGTGGTCATTTGCCTTGTAGAGTTAACAAAATTTTGCATTTTTCTGTGTGTATTCCTGTTTTATTTTTAACATATTTCTCCGATTTTCATGTTTTTCTTTTTTAACAAATTAGTGATTGGGAACTACAGTTTTGATTCAGATTTGATTGGTAAGAGTTCTTCATAGTTGATGTGCTACACTTCTTATTTCTTCACATTAGGGAGCACATAATATCTGGTTGTCTCAAGTTTTATGTTCTTAAAATTAATCACTAGGTTCATTCACTTAAAATCCCCCTCGATGTGTTATGATTCTTAAACACTAATACATTTAGATGTACTGTTTTCTCTATGGTTTTGAGTGCCCACAGCATACTTTACTTATATAGCATTATAAGAATTATTTTAAAGAAATAAAGCAATTAACAAGGATTAATGTGCAAGAATGCTTTCATAGAATGTTTGGGGATAGAAACACATTTAATATCAAGTAATAAAGGCACAGATAAATTATGTGGTACTTGCATAAGACGGAATGTTTTGTAGGTATTAACATGCTTTCAAAAAATATTTAATAACATGGAAAATGTTCTTAATGTAATGCTACATCAAAAAGTGCTGAAGACACAGATTGTTCCTTAAGAAAATACAAAAGCTTATCAAATGTAATTTCAAGAGCAAAGAAATAATATGTAATTTTAACTTCCTAGTGTTTCTGAGCGTCTGTAAATATACTAAATTTTAATTTAGGATAATGGATAATAAGAACCAATATTACTAAATATCAACAAACTGATTTGTAATTATATATGGCTGAATAAAGTTGTTTCTTTTGCCCTTTACTCAGTAATTTGGTGCCAACAACAAAAGTAAAAATTAATGAAAAATATTTTAAGTGCATCTTCAGTAAGAATAAAAAATATTTTTTTACCTCTCAAAAGAAGATTTTGTTAGCATAAGGAAATATGACCAAACTGAGGAAGAACCGTGAGATCATAGGATTAACAATACAGATCTCAATAACACAAAACAAAGTTCTAAAATTAGGTGACTATCCTTGTGTTTCCTGAATTAAAGTTTGGGAAAAGGAGCAGGTTTCTTCAGGAGAATTAATGAGTGCTAAGAAAACACATCGAAACCAAATTGTATGGATAAGGTTTTCTCGTATAGAATTGCTGGCATAGCAACCAAGTGAGGACAACTTGAAATCCCCATAAGAATGGCAAATAAATTATGAAGAATCCAGAATATGTGCTATGAAGGTATTTTGAAAAAGTTATAAATCTATAAACAGACATGAAAAAGTCTCTAAATCTTACCATCAAATAGAAAGCAAAATCCAAAACAATACAGAATATTAGTCCAATGTTTATATTTCCATCAATTTGAATAGTTTACATTTAACTAATTTCATGAATTAAACGTATAGACAAAACATTCACATTATTTTTATTTTAAATTTTGTTTTGTTGAACACTGGTTAGTTTGAGCATTTCATTGTATTTATCACATTTTTTACATTTCCTTTCCTGAATTTCTTCTTCCTGGCATTTATTCAATATAATATTTACCTTTATTTTTTAATGAAATCTCTTGCCCCTATATTGATTATTTTGCATTGCAGAAGTTATTTCTCTATGTTGAGATTTGTTTAAACTTTTTGAAGCTTTTGGTGTTTAACCAAATCATTATGTCTGCTTTTATTGTGTAGCTCAGAGTTTGTTATCTCCTGTATTATTTCAGTAATTTTATGCTCTATATATTTAAGTCCTTATTCCAACTGAATTTTATTTTGATTTGTATTTTAAAATCTATATAAGGAGACAAACCATCTGCTAACTAAAATGTACATATGTATTTTGCATTATCATATCATGATATTTGTGCCCTACAGAAATCTCTGGATAAAGCATACTACTGTAGTTGAAGGGACGGGCGGGGGGACAGCGTGTCCTTAAAGAGAATAACTTACCATCAAGAGAAGAGTAGGTCCTTCGAGAGAAAACAGAAACCTAACAGAAAATGTTAACTTGCTGGACAAGAGAAAACACATTTCAAGTTTCTCCTTAACCACTATTCTACAGAATGCCAAGCACTTGAGTGTATTCACTTTTGACAGTAGGGGATAGAGTGTATTAAATAATTTTGATACTCACTAGCTGATCCCATGAAGATGGGCTGCTGCTTCGGTTGCTTTGGAAAACCATAAATATCTATTTAAAACTCAGTTTGTGAACATCTGTGGTTAAGTTAATCAAATATTTTATCAACGTTTCTTCATGCATTCTCAGTTCCATGAGGTGAAAACGTGCTTCATTTTTCCCCCCTCAGTCCACCAATCACCAGAGGAAAGTTCTCCTTCGTTTGCAGCATTATGTTTTTATCAGATCAAATATTGGGCAATTATCAGCTTCATCTTGACTTGTGTCTTCAGAAATGTTGAAAGGAATCTGAAACTAGTAACTGATAAATAACTATGTCACTTTCTGGATTAAAAAAAAATCTTGTAATTTGTAAAAGTGACTGTTTCATGAAGTTACAATTTTCTGTAGATTGGATTTTATTTTCCACCTTCTTTCACTTAACTATTTTCTCATCACACCTAGTTTCTATTATTTTCTTCTGAATTCTGAGAAAAATTGAGTATGTATGTATGCCGAGTATGTATTTCATTGCATTGATTTTCTAAGGAATATAACTTGCTGCTTACTGCTATCACAATGATTTTAAATTTGATAATTCTGTTTTTAATCAGGAATAATAATTTCTTTATAATCTCTAGAATAATAAAGAGGCAATGATAGCTTTGAATCAGGTCGAAAATGGAGTGGTGGCTACACTCTGGGTTTCTGGGGTTCTAGGTATGTCCCAACCACATCTGGGGCTTCCCATGTCTAGAGGTGCCTCAAGGCCCCTATTTACTTTGTCATGTTCCCCAGGGTGGGAGTCAGCTTGCTGAATGCCTTCCTGTTTGCACCAGAGAAAACATAAGAACCCAAGTTTTTGTCTATCCCCATCTCTGCGTCAGGTCCAAGTCCTTTTCCTAGAGATATGGTAACCATTCTTTATTCCATAACCCTCATTTGAAGCCACTTCTGACCTGCAATGAAGATGAATAAAGAAAACCTGGACCATTGTTCTACATCATGGACCACAGCTCAGATTTGGACTATTCTTGCACATGGACCAGTAAAATGTATAGGACCTTAAGCCCATGTTCTTTATTTGCATCAAATGATGACCAGTAGACTGATTTTCCATCACTTTTCTTGTAGCAGGAGATGAATTAAATAAATAACTTAGGTAAAAAAAGAAAAGGAGAGAAAAAAAGGTAAAGTTAAGAGGAAGACCATGTATCACTCCCCCTTTTCTTGTTGCCCTAGATTCCATCCTTCCAAGCAAGGAATCATAACGTTTTTATATATATATATATACACATATATATACACACACACACACACACACACACACACACACTAACACATATATATAACATATACATGCACATATATATACACACGTTATTTATGTTTTGTGCAAATAAACATTCTGCACACTATATAAAAGACAAAAATTGATCAGTTACAATTAAAGTTCCCACTACTCAGCACTGCGCAAAGACAAAATTGGAAAAATCGGTTCGAGATTAGTTCTCACTTTGATGAAATGGTCTCAGCAGAGGTGGATCTAGAGGAAGTGTAAGGTGGCAGGTCTTCTATGATGAATGGCTTATTAGAGGAGAGTATGAATTGGTAATAAAAAACATGGGATTTCAGTTCACAATACTGATATAATTTGTGAGGTGAAAATAGCTAAGAATTTTTCAAAAATAATGACAGACACCAAACCATAGATCAAGGACTCAGAGGAGTCCAAGTGGGATAAATAATAAAAAAACTTTCACCTGGCATGTTGTGTTCAAACTACAGAAAATCAAAGAAAAAATCTTGAAACACACACACAGAAAAACAACACCTTACCTATGAAGAAAGAAGTATAAGATTTATAGCAGACTTCTTGTCATCAACAATGCAAGCTAAAAGAGAGTGGAGAGAAATATTTAAAATGTTGAAATAAAGGAATCACCAAGCTAGAATTCTGTATTAAGGAAAATTGTTCCTCAAAAATGAAGGAGAAATAAAGACTTTCTCAAATGAACAAAAATGAGGAATTTTTCACCAGTAGATCTGCCTTTCAAAAAATGTTTAAAGAAGTTTAATTTTTTTAAAGTTTAGAGAAAGAAAATGATGCAGGTTAGAAACTGAGATCTATGTAAAGAAATGAAGGGCATTAGAGAAGGAACACATAAAGGTAAAATAAACCCTTTTATTTTTCTTTTTCTTACTTGATTTAATATAAGTGTTCAAACTAACAACAGCAACAATATATTGGATGAGTATAGCTTATTGATAAGTGAAATGAGTGACATCAATGTTAGAAGGGATGAATACGAAATATTTTAAGGTACCTATGCACTCATAAAATAATATAGACTTATTTAGAAGTGGACTTGTAAATACATGTTGTAAATTCATGTTGCCATCCTTAGGGCAACCACTAAAATCATTTTTTAAAAAGAAGTATAACCGATTTGTTAAGAAATGAGAGAAAACAGAATCATATAAAATGCCTAATTAAACCAGATAAGGCAGAAAAGGGTAGAATATTAAAAAATAAGAAGTGCAATGAGTAGAGAACAGTACAGAAAGGGGAGAGATTAATCCAACTATACACATAATCCCTTTAAATGTGAATGGATTAAATGCAACTATAAAAATTAAAAACAGAAAATGACAGAGGGGATAAAAAAAAACAACTGGCTATATGTTGTCTGCAAGAAACCCACTTTAAAAAGAAAGACATAGATTATAAGTAAAGTGATGAAGAAAACTATACCACACCAACACTAATGAAGGGAAAGCTGGAGTAGCTATATTAATGTCAGGCAAAGCAGACTTCAAACAAGGAAAATTATCAGGGATAGAGAGAGGCATTACATAACGATAAGGGGGTCAATTTTCTAAGAAGACTTAATCCTTAATGTGTATGTGCATAACAGCAAAGTACCAAAATAAGTGAGGCAAAAACAGACAGAATGGCAAGATGAAATAAACAGCTCTATTATTATAGTTGGAGATCTCAACAGACCTCTATCAGTAATTGACAGATTCTGCTTACAGAAAATCAGTGAGCATACAGTTGAACTGAACCACCATCATTATCAACTGTATCTAATTGACATTTATAAAGTACTTATCCAACAGCAGAAGATTACAGTCATCCCTTGGTATCTGAGGGGGATTGGTCCCAGGAGCCCCTGCATATACCAAAATCTGCTGATGCTCAAGTCCCTCATATAAAATGTAGTAGTAAAATGAATGGAAATTTCAATCCAAGTTGATTGAATCCACAGATGCGAAACCCAAGAATTTGAAGGGCTAATTAAAATCACAATAAATACATTAAACGTAAGCTTTAATTTAGCTAAACAGACAATTATTATTATTTATTTATGACATACCCAATTAAACAGGACATAGAAAGTCTGAAGTATAAGTGACAGAAAGAATCTAAGGGGAGAATACTGATCAAAAAGAAATGGATTTAGTTATAATAATATCAGAAAAAGAAGTCAAAAATACTATCAGGGATTAAAAGATATTTACTATGATAAAATGTATGAATCATTAAGACCTAGTAACTCCAGCTTCTCAAGCTTCTATAAATATAGCAACTCAGTCTTCACAAGGGAAAATTGAAAATCCACAAACTGGGAAATGTTCTCACACTTCTTTCACATAATGCTATGTCAAAAAATATTTATAGATATAGACAGGTAGATGACAGATAGATGAATGAATGGATGTGTGTGTGTGTGTGTGTGCGCACATGCGCATGCATATGTGTATCTTATAAGAGTCTTGAATCAGCAACTGAATTATTGAATCTGACACTGACCTGGGGTAACATTCAGACACTTCAAAAACATCTAGATAAGTGGTCTGAGGTATCAATAACATCTATTAAACAGAAATGATACCCTCTCAAGTTGTTAGCATGAGAGATATGGAGGTCAGGTGATAAGCTGAGTTCTGACCCAAGCCCAACTCACAGTGTGCTCACTGGTTCATAATGAAATTTGTGGATATTTATCCCGTTCCTGATATATAAGTGGAAAAAACACAGTTATTGATAGAACACCCCTTGTCTTGCTTTTCAAATTTGTGTAGGAAAGCCAAATGAAACTGAACTGAACTTGTCTCCCATTCCAACAAGCTTGAAATCAACAGCAATACTGCATTTCTGGAATTATTGAAGAGATGTGTATTACTGTCAAAGATATGAAAAATGTAGTAGTTGTGATTCCTAGATATCCCCATTTAATTTGCTTACATGGCTTTAGCACAACAGTGATGGATCATGGCACATAAACATGGACTCCTGTATATTTAACAGGTGGTAGCCTGATTTTGAATTGAAACTGCTATGTCTACATATGATACCCTGACTAAAAAAGCTTATCATAGACATTACCATTGGAGATTTAGGTGTGCATCTATTGGTTTGGAAAATAATAAATAAGTAAATTTTCAATCTCCATTAAGTGTGTGTGTGTGTCTATGTGTGTGTGTTTATATGGTAAGGACCAAGGACGATAGTTCCACCTTCACGGTTTTATATAAGTATTATATCAACTCTCTTGCTTTCTACATAATACTGTATATAGGGCATTTATGATCTCAGTAATCCATAGAAAATACCAGTAATTTGCTATATTGATTACATCAGAGTGCTCATTTAACCCCTTTGGGCCCCCATGGGAGTGGAGGAAGACTGGACAGAGAGGGAGAAAGGGCCATTGAAGGTACAGTATTTACTATGGGATTTAACTCCTCAAAGGCCTCCCAGTAGCTTCAGATCTGCTCAAGAATCCTTCATGTCCTGCTGGTTTGCAGCGAGTGGCTCACAGCTTCAAGGCCTCCTCTGCCAGATGGAGAACTATTTCAAACATCCTGCCTCTATTTTGTACTGTAGCAATGCAGACAGGAGACCTGACCCCATTTTCAGGTTCTAAAGAGAAATTCTAAGTACCTGAAAGACTAAGGAACATGGTGGCTTTTATTTAAGATGTGGAGATAGAGAGCACATACCTGGACTTGGGCCTGCAGCAGCACCAAATTGCACCAAGAGTTCCCTTTATTTTCTCTCGCATCTCTGTTTCTCCTTTTCTCTCTGCTGGATCAGCCACGGGGACTCCAAGTTCTTCATTGTGTGGTCCTGGTACCAAGATTCTCCTGGGAATTATAAAGCTATTCACCTTCTACATCGAGCACTTCTTATTTTTTCCCCAGCAACATAAGTCATCCTTAAGAGGGGTCAGGGTGCTAGGTCTTAAATATATTTTAGTCATCCCTTTGTACATTAAATTCTCTTTCTTGGAGACTGCTCCTGACATGGTGTTCACCGTGCTCTCAGCTGGCCTCCTGAAGTTCTGCCCTGCCTTCCCCACCAGGTACAGTTCAGGAGCTGCCTACCTCAGGGTGATAGGTTATCTTCTAGTTGCTTTATTCCTTTCCGTTTTACATTTAGAGAGTATAACTGCAATACATAAACTTCTCTGTGACCACAGCTTTATTTGCAACCCACAGGTTTTGTTATGGCATATTTTCATTATCATTCAATTAATAAAATTCTAATTCCCATTGCGACTTTATCTTTGACCTACATAATGATCAGAGGTATGTTTTTAATATCTAACTATTTGGTAAAATATTGGTTATATAGGTTTAAATTTCTTGCTTATTCAGAGCCTTGTTTTATAACCAGAATATAGTCAATTTTATAAATGTGCCATGTGCACCTAAAAATTTATGCATAATATATATATATTCCATCATTGTTGGTGCAGTGTTTTATGTAAATTTAGGCCAAAGTTTTTAATGATGGTATTCAGATCTTCTATAATCTGCTGATTTGTTGTTGTGGTCCTATGTTACTGATCTAGGTAATTTAGATTTTTCTATTTCTACTTAGATTTTTGGAATTTCCCTTCATATATTGCATTGAAGTTTAGACTTATAATATATTCCTTGTAAAGTAACAGTGGGTTTTATTATCCTGCCTTAACGCCAGTGGTACTTTTTGCTTTCAAATCTACGTTAACATTAAAAAATCTTCTTCAATTTTACTTATTGTTGTTACGACATAATTTTTGAATCCTTTCATTTTCAATCTGACTCTTGTCTCTTGTAGGTGGCATAGAATTAGGTTTTTGGTTTGTTTCAATAATCCTTGTCCTTTAATTTCAGTATTTACAGTTAATGTATTTTCTTATAGACCGTTTACTCCTTGTTTACTATTAGTCCCACCTTGTTATGTTCCTTTTGCTCTTCTTTCTTCCTTTGAGATTTCTTCAAATTCCATTTTCCCTTGTATTAGCTTGTTATTTTTACATAAGTAGCAGTTACACATGTACCATGACTTATTAGCTCTTTTACTTCTTCTCAAGCAATGCTGAGATCTTAAATTTCTTTTACTACTTTTTCCTCTTCCTTTTGTTTAAATGCATTCTAATGTTTGATATATTATATTATTACTCTTTTTTGCTGTTAGATTTTATTTAGGTTTATCCACTTATTTATCCTTTCTGTTATACATAATTCTTTATAAAGTCCTTATTTTCATCTGTGATAATCTTCCTTCTGCCTGCAGGTCTCCCTTTAGAATTTAATTCAGTCAGTTCTGATGAGAACATATTTTCTAAATTTTGTTTGTCTGCAAATTTCCTTATTTCATCTTTCCTTCCAAACAACATTTTCTCTGCCTCTAGAATTCCCAATGCGCAGTTCTTTTTTTTAGCACTTAAAAATGTTATTCCATTATTTTCTAGTATCCAGTCAGTTTCGCTGAGAAGTAAGCTGTAATCTTAATCCTATTGTTCCTTTGAAAGTAATCTCTCTCTTTTTCCTCGGGCTACTTTTAAGATGTCATGTTTTTCTTTGCTGTTCATGAATTGTACTGTGGTGATCTTAGGTGTGGTTTTCTTTGTATTTGTTCTTGTTGCTTTTTTTTAGTGCTTGTTGAATTTAAGGCTCCATATATTCTTTTTAGTTTTAGAGAACTCTCAGCTGTTAATATTGTTTTCATACCAATCTCTCTCTCCTTTTTTCTTTGGACTCCAGTTTACACATATGATAAAAATGTTTATTGTGGCCCATATGTCTCAAATGCGCTTTTGTGTACTTTTTATTCTTTTCGTTTCCCATGCTTTAGTCTTAATATTGTTACTACTCTATCTTCCAGTTCATTTACCTCTCTTTACCTGTGTCCAATCCACTACCGAGTTTTAAATTTCGTATAATTTTTAATTCTATCAGTTCAACTTCAATCAGTTTATAGTTTCTAGTTGTCAAGTTAAATTCTTCACCTTGTCATCTATTTTCTTGAACTTGATAATATTTACCAAAATATGTATGAACTTGAACGTTTAGGTCATCTATGATTCTGATTCTTTTTTGTTTTTTATTCTAATTCTCCTTTTCTTGGTAGTCTTGGTGGTTCTTCAGTGAATACCAGACTTGGGATATGACAAGTTGTAGAGAATTTGAATGACATTACAGTTGTCCTTTGAACAACCTGGGTTTGAACTGCACAGATCCACTTATGCATGGATTTTTTTTCAATAAGTAATACAGTACTACACGATCTATGGTTGGTTGAATCCTCAGATTCAGAACCACAGATAAGAAGGGCCGACCATAAAGTTATATGGGGATTTTTGACTGCACAGGGAGTCAGCGTCTCTAACCCCTACATTGTTCCAGGGTCAACTATTTTCTTGAGGAGAGAATTTCCTATTCTTAGGTAGGGAGCAGAGGGGAAGATCACCTCAGCCACTGGACCAACTTCATACTCATTTTCCTTCTTTATAAGGTTCAATGTAGATGTTGCATCAACCTTCCTAACACATAGACACACAGACACACACACACAGACACACACATGTAGAGACTTCCAATGTCCTAATTCATATCATTAGTTTTCCACTGGGCCACAAATCTTTCATAGGTTCTGAACCCCAATTTTGTCTCTTCAGCATTATGTGCCAACTAAGTCTTTGCTTTGACTTCAGTTAGCTTTTGTTTGACTTCTTAGCATCTTGTCTTGTCTACCTATTATACATGGAAAATACTGCAAGGGAACACTGTTGCTGAATCCAGCTCCGTTCTCTGAATCTTTACTCTCTCTGTGATTTTGGTCCTTAAAATTCTAGCTGCCTTGTTATTTCTCAATTCCAACTCTGGTTTCCTTAGTCCTATGACATTGTCCTAAGATCTACTGGCTTTTCTACCTCTTAGGAGCCACATTTGGTTTCTCAGACTTTTGCTCTTCATCAGTAGTTTCTAAATGACTGGGCTAGAAACGCATGTGCAGAATATTGTTCTCACTTCAGTGAGTTTCTTTCTCTATTTTACTTTTCTAGGTCATGGCTACCTCAGTAGCTTTCTAACACTCACAGTCAAATGTTTCTTATGATTTATCTGGCCTTTCTAGTCCTGGGGTAAACATTTTCATACCTTCCAATCCAATTTAAGTAATGTATTGTTTTTACAGTGCATTAGTGGAAATTAAATGGTAAATTCAGTCAGTCATTTCATACATCAAAAAGGAAAATCAGTCAACACAACTGTCTGACTGAAATGAATGAAGAAAACAATTCAAGGTAAACAACTGTCCCAGTAGACTTGTATAAATACAGTAGTGGTGTCATGTGCAGAATTAATCTTTCCTCACCCTTAACTGCAGAACACTCTGCCAGCCAATTCAGTCACTCAAATGATACTGAATTATAATATTCCAGTTTCATTTACTCTCAGTTACTGGTGACTGCCCTTCCTTCTCCTTCATCTGTCCATCAGTGGAGAATGTCAGAGCAGGAGAATAGTAATATTGGCATATTGTAATGCACTGTCTTGAATTCTACAGCTTCAAAATTCTTAGGCTAACTCAATGATCTTAAAGAGCCTGGTGCAGAAAGGATATGTGAATTAAATCCCAGACCACTGGCTGACCCTTCCAGCACTAACATCCCTTATTCCTGGTTCTAATATATCACAGAATACTCAAGAGGAAAGTTTTGAGTGGTCAGCAGAAATATGGCTCCAAAGCAGGCACATGGAAAAGAAATGTTGTCATCTGTGAACCACTTTAAAGTTGACTTGTCTTTTACTCATAAACCAGATTCAGTGTGAATTCTGTTCTGCTAAATGTTAGAGAATCTGTTGGAGGAGTGTGGGCAATTCTTTTGAATTTTTTACTATCTTTTTGGTTTTTTAACATCTTTATTGGAGTATAATTGCTTTACAGTGCTGTGTTAGTTTCTGCTTACAACAAAGTGAATCAGCTATACATATACATATATCCCCATATCTCTTCCCTCTTGCGTCTCCCTCCCTCCCACCCTCCCTACCCCACCCCTCTAGGTGGTCACAGAGCACGGAGCTGATCTCCCTGTGCTATGTGGCTGCTTCCCACTAGCATCTATTTTACATTTGGTAGTGTATATATGTCCAAGCCACTCTGTCACTTCATCCCAGCTTACTCTTCCCCCTCCCCGTGTCCTCAAGTCCATTCTCTATGTCTGCGTCTTTATTCCTGTCCTGCCCCTAGGTACTTCAGAACAATTTTTTTTTTTTTAGATTCCATATATCTGTGTTAGCGTACGGTATTTGTTTTTCTCTTTCTGACTTATTTCACTCTGTATGACAGTCTCTAGGCCCATCCACCTCACTGCAAATAACTCAATTTCATTTCTTTTTATGGCTGAGTAATATTCCATTGTATATATGTGCCACATCTTCTTCATCATTCATCTGTCGATGGACACTTAGGTTGCTTCCATGTCCTGGCGATTGTAAATAGTGCTGCAGTGAACATGGTGGTACATGTCTCTTTTCGAATTATGGTTTTTTTAGGGTATATGCCCAGTAGTGGGATTGCTGGGTCGTATGGTAGTTTTATTTTTAGTTTTTTAGGGAACCTCCATACTGTACTCCATAGTGGCTGTATCAATGTACATTCCCACCAACAGTGCAAGAGGGTTCCCTTTTCTCCACACCCTCTCCAGCATTTATTGTTTGTAGATTTTTTAATGATGGCCATTCTGACTGGTCACACAAAAAACTTTGGCATGGTGTTCATCATCTAGCTAATCCTAACATGCAGACATTTATGAGAGTAAAGTCAGGTCTTTGCCAGAGTGGGTTGCGTATTTGGGCAACTGGGTCAAATCAAGAAGGGCAAATGTAGGCTGCCAGAGTAAATAAGGAGAGGAAAAACAAAAAGAGCGAGACATATCATTCATCAGTGATTTCCCCCCCAATATTCTTAGCCTCCACCTATCTCCATCTTACTGGTAACACAGGAAATAGACTGAAGAATCAGGTAAAAGGTCTCTACAGAAACTGAGGTAATATAGAAAATAAAAAAATAAAACATAAAATTGTAAATTTTCTTCCTAGGGATAATTGAGATGATACTTCAATAATAACATAAGATCAGGTGAAGTCTAAAGAAAGTTTAGAAAACCCGGATAAAGTAAGAAAACATCTCTTCGCCAGCATCCGAATGTTAGAGAGACACCGAGACATGTGGGGCAAGTTCTGGAGAGAAGGGAAACACAGACGCAAGCTTGACATTTGGTGCAGCTTTTCTCCTTGGGGCATTTGCTGATTCAACTCATACAGCCTAGGAGCTGAAAAGCCAAGGAGTTCAAAAGACTCTAACCACAGAAGCCAAACGGCAAGAGCTCAAGCTAAAGGCAACAACTAATGGAATGACAAGCTACACGTATCCTTAGTCTCACAGGGCTGGGGGAACCATTACATTTAAAGCCTAACAAATACAAGGGTAGTTGGGAATAGGGAGAATCTAAACGTTCACATGGTAATCCCAAAGGGCAACACCCGTAGAGGAAGGACAAGACAGAAATAGAGCAACCTTCACACAGAGTGAAAAACGGCTTTGAATGAGCTCAAACTGAGAATGGACTAAGATTTCCAGTCCCTATAGTAACTGTCTGCCATGGGCAAAAGGAAATCTTTTCAAGAGAACGATAACAACATCCTGAATGTGGAGGTATCTTTATAGTTTCCTAAAATAAGTTAAGCCCAATTTTAATATAAAAATAATTGGACATACCAGGAAAAAGACTAAATGATCAAAAGATCAAAAAAAAACAAAAAAAAGAAAGAAAGAAAGAAGGAAAAAAGAAAATATAAATAGACACAGGAGGACAAGAGTTAGTAGGCCTTGGTTAAGAAACAAAACAACTATGATTAAACAAAGAAAATAGACACACGGCAAATAAGCATATGAAAAGATGCTACACATTCCATGTCATCAGGGAATTTTAAATTAGAACAATAATGAGATACCACTACACACCTATTCAAATGTCTAAAATCCAAATACTGAAATACCAAAGTTGTTGACGATGCAGAACAACTGGAATTCTCATTTGTTGCTAGGAGGATACTTGGCAGTTTCTTACAAAACTAAACATACTTTTACCATACAGTGATCTAGTAATCATGCTATTTGGTATTTACCCATAGGAACTGAAAAGTTACATCCACATAAAAACCTGCACGTGGATGTTTATAACAGCTTCTTTCATAATTGCCAAAACTTGAAATCAACCAAGATGTTTTTCAACAGGTGAATGGATAAACGAACTATGGTATATCGGTACAAAGGAATAGAGGTCAGCAATAAAGAGAAAAGGCTATGTAGCCATGAAAAGACATGGAAGAAGCTTAAATGCATATTGCTAAGGGAAAAAAAGCCAATCTGCAAAGGCTACATGCATATTATATGATTGCAGCTATATGAAATTTAGGAAAAGGCAAAAGTGTGGAGACAGTCAAAAGATCAGTGGTTGCCAGAGGTTGTGGGGAGGGAGAAAAGGATGGGTGAAGCCCGGAATTTTAAAGGCAGAGAAACTCCTGTGTATGGTTCTGTAATGGTGGATACAGGCTATTGCACATTTGTCAAAAATCATATAATGTACAAAACCAAGAGTGAAGTCTAAAGTAAACCATGGACATTAGTTAGTAATAATGTGTCAATACTGGTTCATTAACTATAACAAATGTATTACGCTAATGTAAGATATTAGTAATAGGGGAAACTGGGTAGAGAGGTAAGGAGATATGAGAACTCTGTCCTTTCTGCTTAATTTTTCTGTAAACCAGAAACGGCTCCGAAATAGTCTGTTAATTTAAAAAACAAATCTAGACCTGCATACAAAACTTGCACGTAAATCCAACCACAGCAGCATTATTCATAAGAGCCCCAAAGTGGAAATACCCCAAATGGCCATTTACTGTGAATGGATAGATGAAACATAGTAATATCTACACCATGGACTATTATTCAGCCATAAAAAGAAATCAAGTACTGATGCATGCTACAACATTGCTGAACCTTGAAAACATGCTAAGTAATTGTATGATTCCATTTGTATGCAATGTCCAGTCTAGACAAATCCGTAGAGACAAAGTATATTAGTGGCTGCCTAGGGTTTGGAGAAATGGGGGAGTGAGTGACCTATAATAGATTCTTTTTCTTTTGGGGGGTGGATGAAAGTTCTAAAATTGATTGTGGTGGTAGATGCATAACACATTAAATTGTACACTTTAAATAATATGGAAAGTAAATTATATCTCAATGAAACTATTATTTAAAATTATGATTAATGTATTAAAAAAAGGACAACATGTACAATTTAAGCAAAAATTGTCTGTGAAATGCAACCAAAAGAAACTTCTAGAATTAAAAATGCTGAAATTAAGCACTCAGAAGATCGGTTGAACAGTACTTTAGTCAAACAAAAGAAAGGATTACAAATGTCAATTAAAAAATAACTACACTAAAATGTGGAGGGAAAATGACGGAAAACAGAGAAATAAGTACTTAAGACATATAGAGTATAT
Source organism: Stenella coeruleoalba (assembly GCF_951394435.1). Taxonomy (NCBI): domain Eukaryota; kingdom Metazoa; phylum Chordata; class Mammalia; order Artiodactyla; family Delphinidae; genus Stenella; species Stenella coeruleoalba. Next base: position 32,723,606 of record NC_137153.1, on the reverse strand, counting down.
ATAAAACACTGTGTCTAGCCAGCCCCAAGTCACACAGCCTAGGGAGGAGACACACAGCCTACCTGAATCACAAGGACTTCTCCAAAGGAAAAATGAGGTTCTGATGCCAAAAGTGGATGGAATGAATTGCAAAGAAAAAGAACAATGGTAAAGTATAATCTAGATATACATCGGTAAATACATAGGTTCCCTGGGGTTGTGATCTGGTACAAACAAACAAACAAAAAAAGATAAGACTCATAGTAGAGGCTGCTAGATTCTGCTGAGGAAAATGTCCAGGGAGGGAAGTGTTGATTTATTTCATTATTTTTTTAGAGTCCACATATAAGTGACATCATGCACTATTTCTCTTTGTCTTATTTCACTTAGCATAGTGTCCTCCAGTTTTATCCATGTTGACTTAAATGATAGGATTTTCTTCTTTTTTAAGGTTGAATAATATTCCATTGTGTATATATATACCATATTTCCTTTATCCATTAATCTACTATGGACACTTATGTTGTTTCCATACCTTGGCTCTTGTGAATAATGCTACAATGAACATGGGAGTACAGATATCTCTTCTAATAATGACGATGTTTCCTTTGGATATATACTCAGAAGTGGGAGTGAGGAAGAACTTATGACACAAATCGACCATGTGTAAAAGATGTTGTAGGAATGAAAAAGTCTGAACATCTAGGAAGAGTGTGGAGTATTTGGAAAGGTCATTGTTCAAGGTCATACATAGTTTAAAATTATGACATTTCAGTGAGCCTGTGTGCATGAAGGCTTGCTTATATTCTGGGATTTGAATATAGTGCAAAGAAGTGTTGCTAAATTTTCGATCAACATCAAAAACAGGGTGGAAATGTTTTTTCTTTTATTATGAAACTGCAGGAAAGGCAAGCCTAGAATTCTAGGCCCACTAGAATCTTCCCTGATGATAGTGCTAATTTAGGAGAAGAAGGAGGATCCAAGGCCATAGAACAATTCTGAAAGCAAAATAAGACTGCTGAGTCTTCACCCAGTGTATGAGATTAAGTTTTAATGGCATATGATGAAGTGGCCATGACACAGCCGGCAGAGCTCGTTGAGTTGTTGAAAATGGCTCTTGAAGCTACAGGAAATGAACAGTAGACATAGAAAAAGAACAAGGTAAATCCCAAAGAGTGGAAGGACAAAATTAATCAAGAGAAAAGTCAAAAATAGAGAAGAAAAGCAGTAAACTTGACAAATAAAACCAAAAGCTTGTTCTTTAGAAAGACCAATAAAATAAGCAATATTTGGCAAATATGATAGTGATGGGACTAGCTATAAAGCAGAGAGTTTTTTTTTTAATTACAAAAGAATACCATGGTAGCTTTATACTAACACATTTGAAACTCTGGACAAAATGGCTGATTATTGATTAGTTATGTGCAGCCATTATTTACTCCTGTTTTGAGTAGAGAATACAAGTAGCTTTATGAAAATAGAAAATATAATCAAAGATATACACCTTAGAAAGACATCAGTTATTTTCCAATGTATTAAAAAATTAGAAGAGTCCTAATACAAAAATCAGATATGGAAAATTTACCCAAAAGTAACTAGAAGCACATTTCTTTTAAGATCTTAAGTTCTACCTCACATTAGCAAATAGATTCCAGCAACGTATTTTTAAAAAGTCATTATGATCAAGAGGGATTTATCACCATAAAGCAGATTTTTCCCCTAATTGGGATTCGGGCAGATGAGCTATGGGACTTTTCCAATCTCCAAAACTAATGACAAGAATAGTGACAGAAAAATAGGAGGCTGCAAGCAAAAACATTCAGGGAATGAGGAGAAATGAATGAGATTTAATAGATGATTATGACAGCCAGGATAGCACAGTTTGTTGGCACATACTTCATACAAGCTGAGGCTTTGGTTTTTTTGTTGTTGTTTTGTTTTTGGTTTTTTTAATTAGGAGAAATGTCTTAGAAGCAGCACTGTGGGGGGGAAGAGAATGACAATCTAGTCTCTAAGCTCTACAACAGAGAGTTGTCCTTCTCTGAGGAGACAGTAAGGAAAGCTGTGTCATCAGGGGAAGTCAGTTTTTTTTTTTTTTTTTTTTTTTTTGCGGTACGCGGGCCTCTCACTGTTGTGGCCTCTCCCGTCGCGGAGCACAGGCTCCGGACGCGCAGGCTCAGCGGCCATGGCTCACGGGCCCAGCCGCTCCGCGGCATGTGGGATCTTCCCAGACCAGGGCACGAACCCGTGTCCCCTGCATCGGCAGGTGGACTCTCAATCACTGCGCCACCAGGGAAGGCCGGAAATCAGTTTTTTATTCAAGTCAGAAGATAAAGGAAACATTAAAGGAAAATACTGAAGATTGGGAATTTTGGTAATGACAGACTATATATTCTAAAGGATACACAGAAACTATTTGGGGAGTGAGGGATTGGAAAGAGACGGGAGATTAGATCAGATCAAGAGATGTAAGAGGTTACGGGGATAAAAATTAGTATTTAAATATCTTGAATGCTTGGACTTTTGGTAGTTACAGAGTAAAATGGGAATAAAAGCATGATGAGATTAATCCTGCTGGTCTTCTGGGGGAAGGTAAGTGGTGAAAACAGAGATATGGAGACACGCTGACTGCACTGGTGGGGAGTACTGGTTATACACCATACTGGTGGGCTTTCAAAATGCTAAATGGAGGTGGGGTTCTGGCTAGGGAAGGGGAAGTCTATATCGACTTGGACAACAGAATTTGGGGGGGGGGTGGCGATTTATTAAATCCAAGAGAGTAAAATATATCAAAAACAGTGGAGGTCGGGAATCAGACAATGTGAAGAAGTTGGGGAGAGAGGAGGAATTGATTGGGGGTGGGCTGTCCCTGAGTCATTACCTGGTGGTGAGCACTCCTTAAAAGACAGAGCTAGGGAGTAGAGGTTTACCTAATGCAGTGCTGGAATTAATTAGTTGAGGTAAAATATGTTTAGGAACATAGGAGTCTATCACTCACAAGTGTGGAAAAAAATTTCATCTCCCAGTAGAGACACTGCATTTTACACTTGCCATAAGGAAGATGAGTGTTGATGGGGGTCTGTATGATCATGGGCTGATGATCCATAACACATATAGTCATAAAGATAAATGGGTTCTAAGTGGATCTGGTGATAGATTCTATTCACACTTCTGGTACTTCTTATTAAAATGACTACAAACTCATTTCAGGGATATATGTTCTTTGCAATTAAAGATGAAAACCAGGCCCCTTAATGAGCCCGTATAGGGTAATACATTGTCTAGTATTAGCATCATGCTATTGCCACTTTTCAGGAAGCACTGTTCGCTAGAGTCTTTTCGTAATTTTACAGATAATCATGAAGTGTAATGTAATCACGGGAACGCATTTACAGGAAAACTTCATTTATTTGGCATGATTGGGAAATAATGTTCCTACCTTATTATTTTAGATAACTCAAACATCCCCCTGGAGAATCCAAAATTTAAAGAAAAAAATCTGTTTTCAATGAACTTCTTTTACAATTTTGTTGTTTCTTTAAATACGGTAAAAGAACATAATTTAATCCTTTCTTGACTACTTAGACTAAGCAGGCTAGAGTCATATCTGAAAGCTAGGTAGCCAAGGCCAAGATATTTAACTTCTCTCAACTTTCCTTTTCTCTTCTATAAAGTCAATACCAATTTTATAGGGTCATTATGAGAATTTAATGAGATAATGCAAAGAGAGCTTAGCTCCATTTCTGTCACACAGAACACAATCAAGGGTACCTATGATTATCAGTAGCCTCATCAGATCAGCACCTTAATTAGTAACATCAAAATCTGCCTCCACTCCAATCAAATGATGGCATCAGATCATATGACCCTCGACAAAATGACCCTAGACTACTGAGGTTTTGAATTACAGTTCCGTGTTTTTCAGTATCTTCACTCTTTGCTGCAGTGTGTGTGCCTATACACAACTGCATTAATTTTTCTCTTCAACCACTGGATTTTCTGTTTCTAATATATTCTGGTATAACAAACTTGATACCTGAATTTACTAGGACTGTGTAGACTAAGTATAAAATTAATTTTGAATGACAGCCAGAGGGCTTCTGTCATAAGCAAAGTCATGGATATTAGTGTATGAAATTGGTGACATCCACGTTGGTTATTGAGAAACATTTCTTGAATTCATCTCAACTTTTCAAATATTTGTCAGGCATCTGTTATATAAAGTCTAGATCACTGTCATAGACTTTTATTTCATGATCAAATGCATTAGAGCACTTAGTATGTTCAAGATGTGCTGCTGTACTAGGTATTAGGAATGCAAAAGTGATGAGCTAGGCCCTACTTTTAATTAGGGAGGCTGACCAGAATCTTCGCCATTGTAATATCTTAAGATTGGTATGGAGGATCAGGCTTAAGTTATTTTACCTAGACCTGAGTTTTCTAGGGGCAATGATATTTAACTTGGTTAAGTAAGAGTCAGACAAATAAGTGAAGAGAAAGGCAGGGACATTGGAAGTGTAAAAGTCCAGAGGTAATAAAGAACTTGGAAAAGTTGATGACCTGAATAAAGCTCACTGTAGGCGGAACCGGAGGATAATACTGAGTTGTAATGCTGAGTACGTACATTAAGCAGGGACACGGATAGGCAGACTGTGTAAACCATGGTAAAGATTTTGGGCTTTTCTCCAAGGATTATGAAGGGCTGTTTAAAGGTTTAATCTGTGAAGTGATATACTCAGGCTTATGCTGAGTATATCATGTTTCAAAGGTCATTTTATGTTAACCACAGATAATGGATGGAGAGTACAAGTCAAGGGATGGGGGACGGTGAGCATGCTGCCCAGTGGTCCAGGGGGGGAGACTGCAGTGACCCACACTAGAGCGTGGGCAGTACAAATGGTAGGGATTTTCACGAGGGAAAAACGGTAGGACTTGAAGACCAATAGAATAAAGGGAATGAAAGAGAGGTAGGTGTCAAGGCTGACTTTGTGTTGCCCAACTTCACAGTACTGAACAAAGGAATACTGACAAGGGACCACACTTGAAAAAGAAGGTCGAGAACTGAGACTCAAAACTTGGCAAATTTGAGGTACCTTTGAAGTATATACTTATCCCCTGGGAAGGGACCAAAAGGTGCCCATTACTGTGTGTACTCCAACCTCTTCTGCTGTTCCATCAGTCAAAAGTCCTGATAGTATGTCCCAGCAAGGCCACTTCTAAATTTTTACCAAGAGGAAAGAAATGAAAGTATATCATCCACACAAAGACTTGTAGACAAATATTCCTAACAGATTTAGTTATAAAAGACAAGACTGGAAACAACCCAAATGCCCATCAGGGAGTGCAAAGTTAAATTGTGGTATATTCTTGTAGTGGAACACTATTCAGCCATAAATAAGTAAGTGAATAAATGGAGTAAGCTATTGATATGTTCAACGACATGAATGAATCTCAAAATCATTATGCTGAGTAAAATAACCCAGACCAAGAAAAAAAGCATAATGCCATTTTTATAAAATTCTAGAAAATGTAAACTAATATATAGTGAGTAAAGCACAGAGAGAAGAATGCTGCACAAGAAAACACTGGGAATTATAACATATTTGGTATTTTGATTGGGATGATGGGTTTGTGGGTCTACGCATATATTAAAACTCACAGTATTTAGTATACTTTAAATATGAACAATGTATTGTGTGTAAATTGTACCTCAATAAAGTTATTAAAAAGTCAACCCCCTGATCACCTGCTTCCAACCAGGTGAGCTCTCATTCCCTGTTCTATGTCCCATCATAACAACCTGTTTGATAATTAGCAGCATACCTGTTTGCTCCTTCTCTCCCTGTGGATTTCCAGCTGGGCGCCAAAAGAGACTAAGCCCCTTTTGTTCCATGTGTCTCTTACAAACCTAACACAGTGAATGAGAGGATGAAGCATTGGTAGTCTCACTCATGCTGGTAAATATCTGAGAATGAACACCTTTTCCTATCAAATCAGGTCCTACGAGGACAGGGCAATAGGGGATGGATCAATGGTGGATACTAGGAAAGGTGTCTGCTTACGGTGCTCTCATATGCAAGTGAGGGACAGGAGGGTAAACAGGAGAGGGAGTGAGATAGTTAGGAAACAATGCTTTAACTTGAGACACATGTAGAAACCAGTAAAGAAAAATCTACGTGGAGGTGGAACGCAATATAAAAACTATCCCATTTAATTTATGCTACCTATGAGACACCAAAGAACAATGCTTACATTTTAGGAATGGTGTTGGAAGTGCAAATCGAGAGGGAGATCTTGTGCATATGTTAGATGCAGCCGTCAGGGAACACCCATTCTGGAATGAAGCGATGTCACGTCACTTTGGGGTTTCACTGTCATTCAGCTTCACTCTGAGCTCACTGCCCTCAGGAAGCTAGCAGGTTAGACGCTTTAACTGAGAAGGGAAAGCTTTGAGTCCTGGGAGATATTCCTGTAGCTGAGAGTTTAATTTTAACTAAATGGAAACGGCTCATGAAATAAAAGCAAGATTGAGCCTTTACGGAACATTTTAGGATTGTACAGGGCGGCAGTCCCAAGATGAAAAACCAGGGTCCAAAGGTAATCTTAAAAAGATGCCTGTAGGGTCACTTAAAGCATCTGAAATGACCTACCATGGAAAATAAAATCCTAATGGGCAAATCCTTGTGCTTTATCTATACATACAAATGGAAAGTTAGATAGTTATCTAGCTGTTTTTAGATATTCAGCTTTATGCAAACGATGTTATTCTTAACGGCATTTTTGTAAGGCCCTCATTGCATACCATTTTAATTAAATTTTTATTTATCTAGCCACTGTGTTCACTGCCACGGAGCTGTAAATTATAATTTAAGATATAATTATTTCCTGATTTCAAGGATTAGCCTCTCCCTGCGCTACGTAAATAATACTTAAATAATATGATAGAAATTCTGTGATTCAACACTCAACTGAAAGATAAGAACAGTGTTTCAAGGGGGTTGGAAGAAGAGAGATCTACGTAAGCAATATGGAACAAGTAACTTTGCAAAGAAGAGATGGGCTTTGAGGCTACTCTTGAAGGATTCTTGAACTGGGGAAGTGATATAAGATAGAGAAGGGCATCCACATAGGAGAACAGGAGGAGTACAAGAGAGATACCACAGAAAGCTCTCAGGTTTCCCTCCTTGTTAAAAAAAAAAAAATCTTATGGTGTCTGAGTTTGTTCAAAGTCTAAGAAAAATACTAGCATAGGCAGGGCTTCTCTATAATGGTGTAATGATCGAACCTGAAATAGAAACCACCTCAGGACAGAGGGAGGGTAAAAAGGAGTCAATTTCTCATTGTCTCCCATCAACACCCACTGTACTACACATAGTTCATAGATTAAAATCTTTTTTGACTGTGGACCTCAGATTGGACTGCCTGGGAGTATGGTGTTCCACAGCACAGGCTAGTTTTATCTGTTTCTGGATTTATTTTAATGCTTATTTTAAACTTCTGTAGTGAGAGATACTCTAGCAGGGTACTAAATATCAAAATAGAATTCGCCTTTACTAATGGCTTTAAAGTTAATGTGGGTTAGGGATTATAAAATTATAGATATTAGTATTTCCCTACTGTGTGATGAAAGCAACCCATGCTATACCATGCATTTAAGAAATGTCACCACACAAATCCCAAGATGGTCTTCCTCCACAATTCCAATGGCCAAATCCTTCAGGAACAGAATGCCATCCTCTTCTTAAATAATAATGTTAGATATAGTACTATTTTTAGAGTTGCTTGAGGGTTTGTTTTCTTGGTTTTTTTTTTTTTTTTTGCGGTACGCGGGCCTCTCACTGTCGTGGCCTCTCCCATTGCGGAGCACAGGCTCCGGACGCACAGGCTCAGCGGCCATGGCTCACGGGCCCAGCCGCTCCACGGCATGTGGGATCTTCCCGGACCGGGGCACGAACCCGTGTCCCCTGCATCGGCAGGCAGACTCTCAACCACTGCGCCACCAGGGAAACCCTGGTTTTTTTTTTTTTGATGTTAACTATAACAGGCCAAGTAGGAGGCATAACCAATATGAGAGGCAGATCAACTTGCCTAGGGCCACAGATACCGCAAATAAAAGAAAATAATTTTAACACGTATTTAATATTTTACAGGTTCTAGGCAATATTCTATGAACTTTCACATACGTTAAAATCACCATAACAACTGTGTGAAGAGAATATTATTAGCCCAATTTTATGGATGAGGAGACCGAGGCTCAGTAAGATTAAAAGCAACAGAACACAGATATAAACTCAGGTCATCTGACCCCAATCCCAATATTCTGTGTAATCATCATGTTTAAAGTAACATGTATTAGGTACTTGCTCTATGCCATCTTCTCTGCTAAGTGTTTTATATAAATCATCTCATTCCCAGCATAATGTCCCTAGAAAGGAGTATCACTGGCTAACATTCACAGATTCAGAAACAGGTTGATCAAGGTCACACAGCTGATAAGTAACCCAGCTAGAACTTGAAATCTGAGTTTAGAACTAACACTCTTTATTAATATATTTTGCTGCCTCTTAAAGGATAGTGCAATCCTAAAAGTGAATTCAGTTACAGGTATTAGGACCTTATTCAGGCAATATCTATGTGATAAAGTGAGGGAGAAAATCCATTCTCTTGGGGAATCAGACAGCAAGCACACATTGAAATCTCATTAGAAATCAGTTACAGGAAATAATACGTTTAAATGTTTCAGTATATCATCCTCCTCCACAAAAAGGACACTTCCATTTTCGCTTAATATCCTATCCTTAATTAGCAATGACAAGAGCCTCAATTATGGATTGCTTTCTATATGTGCCTAAAGCCATGCTTAGCAATTTATATAAAATATCTCATTTAATCCTCACAACCAGACTATTAAGTCTATGATTTCTTCCTGTGAATCAAGGGAACAGTATACAAAGCTCAAAGAACTCGAACAGGGACTAACCTACCTAGTTAAGGGAAGCAGAGCAATTCTGGCCCACAAACACCTTGGAAGCTAATCATCTCTGCCCTTCACATGGAAGCCACAGTTGTGAGATTACTCAGCAGTCACCTGGTGAGATGTAATGCATTTTATCTGATACGACTGTGGGAAATGTGCTATAAAAATAAACCCAGTGTGCCTTGCTTGTTGTGCCGAAGAAACCTCCCTGGACAGTGTGAGTGGGTAAAATATTGAAGAAATACTGCTGCCCATGATTAGAGTTAGAGGGATGGAAAAAAATGAAGCATATATTTGAGAAGGGGATAAACAGCCACAGACTTCCTTACTTTTGTCCAGAGAATGTGAGCAATTCAGCAAAGAGCTCCTAGCCTTCGTCTGTGTAAAACTATTGCTAGACGTTAACTTGCCAGGGCTGCAGGACCCAGCACCTCCTGCATGTATACCCTGTCAATGGAATGTGAGCAAAGGTAATGAATGCCACTTCTGGGATGGAGTGATTAAGAGCAGAGCCTCTACACCCTTTTCTCCTCTGTCTTCCAACTACATCCAAAGGCTTTGAGGCCCTAGGAAATAGAGTCAGGACACAGAAGAAGCCTGGGCTCCTAATTCACTTCATGGAGAAAAGATCTCAGCAAATAAAAAATATCGTGTTGGATTATGTCCTTAAAAGCACAAACTCTATTAGATAGATTTCCATCTTGGGCAGGTGAATACTCAAATACATAATAAGACTAAATAAAATATTTTTCTCCTGATATTCTGTTCATAAGACTATAATGATACTTGTCCAACTGTACAATAATTATGTGTTAACCTCTATGACTCCCCTCAAGACTGGGAGACCCTCCAAGGTAATGATAATGACTTTTTCACCTTTCCAGCTCAGCACCTAGATCAATACCAGGGATAGTATCCACAGTAACAAATATTTTGTGAATATATGAATGATGTGTAAATAGATGAATACAAGTATGAATAAATGAGTGAAGAGACTGGAGTATACAGAGAATAAAACAATTATTTTCATAACAAGACCACACAAATTACTTTCCATTTGACTTTAGAATGCATTTTGGAACTTATATTTAAATGTGGGTGTGTCCAAATCAATTCAAAATCATTCAAATAATAGAATTAAGTCAAACCATGAGAGGTTAAAAAAAAAGAAAAGAAAAAAGCTCGTCTCTTTTGTTCTTCATCCTCAATTTCTCTCCCTAAACCTTTCTGGCTTAGGCAAAGCACCAACCTAACTTGAATTGTCCTTTTTCATTCAAAGTGTGTTACCTTCCTGCTGAGTGTCTTAAGTAAAAGATAAAGAATAAATATGTTCTCAGCTCCTGTGAGGCTGCAGGTTTAGTCTAGGTAAAGAAAGGGTAAAATAGAGAAGTTTGCCATTTTTTATATGACTTTCAAAGTTCTTCAAGGCTGTTTTAAGTCACATACCTGAATCAGAGGGTACCAAGCAGTCTGCTTAGGTATACAGTTCTGAATCTAATGTTTGTAAGTGGGACATGAGATAATGATCCCCTCAACCCTTGGGGCTGCCTGGTACAGCCTGGGTTACCCAGAACCCTGCAACTATTCACATTCAGCCACAAAGCCTCTCTAGGGTCTCCCAGGAAGGTTACCCGAGAGAGAGAGAGTCAGACAAAAGGTCAAAAGTGGTCTCGGATGGCAGACACAGTGAGAAACGCCACACCCATGGGTCCATCAAAGTTCTCTCGCCATTCAACCAGCGGGCATCAACTTGTGCAACAGCCAGCGGCGAGTATGCCAATGCTCATGGTGAACAAGAGATTGCTAGGACTGCTACAAGAACTAATGATCCAGAGCAAAGATACAGCAGGTCAGGGGCGGGAGTCCCAGGAGACCTTGTCAGCGTGGGTTTAGGTGGTTACCTGCCCATCTCTGTCTTCATGTAAAGATGATATGACCGCCTAGTGGATGTGAAGGCTCTACCACAGTCTGTGCCTTCTACCATCATTATTGGGACATACCTTACAAAAGCAACCACCAACTTGGAACGAAATCAGTCTCATACACATCATCAGATGATACTGCAATGAGTTTTTGTGTGCCAAAGAAAGAAGAAACTAGATTCTTTGAAAAACACTGGCTTGAAAATTTTTGATCGTAAAAATGATTAAAATTTTCTTGTCTAATGTGACGATCAAAAATAGATGTTATTAAAACATTGATTAGAATTACAGTCACAACTTCAAGAATAAGACCTGGTAAACAAAACAAAACAAACAAAAAAACCAAAAAACACTTATGTTTGTGGAAGCAACTACAAGTTTCTCAGTAAAAATCCTGAAAAGCATTACTTGAAAATTATGTAAATTAAGTATTTGATATCTTTCCCAATACTTTATACTTTATTATGGCTTGTTATTTTAAATTTTTATTTATATTAGTTGTTTTACTTTATCATTGTTTAATATAAAGGCTATACAATTTTTACCAAGCTCCATTTAGATCCCCTCTAGTTTATTCTAGTATAGCATACAAGTATCATTTAATAAGTGTGCCATGAAGTGAAAACAGTAAGCAGTAGTACCTACCTATATAAGCAGCATATTAATATTCACAACTAGACAATGTGTTCTAGAGTCGAAGGGGGCAGAACCCAGAAGATACCCTTAGCCTACTGATTAGGTAAATATTCAATTTAAGATGATATATTCCCCTAGACCACACAAAAAATAGATACCAGTGTAATAATAAGATTTGAGGTCTGTAATTTTATCTAGCAATGTAGCCCTTAAGGCAGCAATCGCTGGTGTTTCATGAATTAATTGCCTACCACGGAGCTTTTCAACATAGAATACAAATTAATCCCACACACCTTACTATTATAAAATTTACTTACATTTTTCATGACACACGCAGAATCTAAAGATTTATAAATATGGAGTAGATAATGCTTTCCATTTAAATTTGGCATCAAGCTATCGCTCTGAGCCCAAAATAACAATGCAGACAACGCTGGTTTAAAAAAAATCCCAGATTTACTTAATTTTGGCTGTTTGTTCCTTTGCCTAAGTGTTTGGTTTTTTCTTTTTTTTAATCTTACTCTCTAAAGCCAAGCCAAAGTTCTTTCTTCGAAGAATCAGATTTTTTGACTGATGGTGAAGCAGATGGATCACAAAATTAGGAGGTAGGACAACTGGATATTTCTGATTACAACTCTTTTACAGATTTGTTTGCTTGAGTATGGTTTTTTGCTTCTTATTTGAGCTACAGTTTCCTCATCACTAGAATGAAGGTTTTCGTTAAATATTTCTGAGTGTTCTTTTGAGCATCATGTGAATTTGTGATCCTGTCTAACTTGTTGCAGAAAAAATTTAAATGTATATAATCTTAGAAGTATTTATACTAGTTATAAATTCAAACAAAGTAGGGATTTTAAACGCTGAATTATCCTGATTTTATGCCATGCTGCCACTAATAAACAAACAGCAAGTTCCCTGATAGTGATTCTCTATTATGGGATATTGATATATTTTGGGATTTGGAGGTTGGATTGACCTCCCCCTGTTTACAAGACACAACCTTCTGATTTGCCACCTGCTACGTCTCCTATTCATCTTTTTGTAAGACTTTTTAAACATTAAGCAAAACCCTCATGGTACAGAATTTCCCACAAGTGGCCCACATTTGAACAGTAGGATTCAACTGAGACTTGAAGATGGGCCACACGCAGCACACCCTGCTGACATGTTCCTCTACCCACGTCCCTCCTTTTCTCACTGCCTGGTAATTGAAGTGTATTTTTGTCAGTGGTGTCAAAGCCTGTCTCCTAGGCTGTCTGATTATTTTTAAATCCCCGACAAGTCCACCACAGTGACCCAGCTCCTTGCACTTCATAGGTGCTCAAAATCTATTGGCCAAGCCAACACGTCTCTCTCAGTTTCTCTAGACTTGCAGGTCCTTAACTGCAGACCCTAGGGTGACTGGGAGACACAGCAGCTGGCCTGGAAGAAACTGTGCATAAACCACAGATTTTTACTTATGCAGCTTTGTGCATTAATTCTGGATAAGCACATGATAGAATGTCATATGTGTGAGTTTTATTTTTCAGGTGTAGTGATGGTGGGAAAGAGGCTGGTAATAGCTATTGTAGACCACACTGCATTACAAAAAATCTGATAAATCCAAGCAATTCAATTCAAAATGGTCAATTAAGGGGAAAAATGCAGTCATTTAACTTGATAATTCTACATGATACATTAAGTCTCTCACAGACTCCACCACAATGAAAGCGAAAAGAGTTGAATGAAGGTAGAGGAAGATTTTCTTTAAGGTCCACTACTTGATTTCTTTTAGCTCCTAAATATGTGGGAAGCAGTAAAGCATGGTGCTCAGGCCATTGTACTCACCTGATCTTGGAGTTGGGCAGTGTAATTTGTGCACTGGCTGAACAGATGGATAACTGATCATAGGCAAATTCTTAACTTTTCTCTTCCTCAGTGTCTTCATCTGTAAAATGGGGATATTATTGGTACTTACTTCTTAAGAGCTTTGTGAGGATTAACTACACTAATCCATGGACAAGAGACACGTTGTCTACATAACAGGTGCCCAATAAGTTACAGTGATTGTGTTGTGTTGTTGATAATGCCCATGACAACAATGATGGCATATGTCTATTTTTATCATTATAGTGTGATTACACGTCATATATGTTGTATCTCCTTGTTCTGAGATTAACATAGCCACTTTTAGAAACCACCAAAAGGCTCAACAGTATTGGTGAGAAACATCTGTGAGCAACAAACATTCAGACACAAACATTCAATTAAGACGACCGCTTCCAGAAGCAGTCTCTGAAGCATGTCTGATCTAGAAGGGATGCCCCCATGCACTTCCTGCTGGGAGAGAATCTTCTATTGTTGCCAGTCAGGATCATTCCCTGTTGGTTTAAATTAACCCGAAAGATCCTCAGCAGTTTAGGTATGTTTAGCTCAACATCGCAGATTGTTTATACCTGTGATGCAGGCACGTCAAAAAAACAACCACTGAGCCACACTGGCTTAGGGTTTCCAGCTGAAGCTACAGCGGTTCTTTTCTGTAAGCACAGGAAATCAGCCAAGCTCAGTTTGCTTAAGACATTCAGGTAAACCGTTTGCTTTGTCAGAGCACTCTCTCCCAGGAACGACCAAGATATTCTGAATCATTTACTTCTTTCCCATTTGCCATTCTTTTCATGAGGTGGATTCCCCAATCGTAAACACAAAGAAAGTGTTTAATCAGAAGCAGCCAGAAGTGATTGGTGATAACTGGGATTTAATGGCTCAATCTCAAATCTAGTTTCAGTTGTGTTTCACCAGAGATTTTTTCAGATTCTTGCTATGAGAGTTTGGCAGAAGACAATAAAAATCATGATTTCCTCATTTTTTTCTGATGTTTTGCTATGGCACTAAATAATATGTTCAGTATTCCCCTGGATATATATAAAGCACTTTACGTGGTGTGTTCATCATTTGCCTCTGACTAAAATGTCCAAATGACTGAGAATTAAAGAAAATCATTATGGAAGGAGCAAAGGATGTGTACCAAGATGTTCACTAAAGCATTGTCTACAATTGTGAAAATGAAAACATATATTATAAACTGTATAACAATAGGCATGAAGTATTTACTACTACATGGACTACTATGAAACCATTAAAATAATGATGTAGAAACAAAAAAATGTGAAAAATGGGTTTTAAAATAAAACAATAACACACTAATATTAGATTATTTAGTTATTATTCTGGGTCCAACCAGAAGAAAAACAAACAGTAATTTGAGCACGGAAAGTGTAATGAAAAAACTATTAATTATGAAAGAGGATTAGAGTAAGGAAGGAATGGCCAGCGACAAGTAAAGAGAACGCCAAAACACACAGTTAGCAGAAATAAGGAGAGCCGCTAACCCTCCAGTTGAAAAGAAGACCTCCTCCTCCCTGCCCACAGGACCGAGGTCCAGACCCGGTTGAAAAGAGCATGACTGTGGCTCACTGGATGGTAAAGAAGCTGCTGTGATGTCTCATGGTGGAACTTTCTGGAAATATGCCCTCTGTAAGTTGCTGGAAATCCACATTCTAGGGTTCCAGTAAAACTATGCACGGGGAGATTTCTCACCTGAGGTGCTACTCCAAAACTGCTTGATAGAAGATGCTGACGGAAGCTGTCGTCCACTGCTCTCTCTACGCACTGCTGAAGCCGACTACCGGAGAAACTGTGAGCCCCGGGAGCCGGGCTGACGACGCCCCCGGAGCTGCAGGAGTGAGTGGGTGCTGAAGACGCCACCAAGAGCCTTCCCAGCAAGCACCGGGGCATCACGAAGCAACACCTTCCTCAGGTGCCATCAATTAGGAAAGCCTAACATCACACGAGCTGGTCAAGGAAAAACTATTAAAAGGACCCATAGCACTTTGCACAGAGCAAGTAACAAAAGAGTGAATTTCGAGCTGAGAGGCGGTAACCAACGTTACCTTAAGAAAAATTAATCCCGTTGCGGAGCACAGGCTCCGGACGCGCAGGCTCAGCGGCCATGGCTCGCGGGCCCAGCCGCTCCGCGGCATGTGGGATCTTCCCGGACCGGGGCACGAATCCGCGTCCCCTGCATCGGCAGGCAGACTCTCAACCACTGCGCCACCAGGGAAGCCCTAAAAAGGAGTTTTTATCACATAATCAGTGAAATGCAAATTCAAGCAATAAGATGCCATTTTTGACTAAAAAACAAACTGACACAAAGAGTATAATATTAAAACGTTAACAATGGCTCTCTTTGGGTGGGAAATTACCAGTGAATTTCTCATTTTTCTTGGAGCATTGCCATATTCCTACAATATAAATGTACATAGATTTCCAATGCACAAAAATAAAATACAATTATCAACTCAGCTACCCAATAAACTTAATATTCACTCAATAACTTTTACTCTGTATTTAATTGCAGCATAAAATGTAAGAACAAATGCAATATGGATGCTGCATATTAAAGGGACTCGATCAGTCTTACTCATTTTGTGGAATCAAGGAAAGGACCATTCAAGCGTTTCCATGAGTTTCTCTTCCATTCTACCTAAAACTCCCTCTTGCTGGAGGAATTCTGTCGATCAAATTCTAGTTATCCAAATCAACACATTTAATATATCTTACAGGGGTATTAGTGCTTTGTGTGTGTGGGGGGTGAGGGGTGGTGGGTAC
Organism: Stenella coeruleoalba; assembly: GCF_951394435.1. NCBI lineage: Eukaryota > Metazoa > Chordata > Mammalia > Artiodactyla > Delphinidae > Stenella > Stenella coeruleoalba. The sequence goes on along the minus strand of NC_137153.1, from coordinate 32,707,445 downwards.
AGGTGAAATAAGTTTAGGAAATGATCAATGTACCAAAGGGGAACAGGTTTACATATTATTGTTTCTATCTGTACATACCACACAGGTTTGTACAGAACTGCAATAGTGTTTGGATCTCGCTAGAGCCTGGATATGATTCTGCTTTACCAACCCAACAAGGAACTTCTGTGCACATGACTGAATCAAGGTGAATGAACATGTTTGGGGGAAGTTTTAAAGGCCTACGCAAAGCACTACAGCTCTGTCAAGTGATGTAATATAACTATAAGAGTTCTTTAAAAAAAATTTACTGTTGCCTTTCAGTCTACCTTCCTGTATTTTACTACACTCTACCTTATTTTAAATGTGATTTAAGGAAATGTTTTGCTCCATACTTTCTTAGTCTATCCCTCCCTTTCTTCCTCTCTGCCTTATAAAAGAATAAATATATAATCGAGCCAAAAAAAACCCCCTCCAGCTTATTTGTACAAAAAAGCTTCAACTAGCAACCTAAGTGTCCACCGACGGATAAATGGATAAAGATGTGGCACATATATGCAATGGAATATTACTCAGCCATAAAAAGAAATGAAATTACGTTATTTGTAGTGAGGTGGATGGACCTAGAGTCTGTCATACAGAGTGAAGTAAGTCAGAAAGAGAAAAACAAATACTGTATGCTAACACATATATATGGAATCTAAAAAAAAAAAAAAAAGGCTCTGAAGAACCTAGGGGCAGGACAGGAATAAAGACGCAGATGTAGAGAATGGACTTGAGGACACGGGGAGGGGGAAGGGTAAGCTGGGACACAGTGAGAGAGTGGCATGGACATATATACACTACCAAATGTAAAATAGCTAGCTAGTGGGAAGCAGCTGCATAGCACAGGAAGATCAGCTCGGCGCTTTGTGACCACTTAGAGGGGTGGGATAGGGAGGGTGGGAGGGAGGAAGACGCAAGAGGGAGGAGATATGGGGATATATGTATGTGTATAGCTGATTCACTTTGTTATAAAGCAGAAACTAACACACCATTGTAAAGCAATTATATTCCAATAAAGATGTTAAAAAAAAATAAAAATAAGCTTTAAAAAAAGCTTCAACTACAAACGGACATGTTACCGCCTGCTACCATCAATATAATACCTAACCATTTATCATTGACGCTGTAAGAAAGTTAGTGGTGTACCTAAAACCATCTTTTATTTTAAATATCCCTTGTTGTGCTAGTAATGATTTTCCTTTATTATCCCCAAGTCATATATTTAAACCTAAAGAGACAAACCCAATTTCACTTCTCTAAATTATTCTACTGTAACCACACGTACCCTAACTGTAGGAGATGCCTGAGCCATTTTCTACTTAAAATTCTGAAAGACTCGTGCTCACATAATCCCCACTGACACTTTTGCAAATGACCAAAAATTTCATCAAGGCCACTGGATCAGAACAATTAGTGGGTACATCAAGTAAAAAGCAATATAAAGGGTTAACACTAAGAATACCTTGAGGGAAAAGCCTAATTGTGTGCCTCTGTAGGTAAGACATCCATGTTTCTTTTAAAATGCTTTTAGGGCAATACTACAGATGCATGTTAATATACCCTGCTTGATTTAAAAAAAAACTTTAATGGTGGAACATATCAAATTCAAATCGCACAAGTTGCAGCGCTTGATTTTTCTTAAAAGGTCCATTTTTACTCCTTACTCTTCAATCTTGACATCACTTTTAGAATGCGTCCCCAACACCTGCCCCCTGATCCAGGCAGGCAGTGATATTTCCTTACGTCTATGTTTCTTTTATCACATTGCATCATAATCATTTACTTAATCAACTTTCTGCTTCACTACAGTATGAGTTCTGTGAAGCCAGGATCCAGGTTTTATTAAGTTTGAATCTCCAAAGTTTAGTGGATTTGCTGTTTCAACAAATATTTATTAAATGTCTACTCTTTCCCAGATGTGTGTGCCGGGTATAAATAAGGTGGCTTGTCAAAAAGAGAGATGCGGTTCTTGGGCTCATGGAATTTAGAGTTCAGTGAGGGAAACAGTAAATTAACAAGAAAACATTCTAACAAATAATTACAAATTCATACAAGTTCTGTAGTATAAAAGAGAAAGACGTTGCGACACATATTAACCTGGGGGAATTTCTCGGGATAAACAGGACAAGGCCACCCTTGGAGGCCACTTGGAAGCCACTTGGAAGTATGTGAGGCTCAACATAAGGGAATAGAGTGGGTGAAGTTTCTGAGTCCAGGAGAACTCAGCAGGAATAAATGGAGGAGTGAAGAAATAAATGATTTGGAAATGAACACTGTGGCAACATGATGGAAAGTTGAAACATTACCTGTGTCTTCTAAGAAGCTTATAAACAGCAAGGAAATTGAGCCCGAGAATCCCCATCCTTTCCGTCCTGCAAGTCACTCGACCTATTTCTATTCTTTTTTCTTTTAACCAAGGCAGACATTGCTAATCAATCACGGCATTCTTCCCCGCTAAGGCTGGACAGAGCTTAAATTTGTTTCTTAATTCAGTGCTTCTGCCAACCATTACCACTCATTCAAAATGGGCGCTCAAGATGATACCCTTTTGCCCTTCCTGATGTAAGCGGTTAATACCATTTTTACCTAATTAATAAACATTTGATATTGGCTTGAGGGGGACAAGAGGTAGCAAACTGAGCTAATATATATAAAGCAGTGAAGGTTGTAAATGGATAAGCAGCCTGGCTCATTACAGGTGCTGAACTGATAGGAGTGATTATAATGATGCTGGGAAAATATGGGGCATCCAGTAATTGATGGGAGCTAGCATTTGAGGCTACTCCTGAGGGTGAGAGAAATTACCAAGTGGGAAGCACTGTAGTCATTGAAGTCACTCTTTCATAACGTCATAGTTTTTAGCTAACATAACGTCATATGTTAGCTTGGGACAGCCAAGCTAATATTTTCTCAAAAATACAGAGAAAAGAATATCTTTACACTCAAGCAAAAAAAAAAAAAAAAAAAAGATCATCATCAGAAAGGATATATGCAGTTGGAAACTAGCATCTTGACCTAGTCCTAGTACATTCAGAAATGAAACCTCATCAGCTTTACTGACTTCACCACTTAGCCCGTGTACCAGAACTTCAGCAAGCCAGAGTTAGCCAGTCTAAAACATTCAGTTTTCCCCCACCTGCACTGAGTGAACCATGCATCTTAGGTATAAAATGATAGCATTTATAATTTAGTAAGAGCTAAACCCAGAAGTACTCTAACATATTATTAAGGTTGAAAATTTCTTAGAAACCAAAGAAATACAGAGGTTTAGTTCTTATGATGATATTAATTGGAAATACGTTGCATCTACTACATGTTGAGAATCTCCTTGGATATGAATTGATGCACTGAGACCTAGCCATAGGATATAGCTACCCAATCCACTGCCTACTTGTAAGTTCTTCTGAATAAGATTTTATTATATATTGTTTCACTTTAGAACTGCCTATGTTGGGCAGAGTAGTTTTCCTGAGTTATAGTAATAGTTACCACTTTGAGTGTCTGTTTTATGTCAATGCCGTGCTAGGCCTTTTATATATATTATTTATAATGCATACAATAACCCAGTAAAGACTGACCTGATTCCTACCTCACAGACAAGGCAACTGCAGTTCAGAGAATTTAAGGAACTTGTTTAATTTACGTAACTAAATCAATGATAGGGATGGGATCTGGATGCAGTTCTGTCTCAGTCCAGAGCTCATGTCATTTTCACTACCCTTTGTTTGCACGTTAGCTCTATCTCATTCCACAGCCGCACACAGATTAGGGAAAATTAGAGGACCACCCCAGACACCACATTTGTAAGGGCCTGCCTTTAGGAAGGGGGAAAGCGGGCTAGCTTGTGGGGGAGAGAGTTGTTCCCATCTGATGCTAGGGCTTGTATAGCCTCCATCAGCCCCGGAATCTCTCTGACAGCACCTGAGCAATGTATGTGATCAGCACTTTCCACCTTCCTTATGGTTACATATGCTGATTAATTTTTCCTGGTATAGATGCTCATTTTTAACAAGTCACTCGTTGTAGACAGGGCCAGGTGTAGGGCCCATTTCCTGCTCCACCCACTTTATTGAAGCCAAATACTCCATCTATATCCTTCCCGAGTTGTATCTCCCAGTTATAGACAATAGGCACTGTGAGTCTTAAGCATGAATAGATTGACATAAAAGCATTCTCTCTTCACTAAAAGGAAAAAAAAAAAGTACACTTACTGGGTGATAATATGGCAGGAAGTCTGCTATATATCTTTATAAACAGGGTACCGAGGTATAATTATTCCACTTTAGCTCACAGATGCTTTCACTCGTTTCCTGATTTTCGTTTTGTTTTGTGCGGCTCACGACAGACCAATCCATTTTTGCAGAGGTCAGGCCCTGCAGCTCAGGGCCGACTCTCATAGATACTCTGAATCAAGTACAGAGATGAGCAGCTGAGAAGATGGGGGAGGCGGTCAGGGAGGCAGGGAGACCTGAACAGATGAGTAACGGGGACCAGGAAGGAGGACAGAGGCTCCATACATGATTAAACATGAATATGGGCCCTCTTGCCAAACAGATGCATCATCTTTATGCAACTGGAATGACCCCTTTTCCCACACCTCCCTACGCTACACAGAATGCTTTGACTGATTTTTATTGACAGCTCAGCATGTGCTGTAACAGCAGTAGCACACCGAGTAGAACAGGTTGACAGTGTGGCAGATACCGCCATCCCTTTCCAATGTTTGTAGGCTTTCTGAGCAGGCCGTGGGCGTCCTGTGCACCTCACTCCTCTTCTAGCAGAGGCCAAGCGATGCAGACATTAACTATGCACCTAAATGAGACTCCTAATGAGACAGAGCAGGACCCTATGATCCTTTCCCCTAACCATGTCCTCTGCCTGCTTTTTGTCTGTGGAAAAACTTTAGCCCAAAATTAAGTTTAATCAGAGAAGTGAGAAAATGCAGAAGCAAAAAATAAAAGCAGTCAAACAGGACAAAATAATAATTTATCAGTAAGCAAAGTTAAGGACCTTTAGTTCCTCCTCAATGGCTATAGATAATATTCTGAGCCATATCCTGTGAGCTGTGTGAAACCCCACTAGGTGAAGAAGTCAAGTACATGATGACCAGACTGTAGGCATGACATAAGCTGCCACAATTCACAATTCTGAGAACTGGCCTCAAAGAAATGAGAACGAACCGACCCTGGAACTGAAGACTTAACTGTACTTAAAACAATCAAGATGACACTGGTCAGACCACCGATGACCAATTTCAAGATGACGGTCAGAGCTGACTGTGCTGTTTCTGCGTGTAGCCCCCCTCCCTCCGTCTATAAAAGCTCTTGCCCCCTCATTGGGTGGGTGCGGGGAGCTGGCCTTCCGACAGGCGTCCTCCCTCCCACACCGCCTAGTCGCCGGCACCCAAAACGAAGTAAACTTTCCTTTCCACCAACCTTGCCTCTTTACTTGCTTTTGAGCGGCGAGCAGCTAGACCCCACCTCCGGTTACACTAACAGGAAAGGCAAAGAGAAAAAATCATTTAAAAACATGATGTAGAGAACACAGATGTAGAGAACAAATGTATGGACACCAAGGGGGGAAAGTGGCGAGGGGAGGGTGGTGGTGGGATGAATTGGGAGATTGGGATTGACATATATACACTAATATGTATAAAATGGATAACTAATGAGAACCTGCTGCATAAAATAATAAATAAAATTAAGTTTAAAAAAAAACATAAGTGGCATTTTATGCACCAGTTCAAATAAGGGGGAACCTAATCATTGTGAATGATAAACCAGTTTGTGAAAAACCCACTGCTTATTAGAACAGCACGCTCCATGTAAAAAGAAATTTTCTAATGGTAAATATAGCAGAAGGCTACAATTACAACCTTTCAATGATTGCAATCCACAGAAAAGCCATTTAGTGATAAATTGGAGAGCAAGAGGAGATTATCACCTGTTTAAGCTTCCACTGGTTCTATCAAGTTGTTTGCCTGGCAGTATCTAGGCTATGATGGAAAAGCTGAGAAAAACTCATTTTTCCCCTATCTAAATATTATTAATTGCAAGCATTCATTTTGAAAGATTTGTGGCTCTTTGGGAGAAAAGGATCTGCTTGACAACTTCTAATTATACTTAATAATAAATAATACTTATCATTTACATAATTATTTTCATATTTAAATCCTTTCACAGATTTTCTTTCCTCATATGGAATATCAGTGCAACTTGACTGCATATACTGTTATGATATTTCTGTGAAACCAGCCCCAAGTAGTAAGCTTTCATAAGAAAATTGGGGCCTTAATCTTATCTATATTAACAAGTGTTAACAAATCATTAGAATTTCCTTTTTCAGCACCTGAAGAGGTGGGCAGTATTGAACAACTATCTGAGGAACACTGAACTGACTTTTTGGCAAAACACCCAGTTAACGCCAAAACTGTGCAAAAATATTTAGAAGAGGCAGAGACATGAGGCAACAAGATCAATGAGAGACGTATTAAATGAAAAGAAAATGCCTGTCTCTCTCTCTATCTGCCTACCTATCTATCAACAGGGTGAAAACAAAAGAGCAAAACAAATGAAATCAATATACTTAATATAGTTGTGAATGTAAAGGTCTGAATATAGATTTTTAAAAAATTGTCTGCACGAGTTGGATATTTGACCTAGTGAGTACATGTGTAGAAATTTATTCTAAGGATTTCACAGAAATCTAGGTACCATGGCATTAACTGGAATACTATTTGTAAAAAAGAAAAACTTGGAAATAATTTGTTTCCAACAATAGGGTATTGTTTAAATAAGTGATATCATATGTTGAAATATTAAATAATTTTTAAATTTTCTAAATGAGGAATATTAGATCATGTGGGAAATTGTCATGATAACATTAGGTGAAAAGGTACTAGAAATAAAAATTATATAAACAGTATATCTTATCCTTATTAAATAATGTATGTATAAAATATATGTAAATATATATGTTTATATAAATATATATGCATATATAAGTGGGAAAGTGCAAAAATGGAAAAGATAATATTTATCTCAGAGTTCTGCAAGTGTATTTATATTTTTCCTTTACATTTTTCTGTATTTTATAATTTTTCTACCATAAAATATTAATTTAATTACTATGTATCTTTGAACAACTCTATTTTTTAAAATTGTTTTTACATATAGAGTGGTCACGTGTTTGCTTAACAGAGTGCAAGTGAAAAATAAAGGCTGTTTTTGTGGTTCTCGTGATGTTTAAAAGACTAAAACAAGTTCTGAGACCTCGAAGTCTACTTTGGCCACACAATTCCACATCTAGTCTGGGAGCTCATCATAAGACTATCAAGCAACTGGGTGAAAAAGATATTTGCTGCAACACTATTTATAATAGGAGAAACAAGGAACCAACATTAAGGTCTACCGAAAGGGGATTTATGAAATGAATGGTGGTATACAACCACTGCCTAGAGCTACAGCTATTAAAATGATCATGTTCCGGGAACACAAATTCACCCAGGAGGGGCTCTTCTGGCAGGCTGTTTGCATCAAACAGGAAACGCTGACGATGAAGCTCTCGTTGGAGAACACCTCCCAGGGCATCAGATGTACCTGTGCTTCAACCTCCCCCACATCCAGGTAAGGCTGCACACCAAGTATCACCAGACTGTCCACTTTTCAGGAGAAGCTGCAACATGCCTAGGCTTTTCAGATGTTGTGCAGGCCCGGGGGTGGGACTGGGGGGTGGGAAATAAAATGTCTACGGGCTGAATTTAACTAGTCAGCCAAGAGTTTGCAAACTTTGATGCAGAATTAAATTTATAACTATGTAATAATGTCCAATGCTTACATTAAATTTTAAAACGGGTTTAAAACATTATGTTTTTATTTACGTTAAACTATGTGTATATATTAGTATGTTTGTGTGATGTTCACACAAATGAACATACACACAATATAGGGAGATAAAAAGCAGAGATGAATGGATCTGAAAGTACTTTTCTTTGGGTAATGGGTTATTTTGAATGACTTCAGGGGGTTTTTTCCATACTACTCTATATCTATATTCTATTATATAAAATATTGTATATTTATACTATTCTGTATTTTTATTTTTGAAACAAACACATGAAGATTTTATGATATAAGAATTAGACAATTATACTTAATAGAAATATAGATTTCCTTTTTTGCATATGTTGTCTCATTCTGTCTCAAAAGGACCATGTCAGAAGCACTAGATCCAGTTCTGAGCATTGCCTTTTTGGGAGTATTTTAGAAAACAAAAGCAAGTACAAACATCAATAAACAAGATGGGCAAGGGCCTAGACATACTTTCACAGGATTTTTAGGAAAAAACATTAGATGTTTTCCTGAAGAAAAGTAGACTTCAGTTGTGTGATAATGGACTACAAAGATGTGAAGTGCAAACATGGGTATTTGAAACTCAAATATTTTTCTCTGTAGTGCCATCAGGTCAAGCTAAGACCAATGGGTGACATGCTTCAGGAAGGCAACTATAAGGAAGTACTTTGTAGAAATTATAGCTGTTCGTATGCTGGATGACTTAACTCACCAAGTAGAGCATTCAAGATACGAGGAGTGCTCAAACAGAGGCCAGATTACTAGTACTTTTATAGCATGAATTCTTACATTGGATGAGGTGATAAAACAGATGACGTCAACTTCTAAAATCGAGATCGTATTTCCCTTTGAGTCCTAACACTATGATAATATAATCTCAGTTATGGTATAAAGCAGGTAACTGATTTGAGAAGGGTACTGAGTTTGAGGACATATTGACTGATTCATTCCACAGATACTTTACTAAGGGACTATGCTAAGGGCCTGGGATCCCATGAAACAAAATGCCAGCAGAAGTGAATCTCTTTAATGAAGCAAAGTATGTGGAAGACAAATCATTAAATGCTTACTTACAGTAAAGCATGCAATGTATCCTGAAATAGGATATATAAATGACTATATGTCCAGGGCTTGCCCCAAGAGCAAGTCTTCTCTAAATGGATTATTTTCTTTTCTCTTTCTTTACCTTGTCTTCCCCACTTATACCTCTACTCTCTGCTTCAGTGAAAGATATTTCTCCTTTCCACTTCTAGCTGAAAAAAAAACCAAGTCTCAGGTGTCAATTTACTATGTAACTGTGGGTCCCTCTCTGTATTACAAAACAAGACTCAGGGGACAGTGAGTCCTGATATCATGACCTCCAAAAGGGTCACAAGGGATCTCTGAAAATTTCAATCGTTTTAGAGTCTTTTCTACATCTTTTCCAATGATTCAGGTATGGAGGTTTCTATATCTTGGGCCTAGAATTCCTTCTACTGAGTGGCGAGTCGATGTGGTTTTAGTGCTTATATCCTATAAGTTCTTTTAATTAGTGTCTTATAGCCTCTCAAAGTGTTTATATATATATGACTGGCCACCATTTAAAATGAAAAAAATAATTTACATTGCTACTTATCCTCATTGAGTTGCCCAGTTAAGAAGCAGAACTGCACTGTCAGGGCATCCACTTTTGTAATACCTTAGCCATAGTATTTTAACATATATAGTAGTTCTCAATATTTACAGTGTATTGGAAGCACCATATTAGTCAGGGTACTCCAGAGAAACAGAACCAATAGGAGATATATAATAAATATTATGTAATTGCTTTAACATATGTAATTGATATTAAACATATTAAATATATTGTATATTAAATATAAGCTGGAAACTAGGAAATCCAGGGGTGTAGTTTCCAGAACTGACGTAAGCCACAGTCAGAGGGCAGGGGATCAGATCAAACACTCAGGCAGAGAGAGCAAATTCTCCTTTCCTCTGACTTTTTATTCTTTTGGGGCCCTCAAGAGATTGGATGAGGCCCACCTACACTGGAGAGGGAAATCTGCTTTACTCCATCTACCAATTCAAATGCTAATCTCATCTGGGAACACCCTCACAGACCCACCCAGAAATAATGTTTAGCAAAATATCTGTGTATCTCAGGATATAGTTGAGAGTTGACACTTAAAATTAACCATTACATTCTGCAAACCTTAAAATATACCAATGCCTCAGTCCAACCCCCAGAAATTCATATTTAATTGGTATAAATTACAGGCTGGGCTTTAAGATTATCAAAAGCTCCCCAGGAGATTTCAATGGATCACCAAAAGTTAAGAACCATTAACATCATAGAACATTTCTTTCTTGATGAGAAATCAAAATGCTTCTCACTTTTAGCGTTGATGCCCTGGGAGAGATATTATCTACCTCTGTAAGGTGCCTTCAGAGTATCCCACTGTACCCCATGTAGTCAGTATTTTCAAACAGGCCACTGCAAACATGTGCCTCCAAGTCTGGTCAAAGTCAATCCAAATATTTTTCCCCAATATGGCAGTAGATGGGTAGAATTTCTTTTATGATCACCACGTTGTATGGTAGGCATAATTATTCCCATGTAGAGGGTGAACTGAGATTCATAGAAAAATAGGGGTGCATATTGCCACAAAGCTAGCAAATGTAAAAAATTAGGAAAAGGTCGAGTTTTCTGATCCGAGTTAAATAAGTGGTAGGTATCATTATTTTATTTATTCCACAGATACTACTGTCAGGGGTGAGTAGAAAAAAAGCAAATGAATAAAAATGTAGTCAGCCTATGAACGGGAAGATTAGCTAGCATCCTTCACACAAAAGACCTGATATGTATTCGGCCACTAGAGAGAGGTTTAGTCAGCTGTATTTACAGTCCCATAAATGGAAAGAAGCATCATGACAAAAGGAAATTCTATGAACCCAGGAAAAAAACATATCAAATTAAATAAATAATTCACGGGCAGAGCAAAGATTACACAGTTGGCTCTGATAACAAAGTATCTAAAATAAGTGGTGATGTGTTTCTCCAACCACACAGGCTGCCAGTCCAGGTGCAAAGGAAAATAAATAAAACTATTATAGATCTAGTAAGAGTTAAACAGACAATAAAAACCAACAATGGAGATGAATTTTAAGTTGGTGATTCTTTGAACAATCTTCAAAAGATTTCATTTGCTCTGTTAACGCAATGTCAAGTCCCTTTTAGAAATAAAAGAACATTTTTCTGCTTGCTAGAGTTTAGACATAAATCCTCAAACTGTATTAAATCACGATGCTTCTAGAATCATAGCGCTAAAGATCATCAAGGATTATTAAAGAACTATAGTCACTCCCTCATTTTACAGGTGAGAAAACCAAGGTGGTAAATGATTGTGTGATGGGCTTAAAGTCCACATGATTCCCATCAGTGGCCAAAACAAGATTAGAATGCAGGTCTCCCATTTCCTCTTCACTTAATTATTCATCATTCTTTAGTCATTTTGAGCACAACTAGTACACTGCTGTTTGAAACCTGACCTTTCCAATGGCAGTCAAAATGCCATACCTTAATAGTGCTTCCATTGTCTTTGACCAGAATATTAAATAACTGGCAATCATGTTCTGAGCTTCTTTCCAGATGAATTATATGTCAAGCTCTATTTCAATATTGATTTGTAATATACTTTAAAGCATGTTGATCTTCCTCTGGTCTCTTCTTACAGTTCTGAGCTACATGAATGCTAGAGTTCCTAAAATTTGTCATTTTCTGAATGGCCATCTCTATTATGTCCACCAACCCAACAATAGTCACTGCTTGTTGCTAGACAGAAAAAAAAAAGTTAATAAATTTACAAGTGAAATCCTGTGTTCGTTTTTTTTAATGAAAAACAGAAACCTATTTGATTTAGAATCTAAACCCTAGAAGCATACACAGGGCTTAAAGAAATGTATGATTCTTCTATGGAATATTGGAGAATTCTTGTTTAATCAATGGAAGCACATCATTAGTTTACTCAGGTCCCTAAAAAGGTGGAGGACCTCACTTAAAAGAAACAAGTGACTATCTTAATTAATGTAAATAGAATTGCATTTCCAGCTTATTTATGGTTGTTCATTTCTATACCATACAGTGGTCTGTTTCTCAGGACATCAGTATAAAAGGCAAATTGATAGGTGAGAAGGATAAGTGGTATAATAAAAAAGTTAAAAGCATGGGCTACATGACATGGACAAGTTACTCAGCCTTTCTAATCTTCCATATGCACATCTATAAAACAGGGAATAAAACATATTACAAAGAGATATGCTTCTCCTCCCACCATGCTTCGGCCTTCACATGTTTGGGAGGCATAGGAGATCCAGTGCCTTTCCCCTCCATCCTATTCTTGGAAGAGGAATTGTTAATGTTATTGGTCAGTAACCAGAACATCTATGGAGCAATGGGTAGAATCATTACATTTGAAAGTGACAAACGTGTCACATGGTTCTGTCCCAGTAGCTCAGCTTATGATTCACAGAATAAGGCATGTTAGCTTACTTAAGCTTGTCCCATGACCTAGTCATCTGTGATTTGGGGGCAAGAGAAAGAGAGAAGGAAAGCCTCAATTAGAATTCCAAAATGAAGTAACAGCGGCTAGCTCACTAGTAATAAATAATACTTTGGTCTTTTCTGATTATCATTTCTTGTGTATGGATCCCTTGGCAGGAAACTTAGCCACCCACTTCAGAGGTCTGTTATGAAGTCCGATATGGTATAAAAAGTGCACAGTGCAGTGCCTCATATGCAATAAGCTGTCAAAGAATATTATCTAGATGACCTTGGATTTGCACTTAAATGTTTGTTATTAAGTCAGTTTGCATGGGACTAGTATCCAGAGCCTCAGGATAAAGTAGATTCATGTGAGTTAATAAATGAAAAGCTCTCTGAAATTCTAGATGGCAGGTCATGCTAACTCAGGTAAGTGGAAGCTGGTGGCTGGGTGTTCCCTCAGGACACGTGTTTTGATGGAATGAGGACTCAGGGTGTAAAAACCAGCTTGGCAGTGGGTGGTAAACCATTGCCCAGCACATGCTGCCTCCTGTTAAGCAGAAGGCTCTCATGCAAATTGCTTTCTGAATCATTAGCTGTCGGCAACCCTCATCTCTCCTCCTGCAGCTGTTCTTTCTGATTTTGCCTGCAAACTTTTCATATTGGGCAGGCTCCCAAGCCAAACAAGTTGCCCCTCTGCAGGCTTTGCTCCTGGGGGCGAGAAGTGAACCTCACAGATAAGTCAAAGTAAGGATGCACCATGGACTAATACACACTGAAGGAATAGACTCCTGCAAGCTAAGGTGATGAATGCCTTTGAAAGTCATTTTCATGCGGCTTCCTATGAGAATGTCAGCCAGGCTCCAGAAGTTATATGCTGCAATTTAAAAATTATCTGCCTCTGTAGACTTCTAAAGCTTCTATCAGCTAAGAAGTATCTTTTTTAAAAAAGAAAATATTTTTATACAATTTTAAAGACTACTTTCCATTTATTACAAAATATTGGCTATATTCCCCCTGTTGTATAATACATCCTGGAGCCTACTTTACACCAAATAGTTTGTACTTCCCACTTCCCAATTCCAACTCTTAAATTGCCTTTCCCCCCTCCCCCACTGGCAATTACTAGTTTGTTCTCTATATCTGTGAGTCTGCTTCTTTTATGTTATATTCACTAGTTTGTTTTATTTCTTAGATTCCACATATAAGCGATATCATACAGTATTTATCTTTCTCTGTCTGACTTGTTTCTCTTAGAATAATGCCCTCCAAGTCCATCCATGTTGCTGCAAATGGCAAAATTAATTTCATTCTTTTTTATGGCTGAGTAGTATTTATATATATATGTATGCAAATACATAAATTTAGATTATATATATATTATATATATACATATATATAATATATATATATAAAATCTTCTTTATCCATTGATCTGTTGATGGACACTCAGGTTGCCTGTTTCCACGTCTTGGCAATCGTAAATAACGCCTCTATGATGCTGCGAACATTGGGGTGCATGTATCTTTTTGAATTATAGTTTTGTCTGGATATATGCCCAGGAGTGGGATTGCTGGATCATATGGTAATTCTATTTTTAGCTTTTGAGGGAACTCCGTACTGTTTTCCACAGTGGCTGTACCAATTTACTATATTCCCACCAGAGGAATGTGTGGGAAATCTCTGTACCTTGTGCTCAATTTTACTGTGAACCTAAAACTTAATTAATTAATTCCCAGCAGCATTAGCAAATAAGACCATGCATTTTTTTTAAATCTTTTTTTAAGGCATAGTAAATATTTGCTGAATAAAATGAGAAACTCTATCTCGATTGGGTGGATTAAATCAGCAGAAACTAAGCTTCACCTGTGATTTTAGCAGCTGAACTGGTTGAGAAGTTCAAAGCAGAACAGGCACAAGTCCTCTCTGAACAAGGTAAGGTACAAGAAAAGGAAGGATGGATGTTGTAGGCAAATCATAACACTCTATCATGGCTAAATATAATATCAGGAATTAAATAACTTGAAATCATATAAAAATTTCCTTTACTCGCATGCCCCTTCCCACATAAAGTGGAAGGTGAGCACAAATGTAAATCAAGCAGGCAGAGGCTCCCACTATCTTATATATGAAATCAAAATTTTAAAGTGTTTTCTTCAGAATCCCTTTTGCCTGGGTGCAGAAGAAAAACTAGCTGATCCGTGCACCCAAAGGTAAAATGAAAAATAGTAAAAGAAAGTTTTTCTACATTTTTTAATTTAAAATCTGAAATACATTTCTTTAACACTCTTCTTATTTATACCCATGTACCTTAAAAACCAAAATTAAAATTAAATTGTATTAGAGCAGAGGAGCAAAAATTTCCAGCCAATCCAAAGGTTAAGTGGTGCCTGATACACTGTTTGAATAAAGTTACGAATCCATATCCAGACTCAGCTAGAAAATTAAAGCGTGCCGTGATCACTCGGTACGAAGAGGGGTCATGGCAATCGATTTTATTTATACACACTTTCATACATAATAATTTATCAAATTTGTCCTATGCCACTTTCCATGCTTATTTAATCCTCATTTAATCTCTACCAAATGAATACTGTGAAACATGTTTAATCATTATTCCCATTTCCAAGATGTGGAAACTGAGGCAGGAAGTATGGTACATCAAAATTCAGAAATTTTGTCACTCCAAATATCTCCAGGTCTAGCTCTTTAACCTGTATAATAGTCTTTTTCTCTTTTCCTTGCCGTGTGAACCTTTCATCTTCGCCCACTGTCAAATTCAAGTGTTAACTCTAACCTCTCTTGACCTCCGCTATCCACTGAAGGATGCCTTCTGGCTTCCTAGAAAAGCTTCACCATTCTTAGCAGAGTACTTGAGATCTAGCAGGTGCTTTGTTAAGTGAATGAGTTAATAAACATATAAGAGAGCATTCCAATTGCCATTTAAGGGATGGAGAAACAGGCTCTGAAAGATTAAGTAACTTCCTTCATGTAAGGGGTCAAGCTGGAATTCAGATTCTGAAGCCCAAGTGATCATCCTCAGAATAATCTAAGTTATCTTCATTGGGATAGAATATGCTCAGTCTATATCCCTCACTAGACTCTAAGGAACAAGAAGGCAGTACTAGGTACCTAATGCACTTCATTTTGGGTAAATTTTTCATTTATGCAAAAATACGTGTGTAAAGATAGACTAAAGCCTTAAGCTTTCCCTGCTGGATTCCCTGCTCAACTGTGAGTACTCCTGTGATGAAAACTCGCCTAACGCACTGAATGACCTTGACCAAGCAGCTTTCCTTTACAGCCTCCATTTTCTTTTCTGTAAAATACTGTTGACAGGACATGTTCCACCTGCCTCATAGAAATGCGTTTATAAAGCACTTTGGAAAGCATGAAGCTTTCTTTTTTTTTTTTTTTTTTTTTTTTTTCGGTACGTGGGCCTCTCACTGTTGTGGCCTCTCCTGTTGCGGAGCACAGGCTCCGGATGCGCAGGCTCAGCAGCCATGGCTCACGGGCCCAGCTGCTCCACGGCATGTGGGATCTTCCCGGACCGGGGCACGACCCTGTGTCCCC
Source organism: Stenella coeruleoalba (assembly GCF_951394435.1). Lineage (NCBI taxonomy): Eukaryota > Metazoa > Chordata > Mammalia > Artiodactyla > Delphinidae > Stenella > Stenella coeruleoalba. The sequence continues at coordinate 32,691,479 of NC_137153.1, read as the reverse complement.
TGCATCGGCAGGCGGACTCTCAACCACTGCACCACCAGGGAAGCCCAAGCATGAAGCTTTCTTCAAAAGCAAGCAAGTATTTTAAATGTCATTATTATAGGACTCCTTAAAAGGAGCCTTTTTATGGTGAAAAGAAACCTTAGCTTATCAATTGTGCAACTCAACCACAGAAAATTTAAGGCAGAACATGCATGACACAATAATAATTCCAAATAAATCCTTCTAATAGTTAAGTAAAGAGAAGTCAAAATTCTTCTCTGGACTATTTTGATTTCATACAAAGGGCATCCCTTCAGAAGTTATGGAAGTTCAGATACAGAGCCTCAAACTCTAGATTGCAATGCGACATTTGTTTCTGAACTTCTGCTGCCAGTCTTGCTAACAGTTCACTTGCAATGTAATATATTACTGCATTTCATTTCTAGGCAAGAACATTATTTACTCACAGGAGAAATACTTTCCTGAGGAAAGACTGTCTTTGGAAACTTTCAAGGACATTTGAGAAATGCTTCAGCCCAAGCCACAAAATTATGAGCATGCTTTTGTGCCTCTCTGTTCCCAGGGCACCATTTAAAAAAATCTTTCATTTAAGTTTATTGCAAGCATCCATCTTCCCTTTCCAGAAAAAATAGCAGTTAACACAACTTCATTGATTTCCAGTTTTCCTCGGTGTCATTTCATAATGCATATATTGTAAGCAGTTCACATCATCATTTTCATCACTTTCAACATTTTCCATGTTGTCTCCCTACCTGAATTGTGACTTTTTGTATGGAAAGTTTTATTTATCACTTGCATCTTACTTTGAATAAATCTGAAATCAACATTCAGTATTATTTAATTATTTTTATCTTCTTCAGTATGTTTCTAACTTAGCAAACTATGGGTAAAAATGCCACGTAACAACAATATGTAATATTTACATAGAGCCCATGTAGTGAACATAGTCCTAAACTCTTACCAAATCCTCACCAGACCCTATAAAGTAGGTACTATTAACCTTGTTATTTGATAGATGAGAGAACTGATGCATAAACTGGTTAAGTAACCTGTCTGAGGTCAGATAGCTAGTGATTACTTTCCCCATCACCGCCACTGTTTAGTTAATGCGTCCTTCCCATCTCAGTTCAAATGGCACTGACACAAAAAAGCCTTTCTTTGACCTCCTGGAAATACTGGGTCTCGTTGCTTTTACAGCATCATATGTTTATTATTCATTTCACATATTTGTGTGATTAATTATATTTGAACGTATTTTTCCTAAGGGTAACTCTAGTCCAGCTGTGCTTTCCAAATTATGAAACCCGGGACTACGTGGGCTATGTCTGTTTTGCTTATTACTGTAGTTTCAGTATTTGGTGCATGGTAAGTATTCAGGAAATGTGCTGGATGGATGAATACAGGACTTTGTAAGAACAAATAAATAAATGACTGGATCAATAAATTTGGTTGATCATAACATAAACAACAGTGCCATGTTAAAATTTTTCTCTGGGTCTATACACAAACTCTTCTCAGACAGGGTTCCTGTTTGCTGTCTACACCACCAGTTGGAAGAGAAAAAAGCCAATCAAGGTCTGACTGTCATTATGTGTACAGGCTGAAGCTGATGCATTAGGTTGAGAGACAGGGTGATTTAGGAATAATTTTACTTCTGGCTGAACTATATATAGAACCAAGTCTTACGTAATAAAAAAAAATCTACTTTTAATATGTTTGTGTGAAGAATGAAATAGGAGCATCAAGCCCAGTAATTGTGATATTTAATTATATCGTCCCATTTCCACATTCATTTCCATGAATTTGGATGCCTTTAGGTCAAGCTAACCCAAGCATTTACACCACCATGATAAACAGTGAAATATCAATGGATACACAGAAAGAAACTTTCCCAAATTTAGCAGAGAACACATTAGCATGAACTTGTAAATTTAACATTCAAGTTCATTGGCGTGCAGAGAACCAAGTGACTTTTGTTAAAGTAGGAAACTTTATGACTATGTGAGGAGATGAACATTGAGAAAGTGCTCCCTATTTTAAAACCAGGACATTAGAAATATTTTAATGAATTTATTTTTTGCATATCTGCCATCTAGGTGACAGTAAATCTCAATATTTATACATCAGATTTTTAAAACATTGTGCATATATACTGTATACTGCTACAGAATATAAGTTGCCCCAAAATCTCCAAGATACAATATGGGATCAAACAAACAGAATGACAAGAAAAACCAACTGTAATATTTTGACACCTCTTAATTATTAAATAATTATGTTTAGAGAAATAGAAGTTTAAAAATTGTGCTCTGAAGAGTATTTAAAATATGAATGAACCTTCAAGATGGCAGAGGAGTAAGACGTGGAGATCACCTTCCTCTCCACAAACATCAGAAATACATCTACATGTGGAACAACTACAGAACACCTACTGAACACTGGCAGAAGACCTCAGACTTCCCAAAAGGCAAGAAACTCCCCACATACTTGGGTAGGGCAAAAGAAAAAAGAAAAAACAGAGACAAAAGAATAGGGATGGGACCTGCACCTTTGGGAGGGAGCTGTGAAGGAGGAAACGTTTCCACACACTATGAAGCCCCTTCACTGGTAAAGACAGGGAGCAGTGGGTGGGGGGAAGCTTTGGAGACACGGAGGAGAGCACAGCAACAGGGGTGCGAAAGGCAAAGCGGAGAGCATCCCGCACAGATCGGTGCTGACCAGCACTCACCAGCCTCAGAGGCTTCTCTGCTCACCTGCCAGGGCAGGTGGGGGCTGGGAGCTGAGGCTCGGGCTTCAGAGGTGAGATCCCAGGTAGAGGACTGGGGTTGGCTGCGTGAACAGAGCCTGAAGGGGGCTAGTGTGCCACAGCTAGCTGGGAGGGAGTCCAGGAAAATGTCTGGATCTGCCTAAGAGGCAAGACACCACTGTTTCAGGGTGCACAAGGAGAGGGGATTAATAAAGCACTGCCGAAACGAGCTCCAGAGATGGGCGCGAGCCGCGGCTATCAGCGCAGACCCCAGAAACAGGCATAAGATGCTAAGGCTGCTGCTGCAGCCACCAAGAATCCTGTGTGAAAGCACAAGCCACTGTCCACACTTCCCCTCCCGGGAGCCTTTGCAGCCCGCCATTGCCAGGGTCCCGAATTCCAGGGACAACTTCCGCGGGAGAACGCACGGCGCGCCTCATTCTGGTGCAACATCACGCCGGCCTCTGCTGCAGCAGGCTCGCCCCGCACTCCATACCCCACCCTCCCCCCGGCCTGAGTGAGCCAGAGCCCCCGAAGCAGCTGCTCCTTTAACCCTGTACTGTCTGGGTGAAGAAAAGACGCCCTCAGGTGACCTACACGCAGAGGCGGGGCCAAATCCAAAGCTGAGCCCCAGGAGCTGTGCGAACAAAGAAGAAAAAGGGAAATCTATCCCAGCAGTGGAATACCTGAATAGACAATGAATCATCCCCAAATCGAGGCGGTGGACTTTCTGTGATTTTGTCTGTATAGCTTTGCTTATACCATTTGTCCTATGGTTCTGTCTGTACGTCTTTTGTTTTTTTGCTTTTTAGTATAGTTTATAGGGCTTGTTATCATTGGTGGATTTCTTTTTTGGTTTGGTTGCTCTCTTCTTTCTTTCTTTTTTTAAATTACTTTTTAATTTTTAATATTTTTTTATTTTAATAACTTTATTTTATTTATTTTTTACTTTCTTTCTTTCTTTTTTTCTCCCTTTTGTTCTGAGCCATGTGGCTGACAGGGTCTTGGTGCTCTGAAGGGTGTCAGGCCTGTGCCTCTGAGGTAGGAGAGCCAAGTTCAGGACATTGGTCCACGAGAGACCCCCCCACCCCCGGCATCACATAATATCAAAAGGCGAAAGCTCTCCCAGAGATCTCCATCTAAACGCTAACACCCAGCTCCACTCAACGACCAGCAAGCTACAGTGCTGGAAACCCTATGCCAAACAACTAGCAAGAGAGGAACATAACCCCACCCATTAGCACACAGGCTGCCTAAAATCATAATAAGGTCACAGACACCCCAAAACACACCACAGGATGCGGTCCTGCCCACCTGAAAGACAAGATGCAGCCTCATCCACCAGAACACAGGCACCACTCCCATCCACCAGGAAGCCTACACAACCCACTGAACCTACCTTAGCCATTGGGGGCAGACACCAAAAACAGCAGGAACTACGAACCTGCAGCCTGCAAAAAGGAGACCCCAAACACAGTAAGTTAAGCAAAATGAGAATACAGAGAAATACACAGCAGATGAAGGAGCAAGGTAAAAACCCACCAGACCAAACAAATGAGGAGGAAATAGGCAGTCCACCTGAAAAAGAACTCAGAGTAATCATAGTAAACATGAGCCAAAAGTTTGGAAATAGAATGGAGAAAATACAATAAACGTTTAACAAGGACCTAGAAGAACTAAGGAGCAAACAAACAATGATGAAGAACACGATAAATGAAATTAAAAATTCTCTGTAAGGAATCAATAGCAGAATAACTGAGGCAGAAGAACAGAAAAGTGACCTGGAAGATAAAATAGTAGAAATAACTACTGCAGAGCAGAATAAAGAAAAAAGAATAAAAAGAATTGAGGACAGTCTCAGAGACCTCTGGGACAACATTAAACACACCAACATTCGAATTATAGGGGTCGCAGAAGAAGAAGAGAAGAAGAAAGGGACTGAGAAAATATTTGAGGAGAATACAGTTGGAAACTTCCCTTATATGGGAAAGGAAATAGGCAATCAAGTCCAGGAAGCGCAGACAGTGCCATACAGGAAATATCCAAGGAGAAACATGCCAAGACACATATTAATCAAACTATCAAAAATTAAATACAAAGAAAAAATATTAAAAGCAGCAAGGGAAAACAACAAATAACATACAAGGGAATCCCCATAAGGTTAACAACTGACCTTTCAGCAGAAACTCTGCAAGCCAGAAGGGAGTGGCAAGACATATTCAAAGTGATGAAAGGGAAAAACCTACAACCAAGATAATTCTACCCAGCAAGGATCTCATTCAGATTTGACGGAGAAATTAAAACCTTTACAGACAAGCCAAGGCTAAGAGAATTCAGCACCACAAAACCAGCTTTACTACAAATGCTAAAGGAAATTCTCTAGATAGGAAACACAAGAGAAGGAAAAAACCTCCAATAACAAACCCAAAAGAATTAAGAAAATGGGAATAGGAACATACATATCAATAACTACCTTAATGTAAATGAATTAAATGCTCCAACCAAAGGACATAGACTGGCTGAATGGACACAAAAACAAGACCCCTGTATATGCTGTCTACAAAGGAACCACTTCAGACACATACTAGGGACACATACAGACTGAAAGTGAGGGGATGGAAAAAGATAGTCCAGGCAAATGGATATCAAAAGAAAGCTGGAATAGCAATTCTCATATCAGACAAAATAGACTTTAAAATAAAGACTATTACAAGAGACAAAGAAGGACACTACATAATGATCAAGGGATTGATCCAAGAAGAAGATATAACAATTGTAAATATTTACACACCTAAAATAGGAGCACCTCAATACATAAGGCAAATGCTAACAGCCATAGAAGGGGAAATCAACAGTAACACAATCATAGGAGGGGACTTTAACACCCCACTTTCAACAAAGGACAGATCATCCAAAATGAAAATAAATAAGCAAACACAAGCTTTAAATGACACATTAAACAAGATGGACTTAATTGATATTTATAGAACATTCCATCCATAAAGAACAGAATACACTTTCTTCTCAAGTGCTCATGGAACATTCTCCAGGATAGATCATATATTGACTTGTCACAAGTCAAACCCTGGTAAATGTAAGAAAATTAAAATCGTATCAAGTACCTATTCTGACCATAATGCTACAAGACTAGATATCAATTACAGGAAAAAAACTGTAAAAAATACAAAAACATGGAGGCTAAACAATATGTTACTAAATTACCAAGAGATCACTGAAGAAATCAAAAAATACCTAGAAACGCATGACAATGAAAACACGATGACGCAAAACCTACGGGATGCTGCAAAAGCAGTTGTAAGAGGGCAGTTTATAGCAATACAAGCCTACCTCAAGAAGGAGGAAACAACTCAAATAAACAATCTAACCTTACACTTAAAGCAAATAGGGAAAGAAGAACAAAAAAACCCCCAAAGTTAGCAGAAGGAAAGAAATCATAAAAATCAGATCAGAAATAAATGAAAAACAAATGAAGGAAACGAGAGCAAAAATCAATAAAACTAAAAGCTGGTTCTATGAGAAGATAAACAAAATTGATAAACCATTAGCCAGACTCATTAAGAAAAAAAGGAAGAAGACTCAAATCAATAGAATTAGAAATGAAAAAGGAGAAGTAACAACAGACACTGCAGAAATACAATGGATCATGAGAGATCACTACAAGCAACTCTATGCCAATAAAATGGACAACCTGGAAGAAACACACAAATTCTTAGAAATGCACAACCTTCTGAGACTGAACCAGGAAGAAACAGAAAATATAAAGACACCAATCAGAAGCACTGAAATAGAGACTGTGATTAAAAATCTTCCAACAAACAAAAGCCCAGGACCAGGTGGTTTCACAGGCGAGTTCTAGCAAACATTTAGAGAAGAGCTAACACCTATCCTTCTCAAACTCTTCCAAAATATAGCAGAGGGAGAAACATTCCCAAACTCATTCTACGAGGCCACCATCATCCTGATACCAAAACCAGACAAAGATGTCACAAAGAAAGAAAACTACAGACCAATATCACTGATGAACATAGATGCAAAAATCCTCAACAAAATACTAGCAAACAGAATCCAACAGCACATTAAAAGGATCCTACACCATGATCAAGTGGGGTTTATCCCAGGAATGAAAGCATTCTTCAATATATGCAAATCAATCAATGTGATAAACCATATTAACAAACAGAAGGAGAAAAACCATATGATCATCTCAATAGATGGAGGAAAAGCTTTCCACAAAATTCAACACCCATTTACGATAAAAACCCTCCAGAAAGTAGGCATAGAGGGAACTTGCCTCAACATAATAAAGGCCATGTATGACAAACCCACAGCCAACACCGTTTTCAATGGTGAAAAACTGAAACCATTTCCTCTAAGATGAGGAACAAGACAAGGTTGTTCACTCTCACCACTATTATTCAACATAGTTTTGGAAGTTCTAGCCACAGAAATCAGAGAAGAAAAAGAAATAAAAGGAATCCGAATTGGAAAGGAAGAAGTAAAGCTGTCACTGTTTGCAGATGACATGATACTATACATAGAGAATCCTAAAGATGCTACCAGAACACTACTAGAACTAATAAATGAATTTGGTTATATAGCAGGATACAAAATAAATGAACAGAAATCTCTTGCATTCCTATACACTAATAATGAAAAATCGGAAACACTCCCATTTACCACTGCAACAAAAAGAATAAAATACCTAGGAATAAAGCTACCTAAGGAGACAAAAGACCTTTATGCAGAAAACGGTAAGACACTGAGGAAAGAAATTAAACATGATACAAACAGATGGAGAGATATACCATGTTCTTGGATTGGAAGAATCAACATTGTGAAAATGACAGTACTACCCACAGCAATCTACAGATTCAATGCAATACCTATCCAACTACCAACGGCATTTTTCACAGAATTAGAACAAAAAATTTCACAATTTGTATGGAAACACAAAAGACCCTGAATACCAAAAGCAATCCTGAGAAAGAAAAACAGAGCTAGAGGAATTATGCTCCCAGGCTCAGACTATATTACAAAGGTACAGTAACCAAGACAGTACGGTACTGGCACAAAGACAGAAATATACATCAATGGAACAGGATAGAAAGCCCAGAGAGAAACCCACACACATATGGTCACCTTATTTTTCATAAAGGAGGCAAGAATATACAATGGAGAAAAGACAGCCTCTTCAATAATGGTGCTGGGAAAACTGGACAGCTACATTTAAAAGAATGAAATTAGAACACTCCCTAACACCATACACAAAAATAAACTCAAAATGGATTAAAGACCTAAATGTAAGACCAGACGCTATAAAACTCTTAGAGGAAAACATAGGCAGAATACTCTATGACATAAATCACAGCAAGATCCTTTTTGACCCACCTCCTAGAGAAATGGAAATAAAAACAAAACTAAACAAATGGGACCTAATGAAACTGCAAAGCTTTTGAACAGCAAAGGAAACCATAAACAAGATGAAAAGACAATCCTGAGAATGGGAGAAAATATTTGCAAATGAAGAAACTGACAACGGATTAATCTCAAAATATACAAGCAGCTCATGCAGCTCAACATCAAAAAAACAAACAAGCCAATCCCAAAATGGGCAGAAGCCCTAAACAGACATTTCTCCAAAGAAAATATACAGATTGACAACAAACCCATGAAAGGATGTTCAACATCACTAATCATTAGAGAAATGCAAATCAAAAGTGCAATGAGGTATCACCTCACACCGGTTAGAATGGCCATCATCAAAAAAATCTACAAACAATAAATGCTGGAGAGGGTGTGGAGAAAAGGGAACACTCTTGTACTGTTGGTGGGAATGTAAATTGATGCAGTCACTATGGAGAACCGTATGTCGGGTCCTTAAAAAACTAAAAATAGAACTACCATACGACCCAGTAATCCCACTGCTGGGCATATACCCTGAGAAAATCATCATTCAAAAAGAGACATGTACCAGAATGTTCTTTGAAGCTCTATTTACAATAGCCAGGACATGGAAGCATCCTAAGTGTCCAGCGACAGATGAATGGATAATGAAGATGTGGCACATATATACAATGGAATATTACTCAGCTGTAAAGAGAAACGAAATTGAGTTATTCATAGTGAGGTGGATTGACCTAGAGTCTGTCATACAAAGTGAAGTAAGTCAGAAAGAGAAAAACAAATCCCATATGCTAACACATATATATGGAATCTAAAAAAGAAAGAAAGAAAGAAAGAGAAAATGGTTCTGAAGAACCTAGGGGCAGGACAGGAATAAATACGCAGACACAGAGAATGGACTTGAGGACATAGGAAGGGGGAAGGGTAAGCTGGGACAAAGAGAGAGTGGCATGGACATATACACACTACCAAATGTAAAATAGACAGCTAGTGGGAAGTAGCCACATAGCACAGAGAGATCAGCTCAGTGCTTTGTGACCACCTAGAGGGGTGGGATAGGGAGGGTGGGAGGGAGATGCAAGAGGGAGGAGATGTGGGGATATATGTAGATGTATAGCTGATTCACTTTGTTATAAAGCAGAAACTAACACACCACTGTAAAGCAATTATACTCCAATAAAGATATTTAAAAATAATAATAATAAATAAATAAAATGTGAATGACTGTTTTACATGTGATTCATCACAAAATCATAAAAGTGCAATTCTCCATTGTATATGTTTAAAAATATATTCATGATGCTGACTAAGGTCCTCATATGACTGTGGCTTTGGTCTTGAAACATGTAGAAATTTTTTCTTGAATTTCTATCAAACACAACTACCCAGCTGCCATTAACAAGTGATGTGCAAAGTCAGAGAGGGTCAACGCTTGTAGGATTTGGGAAAATTTTCTCCGTTCTGTGAAGTGTCGAAGTCATTTATTGAACACCCACTAAGTGTAAAACAGGGCAGGACACTAAAATACTGAAAAAATGGACAACATATACTTTAAGTCTTCAAAGAGGTGATACTGACAGTAAAGTATGTGAGAAAATAACCAACAAAATGAAGAGTGCTATACTATCATTTTAGATAACAAATATGTGAGTTAAAATACATTTCTATGTGATCAACTATAAGCTGTTATTATTAAGGATTGACAACTATATTTGTATTGAGGAGAACTGTATTGAAGCAGCCTATGAACTTATTAATGGTTTACTGATTGATTGACTTATAGATCTTGGAAAGCAAAAATTTTCTTAAGGTCAAGTTGTAAAGGTAGGACAGTAAAGACCATGTAGGATTTAAGATTGTGAAGAAGTTGAAAGACTTCCTAGGCAGATGAAATAGGGATATATTGGAATATAAGGAAAAGAACTTGCACTCCAGATAAGTGAATGCAGTTGGGTGAATGGATATTTGCTGTATGAAAGAAGTGGGGAGAACTACTGGAAGTGGATTTTGGTGGATTAGAGTATGAGTATCTTGAATGCCAAGCTAGGGGATTGAGATTCCATCTGGCAGGCTGTTTTTGAAGGATGGCATGCCCAGGAAGCCAGGGCTGAGTAGTTCATTGCTAGTCCTAGTCAGGGACTCAATCATTCAGCCTGGTTGTCTAATTTTTCTACTGCAGGAAATTCATATGAAGAAAGGTTGGGTGGAAGACTGTGACGGGCTGAAGACCACTTATCCTTACCCTTACTACTAAAATCACTAAAATGCTAAACCTTTAATGCAACAGCCTTCTGGCTTGACTAGGAACACTACTTCACAAATAAAGGATGAAACCAAAAGGTTTATCAAACTCAGACCTAGAAGTGGGGAGAATGGTGGGAAGGCTGCAAATAGTCAATCATTTAATACTGAATGGAGAATTAAGGACTCTAGAACTAACCTTTGGAGAAAAGGAAGAACAGAAAAGATAAGATTTGGAACACTCATTATTATTCCTGTTTTCATATAACAGGGTTTCTTGTCATCCAACTATTCGTTATCTACATCCTAATTTTAAGGTGTCTATAGATTCCAGCCCTTCTAAGTCAGCAAACTGCTCATCCTGTTTCAGAAAATTACTCACTGATGGATTCATAACATAAACATAATACCTACCGTATAATAGAAATAAAATTCAAATCAACTTTAAAGTGAAATTCTGAATTTTAAAGATATAATATCATGAAGCCATTGTAAATAATACCAGAGATCTGCTGGGTTAAACATACAAAGCCACTGATAAATGAGGATGTGTAGTTAACAATTTAAAAAAGAGATACAATAGAAGTAAAAGAAAAAACAATTGAGTATCAAATAATTAAGAGAAGGCCTTGGAAAACTGTTGAATTTTTACCAGAATTAGCCTGTTTGAGCTGCTAACATTGAACATGCAGTGAAGGACAGTTTACTGTCCCATAAACCAGTTTTGCTGAAATAATCACTCGAAACAGAATGTAATTCTTTTTTTTAATTGTAGCACTTGTGCTTAATTAAAATTTAACCTAAATTTTACTGGCTATAAGAGAAAATATACTGGATTCGTTTATATAATAACATATTTTGACATAAATTTCAAATGAAAATTATTTTCAAATGTATTTTCAATTACTCTTCAGTCACTATTTACAGATGATTTTAAGTATATGGATTTTTTTTTTTTATGTACAAATCATCCTTGAAAAATAAGGATTCTTTTACTTGAGTAGGACTTATCTTAATCCAGAGATCAGATCTAGGTCCAATAGACAAAATTTTAAAGCTTAAAATTTTCTAATAGTAAAAGGCACTTAAAAAGTTAAAACCTCCTAACAGACCAGCATGCTGACTATAGAATCAGCTGATTTATGGGTAGTGAGCATTTTGTTATCAAAATACTCATCCACAGCTGAGTGAGCCTATAGCATGGATACATGGTAGATTTCTGTACCAGAAATTGGATGAGCTTGTGTGTGGATCTCCTTCCAAATGCTAAGATTTCAAGGGCTTAACTGAGACCAGAACAGCATTTTCCAAAGTTGCTAGAAACAAAGAGTCCTTTAAAATGTTCCACTGACAAAGGGTTGTAGAGCCAAATAAAGTTTAAAAACACTTCAGACAAAACTCTACTTAACAGTGAAATTCACAGAGCACATTATAGCTCATTCCACATCTCAAAAGTCCTCCAGTCACCAAACATGTTTAAATTTACTGAACCCAGGATTTCTCAAGTTTATTTTACTACAAAATCCTTTTTCTCACTTTTTTTTCTTTTTTGTTGACTTCACAGTCACTAATGTCCCATGGGAGCATAGGTGCTATTCAAAATATTTAACAAACTTCAAGTGAAGGCACTAAACAATCAGAAGGCTGTCTGACTAATTAGACTGACCATAAAACTAGTGTTCTTTGGATCACTATTTAGAGGAAAAATCTGGTTTAAAACTGAGATCTTAATTGATAATCTAATGCCATCAATCTGCAAAGTTGCCTTAATTAGTAGGGTTTTTTTTTTCTTTTTTTTGGTCACAGTTGCTGGACTTAAAATGTAGCTGATATAACGTAAATCATTTCAAAAAGGTCAAATGTATGATGTCACATGTTCTCTAGCAACAAATCCATTTCACTAAGTCTAAAATAATCTCTTTCAAGAGACGCAATATTTTTTTAACCCTGGAAGGTTCGGTTCTAACCTTAAAATAACTTAAAGACACTTTTCAAAACTAAACTAAAAATTGAAAAAAATAAATAATAAGTAGAAAAAGGCAAGAGCTAAAAGTAAGAGACATTTTCACTGGCCATTAAAAAAATTCTCTTCTTAAATCTGATTTTTAAAAATTAATAAAAAAGACTGGCAATTAACTTATTTTCCCTGGTGACTACTGCCTGTTTGGGGTAATACAAACATTTACCTAGATAACTGTGATTTAGAAGTAATAAGAATTATATTTTTGGTCTCTGTCCCAGTTTCTGCCACAGTTTCTAAAACCCTTGAGATTTCCTAAGTGATGAGATGATAATGGTGTCTTTTGTTACGTTAACAAGGTGATCTTTGGAAAGCACCTAAGGATGGGAGCGGGCAGCCTGTGGAACCAACCTTGTGATTAGAGGTTGGAACTTTCAGTCCCACCCCCTTGACCTCAGGGCAGGGAAGAGCCACTCAAGATCGAGCTCAGGGCTTCCCCGGTGGCGTAGTGGTTGGGAGTCCGCCTGCCAATGCAGGGGACACGGGTTCGTGCCCCGGTCCGGGAGGATCTCACATGCCGCGGAGCGGCTGGGCCCGTGAGCCGTGGTCGCTGGGCCTGCGCGTCCGGAGCCTGTGCTCCGCGACGGGAGAGGCCACAGCAGTGAGAGGCTCACGTACCGCAAAAAAAAAAAAAAAAAAAAATTGAGCTCAATCGCCCACGGTCAATGAGTCATTCAGTCACGGCTGTGTACTGAAGCCTCCATAAACCCCCAACGACAGGGTTCAGGGAGCTTCCCAGTTGGTGAGCACATGGAGATTTGGGGAGAGTGGCCTTCCATGCTTTCTCCCCATACCTCGTCCTATATATGTTTTCTATCTGGCTGTTGCTGAGTTCTACCATTTTATAATACACCGGTTAATCTAGTTAATAGAATATTTCTGTGAGTTCTATGAGTCACTTGAGCAAATTAATTAAAGCTAAGAAGGGGGTCGTTGGAACCTCTGATCTGTGGTACAAGGGTCAGAAGCACAGGTGACAACGTATACTTGGTGACTGGCACCTGAAGTGTGTGTGTGCATTCCTGCTGGACTGAGCCCTTAACATGTGAGATCTGATGCTATCTACAGGTAGATAGTGCCAGAATTGAGTTGAATTATAGGACACCCAGCCATTTGAGCACTGCTATTGGAAATGCAGCACTGCTATTGGAAATGGGGTGCTCAGGACCACTTAATGCTTTCCAGGCTCTGGCTTCTGTGAATTCATGACAACAGTAACCTCTGAAACATACACGTGTACCTTTGCCACAAAAAACTTCTGATAGACACAAAAGAAATGAATAAAAGTTGCTAAGAAAGGGGGTAAGGGACCTAACGTTGGTTGGATGAGGGGGAAAAATATTCCAGAAGGAATTACTACTACTATTTATCTTTTGATAGTATGTGATTTTTAAATATGTGATCTCATTAGATTTTCCAAATACAAATAAACAAGATAATTATCATTTTTTTAAAAAAAGGCTGAAGAAAATGTAGTTTTATATACTTCAGAAAAAAGAAAATTGAGGGAGGATTTGATTATCGTGTTCAGTAGGCCAAGAAATGTGAATAAAGAAAGAATTACTATAAAGGGGCCAGAAAAATGATTTAGGAGACAAGACTTTAGGAGACACTTTCTGATAAGCATAGCAGTAACTCTTGCCATTGCCTTTGTTTTTGGCCACGAACGGTTAAAGGCTCCTGTGAGAGGGCTACAAGGGGACTAGTGTCCACATCAAGTGGATAGCTTAGATCCTGATACCAACTACTGGAAATTATCCAGGGCCCAGGAAAGAAGTACTGGTAAGCTGCAGTTGCCAGCACGGTGCTTGGTAGATGTAAATATTTGTGGGTCTGCTAAATTAACGGTAAGACTATAATTCATAATATCTTGCACACAAACTAGATTGGTAAGTTTTCAGTGGATGACTTTATTACCATTCAGAACTCAGTTAGATGGAACAGTACTCCTCAATGATTGAGAAATCAATCTTCCTCAATCTTCATGTATCACCATGTGCAAATATTGCTCTCTGTTACAGATTACCTGCCTTCAGCTATGGATGAGACAGTGAGATGCACTTCATTCTCCTCTTCCTGGACACACAGAACAATGACCTTTTCTAACCTCCCTTGGAGCCAGGCAGAGGTCAAGTTTTTGCATTCTTGTTGAAAGGGTATGGGCCTACCACTTTCAGGCCTGGCCAGGAGATACTATGCATGATTGCCCATGTTCCCTTCTGCTGTCGTTTAGGTAGTCATGCATTTAAGACAACACCTCAAGGTGGAGGGGGCATGGGTTCCTGATTCACTACTTGAAAGCAATCTGCTAAGAATGAACCACCTAATTCACACTGGTCTCTGACAAGAGAAATAAACATTTATTAAGTTAAGACACTTGGCTTTCAGGAGTGTTTGTTAGACTACCTAGCATCAATTACCTTGAGTAATTCATTGCTAAACTGGTACACTGGTAATAACCACGGACTAGTGATGAGTCTTCTTAATTCCAATCCTCTCCATTTCTCATTGCTGATCTACTCTATACTCACCAGAAATTATTTTTCATAGGACTTCTTGATGACCATGTCAGTCTAGAATTACCCATAGTACCTCTATGTCTATCTCTTCCTCCAATTCAACTTCCCAGTAGGGGACCTGGCATTACCCCTCTGTGTAGATACAACCATGGAGGATCGGGTCCTAATGAGATCGTATCTAGAAGGGCCCTGTTCTGCAAGGTTTATGGTTTATTTTGCTATACCTTGGTTTCATATGTTGGTTTAAAATAAAAAGTGACATGATTTTTGAAGGTTGAAGCTGAGTGGCTGAACCAAATTTCTATAATCAAGTTAACATATATTTTCGTCTGTACTAGGTCATTTCTTAAAAATTATTTTTTCTATCCTATGAATCTATATGTTTACATAAGCATTAGCTATTATTCCCAACATCTATGTTATGGATGGAAAATAGGATTCTTCTCGTGTCCCAACTCAAATCAAACAGTAAAGCACTGTTTACATTATACAAGGTTTACATTGCACAGGACTGTTTATATTCTACAAGCATCCTGAGGTCATGTCTAGACCCAATGGGAAAAAATGTCATAATAGATTAGTAAGGACTGTAATGAAGATGGAAGGGGAAAGTGGTGGCATATGTGCTAGGCATTTATTTCCCCAACTGAGGTCATTTCCTTGTCATGTACAGTAAAAAATCACAATGTTACTGTAGTTGCTCATGTGCTGCAATCCACTGCCCACCCATCCACCCATCTAACATTTCTGAGGACTTAATCTGTGCCAAGGACTCTACTCTCTGCCTGAAAGGCAAGTGAAAAATACAACCCAGGTCTTTCCTGAAGGAGCACATAAAGGAAGACTGATCTCTGAATAGTAAGTGACACAAGATAATGGCTGAATGGGTGGTTTCTTTTATCGTGCACTTGCAGGATAGAAAGCTGAGAGAAAAATAGCTCCAAAGAGTTGGACAGTGATATTATCATTGATTTTCGAGTGACCACCAATTAAAGGGCATGTTTAGCAGCTAGAAATGAGGACCTCATTAGATGACTACAAGAGCCAGACACTTTCAAAACGTTCCCCTAAACTCTCAGTTCCATTTTCATTTCATGAAGAGACAGCTTGGGAAGTCGGAGGTCACGCTGTTGTATGTCCACAACAGGGATGATCTAAGGCACCGGTAAGCTCCTGCTGAGCTGCCACCTAAGGTCATATGACTGTGAATCATGGCGAGATATAATGACTTGGGCAACATTCTTTCCTGCAAATATGTACAAGATGGATGATGAATAGTATTGAAGTATAATATATGGTGCCGATCATGAATTTAAATTCCCTCAGAAATGGAGGAGAAAAAATTAGCAAAGGGCATTCTTGACTTCGTTGAGCAGCAATGTCTCTCTGACTCCTGAGACACTCATTTTCAGCAGTCAGGCCACAAGATGTGTCTTCAATTTCTGCAAAATCTAGTTCTAGCTAGATTTTGGGAACTAATGGGAACATGATCTTAATGGATGTCTCATGTCTCTCATGCGGTGTGGCTGTGGAAGTTTATGGGATGGAGTCAATAAAAAACACAGGTCCTTTTTTACAGCATTCTTTATATCTGTTCAATCTTGTCACTACCATAGTGTCCTACTAAAAGGACGTTTCAGGGATTGTGTGAGGCCTGGTACAGTGTGTTTTTATAGTGAGAGTGGGTCAGCGGAGGAGAATCACATGAGAGAAAACAAGAGGATGAGGTGCTATTCCTGGCTCCGGCTTCACCTCAGAGAATGACCTTGGCAGAAGCACTGAACCTCACTTTGAATCTTTGAACCTCAGTTTTCTCATCTGTGAAATGAGGAAAGAACATCCTGCCCCTTTGCTCCCTCTCAGGATTGTTGGAGGATTAAACAGATCAGGGCTATAACCTGAACTACGGTGAACCCATGAGGAAAAAAATTAGACATGACTTAACTATATAATATTCTTTTTAATCATTACTAATTTCCAAAGGTGAAGAAAACCTTGTTAAAAAAAATATGTAAGCTGATTGTTTTTCTGGAAACAAAATAAAGGCTCAACTAGCAACCCTGCATTAAAAAAGAGAACCTGAAATTCACATTCCAAATCTACTTCGAGACAGAAAGACCCCCAAATTCCTTCCAGTTTCCTAAGATTTTTCCACTATAATTTTTTTTAGTTATTGTCTTCTTCATAAAATGTTAGTTATATTTTGGGGTTTTGCTATTGCATAGTTTAGCATATATAAGGAAATCGTCTTTCCAATTCACAAATAAAAAAGGGAGTACAGGAGAGAAGAAGGAAGAGAGGGAAGGAGGAAGGAATAAACAGAGAACAAACCCACGTGGCTGAAAGAAACTGACCTGAGAAGACAAAACAATTCATAATTTAAAATACTATATAATACAAATGAAGTTAAAGATGTGTTTGCCCAGAAGAGGACTGACTTGAAGTAAACTGATATGATTTTCTGGATAACACCCTGTATTTCCCTGCTTTAGTGAAACAGCCAGTCATAGAAGAGCTCTATCTACAGGGAAATTATGAAAGAAATAATCTTCATTTCTCCATGATTCTTTAAAACCAAATTGGACTTTATTCCTTCTTATTTCTCTCTCAAACTCCACTCCTCGACATAGAAAATAGCATTCTGGAATGACTTAGAATTAGAGATCAGTCAATATTTCATGATTTTAAGGTTCTTCATTAGGAACAATGTGAATTCGGGCCCAATAATCCTAATCCTAGCTTTTTCTTTAGTTCTATAGTTCTATTAGGCCATGTTGTTAGAGCACTGTTTACACTTACTGCCAATAGTCTCTGGATTGGAGGTCAAACTGTTACTTACCTTCTTCAGCATACCCTTCAATGATTAAATGCCCCCAAGGACTTTTAAGAATCATTTTCATCTTGTAAATATTTTTTAATTGACATCTTAACTTTATAGTTGCTTCCCCTGTGAGGGAAAGAGACTAGGGTGATGGAGGGTTTTTGCTTCTTACTTTGTATGTTTTCAAGGACTTATTACTTTTTAAATTAAAATCAAGGAACCAGCACAAGAATGCTAGTAAGGTATAAGTGAGATGTAATGCTTGGTGTGCATAAGGGTTCAAGAGTCCACTGTGAGAGTGCAGCCTTTTGAACAACCTCAGCGATAAGTGGGAACCACTTGTCCAAGACTATTTTATTTAAGATGCAATACTCATTTCTATCCCCTTCAATACATTTTAAGTACTCCAAGCTAGAATAATGGGGCTAGAGGTGCAAGAAGAATATTATACCAAACAGGGGCAATATAAAAAAACATTACAATCAAATTTTCCTTATTAAAAATATAAGTCAAAAACCTAAATACAATATTATTCCACAGAGTTTTAAGGTATATGAAAAACATTGTGATAGGATGTTTCAAAAATTATGGTACAATCCCCTTCTGACACCCTCATTCCTGAGTCACCACTTCAGCAGGACTGGGCTTTGGCATACTCAACCCACATGATGAGACAATAGCAGAAGAGCTTGATGGCTCAGTTGCCGAGGACTAGCCCACTAGGTTCTGAAGACAAGTAGACCAGGTGCTCCCACTGTCCATGCCAACCACCAAACCTGTGAGCGAGGCTGTCTCAGACCAGCTCTCACTCAGCTGATCCATCAGTTGACTAACACTGCATGAAGGAGCCCAGATAAAACCAAAAGTAAAACACTACCCAGATGAATCCAGTCCCAAATTGCCAAGTAATTGCTATTTTAAGCCACTAAGTTTTTTGTTGTTGTTGTTTTGTTTTTTATATCTTTATTGGAGTATAATTTCTTTACAATGGTGTGTTAGTTTCTGCTTTATAACAAAGTGAATCAGTTATACATATACATATGTTCCCACATCTCTTCCCTCTTGTGTCTCCCTCCCTCCCACCCTCCCTATCCCACCCCTCTAGGTGGTCACAAAGCACCAAGCTGATCTCCCTAAGCCACTAAGTTTTGAGGTGGTTTGTAATACAGCAAAAGCTAATCTATACTATAATACGATTTGGTCAAGTGGGTTTATCCTTGAGAATGCAAGGTTGGTTCAGTATCAGCCAGTCAAATCATGTGATTCACTGTATTAGTTAAATAAAAGGAGAAAATCATATCATCATTCTTTTTAGATAGAAGAGATAAAAAGCATCCCATGAGGTTCAAAATCTATTGGGTAGGGTAAATTTTATAAAACTAGATCCAAATAATAACTATCTTTCCTTGATAAAGGCTATATACCAAAAATACATGGCACATGTATACACTAACAAAAATTATTATACTACCAATTTTTTAAAAAATTAGCATTTCCTTTAAGGAGAGAATTGAGATAAAGATTTCTAACGTTACTGGTCTATTGGAACGGACCTTTTTGGAGCTGTGTATTGAGAGAAATAGAAAGAGAGAGAAGGTTTAGAAGAATATAGATAAAAATGTCATATTTATAGATTGTTTTGATTATGTATTTCATTGGAAACACAGGAAAATCAATAAGCTATTAAATCTAAGAAAAGAGCTCAACATAGGGGCTGGAAAAAAATTAATACACCAAAATCAATTGTGTTCCTCCATAGCATCAATATCTAGATACAATACAAGATGAATTTACCATAGTAACAAAACCTATAGAGAGTATGGGGTTTCACCTAATAAATTATGCAGACAATCTTCATAATGAAAACTTTATTAGAGGACACACGAGTAAAAGAAATTTGTATCACAGGTATGGATGAGATGACTTACTATAATAATATAAATGTCCTTATATTAATCTATAAAATTAAATGCAACTGTAATAAAAGGCCAAGCTCTTTTTTTTTTTTTTTTTTTTTTGAGGGACAGCATAAAAAAGTGATTTTAAAATGTATCTGGGGGACTTCCCTGGTGGCGCAGTGGTTGAGAATCCGCCTGCCAATGGAGGGAACACGGGTTCAATCCCTGGTCCAGGAAGATCCCACATGCCACGGAGCAACTAAGCTGGTGCGCCACAACTGCTGAGCCTGCACTCTAGAGCCCACGAGCCACAACTACTGAAGCCCACGAGCCTGGAGCCTGTGCTCCACAACAAAGGAAGCCACTGCAATGAGAAGCCTGTGCACCACAACAAAGAGTAGCCTCCTGCCCCACCCCTCGCCGCAACTAGACAAAGTTCACACGCAGCAATGAAGACCCAATGCAGCCCAAAAAAAAAAAAAAAAAAGGAAAAAAGAAAAAGAGCACATTGCTCTATCTCCTATAAAAAAATTAAAATAAAATAAAGTAAAACAAAATGTACCTGGAAGAATAAAGTTCTCCATACAGCTAAGGTAGTTTTGAAAAATAAGCTCAAAATGGAGAACGTGCCCTATACATTAAGATATATTGGGAAGTCATGATAGATAAGAACTGTGTGATGCCCTTGGAAGAAACAGCAAACAAGAAAACAAATCAAACAGGTGGCCTAGAAATAGAGCTGTATACAGATAGAAAGTTGGCACATGAAAGAGATGGAATCATAGTCCAATGGAGGAAGTTGAATTACAGCTTTTGGGGAAACAGTCTCATTTTCAAAAGAGATATGAGACTGGATCTTAACCTAGTGATATCACTTATGTTGTACCCAGTCCTATATAGCTCACCTAATCTTCACAAAAAAATCCACAGGGCATAAACTATTATCCTCATTTTACGGGTGGAAAAACTGAGGTATGAGAGATAAAATGACTAGCCTAAGAAGTACATGGTGGAGCTGGAACTTAAACCCCACAGAAATCATTCTATTAACCATTATGTTATATAATTCCACCTAATGTACAAAACTAAAATACAATAGTTTTAATATTTAAATGTGAAAAATAAAATCTAGAGAGAATAAAAGAAATTGCAAGGTAATATATTTGTGATTTCAGGGTAAGAGATGAAATAGATCTTTGAAAAATAAAGAAGCATACATCGTATGAAGCAAAAGTGATGAATTTAACTATATTAAAATTATAAATTTATTAATATAAAAAATCTGATTTAAAAAAATGGGCAGAAGAGCTGAATAGACATTTTTCCAAAGAAAACATACAGATGGCCAACAGGCACATGAAAAGATGCTCAACATCACTAGCCATCAGGGAAATGCAAATCAAAACAACAATGAGAGATCACCTCACACATGTCAGAATGGCTATCATAAAAAAGAACAAAACTAACAAGCCTTGGCGAGGATGTGGAGAAAAGGGAACCCTGGTACACTGTTGGTGGGAATGTTAACTGATGTAGCCACTAGAGGGGTGGGATAGGGAGGGTGCAAGGGAGACACAAGAGGAAGAAGCTATGGGGACATATGTATATAGTATAGCTGACTCACTTTGTTATAAAGCAGAAACTAACACACCATTGTAAAGCAACTATACTCCAATAAAGATGTTAATAAAAACAAAAACAGGGGCTTCCATGGTGGCGCAGTGGTTGAGAGTCCGCCTGCCGATGCAGGGGACACGGGTTCGTGCCCCGCTCCGGGAGAATCCCACATACCGTGGAGCGGCTGGGCCCGTGAGCCATGGCCGCTGGGCCTGCGCGCCCGGAGCGTGTGCTCCGCAGCGGGAGGGGCCACAACAGTGAGAGGCCCGCGTACCACAAAAAAAAAAAAAAAACACAAAAAAACAGAACAACCATATAATGCAGTAATTCCACTCCTGGGTACATATCTGAAGAATACAGAAACACTGATTTGAAAAGATGCATGCACCCACATCCAGTGTTTATAACAGCATTGTTTACAATAGCCAAGATATGGAAGCAACCTAAGTGTCCATCAACAGATGAATGAACAAAGAATACGTGCCATATATACACAATGGAACACTGCTCAGCCATAAAAAATGATTAAATTGTGCCATTTGCAACAACACAGATGGACCTGGAGGGTATTATGCTTAGTGAAATAAGTCAGACAAAGACAAATACTGTAATGATATCACTTATAAGTAGAATCTAAAAAAATAAGACAAATGAATGAATACAACAAAACAGAAACAGATTCACAGATATAGAAAACAATCTAGTGGTTACCAGTGGGGAGAGGGAAGCAAGAGGGGCAAGATACAGACTGGGAATTAGGAAGTGCAGACAACTACGTATAAAATAAACGAGATACAAGGATATATTGTAGGGCATGGGGAATATAGCCAATATTTTATAATAACTTTCAATGGAGCATAATCTATAAAAATATTGAATCACCATGTTGTACACCTGAAATTAACATAATATTGTAAATCAATTATACTTTAATAAAAAATTAGAATTTTATGTACAATAAAGGATACCAAAGTCAGACTGAAAAACAGTTGATGGGTAGAAGACATATACATTATCTAAAACCCAATAAAGGACCCAACATCTGAATACAAAAACTTCTACATCTCTAAAGACACAGAATACTCAATAGAAAAATGAGCGTAGGTCATGATAGGCAATTCATAGAATGGAAAACATGAATAGCAAGAAAGTATATGAAGACCTAACTTTTCTAGAATCAGAGCAATGCAGAATTAAAACACCTTACTTCCTATGAATCCACACATGCCAAATTTCCAGAAGTTAAAATGCAAATTATGCTGTGGAGCAACTACGCCTGCGCACCACAACTACTGAGCCCGCGTGCCTGGAGCCTGTGCTCCGCAACAAGAGAAGCCACTGCAATGAGAAGCCTGCGCACCGCAACGAAGAGTAGACCCCTCTCGCTGCAACTAGAGAGAGCCTGAGTGTAGCAACGAAGACCCAATGCAGCCAAAAATAAATACATTAATTAATTTTTAAAAATGCAGATTAACAGCGTGTGGTGACAAAGGATATGGCAAGAGAGAAATTCCAAGTATTGCTGGTGAGGGGAAAATGGTACAGCTATTCTGGGGAGGAATCTGTGAAATAAGGCATATATATGACTTCTACCTCAGCCATTCCATGGCTGCACTGTTACTCTGCACTGTTACTCAAGGGGACATGTGGAAAGAGTGTATTAATGCTTTATGGTGGACATAAAGTGTTGAAAATAGCCTAAGTATGTATCACCAGGGTAATGGATAAGCAAAACATGGTATTAACATATGGTGGAATATTAGACAGTGGCCTGAAGCAATAATTTCTATGGAGCAACACGAATTTTAAAACAATAATTTTGTGTAGAAAAAATAAAAGAATAGGATGTGATTTTTAGTCGATACTACTTTTGCAAAAATTAGAAAATACAAAACAATTCGGTATTTCAAATATACACACGTTTAAAATAACTATGAAAGGTGAGTTGGGAAATTACATATTAAATGGCCCAAATGGTGCTATATAGGGGAAAATAAAGGAAATAAATCTGGCAGAGGAACGTCGGGGCCAAAACCAATCTTAAAAGTATTAGAAAATAGAGTGACCATACACACTGATGATAGAGTAACATGAACTGAGGCATATGGTCCCTTTTGAGTAAATGCCTTAAATACAAACTAAAAAAATAATGTCATAAGATTTACAAGCACTATAAAAATATTTAGCATTATTGCAGTAGATAGTAGAAATGTATAACCTTTCAACTTAAATAAAAACAAGACTGATGAAATATCATCTTTGTTCCCATGTCATCCATGCTAAGGAAGAAATAATAAATCAGCTTTTAAGATAGAATTTTTTACAATGAGATAAAAAAAACGAACAAAAAGAAACCCTAACTGTTTATCCCATGAAGGGAGAAAAAAACAATTTGAAAAGTCAGAGTAGAACTCTCTGAGGATAATATTTAACATCAATTTTTTTAAAACAGAATTTTAAGAAGCTGGTTTTGAATTGTTTCTAGAGTTTCTAATTAGCATGCTGAGGAAATACTGGGTCCCTCTTAATCCAGAAGCAAGTAAAAAGTTCTGACTCTTAAAATTCTAGGCTCTAGAGTAGGTGCGTGCTGGTGTGCTGGTGTGTATGTGTGTGTGTGTGCACATTTGCTGTGTGTTTTCAATAAACTCAAGAGTACATAAGGGTGTATGTTATTACATTGTAACAATTCTTGAGCAAGTCTAACTGAAGGTCAGTAGCAAACAAGTAGATGCCGCTTGGGTGGCCCCCCAAACTCTCAGGTAATGCACAGATCTGGCTTGGCAATCATGCTCTGCTTTTAGATATAATGCATTTTTATGTTCTTGTTAGCATTGAAAGACTAACTTGAATATTTTGCAACTGATGAAATGGACAACAGAGCAGTAACCTAGAGTTTACAAGTATTTGGGGCAGTAAAACTTTAGTTCTAGATTTAACTTGGATTTTAGTCCTAATTTAACTAATTTAACTTGGACTTTCTACAACGCATTTTTTTTCTATAAACTGGAGGTATATACCACCATAATCCTAAAAAACCTGTGACTTTGGGCTTCAGGGGTCTAAGCCTTCTCTCTAAGTGACTGAAAGGTACAACTGGATATTAGACCTGTCTAAAAATTGTCCTTTTCTGTCCTCATATACAAGGGTTCAGCTTGATTTTTGGATAGCTGTCATTAAAAAAAAAAAAAATGTGCAAAGAGCTAATGCCTTTTGCTACAAGACAAACCAATTTCTCCTGGACATGCAGTAATAGGAGGCAATGCCATGTGTTGGAAGCATGCACATATTTTATGATAGATATTAATCTGGAGGTTAACAGCTAGGTGCTCTGGTTGAAGTAGTTTATTTCAAACATACATATAATGTTAACCCACTTTGTAACAAAGCCTTCAACATTTCATATGCAAATTCGTTTTTCTTTCTAGTTTAAGCCCAAGGAAATCCCTATAAGTCTTGTCTCCAAAGAGAAAATATAAAGAATTCATAAGATTAAAGAGTTCTTATCAATTGTATAAAAAACTAGAAATGTACTAACTAGACAAAAATGCAGACGTCTAAGAGAACGTCCAAAAAATAGAAAAGTAGAGGACTGCACTGAGATTGCAATCCTGAGAAAAATACATTATTTCTAAATGGAAAAGTAAAAGGAGATAGTATAAGTTAAAGCCAGAAGAAAAATTTTAAACCTACAAAAATACGAGTCAATACAAAGTTAAAAACCCATTAATTTTACTATATACCCAAAAGATTCACAAAACAGCTCATGAATATCACAAATTAAAATAAAACAAAAGCCAGAAATATTGTTTTCCCCAAACTGTACTACCACCTGCTTATTGCTTCAGTGGTAAGAAGAAAAATTATCTTCAAATAGTTAAATTGTATACCTACTTATATTTTAACTCTTAGGTGGATCTTGTTATATAATATATATGATCTCTAAAGAAAACTTGTTGATTGTTTATTTTGGCATCTGTTAGGAAATTCCTATTAGATAAATCTCCTTAGATAACTCTTAAATAAAAATAGATGCAAATATAGTATGTTTCATATCATTCATTTTAGACCTCTAAGAGTTGGAAAAGCTCAACCTGGAGAAGAAACTAGTTTTATTGAGGGAAGAAACTACTTTCCAGTTTAGAAGAGGAGGGATTATCCCATTTCTGTAGAGGAAGCAATCAGGAAGATACAAAAAGAATGGTCCTTGCCTAGTGCTAAGGCCAGAACTACTGTGAATATTGTACCAGATCTTGTAAAAACAGCCACTGTGCTGGCACTCACAGGCCCGGGTCATGGTGTGTTCAACGATAAAGCTTTGTTCCAAAGGATGGAACTCCTTTGGGCCAAAGGGCTTTCACCTGCATTATTCCATTAACCTCACTGTTTTGTTATGGGAAATGTGTTTATTTTTTGAAATGACATTGAAATATATCCTTAAAAGAACACTTTAGGTCTCAACAAGATTCTCTTCTCTTTCAGCCAACATAATGTACCTTTTAGAAATCAACAGTCTACTTCTTTCTTTAAATCATCACATTTCAAAGCTGTAGCAGCTAATAAATGTTAATATAATTTTTCTAAAACTACAATCTCCCTAAATTTCTATGCTGTCTTCTTTATCCTGTCTTTTCAAGGTAAAGGTATCTTTCCAGTTTTCTTAGCATTATCAGGATTATGGATTTTGTTCATTGTTAAAGTTCGTTATTTATGGACATAAGTTAATGTAAATGCAAAAATATCTTGTATTATTCACAAGCTGGCTGACTTAAATCACTCGCTCTTAAAACAACTTTACTGCTCTCCAATCTGTTCAAATGCACGGAAATATAAATTCAGGATGATGTGGCTTTTCTGCAATGCTTTCTTTTCAGGCTGCAGTCTACATGACAGCGTTATATTTTATCCTTGCTGCTGTTGTTGTTCAATCTATAAAATCTCTCTTGAAGACCCCCAAAACAGCTTGTAATTTACTTTTACTTTTGGTGATTCACTGTTTTCAAATTGCCATCTCTGACCATATCCCCCTTCCAGGGGAATTTATGCAGACTCTTTTTTTTTTTTTTCTTCTACATACTGATTGACGGTAACCTGAGCAATTTACCACTTCTACATCCATGTAGTAGCTCAAATAAAATGAGTTCCTGTGTTAATCCCACGGTAAACCTCGGTAATTCTCACATCACAGGAGTTGTAAACGTTTGTTAACAGAAAAAGAATGTTTTTCCCAAAATAGCTACATAACTCTTAAGACTACTCAAATTCCTAAATAATCCTTTTTACAAGACTCCCGCCAACCTTATTTTGATACATAAAACATGTGAAGCCTATTTTATAAGGTATTTAACAGTGACTTCATCAAAACAGCTTCCTAGTTGTTCTCATAATGTCTTTTTTCTAAAGTTTTCAAAATGTTTTTAAGCCAACTTGAATAGTGATGAATGTGAGCCGCTATCAAAACGCTTAAGAAGCATTCTGCCAGACAAGATGGGCAAAAATGTTCTAGATCTGCTCAATCTGACATTAGAGGTCATGCAACTTGAAAAAATGAAATAACTATTTCCAACACTCATTGAGCCCTTCATTTTAAAAATAACTTCAGGGCTATTTCCACACTCTACATTTAATAATACAATTTTTTAAAAAGGATGTTAGGCTCGGTGAAATCAGAAACTGATCTGCCACTTAAAGCTGGTGAGTCTATTCTTAATGGGCCTCTGGTAGATTTGGGATACTGACGAGAGCAGTTTCATTTAAGAACTTCACTAAAAAGAATGACATCCGAAAAGGACTGCTGGGGAAGACAGGGAAGAGAAGACCGGAGTCTCCTGAGAAGAAAAAGAGAAACGATTTAAATAAAGTCGCTAAGGAGGAAGGAGGTGGTGAGACGCGTAGACAGAAGAGCGAGAAAGAAGATTGAACGAAGAAGTGAAATGGAGCGCAGAGGAAGGCAGAAGCTAATGAGGAAACAAATGGGAAAAGGTAGTGTTTTCAAACAGGCATGCACCAGGAAGGGACGAGTTACGGCCTGGAGTAGCCCCAGTGCTTTCAGGTGAAAGAGATGCTCGCAGAGAACAGGGACAAGCAGTTTACTTCCAGGCTTTGGAGCAAACTAAAATTCCCTGCCCCGAGCCTCTCCCAGCCTCGGCCGAGCGCGGAGGCGGCGGCTGGGGAAGGGGCCTAGCCGGGAGCCAGGCCCGGCGTCCCGCTCCTCTGGGCTCCGCGGCCGAGGGAAAGAGGCGAGGATTAAGCGGGGAGAGGTCCCGGCCGCAGCTCGGCGGCACCCCGAAAACGGTCCGGGGCCTCGGCGGTGCCCGCGAGCCGTACCCCCTGCGGCGGGGCGCCCAGCGGCCTTACCTGGGGCGAGGGAGGGAGGCGAGGTCTAGGGCGTCCGCTCGCGCCCGCCGCAGAACCCCTCTGCTGCACTCAGCCCAGGCTTCCAAAGGAGGCGCGACCCTGGCTCAGCCGCCGCTTTCCCCTCGGGGTCTTGGCCACCGCCTCCGCCGCCTCCGGGCCTGTTTACACCGTTGGGCCCGGCACGCCGCCGCCGCTGCCGCCTTCTCTCCACCCCAGCGCCGTTGCCGATTCGGCCGCCGCCACCTCCTCCGCCGCAGCCTCGTCTCTCTGGAGCATCTTCCAGCCACCGAACCCTGAGAAACAGAGACTCCAGCCGCGCCGGCAGGAAACTCCCCCGCAACTGCTAGGGGGACGAAGCGGTCAGAACACCGGCGGCTTTTCCGCCATTGAGCAGCAGCCGCTCCGCTCCTTCTGCCTATGCAGACTCTTAACCCATAATTGCTTTACTCTTTAACCTCCATTTCTGGGTTCTTAAATTAACTGTTACATCAGTGTTCTTCATTACTCAAATTATTTTTTCTTAGGAACTTTTCCTGGAAGTAAGTTCATGCTATTTTTGACAAGCAAACATTTGACTTCTGAAAGAATTCTTACAGAAATGGGTTTATATCCCAAATGCACCACCAAAAATCTCTGTGACCTTGCATAAACGTCCCTTACCATTTCAGGTGCTATCTTTGCTTGACTCCAAAGTGAACTGATTAAAACTATGAGCATCTAGCTGTTATGTACTTTTGTCTCAGCTTGGTCAATGAAACTCTCAAAAATCCATCAGATTTTCATTATTTTTATCATTAGCCTGTTTGTGTAAAATAAGTTACCATTTATGGAGCCAGTGTTCTCCTTTATTCCGGCATCCAATCATTGTAAATATTTCTCATGGACACATTCTTAGAAGGCCTATGAATAACCTGGCCTCTTACTGATTCTCCCTTTTGGAGTCTTACTAGCCAGACTTCCCCAATAACTTTCAGAGAGAGTTTTCCCCCTTTCCGGGTCTTCTTTTTGACTTCTATACGCCATAGAACTTTGAAAAGTCATCACACCAATACTAATATTACCACATACCCTCCAAAAAGCTCCAAGCTGTTTATGCCTATTCATTAAGTTAATACTTTATCAAAACTTGTCCAATTGAGTAGTTTTAGCACAGATATTTTACACATTTTAGCACAGACATGCTCTGTTTAAGGCTGACAGATCCATTAGGAATTAACTTTCTGGTACATTTTCCCTCTGACATTTTCCTCACAACTGCGTTTCCTCATAACTGAGCCATCAGTTATCTCTTGCCTATAGAAAGGCAGATAAGAGAAAAGAAAGCTAAGTGAGAAAAGATATGTAAATAGACTAGCACAATATTGGACATATAATAAGTATTCAATAAATGATAGCAAGTATTCTTACCCTTATCCTCACATTAGTTTATATGTATTAAAAACTGATTACTGGACTCAACTCTTACTTCCATTTCTCATTAGATCCTCACAGAAACCTTGGAGGAAGCGAGGTTTTATCCCCATTTTACAGGTTGGGAGACTGCAGCCTAGAGGGCTTAAGTACCTTAACTGAAGTCATATAGTCAAGAAATAAGCCTATATTGGTCACAATCACTTGCCCATGCTTTGACGTGACACCGCCACCCATCATTTACCCAGCTTCACCAAGGTACTACTAAATTTTTTACTCTTATTCTCCTCTCTTTGCTTCATACTACCATTGCCACCAACCCAGTCAAATTCACTTTTAATTTTCCAATGTTAGTGAAGGGAGTAGAAGGTGGAAATTGAGGTTAAAGGAGGAAACTTTAATGTTATTCAAGGATGACTTCATCTTAACTTCCAGCCTTCGTCTACCCATTCTCTGCTCCAGTCACACGCAGAGTATTTGCTATCTCTTCCGTAAGTCTTGACTTTTCTTGTCTTTATGCCACTTTTCTTTTCTCCATTTGCAATGAATCTCCCTTTCCCTTGGTTCTTCACCATTTCTTACTCCATACTCTCCATTAAAATTGAAATCTACCTTTAAAGCCCAACTCATATACCAGTTCTGTCCTGCAGTCTCCTGGATCTGCCAAGTCAGAACTAACCACTTGCTCCTCCGTGCTCCTGCAATGGCAATGATGTTAGAAGGGCGAGTGATTTTACAGCTCGCTCACCACCTGCGGGAAATACGTCCTATTTGCCCTTCCACATCCTTTCTCCACCCAACTCTATATGGATGGCTTGCACGGCCTGTCTTAGTAAGTGTCCTTGCTCTGGCTTCCGTTTGGCTCACCAATGAAGAGTACCAATAGAAGATTGTAGGGAACGAAGGAGGGGAGTGAAGTTAGGGTATTAATTCTTGCCAAATTGTTGGGAGTTGGCTGCATCCCCCAACTAACATACAGTGCTTCTCTGTGGGGCGTCACAGCATCTTTGGGGAGGACTCTCTCTCCAGCAAGCCTTCCTTTCTCTTTCATCTCCTATAAAGTAGCCACACTTTTACTGAACCCAGGGCACTACACTATCTCTTGATTCTCTACATTGGGCTCAATTTATCCTTATTGATGTACCCCTGATTTCCTGCTGAGGCCCTGTCTGATGAACTTCATAATATGCTCTTCTAAGCTGTTAATTTTACAAACCACATTATTACACTTATTAGAAGAATGTCTTCAGGATGTGTCAGTAAGCTCTGATTGGTGATAATGGTAAACAGCTAGAATTTATGGAACGTAAAGCATGCTTTGGTTACTCTCTTGAGTACACCGTGTGCATTATTCTAATTAATTTAAATCACTATTAGCTAAGCAAGGCACACAGATGCTAAGAGGTTCCCAGAAGTAACTTGCTCATGGTCACTCCAGTGTCTCAGTAGTGTTTAGGACTCAGATCTGTCCAAAGCCTAAACCTTAAGTTCTAGGTCTAAGCAGTGGGTCTCAAACTTGAGTATGCATCAGCGTCACCAAGAGAGCTTGCTGAAACAGGTAGTGGGCCCCACCCCCAGAGTGTCCGAGTCTGTAGGTCTGGAGCAGGGCCCAAGACTTTCACTTCTAAAAATTCCTACGTGCAGCTGATGTGCTGGTCTGGGTACCAGACTTTGAGAACCACTAGTCCAGGCATTTTAGGTCCAGAATTTCAGGTGTTAGAATAACTTTCTGGTGATAAATGTCGAAAAAAAAAGCACTGCATTTTCCTGTTTGTAAGGAGGTAATAAGTTCAATCTTAAAGAGTCAATAATGGGGCTAAGTGTTTAAGAAAGAAGAGTTATTCTCCAGGAAGATGGGAGGAGATGGACATTCTAAGGACAGGAATGCCCTTTCAGGAAACTTGCAAAGGGAACAGAAAAATAACATAGTAAGATTCTGCTATCCAGTGTTCACAGAACATGAGTGGGATACTCTTGACTGTAAAATGGGAAGCCAACTTTTGCTCACCATATACATACCTTATTCAGTACAAATGTTTATTAAGAATCTCCAAAAGCTAGACACTAGGCATCGGGGCTACACTGATAGAGCAGATAAAGTGCCTGGCCTCAGGGAGCTTGTGCTTCAGATGATGTACATCAGCTAGACAGACTGAATGATGGATACTATATTGGGTTCACACTTCGTCTCAAGAAAAAAATATATCCATAGACGTGATCCAGGAGTCAAATGGCAAAAGAGCTAGCCTCAAAGTGAGTGTTAATTTCATTAAATGGTAGGTAAAAATTATTTTATATGCCGAGATAGGCCCTGCTTAAAAGACACACTATTCCTCCAAACGTATTATACAAGCCAGCTTATGAACCTGTTGACTTTTTCTAGGAGAAATGTTGCCTTCTTTCCCAAGAAGGGAGCGGTAGGGGTCGGGGTGGAAATAGTTTCATCATCAGAGGCACAGTCTCACTGCTACTGCTCAGCTCCAATTCGCAACCTTCTGAATGGTTTCCAGACTAAGTCATTTAGCAAAGTGATGAAGAAAAAATGGCCCATTAATCTTATGATGCGTGTTATAACTTAACTCTGGGTTTAGCATAGGAAAAATATTATTTGCATTGATTAGAAATATGCTTTACCGCTGCATATATTATTCACTCTGAACATTCTAAAATTATTAGCTGGGTTGACATGATGAACTGCACAGGAGTACTTCTAGATGACATCTCAATGTCATCTGTTACTCACATCATATAGGTCTAGGAATCAATATGTATTTTACTCAATATGAGACCTTATTCCAAACACCAAAATATGCCTGTTTTTATTCGATGGTTATCATCATGAAACTACCAGCTAAACATCATTTAGAAAATTCAAAGCAAGTAAATTACTGTATTAACTCTCCAACTATGATTATGACTTTCCTCCACTTATAGCTGAACCTAATATAATGATCTGGTCAGTCTGACTAGGAGGATTTATTCATTAATTTACTCAAATGTTCTGAGGTATATTTTGAAGGACTTAAATTATGGTCTGCTTTGTAGGATCCAACAGTAAGGGTGCAGGTTTATCTCTTACAAGCTCTGTGACCTTGCCCAAGTGACTTAGCATCTCTGAGCCTCACTTTCCTAATCTGTAAAATGGAAACAATAATAGAACCCAAGTTGTAAAGCTGAAGGAAAAAAAAGTAATATGGTAATGTATTTTGGCACAAAAGAGCAGTTACGCTGATGGTCATTATTTGTGAATACTGTTGCTAAGATTATTGAAAACCTGTTGTGTGTTAGGTGCTGTTCAAGGACTAGAATTTTAAGACTGTTCTTCACCTTTATCCCAGTTTTACCTGCAAAGTTCTGCCATGCACTGGAAAAACATACTGGTATTTCTAGGGAAGGGGACCACTCAGGTGACATTTTTGTTTCACCAGGTATATAAAGTATACAAAGGTTATAGTGTATCTTTCAAGTCCTTTGGACGTCTAGTTACCTTTCACTAGAATGATTCTAGTAGATCCTGATAGATAACCTGAGACAAGGTCAGGTCAGTGATGTTGGTACCTTTTCTGGCTTAAGAGCATAGGGCAGAAACACAAGAAGAGAGGTCTTCCTTTTCCACTCCTGTTACTAAGAACCCTCTCGAATAATGACAATCTGAAACAGATCACTACATTGTTGCATGTTGTAGAATCAAAGCAGTGTACAAAGCAAAGAGCACTGGCCTCCATTATACTTGCATTTCACTCGAGATTCACTTTTCTAGACCGTGGAGAAAGCAGATGTTCCAACACTTTCCAGGTACTGGAATATTACAATCTGGCAATCTCCACCACTGCATGTTTGATCACACTATTCCCTGCAAATGGAATGCTGTTCCATCAAGGTCAGATTGACCAGTGCAAATACGCGATTTTATCGTACGGTCAGAACCAAATTAACTTACTGAAATTCTGCCCAGCTCAGGGTCTACCTTCTCTGTGAAACCTCCTGTGAGATCCCAAGTTACAAACAACTCTATCTTCTTCAGAAGACATTGTATACTACATAAATAGTAATTTACATATATATATATGTATATGTGTGTGTATTTCTTTGTTACATTAAGTTATAACTGCTGTGGTTTCTCTTCTTAACTAAACTGGACCCCCTTATCATCACAGTGGCCATGTACATCATCGTATCCTCCAAAAAATCCAGATAATAATATCATGGATTCAGTATATAGTTGTTTAATAGAAAACAATTAACTAACCACTGCAGAATACTAGTGTCTCTCAAGGTGTGTTCAGTGGATCATAAATCCTATGAGACAGTCCATGAAGGAAAAGATTTCAAATAAATTTGGGATCTGTTGTCCACTACATCTCCTTATCAGAGACTCATAATTCACAAGACTCGTAAAAAGCTCTGTAGCAAAGAAACTGTTGACTTAGTTTGACCCAGTATTTCTCTTACAAGAGTATCAGTTCTGGAGGTCAAGGACATTTTCCACCTCTAATACAACATCTCTACTGCCTAGTAGAGTGCCTGGCACTTAGTAGACACCTAATAAATATTTGAATAAGTTTCCACATACATTCCCCCTTTTAAGCTATAGAAGAAAAACACAGTATATAGTAGATTTTGATTTACTTGGGGAGAATAATAATATGAATAGATAAATTTACACAAATCATTTTAAAGTATATCTATTTGATAATACTTTTTTCCACAAATCTACACAATTGCACATTTAGTGGTGATAGTAAACGAACTACATTTGCTTCTGAAAACTTGCTAAGAAGGATGGCTACTAAAAACTACCACTTGAACCCAGAACAATTGATTTAGTTCATTGGTCCCCACTCCTTAGCACTTTTAATATAGAAGAAAATAGACGCATATATTTCTTTTCTGCCATAATATGACATCATATAAGGAATGTGATTTTATTAGCTAGAAATAAGATTTGCTTTTGTTATTTTAGTACATTTGATCACATAAGAATAATTCTAGATTTTTTCCCCTCCTGTGACTCTCATAGCATCCCCATCTAAAATAGACTTTGGAGATTTAGATCAAATGTCATATCAATTGTCCTAGACTGCTTACTATGTGCTTTCACTATAGATTTTAATGTCAATAGAGAAAGGAGAAGGAAAAGTCAGAGGGAAATGAAACAGGTGTATGCAACACCCCTCTCTACTACCGACATTTCTCAGAATTCTGGGGGAAGTTGCGTCTATAAGTGGAAAGTTTTTCACCATGGAACTCACGGTGGTTGAACTTCTCATGAAGAATTTTTTTTTCACTACTGAAGAAAAGTATGTTTGATTTTACCATAACTGAAAAGTTCTCCTGTTTCTACTTCTGAGGTTTGCCCTCAAGACTACTGTTTACCTAATGGAAGGGACTCCTATGCATGGAGGAAAAAGTGCACCATTTGAAGGAAAAGCTAAAGGAGTGGTATTCAGGTAGCTCCTCATTCCACCAATGAAAACATACACATAGATTTTCCACTTTACACCTCATTTTCCACCTTATTTTCATGATTTTGAAATGAATATGTAGGGTCTGATGAGTTTGCCAATAGTCTATAATTATTAGTGTTATTAAAATAGAATACAAATGATAAGCCATATGTAAAAATGCTGTGAATAAACTGCTATACCCCAAATAATACAAATGAGTGGATGGCAGTAAATGCTAAGAGGGATTAACAACATAAAGGATATTAAAAAAATGATGACCGTATTTCATATTTATGTGTCTTTTTCTCTCTCACTCTTTTTTTTTTTTTTTTTTTTGCGGTCCGCGGGCCTCTCACTGTTGTGGCCTCTCCCATTGCGGAGCACAGGCTCCGGACGCGCAAGCTCAGTGGCCATGGCTCACAGGCCCAGCCGCTCCGCGGCATGTGGGATCTTCCCGGACCGGGGCACGAACCCGCGTCCCCTGCATCGGCAGGCAGAACACTCAACCACTGCGCCACCAGGGAAGCCCTTCTCTCTCAACTCTTACTCAACTCCTAAATAACTAAGAGAATATGCTCACAAACGGTAAGCATGTTTTGGATGTTCGATGTGTGTTTGTGGGAAAGAACAAAAAAAACTGCCTCAATTAGGTCAAATATCATACAAGAGATGAATGAGATTAGAGATGGGATTGGGATTTGTGTTAGTTACTCAATAGCTAACCAATCACAGATATGACAGTGTAGTGCAATATGCAAATATACTTTTAAACAACTTCTCTTAAGTTATCTACTGTCTGTAAAGACAATCACACTCAACTACTCTGCACTTAACCCCAGAGCTTCTGAGTTAGAATCTGTTAGAAATAGGTACACGTTTCATTGCTTTGGCAACATTTACATGGCTCTGCATCAGGCAATACAACTGCTAAGATCACACTCTGGGAATTCAGGAACGGCTAGTGTCCAGTTCTGGTCGTTCTACCACCCAACTGTGATCTAGGGTAAATTCCTGATGAAAAAAAAAAGAAAAAGAAAAACCCTGAAGATGCTGAAACAGTATTTCCTACTTCACAGGGTCGTCATGGGGATAAAAGGTCATTAGGATAAAGTGCCTCTCACCCAGGAAACACTGATAAATGCTACTGATGCTACCATCATCATCATCATGACTGATCAAGAACATATTGCCACATGGAAATTCAACATTCCCTGGGCCATTCACAACTTTCCTTTAAAGGACTCATATTCTATGTGGGGTCTTAACACCTTCAAATAACAGAAAATACAAGTCGTTACGCCTTTTTTTCTGTAGCTAATTTTGGCATCTTTCACCTCTGTCCACTTAAGTGTTGGTTTAGCATATTCTTGTCACACAAAGAAGCTACTTCCCAAAGAGAGGAACAATGTGTCAAGTGACAAAGACATTGAGTGAAGTCTTTCACATCCTAGATTGTCCACGGTACAGCTCAGCTGGTCTCTGGGTTGGAAGGCCTGGGTCTACTTTGCTCGTCTGTTACAGGGGAAGGGACATGGTCCTTAGCATGTGGTCTGTGAAACAGAGGCAGCTGCGGGTAGAATTATAACACAAGCAGAACTGGCTTCAATTCTTCCTTCTTAGGTCTTTTTCTTCTTGTTCAGCTGTTCAAGGAACTTGCCTGCCCTCTGTCCCTGCCAGGACGATGTTACATCTGCCTGGATAAGTAGGTCACCATTGTATATCAGGAAAGGTCTTATTTGTAATCATCAGGAACCAGATACGGCTAATTTGAGCAGAAAAGGAAACTTTTGGAAGTTTATGGTTAGGTCTCAGTAACTAGAAGCAGACTAAACAACCGAAAGCCAAGGCTATGCTATCGCAATTATAGGATCAGGCCAAAGTGATGTTATAAGTCCTAGCTGGCCTTGCTACCAAGCAGGAACAGGAAACAGGAGGTTGACCCAGCACTGCTGGCCTTGCTTCTTTACATCATTTATTTGTAATTCAAAATCCAAGAGAGGGGTGCAGTTGGCCAACCTGAGGTCGCCCGACTGTTTTCCATTTGTAAGGGAGACTGAGCATGTGAGTAAACAGTGTATCTGACATGTTCAGCTTGTATAACGAGAGGAAGGCTCTGTTTCTCACCAAGACCCACAAAGTGGAAAATTCCCCCAAGAGAAAGGAATTTCAGATCAGATGCTTGGAAAGTTAAAAACAACAACAACAAACAAATGCAGATGTGGAATTAAAGACATGGAGTCATTAAGAACCTATATGTGGAGTGATTCAGACCTGAGTTCACATCTGGAGCAAGCTACTCAATCTTGCTGAGCTTCAATTTTCTTTAAAGGAAACAACGTGGAAGATGATATCCACATGTAACCTGTGGTACACATGAAGGAGGGTAGTACAGTATATGATGCCTGGCACATCCTATGCATTTTCTAAAACTACTAGTAGTACTATTATTATTGTTACTTATTATACAATTTATTGTAGAAATTAACAGGGAGAGTATTAATAAATGTTAATACAGTGCTAAGTGTCACATTATTTGTTGATTCAACAAACATTCCACATATCAGAAAATAACCTGTTAGTATATATACATATATATATATATATTTTTTTTTTACAGAAGAAAAGAAACCCTGAGGCTTAGAAAGTGTAAACAATGTACCAAAAGTCATTCATTTAAGAGGTAATGGAATATTATTCAGCCTTAAAAAAAATGAAGGAGATCCTTTCATTTGTGACAATATAGAGGAAACAGGAGTGCATTATGCTGATGAAATAAGCCAGACAGGATAAATACGAATGATATCATTTATATATGGAATCTAAAAAGAAAAAAAGCCACACTCATAGAAACAGAGTAGAAAACTGGTTGCCAGGGGTTGGGGTGTGGGTGGGGAAAAGGGGGGAAGACTGGTAAAAGGGTACAAACTTTCAGCTGCAGGATGAATAAGGTCTGAGGATCTACTGTATAACATAGTTACTACAGTCAATAATACTGTATTGTATAACTAACATTTTCTGAGAGAATAGAACTTAAGTGTTCTCACCAAAAAAAGAAAAAAAGGAAAAAGGTGTCATGAGCTGTTAGATGTATTAATTAACGTGATGGGAAGGATCCTTTTACAACAGATATGTATATCAAATCATCATGATATACTCTTTGACTATCTTACAATTTTGTCAATTATACCTCAATAAAACAGAAAAAAAAAGAGGTAATAAAGATGAGACTCCAATCCAGGATTATCCAGCTCAAAAAACTACACTCCTAACCATTACAATATAGTATCCATCCATATGTTGTAACTGTAAAATGCTTAACACAAAGGAAACGTTAAATAAATGGTATTTATTCTAACTCTAATGCTTACTAGATATTAGTTATGTGGTATGCTTTACATCTAACTACAAGGGTATAAGGTGCAAATTCTTGCTACAGAACATAAAAGCCCCTGTGGTACCCTGCAGGATAAACACAGTACCTGTAAATCTCTCATCTCTCAACCCAGAGTCTCCTCAAGTTGGAGGTCTTTACCCCCTTTATAATGTGGGAATAATGCCTTTCCCACATTTGCACTGGGCATGAAAATCCATACTTCCAGGTGTATACTGAACCTCCACTTAGCTCCTCGTCACCTTGGAATCACCAGACCAAAGATCATTTATTCCATTAATATAAATGATGTAGGGATAGAAGTACAGAATATACAGAGAGTGTTGGAGGAATCCAAACAACAAGTCCTCCACTCTCAAAACAAATTTTAGAGTTCCAAAAGTGAAGAGCAATGTTTGGAAATAAAACTAAAAATGAAACTAACATCTACAATTAGCCAAGTATTTATTATGGGCCGGGCTACTTACTAGGCACTTGATAAACATTACAGCTCATCTTCCTGCAGTCCTTCAAAGCTTATAATATTGTTTCTATTTCATAGAGAAGAAAATTGTATCTAAGCAGGTTAGTGATTAGCCCAAGACCACAGGGCTAGGCTGTAAGAAAAGAAGGCCAAGTTTCAGTGGTCAAAATGGTGATGGATGTTATAACTAGAAGATTACGGCTAATCAAATAAAAATATTCAGAACGGTCCTAATGTATTATTAGGATTTCTTTAGAATAACTTGGGTGCCTTAGTGAATACAGTAGTGGTAGGCACTACAGTCTCTTTAATTTGCTAATCATACAAATCTACTTTAACATTCTTGGTGACAAGGAGCTAACTACTGATAAGACAGCTTCTTCAGTTTTGGGGCTACTCCAGGGTGAAATGCCGGAACGTCTTACTGCCTGCAATGTTACCTAGTTCTACCAGGGGGAATAAAGCAGAACAAGTAGCCACTGTTCTTGACAAATGGATACAGTTTCAGTTTTTCAAAATATGCGTGTCAGATTCATTCACTGTATCAGATAGATCTGTCAAATGGCTTTGCCCCTTTACTAATGGATGGCACACTGCAGACACACGTTGGGTCAAAGGACTCAATGTCACCTCATTGATACTGTCATCAATATAATTTGTATTGGCATTTTGTCTCACCCTGACTTTAAGGACTATGTGAGGAGATCCAAGTCTCCAGACCATGGACTGATCACCTCTGCTTGACACAGTATTCTCTGCTCATTTCCAGAGGGGACCAAGGATGAGCTCTTGTACTTCTGAGTCTATTCACCCTACCTGGCAACACATACTACCTGGGCTGATTGGATCAAGCAGGAGCCCCAGAGTTTAAATTTCCAGCTGCATTGGAGGAAACAGAGGCTATGCCCCAATCCCATAACCCCTCACTTCTTACTGCTAGCCTATCCTAGGCTGTTCTTGCTGATAGGAGTACTTCATGCTAAAAATTAATTTTGCTTACCTGATGGCAGTCACACAACCTCAAATGCCATTTTTATAAATAAGGCAACCACCAATGGAGTGTGATTTAGGGTTTTTTCTTCTGTAGACCCTGCCCACCCTATAAAATCTCCCATTACTGCATCATGGAGACTATAATCCCTTTCCGAGGGAAGAGATTCTTTCCAACCATAAGATGAAATAAGAACTTACATTTCTGTACTGCCCAAAAGGAAATAAATTGATTACAAAATGCAGGAGAATGACTGATCTTCCACATTTGTTGTGTTCATTAAAGGGTTTTTGAATAGACTTGACAGTATTAAAGAAGTTCAACACACACAAAATAAAAATTAATAAATGAAGAGAAAAAAATTGCATTTACAACAAACAAAATAAACACATTGATATATAAAAGGCTGTTATACATCGATGAAAAATGGATGTCATAAAGTCACAAACTAAAAAGTATTAACAGCCAATAAAGATATGAAAATATGTTCAACCTTGCTATTATTAATCAAAGAAATACAAATAAAATAATTCAGGTGCCATATTTTACTGACTAGAATGACAAAGTTTTAAAAAACTTGATAATACTGGTATTGATATTGATAATACTGGTACTGATGAGTGTGTGTAAGAAACCACACTGGATGTTAAATTCTTGGTAGAAATAAAAAGCACGGTAACCTTTCTGGAAGACAATATGTCAGTATGTACCAGAACTGACAACCAGCCATTCAAGTTCTAGAAGTCCATTCTAAGGAAATAAACAAATGCTCAAAGACATATGAACAAGGATGCTTGTCTCATTGTTTAGCAAAGCAAAACAGGAATAATCTAAATGTTGAACAGTAGGGACTGGTTAAATAAATAACAGAATGCTGTTCAACCATTAAAAATGATGCTGCAGATATTTATTAGGTGATGAGTAATCATACTTATATTACTAAATAAAAATGTTATAGAACTGTTTTGTAGTTTGATATAATAATTAAAAGTATTTTATACTTGCATTGTATTTATATGCACCCCATCACAAAAAAGTTTCAAAAGATACCCTCAAAAATGTTACAGAGATGATTTATCAGAAATGGGATTTTGAGTTATTTTTCCTTTTTTCTTTAAATCCTTTCAATTTTGGAGTTTCTGCAATGAGCCTGTATTATTTTTACAATTAAAAATATTTAAATTTACAACAGAAGGATCTAAATTCCTCCAGTTTTCCATTTATTTTCCACCCTGGCTCAGGGTATTTGTGTAAAAAAAAAAAAAAAAAAATCAGCTTATTTTCTCTTTTGTATCAATCTAAATTTACTTTTCATAAGTTAACTATTTTCGTCTGGCAAAAGTTTCACACAGGAAAATTGTTAAGGTCTGAGTATTCTATTACCTTTAAAAGCACTGGAAACTTTGAAATTATTTCTTTCAGAATTTTCATATAATACTGAAAGGCGGGGGGGAGGTAGCAAAATGAAGGGAAATAGATAGTAGCAGTCAACTTCAATTAAGAAAAAGCAACAAGAGGCAGTTTGTACTCTTTTGGTACGGCAGAAGCCCCATGTGTCAACTCATGCTAAAAAATGGATATATACACACACATATATATGTTTGTGTGTATTATATGTATATGTGACACACACACATAATTAATCCACAGTCTTAGGCTAATCACTCATTGTGGCAGAAACAACGAGCTGTTGACTACACTTTAATTAGCTCCTCCAGCCTGTAGAGGCATCACTAGGACCAAGATAGGAACAACATTCTCCATCTCCGCTTGCATCTGGGTATGGTTCTATCCCAAAGAATGTGACCAGAGGTGATCTGAAGAGTTTATGTCTGAAGGATAACGAGTTGATAATTGTAGCTTGCAGCTTCCTCTCTCCTTTCCTTTTTAGGACAAACGTAGAGCCACTTGATGAAGGTGGTGGGTCCCTGAATAACTGAGCAGAAAACTGACCCTCAGACCACCAAAGTCCATACTACACTCCTGAGTGAGTGAGAAATGAACTGTCCATGTGTTGCTCCACTGCGGTTTAAGGTTTATTATTTAGTGTTTAACTAACGCAGTTTTTCTTTAAACCTCAGTTGCCTTCTCTGTAAAATAAAGTCTTTGAAAAGGATCCACTGTAAGTTTTTTCCATTGCTTATGTTTTTATCTTAGTTTTTAATTCTCAGAAACATTGCGCGCATTTTACCTTCTAAGTTAGTAAGTCTACTTTTTTTCCCACAAAGACGGGTTCTTCAAATTATGGAGAAGTCATAGCATACTGTTGCCTCAGTTTAAGATACGCATTCACATATGAGATGAGAAGGGTGAGGACCCAGAGAAACGCCTTTCACCGAGGGGAGTGAGAGCATACTGAAGAATGTTTAGTAATAAAGAATTCAGATGGGAGAAACGGATGGGTTACATCTGACAGATTTGCTCAAAGGAATTCTGGAAAGGCAAATATGTGAAAATGTATAGCAAAGACATGAAATGCCTTTTGGTCCCTAAATGGATTTCATTTCAAAGACGTGCATATTGCAAATACATGTACCATAACACTTCTCTGTCCACTTCTAGAATTTTCTAAAGCCTGATAGAACATCTGCAGAGAGAGGATGTCATTCCAAGATAATCGACTGCAAGTGACTAAATTAAGATAAAAATGTCCTTAACCTTGAACAGTTTTTAAAGAGATTTTAGAAGAAAGGAGCCCTCCAGAGGGTTGTATAACTATATAATTGTACCCTTTCTAAAAGGCTATTTACAGATACATAATGTTTCCCCTCCATTCTTTAAAGTAAAATATAGGATAAAAAAAATAGTTTGAAAAAAAAAAATAGTTTGGGGATATTTGTTTGGGACAGCAGGCACTGCTAATCAGTACCACTCTCTCCTTATTCCTTACTATCAGAGCCCTGGTTTAGGAGACCCCATTATCCTTAAGGCTAAGGTGGCCAGTTTAAAATCTGAGCTGATGAGATCTAAGTGCAAGTCTGCTGACCATCTGTGGTAAAAAATTTGCTCTCTGAGTTAGACACTGCCTTTTTTTTCTTACTTAATTTCTTTTTTTTTTCCTTTTCTTTCTTCCTGCCCAAATTGTTGGAACACTATTGGAGATTCTGGGGTCACTTTGAAGCTATGTGGACATGCTAGAGATGTGGAAGCTGGAAGAGCGAAGCAACCCAGTCCCCTGGTGATGCCCTTCAGCAGCTGGACTAACGCTAGAGGGACTATCTCCAAACTTCCTGCTACCCGTGGAAAGTAAGGTAAATCACTCATTCACTTTCTGTTACCTACTAACTGATCCAGAACTCTAACCTCAGGGTTCTAGAACCCTTCTCAGTATCCCATAGTCATACTCATGTTCCGGACTCCTGATCATCAGACTTGCTTATAGCAGATGTACGGGGAGGGCGGGCTCTTCTGGAAGCCCTCATACTTCCTCCCCTACCCCCACCACACACAAATAATGATCTTTATGTCCACTCATCCTTCTATCTACACTCAGAGGCCAGGGCCCCCAGGAAGGCTTCACTGACAACCGTTTACTCCTCTCTACATGCAGGAAGGGTAGAGGTGTGGGCTCTGGAATCAGACTTCCTAGACTTGAATTCTTAATCTGTTACTTACCAGTTTAGGACGTGGGCAAAGTAGTTACCTTCTCTGGACACCCCTGTAAAAGAGGAACACTAAGTAGCACCTATGCACCTCACTGAAAGGATTAAATGAGCAAATGCAGGTAAAGTTCTTATAATTTTTTCTTGGGTCAATCAATTCTAGCTGCTATTGTTACCTTTGACTAATTTAGGGCAGAGTCCCTTTGCCCTCCTTTGGTTCTCTGGGCCCGTCTCATTCACAACACACACAACCGCATACTGCAGAGTTTTGAAAGGTGGTTCTCAAAATGTGGTCCCTGGGCCAGCAATATCAGCCACACCTGGGAACTGGTTAGAACTCTGGCACTGGAGCCCAGCAATCTGTGTTTTAACAATATTCTCAGGCAAATCTGATGCACACTAAAGGTTGACGACAACTGAGAACATCTGTCTCAGACTCTCCTGGAGGCATTCACCAAAAATAGAGTTACAGGACCTTACACCTGACCAGCTGGAGAAGGGGTCTAGTAATTGCCCTGGTTATCATGCTTGTCATGATTTTTCAGCACATAAATGTTTGAGAATCACTGCCATTTTGAATGTGTGTTTCACTTGTCTGTTTTTCCAGTGGACTTTACTTCCTTGCAAGGAAGGTTTGTGAAGATTTGTTGCTGTTGTTTGCATTATTAGTTTTATTATGCTAATTCTAGAATCTCTGGTGCATAGTGCAATCTCAGGCAGGAAGTGGTGGCTCATTAAAACAGGTATCCCAAAAGTCTTAGTAGAACTTCAAGATTAATTCCTTCAGGAAGAGGTAAGATTGTCATTAGATGCAGATGATACGATACTATATATAGAAAACCCTAAAGACTCTACATGAAAACTACTACAACTGATAAACGAATTCAGCAAGGTAGCAGAATACAAGATTAACATACAGAAATTGGTTGCATTTCTTTATACCAACAATGAAATATCGGAAAGGGAATGTAAAAACACAATGCCTTTTAAAATCACAACCCCAAAAATAAAATACTTAGGAATAAACCTCACCAAGAAGGCAAAAGACTTATACGCTGAGAACTGTAAGACATTAATAAAGGAAAGTGAAGATGATTCAAAGAAATGGAAAGACATCTCATGTTCTTGGGTTGGAGGAATTAATATTGTTAAAATGCTCATACTACCCAAAGCAATCTACAGATTTAATGCGATCCCTATCAAATTATCCATGACATTTTTCACGCAATTAGAACAAATAATCCTAAAATTCATACAGAACCATAAAAGACCCAGAATTGCCAAAGCAATCCTGAAGAAAAAGAACAACGTTGGAGGCATAGCCACCCCAGACTCAGACAGTACTCCGAAGTCACAGTAATCAAAACAGCATGGTATTGGCACAAAAACAGACATATGGATCAATGGAACAGAATACAGAGCCCAGAAATAAACCCACACACCTCAGTTAATCTTTAACAATTAATCTTTGACAAAGGAGGCAAGAATATATAATGGGAAAGAGACAGGCTCTGCCGCAAGTGGTGTTGGTAAAGTTGGACAGCCTTATATAAACCAGTGAAGTTAGAACACATCCTTTCACCATACACGAAAATAAACTCAAAATGTCTTAAAGACTTAAACATAAGACATGACACCATAAAACTTCTAGAAGAGAACACAGGCAAAATATTCTCTGACATAAATCATACCAATGTTTTCTTAGGTCAGTCTCCCAAAACAATAGAAATAAAAATGAAAATAAACAAAGGGGACCGAATCAAACTTACAAGCTTTTGCACAGCAAAGGAAACCATAAACAAAATGAAAAGACAACCTACAGAATGGGAGAAAATATTTGCAAATGATGCGACCAGCAAGGGCTTCATTTCCAAAATATACAAACAGCTCATACAACTTGATGACAATAAAAGCAAACAACCCAATGAAAAAAATAGGCA
The DNA here is from genome assembly GCF_951394435.1 of Stenella coeruleoalba. Lineage (NCBI taxonomy): Eukaryota > Metazoa > Chordata > Mammalia > Artiodactyla > Delphinidae > Stenella > Stenella coeruleoalba. Next base: position 32,646,595 of record NC_137153.1, on the reverse strand, counting down.
GAAGACTTAAAGAGACATTTCTCCAAAGAAGAAATACAGATGGCCAATAGGCACATGAAAAGATGCTCAACACTGCCAATTATTAAAGAAATGCAAATCAAAACTACCATGAGGTACCACCTCACACCAGTCAGAATGGCCATCATTAAAAAGTCTACAAATAACATATGCTGGAGAGGGTGTGGAGAAAAGGGAACCCTCCTACAACACTGTTGGTGGGAATGTAAGTTGGTGCAGCCACTGTGGAAAACAGTATGGAGGTTCCTCAGAAAACTAAAAATAGACCTACCATATGATCCAGCAATCCCACTCCTGGGCGTATATCCAGACCAAACTATAATTCAAAAAGACACATTCACCCTGATCTTCACAGCAGCAATATTCACAATAGCCAAGACATGGAAACAACCTAAATGTCCATCAACAGATGAATGGATAAAGACGATGTGGTACATATATACAATGAAATACTACTCAGCCATAAAAAAAGAATGAAATAATGCCATTTGCAGCAGCAACATGGATGCAACTAGAGATTATCATACTAAGCAAAGTAAGTCAGAAAGAGAAAGACAAATACCATGATACCACTTATATGTGGAATCTAAAATATGACACAAATGAACCTATCTATGAAACAGAAACAGAATCAGAGACATAGAGAATAGACTGGTGGCTGCCAAGGGGGAAGCAGGTGGGAGAGGGACGAACTGGGAGTTTGGGATTAGCAGATGCAAACTGGTGTATATAGACTGGCTAAACAACAAGGTCCTACTATATAGCACAGGGAACTATATTCAATATCCTGTGATAAACCATAATGGAAAAGAATATGAAAAAGAATGTATATACATATGTATAACAGAGTCACTTTGCTGTACAGCAGTAATTAACACAACGCTGTAAACCAAGTATACTTCAATAAAAAATAAGTTAATTAAATTTTTAAAAAGATTAATTCCTTCAGAAGAACAAGTACTACACATTCACAAAAAAAGCACCCTTTTAAAGTTTAAATTTTTGAATTTCTTTGCCACTTCCTTAGTTTTGATCATCTTGGACAATATATTTTTAATATTGACTTTTAAAAAGAATTGTGTTTCAGTGTTTGCTATCCTTAGAGAGACAGAAACAGATAAGTACAACTAAATACTTATTTTTCAAAAGTCTCAAAAGGATAAGGGAAATGAAAGTAATTATATCTTCAAATGATTTTGGGGTATGTTTCTAATTCCATACTTCTGATGCGATTAAAGATTAAAACTGTACTAAGACATTTGAGACATGCCGCATTGGCATTAAATGAATTTAATTTTGTGTAAAGTGGTAGAAATATTTTCTTCAGCAAACATACCTGCAGATATAAAATCACAACCATAAATCTACAGAAAAGCAAGCTATTGAATGAAATCTGATTGGTTATTTCCCTGCAGTATGGATCTGCTAATAATTTAATTTGCTAACAGAAGCCAAAATTTAAATATACATATATATATGTGTGTGTGTATATATATATAATCTCTTCAATTTTAAATCATTCATACATATGAACAAGTATACATACACATATATAACAATTGTTCATATATATATATATACACATATATATATACACACATATATATATATATATATATATATATATATATATAAACAATTTAAATTAAAGACAGTACATCTGGTGGCCTATTTTCCCCCCCCCCCCCCGATTTCTAAAGAACACCATATTCTATTCTAGGCAGTGGAATGTCAATCCACCTTAAGGGCTGTTCAATGAGCATATCTGAGAAACCACTGGTTTAGCCAATGATGTACTTATTGAGGGAGGCCCTAGTGCCACTGTCAAGAGCTTATCCACAGGAGAGATAAGAAGGTACTTGTTTGGTTTGTGAAAAGAAGGAGTAGTGAGGAATGGCAGGTAGCTGCAGGCTGATGACACGTGATGTCCATGTATATGTAGAACCAACACACCCATAATTGCACCCATTTTCCATACCCAAATCCAAAGCCTTTATATCATTAATCCCAGGCAAAAATGGTAAGATTCATGTATGTTACTATCCCACGGCTTCAAGATGCCTATAAACTCATATGAGTATGTCTTAGTTTTATCAGTGGAGGACAAACCAGGCTTCTATCACCAAGCCCCATTCCATAACAGGCAAACCAGTCCAAGACTTCTCTGAGTGCTGCAGGAGAGTCTATGGAAGGGGCGCTCACTCCACTGTGATGCCTAAAATGCCTTTGCACAGAGCAAAATTCAATACATGCTGAGTGAATGAATGAGTGAACTGGTGTCATAAAACAGGCTTATTTCAGGGAAATTCCATTCAACAGGCTGGCATTCCTTCCTACCCATCGTAACTGTTAAGCTTGCCATCAGACAAAAATTTAATTATAAAATGTTAGAGCTGAGGAAATTTTAGAAACTATCTACTCTCCAGAGGTATACAACTTTAATTTAGTGGTAAAAATCACTAGGAGTGACTTAGGAGTCTATCAGACCTGAGTCCAAATTCCACATCTACCATATTTTGGTGAGCAAATAACTACTTCTGAGGCTCTGTTCCATGTATGCATTATGGGATATCATAATAATACATACATTAATTGTATGACTATCAGGGGATGAAATGACACAATCCATTTGCCATGGTCGGCTAAGTAATTTGCACCAAGTAAGCACTCAAGACATTAGCCAATATTAATAGTGGAGAGATGAAAACAAAACTCTGGGACTGATGCCTACCCTAGTGGCCCCAGTGGTCATAATGACTTTCTTCCATTCAGCCTGCTCTCTTCTCACTAAGACTAAGGAAGAGAAGATGAACGAATTAGGAATAACAATTTGAAAATGGTGTTATACTCCCTGAATGAACGGAATTATAATAAAATGATTCATGAGTTCTGCAGAAATATGATGAGACTTTAGATCTTTATGTTAGTTCTCTACAAAACCAATTTACGGCCCTAAGATGTACCTTCCCACCCAGCCCCATCCTTACCAGGATCAAATATCATTGTAAATGGAAAAGTCAACAACACATAATCAACAAGCTAACTTACAAGCCAGTGAAGTCTTGGAGGTTTGATAGAGAAAATTCAGATTTATCATTATATGTAAAAATAAGATGATATGAAGAACTCAATCTAAAAAGTATTACCTGGAGATCTATAATCTCTACAATAGTGCTATAAAAAGTAAAGAGCTAGAAATCTATTTAGACGGTTTTCCTTATAAGAAAGCACTTTCTGTATAACTTTTAATGTACTATTGATGAGAACAATTCAACAAAATTCAAATAAATATCTGCAGATGTCCTACAAGAAGAAATGAACAGAGTTAGATGTGACAGGGGATAACTGGACTTCAGGATGAGTAAGACCCTATACTTGACCTCAATAAATTAACGTGAAATACAGTGGATGAGTCACGTACAGAATGTCAGAATTCTAAAAGGCCAAGCTAAGTACCAAAAGGAACATGTGGGGACTCTTAAGAAGGAAATAAAATATTGGTTAGTTGATTATGAAAAGGCAGAAGGGAGTAGGTTCCCTTTGGCTGCTCTTTGAAGAGATCACTTCCTTTCCCCCCTAGTCCTGAGGCTAGGGTGGCATGGGCAATAGAGGAATGTGGGGACTGAGAATCATTTCTACTCTCACCAGAGTGGCTGGAAGCAGATTTTCTTACCAGGATGTAGTAGTATGCTAATATTTAAGGGTTCTTGAGGTCAGAGAGAAGGGTTTGAATACTCCGGCTCCATCTCTTGCTGTGGGTCAAGTTTCTTACCTTTCCAACACCTCGGCGTCTTTATCTGAAAATTGGGGATGATGATAATGTCTCCCACCTGAGTGTGAGAACTATATGATACAGTGCATACGCAGGGCTAAATTTGGTGCCTGGCAAACAGAAAGTGCTCAGTACGGCAGGCCAGTGTAGTGACAATAAAGGCAAAGATGACGGGGGTAGTGCCGGTGTTGCTTCTGCCCCCAGAACAGGCTCTGACTGGGAGAGAGTTAAAGCACCTTTGGGTTCATGGGCGTTTATATATAAGCAACGGTTGATCAATGTGAGCTGGTTGTCCAAATGATTATGTGCAATCTAAGAAAAAAATGGGCCTCGGATCTGCTCAGCTACTTAATAATATTAGCAGCGGTAGTAGTCAAAGAAGCTAAATTTTATTAAGTGTTTATATGCCAAACAACGTGCTGAACGTTTTAAAAGGATTTACTCACTTATTACAACGAGGCTATACGCTAGGTCCTGATAATGTTATTCGTCTCTTTCAGATGTTGACTGAGCCTCAGACGGGTTACAAAAGCACCTAAGATCCCGTTGTCAGTACATGATGGAAATGAGTTCAAATCCAGCCTGTCTGACTTGTTCTTAATCACTAAGGTATGAAATTAAGCATGTTGCCCTTTGCCTGATTCTCCTTCTGAGGGCTGAATATTTCACTTAGCTCTCTGAGTGAAATTCTCTCTCCTTGACCCAACTTGGCATCAATATCCAACTCCCCTTCTCAAAATGGGTCGCTTCAACGAGCAGCAATGAATGCCGGGTCGTGGACCAGTCACCTTGATGACTAAGAGTCAGACACTAGGGAAAGAAAATGCTCTGTGACAAACCTACCCTTGTACAGAAACAAGACAGAAATGGGGGGACAGGGCAGAAGATAATGGAATAAGGCATAGGAAAAATAGCACCTGGCATCGTGATAGTAATAATAATAATAGTAGTAGTAGTAGTAATAGTAATAATAATAGACTTTACTATGCTCTAGGCATTGTATTAAGTGCTTGGTGTAAGTGACTTCATTTTAACATTGAAAACAAGTCTATGGGGATGAAATATTATTAACATCATTTTATAGGCAGGAGTATTGAGGTTCAGGTAATCAGGTAAATTGCCCAAGCTCATATGGTTAGCAAGTGGAAAGCAGAGATTTGAACCAGCACCTACACTCCTAACCATTATGCTATAACCATTATGCTGAAGACATAAGAATTCCAATGGTCTTTCCCCATAACCCACTCTTGCACTCCAGACTTAAATAGTCCAAGATCAAGAGAGAGCAAGCTTGGAGTTGCCACTCTTCAGTGAGTGTCAATCATTTCAAAACAGTGTATTTGCTAACAAGATGCAGGTCCTGTGATAATCTTCTCAACCAGGTATCAAGAAACAGGAAGCAAAGATTCAAGTAACAGTACGTTCCTACTTACGAGGAAGGTGGGACAGCATAGTTGACACTGGGCTTAACTGTTCTGGAAAACGTGGTCCCAGTAGGCATACACGCTGGTACATTTTCCCCACCTACCAAATACAAAAGAAGTATTTCATTTCCATGTTGCTCTTCAAAGTTCCACCTCATTCGTGCCTGTCATTCATCCTGTGGCCTCTTCCTGTCTCCATTTCTGTACAGAAAGGTGCTGAGTCTCTGCTCTCGGATACGAAAAGGGTGTGTTAGGAGAGGGAGCCATGGTACCTCAATGTCTTTTTTTTTTTCATCTTAATTCTATTATGCCAACTCCACTGAACTTAATTAGAGTGAATACAGAATTACACAATTACCCTCTGTTCTATTCTTCAGATGTTATATTTTGATAAAATTTACGACATGCTGCTCTCCCCTTGAACACCAGATGAACACTAGAAATGGATGTGTGTTGACATAAACTCTGTTATAATTACAATTAAAGTATAGCTTACATAATGATAGTGTTAACATAAAATTATAGATGTGTAGAGACAACGTGGTCATGCATTTTTTAGTATAAGTACATGCTTAGACCGATATCTGTTAGCGGAATGAAGATGGAAGAGAATTTTGGTTAAGCCACAAAGGCTGATTAAGGACTTGCAGATAGCTAAGGGGAACTTAAAGACCAGTAAGATAATATTTCCCCTGCCATGTTTTCGATTGCAAAGTGAAGGGAAGATGTGAAAGTAAGTACCCCTATGGAAATTACAAGACAAGTACATTTTTTACCTTGAATACCTGGGTAAATGCTTAAATTCTAATGTATATCAGTGATGCAAATTTTCAACTGAGTTTGATAAATCATAAAATAATAATTATACATATATGTATATAAAACTGCATGGAACTAGACAGTTCAGAATTACTTCTAATTAAAGAGGTACCCTATGACAACGAACTTAAACCTTACAAAATATGGTTCCAAGTACCCTATCAGAGTGAAAAGTAGGAGACTGAAAGGTTTATTGTAAATGTTTGTAGTCATGGTGTCTTAACTAAAACTACTGTGTCACAAATACTACTAAAATAATTGTGACATTTTATTCACTTTTACTGCAAACAACAAAACAAACTATAGGTATTTTTTCATTTCAGGTAATTATTTTAGCTAACAGTTATTAAATGTTTTGAGAAGACAGAGTGCTAATTGCATTACTTCATTTTATCTTTAAAATAGCGCTTCCATGTAATTATTCTTAATATCTCCATTGTATTAAAGTGTATCTCTAGTTTAGACCTTTCTTCAGAACTGCAGACTTGTGTATCCAACTGTGTACTCAGCATCTCTACTTGGACGTCACGAAAACATCTCAAATCTTATACCTCCAAAACTGGTCTTTAACCCCCCAAAACATGCTCTACCCCAAACTTTTTCCATCTTAGGTGACAGTAACCACACCTTTCCAGTTCCCCAAGCCTTAAATCTCGAATTCACCCTTGACCCCCTCTTCCTTTCCATTCTTGCATTCAATCTACCACGAAATGCTGTCACAACCTTCCCAATGTGCCACTTCTGAGAATTACCAGCCGCTAGCAGCCTGGTGCAGGCCACCAACATAGACCCCGAGGATCCTGTAGTCGCCTCCCGAGATTCTCCCTGACTCCACTCTCTCCCCACATCCTCAAGGCCACAGATGGAGTTATGCTTTTCAAACAAGAGACAGTTCATGCCACACCTCGGCTAAAATCCTGCCCCTGGCTGCCTACATTTAGAGTAAAAGACACAATGCATGTGATGGCCTCCCAGGACTTACCCATCACATATCCGACCTCCAGCCCTCCTGCTGTCTCTTCCTCCCCACTGACTAAGTCAGCCAGGGTGGCCTCCTTGATATTCCTCCAAGCTGCCCGGCATATTTCTGCCTTAGAGTTTTGGCAGAAAACTCTGGCAGAGATGGAGGATTCTGGTTATTCTTGCTCCCAGGGAGTGGTCTCCCCATCATACATTCTGACAACTCCCTCACTTCAAGTCTTTGCTCAAATGTCAACTTATAAAATCCACCCTGACTACCCTATTTAAAATCAGAACCTACCTGTACACTCCTCCAGCACTCCCAACCCAAGCCTCTTCAGTGAGCTTCACATCCTTTTCCTTATCCCGTAGCGTCCATCAACTTGTGACAAAGCATAGAATTTATTTATAACATCCGTTTCCACACGAGAGTGTAAGGAGGGAGAAAGCGTGCAAGAAGGAGCAAGCAGGCAAAGGCTCTTGTCTGATTTATTCATTGATACGTCCAAGCATAGAGAACAGGAAGATCCTTGATAAATAGTCCTGAAAAAGATACAGATGAGGAAACTAGTAGTAAAGCTCAGAAAGTTTAAGTAACTTCCTCAAGGTTCTAGAGCTAGAAGAGGGTCACAGTAGAATTCACACTTGGGGATGTCTAACTTCAAATCTCTTAGCCTCTCTGCTATCTTTTTTTTCTTCTTTGCGGTACGCGGGCCTCTCACTGTTGCAGCCTCTCCCGTTGCGGAGCACAGGCTCCGGATGCGCAGGCTCAGCAGCCATGGCCCACAGGCCCAGCCGCTCCGCAGCATGTGGGATCTTCCCGGATCGGGTCACGAACTCTCAACCACTGCGCCACCAGGGAAGCCCCTCTCTGCTATCTTAAGTCCATGCAATTCAGGATTTGTTTTAATCAGGGCCATGGAAATTCTCACTCCACTGAATAGGATCACCAAAGTGTTCTCTGTCTAGATTTATATATATATTTTCCATTTAAACAAAGGAAACAGAAGAGGGCAATTCATCATGGGTTATTGCGGTAGTTTTACAGCAATTTTAGCAATAATGACATTTAAGTAATACTGATATTTAATGATAGCATAATAATAATAAAATAATAGCTCTTAAATGTATTGAAGACGAATCGCATGCTAAACTCGGTGCTAAAATATTTCCATGTATATTTTGTGCAAAATCCTTATGAATATTCTATCAGATGAGCTTTATGTGTAACTCCACCAGGCATACTTCTCTTATTCCGCTTTCAAAGATAAGGAAATTGATGAGAAGTGTGGTAACCATTTAATCAAGATGAGACTGGTAATAAGTTGTGAGTATGAATTTAAATTCAGGTCTAACTCCAGAATTTGATTCTCAATCCATACATGAAAATTCTGATAATTCCTTTGATAAGGGTATGGTCTATGTTCTCTCCTGGAAAACATCCCCCATTATGTCTGCCTGTGCTCATACCTTCAGAACACAGTCAAGTTTGAAACATGATAAAAATGTTTAAATAGTGTGCTTTAATAAATGGAAATATCTTCATCTAAACAATAACACAAAAAGGCAGGCTGAGCCCTTTGAAGTGGCTTCGTTGCTATCTTCCATCCAGAACAAGAGAAGGAATCAACAGCTGCAGAGTAAAGAAAGCATGAAACCCAGAGATGGAGGATTCTGTAAATGACCAATTACAAGACTATTAAGCCACACTTTCATAGCAAGAGGCAAAATATTCCATTAAACTGAAAATTCTTCTACCCCTCACTCCAAGGCCCACACAAACATTAATGTTGCATTTATTAGGATGTATTTCCTGTGCTCTATCAACTTGACTTTCAGCAACTGTATTAATACAGTCCTTTGCTTTGCACATATATCTGAATGATGGATTCCATTACTGGAGTTTTGTAGAAAGAGTGGAGTGAATGAAGTAAAGTTTGGGAAGAGCCATCATAATCCATAATGATGGGCACTGAATCAGGACAAGAAGAAACCTCTCTTCTCATTTATTTGAATGAAAATTCTACTATATATTTATTGCCTCTGTACAGGGCCATCTGTTGAATAGTGGAAAACAAGCATCTTTCATTTGGAGGTAGGATTTGTGTGCTCAAGTTTCTATGGGCCTGCAGAATTAATCTTGTTTGAGAAATGAAATAAAATGTAATTTCTTACTGTAAGTAGATGTGGTTAAGCAACTGGCAACTTTGATGTCTTTAAATCACCGCAGTTTCAGGGTAGGCAAATCTATAATTATTTCAAGCACTTCTTTATTGGTGCAACAATTGAGCAGTGTACATAGTGGTCAACAACCTGGGCATTGTCAGACGACTCCAAGTTTGAATCTAGACTTTGCCACTCACCAGCTATGTGACTTTCAGCTATGAGAATCGCTTTCTTCAGCTTTACAGTGTGGATTATTATATGCCCTTTGCAGAACTACTGTAAGAACTAAATGTATATGGGCACAGTGGCTCATAGTAAGGGCTCAAATTAGTACTGTGGTCCCTACTAGTAGTATTGAAAAGAAATTAAAACTTCTATTCTCATAAAGTGGGATATGTGTCCCTTTTCATTGTAATTTCATATCATTTTACTTTTGACCTTATAATTTAATAGCTCGATCCAAGAAACATTTAGCAGTAAATATAACTGAAAGAAGATTACCTGTCAAACATGAAATACTGTAGCATCAAGTGTGCTGGCACAATACTCTTCTCAGATAATTAACCTGTAAAAATATGTTACTGTCTTCTTTTTAATTAAGCACATTGAACATATATATTTACTGTGCCAATTGGCGAAAGGTCCATTAATTAATCAGTCTAACTATATGTTGCATAAACGTCTTCTAAACATAATCGTATATGTATTTTATTTGTTGGGAAAATGTGTTTGAGATTGTTCTTTTCTGCCTATTTAAAGTAAGAGAGGGTGAGAAGTAGAGTTAGGCTTAATGTACTTCGTACTCGATTATGCCATGAAAATGCTTCTGTGCCCTGGAGACAACAACAAAAGATTTGCTTTAATGACAAGAATCAAGTATGTTCTAAAGCTTCCAGGTAGGCGGCGTATAGGTTGCAGTTTGTATCAGAAGTCTTTGCTCTCTCTCTCAACTGCGTCTAGATGGGAAAGATGTGGTCACAAATGCTTCAAGGTGACATAGTAAATGTTGGAAAAGAGGGGGGTAGGAGGCAGAGTTTTGAATATCTCAAACCTGAGCTAGAAGGATTTTATTTAAAGAAAATAGCGGATATTATTTTTCACTTAAGGAATGCCAGTCAGCAAACCTGACATTAATGTAGGAAATTAGCTCTTTTAGCTACGATGCTTTCAAATGCACATGGCTGAAAACAAATTCAAAATAGTCAAAGGAAATTTAAAAACAAAAACCAAACAACGACAACAACCACAACAAACAAGTACTAGAAATTCAGGGATGCAGCCATATTCAGATACAGTTGGATCTGGAAGTTCCAGAGTATCAGCAGGGTTCCAGCTCTCTCTCCATCGCCCAGCCTTGCTTACCTCTGCAAGACTTTATTTTACAGAAAGTCTCTTCTTGTGCTGGATGGTAACTGGGAGTCCCAGAGTCATATCTCCCCAGCTTAGAAATTCCAGAGAGAAAAGACAATTCTTCCATGTTTCTCTGAGAGAAAACTCCTGGGGAGGAGTCTGATAGACTTAGCCGAGGTCAGATGCCTACCCATGAGCCAATCACCTGCTTTACTGGAGTTCAGTCCCTGGGCGACTCATCCCCGGGGCCCGTGAGGAGGCAGGATGGCATTATCTGGCAGTTCTCCAAGAAAAGCCTGCTGTCTTTGTAAGATGAAAGGGGAGAGGACATGGATAATGAAACCTGTATCTGCTTCTGTAAAATCCACAGAATCTTACTCCCTGCCCTGTGTCGATGACCATGCAGTAAGCTGACCCAGGAGGTCATTTTTCCCACAACAGTCTTTATATATATGACTAAGGAACACACTGGTAAAAGAATATGGGAGAAAGTCTGAGTATGACAAGTCAGCTAGACTGATATTAACTAAAAAAGCTGTGTGAAAATATCCTTAAAAAGTTGCCCCCAACTCACTCAAAGTCCAAAGTTGGAGCTGGAAATACAATGTCATGGAGTTTGGATAAGAACAGGTTTTCTCCAAACTGAACTATGACACAGAGATTAGAGGCTTCTAGAAACTATACTTTTTCAAAGAAAAAACATCACATGAGAAAAATGAGGCCTAGAAAAATTAAATGACTTAAAGTAACATAGCTAATTAATGGCAGGACTGAGACTACAGTATACTTTGTGTAGTTGGCTATGGTCTTTTTTGTTTGCTTTTGTTATCACTTCAAAACGAGACAAACTTAAAGAAAGGAAACACAACCAAGGCTCAGTGGTTGGAGAAGAGATGGATGTGAACGCCCACTTGTTTCTTACGTATAAAGTTACCCCTCGCAGTGTTTTGGAGGAGAAAACGCTGGCTCTTCCCAACGTTGGTTACATACACAAAGATTCCAAAGACAAGACAAGTGCTTTGCAAACAAAGTAACTAGAACCAGCTCAGGCTTCCCCGCGCCGGGTCCTACGTTCCACGGTCAGAACCACCAACTGTATCCCCCCCGGGTAACAAAGTGATTCAGAAAAGCTAGCGTCTTCAGAGAAGGGAGAAAACTTAGCCGGGAAGAGAGTCAGGAGAAAACTTGCTCAGCTTCTTGCTGGGGTCTGAAACGATCCCAACAGAGTCCTTAAACCCCTCAGGTTTCCCCAATCAAGCACCCTCGCCTCCAACCTGGGCCACCCCAGATCTGACTATCAGAGGAAAGAAGTCTGCGGACGCACGGAGAGCTGACCACCCCACGAGAAGGACCTACGCGCGGCCGCACCCACTCACCCGCCGCTCCCCGGGAGACTGGAGACCAGCGCGGGGTCCAGGTCCTGGGCGTGGCAGACTCGTCCCTCTCCGGGCCCAGCTCCAGCTCACCTCGGCGCCGCCCGCCTGGACGCCGCCATCTTGACCGGAAAGGGGGCCTCGCGCCGGAGGCCCCTGAGCGGGCGCCCTGAGCGGAGCCGGAGCGCCGGGGAACCCCAGGTCGGCGCCCTACGTCCCCCGCGCGCTCGCGCCCCGTCCACGAGCGACGAGAGTCCCGCACGCAGCGCCGTACCCAGGCTTCCGCGGAACCGACGCCCCGCGCAGCCCGCACCACGGCTCAGGCGGCGCCGAGGGCGGCCCGGGCGGAAGAGCGGGCGCGGGGCACGCTCTCGGTAACCTGGCAACGCGGAGCAACCCGGCGTCTCCGGCGAACCCCAGCCCTCCACCACGAGGAAGCACGGACCCCCGCACCCGCCGCCCAGCCCGCGCCGCCCCTCGGTCGTTCCGCCCGCCGCTGCCCGCTGGCTATGGTCTTTTAAATCCATGATACAACGTCTGTATGTAACAAATCTGTTAAACCCTAAATGTTTATGATATTCAAGTAATCCATTATCTGAATTATTCTTGAAGATAAAACATCCAAAGACTTCTTAATTGTATGGGTATACATACATAAAATACACGTGGAGGTAACTTCAAATATAGTATGTGCCTGTCTCTAATTCCTTCCCTCTCCGCTCTTGTAAAAAAATGCCCCTTTAAAAATTGCCCACTCACCATCTGTTAGGTAAATTTGCTGAAACACAGTAAATGTGGAGACAGAAATTGTTATAGAGACTATTCCAAATGGCACCGACACCTGTATTTATGAAATTTTTAAAAGGGTAAGTTAGAGTTGATTTAAAAAAAAAAAAATCCCACTATAGTAACACCACATCATCCTAGGTGCCCAGTTCTATCCAATTACATAAGATGGAGAAAGAGAGAGAGAGAGAGAGAGAAACAGAGAGAGAGAGGAGAAAGAGAAAGAAGAAAGGAAGAAAACCAAGTACTTATGTATGAAATGTTGCTCCCAAAGCTTGAGATTATACTCAAGCATCAATGAACAGAAGGAAAACACTTACAAATTTACAAATGTATTTCATTTATGGTATGAGGGACACAGGTTTAGATTTGCAACACGCTCCCACAAGGGTCAAATTGACCACTTTTTTCTATCTAGTTGCTCTTGAGAGAACAAAACAATTGAAACAGATGCCATTCAATTCCAAGTCTATAGCTTAGACCATGTCACTGCACATGAAATACTGTTCATTCAGAGTCAGCACATAGCAAGAGTAATTTATACTCTCAGAGTGTTTGCTCTCAAGTCAATAGCAGAGAAGCCTTGACTAAAAACGTTCCCATTAATTGCCATTGTAATATATCTTACTTATAGCCCATGAAACAGTGGTCAGGGGAGATTTAGTCTTTGGACACCATATTATATAATCTCTCCACTTTAAGCCATCCCCCACTCGGCGATTATTTTTTAAATATGTTACTCGTAGTCAATATTAATTTACATTTAATCTTTCTTAGCATTAGGAGAGTATTATTTTGTACAGGCTCAGAAACAAATCTCCCGAAATTCCTCCCTGATGCTCCCTTCAGGCTGAAAATGCATTGCAGGGTGGCTGCAGTGACTTACTTCTAGTTGGCAGAGCCCTGGCCACACACTAATTTCATTAGCCTCAAACTCCTGGATTTGAAAGATCCACTGAATATGATTCCTGTCCTCTGACATGTCACTTACTAACCAATTCAGTGTGCATACAGAGGAGAGAAAGGACTTGCTCAGCTCTGGCCCACCGGCAGGCAGATGAGAATTCCCAGTCAGAGACACTGTTTACATCTGAGTGGTCATTCTTGCCCAGGTCCTCATTTTCAGGAAGGAACTTCAATCCAGGCTTTGCTGGCAGCTGCAGCATTTGTTACATCCATTACTAGCTCCTTGTTCCTTCTTGCCCCCCAGTGCTTAGCATCCCCCATTTCAGTCACTAAGTTTTCCTTCCCCCAGCCTAGAAGCTTACCTCACCATAAATTTTTATCTCAAATGATAGGTTTGGCACATTCCCCACAGCAACCCACAGGGACTGGGGAAAAGAAAACTCAGATCTCTGGAGAGCTAAGAATTCAAGCATTTAGAGGAGTTTCTTTTATACAGGACAGTCTTCATTGAGCTGAACCCTGCAATCCCAGAGAAGATTCACCTACCCATTCTTTTCTTCTTTCCCTAAAGTGACTGTGTCTTTGAACAATGGGTCTGTGTTCCACTATTCTCTCTATTCATTTTTCAGGTTTACAGAGGCTGGGAAACTGGGGACTGGACTTACATGCCAGGAGCTTCTAAGATCACACGCAAAAATAAGGCTACGGGAAGAGATTGTTGGAATCTATCTCTGTATATTTGAACATGGGCAGTGGTTAACCAGGATGCTCACACCAAGCTTATATCCAGCTTGCAGCACAAGCTACAAGTTGGTGCATCCCTCCTACTACCAGCCTCTTCTCAATAAATGCAGGTGAAAACTGGGGGCTCTTTTCCCTCAGCTGTTCAATCCAACATGAATAGCTGCAATTTGCAAATTAGAGGAAAATGACAGTGTTTTCTCTGAATGGTTTTGGTCCCAACCCACACTGCTAATGTTGGCATTCAGTTCCTTTCCTTCCCAGCCCAGGGAACGGGGGAACTAAGCATAAGGCAAGCGTTCTCTTTTCTTGCAAGTGCCTCAGATCCACACACCAGAGAAGGAATCAGCTCCCCCTGGAATCTTTTTCAGCAAACACAATCCTTCAGCCTAGTCGGCAAGCTCTCTCTTGACTTTAAGATTTCACTCTTTTTTCGACAGGCAGACCCATCTGCAGTACTGCCCAAGCTCCAAGTGAAGGCACCAAAATAATTTTAAAAATGTCAAACAGCAAATGTGCCTTCAACCCCCAGAGCTCCAGTAAAACTACTGTGAGTTGCCCCTGTGGTTCTCAGGTGACGTCTGGCCTCATCCTCCCTGCAGCGCTGCCTCCTCAGGTTCTCTAGTTTAAGCACAGAGGTAAAGGAAGTGCTTCTGGGTTTTGCTTACAACAACCCAGGCTCTTCCTGAAAGCATTACCTCAAAGTGAAGGCTGCCCAGAAGCACTTTTGGCCTTGCAAACATCTAGAGGTCTCCATGGTGGCATACTCAAGAGGTGCTAGAGATGCTCAGAGGCTCAGAGGGGCCATACCAGGCTGCAGCTTTAGACAGGCACCCCTCCTTCTGGCACAAACACAAACTTCATCCTCCTGGGTGCTGATGTAGTGACAGCTTGAATCACAAGGAGTCCCCTCCAGAAACCCAACGTGCTTCAGGAAAGACACTTGAGAGGGAGCCAACTTTTTAGCTACGGGGAGCATAAGGGTCAGCCAGAACATCTGGAGAAGGGACTAACTGAGCTTGGGTCCTACCAGGCAGGGAGAGAGCTATGCATTAGGAAAGGATCACTTCAAGACAGAGATGAACAAAAAACTTGGATATAGGGGTAGAGAAGGAAAAGAGAGGCAGAAATTGAAAGGGAGAACATAAAAACAGAGAGACAAAAAAAAAAAAACAAACAAAAACAGCAGGGAGAAAGAGACACAAGGAGACACACAGGAAGAAAGACAGAGAAACAAGAGAATCCATAGTCACGCAGACCCTGAAACTCAATTTCTTCATCCAGAAGCCATCCATCTATACCCAGGGCGGCACAGGAGCCGTGGGGCCGAGGCTGCGGGAGCCGGCGGTGAGAGAGCACTGCAGCACCGCCCACGGCTCACCTGGCCCGATCCGCCGTCCTCGCATCTTCCGCCGTTGCCCGCCTGCACCCAGAGCTAGAGGACCGCCCGGCCTTGCTCAGCGCACCCTACTGCCTCCCTCCAGGCGCCTTCTTGTCTGGCTCTGAGAATCGTCCTCAAAACCCAGGACTGGGGTTGGGGGCTGCGTTAGGGAGGTCGTGGGAAAGGATGGGCACAGGGTGGGTGCAGAGAAAGCGATTGTGCTTCGCAGTTAGCATGAGCTCACCTCTGGGCTGTGAGCTGGCAGGAGTAGAAAGCTGATCGCCCGGCTCCTGCCAGTGGCCAGATCGCAAAGGCAGTTTAGACGGTGCAAACAACTGCCCAGAGCAAATCACCTGGGGGCACGTCTGCGGGTGGCTTCTCCCCGCTTGAGGACAGTCCCCACGCCTTTCGCCCCATGCCCTCGCAGAGACAGGTTACAGGTCGGGAAATCCAACCCGAGCGAAATGGGCAATTCACGTCCAAATGTAGGTGAAGACCTAGCCTTCGGTTTAAGAACTGCCTCCCTAAGCTCTTCTCGAAATTTTCCAAGGCAGCTGCAGCTTGTCGGGCGGCTTGGGGCAGGGAAGCTGGGGAGTTGAGAAGTGCCTAGTTTCTAGGCGTCTTCTCATCTTTCCTATTCCTTGCGCCTAGGTGGCTCTCACAGGAGCCCGGCACTTTTACAAGCCTGTTTTGGAACCATATTTCACTCGAATGCAAACCCATTTAAATCATCGCCTTGTTTTTCGGAGACTGTTTCTTCTAAGTGGGGCCATAAATCCAGAATGTCAAGCCGGATGGAGTGGAGCGCGGACAGGGGAGAGATGGAAGGGAAATGAATCAAGCAGGGAAAGTACCTCCTCGGGTGAGGTGGGAGGGATTCGGCAGGATCTCCAGGGTGGAAATGAGCGAAGGCTGACCAGACCCCGCACCCCTGGAGTCCAAGCCAGCCTTCAGGATAAAGAGCGCGGGGAGCTACGGCGCGCTCTGCCCCGGAGGGAGCGCCCCCCTACCTGGAAAAGCCTCAGGATGTTGGCTACCATGATGGAGACCGAACTCCCCGAAGCCCCAATCACTCCAACTACTTTCTCGGGCTTGACGAAACCCGGAGGCTCGCCGTTGGTGCAGCGCACTTCGGAGGTGTCCTTCTGGATGAGCGCCTGGACGAAAGTGAGCGACTGTTCGCGCGCATAAGTGTCCCTGGAACGAGTGTCCAGGATCCGCGCTCCCAGCGTCACGTTGGGCAGCAGGTTGGGATCGCTGTTGATCTGGTCCAGGGCGTAGAGCATCGCTTCCAGCCTGTGGATCCCGTTCTCCCTCTTGATGTCGCCGCAGGGCACTCCGCTGGGACCCTTCGCGTGCACCGGGAACAGCCCCCCGAGGGTGACGTCCCCCTCGATCCGAATGGAGTGCGGGGCGTACATCTCCTGGCCGCGCGCCGCCGCCGCCAGCGCGCACAGAAGCACCTCCAGCACGCAGCAGGGAAACTTCATCAAAGTCAGGGCGCGCAGCAGCTTCCCCAGCTGGACCGTGCTGCTCCCGCGGCTGCGGCGGTGGCGGCGGCACTGGAGGGGACGGTGGCGGGCCCGCGGGAGTCCTGGCCCCTTGGGGTGAGCTCCTCCGGTGAAGCCCAGGGTCTCCTGCGGGCGAGGAGGGTAGGGGCGCCCGGGGAAGGGCAGCCGGCGAGGGTGGGGGGTCCCGCGGCGCCTGCCAGCTTGGGGCGCCGTGCGCTCTCGGGTTCCCCGGCCAGCGCGCCGCGCTCGAGCTCGCGCTCGGTGGCTTGCAGCTCGAGCTCTCCAACAGCCCAGCACTGGGGAGAGAGCGAGGATGGCTATCGCTTTAAATGCGCGTTCGGCTCCCTCTCCTCCTCCGCCCACTCCCTCCCACCCTCGCTTGCTCTCAGGCTCTCCCCACCCTTCCCAGCGCCCACCCTCCCCACGGTTTTGCAACATCACGCAGGGAGGGGCTGCGTGCTGAGGTAAGGGGGGAGGGAATGGGTGGGCGGCTGTGGGGCGGGGGGAGTACCTCCGATTGGGAGTTTCGAGGTCCCCAGGGAATCTGGGGATTGCAGGTCGCAGGCGAAGGCTGAGCTCCTGCTTCGGTCTCACTGTAGAAGCCGCTCGCTCGCCCGCCTGCACCCACACGCACATTCTAGGCACAGGGTGGCATCAGCTCCGGACAGGGCGGTTCTAGCTGGGGCTGACTGCTTCCAACGCTGAGGTCCGGAGCCGGGGCTGTCAGCGCCGGGAGAATGCGAGGTAGTCGAAGGTGATGCCGCCAAGCATGAAGGGTAGTAGGGAGCCCCTACTGCTAATTCGTCTGTGCCAGTTTTTCCTAAGAAAAACACACATACACACAGGAGCCTGATTTATGACCTAAAGAACCTTTACGCAGAGACTTCTCCGGGGCCAGGCACTGGGCTAGCCTGTAGGGAAAGACGCCAACAAGAAATGCTGGGAATGGAAATGCATCTTTGGTCTTCAGGGGTTACTGTGGCCGGAGCCGGATGAAGTAACCCTGGTCTCCAGTAAATCTGTGGCGGATTCGCTCCTTTTCTTCCTTTCATCGCAAGAGATGGAACAACTGAGAAGTCTGCAGAGCGCACTTTCTTCTCTGGCGCTGACAGGTGTAAGGCTCCCTCCTACCCATTTCCAGAGATGCTTTTGGGCTGATGTCAGGTTTCCTCGGGCAGGAAATAGCAAGAAAGAGGTGACAGTAGGAGGAGCAGACAGAAATCTCCCCATCGATCCAGTGATCCAGTGATCCATTCTTTTTTTTTTTTTTTTTTCTGGCTGAAGATTTGGGGGATTTGGGGAGTGGAATCAGGATGCCAGAGCAGGTAGTAGTGCAGTTAGGAAGCTGTTTTTCAAAGGTGTCCCATCCTGCAGGTCCAGCCCAAACTTGGCCCAGCAACAAGTGGCCCTAGTTCCTACACAAGGAAGGGCAATGTATCTGCCCTTGGTGCCCACGTGTACTGCTTATGGTGGTCTCCACTCTTGCTGAGCCTTTCCGTTGGAGGGCAGCGAAACTGTCTTATACAGAATTGAGGGCGCAGAGAAAACCAAAACAAGGCTATACTTTCTGTTGTAATGTTAGTGTACTGAAGAAAAATGTCCTTGCACATAAACAAAACAACACACACACACACACACACACCTAAAAAGTCAGAAGTTGGGAAGTTGGTTGTCTCTTCCACCAACCACCTGTATGACCTTGGCACTTCTGTTCCTGTGCCTGAGTTTTACTTTGCCCATCTGTAAAATGATGAAATTGAATTGAATGTTTTACAGGTTAACTTTTAACTTTCAAATCCTCTGTTGAAATAGGCCATGCACCTTTGGCCATGGTGTTGTTTTTAGACCAATATCCTTTGTTGGTTTATGTGTAGGGCACCCGTTTTTTGATACCCAAACAACACTCCAAACATTTCCTGGTACAGAGGATATTTTTTTTCTTGTTGACCACCCATTTATCGTCCTTCTAGGGAGAGTCCAGTCCATCATTTTCTTTTCAGACATGCCCCTCCTCCAGGTTTCAATACTTAAGGTTTGAGGAGGAAAAAAACCTTCTGGCTACAGTGTTCAAGGAAGGGAATAGAGGCTAAGAAGAGCTATGCAGGGCTAATCCCTGGAGTTCTGCTGGAGTAACGAGGGTGATGACATAGGGTTACCACTGTCCAATAGACAATCCGTGCCGGAGTTAAAAGAAAAAGGAGCCTCCTTCCTCTAAATGCTTTATGTATATCTTTTGGACAATGTTACACTATTTGATTTGGTAAAAACATACCATTTTACTGCCATCTTCAAGAAAAGTGATGTAAAAACTATGAGAAGCTACCCCTGTGTACAATGTGATCATCCATCACTCATAGATGTGATGCCCTGCTATATAAGTGCACACCTTGTGCAACCTTATGCTGTGATGCGCCCGCCCCTTCCAGCCAGCCCTGGAGCTGCGAGCTATAAGCCCGCAGCTGTGCCAGAAGCTCCCACATAAACAGGGAAGTATTTGAATCCCATAATGAGAGATACCAGAGAGGAGAAAAGGCAGAGAGAAGAAGGGGTGGGGAAGAGAGAAAGGGACCTGGTTAAAACATGTGAACTCCTGGATCCACATGTGCCTGAAAGATTGCCTCTTTTTTTTCAATTATATAGTATTTTATTTCTGTTGTTTGAAGTCAAAATATCCTCTTATAACTCACCTATTCTGCTATTCAATACATTGGATCAAAAAGGCTGGAACAAGTGAAATAGATATCCTGTTAAGGCAGCATTAGCTAATTTGGAAAGGGGGAAAGAAGCAAAGCAATAGAAAGGCATCCTTGGGAACACAAATACTGTGATCCTAGTATTTAGGCATCAGTACCTCAGGCTATATTTGATAGAGACTGTATCCTTATTTAGTTTTTAATTTAAGGCTATTTAGTAGGCACTTGGTGCCAAAAAATATATTTGAAGAGCTGTGTTACAAGTAATAACACTTGATTTTTTACCTGCCCATGTGAGGATCTATGTTCCCCTCTTCCATTTCCAGGTCACAGCTTGCAACTGCTCAACAAATAGTTCTTGGCTGACTGTTGAATGTTGCCTTGTTCTGTGTTCTCTCTTTGCTCTACTCATTCTCCCCAAACATCTGGCAGCAATCATTATCTTCTTTTTGTTGCAGTCATCTGTGTGCATGTTTTATTTCCCTTGCTAAGCTGGAAGATCCTTGAGGGTAAGGGGCTAGGTATTGTAAGGGGCTAGGTATTATTTTATCTTTTTACCTCGGACAATGTTCAGAATGGTGTTTGTACCTAAGAAGCACTCATGTGTTGAATGAATCAGAATTGGTTAGCCATTCCCCACTGTCTTTATCTCACAATAACAGAAACATAAAGTGGGCAGAGCAGAAACGACGGCAAATAAATTGTCCTCTCAGTCACAGAATGCAGTTTCTAGAACTTAAAGAATAATTAGTAGATTTTGAAATAATTTTGTTTTACAAAAATTTCATAAGATTGAAATACTCTAACCTTAAAGCTCTCGATCAACTCTAAAGGAGGGCTTTAATTGGCTCTTCCTGAGTCAAGTGTTTATTCCTGGGCCGATAACTGGGGCCATTGTCATAATAGAAAGTGTGATTTGTTACCAGAGAAAGAGGAATGACGCTGGGCTTGCAAGATATTTATATCTTCAGCCAGAGTGCATAGGATCTGGAACTTAATTGGTGACGCAGTTTTGTTTGAGATTATATGAATGAAAAATCTTTGTGTAAGGGTGATTAATCTAAAACTTGGCCAGTCATTGTCCTAGTGTCATATTAAATTGCAGGAGAATCTAGTTTTAGGCACAAAGATCATAAATATAAAATGTGTTCCCAGGCTTGGTTCTGTGTAGTCAGTAATCTATACTCACCCAGTCATTAATAAAAATGAAAGTTAAGGACTCAGTCCTAACTTATATGCTTAGCATTGTATTTTGCTAACAATCTCAGTTTTATTTTCTTTGTTCTCCCCTGCCCGTCATCTTCTGCAGAAAATAATGTCTCCACTTTCAATTCCCTGTCTATTTAAATCCGATTTGTAATTTATGAAGTTGTCCTCCTTAAGGGCTGCTGCTTCTGCCACAGTAATGTACTCTGGCCATTATTATACTCTTCCATCTTTCATGTAGGTCTCCATCCATAGGTTTTGTTTTCATAGCTTTTTTTTTTTTTGGCGGTACGCGGGCCTCTCACTGTTGTGGCCTCTCCCGACGCGGAGCACAGGCTCTGGACGCGCAGGCTCAGTGGCCATGGCTCACGGGCCCAGCTGCTCCGCGGCATGTGGCATCTTCCCGGACTGGGGCACGAACACGTATCCCCTGCATTGGCAGGGGGACTTTCAACCACTGCGCCACCAGGGAAGCACTATACTTATGATTTTATATTTGCTTATTCACTTTTGTCTCCCCCCTCAGCTCAAGAGAGACTATATTCATCTGTGTTAATCACTGCTGTATTTCCTGAACATGCCTATAAATCATACTGAAGAATGGTGCCTGAAATTTGGTAAGGGATCAATCAATTTTCTTCGCTGGATGAAGAAATGTGTTCATAAATTAATGAACAGATCTTCGGGGCTTCTGACTTGAGGACTAATGGGAAGAGGATGGCAAATGTTTGGGACAGGGTACTGCAAGAAGTAGTATTTGGAGTACTCTGATAGCTATCCTAACAGATAAGATTGTGTTCATTTAAGTAGTTTTAATGAGAAAGCTGGGAACTAGGGACACACAGCATTAAGGTTTTTATAATGCATTCTGTAGAGTTCTTTTTAAGTCTGTATAAATATCATTGAAAATATATGCATACATATACACCTCTGTTACTTTACTTAGTGCTTTACAAGAGCCCCTCAAGGAAGGGGTAGTAGCAACTCTCAGTATCCTTCCTTTATGATGAGCTTAATTTATTCAAAGTTACATCATAATTTATTTGTAACTGTGAAACTAGACTTAGTTATTGAATAGACCGTCCCTAGAAACGTATGACATTAATAAAACCAACAAAAATTTGTTCAGTTTCCAATGACAGACACACTACAGACTCAATTATGGGCCATCCAGTTTAATGAAGGGAAGAAGTGATTTAACAAATATAGAGCAAACAGAATATGAAGTTTTATCCTCCATTAATATTAGTAACGGATAGTGTGGGCTCCAATGCCTTCAAGATAGCTTGAGACCATCATCTCTGTGTCATGGGCAGGGGGATGTTCAGCCAGGATGTCTTTCACTGTCACTGAGAAAAATTTCCATAATATATAATGATACCTACTGAAACTGATATGGGGCATTCGGGTAATAAGGAATCCGTTAGCATATTTTTCCGGAGGCCTTGACTACAAAATGAAGACAGTAGATTTGGACACTTTCAGCCATGAAGAAGTTGTTTGGATATTCATCTTTATGCCTAATGAAATAAGCTTATTTCATCTCTGCAGCTTCCCATATACCATTTTCCCACCTCTGTTTTATGTTTGGAAAGACTTTTAGAAATTGAAAGTCAAGTTAAAAAGTGAGTGACAACTTAAATGATATATGGAATATTTTGCTGACTTACAAGAGCATGCAGAATTAAATATGACCCAGTTCAAATGTTTATTTTAACGTGTATGTTGAGGTGGAGTTTTCAAGGTGCCAGAAAATGAGAATTCACCTTCCAGTGTGTGTTACCAGCTCTGTTCATTGCACAGAATCATCTTCATAAAACATACTGTTTTCTATGTACCTGGTATATATCTCAATTAGTTTGAAGAATTTCTCAGGTACCTCTTAATATGTAATGCTCCAATTCCAATCTTGCCATGTCCTGTACCAGTGACACAGCACACAGGAGTTTTACTTCTCTGGGTTGTTCAGAACCCAATGAAAGAACAATGGAATGGGATCAAAGAGATCAGGGTTCTTGTCCCAGATTTACCATAAAATAATTGTGTCCTCTTGGGAAAATTATAGTCATTCTAGGTCCCTTTTCTTTACTTTGACAGAGCTGCACTAGATGACCCCAAGTAATATAGCACTCTTTCAGTAGTAGCTTAGATGTTATTGGTATTCTGAAACAAATGAAGATAATGACACATGGAGCTGTGCAACATCTCCGTAACTCTGTTGTCTTAGAGTTGCCTCCATTTTACAGATGATAAGATGACTGTGCATAGAAGTAGATGTTTGGAACCAGCGGTTCCAAAGTAAGTGGAGGTAAACCTCAAATTTCCTTCCTTCCTGAAGCTCACTTAGCCAAAACATAGGCTTCTGAATATTAAGCTGTAAAGCATATTATCAGTACATTTTAAAAGAAGCTATTCTTCTAGGATTTCCAATTAATAGCAGGAGGTTTTGAAATTCTTAAAAGATCATCTAATTTTGTGAGATTTACAGCTCTATTTTCCTGTCAAGCAAGTTGTATTAGTGCCAGACAGTCATCTGAGCTTCTGGATGCTTCTCTGAACCTCTTGAAGTTTTCTTCTTGCTATCTGAAATGCATGCCAGATAAGCCTTTTTCTAGAGCGTATGTACAGACTTGTGTATTTTCATATAGGAAAGCGATGCAGTGAGTCAAGTCGTGGGTTAAGCCCTCATTCTCAGAGTGGTATTGAGCTCCTGGTGAAATATAATCATCATTTCCTCAGAATCGAAAAGCAGTTATCTCAGGTGTATAACCCCATTAACTATTTATACATTTACGTATGATACATGTATTTATTGTACCTATGAGGTGTGTTCTCTTTGGGAAGTACAAAGCTCTTAGAGACATAGGTTGTTCATTTTTTTGTTTTCCCACAAATACTGTGACCCTTTGAGCAGGAAGGTCTATATTTTACTAACATCTAGAACCAGCAGTTAACACGGTGTCTAAGACGTAGTCAATAATTATGAAATAGATAAATGAACACATTTTTATGTAAGGGCCAGGACATGGACAAATAGAAATTTTTCATTTTCAGTCACAAAGCAACAACAGACATAAAAATGATACCGACAACAAGTGCTACGGTCATTCAAAGAAGGCATAGAATAGATAGAAGGATCTCCTCTATGGCACAGGGAACTATACTCAATATTTTGTAATAACATCTGTATGGGGCACCTGCTCCACAC
The DNA here is from genome assembly GCF_951394435.1 of Stenella coeruleoalba. NCBI lineage: Eukaryota > Metazoa > Chordata > Mammalia > Artiodactyla > Delphinidae > Stenella > Stenella coeruleoalba. The sequence continues at coordinate 32,622,281 of NC_137153.1, read as the reverse complement.
CAGGCCCTATGACAGGTGCTTACATACTTTCCCTCTCCCCCATCCTATGGGGAAAGTACCTCTGCTATAGATTTAACATTTGCCTCCCCCATTAATAACTTTTTTAAACCTTATTCACATTGCATCAGAGGGATGCTTTGATGCACTGCTGAGGTCTTCTCAGCAAAGCTCATGTGAATTTGGTATATGAGGATCCACAATAGCGATCCATTTCATCGGTGTCAATCTTTCTGGACAGTTTGGGTGGAAAGGACAATTCCTGAAGGTGCGATACCTTCACCACATGTACTAGCATTGGGTCTTGCTTGTGTTTGTGTCACCGACTTCAGCCTTGCTGTAGCAATAATAGCTAAGATACTGTAGAGCTGAGAGGCTATTTAAGTATTTATAGATATATACATAAGATAAAAGCACCTAACTTTTTTCTACCTATTGCTTACTTTCCACAGCGGTGTACACACCACACTTTAGGAAACAGTGATGTTGTCCAATTTGTCTTCTCATTTGAAGATGAGAAATGAAGGTCTGGAGACCTTTCATTGCTCAAGGTCATTCGAGTGTTTAAGGGCAGGATGCTGGGGTTCCTGACTTCCAGGGAACCTAACTTTTCTCTGAAATTATACTGCCCCTTAATCTCTTAGCAGTACATAAAACAAATATTGGTGACCTCGTGACATGCCAGCCCTTGGGTGAAATGGAGATCTGTGACTGGCTCTCAAACTTTTAAGAAATGGGAGTCTAGAAAAAAAAACCCAAAACAGTCATGCAAAGACTCACTGGGCTGGAAGGGGAGCCCGTGGTCGTCTAGCTCAGTGCTGGGCTGAACCCTGGATCATCCAAGGAGGGTCTTGGAGGCCTCTCTGCAGGCCAAGTAGTCAAGGCATAAGGGGGAATCAGGCAGGTTTGCTTCTGTTTCTTCATGTTATTTTCATGTAAGATAGCACTGAAAACTTCAAAAGTAACACTGGAAATGTGCTGTGTTTGTCCATTTTCATCTTATAGGTAATGACATGAAGGCTCAAAGGGGGATCATGTTTTTCTAGTTAATAACAGACAACATTCCTCACCCAGCATTCCTATAGCTTAAAAAAGCAATAGAGGCAAGTGGGTCCATGAACGTGGGTTTTGTGGTCACGCAGATTTGAACTTGCATCCCAGCAGGGCTTGAATGGAGTTTTTCTCTCCAAATTAGGCAAATTGCTTCTCCAAGGCTCATGGGGTGGTCAGTGTTGTTATAGGGGAGTGAGGTAAAAGCATTTTCTTCACCATATCCTGCCCCAGACATGTTATCTGAAAGGAAGGAAGGAAAAATGGGAGGGATGTATGGAGAAAGAGGGAGGAAACTAAGGTGGCAGAGAACATTCCTAGAAGTCCTTACTTCTGCTGTGCTTCCACACGTTCCTTGGGACCTCGCTTGCCAACAGAAACGTTGATTAAGCACTCTGGTTCTTATGTACTTTCTGCATTGGGAACACTTATAGTTAGGTCTCAGGGCTCTGAACTCCCCAAACTGGGGAACTTGTCATTAAAAGGTCTTTTTAAAAAGCACAAGTGCCCCAAAGTTTAATGGCATTAGATTTTGGCAATGATTTCTTGAATATGACACTGAAGGCACAGGCAACAAAAGGAAAATAGAGAAATTGGACTTCATGAAAATTTTTAAAACTCTGTGCATCAAGACCCTATCAACAGAGGAAAAGGGCAATCACAGAATGAGAGGAGATGTTTGGAAATCATATATCTGATAAGGGATTAATATCTAGAGTGTACAGAGAACTCCTAAAACTCAACCACAAAGCAAACAACCTGGCTAAAGAATGGGCAAAGGACTTGATTAGACATTTCTGCTAAGAAGATGCATAAATGGCCCATAAACACATCAAAAGATGCTCAGCATCCCTGATCATTAGGAAAATGCAAGTCAAGACTACAGTGAGACACCACCTTACGCACATTAGGGTGGCTACTATGAAAACAAAAAATAACAAGGGTTGATGAGGATGTAGGAAATTGGAACCCTGTGCACTACTGGTGAGAATGTAAAGTGGTACAGCCATTGTGCAAAGTATCATGGTGGTTCCTCAAAATTAAAAGTAGGATTACCATATGGTCCTGTTCCACTTCTGGGTATATACCCAACACAACTGAAAGCAGGTTTTCCAAGATACTTTGTATACCTATGTTCATAGCAGCATTGTTCACAATAACTAAACTGTGGAAGCAACCCAACTGCCCACTGACAGATGAATAGATAAGCAAAACGGGGTGTATACACAACAGAATATTATTCAGCCTTAAAGAGGAAGTTCTGACACAGGCTACAACATGGATGAATTTTGAGGACATGATGCTAACCTACCAGTCACAGAAAGACAAATGCTCTCGATTCCACTTGTATGAGGCACCTAGAGTGGTCAAGTTCATACAGACAGAAATTCGAATGGTGGGTGCCAGGGGCTGGGGGTAGCAGTTGCTGGAGGGCAGAGAGTTCCAGTTTTTCCAGAAGAAAAGAGTTCTGGAGATTGGCTGCCGCACAACGTGAATCTCCTGAACGTTTCTAAACTCTACACTCATAAGTGATACGATGATACAATTTTATGTGCATTTCACTACAATTAAAAATCAAACATGGACTTCCCTGGTGGCGCAGTGGTTAAGAATCCGCCTGCCAATGCAGGAGACACGGGTTCGAGCCCTGGTCCGGGAAGATCCCACGTGCCGCGGAACAACTAAGCCCGTGCGCCACAACTACTGAGCCTGCACTCTAGAGCCTGCGAGCCACAGCTACTGAAGCCCGTGTGCCACAACTACTGAAGTGCATGCACCTAGAGCCCGTGCTCCGCAACAAGAGAAGCCACCACAGTGAGAAGCCCACACACCGCAACGAGGAGTAGCCCCTGCTCGCTGCAACTAGAGAAAGCCCGCGCACAGCAACGAAGACCCAATGCAGCCAAAAATAAATAAATTAATTAATTTAAAAATTATTTTAAAAAACTATTAAAACAATAAAACACCAAACACAAGTGGCCCTCGGAGACACAGTAAATATTTTTGTCATTCACAGTTTAGAGCTGCCTCATTGTCAGGGTGCTAGTCTTCAGTCAACTAGCTGAGAACTGGTACGGAGGGGATGGGAACTTCCATGAAAGAGCTTCTGAAGCTAAGTAGCCTGGTCCATTTCCTAATTTCTTCAACGAATATCTGAGTGCTTGCTGGAGCCAGTCACTGTACTTGGTCCTCGAGATAGACAGCTGTGAAAACATTATACAGAGAGCCTTGCAATTTGGGAGTGAGAGGTGGGGGAGGGAAGGACCCGCAAATGAAAGCATGGAAGTTTTCAGCATGTTACCAGATGATGCAGGTTATGGGAACAATAAAGCATCAAAGGGAAAGAGGGCTACCCTAATTAGAAGGGGACATGTGGACGGACCAGAGAGAGCAGCCCCTGTAGATATGGAGAGAAAGAACATTCTAGGCAGAGAGAATAGTAAGTGCAGGAGGCTATGGGGAGGGAACTGCTAGGAACAGCCAGGGACAGCGTGCCAGTGTGTCTGGAAGGGCTTGAGGGAAGGGGAGGGACGGTGTGTGTGTGTGTGTGTGTGTGTGTGTGTGTGTGTGTGAGAGAGAGAGAGAGAGAGAGAGAGAGAGAGAGACACGGGGGGGGGGAGGGGGAGAGAGGGAGAAGACTGCTTTTATTCGAATCCAGATGGGAGCCTCTGAAGGGTTTTGAGCTCCGAGCAACACGATTTGACTTGGGACTTACCAGGATCACCGTGACCACTGCACCTAGAACGTATTGAATGGGAGGGGGCAAAGCAGAAAAATGCATTTGAAAGGGGTGCACAGAAGGGGAGAGCAGGGCTGGTGGGACCTGAGGGGAGAGGTTTTCTGTCTCTTGCAGGGTGCCGGCTAGGGTCTAGTCTGGGAGTGGCGCCCCGCTCCCCATCTGCAGCACTCTGCCCTCCTCACCTCCTGTAAACGGAGGCTAAGTGCATCCTTGAGGCTCTCCCAGAGAGTTGATGGCCTGCCTGGGACAGTCCTGAGTCACAGCCCCTTGGCTGTCACCAGCTCCAGGGATGCTCCTGTCCTGAGCATTAACCTCCCTCAGGGGGAGTCCTCATTCTCCAGGGAGGAAATGGGTATCTCACTGCTGCGGGCTCTTAACTCCTGTAAAGCTGCAGGACAAATGACTTCGCTGAACATGCTTCATGCAGGGAAGAATGGGTAATCTCAGAGAAGGGAATAAAACTTCTCAAAACTCCGAACCAGGGGATTGCAGAGAAGCTCGCTGTCTTCTCTCTTGGGTGCGTGTGTGTGAATCGGGGAAGGAGAGGGCAGGCACCGACTTGGGTCTCGGTTCGCCCCCGCGGACCATTCTTCCAGGGCAAGTTTTTCTTAGCATCACTCGATTTCCTGAAGTGGGAGAATGAATACCCAGTGTAGAAAAGGGGGAAGAAAAGCGTGTTAGTTAGCATGAAATATGGTCATCTGATGACTTGTCCATTATGTATTTGAGGAAGCAAAGATTCTGAAGACCTTCACCTACTCAAGGAGAGGAAATTGCCTCTGTCTACACCAGGACCTCTTACTTTTGCCACTGGTGACATTTTGTGTCCGATAATTCTTTGCTGTGGGCTGTCCTGGGCATTGTGGGATACTCCTACAGTATCCCTGGCCTCTGCCCAGCGGACGCCAGCAATCCTTCCCCAGCTGTGACAGCAGAAATGGCTCCTGAACTTGTCAATTGTCCGGGGGGCGGGGAGCTGGGGGGAGGGGGGCAGAGTTGCTCTGGGTTGAGAGCCCCTGACCCAGGCTCAGCAGGCACATGGGTGAAGTCAGGACTGTGTATGTCATGTCCTCTCTGGCTAACAATAATCGATGGAGTTAAAACTAATAGTGGCTTCTGCTTGGTCACTGGGACAGCAGAGCATTCACTGTTCTGCCTTGAGAGAACAATTTTCCTGTGTTTTAACTAATAAGGCCCTTGTGATGGCTGGATTCTGGGCACCCCAACTAATAAGCGTGCCTATAAGGCAAAGAAACCAAAACCAACGTCCTCCCAGATTGCCAGGGAAGGGGCATGTTTTCTTTCCCCTCCCTCTCCTGGATCCATGCAGTAATTAGCCAAAGTAAAATGAATATTAGCTCATGCTTAATTGCCTTTACAGTGTACTCGCCAGCACTGATGCAGTAGTGCTAAAGCAATGTTTTTTAATAAATTTTTTAAAATTTATTTTTATTTTTGGCTACATTAGGTCTTTGTTGCTGCGTGTGGGCTTTCTCTAGTTGTGGTGAGCAGGGGTTACTCTTCATTGCGGTTCACGGGCTTTTCACTGGTGACTTCTCTTGTTGCAGAGCACGGGCTTTAGGCGCATGGGCTTCAGTAGCTGTGGCACACAGGCTCCGTAGTTGTGGCACACGGGCTTAGTTGCTCCACGGCATGTGGGATCTTCCCGGACCAGGGCTCGAACCCGTGTTCCCTGCACTGGCAGGAGGATTCTTAACCACTGCACCACAAGGAAAGTCCCTAAAGCAATTATTTCTTTAACTTTACGGCTTTAAATAATCCTTGGCTCTGAAATTCCCTGTACCCCTCAGCTACATAACCACAGGCCCCTCTGCCCTAAATCCTTTTCTTATACTTTGTAGCTTTTTAAGCAACGCCCCTCTTTAGGAAGACATAATCCTTTCTCTGTAGAAAACATGAAAGACCTGAACAAATCAAGATTTCTCCATGGAGAATTCAGCTAGTCCTGTGCTTAGCTCCGAACAAGGAAATCCATCTCTACACCAAGCACGCCATTACCCGGACTAATGCCTGACTTGAATAACAAGCAAATTATTGTGCTTTTAATTGTACCCTGCTCGGTCACAAAGCACGTGTGAGAGAGGAATGTACCCAGCTTCTCCAGGAGAAACAGGTCAGGCCTCTAATCCTCCTTTTCTGTCACCCTCCCCTCCCCCTTTCCAATCCTTTCTCTTCTCAGCAGAGCAGAGAGAAAAAAAAGAGACAGCTAAATTATGTTTAAAATGGAAGAGTCTCAAAGAAGAAAAACGGCGGTCAGTACTGACTTGGGAGAGGATGCATTAGCTATCCACAGCCTCTGCAGTGTGGGTCATTTGAGGACAATCAGTGTTCTAACCGGCTTGCTGGAGGGCGATATCTGCGAGCCTAAACCAGGCTTTCTCAGCCTCAGCACGACTGCTGGGTGGGGTTGGATGCTTCTTTGCTGTGGGCCTGTCCTGTGATGGAAGGACTTTTAGCCTCCCCTAAGCTGTGACCATCCAAAGTGTCCCAAGACACTTTCAAATTTCTCCTGGGTGCAAAATTGCCCCTGGTTGAGAACCACAGCCCAAGCCCTTCCATATTGGGATGTACTTGCTCCCTCTCCCATTCTCTCCCCCCCCCCCCCCCCGCATACACAAAACCCAGGAAAATCATGGTTCCCGTGTTAAAACTGGGGAGATCAACGTGCTCTTCATGTAGGTAGAATGAGCGGAAAGGAAAAAGACACTGACTTGTGTGTAGTCAAGGGACAGAGTGGGAACCCCCTCAACGCCAAGACTGAAAAGAGTCTTAGGATGTGGGTGTGTTTTTGGCTCCCTGTGAGAAGTGGCAATGCCCCTGGTTGAACAAGCCAACTTTCGAACGCCTCTACCCTGTGCACTTTGGAATCGGGCTTGCTGTGGGCAAGATGAGGAGTGATGGCGAGGCTGCAGAGATGAAGGCGTCTGTGAAGGTGCTGACTGTCTCCTCCCACACTACTTGGGACAGGGGAGAACTACCCAGCTTTGGAGAGATACCCATTGCTCAGACAATGACGATCCTGTCTTGGACCTAAACATCGGGATGAAAGAGGGCTACTGACAAGACAGACGTTGTGCAAGCACGGGGTTGCACTTTCATTACAGACATTGAGGCAAACATTTCACTCCTGGTGATATAAGACCTCCCCTATTTTTAGGAACTTACAAGAAGCATTATTGCTTGTTCTTACCGGCCAGAAGGAAAGGCGGGAGAACGAGCACACTGCAGTGAGCCCCCATCTCCACTAGATGGCGGTGTACATCTTCCTCAGAAGCCAGGCGGGCAGCGCTCTGGGCAGCTCGTTGGCCTAAGCAAGACAAGGGCCACTCTTCTTTCGGGAGACAGGCGTCTCCTGTCATTGTCGGCACAAACAGCCCCAAACAATTGCACTGACCACACAGCTCTAAGCCACGTTCCAGGGCACTGCCGTCTGTTCAGGAGTGAATACTGGGAAAATGAACCACGCTGCTAATTTGCTTGATTGGGGGGAAAATAAGATCTCAAGTGACAGTGGGTGTAATTTATTTTTCCAACAAGAATAGGGGCAAAGCCATTTCCTCCCCCCCACCCCAACTGCTACCATAAATGAAAGCAATCACCTAATTAGTCCTGAATTACTAACTGGCAGGGTAAAGATCTGCTGGAAGTCAAGCTGAAGTGGGGAGTCTGGAGAAAGGGATGTGATTTCTGCAGGGGAGGAGGGGAGGGGTAGGGCGGGGTGGGAGGGGTAGGGCGGGGTGGGAGGGGCGGAAGGGGAGGGGAAGGCCTGAAGCCCATTGTGAGGCCCTGCGCCCCTGTGGTCTGGGGGCCGTGCTGGCCCTGACCCTGGGAGAAAAAGAGGCTCAGTCATGTCTTCAGGCCGTTTATTTTGTGCAGGAGAATGACTTTATAAACTGAAGGAAAAAGAACCTGTTGGAGAAAACCTATCCGAGAGTTTCTCTGAAAATGCTACAGATGGAGATGAACTGGCTTGGGAAGGAGAGCACAGCCCTGTGGCGCCTGGCCACCCCGCTGCTGGTGGACCCCCCAGGAAGGTTCTGTCACGGAAACGACAGGCAGATCTGAAACCAAGTTGGGCTTTACGTCATTAAGAAATCCCCCAAAGGAATGGAATAAAGGCCTCCTTTCACACTTTGGGTTTTGCATGTGTCCTGAGGAAGCGCCTCTTCCCCAGCTGAGACAGCGCGCTGTCCCCGCGACCCGGTGAGCGGCCCTCGTCCTGCGGGGAAAGCAAAACAGCAGCGGGGTGGGTGCGCGCCCAGAGCTGCCCCTCTCGCAATTGATTTGTTCAGGGATGACTTCTTGCGTTCTAGTTAGATGTGACTTTAATCGAAGTGCTTTCCTAAGGCGATTTATCACAACTGTGAACCGTCAGTTTGCACAGTTGCTGCTCTTTTAGGGAAACACACAGGCTCGGGAGGCGGAGGGGCCGGCGCGACTCCCCTCTTTCCCACGGACCGGCCCGCGTGCCCCTCGCCCACCAGAAATATGTGCGCCGCGTCCTCAGAGGCTGCCGCTTCTGTGCTCGGGCTCCTCTGCTGTTTCTGGCTGCTGAACAGCCATCTCCTCTCTCCTGGGAGGGGCAGCTGGTTTCCTTTTGGGGCGCTCCCCTTCTCCCCGTCTCAGCTCCTGCAGCGGAGACGAGGCTGCCCCTCTCTCCCTGCACGCTGTGGGCTGGGTGTGCAACCCGGCTCGGGCCACAGTCCCCCACCGTCCCCGCCGACCCCGCTCGGCGCCCACCACAGCCGGCAAAGCCCACACGGGGCGCCCAGTTAAAGCTGAACCGCAGATGAAAACCACGACTTTTTAGGGTGTCTTCAACATTGCATGCAACATACTTCTACTAAAAAAATTACTGTTTATCTGAAGTTCAGCTTTAACGAGGCAGGCATCCTGTATTTTGTCTGGTAGCCTTCTTGGTTCTAAAGAACATGTTTGTCCAGAGCAGGTCAAATTGGAATCAGCCTAGGACTTTTAACTGGAGCTTTGGGGAAAAAATACTTAAAAGGTATCTGTTGGAACTGCTAGGCTGGTAGGATTCATGCTTGCAACTGCTGGGAGCCAGCTTTGTTATCATGTGGGGAGAGCTGCTTGAACTAGAAGCCAACACCACAGAGAGCAGACCTGTTTCATTTGAACAGGTGGATCCAGCTGTTCTTGAAGCTGGCCCGGTGGGTGGTAGAGGTCAGGGTGCTGATGGCCAGGAGGGATAATAATTTCCTACCCCTCAAATCTGGGAAGTGAAAACAGCAGGGCTGAATGTGCCCACGGAGCATGGCTTCTGTTCAACTGGAAGAGTGGTGAATGGCTATTGGGTGACAAAAACAGTCGGTCTACTATATTCTTACTTTGTTTGCTAATTGTTTTGCTGCATGTAAACTCTTTGTTGCATTAGCTCTCGTTCATGACATCATGTCTGGAGACAGGGTCTGATAGACTTACATGTGGAATTGGAGATTTAAATTTCAAATCTGCCTCTGCCTGGTTGAGTGGCTTTAGGGTCCTCATAACCTCTACAAAGTTGAGTTTCTGGGTCTGAAACTTAAGGACAGAGGTTATCGTAATCCATCTGGGCTGCTATAACAAAATACCAGAGCCTGGGTAGCTTATGAACAACAGAAATTTATTTCTCATAGTTCTGGAGGTTGGCAGTCTAAGATCAGGGTACGAGCAAATTCACAGTCCGGTGAGTATCCTCCTCCTGGGTCACAGTTGGCGTGTTTTCTCTGTAACTCCCATGGCAGAAAGGTCGAGGGACCTCTGCGGGGTCTCCTTTAGGAGGGCACTAATTTTGTTCATGAGGGCTCTACCCTCATGACCTTATCACCTCCCAAATGCCACACCTCCTGATACCATCAATTTGGGGGTTAGGATTTCAACATATGAATTTTGGGGGAGGCAAATGTTAAATCTATAGCAGAGGTACTTTCCCCATAGGATGGGGGAGAGGGAAAGTATGTAAGCACCTGTCATAGGGCCTGGTGTGGAGCAGGTGCCCCATACAGATGTTATTACAAAATATTGAGTATAGTTCCCTGTGCCATAGAGGAGATCCTTCTATCTATTCTATGCCTTCTTTGAATGACCGTAGCACTTGTTGTCGGTATCATTTTTATGTCTGTTGTTGCTTTGTGACTGAAAATGAAAAATTTCTATTTGTCCATGTCCTGGCCCTTACATAAAACTGTGTTCATTTATCTATTTCATATTTATTGACTACATCTTAGACACCGTGTTAACTGCTGGTTCTAGATGTTAGTAAAATATAGACCTTCCTGCTCAAAGGGTCACAGTATTTGTGGGAAAACAAAAAACTGAACAACCTATGTCTCTAAGAGCTTTGTACTTCCCAAAGAGAACACACCTCGTAGGTACAATAAATACATGTATCATACGTAAATGTATAAATAGTTAATGGGATTATACACCTGCGATAACTGCTTTTCGATTCTGAGGAAATGATGATTATATTTCACCAGGAGCTCAATACCACTCTGAGAATGAGGGCTTAACCCCCGACTTGACTCACTGCATCGCTTTCCTATATGAAAATACACAAGTCTGTACATACGCTCTAGAAAAAGGCTTACCTGGCATGAATTTCAGATAGCAAGAAGAAAACTTCAAGAGGTTCAGAGAAGCATCCAGAAGCTCAGATGACTGTCTGGCACTAATACAACTTGCTTGACAGGAAAATAGAGCTGTAAATCTCACAAAATTAGATGATCTTTTAAGAATTTCAAAACCTCCTGCTATTAATTGGAAATCCTAGAAGAATAGCTTCTTTTAAAATGTACTGATAATATGCTTTACAGCTTAATATTCAGAAGCCTATGTTTTGGCTAAGTGAGCTTCAGGAAGGAAGGAAATTTGTGGTTTACCTCCACTTACTTTGGAACCGCTGGTTCCAAACATCTACTTCTATGCACAGTCATCTTATCATCTGTAAAATGGAGGCAACTCTAAGACAACAGAGTTACAGAGATGTTGCAGAGCTGCACGTGTCATTGTCTTCATTTGTTTCAGAATACCAATAACATCTAAGCTACTACTGAAAGAGTGCTATATTATTTGGGGTCATCTAGTGCAGCTCTGTCAAAGTAAAGAAAAGGGACCTAGAATGACTATAATTTTCCCAAGAGGACACAATTATTTTATGGCAAATCTGGGACAAGAACCCTGATCTCTTTGATCCCATTCCATTGTTCTTTCATTGGGTTCTGAACAACCCAGAGAAATAAAGAGAAATAAAACTCCTGTGTGCTGTGTCACTGGTACAGGACATGGCAAGATTGGAATTGGAGCATTACATATTAAGGGGTATCTGAGAAATTCTTCGAACTAATTGAGACATATACCAGGTACATAGAAAACAGTATGTTTTATGAAGATGATTCTGTGCAATGAACAGAACTGGTAACACACACTGGAAGGTGAATTCTCATTTTCTGGCACCTTGAAAACTCCACCTCAACATACACGTTAGAATAAACATTTGAACTGGGTCATATTTAATTCTGCATGCTCTTGTAAGTCAGAAAAATATTCCATACATCATTTAAGTTGTCACTCACTTTTTAACTTGACTTTCAATTTCTAAAAGTCTTTCCAAACATAAAACAGAGGTGGGAAAATGGTATATGGGAAGCTGCAGAGATGAAATAAGCTTATTTCATTAGGCATAAAGATGAATATCCAAACAACTTCTTCATGGCTGAAAGTGTCCAAATCTACTGTCTTCATTTTGTAGTCAAGGCTTCTGGAAAAATATGCTAATGGATTCCTTATTACCCGAATGCCCCATATCAGTTTCAGTAGGTATCATTATATATTATGGAAATTTTTCTCAGTGACAGTGAAAGACATCCTGGCTGAACATCCCCCTGCCCATGACACAGAGATGATGGTCTCAAGCTATCTTGAAGGCATTGGAGCCCACACTATCCGTTACTAATATTAATGGAGGATAAAACTTCATATTCTGTTTGCTCTGTATTTGTTAAATCACTTCTTCCCTTCATTAAACTGGATGGCCCATAATTGAGTCTGTAGTGTGTCTATCATTGGAAACTGAACAAATTTTTGTTGGTTTTATTAATGTCATACGTTTCTAGGGAGGGTCTATTCAATAACTAAGTCTAGTTTCACAGTTACAAATAACTTATGATGTAACTTTGAATAAATTAAGCTCATCATAAAGGAAGGATACTGAGAGTTGCTACTACCCCTTCCTTGAGGGGCTCTTGTAAAGCACTAAGTAAAGTAACAGAGGTGTATATGTATGCATATATTTTCAATGATATTTATACAGACTTAAAAAGAACTCTACAGAATGCATTATAAAAACCTTAATGCTGTGTGTCCCTAGTTCCCAGCTCTCTCATTAAAACTACTTAAATGAACACAATCTTATCTGTTAGGATACTACTTCTTGCAGTACCCTGTCCCCAACCATTTGCCATCCTCTTCCCATTAGTCCTCAAGTCAGAAGCCCCGAAGATCTGTTCATTAATTTATGAACACATTTCTTCATCCAGCCAAGAAAATTGATTGATCCCTTACCAAATTTCAGGCACCATTCTTCAGTATGATTTATAGGCATGTTCAGGAAATCCAGCAGTGATTAACACAGATGAATATAGTCTCTCTTGAGCTGAGGGGGGAGACGAAAGTAAATAAGCAAATATAAAATCATAAGTATAGTGCTTCCCTGGTGGCGCAGTGGTTGAAAGTCCCCCTGCCGATGCAGGGGACACGGGTTCGTGCCCCAGTCTGGGAAGATGCCACATGCCGCGGAGCGGCTGGGCCCGTGAGCCATGGCCACTGAGCCGGCGCGTCCGGAGCCTGTGCTCCGCGTCGGGAGAGGCCACAACCGTGAGAGGCCCGCGTACCGCCAAAAAAAAAAAAAAAAGCTATGAAAACAAAACCTATGGATGGAGACCTACATGAAAGATGGAAGAGTATAATAATGGCCAGAGTACATTACTGTGGCAGAAGCAGCAGCCCTTAAGGAGGACAACTTTATAAATTACAAATTGGATTTAAATAGACAGGGAATTGAAAGTGGAGACATTATTTTCTGCAGAAGATGATGGACAGGGGAGAACAAAGAAAATAAAACTGAGATTGTTAACAAAATACAATGCTAAGCATATAAGTTAGGACTGAGTCCTTAACTTTCATTTTTATTAATGACTGGGTGAGTATAGATTACTGACTACACAGAACCAAGCCTGGGAACACATTTTATATTTATGACCTTTGTGCCTAAAACTAGATTCTCCTGCAATTTAATATGACACTAGGACAATGACTGGCCAAGTTTTAGATTAATCACTCTTACACAAAGATTTTTCATTCACATAATCTCAAACAAAACTGCGTCACCAATTAAGTTCCAGATCCTATGCACTCTGGCTGAAGATATAAATATCTTGCAAGCCCAGCGTCACTTTCCTCTTTCTCTGGTAACAAATCACACTTTCTATTATGACAATGGCCCCAGTTATCGGCCCAGGAATAAACACTTGACTCAGGAAGAGCCAATTAAAGCCCTCCTTTAGAGTTGATCGAGAGCTTTAAGGTTAGAGTATTTCAATCTTATGAAATTTTTGTAAAACAAAATTATTTCAAAATCTACTAATTATTCTTTAAGTTCTAGAAACTGCATTCTGTGACTGAGAGGACAATTTATTTGCCGTCGTTTCTGCTCTGCCCACTTTATGTTTCTGTTATTGTGAGATAAAGACAGTGGGGAATGGCTAACCAATTCTGATTCATTCAACACATGAGTGCTTCTTAGGTACAAAACACCATTCTGAACATTGTCCGAGGTAAAAAGATAAATAATACCTAGCCCCTTATAATACCTAGCCCCTAACCCTCAAGGATCTTCCAGCTTAGCAAGGGAAATAAAACATGCACACAGATGACTGCAACAAAAAGAAGATAATGATTGCTGCCAGATGTTTGGGGAGAATGAGTAGAGCAAAGAGAGAACACAGAATAAGGCAACATTCAACAGTCAGCCAAGAACTATTTGTTGAGCAGTTGCAAGCTGTGACCTGGAAATGGAAGAGGAGAACATAGATCTTCACATGGGCAGGTGAAAAATCAAGTGTTATTACTTGTAACACAGCTCTTCAAATATATTTTTTGGCACCAAGTGCCTACTAAATAGCCTTAAATTAAAAACTAAATAAGGATACAGTCTCTATCAAATATAGCCTGAGGTACTGATGCCTAAATACTAGGATCACAGTATTTGTGTTCCCAAGGATGCCTTTCTATTGCTTTGCTTCTTTCCCCCTTTCCAAATTAGCTAATGCTGCCTTAACAGGATATCTATTTCACTTGTTCCAGCCTTTTTGATCCAATGTATTGAATAGCAGAATAGGTGAGTTACAAGAGGATATTTTGACTTCAAACAACAGAAATAAAATACTATATAATTGAAAAAAAAGAGGCAATCTTTCAGGCACATGTGGATCCTGGAGTTCACATGTTTTAACCAGGTCCCTTTCTCTCTTCCCCACCCCTTCTTCTCTCTGCCTTTTCTCCTCTCTGTTATCTCTCATTATGGGATTCAAATATTTCCCTGTTTATGTGGGAGCTTCTGGCACAGCTGCGGGCTTATACGCTCGCAGCTCCAGGGCTGGCTGGAAGGGGCGGGCGCATCACAGCATAAGGTTGCACAAGGTGTGCACTTATATAGCAGGGCATCACATCTATGAGTGATGGATGATCACATTGTATACAGGGGTAGCTTCGCATAGCTTTTACATCACTTTTCTTGAAGATGGCAGTAAAATGGTACGTTTTTACAAAATCAAATAGTGTAACATTGTCCAAAAGATATACATAAAGCATTTAGAGGAAGGAGGCTCCTTTTTCTTTTAACTCCGGCACGGATTGTCTATTGGACAGTGGTAACCCTATGTCATCAACCTCGTTACTCCAGCAGAAGTCCAGGGATTAGCCCTGCATAGCTCTTGTTAGCCTCTATTCCCTTCCTTGAACACTGTAGCCAGAAGGTTTTTTTCCTCCTCAAACCTTAAGTATTGAAACCTGGAGGAGGGGCATGTCTGAAAAGAAAATGATGGACTGGACTCTCCCTAGAAGGAAGATAAATGGGTGGCCAACAAGAAAAAAAATAAAATCCTCTGTACCAGGAAATGTTTGAAGTGTTGTTTGGGTATCAAAAAACGGGTGCCCTACACATAAAGCAACAAAGGATATTGGTCTAAAAAGAACACCATGGCCAAAGGTGCATGGCCTATTTCAACAGAGGATTTGAAAGTTAAAAGTTAACCTGCAGGGCTTCCCTGGTGGCGCAGTGGTTGGGGGTCCGCCTGCTGATGCGGGGGACACGGGTTCGCGCCCCGGTCCGGGGGGGATCCCACATGCTGCGGAGCGGCTGGGCCCGTGAGCCATGGCCGCTGAACCTGCGCGTCCGGAGCCTGTGCTCCGCAACGGGAGAGACCACAACAGTGAGAGGCCCGTATACCGCAAAAAAAAAAAAAAAAAAGTTAACCTGCAAAACATTCAATTCAATTTCATCATTTTACAGATGGGCAAAGTAAAACTCAGGCACAGGAACAGAAGCGCCAAGGTCATACAGGTGGTTGGTGGAAGAGACAACCAACTTCCCAACTTCTGACTTTTTAGGGGGGTGTGTGTGTGTGTTGTTTTGTTTATGTGCAAGGACATTTTTCTTTAGTACGCTAACATTACAACAGAAAGTATAGTCTTGTTTTGGTTTTCTCTGCGCCCTCAATTCTGTATAAGACAGTTTCGCTGCACTCCAACAGAAAGGCTCAGCAAGGGTAGAGACCACCATAAGCAGTACACGTGGGCACCAAGGGCAGATACATTGCCCTTCCTTGTGTAGGAACTAGGGCCACTTGTTGCTTTAATGGGCCAAGTTTGGGCTGGACCTGCAGGAGGGGACACCTTTGAAAAACAGCTTCCTAACTGCACTACAACCTGCTCTGGCATCCTGATTCCATTCCCCAAACCCCCCAAATCTTCAGCCAGAAAAAAAAAAAAAAAAGAATGGATCACTGGATCACTGGATCGATGGGGGAGATTTCTGTCTGCTCCTCCTACTGTCACCTCTTTCTTGCTATTTCCTGCCCGAGGAAACCTGATATCAGCCCAAAGGCATCTCTGGAAATGGGTAGGAGGGAGCCTTACACCTGTCAGCGCCAGAGAAGAAAGTGCGCTCTGCAGAGTTCTCAGTTGTTCCGTCTCTTACGATGAAAGGAAGAAAAGGAGCGAATCCGCCACAGATTTACTGGAGACCAGGGTTACTTCATCCGGCTCCGGCCACAGTAACCCCTGAAGACCAAAGATGCATTTCCATTCCCAGCATTTCTTGTTGGCGTCTTTCCCTACAGGCTAGCCCAGTGCCTGGCCCCGGGGAAGTCTCTGCGTAAAGGTTCTTTAGGTCATAAATCAGGCTCCTGTGTGTATGTGTGTTTTTCTTAGGAAAAACTGGCACAGACGAATTAGCAGTAGAGACTGGGGTCTCCCTACTACCCTTCATGCTTGGCAGCATCACCTTCGACTACCTCGCATTCTCCCGGCGCTGACAGCCCCGGCTCCGGACCTCAGGGTTGGAAGCAGTCAGCCCCAGCTAGAACCGCCCTGTCCCAGGCTGATGCCACCCTGCGCCTAGAATGTGCGTGTGGGTGCAGGCGGGCGAGCGAGCGGCTTCTACAGTGAGACCGAAGCAGGAGCTCAGCCTTCGCCTGCGACCTGCAATCCCCAGATTCCCTGGGGACCTCGAAACTCCCAATCGGAGGTACTCCCCCCCCCCACAGCCGCCCACCCATTCCCTCCCCCCTTACCTCAGCACGCAGCCCCTCCCTGCGTGATGTTGCAAAACCGCGGGGAGGGTGGGCGCTGGGAAGGGTGGGGAGAGACTGAGAGAGAGCGAGGGTGGGAGGGAGTGGGCGCAGGAGGAGAGGGAGCCGAACGCGCATTTAAAGCGACAGCCGTCCTCGCTCTCTCCCCAGTGCTGGGCTGTTGGAGAGCTCGAGCTGCAAGCCACAGAGCGCGAGCTCGAGCGCGGCGCGCTGGCCGGGGAACCCAAGAGCGCACGGCGCCCCAAGCTGGCAGGCGCCGCGGGACCCCCCACCCTCGCCGGCTGCCCTTCCCCGGGCGCCCCTACCCTCCTCGCCCGCAGGAGACCCTGGGCTTCATCGGAGGAGCTCACCCCAAGGGGCCAGGACTCCCGCGGGCCCGCCACCGTCCCCTCCAGTGCCGCCGCCACCGCCGCAGCCGCGGGAGCAGCATGGTCCAGCTGGGGAAGCTGCTCCGCGGCCTGACTTTGATGAAGTTTCCCTGCTGCGTGCTGGAGGTGCTTCTGTGCGCGCTGGCGGCGGCGGCGCGCGGCCAGGAGATGTACGCCCCGCACTCCATTCGGATCGAGGGGGACGTCACCCTCGGGGGGCTGTTCCCGGTGCACGCGAAGGGTCCCAGCGGAGTGCCCTGCGGCGACATCAAGAGGGAGAACGGGATCCACAGGCTGGAAGCGATGCTCTACGCCCTGGACCAGATCAACAGCGATCCCAACCTGCTGCCCAACGTGACGCTGGGAGCGCGGATCCTGGACACTTTTTCCAGGGACACTTATGCGCTCGAACAGTCGCTCACTTTCGTCCAGGTGCTCATCCAGAAGGACACCTCCGAAGTGCGCTGCACCAACGGCGAGCCTCCGGTTTTCGTCAAGCCCGAGAAAGTAGTTGGAGTGATTGGGGCTTCGGGGAGTTCGGTCTCCATCATGGTAGCCAACATCCTGAGGCTTTTCCAGGTAGGGGGGCGCTCCCTCCGGGGCAGAGCGCGCCGTAGCTCCCCGCGCTCATTATCCTGAAGGCTGGCTTGGACTCCAGGGGTGCGGGGTCTGGTCAGCCTTCGCTCATTTCCACCCTGGAGATCCTGCCGAATCCCTCCCACCTCACCCGAGGAGGTACTTTCCCTGCTTGATTCATTTCCCTTCCATCTCTCCCCTGTCCGCGCTCCACTCCATCCGGCTTGACATTCTGGATTTATGGCCCCACTTAGAAGAAACAGTCTCCGAAAAACAAGGCGATGATTTAAATGGGTTTGCATTCGAGTGAAATATGGTTCCAAAACAGGCTTGTAAAAGTGCCGGGCTCCTGTGAGAGCCACCTAGGCGCAAGGAATATGAAAGATGAGAAGACGCCTAGAAACTAGGCATTTCTCAACTCCCCAACTTCCCTGCCCCAAGCCGCCCGACAAGCTGCAGCTGCCTTGGAAAATTTCGAGAAGAGCTTAGGGAGGCAGTTCTTAAACCGAAGGCTAGGTCTTCACCTACATTTGGACGTGAATTGCCCATTTCGCTCGGGTTGGATTTCCCGGCCTGTAACCTGTCTCTGCGAGGGCATGGGGCGAAAGGCGTGGGGACTGTCCTCAAGCGGGGAGAAGCCACCCGCAGACGTGCCCCCAGGTGATTTGCTCTGGGCAGTTGTTTGCACCGTCTAAACTGCCTTTGCGATCTGGCCACTGGCAGGAGCCGGGCGATCAGCTTTCCACTCCTGCCAGCTCAGAGCCCGGAGGAGAGCTCATGCTAACTGCGAAACACAATCGCTTTCTCTGCACCCACCCTGTGCCCATCCTTTCCCACGACCTCCCTAACGCAGCCCCCAACCCCAGTCCTGGGTTTTGAGGACGATTCTCAGAGCCAGACAAGAAGGCGCCTGGAGGGAGGCAGTAGGGTGCGCTGAGCAAGGCCGGGCGGTCCTCTAGCTCTGGGTGCAGGCGGGCAACGGCGGAAGATGCGAGGACGGCGGATCGGGCCAGGTGAGCCGTGGGCGGTGCTGCAGTGCTCTCTCACCGCCTGCTTCCGCAGCCTCGGCCCCACGGCTCCTGTGCCGCCCTGGGTATAGATGGATGGCTTCTGGATGAAGAAATTGAGTTTCAGGGTCTGCGTGACTATGGGTTCTCTTGTTTCTCTGTCTTTCTTCCTGTGTGTCTCTCTCCTTGTGTCTCTTTCTCCCTGCTGTTTTTTATTTTTTTGTCTCTCTGTTTTTATGTTCTCCCTTTCAATTTCTGCCTCTCTTTTCCTTCTCTACCCCTATATCCAAGGTTTTTGTTCATCTCTGTCTTGAAGTGATCCTTTCCTAATGCACAGCTCTCTCCCTGCCTGGTAGGACCCAAGCTCAGTTTGTCCCTTCTCCAGATGTTCTGGCTGACCCTTATGCTCCCCGTAGCTAAAAAGTTGGCTCCCTCTCAAGTGCCTTTCCTGAAACATGTTGGGTTTCTGGAGGGGACTCCTTGTGATTCAAGCTGTCACTACATCAGCACCCAGGAGTATGAAGTTTGTGTTTGTGCCAGAAGGAGGGGTGCCTGTCTAAAGCTGCAGCCTGGTATGGCCCCTCTGAGCCTCTGAGCATCTCTAACACCTCTTGAGTATGCCACCACGGAGATCTCTAGATGTTTGCAAGGCCAAAAGTGCTTCTGGGCAGCCTTCACTTTGAGGTAATGCTTTCAGGAAGAGCCTGGGTTGTTGTAAGCAAAACCCAGAAGCACTTCCGTTACCTCTGAGCTTAAACTAGAGAACCTGAGGAGGCAGCGCTGCAGGGAGGATGAGGCCAGAGGTCACCTGAGAACCACAGGGGCAACTCACAGTAGTTTTACTGGAGCTCTGGGGGTTGGAGGCACATTTGCTGTTTGACATTTTAAAAATTATTTTGGTGCCTTCACTTGGAGCTTGGGCAGTACTGCAGATGGGCCTGCCTGTCGAAAAAAGAGTGAAATCTTAAAGTCAAGAGACAGCTTGCCGACTAGGCTGAAGGATTGTGTTTGCTGAAAAAGATTCCAGGGGGAGCTGATTCCTTCTCTGGTGTGTGGATCTGAGGCACTTGCAAGAAAAGAGAGCGCTTGCCTTATGCTTAGTTCCCCCGTTCCCTGGGCTGGGAAGGAAAGGAACTGAATGCCAACATTAGCAGTGTGGGTTGGGACCAAAACCATTCAGAGAAAACACTGTCATTTTCCTCTAATTTGCAAATTGCAGCTATTCATGTTGGATTGAACAGCTGAGGGGAAAGAGCCCCCAGTTTTCACCTGCATTTATTGAGAAGAGGCTGGTAGTAGGAGGGATGCACCAACTTGTAGCTTGTGCTGCAAGCTGGATATAAGCTTGGTGTGAGCATCCTGGTTAACCACTGCCCATGTTCAAATATACAGAGATAGATTCCAACAGTCTCTTCCCATAGCCTTATTTTTGCGTGTGATCTTAGAAGCTCCTGGCATGTAAGTCCAGTCCCCAGTTCCCCAGCCTCTGTAAACCTGCAAAATGAATAGAGAGAATAGTGGAACACAGACCCATTGTTCAAAGACACAGTCACTTTAGGGAAAGAAGAAAAGAACGGGTAGGTGAATCTTCTCTGGGATTGCAGGGTTCAGCTCAATGAAGACTGTCCTGTATAAAAGAAACTCCTCTAAATGGTTGAATTCTTAGCTCTCCAGAGATCTGAGTTTTCTTTTCCCCAGTCCCTGTGGGTTGCTGTGGGGAATGTGCCAAACCTATCATTTGAGATAAAAATTTATGGTGAGGTAAGCTTCTAGGCTGGGGGAAGGAAGACTTAGTGACTGAAATGGGGGATGCTAAGCACTGGGGGGCAAGAAGGAACAAGGAGATAGTAATGGATGTAACAAATGCTGCAGCTGCCAGCAAAGCCTGGATTGAACTTCCTTCCTGAAAATGAGGACCTGGGCAAGAATGACCACTCAGATGTAAACAGTGTCTCTGACTGGGAATTCTCATCTGCCTGCCGGTGGGCCAGAGCTGAGCAAGTCCTTTCTCTCCTCTGTATGCACACTGAACTGGTTAGTAAGTGACATGTCAGAGGACAAGAATCATATTCAGTGGATCTTTCAATTCCAGGAGTTTGAGGCTAATGAAATTAGTGTGTGGCCAGGGCTCTGCCAACTAGAATTAAGTCACTGCAGCCACCCTGCAATGCATTTTCAGCCTGAAGGGAGCATCAGGGAGGAATTTCGGGAGATTTGTTTCTGAGCCTGTACAAAATAATACTCTCCTAATGCTAAGAAAGGTTAAATGTAAATTAATATTGACTACGAGTAACATATTTAAAAAATAATCGCCGAGTGGGCGATGGCTTAAAGTGGAGAGATTATATAATATGGTGTCCAAAGAATAAATCTCCCCTGACCACTGTTTCATGGGCTATAAGTAAGATATATTACAATGGAAATTAATGGGAACGTTTTTAGTCAAGGCTTCTCTGCGATTGACTTGAGAGCAAACACTCTGAGAGTATAAATTACTCTTGCTATGTGCTGACTCTGAATGAACAATATTTCATGTGCAGTGACATGGTCTAAGCTATAGACTTGGAATTGAATGGCATCTGTTTCAATTGTTTTGTTCTCTCAAGAGCAACTAGATAGAAAAAAGTGGTCAATTTGACCCCTGTGGGAGTGTGTTGCAAATCTAAACCTGTGTCCCTCATACCATAAATGAAATACATTTGTAAATTTGTAAGTGTTTTCCTTCTGTTCATTGATGCTTGAGTATAATCTCAAACTTTGGGAGCAACACTTTATACATAAGTACTTGGTTTTCTTCCTTTTTTCTTTCTCTTTCTCCTCTCTCTGTTTCTCTCTCTCTCTCTCTCTTTCTCCATCTTATGTAATTGGATAGAACTGGGCACCTAGGATGATGTGGTGTTACTATAGTGGGACTTTTTTTTTTTTAAAATCAACTCTAACTTACCCTTTTAAAAATTTCATAAATACAGGTGTCGGTGCCATTTGGAATAGTCTCTATAACAATTTGTCTCCACATTTACTGTGTTTCAGCAGATTTACCTAACAGATGGTGAGTGGGCAATTTGTAAAGGGGCATTTTTTTAAAAGAGCGGAGAGGGAAGGAATTAGAGACAGGCACATACTATATTTGAAGTTACCTCCACGTGTATTTTATGTATGTATACCCATACAATTAAGAAGTCTTTGGATGTTTTATCTTCAAGAATAATTCAGATAATGGATTACTTGAATATCATAAACATTTAGGGTTTAACAGATTCGTTACATATAGACGTTGTATCATGGATTTAAAAGACCATAGCCAGCGGGCAGCGGCGGGCGGAACGACCGAGGGGCGGCGCGGGCTGGGCGGCGGGTGCGGGGGTCCGTGCTTCCTCGTGGTGGAGG
Source organism: Stenella coeruleoalba (assembly GCF_951394435.1). Lineage (NCBI taxonomy): Eukaryota > Metazoa > Chordata > Mammalia > Artiodactyla > Delphinidae > Stenella > Stenella coeruleoalba. Next base: position 32,600,266 of record NC_137153.1, on the reverse strand, counting down.
GCTGGGGTTCGCCGGAGACGCCGGGTTGCTCCGCGTTGCCAGGTTACCGAGAGCGTGCCCCGCGCCCGCTCTTCCGCCCGGGCCGCCCTCGGCGCCGCCTGAGCCGTGGTGCGGGCTGCGTGGGGCGTCGGTTGCGCGGAAGCCTGGGTAGGGAGCTGCGTGCGGGACTCTCGTCGCTCGTGGACGGGGCGCGAGCGCGCGGGGGACGTAGGGCGCCGACCTGGGGCTCCCCGGCGCTCCGGCTCCGCTCAGGGCGCCCGCTCAGGGGCCTCCGGCGCGAGGCCCCCTTTCTGGTCAAGATGGCGGCGTCCAGGCGGGCCGCGCCGAGGTGAGCTGGAGCTGGGCCCGGAGAGGGACGAGTCTGCCAAGCCGAGGACTTGGACCCCGGGCTGGTCTCCAGTCTCCCGTGGAGCGGCAGGTGAGTGGGTGCGGCCGCGCGTAGGTCCTTCTCGTGGGGTGGTCAGCTCTCCGTGCGTCCGCAGACTTCTTTCCTCTGATAGTCAGATCTGGGGTGGCCCAGGTTGGAGGCGAGGGTGCTTGATTGGGGAAACCTGAGGGGTTTAAGGACTCTGTTGGGATCGTTTCAGACCCCAGCAAGAAGCTGAGCAATTTTCTCCTGACTCTCTTCCCGGCTAAGTTTTCTCCCTTCTCTGAAGACGCTAGCTTTTCTGAATCACTTTGTTACCCGGGGGGATACAGTTGGTGGTTCTGACCGTGGAACGTAGGACCCGGCGCGGGGAAGCCTGAGCTGGTTCTAGTTACTTTGTTTGCAAAGCACTTGTCTTGTCTTTGGAATCTTTGTGTATGTAACCAACGTTGGGAAGAGCCAGCGTTTTCTCCTCCAAAACACTGCGAGGGGTAACTTTACACGTAAGAAACAAGTGGGCGTTCACATCCATCCCTTTTCCAACCACTGAGCCTTGGTTGTGTTTCCTTTCTTTAAGTTTGTCTCGTTTTGAAGTGATAACAAAAACAAACAAAAAAGACCATAGCCAATTACACAAAGTATACTCTAGTCTCAGTCCTGCCATTAATTAGCTATGTTACCTTAAGTCATTTAATTTTTCTAGGCCTCATTTTTCTCATGTGATGTTTTTTCTTTGAAAAAGTATAGTTTCTAGAAGTCTCTACTCTCTGTGTCATAGTTCAGCTTGGAGAAAACCTGTTCTTATCCAAACTCCATGACATTGTATTTCCAGCTCCAACTTTGGACTTTGAGTGAGTTGGGGGCAACTCTTTAAGGATATTTTCACACAGCTTTTTAAGTTAATATCAGTCTAGCTGACTTGTCATACTCAGACTTTCTCCCATATTCTTTTACCAGTGTGTTCCTTAGTCATATATATAAAGACTGTTGTGGGAAAAAAGACCTCCTGGGTCAGCTTACTGCATGGTCATCGACACAGGGCAGGGAGTAAGATTCTGTGGATTTTACAGAAGCAGATACAGGTTTCATTATCCATGTCCTCTCCCCTTTCATCTTACAAAAACAGCAGGCTTTTCTTGGAGAACTGCCAGATAATGCCATCCTGCCTCCTCACGGGCCCCGGGGATGAGTCTCCCAGGGACTGAACTCCAGTAAAGCAGGTGATTGGCTCATGCGTAGGCATCTGACCTCGGCTAAGTCTATCAGACTCCTCCCCAGGACTTTTCTCTCAGAGAAAAATGGAAGAATTGTCTTTTCTCTCTGGAATTTCTAAGCTGGGGAGATACGACTCTGGGACTCCCAGTTAGCATCCAGCACAAGAAGAGACTTTCTGTAAAATAAAGTCTTGCAGAGGTAAGCAGGGCTGAGCGATGGAGAGAGAGCTGGAACCCTGCTGATACTCTGGAACTTCCAGATCCAACTGTATCTGAATATGGCTGCATCCCTGAATTTCTAGTACTTGTTTGTTGAGGTTGTTGTTGTTGTTGGGTTTTTGTTTTTAAATTTCCTTTGACTATTTTGAATTTGTTTTCAGTAATGTGCATTTGAAAGCATCGTAGCTAAAAGAGCTAATTTCCTACATTAATGTCAGGTTTGCTGACTGGCATTCCTTAAGTGAAAAATAATATCCGCTATTTTCTTTAAATAAAATCCTTCTAGCTCAGGTTTGAGATATTCAAAACTCTGCCTCCTACCCCCCTCTTTTCCAACATTTACTATATCACCTTGAAGCATTTGTGACCACATCTTTCCCATCTAGACGCAGTTGAGAGAGAGAGCAAAGACTTCTGATATAAACTGCAACCTATACGCCTCCTACCTGGAAGCTTTAGAACATACTTGATTCTTGTCATTAAAGCAAATCTTTTGTTGTTGTCTCCAGGGCACAGAAGCATTTTCATGGCATAATCGAGTACAAAGTACATTAAGCCTAACTCTACTTCTCACCCTCTTTTACTTTAAATAGGCAGAAAAGAACAATCTCAAACACATTTTCCCAACAAATAAAATACATATACGATTATGTTTAGAAGACGTTTATGCAACATATAGTTAGACTGATTAATTAATGGACCTTTCGCCAATTGGCACAGTAAATATATATGTTCAATGTGCTTAATTAAAAAGAAGACAATAACATATTTTTACAGGTTAATTATCTGAGAAGAGTATTGTGCCAGCACACTTGATGCTACAGTATTTCATGTTTGACAGGTAATCTTCTTTCAATTATATTTACTGCTAAATGTTTCTTGGATCAAGCTATTAAATTATAAGGTCAAAAGTAAAATGATATGAAATTACAATGAAAAGGGACACATATCCCACTTTATGAGAATAGAAGTTCTAATTTCTTTTCAATACTACTAGTAGTGACCACAGTACTAATTTGAGCCCTTACTATGAGCCCCTGTGCCCATATACATTTAGTTCTTACAGTAGTTCTGCAAAGGGCATATAATAATCCACACTGTAAAGCTGAAGAAAGTGCTTCTCATAGCTGAAAGTCACATAGCTGGTGAGTGGCAAAGTCTAGATTCAAACTTAGAGTCGTCTGACAATGCCCAGGTTGTTGACCACTATGTACACTGCTCAATTGTTGCACCAATAAAGAAGTGCTTGAAATAATTATAGATTTGCCTACCCTGAAACTGCGGTGATTTAAAGACATCAAAGTTGCCAGTTGCTTAACCACATCTGCTTACAGTAAGAAATTACATTTTATTTCATTTCTAAAACAAGATTAATTCTGCAGGCCCATAGAAACTTGAGCACACAAATCCTACCTCCAAATGAAAGATGCTTGTTTTCCACTATTCAACAGATGGCCCTGTACAGAGGCAATAAATATATAGTAGAATTTTCATTCAAATAAATGAGAAGAGAGGTTTCTTCTTGTCCTGATTCAGTGCCCATCATTATGGATTATGATGGCTCTTCCCAAACTTTACTTCATTCACTCCACTCTTTCTACAAAACTCCAGTAATGGAATCCATCATTCAGATATATGTGCAAAGCGAAAGGACTGTATTAATACAGTTGCTGAAAGTCAAGTTGATAGAGCACAGGAAATAGATCCTAATACATGCAACATTAATGTTTGTGTGGGCCTTGGAGTGAGGGGTAGAAGAATTTTCAGTTTAATGGAATATTTTGCCTCTTGCTATGAAAGTGTGGCTTAATAGTCTTGTAATTGGTCATTTACAGAATCCTCCATCTCTGGGTTTCATGCTTTCTTTACTCTGCAGCTGTCGATTCCTTCTCTTGTTCTGGATGGAAGATAGCAACGAAGCCACTTCAAAGGGCTCAGCCTGCCTTTTTGTGTTATTGTTTAGATGAAGATATTTCCATTTATTAAAGCACACTATTTAAACATTTTTATCATGTTTCAAACTTGACTGTGTTCTGAAGGTGTGAGCACAGGCAGACATAATGGGGGATGTTTTCCAGGAGAGAACATACCCTTATCAAAGGAATTATCAGAATTTTCATGTATGGATTGAGAATCAAATTCTGGAGTTAGACCTGAATTTAAATTCATACTCACAACTTATTACCAGTCTCATCTTGATCAAACAGTTACCACACTTCTCATCAATTTCCTTATCTTTGAAAGCGGAATAAGAGAAGTATGCCTGGTGGAGTTACACATAAAGCTCATCTGATAGAATATTCATAAGGATTTTGCACAAAATATACATGGAAATATTTTAGCACCGAGTTTAGCATGCGATTTGTCTTCAATACATTTAAGAGCTATTATTTTATTATTATTATGCTATCATTAAATATCACTATTACTTAAATGTCATTATTGCTAAAATTGCTGTAAAACTACCGCAATAACCCATGATGAATTCCCCTCTTCTGTTTCCTTTGTTTAAATGGAACATATATATATATATCTAGACAGAGAACACTTTAGTGATCCTATTCAGTGGAGTGAGAATTTCCATGGCACTGATTAAAACAAATCCTGAATTGCATGGACTTAAGATAGCAGAGAGGGGCTTCCCTGGTGGTGCAGTGGTTGAGAGTTCGTGACCCGATCCGGGAAGATCCCACATGCTGCGGAGCGGCTGGGCCTGTGAGCGATGGCTGCTGAGCCTGTGCGTCCGGAGCCTGTGCTCCGCAACGGGAGAGGCTGCAACAGTGAGAGGCCCGCGTACCGCAAAGAAGAGAGAGGGAAAAAAAAAAAAAAAAAAAAGATAGCAGAGAGGCTAAGAGATTTGAAGTTAGACATCCCCAAGTGTGAATTCTACTGTGACCCTCTTCTAGCTCTAGAACCTTGAGGAAGTTACTTAAACTTTCTGAGCTTTACTACTAGTTTCCTCATCTGTATCTTTTTCAGGACTATTTATCAAGCATCTTCCTGTTCTCTATGCTTGGACTATCAATGAATAAGTTAGACAAGAGCCTTTGCCTGCGTGCTCCTTCTTGCATGCTTTCTCCCTCCTTACACTCTCGTGTGGAAACGGATGTTATAAATAAATTCTATGCTTTGTCACAAGTTGATGGGCGCTACGGGTTAAGGAAAAGGATGTGAAGTTCACTGAAGAGGCTTGGGTTGGGAGTGCTGGAGGAGTGTACAGGTAGGTTCTGATTTTAAATAGGGTAGTCAGGGTGGATTTTATAAGTTGACATTTGAGCAAAGACTTGAAGTGAGGGAGTTGTCAGAATGTATGATGGGGAGACCACTCCCTGGGAGCAAGAATAACCAGTCCCAAAACTCTAAGGCAGAAATATGCCGGGCAGCTTGGAGGAATATCAAGGAGGCCACCGTGGCTGACTTAGTCAGTGGGGAGGAAGAGACAGCAGGAGGGCTGGAGGTCGGATATGTGATGGGATGGATTGGGTAAGCCCTGGGAGGCCATCACATGCATTGTGTCTTTTACTCTAAATGTAGGCAGCCAGGGGCAGGATTTTAGCCGAGGTGTGGCATGAACTGTCTCTTGTTTGAAAAGCATAACTCCATCTGTGGCCTTGAGGATGTGGGGAGAGAGTGGAGTCAGGGAGAATCTCAGGAGGCGACTACAGGATCCTCGAGGTCTATGTTGGTGGCCTGCACCAGGCTGCTAGCGGCTGGTAATTCTCAGAAGTGGCACATTGAGAAGGTTGTGACAGCATTTCGTGGTAGCTTGAATGCAAGAATGGAAAGGAAGAGGGGGTCAAGGGTGAATTCGAGACTTAGGGCCTGGGGAACTGGAAAGGTGTGGTTACTGTCACCTAAGATGGAAAAAGTTTGGGGTAGAGCATGTTTGGGGGATTAAAGACCAGTTTTGGAGGTATAAGATTTGAGATGTTTTCGTGACGTCCAAGTAGAGATGCTGAGTACACAGTTGGATACACAAGTCTGCAGTTCTGAAGAAAGGTCTAAACTAGAGATACACTTTAATACAATGGAGATATTAAGAATAATTACATGGAAGCGCTATTTTAAAGATAAAATGAAGTAATGCAATTAGCACTCTGTCTTCTCAAAACATTTAATAACTGTTAGCTAAAATAATTACCTGAAATGAAAAAATACCTATAGTTTGTTTTGTTGTTTGCAGTAAAAGTGAATAAAATGTCACAATTATTTTAATAGTATTTGTGACACAGTAGTTTTAGTTAAGACACCATGACTACAAACATTTACAATAAACCTTTCAGTCTCCTACTTTTCACTCTGATAGGGTACTTGGAACCATATTTTGTAAGGTTTAAGTTCGTTGTCATAGGGTACCTCTTTAATTAGAAGTAATTCTGAACTGTCTAGTTCCATGCAGTTTTATATACATATATGTATAATTATTATTTTATGATTTATCAAACTCAGTTGAAAATTTGCATCACTGATACACATTAGAATTTAAGCATTTGCCCAGGTATTCAAGGAAAAAAATGTACTTGTCTTGTAATTTCCATAGGGGTACTTACTTTCACATCTTCCCTTCACTTTGCAATCGAAAACATGGCAGGGGAAATATTATCTTACTGGTCTTTGAGTTCCCCTTAGCTATCTGCAAGTCCTTGAACAGCCTTTGTGGCTTAACCAAAATTCTCTTCCATCTTCATTCCGCTAACAGATATTGGTCTAAGCATGTACTTATACTAAAAAATGCATGACCACGTTGTCTCTACACATCTATAATTTTATGTTAACACTATCATTATGTAAGCTATACTTTAATTGTAATTATAACAGATTTTATGTCAACACACATCCATTTCTAGTGTTCATCTGGCGTTCAAGGGGAGAGCAGCATGTCGTAAATTTTATCAAAATATAACATCTGAAGAATAGAACAGAGGGTAATTGTGTAATTCTGTATTCACTCTAATTAAGTTCAGTGGAGTTGGCATAATAGAATTAAGATGAAAAAAAAAAAAGACATTGAGGTACCACGGCTCCCTCTCCTAACACACCCTTTTCGTATCCGAGAGCAGAGACTCAGCACCTTTCTGTACAGAAATGGAGACAGGAAGAGGCCAGAGGATGAATGACAGGAACGAATGAGGTGGAACTTTGAAGAGCAACATGGAAATGAAATACTTCTTTTGTATTTGGTAGGTGGGGAAAATGTACCAGCGTGTATGCCTACTGGGACCATGTTTTCCAGAACAGTTAAGCCCAGTGTCAACTATGCTGTCCCACCTTCCTCGTAAGTAGGAACATACTGTTATTTGAATCTTTGCTTCCTGTTTCTTGATACCTGGTTGAGAAGATTATCACAGGAACTGCATCTTGTTAGCAAATACACTGTTCTGAAATGATTGACACTCACTGAAGAGTGGCAACTCCAAGCTTGCTCTCTCTTGATCTTGGACTGTTTAAGTCTGGAGTGCAGGAGTGGGTTATGGGGAAAGACCATTGGAATTCTTATGTCTTCAGCATAATGGTTATAGCATAATGGTTAGGAGTGTAGGTGCTGGTTCAAATCTCTGCTTTCCACTTGCTAACCATATGAGCTTGGGCAATTTACCTGATTACCTGAACCTCAATACTCCTGCCTATAAAATGATGTTAATAATATTTCATCCCCGTAGACTTGTTTTCAATGTTAAAATGAAGTCACTTACACCAAGCACTTAATACAATGCCTAGAGCATAGTAAAGTCTATTATTATTACTATTACTACTACTACTACTATTATTATTATTACTATCACGATGCCAGGTGCTATTTTTCCTATGCCTTATTCCATTATCTTCTGCCCTGTCCCTCCATTTCTGTCTTGTTTCTGTACAAGGGTAGGTTTGTCACAGAGCATTTTCTTTCCCTAGTGTCTGACTCTTAGTCATCAAGGTGACTGGTCCACGACCCGGCATTCATTGCTGCTCGTTGAAGCGACCCATTTTGAGAAGGGGAGTTGGATATTGATGCCAAGTTGGGTCAAGGAGAGAGAATTTTCTCTCTTCTGCACTCAGAGAGCTAAGTGAAATATTCAGGCCTCAGAAGGAGAATCAGGCAAAGGGCAACATGCTTAATTTCATACCTTAGTGATTAAGAACAAGTCAGACAGGCTGGATTTGAACTCATTTCCGTCACGTACTGACAACGGGATCTTAGGTGCTTTTGTAACCCGTCTGAGGCTCAGTCAACATCTGAAAGAGACGAATAACATTATCAGGACCTAGCGTATAGCCTTGTTGTAATAAGTGAGTAAATCCTTTTAAAACGTTCAGCACGTTGTTTGGCATATAAACACTTAATAAAATTTAGCTTCTTTGACTACTACCGCTGCTAATATTATTAAGTAGCTGAGCAGATCCGAGGCCCATTTTTTTCTTAGATTGCACATAATCATTTGGACAACCAGCTCACATTGATCAACCGTTGCTTATATATAAACGCCCATGAACCCAAAGGTGCTTTAACTCTCTCCCAGTCAGAGCCTGTTCTGGGGGCAGAAGCAACACCGGCACTACCCCCGTCATCTTTGCCTTTATTGTCACTACACTGGCCTGCCGTACTGAGCACTTTCTGTTTGCCAGGCACCAAATTTAGCCCTGCGTATGCACTATATCATATAGTTCTCACACTCAGGTGGGAGACATTATCATCATCCCCAATTTTCAGATAAAGACGCCGAGGTGTTGGAAAGGTAAGAAACTTGACCCACAGCAAGAGATGGAGCCGGAGTATTCAAACCCTTCTCTCTGACCTCAAGAACCCTTAAATATTAGCATACTACTACATCCTGGTAAGAAAATCTGCTTCCAGCCACTCTGGTGAGAGTAGAAATGATTCTCAGTCCCCACATTCCTCTATTGCCCATGCCACCCTAGCCTCAGGACTAGGGGGGAAAGGAAGTGATCTCTTCAAAGAGCAGCCAAAGGGAACCTACTCCCTTCTGCCTTTTCATAATCAACTAACCAATATTTTATTTCCTTCTTAAGAGTCCCCACATGTTCCTTTTGGTACTTAGCTTGGCCTTTTAGAATTCTGACATTCTGTACGTGACTCATCCACTGTATTTCACGTTAATTTATTGAGGTCAAGTATAGGGTCTTACTCATCCTGAAGTCCAGTTATCCCCTGTCACATCTAACTCTGTTCGTTTCTTCTTGTAGGACATCTGCAGATATTTATTTGAATTTTGTTGAATTGTTCTCATCAATAGTACATTAAAAGTTATACAGAAAGTGCTTTCTTATAAGGAAAACCGTCTAAATAGATTTCTAGCTCTTTACTTTTTATAGCACTATTGTAGAGATTATAGATCTCCAGGTAATATTTTTTAGATTGAGTTCTTCATATCATCTTATTTTTACATATAATGATAAATCTGAATTTTCTCTATCAAACCTCCAAGACTTCACTGGCTTGTAAGTTAGCTTGTTGATTATGTGTTGTTGACTTTTCCATTTACAATGATATTTGATCCTGGTAAGGATGGGGCTGGGTGGGAAGGTACATCTTAGGGCCGTAAATTGGTTTTGTAGAGAACTAACATAAAGATCTAAAGTCTCATCATATTTCTGCAGAACTCATGAATCATTTTATTATAATTCCGTTCATTCAGGGAGTATAACACCATTTTCAAATTGTTATTCCTAATTCGTTCATCTTCTCTTCCTTAGTCTTAGTGAGAAGAGAGCAGGCTGAATGGAAGAAAGTCATTATGACCACTGGGGCCACTAGGGTAGGCATCAGTCCCAGAGTTTTGTTTTCATCTCTCCACTATTAATATTGGCTAATGTCTTGAGTGCTTACTTGGTGCAAATTACTTAGCCGACCATGGCAAATGGATTGTGTCATTTCATCCCCTGATAGTCATACAATTAATGTATGTATTATTATGATATCCCATAATGCATGCATGGAACAGAGCCTCAGAAGTAGTTATTTGCTCACCAAAATATGGTAGATGTGGAATTTGGACTCAGGTCTGATAGACTCCTAAGTCACTCCTAGTGATTTTTACCACTAAATTAAAGTTGTATACCTCTGGAGAGTAGATAGTTTCTAAAATTTCCTCAGCTCTAACATTTTATAATTAAATTTTTGTCTGATGGCAAGCTTAACAGTTACGATGGGTAGGAAGGAATGCCAGCCTGTTGAATGGAATTTCCCTGAAATAAGCCTGTTTTATGACACCAGTTCACTCATTCATTCACTCAGCATGTATTGAATTTTGCTCTGTGCAAAGGCATTTTAGGCATCACAGTGGAGTGAGCGCCCCTTCCATAGACTCTCCTGCAGCACTCAGAGAAGTCTTGGACTGGTTTGCCTGTTATGGAATGGGGCTTGGTGATAGAAGCCTGGTTTGTCCTCCACTGATAAAACTAAGACATACTCATATGAGTTTATAGGCATCTTGAAGCCGTGGGATAGTAACACACATGAATCTTACCATTTTTGCCTGGGATTAATGATATAAAGGCTTTGGATTTGGGTATGGAAAATGGGTGCAATTATGGGTGTGTTGGTTCTACATATACATGGACATCACGTGTCATCAGCCTGCAGCTACCTGCCATTCCTCACTACTCCTTCTTTTCACAAACCAAACAAGTACCTTCTTATCTCTCCTGTGGATAAGCTCTTGACAGTGGCACTAGGGCCTCCCTCAATAAGTACATCATTGGCTAAACCAGTGGTTTCTCAGATATGCTCATTGAACAGCCCTTAAGGTGGATTGACATTCCACTGCCTAGAATAGAATATGGTGTTCTTTAGAAATCGGGGGGGGGGGGGGAAATAGGCCACCAGATGTACTGTCTTTAATTTAAATTGTTTATATATATATATATATATATATATATATATGTGTGTATATATATATGTGTATATATATATATATGAACAATTGTTATATATGTGTATGTATACTTGTTCATATGTATGAATGATTTAAAATTGAAGAGATTATATATATATACACACACACATATATATATGTATATTTAAATTTTGGCTTCTGTTAGCAAATTAAATTATTAGCAGATCCATACTGCAGGGAAATAACCAATCAGATTTCATTCAATAGCTTGCTTTTCTGTAGATTTATGGTTGTGATTTTATATCTGCAGGTATGTTTGCTGAAGAAAATATTTCTACCACTTTACACAAAATTAAATTCATTTAATGCCAATGCGGCATGTCTCAAATGTCTTAGTACAGTTTTAATCTTTAATCGCATCAGAAGTATGGAATTAGAAACATACCCCAAAATCATTTGAAGATATAATTACTTTCATTTCCCTTATCCTTTTGAGACTTTTGAAAAATAAGTATTTAGTTGTACTTATCTGTTTCTGTCTCTCTAAGGATAGCAAACACTGAAACACAATTCTTTTTAAAAGTCAATATTAAAAATATATTGTCCAAGATGATCAAAACTAAGGAAGTGGCAAAGAAATTCAAAAATTTAAACTTTAAAAGGGTGCTTTTTTTGTGAATGTGTAGTACTTGTTCTTCTGAAGGAATTAATCTTTTTAAAAATTTAATTAACTTATTTTTTATTGAAGTATACTTGGTTTACAGCGTTGTGTTAATTACTGCTGTACAGCAAAGTGACTCTGTTATACATATGTATATACATTCTTTTTCATATTCTTTTCCATTATGGTTTATCACAGGATATTGAATATAGTTCCCTGTGCTATATAGTAGGACCTTGTTGTTTAGCCAGTCTATATACACCAGTTTGCATCTGCTAATCCCAAACTCCCAGTTCGTCCCTCTCCCACCTGCTTCCCCCTTGGCAGCCACCAGTCTATTCTCTATGTCTCTGATTCTGTTTCTGTTTCATAGATAGGTTCATTTGTGTCATATTTTAGATTCCACATATAAGTGGTATCATGGTATTTGTCTTTCTCTTTCTGACTTACTTTGCTTAGTATGATAATCTCTAGTTGCATCCATGTTGCTGCTGCAAATGGCATTATTTCATTCTTTTTTTATGGCTGAGTAGTATTTCATTGTATATATGTACCACATCGTCTTTATCCATTCATCTGTTGATGGACATTTAGGTTGTTTCCATGTCTTGGCTATTGTGAATATTGCTGCTGTGAAGATCAGGGTGAATGTGTCTTTTTGAATTATAGTTTGGTCTGGATATACGCCCAGGAGTGGGATTGCTGGATCATATGGTAGGTCTATTTTTAGTTTTCTGAGGAACCTCCATACTGTTTTCCACAGTGGCTGCACCAACTTACATTCCCACCAACAGTGTTGTAGGAGGGTTCCCTTTTCTCCACACCCTCTCCAGCATATGTTATTTGTAGACTTTTTAATGATGGCCATTCTGACTGGTGTGAGGTGGTACCTCATGGTAGTTTTGATTTGCATTTCTTTAATAATTGGCAGTGTTGAGCATCTTTTCATGTGCCTATTGGCCATCTGTATTTCTTCTTTGGAGAAATGTCTCTTTAAGTCTTCTGCCTATTTTTTTCATTGGGTTGTTTGCTTTTATTGTCATCAAGTTGTATGAGCTGTTTGTATATTTTGGAAATGAAGCCCTTGCTGGTCGCATCATTTGCAAATATTTTCTCCCATTCTGTAGGTTGTCTTTTCATTTTGTTTATGGTTTCCTTTGCTGTGCAAAAGCTTGTAAGTTTGATTCGGTCCCCTTTGTTTATTTTCATTTTTATTTCTATTGTTTTGGGAGACTGACCTAAGAAAACATTGGTATGATTTATGTCAGAGAATATTTTGCCTGTGTTCTCTTCTAGAAGTTTTATGGTGTCATGTCTTATGTTTAAGTCTTTAAGACATTTTGAGTTTATTTTCGTGTATGGTGAAAGGATGTGTTCTAACTTCACTGGTTTATATAAGGCTGTCCAACTTTACCAACACCACTTGCGGCAGAGCCTGTCTCTTTCCCATTATATATTCTTGCCTCCTTTGTCAAAGATTAATTGTTAAAGATTAACTGAGGTGTGTGGGTTTATTTCTGGGCTCTGTATTCTGTTCCATTGATCCATATGTCTGTTTTTGTGCCAATACCATGCTGTTTTGATTACTGTGACTTCGGAGTACTGTCTGAGTCTGGGGTGGCTATGCCTCCAACGTTGTTCTTTTTCTTCAGGATTGCTTTGGCAATTCTGGGTCTTTTATGGTTCTGTATGAATTTTAGGATTATTTGTTCTAATTGCGTGAAAAATGTCATGGATAATTTGATAGGGATCGCATTAAATCTGTAGATTGCTTTGGGTAGTATGAGCATTTTAACAATATTAATTCCTCCAACCCAAGAACATGAGATGTCTTTCCATTTCTTTGAATCATCTTCACTTTCCTTTATTAATGTCTTACAGTTCTCAGCGTATAAGTCTTTTGCCTTCTTGGTGAGGTTTATTCCTAAGTATTTTATTTTTGGGGTTGTGATTTTAAAAGGCATTGTGTTTTTACATTCCCTTTCCGATATTTCATTGTTGGTATAAAGAAATGCAACCAATTTCTGTATGTTAATCTTGTATTCTGCTACCTTGCTGAATTCGTTTATCAGTTGTAGTAGTTTTCATGTAGAGTCTTTAGGGTTTTCTATATATAGTATCGTATCATCTGCATCTAATGACAATCTTACCTCTTCCTGAAGGAATTAATCTTGAAGTTCTACTAAGACTTTTGGGATACCTGTTTTAATGAGCCACCACTTCCTGCCTGAGATTGCACTATGCACCAGAGATTCTAGAATTAGCATAATAAAACTAATAATGCAAACAACAGCAACAAATCTTCACAAACCTTCCTTGCAAGGAAGTAAAGTCCACTGGAAAAACAGACAAGTGAAACACACATTCAAAATGGCAGTGATTCTCAAACATTTATGTGCTGAAAAATCATGACAAGCATGATAACCAGGGCAATTACTAGACCCCTTCTCCAGCTGGTCAGGTGTAAGGTCCTGTAACTCTATTTTTGGTGAATGCCTCCAGGAGAGTCTGAGACAGATGTTCTCAGTTGTCGTCAACCTTTAGTGTGCATCAGATTTGCCTGAGAATATTGTTAAAACACAGATTGCTGGGCTCCAGTGCCAGAGTTCTAACCAGTTCCCAGGTGTGGCTGATATTGCTGGCCCAGGGACCACATTTTGAGAACCACCTTTCAAAACTCTGCAGTATGCGGTTGTGTGTGTTGTGAATGAGACGGGCCCAGAGAACCAAAGGAGGGCAAAGGGACTCTGCCCTAAATTAGTCAAAGGTAACAATAGCAGCTAGAATTGATTGACCCAAGAAAAAATTATAAGAACTTTACCTGCATTTGCTCATTTAATCCTTTCAGTGAGGTGCATAGGTGCTACTTAGTGTTCCTCTTTTACAGGGGTGTCCAGAGAAGGTAACTACTTTGCCCACGTCCTAAACTGGTAAGTAACAGATTAAGAATTCAAGTCTAGGAAGTCTGATTCCAGAGCCCACACCTCTACCCTTCCTGCATGTAGAGAGGAGTAAACGGTTGTCAGTGAAGCCTTCCTGGGGGCCCTGGCCTCTGAGTGTAGATAGAAGGATGAGTGGACATAAAGATCATTATTTGTGTGTGGTGGGGGTAGGGGAGGAAGTATGAGGGCTTCCAGAAGAGCCCGCCCTCCCCGTACATCTGCTATAAGCAAGTCTGATGATCAGGAGTCCGGAACATGAGTATGACTATGGGATACTGAGAAGGGTTCTAGAACCCTGAGGTTAGAGTTCTGGATCAGTTAGTAGGTAACAGAAAGTGAATGAGTGATTTACCTTACTTTCCACGGGTAGCAGGAAGTTTGGAGATAGTCCCTCTAGCGTTAGTCCAGCTGCTGAAGGGCATCACCAGGGGACTGGGTTGCTTCGCTCTTCCAGCTTCCACATCTCTAGCATGTCCACATAGCTTCAAAGTGACCCCAGAATCTCCAATAGTGTTCCAACAATTTGGGCAGGAAGAAAGAAAAGGAAAAAAAAAAGAAATTAAGTAAGAAAAAAAAGGCAGTGTCTAACTCAGAGAGCAAATTTTTTACCACAGATGGTCAGCAGACTTGCACTTAGATCTCATCAGCTCAGATTTTAAACTGGCCACCTTAGCCTTAAGGATAATGGGGTCTCCTAAACCAGGGCTCTGATAGTAAGGAATAAGGAGAGAGTGGTACTGATTAGCAGTGCCTGCTGTCCCAAACAAATATCCCCAAACTATTTTTTTTTTTCAAACTATTTTTTTTATCCTATATTTTACTTTAAAGAATGGAGGGGAAACATTATGTATCTGTAAATAGCCTTTTAGAAAGGGTACAATTATATAGTTATACAACCCTCTGGAGGGCTCCTTTCTTCTAAAATCTCTTTAAAAACTGTTCAAGGTTAAGGACATTTTTATCTTAATTTAGTCACTTGCAGTCGATTATCTTGGAATGACATCCTCTCTCTGCAGATGTTCTATCAGGCTTTAGAAAATTCTAGAAGTGGACAGAGAAGTGTTATGGTACATGTATTTGCAATATGCACGTCTTTGAAATGAAATCCATTTAGGGACCAAAAGGCATTTCATGTCTTTGCTATACATTTTCACATATTTGCCTTTCCAGAATTCCTTTGAGCAAATCTGTCAGATGTAACCCATCCGTTTCTCCCATCTGAATTCTTTATTACTAAACATTCTTCAGTATGCTCTCACTCCCCTCGGTGAAAGGCGTTTCTCTGGGTCCTCACCCTTCTCATCTCATATGTGAATGCGTATCTTAAACTGAGGCAACAGTATGCTATGACTTCTCCATAATTTGAAGAACCCGTCTTTGTGGGAAAAAAAGTAGACTTACTAACTTAGAAGGTAAAATGCGCGCAATGTTTCTGAGAATTAAAAACTAAGATAAAAACATAAGCAATGGAAAAAACTTACAGTGGATCCTTTTCAAAGACTTTATTTTACAGAGAAGGCAACTGAGGTTTAAAGAAAAACTGCGTTAGTTAAACACTAAATAATAAACCTTAAACCGCAGTGGAGCAACACATGGACAGTTCATTTCTCACTCACTCAGGAGTGTAGTATGGACTTTGGTGGTCTGAGGGTCAGTTTTCTGCTCAGTTATTCAGGGACCCACCACCTTCATCAAGTGGCTCTACGTTTGTCCTAAAAAGGAAAGGAGAGAGGAAGCTGCAAGCTACAATTATCAACTCGTTATCCTTCAGACATAAACTCTTCAGATCACCTCTGGTCACATTCTTTGGGATAGAACCATACCCAGATGCAAGCGGAGATGGAGAATGTTGTTCCTATCTTGGTCCTAGTGATGCCTCTACAGGCTGGAGGAGCTAATTAAAGTGTAGTCAACAGCTCGTTGTTTCTGCCACAATGAGTGATTAGCCTAAGACTGTGGATTAATTATGTGTGTGTGTCACATATACATATAATACACACAAACATATATATGTGTGTGTATATATCCATTTTTTAGCATGAGTTGACACATGGGGCTTCTGCCGTACCAAAAGAGTACAAACTGCCTCTTGTTGCTTTTTCTTAATTGAAGTTGACTGCTACTATCTATTTCCCTTCATTTTGCTACCTCCCCCCCGCCTTTCAGTATTATATGAAAATTCTGAAAGAAATAATTTCAAAGTTTCCAGTGCTTTTAAAGGTAATAGAATACTCAGACCTTAACAATTTTCCTGTGTGAAACTTTTGCCAGACGAAAATAGTTAACTTATGAAAAGTAAATTTAGATTGATACAAAAGAGAAAATAAGCTGATTTTTTTTTTTTTTTTTTTACACAAATACCCTGAGCCAGGGTGGAAAATAAATGGAAAACTGGAGGAATTTAGATCCTTCTGTTGTAAATTTAAATATTTTTAATTGTAAAAATAATACAGGCTCATTGCAGAAACTCCAAAATTGAAAGGATTTAAAGAAAAAAGGAAAAATAACTCAAAATCCCATTTCTGATAAATCATCTCTGTAACATTTTTGAGGGTATCTTTTGAAACTTTTTTGTGATGGGGTGCATATAAATACAATGCAAGTATAAAATACTTTTAATTATTATATCAAACTACAAAACAGTTCTATAACATTTTTATTTAGTAATATAAGTATGATTACTCATCACCTAATAAATATCTGCAGCATCATTTTTAATGGTTGAACAGCATTCTGTTATTTATTTAACCAGTCCCTACTGTTCAACATTTAGATTATTCCTGTTTTGCTTTGCTAAACAATGAGACAAGCATCCTTGTTCATATGTCTTTGAGCATTTGTTTATTTCCTTAGAATGGACTTCTAGAACTTGAATGGCTGGTTGTCAGTTCTGGTACATACTGACATATTGTCTTCCAGAAAGGTTACCGTGCTTTTTATTTCTACCAAGAATTTAACATCCAGTGTGGTTTCTTACACACACTCATCAGTACCAGTATTATCAATATCAATACCAGTATTATCAAGTTTTTTAAAACTTTGTCATTCTAGTCAGTAAAATATGGCACCTGAATTATTTTATTTGTATTTCTTTGATTAATAATAGCAAGGTTGAACATATTTTCATATCTTTATTGGCTGTTAATACTTTTTAGTTTGTGACTTTATGACATCCATTTTTCATCGATGTATAACAGCCTTTTATATATCAATGTGTTTATTTTGTTTGTTGTAAATGCAATTTTTTTCTCTTCATTTATTAATTTTTATTTTGTGTGTGTTGAACTTCTTTAATACTGTCAAGTCTATTCAAAAACCCTTTAATGAACACAACAAATGTGGAAGATCAGTCATTCTCCTGCATTTTGTAATCAATTTATTTCCTTTTGGGCAGTACAGAAATGTAAGTTCTTATTTCATCTTATGGTTGGAAAGAATCTCTTCCCTCGGAAAGGGATTATAGTCTCCATGATGCAGTAATGGGAGATTTTATAGGGTGGGCAGGGTCTACAGAAGAAAAAACCCTAAATCACACTCCATTGGTGGTTGCCTTATTTATAAAAATGGCATTTGAGGTTGTGTGACTGCCATCAGGTAAGCAAAATTAATTTTTAGCATGAAGTACTCCTATCAGCAAGAACAGCCTAGGATAGGCTAGCAGTAAGAAGTGAGGGGTTATGGGATTGGGGCATAGCCTCTGTTTCCTCCAATGCAGCTGGAAATTTAAACTCTGGGGCTCCTGCTTGATCCAATCAGCCCAGGTAGTATGTGTTGCCAGGTAGGGTGAATAGACTCAGAAGTACAAGAGCTCATCCTTGGTCCCCTCTGGAAATGAGCAGAGAATACTGTGTCAAGCAGAGGTGATCAGTCCATGGTCTGGAGACTTGGATCTCCTCACATAGTCCTTAAAGTCAGGGTGAGACAAAATGCCAATACAAATTATATTGATGACAGTATCAATGAGGTGACATTGAGTCCTTTGACCCAACGTGTGTCTGCAGTGTGCCATCCATTAGTAAAGGGGCAAAGCCATTTGACAGATCTATCTGATACAGTGAATGAATCTGACACGCATATTTTGAAAAACTGAAAC
This sequence comes from Stenella coeruleoalba, assembly GCF_951394435.1. Classification (NCBI taxonomy): domain Eukaryota; kingdom Metazoa; phylum Chordata; class Mammalia; order Artiodactyla; family Delphinidae; genus Stenella; species Stenella coeruleoalba. The sequence goes on along the minus strand of NC_137153.1, from coordinate 32,581,930 downwards.
TGTATCCATTTGTCAAGAACAGTGGCTACTTGTTCTGCTTTATTCCCCCTGGTAGAACTAGGTAACATTGCAGGCAGTAAGACGTTCCGGCATTTCACCCTGGAGTAGCCCCAAAACTGAAGAAGCTGTCTTATCAGTAGTTAGCTCCTTGTCACCAAGAATGTTAAAGTAGATTTGTATGATTAGCAAATTAAAGAGACTGTAGTGCCTACCACTACTGTATTCACTAAGGCACCCAAGTTATTCTAAAGAAATCCTAATAATACATTAGGACCGTTCTGAATATTTTTATTTGATTAGCCGTAATCTTCTAGTTATAACATCCATCACCATTTTGACCACTGAAACTTGGCCTTCTTTTCTTACAGCCTAGCCCTGTGGTCTTGGGCTAATCACTAACCTGCTTAGATACAATTTTCTTCTCTATGAAATAGAAACAATATTATAAGCTTTGAAGGACTGCAGGAAGATGAGCTGTAATGTTTATCAAGTGCCTAGTAAGTAGCCCGGCCCATAATAAATACTTGGCTAATTGTAGATGTTAGTTTCATTTTTAGTTTTATTTCCAAACATTGCTCTTCACTTTTGGAACTCTAAAATTTGTTTTGAGAGTGGAGGACTTGTTGTTTGGATTCCTCCAACACTCTCTGTATATTCTGTACTTCTATCCCTACATCATTTATATTAATGGAATAAATGATCTTTGGTCTGGTGATTCCAAGGTGACGAGGAGCTAAGTGGAGGTTCAGTATACACCTGGAAGTATGGATTTTCATGCCCAGTGCAAATGTGGGAAAGGCATTATTCCCACATTATAAAGGGGGTAAAGACCTCCAACTTGAGGAGACTCTGGGTTGAGAGATGAGAGATTTACAGGTACTGTGTTTATCCTGCAGGGTACCACAGGGGCTTTTATGTTCTGTAGCAAGAATTTGCACCTTATACCCTTGTAGTTAGATGTAAAGCATACCACATAACTAATATCTAGTAAGCATTAGAGTTAGAATAAATACCATTTATTTAACGTTTCCTTTGTGTTAAGCATTTTACAGTTACAACATATGGATGGATACTATATTGTAATGGTTAGGAGTGTAGTTTTTTGAGCTGGATAATCCTGGATTGGAGTCTCATCTTTATTACCTCTTTTTTTTTCTGTTTTATTGAGGTATAATTGACAAAATTGTAAGATAGTCAAAGAGTATATCATGATGATTTGATATACATATCTGTTGTAAAAGGATCCTTCCCATCACGTTAATTAATACATCTAACAGCTCATGACACCTTTTTCCTTTTTTTCTTTTTTTGGTGAGAACACTTAAGTTCTATTCTCTCAGAAAATGTTAGTTATACAATACAGTATTATTGACTGTAGTAACTATGTTATACAGTAGATCCTCAGACCTTATTCATCCTGCAGCTGAAAGTTTGTACCCTTTTACCAGTCTTCCCCCCTTTTCCCCACCCACACCCCAGCCCCTGGCAACCAGTTTTCTACTCTGTTTCTATGAGTGTGGCTTTTTTTCTTTTTAGATTCCATATATAAATGATATCATTCGTATTTATCCTGTCTGGCTTATTTCATCAGCATAATGCACTCCTGTTTCCTCTATATTGTCACAAATGAAAGGATCTCCTTCATTTTTTTTAAGGCTGAATAATATTCCATTACCTCTTAAATGAATGACTTTTGGTACATTGTTTACACTTTCTAAGCCTCAGGGTTTCTTTTCTTCTGTAAAAAAAAAAATATATATATATATATATGTATATATACTAACAGGTTATTTTCTGATATGTGGAATGTTTGTTGAATCAACAAATAATGTGACACTTAGCACTGTATTAACATTTATTAATACTCTCCCTGTTAATTTCTACAATAAATTGTATAATAAGTAACAATAATAATAGTACTACTAGTAGTTTTAGAAAATGCATAGGATGTGCCAGGCATCATATACTGTACTACCCTCCTTCATGTGTACCACAGGTTACATGTGGATATCATCTTCCACGTTGTTTCCTTTAAAGAAAATTGAAGCTCAGCAAGATTGAGTAGCTTGCTCCAGATGTGAACTCAGGTCTGAATCACTCCACATATAGGTTCTTAATGACTCCATGTCTTTAATTCCACATCTGCATTTGTTTGTTGTTGTTGTTTTTAACTTTCCAAGCATCTGATCTGAAATTCCTTTCTCTTGGGGGAATTTTCCACTTTGTGGGTCTTGGTGAGAAACAGAGCCTTCCTCTCGTTATACAAGCTGAACATGTCAGATACACTGTTTACTCACATGCTCAGTCTCCCTTACAGATGGAAAACAGTCGGGCGACCTCAGGTTGGCCAACTGCACCCCTCTCTTGGATTTTGAATTACAAATAAATGATGTAAAGAAGCAAGGCCAGCAGTGCTGGGTCAACCTCCTGTTTCCTGTTCCTGCTTGGTAGCAAGGCCAGCTAGGACTTATAACATCACTTTGGCCTGATCCTATAATTGCAATAGCATAGCCTTGGCTTTCGGTTGTTTAGTCTGCTTCTAGTTACTGAGACCTAACCATAAACTTCCAAAAGTTTCCTTTTCTGCTCAAATTAGCCGTATCTGGTTCCTGATGATTACAAATAAGACCTTTCCTGATATACAATGGTGACCTACTTATCCAGGCAGATGTAACATCGTCCTGGCAGGGACAGAGGGCAGGCAAGTTCCTTGAACAGCTGAACAAGAAGAAAAAGACCTAAGAAGGAAGAATTGAAGCCAGTTCTGCTTGTGTTATAATTCTACCCGCAGCTGCCTCTGTTTCACAGACCACATGCTAAGGACCATGTCCCTTCCCCTGTAACAGACGAGCAAAGTAGACCCAGGCCTTCCAACCCAGAGACCAGCTGAGCTGTACCGTGGACAATCTAGGATGTGAAAGACTTCACTCAATGTCTTTGTCACTTGACACATTGTTCCTCTCTTTGGGAAGTAGCTTCTTTGTGTGACAAGAATATGCTAAACCAACACTTAAGTGGACAGAGGTGAAAGATGCCAAAATTAGCTACAGAAAAAAAGGCGTAACGACTTGTATTTTCTGTTATTTGAAGGTGTTAAGACCCCACATAGAATATGAGTCCTTTAAAGGAGAGTTGTGAATGGCCCAGGGAATGTTGAATTTCCATGTGGCAATATGTTCTTGATCAGTCATGATGATGATGATGGTAGCATCAGTAGCATTTATCAGTGTTTCCTGGGTGAGAGGCACTTTATCCTAATGACCTTTTATCCCCATGACGACCCTGTGAAGTAGGAAATACTGTTTCAGCATCTTCAGGGTTTTTCTTTTTCTTTTTTTTTTCATCAGGAATTTACCCTAGATCACAGTTGGGTGGTAGAACGACCAGAACTGGACACTAGCCGTTCCTGAATTCCCAGAGTGTGATCTTAGCAGTTGTATTGCCTGATGCAGAGCCATGTAAATGTTGCCAAAGCAATGAAACGTGTACCTATTTCTAACAGATTCTAACTCAGAAGCTCTGGGGTTAAGTGCAGAGTAGTTGAGTGTGATTGTCTTTACAGACAGTAGATAACTTAAGAGAAGTTGTTTAAAAGTATATTTGCATATTGCACTACACTGTCATATCTGTGATTGGTTAGCTATTGAGTAACTAACACAAATCCCAATCCCATCTCTAATCTCATTCATCTCTTGTATGATATTTGACCTAATTGAGGCAGTTTTTTTTGTTCTTTCCCACAAACACACATCGAACATCCAAAACATGCTTACCGTTTGTGAGCATATTCTCTTAGTTATTTAGGAGTTGAGTAAGAGTTGAGAGAGAAGGGCTTCCCTGGTGGCGCAGTGGTTGAGTGTTCTGCCTGCCGATGCAGGGGACGCGGGTTCGTGCCCCGGTCCGGGAAGATCCCACATGCCGCGGAACGGCTGGGCCTGTGAGCCATGGCCACTGAGCTTGCGCGTCCGGATCCTGTGCTCCGCAATGGGAGAGGCCACAACAGTGAGAGGCCCGCGGACCGCAAAAAAAAAAAAAAAAAAGAGTGAGAGAGAAAAAGACACATAAATATGAAATATGGTCATCATTTTTTTAATATCCTTTATGTTGTTAATCCCTCTTAGCATTTACTGCCATCCACTCATTTGTATTATTTGGGGTATAGCAGTTTATTCACAGCATTTTTACATATGGCTTATCATTTGTATTCTATTTTAATAACACTAATAATTATAGACTATTGGCAAACTCATCAGACCCTACATATTCATTTCAAAATCATGAAAATAAGGTGGAAAATGAGGTGTAAAGTGGAAAATCTATGTGTATGTTTTCATTGGTGGAATGAGGAGCTACCTGAATACCACTCCTTTAGCTTTTCCTTCAAATGGTGCACTTTTTCCTCCATGCATAGGAGTCCCTTCCATTAGGTAAACAGTAGTCTTGAGGGCAAACCTCAGAAGTAGAAACAGGAGAACTTTTCAGTTATGGTAAAATCAAACATACTTTTCTTCAGTAGTGAAAAAAAAATTCTTCATGAGAAGTTCAACCACCGTGAGTTCCATGGTGAAAAACTTTCCACTTATAGACGCAACTTCCCCCAGAATTCTGAGAAATGTCGGTAGTAGAGAGGGGTGTTGCATACACCTGTTTCATTTCCCTCTGACTTTTCCTTCTCCTTTCTCTATTGACATTAAAATCTATAGTGAAAGCACATAGTAAGCAGTCTAGGACAATTGATATGACATTTGATCTAAATCTCCAAAGTCTATTTTAGATGGGGATGCTATGAGAGTCACAGGAGGGGAAAAAATCTAGAATTATTCTTATGTGATCAAATGTACTAAAATAACAAAAGCAAATCTTATTTCTAGCTAATAAAATCACATTCCTTATATGATGTCATATTATGGCAGAAAAGAAATATATGCGTCTATTTTCTTCTATATTAAAAGTGCTAAGGAGTGGGGACCAATGAACTAAATCAATTGTTCTGGGTTCAAGTGGTAGTTTTTAGTAGCCATCCTTCTTAGCAAGTTTTCAGAAGCAAATGTAGTTCGTTTACTATCACCACTAAATGTGCAATTGTGTAGATTTGTGGAAAAAAGTATTATCAAATAGATATACTTTAAAATGATTTGTGTAAATTTATCTATTCATATTATTATTCTCCCCAAGTAAATCAAAATCTACTATATACTGTGTTTTTCTTCTATAGCTTAAAAGGGGGAATGTATGTGGAAACTTATTCAAATATTTATTAGGTGTCTACTAAGTGCCAGGCACTCTACTAGGCAGTAGAGATGTTGTATTAGAGGTGGAAAATGTCCTTGACCTCCAGAACTGATACTCTTGTAAGAGAAATACTGGGTCAAACTAAGTCAACAGTTTCTTTGCTACAGAGCTTTTTACGAGTCTTGTGAATTATGAGTCTCTGATAAGGAGATGTAGTGGACAACAGATCCCAAATTTATTTGAAATCTTTTCCTTCATGGACTGTCTCATAGGATTTATGATCCACTGAACACACCTTGAGAGACACTAGTATTCTGCAGTGGTTAGTTAATTGTTTTCTATTAAACAACTATATACTGAATCCATGATATTATTATCTGGATTTTTTGGAGGATACGATGATGTACATGGCCACTGTGATGATAAGGGGGTCCAGTTTAGTTAAGAAGAGAAACCACAGCAGTTATAACTTAATGTAACAAAGAAATACACACACATATACATATATATATATGTAAATTACTATTTATGTAGTATACAATGTCTTCTGAAGAAGATAGAGTTGTTTGTAACTTGGGATCTCACAGGAGGTTTCACAGAGAAGGTAGACCCTGAGCTGGGCAGAATTTCAGTAAGTTAATTTGGTTCTGACCGTACGATAAAATCGCGTATTTGCACTGGTCAATCTGACCTTGATGGAACAGCATTCCATTTGCAGGGAATAGTGTGATCAAACATGCAGTGGTGGAGATTGCCAGATTGTAATATTCCAGTACCTGGAAAGTGTTGGAACATCTGCTTTCTCCACGGTCTAGAAAAGTGAATCTCGAGTGAAATGCAAGTATAATGGAGGCCAGTGCTCTTTGCTTTGTACACTGCTTTGATTCTACAACATGCAACAATGTAGTGATCTGTTTCAGATTGTCATTATTCGAGAGGGTTCTTAGTAACAGGAGTGGAAAAGGAAGACCTCTCTTCTTGTGTTTCTGCCCTATGCTCTTAAGCCAGAAAAGGTACCAACATCACTGACCTGACCTTGTCTCAGGTTATCTATCAGGATCTACTAGAATCATTCTAGTGAAAGGTAACTAGACGTCCAAAGGACTTGAAAGATACACTATAACCTTTGTATACTTTATATACCTGGTGAAACAAAAATGTCACCTGAGTGGTCCCCTTCCCTAGAAATACCAGTATGTTTTTCCAGTGCATGGCAGAACTTTGCAGGTAAAACTGGGATAAAGGTGAAGAACAGTCTTAAAATTCTAGTCCTTGAACAGCACCTAACACACAACAGGTTTTCAATAATCTTAGCAACAGTATTCACAAATAATGACCATCAGCGTAACTGCTCTTTTGTGCCAAAATACATTACCATATTACTTTTTTTTCCTTCAGCTTTACAACTTGGGTTCTATTATTGTTTCCATTTTACAGATTAGGAAAGTGAGGCTCAGAGATGCTAAGTCACTTGGGCAAGGTCACAGAGCTTGTAAGAGATAAACCTGCACCCTTACTGTTGGATCCTACAAAGCAGACCATAATTTAAGTCCTTCAAAATATACCTCAGAACATTTGAGTAAATTAATGAATAAATCCTCCTAGTCAGACTGACCAGATCATTATATTAGGTTCAGCTATAAGTGGAGGAAAGTCATAATCATAGTTGGAGAGTTAATACAGTAATTTACTTGCTTTGAATTTTCTAAATGATGTTTAGCTGGTAGTTTCATGATGATAACCATCGAATAAAAACAGGCATATTTTGGTGTTTGGAATAAGGTCTCATATTGAGTAAAATACATATTGATTCCTAGACCTATATGATGTGAGTAACAGATGACATTGAGATGTCATCTAGAAGTACTCCTGTGCAGCTCATCATGTCAACCCAGCTAATAATTTTAGAATGTTCAGAGTGAATAACATATGCAGCGGTAAAGCATATTTCTAATCAATGCAAATAATATTTTTCCTATGCTAAACCCAGAGTTAAGTTATAACACGCATCATAAGATTAATGGGCCATTTTTTCTTCATCACTTTGCTAAATGACTTAGTCTGGAAACCATTCAGAAGGTTGCGAATTGGAGCTGAGCAGTAGCAGTGAGACTGTGCCTCTGATGATGAAACTATTTCCACCCCAACCCCTACCGCTCCCTTCTTGGGAAAGAAGGCAACATTTCTCCTAGAAAAAGTCAACAGGTTCATAAGCTGGCTTGTATAATACGTTTGGAGGAATAGTGTGTCTTTTAAGCAGGGCCTATCTCGGCATATAAAATAATTTTTACCTACCATTTAATGAAATTAACACTCACTTTGAGGCTAGCTCTTTTGCCATTTGACTCCTGGATCACGTCTATGGATATATTTTTTTCTTGAGACGAAGTGTGAACCCAATATAGTATCCATCATTCAGTCTGTCTAGCTGATGTACATCATCTGAAGCACAAGCTCCCTGAGGCCAGGCACTTTATCTGCTCTATCAGTGTAGCCCTGATGCCTAGTGTCTAGCTTTTGGAGATTCTTAATAAACATTTGTACTGAATAAGGTATGTATATGGTGAGCAAAAGTTGGCTTCCCATTTTACAGTCAAGAGTATCCCACTCATGTTCTGTGAACACTGGATAGCAGAATCTTACTATGTTATTTTTCTGTTCCCTTTGCAAGTTTCCTGAAAGGGCATTCCTGTCCTTAGAATGTCCATCTCCTCCCATCTTCCTGGAGAATAACTCTTCTTTCTTAAACACTTAGCCCCATTATTGACTCTTTAAGATTGAACTTATTACCTCCTTACAAACAGGAAAATGCAGTGCTTTTTTTTTCGACATTTATCACCAGAAAATTATTCTAACACCTGAAATTCTGGACCTAAAATGCCTGGACTAGTGGTTCTCAAAGTCTGGTACCCAGACCAGCACATCAGCTGCACGTAGGAATTTTTAGAAGTGAAAGTCTTGGGCCCTGCTCCAGACCTACAGACTCGGACACTCTGGGGGTGGGGCCCACTACCTGTTTCAGCAAGCTCTCTTGGTGACGCTGATGCATACTCAAGTTTGAGACCCACTGCTTAGACCTAGAACTTAAGGTTTAGGCTTTGGACAGATCTGAGTCCTAAACACTACTGAGACACTGGAGTGACCATGAGCAAGTTACTTCTGGGAACCTCTTAGCATCTGTGTGCCTTGCTTAGCTAATAGTGATTTAAATTAATTAGAATAATGCACACGGTGTACTCAAGAGAGTAACCAAAGCATGCTTTATGTTCCATAAATTCTAGCTGTTTACCATTATCACCAATCAGAGCTTACTGACACATCCTGAAGACATTCTTCTAATAAGTGTAATAATGTGGTTTGTAAAATTAACAGCTTAGAAGAGCATATTATGAAGTTCATCAGACAGGGTCTCAGCAGGAAATCAGGGGTACATCAATAAGGATAAATTGAGCCCAATGTAGAGAATCAAGAGATAGTGTAGTGCCCTGGGTTCAGTAAAAGTGTGGCTACTTTATAGGAGATGAAAGAGAAAGGAAGGCTTGCTGGAGAGAGAGTCCTCCCCAAAGATGCTGTGACGCCCCACAGAGAAGCACTGTATGTTAGTTGGGGGATGCAGCCAACTCCCAACAATTTGGCAAGAATTAATACCCTAACTTCACTCCCCTCCTTCGTTCCCTACAATCTTCTATTGGTACTCTTCATTGGTGAGCCAAACGGAAGCCAGAGCAAGGACACTTACTAAGACAGGCCGTGCAAGCCATCCATATAGAGTTGGGTGGAGAAAGGATGTGGAAGGGCAAATAGGACGTATTTCCCGCAGGTGGTGAGCGAGCTGTAAAATCACTCGCCCTTCTAACATCATTGCCATTGCAGGAGCACGGAGGAGCAAGTGGTTAGTTCTGACTTGGCAGATCCAGGAGACTGCAGGACAGAACTGGTATATGAGTTGGGCTTTAAAGGTAGATTTCAATTTTAATGGAGAGTATGGAGTAAGAAATGGTGAAGAACCAAGGGAAAGGGAGATTCATTGCAAATGGAGAAAAGAAAAGTGGCATAAAGACAAGAAAAGTCAAGACTTACGGAAGAGATAGCAAATACTCTGCGTGTGACTGGAGCAGAGAATGGGTAGACGAAGGCTGGAAGTTAAGATGAAGTCATCCTTGAATAACATTAAAGTTTCCTCCTTTAACCTCAATTTCCACCTTCTACTCCCTTCACTAACATTGGAAAATTAAAAGTGAATTTGACTGGGTTGGTGGCAATGGTAGTATGAAGCAAAGAGAGGAGAATAAGAGTAAAAAATTTAGTAGTACCTTAGTGAAGCTGGGTAAATGATGGGTGGCGGTGTCACGTCAAAGCATGGGCAAGTGATTGTGACCAATATAGGCTTATTTCTTGACTATATGACTTCAGTTAAGGTACTTAAGCCCTCTAGGCTGCAGTCTCCCAACCTGTAAAATGGGGATAAAACCTCGCTTCCTCCAAGGTTTCTGTGAGGATCTAATGAGAAATGGAAGTAAGAGTTGAGTCCAGTAATCAGTTTTTAATACATATAAACTAATGTGAGGATAAGGGTAAGAATACTTGCTATCATTTATTGAATACTTATTATATGTCCAATATTGTGCTAGTCTATTTACATATCTTTTCTCACTTAGCTTTCTTTTCTCTTATCTGCCTTTCTATAGGCAAGAGATAACTGATGGCTCAGTTATGAGGAAACGCAGTTGTGAGGAAAATGTCAGAGGGAAAATGTACCAGAAAGTTAATTCCTAATGGATCTGTCAGCCTTAAACAGAGCATGTCTGTGCTAAAATGTGTAAAATATCTGTGCTAAAACTACTCAATTGGACAAGTTTTGATAAAGTATTAACTTAATGAATAGGCATAAACAGCTTGGAGCTTTTTGGAGGGTATGTGGTAATATTAGTATTGGTGTGATGACTTTTCAAAGTTCTATGGCGTATAGAAGTCAAAAAGAAGACCCGGAAAGGGGGAAAACTCTCTCTGAAAGTTATTGGGGAAGTCTGGCTAGTAAGACTCCAAAAGGGAGAATCAGTAAGAGGCCAGGTTATTCATAGGCCTTCTAAGAATGTGTCCATGAGAAATATTTACAATGATTGGATGCCGGAATAAAGGAGAACACTGGCTCCATAAATGGTAACTTATTTTACACAAACAGGCTAATGATAAAAATAATGAAAATCTGATGGATTTTTGAGAGTTTCATTGACCAAACTGAGACAAAAGTACATAACAGCTAGATGCTCATAGTTTTAATCAGTTCACTTTGGAGTCAAGCAAAGATAGCACCTGAAATGGTAAGGGACGTTTATGCAAGGTCACAGAGATTTTTGGTGGTGCATTTGGGATATAAACCCATTTCTGTAAGAATTCTTTCAGAAGTCAAATGTTTGCTTGTCAAAAATAGCATGAACTTACTTCCAGGAAAAGTTCCTAAGAAAAAATAATTTGAGTAATGAAGAACACTGATGTAACAGTTAATTTAAGAACCCAGAAATGGAGGTAAAGAGTAAAGCAATTATGGGTTAAGAGTCTGCATAGGCAGAAGGAGCGGAGCGGCTGCTGCTCAATGGCGGAAAAGCCGCCGGTGTTCTGACCGCTTCGTCCCCCTAGCAGTTGCGGGGGAGTTTCCTGCCGGCGCGGCTGGAGTCTCTGTTTCTCAGGGTTCGGTGGCTGGAAGATGCTCCAGAGAGACGAGGCTGCGGCGGAGGAGGTGGCGGCGGCCGAATCGGCAACGGCGCTGGGGTGGAGAGAAGGCGGCAGCGGCGGTGGCGTGCCGGGCCCAACGGTGTAAACAGGCCCGGAGGCGGCGGAGGCGGTGGCCAAGACCCCGAGGGGAAAGCGGCGGCTGAGCCAGGGTCGCGCCTCCTTTGGAAGCCTGGGCTGAGTGCAGCAGAGGGGTTCTGCGGCGGGCGCGAGCGGACGCCCTAGACCTCGCCTCCCTCCCTCGCCCCAGGTAAGGCCGCTGGGCGCCCCGCCGCAGGGGGTACGGCTCGCGGGCACTGCCGGGGCCCCGGACCGTTTTCGGGGTGCCGCCGAGCTGCGGCCGGGACCTCTCCCCGCTTAATCCTCGCCTCTTTCCCTCGGCCGCGGAGCCCAGAGGAGCGGGACGCCGGGCCTGGCTCCTGGCTAGGTCCCTTCCCCAGCCGCCGCCTCCGCGCTCGGCCGAGGCTGGGAGAGGCTCGGGGCAGGGAATTTTAGTTTGCTCCAAAGCCTGGAAGTAAACTGCTTGTCCCTGTTCTCTGCGAGCATCTCTTTCACCTGAAAGCACTGGGGCTACTCCAGGCCGTAACTCGTCCCTTCCTGGTGCATGCCTGTTTGAAAACACTACCTTTTCCCATTTGTTTCCTCATTAGCTTCTGCCTTCCTCTGCGCTCCATTTCACTTCTTCGTTCAATCTTCTTTCTCGCTCTTCTGTCTACGCGTCTCACCACCTCCTTCCTCCTTAGCGACTTTATTTAAATCGTTTCTCTTTTTCTTCTCAGGAGACTCCGGTCTTCTCTTCCCTGTCTTCCCCAGCAGTCCTTTTCGGATGTCATTCTTTTTAGTGAAGTTCTTAAATGAAACTGCTCTCGTCAGTATCCCAAATCTACCAGAGGCCCATTAAGAATAGACTCACCAGCTTTAAGTGGCAGATCAGTTTCTGATTTCACCGAGCCTAACATCCTTTTTAAAAAATTGTATTATTAAATGTAGAGTGTGGAAATAGCCCTGAAGTTATTTTTAAAATGAAGGGCTCAATGAGTGTTGGAAATAGTTATTTCATTTTTTCAAGTTGCATGACCTCTAATGTCAGATTGAGCAGATCTAGAACATTTTTGCCCATCTTGTCTGGCAGAATGCTTCTTAAGCGTTTTGATAGCGGCTCACATTCATCACTATTCAAGTTGGCTTAAAAACATTTTGAAAACTTTAGAAAAAAGACATTATGAGAACAACTAGGAAGCTGTTTTGATGAAGTCACTGTTAAATACCTTATAAAATAGGCTTCACATGTTTTATGTATCAAAATAAGGTTGGCGGGAGTCTTGTAAAAAGGATTATTTAGGAATTTGAGTAGTCTTAAGAGTTATGTAGCTATTTTGGGAAAAACATTCTTTTTCTGTTAACAAACGTTTACAACTCCTGTGATGTGAGAATTACCGAGGTTTACCGTGGGATTAACACAGGAACTCATTTTATTTGAGCTACTACATGGATGTAGAAGTGGTAAATTGCTCAGGTTACCGTCAATCAGTATGTAGAAGAAAAAAAAAAAAAAGAGTCTGCATAAATTCCCCTGGAAGGGGGATATGGTCAGAGATGGCAATTTGAAAACAGTGAATCACCAAAAGTAAAAGTAAATTACAAGCTGTTTTGGGGGTCTTCAAGAGAGATTTTATAGATTGAACAACAACAGCAGCAAGGATAAAATATAACGCTGTCATGTAGACTGCAGCCTGAAAAGAAAGCATTGCAGAAAAGCCACATCATCCTGAATTTATATTTCCGTGCATTTGAACAGATTGGAGAGCAGTAAAGTTGTTTTAAGAGCGAGTGATTTAAGTCAGCCAGCTTGTGAATAATACAAGATATTTTTGCATTTACATTAACTTATGTCCATAAATAACGAACTTTAACAATGAACAAAATCCATAATCCTGATAATGCCAAGAAAACTGGAAAGATACCTTTACCTTGAAAAGACAGGATAAAGAAGACAGCATAGAAATTTAGGGAGATTGTAGTTTTAGAAAAATTATATTAACATTTATTAGCTGCTACAGCTTTGAAATGTGATGATTTAAAGAAAGAAGTAGACTGTTGATTTCTAAAAGGTACATTATGTTGGCTGAAAGAGAAGAGAATCTTGTTGAGACCTAAAGTGTTCTTTTAAGGATATATTTCAATGCCATTTCAAAAAATAAACACATTTCCCATAACAAAACAGTGAGGTTAATGGAATAATGCAGGTGAAAGCCCTTTGGCCCAAAGGAGTTCCATCCTTTGGAACAAAGCTTTATCGTTGAACACACCATGACCCGGGCCTGTGAGTGCCAGCACAGTGGCTGTTTTTACAAGATCTGGTACAATATTCACAGTAGTTCTGGCCTTAGCACTAGGCAAGGACCATTCTTTTTGTATCTTCCTGATTGCTTCCTCTACAGAAATGGGATAATCCCTCCTCTTCTAAACTGGAAAGTAGTTTCTTCCCTCAATAAAACTAGTTTCTTCTCCAGGTTGAGCTTTTCCAACTCTTAGAGGTCTAAAATGAATGATATGAAACATACTATATTTGCATCTATTTTTATTTAAGAGTTATCTAAGGAGATTTATCTAATTAAATAGGAATTTCCTAACAGATGCCAAAATAAACAATCAACAAGTTTTCTTTAGAGATCATATATATTATATAACAAGATCCACCTAAGAGTTAAAATATAAGTAGGTATACAATTTAACTATTTGAAGATAATTTTTCTTCTTACCACTGAAGCAATAAGCAGGTGGTAGTACAGTTTGGGGAAAACAATATTTCTGGCTTTTGTTTTATTTTAATTTGTGATATTCATGAGCTGTTTTGTGAATCTTTTGGGTATATAGTAAAATTAATGGGTTTTTAACTTTGTATTGACTCGTATTTTTGTAGGTTTAAAATTTTTCTTCTGGCTTTAACTTATACTATCTCCTTTTACTTTTCCATTTAGAAATAATGTATTTTTCTCAGGATTGCAATCTCAGTGCAGTCCTCTACTTTTCTATTTTTTGGACGTTCTCTTAGACGTCTACATTTTTGTCTAGTTAGTACATTTCTAGTTTTTTATACAATTGATAAGAACTCTTTAATCTTATGAATTCTTTATATTTTCTCTTTGGAGACAAGACTTATAGGGATTTCCTTGGGCTTAAACTAGAAAGAAAAACGAATTTGCATATGAAATGTTGAAGGCTTTGTTACAAAGTGGGTTAACATTATATGTATGTTTGAAATAAACTACTTCAACCAGAGCACCTAGCTGTTAACCTCCAGATTAATATCTATCATAAAATATGTGCATGCTTCCAACACATGGCATTGCCTCCTATTACTGCATGTCCAGGAGAAATTGGTTTGTCTTGTAGCAAAAGGCATTAGCTCTTTGCACATTTTTTTTTTTTTTTAATGACAGCTATCCAAAAATCAAGCTGAACCCTTGTATATGAGGACAGAAAAGGACAATTTTTAGACAGGTCTAATATCCAGTTGTACCTTTCAGTCACTTAGAGAGAAGGCTTAGACCCCTGAAGCCCAAAGTCACAGGTTTTTTAGGATTATGGTGGTATATACCTCCAGTTTATAGAAAAAAAATGCGTTGTAGAAAGTCCAAGTTAAATTAGTTAAATTAGGACTAAAATCCAAGTTAAATCTAGAACTAAAGTTTTACTGCCCCAAATACTTGTAAACTCTAGGTTACTGCTCTGTTGTCCATTTCATCAGTTGCAAAATATTCAAGTTAGTCTTTCAATGCTAACAAGAACATAAAAATGCATTATATCTAAAAGCAGAGCATGATTGCCAAGCCAGATCTGTGCATTACCTGAGAGTTTGGGGGGCCACCCAAGCGGCATCTACTTGTTTGCTACTGACCTTCAGTTAGACTTGCTCAAGAATTGTTACAATGTAATAACATACACCCTTATGTACTCTTGAGTTTATTGAAAACACACAGCAAATGTGCACACACACACACATACACACCAGCACACCAGCACGCACCTACTCTAGAGCCTAGAATTTTAAGAGTCAGAACTTTTTACTTGCTTCTGGATTAAGAGGGACCCAGTATTTCCTCAGCATGCTAATTAGAAACTCTAGAAACAATTCAAAACCAGCTTCTTAAAATTCTGTTTTAAAAAAATTGATGTTAAATATTATCCTCAGAGAGTTCTACTCTGACTTTTCAAATTGTTTTTTTCTCCCTTCATGGGATAAACAGTTAGGGTTTCTTTTTGTTCGTTTTTTTTATCTCATTGTAAAAAATTCTATCTTAAAAGCTGATTTATTATTTCTTCCTTAGCATGGATGACATGGGAACAAAGATGATATTTCATCAGTCTTGTTTTTATTTAAGTTGAAAGGTTATACATTTCTACTATCTACTGCAATAATGCTAAATATTTTTATAGTGCTTGTAAATCTTATGACATTATTTTTTTAGTTTGTATTTAAGGCATTTACTCAAAAGGGACCATATGCCTCAGTTCATGTTACTCTATCATCAGTGTGTATGGTCACTCTATTTTCTAATACTTTTAAGATTGGTTTTGGCCCCGACGTTCCTCTGCCAGATTTATTTCCTTTATTTTCCCCTATATAGCACCATTTGGGCCATTTAATATGTAATTTCCCAACTCACCTTTCATAGTTATTTTAAACGTGTGTATATTTGAAATACCGAATTGTTTTGTATTTTCTAATTTTTGCAAAAGTAGTATCGACTAAAAATCACATCCTATTCTTTTATTTTTTCTACACAAAATTATTGTTTTAAAATTCGTGTTGCTCCATAGAAATTATTGCTTCAGGCCACTGTCTAATATTCCACCATATGTTAATACCATGTTTTGCTTATCCATTACCCTGGTGATACATACTTAGGCTATTTTCAACACTTTATGTCCACCATAAAGCATTAATACACTCTTTCCACATGTCCCCTTGAGTAACAGTGCAGAGTAACAGTGCAGCCATGGAATGGCTGAGGTAGAAGTCATATATATGCCTTATTTCACAGATTCCTCCCCAGAATAGCTGTACCATTTTCCCCTCACCAGCAATACTTGGAATTTCTCTCTTGCCATATCCTTTGTCACCACACGCTGTTAATCTGCATTTTTAAAAATTAATTAATGTATTTATTTTTGGCTGCATTGGGTCTTCGTTGCTACACTCAGGCTCTCTCTAGTTGCAGCGAGAGGGGTCTACTCTTCGTTGCGGTGCGCAGGCTTCTCATTGCAGTGGCTTCTCTTGTTGCGGAGCACAGGCTCCAGGCACGCGGGCTCAGTAGTTGTGGTGCGCAGGCGTAGTTGCTCCACAGCATAATTTGCATTTTAACTTCTGGAAATTTGGCATGTGTGGATTCATAGGAAGTAAGGTGTTTTAATTCTGCATTGCTCTGATTCTAGAAAAGTTAGGTCTTCATATACTTTCTTGCTATTCATGTTTTCCATTCTATGAATTGCCTATCATGACCTACGCTCATTTTTCTATTGAGTATTCTGTGTCTTTAGAGATGTAGAAGTTTTTGTATTCAGATGTTGGGTCCTTTATTGGGTTTTAGATAATGTATATGTCTTCTACCCATCAACTGTTTTTCAGTCTGACTTTGGTATCCTTTATTGTACATAAAATTCTAATTTTTTATTAAAGTATAATTGATTTACAATATTATGTTAATTTCAGGTGTACAACATGGTGATTCAATATTTTTATAGATTATGCTCCATTGAAAGTTATTATAAAATATTGGCTATATTCCCCATGCCCTACAATATATCCTTGTATCTCGTTTATTTTATACGTAGTTGTCTGCACTTCCTAATTCCCAGTCTGTATCTTGCCCCTCTTGCTTCCCTCTCCCCACTGGTAACCACTAGATTGTTTTCTATATCTGTGAATCTGTTTCTGTTTTGTTGTATTCATTCATTTGTCTTATTTTTTAGATTCTACTTATAAGTGATATCATTACAGTATTTGTCTTTGTCTGACTTATTTCACTAAGCATAATACCCTCCAGGTCCATCTGTGTTGTTGCAAATGGCACAATTTAATCATTTTTTATGGCTGAGCAGTGTTCCATTGTGTATATATGGCACGTATTCTTTGTTCATTCATCTGTTGATGGACACTTAGGTTGCTTCCATATCTTGGCTATTGTAAACAATGCTGTTATAAACACTGGATGTGGGTGCATGCATCTTTTCAAATCAGTGTTTCTGTATTCTTCAGATATGTACCCAGGAGTGGAATTACTGCATTATATGGTTGTTCTGTTTTTTTGTGTTTTTTTTTTTTTTGTGGTACGCGGGCCTCTCACTGTTGTGGCCCCTCCCGCTGCGGAGCACACGCTCCGGGCGCGCAGGCCCAGCGGCCATGGCTCACGGGCCCAGCCGCTCCACGGTATGTGGGATTCTCCCGGAGCGGGGCACGAACCCGTGTCCCCTGCATCGGCAGGCGGACTCTCAACCACTGCGCCACCATGGAAGCCCCTGTTTTTGTTTTTATTAACATCTTTATTGGAGTATAGTTGCTTTACAATGGTGTGTTAGTTTCTGCTTTATAACAAAGTGAGTCAGCTATACTATATACATATGTCCCCATAGCTTCTTCCTCTTGTGTCTCCCTTGCACCCTCCCTATCCCACCCCTCTAGTGGCTACATCAGTTAACATTCCCACCAACAGTGTACCAGGGTTCCCTTTTCTCCACATCCTCGCCAAGGCTTGTTAGTTTTGTTCTTTTTTATGATAGCCATTCTGACATGTGTGAGGTGATCTCTCGTTGTTGTTTTGATTTGCATTTCCCTGATGGCTAGTGATGTTGAGCATCTTTTCATGTGCCTGTTGGCCATCTGTATGTTTTCTTTGGAAAAATGTCTATTCAGCTCTTCTGCCCATTTTTTTAAATCAGATTTTTTATATTAATAAATTTATAATTTTAATATAGTTAAATTCATCACTTTTGCTTCATACGATGTATGCTTCTTTATTTTTCAAAGATCTATTTCATCTCTTACCCTGAAATCACAAATATATTACCTTGCAATTTCTTTTATTCTCTCTAGATTTTATTTTTCACATTTAAATATTAAAACTATTGTATTTTAGTTTTGTACATTAGGTGGAATTATATAACATAATGGTTAATAGAATGATTTCTGTGGGGTTTAAGTTCCAGCTCCACCATGTACTTCTGAGGCTAGTCATTTTATCTCTCATACCTCAGTTTTTCCACCCGTAAAATGAGGATAATAGTTTATGCCTTGTGGATTTTTTTGTGAAGATTAGGTGAGCTATATAGGACTGGGTACAACATAAGTGATATCACTAGGTTAAGATCCAGTCTCATATCTCTTTTGAAAATGAGACTGTTTCCCCAAAAGCTGTAATTCAACTTCCTCCATTGGACTATGATTCCATCTCTTTCATGTGCCAACTTTCTATCTGTATACAGCTCTATTTCTAGGCCACCTGTTTGATTTGTTTTCTTGTTTGCTGTTTCTTCCAAGGGCATCACACAGTTCTTATCTATCATGACTTCCCAATATATCTTAATGTATAGGGCACGTTCTCCATTTTGAGCTTATTTTTCAAAACTACCTTAGCTGTATGGAGAACTTTATTCTTCCAGGTACATTTTGTTTTACTTTATTTTATTTTAATTTTTTTATAGGAGATAGAGCAATGTGCTCTTTTTCTTTTTTCCTTTTTTTTTTTTTTTTTTTGGGGCTGCATTGGGTCTTCATTGCTGCGTGTGAACTTTGTCTAGTTGCGGCGAGGGGTGGGGCAGGAGGCTACTCTTTGTTGTGGTGCACAGGCTTCTCATTGCAGTGGCTTCCTTTGTTGTGGAGCACAGGCTCCAGGCTCGTGGGCTTCAGTAGTTGTGGCTCGTGGGCTCTAGAGTGCAGGCTCAGCAGTTGTGGCGCACCAGCTTAGTTGCTCCGTGGCATGTGGGATCTTCCTGGACCAGGGATTGAACCCGTGTTCCCTCCATTGGCAGGCGGATTCTCAACCACTGCGCCACCAGGGAAGTCCCCCAGATACATTTTAAAATCACTTTTTTATGCTGTCCCTCAAAAAAAAAAAAAAAAAAAAAAAGAGCTTGGCCTTTTATTACAGTTGCATTTAATTTTATAGATTAATATAAGGACATTTATATTATTATAGTAAGTCATCTCATCCATACCTGTGATATAAATTTCTTTTACTCGTGTGTCCTCTAATAAAGTTTTCATTATGAAGATTGTCTGCATAATTTATTAGGTGAAACCCCATACTCTCTATAGGTTTTGCTACTATGGTAAATTCATCTTGTATTGTATCTAGATATTGATGCTATGGAGGAACACAATTGATTTTGGTGTATTAATTTTTTTCCAGCCCCTATGTTGAGCTCTTTTCTTAGATTTAATAGCTTATTGATTTTCCTGTGTTTCCAATGAAATACATAATCAAAACAATCTATAAATATGACATTTTTATCTATATTCTTCTAAACCTTCTCTCTCTTTCTATTTCTCTCAATACACAGCTCCAAAAAGGTCCGTTCCAATAGACCAGTAACGTTAGAAATCTTTATCTCAATTCTCTCCTTAAAGGAAATGCTAATTTTTAAAAAAATTGGTAGTATAATAATTTTTGTTAGTGTATACATGTGCCATGTATTTTTGGTATATAGCCTTTATCAAGGAAAGGTAGTTATTATTTGGATCTAGTTTTATAAAATTTACCCTACCCAATAGATTTTGAACCTCATGGGATGCTTTTTATCTCTTCTATCTAAAAAGAATGATGATATGATTTTCTCCTTTTATTTAACTAATACAGTGAATCACATGATTTGACTGGCTGATACTGAACCAACCTTGCATTCTCAAGGATAAACCCACTTGACCAAATCGTATTATAGTATAGATTAGCTTTTGCTGTATTACAAACCACCTCAAAACCTAGTGGCTTAGGGAGATCAGCTTGGTGCTTTGTGACCACCTAGAGGGGTGGGATAGGGAGGGTGGGAGGGAGGGAGACACAAGAGGGAAGAGATGTGGGAACATATGTATATGTATAACTGATTCACTTTGTTATAAAGCAGAAACTAACACACCATTGTAAAGAAATTATACTCCAATAAAGATATAAAAAACAAAACAACAACAACAAAAAACTTAGTGGCTTAAAATAGCAATTACTTGGCAATTTGGGACTGGATTCATCTGGGTAGTGTTTTACTTTTGGTTTTATCTGGGCTCCTTCATGCAGTGTTAGTCAACTGATGGATCAGCTGAGTGAGAGCTGGTCTGAGACAGCCTCGCTCACAGGTTTGGTGGTTGGCATGGACAGTGGGAGCACCTGGTCTACTTGTCTTCAGAACCTAGTGGGCTAGTCCTCGGCAACTGAGCCATCAAGCTCTTCTGCTATTGTCTCATCATGTGGGTTGAGTATGCCAAAGCCCAGTCCTGCTGAAGTGGTGACTCAGGAATGAGGGTGTCAGAAGGGGATTGTACCATAATTTTTGAAACATCCTATCACAATGTTTTTCATATACCTTAAAACTCTGTGGAATAATATTGTATTTAGGTTTTTGACTTATATTTTTAATAAGGAAAATTTGATTGTAATGTTTTTTTATATTGCCCCTGTTTGGTATAATATTCTTCTTGCACCTCTAGCCCCATTATTCTAGCTTGGAGTACTTAAAATGTATTGAAGGGGATAGAAATGAGTATTGCATCTTAAATAAAATAGTCTTGGACAAGTGGTTCCCACTTATCGCTGAGGTTGTTCAAAAGGCTGCACTCTCACAGTGGACTCTTGAACCCTTATGCACACCAAGCATTACATCTCACTTATACCTTACTAGCATTCTTGTGCTGGTTCCTTGATTTTAATTTAAAAAGTAGTAAGTCCTTGAAAACATACAAAGTAAGAAGCAAAAACCCTCCATCACCCTAGTCTCTTTCCCTCACAGGGGAAGCAACTATAAAGTTAAGATGTCAATTAAAAAATATTTACAAGATGAAAATGATTCTTAAAAGTCCTTGGGGGCATTTAATCATTGAAGGGTATGCTGAAGAAGGTAAGTAACAGTTTGACCTCCAATCCAGAGACTATTGGCAGTAAGTGTAAACAGTGCTCTAACAACATGGCCTAATAGAACTATAGAACTAAAGAAAAAGCTAGGATTAGGATTATTGGGCCCGAATTCACATTGTTCCTAATGAAGAACCTTAAAATCATGAAATATTGACTGATCTCTAATTCTAAGTCATTCCAGAATGCTATTTTCTATGTCGAGGAGTGGAGTTTGAGAGAGAAATAAGAAGGAATAAAGTCCAATTTGGTTTTAAAGAATCATGGAGAAATGAAGATTATTTCTTTCATAATTTCCCTGTAGATAGAGCTCTTCTATGACTGGCTGTTTCACTAAAGCAGGGAAATACAGGGTGTTATCCAGAAAATCATATCAGTTTACTTCAAGTCAGTCCTCTTCTGGGCAAACACATCTTTAACTTCATTTGTATTATATAGTATTTTAAATTATGAATTGTTTTGTCTTCTCAGGTCAGTTTCTTTCAGCCACGTGGGTTTGTTCTCTGTTTATTCCTTCCTCCTTCCCTCTCTTCCTTCTTCTCTCCTGTACTCCCTTTTTTATTTGTGAATTGGAAAGACGATTTCCTTATATATGCTAAACTATGCAATAGCAAAACCCCAAAATATAACTAACATTTTATGAAGAAGACAATAACTAAAAAAAATTATAGTGGAAAAATCTTAGGAAACTGGAAGGAATTTGGGGGTCTTTCTGTCTCGAAGTAGATTTGGAATGTGAATTTCAGGTTCTCTTTTTTAATGCAGGGTTGCTAGTTGAGCCTTTATTTTGTTTCCAGAAAAACAATCAGCTTACATATTTTTTTTAACAAGGTTTTCTTCACCTTTGGAAATTAGTAATGATTAAAAAGAATATTATATAGTTAAGTCATGTCTAATTTTTTTCCTCATGGGTTCACCGTAGTTCAGGTTATAGCCCTGATCTGTTTAATCCTCCAACAATCCTGAGAGGGAGCAAAGGGGCAGGATGTTCTTTCCTCATTTCACAGATGAGAAAACTGAGGTTCAAAGATTCAAAGTGAGGTTCAGTGCTTCTGCCAAGGTCATTCTCTGAGGTGAAGCCGGAGCCAGGAATAGCACCTCATCCTCTTGTTTTCTCTCATGTGATTCTCCTCCGCTGACCCACTCTCACTATAAAAACACACTGTACCAGGCCTCACACAATCCCTGAAACGTCCTTTTAGTAGGACACTATGGTAGTGACAAGATTGAACAGATATAAAGAATGCTGTAAAAAAGGACCTGTGTTTTTTATTGACTCCATCCCATAAACTTCCACAGCCACACCGCATGAGAGACATGAGACATCCATTAAGATCATGTTCCCATTAGTTCCCAAAATCTAGCTAGAACTAGATTTTGCAGAAATTGAAGACACATCTTGTGGCCTGACTGCTGAAAATGAGTGTCTCAGGAGTCAGAGAGACATTGCTGCTCAACGAAGTCAAGAATGCCCTTTGCTAATTTTTTCTCCTCCATTTCTGAGGGAATTTAAATTCATGATCGGCACCATATATTATACTTCAATACTATTCATCATCCATCTTGTACATATTTGCAGGAAAGAATGTTGCCCAAGTCATTATATCTCGCCATGATTCACAGTCATATGACCTTAGGTGGCAGCTCAGCAGGAGCTTACCGGTGCCTTAGATCATCCCTGTTGTGGACATACAACAGCGTGACCTCCGACTTCCCAAGCTGTCTCTTCATGAAATGAAAATGGAACTGAGAGTTTAGGGGAACGTTTTGAAAGTGTCTGGCTCTTGTAGTCATCTAATGAGGTCCTCATTTCTAGCTGCTAAACATGCCCTTTAATTGGTGGTCACTCGAAAATCAATGATAATATCACTGTCCAACTCTTTGGAGCTATTTTTCTCTCAGCTTTCTATCCTGCAAGTGCACGATAAAAGAAACCACCCATTCAGCCATTATCTTGTGTCACTTACTATTCAGAGATCAGTCTTCCTTTATGTGCTCCTTCAGGAAAGACCTGGGTTGTATTTTTCACTTGCCTTTCAGGCAGAGAGTAGAGTCCTTGGCACAGATTAAGTCCTCAGAAATGTTAGATGGGTGGATGGGTGGGCAGTGGATTGCAGCACATGAGCAACTACAGTAACATTGTGATTTTTTACTGTACATGACAAGGAAATGACCTCAGTTGGGGAAATAAATGCCTAGCACATATGCCACCACTTTCCCCTTCCATCTTCATTACAGTCCTTACTAATCTATTATGACATTTTTTCCCATTGGGTCTAGACATGACCTCAGGATGCTTGTAGAATATAAACAGTCCTGTGCAATGTAAACCTTGTATAATGTAAACAGTGCTTTACTGTTTGATTTGAGTTGGGACACGAGAAGAATCCTATTTTCCATCCATAACATAGATGTTGGGAATAATAGCTAATGCTTATGTAAACATATAGATTCATAGGATAGAAAAAATAATTTTTAAGAAATGACCTAGTACAGACGAAAATATATGTTAACTTGATTATAGAAATTTGGTTCAGCCACTCAGCTTCAACCTTCAAAAATCATGTCACTTTTTATTTTAAACCAACATATGAAACCAAGGTATAGCAAAATAAACCATAAACCTTGCAGAACAGGGCCCTTCTAGATACGATCTCATTAGGACCCGATCCTCCATGGTTGTATCTACACAGAGGGGTAATGCCAGGTCCCCTACTGGGAAGTTGAATTGGAGGAAGAGATAGACATAGAGGTACTATGGGTAATTCTAGACTGACATGGTCATCAAGAAGTCCTATGAAAAATAATTTCTGGTGAGTATAGAGTAGATCAGCAATGAGAAATGGAGAGGATTGGAATTAAGAAGACTCATCACTAGTCCGTGGTTATTACCAGTGTACCAGTTTAGCAATGAATTACTCAAGGTAATTGATGCTAGGTAGTCTAACAAACACTCCTGAAAGCCAAGTGTCTTAACTTAATAAATGTTTATTTCTCTTGTCAGAGACCAGTGTGAATTAGGTGGTTCATTCTTAGCAGATTGCTTTCAAGTAGTGAATCAGGAACCCATGCCCCCTCCACCTTGAGGTGTTGTCTTAAATGCATGACTACCTAAACGACAGCAGAAGGGAACATGGGCAATCATGCATAGTATCTCCTGGCCAGGCCTGAAAGTGGTAGGCCCATACCCTTTCAACAAGAATGCAAAAACTTGACCTCTGCCTGGCTCCAAGGGAGGTTAGAAAAGGTCATTGTTCTGTGTGTCCAGGAAGAGGAGAATGAAGTGCATCTCACTGTCTCATCCATAGCTGAAGGCAGGTAATCTGTAACAGAGAGCAATATTTGCACATGGTGATACATGAAGATTGAGGAAGATTGATTTCTCAATCATTGAGGAGTACTGTTCCATCTAACTGAGTTCTGAATGGTAATAAAGTCATCCACTGAAAACTTACCAATCTAGTTTGTGTGCAAGATATTATGAATTATAGTCTTACCGTTAATTTAGCAGACCCACAAATATTTACATCTACCAAGCACCGTGCTGGCAACTGCAGCTTACCAGTACTTCTTTCCTGGGCCCTGGATAATTTCCAGTAGTTGGTATCAGGATCTAAGCTATCCACTTGATGTGGACACTAGTCCCCTTGTAGCCCTCTCACAGGAGCCTTTAACCGTTCGTGGCCAAAAACAAAGGCAATGGCAAGAGTTACTGCTATGCTTATCAGAAAGTGTCTCCTAAAGTCTTGTCTCCTAAATCATTTTTCTGGCCCCTTTATAGTAATTCTTTCTTTATTCACATTTCTTGGCCTACTGAACACGATAATCAAATCCTCCCTCAATTTTCTTTTTTCTGAAGTATATAAAACTACATTTTCTTCAGCCTTTTTTTAAAAAAATGATAATTATCTTGTTTATTTGTATTTGGAAAATCTAATGAGATCACATATTTAAAAATCACATACTATCAAAAGATAAATAGTAGTAGTAATTCCTTCTGGAATATTTTTCCCCCTCATCCAACCAACGTTAGGTCCCTTACCCCCTTTCTTAGCAACTTTTATTCATTTCTTTTGTGTCTATCAGAAGTTTTTTGTGGCAAAGGTACACGTGTATGTTTCAGAGGTTACTGTTGTCATGAATTCACAGAAGCCAGAGCCTGGAAAGCATTAAGTGGTCCTGAGCACCCCATTTCCAATAGCAGTGCTGCATTTCCAATAGCAGTGCTCAAATGGCTGGGTGTCCTATAATTCAACTCAATTCTGGCACTATCTACCTGTAGATAGCATCAGATCTCACATGTTAAGGGCTCAGTCCAGCAGGAATGCACACACACACTTCAGGTGCCAGTCACCAAGTATACGTTGTCACCTGTGCTTCTGACCCTTGTACCACAGATCAGAGGTTCCAACGACCCCCTTCTTAGCTTTAATTAATTTGCTCAAGTGACTCATAGAACTCACAGAAATATTCTATTAACTAGATTAACCGGTGTATTATAAAATGGTAGAACTCAGCAACAGCCAGATAGAAAACATATATAGGACGAGGTATGGGGAGAAAGCATGGAAGGCCACTCTCCCCAAATCTCCATGTGCTCACCAACTGGGAAGCTCCCTGAACCCTGTCGTTGGGGGTTTATGGAGGCTTCAGTACACAGCCGTGACTGAATGACTCATTGACCGTGGGCGATTGAGCTCAATTTTTTTTTTTTTTTTTTTTTGCGGTACGTGAGCCTCTCACTGCTGTGGCCTCTCCCGTCGCGGAGCACAGGCTCCGGACGCGCAGGCCCAGCGACCACGGCTCACGGGCCCAGCCGCTCCGCGGCATGTGAGATCCTCCCGGACCGGGGCACGAACCCGTGTCCCCTGCATTGGCAGGCGGACTCCCAACCACTACGCCACCGGGGAAGCCCTGAGCTCGATCTTGAGTGGCTCTTCCCTGCCCTGAGGTCAAGGGGGTGGGACTGAAAGTTCCAACCTCTAATCACAAGGTTGGTTCCACAGGCTGCCCGCTCCCATCCTTAGGTGCTTTCCAAAGATCACCTTGTTAACGTAACAAAAGACACCATTATCATCTCATCACTTAGGAAATCTCAAGGGTTTTAGAAACTGTGGCAGAAACTGGGACAGAGACCAAAAATATAATTCTTATTACTTCTAAATCACAGTTATCTAGGTAAATGTTTGTATTACCCCAAACAGGCAGTAGTCACCAGGGAAAATAAGTTAATTGCCAGTCTTTTTTATTAATTTTTAAAAATCAGATTTAAGAAGAGAATTTTTTTAATGGCCAGTGAAAATGTCTCTTACTTTTAGCTCTTGCCTTTTTCTACTTATTATTTATTTTTTTCAATTTTTAGTTTAGTTTTGAAAAGTGTCTTTAAGTTATTTTAAGGTTAGAACCGAACCTTCCAGGGTTAAAAAAATATTGCGTCTCTTGAAAGAGATTATTTTAGACTTAGTGAAATGGATTTGTTGCTAGAGAACATGTGACATCATACATTTGACCTTTTTGAAATGATTTACGTTATATCAGCTACATTTTAAGTCCAGCAACTGTGACCAAAAAAAAGAAAAAAAAAACCCTACTAATTAAGGCAACTTTGCAGATTGATGGCATTAGATTATCAATTAAGATCTCAGTTTTAAACCAGATTTTTCCTCTAAATAGTGATCCAAAGAACACTAGTTTTATGGTCAGTCTAATTAGTCAGACAGCCTTCTGATTGTTTAGTGCCTTCACTTGAAGTTTGTTAAATATTTTGAATAGCACCTATGCTCCCATGGGACATTAGTGACTGTGAAGTCAACAAAAAAGAAAAAAAAGTGAGAAAAAGGATTTTGTAGTAAAATAAACTTGAGAAATCCTGGGTTCAGTAAATTTAAACATGTTTGGTGACTGGAGGACTTTTGAGATGTGGAATGAGCTATAATGTGCTCTGTGAATTTCACTGTTAAGTAGAGTTTTGTCTGAAGTGTTTTTAAACTTTATTTGGCTCTACAACCCTTTGTCAGTGGAACATTTTAAAGGACTCTTTGTTTCTAGCAACTTTGGAAAATGCTGTTCTGGTCTCAGTTAAGCCCTTGAAATCTTAGCATTTGGAAGGAGATCCACACACAAGCTCATCCAATTTCTGGTACAGAAATCTACCATGTATCCATGCTATAGGCTCACTCAGCTGTGGATGAGTATTTTGATAACAAAATGCTCACTACCCATAAATCAGCTGATTCTATAGTCAGCATGCTGGTCTGTTAGGAGGTTTTAACTTTTTAAGTGCCTTTTACTATTAGAAAATTTTAAGCTTTAAAATTTTGTCTATTGGACCTAGATCTGATCTCTGGATTAAGATAAGTCCTACTCAAGTAAAAGAATCCTTATTTTTCAAGGATGATTTGTACATAAAAAAAAAAAATCCATATACTTAAAATCATCTGTAAATAGTGACTGAAGAGTAATTGAAAATACATTTGAAAATAATTTTCATTTGAAATTTATGTCAAAATATGTTATTATATAAACGAATCCAGTATATTTTCTCTTATAGCCAGTAAAATTTAGGTTAAATTTTAATTAAGCACAAGTGCTACAATTAAAAAAAAGAATTACATTCTGTTTCGAGTGATTATTTCAGCAAAACTGGTTTATGGGACAGTAAACTGTCCTTCACTGCATGTTCAATGTTAGCAGCTCAAACAGGCTAATTCTGGTAAAAATTCAACAGTTTTCCAAGGCCTTCTCTTAATTATTTGATACTCAATTGTTTTTTCTTTTACTTCTATTGTATCTCTTTTTTAAATTGTTAACTACACATCCTCATTTATCAGTGGCTTTGTATGTTTAACCCAGCAGATCTCTGGTATTATTTACAATGGCTTCATGATATTATATCTTTAAAATTCAGAATTTCACTTTAAAGTTGATTTGAATTTTATTTCTATTATACGGTAGGTATTATGTTTATGTTATGAATCCATCAGTGAGTAATTTTCTGAAACAGGATGAGCAGTTTGCTGACTTAGAAGGGCTGGAATCTATAGACACCTTAAAATTAGGATGTAGATAACGAATAGTTGGATGACAAGAAACCCTGTTATATGAAAACAGGAATAATAATGAGTGTTCCAAATCTTATCTTTTCTGTTCTTCCTTTTCTCCAAAGGTTAGTTCTAGAGTCCTTAATTCTCCATTCAGTATTAAATGATTGACTATTTGCAGCCTTCCCACCATTCTCCCCACTTCTAGGTCTGAGTTTGATAAACCTTTTGGTTTCATCCTTTATTTGTGAAGTAGTGTTCCTAGTCAAGCCAGAAGGCTGTTGCATTAAAGGTTTAGCATTTTAGTGATTTTAGTAGTAAGGGTAAGGATAAGTGGTCTTCAGCCCGTCACAGTCTTCCACCCAACCTTTCTTCATATGAATTTCCTGCAGTAGAAAAATTAGACAACCAGGCTGAATGATTGAGTCCCTGACTAGGACTAGCAATGAACTACTCAGCCCTGGCTTCCTGGGCATGCCATCCTTCAAAAACAGCCTGCCAGATGGAATCTCAATCCCCTAGCTTGGCATTCAAGATACTCATACTCTAATCCACCAAAATCCACTTCCAGTAGTTCTCCCCACTTCTTTCATACAGCAAATATCCATTCACCCAACTGCATTCACTTATCTGGAGTGCAAGTTCTTTTCCTTATATTCCAATATATCCCTATTTCATCTGCCTAGGAAGTCTTTCAACTTCTTCACAATCTTAAATCCTACATGGTCTTTACTGTCCTACCTTTACAACTTGACCTTAAGAAAATTTTTGCTTTCCAAGATCTATAAGTCAATCAATCAGTAAACCATTAATAAGTTCATAGGCTGCTTCAATACAGTTCTCCTCAATACAAATATAGTTGTCAATCCTTAATAATAACAGCTTATAGTTGATCACATAGAAATGTATTTTAACTCACATATTTGTTATCTAAAATGATAGTATAGCACTCTTCATTTTGTTGGTTATTTTCTCACATACTTTACTGTCAGTATCACCTCTTTGAAGACTTAAAGTATATGTTGTCCATTTTTTCAGTATTTTAGTGTCCTGCCCTGTTTTACACTTAGTGGGTGTTCAATAAATGACTTCGACACTTCACAGAACGGAGAAAATTTTCCCAAATCCTACAAGCGTTGACCCTCTCTGACTTTGCACATCACTTGTTAATGGCAGCTGGGTAGTTGTGTTTGATAGAAATTCAAGAAAAAATTTCTACATGTTTCAAGACCAAAGCCACAGTCATATGAGGACCTTAGTCAGCATCATGAATATATTTTTAAACATATACAATGGAGAATTGCACTTTTATGATTTTGTGATGAATCACATGTAAAACAGTCATTCACATTTTATTTATTTATTATTATTATTTTTAAATATCTTTATTGGAGTATAATTGCTTTACAGTGGTGTGTTAGTTTCTGCTTTATAACAAAGTGAATCAGCTATACATCTACATATATCCCCACATCTCCTCCCTCTTGCATCTCCCTCCCACCCTCCCTATCCCACCCCTCTAGGTGGTCACAAAGCACTGAGCTGATCTCTCTGTGCTATGTGGCTACTTCCCACTAGCTGTCTATTTTACATTTGGTAGTGTGTATATGTCCATGCCACTCTCTCTTTGTCCCAGCTTACCCTTCCCCCTTCCTATGTCCTCAAGTCCATTCTCTGTGTCTGCGTATTTATTCCTGTCCTGCCCCTAGGTTCTTCAGAACCATTTTCTCTTTCTTTCTTTCTTTCTTTTTTAGATTCCATATATATGTGTTAGCATATGGGATTTGTTTTTCTCTTTCTGACTTACTTCACTTTGTATGACAGACTCTAGGTCAATCCACCTCACTATGAATAACTCAATTTCGTTTCTCTTTACAGCTGAGTAATATTCCATTGTATATATGTGCCACATCTTCATTATCCATTCATCTGTCGCTGGACACTTAGGATGCTTCCATGTCCTGGCTATTGTAAATAGAGCTTCAAAGAACATTCTGGTACATGTCTCTTTTTGAATGATGATTTTCTCAGGGTATATGCCCAGCAGTGGGATTACTGGGTCGTATGGTAGTTCTATTTTTAGTTTTTTAAGGACCCGACATACGGTTCTCCATAGTGACTGCATCAATTTACATTCCCACCAACAGTACAAGAGTGTTCCCTTTTCTCCACACCCTCTCCAGCATTTATTGTTTGTAGATTTTTTTGATGATGGCCATTCTAACCGGTGTGAGGTGATACCTCATTGCACTTTTGATTTGCATTTCTCTAATGATTAGTGATGTTGAACATCCTTTCATGGGTTTGTTGTCAATCTGTATATTTTCTTTGGAGAAATGTCTGTTTAGGGCTTCTGCCCATTTTGGGATTGGCTTGTTTGTTTTTTTGATGTTGAGCTGCATGAGCTGCTTGTATATTTTGAGATTAATCCGTTGTCAGTTTCTTCATTTGCAAATATTTTCTCCCATTCTCAGGATTGTCTTTTCATCTTGTTTATGGTTTCCTTTGCTGTTCAAAAGCTTTGCAGTTTCATTAGGTCCCATTTGTTTAGTTTTGTTTTTATTTCCATTTCTCTAGGAGGTGGGTCAAAAAGGATCTTGCTGTGATTTATGTCATAGAGTATTCTGCCTATGTTTTCCTCTAAGAGTTTTATAGCGTCTGGTCTTACATTTAGGTCTTTAATCCATTTTGAGTTTATTTTTGTGTATGGTGTTAGGGAGTGTTCTAATTTCATTCTTTTAAATGTAGCTGTCCAGTTTTCCCAGCACCATTATTGAAGAGGCTGTCTTTTCTCCATTGTATATTCTTGCCTCCTTTATGAAAAATAAGGTGACCATATGTGTGTGGGTTTCTCTCTGGGCTTTCTATCCTGTTCCATTGATGTATATTTCTGTCTTTGTGCCAGTACCGTACTGTCTTGGTTACTGTACCTTTGTAATATAGTCTGAGCCTGGGAGCATAATTCCTCTAGCTCTGTTTTTCTTTCTCAGGATTGCTTTTGGTATTCAGGGTCTTTTGTGTTTCCATACAAATTGTGAAATTTTTTGTTCTAATTCTGTGAAAAATGCCGTTGGTAGTTGGATAGGTATTGCATTGAATCTGTAGATTGCTGTGGGTAGTACTGTCATTTTCACAATGTTGATTCTTCCAATCCAAGAACATGGTATATCTCTCCATCTGTTTGTATCATGTTTAATTTCTTTCCTCAGTGTCTTACCGTTTTCTGCATAAAGGTCTTTTGTCTCCTTAGGTAGCTTTATTCCTAGGTATTTTATTCTTTTTGTTGCAGTGGTAAATGGGAGTGTTTCCGATTTTTCATTATTAGTGTATAGGAATGCAAGAGATTTCTGTTCATTTATTTTGTATCCTGCTATATAACCAAATTCATTTATTAGTTCTAGTAGTGTTCTGGTAGCATCTTTAGGATTCTCTATGTATAGTATCATGTCATCTGCAAACAGTGACAGCTTTACTTCTTCCTTTCCAATTCGGATTCCTTTTATTTCTTTTTCTTCTCTGATTTCTGTGGCTAGAACTTCCAAAACTATGTTGAATAATAGTGGTGAGAGTGAACAACCTTGTCTTGTTCCTCATCTTAGAGGAAATGGTTTCAGTTTTTCACCATTGAAAACGGTGTTGGCTGTGGGTTTGTCATACATGGCCTTTATTATGTTGAGGCAAGTTCCCTCTATGCCTACTTTCTGGAGGGTTTTTATCGTAAATGGGTGTTGAATTTTGTGGAAAGCTTTTCCTCCATCTATTGAGATGATCATATGGTTTTTCTCCTTCTGTTTGTTAATATGGTTTATCACATTGATTGATTTGCATATATTGAAGAATGCTTTCATTCCTGGGATAAACCCCACTTGATCATGGTGTAGGATCCTTTTAATGTGCTGTTGGATTCTGTTTGCTAGTATTTTGTTGAGGATTTTTGCATCTATGTTCATCAGTGATATTGGTCTGTAGTTTTCTTTCTTTGTGACATCTTTGTCTGGTTTTGGTATCAGGATGATGGTGGCCTCGTAGAATGAGTTTGGGAATGTTTCTCCCTCTGCTATATTTTGGAAGAGTTTGAGAAGGATAGGTGTTAGCTCTTCTCTAAATGTTTGCTAGAACTCGCCTGTGAAACCACCTGGTCCTGGGCTTTTGTTTGTTGGAAGATTTTTAATCACAGTCTCTATTTCAGTGCTTCTGATTGGTGTCTTTATATTTTCTGTTTCTTCCTGGTTCAGTCTCAGAAGGTTGTGCATTTCTAAGAATTTGTGTGTTTCTTCCAGGTTGTCCATTTTATTGGCATAGAGTTGCTTGTAGTGATCTCTCATGATCCATTGTATTTCTGCAGTGTCTGTTGTTACTTCTCCTTTTTCATTTCTAATTCTATTGATTTGAGTCTTCTTCCTTTTTTTCTTAATGAGTCTGGCTAATGGTTTATCAATTTTGTTTATCTTCTCATAGAACCAGCTTTTAGTTTTATTGATTTTTGCTCTCGTTTCCTTCATTTGTTTTTCATTTATTTCTGATCTGATTTTTATGATTTCTTTCCTTCTGCTAACTTTGGGGGTTTTTTTGTTCTTCTTTCCCTATTTGCTTTAAGTGTAAGGTTAGATTGTTTATTTGAGTTGTTTCCTCCTTCTTGAGGTAGGCTTGTATTGCTATAAACTGCCCTCTTACAACTGCTTTTGCAGCATCCCGTAGGTTTTGCGTCATCGTGTTTTCATTGTCATGCGTTTCTAGGTATTTTTTGATTTCTTCAGTGATCTCTTGGTAATTTAGTAACATATTGTTTAGCCTCCATGTTTTTGTATTTTTTACAGTTTTTTTCCTGTAATTGATATCTAGTCTTGTAGCATTATGGTCAGAATAGGTACTTGATACGATTTTAATTTTCTTACATTTACCAGGGTTTGACTTGTGACAAGTCAATATATGATCTATCCTGGAGAATGTTCCATGAGCACTTGAGAAGAAAGTGTATTCTGTTCTTTATGGATGGAATGTTCTATAAATATCAATTAAGTCCATCTTGTTTAATGTGTCATTTAAAGCTTGTGTTTGCTTATTTATTTTCATTTTGGATGATCTGTCCTTTGTTGAAAGTGGGGTGTTAAAGTCCCCTCCTATGATTGTGTTACTGTTGATTTCCCCTTCTATGGCTGTTAGCATTTGCCTTATGTATTGAGGTGCTCCTATTTTAGGTGTGTAAATATTTACAATTGTTATATCTTCTTCTTGGATCAATCCCTTGATCATTATGTAGTGTCCTTCTTTGTCTCTTGTAATAGTCTTTATTTTAAAGTCTATTTTGTCTGATATGAGAATTGCTATTCCAGCTTTCTTTTGATATCCATTTGCCTGGACTATCTTTTTCCATCCCCTCACTTTCAGTCTGTATGTGTCCCTAGTATGTGTCTGAAGTGGTTCCTTTGTAGACAGCATATACAGGGGTCTTGTTTTTGTGTCCATTCAGCCAGTCTATGTCCTTTGGTTGGAGCATTTAATTCATTTACATTAAGGTAGTTATTGATATGTATGTTCCTATTCCCATTTTCTTAATTCTTTTGGGTTTGTTATTGGAGGTTTTTTCCTTCTCTTGTGTTTCCTATCTAGAGAATTTCCTTTAGCATTTGTAGTAAAGCTGGTTTTGTGGTGCTGAATTCTCTTAGCCTTGGCTTGTCTGTAAAGGTTTTAATTTCTCCGTCAAATCTGAATGAGATCCTTGCTGGGTAGAATTATCTTGGTTGTAGGTTTTTCCCTTTCATCACTTTGAATATGTCTTGCCACTCCCTTCTGGCTTGCAGAGTTTCTGCTGAAAGGTCAGTTGTTAACCTTATGGGGATTCCCTTGTATGTTATTTGTTGTTTTCCCTTGCTGCTTTTAATATTTTTTCTTTGTATTTAATTTTTGATAGTTTGATTAATATGTGTCTTGGCATGTTTCTCCTTGGATATTTCCTGTATGGCACTGTCTGCGCTTCCTGGACTTGATTGCCTATTTCCTTTCCCATATAAGGGAAGTTTCCAACTGTATTCTCCTCAAATATTTTCTCAGTCCCTTTCTTCTTCTCTTCTTCTTCTGCGACCCCTATAATTCGAATGTTGGTGTGTTTAATGTTGTCCCAGAGGTCTCTGAGACTGTCCTCAATTCTTTTTATTCTTTTTTCTTTATTCTGCTCTGCAGTAGTTATTTCTACTATTTTATCTTCCAGGTCACTTTTCTGTTCTTCTGCCTCAGTTATTCTGCTATTGATTCCTTACAGAGAATTTTTAATTTCATTTATCGTGTTCTTCATCATTGTTTGTTTGCTCCTTAGTTCTTCTAGGTCCTTGTTAAACGTTTATTGTATTTTCTCCATTCTATTTCCAAACTTTTGGCTCATGTTTACTATGATTACTCTGAGTTCTTTTTCAGGTGGACTGCCTATTTCCTCCTCATTTGTTTGGTCTGGTGGGTTTTTACCTTGCTCCTTCATCTGCTGTGTATTTCTCTGTATTCTCATTTTGCTTAACTTACTGTGTTTGGGGTCTCCTTTTTGCAGGCTGCAGGTTCGTAGTTCCTGCTGTTTTTGGTGTCTGCCCCCAATGGCTAAGGTAGGTTCAGTGGGTTGTGTAGGCTTCCTGGTGGATGGGAGTGGTGCCTGTGTTCTGGTGGATGAGGCTGCATCTTGTCTTTCAGGTGGGCAGGACCGCATCCTGTGGTGTGTTTTGGGGTGTCTGTGACCTTATTATGATTTTAGGCAGCCTGTGTGCTAATGGGTGGGGTTATGTTCCTCTCTTGCTAGTTGTTTGGCATAGGGTTTCCAGCACTGTAGCTTGCTGGTCGTTGAGTGGAGCTGGGTGTTAGCGTTTAGATGGAGATCTCTGGGAGAGCTTTCGCCTTTTGATATTATGTGATGCCGGGGGTGGGGGGGTCTCTCGTGGACCAATGTCCTGAACTTGGCTCTCCTACCTCAGAGGCACAGGCCTGACACCCTTCAGAGCACCAAGACCCTGTCAGCCACATGGCTCAGAACAAAAGGGAGAAAAAAAGAAAGAAAGAAAGTAAAAAATAAATAAAATAAAGTTATTAAAATAAAAAAATATTAAAAATTAAAAAGTAATTTAAAAAAAGAAAGAAAGAAGAGAGCAACCAAACCAAAAAAGAAATCCACCAATGATAACAAGCCCTATAAACTATACTAAAAAGCAAAAAAACAAAAGACGTACAGACAGAACCATAGGACAAATGGTATAAGCAAAGCTATACAGACAAAATCACAGAAAGTCCACCGCCTCGATTTGGGGATGATTCATTGTCTATTCAGGTATTCCACTGCTGGGATAGATTTCCCTTTTTCTTCTTTGTTCGCACAGCTCCTGGGGCTCAGCTTTGGATTTGGCCCCGCCTCTGCGTGTAGGTCACCTGAGGGCGTCTTTTCTTCACCCAGACAGTACAGGGTTAAAGGAGCAGCTGCTTCGGGGGCTCTGGCTCACTCAGGCCGGGGGGAGGGTGGGGTATGGAGTGCGGGGCGAGCCTGCTGCAGCAGAGGCCGGCGTGATGTTGCACCAGAATGAGGCGCGCCGTGCGTTCTCCCGCGGAAGTTGTCCCTGGAATTCGGGACCCTGGCAATGGCGGGCTGCAAAGGCTCCCGGGAGGGGAAGTGTGGACAGTGGCTTGTGCTTTCACACAGGATTCTTGGTGGCTGCAGCAGCAGCCTTAGCATCTTATGCCTGTTTCTGGGGTCTGCGCTGATAGCCGCGGCTCGCGCCCATCTCTGGAGCTCGTTTCGGCAGTGCTTTATTAATCCCCTCTCCTTGTGCACCCTGAAACAGTGGTGTCTTGCCTCTTAGGCAGATCCAGACATTTTCCTGGACTCCCTCCCAGCTAGCTGTGGCACACTAGCCCCCTTCAGGCTCTGTTCACGCAGCCAACCCCAGTCCTCTACCTGGGATCTCACCTCTGAAGCCCGAGCCTCAGCTCCCAGCCCCCACCTGCCCTGGCAGGTGAGCAGAGAAGCCTCTGAGGCTGGTGAGTGCTGGTCAGCACCGATCTGTGCGGGATGCTCTCCGCTTTGCCTTTCGCACCCCTGTTGCTGTGCTCTCCTCCGTGTCTCCAAAGCTTCCCCCCACCCACTGCTCCCTGTCTTTACCAGTGAAGGGGCTTCATAGTGTGTGGAAACGTTTCCTCCTTCACAGCTCCCTCCCAAAGGTGCAGGTCCCATCCCTATTCTTTTGTCTCTGTTTTTTCTTTTTTCTTTTGCCCTACCCAAGTATGTGGGGAGTTTCTTGCCTTTTGGGAAGTCTGAGGTCTTCTGCCAGTGTTCAGTAGGTGTTCTGTAGTTGTTCCACATGTAGATGTATTTCTGATGTTTGTGGAGAGGAAGGTGATCTCCACGTCTTACTCCTCTGCCATCTTGAAGGTTCATTCATATTTTAAATACTCTTCAGAGCACAATTTTTAAACTTCTATTTCTCTAAACATAATTATTTAATAATTAAGAGGTGTCAAAATATTACAGTTGGTTTTTCTTGTCATTCTGTTTGTTTGATCCCATATTGTATCTTGGAGATTTTGGGGCAACTTATATTCTGTAGCAGTATACAGTATATATGCACAATGTTTTAAAAATCTGATGTATAAATATTGAGATTTACTGTCACCTAGATGGCAGATATGCAAAAAATAAATTCATTAAAATATTTCTAATGTCCTGGTTTTAAAATAGGGAGCACTTTCTCAATGTTCATCTCCTCACATAGTCATAAAGTTTCCTACTTTAACAAAAGTCACTTGGTTCTCTGCACGCCAATGAACTTGAATGTTAAATTTACAAGTTCATGCTAATGTGTTCTCTGCTAAATTTGGGAAAGTTTCTTTCTGTGTATCCATTGATATTTCACTGTTTATCATGGTGGTGTAAATGCTTGGGTTAGCTTGACCTAAAGGCATCCAAATTCATGGAAATGAATGTGGAAATGGGACGATATAATTAAATATCACAATTACTGGGCTTGATGCTCCTATTTCATTCTTCACACAAACATATTAAAAGTAGATTTTTTTTTATTACGTAAGACTTGGTTCTATATATAGTTCAGCCAGAAGTAAAATTATTCCTAAATCACCCTGTCTCTCAACCTAATGCATCAGCTTCAGCCTGTACACATAATGACAGTCAGACCTTGATTGGCTTTTTTCTCTTCCAACTGGTGGTGTAGACAGCAAACAGGAACCCTGTCTGAGAAGAGTTTGTGTATAGACCCAGAGAAAAATTTTAACATGGCACTGTTGTTTATGTTATGATCAACCAAATTTATTGATCCAGTCATTTATTTATTTGTTCTTACAAAGTCCTGTATTCATCCATCCAGCACATTTCCTGAATACTTACCATGCACCAAATACTGAAACTACAGTAATAAGCAAAACAGACATAGCCCACGTAGTCCCGGGTTTCATAATTTGGAAAGCACAGCTGGACTAGAGTTACCCTTAGGAAAAATACGTTCAAATATAATTAATCACACAAATATGTGAAATGAATAATAAACATATGATGCTGTAAAAGCAACGAGACCCAGTATTTCCAGGAGGTCAAAGAAAGGCTTTTTTGTGTCAGTGCCATTTGAACTGAGATGGGAAGGACGCATTAACTAAACAGTGGCGGTGATGGGGAAAGTAATCACTAGCTATCTGACCTCAGACAGGTTACTTAACCAGTTTATGCATCAGTTCTCTCATCTATCAAATAACAAGGTTAATAGTACCTACTTTATAGGGTCTGGTGAGGATTTGGTAAGAGTTTAGGACTATGTTCACTACATGGGCTCTATGTAAATATTACATATTGTTGTTACGTGGCATTTTTACCCATAGTTTGCTAAGTTAGAAACATACTGAAGAAGATAAAAATAATTAAATAATACTGAATGTTGATTTCAGATTTATTCAAAGTAAGATGCAAGTGATAAATAAAACTTTCCATACAAAAAGTCACAATTCAGGTAGGGAGACAACATGGAAAATGTTGAAAGTGATGAAAATGATGATGTGAACTGCTTACAATATATGCATTATGAAATGACACCGAGGAAAACTGGAAATCAATGAAGTTGTGTTAACTGCTATTTTTTCTGGAAAGGGAAGATGGATGCTTGCAATAAACTTAAATGAAAGATTTTTTTAAATGGTGCCCTGGGAACAGAGAGGCACAAAAGCATGCTCATAATTTTGTGGCTTGGGCTGAAGCATTTCTCAAATGTCCTTGAAAGTTTCCAAAGACAGTCTTTCCTCAGGAAAGTATTTCTCCTGTGAGTAAATAATGTTCTTGCCTAGAAATGAAATGCAGTAATATATTACATTGCAAGTGAACTGTTAGCAAGACTGGCAGCAGAAGTTCAGAAACAAATGTCGCATTGCAATCTAGAGTTTGAGGCTCTGTATCTGAACTTCCATAACTTCTGAAGGGATGCCCTTTGTATGAAATCAAAATAGTCCAGAGAAGAATTTTGACTTCTCTTTACTTAACTATTAGAAGGATTTATTTGGAATTATTATTGTGTCATGCATGTTCTGCCTTAAATTTTCTGTGGTTGAGTTGCACAATTGATAAGCTAAGGTTTCTTTTCACCATAAAAAGGCTCCTTTTAAGGAGTCCTATAATAATGACATTTAAAATACTTGCTTGCTTTTGAAGAAAGCTTCATGCTTGGGCTTCCCTGGTGGTGCAGTGGTTGAGAGTCCGCCTGCCGATGCAGGGGACACAGGGTCGTGCCCCGGTCCGGGAAGATCCCACATGCCGTGGAGCAGCTGGGCCCGTGAGCCATGGCTGCTGAGCCTGCGCATCCGGAGCCTGTGCTCCGCAACAGGAGAGGCCACAACAGTGAGAGGCCCACGTACCGAAAAAAAAAAAAAAAAAGAAAACTTCATGCTTTCCAAAGTGCTTTATAAACGCATTTCTATGAGGCAGGTGGAACATGTCCTGTCAACAGTATTTTACAGAAAAGAAAATGGAGGCTGTAAAGGAAAGCTGCTTGGTCAAGGTCATTCAGTGCGTTAGGCGAGTTTTCATCACAGGAGTACTCACAGTTGAGCAGGGAATCCAGCAGGGAAAGCTTAAGGCTTTAGTCTATCTTTACACACGTATTTTTGCATAAATGAAAAATTTACCCAAAATGAAGTGCATTAGGTACCTAGTACTGCCTTCTTGTTCCTTAGAGTCTAGTGAGGGATATAGACTGAGCATATTCTATCCCAATGAAGATAACTTAGATTATTCTGAGGATGATCACTTGGGCTTCAGAATCTGAATTCCAGCTTGACCCCTTACATGAAGGAAGTTACTTAATCTTTCAGAGCCTGTTTCTCCATCCCTTAAATGGCAATTGGAATGCTCTCTTATATGTTTATTAACTCATTCACTTAACAAAGCACCTGCTAGATCTCAAGTACTCTGCTAAGAATGGTGAAGCTTTTCTAGGAAGCCAGAAGGCATCCTTCAGTGGATAGCGGAGGTCAAGAGAGGTTAGAGTTAACACTTGAATTTGACAGTGGGCGAAGATGAAAGGTTCACACGGCAAGGAAAAGAGAAAAAGACTATTATACAGGTTAAAGAGCTAGACCTGGAGATATTTGGAGTGACAAAATTTCTGAATTTTGATGTACCATACTTCCTGCCTCAGTTTCCACATCTTGGAAATGGGAATAATGATTAAACATGTTTCACAGTATTCATTTGGTAGAGATTAAATGAGGATTAAATAAGCATGGAAAGTGGCATAGGACAAATTTGATAAATTATTATGTATGAAAGTGTGTATAAATAAAATCGATTGCCATGACCCCTCTTCGTACCGAGTGATCACGGCACGCTTTAATTTTCTAGCTGAGTCTGGATATGGATTCGTAACTTTATTCAAACAGTGTATCAGGCACCACTTAACCTTTGGATTGGCTGGAAATTTTTGCTCCTCTGCTCTAATACAATTTAATTTTAATTTTGGTTTTTAAGGTACATGGGTATAAATAAGAAGAGTGTTAAAGAAATGTATTTCAGATTTTAAATTAAAAAATGTAGAAAACTTTCTTTTACTATTTTTCATTTTACCTTTGGGTGCACGGATCAGCTAGTTTTTCTTCTGCACCCAGGCAAAAGGGATTCTGAAGAAAACACTTTAAAATTTTGATTTCATATATAAGATAGTGGGAGCCTCTGCCTGCTTGATTTACATTTGTGCTCACCTTCCACTTTATGTGGGAAGGGGCATGCGAGTAAAGGAAATTTTTATATGATTTCAAGTTATTTAATTCCTGATATTATATTTAGCCATGATAGAGTGTTATGATTTGCCTACAACATCCATCCTTCCTTTTCTTGTACCTTACCTTGTTCAGAGAGGACTTGTGCCTGTTCTGCTTTGAACTTCTCAACCAGTTCAGCTGCTAAAATCACAGGTGAAGCTTAGTTTCTGCTGATTTAATCCACCCAATCGAGATAGAGTTTCTCATTTTATTCAGCAAATATTTACTATGCCTTAAAAAAAGATTTAAAAAAAATGCATGGTCTTATTTGCTAATGCTGCTGGGAATTAATTAATTAAGTTTTAGGTTCACAGTAAAATTGAGCACAAGGTACAGAGATTTCCCACACATTCCTCTGGTGGGAATATAGTAAATTGGTACAGCCACTGTGGAAAACAGTACGGAGTTCCCTCAAAAGCTAAAAATAGAATTACCATATGATCCAGCAATCCCACTCCTGGGCATATATCCAGACAAAACTATAATTCAAAAAGATACATGCACCCCAATGTTCGCA
Source organism: Stenella coeruleoalba (assembly GCF_951394435.1). NCBI lineage: Eukaryota > Metazoa > Chordata > Mammalia > Artiodactyla > Delphinidae > Stenella > Stenella coeruleoalba. The sequence continues at coordinate 32,541,011 of NC_137153.1, read as the reverse complement.
GCATCATAGAGGCGTTATTTACGATTGCCAAGACGTGGAAACAGGCAACCTGAGTGTCCATCAACAGATCAATGGATAAAGAAGATTTTATATATATATATTATATATATGTATATATATAATATATATATAATCTAAATTTATATATTTGCATACATATATATATAAATACTACTCAGCCATAAAAAAGAATGAAATTAATTTTGCCATTTGCAGCAACATGGATGGACTTGGAGGGCATTATTCTAAGAGAAACAAGTCAGACAGAGAAAGATAAATACTGTATGATATCGCTTATATGTGGAATCTAAGAAATAAAACAAACTAGTGAATATAACATAAAAGAAGCAGACTCACAGATATAGAGAACAAACTAGTAATTGCCAGTGGGGGAGGGGGGAAAGGCAATTTAAGAGTTGGAATTGGGAAGTGGGAAGTACAAACTATTTGGTGTAAAGTAGGCTCCAGGATGTATTATACAACAGGGGGAATATAGCCAATATTTTGTAATAAATGGAAAGTAGTCTTTAAAATTGTATAAAAATATTTTCTTTTTTAAAAAAGATACTTCTTAGCTGATAGAAGCTTTAGAAGTCTACAGAGGCAGATAATTTTTAAATTGCAGCATATAACTTCTGGAGCCTGGCTGACATTCTCATAGGAAGCCGCATGAAAATGACTTTCAAAGGCATTCATCACCTTAGCTTGCAGGAGTCTGTTCCTTCAGTGTGTATTAGTCCATGGTGCATCCTTACTTTGACTTATCTGTGAGGTTCACTTCTCGCCCCCAGGAGCAAAGCCTGCAGAGGGGCAACTTGTTTGGCTTGGGAGCCTGCCCAATATGAAAAGTTTGCAGGCAAAATCAGAAAGAACAGCTGCAGGAGGAGAGATGAGGGTTGCCGACAGCTAATGATTCAGAAAGCAATTTGCATGAGAGCCTTCTGCTTAACAGGAGGCAGCATGTGCTGGGCAATGGTTTACCACCCACTGCCAAGCTGGTTTTTACACCCTGAGTCCTCATTCCATCAAAACACGTGTCCTGAGGGAACACCCAGCCACCAGCTTCCACTTACCTGAGTTAGCATGACCTGCCATCTAGAATTTCAGAGAGCTTTTCATTTATTAACTCACATGAATCTACTTTATCCTGAGGCTCTGGATACTAGTCCCATGCAAACTGACTTAATAACAAACATTTAAGTGCAAATCCAAGGTCATCTAGATAATATTCTTTGACAGCTTATTGCGTATGAGGCACTGCACTGTGCACTTTTTATACCATATCGGACTTCATAACAGACCTCTGAAGTGGGTGGCTAAGTTTCCTGCCAAGGGATCCATACACAAGAAATGATAATCAGAAAAGACCAAAGTATTATTTATTACTAGTGAGCTAGCCGCTGTTACTTCATTTTGGAATTCTAATTGAGGCTTTCCTTCTCTCTTTCTCTTGCCCCCAAATCACAGATGACTAGGTCATGGGACAAGCTTAAGTAAGCTAACATGCCTTATTCTGTGAATCATAAGCTGAGCTACTGGGACAGAACCATGTGACACGTTTGTCACTTTCAAATGTAATGATTCTACCCATTGCTCCATAGATGTTCTGGTTACTGACCAATAACATTAACAATTCCTCTTCCAAGAATAGGATGGAGGGGAAAGGCACTGGATCTCCTATGCCTCCCAAACATGTGAAGGCCGAAGCATGGTGGGAGGAGAAGCATATCTCTTTGTAATATGTTTTATTCCCTGTTTTATAGATGTGCATATGGAAGATTAGAAAGGCTGAGTAACTTGTCCATGTCATGTAGCCCATGCTTTTAACTTTTTTATTATACCACTTATCCTTCTCACCTATCAATTTGCCTTTTATACTGATGTCCTGAGAAACAGACCACTGTATGGTATAGAAATGAACAACCATAAATAAGCTGGAAATGCATTTCTATTTACATTAATTAAGATAGTCACTTGTTTCTTTTAAGTGAGGTCCTCCACCTTTTTAGGGACCTGAGTAAACTAATGATGTGCTTCCATTGATTAAACAAGAATTCTCCAATATTCCATAGAAGAATCATACATTTCTTTAAGCCCTGTGTATGCTTCTAGGGTTTAGATTCTAAATCAAATAGGTTTCTGTTTTTCATTTAAAAAAAACGAACACAGGATTTCACTTGTAAATTTATTAACTTTTTTTTTTCTGTCTAGCAACAAGCAGTGACTATGGTTGGGTTGGTGGACATAATAGAGATGGCCATTCAGAAAATGACAAATTTTAGGAACTCTAGCATTCATGTAGCTCAGAACTGTAAGAAGAGACCAGAGGAAGATCAACATGCTTTAAAGTATATTACAAATCAATATTGAAATAGAGCTTGACATATAATTCATCTGGAAAGAAGCTCAGAACATGATTGCCAGTTATTTAATATTCTGGTCAAAGACAATGGAAGCACTATTAAGGTATGGCATTTTGACTGCCATTGGAAAGGTCAGGTTTCAAACAGCAGTGCACTAGTTGTGCTCAAAATGACTAAAGAATGATGAATAATTAAGTGAAGAGGAAATGGGAGACCTGCATTCTAATCTTGTTTTGGCCACTGATGGGAATCATGTGGACTTTAAGCCCATCACACAATCATTTACCACCTTGGTTTTCTCACCTGTAAAATGAGGGAGTGACTATAGTTCTTTAATAATCCTTGATGATCTTTAGCGCTATGATTCTAGAAGCATCGTGATTTAATACAGTTTGAGGATTTATGTCTAAACTCTAGCAAGCAGAAAAATGTTCTTTTATTTCTAAAAGGGACTTGACATTGCGTTAACAGAGCAAATGAAATCTTTTGAAGATTGTTCAAAGAATCACCAACTTAAAATTCATCTCCATTGTTGGTTTTTATTGTCTGTTTAACTCTTACTAGATCTATAATAGTTTTATTTATTTTCCTTTGCACCTGGACTGGCAGCCTGTGTGGTTGGAGAAACACATCGCCACTTATTTTAGATACTTTGTTATCAGAGCCAACTGTGTAATCTTTGCTCTGCCCGTGAATTATTTGTTTAATTTGATATGTTTTTTCCTGGGTTCATAGAATTTCCTTTTGTCATGATGCTTCTTTCCATTTATGGGACTGTAAATACAGCTGACTAAACCTCTCTCTAGTGGCCGAATACATATCAGGTCTTTTGTGTGAAGGATGCTAGCTAATCTTCCCGTTCATAGGCTGACTACATTTTTATTCATTTGCTTTTTTTCTACTCACCCCTGACAGTAGTATCTGTGGAATAACTAAAATAATGATACCTACTACTTATTTAACTCGGATCGGAAAACTCGACCTTTTCCTAATTTTTTACATTTGCTAGCTTTGTGGCAATATGCACCCCTATTTTTCTCTGAATCTCAGTTCACCCTCTACATGGGAATAATTATGCCTACCATACAACGTGGTGATCATAAAAGAAATTCTACCCATCTACTGCCATATTGGGGAAAAATATTTGGATTGACTTTGACCAGACTTGGAGGCACATGTTTGCAGTGGCCTGTTTGAAAATACTGACTACATGGGGTACAGTGGGATACTCTGAAGGCACCTTACAGAGGTAGATAATATCTCTCCCAGGGCATCAACGCTAAAAGTGAGAAGCATTTTGATTTCTCATCAAGAAAGAAATGTTCTATGATGTTAATGGTTCTTAACTTTCGGTGATCCATTGAAATCTCCTGGGGAGCTTTTGATAATCTTAAAGCCCAGCCTGTAATTTATACCAATTAAATATGAATTTCTGGGGGTTGGACTGAGGCATTGGTATATTTTAAGGTTTGCAGAATGTAATGGTTAATTTTAAGTGTCAACTCTCAACTATATCCTGAGATACACAGATATTTTGCTAAACATTATTTCTGGGTGGGTCTGTGAGGGTGTTCCCAGATGAGATTAGCATTTGAATTGGTAGATGGAGTAAAGCAGATTTCCCTCTCCAGTGTAGGTGGGCCTCATCCAATCTCTTGAGGGCCCCAAAAGAATAAAAAGTCAGAGGAAAGGAGAATTTGCTCTCTCTGCCTGAGTGTTTGATCTGATCCCCTGCCCTCTGACTGTGGCTTACGTCAGTTCTGGAAACTACACCCCTGGATTTCCTAGTTTCCAGCTTATATTTAATATACAATATATTTAATATGTTTAATATCAATTACATATGTTAAAGCAATTACATAATATTTATTATATATCTCCTATTGGTTCTGTTTCTCTGGAGTACCCTGACTAATATGGTGCTTCCAATACACTGTAAATATTGAGAACTACTATATATGTTAAAATACTATGGCTAAGGTATTACAAAAGTGGATGCCCTGACAGTGCAGTTCTGCTTCTTGACTGGGCAACTCAATGAGGATAAGTAGCAATGTAAATTATTTTTTTCATTTTAAATGGTGGCCAGTCATATTTATATAAACACTTTGAGAGGCTATAAGACACTAATTAAAAGAACTTATAGGATATAAGCACTAAAACCACATCGACTCGCCACTCAGTAGAAGGAATTCTAGGCCCAAGATATAGAAACCTCCATACCTGAATCATTGGAAAAGATGTAGAAAAGACTCTAAAACGATTGAAATTTTCAGAGATCCCTTGTGACCCTTTTGGAGGTCATGATATCAGGACTCACTGTCCCCTGAGTCTTGTTTTGTAATACAGAGAGGGACCCACAGTTACATAGTAAATTGACACCTGAGACTTGGTTTTTTTTCAGCTAGAAGTGGAAAGGAGAAATATCTTTCACTGAAGCAGAGAGTAGAGGTATAAGTGGGGAAGACAAGGTAAAGAAAGAGAAAAGAAAATAATCCATTTAGAGAAGACTTGCTCTTGGGGCAAGCCCTGGACATATAGTCATTTATATATCCTATTTCAGGATACATTGCATGCTTTACTGTAAGTAAGCATTTAATGATTTGTCTTCCACATACTTTGCTTCATTAAAGAGATTCACTTCTGCTGGCATTTTGTTTCATGGGATCCCAGGCCCTTAGCATAGTCCCTTAGTAAAGTATCTGTGGAATGAATCAGTCAATATGTCCTCAAACTCAGTACCCTTCTCAAATCAGTTACCTGCTTTATACCATAACTGAGATTATATTATCATAGTGTTAGGACTCAAAGGGAAATACGATCTCGATTTTAGAAGTTGACGTCATCTGTTTTATCACCTCATCCAATGTAAGAATTCATGCTATAAAAGTACTAGTAATCTGGCCTCTGTTTGAGCACTCCTCGTATCTTGAATGCTCTACTTGGTGAGTTAAGTCATCCAGCATACGAACAGCTATAATTTCTACAAAGTACTTCCTTATAGTTGCCTTCCTGAAGCATGTCACCCATTGGTCTTAGCTTGACCTGATGGCACTACAGAGAAAAATATTTGAGTTTCAAATACCCATGTTTGCACTTCACATCTTTGTAGTCCATTATCACACAACTGAAGTCTACTTTTCTTCAGGAAAACATCTAATGTTTTTTCCTAAAAATCCTGTGAAAGTATGTCTAGGCCCTTGCGCATCTTGTTTATTGATGTTTGTACTTGCTTTTGTTTTCTAAAATACTCCCAAAAAGGCAATGCTCAGAACTGGATCTAGTGCTTCTGACATGGTCCTTTTGAGACAGAATGAGACAACATATGCAAAAAAGGAAATCTATATTTCTATTAAGTATAATTGTCTAATTCTTATATCATAAAATCTGCATGTGTTTGTTTCAAAAATAAAAATACAGAATAGTATAAATATACAATATTTTATATAATAGAATATAGATATAGAGTAGTATGGAAAAAACCCCCTGAAGTCATTCAAAATAACCCATTACCCAAAGAAAAGTACTTTCAGATCCATTCATCTCTGCTTTTTATCTCCCTATATTGTGTGTATGTTCATTTGTGTGAACATCACACAAACATACTAATATATACACATAGTTTAACGTAAATAAAAACATAATGTTTTAAACCCGTTTTAAAATTTAATGTAAGCATTGGACATTATTACATAGTTATAAATTTAATTCTGCATCAAAGTTTGCAAACTCTTGGCTGACTAGTTAAATTCAGCCCGTAGACATTTTATTTCCCACCCCCCAGTCCCACCCCCGGGCCTGCACAACATCTGAAAAGCCTAGGCATGTTGCAGCTTCTCCTGAAAAGTGGACAGTCTGGTGATACTTGGTGTGCAGCCTTACCTGGATGTGGGGGAGGTTGAAGCGCAGGTACATCTGATGCCCTGGGAGGTGTTCTCCAACGAGAGCTTCATCGTCAGCGTTTCCTGTTTGATGCAAACAGCCTGCCAGAACAGCCCCTCCTGGGTGAATTTGTGTTCCCGGAACATGATCATTTTAATAGCTGTAGCTCTAGGCAGTGGTTGTATACCACCATTCATTTCATAAATCCCCTTTCGGTAGACCTTAATGTTGGTTCCTTGTTTCTCCTATTATAAATAGTGTTGCAGCAAATATCTTTTTCACCCAGTTGCTTGATAGTCTTATGATGAGCTCCCAGACTAGATGTGGAATTGTGTGGCCAAAGTAGACTTCGAGGTCTCAGAACTTGTTTTAGTCTTTTAAACATCACGAGAACCACAAAAACAGCCTTTATTTTTCACTGGCACTCTGTTAAGCAAACACGTGACCACTCTATATGTAAAAACAATTTTAAAAAATAGAGTTGTTCAAAAATACATAGTAATTAAATTAATATTTTATGGTAGAAAAATTATAAAATACAGAAAAATGTAAAGGAAAAATATAAATACACTTGCAGAACTCTGAGATAAATATTATCTTTTCCATTTTTGCACTTTCCCACTTATATATGCATATATATTTATATAAACATATATATTTACATATATTTTATACATACATTATTTAATAAGGATAAGATATACTGTTTATATAATTTTTATTTCTAGTACCTTTTCACCTAATGTTATCATGACAATTTCCCACATGATCTAATATTCCTCATTTAGAAAATTTAAAAATTATTTAATATTTCAACATATGATATCACTTATTTAAACAATACCCTATTGTTGGAAACAAATTATTTCCAAGTTTTTCTTTTTTACAAATAGTATTCCAGTTAATGCCATGGTACCTAGATTTCTGTGAAATCCTTAGAATAAATTTCTACACATGTACTCACTAGGTCAAATATCCAACTCGTGCAGACAATTTTTAAAAAATCTATATTCAGACCTTTACATTCACAACTATATTAAGTATATTGATTTCATTTGTTTTGCTCTTTTGTTTTCACCCTGTTGATAGATAGGTAGGCAGATAGAGAGAGAGACAGGCATTTCTTTTCATTTAATACGTCTCTCATTGATCTTGTTGCCTCATGTCTCTGCCTCTTCTAAATATTTTTGCACAGTTTTGGCGTTAACTGGGTGTTTTGCCAAAAAGTCAGTTCAGTGTTCCTCAGATAGTTGTTCAATACTGCCCACCTCTTCAGGTGCTGAAAAAGGAAATTCTAATGATTTGTTAACACTTGTTAATATAGATAAGATTAAGGCCCCAATTTTCTTATGAAAGCTTACTACTTGGGGCTGGTTTCACAGAAATATCATAACAGTATATGCAGTCAAGTTGCACTGATATTCCATATGAGGAAAGAAAATCTGTGAAAGGATTTAAATATGAAAATAATTATGTAAATGATAAGTATTATTTATTATTAAGTATAATTAGAAGTTGTCAAGCAGATCCTTTTCTCCCAAAGAGCCACAAATCTTTCAAAATGAATGCTTGCAATTAATAATATTTAGATAGGGGAAAAATGAGTTTTTCTCAGCTTTTCCATCATAGCCTAGATACTGCCAGGCAAACAACTTGATAGAACCAGTGGAAGCTTAAACAGGTGATAATCTCCTCTTGCTCTCCAATTTATCACTAAATGGCTTTTCTGTGGATTGCAATCATTGAAAGGTTGTAATTGTAGCCTTCTGCTATATTTACCATTAGAAAATTTCTTTTTACATGGAGCGTGCTGTTCTAATAAGCAGTGGGTTTTTCACAAACTGGTTTATCATTCACAATGATTAGGTTCCCCCTTATTTGAACTGGTGCATAAAATGCCACTTATGTTTTTTTTTAAACTTAATTTTATTTATTATTTTATGCAGCAGGTTCTCATTAGTTATCCATTTTATACATATTAGTGTATATATGTCAATCCCAATCTCCCAATTCATCCCACCACCACCCTCCCCTCGCCACTTTCCCCCCTTGGTGTCCATACATTTGTTCTCTACATCTGTGTTCTCTACATCATGTTTTTAAATGATTTTTTCTCTTTGCCTTTCCTGTTAGTGTAACCGGAGGTGGGGTCTAGCTGCTCGCCGCTCAAAAGCAAGTAAAGAGGCAAGGTTGGTGGAAAGGAAAGTTTACTTCGTTTTGGGTGCCGGCGACCAGGGGGTGTGGGAGGGAGGACGCCTGTCGGAAGGCCAGCTCCCCGCACCCACCCAGTGAGGGGGCAAGAGCTTTTATAGACGGAGGGAGGGGGGCTACACGCAGAAACAGCACAGTCAGCTCTGACCGTCATCTTGAAATTGGTCATCGGTGGTCTGACCAGTGTCATCTTGATTGTTTTAAGTACAGTTAAGTCTTCAGTTCCAGGGTCGGTTCGTTCTCATTTCTTTGAGGCCAGTTCTCAGAATTGTGAATTGTGGCAGCTTATGTCATGCCTACAGTCTGGTCATCATGTACTTAACTTCTTCACCTAGTGGGGTTTCACACAGCTCACAGGATATGGCTCAGAATATTATCTATAGCCATTGAGGAGGAACTAAAGGTCCTTAACTTTGCTTACTGATAAATTATTATTTTGTCCTGTTTGACTGCTTTTATTTTTTGCTTCTGCATTTTCTCACTTCTCTGATTAAACTTAATTTTGGGCTAAAGTTTTTCCACAGACAAAAAGCAGGCAGAGGACATGGTTAGGGGAAAGGATCATAGGGTCCTGCTCTGTCTCATTAGGAGTCTCATTTAGGTGCATAGTTAATGTCTGCATCGCTTGGCCTCTGCTAGAAGAGGAGTGAGGTGCACAGGACGCCCACGGCCTGCTCAGAAAGCCTACAAACATTGGAAAGGGATGGCGGTATCTGCCACACTGTCAACCTGTTCTACTCGGTGTGCTACTGCTGTTACAGCACATGCTGAGCTGTCAATAAAAATCAGTCAAAGCATTCTGTGTAGCGTAGGGAGGTGTGGGAAAAGGGGTCATTCCAGTTGCATAAAGATGATGCATCTGTTTGGCAAGAGGGCCCATATTCATGTTTAATCATGTATGGAGCCTCTGTCCTCCTTCCTGGTCCCCGTTACTCATCTGTTCAGGTCTCCCTGCCTCCCTGACCGCCTCCCCCATCTTCTCAGCTGCTCATCTCTGTACTTGATTCAGAGTATCTATGAGAGTCGGCCCTGAGCTGCAGGGCCTGACCTCTGCAAAAATGGATTGGTCTGTCGTGAGCCGCACAAAACAAAACGAAAATCAGGAAACGAGTGAAAGCATCTGTGAGCTAAAGTGGAATAATTATACCTCGGTACCCTGTTTATAAAGATATATAGCAGACTTCCTGCCATATTATCACCCAGTAAGTGTACTTTTTTTTTTTCCTTTTAGTGAAGAGAGAATGCTTTTATGTCAATCTATTCATGCTTAAGACTCACAGTGCCTATTGTCTATAACTGGGAGATACAACTCGGGAAGGATATAGATGGAGTATTTGGCTTCAATAAAGTGGGTGGAGCAGGAAATGGGCCCTACACCTGGCCCTGTCTACAACGAGTGACTTGTTAAAAATGAGCATCTATACCAGGAAAAATTAATCAGCATATGTAACCATAAGGAAGGTGGAAAGTGCTGATCACATACATTGCTCAGGTGCTGTCAGAGAGATTCCGGGGCTGATGGAGGCTATACAAGCCCTAGCATCAGATGGGAACAACTCTCTCCCCCACAAGCTAGCCCGCTTTCCCCCTTCCTAAAGGCAGGCCCTTACAAATGTGGTGTCTGGGGTGGTCCTCTAATTTTCCCTAATCTGTGTGCGGCTGTGGAATGAGATAGAGCTAACGTGCAAACAAAGGGTAGTGAAAATGACATGAGCTCTGGACTGAGACAGAACTGCATCCAGATCCCATCCCTATCATTGATTTAGTTACGTAAATTAAACAAGTTCCTTAAATTCTCTGAACTGCAGTTGCCTTGTCTGTGAGGTAGGAATCAGGTCAGTCTTTACTGGGTTATTGTATGCATTATAAATAATATATATAAAAGGCCTAGCACGGCATTGACATAAAACAGACACTCGAAGTGGTAACTATTACTATAACTCAGGAAAACTACTCTGCCCAACATAGGCAGTTCTAAAGTGAAACAATATATAATAAAATCTTATTCAGAAGAACTTACAAGTAGGCAGTGGATTGGGTAGCTATATCCTATGGCTAGGTCTCAGTGCATCAATTCATATCCAAGGAGATTCTCAACATGTAGTAGATGCAACGTATTTCCAATTAATATCATCATAAGAACTAAACCTCTGTATTTCTTTGGTTTCTAAGAAATTTTCAACCTTAATAATATGTTAGAGTACTTCTGGGTTTAGCTCTTACTAAATTATAAATGCTATCATTTTATACCTAAGATGCATGGTTCACTCAGTGCAGGTGGGGGAAAACTGAATGTTTTAGACTGGCTAACTCTGGCTTGCTGAAGTTCTGGTACACGGGCTAAGTGGTGAAGTCAGTAAAGCTGATGAGGTTTCATTTCTGAATGTACTAGGACTAGGTCAAGATGCTAGTTTCCAACTGCATATATCCTTTCTGATGATGATCTTTTTTTTTTTTTTTTTTTTTTTGCTTGAGTGTAAAGATATTCTTTTCTCTGTATTTTTGAGAAAATATTAGCTTGGCTGTCCCAAGCTAACATATGACGTTATGTTAGCTAAAAACTATGACGTTATGAAAGAGTGACTTCAATGACTCAGTGCTTCCCACTTGGTAATTTCTCTCACCCTCAGGAGTAGCCTCAAATGCTAGCTCCCATCAATTACTGGATGCCCCATATTTTCCCAGCATCATTATAATCACTCCTATCAGTTCAGCACCTGTAATGAGCCAGGCTGCTTATCCATTTACAACCTTCACTGCTTTATATATATTAGCTCAGTTTGCTACCTCTTGTCCCCCTCAAGCCAATATCAAATGTTTATTAATTAGGTAAAAATGGTATTAACCGCTTACATCAGGAAGGGCAAAAGGGTATCATCTTGAGCGCCCATTTTGAATGAGTGGTAATGGTTGGCAGAAGCACTGAATTAAGAAACAAATTTAAGCTCTGTCCAGCCTTAGCGGGGAAGAATGCCGTGATTGATTAGCAATGTCTACCTTGGTTAAAAGAAAAAAGAATAGAAATAGGTCGAGTGACTTGCAGGACGGAAAGGATGGGGATTCTCGGGCTCAATTTCCTTGCTGTTTATAAGCTTCTTAGAAGACACAGGTAATGTTTCAACTTTCCATCATGTTGCCACAGTGTTCATTTCCAAATCATTTATTTCTTCACTCCTCCATTTATTCCTGCTGAGTTCTCCTGGACTCAGAAACTTCACCCACTCTATTCCCTTATGTTGAGCCTCACATACTTCCAAGTGGCTTCCAAGTGGCCTCCAAGGGTGGCCTTGTCCTGTTTATCCCGAGAAATTCCCCCAGGTTAATATGTGTCGCAACGTCTTTCTCTTTTATACTACAGAACTTGTATGAATTTGTAATTATTTGTTAGAATGTTTTCTTGTTAATTTACTGTTTCCCTCACTGAACTCTAAATTCCATGAGCCCAAGAACCGCATCTCTCTTTTTGACAAGCCACCTTATTTATACCCGGCACACACATCTGGGAAAGAGTAGACATTTAATAAATATTTGTTGAAACAGCAAATCCACTAAACTTTGGAGATTCAAACTTAATAAAACCTGGATCCTGGCTTCACAGAACTCATACTGTAGTGAAGCAGAAAGTTGATTAAGTAAATGATTATGATGCAATGTGATAAAAGAAACATAGACGTAAGGAAATATCACTGCCTGCCTGGATCAGGGGGCAGGTGTTGGGGACGCATTCTAAAAGTGATGTCAAGATTGAAGAGTAAGGAGTAAAAATGGACCTTTTAAGAAAAATCAAGCGCTGCAACTTGTGCGATTTGAATTTGATATGTTCCACCATTAAAGTTTTTTTTTAAATCAAGCAGGGTATATTAACATGCATCTGTAGTATTGCCCTAAAAGCATTTTAAAAGAAACATGGATGTCTTACCTACAGAGGCACACAATTAGGCTTTTCCCTCAAGGTATTCTTAGTGTTAACCCTTTATATTGCTTTTTACTTGATGTACCCACTAATTGTTCTGATCCAGTGGCCTTGATGAAATTTTTGGTCATTTGCAAAAGTGTCAGTGGGGATTATGTGAGCACGAGTCTTTCAGAATTTTAAGTAGAAAATGGCTCAAGCATCTCCTACAGTTAGGGTACGTGTGGTTACAGTAGAATAATTTAGAGAAGTGAAATTGGGTTTGTCTCTTTAGGTTTAAATATATGACTTGGGGATAATAAAGGAAAATCATTACTAGCACAACAAGGGATATTTAAAATAAAAGATGGTTTTAGGTACACCACTAACTTTCTTACAGCGTCAATGATAAATGGTTAGGTATTATATTGATGGTAGCAGGCGGTAACATGTCCGTTTGTAGTTGAAGCTTTTTTTAAAGCTTATTTTTATTTTTTTTTAACATCTTTATTGGAATATAATTGCTTTACAATGGTGTGTTAGTTTCTGCTTTATAACAAAGTGAATCAGCTATACACATACATATATCCCCATATCTCCTCCCTCTTGCGTCTTCCTCCCTCCCACCCTCCCTATCCCACCCCTCTAAGTGGTCACAAAGCGCCGAGCTGATCTTCCTGTGCTATGCAGCTGCTTCCCACTAGCTAGCTATTTTACATTTGGTAGTGTATATATGTCCATGCCACTCTCTCACTGTGTCCCAGCTTACCCTTCCCCCTCCCCGTGTCCTCAAGTCCATTCTCTACATCTGCGTCTTTATTCCTGTCCTGCCCCTAGGTTCTTCAGAGCCTTTTTTTTTTTTTTTTAGATTCCATATATATGTGTTAGCATACAGTATTTGTTTTTCTCTTTCTGACTTACTTCACTCTGTATGACAGACTCTAGGTCCATCCACCTCACTACAAATAACGTAATTTCATTTCTTTTTATGGCTGAGTAATATTCCATTGCATATATGTGCCACATCTTTATCCATTTATCCGTCGGTGGACACTTAGGTTGCTAGTTGAAGCTTTTTTGTACAAATAAGCTGGAGGGGGTTTTTTTTGGCTCGATTATATATTTATTCTTTTATAAGGCAGAGAGGAAGAAAGGGAGGGATAGACTAAGAAAGTATGGAGCAAAACATTTCCTTAAATCACATTTAAAATAAGGTAGAGTGTAGTAAAATACAGGAAGGTAGACTGAAAGGCAACAGTAAATTTTTTTTAAAGAACTCTTATAGTTATATTACATCACTTGACAGAGCTGTAGTGCTTTGCGTAGGCCTTTAAAACTTCCCCCAAACATGTTCATTCACCTTGATTCAGTCATGTGCACAGAAGTTCCTTGTTGGGTTGGTAAAGCAGAATCATATCCAGGCTCTAGCGAGATCCAAACACTATTGCAGTTCTGTACAAACCTGTGTGGTATGTACAGATAGAAACAATAATATGTAAACCTGTTCCCCTTTGGTACATTGATCATTTCCTAAACTTATTTCACCTGTACCCACCACCCCTCACCCCCCACACACACAAAGCACTAATACCCCTGTAAGATATATTAAATGTGTTGATTTGGATAACTAGAATTTGATCGACAGAATTCCTCCAGCAAGAGGGAGTTTTAGGTAGAATGGAAGAGAAACTCATGGAAACGCTTGAATGGTCCTTTCCTTGATTCCACAAAATGAGTAAGACTGATCGAGTCCCTTTAATATGCAGCATCCATATTGCATTTGTTCTTACATTTTATGCTGCAATTAAATACAGAGTAAAAGTTATTGAGTGAATATTAAGTTTATTGGGTAGCTGAGTTGATAATTGTATTTTATTTTTGTGCATTGGAAATCTATGTACATTTATATTGTAGGAATATGGCAATGCTCCAAGAAAAATGAGAAATTCACTGGTAATTTCCCACCCAAAGAGAGCCATTGTTAACGTTTTAATATTATACTCTTTGTGTCAGTTTGTTTTTTAGTCAAAAATGGCATCTTATTGCTTGAATTTGCATTTCACTGATTATGTGATAAAAACTCCTTTTTAGGGCTTCCCTGGTGGCGCAGTGGTTGAGAGTCTGCCTGCCGATGCAGGGGACGCGGATTCGTGCCCCGGTCCGGGAAGATCCCACATGCCGCGGAGCGGCTGGGCCCGCGAGCCATGGCCGCTGAGCCTGCGCGTCCGGAGCCTGTGCTCCGCAACGGGATTAATTTTTCTTAAGGTAACGTTGGTTACCGCCTCTCAGCTCGAAATTCACTCTTTTGTTACTTGCTCTGTGAAAAGTGCTATGGGTCCTTTTAATAGTTTTTCCTTGACCAGCTCGTGTGATGTTAGGCTTTCCTAATTGATGGCACCTGAGGAAGGTGTTGCTTCGTGATGCCCCGGTGCTTGCTGGGAAGGCTCTTGGTGGCGTCTTCAGCACCCACTCACTCCTGCAGCTCCGGGGGCGTCGTCAGCCCGGCTCCCGGGGCTCACAGTTTCTCCGGTAGTCGGCTTCAGCAGTGCGTAGAGAGAGCAGTGGACGACAGCTTCCGTCAGCATCTTCTATCAAGCAGTTTTGGAGTAGCACCTCAGGTGAGAAATCTCCCCGTGCATAGTTTTACTGGAACCCTAGAATGTGGATTTCCAGCAACTTACAGAGGGCATATTTCCAGAAAGTTCCACCATGAGACATCACAGCAGCTTCTTTACCATCCAGTGAGCCGCAGTCATGCTCTTTTCAACCGGGTCTGGACCTCGGTCCTGTGGGCAGGGAGGAGGAGGTCTTCTTTTCAACTGGAGGGTTAGCGGCTCTCCTTATTTCTGCTAACTGTGTGTTTTGGCGTTCTCTTTACTTGTCGCTGGCCATTCCTTCCTTACTCTAATCCTCTTTCATAATTAATAGTTTTTTCATTACACTTTCCGTGCTCAAATTACTGTTTGTTTTTCTTCTGGTTGGACCCAGAATAATAACTAAATAATCTAATATTAGTGTGTTATTGTTTTATTTTAAAACCCATTTTTCACATTTTTTTGTTTCTACATCATTATTTTAATGGTTTCATAGTAGTCCATGTAGTAGTAAATACTTCATGCCTATTGTTATACAGTTTATAATATATGTTTTCATTTTCACAATTGTAGACAATGCTTTAGTGAACATCTTGGTACACATCCTTTGCTCCTTCCATAATGATTTTCTTTAATTCTCAGTCATTTGGACATTTTAGTCAGAGGCAAATGATGAACACACCACGTAAAGTGCTTTATATATATCCAGGGGAATACTGAACATATTATTTAGTGCCATAGCAAAACATCAGAAAAAAAATGAGGAAATCATGATTTTTATTGTCTTCTGCCAAACTCTCATAGCAAGAATCTGAAAAAAATCTCTGGTGAAACACAACTGAAACTAGATTTGAGATTGAGCCATTAAATCCCAGTTATCACCAATCACTTCTGGCTGCTTCTGATTAAACACTTTCTTTGTGTTTACGATTGGGGAATCCACCTCATGAAAAGAATGGCAAATGGGAAAGAAGTAAATGATTCAGAATATCTTGGTCGTTCCTGGGAGAGAGTGCTCTGACAAAGCAAACGGTTTACCTGAATGTCTTAAGCAAACTGAGCTTGGCTGATTTCCTGTGCTTACAGAAAAGAACCGCTGTAGCTTCAGCTGGAAACCCTAAGCCAGTGTGGCTCAGTGGTTGTTTTTTTGACGTGCCTGCATCACAGGTATAAACAATCTGCGATGTTGAGCTAAACATACCTAAACTGCTGAGGATCTTTCGGGTTAATTTAAACCAACAGGGAATGATCCTGACTGGCAACAATAGAAGATTCTCTCCCAGCAGGAAGTGCATGGGGGCATCCCTTCTAGATCAGACATGCTTCAGAGACTGCTTCTGGAAGTGGTCGTCTTAATTGAATGTTTGTGTCTGAATGTTTGTTGCTCACAGATGTTTCTCACCAATACTGTTGAGCCTTTTGGTGGTTTCTAAAAGTGGCTATGTTAATCTCAGAACAAGGAGATACAACATATATGACGTGTAATCACACTATAATGATAAAAATAGACACATGCCATCATTGTTGTCATGGGCATTATCAACAACACAACACAATCACTGTAACTTATTGGGCACCTGTTATGTAGACAACGTGTCTCTTGTCCATGGATTAGTGTAGTTAATCCTCACAAAGCTCTTAAGAAGTAAGTACCAATAATATCCCCATTTTACAGATGAAGACACTGAGGAAGAGAAAAGTTAAGAATTTGCCTATGATCAGTTATCCATCTGTTCAGCCAGTGCACAAATTACACTGCCCAACTCCAAGATCAGGTGAGTACAATGGCCTGAGCACCATGCTTTACTGCTTCCCACATATTTAGGAGCTAAAAGAAATCAAGTAGTGGACCTTAAAGAAAATCTTCCTCTACCTTCATTCAACTCTTTTCGCTTTCATTGTGGTGGAGTCTGTGAGAGACTTAATGTATCATGTAGAATTATCAAGTTAAATGACTGCATTTTTCCCCTTAATTGACCATTTTGAATTGAATTGCTTGGATTTATCAGATTTTTTGTAATGCAGTGTGGTCTACAATAGCTATTACCAGCCTCTTTCCCACCATCACTACACCTGAAAAATAAAACTCACACATATGACATTCTATCATGTGCTTATCCAGAATTAATGCACAAAGCTGCATAAGTAAAAATCTGTGGTTTATGCACAGTTTCTTCCAGGCCAGCTGCTGTGTCTCCCAGTCACCCTAGGGTCTGCAGTTAAGGACCTGCAAGTCTAGAGAAACTGAGAGAGACGTGTTGGCTTGGCCAATAGATCTTGAGCACCTATAAAGTGCAAGGAGCTGGGTCACTGTGGTGGACTTGTCGGGGATTTAAAAATAATCAGACAGCCTAGGAGACAGGCTTTGACACCACTGACAAAAATACACTTCAATTACCAGGCAGTGAGAAAAGGAGGGACGTGGGTAGAGGAACATGTCAGCAGGGTGTGCTGCGTGTGGCCCATCTTCAAGTCTCAGTTGAATCCTACTGTTCAAATGTGGGCCACTTGTGGGAAATTCTGTACCATGAGGGTTTTGCTTAATGTTTAAAAAGTCTTACAAAAAGATGAATAGGAGACGTAGCAGGTGGCAAATCAGAAGGTTGTGTCTTGTAAACAGGGGGAGGTCAATCCAACCTCCAAATCCCAAAATATATCAATATCCCATAATAGAGAATCACTATCAGGGAACTTGCTGTTTGTTTATTAGTGGCAGCATGGCATAAAATCAGGATAATTCAGCGTTTAAAATCCCTACTTTGTTTGAATTTATAACTAGTATAAATACTTCTAAGATTATATACATTTAAATTTTTTCTGCAACAAGTTAGACAGGATCACAAATTCACATGATGCTCAAAAGAACACTCAGAAATATTTAACGAAAACCTTCATTCTAGTGATGAGGAAACTGTAGCTCAAATAAGAAGCAAAAAACCATACTCAAGCAAACAAATCTGTAAAAGAGTTGTAATCAGAAATATCCAGTTGTCCTACCTCCTAATTTTGTGATCCATCTGCTTCACCATCAGTCAAAAAATCTGATTCTTCGAAGAAAGAACTTTGGCTTGGCTTTAGAGAGTAAGATTAAAAAAAAGAAAAAACCAAACACTTAGGCAAAGGAACAAACAGCCAAAATTAAGTAAATCTGGGATTTTTTTTAAACCAGCGTTGTCTGCATTGTTATTTTGGGCTCAGAGCGATAGCTTGATGCCAAATTTAAATGGAAAGCATTATCTACTCCATATTTATAAATCTTTAGATTCTGCGTGTGTCATGAAAAATGTAAGTAAATTTTATAATAGTAAGGTGTGTGGGATTAATTTGTATTCTATGTTGAAAAGCTCCATGGTAGGCAATTAATTCATGAAACACCAGCGATTGCTGCCTTAAGGGCTACATTGCTAGATAAAATTACAGACCTCAAATCTTATTATTACACTGGTATCTATTTTTTGTGTGGTCTAGGGGAATATATCATCTTAAATTGAATATTTACCTAGTCAGTAGGCTAAGGGTATCTTCTGGGTTCTGCCCCCTTCGACTCTAGAACACATTGTCTAGTTGTGAATATTAATATGCTGCTTATATAGGTAGGTACTACTGCTTACTGTTTTCACTTCATGGCACACTTATTAAATGATACTTGTATGCTATACTAGAATAAACTAGAGGGGATCTAAATGGAGCTTGGTAAAAATTGTATAGCCTTTATATTAAACAATGATAAAGTAAAACAACTAATATAAATAAAAATTTAAAATAACAAGCCATAATAAAGTATAAAGTATTGGGAAAGATATCAAATACTTAATTTACATAATTTTCAAGTAATGCTTTTCAGGATTTTTACTGAGAAACTTGTAGTTGCTTCCACAAACATAAGTGTTTTTTGGTTTTTTTGTTTGTTTTGTTTTGTTTACCAGGTCTTATTCTTGAAGTTGTGACTGTAATTCTAATCAATGTTTTAATAACATCTATTTTTGATCGTCACATTAGACAAGAAAATTTTAATCATTTTTACGATCAAAAATTTTCAAGCCAGTGTTTTTCAAAGAATCTAGTTTCTTCTTTCTTTGGCACACAAAAACTCATTGCGGTATCATCTGATGATGTGTATGAGACTGATTTCGTTCCAAGTTGGTGGTTGCTTTTGTAAGGTATGTCCCAATAATGATGGTAGAAGGCACAGACTGTGGTAGAGCCTTCACATCCACTAGGCGGTCATATCATCTTTACATGAAGACAGAGATGGGCAGGTAACCACCTAAACCCACGCTGACAAGGTCTCCTGGGACTCCCGCCCCTGACCTGCTGTATCTTTGCTCTGGATCATTAGTTCTTGTAGCAGTCCTAGCAATCTCTTGTTCACCATGAGCATTGGCATACTCACCGCTGGCTGTTGCACAAGTTGATGCCCGCTGGTTGAATGGCGAGAGAACTTTGATGGACCCATGGGTGTGGCGTTTCTCACTGTGTCTGCCATCCGAGACCACTTTTGACCTTTTGTCTGACTCTCTCTCTCTCGGGTAACCTTCCTGGGAGACCCTAGAGAGGCTTTGTGGCTGAATGTGAATAGTTGCAGGGTTCTGGGTAACCCAGGCTGTACCAGGCAGCCCCAAGGGTTGAGGGGATCATTATCTCATGTCCCACTTACAAACATTAGATTCAGAACTGTATACCTAAGCAGACTGCTTGGTACCCTCTGATTCAGGTATGTGACTTAAAACAGCCTTGAAGAACTTTGAAAGTCATATAAAAAATGGCAAACTTCTCTATTTTACCCTTTCTTTACCTAGACTAAACCTGCAGCCTCACAGGAGCTGAGAACATATTTATTCTTTATCTTTTACTTAAGACACTCAGCAGGAAGGTAACACACTTTGAATGAAAAAGGACAATTCAAGTTAGGTTGGTGCTTTGCCTAAGCCAGAAAGGTTTAGGGAGAGAAATTGAGGATGAAGAACAAAAGAGACGAGCTTTTTTCTTTTCTTTTTTTTTAACCTCTCATGGTTTGACTTAATTCTATTATTTGAATGATTTTGAATTGATTTGGACACACCCACATTTAAATATAAGTTCCAAAATGCATTCTAAAGTCAAATGGAAAGTAATTTGTGTGGTCTTGTTATGAAAATAATTGTTTTATTCTCTGTATACTCCAGTCTCTTCACTCATTTATTCATACTTGTATTCATCTATTTACACATCATTCATATATTCACAAAATATTTGTTACTGTGGATACTATCCCTGGTATTGATCTAGGTGCTGAGCTGGAAAGGTGAAAAAGTCATTATCATTACCTTGGAGGGTCTCCCAGTCTTGAGGGGAGTCATAGAGGTTAACACATAATTATTGTACAGTTGGACAAGTATCATTATAGTCTTATGAACAGAATATCAGGAGAAAAATATTTTATTTAGTCTTATTATGTATTTGAGTATTCACCTGCCCAAGATGGAAATCTATCTAATAGAGTTTGTGCTTTTAAGGACATAATCCAACACGATATTTTTTATTTGCTGAGCTCTTTTCTCCATGAAGTGAATTAGGAGCCCAGGCTTCTTCTGTGTCCTGACTCTATTTCCTAGGGCCTCAAAGCCTTTGGAATGTAGTTGGAAGACAGAGGAGAAAAGGGTGTAGAGGCTCTGCTCTTAATCACTCCATCCCAGAAGTGGCATTCATTACCTTTGCTCACATTCCATTGACAGGGTATACATGCAGGAGGTGCTGGGTCCTGCAGCCCTGGCAAGTTAACGTCTAGCAATAGTTTTACACAGACGAAGGCTAGGAGCTCTTTGCTGAATTGCTCACATTCTCTGGACAAAAGTAAGGAAGTCTGTGGCTGTTTATCCCCTTCTCAAATATATGCTTCATTTTTTTCCATCCCTCTAACTCTAATCATGGGCAGCAATATTTCTTCAATATTTTACCCACTCACACTGTCCAGGGAGGTTTCTTCGGCACAACAAGCAAGGCACACTGGGTTTATTTTTATAGCACATTTCCCACAGTCGTATCAGATAAAATGCATTACATCTCACCAGGTGACTGCTGAGTAATCTCACAACTGTGGCTTCCATGTGAAGGGCAGAGATGATTAGCTTCCAAGGTGTTTGTGGGCCAGAATTGCTCTGCTTCCCTTAACTAGGTAGGTTAGTCCCTGTTCGAGTTCTTTGAGCTTTGTATACTGTTCCCTTGATTCACAGGAAGAAATCATAGACTTAATAGTCTGGTTGTGAGGATTAAATGAGATATTTTATATAAATTGCTAAGCGTGGCTTTAGGCACATATAGAAAGCAATCCATAATTGAGGCTCTTGTCATTGCTAATTAAGGATAGGATATTAAGCGAAAATGGAAGTGTCCTTTTTGTGGAGGAGGATGATATACTGAAACATTTAAACGTATTATTTCCTGTAACTAATTTCTAATGAGATTTCAATGTGTGCTTGCTGTCTGATTCCCCAAGAGAATGGATTTTCTCCCTCACTTTATCACATAGATATTGCCTGAATAAGGTCCTAGTACCTGTAACTGAATTCACTTTTAGGATTGCACTATCCTTTAAGAGGCAGCAAAATATATTAATAAAGAGTGTTAGTTCTAAACTCAGATTTCAAGTTCTAGCTGGGTTACTTATCAGCTGTGTGACCTTGATCAACCTGTTTCTGAATCTGTGAATGTTAGCCAGTGATATTCCTTTCTAGGGACATTATGCTGGGAATGAGATGATTTATATAAAACACTTAGCAGAGAAGATGGCATAGAGCAAGTACCTAATACATGTTACTTTAATCATGATGATTACACAGAATATTGGGATTGGGGTCAGATGACCTGAGTTTATATCTGTGTTCTGTTGCTTTTAATCTTACTGAGCCTCGGTCTCCTCATCCATAAAATTGGGCTAATAATATTCTCTTCACACAGTTGTTATGGTGATTTTAACGTATGTGAAAGTTCATAGAATATTGCCTAGAACCTGTAAAATATTAAATACATGTTAAAATTATTTTCTTTTATTTGCGGTATCTGTGGCCCTAGGCAAGTTGATCTGCCTCTCATATTGGTTATGCCTCCTACTTGGCCTGTTATAGTTAACATCAAAAAAAAAAAAACCAGGGTTTCCCTGGTGGCGCAGTGGTTGAGAGTCTGCCTGCCGATGCAGGGGACACGGGTTCGTGCCCCGGTCCGGGAAGATCCCACATGCCGTGGAGCGGCTGGGCCCGTGAGCCATGGCCGCTGAGCCTGTGCGTCTGGAGCCTGTGCTCCGCAATGGGAGAGGCCACGACAGTGAGAGGCCCGCGTACCGCAAAAAAAAAAAAAAAAAACAAGAAAACAAACCCTCAAGCAACTCTAAAAATAGTACTATATCTAACATTATTATTTAAGAAGAGGATGGCATTCTGTTCCTGAAGGATTTGGCCATTGGAATTGTGGAGGAAGACCATCTTGGGATTTGTGTGGTGACATTTCTTAAATGCATGGTATAGCATGGGTTGCTTTCATCACACAGTAGGGAAATACTAATATCTATAATTTTATAATCCCTAACCCACATTAACTTTAAAGCCATTAGTAAAGGCGAATTCTATTTTGATATTTAGTACCCTGCTAGAGTATCTCTCACTACAGAAGTTTAAAATAAGCATTAAAATAAATCCAGAAACAGATAAAACTAGCCTGTGCTGTGGAACACCATACTCCCAGGCAGTCCAATCTGAGGTCCACAGTCAAAAAAGATTTTAATCTATGAACTATGTGTAGTACAGTGGGTGTTGATGGGAGACAATGAGAAATTGACTCCTTTTTACCCTCCCTCTGTCCTGAGGTGGTTTCTATTTCAGGTTCGATCATTACACCATTATAGAGAAGCCCTGCCTATGCTAGTATTTTTCTTAGACTTTGAACAAACTCAGACACCATAAGATTTTTTTTTTTTTAACAAGGAGGGAAACCTGAGAGCTTTCTGTGGTATCTCTCTTGTACTCCTCCTGTTCTCCTATGTGGATGCCCTTCTCTATCTTATATCACTTCCCCAGTTCAAGAATCCTTCAAGAGTAGCCTCAAAGCCCATCTCTTCTTTGCAAAGTTACTTGTTCCATATTGCTTACATAGATCTCTCTTCTTCCAACCCCCTTGAAACACTGTTCTTATCTTTCAGTTGAGTGTTGAATCACAGAATTTCTATCATATTATTTAAGTATTATTTACGTAGCGCAGGGAGAGGCTAATCCTTGAAATCAGGAAATAATTATATCTTAAATTATAATTTACAGCTCCGTGGCAGTGAACACAGTGGCTAGATAAATAAAAATTTAATTAAAATGGTATGCAATGAGGGCCTTACAAAAATGCCGTTAAGAATAACATCGTTTGCATAAAGCTGAATATCTAAAAACAGCTAGATAACTATCTAAC
The DNA here is from genome assembly GCF_951394435.1 of Stenella coeruleoalba. Taxonomy (NCBI): domain Eukaryota; kingdom Metazoa; phylum Chordata; class Mammalia; order Artiodactyla; family Delphinidae; genus Stenella; species Stenella coeruleoalba. Next base: position 32,517,642 of record NC_137153.1, on the reverse strand, counting down.
TTTCCATTTGTATGTATAGATAAAGCACAAGGATTTGCCCATTAGGATTTTATTTTCCATGGTAGGTCATTTCAGATGCTTTAAGTGACCCTACAGGCATCTTTTTAAGATTACCTTTGGACCCTGGTTTTTCATCTTGGGACTGCTGCCATGTACAATCCTAAAATGTTCCGTAAAGGCTCAATCTTGCTTTTATTTCATTTGCTTTTATTTCCATTTAGTTAAAATTGCTTTTATTTCCATTTAGTTAAAATTAAACTCTCAGCTACAGGAATATCTCCCAGGACTCAAAGCTTTCCCTTCTCAGTTAAAGCGTCTAACCTGCTAGCTTCCTGAGGGCAGTGAGCTCAGAGTGAAGCTGAATGACAGTGAAACCCCAAAGTGACGTGACATCGCTTCATTCCAGAATGGGTGTTCCCTGACGGCTGCATCTAACATATGCACAAGATCTCCCTCTCGATTTGCACTTCCAACACCATTCCTAAAATGTAAGCATTGTTGGTGTCTCATAGGTAGCATAAATTAAATGGGATAGTTTTTATATTGCGTTCCACCTCCACGTAGATTTTTCTTTACTGGTTTCTACATGTGTCTCAAGTTAAAGCATTGTTTCCTAACTATCTCACTCCCTCTCCTGTTTACCCTCCTGTCCCTCACTTGCACATGAGAGCACCGTAAGCAGACACCTTTCCTAGTATCCACCATTGATCCATCCCCTATTGCCCTGTCCTCGTAGGACCTGATTTGATAGGAAAAGGTGTTCATTCTCAGATATTTACCAGCATGAGTGAGACTACCAATGCTTCATCCTCTCATTCACTGTGTTAGGTTTGTAAGAGACACATGGAACAAAAGGGGCTTAGTCTCTTTTGGCGCCCAGCTGGAAATCCACAGGGAGAGAAGGAGCAAACAGGTATGCTGCTAATTATCAAACAGGTTGTTATGATGGGACATAGAACAGGGAATGAGAGCTCACCTGGTTGGAAGCAGGTGATCAGGGGGTTGACTTTTTAATAACTTTATTGAGGTACAATTTACACACAATACATTGTTCATATTTAAAGTATACTAAATACTGTGAGTTTTAATATATGCGTAGACCCACAAACCCATCATCTCAATCAAAATACCAAATATGTTATAATTCCCAGTGTTTTCTTGTGCAGCATTCTTCTCTCTGTGCTTTACTCACTATATATTAGTTTACATTTTTCAAGTGTGGTCCCTTGTCAGTATTCCTTTGTTCAGTAAATTGTACCACCATCTGTGAAGTTGGGCAACACAAAGTCAGCCTTGACACCTACCTCTCTTTCATTCCCTTTATTCTATTGGTCTTCAAGTCCTACCGTTTTTCCCTCGTGAAAATCCCTACCATTTGTACTGCCCACGCTCTAGTGTGGGTCACTGCAGTCTCCCCCCCTGGACCACTGGGCAGCATGCTCACCGTCCCCCATCCCTTGACTTGTACTCTCCATCCATTATCTGTGGTTAACATAAAATGACCTTTGAAACATGATATACTCAGCATAAGCCTGAGTATATCACTTCACAGATTAAACCTTTAAACAGCCCTTCATAATCCTTGGAGAAAAGCCCAAAATCTTTACCATGGTTTACACAGTCTGCATATCCGTGTCCCTGCTTAATGTACGTACTCAGCGTTACAACTCAGTATTATCCTCCGGTTCCGCCTACAGTGAGCTTTATTCAGGTCATCAACTTTTCCAAGTTCTTTATTACCTCTGGACTTTTACACTTCCAATGTCCCTGCCTTTCTCTTCACTTATTTGTCTGACTCTTACTTAACCAAGTTAAATATCATTGCCCCTAGAAAACTCAGGTCTAGGTAAAATAACTTAAGCCTGATCCTCCATACCAATCTTAAGATATTACAATGGCGAAGATTCTGGTCAGCCTCCCTAATTAAAAGTAGGGCCTAGCTCATCACTTTTGCATTCCTAATACCTAGTACAGCAGCACATCTTGAACATACTAAGTGCTCTAATGCATTTGATCATGAAATAAAAGTCTATGACAGTGATCTAGACTTTATATAACAGATGCCTGACAAATATTTGAAAAGTTGAGATGAATTCAAGAAATGTTTCTCAATAACCAACGTGGATGTCACCAATTTCATACACTAATATCCATGACTTTGCTTATGACAGAGGCCCTCTGGCTGTCATTCAAAATTAATTTTATAGTCTACACAGTCCTAGTAAATTCAGGTATCAAGTTTGTTATACCAGAATATATTAGAAACAGAAAATCCAGTGGTTGAAGAGAAAAATTAATGCAGTTGTGTATAGGCACACACACTGCAGCAAAGGGTGAAGATACTGAAAAACACGGAACTGTAATTCAAAACCTCAGTAGTCTAGGGTCATTTTGTCGAGGGTCATATGATCTGATGCCATCATTTGATTGGAGTGGAGGCAGATTTTGATGTTACTAATTAAGGTGCTGATCTGATGAGGCTACTGATAATCATAGGTACCCTTGATTGTGTTCTGTGTGACAGAAATGGAGCTAAGCTCTCTTTGCATTATCTCATTAAATTCTCATAATGACCCTATAAAATTGGTATTGACTTTATAGAAGAGAAAAGGAAAGTTGAGAGAAGTTAAATATCTTGGCCTTGGCTACCTAGCTTTCAGATATGACTCTAGCCTGCTTAGTCTAAGTAGTCAAGAAAGGATTAAATTATGTTCTTTTACCGTATTTAAAGAAACAACAAAATTGTAAAAGAAGTTCATTGAAAACAGATTTTTTTCTTTAAATTTTGGATTCTCCAGGGGGATGTTTGAGTTATCTAAAATAATAAGGTAGGAACATTATTTCCCAATCATGCCAAATAAATGAAGTTTTCCTGTAAATGCTTTCCCGTGATTACATTACACTTCATGATTATCTGTAAAATTACGAAAAGACTCTAGCGAACAGTGCTTCCTGAAAAGTGGCAATAGCATGATGCTAATACTAGACAATGTATTACCCTATACGGGCTCATTAAGGGGCCTGGTTTTCATCTTTAATTGCAAAGAACATATATCCCTGAAATGAGTTTGTAGTCATTTTAATAAGAAGTACCAGAAGTGTGAATAGAATCTATCACCAGATCCACTTAGAACCCATTTATCTTTATGACTATATGTGTTATGGATCATCAGCCCATGATCATACAGACCCCCATCAACACTCATCTTCCTTATGGCAAGTGTAAAATGCAGTGTCTCTACTGGGAGATGAAATTTTTTTCCACACTTGTGAGTGATAGACTCCTATGTTCCTAAACATATTTTACCTCAACTAATTAATTCCAGCGCTGCATTAGGTAAACCTCTACTCCCGAGCTCTGTCTTTTAAGGAGTGCTCACCACCAGGTAATGACTCAGGGACAGCCCACCCCCAATCAATTCCTCCTCTCTCCCCAACTTCTTCACATTGTCTGATTCCCGACCTCCACTGTTTTTGATATATTTTACTCTCTTGGATTTAATAAATCGCCACCCCCCCCCCCAAATTCTGTTGTCCAAGTCGATATAGACTTCCCCTTCCCTAGCCAGAACCCCACCTCCATTTAGCATTTTGAAAGCCCACCAGTATGGTGTATAACCAGTACTCCCCACCAGTGCAGTCAGCGTGTCTCCATATCTCTGTTTTCACCACTTACCTTCCCCCAGAAGACCAGCAGGATTAATCTCATCATGCTTTTATTCCCATTTTACTCTGTAACTACCAAAAGTCCAAGCATTCAAGATATTTAAATACTAATTTTTATCCCCATAACCTCTTACATCTCTTGATCTGATCTAATCTCCCGTCTCTTTCCAATCCCTCACTCCCCAAATAGTTTCTGTGTATCCTTTAGAATATATAGTCTGTCATTACCAAAATTCCCAATCTTCAGTATTTTCCTTTAATGTTTCCTTTATCTTCTGACTTGAATAAAAAACTGATTTCCAGCCTTCCCTGGTGGCGCAGTGATTGAGAGTCCACCTGCCGATGCAGGGGACACGGGTTCGTGCCCTGGTCTGGGAAGATCCCACATGCCGCGGAGCAGCTGGGCCCGTGAGCCATGGCCGCTGAGCCTGCGCGTCCGGAGCCTGTGCTCCGCAACGGGAGAGGCCACAACAGTGAGAGGCCCGCGTACCGCAAAAAAAAAAAAAACTGACTTCCCCTGATGACACAGCTTTCCTTACTGTCTCCTCAGAGAAGGACAACTCTCTGTTGTAGAGCTTAGAGACTAGATTGTCATTCTCTTCCCCCCCACAGTGCTGCTTCTAAGACATTTCTCCTAATTAAAAAAACCAAAAACAAAACAACAACAAAAAACCCAAAGCCTCAGCTTGTATGAAGTATGTGCCAACAAACTGTACTATCCTGGCTGTCATAATCATCTATTAAATCTCATTCATTTCTCCTCATTCCCTGAATGTTTTTGCTTGCAGCCTCCTATTTTTCTGTCACTATTCTTGTCATTATTTTTGGAGATTGGAAAAGTCCCATAGCTCATCTGCCCGAATCCCAGTTAGGGAAAAAATCTGCTTTATGGTGATAAATCCCTCTTGATCATAATGACTTTTTAAAAATACGTTGCTGGAATCTATTTGCTAATGTGAGGTAGAACTTAAGATCTTAAAAGAAATGTGCTTCTAGTTACTTTTGGGTAAATTTTCCATATCTGATTTTTGTATTAGGACTCTTCTAATTTTTTAATACATTGGAAAATAACTGATGTCTTTCTAAGGTGTATATCTTTGATTATATTTTCTATTTTCATAAAGCTACTTGTATTCTCTACTCAAAACAGGAGTAAATAATGGCTGCACATAACTAATCAATAATCAGCCATTTTGTCCAGAGTTTCAAATGTGTTGGTATAAAGCTACCATGGTATTCTTTTGTAATTAAAAAAAAAACTCTCTGCTTTATAGCTAGTCCCATCACTATCATATTTGCCAAATATTGCTTATTTTATTGGTCTTTCTAAAGAACAAGCTTTTGGTTTTATTTGTCAAGTTTACTGCTTTTCTTCTCTATTTTTGACTTTTCTCTTGATTAATTTTTGTCCTTCCACTCTTTGGGATTTACCTTGTTCTTTTTCTATGTCTACTGTTCATTTCCTGTAGCTTCAAGAGCCATTTTCAACAACTCAGCGAGCTCTGCCGGCTGTGTCATGGCCACTTCATCATATGCCATTAAAACTTAATCTCATACACTGGGTGAAGACTCAGCAGTCTTATTTTGCTTTCAGAATTGTTCTGTGGCCTTGGATCCTTCTTCTTCTCCTAAATTAGCACTATCATCAGGGAAGATTCTAGTGGGCCTAGAATTCTAGGCTTGCCTTTCCTGCAGTTTCATAATAAAAGAAAAAACATTTCCACCCTGTTTTTGATGTTGATCGAAAATTTAGCAACACTTCTTTGCACTATATTCAAATCCCAGAATATAAGCAAGCCTTCATGCACACAGGCTCACTGAAATGTCATAATTTTAAACTATGTATGACCTTGAACAATGACCTTTCCAAATACTCCACACTCTTCCTAGATGTTCAGACTTTTTCATTCCTACAACATCTTTTACACATGGTCGATTTGTGTCATAAGTTCTTCCTCACTCCCACTTCTGAGTATATATCCAAAGGAAACATCGTCATTATTAGAAGAGATATCTGTACTCCCATGTTCATTGTAGCATTATTCACAAGAGCCAAGGTATGGAAACAACATAAGTGTCCATAGTAGATTAATGGATAAAGGAAATATGGTATATATATACACAATGGAATATTATTCAACCTTAAAAAAGAAGAAAATCCTATCATTTAAGTCAACATGGATAAAACTGGAGGACACTATGCTAAGTGAAATAAGACAAAGAGAAATAGTGCATGATGTCACTTATATGTGGACTCTAAAAAAATAATGAAATAAATCAACACTTCCCTCCCTGGACATTTTCCTCAGCAGAATCTAGCAGCCTCTACTATGAGTCTTACCTTTTTTTGTTTGTTTGTTTGTACCAGATCACAACCCCAGGGAACCTATGTATTTACCGATGTATATCTAGATTATACTTTACCATTGTTCTTTTTCTTTGCAATTCATTCCATCCACTTTTGGCATCAGAACCTCATTTTTCCTTTGGAGAAGTCCTTGTGATTCAGGTAGGCTGTGTGTCTCCTCCCTAGGCTGTGTGACTTGGGGCTGGCTAGACACAGTGTTTTATATATACTCTATATGTCTTAAGTACTTATTTCTCTGTTTTCCGTCATTTTCCCTCCACATTTTAGTGTAGTTATTTTTTAATTGACATTTGTAATCCTTTCTTTTGTTTGACTAAAGTACTGTTCAACCGATCTTCTGAGTGCTTAATTTCAGCATTTTTAATTCTAGAAGTTTCTTTTGGTTGCATTTCACAGACAATTTTTGCTTAAATTGTACATGTTGTCCTTTTTTTAATACATTAATCATAATTTTAAATAATAGTTTCATTGAGATATAATTTACTTTCCATATTATTTAAAGTGTACAATTTAATGTGTTATGCATCTACCACCACAATCAATTTTAGAACTTTCATCCACCCCCCCAAAGAAAAAGAATCTATTATAGGTCACTCACTCCCCCATTTCTCCAAACCCTAGGCAGCCACTAATATACTTTGTCTCTACGGATTTGTCTAGACTGGACATTGCATACAAATGGAATCATACAATTACTTAGCATGCTTTCAAGGTTCATCAATGTTGTAGCATGCATCAGTACTTGATTTCTTTTTATGGCTGAATAATAGTCCATGGTGTAGATATTACTATGTTTCATCTATCCATTCACAGTAAATGGCCATTTGGGGTATTTCCACTTTGGGGCTCTTATGAATAATGCTGCTGTGGTTGGATTTACGTGCAAGTTTTGTATGCAGGTCTAGATTTGTTTTTTAAATTAACAGACTATTTCGGAGCCGTTTCTGGTTTACAGAAAAATTAAGCAGAAAGGACAGAGTTCTCATACCTCCTTACCTCTCTACCCAGTTTCCCCTATTACTAATATCTTACATTAGCATAATACATTTGTTATAGTTAATGAACCAATATTGACACATTATTACTAACTAATGTCCATGGTTTACTTTAGACTTCACTCTTTGTTTTGTACATTATATGATTTTTGACAAATGTGCAATAGCCTGTATCCACCATTACAGAACCATACACAGGAGTTTCTCTGCCTTTAAAATTCCGGGCTTCACCCATCCTTTTCTCCCTCCCCACAACCTCTGGCAACCACTGATCTTTTGACTGTCTCCACACTTTTGCCTTTTCCTAAATTTCATATAGCTGCAATCATATAATATGCATGTAGCCTTTGCAGATTGGCTTTTTTTCCCTTAGCAATATGCATTTAAGCTTCTTCCATGTCTTTTCATGGCTACATAGCCTTTTCTCTTTATTGCTGACCGCTATTCCTTTGTACCGATATACCATAGTTCGTTTATCCATTCACCTGTTGAAAAACATCTTGGTTGATTTCAAGTTTTGGCAATTATGAAAGAAGCTGTTATAAACATCCACGTGCAGGTTTTTATGTGGATGTAACTTTTCAGTTCCTATGGGTAAATACCAAATAGCATGATTACTAGATCACTGTATGGTAAAAGTATGTTTAGTTTTGTAAGAAACTGCCAAGTATCCTCCTAGCAACAAATGAGAATTCCAGTTGTTCTGCATCGTCAACAACTTTGGTATTTCAGTATTTGGATTTTAGACATTTGAATAGGTGTGTAGTGGTATCTCATTATTGTTCTAATTTAAAATTCCCTGATGACATGGAATGTGTAGCATCTTTTCATATGCTTATTTGCCGTGTGTCTATTTTCTTTGTTTAATCATAGTTGTTTTGTTTCTTAACCAAGGCCTACTAACTCTTGTCCTCCTGTGTCTATTTATATTTTCTTTTTTCCTTCTTTCTTTCTTTCTTTTTTTTGTTTTTTTGATCTTTTGATCATTTAGTCTTTTTCCTGGTATGTCCAATTATTTTTATATTAAAATTGGGCTTAACTTATTTTAGGAAACTATAAAGATACCTCCACATTCAGGATGTTGTTATCGTTCTCTTGAAAAGATTTCCTTTTGCCCATGGCAGACAGTTACTATAGGGACTGGAAATCTTAGTCCATTCTCAGTTTGAGCTCATTCAAAGCCGTTTTTCACTCTGTGTGAAGGTTGCTCTATTTCTGTCTTGTCCTTCCTCTACGGGTGTTGCCCTTTGGGATTACCATGTGAACGTTTAGATTCTCCCTATTCCCAACTACCCTTGTATTTGTTAGGCTTTAAATGTAATGGTTCCCCCAGCCCTGTGAGACTCAGGATACGTGTAGCTTGTCATTCCATTAGTTGTTGCCTTTAGCTTGAGCTCTTGCCGTTTGGCTTCTGTGGTTAGAGTCTTTTGAACTCCTTGGCTTTTCAGCTCCTAGGCTGTATGAGTTGAATCAGCAAATGCCCCAAGGAGAAAAGCTGCACCAAATGTCAAGCTTGCGTCTGTGCTTCCCTTCTCTCCAGAACTTGCCCCACATGTCTCGGTGTCTCTCTAACATTCGGATGCTGGCGAAGAGATGTTTTCTTACTTTATCCGGGTTTTCTAAACTTTCTTTAGACTTCACCTGATCTTATGTTATTATTGAAGTATCATCTCAATTATCCCTAGGAAGAAAATTTACAATTTTATGTTTTATTTTTTAATTTTCTATATTACCTCAGCTTCTGTAGAGACCTTTTACCTGATTCTTCAGTCTATTTCCTGTGTTACCAGTAAGATGGAGATAGGTGGAGGCTAAGAATATTGGGGGGGAAATCACTGATGAATGATATGTCTGGCTCTTTTTGTTTTTCCTCTCCTTATTTACTCTGGCAGCCTACATTTGCCCTTCTTGATTTGACCCAGTTGCCCAAATACGCAACCCACTCTGGCAAAGACCTGACTTTACTCTCATAAATGTCTGCATGTTAGGATTAGCTAGATGATGAACACCATGCCAAAGTTTTTTGTGTGACCAGTCAGAATGGCCATCATTAAAAAATCTACAAACAATAAATGCTGGAGAGGGTGTGGAGAAAAGGGAACCCTCTTGCACTGTTGGTGGGAATGTACATTGATACAGCCACTATGGAGTACAGTATGGAGGTTCCCTAAAAAACTAAAAATAAGACTACCATACGACCCAGCAATCCCACTACTGGGCATATACCCTAAAAAAACCATAATTCGAAAAGAGACATGTACCACCATGTTCACTGCAGCACTATTTACAATCGCCAGGACATGGAAGCAACCTAAGTGTCCATCGACAGATGAATGATGAAGAAGATGTGGCACATATATACAATGGAATATTACTCAGCCATAAAAAGAAATGAAATTGAGTTATTTGCAGTGAGGTGGATGGGCCTAGAGACTGTCATATAGAGTGAAATAAGTCAGAAAGAGAAAAACAAATACCGTACGCTAACACAGATACATGGAATCTAAAAAAAAAAAAAATTGTTCTGAAGTACCTAGGGGCAGGACAGGAATAAAGACGCAGACATAGAGAATGGACTTGAGGACACGGGGAGGGGGAAGGGTAAGCTGGGATGAAGTGACAGAGTGGCTTGGACATATATACACTACCAAATGTAAAATAGATGCTAGTGGGAAGCAGCCACATAGCACAGGGAGATCAGCTCCGTGCTCTGTGACCACCTAGAGGGGTGGGGTAGGGAGGGTGGGAGGGAGGGAGACGCAAGAGGGAAGAGATATGGGGATATATGTATATGTATAGCTGATTCACTTTGTTGTAAGCAGAAACTAACACAGCACTGTAAAGCAATTATACTCCAATAAAGATGTTAAAAAACCAAAAAGATAGTAAAAAATTCAAAAGAATTGCCCACACTCCTCCAACAGATTCTCTAACATTTAGCAGAACAGAATTCACACTGAATCTGGTTTATGAGTAAAAGACAAGTCAACTTTAAAGTGGTTCACAGATGACAACATTTCTTTTCCATGTGCCTGCTTTGGAGCCATATTTCTGCTGACCACTCAAAACTTTCCTCTTGAGTATTCTGTGATATATTAGAACCAGGAATAAGGGATGTTAGTGCTGGAAGGGTCAGCCAGTGGTCTGGGATTTAATTCACATATCCTTTCTGCACCAGGCTCTTTAAGATCATTGAGTTAGCCTAAGAATTTTGAAGCTGTAGAATTCAAGACAGTGCGTTACAATATGCCAATATTACTATTCTCCTGCTCTGACATTCTCCACTGATGGACAGATGAAGGAGAAGGAAGGGCAGTCACCAGTAACTGAGAGTAAATGAAACTGGAATATTATATTTCAGTATCATTTGAGTGACTGAATTGGCTGGCAGAGTGTTCTGCAGTTAAGGGTGAGGAAAGATTAATTCTGCACATGACACCACTACTGTATTTATACAAGTCTACTGGGACAGTTGTTTACCTTGAATTGTTTTCTTCATTCATTTCAGTCAGACAGTTGTGTTGACTGATTTTCCTTTTTGATGTATGAAATGACTGACTGAATTTACCATTTAATTTCCACTAATGCACTGTAAAAACAATACATTACTTAAATTGGATTGGAAGGTATGAAAATGTTTACCCCAGGACTAGAAAGGCCAGATAAATCATAAGAAACATTTGACTGTGAGTGTTAGAAAGCTACTGAGGTAGCCATGACCTAGAAAAGTAAAATAGAGAAAGAAACTCACTGAAGTGAGAACAATATTCTGCACATGCGTTTCTAGCCCAGTCATTTAGAAACTACTGATGAAGAGCAAAAGTCTGAGAAACCAAATGTGGCTCCTAAGAGGTAGAAAAGCCAGTAGATCTTAGGACAATGTCATAGGACTAAGGAAACCAGAGTTGGAATTGAGAAATAACAAGGCAGCTAGAATTTTAAGGACCAAAATCACAGAGAGCGTAAAGATTCAGAGAACGGAGCTGGATTCAGCAACAGTGTTCCCTTGCAGTATTTTCCATGTATAATAGGTAGACAAGACAAGATGCTAAGAAGTCAAACAAAAGCTAACTGAAGTCAAAGCAAAGACTTAGTTGGCTCATAATGCTGAAGAGACAAAATTGGGGTTCAGAACCTATGAAAGATTTGTGGCCCAATGGAAAACTAATGATATGAATTAGGACATTGGAAGTCTCTACATGTGTGTGTCTGTGTGTGTCTGTGTGTGTGTGTCTGTGTGTCTATGTGTTAGGAAGGTTGATGCAACATCTACATTGAACCTTATAAAGAAGGAAAATGAGTATGAAGTTGGTCCAGTGACTGAGGTGATCTTCCCCTCTGCTCCCTACCTAAGAATAGGAAATTCTCTCCTCAAGAAAATAGTTGACCCTGGAACAATGTAGGGGTTAGAGACGCTGACTCCCTGTGCAGTCAAAAATCCCCATATAACTTTATGGTCGGCCCTTCTTATCTGTGGTTCTGAATCTGAGGATTCAACCAACCACAGATCGTGTAGTACTGTATTACTTATTGAAAAAAAATCCATGCATAAGTGGATCTGTGCAGTTCAAACCCAGGTTGTTCAAAGGACAACTGTAATGTCATTCAAATTCTCTACAACTTGTCATATCCCAAGTCTGGTATTCACTGAAGAACCACCAAGACTACCAAGAAAAGGAGAATTAGAATAAAAAACAAAAAAGAGTCAGAATCATAGATGACCTAAACGTTCAAGTTCATACATATTTTGGTAAATATTATCAAGTTCAAGAAAATAGATGACAAGGTGAAGAATTTAACTTGACAACTAGAAACTATAACCTGATTGAAGTTGAACTGATAGAATTAAAAATTATACGAAATTTAAAACTCGGTAGTGGATTGGACACAGGTAAAGAGAGGTAAGTGAACTGGAAGATAGAGTAGTAACAATATTAAGACTAAAGCATGGGAAACGAAAAGAATAAAAAGTACACAAAAGCGCATTTGAGACATATGGGCCACAATAAACATTTTTATCATATGTGTAAACTGGAGTCCAAAGAAAAAAGGAGAGAGAGATTGGTATGAAAACAATATTAACAGCTGAGAGTTCTCTAAAACTAAAAAGAATATATGGAGCCTTAAATTCAACAAGCACTAAAAAAAAGCAACAAGAACAAATACAAAGAAAACCACACCTAAGATCACCACAGTACAATTCATGAACAGCAAAGAAAAACATGACATCTTAAAAGTAGCCCGAGGAAAAAGAGAGAGATTACTTTCAAAGGAACAATAGGATTAAGATTACAGCTTACTTCTCAGCGAAACTGACTGGATACTAGAAAATAATGGAATAACATTTTTAAGTGCTAAAAAAAAGAACTGCGCATTGGGAATTCTAGAGGCAGAGAAAATGTTGTTTGGAAGGAAAGATGAAATAAGGAAATTTGCAGACAAACAAAATTTAGAAAATATGTTCTCATCAGAACTGACTGAATTAAATTCTAAAGGGAGACCTGCAGGCAGAAGGAAGATTATCACAGATGAAAATAAGGACTTTATAAAGAATTATGTATAACAGAAAGGATAAATAAGTGGATAAACCTAAATAAAATCTAACAGCAAAAAAGAGTAATAATATAATATATCAAACATTAGAATGCATTTAAACAAAAGGAAGAGGAAAAAGTAGTAAAAGAAATTTAAGATCTCAGCATTGCTTGAGAAGAAGTAAAAGAGCTAATAAGTCATGGTACATGTGTAACTGCTACTTATGTAAAAATAACAAGCTAATACAAGGGAAAATGGAATTTGAAGAAATCTCAAAGGAAGAAAGAAGAGCAAAAGGAACATAACAAGGTGGGACTAATAGTAAACAAGGAGTAAACGGTCTATAAGAAAATACATTAACTGTAAATACTGAAATTAAAGGACAAGGATTATTGAAACAAACCAAAAACCTAATTCTATGCCACCTACAAGAGACAAGAGTCAGATTGAAAATGAAAGGATTCAAAAATTATGTCATAACAACAATAAGTAAAATTGAAGAAGATTTTTTAATGTTAACATAGATTTGAAAGCAAAAAGTATCACTGGCGTTAAGGCAGGATAATAAAACCCACTGTTACTTTACAAGGAATATATTATAAGTCTAAACTTCAATGCAATATATGAAGGGAAATTCCAAAAATCTAAGTAGAAATAGAAAAATCTAAATTACCTAGATCAGTAACATAGGACCACAACAACAAATCAGCAGATTATAGAAGATCTGAATACCATCATTAAAAACTTTGGCCTAAATTTACATAAAACACTGCACCAACAATGATGGAATATATATATATTATGCATAAATTTTTAGGTGCACATGGCACATTTATAAAATTGACTATATTCTGGTTATAAAACAAGGCTCTGAATAAGCAAGAAATTTAAACCTATATAACCAATATTTTACCAAATAGTTAGATATTAAAAACATACTTCTGATCATTATGTAGGTCAAAGATAAAGTCGCAATGGGAATTAGAATTTTATTAATTGAATGATAATGAAAATATGCCATAACAAAACCTGTGGGTTGCAAATAAAGCTGTGGTCACAGCGAAGTTTATGTATTGCAGTTATACTCTCTAAATGTAAAACGGAAAGGAATAAAGCAACTAGAAGATAACCTATCACCCTGAGGTAGGCAGCTCCTGAACTGTACCTGGTGGGGAAGGCAGGGCAGAACTTCAGGAGGCCAGCTGAGAGCACGGTGAACACCATGTCAGGAGCAGTCTCCAAGAAAGAGAATTTAATGTACAAAGGGATGACTAAAATATATTTAAGACCTAGCACCCTGACCCCTCTTAAGGATGACTTATGTTGCTGGGGAAAAAATAAGAAGTGCTCGATGTAGAAGGTGAATAGCTTTATAATTCCCAGGAGAATCTTGGTACCAGGACCACACAATGAAGAACTTGGAGTCCCCGTGGCTGATCCAGCAGAGAGAAAAGGAGAAACAGAGATGCGAGAGAAAATAAAGGGAACTCTTGGTGCAATTTGGTGCTGCTGCAGGCCCAAGTCCAGGTATGTGCTCTCTATCTCCACATCTTAAATAAAAGCCACCATGTTCCTCAGTCTTTCAGGTACTTAGAATTTCTCTTTAGAACCTGAAAATGGGGTCAGGTCTCCTGTCTGCATTGCTACAGTACAAAATAGAGGCAGGATGTTTGAAATAGTTCTCCATCTGGCAGAGGAGGCCTTGAAGCTGTGAGCCACTCGCTGCAAACCAGCAGGACATGAAGGATTCTTGAGCAGATCTGAAGCTACTGGGAGGCCTTTGAGGAGTTAAATCCCATAGTAAATACTGTACCTTCAATGGCCCTTTCTCCCTCTCTGTCCAGTCTTCCTCCACTCCCGTGGGGGCCCAAAGGGGTTAAATGAGCACTCTGATGTAATCAATATAGCAAATTACTGGTATTTTCTATGGATTACTGAGATCATAAATGCCCTATATACAGTATTATGTAGAAAGCAAGAGAGTTGATATAATACTTATATAAAACCGTGAAGGTGGAACTATCGTCCTTGGTCCTTACCATATAAACACACACACATAGACACACACACACACTTAATGGAGATTGAAAATTTACTTATTTATTATTTTCCAAACCAATAGATGCACACCTAAATCTCCAATGGTAATGTCTATGATAAGCTTTTTTAGTCAGGGTATCATATGTAGACATAGCAGTTTCAATTCAAAATCAGGCTACCACCTGTTAAATATACAGGAGTCCATGTTTATGTGCCATGATCCATCACTGTTGTGCTAAAGCCATGTAAGCAAATTAAATGGGGATATCTAGGAATCACAACTACTACATTTTTCATATCTTTGACAGTAATACACATCTCTTCAATAATTCCAGAAATGCAGTATTGCTGTTGATTTCAAGCTTGTTGGAATGGGAGACAAGTTCAGTTCAGTTTCATTTGGCTTTCCTACACAAATTTGAAAAGCAAGACAAGGGGTGTTCTATCAATAACTGTGTTTTTTCCACTTATATATCAGGAACGGGATAAATATCCACAAATTTCATTATGAACCAGTGAGCACACTGTGAGTTGGGCTTGGGTCAGAACTCAGCTTATCACCTGACCTCCATATCTCTCATGCTAACAACTTGAGAGGGTATCATTTCTGTTTAATAGATGTTATTGATACCTCAGACCACTTATCTAGATGTTTTTGAAGTGTCTGAATGTTACCCCAGGTCAGTGTCAGATTCAATAATTCAGTTGCTGATTCAAGACTCTTATAAGATACACATATGCATGCGCATGTGCGCACACACACACACACACACATCCATTCATTCATCTATCTGTCATCTACCTGTCTATATCTATAAATATTTTTTGACATAGCATTATGTGAAAGAAGTGTGAGAACATTTCCCAGTTTGTGGATTTTCAATTTTCCCTTGTGAAGACTGAGTTGCTATATTTATAGAAGCTTGAGAAGCTGGAGTTACTAGGTCTTAATGATTCATACATTTTATCATAGTAAATATCTTTTAATCCCTGATAGTATTTTTGACTTCTTTTTCTGATATTATTATAACTAAATCCATTTCTTTTTGATCAGTATTCTCCCCTTAGATTCTTTCTGTCACTTATACTTCAGACTTTCTATGTCCTGTTTAATTGGGTATGTCATAAATAAATAATAATAATTGTCTGTTTAGCTAAATTAAAGCTTACGTTTAATGTATTTATTGTGATTTTAATTAGCCCTTCAAATTCTTGGGTTTCGCATCTGTGGATTCAATCAACTTGGATTGAAATTTCCATTCATTTTACTACTACATTTTATATGAGGGACTTGAGCATCAGCAGATTTTGGTATATGCAGGGGCTCCTGGGACCAATCCCCCTCAGATACCAAGGGATGACTGTAATCTTCTGCTGTTGGATAAGTACTTTATAAATGTCAATTAGATACAGTTGATAATGATGGTGGTTCAGTTCAACTGTATGCTCACTGATTTTCTGTAAGCAGAATCTGTCAATTACTGATAGAGGTCTGTTGAGATCTCCAACTATAATAATAGAGCTGTTTATTTCATCTTGCCATTCTGTCTGTTCTTGCCTCACTTATTTTGGTACTTTGCTGTTATGCACATACACATTAAGGATTAAGTCTTCTTAGAAAATTGACCCCCTTATCGTTATGTAATGCCTCTCTCTATCCCTGATAATTTTCCTTGTTTGAAGTCTGCTTTGCCTGACATTAATATAGCTACTCCAGCTTTCCCTTCATTAGTGTTGGTGTGGTATAGTTTTCTTCATCACTTTACTTATAATCTATGTCTTTCTTTTTAAAGTGGGTTTCTTGCAGACAACATATAGCCAGTTGTTTTTTTTTATCCCCTCTGTCATTTTCTGTTTTTAATTTTTATAGTTGCATTTAATCCATTCACATTTAAAGGGATTATGTGTATAGTTGGATTAATCTCTCCCCTTTCTGTACTGTTCTCTACTCATTGCACTTCTTATTTTTTAATATTCTACCCTTTTCTGCCTTATCTGGTTTAATTAGGCATTTTATATGATTCTGTTTTCTCTCATTTCTTAACAAATCAGTTATACTTCTTTTTAAAAAATGATTTTAGTGGTTGCCCTAAGGATGGCAACATGAATTTACAACATGTATTTACAAGTCCACTTCTAAATAAGTCTATATTATTTTATGAGTGTGTAGGTACCTTAAAATATTTCGTATTCATCCCTTCTAACATTGATGTCACTCATTTCACTTATCAATAAGCTATACTCATCCAATATATTGTTGCTGTTGTTAGTTTGAACACTTATATTAAATCAAGTAAGAAAAAGAAAAATAAAAGGGTTTATTTTACCTTTATGTGTTCCTTCTCTAATGCCCTTCATTTCTTTACATAGATCTCAGTTTCTAACCTGCATCATTTTCTTTCTCTAAACTTTAAAAAAATTAAACTTCTTTAAACATTTTTTGAAAGGCAGATCTACTGGTGAAAAATTCCTCATTTTTGTTCATTTGAGAAAGTCTTTATTTCTCCTTCATTTTTGAGGAACAATTTTCCTTAATACAGAATTCTAGCTTGGTGATTCCTTTATTTCAACATTTTAAATATTTCTCTCCACTCTCTTTTTGCTTGCATTGTTGATGACAAGAAGTCTGCTATAAATCTTATACTTCTTTCTTCATAGGTAAGGTGTTGTTTTTCTGTGTGTGTGTTTCAAGATTTTTTCTTTGATTTTCTGTAGTTTGAACACAACATGCCAGGTGAAAGTTTTTTTATTATTTATCCCACTTGGACTCCTCTGAGTCCTTGATCTATGGTTTGGTGTCTGTCATTATTTTTGAAAAATTCTTAGCTATTTTCACCTCACAAATTATATCAGTATTGTGAACTGAAATCCCATGTTTTTTATTACCAATTCATACTCTCCTCTAATAAGCCATTCATCATAGAAGACCTGCCACCTTACACTTCCTCTAGATCCACCTCTGCTGAGACCATTGCATCAAAGTGAGAACTAATCTCGAACCGATTTTTCCAATTTTCTCTTTGCGCAGTGCTGAGTAGTGGGAACTTTAATTGTAACTGATCAATTTTTGTCTTTTATATAGTGTGCAGAATGTTTATTTGCACAAAACATAAATAACGTGTGTATATATATGTGCATGTATATGTTATATATATGTGTTAGTGTGTGTGTGTGTGTGTGTGTGTGTATATATATATGTATATATATATATATAAAAACGTTATGATTCCTTGCTTGGAAGGATGGAATCTAGGGCAACAAGAAAAGGGGGAGTGATACATGGTCTTCCTCTTAACTTTACCTTTTTTTCTCTCCTTTTCTTTTTTTACCTAAGTTATTTATTTAATTCATCTCCTGCTACAAGAAAAGTGATGGAAAATCAGTCTACTGGTCATCATTTGATGCAAATAAAGAACATGGGCTTAAGGTCCTATACATTTTACTGGTCCATGTGCAAGAATAGTCCAAATCTGAGCTGTGGTCCATGATGTAGAACAATGGTCCAGGTTTTCTTTATTCATCTTCATTGCAGGTCAGAAGTGGCTTCAAATGAGGGTTATGGAATAAAGAATGGTTACCATATCTCTAGGAAAAGGGCTTGGACCTGACGCAGAGATGGGGATAGACAAAAACTTGGGTTCTTATGTTTTCTCTGGTGCAAACAGGAAGGCATTCAGCAAGCTGACTCCCACCCTGGGGAACATGACAAAGTAAATAGGGGCCTTGAGGCACCTCTAGACATGGGAAGCCCCAGATGTGGTTGGGACATACCTAGAACCCCAGAAACCCAGAGTGTAGCCACCACTCCATTTTCGACCTGATTCAAAGCTATCATTGCCTCTTTATTATTCTAGAGATTATAAAGAAATTATTATTCCTGATTAAAAACAGAATTATCAAATTTAAAATCATTGTGATAGCAGTAAGCAGCAAGTTATATTCCTTAGAAAATCAATGCAATGAAATACATACTCGGCATACATACATACTCAATTTTTCTCAGAATTCAGAAGAAAATAATAGAAACTAGGTGTGATGAGAAAATAGTTAAGTGAAAGAA
Organism: Stenella coeruleoalba; assembly: GCF_951394435.1. Lineage (NCBI taxonomy): Eukaryota > Metazoa > Chordata > Mammalia > Artiodactyla > Delphinidae > Stenella > Stenella coeruleoalba. The sequence continues at coordinate 32,498,978 of NC_137153.1, read as the reverse complement.
GGTGGAAAATAAAATCCAATCTACAGAAAATTGTAACTTCATGAAACAGTCACTTTTACAAATTACAAGATTTTTTTTTAATCCAGAAAGTGACATAGTTATTTATCAGTTACTAGTTTCAGATTCCTTTCAACATTTCTGAAGACACAAGTCAAGATGAAGCTGATAATTGCCCAATATTTGATCTGATAAAAACATAATGCTGCAAACGAAGGAGAACTTTCCTCTGGTGATTGGTGGACTGAGGGGGGAAAAATGAAGCACGTTTTCACCTCATGGAACTGAGAATGCATGAAGAAACGTTGATAAAATATTTGATTAACTTAACCACAGATGTTCACAAACTGAGTTTTAAATAGATATTTATGGTTTTCCAAAGCAACCGAAGCAGCAGCCCATCTTCATGGGATCAGCTAGTGAGTATCAAAATTATTTAATACACTCTATCCCCTACTGTCAAAAGTGAATACACTCAAGTGCTTGGCATTCTGTAGAATAGTGGTTAAGGAGAAACTTGAAATGCGTTTTCTCTTGTCCAGCAAGTTAACATTTTCTGTTAGGTTTCTGTTTTCTCTCGAAGGACCTACTCTTCTCTTGATGGTAAGTTATTCTCTTTAAGGACACGCTGTCCCCCCGCCCGTCCCTTCAACTACAGTAGTATGCTTTATCCAGAGATTTCTGTAGGGCACAAATATCATGATATGATAATGCAAAATACATATGTACATTTTAGTTAGCAGATGGTTTGTCTCCTTATATAGATTTTAAAATACAAATCAAAATAAAATTCAGTTGGAATAAGGACTTAAATATATAGAGCATAAAATTACTGAAATAATACAGGAGATAACAAACTCTGAGCTACACAATAAAAGCAGACATAATGATTTGGTTAAACACCAAAAGCTTCAAAAAGTTTAAACAAATCTCAACATAGAGAAATAACTTCTGCAATGCAAAATAATCAATATAGGGGCAAGAGATTTCATTAAAAAATAAAGGTAAATATTATATTGAATAAATGCCAGGAAGAAGAAATTCAGGAAAGGAAATGTAAAAAATGTGATAAATACAATGAAATGCTCAAACTAACCAGTGTTCAACAAAACAAAATTTAAAATAAAAATAATGTGAATGTTTTGTCTATACGTTTAATTCATGAAATTTGTTAAATGTAAACTATTCAAATTGATGGAAATATAAACATTGGACTAATATTCTGTATTGTTTTGGATTCTATTTGATGGTAAGATTTAGAGACTTTTTCATGTCTGTTTATAGATTTATAACTTTTTCAAAATACCTTCATAGCACATATTCTGGATTCTTCATAATTTATTTGCCATTCTTATGGGGATTTCAAATTGTCCTCACTTGGTTGCTATGCCAGCAATTCTATACGAGAAAACCTTATCCATACAATTTGGTTTCGATGTGTTTTCTTAGCACTCATTAATTCTCCTGAAGAAACCTGCTCCTTTTCCCAAACTTTAATTCAGGAAACACAAGGATAGTCACCTAATTTTAGAACTTTGTTTTGTGTTATTGAGATCTGTATTGTTAATCCTATGATCTCACGGTTCTTCCTCAGTTTGGTCATATTTCCTTATGCTAACAAAATCTTCTTTTGAGAGGTAAAAAAATATTTTTTATTCTTACTGAAGATGCACTTAAAATATTTTTCATTAATTTTTACTTTTGTTGTTGGCATCAAATTACTGAGTAAAGGGCAAAAGAAACAACTTTATTCAGCCATATATAATTACAAATCAGTTTGTTGATATTTAGTAATATTGGTTCTTATTATCCATTATCCTAAATTAAAATTTAGTATATTTACAGACGCTCAGAAACACTAGGAAGTTAAAATTACATATTATTTCTTTGCTCTTGAAATTACATTTGATAAGCTTTTGTATTTTCTTAAGGAACAATCTGTGTCTTCAGCACTTTTTGATGTAGCATTACATTAAGAACATTTTCCATGTTATTAAATATTTTTTGAAAGCATGTTAATACCTACAAAACATTCCGTCTTATGCAAGTACCACATAATTTATCTGTGCCTTTATTACTTGATATTAAATGTGTTTCTATCCCCAAACATTCTATGAAAGCATTCTTGCACATTAATCCTTGTTAATTGCTTTATTTCTTTAAAATAATTCTTATAATGCTATATAAGTAAAGTATGCTGTGGGCACTCAAAACCATAGAGAAAACAGTACATCTAAATGTACTAGTGTTTAAGAATCATAACACATCGAGGGGGATTTTAAGTGAATGAACCTAGTGATTAATTTTAAGAACATAAAACTTGAGACAACCAGATATTATGTGCTCCCTAATGTGAAGAAATAAGAAGTGTAGCACATCAACTATGAAGAACTCTTACCAATCAAATCTGAATCAAAACTGTAGTTCCCAATCACTAATTTGTTAAAAAAGAAAAACATGAAAATCGGAGAAATATGTTAAAAATAAAACAGGAATACACACAGAAAAATGCAAAATTTTGTTAACTCTACAAGGCAAATGACCACCCACAAGGAAGAATAAACGTCATGGAAAAAAGAGAGAGGGACAACCTATAGATTTAAAGACAAGAGAATAATCAACCAAGCTATCAATATTCTGAGCCCTGTTGGGATTCTGATTTCAATAAAACAACTTTGGAAATAAATTATGATACATCATGCAGATATATACACTGACTAGATTTTTTAATATTAAGGGTTTATTGTTAAATTTGTGGGTGGATAGCTGGAAAAGCTTTTGTCTTATTTTGTATTTTTTTAGTCCTTATGCTATTTTTTCCCCGATGAAATGTTATGTTTAGGATTTTCATCTATACTATTCAGGGGTTAAAGTAACTCTGAAGTAATCCTAAAGTAACCTTAAAGTAATCGTGTTTGGGGCAGAGCCAAAACACGATTGGACATATGTTGATAATTATTGATCTTCTCTATATTTACATATTTTTTGAGAATTTAAAATACCACAAAAGGGAGCAACAGGAAATGAGTTTACTATTTCGGTGGGGAATAGATAATACATAGATATATATATAGATAATAGATAATACATAGATATATATATAATAGATAATACATATATATATATATATATATATATATATATGGTTTATCCTGAAGAGATTTGGGAAAGGAAGTGATATGATGGGATTCACAAGTGAGAGTGCACTCTTATGAACATGGACATGAATTCATCCAGGAGCAAGGAGACCATTAATACCTTCCTCAATTTCTATAATTCCAGTCCCCTCTCTGTCACACTCTTATGGGCTATAATTTCTCTACAGAATGATAATAGAATGATAAAGAAAATAAGAATGAATTAAAAATGAGATGTGAAAGCCAAAGGGACACCTTGGTAGAGGCAAAGAAGCCCTCGTTTTGCAGCAGGAGTGCAGAGAAAGCCAAACATGAGGCCTGAGATTTATTAGTCTGTGCGACTAACTTCAAAGGAGGTTAAACTTGGCAGATTTGTTATACCAAGGGCATTGCCCCCATTGGGAAAATCTGAAGCTTTAACACACAGAATCTAGACATGCGGATGATTGCTTCTGAAGATTTTGATTCTTTTGATTCCTCTGACTCTTCTAAGCCTGCAGAAGTGTTCCATTCCTTTTTGCTAAGAGCAGTCATCTCAATAATCCTGAGAGGCAGCAGATATACCACTCAAGATCTGCCCTCACTTTCCCTCCTGGCCACTTGGCTTATACCTAGGTTTTAAGTCACAATATCAAGCAACTGAGGATGCACTTGGCTTCATAAACAAAGTACTGTAATTTAAAGATGCTGCAAATCTATCTGACATGTATCAGTAGCCATCTGGGATGTATGAGTGGCACTGTGTTAGAAGATTCTTTATCAAAGGGACTGGAACATAGAATTGGAAAGGGAAGAATTTATTTACCTGAGAATATTCTTTGGAGATAAAGGATTTAGTGTCCTGGAAGGAACCTCAGGAGATTGTACAAACTAATAAGGTGGCTCCCAGTACATGGCATGGTACACACAGTGGCCAAGCTGAGCAAAACTGAAATGCATGAACTGCAATGTCAGATGATGGATAAAGAAATTAAAAAGTTCAGAGAAGTAGACATGCTAGAATGGATGTAATATGTACAGTCAGAAGATAAGCATGATGGTTATGTTCCTTGGGAAGGCCCAAGGACACAAAATTTATCAAGGCCATATGAATGGCCTGGTGAGACAGGAAGCAGCATCATTAAAAAGTTCAGGGGCTTCCCTGGTGGCACAGTGGTTGAGAGTCCGCCTGCCGACGCAGGGGACGCGGGTTCGTGCCCCGGTCCGGGAGGATCCCACATGCCGCGGAGCAGCTGGGCCCGTGAGCCATGGCCGCTGGGCCTGTGCGTCCAGAGCCTGTGCTCCGCAACGGGAGAGGCCACAACAGTGAGAGGCCCGTGTACAGGAAAAAAAAAAAAAATTCAGTAGTGTCTCTACTTTTCATTTTAGGGCTGGAGATAGAAAATACTGTTACAGAATTTATCTAGCTGAAAACAATGTCCATGAATGGACTTTAAAATAGTAGCGTCTAGGTGGCAGCAGTTAACTGTCAGTAACCAGGTGGTACTTAACCACATATGTTGTGATCACTAGCAAAGTGATCACTAGCAAAGTAATAGTCCTGGGAACCAGATACACAGGGACTTACAAGGATGGTTAATAGAATATGACCTCCCTAGGGGCAAAATAGATTGGTGTCTGACAAAGTCACTACTCAGCTTGAACCAGCAGAAGAAATCAAGGTTTGGTGATTGGGCATCTGAGGATAGCCACCCTAATAAATATGTCATGATCCCTTGCATAGGTTTCAGACTGGGGACCATTGTTCAGAATCAGAGCCCACTAAACAGTGGTTCCAAGTGGAACAATTGCAATACCATAGCATGTATACAAAGCAATGATTTGCTGCATTTTTCCTCAAGAAAATTATGGCCATTTACTCACTTGACTATAAATTGGGAGATGGGGATTACTCATATTTTTAGCACTGTTGGTATAGGTTATAGGGTTTCTGTGATATTGAACTACGAATACTTTGAAACATTATTGTGGCCTTCCTATATGTATGGGGGCATATGGGAGACAGGTAATAAATCACTTACATAGACCACCTGATGGTCATTTCCCTGGACCCTGAATGTTTAATTGGTATTAACATACTTGGAAGTTAGTACAACTTCCAGATTGGGTCCTTGGTTGTAGATAACTACCAAAATAGGGAAAGCCACATGGAAGCCTCTGAAACTGTTCCTGTCATGAGAAAGTAAGTAAAAATATATAAATAAAAATTGTATCATATATGTATTATATAGAGTTTAGGAGATTTATATCAGCTATGAGTTTCTAACAGAAGCAAGGATGGTGGTCCTTATCACATCCCCAGTTAAGTTACCTAGCAATGATCTTGCAAAAACCAGATGGATCCTGGAAGGTGACTGTAGACCGCTGCAAGCTCAGCCCAGTAGTTGCCCTGATTGAAGTTGCCATGATGGATGTGGTAACTTTGTTAGAACAGATAGAGCCTCAGGTTCTGGTATATGGACATTGTTTTGGCATATGCATTCTTTTCTATTTCAGTAAGAAAAGAGGATCAGGGAGAGTTTTTGCTCACTTCAAATGTGTAATAAACACTTGCAAATTTTGCTGTTGAGCTGTAATTCCTTTTCCTCTGCTATAATGTAGTCCAAAGGGATCTCGGACTATCTAAACTTTGCAGAGCGCAGCACATGAATCCATTGCTTTCAGGATAGCATGTTAATCTCTTCAAATAGTACTATGAAGGCCATCATGAGACACTGTTTAGAGGATGGAGTGGTCATGATGGCAGAGAGAGAGGCCAACAGCATGGATTCTCACTAACTAAGGCTAATCTAGCTACTGCTACTGCCAAATGTCCAACCTGTAAGAAAAAGAGACCAAAACCAAGCTCCAAAATGACATAATTTCTTGAGATTTACTATCTACCTGGTAGCAAGTTAACTATTTTGAATAGCTTCCATCCTGAGAATATCACTGGTCTTGTCACTAGAATAAATTATTATTATATATTTCTGCCAGTGTATATGGGTTTCAAAAACATTCCTGTTCTGCTAATTGTTTTTCAAAGAAATGAGTTTTATGGAAGGTGTGATGGTTTATTTTATGCCTCAACTTGACTGGGTCACAGGGTGGCCAGATATTTGGTCAAACATTACTCTGGGTGTATCTATGAGGATGTTTCTTTTTTTTGTTTGTTTGTTTGTATCTTTTTAACATCTTTATTGGAGTATAATTGCTTACAAAGGTGTGTTAGTTTCTCCTTTATAACAGAGTGAATCAGCTATACATATACATTTATCCCCATATCTCCTCCTCCTTGAGTCTCCCTCCCACCCTCCCTATCCCAGCCCTCTAGGTGGACACAAAGCACCGAGCTGATGTCCCTGTGCTATGCAGCTGCTTTCCCCACTAGCTATCTATTTTATATTTGGTGGTGTATATATGTCCATGCCACTCTCACTTCATCCCAGCTTACCCTTTCCCCCTCCCCATGTCCTCAAGTCCATTGTCTACGTTTGCGTCTTTATTCCTGTCCTGCCCCTAAGTTCTTCAGAACCATATTTTTTTTTTAGATTCCATATAAATGTGTTAGCATATGGTATTTGTTTTTCTCTTTCTGACTTACTTCACTCTGTATGACAGTCTCTAGGTCCATCCACCTCACTACAAATAACTCAATTTTGTTTCTTTTTATGGCTGAGTAATATTCCATTGTATATATGTGCCACATCTTCTTTATCCATTCATCTGTCGATGGACACTTAGGTTGCTTCCATGTCCTGGCTATTGTAAATAGAGATGCAGTGAACATTGTGGTACATGACTCTTTCTGAATTATGGTTTTCTCAGGGTATATGCCCAGTAGTGGGATTGCTGGGTCATATGGTAGTTCCATTTTTACTTTTTTAAGGAAGCTCCATATTCCCCATAGTGGCTGTATCAATTTACATTCCCACCAACAGTGCAAGAGGGTTTCCTTTTCTCCACACCCTCTCCAGCATTTATTGTTTGTAGATTTTTTGATGATGGCCATTCTGACCAGTGTGAAGTGATACCTCATTGTAGTTTTGATTTGCATTTCTCTAATGATTAGTGATGTTGAGCATCCTTTCATATGTTTATTGGAAATCTGTATATTTTCTTTGGAGAAATGTCTCTTTAGGTCTTCTGCCCATTTTGGGGTTGGGTTGTTTGTTTAATTGGTATTGAGCTGCATGAGCTGCTTGTAAATTTTGGAGATTACTCCTTTGTCAGTTGCTTCAATTGCACATATTTTCTCCCATTCTCAGGGTTGTCTTTTCATCTTCTTTATGGTTTCTTTTGCTGTGCAAAATATTTTAAGTTTCATTAGGTCCCATTTGTTTATTTTTCTTTTTATTTCTGTTACTCTAGGAGGTGGGTCTAAAAGGATCTTGCTGTGATTTATGTCATAGACTGTTCTCCCTATGTTTACCTCTAAGGGTTTTATAGTGTCTGGCCTTACATTTAGGTCTTTAATCCATTTTGAGTTTATTTTTGTGTATGGTTTAAGGTAGTTTTCTAATTTCATTCTTTTACATGTAGCTGTCCAGTATTCCCAGCACTACTTATTGAAGAGGCTGTCTTTTCTCCATTGTATATCCTTGCCTCCTTTATCAGAAATAAGGTGACCATATGTGCGTGGGTCACCTCTGGGCTTTCTATCCTGTTCCATTGATCTTGATTTCTGTTTTTGTGCCAGTACCATACTGTCTTGACTACTGTAACTTTGAGTGTAGTCTGAAGAAGGGAGCCTGATTCCTCCAGCTCCATTTTTCTTTCTCAAGGTTGCTTTGGCTATTTGGGGTCTTTTGTGTTTCCATATAAATTGTGAAATTTTTTGTTCTAGTTCTGTGAAAAATACCATTGGTAGTTTGATAGGGATTGCATTGAATCTGTAGATTGCTTTGGGTAGTAGAGTCATTTTCGCAATGTTGATTCTTCCAATCTAAGAACATGGTTTATCTCTCCAACAGTTTGTATCATCTTTAATTTCTTTCATCAGTGTCTTATAGTTTTCTGCATACAACTCTTTTGTTTCCTTAGGTAGGTTTTTTCCTAGGTATTTTTTTCTTTTTGTTGCAGTGGTAAATGGGAGTGTTTCCTTCATTTCACTTTCAGATTTTATATCATTAGTGTATAGGAATGCAAGAGATTTCTGAGCATTAATTTTGTATCCTGCTACTTTACCAAATTCATTGATTAGCTCTAGTAGTTTTCTGGTAGCATCTTTAGGATTCTCTGTGTATAGTATAATGTCATCTGCAAACAGTGACAGTTTTACTCCTTCTTTTCCAATTTGGATTCCTTTTAGTTCTTTTTCTTCTTAGATTGCTCTGGTTAAAACTTCCAAAACTATGTTGAATAATAGTGGTGAGAGTGGGCAACCTTGTCTTTTTCCTGATCTTAGTGGAAATGATTTCAGTTTTTCACCATTGAGAACGATGTTGGCTGTGGGTTTTTCATATATGGCCTTTATTATGTTGAGGTAAGTTCCCTCTATGCCTACTTTCTGCAGGGTTTTTTTCATAAACGGGTGTTGAATTTTGTCAAAGGCTTTTCTGCATCTATTGAGATGATCCTACGGTTTTTCTCCTTCATTTTGTTAATATGATTTATCACATTGATTGATTTGCGTATATTGAAGAATCCTTGCACCCCACTCGATCATGCTTTATGATCCTTTTAATATGCTGTTGGATTCTGATTGCTAGTATTTTGTTGAGGATTTTTGCATCTAAATTTCTTAGTGGTATTGGCCTGTAGTTTTCTTTTTTTGTGAAATCTTTGTCTGGTTTTGGTATCAGGGTGATGGTGGCCTCATAGAGTGAGTTTAGGAGTGTTCCTCCTTCTGCTATATTTTGGAAGAGTTTGAGAAAGACGGGTGTTAATTCTTCTCTAAATGTTTGATAGAATTCGCCTCTGAAGCCATCTGGTCTTGGGCTTTTGTTTGTTGGAAGATTTTTAATCACAGTTTCAATTTCAGTATTTGTGATTGGTCTGTTTATATTTTCTATTTCTTCCTGGTTCAGTCTCGGAAGGTTGTGCTTTTCTAAGAATTTGTCCATTTCTTCCAGGTTGTCCATTTTATTGGCATAGAGTAGCTTCTAGTAATCTCTCATGATCCTTTATATTTCTGCAGTGTCAGTTGATACTTCTCCTTTTTCGTTTCTAATTCTATATTTTGAATCTTTTCCCTTTTTTTCTTCATGAGTCTGGCTATTGTTTATCAATTTTGTTTATCTTCACAAAGAACAAGGTTTTCGTTTTATTGATCTTTGCTATTGTTTCCTTCATTTTTTTTTTCATTTATTTCTGATTTGATCTTTATGATTTCTTTCCTTCTGCTAACTTTGGGGGTTTTTTTGTTCTTTCTCTAATTTCTTTAGGTGTAAGGTTAGGTTTCTTATTTGAGATGTTTATTCTTTCTCGTGGTAGGATTGTATCGCTATATACTTCCCTCTTAGAGCTGCTTTTGCTACATCCCATAGGTTTTGGGTCATCGTGTGTTCATTGTCATTTGTTTCTAGGTATTTTTTGATTTCCTCTTTGATTTCTTCAGTGATCTATTGGTTATTTAGTAGTGTATTGTTTAGCCTCCATGTGTTTGTATTTTTTATAGATTATTTTCCTGTAATTGAAATCTAGTCTCATAGCATTGTGGTTAGAAAAGATACTTGATATGATTTCAATTTTCTTAAATTTACAAATGCTTGATTTGTGACCCAAGATATAATCTATCCTGGAGAATGTTCCATGAGCATTTGAGAAGAAAGTGTATTCTGTGGTTTCTGGATGGAATGTCCTATAAATATCAGTTAAGTCCATCTTGTTTAATGTATCATTTAAGGCTTGTGTTTCCTTCATTATTTATTTTCTTTTGGATCATCTGTCCATTTGTAAAAGTGGGGTGTTAAAGTGCCCTACTACTATTGTGTTACTGTCGATTTTCCCTTTTATGGCTGTTTGCATTTGCCTTATGTATTGAGGTGCTCCTATGTTGGGTGCATAAATATTTACAATTTTTATATCTTCCTGTTAGATTCATCCCTTGCTCATTTGTAGTGTCCTTCTTTCTCTCTTGTAATAGTCTTTATTTTAAAGTCTATTTTGTCTGATATGAGAATTGCTACTCCAGCTTTCTTTTGATTTCCATTTGCATGGAATATCTTTTTCCATCCCCTCACTTTCAGTCTGTATGTGTCCCTCAGTCTGAAGTGGGTCTCTTGCAGACAGCATATGTATGGGTCCTGTTTTTGTGTACATTCAGCCAGTCTAAGTCTTTTGGTTGGAGCATCTAAACCATTTACATTTAAGGTAGTTATCGATATGTATGTTCCTATTACCAGTTTCTTAATTGTTTGGGGTTTGTTATTGTAGGTATTTTCCTTCTCTTGTGTTTCTTGCCTAGAGAAGTTCCTTTCGCATTTTTTGTAAAGCTGGTTTGTTGTTGCTGAATTCTCTTAACTTTTGGTTGTCTGTAAAGGTTTTAATTTCTCTATCAAATCTGAATGAGATCCTTGCTGGGTAGAGTAATCTTCGTTGTATGTTTTTCCCTTTCATCACTTTAAATGTCATACCATTCCCATCTGGCTTGCAGAGTTTCTGCTGAAAGATCAGCTGTTAACCTTTTGGGGATTCCCTTGTATTTATTTGTTGCTTTTCCCTTCCTGCTTTTAATATATTTTCTTTGTATTTAATTTTTGATAGTTTGATTAATATGTGTCTTGGCGTGTTTCTCTGATAGTATCCTATTGGACTCTCTGTGCTTCCTGGACTTGATTGACTCTCTGTGGAATCAGGAGGTGTTGCTTTCCTGGTATCCTTGTGCAACAGTACCCTAAGGTTTCAGCACTATGAACCAGGGAAGCTCACCCCAGTATTCAGCTTTAGTATTCAGTCGCTACTGGGGTTCCACTTGCCCCCTGGTTGATCTCAGTCTCCATTTCAAGTGATATTGTATGACCCAAAGCCCTATTCTGTATCACATTGTTGGTCTTTCTATCCTGGTCAACCCCTACCTTAATCTGGTGTGGTCAGACCCCTATACAAAGATGCTCCTGTCAGGCATGACCTTCCAAAGGATATATCTCCCTGAGAGCAAAGGCAAAGGCCAGACCTCTTTAGGGTAAAGTTAAATTCCCTACAAGTACATTTATCAAAGTCACATTTATGCTATCATTTTAAGGATTTGCAATAGTGATTCCAAAGTTCAGACAACATTGTAAAGTTTCTTGTCCTTTTATTCTGTTGAAATAATGATACTTGCTTACTAGGAATATGAAAAAGCTCCAACCAAGGTGACACTTGGACACAATTTCACTTATATGCCAGCTCTAAGATGTCACTTGCCTGTTCACTATCCTTAATTTATCACAGAGTTAATTAAATTTTATGCTCTTCTTGTATAATCATTTGTACACCTTCTATGATTAACCTTACACAGTCATTTTTCCACAATAATTTAAACAAAATTTTAGTGTATTTAGCTCATTTTTATTGTATGTGTTCTGTGATATTAGGAAAATGTCACTTAATTTACAAAATTAAATCTAAATATTTTTATTATCCATAAATCTTATATTTATTTAGTATAGGTCTTGCCATCATGGAATGTTTTTCTATTAGAAACTTTGATAAATGTGTTGTAACCATAGGAATGATTTGCAAGACAGCAGGAGTAGTCAAAATAGACTAAATTAATGTGTTAGGTTTAGTGTTCACACAGCATGCTTTACTTTAATTGATTACTCTATAGCCAAACTTAAATTACTAGTATCAGTGCTGATAGAAGAAAATGAATATTTAATAAAACACCCTTTGTATCATAGTAGCAGATTAATCTAATTAAAAAAGCTATCATTTGTAATAAGTTTTTAAGGCTACTTTGATATCTTGAATACATGGCAATACTAAAGAGCTTATAAATACAAAGAGCAAGATAAGTTGGGATAATTTAACAAAAAGTCTCTGCAATTAACTTTGAATTATGATGCATTTGGATTTAAAAATGAAGTAATACACTTACATTGAGAAGAAGTGGCAATACATTTTTTGTAGCTTTGAAATTGCAACAGATTCATTTATCAATAGAATTATATCAACAAAAATAACATAATGAGTAAACGGTAAATGATTAATTTATGAACTTCATAACTAACTCTTAGAGTCATTGATGTTTACATATAGATAATCTTAAGACAAATAATTCATGGATAAAGTACATTTTATTCCCCCATCATCAATCACCATCATTGTCATCAATACAACAGAGTTTTTGGAATAAAACTCAAATGAATAACAATAGGGAATATCACATTACTAAAATGTAAAAAATTATATAACTAAGAAAAAACCTTGTAAGTTAATATTGAGAGTAAAAATAGAATAAAATTACAGATAAGGATAAAAGGCAAATTTTATGCATTCTTAAATATATTCTTTAAATCCCAAACATAATTTTGACTATTAAATTATTTAAATTCCTTAATCTGGAGATGCGTTACAAAAAATAATCCTGTATACACTATAAAATCAGAAGTATATAATACCTTAGTGGTTTATTATGACTGTTGAACTTCAACTGTGTCTTTAGCTCCATGGATTTTATTCCATTCTATGTTAAAATTGAAAATCAGTGATTGCAAGAAAAAAATTCATTCCCGTTTTTTTCCCCATGTTTCTCCCAAAGGGGCTGAAGTAGGAGATGGAAACATTACCATTGAAAAAGAAGGTACAAGAAGAGCCAGATTTATGGGCATGCACCTAGTGCATCCACTCAGACCCAGACAGAAGGACTACACACTTGGTTTAATGCTCTATTGTTGCCATCTTGAAATTCTGAAGAATTTTTGAATAAGCAGCACTGCATTTTCATTTTTCACTGAGTATGCATAGCCATAAATAAAGTCAAACCTGTTGGTGATGTCAATCTGGAAAACTCCTATCTGGGTCAAGGAGAGACTGACTGGGCATGGCTGCCAGGCATGTGCTTAAATGAATACTTGGAGAGACCATATATAAAATAGATAAACAACAAGGATTTACTGTCTAGCATAGGGAAATATATTCAGTATCATATAATAACCTATAATGGAAAAGAACTGAGAAAAAAGAATATATATTAATTTATTCATACAAATGTATAACCGAATCACTTTGCTGTACACCTGAAACACAATATTGTAAATCAAATATACTTCAATTAAAGAAGAGAATACTTGGAGAGAACATGACTATTCTCTGAAACTTGGAATAAGCCTATGACCCTGGGTTTTATTCCTTTCCAGTACAGCTTGTCTGTTCTGAAGAGATTTTGACTGGCAAATAGTGAAGAGACCCTTCTTTACTTGATAAAAGCAAACAAATAAATACCAACAATAACCAAAAAAAAGGAGGATGGGCAATATCAATATTAAAATGGACAAATTCATGATCCACAAAGAATATATAATAATATGAATAGCAAACACTTTTAGAATAATGAGAAGATGATTAATATTGGTCTTATAATGTAAGTGGAAATCTTTGACTCATCTCTCAAAATGATTTTAAGCAAGTCCATAGACAACTTTAAAAATGATATCGATTTTGAAGAGTATAAGTACAAGTCTGAATTAATAGGTTTATACTGAAATTTAAAATTAGGCTAAATAGACATGCAAAGAGCTCCCAAATATCTGAAAAACGTTCAAAATTTATGTTCTCAAAGCACTAAACTTTAATCAGTTATTAAAAATAGAAAAAAAACACAGTTTCTGGCCTCAGTGCAATAACTTGAGAAATTAATAACACAATAACAAGTAGCAAATTATAATATAGAACTCATTTAAATAGCTCTAATTACTCTGAAAGAAAGCAAAATTACAATGCCTATTTAGAAATTAAGTACTTACAGAACCAAACATAACAAAGTATATAAAATATACTAAACCTTTACTCAAAGAAAACATGAAAAGCTATAAATCCTTTCATTATTAAGAAGAGAGAGTATATATATATATATATATAGAACATAATTATTAAATTTCAGTGGATTTATTGGGAAAATGGACATGAAATTAGATGAAGCTAGAAACATAACACTCCATGAGAGCTTAATATATGACAAGACTTTTCTATAAATATTGCTGGGATTATCAATCTCAGTCTTGAATGATACTATTATGAGCCTTATTTCACCTATGAAGAAACTCAGGCACGGAGATGTTAAGTAACCTTTCCAAGTAACTTGCCCAAGGTCACACAGATGTGTAAATGGAAGAGCTAGTTTATGAATAAAGTCAGTGTAGAACCATAACTTGGGCTCTTAACCTCTATGCTCCACCCCTTTGTATAATAAAGTAGCTCATACTGACATATGATTACTACTCACCAAGCCCTACTCTGAGTGTTTTACATGTTTTAATGAAAGACAAAATAGGTCAAAAAAAAATATGAAATCAAAGTGCATTTGACTGTTATGCTGTACCCACATGGACAGAAATTCTGTTCTTTTTATCTTAATTTCACTCTTTGGGGACGTAAACTATTGTTCAATAAGTTTTATTTTAAGCTGTGAAGGACATTTGAGCTGTTCTTTCTGACCCTAGCTGTGTTGTTTGTTTGTGTTTTGGCAGGTGGGAGAGGGAGATACATTAGGAGTAGATATAAATTAAAGCCTCATAGAATCAGTGAGAGACAGCAATACTGAAATTATAACAAGGCACATGTCCATGGATGCTGGAAAGCAGAAATTAAGGGTAAGGACATGCAACAGCTTTATACTATTCAAGATGTCACCAGCGGTCCCTCTGCCAAGATCACAGGTGCCATGCTAGAGCTACCAGGGCAATTACTGCTGTCATGATAGTAATGACACAACAAAACAAAACTCTCCCAATTCTTGAGCCAAATGTCCCACTTTGAAAAGCCACATAGAAAGGGTGAATGTGCATTTGGTTAAGCTTGAGTCACATGTCTGACCATAGCCCGCAAAGAAGGATCTGCCCTCTCTACTTCATATGAGGCACTAAGGTGAGAAATATAAAATGGGCATGGGAATCATCCTCTGTCAGCACCACAAACAGGGTAATAGAGGAGTGTCTGGCAAGCAGGCCATCCTGACAGCACACATACCAAAAAAACTCACATTCACATGATTGCTTGTTTGCTTCTCTTGCTTTTCCACGAGTTTCACAAAAGTAGAAACTATTCCACAGTTTTCATCATCTGTTACCTAACTCATTTCTTTCTTGAATTTATTAGGCATTTAATATAAGCACTTTGACAGAATTGATGAGTATTTAAAAGAATGAATGAATGAATAAATGAATAATCAAAAGTATGTTTCTTTCTAGAAGTTTAGAATCTACCTCTACCAAACAAACAAGGCACAACAATTAGAGATACCAAAGCATAACAACATATACAATTTAATACATATCTTCTTCTTTACAACCCATGGTTGACCAGAACAATGTATAGTTTGCCTTGACTGTCATCAAAATTAAGAGAAAAATCTATTCACGCTGAAAGACAGCAAAACATGTTAATATATTGCTCATGTGGTGTTTACATCATGAACCATTTCCTGCAAAATGAAGAATGACAAATTGCAAATTACATGACCTTTGAAATACACTATCATTTATGGCAAGCCTTCCTTCAAGGATTTTAAATAGTAGGATAAATAGGTTGTCAAAAATAAAAAGAAGCGACTTATAAAACTGTCATCTAGTTGAGTGGCAGGTTTTTGTATGAACACTTTTTTGAATAAGAATGCTGAGTTTCATATATATATATATATATATATACACACATGCAAATATATATATATACAAATATATATATTTTTTGTATATATATACAAAATTTGTATGTATATATACACAAATATATATATATATTTTTTACTGATCATGGGTACTAACTCTAAATCCTTACAGAGAAAAAAACCATGCAGAAAAGATTATCTGTTTTGAAAATGTGAAGTTAGTTCATATCTTGCTTCATGTTGTAAATATATTGAGCTTGAATTTGCACAAGGACTGGATTTGAAAGGAAAAGTTTAAGATTATCATTCCATTTCTTAGAATCAAATCAAGAGAAAAAAATTTTTTCTTTGTACAGTTGGGAGTGGGAGGTGCATGAATGAATTCTTTCCAAATTCCTTTTAAAATAATTTTTCAATAAAATTTATGTAAAATTCACACTCAGGAAAAAAACAGTGGAACTGTGTGGAAAAATTAAATAAAATGGGAAATATGGAAACCACGATTTCAAAGTTCTTTAGTGACACTATAGAAAATGTATATAAGCAAATAATGTGTAATTCTTGGTACTAGTATATAGCTCTAGGAGTATTTTGATCCAAAAAAAGTCCTTGTTTTATAGAAATCCATGAAATTTGAGTTCTGCTTTAAGGAATTTACAGTGAAAACCTTGAAATTGCCTTGAGAATGAATTAAATTAATTCATTATGTCAAAATTTGAGGAAGAGATTTCATAAATGGAACAGGAGAATTCATTTTACTTATTTTACTGGCTCAGAAGAACACACATGAATTTTGAAAATTTGAATGACAAGAAAAATTGTTTCTTTGAGAACTCACTTGACATCCTCTTTCTTTTTGATTACTTTGGAGACCTAATATAAATTCACAGACATATTTTCAACCATAAAATCTATCTTTTGATAGATTTCTTAAAGTGGCTTCCAGTTTATAATGAATAATTTGTGCCTTAAAATGTAATGTGTGGGCTTCCCTGGTGGCACAGCAGTTGAGAGTCCGCCTGTCGGTGCAGGGGACATGGGTTCGTGCCCCGGTCTGGGAGGATCCCACATGCCGCAGAGTGGCTGGGCCCGTGAGCCATGGCCGCTGAGCCTGCGCGTCCAGAGCCTGTGCTCCACAACGGGAGAGGCCGCAACGGTGAGAGGCCCGCGTACCGCAAAAAAAAAAAAAAAAAAAAAAAATGTGTGAAGAGACAGTTTTTGCCCCACGTAGGGCAGTGGAATTGGTTGTTTGGTAGACTTAGGGATGAACGGTGCGGAAGGGATGTTCAGAAAGATCTTGAAAGCTGTTGGTTGTCAAGTAAATGCACACGTGGCCTCAACACCAGCGCATCACATGCCTTGGTGATCCCTGACCCCTGGAACTGGAGCTGATGTTTCAACCATTTTACTCTAATTCAATATTAATAAATTTCTTCTTCTGTTAGTTTGATTTTTATGGAGTTGTGATTTTTTTTCATGCAGGACAGATTGATCAAGTAGATATGAGAGAAGGTTGGAGTCAAGATGGTGTACTAGGAGGACACAAAATTTGCATCTCCTCACAACTAGGGCACCTACCAGGCAATGGTGGGGGCCACGGACACCTAAGGGGATGGGAGGAACCCCCAGTGACTGGGTAGGATGTGGGGCATGGGGGGAGTGAGGGAGGAGGAGAAGTGGAGACGAGTCAGGACTGGCCCCCCTGAGGGGTGGCTGGGGGAGGGGAAGGGATCCCATGCCAGAAGGGGGAAATTGGAGGACCACTGGGAGGGAAGAAGATCAAAAGGGAGCATGGCCAGGTTTCCCCTGCCCACCACCTGGGCCCCTCCAGCCACGCATGTCCTGAGGGAGTGGGAGGGAGGGAAGGGCGATCAAAAGTAAAGGCCAGACCTCTGGGACTGGCACCCCTGAGGGGCGGCTGGTGGAGGGGAGGAGTTCCTACACCCAGCGAGACCCACTCACAGATAGGGGTCCAGCAGCGATGGGGGGAGACCATGGGGGAGGGGCACGAAGGAAGGGAAGGGAACACGGCTGGTGCTTTCCCTGTACACTTAAGCACCAGGAAGCCTGTTGGGCTCCCAGGCCTAATCCTCTGCATTCAGAGCCTCCCTCCTGCAGCACAGAGCCCAAGCCCCGCCCCTACACCCCCACCCAGGGCCATACCTCTACACTCAGAGACCCCCTCCAGTGAGCTTGGCCTAAACCCCACCCACACACCCTCACTCAGGGTCCTACCTCCAAACTCCGGAAGCCCACAGTCCAGAGGCCCTCCTTTCCACGTGCTGCCTCTCCCCTTCTGCTCAGGTCCTAAGCAGAGGCCCCACCCCACACTTGAAAGTCACCCCCCACCCATGCACCTAGGCCCCGTCCCACACTTGGACATCGCCCCATGTAGGTCCCGCCCCACACTCAAAAGTCACCCCCCCACCCTAAACACCGCCCCAGCCTAAGTTCCCCCCCCAAACTCCACCCACATAGCCAAGGCTGTTTTTCTTTTATTTTCTTCTATTCCTTTTTGCTCTGTCAGATTGGGGTTATCTTTTACCTTGTTGATTCATTATTGTTGATTCTTTTATATTTTTATTTTTCATAATAAAGCTTTTATTTTTCTAATTTTATTTTATTCTTTATATTTTGTTAGTGATTTTTCCTTTTGGCTTGTTCCCCCCCCCAATTTTGTTTTCTTTTTTCTGTTGTGTATTTATTTTACCTTGTTGCAGTTGTTTCAATTATAGTTTTATTTATCCTAATAGATTTTTTATCTTTCTAATTTTATTTTGTTTTTTATTCTTTGATATTGTACTGCTCCTTATTTTCTTTCTTCCTTTTTTTTTTTTTTTTTTTTTTTTTTACTGTGCCATGAAGCTTGCAGGATCTTGGTTCCCCGGCTGGATGTCAGGCCCGAGCTCCAGTGGTGGGAGCTCTGAGTCAAAACCGCTGGACTAACAGAGAACCCCAGAGCCCAGGGAATATCAATCGGAGTGAGGCCTCCTGGAAGTCCTCATCTCAGCACCAAGACCCAGCTCTATCCAAGTGCCTACAAACTCCAGTGCTGGATGACTCATGACAAACAACCTGTAAGACAGGAATACAAAAGCACCCCCCCAAAAAAAAAGAAACAACAAAAAAATATGTTGTTGAAGGAGCAAGGTAAAAACCTACAAGACCAAATAAATGAAGATGAAATAGGCAACCTACCTGAAAAGAATTCAGAGTAATGATAGTAAAGGTGATCCAAAATCCAGGAAACAGAAGGGAGAAAATACAAGAAACATATAATGAGGACCTAGAAGAACTAAAGAGCAAACAAACACTGATGATCAACACAGTTACTGAAATTACAAATACTCTAGAAGGAATCAATAACCGAATAACCGAGGCAGAAGATGGAAAAGTGAGCTGGAAGATAAAATGGTGGAAATAACTGCCACAGAGCAGAATAAAGAAAAAAGAATGAAAAGAATTGAGGACAGTCTCAGAGACCTCTAGGACAACATTAAACAGACCGAATTATATGGGTTCCAGAAGATGAAGAGAGAAAAGGAAAGGGTCTGAGAAAAACTTTGAAGAAATTATAGTCGAAACTTCCCTAACATGGGAAAGGAAATAGTCAATTAAATCGAGGAAGCAGAGAGTACCATACAGGATAAACCCAAAGAGAAACACACCAAGACATATATCAAACTATCAAAACTTAAATACAAAGAAAAAATATTAAAAGCAGCAAGGGAAAAGCAACAAATTTTCAGCAGAAACAAAGAAATTTTTCAACAGAAACAACAAAGTTTTCAGCAGAAACTCTGCAAACCAGAAGGAAGTGGCAGGACATATTTAAAGTGATGAAAGGGAAAAACCTACAACCAAGATTACTCTATGCAGCAAGGATCTCATTCAGATTCTATGGAGAAATAAAAATCTTTACAGATAAGCAAAAGTTAATAGAATTCAGCAACACCAAACCAGCTTTACAACAAATGCTAAAGGAACTTCTCTAGGCAGGAAACACTAGAAAAAGTAAAGACCCACAAAGACAAAAAACAAAACAATTAAGAAAAGGGTAATAGGAACATACATATTGACAATAACAAATAAATGGATTACATGCTCCAACCTAAAGACCTATACTGGCTGAAGGGTTACAAAAACAAGGCCTGTACATATGCTATCTACAAGAGACCCGCCTCAGACCTAGGGAAACATACAGACTGAAAGTGAGGGGATGGAAAAAGATATTCCATGCAAATGGAATTCAAAAGAAAGCTGGAGTAGCAATTCTCATATCAGACAAAATAGACTTTAAAATAAAGACTATTACAAGAGACAAAGAAGGACACTACATAATGATCAAGGGATCATTCCAATACATAAGGCACATGCTAACAGCCATAAAACAGGAAATTGACAGTAACACAAAAATAGTTGGGGACTTTAACACCCCACTTTCACCAATGAACAGGTCATCCAAAATGAAAATAAATAAGGAAACACAAGCTTTAAAGGACACATTAGACAAGATAGACTTAGTTGATATTTATTGGACATTCCATCCCAAAACAGCAGAACACACTTTCTTCTCAAGTGCTCATGGAACATTCTCCAGAATAGACCATATCATGCGTGACAACTCCAATGTTGCTAAATTTAAGAGCATTGAAATCATATCAAGTATTTTTTCCTACCACAACGCTATAAGACAATATATCAATTACAGTAGAAAAACTGTAAAAAATACAAGCACATGGAGGCTAAACAGTACGCTACTAAATAACCAAGGGATCACTGAAGATATCAAAGAGGAAATCGAAAACCACCTAAAAACAAATGACAATGAAAACACAATGACCCAAAACCTATGGGATACAGCAAAAGCAGTTCTAAGAGGAAAGTTTATAGCAATAGAGTCCTACCTCAGGAAACAAGAAAAATCTCAAGTAAACAACCTAACCTTACGCGTAAAGCAATTAGAGAAAGAAGAACACACACACACACAAAAAGTCCCAAAGTTAGCAGAAAGAAAGAAATCATACAGATCAGATCAGAAATAAATGAAAAAGAAATGAAGGAAACAATAGCAAAGATCAATAAAACTAAAAGCTTGTTGTTTGAGAAGATAAACAAATTGATAAACCATTAGCCAGACTCATCAAGGAAAAAGGTAGAGGACCCAAATCAATAGAATTAGAAATGAAAAAGAAGAAGTAACAAATGACACTGCAGAAATACAAAGGATCATGAGAGATTACTACAAGCAACGATATACCAATAAAATGGACAACCTGGAAGAAGTGGACAAATTCTTAAAAAAAGCACAACCTTCTGAGACTGAACCAGGAAGAATAGAAAATATAAACAGACAAATCACAAGCACTGAAATTGAAACTGAGATTTAAAATCTTCCAACAAACAAAATCTCAGTACCAGATGGCTGCAGAGATGAATTCTACCAAACAATTAGAGAAGAGTTAACACCTATCCTTCTCAAACTCTTCCAAAATATAGCAGAGGGAATAACACTCCCAAACTGATTCTATGAGGCCACCATCACCCTGATACCAAAACCAGACAAAGATGTTACAAAAAAAGAAAACTACAGGCCAATATCACTGATGAACATAGATGCAAAAATCTTCAACAAAATACTAGCAAACAGAATCCAAGGGCACATTAAAAGTATCATACACCACGACCCCGTGGGATTTATCCCAGGAATTCAAGGATTCTTCAATATACGCAAATCAATCAATGTGATAAACCATGTTACTAAATTGAGTAATAAAAACCATATGATCATCTCAGTAGATGCAGACAAAGGTTTTGACAAAATTCAACACCTATTTATGATAAAAAATCTCCATAAAGTGGGCATAGAGGGAACCTACCTCAAAATAATAAAGGCCAAATATGAAAAACCCACAGCCAACATCATTCTCAATGGTGAAAAACTGAAACCATTTCCACTAAGATCAGGAACAAGACAAGGTTGCCAACTCTCACCACTATTATTCAACATAGTTTTAGAAGTCTTAGCCACAGCAATCAGAGAAAAAAAAAGAAATGAATCCAAATCAGAAAAGAAGAAGTAAAGCTGTCACTCTTTGCAGATGACATGATACTATGCGTAGAGAATCCTAAAGATGCTACCAGAAAACTACTAGAGCTAATCAATGAATTTGGTAGAGTAGTGGGATACAAAATAAATGCACAGAAATCTCTTGCATTCCTATACACTAATGATGAAAAATCGAGAGATAAATTAAGGAAACACTCCCATTTACCACTGCAACAAAAAGAATAAAATACCTAGGAATAAAGCTACCTACGGAGACAAAGGACCTGTATGCAGAAAACTATAAGACACTGATGAAAGAAAGATGATACAAACAGATGGAGAGATATACCATGTTCTTGGATTGGAAGAATCAACATTGTGAAAATGACTATACTATCCAAAGCAATCTACAGATTCAATGCAATCCCTATGAAACTACCAATGGCATTCTTCACAGAACTAGAACAAAAAATTCACAATTTGTATGGAAACACAAAATACCCCGAATAGCAAAAGCAATCTTGAGAAAGATAAATGGAGCTGGAGGAATCAGGCTTCCTGACTTCAGACTATACTACAAAGCTGCAGTAATCAAGACAGTATGGTACTGGCACAAAAACAGAAATATAGATCAATGGAACAAGATAGGAAGCCCTGAGACAAACCCACGCACCTATGGTCACGTTATCTTTGATAAAGGAGGCAAGAATATGCAATGGAGAAAAGAGAGCCTCTTCAATAAGTGGTGCTGGGAAAACTGGACAGCTACATGTAAAAGAATGAAATTAGAACACTCCCAAACACCATACACAAAAATAAACTCTAAATGGATTAAAGACGTAAATGTAAGGCCAGGCACTATAAAACTCTTAAAGGAAAACATAGGAAGAACACTCTATGACATAAATCACAGCAAGATCCTTTTTGACCCACCTCCTAGAGAAATGGAAATAAAAACAAAACTAAACAAATGGGACCTAATGAAACTTCAAAGCTTTTGAACAGCAAAGGAAACCATAAACAAGATGAAAAGACAACCCTCAGAATGGGAGAAAATATATGCCAATGGAGCAACTGACAAAGGATTAATCTCCAAAATATACAAGCAACTCATGTAGCTGAATATCCAAAAAACAAACAACTGAATCCAAAAATGGGCAGAAGACCTAAACAAACATTTCTCCAAAGAAGTTATACAGGTTGCCAACAAACACATGAAAGGATACTCAACATCACTAATCATCAGAGAAATGCAAGTCAAAACTACAGTGAGGTATCACCCCACCCTGGTCAGAATGGCCATTGTCAAAATATCTACAAACAATAAATGCTGGAGAGGGTGTGGAGAAAAGGGAACCCTCTTGCAGTGTTGGTGGGAATGTGAATTGATACAGCCACTATGGAGAACACTGTGGAGGTTCCTTAAAAAGCTAAAAATAGAACTATCATATGACCCAGCAATCCCACTACTGGGCATATACCCTGAGAAAACCATAATTCAAAAAGAGTCATGTACCACAATGTTCATTGCAGCACTATTTACAATAGCCAGGACGTGGAAGCAACCTAAGTGTCCATAGACAGATGAATGGATAAAAAAGATGTGGCACATATTTACAATGGAATATTACTCAGCCATAAAAAGAAACAAAATGGAGTTATTTGTAGTGAGGTGGATGGACCTAGAGTCTGTCATACAGAGCGAAGTAAGTCAGAAAGAGAAAAACAAGGACCATATGCTAACACATATATATGGAATCTAAAAAAAAAAAAAGGTTCTGATGAACCTAGGGGCAGACCAGGAATCAAGACACAGACGTAGAGTATGGTCTTGAGGACATGGTGTGGGGGAAGGGTAAACTGGGACGAAGCGAGAGAGTAGCACTGACATATATACACTACCAAATGTAAAATAGATAGCTAGTGTGAAGCAGCTGCATGGCACAGGCAGATCAGCTTGGTGCTTTGCGACCACCTAGAGAAGTGGAATAAGGAGGTTGAGAGGGAGACGCAAGAGGGGATATATGTATGTATATAGCTGATTCACTTTGTTATACAGCAGAAACTAACACAACACTGTAAACAATTATACTCTAGTAAAGATGTTAAAAAAGACAAACATTAAAAAAAAGTAGATTCAAAAACTGCCTTTAAGGTAGGGATTAACATATACACACTACTATATATAAAATGGATAATCAACAAGGACCTACTGTATTGCACAGGGAACTCTACTCAATATTCTCTAATAAGCTATATGGGAAAAGAATATGAAAAATAGTAGATATGTGTATATGTATAACTGAATCACTTTGCTGTATACCTGAAACTAAACTGACACAATATTGTAAATCAACTATACTCCAAAAGAAAAAAAGAAAAAACTACCTTTATGCCTAACTGTTGCAATGATTTGTATAATTAGTTCAGTAAGATAATTTTTTTTCTTCCTCTTTAGAAGCTTAGTCATTAGATCCAAAGTCACATTTTTTTCACTCTCTTCTCAAATGAGGAAGGTTTCATTTACAGTTTTTTCATGTTACCCTGTGTCTCACATTTGACCTAAATATTACCCTTACATTTTACCAGTTGGATTCTTTCAATCTGTCTTCTTCTGTAAATAATGCTGATTTTTCAGTCATGGTTCAGTCAGGAGATAAACCATGTGGTACGTGGAATGGGTGCAGTTTATCAAAAGAATTCATACCTAGTAACAGGTGAATGGAGTAAAGAATGCAGTAATACCTAATAGAGAAAGCAGCCACTACTCTTAGGGGTGATATCAGTGCAAAAGTTCCTCCCTCACTCCCACCCCCAAAACACCACTCCCCACCCCAAACTGAGGCTCAGAACCCCCTGGTGGCACATGGCTGTAGCCCAGCAGATAGTGGAGAAGTTCACTGAAGTTCCACAGGAGGATGCCAGCAAGCAGAGAGCTGCCTCCTATATGTAGGGGAAACTCATGGGGAGCTACATTTGGGGTAGGTGGAGTGGGTCCTGAACTCGCAGGGAAGTGGCTGGAACACCCATTGGGATGTTGCTTAACTGAGGTCCACAGTACTTGCTGGGAAACTGCCTGCAGGATGCACTAAGGCTCACTCCAACTTTATTATTTAAAAATTTATTTCTGATTACAAATGCAATATGAGGTCAATATTGGAAAAATGTGGAATCAGAATAGGATAAAATAGGGAAAACCACAGCTCTCAAAAGCATTTAAAAGCAACTTTTACAGAGTATATATATCCTACATGTACATTGTATAGATTGTACAAAAATTGTATTTTAGAGGATGGTAACACGATATGTGTTTATATTCAATAATGTAAGTCATTCCATTTTTTTCTATTTAATAAGGTAGTCTTGGCTATGTTCACCTACTTGATTTTTAATATAAATATTATATTCTACTTGTCAGTTTTCATACATACCAACATGCAAACACAACTGGATTTTGAAATGTCTGGCACTTTTTGGTCATTCAACATTAAAGGAAATACTTTTGATGGACTTTGTTTTTTTACACACTCCTTATATATTACTTTAATAGCATTAGAATAATATACTTTGTGAAATAAAAAATTACTAATTCCTAGTTTTGAAATTCTGTTTCCATGTTTTCATTTTGTAGAACTATGATGAACAGTTCTATGCATAAAGGTGATCTGAACTGTTTTTAAGATTCTTCAATATAGTGTCTATAAAGTTGAACTGAGAGGCAAAAGTCATGCATTATCAAAGCTCATAGAAAATTGCTGTCTTGTGTATCATTTAAAAATATTTTCCATTTTAACCATCAGTATGTGTGAGTATACCACAGACTATCTCTGAGAGTATGCCTTAGCATTAAGTTTTCTTTTTTGTTGTTTCAAAACATCATGTAAGTATAATTTTTCAGACTTTGAGTAGAAAAGATATTGCAGTTGTGTGTGTGTGTGTGTGTGTGTTTTCTGTGCTTGTGAGAGCAAGAGAGACAGAGACAAAGACAGAGAGATACTAAGGATTGTAAAGGTGGCACAACTCTATCTCATTTTCAGTTTTTAGCTATATAAAGAATCAAAGTACTAATTATATTCTGAAAAATCAAAATTATGCCCTAAATGATACAAATTATAATTCATAAACCTAATATAATTTATTATTTTTATTGTTCTCAATTCGCTCAGATAATGCACATATAATTATAGGGCTACTATGCAAGGTTCTTTTCAGAACAGCAAGGACTAGATGATTTCATAGCAACTAATTGTAATGCAATAATTTGGGAAGTTTTCTGAAAGCACAAATTTGAGTATGTTAAAATAGTTTCAAATTTTATTTTCCTTGGACGAAAGCTTCTTTTACAGTGCAAATGTATTTTAATTATAAATCTACACTTAAAAATCATATTAAAGGGAAACTATTTTTACTGATACATGCCAGGGGGTAAATAATATTAATGCTAAATGCATACCTTTTAAGAAAAGAATAAAATGGACTATGATATGTCTTTGTTTAAGCACAAAGTTCCAAAGCTCTCCAATTGTCCTTTGGATGAAAGTTGAATCACATTTTCTTTACTATAGAATCAAATCTGAGCATTTCAAGAGGTAAACAGTGATTCTTTGATGCCTTACTTCAAAGCATTCAGAGGAAATTAATCAAATTAATCCATCCTTCTTTCCACTGGTAACAAAAATTATTCACTGCTTTGGACTCAGGGCATTTCACAAGACCCTAATGAGTATTGGTAAGGAAAAAAAAAGTATTAAATGGTGGCATTAAGGAGGAGACTGTAAAGCACTGAATATTCTTTTTTTTTAATGCCAGATTGGAAATGTAATTGAGTGAAGCAGGCCCCGGGTGGTTGGAAGCATTGCAAAGTGCATGGCCCACCTAAAGGTGGCAGCTGCTACCCAGCAACCATGGATCATTGCCACATTGGAATTCAGAACCAGGTTTGGCAGATATTCCAGTGTTTGTGGAAAAGAAAGAAATTCATATTGTAATGTGAGCTCTCTAAATTTTTGAGTGTTGATGTTAACAAAAAAAAGTCCTTGTGAGCTGACTCAAATAAGTCAGGAAGTTCCTCCTTGTTAAATGAAAAAGCATTATGTACTTGACCTTGGTCTTGCCCCTCCCCAATTTTAATCAAAGTCCTTAAAAGCATTTAGAAAATATTTAAGTGACAATTATTTCTTATGTCAATTTTTCCTTGAGGAGCATCAAGAGAAAAATGTATTTCCTTCCAAAAGCCATTGGTTGAAGACCAAGCAACTCTAATCATTTGGCTAATATGATTGTTTATATATTTCCCAGTAATCAAATAATTGTTCTCAGTTGATAAAGGGGAAGAGTATTTAAAAGGTTATTTTTAAATTACAGCAATACAGGTATTTTTTGAAACAAAGGGATATTGCTTTCAATACATTTTTTGCCTAAAATAGATGGTCTCTTTCCATATCTCTTCCAAATCTCTGAACGAATTCTCACGTTTTTTCAAAATTGTTGCTGTAAGCATGGTTAAATTATATCACCTCTATAGCCAGACTCTCATATTCTGAATCCAGTTCTGATGTTGCTAACTACTTCACCTTGTGTGTCTTACCCAAATTTCTTGAGTCTCAGGTTCCTCATCTAGAAAATAATGGTCATTTTGGGATCAACTTCAGAGGCTTACTATGAGGATTTTGTAAGGAAATCTTTAAAGCTATCAGTGATAGAAAGTGTTCCATACATCTTAGTTATCATTATGTCCTTTGAAGTCATTCTTTTTTCCTGGTTTACATGGAAATACTGCTGCAGATGTCAGAAGACACATTTTTCTCCCGCCTGAAACATTGCACATTTGTAGCAACCATCTTCATAGAGGAAAACAGAATTCTTATTCACTGCTGCACATATTTAATGTATTTTTGAGATCACTCTACCCCGTTTCTGGTCTTTATAAAGTTATCATAAAATTATAAGTGTCATAATTTTACAATTTGACAATTATCTAGTTACTAGACACAAAAGTATCAATACATGGGAACTCAGAGAGACTGAGTGATTTGCCTGGGATAAATAAATAAGAAAGTGGCAGAACTGGGACTAAAATTGTGTTTCTTTCTTTTGCTTTCATTATATATATCTATCTAAATATATTTAAGTTGAAATTATAAATATTAAAAAAATTTGAATGCCTTAATTCATAGACTTTCTCCATTAAATTGGAAAGAAAAGGCTACATTAACAAGAGAAAACCATTATTTTTATAGGGAAATTTTGTCAGTTAAGCTGCAGTATGCCAAACATCTGTGTACCTGTCAACCAATTCTACATGATTGACATAGTTTGCATTCATATACAGATATTCCTGCATTTTGAGATCTAGTTTTACACATTGACATTTTAATATAAATGATCGATAGAAAATCATATTCCATGGGCATCATAAATGAGTCAACAAATTTATTTGGCTTACTCTAAATAAATATTTCTTAAATGTCACATTTGCACAGCATTAAAAGTTTTAAGCAAATACTCGTGAAGCATGCCCCATGACAGTGATGATTGGATATATTATCTTGTCTCTTTCTAATGAAGAAAACAGTGTAGTTGCCAACTTTATATGAACTAAGGGAAGTTCTCTGACCACATGAGATGTCATTTCAAAATAGATTTCCTTTGGAAGGATGATATTATGCTAAAATAATATGAGATTTATTTTTATTGCCCACTAAAGAACTAAGGAAAATACAATGCCATGGAAATTGTTATTTTAATGCTGTATTCAAAAGAATAAAAGTTAAATATAGAACTTTGAATTGCTTTTCTTCTCTCCTCACTGGTAGTATATGTTCGTATTCTGGAGATTGGGAAATTCAACTTCACACAACACATCCAGCTAATGAGATTGCAGAAACATTGTGGTCTCCATCATTTCCTTATCAGTGACAGTCCATTAAAAGCTCTAACCCCATGGAGTGAATTTCAGTTTTAAACTTTTGCATTCTGAAAACGGTCTTCCCAAGACCATTAATAGATAAGATGGATGCCACATTTGTTGACAGTTCAAGATACTTTTACCCTACTAGAACTGTTTTGAAACCAACAACAGACCTATTATCTTCTTTTACAAAGAAATTTTATAGTGCTATTTTAGTGAATTGCAAAACTGAAGGAAATTTTACTTTTATTTACCTGTGTTTTTATTTCCTTACACAATGCAGTAAAATATGTACAATGTGTGTTTGTAGTCTACATTTGAATTGCATCCTTTCAGAAAAATTGAATAGGTCTACTAAAAACAATTTTCCTTTCAAGTGCAGCATGCTTTGTCCTTCTGAGAACAGAAAGATGATGATTTATTCCTGGATTCTTAATAGTTTTGGTTGCAATAAGTTAGTCATGATCACAATTGAATGTCAGGATTGTAAAATAATCAAAACAGCCTTTCCAAACTTAGTGTGGAGAAACTGAACAAATGCAAGCACAAAGATATGACTTCACCTCCTGACAAAGGAGGAGGAGGAGATTCCTGCCCAGACTGATGTCCCAAAGAAACAACCATGATTGTGAGGCATGGCATCCAGGGGGAGTTAAAGTCTTACTATTTTAGGTAATTTTTAAAATTGAAAATGTGTACAAGTTTCCTTCCATGAATGTAGTTAGAACATGTCAAAAAAGAACGGAATTCAACTCTCTGAATTCAGTCTCAGAGGTTTCAGAAAATAGTAGGGATAGTCACCTGAAGCAATTAGGCGTTTGAGAAGAATGGCATGTGGGCCACTGCTCTAGCTGTCCCTGAATGGGGACTGGAGACAAGGGCACAAATCTAGGTTTCCGGAGCTGTCCAATCAATAACCAGTGCCTTTGAAATATAAAATTCAGGAAACAATCAATGCATACTTAGGATTATTTGGTGATACAAAAAGTGCAGAAATAAATATGCCTGGAGATGGAGATACAGCTACTGATCTACAGAGCACAGAAAACTGGATACACTGAGTAGAGTGACAAATTCATGGTGTGCTGAAGAGAAGAGCTGTGTTGTCCTGTCAGGTACTGAGATTAAAATCTGTTTACAAAAAATAAATAAATAAATAAGAAAAAAAATCTGTTTACAACATTCAGCAAAAGAGGGTTGGCTCCCTTTGGAAATTTATTTGTACTTCAAAGGATGCTAAATAGAAACAGGATCGAAGATATGTTTGAAAGAAATATGCTGTATTTGAAGTGGAATCATCTCCCATCTTTAGTGAAAATAGCTCCATAATATCCCAGAAGCCAGGAGCACTATAGAGAGATTGTTTGGGTGGAATTACCAAATACACTTACTTACATTAAATTAATATCAATAATAGTCAATACACTTTGATCATTTTCTATGTATAGTAGTATACTTTATGTGGCTTATGTTATTTAATCTCTTCAATTAATCTATGAGGAGTCACTCAATGTTTGTCAACATCACAGATTAATAAATTGAGTTTAATACAGATTAGGTATCTTTCCTCAAGATTATGAAACTAGAAAGCATCAGAATAAGAGTTTTCAAACCCTTATTTAGCAAGGCAGTATATACTTCCTAATGCATATGATTAAGAAACAAGTTATCTCATACTTTATGTATATGTTATTTGATACTAAGAGACTCAGTCAATCCTTCTGAGGGTACAGGTAATGGTAAACGCTTTTTCTTTCCACCCAAAAGCTTCAGATAAAATGTTTTTAAGTGAATTGACTGTAAATAAAATTTTAATTTTATCTTAACAATATGCTAGAAAGATAGTTTTAAAAGTTTTTCATAATTCAAGATGATTTATATAATTTATATAATGTTCACATTAATTAAAACATGGTAACTGGGGTATACATATGGATAATTAGAGTAAGTTGGTAAGCTAAATGTTCTGTTTAACATAGATTATAAATTTGAGTAGACAAGAAAAATATGTTGCAATATCCATTTGAGCAACAGCAGCTTCTTGTTACAAACACCATGCTTAATATAACTATCCCTAGATACAAGTGAAAAATATCGATTATCACAGTTTTGCTTTTTGCTTTTTTAGTAAACAAAAGAGATATTAAGTTCCAGAATGATGAGCTCAACTTTCTTATTCCATGTGTCATTAGGATGTGGTATATAAATATTCTCCAACTTTGCTCTATATCTTCACAACAACGTGCAATGATAAACTAATGCTTTGCAATCTGAAAATTACATTTGTCACTTTTTTCCTCTAAGGGTGTCAGATTGAAAAACCTTTCTCATTTATGATCTGTGCTTCAATTACAGTTGAATTCAAGACTACATGAAAGAACTTGGTGCTGACAGTATTCAGTTTTCACATGGATATGGTTTTCCAAGACACCATAGTTTTCTGCTCCTTGTCCTTACTCATCTGTCTACTTGCCTCTTAGATTAAATATTTTCAACAAATATGCTTATTTGAAAGGGTCTTGTTTGAATTTTAATGTTATTATTTTGCTGCCCCATTTATACCTTATACTTAAACAAATTGCTTCTCCCCACTGCTGTAGCTTGTTACAAAGTCTCCATTGTGGATTACAAAAAGGTTTCATAATATCTGACCCTGAGGTGTCTAACATGATTCCAACACAGTATCTACAGGATAAATCCAAGCACCTCAAGGATAGATAGGTGTAGAAAGATCAAGTTAACA
Organism: Stenella coeruleoalba; assembly: GCF_951394435.1. NCBI lineage: Eukaryota > Metazoa > Chordata > Mammalia > Artiodactyla > Delphinidae > Stenella > Stenella coeruleoalba. Next base: position 32,467,412 of record NC_137153.1, on the reverse strand, counting down.
AAAACTAACACTTATAATATGAAAAAAAAAAAACTAGAACAACATGCAGTGCTTAACAAAATAATATACTGAGAAGAATATGAATATTACAATGTCTATATTTGTTGTCACTCACATAGAAGTATGGTGTTATCATTAGTCATTGAATTAGCCTAACTAGATTTTGATGGCTAAGAACACTCTCCAAATAGGCATCTTGATTTTTTCCACTGAGATGGGATTGGAATTTCAGTTCTCTAACTAAGAGATGTTTTGTATCAACCCAACTTGACATTAGCCAATTCTCAATTTAATGTGTCATCCAATCTCTCCCCACTGATGTTCATAAATTTTGTATACACTCTGATTTCATTGGATTATTCATTATTTTTGACTTGACTCTCTATTCCAAGGGAAAAATAAAAGGTTTTATAGTACATTATAGTAGTTGCTAGATCATATACCTAAATTTTAGCTTCTTTTCACATTTATAATCATAAATCTATTAAATTAATTTCCAGAACATTTTGGAATATAGGTGGATTGAGATACACATTCTTGTCATGTTTAGATACGTCTGTTGGTACTTATGCTTTCTTTGAATTTTATTAAACATTGAATTGATTTTATCAAGTATAAAAATATATTCTCTCTTAAGATTTAATTGCTATTTACTAGTGATATTTGAGATTTGCTTTTTTTAAAATAATGCGAGTCAGTCTGTGGTTTGACACAGCAAAGTCCATTTCAACTTATAGCACAGAACTATTTAAATAATATGAGAATTATTTGATTTTAGGTATATGAAAATTTCCTTTCTAAAGACCTGTGATTTTTGTACCTTTCAACATGGTAGTTCTTGTAGATCTTTTAAAAAATTTCTTCATTATTATGGTACTATTCAGTATTCTTCTCATACATTAATCAATGATGCTAATGTATCTTAATAATCAATTTTATTTAGTAATTAAATAAATTACCATAGAATTATTTTAAAAATACCTTATGATTTTACAACATTTATATTAGGAGTCATCAAGCTCTAAACTATTTTTCCTGAAGAGATCTGGCAAGATTTTATATAAATTTTGAGTAAATGCTTATTTTTGCCTTTTTTCTACTTTATTTCATATTCACACCACAATAATGACTCTTCTAATTTAAAATATAAACCATAGAGATTTCCTTAAAGGTGGCAGGGGAGGACTGGAACTGTCAAAGACAGAGTGACAGGTGGGGTTGGGAATAAGTGAACGGTCTTGACAGACTCAAAGTTGCTGGCAGCTTGGAACTGCACCTGGTAGGACAGTGGATGGATCTTGCAACTGTACACTTTGGACATAAACTGGTTAGTGGGCTGCTTGGGCCGGCATTCAGCATGCACCATGAAGAGCAATGTGAGGGAAACTGGTACCCAAGTAGGGGCCTTCTGTGTGGTGCTGCCTCGATGGTGTCTTAGGTGTGGAATTGTCCATGCACTTGGGGCAGTAGAGCTTCACCAGGGCCTCACCTGGGGTGTCAGAAAGGCTATTGGAAAGCATTGGCTTGTTCTCACAGTGCATGTGGGGCAGTAGCCGAACTCTCCCTGCTGGTACTTTTCCAACATCTGGGTGGTGCCATGGTTTGTGAGGATATAGGTGGTCTGGGTGAACCCATACAGCATCTTGGCTGACTGCTTAATCAGGGTTCTCTGGTTGGGGTTGTCTTCCAGCTCTTCATCAGGCTCCAGGTCCAAGATCATGTCTAGAGCTTGTCTACAGTGAGGCACCTGCTCATTGAGTTGACTGAGATTAAATTTGTCCTGGATGGAGTCTTCATCCACTTCACAGAAGAATTCATAGTCATGGAGCCCACAGAACCAGTATAAATAACACTTCCTGATGTTTAAATCATTTTTTTTAATTTGTCATTTATTTTTCCTTACTGATTTCCTGATGCTTCTTTGTCTCTGTAATTTTGCTTTCTTGAGTGATCATAAAAGTCTTTGAAAGTTAGGGGTCTTTTTTTTCTTTTGTTTTGCAAAGCATGTCATGATTAAAATGTGTTTCTACTTATTTTAATGAATTAATAAATAAAAATATCATGGGAATGATATTTTTAATTTCTATGTCCTTCTAAGTGTCTATTGAACATAGTATCGGTAAAGACTAGTAACCACATCAAAAGAGTTCAGCTCAATGGATTGATTTCACATGTCAGAAGATACCTGCTTAGTCAGACTCAGATCAAAAACAGAATACCAATAACCTAGCACATTCTCATCTCAGTAAAAATTGTTCCAGTTAACTGCTCTCATGACTTCTAAAACCAGAGATTCGTCCTGTCTTTTTTTGTACTTAGTATTGATAAATTATGCATTATGCACATTATAGACGATCAATTCCCATTGTGTGAGTATTCCACAATTTTTACGGCTTCTCCTATGAGTGGATATTTATGTGGGTAGCACCCAGTTTGGGCTTACAAATAATGCTATAATGAATATTCTAGTGCATGCCTTTCAGTGAACTTATGAATGCACTCCTGTTGGGTTTAGGTATATATATAGGAGTGGAGCTGATTATCTTTGGAACTGTGTATCTTCAGCTTTTGTAAATACTGCAGTTTTTCAAACTGTCCTTATGCTTGAGTTTTTTTTTTTTTTCTATTGATACCATTTTTTTTAGTACATCTTTATTGGAGTATAATTGCTTCACAATACCATGTTAGTTTCTGTTGCACAACAAAGCAAATCAGCCGTATGCATACACATGTCCCCATATCCCCTCCCTCTTAAGCCTCCCTCCCATCCTCCCTATCCCACCCTTCTAGGTCACCTCAAAGCACCGAGCTGATCTCCCTGTGCTATGCTGCTTCTTCCCACCAGCCAACTATTTTACATTCGGGAGTGTATATACATCAATGCTACTCTCACTTTGCCCCAGCTTCCCCCTCCCACCCCATGTCATCAAGTCCATTTTCTATGTCTGCCTCTTTATTCCTGCCCTGCAACTAGGTTCATCAGTACCATTTTTTTTTAGATTCCATATATATGCATTAACATATGGTGACATACTTCACTCTGTATGACAGACTCTAGGTCCACCCACCTAACTACAAATAACTCAATTTAGTTCCTTTTTATGGCTGAGTAATATTCCATTGTATATATATGCCACATCTTCTTTATCCATTCCTCTGTCGATGGACACTTAGGTTGGTTCCATGTCCTGGTTATTGTAAATAGTGCTGCAATGAACATTGGGGTGCATGTCTCTTTTTGAATTATGGTTCTCTCAGAGTATATGCCCAGTAGTGGGATTGCTAGGTCATATGGTAGTTCTTTTTTTAGTTCTTTAAGGACCCTCCATACTGTTTTCCATAGTGGTTGGATCAATTTACATTCCCACCAACAGTGCAGGAGGGCTCCCTTTTCACCACACCCTTTCCAGCATTTATTGTTTCTAGATTTTTTGATAATGGCCATTCTGACTGGCGTGAGGTGATACCTCATTGTAGTTTTGATTTGCATTTCTCTAATAATTAGTGATGTTGAGCATCTTTTCATGTGCCTTTTGGCCAACTGTATGTCTCCCTTGGTGAAATGTCTATTTAGGTCTTCTGCCCACTTTTTAACTGACTTGTTTGTTTGTTTGATATTGAGCTGCATGAGCTATTTGTATATTTTGGAGATTAATCCTTTGTCTGTTGTTTTATTTGCAAATATTTTCTCCCATTCGGAAGGTTGTCTTTTTGTCTTGTTTATGGTTTCCTTTGTTGTGCAAAAGTTTTTAAGTTTAATTAAGTCCCATTTGTTTATTTTTGTTTTTATTTCTGTTACTCTAGGAGGTGGGTCAAAAAAGTTCTTCCTGTGGTTTATGTCAGAGTGTTTTTCCTATGTTTTCCTCCAAAAGTTTTATAGTGTCTGGTCTTACATTTAAGTCATTAATCCATTTGGAGTTTATTTTTGTGTATGGTGTTAGGTAGTGTTCTCATTTCATTCTTTTACATGTAGCTGTCCAGTTTTCCCAGCACCACTTATTGAAGAGGCTGTCTTTTCTCCATTGTATGTTCTTGCCTCCTTTGTCATAAAACAGGTGTCCATATGTGCATGGATTTATCTCTGGTCATTCAGTCCTGTACCATTGATCTATACTTGTTTTTGTTCCAGTACCTTGCTGTCTTGATTACTGTAGCTTTGTGGTATAGTTTGAAGTCGGGAAGGCTAATTCCTCCAACTCCATTTTTTTTTTTCTCAAGATTGCTTTGGCTATTCAGGGTCTTTTGTGTTTCCATATGAATTGTAAGATTTTTTTGTTCCAATTCTGTGAAGAATGCCATTGGTAGTTTGATAGGGATTACACTGAATCTGTAGATTGCTTTAGGCTATATAGTCATTTTCACAATATTGATTCTTCCAATCCAAGAACATGGTATATTTCTCCATCTGTTTTTTGTCATCTTTGGTTTCTTTCATCAGTGTTTTATAGTTTTCTGAGTACAAGTCTTTTGCCTCCTTAGGCAGGTTTATTCCTAGGTATTTTATTCTTTTTGCTGCAATGGTAAATGGGAGTGTTTCCTTAA